>NC_052148.1:65987880-68387880 GCF_902713615.1 Scyliorhinus canicula
GAACATTGGTCATAAGGATTTGGTTGGATTCCCTGGCCTCATGCATAGAAGGTTGGAGACTGGCATTGGAAAAATAGTGGGAAACTGTCTCGGGGCAGCTCCCCAAAGCATTCCAGTCTCCATGGAGTTTTCCCAGGGATGGACTGGGAACCTTATCAGCCGCCCACCCCATGGAGGCAGGGAACCTATCAGTCCACATTTAGGAGGCATTTTGCACCAGTATTTTAACACCCCATGCATGGATGCTGCCAAATCAATCCAAGCAACCACCCAATTGCAGACCAAGGAAATAATCAAATAATCCAAAGATGGGCCGGAAGGCTGCAGCCCGATCGATCTATGAATAGGCCCTACCTCCGACGTTAGGCTCACTGGTCTATAGTTCCCTGTTTTCTCTCTACCTCCCTTTTTCAAGAGCAGGGTTACATTAGCTGACCTCCAATCTGAAGTAACCATTCCGAAGACCATAGAATTTTGGAAAATTACCACCAATGGATCTACTATTTCTAGGGCCACATCGTTAAGTATACTGGGATGAAGATGATCAGGCCCTGGGGATTTTTCCACCTTCAATCCCATTAATTTCTTCAAAACCATTTATTCACTAATACTAATTTCCTTCAGCTCCTGGGAGCAACATGGTAGCACCGTGGTTAGCATGGTTGCTTCACAGTTCCAAGGTCCCAGGTTTGATTCCCGCTTGGGTCACTGTCTGTGCAGAGTCTGCACTTTCTCCCCATGTCTGCATGCGTTTCCTCCGGGTGCTCCGGTTTCCTCCCACAGTCCAAAGATTTGCAGGTTAGGTGGATTGGCCATGATAAATTGCCCTTAGTGTTCTTAAAAGATGAGGTGGGGTTATTGGGTTACGGGGTGGGGTGGAGATCTGGGCTTAGGTGGGGTGCTCTTTCAAAGGGTCGGTGCAGACTCGATGGGCCAAATGGCCTCCTACTGCATTGTAAATTCTATGATTAAAACTTTTATTTCTCAGAACTTCCGGTACATTATTCATACCTTCCTTTGTGAAGGCAGAAGCAAAGTAAGAATTTAGTTCCTCAGCCATTTCTTTGTTCCCGGATATGAATTTCCCCAATTTTTGACTGTAAGGGGCCTATATTAGTTTTTGTCAATTATTTTTCTTTACATACCTACAAAAGCATTTACAGTCACTTTTTCTGATCCTCGCTAGCTTACTTTCAAATTCTATCTTCCACTTCTTAATATATCCCTTGGTCCACCTTTGCTGAATTATATACTGTTCCCAATCGTCAGGTCTATTGCTTTTTCTTGCTAATTTATATGTTTCTTCTTTGAAATTCATACTATCTCTAATTTCCTTTCTAAGCCACGTTTGGCTACAGTTCCCTTTCTACTCTTGCGCCAAACAGGAATAAACAACGAAGTTCACCTATTTGTCCCTTGAATGCCTGCCATAGAATCCTTACAGTGCAGAAGGAAACCATTTGGCCCATTGAGTCTGCACCAACCTTCTGAAAGAGCACTCCACCCAAGTCCACTTCCCCGTCCTATTCCTATAACTCCTTAACCTAACCTATACATCTAATCGTCAATAAGGGACAATTTAGCGTGGCCAATCCATCTAACCTGCACATCTTTGGACTGTGGGAGGAAACCGGAGCACCTGGAGGAATCCCTTGCAGACGCAGGGAGAACATGCAAATTCCACACGACACTCACCTGAGGCCGGAATTCAACCAGAGTCCCTGGGTGAGGCTCAGTGCTAACAACTGTGCCACCGTGCCGCTCCTTTCCTTTCCCTGTCCTTCCTTTCGGTAATCTTTCCCAGTCCGTCACAGCCAGCTCATGCCTCATACTATTATAATGTGGAGATGCCGGCGTTGGGCTGGGGTGAGCACAGTAAGAAGTCTTACAACACCAGGTTAAAGTCCAGAAAGTTTGTTTGTAGTCACTAGCTTTCTGTGCGCAGCTTCTTCATCGGGTGAGTGCTATCATACTATCATGGTTACATTGACTGAGGTTCAGTACCCTTTTCTCAGAATCAACTATTTCTCTATCCAACTTGATAAAGAATTTGAACATATTATGGTCACTCATCCCCAAGGGTCTTCTCACAGCTAGATTGCCAATGAATCTTTTCTCATTGCACAACACAAAGTCCAATATGGCGTGTTCCCTTGTTGGTTCCTCAACATACTGGGCCGGGATTCTCCCCTACCCGGCGGGGCGGGGGGTCCCGGCGTAGGGGTCTCCGCGCCTTTAGGGGCTAGGCCCGCGCCGGAGTGGTTTCCGCCACGCCGACTGGCACCAAAACCAGCGCCTTTGACGCCCATCGCCCAGCGTCAGGTCTGGCCGAAAGGCCTTCACCGGTTCATGCATGCGCCAGTGCATCAGCGGCCGCTGACGTCACCACCGGCGCATGCACGGTAGGGGGGGGTTTCTTCCGCCTCCGCCATGGTGGAGGCCGTGGCGGCGGCAGAAGAAAAAGAGTGCCCCCCACAGCACAGGCCCACCCGCCGATCGGTGGGCCCCGATCGCGGGCCAGGCTGTGGGGTCCGATCGCCATGTGCCCCCCCCCAGGACCCTGGGGGCCTGCTTATGCCGCCAATCCCGCCGGCACCAGAGGTGCTCCAATTCCCGCCGGCCGGAGAGGCCTGTCAGCGACGGGGCTTCGGCCCATCATGGGCCAGAGAATCTCTGCGGGGGGCACGCCAATTGGCGCGGCATGATTCCCACTCCCGCCGATTCCCGGGTGGCGGAGAATTCCGGCCACGGCGGGGGCGGGATTTACGCCGGCCCCGGGCGATTCCCCGACCCTGCGGGGGTTCGGAGAATTCCGCCCCTGTTCTAGAAAACCGTCCATTATAAACTCCAGAAATTCCTTCTCTGGTTTACTGTGACTAACTTCATTCACCCAATCTATATGCAGATTAAAGTCACCCATAATCACAGTATTCCTTTATCACATGCATCTTTGAGTTCCTGTCTAATGTTATGCCCAGCATTACCACTGCAGTTTGGTGGTCTGTATACCATTCCTCGGAATGATTTTTGCCTCTTGATGTTTCTTAACTCAATCCAGACAGACTCCACATCATTTGTACTAATATCTTTCCTCAATATTTACCAATATCTTCTTTAATCAAAAGTGCAACTCCATCATCTTTTCCTTTCCATTGCCCTTCCTAAAAACTAAATAGCCCTCAATGTTTAGTTCACATCCTTGGTCACCTTGGAGCCATGTCTCCGTAATCTCAACTATATCATACCCCTTTACGTCCATCTACGCAACTAATTTTTAACGTACCTTGTCCTTTCCCTATTGTTTTTTTACAGTATCCATATCTGATACAGGCTCTAGGTTTCTCGGCCTATTAGTTTTCTTGTTCTCCTTTTTATCTTTATCTCTAGTTCTTGATTTCCCCTGTTCTGAATCTTTACATAGGTTCCCAGTCCCCTACATATTAGTTTAAACCAGTGGTGGGCAAACTTTTCCGTGCAAGGGCCACATTCAGAAATTCACAATTTTAAAGGGCCGCATAGTGTATTAAGTAAAATAATTAATATTTAAAATAGCCAAAATAAAAGGTTTTTAAAGAAAAAAAAGCAATTAATTTTTATTAATTAATATTTTAAAGTAGAAACTTCACATGAAATACATGTTGTGCCGAGCAATGATCACCCTACTCAAGTCAACGTATCCACCCTATACCAGTAACCCAATAGCCCCCCCCCCCCCCCCATTAACCTTAAAATTAAAAAAAAACTTTTTAAAAACTTTTTTTTTTAATGACTTGATCTTGGTGGGCCGCATAAAGACCTTTGGCGGCCGCGGGCCGTAGTTTGCCCATCCCTGGTTTAAACCCTCCCCAACCACGCCAATAAGTACCCCTCCAGGGACATCAGTCCCAGTGCTGCCCAGGTGTATGTAACCCATGCAGTTTGTACACCTCCCATCTCCCCCAGATTCCCCGGGAACCTGAAACCCTCCCACTCACACCATCTCTTCAGCCACATACCCATCCGATACATCCTACTATTTATGCTCTGACTAACATGTGGCAGTGGTAATAATCCTGGGATCACTACCTTTGAGATCCGACTTCTCAACTTTCTTCCTAACTCCCTATATTCTGCTTTCAGCACCTCATCCCTTTTTTTTACCGATGTCATTGGTACCGATGTGTACCACGACAATTGCCTTTCACCCTCCCCCGCCCGAACGTCCTGTGACTGTTCCGAGACATCCTTGACCCTAACACCAGTGAGGCAACCATCCTGGAGTCTCGTTTGCTGCCACAGAAACACCTATCTATTCCCCTTACAATTGAATACCTTATAACTATTGCATTCCCACACTTTTTACTCCTCCCCTCTGCAGCAGAACCAGTCATGGTGCAACAAATTTGGCTGTTGCTGCTTTCCTCTGAGAGACCATTCACCTCAACAGTATCCAAAGCGGTATATTTGTTTTGCAGGAGAATGGCCACAGGAGATTCCTGCCTAACTCTCTTGCTCTGCCACCGGTGCAGCTATTGGCATGTCCGTTTGTTTACTGGTAAGTGCTATTGAAGAAATAAATACATCAAAATAACCTCATCTATATTTACTGGGAAATCCAGCATAATGTGCTTGTAACCTAAAGATTTGGGCCATTGGCTTATGCACCAGTGTGAGTATGTTTTTTTCTTGTGAGCTTGACCCCTTTGCAAGTCCCATGTGGAATATATTCACTGGTGGGCGCAATATTGTGAATTCAGTTTAAGCTCTACCATATGGCTAAATGGAGTAAATTAACTATTTTGCTTTAGTTTAACTGCTCGGTATATGCAATATATGCAGTAATCAAAGGGAGGCTATAAATCAGCCTCTACCAGTGTTCATAAAACATTCAAGAATTATTTTTTATAGATTGCGATCATATCAGGAAAGTTTGATTGAAGTACAGCCATGTAAGTTTCAACGAGCTTTCCGCTGGGGTATATTTAGGACTATTCTGATTAACATTCTCCTTTATTCCCATTTTATGGCTTTATTTCCTCTGGTAGCTGCCTTCACACAGAAATCCATTGTACACAATTGGAATGCAGGCTTTAGCTTATTTCAAATGGTGCACATGATTTTTATGGGAACTTCTTGAGAAATGCAATACCAGAGAATATTAAAGGTTCCAGGAAGTCCATTGAATTACCAAAAAAGACCACTGAACTGAACGACAGTAAAATAATATGTGTTTGAATTGTATGAGCCAGTTAGTTCCATACTCTTGTTTATTGCCTCAATACCTGTAACTTAAATAAATGTGTATATCTTTTTGGAGGTTACCAGAGTTTGGTAATGCATGTGTAATAGAATCAGAAAGTGGTTTAAATATTCAGCAGGTCTGGCAGCACCTGTGGAGAGAAACAATCTTAATGGGTGAGGGGCACGATTCTCCGCAAATGCGGAGAGTCGTGAAGGCTGCCGTGAAACTGACCGTGTTTCACGGCAGCCTCCGCGCCCCTTCCCGGGACCCGATTCTGCTCCCCGATCGGGGCTAGCAGCGGGGCCCCGTGAAGCACGGCATCGCAGGCTTAGCAGACTTCGCTAAGCCCGCGCGCCAAGGGTAACGGCGGCTGACGCGCACGATGACATCAGCCACGCATGCGCGGATTGGACGTGGATGACGTCATCACGCATATGCATGAAACTCGCGCATGCGCGGGGCGTTATGCCCCTCAGCCACCCCCGGACTGATCCAGCGGGGCGGTGGAGGAACAAAGAGTGCACGGGGTTCGGACCCGCTACCCGTGATCGGTGCCCACCGATCGCGGGCCCATGCCACCCTTGGCACGGCCGTGGTGCGGCCGTGCCAATCGGTGCCATGGTTCTCGAGAACGGCACTTTGCGGCCGTTTTCACGAATGGTGAGAGCAGGTGTGTTGGAGTTCATGAAAACGGCCGTAAAGGCCTGGGAACTCGGCCCATCGGATAGGGGAGAATCGCTGCTCGCCGTAAAAAAACGGCGAGCAGCGATTCGTGTCGTGGGGCGGCCGTGGGGGCGGTGGGGTAGAATAGCGGGAGGTCGGGAAAAATGTCGGGAAGGCCCTCCCGCTATTCTCCGACCCGTCGTGGGGGGCGGAGAATCGCGCCCAAGATTTTACAGCCACCTCCCCCCCACGGCATGTTTTACGGCGGCAAAGGCAGCCCGCCATTGGCCAGCAGCAGAATGTTCCGGTCAGCCGTTGGAAGATCCCTGCCAGCGGAAATGGCAGGAAAATCCTGCTCAGCTTTTCTGGTCAATTAAGCCTCATCCTGAGGCCTGTAGTCTGCTTCTGTTTATACAGATACTACAGACGTACTGTCCATTTACAGCACTTTCTGTTTCCACCATCTGCAGTATTTTGCTTTAATTGCTAATTCGTATGTTTTTTCTCATTATCTTTGAGAAAGTTTGATTAAGGTTTAAGAGCTGCAGAAAAGGCAGGAGTTTTAATAATCTTTAGTAGGGTCACAAGTAGGCTTACATTATCACTGCGATGCAGTTACTGTGAAAATCCCATTGTATACATCTTGCCTGAGTTTCCTTTTTATTGGCATTAATGGGGGCAAAAAAGCAGTTACATACCAGGCAACTGAGTCAATATTGTTCTTTATATGTCTCACCAAAGTTGGAAGCGCAAAGTTGTCCTGAATATAAATAAAGATCTACAAATGGTTGGAGCTCAAAGTGTTGAATTCTAGAGTAGAATATAGTAAGTACAAATCGAAAATCATTTGTCATATGATATCCCAGGACAAAATGTGATTATTACCCAAAGCAGTAGGTCTCAACTGCATTTGCATTAATGTGCGATTTGCAAGGATTTTGTGCACTGAGAGTAATTACTGTGGCTACTTGTTTATCAGCCAAGTCTTGCAAATTTTTCAGCAGCAAAGATGTCAACTTGACAAAAGGAGTCATTTGTCAAGTGCTGACACTCCACCTTTCATTGGAAATTAAATTGGAGATTACAATCCTGTTGGAGACTACAGGTGCCTTATCATCTAAATAATACAACATGTAATAACATATGACAAATGGACATTAATGCGTAGACAACTGTGGTGATCGGTGCACTCACAAAATTACTTTTAGACAACTTTATTTAAATATGAAACAGTAAATGAATTTTATCAAGGATTACTATCTGGCTACAATGAACATTGGCCTGAATCTTCCATTCAGGATAGGAATTCCAATTTCCGACCCTGAGCAGACAAAGAATACCCACTTACCTTCCACTAATTTTCCAGGGCAAACATCCCATGTCAGATCCTGCAGAAACCAGTAGGGCAGGAAATCTCGGTGTGGGCAGTGAAGAGAATCCGTGCAGAAACCACGCCTCTGTTTTCTATATTCTGATCACAAAGGAGCTAAATGCTGCAAAATCTTCTTTGAAAAGTTATGGAGAGAAGGTAAGTGGGTAAGGCGGCAAGGTAGGTAGGATGTAGTGTCGGTAAGAGGTAGGGTGGGTTATAGGCAAGGGGGGTAGGTCAAGTCAGGTTGGGTCAGTGACCTGAAATTCCCACCCAAGGTCAACAGACATTTACAGGGTCCACATCCCGTCTGTGATGATCTTGCAGCGGGCGTAGCTGAAAAATCCAGGCCTAGATTTTGATCAGCCTCACCTTTCCTGGGTGACAACACAGATAATCAAGTTACAACTGTCCGAAGTCACCAACTCTTACTCAGAGTTGGAGACTTTTTCCAGATGGTCCCACAGAACAAGGGAATTGTCCATCAGAAGCTCAAGCTTCAAATTCCCAGGAAGTTGTTGCATTGAGAATTCCAAGAGCTCCTGCAGCAAGCGTTTGGGGTATGCCCAGAGAGAGGACGATCTATGCCATTATGTTATACCGTATTTATGTAATAATGTTTTCTATTATTGTCCTTTATATGATGCCACCTTAATTACTGTCACTGTTCCCTTTCTATGTTTCTCAGACAAACATACTTAATTGGGATTAATTGTGGGGTTTTCAGCTCAATGAAAACAAGGTGGGACCACCCCAAAAATAGAGGGCAATGAATCTGGAGTGACCAAAAACTTAAGCAAGCATTGTCATAGGTACCTTCACCAAGATGATCCAGACAATAATTTAGAAGACATTTAGAAGACAGCTCACAGGTAGATGTACACATAATCAGTGAGGAAGACATGGGGCCTAACGTCTGGCCTTCTACCCGATAGGAAAAAACAGTTCGGACATGTATTCTTATTTCCCAGTTTTTTCTGCTGTTTGATTTTAAGTTGCACAAGACGTGTTCAGACCAGCATTTTTATTTCCCCGTTTTTACTGTTTTTTTCCCATACTGGGCATCTCCCTGAGCCAGACAGAAAACTCATTGCGAATTGAATTGGAAGTTTGGGCCCAACTGCTATTTTACAAGAGTATTGGTCAGAATGCGCAATGTGCATGGCCCAAAACGTTTCACCAATAATAAGACCAACGAAACCCTGGAAATAAAAACTTGGATTGACTATCCTCCAATCCTCCGGCACCTCTCCTGTGACCGGAGAGGAATTGAAAATTATTCCCAGCGCCCCTGTCATTTCCACCCTTGCCTCACTTATCAGCCTGGGATAGATTGCATCTGGCCCTGGAGATTTGTCTACCTTTAAGCGTGCCAGTTCACTCAGAATCTCCTCTCTGCCTATGTTAATCTCTTTAATTTTATTAAAATCCATAAGAGCAAAAGACATAGGAGCAGAATCAGGTCATTTGGCCCATCTAGTCTGCTCTGCCAGTCAAATGTGGCTGTTATGTTTCTCATCCCCATTCTCCTGTCTTCTCACCATAACCCCTGATCCCCCTGTAATCAAGAACCTATCAATCTCTGTCTTAAAGACACTCAGTGATTTGGCCTCCACAGCCATCTGCAGCAATGAGATCCACAGATTCACCATCCTTTGGCTGAAGAAATTCCTCCTTATCTCAGTATTAAAGGATCGTCCCTGAAGTGTGAGATTGTGTCCTCTGCTTCTAGATTTTCCTACAAGTGGAAATATCTTCCCCACGTCCACTCTATCCAGGCCTCGCAGTATCCTGTAATTTCAATAAGATCCCCCCTCATCCTTCTAAACTCCAATGAGTACAGACCCAGAGTCCTCAACCGTTTCTCATACGACAAGCTCTTCATAGGTATCATTCTTGTGAACCTCGTCTGGCCCCTTTCCCAGGCCAGCACATCCTTCTTCAGATACAGGGCCAAATACTGCTCTCAATGCTCCAAATGGGGTCTGACCAGAGCTTTATACAGCCTCAGAGTACATCCCTGCTCTTGTATTTTTGTCCTCTCGACATGAATGTTAACATTGCATTTGCTTTCCTAACTGCCGACTGAACTTGCACGTTAACCTTCAGAGGATCTTGAACCAGGACTCCTTTGTGTTTTTGACTTCCTTAGCATTTCCCCATTTAGAAAATAGTCTATGACTCCATTCTTCCTTCTAATGTGCATAACCTCACACTTTCCCACATTGTATTCCACCTGCCACTTCTTTTCCCACTCTCCTGGCTTGTCCAAGTCTTTCTGCAGCTCCCCTGCTTCCTCAAGACTACCTGACACTCTGCATACTTTGTATCCAGTCCTTACCTCTGATTTCTGGACCCATACTGTCCCTCTCATGAGTGAACTCTGACACAAAGTATTAGTTTAGAACCCTACCTACATCCTTCGGCTCCACACACAAATCACCACTTTGGTCCTTAATGGGCCCTATTCTTTCCCTTGTTATTCTTTTCCCCTTAATGTTCTTGTTAAACAAGGATTTTCCTTTATTTCATCTGCCAGTATCCTTTCATATCCCCTTGTTGCTCTCCTAATTTCCTTTTTAAGTTCCCTCTTGCACATTTTCTATGCCACTAGAGTTTCTGCTGCTTTGAGTCCTCGATATATGCCATAAGCCTCCCTCTTTCTCACAATCCAATGCTGCATATCCCTTGATATCCAGCGTTTACTGGATTTGTTGGTCCCTTTTTCTTGATTGGAACATTTTAGCCTTGCACTCTCCCTATTTTCTTCTTGAATGGTCCCACTGTCTGTCATAGATTTATCTAAAAGTGTCCACTCCCAGTCCACTCTCGCCAAATAATATCTCATCTTATTAAAATTGGCCTTCCCTCAGTTTAGAACCTTGATCTCAGGTCCATTGTTGTACTTTTCCATAACAATTTTGAATCTAATGGAGTTATGATCACTGCCTGTAACAAGATCCCCCACTGATACTTCAACCACCTGCCAAGCTTTGTTACTGAAAATTAAGTCCAGGACCACCCTCTCTCTTGTCAGTCCTTCTACATACTGGCTTAAAAAGTTCTCCTGGATGCATTATATGAATTCTGCTCTCTCTAAACCTTTCACACGTTAATGTTGGGGAAGATTAATTCCCCCAATGCCGCAACCCTATTACTTTTATAATTCTCTGAAATTTGCCTACATATCTGCTCTTCTATTTCTCTCGGACAGTTTGGGGGCATATGGAACACTCCCACCAATGTGATTGCTCCTTTTTGGTATTTAAGTTCTATTCATATGTCCTCAGTTGAAGAGGTTTCAAAGATGTAATTCCTCCTCACTGCTATAATTGATTCCTTGATCAAAATTGTGACACCCTCTCCTCTTTTATCTCCTTCCCCATCTCGCCTGCAGATTCTGTATCCTGGATTATTGAGCTGCCAATCCTGCCCCTCTCTCAACTATGTCTCCGTGACAGCAATAACGTCGCATCCCCGTGTTTTAATTTGTGCCCTCAATTAATCTGCCTTGTTCATCAGATTCCTCGCATCATAACAAATACCATCCAATCTTGCCAAACTCCCTGGTGACTTAACTGGTCCAGACATTCAATGCCTTCCTGACTCACTTGATGTCTCCTCTAATTTTGGCTGTGCATCTATCCCTACTGAACCTTCTCTCATGATCCCAGGCCAAGTTAGCTTAAATCCTCCCCCAACAGCACCAGCAAATCTTCTTGCAAGGACACTGATCCCATTTTGGTTTGGGTGCAACCCGTCCCCCTTGTTCAGGTCCCACCATCCCCAGAAAGGTCCCAATGTCCCAGAAATCGAAAGCCCTCTGCCATGCACCATCTCTGCAGCCACGCAGTCATCTGGACTAAACTCCTATTTCTATACTCACTAGAACGTGGCACCGGAAGTAATCCAGAGATTACTGCCTTCTGAGTTCTGTTTTTTAACCTACTTCCTAGCTTTCAGGACATCAACCCTTTTTCTGTCTATATCGTTGATACCAAAATCTATCTGTTTGCCCTCCCCCTTCAGTATGCCCTACAGCCACAGCGACATTCCTGACCCTGGCAACAGGAGGCAACATACCATCCTGTAGTTTCTTTTGCAGCCACAGAAATGCCTGTCTCATCCCCTTACAATTGAATCCCCTACCAGTATCGCCCTCACATTCTTCCTCCTCCCCTCTTGTGCAACAGACCCATCCATAGTACCATGATGTTGATCGCCACTGCTTTCCCCCAGCAGTATCGAAAATGGTATATCTGTTAGAAAGTGGGATAGCCACAGAGGACTCCTGCACTACCTGCCTTCCCCTACTCTGCCTGGTGGTCACCCATGCCCGATCTGCCACCTCACTGACTATGCTATCCCCGACCTGCTCAGCATCACAGCTACTCCACAGCTAATCCACCCTCGGCTCCAGTACCAAAACAAGGTTAGCCACCAGCTGCAGTTGAACACACTTACTGCATACGTGGTCACCAGAGACAACTGAAGCTTCCATGGTTTGTCACATAGCACGGGAGGAGCATATCACGGTTGCAAGCTCTCCTGCCATGACTACCCTTAATCCACTTATTTACGCCCTTTTAACAAAACTTAAGCTACATAAGAAAACTATTTACTTACCTCCCTTAGGTTAACTTTACTTAATTTACCATACTTTGCTTACTTATATTACTTTATTATAATGGCTCCTGGTTTACACTTATTTGTGCTGTTCTCAGTTATTCTCCTCTTCCAAACAAAAAGCTGAAAAACATAAATAAAACACTTTTTATACTCACGACTGTTTCACTGTGACTTTGACTGCAAGATCAGTGAGGACAGGGATCCGACCTTGATGTTTATGAAACTCGACTGTGCTCCACACCTGCTCGGACTGAGCTCCGCACTCAGTCTTTTCAGTTTCACCTTCTCCCAGTTTCACCTAACTCCCTGTGTTCACTCAACTCCAAAAGAACTCTCATTCAGCCAAAGCAGGCACTCACAGTGCAGAACAGTGTAGAGTGTCGACAGCCATATTCCACCAATTTGAGTTCCTAGTCATAGAATCCCTAAAGTGCAGACAGAGGCCTTTCAGCCCATCAAGTCTGCACTGACCCTTCAAAGGAGCACTCTACCCATGTCCATCCCGTCCTATCCCTGTAACCCCATGATCTAATCTTCATATCCCTGGACACTAAGGGGCCATTTGTCATGGGCAATCCACATAACCTTTACATCTTTGGACTGTGAGAGGAAACCGGAGCACCCAGAGGAAACCCACGCAGACACGGGGAGAAAGTGAACGCTCCACACAGACAGTCACCCAAGGCCCAAAATGAACCCAGGTGCTGTGAAGTAGTAGTGCTAGCCATTAAGCCTCCAGGGTTATGGACCAAGAGTTGGAACGCAGGATTAGACTGGCCAGCATTTTTTTTAGCTGTCATGGACACAATTGACTGTTTCTATGCAGAACAGGACAGGTGCAGCACCAGGTATACCTAAACATGAAGTATCAAGCTCATGAAGCCATAACATAGCACTAAGTGCAGCTAAACAGTGAAAATAGCATTCTATTTACACAGCTAAGTGGTCCTATAAACAATGCATCAAATCAAAGCTCTGCAGTCCTGCACAATCCTGTCATTGATTATACTGAACAGTAAACCAAGCCGTTCTAGTTCAGCTACAACATTGGGACAACCTCTACCCGGCAAAGTAAAACATGGCCCAGATATGTCCTGTCCAGAAAAAGCAGGATCAATCCAGTCTGTTCAATTACCGTCCCATCAGCGTATTCTCAATCATCACCAAAATAATGGAACATGTTGCTAACAATGCTATCAAGAGGCACTCAATCACCAGGAACCTGCTCATTGGTGCTTTGCTTGGGTTCAGTCAGGACCATTGCTGTATTTCCCCATTATCAATATCCTCAGCTCAGTATTGACCAGAAACCTAACCAGACCAGCTGCATAAATACCGTTGGTACAAGAAAAGCTCAGTGGTTGGGTACTCTGCTGTGTGTAATTCACTTCCTGACTCCTCGCCACCATTTGCAAATATCTCTGCATTTCACACACCATTCTAATTTGGAAATAGTTTGTCATTCCTTCACTGTCTCTGGATCAAAATTTTGAAATTCTCTTCCTAACAACACTGTGTGTGTACCTGCAACACATGAACGGCAGTTGTTCAACAATGTGACTCACCCCTTTTTTTTTAAGGTAGTTAAGACTGTGCATTAAATGTTGGCCTTGCCAGCAATGCACACGACCCATGAACTATTGAAAAAGCAATTAACTTCCAACCTATCCTCATTTTAAATGATTTGTTGAAAAGTGGTTTGCCTCAAAATGTAAACATCAATCACATTACCGATACATCTACACGTATGATTTGAAGACAGAATTACATGCTTCTCCAAATAGGAAGATTTTCTGCTCTGGTATGGTATTGCAAATAGAACATAGAACATAGAACAGTACAGCACAGAACAGGCCCTTCGGCCCTCGATGTTGTGCCGAGCAGTGATCACCCTACTTAAACCTACGTAACCCATATACCCGTAACCCAACAATCCCCCCATTAACCTTACACTACGGGCAATTTAGCATGGCCAATCCACCTAACCCGCACATCTTTGGACTGTGGGAGGAAACCGGAGCACCCGGAGGAAACCCACGCACACACAGGGAGGACGTGCAGACTCCACACAGACAGTGACCCAGCCGGGAATCGAACCTGGGACCCTGGAGCTGTGAAGCATTGATGCTAACCACCATGCTACCGTGAGGCCCCATATATGAGTGCTATGTGTGTAACATGTTGAATTGTATGCAGGTAGTCCCTTATCCACTATATTGTACTGCACATTACATTCGGCATCATAAAATATCTCCTTTTGTTATTTAATGACCATTATTGAATTGAATATAAGTGTCAGAGGAAGGCATTTGTCACCTTTGTGATATTATGATGGAGAACATACTGGTTCACAACTTCCGTACATGAGTAGAAGAAGCCACAGGCAGAAAGGTTGTGTGCGATTGCTGGTATCATTGCCTGGCTGATGGCTGTGTCTTCTAGGCTGGCTCCCAGAGATGAACAAGTCTTTAATTGAGTTTGATTTTTTGCAGCACAGCTAATCGGACAGGTACAAGCAGCCATTCCAGGTCTAATAGCTATGGTTCAGGCTGTAAGGACAGATCCATCCTCCTGCAATCTTCTCTTTGCTCATGGGCTGCTTTTTCTTCCTTTTACTTTTTGATTGAGACTTGCTGAGACAACTATCCTGTAGCACTGCAAAGGTTACCTTTGATCCTCCAAGTCATCTTTCATTTAACATGAAGTTCAAAAAAATAAGAGACAAAATCAAGGAGCTACAAAATATGGAGAGGGAACCAGAATAATCATTGCACAGCAACTTAAATTGAACAAGCCTTTAATCTTCAGTACTCGTTTATTTTTTGTACCCTTGCCAACAGCAATGCAGAATTCCTCGAGAAACCTTATAAGTACAGAGTAAAACTTTCTTCTGAACCTCCCAAATTGGACAGCAATAGCGCCAGAAATAATGATTTGGTGCAGCTCCCACCATGCGCAATTTAGATCCCGTACTGTATCAGTAAATGAAAGCTTGCACAAGGTTAGGTTATTCATTTGTTATTTTTTAGTTAGCAATCAAATATTGGCTGCTGCATGACTTTGATCTCACCTCTATAAATATGAGTAATGTGTCTGCTGATCCTACTTATCCTTGAACAAGTAACGTTATCCTCACTACGTTCATTCTACAGTTCACAAGAAGCTGTCTTTAAACACTTTTGTTTCCAGGTGCAAAATTCAACATTTGATAACTTCCTCTGTCATTTAATTAAAGTCTTATCTGCTCTATAAATATAATTCAGAAATGCCAGACTATTGTGGGGATTACGGAGACTCAGTCAGTTTATGAGTTTACCCCTCAAGGAAGTCAATACAATCAACTTGCAAGTTCAAAAATGTCTTTTGTATTTTTGTTGCTTAATAGCATACAAACTTGATTTGGAATCCTTGTATGGTTCCCAAAATCCTTTTGCATTATTTACCTGACAAGAGGTCTTTCTGATTTGAAAGTCAATGGTCAACTTCCTTTATTCCAGTGAGACAATGTGCTGGATGCTCTGTATTCTTCCACATTGTAACCATATCAGATCAGCAATGATTCATTCATAAGTTACAATGATTTCCAGATTTCAACAAACATGGGGTGGTGAGGCATGATAGGTGCATTTGTAATTCTTCTCATGAATGCCTGGACTCTGGAAGAAGCTCCTTGTTGTACTGTACAATCCTTCTTTGTCACTGATGGAGGTAGAATTTGTGCTGGGCTTAGAGGTCATTTTTCTTTTATTTTTTTCATCTGGTCTGTCTATCCGACTGGGAGCTCTAGAGGGTTCTTTTTCCTCCGTGTCATATTCCTTGCGAACCGTAAAAATGTGATAAGAAAGGCAGAAAAAAAATCTTTGAGGATACAGGCCACATTCTGATTATTTTTTTTGAATAGATTTAGAGTACCCAATTATTTTTTTCCAATTAAGGGGAAATTTAGTATGGCCAATCCATCTTTGGGCTGTGGGGGTGAGACCCACGCAAACACGGGGAGAATGGGCAAACTACACACGGACAGTGACCCGGGACCGGGACTGAACCCAGGTCCTCAGCGGCGTGAGACAGCAGTGCTAACTACTGCACCACTGTGCTGCTGTTCTGATTATTTTTATCATTCCTACTTTCTCTTTCTTCAGCAAACTTTTATATTTTGGCTTATTTCCTGCCTTGTTTCACCCATCCTTCTTTGAGTCAGAATGCATGGCTTTTAAAGTACTGTCTAAAATGTGAAAAGGAAGCCACTGCTTTAATCAGTCATTCAGATTTATTAATTATTTGAAAATTCTGTCGATGTATCCATTTCTCCCTCGTTTTTTTTCTTGTAATCCAGACGAATATTACAGGGCACTTCTAGTCTGCATTCCATTATATTAGTCAGTTATTCCTGATTATTCAAGTCAAATATTAAACCATAACTAAATCAAAATTTCCAGATGAATATAATGAATAAATTTAGTATTGTTTTTATAGCATGCTCTGTTAAAAACTCCAATTTTGAAAATACAAAAGCAAAGAGCTGCAATGATGGATTGACTCAGCACAATTGCCAAGGATTGAATCTAAATTTTCACAATGTGTCGCTGGTGCACAAGTTCCAAAAACATTGCTCCATGGAGCAGACAGGAATATGATTTGTTTGTTTGCCTCATTTAATATGTGGACTTTTGCCATCTGGTCACAATTTTACTACAGGAGCAGAAGTGAGCCATTCAAATTATTGAGCCAGCTCTATTGTCATTCAACTAGATCATGGTTCATCTGCATCTCAACTCTATTTACCCATTTTTGTTCCACATGCCCAAACAATCTCAGAGTTAAAATTTTCAACTGAGGGAGCGAGTTCCAGATTTCCACTGCCATTTGTGTTAAAATAAAATATTCCTGAATGGTCTGACTGCAAAGTCCCTCATATGGGGTCGGATTTTAAATCCGGGGCAGGATTCCAATTCCTAGATCATTTCCATGTCCTGACACTGCACTGCATCAGTGTGCATGGCATGCCATAATTTTCAAATGCAAAGGCACTTATAGGCCGCGAGGCAAGCTCAGCACCCAATTATGGTACCCAGAACAGACTGAAGTTCAGGCCTGATAATGGAGGGTAATTTTAAGCCATTGTCTGCACACAGGAAGCAGAAGGGAACTCAGAGGGCTAAAAGTGCCCTAGGCAGACATCCCTGGGCAATACCACACCTTTCAGATGCCCGACTTTCTCCGAAACTGTCTTCGAGAGGAGAGGTGTGCTGTTCTCTCAGTCAAGAAGTCAAAATCCTACAACAGAGGATGGATGCAACCAAGGAGATCAGAAGCCATGCAATCATTTGGAGGATATAAGTACAGTGCAGTAGGCACATTGATGATCCAATATGGTGTGGGAAGATGAGTGGCATGCGACACCCAGGTGGCAGGCCTCTAACTCTGAATAAACCAACAAGCACATGGACTGAGCAGACTGAATGTCCATGCATTCCCTGAACATTGTCAGAGAACAGACCAGTTACATCACTGAGCTGTCAGCAACCCTCACAAATCATACACAATTGATCAGGATGATCACATTGGCACAGCACCTCATGTGAATATCATGCTGGAATGGAGGAGAGAGAGCAGCCTTCTCATACATTAGTTTCTCTTCATCCTGTGAGAAAAGGGATTACATAAACCCAGAGAGATGTTTGCGGTTGGTCATGGTATGCTGCAGCTGCACACAGTAATGGAGGAGGTGGTGTTGGAAATCGTGTCTAACCATGGGTATTGTTGCAGGTAATTGAGAGTAGGGTTATTTGGTAGCTCAGGTGACTGACATGGAGGCGTCTTTTGCCCAATGCATGCTGTAGTTATCCAAACACTAATGCAATGGGATAGTTGTGCTGAGACCGAGTTCTCCTGACCACCTTCCTAGATTTCTCACAGGGCCAGTTGTGGAGCTGAAGCAGGATGTCACATCCCATTTGCCCTCCAGCCTTCTTGGTGGCGAGAAATCCCTCAAGTCACACCATCTATTTATTCTTCTGCACCTTCCAGCAGCGAAGATACACTCACCTCAGTTGGATCTCATGAGTGAGCAGGAGGAGGAGAGTAAGCAGTGTCAGCTGTAGATGGACCTCTCAGAATGCAGAGGATAGACATAGCTATGTTTCACTGGGTGAACATACTGGATCTTGTGTTTCATACATAAGGAGGATCTTTTGGAATATCAGAGAAAGATGAGTTCCTGAATGCCTGAGATCCTGTAGCCATCTAAGATGGTCAACTGCAAAGGACTATGGGAATTATGGCCAACCCAGGACTCAAACTGATACAGAGCCTATGTGTATTTGAAACACAGGTAACTAGACCTGATCAAAACCCCCGCTCCATTGCATTTTAATGGCCCATTTCCCCAGAACAATAGAACTCCAATCAAGAAACCGGTACAGCCACAGACTGAGCAGCGTCACTCCCTTTACTCAGAAAGCCCAACTGCCAACGTCAATAAACGCTAAGGAACTGCCCAGCTACCAAGGTACACACCACTTTATTGCCCAAAATCAAAGGCAGTGATCAGAGCCCTGTCGAACTATTGGGTCCAAGGTTAAGGACTGCCCCAAAGAGCATGAAATCCCAGAGGGATAAAAGAGGACACAGCCATGTGTTCTGTCTCTTTTGGATCTCACCTGTGCCAGCCAACTGTAGCACAAACAGCCAGCCAAGTTCAAGACCAACAATCGCTGCCTGACGGATGAGCCCAGCAGAGATAGAGCCACTTTCTCCAAACCAGCCGAGTGAAATCCAGATAAAGGCCTTATCCATTTGCACAGTGCCAGTCACCCTGAATTTAAGTAGAGGTTACTGTAGCTGATAGGTGTAGTTTAATTCATAGGAGATATTGTGTTTGCATGTCGAGGTAACTCTTGTGTATGTAATTAAACCAACTTTTGAACTAACTAACTGGTTGTGTGGTCATTTGAGTGATATAAGGGAAGGCTTGTGGTTCACCAACATTATCATTAATATTAGCAACAGTAGTGGCGACGCTATTGGGATCAAAACGAGCAACAATCCCAAAGAAATTGCAGAACCATGATCAGAATGGGGAAGTCTGTGTCACGCATGATCTCCATTCAGAGAGTTGCCACCCTCTTGGAAAGGTATGTGGAGCATTACTCATAGTGGGTGCAGGAGCAGCACGCTGAAATAAACAGTAATACTGAGATTCTCTGTAGCATGGATCGCTCAGCGACACTGATGGTGCGGTGATGTTTGGAGCTGGTGCCTGTTGTGTTCCAGTCTATGGTGTCATCCAGCATGCCAGAGTGCCATTAAAGGGCTGAGGTTGATGAAGGGGGCCAGGTATCAGGGGCAATGCCCAATGCCCAATGCCCTTGGTGCCTGCATTAGCCCATCTGTCTCAGTATAGTTGGACTCCAGCACCCTCTAGAAAAGGGAGCCACAAACTGCCCGGTGGTGTGATGAGCTACCGACTGTGAAATACCATCCAAACCTGCAGCTGACCCCTGGAATGAAGCAGATATAAAAATTCAGAGGAACAGTGACCTTCATAGCTGCATATCAGCTCTGTCAGCGCTCTGAGGTTTTAAGACATTTGTACCAGGGCACAAATGTAATACTGTGATACATAAAAATGTAGCACTGTGATTTTTCACAGTGCTCAGCAAAGGTTTATACCAACAAAAAGGAAGGACGGAAGAAAGAGGGAAAATCGACCGTGGATATCTAAGGAAATAAGGGAGAGTATCAAATTGAAGGAAAAAGCATATAAAGTGGCAAAGATTGCTGGGAGATTAGAGGACTGGGAAATCTTTAGGGGGCAACAGAAAGCTACTAAAAAAGCTATAAAGAAGAGTAAGATAGAGTATGAGAGTAAACTTGCTCAGAATATAAAAACAGACAGTAAAAGGTTTTACAAATATATAAGACAAAAAAGAGTGGCTAAGGTAAATATTGGTCCTTTAGAGGATGAGAAGGGAGTTTTAATAATGGGAAATGAGGAAATGGCTGAGGAACTGAACAGGTTTTTTGGGTCGGTCTTCACAGTGGAAGACACAAATAACATGCCAGTGACTGATAGAAATGAGGCTATGACAGGTGAGGACCTTGAGACGATTGTTATCACTAAGGAGGGAGTGATGGGCAAGCTAATGGGGCTAAAGGTAGACAAGTCTCCTGGCCCTGATGGAATGCATCCCAGAGTGCTAAAAGAGATGGCTAGGGAAATTGCAGATGCACTAGTGATAATTTACCGAAATTCACTAGACTCTGGGGTGGTCCCGGTGGATTGGAAATTAGCAAACGTGACACCACTGTTTAAAAAAGGAGGTAGGCAGAAAGCAGGAAATTATAGGCCAGTGAGTTTAACTTCGGTAATAGGGAAGATGCTGGAATCTATCATCAAGGAAGAAATTGCGAGGCATCTGGATAGAAATTGTCCCATTGGGCAGACGCAGCATGGGTTCGTAAAAGGCAGGTCGTGCCTAACTAATTTAGTGGAATTTTTTGAGGACATTACCAGTGCAGTAGATAACGGGGAGCCGATGGATGTGGTATATCTGGATTTCCAGAAAGCCTTTGACAAGGTGCCACACAAAAGGTTGCTGCATAAGATAAAGATGCATGGCATTAAGGGTAAAGTAGTAGCATGGATAGAGGATTGGTTAATTAATAGAAAGCAAAGAGTTGGGATAAATGGGTGTTTCTCTGGTTGGCAATCAGTAGCTAGTGGTGTCCCTCAGGGATCCGTGTTGGGCCCACAATTGTTCACAATTTACATTGATGATTTGGAGTTGGGGACCAAGGGCAATGTGTCCAAGTTTGCAGATGACACTAAGATGAGTGGTAAAGCGAAAAGTGCAGAGGATACTGGAAGTCTGCAGAGGGATTTGGATAGGTTAAGTGAATGGGCTCGGGTCTGGCAGATGGAATACAATGTTGACAAATGTGAGGTTATCCATTTTGGTAGGAATAACAGCAAACGGGATTATTATTTAAACGATAAAATATTAAAGCATGCCGCTGTTCAGAGAGACTTGGGTGTGCTAGTGCATGAGTCACAGAAGGTTGGTTTACAAGTGCAACAGGTGATTAAGAAGGCAAATGGAATTTTGTCCTTCATTGCTAGAGGGATGGAGTTTAAGACTAGGGAGGTTATGTTGCAATTGTATAAGGTGTTAGTGCGGCCACACCTGGAGTATTGTGTTCAGTTTTGGTCTCCTTACTTGAGAAAGGACGTACTGGCGCTGGAGGGTGTGCAGAGGAGATTCACTAGGTTAATCCCAGAGCTGAAGGGGTTGGATTATGAGGAGAGGTTGAGTAGACTGGGACTGTACTCGTTGGAATTTAGAAGGATGAGGGGGGATCTTATAGAAACATTTAAAATTATGAAGGGAATAGATAGGATAGATGCGGGCAGGTTGTTTCCACTGGCGGGTGACAGCAGAACTAGGGGGCATAGCCTCAAAATAAGGGGAAGTAGATTTAGAACTGAGTTTAGGAGGAACTTCTTCACCCAAAGGGTTGTGAATCTATGGAATTCCTTGCCCAGTGAAGCAGTTGAGGCTCCTTCATTACATGTTTTTAAGGTAAAGATAGATAGTTTTTTGAAGAATAAAGGGATTAAGGGTTATGGTGTTCAGGCCGGAAAGTGGAGCTGAGTCCACAAAAGATCAGCCATGATCTCATTGAATGGCGGAGCAGGCTCGAGGGGCCAGATGGCCTACTCCTGCTCCTATTTCTTATGTTCTTATGTAAATGTCTGAACCGACTGTCTGAAGAGGCAGAGTCTCATGTAGCACTCTGTCATTTGCTACTAACTGACTCTGGGATGGTACATCTGCTATTTTGGATCACACTTTGTTTCTTTGCAGACCCTCTATGTGCTCCACTGGCCTTCTCCTGACCAGAAGGATTTATCTGTTGTGCTTCCATGACCCTGTCCAATGCCTGAGTTACCTGTTCCAATCTCACCTCCATCACCTGCTGGTTCACCAGGATTTCCTCTATCCATCTGGGGCAGCAGGGTAGCATGGTGGTTAGCATAAATGCTTCACAGCTCCAGGGTCCCAGGTTCGGTTCCCGGCTGGGTCACTGTCTGTGCGGAGTCTACATGTCCTCCCCGTGTGTGCGTGGGTTTCCTCTGGGTGCTCCGGTTTCCTCCCACAGTCCAAAGATGTGCGGGTTAGGTGGATTGGCCATGCTAAATTGCCCGTAGTGTCCTAATAAAAAAGTAAGGTTAAGGGGGAGGTTGTTGGGTTACGGGTATAGGGTGGATACGTGGGTTTGAGTAGGGTGATCATGGCTCGGCACAACATTGAGGGCCGAAGGGCCTGTTCTGTGCTGTACTGTTCTAATCTCTGATGTACAAATGCTGCCAGCAGCTTACCTCACTCTCAAGCATCCAACACTCACTGTTTCCAAGTAGAATTCTCTCAGTTTTAGCAATGATAACCCCGTGTCACTGGTTGAGCAGCTGTATTTGCCTCATATTTCTCACATTAGCCATCACAGCTTCCCAACTGTGGTTCATCACAGCTGCTCCCTAACATTCCTCGGACGTTTTGTTTTTCCTGCGGATTGAATGTCTCAAGCTTTGCTGCTCCAAAGACTCCACAGTGAGCTCAACAATCCATTAATTGGAGGTATGCTTGTCGATGGCTACCCTCTGCTCTTCATAGATAGATAGATAGATAGAATTTACAGTGCAGAAGGAGGCCATTCGGCCCATCGAGTCTGCACCGGCTTTTGAAAGAGCATCCTACCCAATCGCACACCTCCCCCCTATCCCCGTAACCCAGTTACCCCACCCAACACTAAGGGCAATTTTGGACACTAAGGGCAATTTATCATGGCCAGTCCACCTAACCTGCACATCTTTGGACTGTGGGAGGAAACCGGAGCACTCGGAGGAAACCCACGCACACACGGGGAGAACGTGCAGACTCCGCACAGACAGAGAACCAAGCCGGGAATCGAACCATCTGTTCGAAAGCCATGTTGTGTTCTGGAAGCCCAGTGTTGCCATCTGAGATTGTGATTTTCAAGTCTTACCTGCACTTGATGTCGCCCTCACAGGCATTCGAAAATCCTGCTCCTGATCAGAGCATGCATTGAGAGATTGGCACTGGAATTCTTAACCCTAAATTGTGAGACAGCAGAGTGGCTAAGATGGCAAAAACTAATGCAATAGGAGCTGTTTTCATGAGGTTGGAATCATTGTTGAGGTTGGTCAACTAAATCTTCGCTCTGTGCTTATACCTAAACCAGGAATATCTGAATAGGTGTTGATGGGGGAAATGTTTCCTATCCTGAAGATTGATCATTCGTATAAAAATTCATCAGAAATGATTTATTTATCTTAGCAAAAACATATTTATATTATACAAAGTCATCAAGATCTTTTACTTTTGATCTGCATAAGCAATATTTCACCAAGCCATCTGGTAGGTAGTTATATGAAATATGGAACATCAAATAGTTATTGATCTGAATGGCAAATATGATTTAGCCTGAATTTAAGGAATAGTTAATCCATTATCTTAAAGCTTTCAGTTTGCGCTCTTGTCTTTTCTTAATACATCTTCCAGTTTTATATTATCTTATAGCTGCAATTGGAGGTTTTTATAATCACTTCTTGTGTTTCCTTCTATATGAAACAATTTTATCAGGATTCTCTTGTTTTACTGCTCTTCTTATTAAGGTGGAAGTATTTTAGTATCACCTAGAGTGTAACTTCATGCCCATATATATTTATTTTCCTTTTTCCTGACAGAGAATCATAGAATCTCTACAGTGCAGAAGGAGGCTATTTGGCCCTTTGAATCTGCACCAATTCTCTGAAAACAGCACTTTTGGTCCACTCCTCTGCCTTATCCCCATAACACCACCTAACTCAGTATTCTTCAAACTTTTTTTCCGGGGACCCATTTTTACCAACCGGCCAACCTTCGGGACCCAACACGGCCGACCTTCGCGACCCATGCCGGCCGACCGTTGCGATCCACGCTGGCTGACTTGCGCGACCCACCATTTATCTTACCTTGTTTGCTGCTGACAAAAATGGAGGAAATGGTTTTGGGTCCCTTTGACCCTCGTACACGCTCCTCCAATGGAACCTGTTGGATGAAGGTGAAGCCTTCCAGTGTCGGAAAGTATGGAGTCTCCAACTGTCCAAAGTTCTGAATTTTTTTCCTGTAAAATTTTATCAAATAAACCCCCCCCCCGAACTTGTTAAAAAAAAATGAATAAAATAAATGAAAAAAATGAATAAAACCCCCCCAAACTTGTAAAAAAATAAAATGAATAAAATAAATGAAAAAAATAAAAATGAAATGAATAAAATAAATGAATAAAAACCACTACAGAACTTGTAAAACAAAAAGTTGCAACGGTTTTTAAAAATAGCGGCCCCACTGCTCATGCGTGCCCAATCATCGTGCGCGCATGCGCAATGCGGCCAAATTTTTTTTAACATGTTAACGGCCGCTTGCAGCCGGCGTTATGAAAAGCTGGCTGCTGCGCGAGGATTTGCGTGATCGGGAGCACCGCGGACAACGGCTCCACGACCCTCCCGACACCCACGGGTTGCGCCTCCGACTTTGAAGAGCACTGACCTAACTTGTACATCCCTGGATACGAAGGGACAATTTTATCATGGCCAATCTACATGCACGTTCTTAGACTGTGGGAGAAAACTGGAGCACCTGGAGGAAACTTATGTAGAGGGAGAAAGTGCAATCTCTGCACAGTCAACTGAATCTGGGTCTGTGGCCTGTGAGGTAGCAGTGCTAACCACTATGCCACCTTACCTGTTGCTCATTCACTCATTAAACAGAACAGGTCACAGCAAAAAGCTATGTTTATCTCTACTGAAGGAAGAAAAAAATGTAGAAATACAGAAAATCAAATATTTTCAACATATTGTGATGATTAGAGAGGAGAATGAAGACGTTTTGCAATTTTGTCTTTTCTTCCATTTGTTTGTCACTCTACACCTTGAGAAATAATTCCTTAGTCTGCAGGATTTACTCAAGCTGCATTAATTGATGGAGTGGCAAAGGATACCAATTAGTTGGTGTCTAAACTGGAGACTAAACAAATGCTACAAGCTTCTTTGAATGGAAAAATGATCTCTAACCTAAGTGCAGTTTCAAAAATGCATTTCAATTTTTTAAGATGTTTTGAAAGCTGTTTTATGGCAGAACTTTAAATTTGTTATGATAAAACCTTGGAACAAACTGAGTAAAATGGAACACAGCAATCTTGGATTACATGATGTAAAGATTAGTCTCAAGCATGATATTTGATATGGGCATGCTTGTTGATCAGGGAATGGTCAGAGGCAAGTGGTGGCTAAAAGAGACCTTGTTTCAAAGATTACACATTTGGTAAAGGAATGCCAGACCTGCTAAAGCATGAACAGATTAAAAAAATAAGGATTGGTGTAAAAGTGTTGCACTAAACAAGAATAAATAACACCTGAAGCAAAACCGAAGAACTGAAAATATTTAAGGCCACGCCGCTAATAAGATGAAGGTGGTGGTGTTTAGCTCATGCAATGGAAAAGGAAAAATGGGAAAAGATACCCTGGAATTTTGACTCCATTGCCTTTGTTTCTCAATATTTGATTGTGTTCATTGTCTTTGCTCATCAATGGGTGACAACTCATTAAAGTATATAACATGTTAAATAATATCGATGAGGTCAAGCCAGATTACAGTATTATTTCAAATGGACCAGAAAAACATGGCCTGATAACATAAATAACAAAGTAACAAAATAGAAAAATAAATTAAAAGTAGGAATATTTACTTAATGACTGACAAAAGGTCCGAATAACTATGGGATAAAACAGTTGATGCAGATATGTTAGTGATGCTGAACATGCAGCTAGATAACATAATAGGAAAGCTAGGATTATAGAATCCCTCCAGAGCAGAAGGAGGCGATTCGGTCCATCAAGTCTGCACTGACGCTCCGAAAGAGCACCTTACCTAGGCCCACTCCTCTGCCCTATCCCCTTAGCCCTACATAACCTGCACATTAAGGGGCAATTTAGCATGAGCAATCCACCTAACAAATACATCTTTGAACTTTGGGAGGAAACCGGAGCACTCGCAGGAAACCCACGCAGACACAGGAAGAAAGTGCAGACGCCACACAGACAGTGACCCAAGGCTGGAATTGAACCCGGGTCCCTGGTGAGGCAATAGTGCTAACCACTATGCTGGGAGAATAATCTTCAATGGAAAAAAATAGGCTTCCTCATCCTTTACTTCTTTGTATCTTTATGCCGCCTATTTGTGTTCTGAACCTTATAATCATCTCGTTATTGTTTTGAAGTCTAAAACTGAAGTTTGAAACATTCTCTTGTTCTTTATCTCATTGTTCGACTTTCTTTTTCGAATATGAATATTTTACCTCAGAGAGGAGCTTATTTACTACACATATCAGTACTGTCACCTATTATTTATAGAGAAGGGTCATGACCATGCATTCATCATCGGTTGAATGCTCTGTAAAAGATTAAAGATAGATGTCCCTGGCCAATATTTTCTCAGCAGCAATTCTGCATTATAACTTCACAGAGAATTTTTTGTGCCTGCATATATTGATGGGGTACTTAAACAAAGATGAGCAAAGTTGACCAACAATTGTGTGTATGCATTATTTAAGCTTTATTAAAATATTTTAAAATGAGGTAGAAATAAAAAAATAATTATTCAGCAATAAATCAGCACTGGGAATAGAACCCTGTTTAATTATTGTACTTAGCATCAGGCAGAAGAACTCTACAGCTGTAGCAAGCATTCATAAAACTCTACTGCCTCTGAGTAAATTGGCACTGGGAAGAAGGTCATTCAGCCCACTGTGACTGTGCGACTCTTTCCAAATAGCTGGCCTGTGGGCAGCACGGTAGCACAGTGATTAGCACTGTTGCTTCATAGTTCTGGGATCCCAGGTTCGATTCCCAGCTTGGGCCACTGTCTGTGTGGAGTCTGCACGTTCTCCCCGTGTCTGCATGGGTTTCCTCCGGGTGCTCCGGTTTCCTCCCACAAGTCCCGAAAGACGTGCTGTTAGGTAATTTGGACATTCTGAAATCTCCCGCTGTGTACCCGAACAGGCGGCAGAATGTGGCAACTAGGGGCTTTTCACAGTAACTTCATTGCAATGTAAGCCTACTTGTAACAATAAAGATTATTATTATTATCATTATTATTAGTTCCACTCTCCTGTTAGGTGTCCTGAATTGCTTGCAGAGGAGGGCATGGACAGGGTGGATTGGGAGCCGCTGTTCCCCTCAGTTGAAGAGTCAGTTGTAGCGCTAACAATTATACTCAAAGCCGAGAGACTGGTACAATAGAGGCTTTATTGTTGTACGATGTTGTCCCTCCATCTGCAACTGTAGACAAAAGGTCTGAGTGGCTCACATGCATATTTATACACAAGCTCCCAGTGGGCAGAGCTAGCCGGCAGGGGCTCACCAGAGGAACCTGTATAGGTACAGGCATGCATCCCCCTACTGCAGTACGCATAACTACAGTGGTTATCTCACCACATTCACCCCCTGTAAAAAAATGAGACCGGCGGGGGTGACATGTAACTCTAATACAAAGGATGCTATTTACAAGAGGGTCCAAACAAGGAAAATCAAGAGTCCATCCGGTTAGCAGGTTACAGGTTGAGCCGAATCGGTGGTCGAACGTTCCGCTGTGATCGGCAAAGCTGTGGTGGTGACGTCGGCACAGGCGGTGATGGCAACGATGGTGCAGGTGTTGGTGGTGTTGGTGCTGGCTGCTGGCGGAATGACTCCGAGAGCAAGCCGAAATCTTCCGTGTCCTCCAGGGTGGGCAGGGGGATGAGGGATGGACCTGGTGGGGACGAATAGGGGGGCGCCGGGGTTGGCGCGGGAAGAGAAAGGGACGTGGGCATGGGATCGACACCTGAGGGAGCCAGGTCCCGGAGCGAGACTGTGTCCTGACGGCCATCGGGGAACTCCACGTCGGCATACTGAGGGTTGGCGTGGAGAAGGCGTACTTTGTCCACCAGGGGTTCCGCCTTGTGGTGCCGTACATGCCTACGGAGAAGGACTGGGCCCGGAGTCGTGAGCCACGTCGGGAGCGACACCCTGGATGTGGACTTCCTAGGGAAGGCAAAAACACGTTCATGGGGTGTACTGTTAGTTGCGGTGCACAGTAGCGACCGAATGGAATGGAGCGCATCAGGGAGGACCTGCTGCCAGCGAGTGGCTGGGAGGTTCCTGGACAATAGGGCCAGCTGGACGGCCCTCCATACCGTCCCGTTCTCCCTCTCTACCTGCCCGTTACCCGGAGGGTTGTAGCTGGTCGTCCTGCTGGAGGCGATACCCCTGCTGAGCAGGAATTGACGCAGCTCATCGCTCATGAACGAGGATCCCCGTCGCTGTGGATGTAGTCGGGGAAACCGAACAGGGCGAAAATGGAATCCAGGGCCTTGATGACGGTGGAAGACGTCATATCCGGGCATGGGATGGCGAATGGGAACATAGAAAATTCATCGACCACACTAAGGATGTAGGTGTTGCGGTCGGTGGAGGGAAGGGGCCCTTTGAAGTCCACGCTGAGGCGTTCAAAGGGGCGGGACGCTTTTACCAGGCGCGCGCGATCTGGCCGGTAGAAGTGCGGCTTGCACTCCGCACAGATCTGGCAGTCTCTGGTGACTGTCCGTACTTCCTCGACGGAGTAGGGCAGATTGCGGGCTTTGATTAGATGGTACAAGCGAGTGATCCCCGGATGGCAAAGGCTCTCGTGCAAGGCACGGAGCTAGTTCACTTGTGCGCTGGCACATGTACCTCGGGAGAGGGCGTCTGGGGGCTCGTTTAGCTTGCCGGGGCGATACAAGATCTCGTAGTTAAAGGTGGAGAGCTTGATTCTCCACCGCAAGATTTTGTCATTCTTGATCTTGCCCCGCTGCGTGTTGTTGAACATGAAGGCTACCGACCATTGGTCAGTGAGGAGAGTGAATCTCCTGCCGGCCAGGTAATGCCTCCAGTGCCGCACCGCTTCAACGATTGCCTGGGCCTCCTTTTCAACAGAGGAATGCCGAATTTCGGAGGCGTGGAGGGTGCGTGAAAAGAATGCCACGGGTCTGCCTGGTTTAGAGTGGCGGCAAGGGCGACATCTGAAGCGTCACTCTCTACTTGGAAAGGCAGTGTCTCGTCTACTGCATGCATCCCCGCCCTGGCTATGTCAGATCGAATGCGGGTGAAGGCCTGTTGTGCCTCGGCCGAGAGGGGAAAATGTGTGGACTGGATAAGTGGGCGGGCCTTGTCCGCGTATTGTGGGACCCACTGGGCGTAATAAGAAAAAAACCCAAGGCAGCTTTTGAGGGCCTTGGGGCAGTGGGGGATTGGGAGCTCCATGAGGGGGCGCATGCGGTCGGGATCGGGCCCCAGTAGTCCGTTTTGGACTACGTAGCCAAGGATGGCTAAGCGGTCTGTGCGGAACACGCATTTCTCCTTGTTGTATGTGAGATTAAGGAGAGATGCGGTGTGGAGGAATTTATAAAGGTTGGCATCATGGTCCTGCTGGTCATGGCCGCAGATGGTGACATTGTCGAGGTACGGGAAGGTGGCCTGCAGTCCGTACCGGTCAACCATCCGGTCCATTTCTCGCTGAAATACCGAGACTCCATTCGTGACGCCGAAGGGAACCCTAAGAAATTGGTACAGACGACCGTCTGCCTCGAAGGCAGTGTAGGGACGGTCCGATTTACAGATGGGGAGCTGGTGGTAGGCGGATTTCAGGTCAATAGTAGAGAAGACCTGGTACTGTGCAATCTGAGTGACCATCTCAGAAATGCGGGCGAGTGGGTACGCGTCGAGCTGCGTGTACCAGTTGATGGTCTGGCTGTCGTCCACGACCATCCTGTGCTTCTCCCCGGTCTTAACCACTACAACCTGGGCTCTCCAAGGGCTGTTGCTGGCCTCATTGATACCCTCCCGAAGCAGCTGCTGGACTTCGGACCTGATGAAGGCCTTGTCCTGGGTGCTGTACCGTCTGCTCCTGGTGGCGACGGGCTTGCAATCTGTGGTCAGATTGGCAAAGAGTGAGGGAGGCTCGACCTTGAGGGTCGCGAGGCCGCAAACGGTGAGGGGAGGTAGGGGACCGCCGGATTTGAGGGTGAAGCTCTGGAGATTGCACTGGAAATCCAGGCCTAGTAAGAGTGACGCGCAGAGGTTGTGGAGAATGTACAGACGGAAACGGTTGAATTCCACACCCTGTACAGTAAGTTTAACCAGGCAGAAACCACGGATCGGGACAGAGTGGGACCCGGAGGCGAGAGAGATTTGCCGGCTGGCGGGATGGACCACAAGCGGACTGGTTCCCGTACCAGCCTCCCCGGACAGGCACCGGAATGTGGCGACTAGGGGCTTTTCACAGTAACTTCATTGAAGCCTACTCGTGACAATACGCGATTTTCATTTTTCATTTCAAGGGAATAGCGCCTTACCGTGTCCGGGTGGACGAAGCTCTCGGTGCTCCTGGAGACGATGAGGCAGGAGGTCACGTGGCCGTTGACCAGCACCTATGTGGAAGAGCATGCCAGGTTGCGAGGACGGGACTGGTCGAGCGTAACGGAGACGAGCAGCGGTTGATCGGCGGTTGAGTCAGATGAGTCCGACGAGGAGCGGTAGCGACCCATGTCCCGTGTCCCCGTCCCGGGGAGAGGACAAAATGGCGGCACCTGGAGACAAGATGGCGGCATCTGGAGTACCTGTGGGTAAAATGGCGGCATCCATGCAGCGCATGTTGTGGGGTCGGAACAAAATGGCAGCGCCCATGGAACGCACATGGCGGTGGTGGATGAAGGTGGCGGCGCCCATGGAGCGCACGTGGCGGGGGCGGCGAAAGATGGCGGCGCCCACTGATTGCACGTGGGGTCGGGGGAAGCAGACGGCGGGGCCCATTGAGGGAGCGGCTGAGGCGAGGGGACTGGGGGTGCGATAGCGGCGACCGTCTGGGACTGAAACACCGCTGCAAAGTGGCCTTTCTTGCCACAAACTTTGCAGGTCGCTGTGCGGGCCAGGCAGCGTTGGCGGGGGTGCTTCTGCTGACCACAGAAGTAACAGTGGGGACCCCCAGGGGGTGCGGTGCGGTGGGCCGTGCAGGCATAGTGCGCGGGGGCGGCTGCTGGGGGGGCCATTTGCGGGGTCCACGAGGGGTAGGACGGATGGGCCTGGGGGGCCGTTTGCGGGGTCCACGAGGGGTAGGATGGGTGGGCCGAGTGGCTAGCGGAGTAATTTCGCGCACTACGGGAGGCGGCCGTCATGGAAAGCGCCAGGGCCTTTGCGGCCGCGAGGTCGGGGGCGGCCCCTTCCAGCAGTCGTTGCCGGATGGGGTCCGATGCAATGCCTGTAACGAAGGCATCGCACATGAGTAAATCGGAATGTTCCGTGGCTGTGAGGGCCCGGCAGTCGCAGTCTCGAACCAGAGGTATAAGGGCCCTCCAGAAGTCCTCAATCGACTCATCCAGCTGCTGGACACGAGTAGAAAGTTGATGCCTCGCAAACAGGGTGTTCGCCGATGGTACATAGTTCTCCTTGAGCAGTTCCATAGCTGTGGTGTAGTCAGTCGCATCTCGAATTAGCGGAAAGACACTGGAGCTAAGTCTGGAGTACAGGAGTTGCTTTTTCTGAGCCTCCGTCGGGGGAGGGTCCGCTGAAGAGATGTAGGCTTCGAAGACTGCCAGCCATTGAACAAAGTCTTTTCTGGCGTGAGGCGACTGCGGATCCAGCTGCAGACGGTCAGGCTTGATTCTGATGTCCATGGTGAATGGGAAATCGTACAACAATAAATTGTAGCACTAACAATTATACTCAAAACCGAGAGACTGGTACAATAGAGGCTTTATTGTTGTATGATGTTGTCCCTCCATCTGCAACTGTAGACTAAAGGTCTGAGTGGCTCACATGCATATTTATACACAAGCTCCCTGTGGGCGGAGCTAGCCGGCAGGTGCTCACCGGAGGAACCTGTATTACAGGTACAGGCATACATCCCCCTACTGCAGTACGCATAACTACAGTGGCTATCTCACCACATCAGTTATGAGGGGACGCATGGGCAAAGAGACGGGCAAGAAGCTTAGGGGGCATTTGAGAAAAAACTTCTTTCCCAGAGGGTGGTGACGGTCTGGAATGCACATCCTGGGAGTGTGGTAGAAGCGGGTTGTCTCACCTCCTTTAAACAGGGAGTAACCAAGAAGGGAGATGAGGGCAGTGCAGTCGACATTGTCGAATTGGACTTGAGCAAGGCAAGGTACCGCATGGTAGTTTCTTGCATAAGGTTAAATCTCATGGGATCCAGGGTGAGGTAGCCAATTGAATACAAAATTAGCTTGATGACAAATCAAAGAGTGGGTGTTGAGGGTTGTTTTTCAAACTGGAGGCCTGCGAACAGTGGTGTGCCTCAGGGATCAGTGCTGACTCCATTGTTATTTGTTATTCATATTAATGATTTGGATCAGAATTTAGGAGGCATGGTTAGTAAGTTTGAAGATGACACCAAGATTGGTGGCATAGACAGTGAAGAACGTTATCTAGGATTGCAACGGGATCTTGATCAATTGGGCCAGTGAGCCGATGAATGGCAGATGGAGTTTAATTTAGATAAATGTGAGGTGATGCATTTTGGTAGATCGAATTGGGGCAGGACCTACTCAGTTAATGGTAGGGAGTTGGGGAGAGTTATAGAACTAAGAGATCTAGGAGTACAGGTTCATAGCTCCTTGAACATGGAATCAAAGATGGCCAGGGTGGTGAAGAAGGCATTCAGCATGTTGGTTTTATGTAAGAACATTGAATACAGGAGTTGGGATGTCTTGCTGAAGTTGTACAAGACATTAGTAAGGTCACACTTGGAATACTGTTTACAGTTCTGGTCACCCTGTTATAGAAAGGATGTTACTAAACTAGAAAGCGTGCAGAAAAGATTTACTAGGATGTTGCTGGGAGTTGATGGTTTGAGTTATAAGGAGAGGCTGGATAGACTGGGACTTTTTTCCCTGGAGAGTTGGAAGCTTATGGGTCATCTTATGGAGATCTATTAAATAATGAGGGGCATTGATAAGGTAGATAGTCAACATCTTTTCCCAAAATAGGGGAGTCTAAAACTAGAGGGCATAGGTTCAAGGTAAGAGGGGGAAGATACAAAAGGGTCCAGAGGGCAATTTTTTCACACAGAGAGTGGGGGTGTTTGGAACGAGCTGCCAGAGGCAGTAGGAGAGGCGAGTAAAATTTTGTGTTTTAAAAAGCATTTAGAAAGTTATATGGGCAGCACGGTAGCACAGTGGTTAGCACAGTTGCTTCACAGCTCCAGGATCCCAGGTTCGATTTTTGACTTGGGTCACTGTCTGTGCGGAGTCTCCACGATCTCCCCCGTGTCTGCATGGCTTTACTCCGGGTACTCCGTTTTCCTCCCAAAGTCCAAAGATGTGCAGGTTCGGTAGATAGGCCATGATAAATTGCCCTTAGTGTCGAAAAAGGTTACGTGGGGTTACTGGGTTACGGTGATAGGGTGGAGGCGTGGGCTTAAGTGGGGTGCTCTTTCCAAGGGAAGATGCAGACTCGATGGGCTGAATGGCCTCCTTCTGCACTATAAATTCTATGATTCTCTATGGGAAAGCTGGATATAGGAGTCATGGGCCAAATTCGGACAATTGGGTCACTGTCTCTGCGGAGTCTGCATGTTCTCCCCGTGTCTACGTGGATTTCCTCCGGGTGCACTGGTTTCCTCCCACAATCCAAAGATGTGCAGGTTAGGTGGATTGGTAAAAACTGGGCGGCATGGACAAGTTGGGCCAAAGGGCCTGTTTTCATGATGTAAACCTGTATGACTCTATGCCTCTTAGTGCCTAGATGAGCATGGGTGATTGCATGTTCTTGAGGGTGATTGCATGTTCTTGATAAGTACGTACCAGTCAGGCAGGGAGGAAGGGGTCGAGCGAGGGAACCGTGGTTTACCAAAGAAGTGGAATCTCTTGTTAAGAGGAAGAAGGAGGCCTATGTGAAGATGAGGCGTGAAGTTTCAGTTGGGGCGCTTGATAGTTACAAGGAAGCGAGGAAGGATCTAAAGAGAGAGCTGAGACGAGCAAGGAGGGGACATGAGAAGTCTTTGGCAGGTAGGATCAAGGAAAACCCAAAAGCTTTCTATAGGTATGTCAGGAATAAAAGAATGACTAGGGTCAGAGTAGGGCCAGTCAAGGACAGTGGTGGGATGTTGTGTGTGGAGGCTGAGGAGATAAGCGAGATACTAAATGAATACTTTTCGTCAGTATTCACTCAAGAAAAAGATAATATTGTGGAGAATGCTGAGACCCAGGCTATTAGAATAGATGGCATTGAGGTGCGTAGGGAAGAAGTGTTGGCAATTCTGGACAAGGTGAAAATAGATAAGTCCCCGGGGCCGGATGGGATTTATCCTAGTATTCTCTGGGAAGCCAGGGAAGAGATTGCTGAGCCTTTGGCTTTGATTTTTAGGTCATCATTGGCTACAGGATTAGTGCCAGAGGACTGGAGGATAGCAAATGTGGTCCCTTTGTTCAAGAAGGGGAGTAGAGATAACCCCGGTAACTATAGTCCGGTGAGCCTAACGTCTGTGGTGGGTAAAGTCTTGGAGAGGATTATAAAAGATACGATTTATAATCATCTAGATAGGAATAATATGATTAGGGACAGTCAGCATGGTTTTGTGAAGGGTAGGTCATGCCTCACAAACCTTATCGAGTTCTTTGAGAAGGTAACTGAACAGGTAGACGAGGGTAGAGCAGTTGATGTGGTGTATATGGATTTCAGTAAAGCGTTTGATAAGGTTCCCCACGGTCGGCTATTGCAGAAAATACGGAGGCTGGGGATTGAGGGTGATTTAGAGATGTGGATCAGAAATTGGCTAGTTGAAAGAAGACAGAGAGTGGTAGTTGATGGGAAATGTTCAGAATGGAGTTCAGTTACGAGTGGCGTAACACAAGGATCTGTTCTGGGGCCGTTGCTGTTTGTCATTTTTATAAATGACCTAGAGGAGGGCGCAGAAGGATGGGTGAGTAAATTTGCAGACGACACTAAAGTCGGTGGAGTTGTAGACAGTGCGGAAGGATGTTGCAGGTTACAGAGGGACATAGATAAGCTGCAGAGCTGGGCTGAGAGGTGGCAAATGGAGTTTAATGTGGAGAAGTGTGAGGTGATTCACTTTGGAAAGAATAACAGAAATGCGGAATATTTGGCTAATGGTAAAAGTCTTGGTAGTGTGGATGAGCAGAGGGATCTCGGTGTCCATGTACATAGATCCCTGAAAGTTGCCACCCAGGTTGATAGGGTTGTGAAGAAGGCCTATGGTGAGTTGGCCTTTATTGGTCGAGGGATTGAGTTCCGGAGCCATGAGGTCATGTTGCAGTTGTACAAAACTCTAGTACGGCCGCATTTGGAGTATTGCGTACAGTTCTGGTCGCCTCATTATAGGAAGGACGTGGAAGCTTTGGAACGGGTGCAGAGGAGATTTACCAGGATGTTGCCTGGTATGGAAGGAAAATCTTATGAGGAAAGGCTGATGGACTTGAGGTTGTTTTCGTTAGAGAGAAGAAGGTTAAGAGGTGACTTAATAGAGGCAGACAAAATGATCAGAGGGTTAGATAGGGTGGACAGCGAGAGCCTTCTCCCGCGGATGGAGGTGGCTAGCACGAGGGGACATAACCTTAAATTGAGAGGTAATAGATATAGGACAGAGGTCAGAGGTGGGTTTTTTACGCAAAGAGTGGTGAGGCTGTGGAATGCCCTACCTGCAACAGTAGTGAACACGCCAACATTGAGGGCATTTAAAAATTTATTGGATAAGCATATGGATGATAAGGGCATAGTGTAGGTTAGATGGCCTTTAGATTTTTTCCATGTCGTTGCAACATCGAGGGCCGAAGGGCCTGTACTGCGCTGTATCGTTCTATGTTCTATGAGCACTTGGTGCATCATATCATTCTAAGCTATGGGCCAATTGCTGGCAAATGGGATTAGGTAGGCAGGTTAATACATCGGTGCTGACTCAATGGGCTGAACGGTCTCTTCTCTTACTCTATGATTAAAGCTTATTTCTTATATTACAGGAATACTGTCATTTATATTCCATCTCTCAACTACCTGATATTTAATGAAAGAATGGCATTGAAGAGCCACAATAATGGGAGTTGGAAAATGTGCTATTGTACTGAGGGAGTAGCATTTTTGTGGCGAATTATGGGCGCATGAGTATCAAATGAAAGGGGATGTGCATTGCTTGCCCAAGACAGGAATTGTTCATAATATGTAATAAATAGGTCCTTTGAGGCTTTTCCTGTGCACCCGAAGTATGGTCTTCAAGTTTGACATTTGAAGAATATTTTCAACAGTAACAGTGTGAATTTTGTAATTTGCACCTCAGACATTCTTATAACCCATTTGTTCCAGAGAGGCAATTTAACGGCAATTTACTAAGAGGTTTGTACTGTGATTTCATATTTGCTGAAAATTTAATTGTGACCTGTCAGACTGTCTTCATTTGCGATCATGACATCCAATGTAGACAATCTTTTCATCCATGAGTTGCAAATGGTTAAGAATCGAGGCCCCGGAGTAAAAAACCACTATGCATCCAGCAGAACACATTTGAGAAAAAAGAAGGTTTACTGGTAGAGGTCTACAAAATTATGAGGGGCATAGACAGAGTGGATAGTCAGAGACTTTTTCCCAGAGTAGAGGGGTCAATTAGTGGGGGGCATAGGTTTAAGGTCCGAGAGGTAAGGTTTAGAGGAGATGTACGAGGAAAGTTTTTTACACAGAGGGTAGTAGGTGCCTGGAACTCGCTGCCAGAGGGGATGGTAGAAGCAGGGACGGTAGTGACGTTTAAGGGGCATCTTGACAAATAAATGAATAGGATGGGAATAGAGGGATACGGACCCCAGAAGTGTAGAAGATTTTAGTATGGACGGGCAGCATGGTCGGCGCAGGCTTGGAGAGCCGAAGGGCCTGTTCCGTGTGCTGTACTTTTCTTTGTTCTTTGTTCTTTGTTGGTTGTCTTACAATAATCTATCTATTCATCAAATAGTCCTGAATCCAGTATCACACTCCAAACGTCAAAGAATTTGGTTCCCTATCACAGGTAGTTTCACTCTTATGGGAGCAAGTTGAGCTGGCAAATGGCAGGAGGTCCAACCCAGATCACTTCTGGTGAGGCTCTTGTCACGTTGTTGATAGCGAAAACACAGGCATTGCAAGCGCGCACCAGAGTCACGTGGAGTAGGCAGCAGTCAGTGTCCAGTATTCATTTCATACACTACTTGCATCCTGAGCCAAGAGCTGTGGATTCAGAGAATGTATTTCACCAAGAAGGTGGTCACAAAACTGTGCCACCTCTTGTAACCTGACGTACAACCTCAAAGCAGAGCAAGGATAGTGCTGCAGGTGACTGTCCGGTTGACCGTGAGCCTGGATATTTTCGGCAATACATCTTCCAGGTTGAAGCAGGCGACACAGCAGTTCACTGCACAGCAGAAAGGGGATGTCAATGCCGTCTCTCTAAACTGAGAGAAGCAGGAGCAGCATGCATGTTAGCTTTGCAATGAGAGTTTGTGAGCTTCCATGTTGTAAAAGGCACCATCTTGTGCACCATATGCGACTCGATGGGCATCCCATCTCATTGGTGAGATAAACTGTAATAGCCAAGGGTGTCACTCACTTCAAATACAGTTGCTGTGCAAGATCTGCTGATGAATGTCCATGACAAAGAAGCAGCTATGATGCTTTCATCCTGCGCCTGTTGGCATTTCCAGCCACCTTCAAGCCTTCATGTCCAATCAGAGGATGGCTACTTGGCAACAAGAGTTGTTTGCTGTATATGGGGCTTAATTAAGACCCTTCCTCAACCCCAGTACACAGACATAACGGCATGGGAGCAATAGAAACACCTTTTCAGGTGGCTCTCTGGCAATGATTTTGTAATAAACTAATCTATCTTGTTTCAGACTAAAGCTAGTCTGCTGGGTTATTTTTACATTGAATCACTCATAAATTTAAGGCGGGTTACATACACACACAAATTCTTTGCTCACAGAACTCTTTATGGAAATATCTTTTATTTGGTCATGACATTTGTGATTTTAGCTAGAGCTGTTTTGGTACTGTGGAAGGGGAAATTGAAATATTAAAAACACCAGGTTCTGGAAAGGATGGACATGGGATTTGAAAGGTGAGAGCATGTTGAAGGACTTCATGAAGGAAAGATACATTGGCGAGGGGGCAATAGTTTTCTAGGATAAAGGGGGTCAAAGGTTGGTTATTTGAGGAGAAAGGTGTTAACAGTAGACTTTAAGGCAGGAGATTTGCAGTATTCTCTGTGAAGGTGAGGTCATTCAATACTGCTCCCCTTATCCTAACGTGCACCAAGTCCTGTTCACCTATGACCCCTGTGGTCACAGTCTAGCATTGGCTTCTGGTCAAGGGAGATTTTGATTTTAAAATTCTTCTGTGGCCTCACTCCTTCCGATCTCTGTCATCTCGGCAGCCCACAACACTCCAAGATACCTGTGCTCCTTTAATTTTGGTTTCTTGAACATCCCCCAATTTTAATCACTCCATCAATGGTGGCCATGTTTTCGGTTGTCTCAGTCCCAAGATTTGCAATTCCTTTCCTTTACCTCTCTGCTTCTCTACATCACTTTACTCCTTTTAATATGCTCCATAACACTAGCTAATTGACCAAGTCTGTGGACATCTCACCTACCCTTTCTCTCTGTGGCTTGGCGTCAAATCTTGTTTCAGAATGCTACTATGGGGCACCTTGGAATGTTTTACAACATTAAAAAGACTACATCAATATAAGTAACTGCTGTTGTCACACAAAGAGAGAGAACCATTAATATTAGCAGACATGGGGGCCAGGAAGAAAAGTGGGTGGTCAGCTGTTCAGTGGGAATCAGAAGATGGATCTCATGGATAAAATCAACTTATGGAGTGCGTGAGGGGAGATAGAAGATAACTTTAAAAACATGTGAGTTCAGAGACAGGTGAACCAAAGAAGACATTTGGCCTGTTTGGCTGAGGGGAAGTGGCAGAGACAACTAATTGGATGGTCTGTCTTAGTGACAAAGAAGTGAGCGTGAAGGAGACAAGGGAGAGGCGTTTAATAAATTAATTTGTGGAAGAGGAAAGTTATTGTTGCATTCCAAAATGATCCTAGAATAGTGAACAGTTTTTCAAAATAAATTTAGAGTGCCCAATTCATTTTTTCCAATTAGGGGGCAATTTAATGTGGCCAATCCACCTAGCCTGCACATCTTTGGGTTGTGGGGGCGAAACCTATGCAAACACGGGGAGAATGTGCAAACTCCATACAGACAGTGACCCAGAGCCAGGATCGAAACTGGGACCTCGGCACTGTGAGGCAGAAGTGCTAACCCCTGCGCCACCGTGCTGTCCTCCCGAATGGTGAACAGTTACCGCAGATGGGAGGAGGAACCGAAAATGCTTCATGCGGTCTTGCCAGATCTGGAGATGGGTGGCTAAATCCATTCAAATATGCATTCCTTGGTCTTGAGTGTGTGGAGATAAGAAAATGCCAGGGCAAATGGTTACGATGAGGGAGAATAATGGACTTAATAGGCACTAGGGGTCTCAAAAGTCCATGTGAGGGTCTGATTGAACAGACTGATATCCACAGATTCTTGGGAGATTGAGATCAGATCTGGGGAGATGGGGAGTGTGCAGGCTCGACAGAGTGAGGACCGGTTTCTTTGTGGAGCGATTTGCTAGTGCTATTGGGAGAGGGACGGGGGTTTAACTCTCTTGGCAAGGGTATGGGAGCTAGGAGATAATACAGAAAAGGAATACCATGGTGAACAGACACTTGGCAAAAGCAGATAGTGTTATAGCTGGAAAGAGTAAGGTATCAGGTGTGTTTACTGAAGGATGAAATGTAATAAATCTAATTAGCTCTATTGTGCATCGATGTGAATGCTTAGAGTGTGGTAAATAAGGTTGGTGAATTGCAGTCACAGATAGTTATGTGAAACTATAATGTTGTTGCAATAATAGAATTCTGGCTCAAAGAATGGTAGGACTGGGTACTAAATATTTCCGGATATGGAAAGATACCAGTATTGATTCAGGAGAACATTCCACTGTTGGAGAAGAGAGGATGCCATATAATCCATCGAATCCTTACAGTGCAGTGGAAGGCCATTTGGCTCATTATGTCTGCATCAACCCTCCGAAAGAGCACCCTCCCCCGCAACCTTGTAATCCCACCTTACCTTTGGACACTCAGGGACAATCTAGCATGGTCAATCCACCTAACCTTTCCATTGTTGGACTATGGGAGGAAACTGGAGAGCCCGGAGGAAACCCCCGCAGACACAGGGAGAACGTGAAAACTTTGCATAGTCACCCGAGGTCGGAATCGAACCAGGGTCCCTGGTGCAGTGCGGCAGCAGTGCTAACCACTGTATCACTGTGCCTCCCCAAAGGGGTCAAGTGCAGATTCTATTTGGCTGGAGCTAAGATTCAGTAAAGGTACCAACATATTGCTGAGTATGGTATGTGGCCCATTAGCTAATCGGATGTAGAGGAACACATTTGCAAAGAAATTACAGGCAAGTTAAGAATTATAGATTAGTTGTAATGTGGGATTTAATTATCCTAATACAAACTGGGATAGCAATAGCGTAAAGGGTAGAGGAAGACAAGAGGCTTTCGATATCGTAATCGGCGATCGGGCGGAGAATCCACTCTGAAGCCCAAATCGGGTCCGCTGGCGGTTTGACGGCGGTCAGACATGCTCCGCCCCCTTGGAAGTGGCGTAATCGCGTCGTGTGCCGCACGTCATTGCAACATCATAGGCAGGTTCTCCCGCCCCCAATGGGCCTTGTTCCCGTGTAGGTGATGTGTGGTCTGAGCAGTCGGGAACCCAGCGGAGCAGCTACGGAATGTGTCTGCCGCTGCCGCACGGATCCATGCCACTGGACAGGGGTCTTCCGCTAAGGCTCGGGGGACTGGTGGGGGGTGGCCAGGGTGGCCAGGTTGTGGTTTGTGGGATCGCGGCTGGCGGGCCGGGACCGCATACGGCCGGCACCATGTTGTGTGGCGCGACCGCTGCAGGTCATTGCCATGTGCATGCGCGGCCCGGCCGTTTTCGGCTGGAGAGCCGGGAGTTTCAATCGGCGTCGCTTCTAGCCCCTCACCGATCCCGGAATCGGTGAGAGTTCGGCGCCAATTTTTGCATCCTAAAATGCCCGGGAATTCTCTGTTGAGCCGGCACTTAGCCACTGAAATGGAGAACCCAGCCCAAGATCTCTGAGATCACGTTCAGTATTTCTTTACAGTTGTATGTTTCCAGTCCAATAAGAAAAGAGGTATCACAGGACCTGATTTGTAGGAATGTAGTGGGCCAGGTGGATCAAGTGTCAGTAGAGAGACACTTAGGAGACAGTGATCATAGTATCAGAACGTTTATGACAGAAAAAGACCAGGGGCTGGAGTTTCTGTTTATGGGACTGTCCCCACGCCGTCGGTATAACTGTGGTCTTTTCCGCCAGGAAAACTGGCGTTAAAAAGCCACAGATTCCCCGTTTTGCTGGGGGCTAGCAGGCAGCCATCGTAGAGCTTACAGCTCCAGCAGCCGGTATGGCCCCCATCACTTCCAGGTCAGAGGCCTGCAGCGTATGCGCCATGCTTCATGGCGGACTCAGCACGCGGACCTGGACCAGTAAAATAGTGCATCGGCCGCTCGCATGCCCCGGGCAGCCCGCCCATATTGCCCCCAGCCTCGAATGAAGCCCCTCCTACCCGCAAATCATCACCCCCCCCCCCCCACTCTGACAGCCCCAGACTGAGTCCACAGCCTCTACACGAGGATCCCGGATGGTGGGACCATGAGGAAACCACGCTGTCAGGAATTCGGCCAGTCAGGGACAGAGCATCGTGAGGCAGGCCTCAGGAAAGGCCTGAGGCAGTGAATACTCGCCGCAGCGTACTCCACGAGTACGGCGATTTCCGGGGGGGGGGGGCGGAGAATTTGAAAACCGGCGCCGGGTGCAATTTCGCCGCCAAAACGGATTCTCCACCCCGTCACAGAACTCGATTTTGGCATCAGGGAGCAGAGAATCCAGCTCCAGATGTAATTCAGGGTAAGAATAATCAGGGAGGGAAATGGGATCAGAACAAATCCGGACCAGATAAATTAAAATCAAAGATTGGCAGGCAAAACTGTTACTGAAAAATGGGCTGCCTTTAAAGAGGCGATTGTTCAAGTACAATCAAGGTACATTCCTCCAAGAGGGTGATAAAAGGGTGATAAAAAAGAGAAATAAGGAAAATTATGGAATTAAAACGGAATTTGCGCATGGGAGCAGAGGCATGGTTGAGGTATGAAATAAGTACTTTGCATATGTTTTTACCAAGGAAGAAGATGTTGCCCAGACCACAGTGAAAAGGGTAACCCAGGCACTTGAAGGGTTGAAAATTGATAAGGAAAAGAAGATACGTTTTCTGTACATAAAGCTGATAAGTCGCCAGGACCAGATGAGATACATCTAAGTTTGCTAACGGTGATAAGGGCAGAAATTTCAGAGGTACTGGCTATAATTTTCCAATGCTTCTTAGATACAAGGCTGATGCCAGTGGACTGGAGAATTGCAAATGTTATTGTTTAAAAAGGATGTGAGGAATGGCCCAGCAACTCCAAGCCAATCAGTTTAATCTCGGTGGTGGGAAGTTTTCAGAAACAATCATTTGGGAGAAAATTAATAGCCACTTCTGCAAATATGGGTTAATTAAAGAAAGCCACCATGGATTTGTTAAAGCAAAATCATGTTTAACTAACGTTCTGGAGTTTTTTAGAGAGGTAGCACAGACATGGGTGAAGGTATAGTGATTAATGTGTTGCACATGAATTTCAAAGATGCATTTGATAAAGTGCACATAACAGACTTGTGATAAAGTTTGGTGTCATGAAATAAAAGGGATGGCAGCAAAATGGATACAAAAAGGGGATGAGGATATATGTGCAAAAATAATTGAAGAATATTGCAGGCTCATAGAGCCAATAGAGATATGGGATCCTGGGTTTTATAAACAAGGGCATAGAATATAAGTGCAAAGGAGTAATAATAAAGTTATCGTGCAGGTTCAGTCGGCAGTTAGGAAGGCAAATGCATGTTAGCATTCATGTCGAGAGGTTGAGAAAACAAGGCATGGGATGCACTTCTGAGGCTATATAAGGCTCTGGTCAGACCCCATTTGGAGTATTGTGCACAGTTCTGGGCCCCATATCTAAGGAAAGATGTGCTGGCCTTGGAAAGGGCCCAGAGGAGGTTCACAAGAATGATCCCTGGAATGAAGAGTTGTCGTATGAGGAATGGTTGGGAACTCTGTGGCTGTACTCATTGGAGTTTAGAAGGATGAGGGGGGAACTTATTGAAACTTACAGGATACTGCATGGCCTGGATAGAGTGGATGTGGAGAGGATGTTTCCACTTGTAGGAAAAACTAGAAACAGAGGACATAATCTCAGACTAAAGGTACAGTCCTTTAAAACAGAGATGAGGAGGAATTTCTTCAGCCATAGGGTGGAGAATCTATGGAACTCTTTGTCGCAGAAGGCTGTGGATGCCAAATCATTGAGTGTCTTTAAGACAGAGATAGCTATTTTATTGATTAATAAGGGATCAGGGGTTATGCGGAGAAGGCAGAAGAATGAGGATGAGAAAAATATCAGCCACGGTTGAATGGCGGAGCAGACTTGATGGGCCGAGTAACCTAATTCTGCTCCTATGTCTTATGGTCTTATAATAAAACCTGTATAAAATATACTAGTTCAGCCTCAACTGGGCTATTGTGCCCAGTCCTGAATATCACACTTTAGGAAGGGTGTGAAGGGTGTGCGAGTCCAGACACGATTCACAAGAATTGTCCCAGGGATGAGGAACTTCAGTTGTGTGGATAGATTGGAAAAACTTGGACAGTTCTCCTTGGAGAACAGATGGCTGAGAAGATATTTGATAAAGGTATTGAAAATCATGCAGATTCTAAACAGAGTAATCAGGAAGAAATTGTTCCCAAAGGAGAACCAGAGTACCCAGATTTAAGGTGATTGGTAAATAAAGCGATAATGACGAGGAAAAACTGTGTTTGACAGCTTCGACAAACCATCTGCAGCTTTGATTCATTAATCTCCCTTCATGGTTCAGTGACAGTGACCTAAGTAGTGAAACCTCAATGTTTACACATATTGACCACATCAAAGAGAAGTAAGTGCAGTGCAATCACATGCCTGAGTGATTTGAATGCACTTAGCTCTCTTTGATGTGTCAATGTTTGTAAACATTGAGGGTTTCACCACTTAGGTCACTGAACCTTGAAGGGAGATGAATGAATCAAAGCAGCAAATGATTTGCAATGAATCAAAGCAGCAGATAGTTTGTAATGAATCAAAGCAGCAGATGATTTGTCAAAGCTGTCAATCACAGATCACTATTTGAAAGCTCAGAATGCTTTGCAGCTATTTGATCTGTGGTAACCGGATGCAGGTCTTAGCTATTCTCCTTCAAGGAATAGACATGTCAAGATAAGTGTTACAGCGGTAATTCTTCTCACTGCCCCTGTCTGGTCCACTCTCAAATTTCCAGAGAGGGATCTCTTTTCTAGGGGCATGGGGGGGGGAGGGGGTCTGTGTGGGTGGTAGGAGGGTCTGTTAAGGGGTCCCTTTAGGCAGAGGGTCCCTATGAGGGATCCCCCTAACACAGGGAACCTTATAGGGTCCCTTTGGTCAGGGGAGCGCTGAGGGGGTCTCCCTAATACAGAGGTCCCAGGTGGGGATCTCCCAATTACAGGTGTTCCTGTGGGGGGGGGGGGAGGGGGCCCCCATTACAGGGGTCCCTGTGGGGGCTCTCCCTATTACAACAATCCCCGTGGGGAGTCTCCCTATTATAGGGCTCCCTGGGAGGGTCTTATCACAGATGACCTTGTGGGGGTTCTTCCTTTACAGGTCTTATTACAGGGGTCCCTGTTGGGAGTCTTATTTTACAGGGGTCCCTCGGGGAGTTCTCACTAATTCAGGGCTCCCTGTAACAGGGAGTAAAGGGGTATCCCTATTACAGAGGCCACGGGGGGAGGGGGGGGTGCAGTGAATAAATACCCCAGGAAACATGCTTCCCAACAATCAACTATACAGTCTGTGCAGATTTTTTCCCTTTTTCACCGCCCGCCACAACAAACAGCCTCTAAAACACATTTACAAACATTCCCCAACTTTCCTCTAACCCCCCTGAAGAGCCCCTTAACTCATACTGTATCTTCTCTAATCACAGGAAGTCGTACAGGTCATCCAACCAGGACGCTACCCCCAGTGATGATGCCGACCGCCACTCCAGCAAAATTCGCCGCCGTGCAATCAGAGAGGTGAAGGCCAAGACATTGGCCTTCCTCCTCTCTGTGAGCTCTGGCTTCTCTGAAACCCCATATATCGCCACCAAAGGGTCTGTGTCCACCTCCTCCTCCACTATCTTGGCTAAGACAGTGAACACTCGCGCCCAGAATCATCCCAATTTTTCACAACCCCAAAACATGTGTGCATGATTCGCTGGCCCCCGCCCACACCTCTCACACTCGTCTGCTAACCTCTGAAAGAACCCACACATTCTCGCCCGCGTCATATGCAGCCTGTGCACCACCTTAAACTGTATCAGGCTCATCCTTGCAGAAGAGGAGGTCCCGTTTACCCTTTGCAATCCCTCACTCCATACTCCCCAATTGATCTCCATTCCCAACTCCGCTTGCCATTTCTCCTGGATCTTCACCACCCGCTCGACTCCCTGCACCCCCAGCCACTTGTGTATATCTCCAATTCTTCCCTCACCTTCCACATCCAGAAGCAACATTCGCTCCAACAGCATGTATCCAGGCAACCTAGGGAACCCCCTCCAGACTTTTTCCGCAAAGTCCCAAACCTGAAGGTACCTGACCTCACGTTCTCTCAGCAGCTTGACCCTCTCCCTTAGCTCCACCAGACTGGTGAACCCTTCCTCCAAATACAGATCCCTCAACTTGACCAGCCCCACTTCCCTCCACCTCCTGTACACACTATTGTCATGTGAGAGTACCTTTAAGAAATGAGTGTTTATAAAAATATCTGTAGTAAATGTCACTTTAAGAAATGTTTGTATGCTCAAGTGGCTGCAGTGAAGTCAGAGTGTGGGTGGAGTTGAGCTCTGGCTCTGCTTTTTAGTTTCGCTTTGAGGAAAATCTTGGGTGTGTCTAGGTTTTTTAGTTTTGTTTTGGTGTTGGAGCTGCAGCCAGCCAAACAAGGTGTACTTTTGATCTCTCTGCCATCTAAAGACTATCTCTAGATCATTTGGTGAATTCAGCGTGATGACTGCTCTCAGTAGAGAATTTAAACCTTGTCCGCATCTGTAAAAAGTGTTTTTGTTTCATGGATGTTAAAAGGAAAGTTTAAGGATTACTTAGTGTTGTATCGTTTGGGGGTGTATTTGAACTGATGGTTGCTAAGATGTTCACTGTATGTTTTAAAGAAGGTTAACTGAGTTCATAGAATAAATATGGTTTTGCTTTAAAAAAATACTTTTCCATTTCTGCTCTACCACACCTGTAGAGTGGTGCGTGTTCTCCCCATACCACAATCTAGTAAAAGTTGTGGGGCGGCGAATCTCCATGAAATACGTTGGAGTTCTCTAAACCCTGGCCCATAACAAATTGGGGGATTGAGGGGGATAAAAGTCTATCTATTGGGTTGGCTTTGTGAACTTAAAGACAATGAGGTGTGAGATATTGTGGTAGCTTTTAAGGTGTGGTATTTTAGTCTAAGTCGGAAGTTTGTTGTGGACAATGGCTCTTTCAGAGGATCAGAAGTTTTTGGGGGTGGAGATGTTCAGACGCAGTACCTTACGGACAAAGACTAAAAACAGACTGTTAGATACATTGCATTTCACATTACCTGCCAAGGTACAAAAAGATGAGGTGCTCACAGTGGTAGCTGAGCATTTAAAATTGCCTGAGATACAGTCTGACGCATTAGAAATGGCAAAACTTCAGCGACAAATCAAGCAACTTGAACATGAAAAAGTATTATAGCAGCTTGAATACAAAATGAGAGAAAAATAAACAATAGCCCAAGCAGAACAAAAGAGAAAGAGTGATACAGATCAGGGAAAAAGAAAAAGCGAGAGAAAGAGACAGAGAGGAAAAAGAAAAAGAGAGAGAAAGAGATAGGAAAAAGAAAAGGAGAGAGAAGAAAGGATAAAAGAAAGAATGGCCTGAGCAGAACAAAAAGAAAGAGGAAGGAAAATACAGATCAGGGAAAAAGAAAGAGAGAGAGAAAGATACAGAGAGGAAAAAGAAGGAGATAGAGAGGACATGGAAAGTGAGAGAGAGTTTGAACTTCAGAAAATGGACATGAAACATGAGAGTCAGTTAAGATTGGCGGATGGAAAGAAAAACGTACAGTTGGAGGATAGTGATAGAACATAGAACATAGAACATAGAACACTACAGCGCAGTACGGGCCCTTCGGCCCTCGATGTTGCGCCGACCTGTGAAACCATCTGAAGCCTATCTGACCTACACTATTCCATTTTCATCCATCTGTCTATCCAGTGACCACTTAAATACCCTTAAAGTTGGCGAGTCTACTACTGTTGCAGGCAGGGCGTTCCACATCCCTACTACTCTGAGTAAAGAAACTGCCTCTGATATCTGTCCTATATCTATCACCCCTCAATTTAAAGCTATGTCCCCTCGTGTTGGTCATCACCATCCGAGGAAAAAGACTCTCACTGTCCACCCTATCTAACCCTCTGACTATCTTATATGTCTCTATTAAGTCACCTCTCAGCCTTCTCCTCTCTAACGAAAACAACCTCAATTCCCTGAGCCTTTCCTCGTAAGACCTTCCCTCCATACCAGGCAACATCCTAGTAAATCTCCTCTGAACCCTTTCCAAAGTTTCCACATCCTTCCTGTAATGTGGTGACCAGAACTGCACACTTCCAGGTGCGGCTACACCAGAGTTATGTACAGCTGCAGCATGACCTTGTGGTTCCGAAACTCAATCCCCCTGCTTATAAAGGCTAGCACACCATATGCCTTCTTAACAGCCCTATTAACCTGGGTGGCAACTTTCAGGGATTTATGAACCTGGATGCCGAGATCTCTCTGTTCATCTACACTACCAAGAATCTTGCCATTAGCCCAGTACTCTGCATTCCTGTTACTCCTTCCAAAGTAAACCACCTCACACTTTTCCGCATTAAACTCCATCTGCCACCTCTCAGCCCAGCTCTGCAGCTTATCTATGTCCCTCTGTATCCTATAACATCCTTCAGCACTATCCACAACTCCACCGACTTTCGTGTCATCTGCAAATTTACTAACCCATCCTTCTACACCCTCTTCCAGGTCATTTATAAAAATGACAAACTGCAGTGGTCCCAAAACAGATCCTTGCGGTACACCACTAGTAACTGAACTCCAGGATGAACATTTGCCATCAACCACCACCCTCTGTCTTCTTTCAGCTAGCCAATTACTGATCCAAACCGCTAAATCACCTTCAATTCCATACTTCCTTATTTCCTGCAATAGCCTACCATGGGGAACCTTATCAAACACCTTACTGAAATCCATATACACCACATCAACAGCTTTACCCTGATCCACCTGTTTGGTCACCTTCTCAAAAAACTCCATAAGATTTGTGAGGCATGACCTACCCTTCACAAAACCGTGTTGACTATCGCTAATCAACTTGTTCTTTTCAAGATGATTATAAACCCTATCTCTTATAACCTTTTCCAACATTTTACCCACAACCGAAGTAAGGCTCACAGGTCTATAATTACCAGGGTTGTCTCTACTCCCCTTCTTGAACAAGGGGACAACATTTGCTATCTTCCAGTCTTCCGGCACTATTCCTGTCGACAAAGACGACATAAAAATCAAGGACAAAGGCTCTGCAATCTCCTCCCTGGCTTCCCAGAGAATCCTAGGATAAATCCCATCTGGCCCAGGGGACTTATCTATTTTGACATTTTCCAAAATTGCTAACACCTCCTCCTTTTGAACCTCAATTCCATCTAGCCTGGTCGACTGAACCTGAGTGTTCTCCTCGACAACATTATCTTTCTCCAGTGTAAACACTGATGAAAAATATCCATTTAACGCTTCCCCTATCTCCTCTGATTCCACACACAACTTTCCACTACTATCCTTGATTGGCCCTAATCTTACTCGAGTCATTCTTTTGTTCCTGATATACCTATAGAAAGCCTTAGGGTTTTCCTTGATCCTATCCGCCAACGACTTTTCGTGTCCTCTCCTCGCTCTTCTTAACTCTCCCTTTAGGTCCTTCCTGGCTAACTTGTAACTCTCAAGTGCCCTAACAGCCTTCATGTCTCATCCTAACATAAGCCTTCTTCTTCCTCTTGACAAGTGCTTCAACTTCCTTAGTAAACCACGGTTCCCTTGCTCGACAACTTCCTCCCTGCCTGACAGGTACATACTTATCAAGGACACGCAGTAGCTGTTCCTTGAAAAAGCTCCACATTTCGATTGTACCCATCCCCTGCAGTTTCCTTCCCCATCCTATACATCCTAAATCATGCCGAATAGCATCATAATTGCCTTTTCCCCAGCTATAATTCTTGCCTTGCGGTATATACCTATCCCTGCCCATTGCTAAAGTAAACATAACCGAGTTGTGATCACTATCACCAAAGTGCTCACCTACATCTAAATCTAACACCTGGCCGGGTTCATTACCTAGTACCAAATCCAATGTGGCCTCGCCCCTTGTTGGCCTGTCTACATACTGTGTCAGAAAACCCTCCTGCACACACTGCACAAAAACTGATCCATCTATAGTACTCGAACTATAGTATTTCCAGTCAATATTTGGAAAGTTAAAGTCCCCCATAACAACTACCCTGTTACTCTCGCTCCTGTCGAGAATCATCTTTGCAATCCTTTCCTCTACATCTCTGGAACTATTCGGAGGTCTATAGACAACTCCCAACAGGGTGACCTCTCCTCTACTGTTCCTAACCTCGGCCCATACTACCTCAGTAGACGAGTCCTCAAGCGTCCTTTCTACCGCCGCAATACTTTCCTTGATTAACAATGCCACACCCCCCCTCTTTTACCATCTTCTCTGTTCTTACAGAAACATCTAAATCCTGGAACCTGCAACAACCATTCCTGTCCCTGCTCTACCCATGTCTCCGAAATCGCCACAACATCGAGATCCCAGGTGCCAACCCATGCTGCAAGCTCACCCACCTTATTCCGGATGCTCCTGGCGTTGAAGTAGACACACTTCAAACCAGCGTCCTGCTTGCCGGTGCCCTCTTTCGAACTTTTAACCCTATCCCTGACCTCACTACTCTCAACATCCTGTACACTGGGACTACAATTTAGGTTCCCATCCCCCTGCTGAATTATTTAAACCCCCCCGAAGAGCACTAGCAAATCTCCCCCCCATGATGACGATGAAGCGAAAGACCTTCAAAGTCGAAGGCTTGGTGGGGATCTATTTAAGTATGTCCATGCATTGCCAAGGTTTGATGAAAAGGAGGTAGAAGCATTTTTCATTTTATTTGAGAAGGTAGCTAAACAAATGAAATGGCCACAGGAGATGTGGGTATTACTGAATCAAACAAAGTTGGTATCTAGAGCTAGTGAAGTATTTGCATCACTATCAGAGGAGGTATCTGAGACGTATGAGGAGGTGAAAAAAATCCATCTGAGGTGCATGTGAACTACTGCCTGATGTCTACAGACAAAGGTTTAGAATTTTAAGGAAAGAACCTGGTCAAACATACATGGAGTTTGAAAGGATCAAACAGTAATTTTGACAGGTGGATAAGGGCTTTTAAAATAGACCAAACGTATGAAGCTCTCAGAGAAATTATACTTTTGGAGGAGTTTAAAAATTCAATTCCTGATGTAGTGAGAACTCAAGTGGAAGAGCAGAGGGTTAAAACTGCGAGATTAGCAGCAGAAATGGCAGATGATTATTAACCAGTTCAAAAATCAAAGTTTGGTTTCCGACATCTGTTTAAGCCTGTGAGGGATAGAAACTGGGGACATGAGAAATACTCAAGTGGTAGAGGTAAAGGAGATCTGATGGGAGGTAATAAGGAGAGTGTACCTCAGATTAAAAAGGAAATCCAGGAGGGTGGAAGAGACATCAAAAGTTTAAAATGTTTTTACTGTAATAAACCAGGCCATGTCAAATCACAATGTTAGTGGTGGAAGAAAAGCACTGGGAAGGCTGATACAGGTAAATGGTAAAACAGGTTAAGACAGTGGGTTTTGTTAAAATGGTAAAGGAAAGCCAAAGTGAAGTGAAGGAGGTGCAAAAGATTGTACAGCCTGTTCAAGAGGTGATTGATAAGAAGGTGCCAGATCCCTTTAAACAATTTACTTGTGTGGGGGTAAAGTTTACTCATGTGTAACAGGACGAGCAGGTAAAGCAGTCACAATTTTAAGAGATATGGGAGCTAGTCAATTTTTGATGGTAAGAGATGAGGATTTATGCAGTTTGGGAGGAATATTGCCAGAAAAGGTGGTCATATGTGGAATTCAGGGTGTGAAGAGTAGTGTTCCATTATATAAGGTAAGGTTGGAAGGTCCAGTGAAGAGTGGTGAAGTGGTAGTCGGAGTAATAGAGAAACTATTTTGTCCAGGAATACAGTTCATCTTGGGTAATGATATAGCTGGATGGGTGGGAATGATGCCTCCCGTGGTTGATAAGCCAGTGGAAAATCAGACAATTGAAGTGTTGTAGGATGAATATCGTGAGATTTTTCTGGATTGTGTAGTAACAAGATCGCAAAGTCACAGATTAAGTCAAGAGGAGGAATCAGAGAATGAAGATAAAGGTGAAGTGCCATTATCAGAAACTATTTTGATGGTTAGAAAAGAACAGGTGGAGGATGAGGCGGATAATTTTAGTTCAGGAAAATTGGCGGAGTTACAGCAGAAAGATTTAGAAATAAAATGGATGCATCAGAAAGCATACATGGAAGAGGAATCTGAGTGTATACCAGAGTGTTATTATTGTAGAAATGATGGCTTGATGAGAAAAATGGAGACCTTTACATATGGAGGCGGATGAAAAGTTTGCAGAAGTTCATCAATTAAACAACATCCATATACAGTTAACCCTTTAAAATCAGCACAGGTTAACAAAGAGATTGAGAGTATGCTTAAAACAGACATAATTGAAGTGGGTTGCAGCCAATGGAGCTCACTCATTGTGATGGTACCAAACCTGGACGGTACCCAACGGTTGTGTGTGGACTATAGGAAGGTTAATGTAGTTGCAAGAACGGACTCTTATCCTATCCCATGCTTGGAGGATTGCATTGAGAAAGTGGAACAATCGGCTTTTATTTCCAAACTGGATTTACTTAAAGGTTACTGCCAGGTACCTTTATCCGAAAGGGCGAAGGATATTTCAGCTTTTGTGACTCCAGATGATATATACCAATTCAATGTTATGTCATTTGGCATGAAAAACGCCCCCAGCCACATTTCAATGGTTAACTCACAAAGTTGTTTCAGGATTATCCAATTGTGCTGTACGCATCGATGATCTGGTAATTTTCAGCCAGACATGGACAGCACATTTGAAGCATCTGATGGAGTTATTCGATCGATTTCCAGAGGCGGGTTTGGTGGTAATCCTAGCCAAAAGTGAATTTGGAAAAGCCCAAGTCACGTTCCTTGGCCATACAATTGGACAGGGTCGAATGGTCCTATGGGATGTGAAAATAAAAGTTATTGGGGAGTTTCCGAAAGCCTCGACACGACAGAAAATAATGCGATTTCTTGGTATGAGCGGATTTTACCGGACATGTGTACTGAATTTTAGCTGTGTGATCGCTCCACTGACGGACTTGCTGAAGAAACAGCGAAAATTTCAGTGAACAGCGGAGTTTCAACAGGCATTTGACTGCTTGAAAGTTGTGATAACCAACGCTCCAGTGTTGGAGAATTACAAGGGGCTCTGTGATCGAATTGAACTAAAGTATCTGACTTTAAAGAGAAATGCCGAGGCGTAGAGAAATGGATGGATCATTGCAGAGACCTTCTTGTTTAAAGAGACTGTCAATCAAGGGGAAGCCGGTTCGGTGGACAAGAGGAACAAAAATGGACTATGTTATTGTTAAATATTTGTGTGTTTTGTTTAAAAAAAAAAGTATATTCATTGTCCATATTTCTTAAAGGAAAGTGAAAAGGTGAAAAATGAAACCATCTTGAAGTTGATGGTTTATTTTTTTTCTTGGTGGGAGGTGTCATGTGAGAGTAGCTTTAAGAAATGAGTGTTTATAAAAATATCTGTTGTGAATGTCACTTTAAGAAATGTTTGTCTGCTCAAGTGACTGCAGTGATGTCTGAGTGTGGGTGGAGCTGAGCTCTGGCTCTGCTTTTTAGTTTTGCTTTGAGGAAAAGCTTGGGTGTGTCTGTGTTTTTTAGTTTCATTTCAATGTTGGAGCTGCAGCCAGCCAAAGAAGGTATATTTTTGATCTCTCTGCCATCGAAAGACTATCTGTGGATCATTTGGTGAATTCAGCGTGATAACTGCTTTCAGTAGAGAATTTAAACCTGATGTGCTTCTGTAAAAAGGGGTTTTTGTTTTATGGATGTTAAAAGGAAAGTTTAAGGATTATTTAGAGTGTTGTATTCTTTGGGAGTGTATTTGAATTGATGGTTGCTGAGATGTTCACTGTATGTGTTAAAAAAGGTTAACTGAGTTCATAGAATAAACATTGTTTTACTTTAAAAATACTTTTAAGATTTCTGCTCTACCACACCTGCAGAGTGAGCCGTGTGCTCCCCATACCACAATCTAGTAAAAGTCGTGGGTCAGGTGATCTCCATGATATACTTTGGAGTTCTCTAAACCCTGGCCCATAACGCTATCCATCCCCACTGGCTCAAGCTCATGATTCTCGCTCAGCGGCATTAGCACCAACATCCCTTCCACCCTAAAATGCCTCCTCAACTGATTCCATATCTTCATTGTTGACTGCACCACTGGGCTCCCTGAATACCTACTCAGAGCCATTGGCAATGCTGCCATCACCATAGCCCTCAAACTAGACCCCTTACATGATTCCTCCTCCATCGTAACTGACTCTATCCCTTCTCCTTCCCACCACCACTGCATCCTTCCACATTCACCGTCCAATAATCATGAATCAGGTTCGGCACGCCAACACCCCCCCCCCCCCGCCTCTGCCTCTGTAGCAGGGTCCTCCCCGCCCTCTGCACCTTCCCCGCCCATACAAAGTCAGAAATGATTGTGTCCTATTTCCAAAAAAAGGCCTTTGGTATAAAGATCTGGAGAGCTTGAAAGATAAACAAGAACCTCGGCAGAATATTAATTTACGCCACTTGGACCCTCTCCGCCAACATTAAGTGCAGTGTATACCACCTCTTAAGATCCTCCCTAGCCTCCACCACCAGCTTGGTTAAGATCCACTTATGGACCCCCGTCCATTCCTCGCAACCTGAATCCCCAAATACCTAAACGTATCCTTCGCTACCGTAAATGGTATTCCCCCCTAAATTAGCCCACTGTGCCAGCTCATTCAGTGGGAATACCTCGCTTTGGGGGTGTTTCTTACTATTGCAGAGGCCACGGAGGGAGTCTCCCTATTACAGCAGTGCCTGTCAGTGTTCTCTCTATTACTGGGGTCACTGTGGGGAGTATCTCTATTATAGGGATGCTCCTACTACTGGGGTACCTATGGGTGCTCCCCCTATAACAATGGTCCTGGGGGAGCCTTGGGGGGGGGGGGGGGGGGGGTTGGTCTGGTGAGGGGGGTTGGAAGGCAATGCATTGTTGGGGGGGGGGGGGAGATGTTGGCCCTTGGTCGGGTTCAGATGGTCTCTACCAGTGTTGCCCTAGCGTGGTGGATCTCGTGGTGGCCCAAGTGGGTAAACCCTTCAGGGGTTACCCCCCTGGCCCACCGCCAGTGCCACCACACAAGGGCAACGTTGGTAGAGACCACAAGTGATCTGCGCCCATGTGATTCATGGCCACAGGCATCGAGAATAGGGTGCGGGCCTGCTAACTGATTGCATATGGACCATTAAGTCCCATTTATGTGCTCTCGCTGGCACGCGGCATGGACCTCGATTTCAGCGGCAGTGCATCACGTTCGGGTTTGTGTGCCATGGAAATCCCAATTTTGCCCCAACACCCGATTCCCCGCCCCGTCCCATTGGGGAACAAAATCCAGGTGTCCTGAGATGGAGAATTCAGCCCATGAAATTGTGAGGGGCCTGGATATAGTGGATCGTAAGGGCCTATTTACTTTAGTAGAGAGGTCAGTGAATAAGTGGAATAGATTTAACGTGACAAGAAACATTAGAGTGGAGATGAGGAACATTTTTTCAGCCAGAGATTTGTGGAGTTCTGAAACTCACTCCCTGAAAGGGTAGTAGAGACAGAAGCTATCATTCATTTAAAAGGTGTCTGGATCTGCACCTGATGTTCCGTAATCTCCAGGGCTACAGATCAAATGCTGGAATGTGGGATTAAGCCGGGTGGCTCGTTTTTCTGCCGGCGCAGACACCATGGGCCAAGCTCCCTCTTTCTGTGCCATAAAGTTTCTTTGATTTTATGGCAGATGAGAGGGGTCTCGGCCGGGTAAAGAGAGGAGCTAAGAAATGGCCGGAAATAGGTGAAGCTCCAGCATCATTTTATAGACAGTATCAGAGTGATTGCACATGGCACAGTTTGTCTCTCGTACCTGTGATCCCATTTTGTCTGACAAAGCATCTGTGTCTGGAGCATGTAGTGTGTAATTTACTAATACATCAACATATTTCAACAAACACATTGAGGGGAGGGATGTTCTGATTATATTTACACAGCGTTGATATCTGGCGCCAGCTCCGATAATTAAGTGCTGCTGTCATTTTCATCAATGTCTGGTAGTGTTGTTCTTGTGCAAAGGCTATCAAACTATGTTAGCACCACAGTAAGTCTAGGCAACAAAAATATATGGAAAATTATCGCATTTTACAAGCTTTAAACAGAGGCTGAGATGCATTAAAGAAGGTATCTCATCTGACAATATTGAACATTTAAAACCACAACAGTTAATTGTATATCAGTTGAGTGTTAATTAGATTCCGGCGGTGTGAATTAACTGGGGACTCACCTAATAGGAGGTGAAAGTTAAAAATTTGTTTTGTTGGAAGTGCGCAATGTGTGCATCTCTGTTAAATCAAATCATGTAAGTGATTAAAGACTGGGCTCCAAATCTTTCACACCTGATGTGCCATGTTTTGGCAAGAACAACAATTTGGATTGATCTAGCACCTTTAACACAGCACAAAAAATCCCAAGGTGCTTCACAGCAGCAGAGGGAAGAAATAAATAGTGATTTTGGGAAGGGTGACCAAAGGTTTAGTTGAGTAGATGACCTTACAAGGAAAATCGTTAAGAGGACGGGATGGAGTTGGAGAGGAAAATGGCGTTAGGCAAGAATTACAGAGTACGGGGGCTAAGTGGTTTGTGTCACAGCCACCAATGCTGAATCAACTGGCAGAGGTGGGGCGGCAGGAGGAGGAGGGGGTGGTGGTGATGGGATGAACAAGAGGCCAGAGTTTAAAAAAAAATAAATTTAGAGTACCCAATTATTTTTTCCAATTAAGGGGCAATTTAGAGTGGCCAATCTACCTTCCCTGCACATCTTTGGGTTGTGAGGGTGAAACCCACGCAGACACGGGGAGAATGTGCAAACTCCACACGGACAGTGACCCAGGGCCGAGATTCGAACCCGGGTCCTCAGCGCCGTAGGCAGCAATGCTAACCACTGTGCCACCATGCTGCCCTTGAGGCCAGAGTTAAAGGAACATATATCTTTGAGTTGAAGGGGATGTAGTGATAGCATGGTTGTGTTGTAATTCACCGACTGACCACTAGGAGCCATATTAGTAAATAAGTGAATGTTAGCGTCAAGTGACCTCAGACTGACCAGAGAACTGGGGGAGAGGTTACTTGTGCATGCTTATACTGTTATTCATCTGTTGGCTTGTATATATTTGACCCACAGTTAATGTTAATAAATTGTTCATAGCGTTAGCTGCAAGTGTTCTTGATATATAAATCAGGCCACCCCTTCTTTCTTTCTTTTTTTGTCACAAGTAGGCTTACATTAATAATAATAATAATCACTTATTGTCACAGGTAGGCTTCCATGAAGTTACTGTCAAAAGCCCCTAGTCGCCACATTCCGGCACCTGTTCAGGAGGCCGGTATGGGAATTGAACCCGTGCTGCTGGCCTTGTTCTGTATTACAAGCCAGATGTTTAGCCCACTGTGCTAAACTAGCCCCAACACTGGAATGAAGTTACTCTGAGAAGCTCCTAGTCTCCACATTCTGGCGCCTGTTCGGGTACACAGAGGAAGAATTCAGAATGTCCAAATTACCCAATAGCACATCTTTTGGGACTTGTTGCAGTTTAATGGGCTAATAAATTAACCTGTGAATTCTTCCACCACCTGTCTGCCATTCCACAAAAAGGGTAGGGAGGGGGGAATTGTGAAGGAATGCCTAAAATAAATCAGTAAAAATGTTGCATTCTGTTAAAAAAAAATTATATCACACCTTTTCACAAAAAACAAAAATTGCTGGAAAATCTCAGCAGGTCTGGAAACATATCTGGAGAGAAACAGAGTTAACCTTTCAGTTTGATAACCTTTCATCAGATATCTTCAATACAGAATATCAGAACATAGGACTATAAGAAAGGATTAAAGAAATAAGAGGAGGAGGTCATTTGGGCCTTCGAGCTTGCTCAACCATTGAATAAGATCATTGCTGCTTTGTTTGTGCCTTGTCCCACTTTCCTGCATGCCCCCTACCCCCCCATAACCCTTGACTTCCTGTCTGATCCAGCCTTGCAAGGTGATCGCCTACCTCTGTGAGATTCTCCTCTGAGGAGAGTCAGCTCAAGGAAATCGCTGCAGGTTGCAAAATTGCTTGGAGTGGCCATGGAAAAGAAGAACGGGGTGAAGCTGGCCTATGTTTTGCTGTCATGAACCATTTTATTCAGTCAATTGATTTACCTTCCCGAGGACGTAAATGATCACCTGATGGTGCTCAGCAACAGGCAGGCAGGTTTCATCAGTGTATCCAGCCCTACCATTTGAAAGAGGGCAGGGGAGAATAATCCTGTATCCTGGACAATATTTATCCTTGAACCATCAACACTAATTATAGATTCTTTGCTGATCTCATTGTTGTTCATGCAAGCTTGCATCCAAATTGGCTGCTGCATTTCCCAACGTTACACAAGCAACCAATAATAATAATTGCTTATTGTCACAAATAGGCCTCAATGAAGTTACTGTGAAATGTCCTAGTCGCCACATTCCGGCACCTGTTCAGGGAGGCTGGTATGGGAATTGAACCCGCGCTGCTGCCTTGTTCTGCATTACAAGCCAGCTGTTTAGCCCACTGTGCTAAACCAGCCCCTGCTATGAACTATAGAACATAGAAAAATACAGCACAGAACAGGCCCTTCGACCCACAATGTTGTGCTGAACTTTTGTCCCAGATTAAGAACAAACTAATCTACACCCCATCATTCTACCGTAATCCATGTACCTATCCAATAGCCGCTTGAAGGTCCCAAATGTTTCCAACTCAACTACTTCCACAGGCAGTGCATTTCATGCCCCCACTACTCTCTGGGTAAAGAATCTACCTCTGACATCCCCCCTATATCTTCCACCATTCACCTTAAATTTATGTCCCCTTGTAATGGTTTGTTTCACCTGGGGAAAAAGTCTCTGACTGTCTACTCTATCTATTCCCCTGATCATCTTATAAACCTTTATCAAGTCGCCCCTCAACCTTCTCCGTTCTAATGAGAAAAGGCCGAGCACCCTCAAACTTTCCTCGTAAGACCTACTCTCCATTCCAGGCAACATCCTGGTAAATCTCCTTTGCACCTTTTCCAAAGCTTCCACATCCTTCCTAAAATGGGCGACCAGAACTGCATACAGTACTCCAAATGTGGCCTTACCAAGGTTTTGTACAGCTGCATCATCACCTCACGGCTCTTAAATTCAATCCCTCTGCTAATGAACGCTAGCACACCATAGGCCTTCTTCCCAGCTCTATCCACTTGAGTGGCAACTTTCAAAGATCTATGAACATAGACCCCAAGATCTCTCTGCTCCTCCACATTGCCAAGAACCCTACCGTTAACCCTGTATTCAGCATTCATATTTGTCCTTCCAAAATGGACAACATCACACTTTTCAGGGTTAAACTCCATCTGTCACTTCTCAGCCCAGCTCTGCATCCTATCTATGTCTCTTTGCAGCCGACAACAGCCCTCCTCACTATCCAGAACTCCACCAATCTTCGTATCGTCTGCAAATCTACTGACCCACCCTTCAAATACCTCATCCAAGTCACTAATGAAAATCACAAACAGCAGAGGATGCAGAACTGATCCCTGCAGTACGCCACTGGTAACTGGGCTCCAGGCTGAATATTTGCCATCCACCACCACTCTCTGACTTCTATTAGTTAGCCAGTTCGTTATCCAACTGTCCAAATTTTCCACTGTCCCATGCCTCCTTACTTTCTGCATAAGCCTACCATGGGGAACCTTATTAAATGCCTTACTAAAATCCATGTACACCACATCCACTGCTTTACCTTCATCCATGTGCTTGGTCACCTCCTCAAAGAATTCAGTAAGACTTGTAAGGCAAGACCTACCCCTCACAAATCCGTGCTGACTATCCCTAATCAAGCAGTGTTTTTCCAGATGCTCAGAAATCCTATCCCTTTCCATTACTTTGCCTACCACCGAATTAAGACTAACTGGCCTGTAATTCCCAGGGTATCCCTATTCCCTTTTTTGAACAGGGGCATGACATTCTCCACTCTCCAATCCCCTGGAACCACCCCTGCTGACAGTGAGGACGAAAAGATCATTGCCAATGGCTCTGCAATTTCATCTCTTGCTTCCCATAGAATCCTTGGATATATTTCGTCAGGCCCGGAGGACTTGTCTATCCTCAAGTTTTTCAAACTGCCCAACACATCTTCCTTCACAACAAGTATCTCCTCTAGCTTACTAGTCTGTTTCACTCTGTTCTCTCCAACAATATGGCCCCTCTCATTCATAACTACTGAAGAAAAGTACTCGTTCAAGACCTCTCCTATCTCTTCTGACTCAATACACAGTCTCCCGCTACTGTCCCAACAAGGTGACTGCTCCTTTCCTATTTTTGACTTCAACCCATACTACCTCAGTAGGCAGATCCTCCTCAAACTGCCTTTCTCCAGCTGTTATACTATCTCTAATTAATAATGCAACCCCCGCACCTCTTTTACCATACTCTCTAATCTTATTGAAACATTTATAACCAGGAACCTCCAACAACCATTTCTGCACCTTTTCTAACCAAGTTTCCGTGATAGCCACCACATCGTAGTCCCAAGTACCAATCCATGCCTTAACCCACCTTATTCCTGATGCTTCTTGCGTTGAAGTATACACACTTCAACCCATCTCCTTGCCTGCAAGTACTCCTGTTTGTCAGTGTTACCTTCCCCACTGCCTCACTACACGCTTTGACGTCCTGAACTTAGGCTACTTTAGTTGCTGGAATACAAGTCCGGTTCCCATTCCCCTGCCAAATTAGTTTAAACCCTCCCGAAGAGTACTAGAAACCTCCCTCCCAGGATATTGGTGTCCCTCTGGTTTGGATGCAACCCGTCCTGCTTGTACAGGTTCCACCTTCCACAGAATGCGCTCCAATTATCCAAATACCTAAAGCCCTCCATCCTGCACCATTCCTGCAGCCACATGTTCAACTGCACTCTCTCCCTATCCCTAGCCTCGCTATCACGTGGTACCAGCAACAAACCAGTGATGACAACTCTATCTGTCCTGGCTTTTAACTTCTAGCCTAACTCCCTGAACTCGTTTATTACATCCACACCCCTTTTCCTACCTACGTCGTTGGTACCAATGAGCACCAAGACTTCTGGCTACTCACCCTCCCCCTTCAGGATCCTGAAGACACAATCCAAGACATCCCTGGCCCTGGCACCCGGGAGGCAACATACCTTCCGGGAGTCTCGCTCGCGACCACAGAATCTCCTATCCATTCCCCTAACAATTGATTCCCCTATCACTATTGCTTTTCTATTCTCCCTACTTCTCTTCTGAGCCCCAGAGCCATACTCAGTGCCAGAGTCTTGGTAGCTAGGGCCTTCCCCCGGTAGGTCATCCCCCCCAACAGCATCCAAAATGGTATACTTGTTTTGAAGGGGAACGGCCACGAGGGATCCCTGCACTGTCTGCCCTTTCATTTTCTTGCCCCTGACCGTAACCCAGCCACTCTAGTCCTGTACCTTGGGTGTAGCTACCTCCCTGTAACTCTTCTCTATTACCCCCTCTGCCTCCTGGATGACCCGAAGTTCATCCAGCTCCAGCTCCACTTCCCTGCGGTCGCTGAGGAGCTGGAGTTGGGTGCACTTCCCGCAGGTATAGTCAGCGGGGACACCGGTTGTATCCCTCACCACTCACATCCTACAGGAGGAGCATGCAACTGTCCTAGCCTCCAATCCCTCTTACCTTACAGAATACAGCTGCACTGTGGACCAATTGGAGTTCCGCCCTCTGACTCTGCTCCCAGTCAGCTGCACTCTCTGTAAACTCCTGACTCCCTTCTCGCTCTTTGAGGAAATGTAGGAAATGAAATGAAGAGGAGCACCTTACTCCCTCCTCACCTAGCTCCCTCAGTCACTAAACTCTCACTATAGCACTCAAATGCACCCAAATTCAGCACTCCCTCAGTCACCAAACTCTCACTATCGCACTCAAATGCACCCAAATTCAGCACTCCCTCAGTCACCAAACTCTCACTATCGCACTCAAATGCACCCAAATTCAGCACACAGTGCAAACTATAATTCATAACACTTTGGGACATTCTGAGACTGTGAAGGACATGTTTTGGGTTTTACCAGTCCTCTCGGGATGGGGTGGAAGGTGGCAGGGCCTGTTAGTTAGTGAGGGAAGGTGCCCATTGTCTTCCCGTTGCCACGTTTATCAGCGGCAGGAAAGATGGAAGATGCCTCAGGGCCCCCAGATGTCAATTATGATAATTAAATGCTGAATTAAGGGCTCTTTCTGGCTGCTGCAGGCACTTTACTAGTGGCACTCCGCCACATGGGGATACTGCCTGGAGAAGCCTTGTGACCTCTCTTTGAGATGAGGGCTGTCCCTTAATCAGGCAATATGTGGCCCAAGAAGGGGCCACCCAGTGTCAACACCTACCCCTGCTCTCACCAACTTCCCAAGTCACTGCTCTGGGTCTGATTGTTCCCAGTGATCCCTAATATAATCACCTTATCCTGAGGATGACATCCATTTTTGTGTTTCTCAGCTGGGTGCAGTCTCAGCAGTGATCTCTGTTCCCAGTGGAGCCACTGGGCCTTCAATTAATTGGCAGCTCTTGGAGCTGGCCTCTTATCTTTTAAAAGAACATGAGCTATACAGGCCTAGAATGCAGCCTGGGTCCCCCAAACACCCCAGATAAGGTTGTCCTTGGCTTTCTGCCCATCATTAGGCTACTGACAAGCCCGACAACATCCAGCTGTCTAAATATAAACCTCTTCTTCCTTTCAACTACAGTCACTTTCTATTTATCATACAACCTGAAAATAGCTATAATAATGATTTCTCATTCAAAGCTATTCTTTATCAGTTCACAATCTCATTATAAACCTACATAATTGAGATTATTAGCATAAACCTGTATTTGTTGAGTACAGTATCTGGCAAGCAAAAACAGTACCTTATGAAGTGGTGCTGGACTGAATCTGCTATTCCTGCTGATTCTGCTATGTGGCATCATTCACTCACAAATACAAGAGAGATTTATGGAGAACACACAACCAAGTATGTCGAGGGGTATTTGATTTTGAAGTGTGCGATTCACAAACTTTTTTTTTGCTTTCAATTAGAATGAACATTGATTGATAAGCCTGGCTTTTTAAGAATTTTGTTTCCAAGACATTAATTAAATGAAAATCTATTTGTGCCTTGACTAAAAACAAACAGAAATATTTAAATTTCCTTTTACATAAATAACTGCAGTGGACTCAATTTTATTTGAAAACAATAAGCAGAGACAAAACCCTCCTTGCAGGGTTGGAATACAAGTAAATATGTATTCAAATGCTGATACTATTTTGCTTTGTTCAGGGTTCTAAATTGAGTTGTTTTTATTTTCAAACATCCAATTTGCACTTTTGTACAAAATGCAGATAAGCACAAATGTGATTATTGCCCAAGGTTACCTGAAAATTGCTACTTTCTGAAATGTAAGTGCTTCAAATAGAAAATCCTTATTACAACATTAAATGAGTTGCTTGAAAGAACTCACATTTAGATCACGCTTTTAAAGTGTTGCCAATGTTGTAATGTAAGTGAATAAAACAGCCAATATACACACTGGATGATCCCACAAGTAGAAATGAGACAGATGACCAGCTTATCTGTTTTAATGATGTTAGTCAAAGAAAAATGTTAGGCAGGACAACTCCCTTGCTCTTCCTCAACAATGGCGATGTGATGTATTGCACACACCTGGGAGGGCAGACAAAGTTCAATATTCTTAGTTCAATATTCCATCCCTCGGTACAGTACTAAAGTGCCAGTCCAGATGATGTGTTCACGGTCAGAATGGCACAGTATGGGCAGCAAGGTAGCATCGTAGTTAGCACTGTTGCCTCACAGCACCAAGATCCCAGGTCCGATTCCCGGCTTCGGTCACTGCCTGTGTGGAGTCTGCACGTTCTCCCCGTGTCTGCGTGGTTTCCTCCGGGTGCTCCGGTTTCCTCCCACAAGTCCCGAGATACATGCTTGTTAGGTGAATTGGACATTCTGAATTCTCCCTCTGTGTACCCGAATAGGTGCCGGAGTGTGTCGACTAGGGAATCCCTTTAGCCCCAAGAGCTATATCTAATTTCTTCTTGAAATTACACAATGTTTTTACCTTAATTACTTTCTGTGGTAACAAATTCCAGATCGCTCTCTGAGTGAAGAAATTTCTCCTCACCTGAATCCTAAAAGGTTGACCCCTTATCCTCAAACTATGACCCCTAGTTCTGGATTCCACCATCGGGAACATTCTTTCTGAATCGACCCTGTCTAATTCCGTTAGAATTTTATAAGTTTTTATGAGATCCCCTCTTACTTTTCTAAACTCCAAGAATAAAACTCCTTCTCATGGGACAGTCCCGCCATCTCAGAAATCAGCCTGGTAAACCTTTGCTGCACTACCTCCATAGCAAGAATCTTCTTGTCGACAATTAGCTCAGATACAAGAATGCCGTACAGGGTTCTGCAGCTTCAGAAGTGCTAATGATTCTGCCGCAGCTTCTGTACTGGCTTCCAGCTCTGACGTGAATAAGACTTTCAGCTGGGACTGAAGTATTGCTGCCAATTGACTCTCATCCTTAGAAGATGCCAGCTCTTTAGCAGTGTGATCCTCTATGGGCTCTGACCTGGACTCAGACAAGGCATCTTCTGTGGATGATGTTGTGTTGGGTAAGCTGGGTCTACGTGGACTGCGTTTGATGCAGTGTAGAGAGAGACAGGCTTCCAACACTTGATGAGATGCAACACGATTTTATTGAACAACTAACTATAATACATGCTGAACTGTGGGTTGACACTATGCTGACTTGACTGGAGACCTGAGGCTAACCTGACCAGACTAACTGACTACCACATGGTGTTTGTACTAGTTTCTGCTCTCGAGCTCTGACTGTCTCAGAGGCTGGATCCCGAGAGAGCGGGAAAACTGGTGCCCTCTGGCTTTATAGTGGTCGTGTCCCATCTGGTGATTGGCTGCTGTGTTCTGTGTGCTCACTGGTCATCCTGTGTGTCAATCACTACCTGTCTGTACTCCATCGTATATCTGGATGTATATTGTGACAGATGACTCTTCATGAATAAGGAATACATCAGTAGACTCAGTGGAATCAAGATCTATATGCTGCTCAGCTGCTGAAAGCAGACCTGTGTCTTTCTTAAAACGATAGCAGAAATTTCATAAGGTACATCTAACAATGGGAAAGGCGAATCATTCTCTAGAACATTAACTTCCAAGAGACCACTCAGTACTGCAAGGGATTCTTCTTCATCACTCCGGAGACAGCCAATTCAAGTCCCACAGGTCTTCATGGGGATGGTCACCGTCTGCTGTATTCTCCGCATCTGGCCTTACTTCATAAAGAACAGAGAGATTCACAACTTCCATGTCTTCCCCAGGACAAGAGGCTGGTGTCTCTATGAAAGAAAGGAATTTACTGCCAAATGTATTAACTTCCTCAGCTTCTGGAAGCTGAATTTCCACTGCTTCTGAATAAAAGGTTGAAGATTGTTGCAGGAAAGGCAGTGAGTGAATCATTCAAATCACAATCATAATCTGTTTTTTCGAGGATGCCTTGATGTATGCCACCTTCACCATTCAACAAAGATCTATGTTCATTGTGAAGAACAGAGAGATTTGATGATCTTTCTGTCCCTTGTAGCTAAAAGAAGCAATAATCCTGGCAGGTCTGTGTTGTCTGAAAATTGTGACGATGTTGGATGTCAGATGGATAAAGGGTCATTGGTTAAAGCCAGTTGCGGGCAATTTAAAAGTCATATCAAAGTCACAAACTGACTTACAGTCTGGATTAGGACTATCTCCTTCCCCTCGTAACTTTCTAGGTATAACATTTTCTGGACTTGCCATTTCTTGGAAGGAATGTGTTTCCTAAATAGCTGCTGGCCTGTGACTTTGTTTAACATTTCTGCATTTGCAGAAATGTTTAAAATGCCCTCTTTTACCACACTAGGCGATCTTAACGTCTACGCTGTGTTTTTGCACCACAACAGAAACATGTTAAAATGGTTGTCTGTGTGGTTTCTCATCCTTTTAGTGTGTTTGGTGGGCATTTGTATGGATGGGACTGCTCCTTGTGAGCCACAGGCTCAGAATTGTGCACAGCGAGTTTTGGACCTATGCCAGGCAATGCTTCTTTACACCAATTGCCTGTGGCTAAGATGTTGGACTCATATAAGAAGCTAGGTACTGTAAAGAAAAAACAGTATGATTGGTAGCCTCAAAAGATGAAATCAAAACAGTACAAGGGGCTCTTCATCCAAGCCTATCTTGTTAGCTTGTGCGGTCGTCAGTTCCAAAAGTATATGAGTGCGAACATTTATCGATGATGCCCTGTTGAAATAATGAATAAAGTTGGCAGCTGGGCTTCACAATAATAAACAAAATTATTTGGGCGCCATTTAATGGCCACGTTTTGCTCAAGCGGGAGCGCGACAAGGGTGTTAAATTATGGGAGAGGCCAATATCAAGAACCACGCCTCATCTGGACCTTCGTGCCTCCACCCAATGTGCATCAGAAACTGTGTGGCACTCACCAGAATGTGCCCCAGAAACCTGACCACTACCATTGTCTACTAAGGTGCGTGCTGGATAGTGGGGATGACAGCTGTGACGCATCAACAGTGTTGTCATGGGAGGCAGGCGGGGGACCCCCTTGGATGGGCCAGCGCCATCAATGTAGGTCCTGCGGGAGAATGAAAACTTGGTTACTGGGAAGGATGGGCCGCGTTGTTCATCATGGGGGTTGGGGTGGGGATGGGGGGGGGGTGTGCTCGGTGCTCAGGGGGGAAAGGGGTGACAGCAGTAGGACCAGTAGCAGGGAACATTCTCCTCCGGCAGGATGTGCAGGTGTCACCCACGGATTATGCCTCCATTATTAAAGGGTACAATCTTTTCAAAATGGCAGAGTGTTGGATCAGGCGAGGAAAGCTTCACAGCTGGCTTTTCTCATTTCATTCAACAGCACTCTGTGCAATTTCAGAGTGTGGCCAAGAACCACACAGTCAGCTAGAAGGGTGGAGCATAAACATGCCGGCAATGCCAGGAATCTGAGATCCAATCTCAAAGTTAAACTGAAGGTTCTCCCCCCGCAACAGACATCGGGAGCCTCCCCCCATTCCCCACGGACATGGGGATCCCCCGGCGGATAAGTTGAATACACCCTAACACTGGCATGCAGAAGGGGAAACCACCCCCTGCCTATTCACACTCCCCCCCCCCCCACCCCCATGGATAAGGGGAATCCACACTGACACACAGAAGGGGCACCCTGCCCCCTCTAGCCACCATACACCCCCTTCCCACATGGATAAGGGGAAGGTCCCATACACGCAGAAGGGGAACCTCCCCAATGGTAACACTCCTTGCATTGATCTTGGCATTGCCCTCTGGCAATGCCCCCAGGCATCACAACTGTGGTCGTCACAATTGGTTTCCACTTTTGAAAACTAGTGGTGATTTGTGCTGGCGTGATGTCACACCGCAGGGGGTGGCAGGGGGAGGAAACATTGTGGGAGGACGTTACAGCATCAAACTTCGGAATTAGACGTAAATTAATTCAAATGTATGGAAATTGTGACACTGGAGGGGGGGTCACGCGTTTGGCTGCTAACGGCACGCCCAAAGTCTTTGATATGCATTTTAGCCAAAAGCAAAATTTGGTAATTGAACGAGTATGTTTTAACCAGTGCTTTCAATAATCTGGGGAATCGATTGAATTATTCCTTTTAAAAAAAATATAGAGTACCCAATTTATTTTCCAGTTAAGGGGCAATTTAGTGTGGCCAATCCATCTAACCTACACATCTTTGGGTTGTGGGGGTGTAACCCACGCAACCACGTGGATAAAGTGCAAACTCCACACAGTGACCCAGGGCCAGGATCGAACCTGGGTCCTCAGTGCCATAGGCAGCTGTGCTAACCACTGTGCCACCGTGCCACCCTTGATTGAATTATTCCTAACCTTGCTCTTATTGCCTTGATAGTTCTTGTGAAAACAATCAGATCCATGATCGTGTAGTTGCGGATGTTCGGGATGATCCACTGTCTGACATTTGCAGACCAAACAAGGCTTACATTGGATCGAGTGGTCCAGTACTCAAGACTGTCTGAATTTAGAACACTTAATCGGACTATAACACGAGACAACACTGAGGCTTCACGTACCACATTGTGCTCTAACGAGAATTGATTTGAATAGGTCGGGACTTCTGTCTGTATTCAGGGGTACGTTCTGCCTTGGAGAGCTGCCAGCCAGTTAGATTGGCCAGAGGCTTTCCAGTTCCTCCAGGCACAGCACTGTAGTGGCTGGAAGAGCCACTGCAGGGAACTGCCTGACACTAAGTCTTGGGAACCGGAGGACAGATAAGTGGCAGGGGTCCTGTAGCCATCTAAGATGGCCTCCTGCAAAGGACCATGGGATTATGGCCAACCCAGGACTCAGACAGATACACAGCCTATGTATAACTAAAACACAGCTAACCGCACCTGACCGAAATCCCCGCTCGTTTACGTTTTAATGGCCCATTTTCACAGGAGAATAGAACTCCAATCAAGCAACCGGTACAGCCACAGACTGATCGGCGCCACTCCCCTTGCTCAGAAAGCACAACTTCCAAGGTCAATGACCGCTAAGGACCCGCCCAGCTACCAAGGCACCCACCCCTTTATTGGCCAAAATCGAAGAGAGTGATCACAGCCTATTGGGTCCAAGGTTAAGGACTGCCCCAAAGAGTGTGAAATCCCAGGGGAATAAAAGAGAGCGCAGCCATGTGTTCTGTCTCTCTTGGATCCGGCCTATGCCTCACCCAATTGCAGCAGGAACAGCCAGCTGAGTTCAAGACCAACAATCGCTACCTGATGGATGAGCCCAGCAGAGATAGAGCCACTTTCTTCGAACCAGCCAAGTGAAATCCAGATAAAGGCCTTATCCATTTGCACAGTGCCAGTCGCCCTGAATTTAAGTAGAGGTTACTGTAGCTGATAGGTGTAGTTTAACTCATAGGAGATATTGTGTTTGCATGTCGAGGTAACTCTTGTGTATGTAATTAAACCATCTTTTGAACTAGCTAACTGGTTGTGTGGTCATTTGAACGATATAAGGGAAAGGCTTGTGGTTCACCGAGATAAATAAATAGAGCAACAGTCCCAGGGCAGGACAGGTAGGGAACATCAGGGAGGTCATCAGGGAGTTGATTCGGGTCTCAGGGGTTGGGTTGGTGGGAAGGAATGATGGTGGTCACCTTATGATGGATACACCGCCCCACCTTCTCTCCCCGTTCCCACCCAAGATCGAACTTTGTTTTCTACCAGCCGACTGATAGCCGCCCCGCCAGGACTGTCATCTGCGCGCCTGTCAAAACATTGAAGCTGGGTCAGAAAAGTACCCACTTATGGGCTTTGATTTGAGCATGGGCAGGCTTGCCGTGGGAGCCTGCCCTTGCTCCAGGAATGAATCCTGTCCATGCAACTTCACATTCCCCACCTCCGACCACAGGAAAGTAGAAATACTGGCCATAGAATTCACAGAAATAGGCCATTGTGTCCACTCCAATGCTTATATATTGCACAAGCCTCCTCCCGTCCCTCGTTATCCTTCCCAACAGCATAGCATTTTATTGTTTCTCCCTCATGTGTTTACTCACTGCCCTTCAAATGTATGTTGTTCGTCAAAACTGTTCCTCATTTAAACCATTCTCCACATACTAGGAGTAGGCAATCAGACAAAATAAAATAGGTAACATTGGTGGCACAATGGTTAGCACTGATGCCTCACAACGCCAGGGACCTGGACTCGATTCCGACCTCGGGTGACTGTCTGTGTGGAGTTTGCATATTCTCACCGTATCTGCGTGGGCTTCCTCCGGGTGCTCCAGTTTCCTCTCACAGTCCAAAGATGTGCAGGTTAGGTGGAATTGGCCATGGTAAATTTCCCCAAGTGTCTAAAGGTTAGGTGGGGCTACGAGGATTGGGTGGGTGGTGGGCCTAGGTAGGGTGCTCTTTCGGAGGGTCGGTGCAGACTTGATGGGCCAAATGGCCTGCTCTGCACTGCAGGGATTCGATGATAGTGTTGAGATATTCAAAAGAAGTTGGGACTTCTTTTTTCCAAGGGGCAGTTTGAAAAACAGGTAAAACATTTTAAAATGCTGTTCAGTTTCCTCTGGAAAGATTTTCTCCCAATAATTCAGTCAGCACATGAATTGCCCAGTGTGATTTTACAATTAACCTTCGAATTTTCAAACAAATTGAGGATGGTTCCTTCCATATGCCAGAAAAATGGTTGACACAATTGTAATCAGCATCATATCAATTCACATGCAGTCAATTCTCTCCATCACAGTCCCAGAAATGCAACAAATGACATCCACATAATATTCAGCCCATCATACTAATCAGCAAGTAAGTGGTTCAGAGTAAATACTAATTTAGATGAATCAAAATCTAATAGCTAATGATGAGCAGTGAACCCAACGCATAAATCTGTCTTAATTCAAATTGGTTTTCTCTGGATTAATTTAAGAATATTTGAATTTAATCTCATTTAGAGTGTAGAAATAATTTCTTTAAATTCTTTATTTGGAAAGATTTAAAATCAGCGTAACTAATATATTTCGTGTGCTATTAAAGTTACTCCTGAACCCTTAATATCTTTGTTTGATTAAAGTGATATCAATTATAATCTAATGATTGCACAATGAAAGAGCCAATGAAATCACATCTAACTGTTCAGCTCCTGCTTAAAGTGAAAATAACTATTTAAATCTTTGAAATAGCTTACAAGAATGGAAAGCAGCTGTTAGAAGAGCAATTTGGAAGTGGTAATGAAGCATAGAAAGGACCAGAGACTGTGTTGATAACTAGGTGCTAGACGTTCTCATGGACTGGATGAGAGCGCATCAGGATATTACTTATGGGACAGAGAGTCTCCCCCCAGTAATGCTTGGTTCATCGGGCTTGGCAAACAACAACTGACTGAACTGCATGTCATAAGCCCTGCAGACCCTGGGAAGGTGTCTGAAGGAATGTGTAACACCTGAGGAAATTCCACCTGCTACAAATCGAAAAGAAAAGAAGTCAGCCCTGACAACTGTGTCACGCTTTGCTGCTTATCCTTGGAAAACATCATGAGGAAGTTAATGAGTTTGGTGTTGCTGTGGGATGACCGAAGAAATAACTCATTGCATGAATATGGTGGATAGCAAAGGAAGAATATTATCAGAAGTATGTGTTTGGTAAACTCATGGACATCTCCATGCATAGTGCTTGTTCGTAAACTCAACAAGATAATAAATTCTCTGTATATACTGTGCCACATAGATTGTATCCCTCCCTGACATATTCAATAGATACCCTCAATATAAGAATATTGGGCGGGATTCACCGTTAGCCAACGCCAAAATAGGGAATTGTGATTGGGTAGAGAATACGGCAAAATCGTGGCAAGCGCTGATTTGATGCCAAATCGCAATTCCCTGTCACCTCAAAAATGCATTGATGCGTTTCATTCCGTATGCAGAGTAGACACCGTTTCCATATTATTTGTGGGTTCGGCCTGGTACTCTCCAGGGCCTCCCCCGATTCTCCGCCTCCAATGGACCGAATTCCCAACGGTGTGCTTTTAAAAATAGTGAAACCACGTGGCGGCTGCTGAGGGAGAGAGTGGGTATGGTAGGTGTCCAACATCGCTGTATGCTGACAGTTGTGCCGCTGATCAGGGGGCTTCTGACTGGGCTGGACGGAGTAGTGGGGGTGGGCTGTGGGGTCAGGGTGGAAGGGTACGGAGCAACATTGCCGCAGCCGGCAGGGCAACGATGCAGCTGCACCGCCGCTAGCAGCTCACTTTGAATTTAGTGGTACAGGTGCCCCCCTAGGGCACCCCTCTGGGTGCCCTCTGGCCCCAGACGGCCCATCAGCTGTATGGGCGCACTCCAGCACAACCAGTGCCATCTTTTTGGCTGGGATAAGTGTGTCTGGGGAGTGTATTGTGTACGTGCGGCTACAGCTTGTCAGCCTCCTGAGTGTCAATAACGGACATGGCGCATCCCGCACTGATTTTTTTCATTAGAATCAATTGTGTTCCACGCAGCACGGTGCCAGCCCCTGAATAGTAGCAGAATCGGTGCGGTGCCAATTTTTCTGTTGTGAAAGTCCACAGATTCTCGGTTGGCGTCAAACTTCGTCTCAGAAATGGAGAATCCCACCCCTTGTTCTTCTACTTGAAGGACACAATCACATTCAATTCTTGTGGCTTCAGATTGATTATGGAACCAGGGAGCACTAACCATTATATTCTGCCATGACGATCACACAGATTTCCAAGAATTAGCCAAACATATACTCCAGCATGTTGTCTTTCCAAGACAATTTATCAAAATCATATCAACAATCAATTTCCTTTGTTCATCTTTGTTGTTCCTTGCCATGCCTCATGAACCAACGAGTTCCTCGGACACCTGTTTGCCCCTTACATGGCAAGACCATGTTGGAAATGTTTAGCTGGAAGGTCAGAGGCTAAATCGGTGACAGAACTGCTGGAGAATAGTTCAATGCTCATGACTCCAGTAATATTCATAATATATAATATTATCATTGGGCCAATACAATACAATCAATTAAGGTTACTCAAAAGTAAAATAAATTTCCAAACTCCTTGCTGGCTGACTCGTACAACAATGTTGAGGGAAATAAGGATCTCATAGATTTTAAAATGATCCTAAATCTTCTAATACATGTCATGTTTTGAGAATCCTGGAGGATCAGGCAGTTGATTCTCATTCCAAATCCAGCTTTCAAAAATTTGTGTCTTTGACTCAAGTAATTTACAAGGGTCAAGATTCTCCGCTCCCCACGGCGGGTGGGAGAATCGCGGGAGGGCCGGGCAACTAATTTCACGACCCCCTGGCGCCCCCCGCAATTCTCCCACCCTCCCGCTCGGAAGAATCACTGCTCGGCGTTTTTCACGGCGACCGGCGATTCTCCGACCCGGATGGGCCGAGCGGCCTGCCGTTCACGACCGTTTCATGATGGTGGCAACCACACCTGGTCGCTGCCGTCGTGAACATGGGCGCCATAGGCCCGTTTGAAGCTTGTGGGGGGCGGAGAGGGGAGTGAGCACCACGGCCGTGCTCGGGAGGGGACTGGCCCGCGATCGGTGCCCACCGATTCTGAAATCTCCCTCTGTGTACCCGAACAGGCGACTGGGGGCTTTTCATTGTAACTTCATTGCAGTGTTAATGTAAGCCTACTTGTGACAATAAAGATTATTATATTAGAAGTGCTGTAACCTGTAAAGTGCTGGAAAGTAGGATTAAAATGAGCGGCAAATTTCTTTTTGCACTTTTTCTAGCTGGCTCAGACACGATGGGCTGAATGGCCTCTATCAACATCGTAACTTTTTTATGGTTCTAACTAATGGTATGTATTAGAAAGCAAGAGGGCCCACATATCTGAAACAATTTACCAACATTGCTGGAGCACAGCATATGACATGACATTCACAGGAAAGTCAGCCTGCCTGATAAAGTCAGCCAGCACACCTTTTCCTTCTAATCGGGAATCAAAAAGTAGGACAAAGTGGGTTTGTCATGCCACTCCTCAGAAAGCAGTTACAAAAGATATCATCTAGAGTGACAACAGAGGAAATGCTAAGATTTTAGAGGCGACTTTTCAATCAGTCCTTATTTTTAAGGTTCATCTGCACAGGTCACTAGATGGCATCCCTTTCTGTCGTTTTCATCGATTTGTTCTGAAGTTCCTCATCCTTATTCCCAAGCTCATGGTATGGATTGCTTGTAACTACTCAATCTTTCTAGCTGTGGTGTTCTTCCAAGCTCAAAAGGAATGGTCTGGACCATGAATCTGATCCAGGAATCTTCCTGGTGCAGGATCTAGCATTACTGGAAAGCAGGAGAAATTTGAGCAGAGCTTTTCAGTTATTGAAGTTCTGAAATAACTCTGGCTGCTCTTAAAATCAGAAGTTAAAAGCTCTGATGGGTACACAACATCTTGGGAAATACAAATATGTAAGAATTGACACCCAACTATCTGTCTCTCAATGTACATTCAGAGGTCTCACCCTTCTCGTCCAGGGGATGCGATAGAACCCTGTTTCACAGGCCACCCAAACTGAGTACTATTCCAGATAAAAATGAGGCAGAAGGCTGGAAACCCTCTTGCATCTTATGGCTTTGAAAAACATATGCCTACTGTTTTCCCTCTCCCAATATCCTTCCCATTACTGTTTCACTCACACAATGTCCAACAAGAGAAAATCCAACCATCGCCCCTTGACATTAAATGGCATTACCATCGCTGAATCCCCCACTATCAACATCCTGGAGGTTACCATTGATCAAAAACTGACCTGGCCTCGCCATATTAAGCTCGACACCATCAGGACAAAGCTCAATGGTCATTCCCATCCACCACTTTCAACATCCAATGCCTCCACCAGCGGCACACGGTGATAGTAGTGTGTAGCATTTACAAGTTGCACTGCAGCTCCTTCAATAAACCATCCAAACCCATGCCCTCTGCCATGGAAACACAAATCAGCAGATGCTTGGGAACACCACCACCTGCAAGTTTCCCCTCCAAGTCACGCCATATCCTGGCTTGGAACTTTATCTCCATTTCTTCATTGTTGCTGGGTCAAAATCCTGGAACTCCCTGCCGAACAGCATTGTGGGTGTACCTACACCACATGGACTGCAGCAGTTCAAGAAGGCAGCTCACCACCACCTTCTCAAGGGCAATTAGGAATGGGCAATAAATGCCAGTCTTGCCAGTGATGCCCATATCCCATGAATGAATAAATTAAAATAAAACTAACCTAATGTCTCTACATAAAACATGTTGGGGTGATTTATCATGGTAGAGGCACTATATAAATACAGGTTGTTGCTGTAGCCCTCTTAGTGCAGCATGAGGTAACAACTGAGCCTGCTTAAACGCAGTAGTTTGATGTGTATTTGTGGTTTGATGTTGTGGTGATATGCATCACTGTAAATACTCAAGGGGTTAATGTAGGTACACTGCAACTAGATGAACACTGGAGGGAGCACCAGAGACATCATGACACTCAGATATTCAACCAATAGGTCAGTAAGATAGGACACGACCAATGGGCAGTCAAGACACACCCAGAGGTGACAGTACCACAAGGGGGCTACCCATATAAAGGGACAGGGCACACATGCTCTTTCTCTTTCCATAGGCGACACTCAGAGAGACAGGGGCAGATCAGGAAGCACCACTCCCACCACATGGATTAGAGCAGACTGGTTAGTTAGATTGAGTTACTTTGTAAGATCAGCAGGAAAGTCGAACTCAAATAGGAGAATTGTTAACTGTTCAATAAATGTGTTAAACCTATCTCCAAGTCTGAACCTTCCTTTGTCAGAGTATACATCAGGAAGCAGCTTATGCTACAAGAAGAAGCATAACACAACAGATGTGTATTTGTTTCAACACCAGAAGTATAGCAGGTAAGGCAGATGAACTTAGAGCACTTATTAGTACTTTGAATTACGATGTTTAAAGGAAGGGCAAGATTGGCAGCTGAACGTTGGAGGATATAGATGCTTCAGCAGAGATAGAGGGGGATGTAAAATGGGTGCGGGGGGGGGGGGGGCGTTGCATTACTGGTTAAGGAAAATATTATAGATGAACTGCAGGATGACACATTGGAGGGCTCATACAATGAGGCAATCTGGGTAGAGCTCAGGAACAGCAAGGGGGCAATCACAATGTTGGACGTTTATTACAGGCCCCCAACTGCCAGCGGGAGATAGAGGAGCAGATAGGTAGAGAGATTTTGGATACGTCCAAAAGTAACAGGGTTGTTGTGGCAGGGGATTTTAATTTCCCCTATATTTACTGGGACTCATTTAGTGCTCAGGGCTTGGATGGGGCAGAGTTTGTAAGGTGTATCCAGGAAGCCTTCTTGATGCAATATGCAGATAGTCCAACTAGGGAAGGGTCAGTATTGGATCAGGTATTGGGAAATAAGCCTGGACAGATGTTTGAGGTTTCAGTAGGGGAACATTTTGGGAGTAGTGACCACAATTCCATAAGTTTTAGTGTAATTTTGGACAGGGATGAGGCTAACCCTCGCATTAAGGTGCTACACTGGGGAAAGGCAAATTACGATAACATTAGATAGGAATTGAATAATTTGGATTGGGTGTGGTTGTTGGATAGTAAATCAACATCGGGCATGTGTGAGTCTTTCAAGCGACAGTTGATTAGGATTCAGGAAAGTCACGTTCCTGAAAGAATGAAGGATAAGTATGGAAAGTTTAGGGAGCCTTGGATTACGAGGGATACTGTGAACCTCGGGGGGAAAAAAGGATACTTTTGTACGGTGTAGAAGTGTGGGAACAGTCAACCCTTGAGGAGCATAAACAAAATAGGAAGATACTGTAGCGGGAAATTAGGAGAGCTAGGTGGGGGTCGTGAAAAGTCCTTGGCAAGGGATAAAGGTTAATCCCAAAGTTTTTATTCATAGTAAAAAGCAAAAGGGTGGCCAGGGAAAGGATTGGACCACTTAAGGACAGTGGGGGGAATCTATGTGTTGAGCCAGAGGAAATTGACAAGGTACTAAATGAATACTTTGCATCAGTGTTCATGAAGGAAAGGGGCTTTGTGGAAGATGATTCTTGGGTAGGGTGGGTGGACAGCCTGGATCATGTTAACATCACAAAAGAGGCGGTATTAGGTCTTTTAAAAGATATTAAGGTAGATAAGTCTCCTGGACCAGATGGGATTTATCCCAGAATACTGAGGGAAGCAAGGGAGGAAATTGCTGCGGCCTTGACTGACATCTTTGTATCCTCATTTGCTACATGTGAGATCCCAGAGGACTAGAGAATAGCTAATGTGGTACCGCTGTTTTAGAAAGTTAGCAAGGCTAATCCTGGAAACTATAGGCTGGTGAACCTCACATCGGTAATAGGTAAATTATTGGAGAGAGTTCTCAGGGATAGGATTTATTCCCATTTGGAAACAAATGGACCCATAAGCGATTGACAGCATGGTTTTGCGAAGGGGAGGTCGTGCCTCACTAACTGATTGCATTTTTTTTTTGGAGGTAACAAAGATGATTGATGAGGGGAGGGCGGTAGATGTTGTTTACATGGACTTCAGTAAAGCCTTTGACAAGGTGCCTCATGGCAAATTGGTCCAAAAGGTGAAGTCACACGGGATCAGAGGTGAGGTGGTAAGCTGGATACAGAATTGGATCAGTCACAGAAGGCAAAGGGTAGCAGTAGAAGGCTGTTTTTCTGAATGGAAGGTTGTGACTTGTGGTGTCCACAGAGATCTGTGTTTGGGCCTCTATTGTTTGTGGTGTACATAAACAATTTGGAATCAACAAGGTAGTGAAGAAAGCATACCGAATGCTTGCCTTCATTGGACGGGCATCGAGTATAAAAACTGGCAAGTCATGCTTCAGTTGTATGGAACTTTGGTAAGGCCGCACTTGGACTATTGCACACAATTCTGGTCGCCACACAACCAGAAGGAATTGGAGGTTTTGTTGAGGGTGCAGAGGAGGTTTACCAGGATGTTTCCTGGTCTGGAGGGTATTAGATATGTGGAGAGGCTGAATAGACTCGGACTATTTTCATTAGAAAGACGGAGGTTGAGGGGTAACCTGATAGAGGTCTACAGGATTATGAGGGGCATGGATAGAGTGGATGGGCAGGCACTCTTTCCCAGGGTTGGGGGGGGGGGGGGGGGTCAGTCACCAGGGGGCATAGTTTTAAGATCCGTGGGAAAGGTTTAGAGGAGATGTGCAAGGCAGGTTTTTTTACGCAGAGTGTGGTGAGTGCATCTTGACAAACACATGGATAGGTTGGGTATAGAGGGATACAGCACGAGGAAGTGCTGAGGGTTTTGGCCAAGGTTCGTATCATGACCAGTATAGGCTTGGAGGGCCAAAGGGCCTGTTCCTGTGCTGTATTGTTCTTTGTTCTTTATGTGTCTTTTTCTTGTGGCCTTTCTTGACCAAAATTTAATGCTCGTGTTGTAATCTCAGTGCTGTTCAGCCCAGAAGCAAATTTCTTCCTGAAATTGCTGCACTGCTATTAGTGAAACAAAATCAGATGTAAATACATGGACCAAATGTAGGGAACACGGTTTTAAATACATGTAAAAGCCAGTTAGAAGTGATTTAACAAGAGTAATGTGCTGAGTATCTTGATTAACAAAGGAATGAATGGAAATGCATGGCACTAAATTCTAAAGCAGTCTTCCCTCCAATTGCGCAATCGTTTCAGCAATGTTGAAAATAAAGCTAAAATTACTCATGGGACTGAAAGGGGAATCTTCGTGCATACACATGCAAAGTGATTGCTGAATGTTTTTGCACACAACCAAATAGTTCATATTTTCATTTGCCAAATTACTATATAGGCAGTCTTTGGCTTTCTGTTCGAATTTAAATATATGTTTAGATGTATCAGCTTGAAACAGGTAAAGGAATAAGATTTGTGTTGCTGGAAATGGTGTAGGGTGTTGCTTCCCCAGAAATAAAGCGGGTGGAATTATTATTCTTGGATAATCATAGCCAGCCCAAACAGGGACAATAGTTGGATAAAATCACAAATAGATAACCATACTACAAATCTGTGTTAGGTTTTTCAATTAGGATGCTTGCTAGAATGTAAAAGTTAATTGATGTGCATGAATAAAATAAGAGTTAGTTTATTAAATCATGGTTGTGATAAGAAATAAGGACAACTGGACTGAAGTCTTTCTGAATGGACAGCACGGTAGCACATTTGTTAGCACTGTTGCTTCACAGCTCCAGGGTCCCAGGTTTGATTCCCGGCTTGGGTCACAGTCTGGGTGGAGGCTGCACATTCCCCCCGTGTCTGCGTGGGTTTCCTCCGGGTGCTCCGGTTTCATCCCCACAGTCCAAAAGATGTGCAGGTTAGGTGGGTTGGCCATGCTAAATTGCCTCTTAATGTCCAAAAATGTTATCTGGGGTTGCTGGGTTACAGGGATAGGTTGAAGGTGTGGGCTTAAGTAGAGTGCTCTTTTTCAAGGGCCAGTGCAAACTCGATGGGCCAAATGGCCTCCTTCTGCACTGCAAATTCTATGATTCTATGAACAACTTTCAGAATAAATAAATCATAATAGAACAGATGCGAATAATGAAACTTCAGACTGTTTTATAGGGCGAAATTCTCCGACCCCCTGCAGGGTCGGAGAATCGCTCGGGGCCGGCGAAAATCCCACCCCCACTGTAGCCGGAATTCTCCGCCACCCGGGAATTGGCTGGGGCAGGAATCGCGGCGTGCCCTCCGTGCCGATCGGCGAGCCCCCTGCGGCGAGTCTCCGGCCCGCGATGGGCCGAAGTCCCGCCGCTGAGAGGCCAATCCCGCCGCCGTGGTTTCAACCACCTCTGGTGGCGGCGGTATTGATGGCGCGAATGGGCCCCCGGGGTCCTGGGGGGGGGGGGGCGGTGGGCCGATGGGACCCCGGGGGGTGCCCCCTCAGTGGCCTGGCCCGCAATCGGGGCCCACCGATCGGCCGGCGGGCCACTGCTGTGGGGGCACTCTTTTTCTTCCGCCGCCACCACGGCCTCCCCCGTGGCGGAGGCGGAAGAGAACCCCCCTACCGCGCATGCGCCGGTGGTGATGTCAGCGGCCGCTGACGCACCGGCGCATGCGCGAACCGCCGATGGCCTTTCAGCCAGCCCCGACGCCGGCCAGCTGGCGTCAAAGGCTGTTGCCGCCGGTTTTGGCGCCTGTCGGCGTGGCGCCAACCACTCCGGCGCGGGCCTAGCCCCCAAAGGTGTGGAGAATTCCGCACCTTTGGTGAGGTCCAACGCCGGAGTGGTTGGCGCCACTCCGCTACGCCGGGATCCCCCGCCCCGCCGGGTAGGGGAGAATCCCGGCCATGGTCAGAGATGGAATGTTACTTGGGAGGATGACATGGATCAGGGGGAATTTCTTGAGATGATATAAGGGCAGAAAGTATATGTTAATGGCAGGTCAATAATATTAAAGGCAGGCTTTTACTCCATGGTTTAGACAAAAACCTCAACGTTTCATTTGGCATTTTATAGAGCAATAATGCCTTTGTTAATAATCTGGTCCAATCCAACCCTGAAAAGATAAGACTCCAGCAAATCTTAAAGTAGTTAGGCAGGTGGGAAGAACTCTGATGGAAAAGTATGTTCCAATGTTTTATCCAGTTCAAAAAGTCAAGAAGACGTGAGCCACTAAGAAAGGTGAAAGAAGAAGGAAGGAAGATGACAATCATCTTGTCCAACAAAAGACGGTACTCGCTCGTTGTAATGCTTGTGTGTTTTTGCTGCTTAACTAGTGTGTTATAACTCATCTTAAATTCGAATAGAACTCAGCATACCCGCCATATTTTCTGTCACATTGTGCAGTTGACACTGATTGATTAGATAATCAACAAAATATTAAAATTATTACCTTTTTCTCCTTGTTTTCCTCACCTCCACGTTATTTCTTTCCATCTGGGCTCATCGATCTCTGTTCTGCTGTCCATTCCACATGCTGTTTCAAGGAGCCCTCTGACATGGATAATGTGTTACCCAAATAAAGAATATTGACCTGTAATTAAAAACAGAAACCCTTGGAATTAATGACCAAGTACTCCACCTCTGCATGCAAAATCTATGAGAAAAAAACTCAAAGAGAAATTATTTTACTTTTGAAAGCATCATTTTTTTTAAAGGTATTTGGCAGGATTTTCTCCCCAACCCCCGTGACATTATTAGATGGCGGAGGTGCCTGGTCGTTGGCCCCCAGTGGGATCTTCTGGCCCTGCTGATGTTTTCCGTCGCTCACCTGCTCTACCGGCAGAATTGGAAGAACTGACCAAAGACCCGTGGAAGATCAGGGGCGAGATTCTCACCGGAATCAGGAAACGCAATTGCTCGGAGAATCGGCTTTGACGCCAAAATCATGGCAGGCGTCGGTTTCATGCCAAATCGCAATTATCCGGTGCCTAACAGCAGCATTAATACATTGGCAAATCATTAACGGGCCTGACCCTGTATACTGCGGGATCTCCATGATGCTCCACCTCCACTGGGGTGAATTCCCGATGGCGAGGTTCACTTGAGCTTTTAAAAATCGTGAAACAGGTCCATGGCTGCTGAGGTGGAGACAGCCCCCAATCTGTTTCACAACACCATATAGATTTTAAAATCTGTAAAAATCCAGTAAATTATCATAGAGTGCATTTATATATTTTGGAGTTCCCTCTGAGGTAAAATCAGGCTTTCTTCACACACACTGCCTGCTGGGAGGTAAACAATTATTTCTGCTGTTGGTTGAGATCTAAAATAAAACCCCATTGCATGGGGTTTACTCTTCCTTTAAACACGTTTTTTCTCTTTGATCTCTCCCTTATCTGACCAAATTCCTTTAGAACTATCCTTTCCCAGACTTAATTACCTTAATTTCTCTATTTTAGCTTTAAGGGTTTGAAGAAAAAGTAAACTCACTTTCTCCACCTTCCCTATGCTACCTTTTCTTCACACCTTTATCACAATCCCAGACCAGACCAATGGTTAGGAGACTGGACCAAAGTCCCAATACTATAGATGATTTTAAAACTGTGCATAAAGAATGATTCGCTCCAGGAGAGATTGCAAGAAAAGACATAGGGTTTTGGTATTTATAAAACAAAACCTTATTGTAAATATAATATTAAACTTTTAACTTCACATCCAAAAAAGAATAGCTGTACAATTGACTCAACTGTATAATTTCCCATTAAACAACAAGAAAAGAAAGAAACCGCTCTTAATTCAGTTTAAAATTAGCCGGGCATAGAGTAATGCTTGCGGTATAGAACAGATACTGACTCTTGTTAGAACCCTTTCAGACTCTAGCTGAATATCTTGAACTAGCTACTTCAAATTAGTTGTTTCAGTCTCTTTGCCTTCAGACAAAAATGCTCTGCTATTAAAATATTATTGCTCTTTTTCCCCTATCTCACTGGTAAAGAAGATTGCCTTTATCTGTGGTCTAAAAAGTACAAAGGGTGCCAGATCAGACTTCACTTCCAAAAGCCTTTTCTCCAAAACCCTGTCTCTCTCCAAAGCTGTCTCCAAAACTGCATCTCTCCACAGCTTCTCAAAATGTCTCCCTGTTCATTGGCCCCACCCAGTCTCCCTTATCTCCTAACCTTATCTCCCAAGCTAAAACAAACAAACTCTCTCTCAGGTTGTAAAAGTACATAACTCACCAGGGCTTCCCCAGTCAAACCACAGCCCATTAGCCTAAACCGAAAAACAAATTCCTTGTCAATTTCACAATTTGGTTGCTAAACCTACCCAACAGAACTTTTCTTTTTAAAGAACATGACCATTGTGATAAAATACATTTTAACCCTCGGCTTTTAAACCTTAAATTGCCCAATACTTTTATAATCCAATTTTCCTAAAATCTTGCTCCTCTTCCTTTGAATTCTTAACAACCTCCTCATGTTCTTATCCATTGTTACCAAATTGCCTTAGGTGAACAGTTGTTTTTCGTATTTCTCATTAACATATACAATTCACAAGTTCCATTCACACAGGCACTCTATCCCTGCCTTAATTATCTTACTCACATATTCCCACAGTTTGAAATATATCAACAGAATATAACCTGCAGGAACTCATCATGGCTCCTTAGGCAGCACCTTAGAAAGCAACAAACATGACAATGAAGAAGGACAAGAGCAGCAGACACCTGGAAACACCACCACCTGGAAGTTCCTCTCCAAGTCACTGACCATCCTGACTTGGAAATATATTGCTGTTCCTTCACTGTTGGTGGGACAAATCCTGGAACTCCCTCGTTAACAACACTGTGGGTGTACCTACACCTCAGGGAGTGCAGCGGTTTAAGAAGGCAGGTCACCACCAACTTATGAAGGGCAACTAGGGATTGGCAATAAATGCAGGTCTAATCAACCAACGATGTCCACATCCAGTAAATTATTATTTTTTAATAATATGACTGACCTGTAATTCCAAATGAAGAATAATGTGGTTAATGTCTCTGTGGTGAATGTAATTCACACTGTATTGTATTGTATAGTATTATGTCCTCGTGGGCTCTGTCTGTGAGCCGTTGTGCGGCTCTGCCCATAGGGGAGATGAGGAGCTTGTACAGTGCTCCAGCCTTGGCTCCACCCATGGCTCCGCCCATGGCCCCTCCCACTACCGGAAGTATAAAGTGCTGCAGCCGTGTGAGCCTGCCCTCAGTTCTTCTGGTCGCAGGCTCAGTTGTAAGACTATTAAAACCACAGTTTACTTCCAATCGTGTTCCGAGTGAATTGATGGTCACATCAATTTAATAGTCTTTGAAAACTTGAAGAAAACTACTATGGAATCAGCCCTCAAACCTGATCGACTAGAACTCGACCCGCAGGCTGCAGAGGCGAAGAAAATCTTCCTACACTGGCTTCGGTGTTTCAAGGCCTACCTGGCTGAATCAAGCACATCCGAGACTACAGAGGAGATGAAACTCAGCCTACTGCACACATGGGTGAGCCATCGCATCTCTACGCAACTCAATTGTACCACCTCATATACTGAGGCCCTTGCTATGTTCGACCGATTGTAAGTGCGGCCGATAAACGAGGTGTACGCGCGGCACATTTTCACTACCCGCCGCCAGCGCCCCGCAGAGTCGCTAGAGGACTTCCTGCGCGACATAAAAGCCCTTGCTCGGGACTGCAATTTTCAGGCTGTAACGGCCTCCCAGCATATGGAACTCGCTGTCCGTGATGTATACATTGCGGGGCTCAGGTCTAACTATGTGCGCCAGCGACTACTTGAGAAAGTGGCCCAGAATTTGGAGAACACGGTAGAGCTAGCAACTACTATGGAGGTGACATTCCGCAATCTAAACTCATTCCCCGCAGACCAAACAACCCCATCGTGGACCCCCAACCAGCGACTGCCCCAGGCCTGCGCCGCGCAGCCATCCACTCACTCTGGAGCGCCAGCGTGCCATTTTTGTGGCCAGCCCCAACACCCACGGCAGCACTGCCCGGCCCGCAATGCGACCTGCAGCAGCTGCGGTCGCAAAGGACACTATGTCAGAGTATGCCTGGCAAAATCGAAACTCTCTAACTCTAACTCCCCCGCAGTCCAGAGCACTCGCCACCCCCCCCCAACTTGCAGGCCTGCAGACCCCGTAATGCTGCAGCGTGTCTGCCGCCTCCGCCTCCACCCGACATGTGTGACTCATGGAGGCCGCCATCTTGGCAATCCTCCTCCACGCGGCCGGCCACGTGCGAGTCATGGGGGGCGCCATCTTGGACGCCATATTTCTCACCACCCGCCACGTGCGATCCACGAGGGCAGCCATCTTGGACGCCATCTTCTTCATCACCCGCCACGAGCGATCAACGGGGGCCGCCATCTTGGCCATCAACCGAACCTCACCTCAACGACTACGACCTCAGCAGACAATCATCATGGGGCCACTCCAGCACTGCTGATCGAGCCGCCGAATACCCGCAACTCAACGCAGTCACGTTGGACCAGTCGCGTCCGAAGCACCTCCAGAGCTCGATGATGTCTGTTAAAATCAACGGATACAGGACACCGTGCCTCTTTGGCTGACCTGGTAAGACGCCGTTCGCTCCCTATCTTCCCTGCACGGCAAACTATCTCCCTCGCCTCGGGCTCGCACTTGGTCCACATACAAGGGCGCACCGTCGCGACCCTAACAATTCAGGGCACCAGCTACTCTAATTTCCAGCTGTACGTACTCCCCCGACCTCTGCGCCCCACTCTTACTCGGGCTTGATTTCCAATGTAATCTCAAGAGCCTCACACTCAGCTTCGGCCCCTACCTCCACGCACTATCTGCAGTTTAGCGACTCTAAAAATCGACCCCCCCTCCACTCTTTGCTGATCTAACGGCTAACTGTAAACCAGTAGCCACTCACAACAGGCGGTACAGCCTGCAGGATAGCTTTAAACAAGGTTTTACTTGTAGGTACTTGCAGCTGGAGCTTGTTAATTAGTTAATTGGATTAGGCCATTTTTCAGAGGCTAGAGTCACAGTATAAATCTGAGCTAGTTACAGTGAAGACTTTGTTTGCACTGGAGTGCTGAACTGGTTGCATTTGAGTGCTACAGTGAGAGTTTGGTGACTGACGGAGTGCTGAACTTGTGGCATTTGAGTGCTATAGTGAGAGTTTGGTGACTGACGGAGTTAGGTGAGGAGGGAGTAAGGTGCTCCTTACATTTCATTTCCTATATTTATCAAAGAGCGTGAAGGGAGCCAGGAGTTTAGAGTACAGCTGACTGGAAGCAGAGTCAGAGGGCGGAGGTCCAATTGGTCTACGGGGCAGCTAATTCTGTAAAGTAAGAGGGGATGAAGGCTAGGGAGGTTGCATGCTCCTCCTGTAGGATGTGGGTGGTGAGGGATACCACTGGTGTCCCCGCTGACTATACCTGCGCGAAGTGCACCCAACTCCAGCTCCTCAGAGACCGTGTTAGGGAACTGGAGCTGGAGCTGGATGAACTTCAAATCATCCGGGAGGCAGAGGGGGTTATCGAGAAGAGTTACAGGGAGGTACCCACACCCAAGGTACTGGACAAGAGTAGCTGGTTTACAGTCAGGGAAAAGAAAACTAACAGGCAGACAGTGCCGGGATCCCTCGTGGCCATTCCCCTTCAAAATAAGTATACCGTTTTGGATGCTGTTGGGGGGGCTGACCTACCGGGTGAAGGTCCTAGCGGCCAGGTCTCTGGCACTGAGTCTGGCTCTGGGGCTCAGAAGGGAAGGGGGGAGTGTAGAAAAGCAATAGTAATAGGAGATTCAATGGTTAGGGGAATAGATAGGAGATTCTGTGGGCGCGAGCCAGACTCCCGGAAGGTATGTTGCCTCCCGGGTGCCAGGGCCAGGGATGTCTCAGATCGTGTCTTCAGGATCCTGAAGGGGGGTGGGTGAGCAGCTAGAAGTCGTGGTGCACGTTGGTACCAATGACGTAGGTAGGACAAGGGGTGTGGAGGTATAAACAAGTTTAGGGAGTTAGGCTGGAAGTTAAAGGCCAGGACAGACAGAGTTGTCATCTCTGGTTTGTTGCTGGTGCCACGTGATAGCGAGGCTAGGAATAGGGAGAGAGTGTAGTTGAACACGTGGCTGCAGGAATGGTGTAGGAGGGAGGGCTTCAGGTATTTGGATAATTGGAGTGCATTTTGGGGAAGGTGGAACCTGTACAAGCAGGGTGGGTTGCATCTGAACCAGAGGGGCACCAATATCCTGGGGGGGAGGTTTTCTAGTAGTCTTCGGGAGGGTTTAAACTAATTTGGCAGGGGAATGGGAACCGGATTTGTAGTCCAGCAATTAAGGAAGCTGATATTCAGGACGCCAAAGCACGTAGTGATGCAGTGAGGAAGGTAACACTGACAAAGGAGAGTACTTGCAGGCAAGAAGATGGGTTGAAGTGTGTATACTTCAATGCAAGAAGCATCAGAAATAAGGTGGGTGAACTTAAGGCATGGATTGGTACTTGGGACTAAGATGTGGTGGCCATCACAGAAACTTGGATAGAAGAGGGGCAGAAATGGTTGTTGGAGGTCCCTGGTTATAAATGTTTCAACAAGATTAGGGAGGATGGTAAAAGAGGTGGGGGGGTGGCATTGTTAATTAGAGATAGTATAACAGCTGCAGAAAAGCAGTTCGAGGGGGAATCTGCCTACTGAGGTAATATGGGTTGAAGTCAGAAATAGGAAAGGAGCAGTCACCTTGTTGGGAGTTTTCTATAGGCCCCCCTATAGCAGCAGAGATGTGGAGGAACAGATTTTGGAAAGGTGCAGAAGTCACAGGGTCGTAGTCATGGGTGACTTCAACTTCCCAAACATTGAGTGGAAACTCTTTAGATCAAATAGTTTGTGCAGTGTGTCCAGGAAGCTTTTCTAACACAGTATGTAGATTGTCCGACCAGAGGGGAGGCCATATTGGATTTGGTACTTGGTAATGAACCAGGGCAGGTGATAGATTTGTTAGTGGGGAAGCATTTTGGAGATAGTGACCACAATTCTGTGACTTTAACTTTAGTAATGGAGAGGGATAGGTGCGTGCAACAGGGCAAGGTTTACAATTGGGGGAAGGGTAAATACAATGCTGTCAGACAAGAATTGAAGTGCATAAATTGGGAACATAGGCTGTCAGGGAAGGACAGAAGTGAAATGTGGAACTTGTTCAAGGAACAGGTACTGCGTGTTTTTGATATGTATGTCCCTGTCAGGCAGGGAAGAGATGGTCGAGTGAGGGAACCATGGTTGACAAGAGAGGGTGAATGTCTTGTTAAAAGGAAGAAGGAGACTTATGTAAGGCTGAGGAAACAAGGTTCAAACAGGGCGCTGGAGGGATACAAGATAGCCAGGAGGGAACTGAAGAAAGGGATTAGGTGAGCTAAGAGAGGCCATGAAATATCTTTGGCGGGTAGGATCAAGGAAAACCCCAAGGCCTTTTACACATATGTGAGAAATATGAGAATGACTGGAGCGAGGGTAGGTCCGATCAAGGACAGTAGCGGGAGATTGTGTATTGAGTCTGAAGAGATAGGAGAGGTCTTGAACAAGTATTTTTCTTCAGTATTTACAAATGAGAGGGGCCGTATTGTTGGAGAGGACAGTGTGAAACAGACTGGTAAGCTCAAGGAGATACTTGTTAGGAAGGAAGATGTGTTGGACGTTTTGAAAAACGTGAGGATAGACAAGCCCCCCGGGCCTGACGGGATATATCCAAGGATTCTATGGGAAGCAAGAAATGAAATTGCAGAGCCGTTGGCAATGATCTTTTCGTCCTCGCTGTCAACAGTGGTGGTACCAGAGGATTGGAGAGTGGCGAATGTCGTGGCCCTGTTCAAAAAAGGGAATAGGGATAACCCTGGGAACTACAGACCAGTTAGTCTTACTTCGGTGGTAGGCAAAGTAATGGAAAGGGTACTGAGGGATAGGATTTCTGAGCATCTGGAAAGACACTGCTTGATTAGGGATAGTCAGCACGGATTTGGGAGGGGTAGGTCTTGCCTTACAAGTCTTATTGACTTCTTTGAGGAGGTGACCAAGCATGTGGATGAAGGTAAAGCAGTGGATGTCGTGTACATGGATTTTAGTAAGGCATTTGATAAGGTTCCCCATGGTAGGCTTATGCAGAAAGTAAGGAGGCATGGGATAGTGGGAAATTTGGCCAGTTGGATAACGAACTGGCTAAGCGATAAAAGACAGAGGGCGAGATTCTCCGCACTCCCGACGGTGCGGAGAATAGCGTGGCTCGTAAAATTTTACGGCCACGCTGTTCCGACGCCCTCCCGCTATTCTCCCCCTCCCCACGCCCAACTCCCGACACGAATCGCTGCCGCCGTTTTTTTACGGCCGGCAGCGATTCTCAGCTGATAGATGGGCCGAGTTCCCAGCCCTTTACGGCTGTTTTTACGAACGGCAAACACACCTGGTCTGGCCGTTTGTAAAAACGGCCGTAAACACTCGCATTTTATAACCATGGCACCGATTGGCACGGCAGTACCACGGCCGTGCCAAGGGTGCCATGGGCCCGCGATCGGTGGGCACCGATCGCGGGCAGCGGGCCCGATGCCCGCGCACTATTTCTCCTTCCGCTGCCCCGCAGTATCCATTCGCGGGGCGGCTGAGGGGCAACCCGGCGCATGCGCGGCTGACGTCATATGACGCGTCAGCCAGCGCTAACTCCGGCAAGCGGGCTTAACGAAATTCGTTAAGCCCGTGATGCCGGAGCTTACGGTGTCGGGCTGCTAGCCCCGACCGGGGACCAGAATCGGTCGGGTTTGACGCCAGCCTTACGATTTCTCCCGTTTTGGGAGAATCGCGCCCAGAGAGTGGTGGTGGATGGCAAATATTCAGCCTGGAGCCCAGTTACCAGTGGCATACCGCAGGGATCAGTTCTGGGTCATCTGCTGTTTGTGATTTTCATTAACGACTTGGATGAGGGAGTTGAAGGGTGGGTCAGTAAATTTGCAGATGATACGAAGATTGGTGGAGTTGTGGATAGTGAGGAGGGCTGTTGTCGGCTTCAAAGAGACATAGATAGGATGCAGAGCTTGGCTGACAAGTGGCAGATGGAGTTTAACACTGACAAGTGTGAGGTTGTCCATTTTGGAAGGACAAATATGAATGCGGAATACAGGGTTAACGGTAGAGGTCTTGGCAATGTAGAGGAGCAGAGAGATCTTGGGGTCTATGTTCATACATCTTTGAAAGTTGCCACTCAAGTGGATAGAGCTGTGAAGAAGGCCTATGGTGTATTAGCCTTCATTAGCAGAGGGATTGAATTTAAGAGCCATGAGGTGATGAAACAGCTGTACAAAACCTTGGTAAGGCCACATTTGGAGTACTGTGTGCAGTTCTGGTCACCTCATTTTAGGAAGGATGTGGAAGCTTTGGAAAAGGTGCAAAGGAGATTTACCAGGATGTTGCCTGGAATGGAGAGTAGGTCTTCCGATGAAAGGTTGAGGGTGCTAGGCCTTTTCTCATTAGAACGGAGAAAGATGAGGGGCGACTTGATAGAGGTTTATAAGATGATCAGGGGAATAGATAGAGTAGACAGTCAGAGTTTTTTCCCCGGGTGGAACAAACCATTACAAGGGGACATAAATGTAAGGTAAATGGTGGAAGATATAGGGGGGATGTCAGAGGTAGATTCTTTACCCAGAGAGTAGTGGGGGCATGGAATGCACTGCCTGTGGAAGTAGTTGAGTCGGAAACGTTAGGGACCTTCAAGCGGCTATTGGATAGGTACATGGATTAGGGTAGAATAATGGAGTGTAGATTAACTTCTTCTTAAGGGCAGCACGGTAGCATTGTGGATAGCACAATTGCTTCACAGTTCCAGAGTCCCAAGTTCGATTTCGACTTGGATCACTGTCTGTGTGGAGTCTGCACATCCTCCCCATGTGTGCGTGGGTTTCCTCCGGGTATTCCGGTTTCCTCCCGCAGTCCAAAGATGTGCAGGTAGGGTGGATTAGTCATGATAAATTGCCCTTAGTGTCCAAAATTCTATGATTAACGTGGGACAAAAGTTCGGCACAACATCGTGGGCCGAAGGGCCTGTTCTGTCCTGTATTTCACTATCTATCTATCTATCTATAGAGTCTTCATCAGAGCCGAAGTCCAGCGGCTCCTACGTGAGGGAGTCATAGAGGCCAGTAACAGCCCCTGGAGAGCTCAAGTGGTGGTCGTCAAGACCGGAGAAAAGTTCCGGATGGTGGTTGATTATAGCCAAACCATTAACCGTTTCATGCACCTCGATGCGTACCCCCTCCCCAGAATTGCAGACATGGTCAACCAGATCGCCCAGTACCGCATATTCTCCACGGTGGATCTGAATTCTGCTTACCACCAGCTCCCAATCTGCCCGGAGGACAGCCACTACACGGCGTTTGAGGCAGATGGCCATCTCTTCCATTTCCTCCGGGTCCCCTTTGGCGTCACGAATGTGGTCTCGGTGTTCCAACGAACAATGGACCGAATGGTGGACCAGTACGGGCTGCGGGCCACGTTTCCGTATTTGGACAATGTCACCATCTGCGGCCATGATCAGCAGGACCACATTGCCAATCTCCACCGATTTCTCCAAACCGCCCGGAAACTCAATCTCACCTACAATACGGAGAAATGCGTTTTCCGCTCTACCAGACTAGCCATCCTCGGCTATGTCATGGAAAACAGAGCCCTGGGCCCCGACCCGGACAACTCCCTCTCCCTCATTGTCCCAGGGCCCTCAAGATGTGCCTGGGATTCTTCTCTTATTCCGCCCAGTGGGTCCCCAGGTATGCGGACAAAGCCCACCCACTATTTAAGACCACACTCTTCCCACTGTCAGCCGAGGCCCGCCAGGCCTTCAGCTGCATCAAGGAGGACATCGCCAAAGCCGCCATGTGGCCGGTGGATGAATCCGTCCCCTTTCAGGTGGAGAGCGACGCCTCAGAGGTCGCTCTCACCGCCACTCTGAATCAGGCAGGGAGACAAGTTGCCTTCTTCTCCCGAACCCACTCCGCTTCGGAACTTCGACACTCCTCAGTCGACAAGGAAGCTTAATCCATTGTGGAAGCCGTACGGCACTGGAAGAACTACCTTGCAGGTAGGAGGTTTACCCTCATCACCGATTAAAGATCGGTTGCCTTTATGTTCGACAACTTGCAAAGGGGCAAAATAAAAACAATAAAATCTTGAGGTGGAGGATCGACCTCTCCACCTATAATTATGACATCATATATCGACCAGGGAAGCTGAACGAGCCCCCAGATGCCCTGTCTCACGGCACGTGTGCCAGCGCACAAGACGACTGCCGGAAGGCTATCCACAACGACCTCTGCCACCCGAGGGTCACCCGGCTCGCCCACTACGTCAAAGCTCGAAATCTGCCTTTCTCCACCGAGGAGGTAAAAGCCATCACCAGGGATTGCCCGATCTGCGCGGAGTGAAAACCGCACTTCTATAGACCAGACAGGGCCCACCTGGTAAAGGCTTCCCGGCCCTTGGAACACCTGAGCATCGATTTCAAAGGGCCAGTCCCCTCGACCTATCGAAATGTGTACTTTCTCAACGTCATCGATGAGTTCTCCTGCTTCACCTTTGCTATCCCATGCCCCGATATAACCTCCCACACAGTCATCGGAGCCCTGCACAGCGTCTTCACCCTGTTCGGTTTCCCCAGCTACATGCACAGCGACAAGGGTTTGTCCTTCATGAGCGACGAGCTGCGTCAGTACCTACTCGACAAAGGCATCTCCTCGAGCAAGACTACCAGCTACAACCCCAGGGGGAACGGGCAGGTGGAGAGGGAGAACGCGACAGTCTGGAAGACCGTCCTACTGACCCTCCGGTCCAGGAATCTCCCGACCTCCCACTGGCAGGAGGTCCTCCCCGACGCGCTCCATGCAATTAGGTCCCTCCTATGCACCGCCACCAACCAGACCTCTCACGAACGATTATTTGTTTTCCCTAGGGGCACTACCACGGGAGCTTCGCTCCCATCCTGGTTGAGGACACCAGGCCCGGTTCTCCTCCGGAAGCACGTGCGGGCACACAAAACAGACCCGGTAGTAGAGAGGGTGCTACTGCTTCATTCGAACCCCCACTGCGCCTTCATTGAATACCCCGACAGCCGTCAGGACACCGTTTCCCTCCGGGACCTGGCGCCTGCAGGATCCACCACTACCACCACCACCGCCGAGGTGCCCCTCACACTACACCCCACCCGACCCCCCACGCCTTGCGCCCCCACGCCTATAGGTTCCCTGCCCACGCTCTGCGCTCCCGTACCTATAGGTTTCCAGCGTCCCCTTCGCCCGTCACACCGGTCAGGAATGAAGCTCGGACCGAAACACCCCCGGAGTCCACCCTCATACACAGACCGACCGTCACCACCCAGCCACCCGAAAAGGCTGCAAACCCGGTGCTCCGCCGATCCCAAAGGACGACTCGGCCACCGGACCGGCTCAACCTGTAGACCCGTCACCCCGCCGGACTTGATTTTTTTACAGGGGGTGAATGTGGTGAATGTAATTCACACTGTATTGTATTGTATAGTATTATTTCCTCGTGGGCTGGTTTTGAAATGGCTGAGCGAGGCATCAGTTCAAGGGCAATTAGGGATGGGCAACAATAATTAGGGATGTGCCCTTGCCAACATCCCATGAAAGAATACAATTTTTAAAAAAGCTCTTGATGAACTGAGAACAAGTTTTTTAAAACATTGGGCCACAGTTGATGGAAACAGCATTAGTTTATAAAGGTTATACTACAGCCACTTGAGCATTCTATGGAAGTAGTAACAAATGGGACAAAATACAAGTTTAATCATATTTTGGTGCTGCAGTTTTGATGTCTAACTCTCATCTCACCAGCACTGGAGGATATCACACCCTGGCTGACTCTAAATGATTGATGACATTACATCTGCTTTTTAAATATCCCTGTCATCCACTAATTCGGCTCAAATTCTTTGCAGTTTCGGCTATTTCATTCACAGTTTAATTTATTGCATCCTTTTACTGTAATTTACTTGCAAAATTATTTGCAATGTTCTTGTCAACAAAATCTGCATGTATTCATTATGAATACTGTTTATCTTTTTAAACTTGATTTATGGACATCTGCTGTACTTCTTTTCCTTCACACACTGTGATTTACTTTCACATTCTGATTAATGAATAACCTGTTATGTAGCTGGGCTTTGCTTTTATAATGAATTGACATTCTTCAACTTTGAAGTAGCAGGGTGCACCCTTTTAATGCGGCAGCAATACATACACTATTTTGTTAAGATTACAACAGTAGTAACTTGCCCAAGGTTAAAATCAATTAAGACACCATTATAACATGAGAAAAATTTGAGACTGGTAGCTATTTAGTGTGACATTGGGTTGGCAGATCAGTTATACCGTTGGTTCTACTTCACTCTCCAGCCAGTGAAGATGGAACTTGCACGTTCATAATAATTAACAAACAAATGCATCAACAGTTAACTAATTAATTAGCAATTCACCAAATCATTAATAATGAATTCATTAACCCACAAATTCCTAAATTATGTAATGCTGTAATTAATAAAGGGCAGACGGTACTGCTGACTGTTGACATGAAAAATGAGGCCTACAAAATATTCTAGCTGTCCGATGGAAAAGCTATTTCTAAATTTGTTTCATAGGTTTTATAGTCCATACAAATTTTCAACACATAGGAGGCCATTTAGCCCATTGTGTCCACGTCAGCCAACAAGCAGACATCAAGCCCAAGTTCACTTTCCAACACTAGGTCCGTGACATTGCATGTCATAGCACTTAGAACGCATTTTATCTCTTGTCTAAATGTGATTCATGATGTGGAGATGCCGGCGTTGGACTGGGGTGAGCACAGTAAGAAGTCTGACAACACCAGGTTAAAGTCCAACATGTTTGTTTCAAACACTAGCTTTCGGAGCACTGCTCCTTCCTCAGGTGAATGAAGACGGGTGTTCCAGAAACATGTATACAGACAAATTTAAAAATGCCAGACAATGCTTAGAATGCGAGCATTTTCAGGGAATTGAATCTTTACAGATCCAGAGATAGGGGTAACCCCAGATTAAAGAGGTGTGAATTGTCTCAAGCCAGGACAGTTGGTAGGATTTCGCAAGTGCAGGCCACATGGTGGGGGATGAATGTAATGCGACATGAATCCCAGGTCCCGGTTGAGGCCGTACTCATGTGTGCGGAACTTGGCTATAAGTTTCTGCTCGGCGATTCTGCGTTGTCGCGCGTCCTGAAGGCCGCCTTGGAGAACGCTCACTAAACATTCTAAGCATTGTCTGGCATCTTTGAATTTGTCTATATATATGTTTCTGGAACATACCTCTTAATTCATCTACGGAAGGAGCAGTGCTCTGAAAGCGAGTGTTTGAAACAAACATGTTGGACTTTAACCTGGTGTTGTAAGACCTTAAATGTGATTCAGGTGACTTACAATCTGAATTAGGGTGGACATTGGTGAAAAGCTGAAATGTTTCTGAATCAATGCACATTGCATAGCATGGGTACAGTGATAATAATAATAATTATTGTCAGAAGTAGGGTTCAGTAATGTTACTGTGAAAAGCCCCTAGTCATCACATTCTGGCACCTGTTCGGGGAGGCGGGTATGGGAATTGAACTTGTGCTGCAGTCTTGTTCTGCATTACAAGCCAGCTGTTTAGCCCACTATGCTAAACCAACCCCTATAAGTCCATTACATTGTATAACCTCACAGGGTCATGACAATATCTCTCCCAAATACTGCCTCACTTCACTGATATTTTCACTTGAATTTGCATTCTGAGAATTAATATTGGAAGGACCTTTCCTGTTGATTCCCTTCTCTCCTATTTTTTTCAATTTGTTGTTATCATTTTGGTCCATGAATCTTTAATGGACATATACCTTTAAGTTGAGCAGGGGAAATGAGGAACACAAAACCTGCAAAATAGTACACTATGCTATTGGAAATGTAGCTTTTGAACAGAAGGCCTCAGACTTCCTGGCACCCAAGCGATCAGAGGGATTTGGTTCTATTGATTAGATGGTGGTCAGTGGATTGTCCAATGACCATATCCCGCCTAGCAACAGCCAGTGATTAGGTTCTGCCAGGTGGGTCTTTCAGGGAACACAAGAGAAAGATCCTGGATGCAGAGAGGAGAGGCTGTGTGTTGCTCTCTCCCTCTTAAATGGTTCCTAGCTGTTGATTCTGAGCCAGCAGGAAGTCTCGATACCCCAATGGATCTACAGTGAAAGCCCTTACAGACTCATCCAACTGGAAGCCTAGATTGAAGAAATAACTGGAAGACGATCCATCTGAAACAGAGACTCTTATCCTTTTGAATTTTAACTTATTTTTACAACCCTCTCTGTCTGTCTTGTGTGTGTATATAGCAGGTAGAGTGAGTTAAAGAGGGCGGGTGGGGGGGGGGGGGGGGTTAGAAATTAGTTAGTAGTTAACCGGTTGTATTTATTGCTTATTTAATTATAGTTATTATTATTAATAAAAGTTAATTGTGCTTACATTTACAAACCTGATGACTGTAGTTATTGGACAGCCAAGACCAAAGACTTTGGATTTAAAAAATATATAAGTTAATTTCAATTTTGTTGTGACTCCAGGTCAAGTGGGGCTGGAATTGAGCAGGCACTAGCCCAGGGTGTCATAACAATATGTACTAAAACAATGCTGGAAACATTGGAAATAAAAAGGGACAAGAAGAAAGCAATAATAAGTGGAATACTGCTCAGCAATAAGAAAGCAGATAGTTTGTATCCTCTGACACGTACTCTTACTATTGCTGAAAAATGAAATAGCCTTGCCTATCTCATTTCATTCAGTTTGACCCTAAGTGAGCCAAGCGGATTTAATCTGAAGCCAGAGCAATCATATCAAAATTATTTTTTCTGAAGTTCTGTTATTGCTTAGTTTTGAATAAATTAAATCCCAACCTTTGATATATTCACCTTGAGGTATATTTTCCACCTTTGGTTTTCAGAGCTCGAATGTCCCTACTTTTAAATTTATTAATGCCAACATTCTGCCACATATAATCCCAGGAGTTTTGTGCTGCAAGCAATCTTCCACTTTAATAAGTGTTACAGCTCCATTGCGACCCAAGTGAAACCACAACAGTGTGAGCACAGCTCATGGAGGGGCTCGTGCAACTCAGGTTAAAGGTAGATGTCTGGCAAATTCTCACTTATCTCTGGTAATGTCAGTAATTGTATCATCTGATAATACTAATTCAGGTGCAGAAAGCAGGATTCAGAGGTTATTCCATCTCAGATGCAGGGTAAGAAAAGCTTTCCTCATTTATTGGCCTTCATGTCAATTTTTTTATGTGCTGTTAGAGAGGAGGAAACTGGTAAAGTACTAATATAGGATGTTAGCATGCCTAGAAAGAAATTGTTCAGAGAGTGAGTGCCGTGTCCCTGTCTAGTGAAAAAGCTAGTAACTTATATAAACAAAATGAAGGTATGCCCACTCATCATGTCTGACCATCCCTCAATAAGCAAGTAAGATTGTTTCTCAGCATTAAAAAAACCCAAAATATTATACTTACACTTTTTCATCACTGTGATTCAGAGGTCTTGTGTCCTTTGCCAACTTGCAGTCTAAGGCAAACCAATGAAACATGTTTGCTGGTGGGTTCCCAGTTGGCAGCATCCCCTTTTAAATGCCAAGCTCAGTATCAGTGAGCACAACTCTAACTCATGCTGTGTGAAGGAGGCCTCTCCAAAGCTGGTTGAACTAATTTGGTTGTTTGCTACAAGAAGCAGAAAGGCTGTTGAAAATTTAATAAGTGTGTTTTGGCTCCTGGCACACTTCTTAGGAATGCATCTTTGTTGATGTAAATGAGGATCCACAGATTCAAGGCAACTGACAGCCGAGGACCAGAGCAATATGGATGCTCTGCACTGAGGTGGCTCAGGAGGACTCTGCAGAATTTCCCTTGAAGCATCAATCAACAATACAGTCAGAAAGTACTGAAAAGAATTTTGAAACAAAATGTTTGGTACCAATTTTTGGATTATTGTGTAATATAAATTAATTTACTCTTCCTTCTTCGTTTGTATATTGTTATGATCACAAGTGACGGGACGATGCCAGAATGGAACCCTGGCTCAAAACTTTTTCTCATCACACACAGAGGAACACAATCACAGGATCCCTAATTAGCTTCAACAACAAAGAAAATATGTATCAAACATGGAAAAATTGGATTATAAAACAATACTCTCACTCCCCACTTTAGCCTAACAATTACACACAGATTTTAAGTTTAACACGGGTGACACATTTGAAGCTACAATGGTCTCATTGACTCACAAAGTCCTTTTTTAAAGGCACACCGATTGGCTGTGGTCAAATCCACACTCCACTCTGAAACCAAGTTAATGTCTGTGGGTTTCGTCCTCTGAATCCCCCCAAATTATTGTCATGAGACTTTCCAAATTCCACTCCCAAAAAACACATTTTAAAATCTTCTCATGTAATAAGGTTTTCCATTAACAGGGTGCATTCTGAAATCCACTCCATGGGTGGAATTCTCCGCAAGACCCGACGCCGCAGTGAAACCCGGAGAGGTTCACGACGGCTTCGGAAGGCGCTCCTCGCCCCCTATTCTCCCTCCCGGGGGGCTAGGAGGGCCATGCCGTAAATCTCGGCCACGGGGCATTGTCGCTGGCGTCAAGGCCCGGCGCGCTGAGAATGACACGGCCGGCGCTCCTAATGACGTCAGCCGCGCATGCGCGGGTTGGCCGGCTTGAACACGCGCATGCTCGGTTGCCGTCTTCCCCTCCGCTGCCCCGCATGATGTGGTGGCTTGATCTTGCGGGGTGGCGGAGGGGAAAGAGTGCGTTCCTTTGAGACGCCGGCCCGACGATCGGTGGGCACCGATCGCGGGCCAGTCCCCTCCCGAGCACGGTCGTGGTGCTCACTCCCCTCTCCGCCCCCCACAAGCCACAAACCAGCTTCTGGCGCCAAGTTCACGCCGGCAGCGACCAGGTGTGGTTGCCGCTGGCGTGAACCGGTCGGGAACAACAGGCCGCTCGGCCCATCCGGGTTGGAGAATCGCTGGTCGCCGTGAAAATCGGCGGCCCGTGATTCTCCGAGCGGCCTGTTGCAAAACGCAACACGCCATTTTGGGGGGGGGGGGGTGGGAGAATCACGGGGGGTGCCAGAGTGGATCTCCCGCGATTCTCCCACCCGGCGTGGGAGCGGAGAATCGCACCCCATGTTTTCCAATGGACTCTTTTGAACAGAACTTCTGCTCCACTTTTACAGCAAACCACTCCAGGTTTTACACCAATCTCACTTAGGATATCGTTGTCTTTACTGCTTTAACGCACTTGAGGTCCAGCCACCTGTACCGACAGATATTTAAATTCATGTTCCACAAGCTGTAGTACAATCTCACGAACGTGAACATCACTTCAGGTGTTTTCCTGGTTTCTCTGTCTTCCCCTGAGCTCTGTCTGTCTTTACTGAACAGCATTCTGTTCTCCTACCTTTAACCTCAAACCACCTGGGTGGTCATTGTTAAATTTTCCTTAACTAGCTGCTCTTCAGATAACCATTACTCCAGTGTATGTTTCTCTTATAGCAAAGCTGAGAGCAATGTTCCCTTTTCAGCTTTCTAGCACCATTGTTTTAGCAGTGCTGTGGGAGCTGTTCCCTCTCCGGCTGTCTATCTACAAACTGCTGTGGCTTCCAGCTGAAACTAAAGAACAAATTAAAGTTTTTTTTTCCTTACCAGGATCTCTAATTGCAAAGCAATATTCCTTCTTCACAGTAGTTTCTTCTTATTACAGTTGGAAATTAACCAACACCCCACACACAGAAACACACGTTGTCCAGCATGAATTCAACTATAGGTCCTTTCCAGGAACAGAAATATTAAATTAATCCTACGTAAGACAATACCTTATTTCTAATGCTTACCAATACAAATAAAAATCCCTTAAAACTACCTTTGTTTTCCTAACAGTATGGGTGCGATCTAACAACGAAACAACAGTGTCCTGTTCTGATTCGGATTATCGGGGTCCTTCTTTATGCTTCTCATGGTGGGAAAGACCCCGCTATCATACGGCACTCTATTTTGTCTCTGGACCTCAGTGGTGAACCCACAAATGAGGCTGCACTGAGCCATTTTTAAATGGCGCCCCAATCTCTTGAAACACTAATGGGACACACGGACATCCCCAATGCCCCAGATCTACTGCGGGGTCCTTAATCACACCCCCCCCCCCCTCCCCCCCCCCCCCCACCCGCATCCCACCTCATACGGGCAGGTCACCCCCGGGCCCAATCCCTGGAATGGGCAAAATGTCACCCAAACACCTTCGCGCTGCCAGTCTGACAGTGCCATTTGATACCCTGGCAGTGACCATTCCAGCCTGGCAGTGCAGCCTGGACACCCTGGTAGTGCTAGGTTGGCACCCGGGTGGCACTGTCAGGGTGGCCAGATGGAACGGCCAAGGTGCCAGACAGGCAGTACCACTATGCCATGTTGGCATCGACAGTGCCAGGGTGCCACCTTGCCCAAAGGACAAACACTGAGGGATGTCCAATTGCCTGGGAGCAAGTACCATTCCACCTGGTCCCCACTTGCTGGGTGGAACCCAGATTGCGACGTCTCGTGAGATCTCATTAGATCTTGTGGGGTGTAACGACCATCGGGAACCAGAAGAATCCTCTTGCAGGATCTATCGGCTGCATCTTGTCCCGATTTCCGGGGGAAGTGATTGGTAAATTGTTCCCTATATCTAGTTTATCACACTTTGTATAGATTGTTCTGGTTCACAGATTGATTTAATGTTACCGTATTAATGTTACAAAGCATTTAAAATACATGTTAAGATGAGGACAGAGTACCTCCAGCTCTGCTGGATTACTTTCAAAAAAAGTGTATTCTATGGACAGTGGAATAATTTCCCTGCCCTCTCCCTTTTTGGAAGGGAAGTGCGAATAATAAATTAGTTCCAGATGCAAACCTTCTAGGGTGCAGTCCTGTGGATTTGTTCCACTTGCTCTGGCTGTATAGAAAGTGATACGCTGATCATTCTGTCTCTTGCTATCGGAGCCAACCCTTACAGCGTGGAAATAGAGTAAATCTCCCATACATTTTATTTGTTTACTGGTTTGGCACAGTGGGCGAAACAGCTGGCTTGTAATGCAGAATAATGCCAGCAGCGCGGGTTCAATTCCCGTCCCAGCCCCCCTGAACAGGCGCCGGGATGTGGCGACTGGGGGCTTTTCACAGTTACTTCATTGAAGCCTACCTGCGACAATAAGCGATTGTTATTAGTATTATTAAATGTGAAGGAAAGCAGGCAAGATAAAAACGGAAAGTGTTGGAAAGACTCAGTAGGCCATAGCTTTTCATATATTTCTTCCATGGGTTGTGGGTATCGCTGGCTAGGCCATCATTTATTGCTTACCCCAGTTGCCCTTGAGAAAGTGGTGGTGAACTTCCTTGTGAACTTGCATGTGGTGGTGTTCCCATGCATCTGCTGCCCTTGTCCTACGAGATGGTAAAAATTGCGGCTTTGGAAGTTCTGTCGAAGGAGCCTCTGTGAATTTCTTCAGGGAATCTTGTAGATGTAGACACTGCTGTCATTAAATGGCAGTGCTGGAGGGAGCTGATGTTCAAGATGGTAGATGGGATGCTGATGAAGAGAGCTGTTTAGTCCTCGATTGTGGTCGAGCTTCTTGAATGTTGTTGGAACTGCACTCACCCAGGCAATTGGAGAGTATGCCATTGTACCCCTAATGTGTGCCTTGTAAATTATAGACAGGCTTTGGGGAAATCAGGAGATGAGTCATTCACAATAGAATTCCTAGCTTCTAGTTATCTCTTGTAGCCACAGTATTTCTGTGGCTGGTCCAGTTCAGTTTCTGGTCAATGGTAACTCCCAGGATATTGAAAGTGGAAAATTCAGCAATAGAAATTATATTGAATGTCAAGGGGATATGGTTGAATTCTCTCTTATTGGAGATGGTCATTGCCTGCACTTGTGTAGCGTGAATGTTACTTCTTACTCATCAGCCCAAGCTTAAATCTTTTCAAGGTATTGCTGCATATGGACACTGACCACTTCAGTATCTGAGGAATTACAAATGGTGATGAACAGTGTGCAATCATCAGTGAACATTCCTGACCTTGTGATAGAAGGAAAGTCAATGATGAAGCAAATTGAAGGCGGGGGGGTTCCAGAATGAGAACCTTAAAACTGGATAGCTAGGATAACACTAGGATAGCTCTACATAAGTTAGTTTATTGAGGATTGAAACTAATCACAGAAAGTATATCCAGTAATCATTATTAACCATTAATCATGTATTCTTAGAACATAGCAGTAACAAACATTTAAACTCTTGCTCATAGTAATGGTCGAAATGTATGATGGGATTTAAATTAGCTAACTTGACCACATTCCAAAGACAGACAGAATCAGACAGAAATAATGTAGTCAGCAATAACATAGCCTGCTTAATAAGCAGTTCTTATCAGCAGCTCCAGCATCCTACACTCAGGCAGACAGTGGTACAGGCAGGAACCAACTGAGATAAGAGAAATGGGAGTAGGAGAGAGCAAGAGACAGCAGATGCGAGGGTCTTGAAAAACAACAGATGGCCAGGGAACAGGATGGGGCTAAATCACGAGCTGATCACGCAATCTCCATGCTGCCTAAAGTAAAATTAATTGGTCAAGGTAAGATCTACAGCTACAAGGATTGGATCGAGTCCAACTGGGGTGGGCTACTGATTTTTGGAAATTGTATAACTGTTGAACCTGAAGCAATGCAAAGCAGAGTGGTTTCGGTATTTATCCAAATCACTATCCCTCGTAAGTTGAATCAAGCTTGGAAAGTAAAGCTGCCTTAACTAGAGTTGATGTCTCCATGAGTCTTTGTGTCAGTTGATCTGTAATTAGCTATGGAGAAGATCCCCCACTTAAAAGCCAGCTCAATACTCAGGCTCCTGCACAACTGAAGATGGTTGGGCCGAGGACACTAATGACTGAGGAACTCCTGCAGCGCTGTACCGCAACTGAGATGATTAACCTCCAACCACCACAATCAGCTTCCTTCATGCTCGTATGATTTTAATCAGTTGATAGATTTCCAACAGATTCCCACGAATTTCACTTTTGCTCTGGCTCCTTGATGCCATTCTTAGTCAAATGCTGCCTTGATATCAAGGGCAGTCACTCTCACCTCGCCTCTTGAGTTCTGTCCCTGTTTGGACTAAGGTGGTAATGAGGTCAAGAACTGAGTGGCCCTGGCAGGACCCAAACTGAGCGTCAGTAAGCAGGTTACAGCTGAGTAAGTGCCACTTGATAGCCACTATCAATGACACTTTCCATCACTTTGCTGATGATTGAGATTAAACTGATGAAGCGCTAATTAGCTGGGTTGGAAGTCTTTGGCTTTTTGTGTACAGGGCATACCTGGGCACCTTACACTTTGCCAGGTGGATGTCAGAATTGTAGCTACACTGGAACAGCTTGGCGAGGGACACAGCTATTCCTGGTGCAAAAGTCCTCAATACTGTTGCTGGAATGTTGTCAGGGCCCATCTGTAGTGGGAGAAAAAGCATTAACTTTTCGGGTCCAATATGAGTCTTTTACAGAACTGGACAGGTTTTGCTGCATCGTTTGTTGTTTTCTTTTCCTCCAGGTCTCCAGCATCCATAGTATTTTGCTTTTATTGAAGCATGTGAGATAGTCTGAAAGAAAATTTGGCATTGTGCTCTATATCCAGTGTCGGATTTAAGATTAAACTATAGCTTTGGGCCTCACAAAATGAGACGCCTCTAAATTTGAAAAATAAAACTGACTGAACTTCAAGCTTTATCATAATCATTTCTTAAATAAAGAAGATATTGGAAAATGACTCCTTGTATCTTTCTGATACAAATATGCATATTTATGGCTACACAGTCACTATAAATTTGTGTAAATATGGCAAATATAACAATACTTCTTCTGAAAATTTCATGAACATCCATTGAAAAATATTGAAGCCTGAAAAATTGAAAGATGTTCAGTTACCACTGCTATTATCCACAAAATTATTGCCCCTATCTTCTATGTTTCCCAAGTTGAAGTTGTAATTTGTGTACTACATGTATAATATCCATCAGCTGGCTGGTTGCAGCAGAATGGCAGCCTCAGTTGTGCCTCTGTCCAAGTCGTACAAGGATTCCCTCACTTTTTGACAAGGTAAATGTCCACATCATTGAACATTGAGATTATTGTGGTGTCACCAGGGGCTGTGGAGGGATGGTACTTTTCTCAAATTCTCCAGTTTATTGACGGAGATTCCCCCTGCCAAGATGGCCACAGGATGTCAATCCGAAAGTCACATGGCAGAATGATGGAAAACCCCTATCAATAACCAGTAAAACAAAGATCAGGGGCGGGATTCTCCCATTCGGTGGCAGAGTGACCACGGCGTTGGAAACGTCGTTGCGTTTCACGGCGGCGTGAACGGGCCGCTGGGAGTACCTATTCTGGCCCCTACAGCTGCTCCAGCCTCCCATCCCAGTGTGAAATGTGCACCGCGGATTCTGCGCATGCGCAGTGGCACCGGCGCCAACCCGTGCATGCGTGGTGGCCTCCCACAACACACCGGCACGACGCAACATGGCGTGGGAGGTCAGGGGCCGCGCGGAAGTAAATAGGCCCAGGGAGCGAGAGCCCGGCCCGCCGATCGGTAGGCCCCGATCGCGGGCCAAGCCCCATCGGAGGCTCTCCCCCCCCCCCCCCCCGGTCAGAGCTCTCCTCCCCACACCCCCACAGGCTGCCCCCCGACCCTGCGTACAGAGTTCCTGCCGGCTGAGAGCAGGTGTGGACAGAGCCGGCGGGACTCTGCCTTTTTGGAACGGCCGCTCGGCTACAGCCCGGCTGGGTACAACGGCCCAGGGCTGGCAGCAATGGCGGAGTGGAGAATCGCATGCCAGCGTCGGGGCGGCATGGCCCGGCCCCGGGCTGGGAGAATCCCGCCCCCGCCGTGTAGCCTTGCTGGACTATACCAGCCAAGCACTGAGACCAACTACAAGCCAACTTAATGAATGTAAGGAAGGTGCTTTAGAGAAGCATTTGCTGTGTGCATGTTTGTTACTGACCTCAGACTCAATGAAACCTCTGATTTGGATTGAACTCTGGACTTTTTGAAAACGCTTAATGGTAAACTCTCTGTTGCTGTGCTATACTGAGTTGAGTTTTCTCTGGGAAATGGATCAGCCGTCCAGGTTTAAATAAGGTACTGTGTGTAAGGTTAGGCTCAAAGAAGCTGTTTATTTCTTTTTTGTTTTGCTGAGTATCTGAAGCCCTTTAAATAAACATTCAGTTATTGGTATGTGGGCAACAGTGTGAGCTATTGAACAGAGTGAACCACACCCTGTCATGTGAACCACACCCTGCCTATCATGATCCACAGCCCCTTGCAACATTACAATATGCTGGGCAGTGCTCAAACCATTTGTGGGTCATGAGCCCACCATACCAAAATGTGTCTCTGACACTAGGTGGGAAGCATGTGTAAAGGCCACTTCAGTCGTAGCTGGTGTTTATTGATGATCTTAATCATCTTTATACCAATGGTAGTGGAATAAAAAGGTGATGCAAAGAGAAGCTGGCATTCTGCAGAGGCAAAATGGAAGGTGAGAGTTTGTATTCATTTTAGAACTTCAGAATTGTGTGTTGGGGCAGTTCCTCAAAGCCAACAAGGCCTGACAGGGTGCATAGAAACCCTTAGTGCATGTGTAAAACTTTACACATCACTCATCGTTCTCTTACTTCTTGAAATAATGCTGAGTGTTTTGACAACATTTAAAAAAAAATAGTTTTTTTGTACCCAATTAAGGGGCAATTTAGCGTGGCCAATCCACCTAACCTGCTCATTTTTGGGTGTGGGGGTGAAACCCACACAGACATGGGGAGAATGTCCAAACTCCACACAGACAGTGAACCAGGGTTGGGATCGAACCTGGGTCCTCAGCACTGCAGACAGCAATGCTATCCACTGCACCACCATGCTGCCCGAATTTTGACAACATTGAACTCCAAGTGGCCTGGTGGCGCAGTGGTTAACAATGCTGCCTCACGGCACTGAGGACCCAGATTCGATCCCTTCCCCAGGTCACTGTCGGTGTGGAGTTTGCAGATTCTCCCCATGTCTGCGTGGGTCTCACCCCCACAACCAAAAGATCTGCAGCGTAGATAGATTGGCCAAGCTAAATTGCTCCTTGATTGGAAAAAAATAATTGGGTACTCTAAATTTATTTTAAAAACTCCAAGCAAAAGAAAACCCACCTGAGAAATGTGTAAATAAATAAATGGAAAAGGATTTTTTTAAAAATAAGTCAATGATGGTGGTACACCTAATGATGATGAAATACTTTCCCCGGGGGAAAAATATCAGGTGCAATCCTTTCTCTCTTTGATGGATGCATTTGAAACCAACTTGAAGAAAAGAGCAATCATAAACAAAAATGCTGCAAACAGTTTTTCATTTTTGGTTGATTTAGATGCCTTAGAAAAATGGCTATATGAAAGAGTAAAATCTCTGATGAAAGAGTATCCTGAATATATGGACTTATCTGCACTAAATATGTTGGAAAATGAACTACCTTATTTCAGAAAAATATATTTGTTGAAAGGAACTTGCTTAAACTACAAAGTTGACCCAAAGAATCTGCATTTGTGTTTATCTCCCATGAAAAATAATCTTAGTCCTATTTGCCAGTCTCATTCCCACAATCCTCCACAGGGAGAAAGAAAGAAATTGCCTTTAAATAGTCCCTGTTATGACCTTAGTGCTTCAAATCCTAGAATGCTTATAGCAAAGAAGGAGGTCATTCAGGCTGTCACGTACATGACTGCTCCCTGCAAGAGAAATTTAGCTTGACCTATTCACCAACCTTTTGCCCTGAAACCTGTAAATTTTCTCTTCAGGCATTTAACAAATCCCCTTTTGAAAGCCACAATTGAGCCTGCCTCCTGGGCAGTGCAATCCAGATCTTAACCACTCGCTACATAGAAGAGGTTTTCATCATATCACCGTTGGTTCTTTTGCTATTTATTTTAAATCTGTGCCACCTGGTTCTCGACCCTTCCACCAGTGGAAACAGTCTCTCCCTGTTTAGACCCCTCATGAGTTTGAAAACCTCGAGATGCAGGGAATATATGAGGAAGAACATTTTTACCCAAAAAGATGGCAATGACCTGGAGCTCATTGCTTCCAAGGATGGTGGACGCCAATGTTATCAATGATTTCAAAAGGAAATCGGATGACGCTTGAGGGAAATGAACTTGAAAAGCAATGGGAGACCGGGTCAATGGAACTGATTTTTCAACAGTCTTCAGCTACAGATGGATTAAGCACACTCAGCCCATTTTAAATCGCTGGCTTTGAAAGCAGACCAAGGCAGGCCAGCAGTTCAATTCCCGTACCAGCCTCCCCGAACAAGCGCCGGAATGTGGCGACGAGGGGCTTTTCACAGCAACTTCATTTGAAGCCAACTTGTGACAATAAGCGATTTTCATTTTTTTTTCATTTCAGTTGTCAAATAACGTTATCAGCTGCCCTTAAAGGGAGCACAGAAAGCGGCTCAAAAAATGGCATTGGAAAAGTTTAATGTTTACTTTTATCGGAATGTGAGGAGAAGGAATGTTACTCCTGGTTGACAAAAAGAATCAGTGATCCGCTGCCCAGTAAAACCCTCAGGCCCAACCTCCCGCTGTATCAGCATGAGACCGAGCTGATTTTTCACCCTCTCACAACTGGCTGGCTTCAGTTGTGGCTTTCAAAAGGAATTCGTTAAGTGCCTGAAGAGAAAATTTACAGGATTATGGGCAAAAGGTTATGGAATGGGATGAGCTAAAGTGCTCTTGCAGAGAGCAGTCATGTACTTGACAGGCTGAATGACCTGTTGCATTGAAATGGCACCTTTTAAGATGGTAAAATGTGTCTCGACTATTTCTATTACTGATGCCTCTCCCTTAATATTTCAAACAGCTTTACAAAATAACCTTTTCATTTCCGTTCTGCAGTTTATTTTATCACAAAGTTAATGACTTTGCAATATTCTTAATCAGAACCTTAGGTACTGCTGGTCCCAATTATCTATCTAAATGGGCCATCTTTCCTTGTAGAAATTAAATATTGTGCTGATGTGTTCTTGTGTGTTTTTGTGCCTCTGTAAAATTTTGAATTAGATGTGTGGCCTCAGCTTTATAAACAGCTCTAATGCGATATTTGAATGTTTTGAATAACATGGTGGACATCCCATCTGTTCTCTGGAAGGGTAATATACAACATTTAAAGGTTTATTGTTATTCCTGTGGCTGACTGCATGAGGACACAGGTTTTGACTCATAAAAGAAGCAGTCTGCTTGAGGAAACTGCCTTGCCTGCACAGAATATCAGAAACTAATCTTGTAAGAAATTGAGAACTGTGACAATTAATTGATGTCTGCCATTGCAATGTGTCATGCGATTAACAATTAACCACGCTATGGTGCATTGGAGGTGTGCAGGAAGCCTGTCACATTGTGAAAGGCAGTAATTGTTACACCATCATGCCAATCCAATGTGCAAGGCTACAATGTGTAGTCACATTTATTTTCAATTAAGATTATACACAGAAGTAGAAAGACACAGCAAGATATTTACAGTACAATACCTGATTTCTATGTTACACAATCTGTCCAAAACCAAATGACAATGCAAAATCCTTTTCATTTTCTAGTAGCTATTAGTTCTCTAATGGATTTGGAAAATTACCTCACACATAGCTTGTTTCTCCTTATGTCATTGAGGTGGTGTGAAATAGGGAACTGATAATCATTGGTAAGATTATGTTTGTATTGGATGTTCTTTCTTTGATACAATGGAAGCATCCTTACAGTCTATTGTCTGTTGACACCAGTTGGCCACTTAAATCACATCTCGTTCAGCAGTTGCATACCATTCACTGTTTTTCATAGACGTTACAGGGCAGACGGAGGCCATTCGGCCCATCAAGTCTGCACCGGCTCTTGGAAAGAGCACCCTACCCAAGGCCACACCTCCACCCTATCCCCATAACCCCATAACCCAGTAACCCCACCCAACACTAAGGGCAATTTTGGACACTAAGGGCAATTTAGCATGGCCAATCCACCTAACCTGCACATCTTTGGACCGTGGGAGGAATCCGGAGCACCCGGAGGAAACCCACGCACACACGGGGAGGATGTGCAGACTCCGCACAGACCCAAGCCGGGATTCAAACCTGGGATCCTGGAGCTGTGAAGCAATTGTGCTAACTACTATGCTACCATGCTGCCCCAAAATGTACTTACAGCGCAGACTTCTCCAAGAAGATCCCCTGACTTCACCTATTATAAGCTTCACCTATTTAAAATGTCACAAATTTGCTGTAAGCTTGTATTTGTCAAGACTTGCCAACAGTTTTTGTATACATTTATTGAACTAAGAACAATGCTGGCACGGCTGCATTTTATTTCCTTGACAACTGAATGTCTAACTAGACTGCTACAGAGGACAATATGAATCAACTATTTGTGTTTGATGACACTTACATGTAGGCCAAACTAGAAAGGAGTGGCATTGCCCTTCCCATAAGGATATTGAGGAACTGTTTGGATTCTCTCTGGTAACTTAGAAACTTCCATATTATTGAAGCCACACCTCTGATAGGATACACAGGAATCTACATCTGCAATACTGAGGACCAGCGATCTGATTAATAGCAAAATTCTGCAATCTGTCTCCTCTACCAGGGGTGCATTTCCCCCAAAATTGACGAAGTGTCATTTTCGGTGGTTTCGCTGGTGATTCCTGCCGGATGTTTGGTCGCGATCCAAATCTGTATTCACCCACACTTAGTCATTTCTTTGTACCTTGTGGAGTTTCTTACTGAAAAATCCCGTACTTGGCGAGCCGATTTATTGGCCACATTCCACCAGAATTGGGATCCGATGCGGCCGATAGATCCTCAAAGGGGTTGCTTCCAGGATTCCCGATGGTCGCTACAATGACATCCCAAGAGATGACGTGATCTGGATCCGGCCCACCTTTCAGCACACCCCCCCCCCCTCCTCTTCAACCCCACTTTCATGGACATGGGCTCCCTCAGCCCCCTCCCTTTGAAAATTCCCCTTGGAATCCTGGCAGTGACAACCTGGCACCCAGTCCTATCCCTGACCATCCAGGGCCTCCTATGGCTTCTGAGCACCCTGCATGGTTCTGTTTCTGAAGGCCAGTTTAAATTTGTGCCGGTGTGAGGCCTCGCCAGTGGGGCTGGTGAATACCAGGAGCCGGGAGGTTGTGGCCTCGAATTGGCTGCGCATATTTAAATGAGTTGAATGACTCATTTAAACACGTTGATCTGGATCACGCCCCGCTACGCATCGGCGTAGCAGGTCGGATGCATCATGTGTGGCTCAGCACCTGCCGTGAAAGCTATTTTTAGTCTCTCCCACTATGCAACCGACGTACTGGAATCAGCGCCAGGCGCAACAGGGTGGAAACATTTCACATCATTTATCAGAAACCGATGCGCAACACTTTCCAATTTGACGGTTGGTCATAAAATATTAGTTTTAAAATTGCATTGTGTAAAATTTAGAAAACTTCCCCATTTTATCAATGTGAAAAGTACTGGCATAACCATCATAATAATTTGAGTTATTTAATCGTATCTGAAGCATTTTGTGCGATTCGAGACAAAAATATCCTAAAAACTATTTGTTTTTTATCACTGCACAGTCTCTATTGCCTTGAAATGTAGATCCCAGTCTTTTATCTAGTGAAAAGAAAAAGGATTCCAGTTATGTTGAAAGACCAAAAAAGCTGGGACGGTTCTTCTTAGAGCAGAAACGATGAAGGGATATTTAACAGAGCGGTTCAAAATTACCACAGGTTTTGACCGAGGAAATAGTGAGAAATTGTTTCCATTGGAGGAGATTTTGAATTGGAGGACACGGATTTGCAAAAATACGCAAATGAATTGAAGGAAAGATGAGGATAGTTTTGTATGTGGCAAAGTGTTATGGTCAGCAATCCGCTGCCTGAAAGTATGGTTAAAGCAGATCCCATAATATGTTTCAAAAGATAATTCCCTCAATACTTGAAGGGAAATAATTTTTCAGAGCTATGGGGCGCGATTCTCCGCACTCACGACGGGGCGGAGAATAGCAGGCGGCGCAAATTTTTACGGCGACGCTGGTCCGACGCCCTCCCGCTATTCTCCCCCCCCCCCCACACGCCCGCCCCCGACACGAATCGCTGCTCGCCGTTTTTTTACGGCGAGCATCGATTCTCCCCTGGCCGATGGGCCGATTTCCAAGGCCTTTACGGCCGTTTTCACGATTTTTAATACACCTGCTATACCAGTTCGTGAAAACGGCCACAAAGTGCCGTTCTGCACAACCATGCCACCGATTGGCACGGCCGTGGGTGTCATGGGCCCGCGATCAGTGGGCACCGATCGCGGGCAGCGGGTCCGATTCCCGCGCACTCTTTCTCCCTCTGCCGCCCCGCAGGATAAGACAGCGGGGCGGCTGAGGGGCATTACGGACCGCGCATGCGCGGGTCTGACGCATATGCACGGATGACGACATCCGCGCATGCGTGGGTTGGAGTCGTCCAATCCGCGCATGCGTGGCTGACGTCATCATATGCGTCAGCCGTCGCTAACTTTGGCGCACGGGCTTAGCGAAATTAGCCGGAGTTCACGGGGCCGCAATGCTAGCCCCAACCGGGGAGCAGAATCGGGTCCCGGGAGGGGGCGCGGAGGCTGCCGTGAAACACGGCCAGTTTCGTGGCAGCCTTCACGACTCTCCGCCTTTGCGGAGAATCGCACCCATGGAGAATGAGCAGGAGAGTGGAACTCACTGAATACTTCTTTAAAAAAGCCGGCATAGATTCAATGTTTTAAATGGCCTCCTTCTGTGATCTATGATTTTATGATTGCTTCGTAACATTGAATTAGAACAAGCTTTGTGAATCATGGACATTCCTGAGGAAGCAGATATATATTTGTGAATGCTCAAGCTGGAAATCACATCCCACCCGCATATAAATGAAGTGAAAATCCTTTAGATTTATAAATGTCATAACAATACTTGATGTGGCGATGCCGGCGTTGGACTGGGGTGAGCACAGTAAGAAGTCTTACAACACCAGGTTAAAGTCCAACAGGTTTGTTTCAAACACGAGCTTTCGGAGCGCAGCTCCTTCCTCAGGTGAATGGCGAGGAATGTTCCAGAAACATTTATATAGACAAAGTCAGAGATGCTGGACAATGCTTGGAATGCGAGCATTTGCAGGTAATCAAATCATTACAGATCCAGGGAGAGGGATAATCACAGGTTAAAGAGGTGTGAATTGTCTCAAGCCAGAACAGTTGGTGGGATTTTGCAAGTCCAGGCCAGATGATGGGGGGTGGATGTAATGCGACATGAATCCAAGATCCCTGTTGAGGCCGCACTCATGAGTGCGGAACTTAGCTATAACTATACTTCACCAGCCTAAATAGCAACATAACAGGCAGTGGTCCTTAGTTAAGTTCCTGTGATGGTTGTAAGTGAATGTGTGAGGTTGAGGATTGTTGGTAATGGTTGTTGGAGCAGGCATTGAGGATGTCTGATTGCCATGACTGTAGAATCAACATTTTTCTCCTTCTGACTCCATAGAAGGGTGTCCTTTTAAATAAAAAGAAAATAGGGGTTGCCCTTTAAGAGGCCACAATGACAACTTCAGCGTCCTTCAATGAGGACTTTGTTTCCAATTCCAGGGGCTAAATGCCTGTTTTGGGCATGAGTCTGAAGCATCAATAAATTGTATCATTAGTTTAGCAGTGGGCCTCTGCAGATTGGGCTTATCGTTTCACTGCTAAACTGGTGTACCTTGATCCCATTTGATCCATAAAAATGGGCCAAATGCAGCCTGTGATGACCTTTGACCCGAAGCAGTAATGTTATGGAAAATTTGTAATTATTGCTGAAAAAGGAGACACGCTGTTGAAGCTTTTTGACTTGTCGATATCAGGTGGATGCAGGAGTTTTGAATATCAGAGGGGACAATAATTTATGTTGCATGAGAACAGAGTGCTGATTGGTTGACATGGGCTCTAGCTCCCTAGTGCATTCTCCATGCCAGTGCCTCAACCACTTAATAAGCAACCAAATTGCAAACAATAAGCTCTGGCAAACTAGAGGGGACTGTGAGCGGAGGATCCTGGGACAGGCAGTCAGCAGCATGTGCCATGAGGATCGCTGGGGATTCCTGAAGTAAACAGTGCTTGTGCACATGAATTGCTGTGTGTGGAGTGAATGTGAGGCTGTCATTTTGTTTCCTGCATAAAGCCTCTTCAGAAGCAGAACATATTCAGTGGGATTTTCCCTTCTGGGGACTAAGTCCCCACACCGGCTGGAGGACTGGCGCCCACCACTCCGGAGTCAACAGCCCCAAAATTCTCCGCAATTTCGGGGGCTAGGTGGATGCCATAGGGGTTGGCGCCACGCCAGCCGGCGCCGAAGGGATGGCATGGGTTCGCACATGCGCCGAATGACCTGTGTGATCTCACACATGCGCGGAACTGCCGGCAAAGTTCCGCGCATGCACAGATCAACCTGCGTATTTTGTCACATGCGCTGGCGGTTCTCTTCTCTGCGCCAGCCATGGCGGAGCCCCACAGGGGCCGGCATGTAAGGCAGAAGTGCCCACATGGAACAGGCCTACCGGCAGATCAGTGGGCCCCAATCATGGGCCAGGCCACCATGAGGATACCCCCCCAGGTTTGGATCCCCCAGCGCTCCCCCAAGGACTGCCCCCGCTGACTCACCTGCCAGGTCCTGCCGTGAGGGACCATGCATAACCCACGCCAACGGGACTGGCCAAAAACGGACGTCCGCTCGGCCCATTAAGGCCCGGAGAATTGCCCGGGGGGAGAGGGGGGCGCTGCCAATGGCTCCCGATTGGCGTGGCGGGAATCCCGCCCCCACCCAAAAAACGGGGCCAGAGAATCCGGCGGCAGGGCGGGATTCGCGCTGACCCCCAGGGATTCTCCGACCCGGCAGGGGGGTCAGAGAACCCCGTCCATTGTCAACAACATACAAGTTAGTGAACTACTGAATAGTTAAGTGATCCCAAAATCATTGAGAGGGGAGTGAGAGCAAAAGACCCTGGCACAGGCAGCCAGCAGCGCAAAGAGAGAGTGCGAGAGGAGGACACTGAGCCAGGTAGTCAGCAGCATCTTGAACCTAATGCTACAAGAGAAAAATAAGTTCATTGGTTGTTGAAGAACCGTTGTGAAAGATGGTTATCAAGTAGCTGCGAATTAGCAAAAGATATTGGGCTGGATTCTCCGATCCTGTGGCTATGTCCAGTTGGTGCCGCCCCTAACTGGAAGTTGGTGCTGCCCCCGCACCAATCCTCTGCCCAGTGGAAGGCTAGCAGCCACGTCGCGTAAAGCCCCGCTTTACCTGCACATACAGCCGTAGAATGGCCGTGTCCATGGCCGCTCATGAGCACATTGGTGGCAGTACGGTACAACATGCCAAAAACTGCTCCCCCTAACCCCCATCAACATCACCAGACCATCCCCCACCAGTCCCCCAAGCCCCCACCGAAGCCCCGACTGCTAGCGGAACGGCTGCCACTCAAATTCCCCGAATGTTTTGAGGACACGCGCCGCACGCCATCGGGGACTCAGCCCATTGTGGTCGGAAAATCAGAGGAGGGCCGTAGGTGGCATTCCGAGGCCATCCCGACGATGTGCGGTGTAATCCGCGAGTATGCCATTTTTGAGGGGGAGGAGCATCAGAAAAACACTGCCGCCCCCGATCCCAGTGTAAAAGTGGATTCTCCGGTCGATCACTTGGTGTTGCTAATCGGAAAATCCAGCCCATTATTTTTTAAAGAGGGCTACTTACATTTGAGTAAGAAGCACAATCAAAGGGAAACAAAGTAAAATAAAGATAACATAAAGAAAGCAAGATTGAACCGTGGCAAGACAACTCAGTTGTGGGGAACAGGAGATGGAGAATTAGTGAGTGACTGAAAGACAGATGCAACACAGGTTAAAATGTATGTAGCAAAGGAATTTGACAGTGTTAAAAGGTATGTAGATAAATTAAAGGAATATTAAATAAAATAAATAAAGGCCATTATCTGAGGCCACAGCACGGCAGCATGGAAACTTGGCTTAACATGCAGCAAAAATGGTAACTCGATAGCTCAACATCCTTTGGTAATATGGACACAATTCAGAGAATGCTTTGAGCCTGGCGGGGTGTTGGACGTAAAGGGTGAATCCCTGGAAAGGCCCGAATCGGGCTTTGTGTTGGGCTGATCACGAGTCACCTGACTCGCTATGACCGACGCACCCTGGATCGCGCCCTTGCTGGGTGGGTCTGACAAATCTAGAGCCCAAAATTCTCCACATGCATGCAAGCCAAAATAAAGCAGATAAAGAAAGCTTATGACAGTCACAAAAGATTTACTACTGTAGAAAGCCAAGAGGAGTATAGAAAGTACAAGGTTGAAGTAAAAATGGAAATTAGGAAAGCAAAAAGACGATACGGAAAAATATTAGCAAAAGATGAGGAGTGTGAAACATATTGCATAGTGAGAGCTTTGTGCAGGTCAAGGAGACACAGCCTGAGTGAAGCACATCCAGAGTGGGAATTGAAATTTGGTAATTTGGTGCAGTGAGGTAATTCGGTGCAGAGTGGGAGAAGGTGCTTTTTCCCTACCGTTTTGTTCCCTTTCTTCTGGCCTGTAACTTTTAAGCTGCAGGGAGAGAACCAGAGAGCATCCTGGGAAAGTAAGTGATTTTTATTTTTATATTTGTTTTTGTTACTTTTACAAATTGTGTGTGGGAGGGGGGAAACTGAAGTGACATCACAGTAAAGCTGTGACCTGATTGGCTGGTTGGGAATCTACACTAACTTTGAAAATTAAGCATTGTTAAACTAATTAAACATAATTAGTTAATTACTTAATTAGAATTTAGATGGGTATCTAAGCCAGAGATCGGAGAGTACTGTATTTAGCTTTCACATTTATAGTAGAAATCTAATGCTAGGAAACATATAGTTAACAGTAACTTTAAAAAAAAAATTAATTTACTAATTAATTGACGCAGTATCAATTAGAGGGGTGCAGTGCTCTGACTGTGCAATGTGGCAGGTCCAGGCTTCCAGCATCCCGGATGCCTTCATCTGCAGAATGTGCACCCAACTGGAGCTCCTCACAGATCGCATGATTCGGTTGGAGCAGCAGTTTGATGCACTTAGGAGCATGCAGGTGGCGGAAAGCGTCATAGATAGCAGTTCTATAAATGTGGTCACACCCAAGGTGCAGACAGAGAAATGGGTGACCACCAGAAGGGGCAGTCAGTGCAGGAATCCCCTGTGGTTGGCCCCCTCTCGAACAGGTATACCCTTTTGGATACTGTCGGGGGGGATAGTCTATCAGGGGAAAACAGCAGCAGCCAGAGCAGTGGCACCATGTCTGGCTCTGATGTTCAGCAGGGAGGGTCAAAGCGCAGAAGAGCTATAGTCATAGGGGACTCTATAGTCAGGGGCACAGATAGGCGCTTCTGTGGACGTGAAAGAGACTCTTGGATGGTATGTTGCCTCCCTGGTGCCAGGATCCAGGATGTCTCAGAACAGGTAGCGGGCATCCTGAAGGGGCAGGGCAAACAGGCAGAGGTTGTGATACATATTGGTACTAACTACATAGGCAGGAAGGGGGATGAGGTCCTGCATCAGGAGTTCAGGGAGCTAGACAGAAAGTTAAAAGAGAGGACCTCTAGGGTTGTAATCTCGGGATTACTCCCTGTGCCACGTGCCAGTGAGGCTAGAAATAGGAAGATAGAGCAGCTAAACACATGGCTAAACAGCTGGTGTAGATGGGAGGGTTTCCATTATCTGGACCACTGGGAGCTCTTCCGGGGCAAGTGTGACCTCTATAAGAAGGACGGGTTGCATCTAACCTGGAGAGGCATAAATATCCTGGCCGTGAGGTTTGCTTGTGTCACACGGGAGGGTTTAAACTAGTATGGCAGGGGGGTGGATACCGGAGCAATAGGTCAGAAGGTGAAAGCATTGAGGGAGAACTAGGGAATAAGGCCAGTATGGCTCTGAGGAAGAGCAGACAGGGAGATGTTGCTGAAAACAGCGGGTCTGGTGGCCTGAAGTGCACATGTTTTAAAGCAAGAAGTATTACGGGTAAGGCAGATGAACTTAGAGCTTGGATTAATACTTGGAACTATGATGTTGTTGCCATTACAGAGACCTGGTTGAGGGAAGGACAGGATTGGCAGCTAAATGTTCCAGGATTTAGATGTTGCAGGCGGGATAAAGGGGGATGTAAAAGGGGTGGCGGAGTTGCGCTACTGGTTCGCAAGACTATAATTGCTGTATGACGGGAGGACACCTCAGAGGGCAGAGAGGCTATATGGGTAGAGATCAGGAATAAGAAGAGTGCAGTCACAATGTTGGGGGTTTACTACAGCCCTCCCAACAGCCAGTGGGAGATAGAGGAGCAGATAGGTAGACAGATTTTGGAAATGAGTAAAAACAACAGGGTTGTTGTGATGGGAGACTTCAACTTCCCCAATATTGACTGGGACTCACTTAGTGCTAGGGGCTTAGTCGGGGCAGAGTTTGTAATGAGCATCCAGGAGGGCTTCTGAAAACAATATGTAGATAGTCCAACTAGGGAAGGGGCTCTACTGGACCTGGTGCTGGGGATTGAGCCCGGCCAGGTGGTAGAAGTTTCAATCGGGGAGCATTTCGGAAACAGTGACCACAATTCAGTAAGTTTTAAAGTGCTGGTGGATAAGGATAAGAGTGGTCTGAGGGTGAATGTGCTAAATTGGGGGAAGGCTAATTATAACAATATTAGGCGGGAACTTAAGAACCTAGATTGGGTGGATGTTTGAGGGTAAACCAACATCTAACATGTGGGAGGCTTTCAAATGTCAGTTGAAAGGAATTCAGGACCGGCATGTTCCTGTGCGGAAGAAGGATAAAAACAGCAAATTTTGGGAACCTTGGATGACGAGAGATATTGTAGGCCTCATCAAAAAGAAAAAGGAGGCATTTGTCAGGGCTAGAAGGCTGGGAACAGACAAAGCCTGTGTGGAATATAAGGAACGTAGAAAGGAATTTAAGCAACAAATTTAAGCTAGAAGGGGGTCACAAAAAGTCATTGGCAATTAGCGTTAAGGAAAATCCCAAGGCTTTCTACATGTACATAAAAAGCAAGAGGGTATCCAGGGAAAAGGTTGGCCCACTGAAGGATAGGCAAGGGAATCTATGTGTGGAGCCAGAGGAAATGGGCGAGGTACTAAATGAATACTTTGCATCAGTATTCACCAAAGAGAAGGAATTGGTGGATGTTGAGTCTGGAGAAGGGTGTATAGATAGCCTGGGTCACATTGAGATCCAAAAAGACGAGGTGTTAGGCGTCTTGAAAAATATTAAGATGGATAAGTCCCCAGGGCCTGATGGGATCTACCCCAGAATACTGAAGGAGGCTAGAGAGGAAATTGCTGAGGTCTTGACGGAAATCTTTGGATCCTCACTGTCTTCAGGTGATGTCCGGAGGACTGGAGAAGAGCCAATGTTGTTCCTTTGTTTAAGAAGGGTAGCAAGGATAATCTAGGGAACTACAGGCTGGTGAGCCTTACATCAGTGGTAGGGAAATTACTGGAGATAATTCTTCAAGACAGATCTACTCCCATTCGGAAGCAAATGGATGTATTAGCGAGAGGCAGCATGGTTTTGTGAAGGGGAGTTTGTGTTTCACTAACTTGATAGAGTTTTTCGAAGAGGTCACAAAGATGATTAATGCAGGTAGGGCAGTGGATGTTGTCTATTTGGACTTCAGTAAGGACTTTGACAAGGTCCCTCATGGTAGACTGGTGCAAAAGGTGAAGGCACACGGGATCAGGGGTAAGCTGGCAAGATGGATACAGAACTGGCGAGATCATAGAAGGCAGAGAGTAGCAATGGAAGGGTGCTTTTCTAATTGGAGGGCTGTGACTAGTGGTGTTCCCCAGGGATCAGTGCTAGGACCTTTGCTCTTCGTAATATATATAAATGATTTGGAGGAAAATGTAACTGGTCTGATTAATAAGTTTGCAGACGACACAAAGGTTGGTGGAATTGCGGATAGCGATGAGGACTGTCAGAGGATACAGCAGGATTTTGATCGTTTGGAGACTTGGGCAGAGAGGTGGCAGATGGAGTTTAATCCAGACAAATGTGAGGTAATGCATTTTGGAAGGTCTAATGCAGGTAGGGAATATACAGTGAATGGTAGAACCCTCAAGAGTATTGAAAGTCAGAGAGATCTAGGTGTACAGGTCCATAGTCACTGAAAGGGGCAACACAGGTGGAGAAGGTAGTCAAGAAGGCTTACGGCATGCTTGCCTTCATTGGCCGGGGCATTGAGTATAAGAATTGGCAAATCATGTTGCAGCTGTATAGAACCTTAGTTTGGCCACACTTAGAGTATAGTGTTCAATTCTGGTCGCCACACTACCAGATGGATGTGGAGGCTTTAGAGAGGATGCAGAAGAGATTTACCAGGAGGTGCCTGGTATGGAGGGCATTAGCTATGAGGAGCAGTTGAATAAACTTGTTTGTTCTCTCTGGAACGACAGAGATTGAGGGACGACCTGATAGAGGTCTACAAAATTATGAGGGGCATAGGTAGGGTGGATAGTCAGAGGCTTTTTCCCAGGGTAGAGGGGTCAATTACTAGGGGGCATTGGTTTCAGGTGTGAGGGGCAAGGTTTAGAGGAGATGTACAAGATAAGTTTTTTACACAGAAGGTAGTGGATGTCTGGAACTCGCTGCCAGAGGAGGTGGTGGAAGCAGGGACGATAGTAACATTTAAGGGGCATCTTGACAAATACATGAATAGGATGGGAATAGAGGGATACGGACCCAGGAAGTGTAGATGCTTTTAGTTTCGACAGGCAGCATGGTCGGCACAGGCTTGGAGTACCGAAGGGCCTGTTCCTGTGCTGTACTTTTCTTTGTTCTTTGTTCTAGAGGAAGTAGTGGAGGGAAGTACTGGTGGCCGTACCACCTGACACTTGATTAATCTCCCCTTCAGCCACATGTTGAAGCTGAGTGGCGCCTTTTTTGATAAACTCCATTCCCTGAGCTATCTCGATCGCTTTTTCCACCATACTTGTGGACTCCACCAAAAGCCATTAAGGTCATGGATCCCACAAACTAACCGGTCACTATGCGTGGCCCCAAATTCAATGTTCAGCATGTTGGCAAAGCCTGGCTATGAAGGCTGAGACAAACTCTTCATCATTCTTCACTGCAGAGTCAAACTTATAACATTGGATGGTAAACAAGGGGTTGAAATGTTCTTTAACCAATTTCACTATCTGGCCAAAAGTCTTTGAGTCAGCTGCCTCTGGGGACATGAGGTTCCAAATCAAATTTTAAGTTTGGGGTTCACAAGCTGTAAGAAGGTATCACCATCTGCTTCTCCTCATCTGTGATCTTGTTGGCGGTAAAGAAGAACTGAAACTGTTCGATGTACTGACTCCATGATTCAATCCTTTGGTCAAATGGGTCTAGTTTACCAATAATAAACATTTCCATTCACAGTTTAAATTAATCCAACTCTTCCTGGAGCTTCTTTACTTTCTCAGCAGTTCCTTTCTCCTCCCCCCCCCTCAATTCATGACTACTGTCAGCTGCGATGGAAAACTGTTACCTCAGTGTGGTGGCTCAAGTCATACACTGGAGGCTTCCAGCAGTTAACAAAGAAGTTTATTGATCAAAGATAGGTAGCTAACGGGCGCAGATCACTATCCAACAGGTCTTTACACTTCAGTTCCTTGACTCACACTGTGTGGGCTCCTACTCCCAAGGCCATGTGCAAACTCCCCCTTGGTTGGTGTCCAGCACTCCTGCATTATTGGCCCAAATTTGGCTACGTAATCAGTGGAGCCCACCCCTTAAAGGGCTGCACTACCACAAACAACAAAGTGGTAATGATAAGATAGTCAGTTTTTCTGAGATGTTAATTGAACAGTGAATATGGACTTGGATACCAGGGATAACTCCCCTGCTCTTTGAAATTGTGCTCTGGGATCTTTTATATCCATCCATCAAGGTCAATTTTACATCAGTGTCAATTTATGCTCCAGATCAGAAGAATCAAATAAGAAATGCTGATGATTTGTTAAAGACAGTTTGGAATAATTGACAAAATATTACGGAATTCTTTGGTCATTGCGATTTGCTTGTACCGCCAGGAGCACATACCCACTCGCGGGTTTAGTGCTGGCGGGGGGTGGTTAGAATGGTAAATCCCATTGACAAGCGACGGGAAGATAGAATCCAACCACCAGTTAACAGCGTGGCTGAAATTCAGACAGCTGGGGAACCGGAGAATCCCGCCCAATATGGAGGCTTTAGAGAGGGTGCAGAAGAGATTTACCAGGATGTTGCCTGGTATGTGTGTTGTTCCTCGTGTCTTAATAAAGCTCGTAGTCTCAAGTGTGGAGAAGATGCTTTATTGTGAGTTCGTTCAGTTTCCAGAGCTCGACCTAGAACTACCTTCCAGTGCTAACTACCAGCTTTGCTTGCTGTGTGTCCTGCTTACCAGCCCGCCTGCTGTGAAGAGTGTGTCCTCACTTCCTGTCCTGATCTATTTATATGGCTCTCCCGTGCTCCCTCTAGTGGTCGCTCAGTTGTGTTGCATCTGGTTAACTTGTGATCACCACATCCCCCTTTTTCTCTTAACATATTTTCTGAACATCGTTAAAGAAAATTGTACATCCTGTCCCAGTGTATTTATAGCTCTCCCGCTCGTGTTTGCTCTGTTGTTTTTGTATCTGGTCAATCTACGATCACCACATCCCCCTCTTTCTCATTACATAGTTTCTGTACATCATTAAGGAAAATTATACAAAACAGTAACTTATGATATGCGTATCTATACAAGTGATGATGCTATTGCCTTAGTTAACAAAGCCAATGTATTTATATGTCCAAACTTAATAAACACATTTATGAGTCCAAACTTGATGAATTTGTTCAGAGCTTTTTTTTTTTCTTTTTGTTGTTGATGACGTGGTGATATTGATATTGCAAGTCCGCTGTGAATGTTGTTGGTGTTCCTTGTTATCTTACGTACCCAATGCGTCATCCCGAGGTGTTTGCATGGTCACATCACTGATGTTGACTGGCATGGACTTTTTTTTTGTGCTTGTGGTGTTGATTTATTGTCTCATCCGCCTTGGATGCTGGTGTGCTTGCTTGTTCTGGAGCAGACGTGAGTTTGTGCGATTCGTTGTCATCCCATGACATGTTTGTAGTCTTGTTATCGTTTTGCAGTGTGCTGTGGCATCGTCCATCATGTGCCAAGTAGTGCCATTGTGTACAAGTCGTTGTTTCATTGCTGTTGTTTCTGTCGTTCCTGTTTTTGTTGTTTCCGTTGTCGTACTTGTCGCTGTTTTTGTCGTTTCCGTCTTTGTTGTTGTCGCTATCTTTGCTCCTGACTTTGTTGTGTTTGTTGCCATTCTTGTTGTTTCTGCCTCTGTCGTTGTCGCTATCTTTGTGCCTGACGTTGTTGTTTGTCTTGTTGCGCTTCATGTTGCTTTTATTCTTGCTGTTGTCGTTCTCGTTTCTGCTGTGCTTCTTGCTATTGTTGTTTGTCTTGTCGCGCTTCATGTTGCTTTTCTTCTTGCTGTGTTTCTTTTGACTTTTGTTTTTCTTGTTATACTCTATGAGTGTCCCGAGTGGATTATTTGAGTCATTGAGCATTCCGTCTCGCGAGTGGTGCGAATGATCTGATGTTGCATCGGTGCAGGTGACATCAATCAGTTGTGGAGAATTGGATTCCGCATCTTTGCTTTCTTGGTGCTCGTCTTCTCGCGAGTGGTGGGAATGATCTGATGTTGCATCGGTGCAGGTGACATCAATCAGTTGTGGAGAATTGGATTCCGCATCTTTGCTTTCTTGGTGCTCGTCTTCCGGAGTCAAAGTCTTCTTGATTACATTTGACGCGGTGTCTGTGGACTCTCGGCGCTCCTCTTCTGGAGTCCAAATCTGCATGATTTCAGTTGACGTGGTTTCTCTAGACTCTTGGTGCTCCGCTTCTGGAGTTAACATCTTCATGATTTCTGTTGATGTTATCTCACTGGACTCCAGGTGCTCCTCTTCTGGAGTCAAAATCTGCATGGTTTCTTTTTGTTTGATGTCTCTGGACTCCAGGTGCTCCTCTTCTGGAGTCAGAATCTGCATGGTTTCTTTCGGCATTGTCTCTGTGGACTCCAGGTGCTCCTCTTCTGGAGTCAAAATCTGCATGTTTTCTTTTGGCGTTGTCTCTCTGGGCTCCAGGTGCTCCTCTTCTGGAGTCAAAATCTGCATGTTTTCTTTCGGCATCGTCTCTCTGGACTGTTGGGTGGCCCGACTCTGTGCTTCTGTACAGACAAGCTGAGAACTGTCAGTCTCACTGTGATCCTGTACGTCGAGTGCGAGCACCTTGTCACTGTTTTCGCTCTGTGCTTCGGTACAGACAAGCTGAGAACTGTCAGTCTCACTGTGATCCTGTACGTCGAGTGCGAGCACCTTGTCACTGTTTTCGCTCTGTGCTTCGGTACAGACAAGCTGAGAACTGTCAGTCTCACTGTGATCCTGTACGTTGAGTGTGATCACCTTGTCACTGTCTTCGCATGCAGTGGGCAGAGGTGCATTGTCTTCTTCTTGTTCCTGTGAGCGTGTTGGACTTTCATAGTCCGCTCTTTCTTCTTGTTCCTTTGAGCGTGTTGGACTTTCATAGTCTGCTTTTTCTTCTTGTTCCTGTGAGCGTGTTGGACTTTCATAGTCCGCTCTTTCTTCTTGTTCCTGTGAGCTTGGTAGACTTTCATAGTCTGCTTGCGGTTGCTCAGGTACAGCGGGTTTACCTTCATGGTCTTGTTCATGCTTGGTGTCCGCCCGGGAGTGTTTGCTTGCATCCCTGTTGGCGTCTTTCATCACTCGCACTGTGGAGCCTGTCATCGCTCGCTCCGTGGAGTCTTCCTGTGCTCTCTGTGTGGCGTCGTCTTCGTCTTGGGTATTGCTGTCATCCAATGTATCGACGAGCTGCCATGGCACCATGGTGTTGGATTCATCCACCATGAGTAGAGTCGTGTTGAGCTTTGCAACGGTGTCGCTGATGCTGTGATCAGCATGTCCAAATAACTCCTCCATGTCTGAGTAGTATTCTTTGAAACCCATTTCATCTTCGTTGGCTTCTTCTACCACGAGTTGATTCATGTTGAACTTTGCGACCGTGTCGCTGATGCTGTGATAAGCATATCCGACTGACTCAGCTGTGTCTGAGTAGTATTCTCCGAAAACCAAATCATCCTGGTTGGATTCTTCTACCACGAGTTGATTTGTGTTGAACTTTGCGACCGTGTCGCTGATGCTGTGATAAGCATATCCGACTGACTCAGCCATGTCTGAGTAGTATTCTTTGAAAACCAAATCATCTTGGTTGGATTCATCTACCACGAGTTGGTTCGTGTTGTGCTTTGCGACCGTGTCGCTGATGCTGTGATAAGCATATCCGACTGACTCAGCTATGTCTGAGTAGTATTCTTCGAAAACCAAAGCATTTTGGTTGGATTCATCTACCACGAGTTGGTTCGTGTTGTACTTTGCGACCGTGTCGCTGATGCTGTGATAAGCATGTCCGACTGACCCAGTCAGGTCTGAGAGGTAATCGTCGAAAAACAAATCATCTTTTGTTGTTTCGGAATTCTTTTTGTTCGCTTCACTGTGTGTGGTGAAGGCAGCTTTTTCCAAGGTTTTGTGCAAGTTGTTTTTCACTGTTGGTTTAAGTTCAGGCGTTTTTCTGTGTTCTGAGGCAAGAAAATTTGGTTTTACCACTTTAAGTGTCTTGTTTTCAATTTTCGGGCATTTCCCTTTTAAGTGGGCGTGGTCAGGATTCTCAGACGTCATGACGTCACGCGTAGGAACGACTTGCACATGCGCAAATCGGCTTTCTTTCCTTGTGCGGTTCGGTGTCCATTGCGCATGCGCGGCTTGCGCATGCGCATGATGGTCCGCGACGAAGACTTTTTTTGACTGCGCATGCGCGGCTTGCGCATGCGCATAACGATCGGCGCCGCGATCTTTTGTAAACTGCGCATGCGCGACTTCCGGTTCCGGCGCATGCGCGACTTCCGGTTCCGGCGCATGCGCAGACGCGATTTGTAGTTCTTTGCTTACCAGAGACTGCAAAATGTGCTCCGACGCCATTTTATCGCGGATTTCAGCGTTTTTTCTTTCTAAAAGTTGTAAGTTACCTTTTCTTTCCGATCTGGACTGGATTTCAGCGTTTTGGCTTTGTGAAAAATTCATGTTATTTCTTCTTTTTGATCTGTACTGTGCATTCGTGATTTCCTGATCTTTTTGTGATTTTTTAAGTCTTGCATCACTCAGTCTCTGTGCAGGTTGGACTGTGAGCATGCCTTGCTGTTCAAATTTCTCACAGTACTCTTCAAATTTGTTTAGTAACGTTTGTAAGCTGTTCCTGTCTTCACCTTTTGAGTGTTTAAATCCATTATACACTTTCCTATTGACAGGCCCTTCGATGAGAATTGCTATTTTAATTTTGTCTGAGGCTTCTGCTACATCATTAGCTATGAGATAAAAATCGAACATTTGTTTAAACCTTTTCCAGACATTTCTTACATTACCAGTCGTGTCCAGCTGAGGTGGGTATCCATGCCACATCCTCGAATTAGCGATGTCTTCCCCGGTCAAATGTCCAGTAGGAGATTTCCATGCCATTTTGTGCTTTCTGTATCTGCAGCTGAGTTGTCCTGTAGTAAGCGTCTGAAGCCACTCCTGGGTACCATGTGTGTTCCTCGTGTCTTAATAAAGCTCGTAGTCTCAAGTGTGGAGAAGATGCTTTATTGTGAGTTCGTTCAGTTTCCAGAGCTCGACCTAGAACTACCTTCCAGTGCTAACTACCAGCTTTGCTTGCTGTGTGTCCTGCTTACCAGCCCGCCTGCTGTGAAGAGTGTGTCCTCACTTCCTGTCCTGATCTATTTATATGGCTCTCCCGTGCTCCCTCTAGTGGTCGCTCAGTTGTGTTGCATCTGGTTAACTTGTGATCACCACAGTATGGAGGGCATTAGCTATGAGGAAAAGTTGAATAAACTTGGTTTGTTCTCACTGGAACGAAGGAGGTTGAGGGGCGACCTGATAGAGGTCTGCAAAATTATGAGGGGCACAGACAGAGTGGATAGTCAGAGACGTTTTCCCAAGGTAGAGGCGTCAATTAATAGGAAGCATAGATTTAAAGTGTGAGGGGCAAGCTTTAGAGGAGAAGTATGAGGCAAATATTTTACACAGAGGGTAGTGGGTGCCTGGAACTCGCTGATGGAGGAGGTGGTGGAAGCAGGGACGATAGTGACGTTAAAGGGGCATCTTGATAAATACATGAATAGGATGGGATAGAGGGATGCGGACCCCGGAGGTGTAGAAGATATTATTTTAGATGGGCAGCATCGTCGGTGCAGGCTGTTAGGGCTGAAGGGCCTGTTCCTGCGCTGTACTTTGTTCTTTGTTCTTTATATCGAGGAAGCTCCAGGTGCTAGGAGCAAAAGGTCTCTTCTAACAATTTATACGTATCTCACAAGACCTTGCTGATAGACATTGAGCTAGGATTCTGCTGTGATTTTACAATAATGGGTACGGCCATATTCAGAGAGATGTGCAACCCTCCACTGACCTTTCTATAGTCTTTCAGAACTGCTTCAGGCCTGAAACTGGATGTAAAGACAAAAAAAACACTGCAGAATTACATTAAAATCTAGCTTCCTTGACTCCAATTACCTCTTCCCGCCATGTGTCTCTCTCTGTTCCTTTTATCCTCATGAATGCATCATCTCATGGCACTTGTTTCAGTAAAACTCCCTCCCAACTTAATAAGAATACTTATACCCACATAACACAGCAATTAACTGCTTTGCTTCACAGAAGAATTTTTCAAATTAAATTATCGACTGCTGCAGTTCTGTGAGGGCATAATTGCAGCAGGGGCTCTGGGGCCCCTTCTTCCTTTTTGAAGCAGGGAATTTTCAGTTACATAACTTTTTTTAAACTCCCTTCTGTCGAATGCTGTATCAAACTTTCTCCCTGCCTTCTGTACAGCCCTATCTTTCACACGCCATCAAACTAATAACAAAGACAAATGGCATGTGCCTGCTTATTAATGGAACTCCTGGTCATGCACCTGCCATGTGCGGATGTATTTTCAGCTGTAAATTCTAGTACTGGCCTTATCTATTCAGGAGGTTTGATGTAAATTCCAGACTTTGACGAGTATGGTGGCATATTGAACCTTAGTCGATAATGCAAGTTGATGAGGAAAAATAAATTGCCCTATGCTGAAGCATATGGATGGTTTACCATTCATCCACTATGATCTGCCAACATCTTTATGACTCTTTTTAATGCATAAACACCTGTTAGAATGCACCTGTTCTATGGAGCAGTCGGAACAGGGGATTATTTTGGTAATGAATGATGGACGTTGCTGTCAGCTGTTTGGGATCTGCATCTGTCTCAGGCACAGCTGTGAATTGGAGGCATATTTCTAAAATAAAATGTCAATGAGAAACTTCAGGCGGGCTGAAAACCAGATCTAAGGTGCTGTTAGCGGCCATATAACGTGTGTATAACATTTTCCTGACCGTTACTTTACTTTCCGATGAAACTGGTTTATTTTCACACACATCATATGAAGGTACACTAAACTTACCAAAAAACATTTTTATCTTTCAACCCATGGAAGATAAATCCTTCCTGCCATGGATTATTTTAGACTCAGTGCAGTATTTCTCAATAAGTGTATTTTGATGTAGTGTGAAGTTGTGGATTGTCAACTCAGGAGAGGTGGACAGCCTCCTACTCAGTGCTAAAATCAAGCACGCTGAGGTCAATATAATACAAACTTAATCAACGCTTCTACCAGTCTGCTACAGAAAAGCACCTTTATGGGGAGGTTATGTTACTGGACCAGTAATCCAGAGGTCCAGGCTAATGCTCTGAGGGGTTCAAATCTGGTGGCATTTTCACTCAAAATTAAAATAATCTGAAATTAGAAGTTAGTCTCATGATGACCACAAAGCCATTGTCGTAAAACCCCTATTGGTTCAGTAACGTCTTTTACAGAAGGAATTCTTCCTTATCTGGTCTGAACGTGACTCCTGACACAGAAATCTTGTTGACTCTTAAAAGGCCGTGCAAACCACCCAAATGTATCAAACTGTTTCAAAATCTACATAAAGGAATGCAACCTCCATGTCTGTGTGGGTCTCGCCCCCACAACCCACAGATGTGCAGGGTAGGTGGATTGGCCACGCTAACTTGTCCCTTAATTGGAAAAAGGAATGAAATTGGATGGGCCACCTGGCATTGATCTTGGCATCAGAAACAACAACAACATTCCCTGCTTTGTTGAACCTGCAAAGCCCTCCATACTAACAACTGGAGGCTTTTTCAGATACTAGTCAAGCAACAGCCTGACTTAGTCATACTCACGGAATCATACCTCACAGATAATGTCCCAGATACCACTATCACCATCCCTTGGTACATCCTGTCCCACCGGCATGACAGACCCACTAGAGGATGTGGCGGCACAGTGGTATAATGTCAGGATGGATTAGCCATGGAAGTCCTCAACTTCAATTCTGCAGCCCATGGCTCAGTAGTATCACTATTGATTAATCTGGCCGAGTCCTCAAGGACATAGTGGCTAGACTGGGTCTTTGGCAGGTGTTGAGGGAACCAGCAAGAGGAAAAAAGTTACTTGCATTCCTCCTCACCAATTTACCGGTCACTTAGGTATCTGACCACCGCACAGTCCTTGTGGTGACAAAATCTTCACATTGAGGATACCCTCCAGTGTTGTGTGGCACTCCCACCATTTTAAATGTGACAGGTTTAGATCAGATCTGAAAACTCAAAACTGGGCATCCATGAGGCACTGTGAACCATCAGCAACAGCAGAATTGTACTCAACCACCATCTATAACCACATGGTCTGGCATATCCCCCACCCTAACATTACCACCAATCCAGAGGTTCAACAATGGTTCAATGATGAGCTCGAGGCCATGCCAGGAGCAACACCTGACATCCTGAAAAACGAGTTGTCAAACTGGTGAAGCTGCAAGACAGGACCAAGCAGTGGCAGCAGCAAACGATAGACAGAGCTAAAGGATCCCTCAACCAATGCATCAGACCTATGCTCTGTAGTTCTACAGTATCCAATCATGAATGGTGATGGACAATTCAATAATTTACTGGGGAGAAAGAGGCTCCACTAATACCCCTGTCCTTAATAATAGGGGAGCTATGCACATGTTGTAAAACACAGAGATGAAGCATTTGCATCAATATTCAACCAGACTTGCTGAGTGAATGATCCATCTCACCCTGAGATCCGCACCATCACAGATGTCAGTCTTCAGCTTATTAGATTTGCTGCATCTGGTAGCAAGGAACAGCTGAAGGCACTGGAAATATTGAAGGCTTTGAGCCCTGACATATTTCAGCAATAGTACTGAAGACTTGTGTTCCAGAACTTGCCAAGCTGTTCCAGTGCAGCTGCAACACTGGCATCGACCCAGCACTGTGGAAAATTGCTTAGTTATGTCCTCTCCACAAAACGCAGGACAAATCCAACCCGGCCAATTACCATCAATCTATTCTTGAACATCAACAAAGTGATGGAAGCTGTCATCGACAACGCTGTCATCAGGGCTTACTCACTGGCAACCTGCCTACTGGTGCTCTACTTCCGCCAAGACTACTCAGTTCTGTACCTCATTACAGATTTGGCCCAAACATGGACCAAAGAGCTAAATTCAGGAGGTGAGAACATAGGAACTTAGGAATGAGGAGCAGAAGTAGGAAATTCAGCCCCTCCAGCCTGCTCTGCCATTCAGATCATGGCTGATCTCTTCCTGGTCTCAAATCCACCTCCCTACGTATTCCCCATATCCCTATAACCCATTTTTTAAAAATCAGAATATATCTATCTCCTTCTTGAAACCATTTAATGACTCAGACTCCACCACCCTTATGGGACAGCGAGTTCCACAAATTCGACCCCTCAACCACACCAATGCAGCCTCCGGACCCCCTCACTGCACCCAAATTACCTCATCAGAGGTCTTTGAGCGCCCCCTCATCCCACCCCTTAAGGGAAAAGCACCCCTGGCAACATGGCACTCAGTGACCTTGGCACTGCCAGCCTGGAACTCTGGCAGTGCCCCTTCCAACCTGGCTACACCATGCTGGCCATCCTGACCCCACTGGAGGAGGTGGTTTTGGAGTTCTGAAGAGTGACTGCAATTGGCAGAGGCAAGTTTGGAGGAAGTCCTTTGGATTTTCAAGGGGCATTATCATCAGTTGAAAAGTAACGTATTAATAGGGCTATGGGGAGGGTGCAAGATGCCTGCTATGTGGTTACAAACAACTCATTAATGGTTAATACGTTCAAAGGCTCTCATGAATCAGCAAGTATGCCAGCATACCATGTCAGTGCAGCAATAAGACCCAGCTTATGCTAAATAACTTTCTACAGATCTGTTGGGAAATTTGCTCTCCTTCAAATGACAATATTCAGGGACTTTTGACCTGACCTATTTAAGGAAAGCTTGCAATGCACAAATTGAAAGTTTGGAAAGTGCAAAAACGTGAAGTTGTAACGGCGCAAAACGGCACATGTTACCACAATGTCTGAATACTGAAAAACCGATGTCTGAAGGATGGACCTGTGTTTAGAAGAAGAAGGTTATTCGGCCACTGTGCTTTTGGATCGGACATGGCTCTTTCTATGGAACACGACTGCAGAAGGATAAAGGAGGGATAAATATACAGTTCTTCACTCATTTCTGGTAGGGTAACCAAGGACCGGCCTTGCATATACAACATCCTGAGTAAAGGACTCAGTGAACAGAAGGGACCTCTGAAGAAGACAAACTTGACCAGTTAAAATGGGTAATATTTACCTTATGTCTAAAGCTGAGTCTTGAAACAAATTGTGACCACTTGTATAGCATAAGATTTGAATACATAGTGTATTTTATTGAAGTTTAGTTCATAAAATTGTGTTGAATCCAAAGTTCAGAGTAGAGCGTTTGTTTGATACATAACTGTTCTACCTCTTGTAAGGGACAGAGAACAAGAGGCACAACATCAGAATTGTAGAAGTTGTGAATTGCTAGCAAAGAGTAATATCTCATTCTGCATATAGTGTGACTGTAATTGAGGGTTGTGTCTTTGCACACAACATGAAGATAGCGAATGGCCATAAACCATTCTTCATTTTTTTTCTCCTACGCAGTTGAAACATCGACTGCTGTGACTATCAGCCGAGGGACCCAGAGACAGCTCCAGGGAGGTAGAGGTGGCATTAGAAGATCAGTGCCACATCCTCAGCCCACACATAAACCCTGGCAGGGATTCCAATGTCGGAGAAAAGGGAAGCATAAACTTATGAGGGCACTTCACATCACATGCTTAGCTGCCATGGAGTCTGGTGTATCAGGTCTCGGGCAGTCGGAGGAGTGTCCAATGTTATCCAAGAATTGAGTTCCAGATGGAAGATGAGTCTCTGGAGTCATCCAGGATAGATAACCTAGTGGTGTGGTGTAATCACAACAATCCCTCCTTCAACGTCAGCAAAACTAAGGAGCTAGTCCTTGTCTTTCAGAAGCGAAGTCTACATCAGTGGTGTCGACATTGAGTTGGTTGACAGCTTCAAATTCTGAGGTGTGCGCATCACCTATAATCTGTCCTGGTCCACCCACGTCGAAGCTACGACCAAGAAAGCACAACAGCGCCTATACTTCCTCGGGAAACTAAGGAAATTCAGCATGTCCACATTGACTCTCATCAATTTTGACAGGTGAACCATAGAAAGCATCCTATCTGGCTGCATCACAGCCTGGTATGGCAACTGCTCAACCCAAGACCGTAAGAAACTATAGAGAGGCGTGAACACAGCCCAGCCCATCACGTGAACACTCGTCCCATCCATTGACTCTATCTACACCTCCCGTTGCTGTGGGAAAGCGGGAAGCATAATCAAAGACCCCTCACACCTAGGTTATTCACTCTTCCAACTTTTTCCATTGGGCAGGAGATACAAAAGTCTGAGAACATGGACTAACAGTTTCAAAAGCAGCTTCTTCCCCGCAGTTACCAGACTCCTAAATGACCTTCTTACGGATTGAACTGATTTATCTACGCATCTTCTCTACTGAGTAGTACTATACTCCGTATGCTGCACCCGATGTCTGTCTCTATGTATTTACGCTGTGTATTTATTGTACGTCCTATGTCTCTTCATGTACGGAATGATTTGTCTGGGCTGTACACAGAACAATACCTTTCACTGTACCTTGGTAAACGTGACAATAAATCAAATCCAAATCTATTTCTGGTATAAGGGAGTGATAAGAGATCAGGTGCATGCACATTGTTATATGAAGGTGTGTCAAGTTGCAACAGTGGTTAGTGGATGGATATGATGATTGTCCTGACAGGACTTTAGCAATTCAGTGGAGTTGGAAAATATATTTGCTGAGGGAAGAGGCAGCCTCAACTGCATGACCTACTGGAGCCTTTGCATTATTCAAGCCTCCCATGTATCACAGCCATCCATACACTCTTGTGAAAGCCCTTGCACTTCTCCATCTGGGAGTTTCCCCATGTTCTCATTGACCTGGTCATCAGAGGGTTGACTGCTTTTGTCTGGAAGCAGAGATAGATTTAAGTGATCTATGTTTGTCTTGGCGGATGTTAGTAATAAGGTATAGATTTAAGTGAGTTTAATTTAGCGCTTCTGTGTAAAAAAAAGAATAAAACTCTACTTAGATTCATGTTAAATAAAGGTGTTTGAATGTATGGGTTTTAAGCTGTGTCCCTCTATATCAGGGGCGGCCCACCAAGATCAAGTCATTAAAAAAAAAATATATATATTTTTTTTTAAATTAAAAAAAAAAATTTTTTTAATATTTTTTTATAAGGTTAATGGGGGGGGGCTGTTGGGTTACTGGTATAGGGTGGATACGTTGACATGAGTAGGGTGATCATTGCTCAGCACAACATCGAGGGCCGAAGGGCCTGTTCTGTGCTGTACTGTTCTATGTTCTATATGAGGCGCCCAGAATCATAACCGGGTGAAGCGCCATTTTTGAAAAGTAGAGAAAAAGAGGGCTAAAGGCAGGATGCCGCCAGGGGAAGTGCTGAGGTATATGCCGCACGCTAATTGGTTACAACCGGGACTATTAATTAATATACTATGCGGCCCTTTAAAATTGTGAATTTCTGAATGTGGCCCTTGCACGGAAAAGTTTGCCCACCCCTGCTCTATATGCTTAGAAAGTTTATGGCGTGAAAGGTATACAAGACCTTGGAGAAAGAAAAAGCTGTTGCTGAGCAACATGCAGGCACCTTTAGAGGAAATGACCTTGTGTCTTTAGTTTAACTGAATCTATGAGCAGAAGGAATTTAACAGCTAGAGAAACAATGGCCGGGATCCTAAAACCCGGTGGTGGAATCCCCGGGGGGGGGGGGGGGGGGGGGGGGCGCGTGAATCATGCCCCGACGCCAGCCTCCCCATTCTACGGTGCCGTATCTCGGGTGCCGGTGGGATCTTCTGCCATGCCCGTCGGGGCTGTTGACAGCGGCCTCCCTGCTGATTCTCCAGGATCCGATGAGCCAAGTGGCCGATGAGTTTGGCCGAGGCCCTCCGGCATGGATTACTCACCTCCCACAAGGCATGACCTGGAAGGTGAGTGTGCAGGGGCCGTCCTAGAGTGGGGTGCGGCGAGATCCGACCCCGGGGGTGGGCCCCCACATTGGCCAGGTTGATCGGGGCCTACTGATCGACGGGCTGGCTGGTTCCGTGGGAGCCTACTTTACTCTGCGCCGGGTCCCCGTAGGACTCTGCCATATTGCCCGGGAGCTGGCATGGAGAAGGGAACCCCCGCGCATGCGGCGAATCATGCCGGACGCTTCGCGCAGGCGCAAAAATATGCCGGCCGCTCTGCGCATGCACGGATTTGCATGGGCTGTTCTGCACCAGCTGGAGTTGCGGGGACGACTCCGGCGCCAACCTATCCCCCTAGAAAGGTGAGAATTCCTCACTTTCAGTTGCCGTTGACGCCAGAGTTGACGTGAGGACATAGCCCCATCATTAGAGAATCCCGCCCATAGAGCTCTCTCATCTCTGCAGAACAATGGTTTAATGAGCAAGAACACAAGTCCCTGAGAAAATAAAGGACAGTTAGTTCTGTAAACCAGGCCATGAAAAAAGGAATTCCAAGAAGTTTGAAGTTGGCTAATGAGAAGTCACAGATATCTGAAGCACTCCTCAGGTTGGTGATATCTTATTACAGTCTGTGAATTAAAAGTTGAAGTAATTATGAAGCAGTTTGTGGCAGGATCTCTGAGAGATTGTGTGAACATTTGGAAGCTTGTGGTTATTCAAGACAAAGGAGAGTTGGAAATCCAGGAAGTGGGTCCTTGCTAGCATAAGATTTGTTTTGTAAGCTGTGTTACTCTTAAATTCTGTGTACATTTGTGAAGATAAGAAGGAGTGAAGGAGTGTATTATAGTAATTCTTTTCTTGATTAAAAATGCTTTTTTGTTGCTAAAAGATAATTGGCAGTCCTGTGAGTCTGTTCATCCACATTTTCTAAAACAAGTAAAAGTTGTGGGGCGGGATTCTCCAGTCTGCCAGCCATGTACTCCTCGAGGGCATGCCCTCGCCGGCAGCGGGATTCTCCATTCCCGCCACCTGCCAATGGGATTTCCCTTTGTGGCCATCCCGCGCCGCTCAGAAACATGTGAGTGTGGGTGTGCTGCCGGCACAACAGAGAATCTCGCCAGCGGAGAATCCCGCCCATGGTCATTTGAGCGAGGGTTCCATTCTGAGTCCAGTCCAGTAGTAAAATCAACTGGAATCGTGACACTTTCTTGTAGCTCCTCTTCCTCCAGAGAAGTAAAGTTGTGCAGAGCGCAATACACAATGACCATCAGTGATAGTCTGGTTGGACCACACTGTGGAGCTCCTCCTGACCTCACCTTTTTAAAAATGCATTTTTATAGGATGTGGGCTTTGCTGATTAGGCCAATATGTTTTGCCCATCCCTAATTGCCCTTGAGAGGTGGTGATAAGCTATCTTCTTGAACTGCTGGAGTCCATGTGGTACACTCACTGTGCTGTTAGGGAGGGCGCTCCACGATTTTGATCCAGCAGCAGTGAAAGAATGGCGATATATTTTGAAGTAACGATGGTGAGTGACCTGGAAGAGAACATTCAGGTGGTGGAGTTCCCATGTATCTGCTGCCCTTGTCCTTCAGATGGTTGTGGTTATGGGTTTGGAAGGTGCTGTTGAAGGAGCCTTTGTGAGTTCCTACAGTGCATCCTGTAGATCATACACACTGGAAGGGGTGCCAATCAAGCGGGCTGCTTTGTGCTGGATGGTTGAAGATTCTTGAGTGCGTTGATGTCAAGGGCAGTCACTCTCACCTCACGTGTTCAGCTCTTTTGTCCATGTATGAACCAAGGCTGAAATGAGGTCAGGAACTGAGTGACCCTGGCAGAATCCAAACTGAGCATCAGTGAGCTGGCTATTGCTAAGTATGTGCCGCTTGATAGCACTGTTGATAACCCCTTCCATCACTTTACTGATGATTAAGAGTAGACTGATAGGGCATTATTTGGCCAGGTTGGATTTGTCCTGCTTTTTGTGTACAGGACATACCTGAGCAACTTCCACATTGGCAAGTGCTGTAGCTGTACTGGAACAGCTTGGCCAGGGGCGCAGCAGATTCTGGAGCACAAGTCTTCAGTACTATTGCTGGAATATTGTCCCATCTATAGTCCTTGCAATATCCAGTGCATTCAGCTATTTCTTCATATCACGCGAGGTGAATCAACTTGGCTGAAGACTGACATCTGTGATGCTGGGGACCTCTGCAGGAGACCAAGATGGATCATTCACTTGGCACTTCTGGCTGAAGGTCATTGCAAATACTTCTGTCTTGTCTTTTGCACATATGTGCTTGGTTCTTCCATCATTGAGGATGGGAATATTTGTGGAATCACCTTCTCCACTGAGTTGTTTCATTGACCACCACCATTCATAGCTGGATGTGGCAGGACTGCAGAACTGAGATCTGAGCTGTTGGTTGTGGGATTGCTTAGATTTGTCTTGCTTTTTGTGTACAGGACATACCTGGGCAATTTTCCACAGATGTGCTGGGCTCCTCTAGCATTGAGGATGGGAATATTTGTGGAGCCTGCTCCTCTAGTGAGTTGTTTAATTGTCCCCCACCATTCATGATTGGATGTGGCAGGACTGCAGGGCTTAGATCTGATCCGTTGGTTGTGGATCGCTTAGCTCTGTCTACTACTCGCTGCTCATACTGTTCATGAAGAGGGCTGTTTAGGCAGCATTAGATGATAGATATTTCACTGAAGCCAGTTTAAAATCTTTAGTCCATTATGCTATAAGAAGGTACAGAATTACACAGTTAAAGACAAACTGCTAATTGTAATAATACAAGAACATAATTTGTCTCTGAAAAGGCTAGTTTCCAAGAGTGGAATTTGCAGGTATTGAGTCTCAAGGTTTGTTCCTCAATGTGAGGCACAGGACCATTTGCTATGGCTCCAATCTGTCTGCTAATAATAGTGGGGAGATAGGTGGCATAGAGGAACCATTAAAATGGCGGGGGGAGGTGATCGACGGCTACACCCTAGATATCAGGTCACCGATACCACTAATTGCAAACATACATGCCGTTGTAATGATTGGATCATTAAATTAAGCATGTGGGCCCTGAATGTGATTAGTTAATTATTTGCATATACTATGCATGATATAATCTTAATCAATAATCCTGATTGGACATAGATAACTAGTAACAAATGATTGGTATATGCTAATTTCTTGAAGTATAACTGTCTGTATTATCATTAAATCTGGGTTTCTCTGCTGTCCCACTTTGAATGCCAGAGGCCCTAGCTGTAGCTTGAATAAACCAGATCCTTTACTTCAAAAGTCTTTGTCTGGTTTCTCATGAGTGGATGAGTGAAGTACACTAAGGTCAAAAAGCTGGACTTTTCTCCGCAACATTTGACATACAAGTAATCCTGTGCTGCAGCTTCACTAGGTTGACACCTCATTGTTCAGTATGCCCGGTGCTGTTCCTGACATGATCTCCTGCACTCTTTATTGAACCAGGGTTGATCCCTTGGCTTGGTGCTAATGCTAGAGTGGGAGAAATGCCTTGCCATGAGGTTACAGATTGTGGCTGAGTACAATTCTGCTGCGCATGGCCCGCAGCACCCCAGTTTGAGTTGCCAGATCCATTCTAAATCTATCCTATTTAGCACGATGGTAGCACCACACAACGCAATGGACCGTATCCTGAATATGAAAATGGGACTTGGTCTCCAAAAAGTCTGTGCAGTGGTCACTCCTACCAATACTGTCAAGCACAGATGCATCTGCGCCAGGCAGGTTGGCGAGGATGAGGTTCAGCATGTTTTCCCTCTTATTGGTTCCCTCACCACCTGTTACAGACCCAGTCTAGCAGCTCTGTCCTTTAGGACCCGGCCAGCGCGGTCAGTAGTGGTGCTACCGAGCCCCCCTTGGTGATGGACATTGAAGTCTCCCACCCAGAGCACATTCTGTGCCGTTGCCACCTTTACTGCTTCCTGTAAATGGTGTTTGACATGGAGGAGTACTGATTCATCAGCTGAGTGTGGATGGTGCATGTAAATCAATGGGAGGTTACTTGGGCCATGTTTGACCTGAAGACATGAGGCTTCATGGGGTCCAGAGTCGATGTTGAGGATTCTCAGGACAACTCCCTCCCGACTGTATACCTCTGTGCCCTCACCTCTGCTGGGTCTGTCCTGCAGGTGGGTCAAGACATACTCAGGGATGGTGATAGTGGTATCTGGAATATTTTCTGTAAGGTATGATCCTTACAGAACTATATCAGGCTGTTGCTTGACTCGCTCCTGAGACAGCTTTCCAAATTTTGGCTCAAGCCCCTAGATGTTAGTAAGGAGGACTTTGCAGGGTCAACAAGGCTGAGTTTGCTGTGACTTTCCACTGCTGGGTCAATGCCGGGTGGTCCATTCAGTTTCTTTCCTTTTTATTGACTTTGCAGCGGTTTGATACAAACCGAGTGGATTGATAAGCATTTAGGAGTCAACCACAATACTGCAGATCTGAGGATCTGGAATCATATGTAAGCCAGACCAAGTAAGGATGGCAGATTTCTTTCCCTGAAGGACATTAGTGAACCAGCTGGGTTTTTTGCGACCATCAACAATGGTTCCATGGTCAACATTAGACTTTTAATTCCAGATATTTATTGGATTCAATTTCCACCATCTGCCATGGCGGAATTCAAACCTGGGTCCCCCAGGTATTAACCGGACTCTCTGCATCACCAGCCCAATGACAATACCACTATGCCATGCCTCCTTTAGGAGCCTAACTGTCTTCTCCAGGATGGCCCTGGTTGTGTTGTGGTTGTTGTTGCACCTCCCGCCTGGTTCTGTCCTGTGAACCCTTGCATGAGTCATAAGCCATGCGGCAGTCCTTGTCACTCAGCAACCATCCATCCAGGGCACCTGGCAGCTCCTGAGAATGTCATTGCTGTTATCCAAATACCAAGCACAGACACGCATAATTCTACAATGGTGGTCACATACTAATTGTACATTCAGAGAGTGATTGCCCGTCTGTTTATAAGGGGGCTGGTTTAGCTCAGTTGGCTAAACAGTTGGTTTTGTGATTCAGAGCAAGGCCAGCAGCACAGGTTCAATTCCTGTACTGGCTGAAATTATTCATGAAGGTCAGCCTCCTCAACCCTGCCCTTCACGTGAGGTGTCATGATCCTCAGGTAAACCACCACCAGTCAGCTCTCCCCCTCAAAGGAGAGAGCAGCCTATCGTCATCTGGGATTTCAGCTACTTGACCTTTTGCCTTGCAAGGGTTGGCCAGCAGGAGCCTTTATTATGACATGTGTGCAGTCTATAACTCCCTGAACCCTGGGGAAACCTGCCAATACTGTGAACCCTCTGGCTCATTCACATTGAACATGGCAGGTCATGGCAAATGTAAGATACTGGCCTGCCCTTTGGAACATTGCATCAGAGATGGCTTTTGTGCAGCAGGACGCGTTGTTTCACTAAGGTCTCCATTCTGCAGCCTGAAAGGATCCTATTGCATATAAATTCAGTGCCACAGTGACCTTAATGGTGACTCGCATTGAATGACCACCGGTGCAGTTGGAAGTGATGCCCCTAGCTGGCATCGCACATGGAGAGGTGACAGTTGCTCTTGGCAACCTAAGGTCTCATCAGCTCTGTCTCAGACATTTGAAGTTATCCCATTCTCATTCTAAAGACAAGACTGGGAGCAGAAGGCCTTGTTTAATGCCTCCGTCATTGCTGCATCCTGACCTCAGCAGCTCCTTGCTCCTACGCAGTTTTGCAACCTTCATGCACCTCCAGTGCATTCTGTTCCTGACTATCTGACCATTTTCCTCGCCTTCTCAATCTCGTTCTCCTCCTCCTTCTTCCCTCCCATGGAGACCACTATCCGCATGGTACTCAAACCACACAGGCTAAAGTGCAGATGAGTCACGAAATGCACAAGTCTGCAGGCATCTTTCAGGCTTAAAACACTTATAATGACACTGAAAACATAACTTCAAAGAATAACTGCTCACAGCAGTCTGCACTATCGAAGTCCAAAAAGAACCCAAGTGTAGCTTTTAAACGCGCTCTCACATCCAACCAAGGCAAAAAAACAAGTTCCCCACCTGATGCTTTTACTCCACTCTGAATGTATTATTGCATTCACTATGTATTATTGCAGTCAATTGCACTGCTAATAAGCCCAGGGAACCAACAATTGAAAATTTTGAAAAGGATGGGCTCCTGATTCCTGGGGCTACCCGCTGAATGCATTATTGCTTTTTGGCATGATGATGTTGGAAACAGGACCCACGTCATTGTGCTGGAAAATGTCACCATGGACACGGGTCAGGCCCATTTCCTGTGCGTATTATTCAGCCCATAATATCTGATTCACCCATGAGGATATCTAATAATGTAAGTTATAATTTTATTGTTTTGTAGATAAAATGCAAGAACACTGAGCGTTTACGAATTATCATTTTTATTCCACAAGCCATATTTAACTTGTGCGATATGAATGGCATTTCATGTTTCTCCAGTAGTTTCTATTAAATATTAGATCACTGTAATTAACTATGCTATCTGATTATGGTATTAAGTGTACATATAATTAAAATTATGATTTATTAATAGGATTTTAGTTTGTAATTAATTGGAGTGCTCTCATTATCAAGACTTCATTAGAGTATTAATTAATGTAATTATTTTTTGCACAAGAATGCTACGTGAATTATTTTGTGATGCAAGAAGTGAGTTAACTGAATTTAAAATGAATGCTTAATTAATTTGGGCAGAGAAGAGAAACTACTTCCAGAGTATATTCAGTGCCCAATCTGCAGTGATGTAGTGAGATATTCTGATGCTCAAAAGTTCCTCTGATGGCACAATAATTAAAGGGCATTCAGAAATTGTACTGTGATTTCCAATGCTACTAAATGTACTCTCCTCCTCAGTGTTCAGCAGTAAAGAAATTAACTATTGCTTGGATTGGATTTGTTTATTGTCACGTGTACCGAGATACAGTGAAAAGTATTTTTCTGCGAGCAGCAAAAACAGATCATTTAGTACATGAAAAGAAAAGAAAATACATAATAGAGCAACACAAGGTACACAGTGGTGCACAATGTAAATACACAGACACCGGCATCGGGTGAAGCATAGAGGAGTGTAGTATTGATCAGGTCAGTCCATAAGAGGGGATAATCAAAGTAAAATAAAAATATTCCACCTTAATCAGACAGCCTGTTGCAAATTTCAACATTTCAAATTTCAAATTTCTGGGCACCTTACATACTTACAGTTACACTAACTTGTCCATTGATATTGATCATTATGATGTACGCTAGTTATTATTGAATGCTAGGCCTCCCATATTTCTGGATTCGAAACGGTAGCTCTTTTCTTTCCCGACATAACCTGCCAGACCTGCTGAGATTTTCCAGCATTTTCTCTTTGGTACCTGTTCAATTGGATTGGATTGGATTGTCACGTGTATTCCTGTCCTTGTTTTCCATTATGAAATCTCCAAACTCACATTCTATAGGGCCAATGTTCACTTTGTTAACTCAGTTCGTTATAAAATATTTATAGCAACACTCACTACCTGCGTTTATATTACTGGCTAGCTTTCCCCCATGGTCTAATCTTTCCCTACTTGTTGATCTTTTAGCCATCCTTTGCTATTCCTTACATTCTGATTGATCTTCTGACCTTCCACCTATTTTTGCACAATGATATGTTTTCCTTTAAGTTTAATAGGATATTTAACCTTTCCAGTTAACCACACATGGTGTGCCCATCCCCTGGATTCTTACTCATTGGAATATATCTATTCTGTGTATTCTGAAATATCCCCTTAAATATTTGCCACAGCATCTATTGATTTATTCCTTAAAATATATTTTCAATTCACTTTCGCCAGCTCCCCTCTCATGCCCTCAAAAATTGCTCTTATTTAAGTTTTCAAACATAGGGTGGAATTCTCCGCTCCGGGGAAAAATCGGGAGGACCATCATGAACTCGGCCGAGTTTCACGATGGCCTCAGAGGCTGCTCCTCGCCCCCTATTCTCCCCTCCCGGCGGGGCTAGGAGCGGTGCTCCGTAACCCTCAGCCGCAGGGGCATCACGCCGAGAATGACGCGGCCGGCGCGCCTAATTACGTCAGCCGCGCATGCGCAGATTGGCCGGCTCCAACCCGCGCATGCACGGCTGAAGTCACGACGCTGACAGCTCGAACCCGCGCATGTGCGGTGGCCGTCTTTCCCCTCAGCCACCCCGCAAGATGTGGCGGCTTGATCTTGCGGGGCGGTGGAGGGGCAATAGTGCGTCCGATTGAGACGCCGACCCGACGATCAGTGGGCACCGATCGCGGGCCTGTTCCCCCCCCGAGTACAGTCGTGGTGCTCCCCCCACAAGCCCCAAATGGGCATAACTCACCCGTTCCACGACGGCAGTGACCAGGTGTGGTTGCCGCCATCGTGAAACCGTCGCGAACGGCAGGCCGCTCGGCCCATCTAGGTCGGAGAATCGGCGTTCGCCGTGAAAAACGGCGAGCGGCGATTCTTCCGAGCCGGGGGGGGGGGGGGGGAGGAGGAGAATCACGGGGGGCGCCTGGGGGGGCGTGAATTTTGTCGGGGGGCGTGGGAGAATCAGGTCCACTCTTCTCTCCTGTAGCCATCTAAGATGTGGCCACCTGCAAAGGACCATGAGAATGATGGCCAACCCAGGACTCAGACAGATACAGAGCCGATGTGTATCTGAGACATAGGTAACCAGACCTAATCGAAACCCCCACTCGTTTGCATCTTAATGGCCCATTTTCCCAGGACAATAGAACTCCAATCAAGCAACCAGTACAGGCACAGACTGATTGGCACCACTCCCCTTACTCAGAAAGCACAACTGCCAAGATCAATGAGCGCTAAGAAACTGCCCAGCCACCAAGGCACCCGCCCCTTTATTGGCCGAAAACAAAGACAGTGATCAGAGCCCTGTCGAACTATTGGGTCCAAGGTTAAGGACTGCCCCAAAGTGCGCAAAATCCCAGAGGGATAAAAGAGGACAGTCATATGTTCTGTCTCTTTTGGATCCAGCCTGTGCCAGCCAAATTGCAGCAGGAACAGCCAGATAAGTTCAAGACCAATGATTGCAACCTAACAGATGAGCCCAGCAGAGATAGAGCCACTTTCTTCAAACCAGCCAAGTGAAATCCAGATAAAGGCCTTATCCATTTGCACAGTGCCGGTTGCCCTGAAGTTAAGTAGAGGTTACTGTAGCTGATCGGTAGAGTTTAACTCGTAGTAGATATTGTGTTTGTATGTTCAGATAACTCTTGTGTAAGTAAATAAACCATCTTTTGAACTAACTAACTGGTTGTGTGGTCATTTGATCGATATAATGGAAGGCTTGTGGTTCACTAAGATAAATAGTAATACCCACAGTATTGGCGACGCTGTTGGGTGGGACCAAAAAACAAAACAACAGTCCCTCAAACAGAAAGTAAAAATTCAATCATATTATGGTCTCTGCTACCAAGGGGCACATCCACTATGAAATCAGTAATCAATCCTATCTCGTTGCACAATACCAGGTACAGTAGTGTCTGCTGCCTAGTCGGCACCAGAATATGCTGTTCTAAGAAACTATCCCAAAAGCATTCCATGAACTCATCTAGGTAACCTTCTGACGTTTCCAGGCGATATGTAAATTAACATTTCCTATGATTATCACCGTAACTTTCAGACAACTCCCCATTATTTCTTCCTTTATGCTCCATCCTACCATGTGATTACTGTTAGGGGGCCTGTACACAACTCCCACAAGTGACTTCTTGCCTTTACCATTTCTCATTGCTACCCGAACAGTTCCCACATCCTAGTTTCTTGAACGGAGGTTATCCCTCTGTATTGTACGAATGCCATCATTAACTAACAGAGCCACTTCATCACCTTTTCCTCACTATCCTTCCAAAATGTCCTGTACCCTTCAACATTCAGGTCCCAGTCCATGTCCTCCTGCAGCCATTTCTCTGCAATGTCGATCAAATCGTATTTAATAATAATAATCTTTATTAGTGTCACAGGTAGCTTTACATTAACATCGCAATGAAGTTACTGTGAAAAGCTCTAAGTCGCCACACTCGGGCGCCTGTCCGGGTACACTGAGGGAGAATTCAGAATGACCAATTCACCTAACAGCACGTCTTTCGGGACTTGTGGGAGGAAACTGGAGCACCCGGAGGAAACCCATGCCGACACAGGGAGAACATGCAGACTCCGCACAGACAGTGACTCAAGCCGGGAATCCAAACCCGGGTCCCTGACCATGAAAAGCAACAGTGCTAATCACTGTGCTCACAGTTTTGTTTTGTTTTGAATGTTTTGTGCATACAGATACAAAATACTTTATTTTATTATTTTATTCTTTTTTCCAGTCTGTTCTGTTGATTTACTGTAGGATTTATACTCTCTATCCCTTCCTGTCACGGTTTGCTTCTCATTTTCCATAATAATGCCTTTCTCTTTTGCCTTGGCTCCACTCTTTTATTTACCACAACTTTTCAAATTTGATCCATCTTGTCTGCGACTTAGTTTAAAACCCTCTCTTCTTCCTTATTCGCCAATCACCGGTTCAGGTGTAGACCGAGTCAATGGTAAAGATTTTACTTTCCCCCAGTATTGGGGTCAGAAGCCAGGATCCTACTTCTCCCACACCAGTCATTGAGCCATGCATTCATTTCCCTCAGCTTCTTTGTCCTAGGACAATTTGCCAGCGGTTCAGATAAGCCATAGTTTATGACCTTTGCAGTTCTCCTTCTTAACTTGATGCCAAGCTCCTCATACTGACCATGGAGAACCTCCTTATTTGTCCTGCCTATGTTTTTGATAGATTTTAGGCACCATGTATCATCCAGGAGTTGGCTGGCTTCACAATATTGTCACTTAATGCATCTTCAAGCTGAGGGAAAGCCTGTATGCCACATCAGATGTCATCTGTGTCCGTGTTGGAGGTAGCTTGTTGGTCTCCCAAGTTGAACAAGGTTCAGGCTAAGCCAAACACTTGGGGTTGTTCATTTGTCTTCTTCCTCCAGATATTAGTCTTGTCACTATTACGGCATGATCCATTGTAGAATTGGATGCTTTACTCACTTGCATTTTTGTGAGTATCTGCCCGACAGTGGGGAAGCTAATGACCCACCTGCATGGGCATCATTATAATTGGTCTCCACGTCAGTCTGGGACCTCTGGATGTCATCAGCCAAGACCTCAGCGGGTAGCAGTTGTCATCCAAGAGCCAACCCCTCACCTGAGGGAGCGCCTTGAAGATGCTGGGTACCGATTAGTATGCTTCATGCGTGCTGCCTGGGGATCGGGCACCAACTGCACATTCATGGCGTGGAAGCCCTTCCGATTGATGAAGGGCACCCCTCTGATGAACCGGTGCTCGAAAGGGGACACGCATGCCATTGATCACCCCCTGGACCTGGAACATGCCAACGATGGCAGCAAATCCTGCTTCCTAAGCACCCTGATGTGCCTGGTACAGACTGAAGTTTATAGAGTTTGCTGCCCGGTTGCATAGGACGTCCATAACAGCATGGATGCATCTGTGTGCAGATACCCAAGAGATCCCAGACAGGTTCCCGCTTGGCACCTGGAAAAGCACAGAGGCAAAAATGTTCCAGGCGACCATCAGCTTGACAGTCACGGGGTTTGGGTGTCTCCCCCCCCCCCCCCCTCAGTGCCAGGTGCATCATCATCTAGCACAGGTGGTGCATGGTCTCCTTGGTTAGCCAAAGTCTTTGGTGGCACACGCAGTCCGGCAACTCCTCGAAGGGCAGGTACCGATGAAATACATGTGCCCTCATGCGGCACTTCCTTCGCACCTCCTCCTAGTACTGTTGGATGGCCAACACCCGACCCTCAGCAGCTGGCCCCTGCTCTTCTGGGGAAGGCTCCTCTTGTGCAGGGTCCACCCCGAGCTGGCCCTGTGCCTCTAGCCTCCATGCATCCTCAACGGCAGCTGCGGCCAGGTAGATATTGCTGACAGCATTGCTGACTGTACACCAAAATTCAATCTCTGCAGGGGGGAAAGAAGACCTGTTAGCAAGATGAGTATTCCATTTCCCATCTAAATCCAATGAGTTACATGGTGACCCTGAGTTGCACTTCAGTGCCACCTGACCACCCCCCCCCCTCCCCAAACCCCAATCCCATTCCTCAGCCGCCATCCCGATATGTTGCCTTCCACATTGCACCCCTATCCCCATCACTGAGTGGCACTGGACCTGTGATGTGGCGAGCCTCTATCCTCACCACCCACCCCTGTCAACAGGGATATTGGTGGCTGCTGCATCATGTAAATGATAGGCTCTGTGGCCCCTGTCCTGTTTCCCCAGTGGGATCCAAATTAGGGTTAGGGTTAGGTTAACCAATTTGGGTGTCCTCACTGGGTGGTTGTGTGTTACCCTGGTGTTAGAAATTGGCTTTTCTAGTCAGCCATAACCGTGACAGTGAGGGAAGATGGTGGACATAAAAGCGTTAAATGAGAACTCATGAAGAATAATTAACTATAATCATATTAATCATTACCTGAGCACAACAATAGCTAGGAATCCACTAAGGATTAATCCAGATCATCAACTTTAATTTATTTCTTTCTGCAAGTTGCTTGAGGCTGCAAGGTCAGTGACGTCAACTCGCTAAAAGGCCCCATTGTATGGTAAGAACTGGTGCTGCTGTCCTAAGAACGGGTAGCCCGTTTCTATGGTAACAGCCAGTCTAGGGTGATAATGTCTTAACGAAAACTGTGTTTTTCTAATTAATCTTAGATGCAAGTGTGGATAATTTGGAAAATTGCAAGCAATGGAATGGGAATTTGCACCAATACATTGAAATACATATACCTCTTAAATTGATGGACAGACATTTTGGCCAAATTGAGTAAATTATAAATTAGTTAAAGCCAATCAGAAGTAAAAAGAAGGCTAGACATTAAGATAATAATCTCCTTAAGAACACTTACCGGGATGAAAAACTCATCCCGGGATCACCCTATCTATATTTCTGAAACCTATTTATTTGCTGTTTGCTTTTGTTAATCACCATCTTTCTTTTGTTTCAATCACTTAGTTATTTTATCCTGTGTATAATGATTTGAAGAATTACTACGATCTGTAATTGAATGAAAACTTAACTACTGTATTCGCTAAAGACAATCAATCTGACTAGCTTGCTGCAGGGCTAGTTGGTAACTTTCTAAATTTTGTATTGAAAATAAGTTTACCAGTGGCATATATGACAAATAAAGTACAAGTGGACTTTGCCAAAAAGCGCAGACTTGACCTCTATAATTTGGGAACTGAGAAGAGATAACAGATATCCAGGGTTCTGAATGGACACAGAGATCCATCACCTGGCATCAATATGGCACCAGGTTGTGTGATTATGAAGGTGACCACGTGCCACCAATCACCTCCATGCTCAGAAGCTTGTGTGTGGGCAGGTTCTACAGATCAAAATGAGCGAGTGAAGTGTGCATCTGCTAGGAGCTTAGTTTCAGTGTGAGTCCTGGGTGTGACATGCCAGTTATGATAACCTGACCGGGGTCAGGATAGATGGGAGCAGGAGTGAAGTGGACAGACAGGGATTGGATAAAGCTGGTGGTCCTGCATATTGGGCTAGCTGATAGTGTGACTGGTGAGGCATCTGCCCTGAAAGGCAGTGTGCCAGGGAAGGTACAAAATTCTGCAGTGCATGGGTCCTTTGTTTGGGGTGAGCTCTGCTCTTCCCCTGGGGCAGCACTTCTGATGAGTGCACTGAGGAATGGCAGCACCTGATGTTCCATTGATTGAGCTTGGCCAGACACATCCTGTTGATGATACAGCTGGGGTCAGAGGGTTTCCAGGGGGATGGCCTGGGTGGCTCCCAAATGACTAGTGGCAGCAGTCAGCAGAGTGAACAGCCAGAGGCCTGTAACTTACACCACATAGTGCATTTAAAACACAGACTACAGCAATGGCAGCCTGAGCCAGGCCACCCTGATCCTGGGAGAGACACGCCAAATCCATGGATCTGTCACTAAGTCGCTTCTTGTTACCCCCTCCCGGCAAAGGCAGCTACCACCCCAGCATGCCCGACCATTTTGAAGACACTTTAGAAGTTTGCTTATCTTCTCGCTCCCCATCCACAGCCCTGGCGCCCAGCCCCCGTTTGTAAATACTTGTAGTAATTTACGCTTTTGTGACTTCTGCCTGAGAGGGGTGGAGCATAATAGAGGTGCGGAGCACAGAGTGTCCAACCCACTAATCAGATTTAAATTAATGCTAATGTCGGTTTTGCATGCCCCCACCAATGTGGGGTGCAAACCTCTTTTCACCACCAAGAAGGCACTGGAACATGGCGTCGGAATCAACATCGGGCGCAAACCTCGATTTTTGCAGATCGCTTGATTCTTCGACCAATCACAATTTGCATGTTCAGCATCGCGAGGCAGAGAATACATTCCTAAATATTAGGATTTGGCCCACTAGTGCCCTCTGCAAAAGCTTTCACCATTATTATTTTCAGATGGCAGAAACAATGATAGCTGGAAGGGTCATTTTAACCTAGCTCACTTCGCGGAGGGAAACAATAGGATTGGGTGGAACATCAGTTTTACGTTCAATGATACTCTCCATTGATGTAAAAGCAACATTGCACCCAATCCCATAATTTTCCTGGGGAATGGAAAATGCTAAAGTTGATGCCAATGTTTTTTTAAGATCTGCAGAAAAGCCATTGTTGACGTGTGTACTATGTTGAATTGTCAAACAAAGGTAGAACTATGAGGTGAGCAGATGAACAGCTATTTATCGATAGTGTTGATGTTCTCAACAGTACAGTCAGTTCGCTTTGATCATCACATCCTCAACCCCCATGTTAAATATGATGCAATGGCAGTGGGGAGAAATTTTAACGTGTACTGTTTTCAATGTTGTTACACTTAGTGGTATTTATTGTATAAATGCTATATTTATGCCCACAAAGTGCACACCAACATAAAAGCATAACTTAGTTACATATCCCAATAAATTATAGTTTCTCTTTGACATAAATAGCAACTAGAATTCTCAGGAACTGATGTGCTACAATTTGCTTTTTTCCACATAAGCTGGAGGGTCTTTCAATCATGATCATACCTCACAATCTGACCAAAGTGAGATTCTAATTCAAGTCTCTATCTCTAAGGACTAAATGACCTATATCGTATTTTATCAAAAAATAAAGCCTTCATATTTTATTTTGCATTTTTTAGCCTGCTTGTGTCTAAACATTAATGTTGGTGATAATAGATTGAATCTTGGTGTTTGCCTCCTCAAAATTTAAACTCAATCTTATGCTACAATCAGGACATTTTCCAATTTCCTAATAATAATAATCTTTATCATTAGCAGTATTTCAAGTAGGCTTACATTAACACTGCAATAAAGTTACTAAGAAAAGCCCCTAGTCGCCACATTCTGGTGCCTGTTCGGGTACACTGAGGGACAATTGAGAATGCCTAATTCATCGAACAAGCACGTCTTTCAGGACTTGTCGGAGGGAACCGGAGCACCCGGTGGAAACGCACGCAGACACAGGGAGAATGTGCAGACTCCGTACAGACAGGGAATGAAACGGTAATTGAACCCGGACCCGTGTGCTGTGAAGTAACAGTGCTAACCACAGTGCTACCGTGCTGCCCTATAATATATCATGTGCTTATTGCATGATTTTTGGGCTTTTGAGCCATGATTGAATAACTAACTTGAAAGCCTAAGGTTGTGTTGAGATACTTAATTTACACGGGGGAAGAAAATTTGCTTTTGTAATGCTTAATGATATGGAAAAGCCCGTTTTGTGACCAATTTGTTTATTTTGTGCAAAATGCATTCTCGTTAGCATGTACAGCTAAAGTGGGATGGATTGGGCACTCATTTCACTTGCCCACAGACTGTGTATGGATTTTTCAAAGGAACGTTTTGTAAAATAGATGAGCACAGCAACTGGAGGACCGACGTCCAATGTCAGAAGAAGGTAAACAACCTCCACTGAGTTGCAAGGATACATTACCCCCTCTCCTGGCATCTTTCTGCCGCCACTCCTCAAATTCCCAACACCCCCTGGCACCCACCAGCTTCATGTCCAGGTGTGGTTCCCACACATACGACCTGAAATAGACCCTCCAAACCCATCAAGTGTGTGGCTCACAATGCCCTCTCATTGTCCTCACAGGAGAAGATAGACAATGATAAGTGGGAAAGGGCCAAGGGAACGGGATGCCAGAGATCCGAGGCCTCACCCCCAATGTGGAATGGGCCCTGGAGTTCACAGGGTTGACTGAGGAGAGAGCAGCCACCGACAGCAAGGGTAGTCTTTGCCACAGAGGTGTGGATCCACAGCCCCTTCACCCAGATGATTATCTTAAGTGAGTAGTTCATGTCAGACAAAATGATCCTTCCCTCACTAACCACATATCCATTGTCTCACACGATTGTTATCTGATGAGACCAGGCCATCCAGAGTCATTCCTGCACCACCCAAGAAACCACCTCAGAGAAGAGCTCTGAGGAGTCCACCATCGAGGTGTCACAGCCAAGACACCACCTCCCACCAACACAGAGGCGCACGTGTCAGTGCGCAACATTAGTGGACAGGCGTCTGGGGCACAACCTGGTGAGCACCACACAGTTGCCGATGCACATCCGGTGGAGGCAGGAATATCCAAGGGAGAGAGCAGTCAGAGATCTGCTGGATCCCAGGAGTCAGATGGGTCCTTCAGTCAAATGCCGAGCCTCTGAAAGTTCCAAAGGCTTCAGATGCAGGAGATGGGGTCCTCTGGCTCCAGGCCCACCAGAGGTCACCCACCAAGGGCATCAAAGGCCGCAGGGCATCAAAAGCAGCAGGCTGCCTCCACCTCTTGAGTGCATCCTGGGGACATACCTAGATATAGCAGTAGACCACAAAAAAGTGGGGAGCACTGAGTGGGCATTGGGGGGTGTTGAATATTTATGAGTAAAACATGCAACATCTCATACATGTGCAGCCTCTCTCATGTTAATCTTTACAGTGGGCCTGCCTGCACCCCACCCCCTGTTGCTCTCCGCTCACCCCCATCTCTTGCCCCACAGGCACAGTGGTCAAAAGCCCCTGATGCAGACCCCATTCAGAGGATGGATGTGAGCACGCTGTCAGCAGAAAGACAGGAGCCAAACATTTGGAGAAACTGAGAAGCACGAGAGCTTTCCTCACAGTGAATCATCATCACTCTCCTGTCTTTTAAATTGATTCACAGACAGTGCTCACCACCCACAGACGTTTGGAGGGTGGAATAGGGTGCTCGGGGAGAGGGTGGTGGGGGACGGGGAATGGAGGAAGGGTGGATGGGGGAGAGGGAATTTGTGGGGGGAGAGGGGAAGGAAGGAGTGGAGAATGGGGGGATTTGGGGGGGGTAGGGGATTTTAGGGGGGAAGAGGGATGGGAAGGGGTGATTGGCGAGAAAGAGGGAAATGGGGATGGAGGGGGTAAGGACGGATTGGAGAGGGAAATGGCAGGTTGGGGAGGATGAAGGAAGGATTGAGGGGAGAGAGGGAAATGGGGCAGGGAGAAGAAAGATTGAAGAGGGAGATTAATAGGGAGAGAGTTGAGTTGATTGATTGATTTATTGTCACATGTACCGAAGTACAGTGAAAAGTGTTTTCCTGCGGCTAAGGGAACGTACACAGTACGTACACAGCAGACAATAAGAATAATTGACAAAGTACATTGAAAAATAAGTAATTGGTTACAATGCAGAACAAGGGCCAAACAAAGTAAATATATGAGCGAGAGCAGCATAGGGCATCATGAATTATGTCTTACAGGGAACAGATTAGTCCGACGGAAACTCATGAGCTGTGGGGAAGAAACTGTTCCTATGTCTGGATGTACGAGTCTTGAGACTTCTGTATCATCTGCTTGATGGAAGGTTCTGGAAGTGGGCAAAGCCTGGGTTTGGAGGGGTCTCTGACAATGTTGTCTGCCTTCCCAAGGCAGCGGGAGGTGCAGAGAGAATCAATGGGAGGGTGGCAAGCTTGTGTGATGCATTGGGTCTCTGACAGACACAGCCTCATCCTATGAGAATCTGGACATTATGCTCTGGCATAGGGGCATCCATGACCTCCCAGATGCACCTGTGGGCTCTAGATTGTGAAATGCCGCACAGGCCCCCGTTCTAACCATGGACTGACCCGGTGGCATAAAAGGAGAGAAAATATGGCCGCAAGAGGATCCCCAGTGCTGGAGGCCTGCTCTTTAGTGTTTGATTATTGGCAGCTGCCTCTATGGTGCTGACGCTCCGACAGTTCCGAAAGCAAACTGTTCAGGCTTCAAAGTTTGCTTGACATGCACAGCACTAATCATCCTCTGAGACATGGCTCGTGTGCCCAGAAGACGCACTTGAGAGTTGAGAATATTTTGTTTGTTAAACGGTCAACCGTAGCAGTGATTTGAAAATTAACAACATAATATTCCACTGTGGTGAATGTATTACTGCGACCATTGACCATTGTATTACATTACATTACATTGTATTATGTTGATGCCCTTGTGGGCTCCACCTATGGACCACCATTGTATTACATTACATTGTATCATGTTGATACCCTTGTGGGCTCCACCCCTGGCTCCGCCCCCTCGAGGGAGGTATATAGATCTGCAGCCTGTAGGCGGCTCTCAGTACAGAGCAGTAGCAGCAGGCACAGTTCTAGCTGATTAAAACAACTGTTCACTTCAACTCCACACCTCATGTGAATTGATGGTTACATCATCCACATTAACCATTAAACAACAAGGAAACATCACATTTCCATACTGGTACCAGTACAAAGCAATAGCAGCTCATTTTCACTAAAAACAGCAAACGCACGATATCACCCCGAGCTGGTACCTCAACAAAAACGGGGGATAAGATTGAGAATGTGTTACCTTGTTCAGACACATTGTCCTTTTTTTAGTTACAGACGAGGAAGGAAACAGAATCAGCAGCCTCCAGGCATCTGCAGTCACCAGCAGGAAGGAGCAGCGAACACAACCTGCGGTTGCGAAGTGTAGGATTCTCTGAGATAAGCCAAGTCAGGTCTTGGAAGGGTTTGGTAGGACGGACAGCCTGCAACTCTAATTACCCCTGTTATGGGTCTTGTAATTGAAAATGGGAAAGGAGAATGTAGTTTGGAACAAAATAAACAGAGTAAAAGAAACATATAAAAATATGGATAAAGGAGCATATACCATGGAAAGTCGGAGCGCTTTTCAGAATAAAAGCTTGAAGCTAGCAAGCACAGAAGAGGTTAAAAGTTTGAGAAAAACAGCAGTTTTGAAAAAACTGCGAGTGTCTGAAATAGACAGGATATAGCTGTCAATTAATTTAAGAAATGCAAGTACAAATAAGGTTTTATAAATGTGGCAATCTTGAGAACAGGATGTGTTTGTTTAGGGGAAAAAAGTGATACAAGTGGTTTTAAATGTATGGTGGTTTTAAGCCAGGTGCGAGATAGTGTTTTTTTAAAAATGTGACAATGCTTTGAAATTGACATGTGCTGGCAATTTCAGAAGTATAAAGTCTGGAAATGCCATTGGCAAGTCAAGTCCCATTCGGTTTGAATTGTTTCTTCGATTCAATTCGAGTCAGCTCACCGGTCCATAGGAAACAGAAGATATTGGAAGACCGAAGAATAAGAACCACAAGCTAGCAAGACAGAAGAAGAATTGTTAAAGAGAGCTCCTGAAGTCTGATCAACTAAAAGAGACCTTTAAAAACAAAATAATTTGTTAAGATTTTGTAAAAGCAAATAAAAGTAAGTTTTATTTTAAATCAAACCTGAAATAGTGGTTTATTCCAAATTTAAACCTGAAATAGTAGTTTACCTAAAAGACTCACTTATACATCCTCAACAGATCCAGACACTTAAAGGACATTGAGTGGTAAGTGAGCTAAAATCCTTCTTTGTAGATTTGGGATCCTATGATAACTTAAACTATAGTATGAACTAGATTAGTTCCAATCTGGTATCAAGGGAGTCCAAGGAATAGAAGACCTTAGAGTTGCCAGCTAGTTAAGAAGTTAGAGGATATAGTGATTCAGAAAGGATTAATACCTTTATTCTCAACAAAAGTTTACCTTAGAAATACAGTCTGCACAATATTAAAGATGGCTTGATGGCCTCACAAATGCAAAGCCCCTCAACACCCTCCCCGGCCCAGGGGTGACTCCCGACCTGGAACACTTCAACCCCCTAGCCAAGCTCAACCCCCCCACCTGAGTAGTTCCCCAACACCTCCTCCCCCTCCCTGGGGCAGCAACTCCAGTGACCTTGAGCTGTGTGCCAGAAAATGGAAATGGCTACTCACCTGCAGTGCCCACTGCGCCAGCTTCACATTTTTAAATAGGAGCACTAAACGATGCCTGTACGATTTCTCGCTGGGGAGTTGGGTAATACCCAGGAGGCCACTGCATTCGACTTAAATTTCGCTAATGAGAATTAAATGAATGCAAATGAGGGTTAATGATACTCTTGCCATTTTTGGGTGAGATCCGGAACTCACCATCGAGAGCGGACCGGGTGAATTGCAAACTGCGCAAATCTTAATTTTGACCCTTCCAGCTATTTACCCGGCTCGCCCAGATCACCGCCGGGCACAATGCAGTGGCTAAATCATGCCCATAGTAAAAGTTAAAAGAAGAATGGATTGTTTATTTATTTATTAAATCTCCAACAATAATTAAAACCTGAAGGAATAAGAGTCAGCTTGTAAAGTTAATTTTCAGTGCCAGGGAGATTGTTTGTCATTAATTCATTCTGAGCACATAGTTTAAAAATTACAATACATTGGACCAGCGCTAACTATCTTCGTGTGCGTGGTAAGTAGGCATCTATCATGTAAGCACAGACACTGCATACCATTTCATGCGTTTCAATGACCAATGTGACACTTTAACAGTGAACCTTCTGGGAATGCTGGGCAACACGGACAACAATTTATGATTTCTACATTTCATCACCCATGTGCAGAAGTTGCTGTCAGATGACAGAGCGACACAGTGGACAGGAGCAACATCATGGATCCCGTCTGCCCCAAGGATGGCTTCCCCCACCAAATCTTTAGCCACTTGGTTAAAATAAGTTAAGGAGGCAGTGTCCAGGCAGTGCTCGGGGGCAGAGCCAGGGAGCAGTGCCAGGGTATTGCCTGGGCATGACTCCCTGTCCCGGCGGACTGCTCTCACCTGTGGTCCCGCGGCAAGTTCTGTTTTCCAGGTGCATGTCATAGCACAGAGGGCTAAACAACTGGTTTGTAATGCAGAACAATGCCAGCAGCGCAGGTTCAATTCCCGTACTAGCCTCCCCGAACAGGCGCCGGAATGTGGCGACTAGGGGCTTTTCACAGTAACTCATTGAAGCCTACTTGTGACAATAAACAATTATTTAAAGGGCTGTTTTAGCTCACTGGGCTAAACCGCTGGCTTTTAAAGCAGACAAAGCAGGCCAGCAGCACGGTTCAATTCCCGTACCAGCCTCCCCGGACAAGCGCCGGAATGTGGCGACTAGGGGCTTTTCACAGTAACTTCATTGATTTTCTACTTGTGATTTTCATTTTCATTTTCATTTCATTTTCATGGCAGACCTGTCGTGATTCATGTCAGCATGCCCTCAAACCCATCTGAATGGATAATTAAACAGTGGGTGTGGGGGTGAGGGGTGGAGGGGTGTTGTGCAGCTGTCAGGCATGAAGGCTTGCTAATAATATTTGAATATATTCAAATAGGGATCCCAGTGTTGAACATTGAGATTCCCGTTACGTCAGTAGCAGGGACAATCACCATAGGAAATCCTGTTGGTGTGAAACCCATTTTGGAACTCCCGCAGGATTGTCAGTCCGCTTGTTGACCCTGCCCCCCCCCAAAAAAAGGAGTGCAAAATCTCCCAATAGTCTTTAATAATGGTGGGCACATAACACTTTTTCTGTGGAAAGATCTGGACCAGTATCATTAGCAGCAGAATATTCATACATTCCAGGATCTAAGTCACCGATATTGTGATTCTCAATCATTAATAAAGTTTCAGGATTTACTTTTCTGCCAATATTTACATTCAACCCATTACTCCAGTTGTCTGAGAATTTAACATTTCAAATTACTTGCTCATTTTAAAAACAGACATGTGCCAAATCCAGAAACAAAAAGATGTAGGTCAGCCAAATTCTAGCTGAGGGTTGAAGAAAATTGCTAGACCAAAGTCAAAAGCCACTTCATTGCTTTTAGCAGAGCGATGACACACTGATTAGGCTCAAAGAGTGATGGACAGCCCATTTAGAGTGTCAAGGAACAAGATCAAATTAGAATATTAAGGATACAGAGAAATAGCAGCCTGGTTAATCATTTTAATCTCAATTCATTGTAATTATAAAATGACTTACACAATCAAAGAGATCCAATTTCGTTTTTTAAATTTGACGTAACCAATTCCTTTTTCCAATTAAGGGGCAATTCAGCGTGGCCAATCCATCTATCTTGCACATTTTTGGGTTGTGGGGGTGAGACCCACGCAGGCACAGAGATAATGTGCAAACTCCCCATGGACAGTGACTCAGGGCCGGGGACAAATCCGGGTCCTTGGCGCCATGAGACATCAATGCTCATCACTGTGTCCCCGTGCTGCCCTCAAGATACAATTTATTGATCAAAATGGATCTTGAAATGAAAAATGAAAATCGCTTATTGTCACGAGTAGGCTTCAATGAAGTTACTGTGAAAAGCCCCTAGTCGCCACATTCCGGCGCCTGTCCGGGGAGGCTGGTACGGGAATCGAACCGTGCTGCTGGCCTGCTTGGTCTGCTTTAAAAGCCAGCGATTTAGTCTTGTGAGCTAAACCAGCCCTGGATCTTTCCTTGTCCTCTGTAAAAAAAAATGTGGATTGTTAAAAGGATATTTTTTAAAGAATAGTTCAGCGGAGTCATTTTTTCAAAAGATTGAAAACTTTCAAAAAGTATTGATGTTTCAATTGAACTGGAGATTTTTTTGGATTCTGCAAGACTTAAGTGTTTTTAACCATCTTCAGCTAGACCCATTCAGCCCCATCCTCAGGCTCCTACCACCAGAGATGATAGACTTCTGTACATTAGATTTACTACGCATATTTTTAAGAAATAACTGATCGCATTAGATGTGGCAAAAACTCTGTGAGCCCTGATAACATCCTGGCTAAAGACCTGTCATCCAGTTTTAGCTGTCCCCTGCCCAGGGAGTTCGAGTACAGCTATAACACTGATATCTACCTAATGAAGCTTTAAAAAGCCCAATTATTCTCCCAATATAACAGCACCATCTCCATTATCAGTAAAGTGTTCACAGTGCTCCCACGCGGAACTTACTTAACAACGACCTCCTCACCGATGCCCATTTTGGGTTCCACCAAGTCCATTCAGCTCCAGACCTAGCTACAGCCTTGGTCCAAACATGGACAAAATAGTTGAATGCTCAGAGGTGATGAGAAAGCGACATCCACAATGCAATGAATGAATAAAAAAAATGTGAATACAAAATTGACAAAAAGTAATTACTTGGTGAGTAAATTTCTACTGTGTGAATGTATTGGCAGTTGAATAATTATTCAACTTTCACTGCTATTAAATAAGATTCTGATATGGTACAGAAAACAGAATAAATACATTACTGTTGTGCGATGTGATTTTTACTAAAATACAAGACATTTTCCCAAAATTGTATTGTGCAAGTAGGAGACTGTTGAAACTGGATTTCATAAGTCATTCAGGTTTTTAACTTATTAACTGACATAAAAATGGTAATGCTGAAGATAAATATAAAAAATGTAGGAGGGAAATTAATGTGAGGATTAGTTGCCCACTTCGAGAAGATTAATATTATTTGCTATTAAAGAAAAGCCGCTTGCTAAAGCATGATGGGATTGCTTGACTGTATTTTAACACTGTTTTCAGCCATATCTTAGGATGTTGGGTAAGTGTACCAAAATACTGCTTAGAAACAGTATTTTAGATTTGTCTTCTTTATTATGCTGACAAGTTGTTTTTTAGCCAAGGGCAAGAACTACATACTTTCCCAAGGTTTGTTTAATATAAACATGGCCAACCAGATGCTTTTTTCTTCTAGTGCTGTTTATTTCAGACTACAAAGATATAGGCGTGATTCTCCGCACCCGGGAGAAATCGTGAGGCTGGCGTCAAAAACGGGCGGGTTTGACGCCAGCCTCCGCCCCCCCCCAACCGGGAACCGATTCTGGTCCCTGGTCGGGGCTAGCATCCCACGGCCGTGAACTCCGGCATCGCGGGCTTAACGAATTTTGTTAAGCCCGCTAGCCAGAGTTTGCGACGGCTGACGCATCAGATGACGTCAGCTGCGCATGTGCGGATTGGACGACTCCAACGCGCGTATGCGCGTATGACGTCATTACGCATTTGCGTGAAACCCGCGCATGCGCGGGCCGGTATGCCTCTCAGCCACCCCGCGAATGGATACAGCGGGGCGGCGGAAGGATAAAGGGTGCGCGGGGTAAGTACCTGCTGCCCGCAATCGGTGCCCACCGATCGTGGGCCCATGGCACCGTTGGCACGGCCGTGGTACTGCCGTGCCAATCGGTGCCATGGTTCCCCAGATCGGGACTTTACGGCCGTTTTTACAAACGGTCAGACCAGGTGTGTTTGACGTTCATAAAAACGGTCGTAAAGGCCTTGGAATTCAGCCCATCGGCCAGCTGAGAATCGCTGCTCGCCGTAAAAAAACGGCGGGCAGCGATTCGTGTCAGGAGGCGGGCGTGGGGGGGGGGGAGAATAGCGGGAGGGCATCAGACCAGCGTGGCCGTAAAAATTTACGCCGCCCGCTATTCTCCGCACCGTCGTGAGTGCGGAGAATTGCGCCCCAGGCTTTCTTCTGTCTAATCTCAGAGTGCTGTGGAATGGCTATTAGCCATTGCAGCCTCTTTGCGATATTATGTTAATAAAATTCCTGAAACGAAGCCTGAAGCTTTGTCTATTATTATTTCCACGACAGAAAAGGAAAATCATCTTAAGATTTGACTTGGTTTGTTGCTGAGAGTACAGAAATAATTAGTGAAATGCGGTAAGGTATTAAAGGGACAATTAGAGCTTTCCTACAGCTTAACACATGTTCCAGAGACAATAGTTCTGTGAGCGATGGTTAACTCTATATTTTAATTCTGCATTTAATGATAAATGGTGAGACTGTTTGTGAATTTACAGGTGGTGAGATGCTTTTTGCAGATATTTTGGCTTCATACAACTAAAACTACTCTTTTAGATTTAATAGTGGCCTAGATATTCGCTCCTGGTTCGGGTGGGCAGCGAGAGGAGAATTCTCAACTCAGCAAATTCGACCTATAAAAATATCTGCCCAGACATCAGTGTTTCAGTCCGGGTGAGGCAGGGATAGGGCCATTGGCGTAAATGTCAGGGCAGGTGGGAAACCTCTGAAGAACCGAAGAGGCTACTGGATATGGAGGCTAACCTGGTGGATGGCCTGCTTCTGGGATCTGACACTGCGTCCAAAGTTTAAAAATAAGTAACAAAACATGAAACATTCCTCCAGCCCCCAACCCTCACCTGTCCCACACATTACCCATGCCCCACCCATGACAAAAATTGCCACCTCATGCCCCCCAACCATGTGCCATGGTTCCCCATGCTTCTCATACCAAGGTATAACCTCAAACAATCCCTATGGGGGTTGCCAAGCCATACCCTTCCCTGACAGAACCTTATTGTTCCTATGAAACTTAGTGCCAGCACATGATAATGTGATGAATGTAGGGATTTCAGATGTATTTGTGGTAATACCACTGTATATATATGTGTGTGCCTCTATTAGGGGATGTACAATAGTACCGGCTATTACAGGTTTGTCGGTAAGCCCCTGCATAGTTTGTCGGTAAGCCCCTGCTGGCTATCTCCGCCCACAGGAGCAGTATAAATATCCATGAGGTCTCCTGAGCTGCCATTTTACAGCTCTACTTGAGGTAATAACATCTCACGGTAATAAAGTCTCTTTTGTACCGTTTCGTGTTTCTGTGTGCAATTGTTAGCGCAACAATATTGTATTGTAGGTATTTGGCTCAGTAAGGGTTAACAGCCTGGGTTAGTGGATGTGTGATTGCTGCAATCATATTTTAAACTAAATCCAAGTTTGAAAGGTAAGTATACTGTGGGAGCCAATTATGCAATTGAACAATCATAAAAGGTGTGGGGGAATACAACTTTGTTTGGATTAAGGGGAGTCCCTCTGGAGTTAATTAGATTTTAGTTTTGGTAAGATTATGTCATTGCTGGATGAAGCTAAGGGTCCAAAAAGTTTGCAGAAAGCAGTAATTGTGAGCTGAATGAAGCTGTGACCAGATGTCCAGCAGTTTGTTCTCACTGCAGTTCAGTTAAGAGAGATTAACAGTTTTTGAAGCAGTGCAGATTTGTTTGAGAACAAGGGAAGGTGAAACAAGATGAGAAGTACCCTCTGAAGACATTCATCCAGAGTTTCTGCATGGTTCTTACTGGCCTCAGGCCTTGCCTTTAAAGTGGTGTGAAAGGGTTCTGCCTGTTGATTCTCTTTTTCCCCTTTCTTTACTTTTTGCTGTTATCATTTTGATCCATGGCTGCTTAATTGACTTGTATCTTTAAGTTGAGCAGGGGAAATTAGGAATTCAAAGTTCAAAAGAGAACACTCTGCTAGCTTTGACAGCAAAACATGGACTTTGGGGCACCCGAGAGATGGAGTGGGACTCAATTCAATTGGTTGACTGGTGGCCAATGAATTGGCTGAAAGACTGTATTCTGCCCGGTAACATGTTGTGATTGTATCCTTCTTCAGTGGGATGGTTACCAAAGACTTAAGATTGGCAGTGTTTAAATTCTGGATGTGATCAGGGAAGGACCTGCTCTTTTCCTTGTGTTCTCTCCAGAAAAACTGCTGTATTTCTGAAACTGCAGAATCCTGAACGAATCTACAGTGAAAACTTTGACCTAAAAGCAATATTTGAAGAGAAGAAAGAGACTAGAAGCAACCATCTGAAACAACAACTCTTATCTTTTTAGTTTTCATCATTCTAATTTTTACACTCACTTCCTCTCTGTGTCTTGTGTGTGTGTGGAATGTGGGGCAAGTTAAAAAGGGGGGTGGGATTAGGAATTATTTAATAATTAGCCAGTTCTATTTGCTGTATCTTTAATTGTAGTTCTTGTTATAAATTAAAAGTAATTCTGTTTATATTTACAAACCTGGTGACTGTACGTATTGGGCAGCCAAGAGCCAAAGCCTTCGGGTTTTTGCATAAGAATTATCGGTGAATTCAATTTGGTGCGACTCTGGGTCAAGGAAAGCTGCTGGGGTCTGGTCAGGGATCGTATTATGAAACAATTCAATCTTTATTTCCCCCCCACCCCTCTCCTCTAACTACCATTTTCTCTTACTATTCCAACTCTCCTAATATCCACCATGGACAGACATCATGGGCTGGGTTCTCCGACGGTGGGATGCTCCATTTTGCAGGCAGCCCGGGTGTTTCCAGGCGGCGTGGGGCTTCCCACAATGAGAAACCCAATTGACCGGCCGGCGTAACGGAGAATCCTGCCGGTGGGTCGAGGCAGAAATGTGGCGCAGAAGGGAAAGAATCCAGCCCCAGGTGTCAGGACCTATTTAGAAATCAGATACGATAAAATGCTCCAAAATTGAATTCTAATTGTCTCTTACAGTCTTTACTATATTGGAAATAAGAATAGTCGCATTCAGAAAAACCATATAGTACATTTATATTCCTCCAACAACAAACATTTAATTCAAGTGAGTAATCGTTTATACAAAATGAAATGAAAGTTATCATAGTCGCTGAAGGCCAAAGACTGTTCACCCGTTGTAAGGGAGAGCTGACTGGTGGTGATTTAACCTGAGGGTCACCACACCTCAGATGAGGGGTAAGGTTGAGAAGACGGGACCTTCACGAATAACCTCAGCTGGTATGGGATTTGTACCCAAACTGTTGGGGTCGCTGCGCATCACGGAATACCCAGTAGAACCACTATTGATCCCACTTCAAACTGCAAACCAGCAGACAATCATTGTGATTATGGGTGGTTGTGAAATCGGCAATGCAGTACTGATCCAGTATTGTAAACCCTGGGGTTTATGTCATCAGGAGTGCAAGAGTAAGCAATTTAAAAGAAATGTTTTGTCAAAGATTTAAAGGGCAGGACTTTCAAATGCCTTGACAATCCTTTCAACAGTTGCTATTGACAGGTCTCTTGACACTTTTGACAGGTCCATATGACAATTCCACATGAAAACTGCTTCTGACAGTTTTGAAATTTGATTTTGACAGGTTTTTTACAGTTCAATGAGCGTTACAGCAATGGGTTTATGTACTTTTAATACATATTTATGCATACTTTTAACAATTCCAAAGAGCAGCTTACCTCCCCCAAAGGTGCGACCTCCAGTACCTGCCCGGGCCCCATGTCCTGCCCACCCCACATGCCCCTTGTCAGACGAGGCCCGTCATTTATCCCCATCTTTCAGCATGTCGCCCCCTCTGCTGTGAAATGTTGTGGAGGATGCAGCAGTCCACCACGATGTGGGAAACTCTCCTAGCGCTATGCTGGAGGCAGGACTTTGGGGGTGGGGTGGGAGCACCCGTATGGCTCTACACAACCATGAGCCATGGTGGGCGGTCAGTGGGGTACATTGCAGGCTGCAACAATGGCGGTCCATGCCTAGAAACCCCGGCCCAGGGGGACAACCCGGCGCCGCGGCCTATCCCCTGGTCACCCCCACTACTCCCCCAGCCCTGGCAAACATGCACCCCCCCTCCGCAGTTCATGGTCACACCTCTGGGAGCATGTCCTCCCTCCGCTCTCTCCCTCACTAACCAGAGCGCCTGTTTCCCGATTTTTAAAACCACAAGTGAAACTCGCTGTTGGTAATTCCTCCTGGCGGAGGTGGTGCATCACGGGAGCCCTGGAGAATACCGGGAAGGACATATTAATGATGAGCCAATGGCGTTTCCTTTATGGGTGACGTAGATTGCATTCACGCCGCTGTCGAGGCACTGGAGCATGGCATTCATTCGGGCGCCTGGCAATGGCCTTGATTTTCGGCTGATGCTTGATTCTCAACCTGATCGCGTGTCCCAATTCTAGCATCAGCTGACGGAGAATCCTGCCATTGTTTTCAGTTCCCACTCAAACTCCATTCCCTAACGATCAGATCCACCTCTCTCCCTGACAATAGTCTGTGATTAAGCCAGTCTATTCACAACCTTGGTGTTACATTTGATCTTGAGTTGAGCTTCCTACCTCATATTTGCACCATCATTAAGACTGCCTATTTTGACCTGCGTAATGTTGCCCAAATGGGACTTGTCTCAGCTCATCTGCTGCTGGAACCTTCATTTATGCTTCCATTACCAGTAGATTTGACTATAACAATGCACTCATGGATGGTATCTGATATTTAACTTTGTGAACTTGAGGACATCATAAACTGTACTACCCATGTCTCAACTCACAACAGAGCCCATTCTCCTATTATGCATGTGTTCACTGATCTACAAAGGCTTCAGTACAAAGGAAGTATTGATTTTAAAATTCTCATCCCTGCTTAGAAATTCATCCATGGCCTCAACCTTCCCTAAATCTGGAATCTCCTCTGACCTCACAGCCCTCCAAGATATCTGCTCATCTTTAATTCTGGCCTATTGTGCACTCACAATCTTAATGACTTCACCTCATGTGTTCCCCTGCCCCCCAGCCATCTCTAACAAGACCACCAGTCCATTGGATCTCACCTCCCCATCCCTCCATGATGTAAGACTACTTCACCTTCACACTTACCTGGCCCTGGACTCCAGCACTGAGTATCTGAGGACTGCTTGAAGTTCTGTTCATGGCCACTGCAACTGGCATCTCCAGGCAATTAAAATTCTTTGGCGCATTAAATCTGTGTGGGGCCGCAGTCATCAGCGGGACCCTTTCCCCGCTGACTCTTTGGTGATAGAACATAGAACATAGAACAGTACAGCACAGAACAGGCCCTTCGGCCCTCAATGTTGTGCCGAGCCATGATCACCCTACTCAAACCCACGTATCCAACCTATACCCGTAACCCAACACCCCCCCCCCCCTTAACCTTACTATTAGGACACTACGGGCAATTTAGCATGGCCAATCCACCCAACCCGCACATCTTTGGACTGTGGGAGGAAACCGGAGCACCCGGAGGAAACCCACGCACACACGGGGAGGACGTGCAGACTCCACACAGACAGTGACCCAGCCGGGAATCGAACCTGGGACCCTGGAGCTGTGAAGCATTTATGCTAACCACCATGCTACCGTGCTGCCCCTAATGATGGGGCGTCCCATCCGAAAAAGAGAGCGAGGGAGAGAGAGCAGCACTCAGTCTGTAGCCTCTGTTGAAGACGTATTTGATAACACCTGTGCCACCTGTAATCTGTGGCAAGTGGCTGTGCAGCCTCGCCTTGAAATACTTCCCCCATTGTGTGTTTCAAAGAGATTTTGGGTATGTCTGACTGTGGCAGCCATTGTTTTAATATCTAGCACTTTACACTTTTAATATCTCTTCCTTAGACAGTTATGAGCTTTGATGTGTGTCTCGGTTATAGGAAATTACTCTCCTGTCACACTCTCCTGAGGTTTCTTTCTCACTTTGGAATATGGTCTTGCAGTTTTAAGCAGTTTTCTCTATCTCAGTTCAGGTTGCAAAATTTCTAGTCAGTTGAGCGTTGACAAATAACTGTGGTGATTATGTATCAGTGTAGATGCGATACAACTGAGTAAGCACTAGAGGGAGCACGGGAGAGCTATAAATACAGAGGGACAGGAAGGCAGCATTTGAGGTAGCTGTAAGTTAAGCTCTGAAGACAGAACAAATTCACAATAAAGCATCTTCTCCAACTTTGAGACTACGAGCTTTATTAAGACACAAGGAACAACACATGGTACCCAGGAGTGGCTTCAGACGCTTACTACAAGACAACTCAGCTGCAGACACAGAAAGACCAAAATGGCAAGAAGAACTCCTACCGGGCATTGGACTTGGGAAGACCTCGCTTTTTCGATGATGTGGGTTGGAACCCCACCTCAGCTGGACCTAACCGGTAATGAAAGTAATGACTGGAAAAGATTTAAACAAGTGTTTGATATATATCGTAGCTAATGATTTAGCAGCAGCCTCAGATGAATGAAAATAGCACTGCTCATCGCAGGACATGCAGTTCGAAAAGAATATAATGGCTTTAAATACTCGAAAGCTGAAGACAACAACAACTTACAAATAATACTAAAAAAATTTGAAGACTTTGAACAGCACTGTATGCTCAGAGGCCAAACTGCACAGGGACTGAGTGATGCAAAACTCAAACAATCACTATCAGAACAGAAAGGGTTCAGTCTAGAAATCGCGAGTGAAAAGTACAGATAAAAAGGAAGAAGTAACTTGAATTTTTCAAAGTGACAAAACGCTGAGGTCCAGTTCAGATCGAAAGGAAAAGGTAACTTACACTTTTCAAACGTAAAGAACGTTGAAATCCGCTGTAAAATGGCGTGGGAGCACATTTTACAGTCTCGGGGCCACAACGGACGAAAATCTGCGTCAGGAAACAGAAGCCGCGCACGCGTAGTTAAAATCACTCGTTTTGCATTCTGCGCATGCGCAAGCCGCGCCTGCGCAGTGTCACAAAACCGCACAGTAAAGGAAGGCCGATTTGCGCATGCACAATTGATTCCTACGCATGACGTCATGAGCGTCATGACGTCTGAGGATCCGGACCACGCCCACTTAAAAGGGAAATGCCCGAAAATCAAAAACAAGATACTTAAAGCTGTAAAACCCAATTTTCTTACCTCAAAAGACAAAAAAATGCCTGAACTTACACCAGCAGTTGACAATAACTCTCGCAACATCCTGGAACAAGCAGTCTGCACCACCCAAAGTGAAGAGAACAAAAAAAAATCCGAAACAAAAAAAGATTATTTGTTTTTCGAAGAATACTACTCAGACATGGCTGAATTATTCGGATATGCTGATCACTGCATCAGCGACACGGTCGCAAAGCTCAACACGAATCTACTCGTGGTAGATGAATCCAACACCATGGTGCCATGGCAGATCGTCGATACATTGGATGACAGCAATACCCAAGACAAAGACGATGCCACACAGAGAGCACAGAAAGACTCCACAGAGAGAGCGATGACAGGCTCCACAGTGAGAGTGATGAAAGACTCCACAAAGAGAGTGATGTGAGCCTCCACAGACAGCTCGTTGAAAGACTCCAAAATGGAGGCAAGCAAACACTCCCTGGCGAACACCATGCATGAACAAGACCATGAAGGTCAACCTGCCGTTTCTGAGCAACCGCAAGCAGACTATGAAAGTCTACCAAGCTCACATAATCAAGAAGACGACAATGTAAATCTACCCACTGCATGCGAAAACAGTGACAATGTGATCACACTCGACATACAGGAGGTGCAGGATAACAGCGAGACTGACAGTTCTCAGCTCGTCTGTACAGAAACACAGAGTAGGGCCACCCAAGAGTCCAGTTAGACCACGTCAATAGAAACCATGAAGATTTTGACTCCAGAAGAGGAGCGCCAAGAGTCCAGAGAGACCGCGTCAATAGAAATCGTGAAGATTTTGACTCCAGAAGAGGAGCACCAAGACTAACAAGAAAATAAAATCGTAACAAACTTGACTCCAGAAGATGAGCACCAAGAAAGCAAAGGAGATGAATGAAATCCACCATAAAGCAAGGAAGAGGAAGTAAATCCAACACAAATGACTGATGTCACCAGCATCAATGCAACATCAGGTCATTCTCACCATTCTCTAGACGAAACTTTCAATGTAATAGACACCATAAAGGACACTCGCACCAATAACTGTGACAATGGCTCAAATTATCCACATGGGACACTCATTGAGCATAACAAGAAAAACAAAAGCCACAAGAAGCACAGCAGAAACGAAAGCAACATGAAGCGTGATAAGAACAACAAAAATCGCAAGAAGCACTGCAGAAACAAGAACAACAACAGCACCAACAAAAACTACAAGCACAACGACCAGAACTACAAGAAGAACAACAAAACCAACAAGAAGGATAACAAAGATAGCGACAACAACAAAGACAGAAACAACAAAAACAGCAACAATAACGGCAACGAAAACAACAAAGACAGGAACGACAGAAACAACAGCAATGAAACAACGACTTGTACAAAATGGTACAACTCTGCACATGAAGGACAATGCCACAGCACACTACAAAACAATGATAAGACTACAAACATGCCATGGGATGACAACGAATCTCACAAACTCACATCTGCTCCAGAACAAGCAAGCACAACAGCTTTCAAGGCAGATGACATACTAAATCGATTCCACAAGCACAGAAAAATTTTTATGTCAGTCAACATCAGTGGTTCGACCATGCAAACACCTCAGGATGACGTCTTGGTTACTTAAAATAACAAGAACACCGATAACATTCACAACGGAGTTGCAATATCGATATCACCACGTCAACAACGAAAAAGTAAAAACTCAATGAACAAATTCATCAAGTTTGGACTCATAAATGTTTTTATTACGATTGGACTCATAAATATAAATTGGCTTTGTAAAATATGCAATAGCACCATCACTTGTATAGATACACATATCGAAAGTAATCTAACTGTTTTGTACATTTTCTTTAACGATGTACAGAAAATATGTAAAGAAAAAAGGGGGGATGTGGTGATTGTGTATCAGTGTAGATGCAATACAACTGAGCAAGCCCTAGAGGGAGCACGGGAGAGCTATAAATACAGAGGGACAGGAAGTGAGGACACACTTCACAGAAGGGGGACTTGGCAGCAGGAAAGGCAGGCAGCATTTGAGGTAGCTGTAAGTTAAGCTCTGAAGACAGAACACATTCACAATAAAGCATCTTCTCCAACTTTGAGACTACGAGCTTTATTAAGACACAAGGAACAACACAATAACATTTTCAGAAAATAAAGGGACATAACTTGGAGGATTTCCGAAAGTGAGAACAAATGTTTCTTTGAAACTAAGCTGTTCCTTTTGGAGATGTTCTGTATTTCATCCTTGATCTTGCAAAACCTCACTGTGGCATATTAAAGAGTGCAACAGTGGAAGATGTAATGAGAGTGCTATGCCATTGTAGCAACCGAAGTTGGCCATTCCCTCAATACAAAATGGAGGAACGCAAAGCTTGCAGGTTAAAATGGACAAAGTTTGCAGCACAAGCAGGGTGCACCAAGCCAATGTATATTCTGTCTGCTAAGAGAGCAGACAGCACCGAAACTAACATTCCGCATACTAATGAGGCAATCTCCGGGACAGTTAACATGGTAATGGAACGATCCCAGGGACAATGGACACAAATAGGGAAGTGATTGGAACATTGTATAGGATACCAGACACCCCGGCACCAGCGGTGTTCGAAGACAAAGCACCTGAAGGCCCGCTCAGTAGCCGAGGGACAGCCTCAGTATTGGGGGGATTCAAACAAATCGATTGGGAAGAGACCCAATCATTCCCCAGCAGATAGAGGGTCCGCCCAAAAGGGCGCGAAGCCCTGGGACTTTTAAAAGACAGATCCCAAACTTAGTTTGTTCTTCTTGACCAGCCCTCCTCTCTTGACCAGCCCTCTCGACCATGCTTTTACCGAAGAAAACCTTGACCGAGACAGAGGAGAGGTTTGGGACAGCAGCTGCCAGCAAAAAAGTGTCTCACAACGATCGCTACCAGAGATAGACACTCCTGACCCCTTTTTAACCCGTACCAACCTGAAGTCTGCGAACCCAGTGCAGAGCAAGAGACCTTGTCCCCTGATGCGGCAGTTCCTTTTAAGATAAGTATTGGTTTATTTAGTGGTAGGAATAGTTTAGTCATCTTTGAGTGTACATGAGTAGATATAAGATGAGAGTAGTTTATTGAGGATAGTTAGAGGTTCCCGATCCCAATTGATAATGCATGTCCCCTTTGACATAGCGGCAATCAGAAATTGTTAGTTAAAATTTTTTTTGCCATAATTGAGGAAAGGATAGAAGTCACGGAACTCGCTGAGGTCAGGGGACCCAAAGACACCGTACTTGGGTGACCCTTCATGATTTCTCATGAAGATCACAAGGAAACAGTGTAGCCACCGAAGTTGGCCATTCCCTCAATACAAAATGGAGGAACGCAAAGCTTGCAGGTTAAAATGGACAAAGTTTGCAGCACAAGCAGGCTGCGCCAAGCCAATGTGTATTCTGTCTGCTAAGAGAGCAGACAGCACCGAAACGAACATTCCGCATACTAATGAGGCAATCTCCGGGACAGTTAACATGGTAATGGAACGATCCCAGGGACAATGGACACAAATAGGGAAGTGATTGCAACATTGTATAGGATACCAGACACCCCGGCACCAGCGGGGTTCGAAGACAAAGCACCTGAAGGCCCGCCCAGTAGCCGAGGGACAGCCTCAGTATTGGGGGGATTCAAACAAATCGATTGGGAAGAGACCCCAGCAGATAGAGAGTCCGCCCAAAAGAGCGCAAAGCCCTGGGACCTATAAAAGACAGGTCCCAAACCTAGTTTGTTCTTCTTGACCAGCCCTCCTCTCTTGACCAGCCCTCTCGACCAGCCTTTTACCGAAGAAGACCTTGACCGAGAGAGCTGAGAGGTTTGGGACAGTAGCCGCCTGCAAGTAAGTGTCTCACAACGATCGCTTCCAGAGATAGACACTCTTGACCCCTTTTTAACCCGTACCAACCTGAATTCTGCGAACCCAGTGCAGAGCAAGAGGCCTTGTCCCCTGATCTGGCAGTTCCTTTTAAGATAAGTATTGGTTTATTTAGTGGTAGGAATAGTTTAGTCATCTTAGCGTGTGCATGAGTAGATTATAATTGTATTATAATAAACTAATTTGTTTGAACTTACTAATTGGTGTATGGTTTTATTGCTTTGAACTTGACCTTGAAACTTGTGGCGGTATCTAACAATACCTGGTGACTCCAGAGCTAAGTAACAAATCAGAGCCAAATCGAGTGTTAAGCACACTCACCCAGAACGAGCAACATTTAGTGGCGACTCCACCGGGACTCGATTAGAAGTGCCCCCCCCAACCCCCCCCCCCACCCCCACTCCGAGAGAACCCAGAAATTTGAATCTGAAATCTAATTGGGAAAAGGGAAAACCACAAGTGTTCAAGAAGTTCAAATCAATACTCATAATTCGGAAGTGTGTTTTTGCGTGCGTAACTAACAGGGTTGTAAGGTTAAACCGAGAGATTTTTGTTGCGACAAACTGTCGGGAGTTTTATAAGTCGGAACATAGTGAAAGCCATACTCGTATTTTATAAGCACTGCCTTATCATCCCTCATTCCAAATTAAAGAGAGCATAGAGAAAAAAGAAATGGCCATGCAGGTAATGGAATGCCTCATGAACCCAGAGCAGTTCGTGGTCGCAGCGACCAACAGTAGCAGAGTAGGTCAGTATCCCGTATGGGAGCTGGAACTCAGGAAGTACCTCAAAGGGAAAGGATGGCCTGAGGAGGGAAAGAATGAGGAGACAGGTCCCGGGAGTACAGGACATACTTGGTGGGAGAACCTGAGTGAAATTCACAAGAAAAGTTTAGGAAAAGCACGCAAGCCGATGGCAATTGTGTCCTGCTTGGCACAATTGCGAGGCACAGAGGAGGTCGTTTGGACGCTCTGCAAAGAGTTAGAGGAAAAGAATAGAATGAGCAAAGTCGACATCTGCGATGTCGAAAAGGATAACATAGAATTAAGAAGGAAGTTGGCAGAGAAGGATAGAGAGGTGGATGATGCCAAGAGGGCACATCAGTCTTGTCTAGCCCATCTGAGCAGCTCCTAAGCCCAGTATGAGAAAGCTTATCAGGATGTGCAGCGCGCAGTTCTGATAAGAGAAGATTCAAAGAAGCAGGTAGAGGCACTGCAAAGGCAATGCTCTGACCTAAAGGCAGCTTTAAGAGCACTCCATGCTGCCACCACTGAGCAAAGGCAAAGCACCGTAGACCACGCTAAATGTAGGTAGCAGATTGCGCAGCTGCAATCTCTGCTTTCTGTGCCGAATGGGTTCCAAGAGACATTTGGGACCCAGTTAGATGAAGAAAATGCCCCAGATTGGCAGGAATTGAGCGAAACCGCGCAGCGCTATGTTCAGGGAACATGTGCGCCAGCAGCGCAATAGAAAAGGAAAGCGCCCCAACCCCCCAAAGATCAGATAGCACCCGCACCAATGAACCCAGTCACCACCCAAAGAAAAGCAACCGCAGAAGGCGCACCCTAGGTCACATACACCACCCCCTTAACCATAACACAACAAAGGGACGCATGTGAGAAAATCACCCCGTTCCTCACCACTGCAGACCCCCACCAATTTTTCGCAAGAGTGAAACAGCAGGCGACCATGTACGGCCTGGATGAGCGAGAGCAAGTGAAGCTCACAGTTTTGAGTTTAGACTCATCAGTAGTAGCAGCCCTCCCCGACCCACAGAACGTTGGAGGAGGCACCCTCGAAGAGATGCATACAGCTATTTTAGACGTGATTGGGTACAACAGAGGAGACCCAGTCGAAGGCCTAAATAAGTGTAGGCAGAAGAGGACAGAGCACCCCACAGCATTCGCAGGAAGACTGTGGATTCATTTCACTGTCGTTTTCGGTGATTTAGACCGCGCACATTTAACGCGCGACAATATGGTTAAATGGACCCGCACCATAATCTCCCACGCCACAGATGCAGGACAGAATGTCTGCAGCAGTTATGACCCCTCAGAAGAGGCCCAGAATGAAAAATGGGTATTAAAATGATTGTCCTGCAATTGGGAGCAAACTGTCCAAGGCAAGGTAAAAGTAAGGACCCCAGAAGAAGCTCAGGCTGCAGCAGATATTCAGGCAGTGAGAACGCACCAACACCCCGCATGGGTAAATGAAGGACAGAACAGTCCCCCACAGAAATCACAAGAATGTTACAATTGCGGACAGTTAGGGCATTTTGCTAGGGAATGCAACGGCCCGCAGAAATCTCAGAGAGGCCAGCAGACAGGCACTCTGACCAGGAACAAAGCAAAGCCAATCCACAGCATAGGGACACAGTCAGGACAGACCAATGTGGACAGAACGGACTGACGGTGTTTGGGCACCCCCACTTGGATCTGTGACACCCTCCGGGACACATCCGGAAGACCGGTGGTCACAGCAAAAATTAGAGGGAAGCCCATAGAATTACTTTGGGACACAGGAGGGTCCCGCACAACCATTAATTTGTCCACTACACTACAGGCAGACATGTGGCCCACTACAGCTTCAATTACACTCAGCGGATTTACAGGTCACTCACAGCAGGAACACATTACAGCCCCTGTATCAATCCAACTAGGGAATATCTCCACCAGACACCCCATTGTTTTAGTTAATCTGCCCCGCACAGCAGAACACATACTGGGCATTGACTTTATGAATGCCCACAGCCTGTTGTTCGACCCAGTAAACCAGTGTGTCTGGCGAATGGCGAAATCTGACAGAGCACCCGCAACGCTCACAGTAGGAGAGTTCGCAAATAGGATTAGCGCAATAGGCGACTATTGTTTTGACCCAACCACACTTAGCACGGACAAACAGGTTAGGGCAGTTTTGAATAAGCACAGGACAGCATTTGCCAGTCACCGGCATGACTGCGGCAGAATGACTGGACAAGTTTAAGTTACTGGACCTGACCCGAGACCACAGAGACAGTATAGATTTCCCCTAGAAGCAGAGGGAGAAATTGGAAAAGTTATCGAGAACCTATTAGAGCAGGGTGTACTTAGGACAGTAGCCTCAACTAATAATGCCCCTATTTGGCCAGTGAGGAAGCCCAACGGATCAGGCGTCTGACCATAGATTATCGGGAACTCAACTAAGTTACCCCAGCAGTAGCCCCCATGGTAGCAACAAGTCCCGAGACCATGCTCAAGCAGGGACTCCACTCCAAATATTTCACGGTATTGGACATTAGCAACGGCTTCTGGTCAATCCCCTTGGCAAAGGTGTGCCAGTACAAATTTACCTTCACATTTAAAGGACAGCAGTATACGTGGACATGCCTCCCACAAGGATTCCACAATTCCTCCTCCATTTTCCACCGACAGCTGGCAAATGGACTAGCAAAATTTTCCCGACCCGAATGTCTGGTACAGTATGTGGACGACCTATTACTGCAGACAGACACCAAGGCAGAGCACACCACACTTCTGTCCGAACTCCTGGAACTATTGCAAGACATTGGATGTAAAGTTAACCCCAGAAAGGCCCAAATATTGGAGCATCAAGTGATGTATTTGGGTACAGTCATCACACAAGGCAAACGCGAGATCAAGTTCAAAAGAATTGACTCGATCGTCAAATTGCCCCTTCCCCAAGATGTTTCAGCCCTCCGGTCGTTTTTAGGACTGGTTGGGTATTATCGGAACCATATCGATGGTTTTGCGACCAAGGCAGCCCCACTCTCAGACCTCCTTAAGAAAGGAGCCCCTTGGGAATGGCTTCCGCAGCATACAGAGGCTGTGGAAGAGTTTAAGAAAGCCCTTAGCGCAGCACCCACGCTACAGGTCCCAGACCAATTCTCCCCTATGCAATAGAGGTAGCGAGCACATATCTGACCCTCTCGGCCGTGCTCCTTCAGGAACGGCAAGAGCAGCTACGACCAGTGGCTTATGCCTCCAGACTTTTAGACCCCGTAGAGCAAGGATTTTCAGCCTGCGAGAGGCACCTACTAGCAGTATTTTGGGCAGTTCAGTACTTTTCGTACATTACCGGACTCAATCCCATCACCATTTTGACCGAACACACCCCCACACAGTTACTTTTAGACGGTCGACTGAAGGATGGTTCAGTGAGCCAGATAAGAGCAGCTAGGTGGACACTTCTGTTACAAGGACGGGACATAACAGTTAAATGAACCAAGACACACACATTTTTAGCGGACAACCTACAGTATCCAGGACAACCCCATGAATGCGAGATAGTAGCCCCCCTACACAACACAGGACACTTCATTGCTAGGACACCCCCCAGGAAGATAAGGTATTCAAGCCAGAGCCCCCAGCACACAGACACGTGAGCCCCACTGAAGATGTATGTGGACGGTTCATCCACAGTTTTAGATGGCGAACGCATCACTGGATGCGGAATTTTTGTCGAAGATGCCCAGGGACGCGCACTGGAGGAGATAGCATTAAAGTTACCAGGTCACTTAGGCGCGCAGGCAGCAGAGCTCGTGGCCATTGCATATATAGTGGACCACCCAGATTCGTTCCCCAGCCCAGCAGACATATATTCGGACAGTTTATATGTCTGTAACAGCCTCACAGATTTTCTACCCCTGTGGAGGACAAGAGGTTTTGTCTCCGCGGACGGGAAGCCCCTTCCATGAGCCCCATTACTCCGCCATATCCTAGAGAAGGCAAAGGATAGGACGTATGGCATCATTAAGGTTAGAAGCCACCATCGATCATCCCGCCCTGGTAATGTGAAAGCTGATGCACTGGCTAAAGCAGGTTCCAGGCGAGGTCACTTTTGGACACCTCCAGCTAGCGCACCAGCTAGCGCCCCTGTGAGTTCAGTTCAGGTCTCACAGACAGACATCGAGGATTTAGTACAGGCACAGAAGCAGGACGAAAATCTCCGGGAGATTTTAAAAGGAAACTTTGTGGCCCAGTACGACAAATTCAAACACGCTTTGACCACACATGAGGGTGTGATTATCAAAGACAAATTGTATGTGGTTCTTGAAAAGGGCAGGGATCAAATGATTGCCTTATTCCATGATAGTCATGGACACCAAGGGATCGACCCTACCACAACACACCTTAGACAGCTCTGTTGGTGGCCCAATTTAAGACAAGATGTTACCCACTACACAGAGAATTGTTTAATTTGTGCTCAGAATAACCCGGAGAGATATTCAAAGAAGGCACAACTCAGCCACAATCACCCCGTTAATGGCCCCTGGACAAACCTCCAGATCGATTTTATAGGTCCATTGCCCCCTTGCAGGAATGGCTATAAATATGTTCTGGTTGTCATAGATACCTTTACCAAATGGGTAGAGGCATTCCCTTCCCGCACCAACACAGCAAAGACAACTGCAAAGATCCTGACCCACCACATCTTTACGAGATGGAGACTCCCCAGAAGTATAGAATCAGATCAGGGATCTCATTTTACAGGACGGGTCATGAAGAACGTCCTAACCATATTCGGAATCAAACAGAATTTTCACATTGCGTATCACCCCCCAGTCAAGCAGGATAGTGGAACGCATGAATCGGACTCTAAAATCGACCCTTAGAAAAATGGTACCAGAGAACAATTCAACTTGGGATTCAGTGCTCCCATTCGCTCTAATGTTCATAAGAAACACTGTTTCAGCATCAACAGGTTTCACCCCACACACACTCATGACCGGACTATGAAAGGATCCGAATTCCTTTTAGGACTCGACATGACCAGCCCAGAAGTGACGGCCCTCACACACGAGAAAACAGTTAAACAACTAGTTGAGACTGTAAGGTCTGCTCAGCTAGCAGCCGCAGTAAAATTGGGTAAAAGGCGGTAACAGAGCAAGGCCTGTTTCAACAAAAATGTCCATACCACAGAATTTCAGGTTGGGCAACAAGTGATGTTATCTGTATATAACCCCAGCATGTTTTTGGCACCAAAATTTTCCGGCCCGTACTCAATTTCGGACAAAATCAGCCCCTCAGTATATAGGATAAAGTACCCTGACGGCAAGACTGCGTGGTTCTATATTAACCAGCTAAAGGCTTATGGAACACAGTCAAACCACTCGCACCATGTCCTGCTAGACGCAGCAGAACACCTCGCCCCGCCCACAAGAGACACCTTTCCACCCTCCCCCTCACAGACAAGTTCCTCATCGGGCTCAACCTCGACTCCGCCCACCGACTCCAGACCACACCCCGGAACGCCCACAAGCTGCCACAGCAGGGACAGTGACAGTGACTGTGAGACTGAGGACAGCCACAGCACTCCACCCTACCGCCCCCACTTCAGTGACTTTGACCCCGACTCCACTGACCCCATGGAGATCACTTACATTAAAAATCCAGACCCACACCCAAACCCACTGCCCAACACTGACGACACCGACAATGCTCCTTCACATTTAGACCCCACGATTTGGCACAGGGGCAATTCATGGAGACTTGTCCACAATGATGAGAGTGAACCCCGGTCACACAACGCCAAAATTGCATGCCTGATCCATACAAGGGTATGGGATCCAGGAGAAGAGGATGACTCTGAGTCTGACTCCCGACACGGCAGCCCCTTTGCGACCCTGTTCGCAGAGACTGATGAGAAGTGAGGTGTCCAGATGATGTAAAAAGAGGAACCGCTTGAGAGAAGCGCTGTCCTTTCTGATGGAACCTGTACGCATGTTTGTATGTTTGTTTGTTAAATGTTTGATATGGAGATTGGCCACTCGCTTTTCAGCTGAAAAGCTTGTGACCACCTCACATGCACGTTAGTTTGTCCGCCGATATTTCTGAGAACTTGACTCAGCTGAAATGTCTGGAGCCCAACTTAATGCTTCACCCTTCACCCCACTAGGAGCATCTTGGCTCCCCCTTTTTTTTTAGGTGCCCCTCTCTTCTGGGAATAGAGGCTGCAAATTCCACAATGACTACATTCTTGGCCGTTCGTTCCGGTTTGCTCAGGCAGTGGAGAAACGGCATTGAGGACCCGCCCTGTCTGAGGACCACCCCTTTGGTCAGCTAAGCTCGGGTACAACACAGCATGCCCTACCCGGGGATCCCATTCAACTCTTACCCGTTGCGGCCCATATGCAACTCATTCGACTTTTCAATTCTAAAGCTTGGTTTCATTTTGTTTAAAGTAGCCCTTCGGCCGCCACTCCATATGCTATATGTCTGGTCCTAAATCCGCTTTTGAAAAAAAAAATGAGGGAGTCACATGGAGGTGACCATCATAAAGGGAAATTTGGAACAAGAGGACAGATATACTTAAAGTCAAGATATTAAGCTGAACACTAACAGATAATATGCTTGATTCCATAGCTTTCGGACATTCGAGAGAGGAACCGAAGCAATAGCACAGCAAGATCCCAGGAAGGAAAGAGAGGAGAAAAGAGACCGAGAAGATGAAGAGCACTCCAGTTGCTATGTTTTTAGTTTTTGTGGCATCTGCGTGGTTGCGCGTGGACGCGAACCCCCTTTCCCACAGTACAACGTTTGCTAACTTCTCCCAAACCCTGACCACCCCCAGCCTAGTCAATGGTAACAGTACCCCGACCTGGTGTACCAGATTTCTGACATGGTACTCCTTGTCATACATCATTGAATCACTTTTGGTGATTGCAGCTCTCTGTATTATAGTCCAAACCCTCAGGATGAGGAAATGGAGAAGGAGAGCCTACCGCTCTCGTGCCTCAACAGTGTACAGAGTGAGATCCCCTATTTTTGGATTCCACCAGTCCCCCGAACCCCTGGAAATGTAATCAAGTATTTATTTTTACACTCAATGCCTTTGTAAAATAAAGAGATTCTTTCTGTCAATGATGTACTTCTGCGCTCGACTGCCGAGTCAGAGAATGACATGTAATAATGCTGCTGTATGAATGATTAAGGATTTAGAATGTTGTAGAATGTTTAAATATAAGATGAGAGTAGTTTATTGAGGATAGTTAGAGGTTCCCGATTCCAATTGATAATGCATGTCCCCTTTGACATAGCGCCAATCAGAAATTGTTAGTTAAAATTTTTTTTGCCATAATTGAGGAAAGGATAGAAGTCACGGAACTCGCTGAGGTCAGGGGACCCAAAGACACCGTACTTGGGTGACCCTTCATGATTTCTCATGAAGATCACAAGGAAAGAGTGTAGCCACCGAAGTTGGCCATTCCCTCAATACAAAATGGAGGAACGCAAAGCTTGCAGGTTAAAATGGACAAAGTTAGCAGCACAAGCAGGCTGCGCCAAGCCAATGTGTATTCTGTCTGCTAAGAGAGCAGACAGCACCGAAACGAACATTCCGCATACTAATGAGGCAATCTCCGGGACAGTTAACATGGTAATGGAACGATCCCAGGGACAATGGACACAAATAGGGAAGTGATTGCAACATTGTATAGGATACCAGACACCCCGGCACCAGCGGGGTTCGAAGACAAAGCACCTGAAGGCCCGCCCAGTAGCCGAGGGACAGCCTCAGTATTGGGGGGATTCAAACAAATCGATTGGGAAGAGACCCCAGCAGATAGAGAGTCCGCCCAAAAGAGCACAAAGCCCTGGGACCTATAAAAGACAGGTCCCAAACCTAGTTTGTTCTTCTTGACCAGCCCTCCTCTCTTGACCAGCCCTCTCGACCAGCCTTTTACCGAAGAAGACCTTGACCGAGAGAGCTGAGAGGTTTGGGACAGTAGCCGCCTGCAAGTAAGTGTCTCACAACGATCGCTTCCAGAGATAGACACTCTTGACCCCTTTTTAACCCGTACCAACCTGAATTCTGCGAACCCAGTGCAGAGCAAGAGGCCTTGTCCCCTGATCTGGCAGTTCCTTTTAAGATAAGTATTGGTTTATTTAGTGGTAGGAATAGTTTAGTCATCTTAGCGTGTGCATGAGTAGATTATAATTGTATTATAATAAACTAATTTGTTTGAACTTACTAATTGGTGTATGGTTTTATTGCTTTGAACTTGACCTTGAAACTTGTGGCGGTATCTAACGATACCTGGTGACTCCAGAGCTAAGTAACAAATCAGAGCCAAATCGAGTGTTAAGCACACTCACCCAGAAAGAGCAACACCATCAACAAAATAAAGAAAAAAATGTTAGCTTAAATATAATATCTTCTAACATAATTTGTTGATGACAAATGTCATGACAATACTTTGTTACATATCGTGCAGCTTACTCTTTTTAGAATATTCATTCTTGGGGTATGAGCATTGTTGGCATCCGTTGCCTTTCCCTAGTTTTGCTTGAAGGTGGTAGTGAGTCCCCTTCTTGGTCCACTCTAGTCCATGTGGTGTAATAACGATTATAGATGGAGTTCCAGGATTTTGACCCATTATCCACATTTTGTTGCAAAGATTATCTTTTCCTAATTGGTTTGATAAGAATACAAGATCATGATTGATTTAATGTCCTCATATATGTTTCATCTTAGTCACTATCTACAACAAATAAGTAAGACCATTGAAAAATTGGCCTTGCATTGCTTGTGGTTTGTTTCAACTGCAGCATATGTTACCAATGCTATTTTACTCTATAAATAGAATCCATCGGGTCACCTTTAAGCCTCCAATAATGGAAAATTGATGAAACTTCTGGGATTTCTTGGTGTAACCTAGAAATTTCACAGCCAGCCTGAGGCCATTGAACCGGACTCTGCATGAATTAAGTATGACCAGAGTTTTGCTTTCTCTACTTCTAAAACAGACAGTCAGCATAGCTGTTACTGCCGTTTATTCCATTTTCAGAACCACCCAAAATACTATTCCATATGGTGCAGAATAACCAGGACATTTTATGTTGGAGGTTAGGGACCAGAAATAAAAACTGCCCTTTTAGATTTAGTCACAACGATGATGTAGTTACCTAGCGGACAGCTAGATAATTTGGCAGGGCAGCAGTTCACACCGGTAATCCCCATAAGCTAAGATGTTTAATTTATTTTTATCCTGAGGAGACGCGCCCTGGTCGATTTTTCCACTCCTCCCTTAAATGCATTGAAATCAAATGCAGCTTCTTCAATGCAGCCCAACCACACCATGGAAATAGCTACCTTAACACTGATAAGAAAGTGAATCATTCACTGTTGGTTTAACTAACACTACACGGTGCATTTCTAACTGAAGAGACAAAAGAGGAATCTTTCCTCTCTTTTCTGAGTTGTTTCTTACCCAGATGCCAGAACATAAAAGGTGCTGTCTTTCTTTTTTGTTCTGTTACTTATTAGTTTCTTCTTTGGTGAAATCTCCTGTGCACCATTCCCCAATACACAGAATAGGCTGGAGATCCTGGCCAAAGTTTTACCAGCCCCCTGGCTGGCAAAATGTCAGGAAAAGCATTCGGGCCCAGGCCCAACTTATTGACTCTACCATGCCATTTTGCCATTGGCTTGAAAGTAGGCAGTGTTGTGTATTTGTTGGTGTTGTGCAGATCTCAGAACAATGAAAATATGACTCTAGTTCTAAATTCAAACAGGTTTATTTACAGAACTTTAAGACATCTCAGAACTTACAGGAGTTTCAACACATAACGCTGACCCTAATGTAATCCTTTTTAGATTTTTATCAGCTCTCTTAATGCTCAACTTCTAAACACAAGCTCAAGAAAGGATACAAGCATCAATAAGCAAACGAGCATGATCAAACACAGATGAAACAAACCATTGGACACTACAGGCAGCAGTACCAATTGCTGAGTAGCCAATTGAGCTATATAAGCTTCTGATCAAAGAAAACCACCAGGATGTTGACACTTTGATACTTCTGATCAACCAATTGACCGTGTGTTTCAAACACGTACACAATTTTTATAGTACCCATAGGATGCCTACAATATAGAAGGCCATTCAGACCATCAAGCTGGCACTGACCCTCTGAAAGAGCACCCTACTTGGTCTAATCCCCTGCCCTATCCCTACACCCATGCGCAATGACCATGCACATAACCTGCACATCTTTCGACACTTAGGGGCAATTTTATTTTTTGTAGTATGGTCAATCCACCCAAACTGCACATATTTGGACTGTGGGAGGAAACCGGAGCAATAGAGAATAGAGAAATACAGCACAGAACAGGCCCTTCGGCCCACGATGTTGCGCCGAACTTTTGTCCTAGGTTAATCATAGAATTTTGGACAATTTTTCATGGCCAATCCACCCAACCTGCACATAGAACATAGAACAGTACAGCACAGAACAGGCCCTTCGGCCCTCGATGTTGTGCCGAGCAATGATCACCGTACTTAAACCCACGTAACCCAACAATCCCCCCACTAACCTTACACTACGGGCAATTTAGAATGGCCAATCCACCTAACCCGCACATCTTTGGACTGTGGGAGGAAACCGGAGTACCCGGAGGAAACCCACGCAGTCACGGGGAGGATGTGCAGACTCCACACAGACAGTGACCCAAGTTGAAATCGAACTTGGGACCCTGGAGCTGTGAAGCAATTGTGCTATCCACAATGCTACCGTGCTGCCCTTAAGAAGTTAACCTACACTCCCTTATTCTACCCTAATCCAAGTACCTATCCAATAGCCGTTTGAAGGTCCATAAATTTTCCAACTCAACTACTACCACAGGCAGTGCATTCCATGCCCCCACTACTCTCTGGGTAAAGAACCTACCTCTGACATCCCCTCTATATCTTCCACCATTTATCTTAAATTTATGTCCCCTTGTAATGGTGTGTTCCACCCGGGGAAAAAGTCTCTGACTGTCTACTCTATCTATTCCCCTGATCATCTTATAAACCTCTATCAAGTCGCCCCTCATCCTTCTCCGTTCTAATGAGAAAAGGCCTAGCACCCTCAACCTTTCCTCGTATGACCTACTCTCCATTCCAGGCAACATCCTGGTAAATCTCCTTTGCATCTTTTCCAAAGCTTCCACATCCTTCCTAAAATGAGGTGACCAGAACTGCACACAGTACTCCAAATGTGGCCTGACCAAGGTTTTGTACAGCTGCATCATCACCTCACGGCTCTTAAATTCAATCCCTCTGCTAATGAACGCTAGCACACCATAGGCCTTCTTCACAGCTCTATCCACTTGAGTGGCAACTTTCAAAGAACTATGAACATAGACCCCAAGATCTCTCTGCTCCTCCACATTGCCAAGAACCCTACCATTAACCCTGTATTCCGCATTCAGATTTGTCCTTCCAAAATGGACAACCTCACACTTGTCAGGGTTAAACTCCATCTGCCACTTCTCAGCCCAGCTCTGCATTCTATCTATGTCTCTTTGAAGCCGACAACAGCCCTCCTCACTATCCACAACTCCACCAATCTTCGTATCATCTGCAAATTTACTGACCCACCCTTCAACTCCCTCATCCAAGTCGTTAATGAAAATCACAAACAGCAGAGGACCCAGAACTGATCCCTGCGGTACGCCACTGATAACTGGGCTCCAGGCTGAATATTTGCCATCCATCACAACTCTCTGTCTTCTATCGGTTAGCCAGTTTGTTATCCAACTGGCCAAATTTCCCACTATCCCATGCCTCCTTACTTTCTGCATAAGCCTACCATGGGGAACCTTATCAAATGCCTTACTAAAATCCATGTACACTACATCCACTGCTTTACCTTCATCCACATGCTTGGTCACCTCCTCAAAGAATTCAATAAGACTTGTAAGGCAAGACCTACCCCTCACAAATCCGTGCTGACTATCCCTAATCAAGCAATGCCTTTCCAGATGCTCAGAAATCCTATCCCTCAGTACCCTTTCCATTACTTTGCCTACCACCGAAGTAAGACTAACTGGCCTGTAATTCCCAGGGTTATCCCTATTCCCTTTTTTGAACAGGGGCACGACATTCGCCACTCTCCAATCCTCTGGTACCACCCCTGTTGACAGCGAGGACGAAAAGATCATTGCCAACGGCTCTGCAATTTCATTTCTTGCTTCCCATAGAATCCTTGGATATATCCCGTCAGGCCCGGGGGACTTGTCTATCCTCAAGTTTTTCAAAACGCGCAACACATCTTCCTTCCTGACAAGTATCTCCTCAAGCTTATCAGTCTGCTTCACGCTGTCCTCTCCAACAATATGGCCCCTCTCGTTTGTAAATACTGAAGAAAAATACTTGTTCAAGACCTCTGCTATCTCTTCAGACTCAATACACAATCTCCCGCTACTGTCCTTAATCGGACCTACCCTCGCTCTAGTCATTCTCATATTTCTCACATATGTGTAAAAGGCCTTGGGGTTTTCCTTGATCCTACCCGCCAAAGATTTTTCATGCCCTCTCTTAGCTCTCCTAATCCCTTTCTTCAGTTCCCTCCTGGCTATCTTGTATCCCTCCAGCGCCCTGTCTGAACCTTGTTTCTTCAGCCTTACATAAGTCTCCTTCTTCCTCTTAACAAGACATTCAACCTCTCTTGTCAACCATGGTTCCCTCACTCGACCATCTCTTCCCTGCCTGACAGGGACATACATATCAAAGACACGCAGTACCTGTTCCTTGAACAAGTTCCACATTTCACTTGTGTCCTTCCCTGACAGCCTATGTTCCCAACTTCTGCACTTCAATTCTTGTCTGACAGCATTGTATTTACCCTTCCCCCAATTATAAACCTTGCCCTGTTGCTCGCACCTATCCCTCTCCATTACTAAAGTGAAAGTCACAGAATTGTGGTCACTACCTCCAAAATGCTCCCCCACTAACAAATCTATCACCTGCCCTTGTTCATTACCAAGTACCAAATCCAATATGGCCTCCCCTCTGGTCGGACAATCTACATACTGTGTTAGAAAAGCTTCCTGGACACACTGCACAAACACTACCCCATCCAAACTATTTGATCTAAAGAGTTTCCACTCAATGTTTGGGAAGTTCAAGTCGCCCATGACTACTACCCTGTGGCTTCTGCACCTTTCCAAAATCTGTTTCCCAATCTGTTCCTCCACATCTCTGCTGCTATTGGGGGGCCTATAGAAAACTCCCAACAAGGTGACTGCTCCTTTCCTATTTCTAACTTCAACCCATATTACCTCACTAGGCAGATCCCCCTCGAACTGCCTTTCTGCAGCTGTTATACTATCTCTAATTAACAATGCCACCCCCCCACCTCTTTTTCCATCCTCCCTAATCTTGTTGAAACATCTATAACCAGGGACCTCCAACAACCATTTCTGCCCCTCTTCTATCAAAGTTTCTGTGATGGCCACCACATCGTAGTCCCAAGTACCGATCCATGCCTTAAGTTCACCCACCTTATTCCTGATGCTTCTTGCATTAAAGTATACACACTTCAACCCATCTCCTTGCCTGCAAGTACTCTCCTTTGTCATTGTTACCTTCCCCACTGCATCACTATGTGCTTTGGCGTCCTGACTATCGTCTACCTTAGTTGCTGGACTACAGATCCGGTTCCCATTCCCCTGCCAAATTAGTTTAAACCCTCCCGAAGAGTACTAGAAAACCTCCCCCCCCAGGATATTGGTGCCCCTCTGGTTCAGATGCAACCCGTCCTGCTTGTACAGGTCCCACCTTCCCCAGAATGCGCTCCAATTATCCAAATACCTGAAGCCCTCCCTCCTACACCATTCCTGCAGCCACATGTTCAACTGCACTCTCTCCCTATTCCTAGCCTCGCTATCACGTGGCACCGGCAACAAACCAGAGATGACAACTCTGTCTGTCCTGGCCTTTAACTTCCAGCCTAACTCTCTAAACTTGTTTATTACCTCCACACCCTTTTTCCTACCTACATCGTTGGTACCAATGCGCACCACGACTTCTGGCTGCTCACCCTCACCCTTCAGGATCCTGAAGACACGATCAGAGACATCCCTGACCCTGGCACCCGGGAGGCAACATACCTTTTGGGAGTCTCGCTCGCGACCACAGAATCTCCTATCTATTCCCCTAACCATTGAATCTCCTATTACTATTGCTTTTCTATGCTCCCCCCTTCCCTTCTGAGCCCCAGAGCCAGACTCAGTGCCAGAGACCTGGCCGCTGGGGCCTTCCCCCGGTAGGTCATCCCCCCCAACAGCATCCAAAACGGTATACTTGTTTTGAAGGGGAACGGCCACGAGGGATCCCTGCACTGTCTGCCTGTTAGTTTTCTTTCCCCTGACTGTAACCCAGCTACTCTTGTCCAGTACCTTTGGTGTGGCTACCTCCCTGTAACTCTTCTCTATAACCCCCTCTGCCTCCCGGATGATCCGAAGTTCATCCAGCTCCAGCTCCAGTACCTTAACACGGTCTCTGAGGAGCTGGAGTTGGGTGCACTTCCCGCAGGTATAGTCAGCGGGGACACCAGTGGTATCCCTCACCACCCACATCCTACAGGAGGAGCATGCAACTGCCCTAGCCTCCATCCCCTCTTACTTTACAAAATTAGCTGCCCCGTGGACCAACTGGACCTCCGCCCTCCGACTCTACTTCCAGTCAGCTGTACTCTAAACTCCTGGCTCCCTTCACGCTCTTTGATAAATATAGGAAATGAAATGTAAGGAGCACCTTACTCCCTCCTCACCTAACTCCCTCAGTCACCAAACTCTCACTGTAGCACTCAAATGCCACAAGCTCAGCACTCCCTCAGTCACCAAACTCTCACTGTAGCACTCAAATGCCACAAGCTCAGCACTCCCTCAGTCACCAAACTCTCACTGTTGCACTCAAATGCCACAAGCTCAGCACTCCCTCAGTCACCAAACTCTCACTGTTGCACTCAAATGCCACAAGCTCAGCACTCCCTCAGTCACCAAACTCTCACTGTAGCACTCAAATGCCACAAGCTCAGCACTCAGTGCAAACAAAGTCTGCACTGTAACTAGCTCCTATTTATACTGTGACTCTAGCTTCTGAAAACTGGCCTAATGCAATTAACTAATTAACAAGCTCCAGCTGCAAGTAAGTCCAAGTAGAACCTTGTTTAAAGCTGATTCAAAATTCACCTTCTTATAGACCAAACAGCAACTTTTAAGTTAATTAACTAAATAAAAGAAATACTAGACTTTAAATAAAAATGAACCCTTATACTCCCTCAGTCACCAAACTCTCACTATAGCACTCAAATGCCACAAGCTCAGCACTCAGAGGAAACCCAGGCAGACACCGGGAGAACGTCCAAACTCCATACCGTCATCCGAGTTTGGAATCTAACCTGAATCCTGCCGCTATGAGGTAGCAGAGTGAGGGACCACTGTGTCACTGTGATACCCTTCTCCCGGGAAGTTGCTGATCACTCACCGTGACTGCTTGCACCACATATCTCAGACCTCTGCTGATAGATGGTTATGCAGTTCAGCACAGCTGAATGTGGAAACATAAATAAGAACAGAGATTAATTGGACCAAATGTTCTGTTCCTGTGCTGTAAATTCCAGATAATTTTAAGAACTGTCTTGAGTTTTGGCGGAGGAGCTGGGAAAATCATATGGAAACTTCAGAAGATTGTTTCAATTTCTGATTTCCAACACTCCTGGCTTTTCACTGCATCTCAAAGAATAACAATTGACTTATTACTGTAATAGGTTAAATGATTCCTGCTCCAGCCTGGAGAGAGTACGAAAAAGCTCTTGAATTTTCCTTGTTGAACACCTGCTTCACATATTCGCTCCTATCTACAGTAAAAGGTGTCAACAATTCTGAATCATTTCTCTCGTTGTTTAGAAAATCTAAACTTCTAATATTTTCAGAAAGGAAGCAAAACATTGCTATGGTCCTCAAAAGGTTAGTGTACTATTAAATACAGAGATGGATGAGAAACTAGAACATGGTGCTAAAGGAAAGGCCTGAATACAAATTGCCAAGACAATTTCATCTTTCCATCGTATTTTTCACATCAATTTCAGATGAATGAATTGTTCTGTAATAAGGAGTGAGCAAGTGAGGTATGAAGGATTGGGTGACAAGGTTTTCTATTTTTCTTGATGAAATGTGTTTCATACATATATTCCTATCTGCAGTTTCTGCCATTATAACAGAACTGTACAGAACCTTTTGCTGATTTGACCGCTGTGCCCTTCTCACTAATACGGTGTGCAATACAATTCAGTTATTGTCACTTCCAGTTCTTCGGCTCTAAAAGACTCTCCGTAATCCTGAAGTAACAAACAACAGGACAGTGCTTGAAAAGGAAGGGTTGCACTTAAATGGCACTTTGTCATAACACTCCAAAATTCTGAAAGTTCTTCCCAAGCAATGAATTGCTTTGAAGAGTACAGACCGTTTTTGTGTAGGTAAAGATGGCAGCCATTTTGCACAGAAAAATCCCACAAACAGTGATGAGATGAATTAACAAATATGCTGTTTTTGGTGTTCCTGGTTGAGAAAGGAATCTTGGTTAGGACACTCAGAAACATTCAGCATTTCTTCATACAGTGCCATGGCAGCTTCAATGATTGAACAGGGCGTCAAGGGCTGGAAAATGTATCAGTTTAATACAAGACTGTCATAGGCAGTAACGTGTTTTATGCCGGCTTTTTAAATTCCTTCAGCTTCACAGCGCCAAGGACCCGGGTTCGATTCCCGGTTTGGGTGACTGTCTATGCGGAGTCTGAACGATTCTCCCGCGTCTGCGTGGGTCTCCTTCGGATGCTCCGGTTTCCTCCCACATGTCCTGAAAGATGTGTTTGTTAGGGAATTGGACATTCTGAATCCTCCCTCAGTGTACCCGAACAGGCGCCAGAGTGTGGCGACGAAGGGATTTTCACAGTAACTTAATTGCAGTGTTAATGTAAGCCCAGCTATGACACTAATAAAGGTTATTATTATTTTTACAATTTGTTTCCTAATTTTGCAATGTGCATTCTGAAAAATCTCTACTTTTTAATCCAAATTTATCGTGAAATATTCATTATGAAAAATAAGTATCTAACAAGGCAAATTCTTAAATATTATTTCTCAACAAACAAATCATATTTAAAGTCAAAGGAATGTTAAATCATTATTAATGACTTCTAGCACTGTTACGTGCTATTACTCCGTGACCCTCTCAATCTTTGAACTGGAGTGAGACATGAGCCTAGTTGGCAACATAGAGGGGGAGACCCTAAAAATTTTGGGAACATTCGTGACTCCAGTGTCATATCAGCAGCAAGATGGCCGATCATTGTCAAGGGACCAAGCCTGATGTGGTGAGGTTGGTTGTGCAGAATGAAGTTGAACTGGTTGGAAATTTTTCCAATCTCGGACAGCGTCTTTCAGGAAGTATTGAACAGATTCAAGGACATGTTCCAGAATGAGTTGGGTCGAATAAAGGGAGTAAAGGCCTTGATTTATGACAACCCAGACTCAGCACCCAAGTTTTTTAGAGCAAGACCGGTTGCTTATGCCTTGCACAAAAAAGTGGAAGCCGAACGTAAAGTCCTGGAAGAATTGGGAATCATCACACTGTTGTCTCACTTGTTGCAGCTCTGCCAACCTCGCATTGCGCGATTTCCCGAGTGGCAGATCCGCCAACAAGGTCCAGGGCCCTCTGCTCAAACGTGGTGAGGGGCCGCAGGATGGGCGAACCCCCTCCCGTCTTGTTCCGCTCACGGGTGTTGTGAGCAGTCTTGTCCTGTTGTGGGAGGGGGCATAGGTAGATCATTACAATACGGCAGGTATCAGCAGTCCGTTCAGATACTGGCACAGTTTGGGGGTCAAGTTGTAATAAGACCATTGCATCTCTCCACGGGGGCCAGAGCGCTGGGTCTGTGACAACTTTGTGAACCACCCTCAACTCACTCTGCCCCAATCCCCTTCCACCCCCCGTGCCGGGGTGGAGGTGGGTGATTAAGTAAAGAGGGGGAGGAATGGTTGTGACCCGGGGCACCCTCTTGGCACTTACCCTGGCAGCCCTGGTGAGGTCGTGCATCTTCTTCCGACATTGGTCAGCTGAGCGGGGGGTCTGCCCCACAGCACTGACGGCAGCAGCAACCTCACGCCAGGCCTGGCGCACCTCGCTGGCAGGGTGGCGATGCCCTCTACGCGGGCAGATGATGCCCCTCCTCTGCTCGATGGATTCGAGCAGCATCTCAACATCAGCCTCCACGAATCGCGGGGCTGCTCTCCTCAGCTCCGACATCCTGGCATAGTTTCTGTGCTCGCCCGCGCCTTTTTACGGCGTCGGGCGGCGTCACGTGGGCGTGTTCGTAGTGTTGCCGCGTTCCTGCGTCATCGCGCACGTGATTGACACGGCTCCGTTCCTAGCCCATTTCCCGGACGTGAATACCTCGGGAAATGGGCCGTGTCGGGCCGTCGCAAAACTCGGCCGTTTTCACGGCCAACTTCGCGATTTTCCGCGGGTGCGGAGAATCGCGCCCCCAGTCTCAGAAATGGTGAATTCCACTGTTTGTTCCTCATTACTACTTTCTAGCTGGCATGGCTTCATGCCACTGCAGACTAGATGTGCCAGACCCTTATTTTAATCCTCCCCTGTGTTTTTATCAAACGTATTTAGTGATTACAATTCACCCTATGCCTTACATTGTTATCACTATCAGAAATTTACATTGCCATTGCTACATCATCACAACCACATGTCCCCCTTTCAAGGTCTTAATTTCAAAGTTTCTCGCAGTCTGGCAACCTATGACCCTTCCAGACTTTCGTTCTCACCACTGTCGGAGGAGCAATCGGCTCTGTCGCTATTGGTTCTTCCTGTAAATTTGGAGGTTGTTTTGGCATCTGAGTGTGTTTTCATCCTTTTTTTCCCATTCATTTCTCTTGAACTGCATTTGGTTGGTACAGCTGTTGGTCTAATTGATCCTTGTTGCCCTCACCTGTTTTCTTGTGGGGTGGATGAACATTGCACTCAACTTCCTGTCATTTCTTTCGCTTCTTCCATCATCATGTGGCCCATCGCAAGATTTGTGGAAGATTACAGGTGGAACCTTACCAGAATTTGGCAAAGTGTTATGCTCAGACAGAAAACTGGTGTGTAAGTCTCCAGTTGCACAGGCCAGCTTTCTCACAAAAGCTTGAGACTTTCAGGCAAAGAAAAATGAGTGGGCATGGTTTACGTGGGCGGGACCTCATAGAGCTGGAAATTGGTTCCAAAGAGATTGGCGTGCCATTTCTAATGGTTGCCCCGGTCAGCGCTTTGCCTGACGGACCCCAGATCCCCACCACGGAGGTCTCAGGGGCTCTGCCCCACCCCTTCCCCCCAATGACAATCTTCACCGGCATTTCCCGCGACTGCCTCACGTCTGTCCAAACGTATTGTAAACCTCACTGACGTGACGTCACTTTGGTGATGTCTGAATATTTTGTGAGGGGATCATTTGATGGGGAGGGGGCACTAATAAAGTTTAAATCAATGAAAAAGCGTTAAAATGAGGTTCACACCTTTTGTGGCTGTGAATCTTGAGACATTGCTGGCAATGGAAGAAAATTAGAAAATACGATCTCTCCATCAAGAATCGTCTTTACCGATTCTAGCGGGATTTTCCACCCATACCACCAATCCCGTGGAGTGAGTATGGGCTCACTATCCCGCCCATCAAAACTCTTTCCCAATACTCCCTAAATTTCTGATTATTTTCTTCTTTCCAAGCTGTTTTTCAAGTGGATGAATCATTTCACTTAGCTCAGCTACTCTGGCAAGTTGAGTTGTGTTTTCTTCAGAGTTATTTGTTGTACTTTGTTTGACACCTTCACCCGGCCATTCAGTTCTTTGTGGGATCTTTCTTATTGTCACTGTTTGTTCCTTGGAGTCTTTCAATTCACTCGTTAGATCAACTATCTGTTTTGGAGAATTTCTCTTATCTTCTTTATAAGTCTGGATTTGCTCTTCCGTTTGTTGCATCCCAACTTCCATGTTGTTCAAATTAGACTGAAGTTCAAGAAGTTAATCAGTTTTGGTTGTGAATCCTGCTTTCAAGTAACTGTTCTGATGCATCAGCAATACTTTCTCCTGTTCCAAGTGTTCAGCACGATTCTTACTGGAGATTGCTGATGCATGAAATCCATCAGGTTTTAATTGAAGATCTATCTTTATTGAATGTGTTTCTACAAGTTCATCATTTAAACACTTCAAGTCCTATTTCAAGTGTTCTACTTCCTGTGAGAAACATTTCAGTTCTCTTTTTCCTTTCCAAACTAATTTTTTGTATGTGAAACTCTGCACAGGTCAGTTTTTCTTTAGCACAACATAATTCCTCTGCATTATTCGTCAAGCTCATTCTGAAATTGTTCTTTGACCAATTGTTTATAAGACTCTTAATGTTCTTTTTTAGAAAAGTCCTACTTGTTCTTGTCATTCTAGGTTCTTAATTTTCATCTCTTCTCTTTTGAAAAGTAATGTTTTCCCAAGTTTTCTTCCACATGTCCAAATATTTTCTGCAGTTCAGTTCTCTCTTGTACATGTTGGCTTGCTCTTTGAATATAAAACATTTCCTAATCTTCTCTACTAACTGGTTCTTTAGTTCTTTCAGATTTGAACTAATTTAATTTTGTTTCACTTCAAAATGTTCCAGAGGAACAAACTCTGACCTGATGAATCCTTGCAACATGTGAAGGTCCTTTGGCTGATTCTTCTTTTAATTGTGAAGCTCAATTACTTTGTCTGAGTTTCCTTGTGATTTAACAAAGTCTCAATGAGATTATTCTACTGTTCCCCCATTCTGCTATTCAAGATTGTCTTTATGACTTCATGCTGCTGAAAGAAGATGCATATTTGTCAAATCTAGCACAGTGGTAGCACTATCGCTTCACAGCGCCAGGGTCCCAGGCTCGATTCCCGGCTTGGGTCACTGTCTATGCGGAGTCTGCACATTCCCCCTGTGTCTGCGTGGGTTTCCTCCAGGTGCTCTGGTTTCCTCCCACAAGTCCCGAAAGATGTGTTTGTTAGGTGAATTGGACATTCTGAATGCTCCCTCAGTATACTCAAACAGGCGACTGCGGTGACTAGGGGATTTTTACAGTAATTTCATTGCAGTTTTAATGTAAGCCTCTACTTGTAACAATAATAAAGATTATTATTATTATAATGATCGGGTGCTGCAGCTTGCAATGCAAACTTTGGAGCAATCAAACTTTGGAGGCCAGATACACATTTTATTAACATCTCTGTCCTCTTTTTTTCTCTAACTCATAACTTTTGTTCTCATGAGTTTGTCTTGTTCCTAGTTTTTTGCTTTTATCTGGTATACATTGGGCTGGATTCATCATCTAGCAATGCTGGAAACGCGATTCGCAATCGGGCGTCTGACAAAAGCCGATGTTCGCGCCAACAATGATTTGGACGCAATGCTCAAGTCCCTCCCTGGTGGCGGAACCGGGGTTTGCGTCCCGCTCTGGTGGAGGCATACAACATTGACATTTGCACGTATTTAAATGTGATTAACGGCTTGGACATTTCACACGCTGTCCTTCTGCAACGCTCTGCCCCACTCAGGCAAAGATCTCGTGGGCGTGAATTACTACAAGCATTTACAAACGTGCACTGGGTGCTATGGCTGTGGAGGGGGAGCGGGAGTCTAAAGAAACACTGGAAAACCATTGTAAGCAGTCTGGTTTTCTGGGGATGGCTGCCCAGGCCGTGGGCAGTAACAGGAAGCGACTTGGGGTGGCTTGGTTCAGACCGTCGTTGCTGCAGTCTGGTTTTTTCAATGCACCCCTTCGGTGTTACTTACAGGTTCCTGGCTGTTCACACTGAGTGCTGCCTGTGTCCTCTGAATGCTCAAAAAGCTTCTGGTCATCTTGGAGCCCATCCAGATTGCCCCTCTGGACACCCTCATATGCCAGCAGAATCATCAAAGGGATTGGCATTGTCAAGCTCAATCAGGGGACCACCAGGTGTTGGCACTCCTCAGAAGAGTTGCCCCACTGCAGAGGAAGCAGGGGATCATCAGAGCTAACCCCAAACAGAGAACATCTGCACCGTGACCTTTGGAGCCCTCCCTGCTTAGCTGCCTCTCTAAGGGCAGAGGTCTCACCAATGACCCCCACCACTCTAGGCCACAAGCTGTCTCCTCCTGGTGAGGCTGGCAGCACTGATTGCCTTGGACACCAACTCCCAGATGGTCTTCATGAGGGCGGACCCGAGTCTGTGGCCGATCCTGAGGAAGAGGATGTCCCTCTGGCTCCTCACTGGCATGAAGCTTTGGTTCCAGGTCAGACTCTCGATCTCGGAGGGCAGTGGGAGGGGGGGGGGGTTAGGTCTTCTATGAGCTATCTTCATGTCTGCAGTAAGTGTGTGATAAATGGAGCGTTTAAATACAGCTTCAGCTGCCTGGGTTTTTTAACTCCAGCCCCAGCAGTTAGAATGCCCCTTGGGCCAGGAATTGCTCTGAATTTGTGCTGGCAGATGCTGGTCCATTTGCATGTCCTGACTCTCTTACTGAGTAGCACTCCCAACAGGAGCGCGAACTGGACACAATTCAGTCCCGGGCTCAACAATTTTGCCAGAATTTACCTGCTGCTGTTATTCACTTTTCCTGCCGACAGCGTGTCCATGAATTTCCTGGCAGCGTGGGGTGGTTTCAATGGGAAATCTCATTGACAAGCGGTGGTAAGACAGAATCACCCCACTAGCGAAAGGCGCGCCGTGGAGAACATGCAGCTGGGGAACTGGAAAATTCAGCCCTTCATCTCCCAAATGGAGAATCCTGCCCAATAGCTCTAGAAATAGTCCACTATTTCTGTGGTGGAATACAATTTATCAACATATGTAAGGAGCTGGCTTTCCCTGTGAAGGTCGGGATCATGACATTGGGATCATTTGCAGTCCCAAGCTGAGCTTGAATATTTTGCAGTCCACCTACTGAGGCTACTTTAGAGGTGGCCACCTCCATGTTTGCTCGACAGCTAAGGATGGGCGGAAATTCAATGGGAAAGCACTCAGAATGGGCCTGCTGAAATAGAAAGCGATTGCGATTGCGGCTCAAAATGGAGGCACTCTCAAAAGGCTGCAGAAGGTTCCATAACAAGGAGGTCACTGAGCTTTTCAGGACACCAGGAAAGTGAAACCCACCACCTGGATGATTCTGACTGCAACTCTGTCAGAGGGGCCTGCAAAGAACATTTAACGGCTCTTCAACATCCTTCCAGAATGCTGGCTTGAAATCAGGGAGTCGGTCTGACCCCTGGTTAGTTCCATCTGTGCGGGGAAATGGCCTTGAAAAGGGTACTTAATGGACTTGATTGACTTCCTATCTTCACAGAATGTGTTGCTGATACCTGATCCCCCTTGGCAGCTCAGCATTGGGAATCGACTGGACGCCGAAGAACTTGGGGAGCTGCCCCAGTGTATGTTTTTCACTACTTTCTGGGCCCCACCTCCAAAGTTGACTTCAAAGGAGCTGGGAAAATTCCAGCCAACGTGCCCATTTGTGCAAATTCTGAAACAAGATGGTAATTAATTTATAGGAAAGACTGATCACACCCTTTCTTTTTAACATAAATCAATTGTGTCAAATAATGCAATTTTAACTGGCAAGTTTGACGAAGAAAAGATACATGAGAAAGATACAGGAAATTGTGGTGGAGTTAGGCAGCATAGTGACACATCTTGAGATGAAAAAATGATTGCAACCATATTTGTTTTTTTCAGTTTACACCCCCCTAATTCCTGATAGTTATTTTTATTCGTTGGGAGACTTTGGTTATGTTTTCAAAGCCATCGTTCAGAACATAACCACAATTGAATTGAGCAGGGTAGAATGCAAGGCAAATCAATAAGTAGTGATTAAATGATGACAAAAAGCTTTTAAAAGTCTGTAAATTAAGGCAAAAGTAAAGGCCTGAGAAGGAAAAGGAGCACCATGTTTAAAGCTCTTCAGGAAAGAGGAACTAAGTACAGAACTACTTTAATTCACCTAATTTTAAAAGGAAAATGAAGTTGATCAGCATTTTTTCAGCTTTGGAAGAACACGAGGGAAACATTTGGAGGCGCAATAACCATAGTTGTAATAAAGTCCGTGAAAAAGATAATTGAGTAGAATGCAAAATTGGGTTACCATTACACTACAGCTGATTTTGTGCTCCTATTTAAAAATAATTTATATCTTATTTCATGAAACTCCCGACATCCTGATACAAGAAAACACTGCCAAATGGAAGGAGGATCTTGTTAGGGTTCGATGAGTTCAGGACAGCAACTTGCATTTGTGATATAATAGATTGGTCGCCTGACATCATTTGGCATTCTGATTAGCACAGCGACTCATATCTTATGTGGCTGTCACTGGCAGCTGGTTGCAGAGCCTTAAAGGAATGATCCTCTCGGTGTACAGAAGACCAAAGGGCTGGTTTAGCACACTGGGCTAAATCGCTGGCTTGTAAGGCAGAACAAGGCCAGCAGCGCGGGTTCAATTCCTGTATCAGCCTCCCCGAATAGACGCCGGAATGTGGTGATGAAGGGCTTTTCACAGTAACTTCATTGAAGCCTACTCGTGACAATAAACGATTATTATTATTATAAAAGCAGCTTCTGCACGTGTTACTGTAGGGTAGTTTACAAACACTGACACAATGGAGCTGAAAGTCCTTTTCGGATTCCCCATTCCTGCACTTATACCGGCCACCACGGCCAGGTGCCCTGGCCACTGAGGCAACAAGCTACCAACCCCTTGAGCATGCATGCATCAGACGGTCTAACCCTGTCATTGTCTGGTTGCCCCACCCCCAGGAGAAGGCCGCGCACAACTGCCGGGAGGAGGAGAAGACAGGAGGGGGACCGCTTGACCTGCAGCCCCTCACTGTGGCAGAGAAGAGGACACTGGATGTGGTCGACGGCCCGGAGGAAAGAGAGGTCACTGAGGTGGAGTTCGGCCGCAGGTGAGGAAGTGAGACCCCGCTTAGTTGCAGTTCCCCATGACACGTGTCAACTCCTCCTCCAACACCACACCATCACCACCCTCACAAACACCCTCACCCCCACACAATCCTCACACCCACTCCACCCTAAAACCCACACCACCCCACACCACACTCACCAAAACCCTTACCCCCACACCACCCTCACCCCCAACCTCACCCCACCCTCACCCCCACACCACCCTCACCTCACCACCCCTCGTCCCCACTCCACCCAGCCCGGGGTATAATCATGTATCTTGTCTTGTGTCTTACAGGATCTGCTGGGGATGGGGTTGGTCCATCTGGAGTACCTTGTCCACAGCCAGAGTCCCCCGTGAGCCGAAAAGCATTAAGAGCAGCTCGGGCACCAGTCTCCGCCTGAGACTCAGGAGACTCCAGAGCTTGAGTCGGAGGATCACAATGATTTCCTGTCACAGATATCTCCAACACCCTCCACCATCCCAGAAATGCTGGCCTTAATTGGGCACTTTAATGAAGAGGCTCCTGGGACACTGTCTAGTGCGTACCACACAGCTGCTCTGGTACAACAGGTGGAGATAGGAACACCCGAAGGGACGGACGGTCGGAGGGCGGGCAAACCCAAGAGCTAGCTGCCGTTCAGTCGGGTTTCAGGCTCCTGGATCAGACAGTCCCATCAATCATGGAGATGCAGTCACAGAGCCAGGGACTACATGAGGGGTTGCCAACGAGTATCCAGCAGGTGCAGTTGGAGGAGTCCAACTGCGTGAAGCAGCAGGAGGTGGTGCCAACAATGCGTGCCACCCAGGCCAACATCGCACGGATGGCATCCGCTGTGGAGCATTGGGAGTGACGGTTTTCGCTATGGATCAGCATGCTCAAGGCCTGGGGCATTCTGTGCGGGTGCTTGCCGAGGCCAGGGCAGGCTTAATGACTCAGAGGAAAACCAGGAGACACCTGGACATCGCAGCGGTGCACCTGAGCTTGGCCCAATCAGAACAGGCCATGGCTGGCAACGTCGCCAGCATTGCCCAGGTGCTGGCCGACATGGTGCAGACACAGAGGGAAGTGGCCCAGTCCCAGATGGCGCCGTCACTGTTTGAGGTGACAGAAAGCCAGAGGTGGTGGCACAATGAGTGATGTGGTACAGTCCCAGAAGGAGATGATCCACTCCCTGGCTCCAAGGCTGTGAGCATGCGGACCCTGGCCGAGACCAGAGCGGGTCTCCAGGATTGGTAGCCGACAAGTGGCGTGGGAGCCTCAGGGACTCACGGGATAGCTCTGCTCACACCCCTGTCCTATGGAGTGGCCCGGGGGCCATTGGGCACCCCGAAGAATGAAGAGGTGACGAGGTCCGTGCCGGTGACTCCCGTAGGGGAGGTGCTGGAACACCGCAGCACCTCGGACTTCACCACAGCACCTCGGACTCTCCCCCCTCCTCCCCAACCCCCACCCCCTGTCCCTGGTGCATATGGTGGGCAGAACAGGGCGGCACCACGCCACCTGGGACACCTGGGCTGCAGCCGGGCCCATGCAGGCTCGGTCGCTACAGAAGACGACCGCCAATGGGGACCAAGGTCGCAGGACTGGAATCACAACAGGTTGCCTCCACTCCTGCTGTACCATCTGGAGAACTACCAAGATGTAGCATTGGGGCTCATAAGGCCAGAAAGTTCAACACCGACTAAGTTGGCATGGGCGCAGGGCACAGTTTGGTGCGGCAGGTATAAATCACGGAGGGAGTTGCAGGCAGGGGAGGCCGTGGGGGAGAGGGGGGGGGGGGGCTGAAGGGGTGTTGGAGTGGGATATACCTAGCCAGCCCCCCCCCCCCCCTCACTAACTGGTGAACCTGGAGGCAACCAGCGACACTCATGCATATTGTCCCTGGTGCACCGTTCGTACAGCCTCCCATGCCTGCCTGGGCCCCTTGTCCTTCCCATTCTCGTTCTCCCCCACATCCTCCTCATCAGATGAGGACTGATGTTCTAACTCCTCCTCCAGCACGTTGCCCTTCTGCTGCACGATATTGTGGAGGACGCAGCAGACAGCCACGATACGGGCTACCCTCTCAGCGCCATACTGAAGGGGCCCTCCATCGTGGTCGAGACACCTGAACCATATCTTCAGGTGGCTGAAGCACCGCTCAATCACACTCCTGGTTGCGGCATGGAAGTCATTGTAGTGGGTCTCCGCGTCTGTCTGTGGCCTCCAGGTAGGCGTCATCAACCTCAACCGCAGTGGGTAACCCCTGTCCCACGGGAGCCAACATCCCCACCGGGGTGGGTATCTCGAACATGTAAATAATCGTCGAGTGTGCCATGATGAAGGCATCGTGCACACAATCTGGGCGTTGGGCGCAGAGGTGAATGATGCACATCTGATGGTCACATAGCAGCTGCACATTCATCGAGTGGAATCCTTTTCAGTTTGTGCAGAGTGGCCTGTCAGTGAACCACACTGCCGGGAACTTGGCCCATCAGAGGAGAATTGTGGACCCTCTGGAGAATACTGGGTGGGGCCCCGCTAATGAAATGAAAATAGTGTTTACTGTGCGTGCATTCCGGTCCACATTGACACAGCTGTCGAGGTAACGAAGAATTCCGATTTGGCGTCAAATCGATTTTGGCATCATAGCCTAGTCTCCGCTCAATTGCATTTCTCAATTTCGGTGTCAGCCATGGAGAATCCCACCCCCAACTTTAACTTTTTGTTGAGGAGAGTGGCTATTGAACAGAATCAGAGTTTCGCTGTTGTACTTTTAAAAAAATGCACTACTCCTTCATCCACAACTATAACACAAGTTACAAAATCTATCTTGTACTGTAATGTTCACAGTAAACACACAGTCCATGTAAACCAACAGGTGACCTCTGCTCAGACACACCACACTGTAAAACCAAGTGACAGACGTGACCCCAAACAGATGCTATCGCTCTCTCAAGTGCCCCCAGACGCATGTCACAATGTGAGCCAACAGGTCTCATTGGAGTTCTGTCTTTCACATGAGGGTGTCCAAACTACCCACTTTTGAACCTTCCAACAGAAAATGCTTTCTCTTGGACCTCCACAAGTGTCCACCTCCAAGTTTTCAATCTCTCCTTCTGACGTGGATAGCATGGTAGCACAGTAGTTAGCACTGTTGCTTCACAGCTCCAGGGTCCCAGGTTCGATTCCGGGCTTAGGTCACTGTCTGTGTGGAGTCTGCATGTTCTGCCTGTGTCTGCATGGGTTTCCTCCGGGTGCTCCGGTTTCCTCCCAAAGACTTTTTACAGTCCAAAGATTTGCAGGTAAGGTGGATTGGCCATACTAAATTGCCTTTAGTGTCCAACAAAGTTAGGTGAGGTTACTGGGTTATGGGGATAGAGTGGAGGTGTGGGCTTAAGTAGGGTGCCCTTTGTAACGGCCGGTGCAGACTCGATCAGCCAAATGGCTTCCTTCTGCACTGTAAATTCTATGATTCTATGTTCCTCTCCCCTGAATTGCCATGTGCATTCAAGTTTCACGTTCCCTACATGTTGCAAGGTACTCAAGTCATGTCAACAGAACACCACCGTTTCACAGTCCCGTTTAAAGAGTTACAGTCCTTTGGCAGTCTCCTTGGATCTCTGTCGTCTCGCAGGCTTATTGTGCTCTAAATCTACTTCCTGTAGTTTTCTCACTTTAAACGTGGAGCTCTCATTCTTAAATTCATTGAACAGGATTTTTTTCCAGATTCCTGTTCTTTACCTTGGACTTAACCTGCAGGTCTTCTTGGGGCATTTTTCCTATTCCAATAGGACCTACTTTCTCCCCACATTACCCTCTCCCAGTAAACCGCTGGCAGGTTGGTGGCCAGAACTCACTCGACATTCACTAACACTTTAACTTTAGAAAATCTCATTTCAGATTAATTTTCTTAGCAACCAAACCACTTCCTTCACCATGGAGCTCAATCAACAGCTGAACTAAAAACTGTTTTTCTGCCTCTGTAGCTTCCCCTCTGGATCCCTGTTGCTAGGTAACAACACCATTTTTGTTCTACTTTGTTTTTCTTTTAAACTTCCCTTAAAACTATTTCAGGGGTCATAAAACCTAATTAAAAATGCAGGTTATACAAACAGCTCAAGCTATCTCTGCTCTAAAATAACACTAGACCCAGGTTTTATGCGTTTAACATACAATTTTTTTAAAAAACTTAATGCTTTATCTTATTCCTAACACCCTTAAATACAAATACAACTTACTTAAAACTATTTCTATTTCAGAATCACAGAATACTACCATGCAAATGAGGCCCTTTGGCCCATCAAGCCAGCACTGACGCATGAAAGGCTCTGATCTGCACACCTCATCCCACTTGCCAGCACTTGGCCCATAGCCTTGATTGTTATGGCGTGCCAAGTACTCATCCAGGTGCATTTTAAAGGATGTCGGCAAATCTCCTCTACCACCCTCCTCGGCAATGCATTCCAGAGCATCACCATTCTCTGGGTAAAAACATTTTTTTTCAAATCCCCCTGAACCTCCCACCCCTCACTTTGAATTTGTGTCCCCTCATAACTGACTCTTCAACTAAGGGGAACAGCTGCTCCCTATCCATCTTGTCTATGCCCCTCATAATCTTGAATATCTCAATCAAGTCACCTTTCAGTCTTCTCTGCTCCAGAGAAAACAATCCAAGCTTATCCACCTCTTTATAACTTAAATGTTCCATCCCAGGCAACATTCTGGTGAATCACCTCTGCATCCCCTCCAGTGCAATTACGTCCTTCCGACAATGTGGGGACACAATACTTCAGCTGTGGCCTCGCCAAAGTTCTATACAGCTCCATCATGATCTCCCTGCTTTTGTACTCTATGCCCAATTGAAAAGAGTGAGTGTCCCATATGCCTTTTCCCCCACCCTAATAACCTGCCCTTCTGCCTTCAGAGATCTATGGACAAACATGCCAAGGCCACTTCGTTCTTTGGAACTTCCCAGTGTCACACCTTTCATAGTATATTTCCTTGCTAAATTACTCCTTCCAAAGTGTATCACCTCACACTTTTCTTGGTGAAATTCCATCTGCCACTTAGCCACCTATTTCACTATCCCGTCTACATCTTCCTGTAACCCATGGCACTCAAACTCATTGTTAACCACCTGGCCAATCTTTCTGTCATCTGCAAACTTACTGATCCCACATCGTCATCCAAGTCATTTATATAAATGACAAACAAAAGGTGGCCCAGCACGGATCCCTGTGGTTCGCCACTGGCCATTGGCTTCCAGACACTAAAGCAGCCATTAATCATCATGCTCTGTTTCATACTGTTAAGACAATTATGAATCTACCTTATCAAATCACTCTGTATCCCATGTTCATTTGTCTTCTTAATAAGTCTCCCATGTGGGACCTTGTCAAAGGCTTCGCTGAAATACATGTAAACTACATCAACTGCAATACCCTCATCTATACACTTGGTTACATGCTCAAAAAAAATCAATAAAATTTGTTAGGCATGACCTCCCTCTGGCAAAGCCATGCTGACTATCCCTGATGAAGCCTTGCCTCTTCAAGCGGAGATAATTTCTATCCTTCAGAATCTTCTCCTGTATTTTCCTATCTCTGACTTGAAACTCACTGGTCCGTAGTTTCCTGGCTTGTCTCTACAACCTTTCTTAAATCTTGGGACCACATTAGCTGTTCTCCAGTTCTCTGGTACCTCCCCGTGGCTAGAGAGGAATAAAACATTTGGGTCAGAGTCCCTGCAATGTCCTCCCTCGCCTCCCATAGCAGCCTGGGACACAATTCATCTGGACCTGGATATTTTTCCAGTTTTAAATCCACCAATACCTCCAATATCTTGTCACTCCCTGTGACAATTTGCTCCAGAACCTCACAATCTTTCTCCCTGAGTTATTTCCTAACACTTCACTGTACTGAACACCATCTTCCATGCGTCTTCCCAACCTATCTATGTCATCTTAAGGTCTGTCACTATATTCATCTATATGTACAATTTTTCCAAGTTTCATATAATCTGCAAACTTTATAAGACAGCTCCCTACACTTGATTTATAAAAATTGAAAAGAGTAACGGACCCAAAATGACAAATGGGAACAATCACAACAAACTCTCTCCCAGTCTGAAAAACATCCATTCACCACTACTCTTTTCTTTCTGTCACTGTCTCAATGTTATTATCCATTCTACCACTTTCCCTTTCTTAATAAACTTCCTATGTGGTACTTTGTCAATCGTATTTCAAAACTCTTGCAATACCTTTATCAATGTCTCTCTTACCTGATTAGGTAATTCAATTCAGCTCATCAGAAATGATTTGCCTTTAAAAAATTTGCATGCTGATGGTTCTTGATTAACCAATGTTTTACCAAATTAAGGTTTATGACAATGATTTCCAAAAACCTCTCCAGCAATGATATTAAGTTGACTGGCCTATAGTTTCTTAGTTTACCCCTCTCCCCTTATTGATTAATGGCAAATAAATAGTAAACCTCCAATCATCTGACATAATTCCAGTTGACAATAAGGATTGAATGATTGCAACCAATGCTTCTGCTCCTTTTGCCGTTGCTTCTTTCAATGACCAATGCATTCAATCTGGACACAGATGACATACCAACTTCCAATAATGCTAATCTTCTTTATGACTATGTCCTGGCAATAACTTCCCTTTCTTCTTTTAATGTAATCTTCACATTATCCACGTCCTTTGTGAAGTCAGATGTAGAGTACTCATTTGATACGCCAAATACTGACCAGGCATCTTACCTGCTCTGACCATCTTCCATGGGTGCATGGAAGGATTTTCAGGTTGATAATCAACCTGTCAGGCCACATTATGAATACAACTTCTTTGGTCATTAAGTCCCCAAGTGGGATTTGAATCCAAAGCTTCTTGAACCCTACAACTGAACCAGAAGGCACCTTTTAAAGCCCTAAACTCTATTGCTGGAGGCCAACTGGAATCTACCAGCTTACTTGCTGCTGCCCAAGAGCCAAGGAAAACAATGAGGCTAGAAATGCCTCCCAGACTTGAGCTGTAGCCTCAGGTCATCTGTGGAGTTAAGGGAAAGAGCACACCATGGCCTGTAATATCTGCTAGCGGCGGGAAGCCACAGGCTGCCAATTTTAATAGGGACAACTGCGCACTTACCTAGGCTTGGATGATGCATCCAACCTTCCTTTCCCTACAGCAGCCTTGGGCCTCCAGTGCTCCGGACTGGGCAGGCTCCAGCGCGGTGCAGAAGGAGTGCAGCCCTGTCACTTTATGATGGCGCCAGCTTGAGAATGCCCATTCAGGGCAGGCATTTAAACAGCAGATTTAGATTGCACATTAGGTAGATTGGCCATGCTAAGTTACCCCTTAGTGTCCAGGGATGTACAGGTAAGGTTCCAGGGATAGGGCTGAAGAGTGGTTCCATGTAGGGTGCTCTTTCAGAGGGTTGGTGCAGACTTGATGGGCCGCATGGCTTCCTTCTACACTGTAGTAATTCTATGGTTCTATTCCATGGTTCTCTGAAACCCATGCAGACAGGGGGAGAATGTGCAAACATCCAAGGTCCGAATTGAACATGGGTCCCTGGTGTTGTGAGGCAGCAGTGCTAACTAGTGTTCCACCATGGTGCCTGTGTTAATATGTTTCTGCCTTGTTTATATTAATTATCTTATTCATTTATAATTATCTCATAATTAAATGTTGTGTTCTGATGTTTCAGACATTTGTAGAAGCTTGTAAAGTTTATGTGAAACACATCTTAACAAAAATAATTTTATAAATACAAAACTTTGAAGCCAGTTAACATATAACGTAACGTTTAGCTTTATCAGCTGAACAATGACATTAAACTACTTCAACTTTTATAAATTTCTTGCATGAAATATATTTTCGCACTTAAACACAACGGTCAATAAAATATATTTTTTCACGTAAACACAACAGTTCTGTCCATTTGTAAATAGGACGTAGGAAATAGGGGAGGAAGAGAAGAGGGGAGGGAAGGAAGAGAGGGTTTTGCATATTAATTGTTCACGCTACAACTCAACGTCTGTAAACAGCAGCTGCTGAAGCTCAGTGTCCTGCCGTGCATCACCTCTGACATCATTTTGGGATGTTCTTTGGCAGTACACTCAGGAATGGGTGATTGATTCACTGCAATACCTGTCAGAGAGATAGTTCACAGTAACGTAGAGGAGGCTTGCATATATCAACTAAAGAATTAAACTTTGTTAAGCATTTGAAGTAATCACTGAGGCTTGTGAGAATGAACATTACATCAAGGAGAGTCGTAAACAACTCAGCTTAAAATTAATTGCAAAATCCATATGTACTTTAGCTCTGAATCAGCTGGGAGGATTAGCGTGCTAACCTTAGTGTCCTTGAAGGAGTCAATAGCACCAGTATCTAGGCTGTGATTATCCAAAATCAACTCCGCTTGGCTCCTCCCCCCCATATGTTTTGGCTACAGGGACCTGCCTGCCAAAACAAATCTTATTCACCCAGCTCAGGAAGTATCCCAACAAGAGGAGGCCATAGGAAACTCTTCAAAGACACCTTGTTGGCGTACCTCAAGAAATGGAACATAGCTGCCAATGCCGAAGAGGCCTTTGCTCAGAAGAGACCTACTTGGAGAAACCTCCTGATTGAAGAGGTTACAATTCTTCAAGACCACCCGATGGCACGAGGGGGGCCGGAAAAGGAGCCTGAGAAAGGAATACCTGCATCCTAGCATCCAAGGATCAATCCCACCTTTTGGAAACCCGTACCAAGTGAGTGATTGAAGATGTGGCTCGGGCTCAAGCTCAGGGCTCGGGCCTGAGGATCGGGCTCAGCAGCCATGCAAGGACTCACAGAACCCATGACCAGTAACACTGAGTATCTTAGGTGGACAATCATACCTGTTAACGAGTGATTACTGAATTCTATCCATTATAGTTCCTTGAATGGAATTAGCACCTCATGACAAACCAAAGTTAAAAATAAATCATTCTTCATCTTCTGTGACTCCAAACTCACTTTATACAGTACAATACCCTTTTAATGGAATTATCAGCCTAATGACAAACCAGGATGGGATTGAACTCAGTGGGCCTGGAGGTCTGGAGTGTATCTGCTTCAATGCATGGAGTATAACAGGTAAAACAGATGAACTTAAAGCCTTGAGTCATGAATGAAACTTGGATGTGGGTACTGTAACAAAGACTTAGTTAAAAAAGGGACAGCACTGGCAGCTAAATATTCCAGGATATAGGTGTTTTGGGAGAGACAGCGAGGAAGGTAACAGAAACCAAAGAGAAAATGCTGGAAAATCTCAACAGGTCTTGCAGCATCTGTTGGGAGAGAAAAGAGCTAATGTTTCGAGTCCAGATGACCCTTTGACATTTTCTGTTTGGTTTCAGATTCCAGCATCCGCAGTAATTTGCTTTTTTTAGGAAGATAAAAGAGGTGGAGGAGTTGCAAGACTGGTTAGAGAACATAGAACAGCTGTACAGATAGAGGACACCATGGACGAATCAAGTAATGAAGCACTGTGGGTAGAACTCAGAAACAGGAAGGGCAGTCACTATGATGGGGGTGTACTACAGACCTCCCAACAGCCCACTGGAAGTTGAAGAACAGAAATGTAAGCAGATTCTGGATAGATAATAGACTTGTTGTATTGGGAGATTTTAATTTTCTTCATATTGATTGGAAATCCCTTAGGGTTGGGAGTCTAGATGGTGAGGAATGTCTTAAGTGTGTCCAAGAAGGCTTTTTGGAACAATATGTGGATAGTCCAATGAGAGAGGAGGCTATATTGGACCGAGTACTGGGGAACGAGCCCAGCCAGGTCATCAAAGTTGCAGTGGGAGAACATATAGCAAATAGAACCACAATTCCGTGAGCTTTCGGATACTCATTGAAAAGGACGCATGTTGTCCTGTGGTTAAGGTGCCAAATTGGGGAAGGCTAACAACAACTAGATTAGGCAGGATTTAGAGACTGTTGTTTGGGAGAGGCTGTTTGAGGGTAAATCCACATTTGGCATGTGGTAGTCTTTTAAGGAGCAGTTGATGGGAGTGCAGGACAGGCATGTGCCGGTAAATAGGAAGGACAGGAAAGACAGGATTCGGGAACCATGGATGGCCAGGGAAATTGAGAATCTTGTCAAAAAGAAAAAAGATGCATATGTGAGGTGCAGGCAACTGAAACCAGATGAGGCACTGGAGGAATACAAGGAAAGTAGAAAAGAGCTCAAACAGGGAGTTAGGAGGACACAAATGGGTCACAAAATGTCCTTGGCAGACAGGATTAAGGGGAATACCAAGGTATTTCATATGTATATTAGGAACAAGAGGGTAGCTGGAGAAAGAGTTGGTCCACTCAAGCACAAAGGAGGGAAATTATGTGTAGAACCAGAGGAAGTAGGTGAGGTCTTTTGTACCGGTATTCACAAAGGAGACGAACATGTTGCTTGGTGGTGTCTGAGGGATGTGTAAACACTTTAGAACAGGTCGTTATTATGAGGGAGGGAGTTTTAGGTGTGTCAAAAAGCATTAACGTAGACAAATCCCAGGGGCCAGATGGTATCTATCCCAGATTACTGAGGGAGACAAGAGATGAAATCGCTGGGCCTCAACAGAAATTTTTGGAGGATAGCCAATATTGCACTGTTATTTAAAAAGGGTTGCAAGGATAATCTAGGTAATTATAGGCCAGTGACCATGACGTCGGTAATAGTGAAATTGTTGGAAAAGATTCTGAGATAGGGGCCGGGATTCTCCGAAACCCCGGCCAAATGTTAATGCCGGCGTGAACACCGTAGTGTATGCCGGCGACAATGAGCCTCCTGGCCCAGTTATTCTCCAGATTTCAAGGGGCTAGAATGGCGGCAGAATGCTGTGCGCTACTCTGTTGCCGAAAGCTGGCCCTGCACGGCCGGCGCGGGTCCGCGCATGCAATGGCCGTCTCCGTGCCGGCTCATGCGTGTGGTTGCCATCTCCGCGCTGGCAACCGCGCAACATGGCAGAGCCCTACAGGGGCGCGGCACGGAGGAACATAGGCCCCCATGGAATGAGCGCGCCTGCCAATCGGTAGCCCCCGATCGCGGGCTTGGCCACCGTGGAGGGTCCCCCGGAATCGGATCCCCCCCGTCCCCCGAACAGGATGGCCCCGGCATCCAGAACGTTGCGGTCCCGCCGGGTGGGGACACATGTGAACCACAGCGGCGGGACTCGGCGGAACTCGGCCCGTCGAGCATGGAGAATGGCCGCGGGGGCCACATTCAATGGCCCCCGACCGGCGTCGCGGTGACCGCGCGGGCGTGATCCTACAGCGTCGGAGCAGCGTGACGGGATTCTCGCACCCTTCCCCCCGGGGATTCTCCAACCCGGCGCAGGCTCGTAGAATCCCGGCCTGGAACTATGCCCATTTGGAAGTGAATGATTTTATTAGTAACAGACAGCATGATTTTGAACGAAGGAGGTCATGTCTCACAAATTTTATTGAATTTTTTGAGGAGGTGACAAAATTATTGACAAGGGATTTCATTTAATTTCTGCTCCAAAAAGAACAACATTGAATGAGTCCCACACTTGCAAATTAACACTGTGTCCAATTCTGGTCACCGCACTACCAGAAGGACATGAAGGCTTTGGAGAGAGTACAGAAAAGATTTACCAGGATGTTGCCTGGTATGGAAGGTATTAGCTATTAGGAGAGATTGAATAAACTGGGATTGTTCTCCCCAGAGAGACGGATGCTGAGGGGCAACCTGATAGAAGTTTATAAAATTACTTGGTGTATAGATAGGGTGAACAATTGGAGGCTTTTTCCCAGGGCGTAAATGACAATTACAAGGGAGCACAAGTTCAAGGTGAGGGTGATAGGTTCAGTGGAGATGTGCGGGGGAAGTTTTTTACCCAGAGGGTGGTGGTGGCCTGGAATGCATTGCCAAGTGAGGTGGTTGAGACAGATACGTTAGCAACCTTTAAGACTTGTCTGGATATGTACATGAACAGACGGGGTATAGAAGGATACAGGCGGTTAGTCTCGATAGGACACATGATCGGCGCAGGTATGGAGGGCCGAAGGGCCTGTTCCTGTGCTGTATTGTTCATTGTTCTCAGTTTAAAAAAAAATATATTTTCCTTTAATTTTATTTGCATTTTCAACATATTTATGAATGCTAAACACTAATAATATAACATCAACCTGAGAAAAAAGTCTCCTGCCTCTGTCAGACCGAGAAGTAACAGTGCAAATAAAAAGGTGTAAAAACTCACCTAAAAGCCGGCAAGTGGCCCAGGTTAGTGCTGTAGTTGCATTTTTCATTCAGCAGCACCAGTGCAGTGCAGGACTTCAACAGTGAAAAATAAATCGGCCTGGAGTTTGAACGCATGCTCGTATGTCCGCACTTCCGCGTCGTCACACCGTATATGTGCAGCACACCAGCGACTTAAATCACTGGCTGGATAGGAAGTTATGGGCCTATGTCTCTCACTAAAGGCAGCCTGCTGCTGCTTCCATACTGGAGGGCTCCTATTTCAGGCCTTCTTGCTTCAAAAGCACCCTACACCCTCTCCCCATGGCTTTCCTTAATTGGACAGTGAACCCTCCATCTATCCATTAATTGGCCGATTGGCAAAATTTCCAACCGATGACTGTTCCCCACATGTTGGAAGATTCCGACTCTGATTTAGCCATGCTGGTGGGCTTCCGAAGGCTGTGGGGAAAGCTCTGCCCTCAGCATCAGCACATTTCAACTGATACAAACAATGCCAAGTGGGGCAGCAGGGTAGCATGGTGGTTAGCATAAATGCTTCACAGCTCCAGGGTCCCAGGTTCGATTCCCGGCTGGGTCACTGTCTGTGTGGAGTCTGCACGTCCTCCCCCTGTGTGCGTGGGTTTCCTCCGGGTGCTCCGGTTTCCTCCCACAGTCCAAAGATGTGCGGGTTAGGTGGATTGGCCATGCTAAATTGCCCGTAGTGTCCTAATAAAAGTAAGGTTAAGGGGGGGGGGGGGTTGTTGGGTTACGGGTATAGGGTGGATACGTGAGTTTGAGTAGGGTGATCATGGCTCGGCACAACATTGAGGGCCGAAGGGCCTGTTCTGTGCTGTACTGTTCTATGTTCTATTAATTTTATCCTGTTAGTTTTCTTATGAGCATAAACATTATATTTTGTTCATAAAAACAGAGAAGATGTGAAGGTGTTAATAGTAAAGTTGAATGTTTAATGTTTGCTATAGTGGACAAAGAAATATCAATTTTTTTTAACTGATGAAAACGATACTTCATTCTGATAATCATTACAAATCCAAACAGGAAATCAGTCACGGTATACAAACCAGTCTAAGATAAATCAGTCAATCTCCACTAAAATGCAAAGGAAGCAATTTCAGATGAATATGGATGACACGGTATGCTTATACCCTAGCACATCATTTCAGGGTCAAGATTACTAGTGTTCGAGCAAACTTTTCCTTAATGTAAATAAATTGACTTGCACTTGCGAAGAATGTGCCAATTTTGTGCAATGCACTGATGCACTTGCAGCATTTAGACATGACCTGCATTGTCAAGTCTTATGCTGTTTGATGTCACTTAACATTTATTTATATGCATCTTATGCTTGGATGCACATGCGCCATAAAACATTTATCTATGAATAAAATGCTGTACATTTTAATGAAATATATATGTATGTATGCACAGGAACAGCATTTGTTGACAGTCAGACATTTCATTTTGCACAAAGTAGCTCAAACTGGATATGTATTGGGGAGAGCTGGAAGAATCTTCCATTATATACATAAGCTATGCAGAAGTGATGAATACCACTGAATCAGTCACTGTCTCTTTTAAATGTATTTGGATAAATCACATTGTATTGAAAATACTAAACTTTTCAAAGTTAAGCTTGAATACCAGCGCTCCTAATGCATAATTCATTTTCTCCCTGCCCCAGTGCTGCGCATAGATTTGTCCTTTGGCAGCCTATTACAAGATGCAATCAGCAGTTCTTTAAATTGGAAGAAATCTGACTGGACAGGTTGGCGGCAGTAATATTAAGCATGTCACAACGTTTTGTCCTCATTCTTAAAGAATGTGGGTTAATCCATTACACAAAAAATAGAGTCTAGATTTAATGGGCCCAGATTCACATTGAGAAGCTGAAAGCCATTACCATATGTCAGTGCGCTGTGAGATAGAAATTCCACTAAATTCAGACAATGTGGACAAGTCCACTTATTAATTTATTTACAAATTTCGTTCAGCTTTTTTTTTGTGGAAAATTGCCACATCAAATGTCTGTGCATAATATTCGAGTCCAAATTCATAAAACATAATCTGAGATTTGTGACAAATTTGTTCCAGCTTCAGGAATAGTATATTTCCCTGAAACAAAATGGGCCGATGGTTAGGCTACTGACGAATAATCTAAATTACATGAAAACACTCGCTCCCTCTATTATGTGCTATGTTACGTACCATTTAGTAGAGTATTAGATGAACCTTTGCTGCTTGTAAGAGCATAAGTACCACAGCACAAATTTTATTTCCAATTCAAATAGAATTGGGATATACTTGGAAAAAAACACAATTTAGTCTCACTGCAAATGACTATTTCCATTATCCTTATCCGACAACAGAAAGATATCAGGAATGCCAATCCAGTCAGTTTTTTTAAAACCGTTCCTTGCATGCATTGCAGTAAATTGGCAGTAATAAATGAAACATTTGTACACTTCCATGTTGCATAGGCTTTTGTTGTTGTTGGTTGGCAGGGAATGACTGACAAGCAGGTCTTCTTTTTTTATTTTAGCTGTTGTATGCCTCTGATCTATCTTGATTTCCACAGTGATTCAATGACTAGACATCTGTTTACCTGGCACTCACTTTCAACCTCTCTCAGTCACATTATTATTTTACTATAAATGGCTCTGTAGTATCATAATTTTGGTATTATTGGGTGCCTATGCTGCCCAACCACCGCTCAATGCTATATTGTGAGGCGTTAAAGCCAGCATTAAGCGTGTGTGCTGTGTGCAGAGAAGACAGATTATATAATCAGACAGAGTGTATTTTAATGTTTGCATTTGCAACCACAGTACTCCAGCTATTGTCCTTTTCTATCCTTGCACAGCTGGCCATGCTTTAATCAGCAGGAAATATCACCCCGCAAACCCCACCCCCACCCCACTCCTGACGGGAGTTTTCTGTCATAATATACATCCATGTATATGATGGAGTGCAGACAGGCAGTGATTGACACACAGGATGACCAGTGAGCACACAGAACACAGCAGCCAATCACCAGACAGGACACGACAACTATAAAGCCAGAGGGCACCAGTTTTCCCGCTCTCTTGGGATCCAGCCTCTGAGACAGTCAGAGCTCGTGAGCAGCAGCTAGTACAAACACCATGTGGTAGTCAGTTAGTCTGGTCCGCTAGCCTCAGGTCTCCAGTCGTCAGCATAGTGTCAACCCACAGTTAAGCATGTAATATAGTTAGATGTTCAATAAAATCGTGTTGCATCTCATCAAGTGTTGGAAGCCTGTCTCTCTCTACACTGCATCAAGCGCAGTCCACACAGACCCAGCTTGCCCAACACATCATGGTAGCATCAAACGCAGTCCACACAGACCCAGCTTGCCCAACACATCACTTTCATTTTTTCTTTTTTATAAATTTAGAGTCCCCAATTCATTTTTTTCAACTAAGGGGCAATTTAGCATGGCCAATCCACGTAGCCTGCACATTTTTTGTGTTGTGGGGGCGAAACCCACGCAAACACGGGGAAAATAGACAAACTCCACACGGACAGTGACCCAGTGCCAGGATCGTACCTGGGACCTCTGCGTTGTGTGGCTACAGGGCTAACCCACTGCGCCACCGTGCTGCCCGACAGGAGCTATTTAAAGATTTATCAATCAGCAATTTTCCCCAAAATAGTTGATTTCTATTGGCTCGGTCAGTGTTTCTATATGTGCCATGAGCTTCTTATTTAAAATTGCTGAAGTCAACATGGAGTGGTGTTGCACATGGTGAAGGCTTGCGTACTGACTTCAAGAATTCTGATCAGACCATTTGCTCCCTGTCATGTAGCTTTTCTACCTTCGCCCTTACCCAGCAACATGACAAGAAATTGAGAAATGGCAACACAGAGAGTAGTTTACAGAGGGTAGCAGCAAGAGAGGGAAGAAGGGCTCTCAGAATGAGACCTTGGGGGTCTTAGGGTTTCTCTTATCTTAACTTCAGACATGAATAGTGTGTGATTGACAGTTCCCTTTTACAAAGGAGGTGCTCGCTGAAACCTGCCATCTCCTGGAAGTAGATCAGAGCAGGGTGTGGACGGTACTGTGAGTGACTGTGAATGTTACCTTCCAGGTTGGAGCAGGCAACAGCTGAAACACCTTTGGGCGCAAAATGACCAAAATATTTTAAAGTGTCATTTTGGGTGAGTTTGGCGGGTTGTTCCCCACCAACGTTTTGGGTGAGATCTACACCGGGATTCACCCACACTTAACGCCCGGTCTAATGATCGGCGCACCCCACTCAGGACGCGATGAGGCTGATAAATCTCGCGAGATCTCACGCGACCACGTGTGGGGTCAAAATCTGGAAACTTCTCACAATGGGCGGGAGCCAACTTTGCAGATTCAAGTGTGCAACTAGGTTCACTTAAATAGTTTGGGGCCGGAGTTACCCAAGGCGGGGGAACAAATGGCCTCGCCTCGGATTCCCCAAGTGGGCACTGGTTAGCACTGGGTTCCACAAATGTGGACCAGGGGTATTGACACTTTGGGGGGTCTCCCAGCCGATTGGAGGCACCTTGGTGGTCAGGCTTTGGGAAGGGTGGTACCCTGGCACTCCCGATGCCACCTAGACACTGCAGTATTGCCAGCCCTGTGCCCTGACAATGCCATCTGGGTGTCGCCCTATTAGTACCAATGTGCGCAAGTGGCATTTTGACCATGCCGGGAATCGGACCTGGGAGTGTCCTGCTCTTATGAGGTGGGGTTGTGGGGGGGGGGGGGGGAGAAACTCAAGGACTCCCTAATTGGTAAGTTGGGGCATTGCTCAAGAGGCCATGGTGGGGGAGTCCAGAGATTTGGGCGCCATTTAAAAATTGCTTCCTGCACTGACGGGCTGAGCAGTGCCAAGGTGTCAGAGGGAGCGCCATAGAGCCACTATCCCGACCACACAGGGGTCTCTAATGGCTTGGAAAACCCTCCAAGTATCATTGTGTCTGGTCAATGTATTTGCTCATTCAGTTGCTTTGTTTGGTTCCTTGTTCCGCACTGTAAACAATCGCTGTTTTGTCGGTGTACCATTTGTCAATGTTCTCTGTTGATTAGTCTTGAGTCTACTATGTACGTACTGTCCTGTGTATGTTCCTCGGCGCAGAAAAATACTTTTCACTGTACTTCGGTACATGTGACAATAAATTTAATCAAATCAACATTTGTGTGGACCAGTACCGAATGGCTCAACCCCATTTTGCTACCTGCCTCCATTGTAGATTAAAGATCTGTCCAACTGAGCCTTCAATTTATTTAATGACTGAGCCTGCATTGTTCTATGGGGAAGATAATTCCAAAGATTAACAACCCTCTGAGAGTGCATTTCCTCCTTATCTCTAACTTAAATGGAAGGCCCCGTATTTTGAAAATGTGCCCCTTAGTTATAGATTCCCCCACAAGGGAATCCACCCTAACAAGCCCCTTCAGAATTATACATGCTTCAATATGATGACCTCTCATTCTTCTAAACTCTAATGAATATCGGCCCAAAATGCTTCAACTTTCCTCTTAAGACAAGCCCTTCATTCCAGGAGTTAACTGAATGAACCACCTCTGAACTGCTACCGATACAAGGATATCCTTCTTTAAATAAGGAAACCAAAACCATAAACAATACTCTAGGTGTGGTCTCACCAATGCCCGGTACAGTTGTAACAAAACTTGCCTGCGTTTATACTTCAACCTTCTTGCAATAAAGGCCAACTTTCAAATTGCCGTGCTAATTACTTAATATAGGAGCCTTGTGGGATCTCCCATTCGTGACACCATGTTGGTGCTTGAAAAAAAGTGCGGATTTCGGAATTTTTAGGTTTTTGGAATTTCGGATAAGCAATGCTCAACCTGTATATGAAAATGTGAAATTGTCCACTTGGTGGGAAGAATAAATGAGATGAACGTATTGAAATGAAAATAGGCAACAGGGTGCTGCTGCTCAGGAGGAGCTTTGTGCATTTGTACTTAATAATGAAAAGTTTGTTTGCAGTACAGCCCAGTCACATCGATCGGATGAATATTGGTATCCGCGCTTCGGACACTCCGGACTGGGGGAAACTGTCCGTCGGGGCTCTGGCCTCTCCGATGGTGGTCCGGTTGTCTGTGGTACCAGCCCCAAGGATGTGTCCCGCATCCTCAGGCCTTGGAAATGGTGTGTGACATGCGACCGTGCATCCCAAACTGAGGACCGCCATCCCTCGGAACTCCTGAACCCCTTTCTCTGTGCTTTCGTGGGATTACGAAATCTTGACAGCTCGCTGCATGTCCAAATACATTTCAACCAGGAGCTTCCATTGGGTCACTGCATCATGGATCCAGCAATCCAATCGGTCCCTCAAAGATTCATTTAAGGTTGCATCGAACTCGCAAATTTCAGCCCCTGTTTTGCAGCCGGGCCAGAAACCTGGTTATGGGCTCACCCTGACCTTGGGTAGCCTTGTGGAGCTGAAAATAACAGATTATTACTGTCGGCCTAGGGTTGAAGGTCTCACTTACTACAGCCACTAAGGTGGCGAAAGAGTGTGTATCTGGTGCATCGGGGTAAGCACAGCTCTTGATAATACTGTACGTGGTGCCTCCACAAGCCATAAGTAGGATGGCCGTCTGCATTCTATCTCCGATTATGGAATTTGTTTAAAGAAAATACTGTATCCGCTTTACGTATTGCCCCCAGTCACCCATACCTGCATTGCCTGGTAGCAGTTTCCCAATGTGTGGCATGTTTGTCAGTTGAAAAACAACCTCCTGAGGCCTTTGAAAAGTGGTCTGAGTTCACCGCAATTGATGCCGACCGCAGCTCCACTCAATCCTCATCGCCAGTGTAGAATCCACACAGAGTGACCACAAGGAAATGGTAGGTAGGATACAAAACTGGGTTGAATGACCTCCACAATTTCTCTATTCTGCTCCAACCTTCATTTTGGCCGGGAATTGTGTGTTACTCAGGCTCCCCATGTTAAAGGAAGGTCCCATCCTGTTATCGGGGAAGATCGTACTCATCTGAAGTCATGGGGAACCTGATGGTCCATATCTGTAACCTCTGTCAAGGTTGTAACAGACTGAAAACGTTAACTCTATTTCTTGCTCTATTAGTGCTGCCAGATGGGCTGAGTGTTTCCAGCACTTTCTGATTTTATTTCAGGTCTCCAGCATCCACAATATTTTCCTTTGAACTTGGTGGATTGTCTGATTGTTCTGACTGCTAACCACCCTGACCGACCCAGAAAACTAATTTAATATTTGTGAAAGGTCAGATTTCTCAATTTTTATGTTTTCAAAGTTAAGTTATATTGATATTTTAGTTTTAATCTTCATCCAACCAAAATCATTTATTTTGTGATCTGAAAATTTTAATTAAAAGCAAAGGGTAATCAGTGGTCCTGGCTGCCCGTCAGAATATATCGATGTGATTGGCTGCTTGTTCTGGACACATTTACATCCCCTTGGCTTGACACTGGATTTAAACTGCTACCAGATAAGGTTGAATCCACATCGTGGCGATCACTCTACCTTTGTGGGCAGCTTTCTTCAAGATCAGCACTCAGTGGTGTTGCTTTGCTTCTGACTATAATATCTAGCCACTATTATTTTTTTTCACCTGATGGGCTTGCAATTTATTTCTGTTTTAAAAAAAAATTAATGACCAATTTAGAGTGGCAATCCACCTAACTTGTACATCTTTGGGTTGTGGGGGTGAAACCCACGCACACTGTGAAAACTCCACACAGACAGTGACCCAGGGCAGGGATCTACTTCTGGTTTATAAGTAATTGTGTACCTCTGCATTTTTCCTATCTTGTCCAGTCTGGACTTGAATTAAGGTGACTGTTTTTGTTTCTCTACAGCTGCTGACCACTTTCTGGTTGCTCAACCAAGTGGCAACGTTTTCATTCTCTGAAAAGCGGAGAGAAAATATTGGCAGGCTATTCAGCTACAGAAGGCACTAATCCAGACGTCAATCATCTTCCGACCTGATAGCCACATGTGCCCTTTCCAACACAGGCAAGCAAGCAGCAAGAGAGGCAGAAACATTGGATATATCCTTCCACTCCCTAGTAAAGAGACATTGAAGTCAATTATGACATTCCAAATGGTTATCAGTTAACTCAACCCACATTTTAAATCAAATCTGTGACCTACCTGCAGAAAGTGGCGTCATAATGGTTGTTGCTTTAGCAATCACTGGTAGATCATTAGGGTTGTGTTCGAATGTTTGACATCTCCACAGATGAATTTCAAACAAACAGATGTCAATGTTACAAAATGTAAAATGCCCCACAAAATTCCAGTGCTCACAACATTGCAAGGCGGCTGGCTGCTGACAATCATAATGTCTCATCCATCTCTCCCATCATATCCTGCAGTATCACCGTGTTTCCAGTCCTACCTGGGGTGACTCTGATAAGTCTGCTCCAGTTCCTGGTTTTAAATTGGCAGCAAATAATGGTATCAAACCTCAATGGCCCTTTGAAATCCAATTATGCAGGCATGGATTGAACACAGCATTGCAGGGTCTTTAACAAGTTCTATTTTTATATTTTTATAATAGCAACCTCACTAGTTGCCCACAGGCACCAAGATAAATCAAAAGGTCACCCTCAGGTCAGCCTTCAGTTTATGTAACTCCAATATCGGCATCATGCTAGCATAATAATCATGGTGGGGTGAATGTTCATATTGGTGCAGATGTGCAGTGGTATGAAGCGTAGGGTTGTTTTACCAGACATACAGGATTTGTTCTGAAATCATCGTATTTAGAGTGACACTCACTGTTTTGTTTAAAAGTGTAACCTATTTTGTTAAATATGACATTTGAAAACAATGGGCCTCTACTTGTTTAAATAGTTGCCAATCTGTCTCACTCTTCCAAATCATTACTCTTGCTTCTCAGCCTATTGATTGGTATTATTTCAGTGGTGGTAATAACCTTGGGTTTCCAGAATCAAAATAAAGCCAATTAGAAAATTGGGGCTTGAATGTTCTTGTGACATTGACGGCCCATGCATTCACTGTCCCTGCATTCAGCTGAAATTGGGAAATTTATATGCATGTAAAAGCATAATCATTAGTGAAAACCATGCCAACATACATGGAGCAGATGAAAATTAGGTATGAATGGTTTATAGTGACCACAATCAGATGCAAGTGACTGTTACAGAACTTGTGCATTAATATCGCTGTACTTGAAGTCCCACTTATGTAATACATGAAACCCCCATGATTCTTCGGCAGCAACAACTACACTGAAGTGGAATTTCAAACCATCCTTAAAATGAGAAACATTTGTGTTTCTATCGGTGTGTCATAGTTAATGCTGCTATCCTGTTTCATGTTTTAAAATAGGTCCTTTGTGCAGTGCTCGCCATCGAATTCCAGTGTTGTGAATTTGGTTTAATTCACTCCCCTAATCCAACTCATTTATAAATTCACTGCAACAAAGTTCCATGAAGCTATATAAGGAGTTGTGTACAAAATCATTACTCCCAGCTTGCCCCAATAAAAAAAGTATAGAATTCAGTAAATTACAGATATATTCATGATGTCCATTCAGTACCAACCCAGTATTGTAAGGCTTGATAATAGCACAATAACAGCACACAATGCCCCTTTCAGTATATGTTGGATGAACTATTTTGTGTGATATTAGTTTTCTCCGAATTATTAGTGTTCCAGAAAATACCGGGATGTGGACGGGAACTGGAACCTTTAGGAGCTGAATGTGAGACCTGGCTATGATGAATGAACTGACTCTGCTAAAGTTGGGTTCCAGATATCTGGACTTTAGCACAGGGCTAAATCGCTGGCTTTGTAAAGCAGATCAAGGCAGGCCAGCAGCACCGTTCAATTCCCATACCAGCCTCCCCGAACAGGTGCTGGAATGTGGCTTTTCAGAGTAACTTAATTTGAAGCCTACTTGTGACAATAAGCAATTTTCATTTCATTTAACTTCTGCTCCAAAAAGAACAACATTGAATGAGTCCCACACTTGCAAATTAACACTGAGGACCATCACCAAGGGTTTGAGGAAAATTTGACAGAGAGCAGTGCTCCAGGTACATTTTTCTCTCTAACTCCTCTGGCACAGTAAGGTTAATGAGTGAAGGAGGACCAACATATAAAGATATTGAAAGGAAGGGTCTGGGAGCAGGTTGCTTATCTTGCTGGTATTGTGAGAATTTTGGGACTGGCTTTCGGGCCTTGGACAAACTTCTGGATAGAATAAAGGCAACTTATTTCTCAGACATTCAGCGCATGATCTTCAAATGTCTGCATGATCTAGCCAATATAACAGCACCAAGTCTGCCTTTCTACTAATCAGCAGGCATTCTGATCCATGACACAGCAAAAGTGGGATTGGTAGAGTTTGCCTTCAAGATGTCTACCTTTCCCCTAACAACAACTCCTGTTTTGACTTTCAGCCAGCCACTCAGAACCCAACTTATGTGTTGGGATATAGGACCGGTCTGTCCAAGCACCCTTTGTGCAACTGCGGGAATCTGAAACCTGAAGACAATGATCAATTTAGTCCCAGAGGTTCATGATGCCACAGAAAACCCCAGCACCTCAGAGCAGGCTATGTTTAAGAACAGCACAGAAGGTCCATGCATAAGCCAAATGACAATAAAAAGCACTTGTTATAAATATGTATGCATTCTGTTCAATCAGAATTATACTTTGAAGCCCAGTGTTCTTCTGTTCTTTGTTTCTTGTGTCCAAGACGATTTTTAATCAATTTTCAACAGGGACTGGGTTCTTTTGATGCCTTCTAAAGCAGAGTGGGTGGCTCTCACACACTTATATAGCAATTCTGACTGGACTGCCACGTTGTGAAGCCAGCCATATAGTATGTAGATCTTGGTGAAAGGGTATCTGTAGTTACGAGAATTAAAAATATTATTTTAGACTGCAAGTAGTTCCAACATGTTTGACTTCCATCACAAATTTCAATCATCTATTCCAGAGCAACACCATTTTTGTACCAAACAAAACTGTAATTTCAAGTATTCTCCCACCCCTAGCCTTCTTGCCAACATCAAAATGTCCAGTGAAATAAAAGCAAAATACTGTGGATGCTGTAAATCTGAAGATAGTCTGCTTTTATATCAAGGATTTCCAGATCAAATATTAAATAGTCGTTTCTAGTGATTACCATGACCCAGCTTTGGAAAATCAACGGCTACATTTTTTACACAAACAGAGATTGGCACACTGGATTTGGTTTTGTGACTCAATGGGACTAGATTGCAATTGCTCAGACGATTTCACATGTACAGCTTGATGTTGGAACACTTCAGGAATAAACATAAAGACCCAAGGCCAGGATTCTCCATTGCAGGTCTGCCCCGCTACCGCTGCGAGCGAGGGGGGTGAATTTGGCGCCCAGTCAAATATCCCATTCACCAGAGAATGCCGCTGCCATGAACGGACGGAGAATCCTGCCCAAGAACTCGGAGCAGGAGGCGGCAATTCAGGCCCTCAAGTCTGCTCCGCCATTCAATACAACCATGGCTGATCTCATATAGGCACCATGTGGAAGAAGATTTCACCTTCAAATTAATCAATCGCGGAGCTTGCATGCTCTAAACTGCACCGAGCAGCAGGCAGAACTAAGACGCAAACACGTATTCATCTCCTTGTGATAAATAGATTCCTTTTCACCATGCTGGTGTAGGATTGATCCAGAATTAGCTTTTGTTCAAATGCCTCCTTTGGGATTGAGCCATGGACCGTCATCACTTCGAAGGATGTGGCCTGGACTGAGGTTTCTCAGCTTCTCCTCTCAATGAAGCAACTCAACAATCCTATTGATAGCAGTGAATGCATCTTTTCTCTGTCTAACTTGAGAGGGATCACACACCCGCAACATGGAACATTATGGCAATTCTGACTGGACTGTAGCTGTTGCCGTAACCAATCACCCTTGAAATAACTCATAGTAGTATATAGTTAGTGAGCTGTAAACTTTATTTATGTTTTTCATATGTTGGTACAAAATCCCATACAGATGAGATTCACTGCACACTGGGGCATTGGCACATTTCCACTGTGAAGAAGCTTGGTAATGACTTTTATCTCAGAACTCCATAGTGCACAACTACTTTAAATTATGTTTGTTACTCTGAGATATGATTGTCATGCCGTAGGCATTGCAGGATTGATATTGTCGCCTGTGCATAGATATGCTGAATAAATGGCCTAAAGGTTCTTTTTTCAATCTACTTTTTTGCAACTGGCCGGCTGAGGTAACACAAAGTAGGTCCTATATGTTGTATCTGGAAGAATCTTGCAGTCAGCCACTGCTCCTCAAATTAATGCCATAATAGATTGCGTTAAATGGAAGAATCTAATCACAACATGGGCCACCTATTTCGTTTTTAATAGCCAGTGGGTGTCCCATGGCTTGAGCCAAGGTTTCTGCAGTTTAACCTGGCAGGTGCATTATAACCTATAATGCACAAAACATTGTTATTCTGCTAATGTAAGCCTTTCTTAATCTCATCACAAGATCTAACTGGCACAAATAGACACATTGTGAGGTCAATCAAAGGCTAATTGCTTCTCAGTATCATTGTCAGCTGCTTGTAAATCCCTGGTTGCTCTCCAAAAACACAAAAACAATGTGGATGACAGTTTTTCTGTTCAACTTTTAATGTTTTGAGGAGTGAAGGATACACGAGAGGCCAGGTTACATTGCTCATGGGTGGTTCTGTGTTTTACAATGACTGCAGAGTTACACTCTGTGGCAATGCAATATAAGTGATCCTTTAGAGCAACAAAATCTTCACTTCTTCATAACAGTTTGGTCAGGGAACGTTTGCAAATTTGAAGTATTTTTCATTTGAGTTGCAGAGCAGTATCACCCTGTAATACCTGATTGGCTTTTTAAAAAAGAAAATTGTTTTGTGTCTATAAAGATGTATGGCTTCTGGAATATGACATTTAACCTGTGCTGGGATGCCAATCTTAAAAATTAAAATAGGTAGGGTACAGATATTACTTCGAGATCCTCTTTCGCAGTTTCAACGTTCCTGGAAGAAAGCAAAAGAGAATCAATATTTTCCTTCTTTTCTGGCTGAGTGCAAATATTCACCTGAGCAGAATGTGCCGCGGAAATTCAGGCAGGAGGATTACATTCCCATAACGTGGGCATACAAGATGAAATGCTTTCAGTTTCACATCATCTTAAATTGCATGGTGTAATAGGAGTGTGAAGCGAACCAACATACATTTTGACAAAAGTTGTAGGCCACCTCCAGGAGGTAGTATCACACTGTGTTAGCTTTAGCTCAGTTGCTGTGCAATTGCAGATTAAGATAACATATATTGTGGTAAAACATAGCATATTACTTTTGAACAATAAGCTCTTTCAGTCCATCATGCCGCTTCAAGGTAGATTTAGCATAATAAATCTTGTAAACCCCACCTTCTCCTCCATGCAATCCAGACAGATTGTAAACAGAAAGCTGTTTTACCATGTGGTTAATTTTCACACCAGTTGAAGTCCACTTCACCGACCAAAAGACCAAAACAAAAGTTGGTAGGTTGGATGTGTCTTCCACCCAGCAACAATGAAAGGTTTTTCAATGTGTAACACAATTACAGCCATCTATTAGTCTCTGTGTATCAAGTATGACTGGATGAACTAATTGCACAATAAATTGAACTGTTGTTTTTATGGTACGTTGGTACAATTACATTATGTAATCGTTGGGGCTCTTCGCACCAGAGATTGCTATGCATAGAAACAATGGCTGTGCTTGTTAGTCAAATAATTCTTGGGGCCGGTGAAGGAATTGGAACTTTTAAACCCTGAAATTTTGATTTGCAATAGAACAGTACAGCACAGAACAGGCCCTTCAGCCCTCGATGTTGTGCCGAGCAATGATCACCCTACTCAAGTCAACGTATCCACCCTATACCAGTAAGTAACCCAACAGCCCCCCCCCCCCCATTAACCATTTTTTTTTAATGACTTGATCTTGGTGGGCCGCATAAAGACCTTTGGCGGGCCGCATGCGGCTCGTGGACCGTAGTTTGCCCACCCCTGGCATAATGTGATTAAGAGGCACACTGGAGATGGGAAAAAGGGAGCAAGCCAGAGATAGATTCTTTGGAGTTTGTGTTGGGGCAGGAAGAGAAGCCATTGCTGGAGTTGTTCTGGCTGCATTTGAACAGGCAGAAGTGGAATCATGTTCGGGCAGTCTCATGGAGCTGGACAATAGAGAAATGACAATAGAAGAGGATGACATGGCTGATCATATCAAAAACCATGGATAGGTTCGGGAGGCTGATGTACCATCAATTGGACTCGAGACACAATTAAGATCCAAACTGTGGCTTTAATCAGCTAGTTGTTAGCCCGGTGGTCGACTACAGAGAAAGGCCGACCACCGGGAACTCTGGGTACTTATACCCCGCCTCGGAGGCGGCGTCTACTTGCCACTCGACCAATTGGTGAGCAGTCACATGACTAGTCCCAGCCAATCGGACGAGAGGCACATGACCAGCCAGAGCCAATGGGAAACCCATGCTCTGCACCAATGGCAGTGCTCACATTCATACCACCACATTCACCCCTTGTGGAGAAAGAAGGCGGGGGAGGGTGTAAGTGGAAGAGAGAGGGGTGGGAGGGGGGGTCCGAGGACTGGTGGTATGAGCAGCGAAAATCGAGAAAGGTGGGCTGCCCACTGGCTCGTGGCAAAAAAAACAATACTACTACTACTATTTAAGGTGCAACAGAATAACAATAAAGTCCAAAATGTCCCATGGTCGCATCAGATTGACACGATCAGTCTGTCGGGTGCCCGTGGTGTTCTAGAGGACCGTCGCAGTGGAGCAGGTGACGTCGGGCCGATGGTTGTCCTTGCCTCCGGGAGCATCGGTCGTAGATGTGTCTCCGTATCCCGGGCCGGTGGTGGAGACGTTGTAATCGGGGGAGAGGGGACATGTGCGCTGGGTCGTGGGGGCGCAGGGGGAATTGGGGTTGGGGGGGAGGTGTTGATGTAGAGGGGGAAGGCCGCAATCTTGTAATTTTTCATCAACATTTTTAATCTTCCTTGGAGGGAGGCATTTGAATGTTTGAATCTTGGTAAAATCTCAGCCCCTGTACTCTTGGAGAGATTTGTGCCATAGCTCAAACTACTAAATGGGTGCTTGTTGACACCTCTTTATCTTTTATTTCTCTAATTCATTGCCTCGTTCTTGTCTTTCAAAATTCTCACTTTTGTCATTTAATTATCTCCTCCAATTAAAGTCACAGCTATTTTTAAGGCACACAAGGAGTTTATTCGGCCAATCACGTCAATGGCAGTGCCCCAAGGAACAATCCAGTCAGCCCCACTCAATCCCACTAGCCCTGCAATTTAATTTCCTTCAAATTTCCATCCAATTTTCTCTTGAAATTATTGATTGCTTTCATTTCAACCACGCTCGTAGGCAATGGGTTCCATGTCCTTACGACTCACTGCATTAAGATTTTCCACATTTCTCCTGCATCGCTTGACCAGAATATTAAATCTGCATTCCCTAGTCCTCATATAATGGGCCATAACTTCCTCACAGTGGCATTCAACATCTGTGCCCAATTACTGCCAACTCAGGGCAGGCAAGATCCAGACAGCACAGCGGTCCCTCAAGGCCCAGTGGCACTGTCCAGCGGAGTCGGTTCGAAGGAGACCACGTCTCATTTTTTACACCACAAGCTGCGGTAATCCAGATAAGTTTAAATGTCCACATAAATTGTCAGGTCAGGGAGAAGGCAAGTGTCTCAGGTAAGTGCATGTGATTTGAGATTTAGGGAAGATCGGAGGCCATGGGGGATGCTGGTGTTCAGACATTGGGCCAGGATCAGACATTGGGGCGGGGGATCGTGCCAGGCCTGTGTCTGGAGAGGGGGCGGGTGCGTGAAGTTCAGGCCGGGTCTGCAGTGGGGTGGGAGGGGTGTGGGTGAGTGTGGGGATGGTCAGGTCAGGTCAGGTCAGGGGAAAGGGGTAGTTGAGGGAGGTGGGGGGGGGGGGGCAGGAGGAATGAGTACCCTGGAGGGGTGGGGAGTCCTGTGGGGAAATCTCTGGGGGTGGAAGGGCAGTTTGAGTCTTTGCAATATTTATCCAGAAGTAAGAAGAGGTTCTAAATGTTTCTAGGTAACCGTAGCACAGCTAGAACCATCTGAATTTGGGGATTTAAATCACATTTTTGGATGGTTCCAGGCACAGGATGATTGCCCAGAGGAAGCTGGCACTTCCGGGCAATTGCCATGCAAACCTATACCTTTGGACCCCCAAGAGGGATCCCCAAAATCCGACAATCGGGAGCTCGGACGTGACAGTCCAATATCAAATCTCCCCCTAATATCCTTTGTTCCAAAGGAAACAACTCCAACCTTTCCAACCTAACCTTGTAACTAAAAACTCCAATCTGTTGGTTGCGATGTGACATGTGTCTACCTTTAAGGGAGAGTATCTTCAACCGCAGTCAATCAGTACCATCGGATGTGACAAGTAATAACATGACTTTGTATTCAATATAAAGTAGCAGCTGTACAAAGGAAGATGTGCCTACTCCGCTTCCCAGTTAACACTAAGGGCGCGATCTCTCGCTCAAGCGAAACGAGGCCGGTGGATAGTGGGAGAGGCCAAAAATGAGAAATGCATCAGGGGCCAAACAGTTTGCAATATAACCGGCCAGCACCCGTAGGCGAAATCGGGATCTCGCCGTAGCATGGCGAGAACCAATTATTATCACTTAAGCACAATTTCCGTACCATTAACGAGAGCCACCCCATATCCAACGGCCTCCTGTCATGCAGCGGCCTCCCCAGCAAGTGGTCATGCAGGCGCCAATTCGTACTCCTTTTGAAAATTTTAAACCTGGCGGGAAGGCTTCAGTGCGGAGCCAAAGAGGTGAGTAGCCATCTTTGCTCACAGGCAAAGAGCCCAGGGTGCTGAGATTGCCACCCCAGTGCCCTGTGGGGGGGGGGGGGGGGGCCTCAGCTGGGGGTGGGGGACCCTCCACTTGGGCGTGCCGCCAAAGGAGGGTGGGGGAGGGAAGCGTTGGAAGGGCAACCAGGGGGAGCGCGGGGTGAGGTGGGGGTAACCACCCGTGGTGCCCCCATCGACTTACGAAGCTTCTGGCTGTGAGGCTGAAGTCTATCTCTAATGGGGAATTGGCAATCATGGTTCAGTGAGTACTTCACATATCCCAAGTTGATTCCAGTGAATAGACGGGCCATGTAGCATGTGGGAGTCATTGCCTAGCATCCCAATCATACCTTGATGCCTGGACACTGTGCCTGAACACTCCGGGAGGGAACACCACATACGCCACAGCTAACATCAGGAAACCTAGGGGATGGGACACAGCTCTGGGGATATTTCCATGGCCAGAGGTTGGGTGGGTGCCATGGGGAAGGGGGATGCCTGGAGAGATGTGTCAAAGTTTTGGAGGTCGGCCCACATTACAGAAGAAAGTGACAGAGGCATCACACTGGTTGTGCACCAGGGTGTTTAATGTGTAATACAAGTCCCCACTCTCCTGATGGTGCCACCTCTCTCACCCCCCCCCCCAACCCTTACCCCCTGCTCCCCACCCCCTACCAACCTCCACCCCCCCCCCCCCTCCACCCCGTCCCTGGTACCCTCAGTAATCCTCAATGTGCATGGCCCTCCTTGCTCTACCGATACGTCCAGGTGTCTCTCCAGGAACCACATCAGAGTTGGAGCCAGCCAGCTGGCTGCCTCCAACCTCGTCCCGTGGCCTTCGAAATCCCTGGTGGAAGTCCTCTGGGGGCTCTGAGGCCAGAGGTCCCCGGTTCACTTCACGGTGGCACATGTACAGCTGTGCCACCCATTCCTGTGTGCTGACTTCAAGTCGCGGTCTTATCGGGGGGGGGGGAACTCAGGAGAGCTGGTGGGCACCATCGTCACTCCATTGGACAGGTTCAGATTGGCACTCAGTACCCCCTCCCTCCGCTCGGTGCCCATCGGGTCCTGGGGTTCACCTTGGGACAGAGGAGCAGCTGGTTTGAGCACTTGCTGCCCCTGCATCATCTGGGTATGCCCCCCCGGCGGTTACCCATGGTCCGCACCATCGTGTCAACGCCCTCAGTGATGCTCCTCAGCAACTGGGAGTGCTCCGGCAATGTGACTGGGCCATTCCCATCTGAGAGAGGGACATGTCCCACAGAACCCCATCAAGGCAGGCATACTGCCGAGACCCTCAGCTATGGCCGTCACTGACAGTGCGATGCCATGGACACCTTCACTCATGGTGCCAACATCATGCACCAGGCTCTCCACTGCAGTCACCACCCTAGAAGTGTTGGCATCGGTGTCATGCATTGCCGACAACAGCTCTTGTGCCTGTCCCCTCTGGGACTCCTCCAATCGGCTGTCGATCTGCTGGGGTGATACTGTCATCACCCTCTGAATGTTCCAGCTGCTCCCTATAACCTCCAACAGCTCCGGGTAACTCTTCCACAGGCATCTGACTGGGGCTCAGCTGGATCCTGGGATCCATCAGCCCTCCGACTACCACCTTGCCTTTCTCCACCTTATATGCATCAGCAGCTGTGTGGTGCTCTCCAGATTGTGCCTCTGAAGCCTGTCCACTAACATATACCACAAAGGTGTGTGTATCTGCACTGATGGAGGGTGGGGATGACAGCTGTGACACATCTGTAACAGTAGTACCTTCGGAGTTCTCCGAGGTGGTCTCCTCGGAGTCAGGAGAGGGGGCGGTCCGGGATGAGCTGGTGCCATCAGCTGGAAGACCTGTGGGAGAATGGGCATCTGGTTAGTGGGAGGGTCAGTCAGTAAGGCAATAACAACTCACGTTTGACAGATCCAACGGCTGGAGCCCAGTAGTTCCTCAACTCTGCGGCATCCGCCAGCCACCGCGTTGATAACCGATCTGTCCTCGGCCACACCGGTCATCTCCGGGGCCCATTCTTCAAAGGAGGTGAGGATTCTTAAGTCCGGCACCCTTCCGCCAGTCTGGGCCTCCCCCCGACAAATATGGGAGAGCTTTTCCTGAGGAGACACAGAAGGGGCATCGTTAGCCACATGCGTGGTTCATAGTGGTGGGAAGGGGGGGTGTGAAGGGAGAGTTGGGGTGGGTAGGTGGTGGAGGGAATGTTGGGGGTCGCATGGGAAGTTGGGGAGTGGATGCTCCCTATGAAGGGGGTGCGGAGTGGGGGCGTAGGTATCTACTTGTGCTGCCCAGTGTAGGTCGTTGACCTTTTTCAACACTGGAGGCCAGTCCTCCTGGTCACACTCCCCAAGCTCACAGCCATCGATACCTCATCCCAGGCAGCACTGGCTGCCGTGTGTCTCACCCTCCTGGACCCTTGATGGACAGGACATCCCTCCTGGTCTCCACTCTGTCTAGGGGCCTCCTCAGGTCTGCGTCACCAAATCTTGTGGCTGGACTCCTGGATGCCATTATTGCGAGCTGGTTGGGTTAGGCTGAGCAAGTGCAGCTTAAGTGCTGCTCGACCTTGTTCAGGGGGAGCTGGCGCATGCGGTCCCAGCAAATCAGCTGGTGAGCCTTCATTTGTGGCAAGAAGGCTGTGAGGCCTCGTTAAGTGGGCCAATTAACGTTGACTAGCATTGCCGGTCTTGCTGGGCCGAGTGCCGGGAAGCTCCCAGCAATTATTGGTATGTTTACAATGTAGAAGAATGTAACATGGCGCTAGTGTAGTTTTGGAGATCTGAGTGAGGAGTATAAAAGTGTCAACCCTTTCATGTGCAGCAGAAAACTGGTGTGGCAATAAAACAGCCGTTAGGGCAGCACGGTAGCACAAGTGGATAGCACTGTGGCTTCACAGCGCCAGGGTCCCAGGTTTGATTCCCCGCTGGGTCACTGTCTGTGCGGAGTCTGCACGTGGGTTTCCTCCGGGTGCTCAGGTTTCCTCCCGTAGTCCAAAGACGTACAGGTTAGGTCATGCTAAATTGCCCTTAGTGTCCACAAAGGTTCGGAGGGGTTATTGGGTTACAGGGATAGGGTGCAAGTGAGGGCTTAATGTGGGTCGGTGCAGACACAATGGGCCGAATGGCCTCCTTCTGCACTGTATGTTCTATGTAAGTACTCTCCGTGTTATAATAATAATAATCTTTATTGTCACAAGTAGGCTTACATTAACATTGCAATGAAGTTACTGAGAAAAGCCCCTCATCGCCACATTCTGGCGCCTGTTCAGGTTCAGGTAGGGGCTGGTTTAGCACAGTAGGCTAAACAGCTAGCTTGTAATGCAGAACTAGGCCAGAATCACGGCTTCAATTCCCGCACCGGCCTCCCCGAACAGGCACCGGAATATGGCGACTAGGGGCTTTTTGCAGTAACTTCATTGAAGCCTACTTGTGACAATAAGTGATTATTATTATTGTTATTATTATAGAGGGAGAATTCAGAATATCCAAATTACCTAACAGCACGTCTTTTGGGATTTGTGGGAGGAAACCCACGGAGACACCGGGAGAACATACAGACTCCATACAGACAGTGACCCAAGCCGGGAATCGAACCTGGGACCCTGGAGCTGTGAAGCAACAGTGCTAACCACTGTGCTGGTATGTTAGTGCTTCTGAAACACTGTCAGAATTCTATACTCTGTTCCTTCATTCTGGATCATCACACCTCGCCTCAGCCAGTAGATATTGCGTCTCGGAGAAATTAAGCATTTTAAATCTTTCTGGCTTTCAGGCTGAACAGGAACAGACATTGAATGGCTGACTCCAGAAAGTCTAGCTCAAACAAAGAGAAGAACTCATGAATATTTTAGGTCATCTCTTCTGGAAGTCAGGGGTGATTGACGACTGGGCACTGGCCCAGGGAGAAAAGCTTGAAGGCTACAAAAAGTCCTTTTCACCGCTTAATTTAACCTTCCAAATCCGTATCCAATTCTGTGCCAAAATCAATGTTTTGTGAGCAGAGCGTAACGTGCAGGTTAGGTGGATTGGCCATGCTAAATTGCCCTTAATGTCCAAAAGAAGGTTAGGAGGGATTATTGGGTTACGGGGATAGGATGAACGTGAGGGCCTAAGTGTGTCAGTGCAGTCTCGATAGGCCGAACCAACTCCTTCTGCACTGTAAGTTCTATGTTTTATAAGCTAAGGAAAGCAGATGTAAGCAACAGGATGACAATTGCAGGAGGAAAACAACAGACTCTGACCGACTAAGGCTGTGGCCATTTAAGGGACTGCACCTCGGGGAGTTCTAAAGGGCTGTGAACAGCCTGAACAGCTCCTCGTATTCCAGATAATCTTCATAATCCTGCAAAAAGCCATGGGATGACCACAAAATTTCCAAAACTCAATTGGAAGGGACAGAGCTCCTGTTTGAATTTACTTTGTTCTGAAAAGCATACAGCTCTGTTTTGTGGATCTCAGTATTTACAAACCAGTTGAACAAGCCATAAGGATTAAAATTGCTATCGCAATGAAGGAGTTTACAGACTGAACATTTAAGGTCTGTTGAATGATCACTTTAAAATTCTAAATAAAATATATTCCACACTCAAAGATAATTCATAAATGGATGCAGAGGCAAGGGACCTGATTGGATTTCAGGTAGGCAGTTATGAAAATAACCGCAATGTGCTTTCTGCAGAGGAAAAGAGGAAGTGAGAGCACTTAACTGTCTTTGATGTGGTCCAAGAACTATCAATCATCGTTAGATGTTCATAAACATTGCAGTCATTTATTTTCACTGTCTGTCCGGACTGCCCTTGCTTCGAGGAAGGGGTCTCTGTAATGGAGGGATTCCAGGCTGTTGTCTCTGTAATGGGGGGCTTTAGGGCGGGCGTCACTAAAATGGGGGGCTTCCAGGCCGGTGTCTCTGAAATGGTCAGCTTCCAGGCAGGGGTCTCATTTATGGGCCTTCCAGCCTTCCCTCCGATGGAAGTCGGGTTTCTGGACAGCCTTCTAATCAAAAGCATAATCCTGGTCAGACTTTTTAAACTCTGAGTGTCCTCTTCATCTTGAACTGCTCTGCTTAACAGCTCATGAGCAGTCCAGGCAGTTCAGTGAAGAAACAATGCAGGAACAGTTTCCTTTTCCTAACATCTGCTCCCTCAGCTCTCTGCCGCTGAAACTGCAGCTTTTTGAAGTGTTAGAGCCTTCCTAGAAAGCCTTCAATGATTGAAAAGGTTTCAAATCCCCTGAGATTGTTTGAAATGCTCAGCAGCCTTTCAATCTCACAGACCATTGCCTTTATCTAGCCTGTAATTGACAGCTTAATGTTTCAGACACAGCTTCTTGGGTGTTTGTTTAGTTATCTTTCCCTTCACACTTGAATGCATCTCAAGTACGTACCCTCCATTGATACTAACTGCAATATTTATACACACTCTTAGAACATAGAACATACAGTGCAGAAGGAGGCCCTTCGGCCCATCGAGTTTGCACCAACCCGGGAGAATACCCCCCAAACAGAGAATGTCAGCCATTGTTATCCCAGGATGTTTCAGGATTCAGCTTATTCAAACTTTGTTAATGAATCTCCCTCAATCTGAGGAACTCAGGTTACTCATCCCAATTAATTCCCCGAATATTCTTAATCATCACCATTTACATAAAAAGAGTTTAAATCAATCCAAAATCTGTATTGAAGTTCTCATTTTGATGAAGAAAACATAAAAAAATTAGATAACTGAAAGTTATCTGTTATTTATGTTTTGATTTTAGATCATGTTACAGTTTACATTTTTCTCTTACATTTTTCTTGATTATGAAGGGAGCTGCGCAAAGAAAGCACTTTACAAAAGGATGAAGAGATTAAATTTACATTCTGGTCTGCTGATCACCTGACACAACGGTCGGGATTCTCTGGCCGCGTCTGCCCGGCGACCGGAAAATCGCGCCCGAGGTCAATGGAGTTCTTCAATGTTCGCTGCTCGCCCGTGGCGGCCTTGCGGCGGGCGGAGCAGGATAATCCAGCCCTATTTCTGTGAAAGAACTGGAGAAATCCCAGAAAAAGCATAAATGTTTATTGTAACAGGTTAGGATTCCTTTTATGGAATGTGGACATTGCTGGCAAGGTTAGCATTTGTTGCGCATATTTAATTTCCCTTGAACTCCGAGGTTTGCGCAGTCATTTCAGAGAGAAATTCGGTGTCAATCCTATTGCTGTGGGACTGGAGTCATGTGTCAGCCAGACCAGCTGAGGGTGGTTGATTTCCTTCCCTGAAGGGTGTCAGCAAACCAGTTGTGTTTTTACAGCAATCGATGATAATTGTCACGGTCGCCATTACTGAGACTAGCTTTATATTCCAGATTCAGTAAGTATGACTTTATCAGGTTGTGGCTTGACTGGTCTGTGAGACAGGTCTCCCAATGGCTGGTTTATGATGTGGCGTGACGCCAACAGCGCGGGTTCAATTCCAGTAGTGGCTGAGGTTATTCACAAAGGCCCCGTCTTCTCAACCTTGCCCGTCGGCTGAGGTGGGGTGGACCTCTTGTTAAATCACCACCCGTCAGCTCTCTCTCAAAAAAGGAGAGCGCAGCCATGGTGCTCTGGGACTATGACGACTTTCACACCAGGATCAGCCCTTGGAGAACTTCATCCAATTTTGTTACTGTTACAATTTGCGGGTAGGGTTTGTAGATCAATGTGCTGAAAACAAGCCAAATTGATCAATGGTGTTCCTTTGATTTGTACCTTCCTGAACAGTTAATAGAATATGATGTTTTTCAGGCCAGAAACCAGTTTTGTGAGAGGATGCGGCAGTACAAAATATCCTTCACTGTAGTGTAGATCACAAAAAAGCCAACATTGAAGTTTCATGAGTCAGGTACCCTTATTAAGGTCTCTTTAAGTTTAAATGTTAAAAAACAAGGCAAAATTGTATTGAATGTTGAAGAAACATAGTGACCAAGTGAAGGTTTGGCGCATAAGGGCATCTCTCCTAAGGGCAAATGGTTTGTTATGCTTGCTTTGATTTTTTTTTCTGCTGTTCACAAACCACAAGTGTCTTACATTCAAACGTAAGAGTTTTTTTTGTCAGAATTTGACTCCTTCATGTAAGGTTGACTAAGCTTCATGTAATGAAATTGTTTTTTTTTTAAATGGACAGAAAATACTTCAAGTGATAACATCAAAGGACATTGTCTTGAAAGGAACAAATCAAACCCAAAATGTCTGTTCAAACAGCTTCAAGCTGTGACTGTGTTGAACTACAACCATATCGAGAAGAAATGATGAGCACTAGGGATTAGTGCAATTGTGGGTCACAGATTTGAACTAATCCCAGGAAACACGGTCTGTAGTAGACCGTAAGATCTGAGAATCATTTACATTCTGCTTTGAATTTAATTTATTAAAGAAATGATTTAATGAAGGTAAGATGTCTTGTGGCACTGCTTCTCTCGAATAAAAAGAGAACATGTAGTCATTAACAAGATTTTTTTGTACTTTCATCAACTAAATAAAAATTAGGATTAATTTTTTATGAGGGGTGTAAAACAAAAATAACATTGATTTTTGGAAAAAAGTTTGACAATTGAAATAAACCGATGAAGTCATTTAAATAGGTTTGTTTTTATTGTGGTTTTTGCATATCCATGTGAGTTGTGAGAAGTATACAACACTGTCACGTTTGAGGCATAATTGTTGAAAACATTTTTGAAAAGACTGAAAATAATGAAAGCAAGATCTAATTTTTTGAGATGAAATCAATTCTGGGGAAAAAAGTTGGGTAGAACTAATGTTCTTCTTAAAATTAAAGATTCCCAGATTAAAGCACCCACCACTTCCTGAACTTTTGTCTTGCTCCTCAGATTTGGAACCTCACCCTCGCCATTAATATACACTCAAGACCCCAAGGACTCCTTCCAAACTTTCCGATACACAACTCTCCTCTCTCAATGCTCCCCCATCTCACAATTGCCTTCCCCATTAGTTTCTGTGGCATAATGATCTAGCACATCTAAGATAAATGTGGGATTGAGTACAGTACCACAGTGATTTAAAGGAACACATGACCCACACTTAGGGGTCAGTCTAGTGCTGGACAGAACTAATATATAGCCTAGTGTTAGACAGAAGCAGCTAGCTTGAACCCTTTTCTGTACATTTGTACATAGTTCCTGTTGTTAATACATACAGTTATCGTGCTTAAGACGGCAAAGACTTCATTCAGACCTACCAAACAGTATCCAACAGCTCACAAAGGTTTCCTGACTTAGATGTTTTCAAAATCCATTCGCACCCCAATGTTAACAAACAACCAAAGTTTCTATCCCAACATTCAGCAACATTAGTATAGTATAGAAAGGGTTAACAGATGGGATATGCTAATGCATGATTTAGATGATGATGCTTTACTGACATTTGTAACATGTCTAGATATAATACTACTAAACGAGTGTTCAGCAGTTACCAGAATATGTCTACAGTCTTTCTGCTAAACAAGTGCTATGTCGGAGTCCAAGAAAGAAGGACCCATCTCAAATCATGGTCACAGCCACAGAGAAATCACTGCAAAAGAGATGTCAATGCTATTCAAGGAACCATAGCGTGAGGAAATCTTTGAAAGAAGCTCAAAGAAATATTGGCAGTAGAAGGAGGCACACGGTAAAGAGGTAACATTGACTGTATCTGACCTTGCCCTGACAGTTTGACAGCCTCAAGGGCCCACAGAGAAGCCAGCAATGCTAGTTATAGGAACTCCATTCTCTCTAGTACCGAGTAGCAACAGATCGTCACTAAAAAGGCGCCAAAGCTTCAAGTTAGTTCCTTCCTTCATGCGGTAGCAGGTGGGGCTCCCCTATGCAGGGTGTGCAGAAGTCCACCACAGACTTTGAGTCCATTTTTTAAGCCTTCGATATCCTTTTTAAATCTGCCACGGACCACACATAGAGCAAACAGTTCAGTGCTCAATGACACTCAAACACTGACCACCAATTTGGATTATAATTCAGGGTGACTCGAGGGCTTCACATCAGACCATCGACTGGATAGGCCTACAGGTGGTACCCACACCCACAAGAAAGCCTGCCAAACGATGCAAAAAGCCTCAATGGTGTTGTGGCATGGAAAATAAGCATAGATGCCAGGACTGCCCAGAAGAGAGATAAGTGTGGCAAAACTAAATATGAAGCATTTATGCAAACCCAGTACTTTTAATCAAACTTGAAGAACAGAAAGAAAATCATGAAACACATTCCTTCCAAAAAATGGAAATTCAAGAAAAAGTCAAAATTCCGCAGTTACTAGGGAAAGTAAATAGTCTTAATCAGTCCACTGGTCAGCTATAGTCCAAGTTCAAAGCTTCAATACTACTTTTAAAATTGATACTGGAGCAGCTGTTAACATATTAGCAGATTACCTTGACTTGTTTCAGCCAATTTCCCTTCATCCATCAGACATCAAGTTATGAGGTAAAGGCGGCAGAGTTCTTTCAATAATGCACAGGATTATTGTTCCTCTGAGCTACAAGAGGTGACAGATCATTGATTCTCTCTGTTTCTCAAAATCAACGTACATCCTTGTTGAGTGGCAATGTTGGCATACTTCTAGGGATCCTGGAAAAACTGAATGCTTATCATTTGAATGATTCAATGGGTTGGATTCTCCATTCGGGAGACTAGGGGTTGAATTCTCTGCCGTCAGGATTCTCCATTTTACCGGCAGCCCGGGGGTTTCCCGACGGCGTGGGGCTGCCCCACAATGGGAAACCCCATTGACCAGCCATCGAAACGGAGAATCCCGACGGCATGCCGCACCAGATTTAGATGATGATGTTTTATTGGCATCAGTAACATGTCTAGATATAGTACTACTAAACCCTTCATGCTTCAGAGCATTGCGTTCAGGTGATGCCTGGTGCCGATCTTGATTTTTCTCCAACGCTCGATTCTCCACTCCATTATCCCAGGATGGACAATCAAACCCATTGTTTTTCTTATAACCTTTTTCTTAGATGCAGTAGAAATTCAATCTTCAGGTGCTGAGGAAGTTTTCAACTCAGTTTCTTTCTTTCACAGAGACAGCATCCACTTGACCCAGAGCAGACATGGAGATTGTGAATCTCTCAGTTCATTTTGAAGTAACACCAGAGGAGTCAGCTACAGATGGCACTGCAGCAGACAGTGACAATCCGCATGAAGACCTGCTGGACTTGAATTGGCACTTCCTGAAGAATGATGAGAAAGAATTCCTTGCCATGCTGAGTGATTTCTTGGATGTTGACGTTCTGGAGAATGTTTCAAATTTCCCAATGTTGGATGCACTCTATAAAGCCTCTGACGTCTTTTCAAAATGAATTAGCTGCGCTTTTAGTGGCTGAGCAGCATATAGATCTTCATTCCATTGAGTCCACTGATGTATTCCCCACTTTATTTCTTGTTGTTCATAACGTTTTCCATGACAATTCTTTGATAGAGACCAGCTTAGAGTCCAGAGGGGATCACACTGCAAAAGAGCTGGCACCTTCCAGGGGTGAAAGAATACTTCAGTCCCAGTTGAAAGTCTTCTTCTCTTCAGAGTTAGAGGTCAGCACAGAAGCTGCGGCAGAACCTTTAGAACTTCTAAAGCTTTTGAAATTCTGAACAGCAAAATTGACCCCAAGTTGATTGTTGTTATATTTCGTTGCTGCAAAGAGAAAAGGTATTGAGGTGCCTACACTCTGGATTCACTACGCATCACGTGATGCAGAACCAGAAAAAAGTTATTCTCAGGTACATATCATCCCTCCCTCTTTACTTCAAGAGTGTAACGACAATAATTAACATTTATAGAACAGATCCCCTGATATATCTTGGGCGCGATTCTCCGCTCCCCACGCCGGGTGGGAGAATCGCGGGAGGGCCGGGCGACTCACGACACGCCCCCCTGGCACCCCCCGCAATTCTCTCCCCCCCCTCCCCCCGCTCGGAAGAAACGGCGCTCGCTGTTTTTCACGGCAACCGGCGATTCTCAGGCCCGAATGGGCCGAGCGGCCTGCCGTTTCCGACCGGTTCACGACGGCGGCAACCACACCTGGTCGCTGCCGTCGTGAACATGGGCGCCAAATGCTCGTTTGTGGCTTGTGGGGGGCGGAGAGGGGAGTGAGCACCACGGCCGTGCTCGGGAGGGGACTGGCCCACGATCGGTGGGCACCGATCGCGGGCCGGCGTCTCAAAGGGACTCTTTCCCCTCCGCCGTCCTGCAAGATCAAGCCGCCACGTCTTGCGGGGCAGCGGAGGGGAAGACGGCAACCGCGCATGTGCGGGTTGGAGCCGTCAGCCGTCGTGACGTCAGCCGCGCATGCGCGAGTTGGAGCTGACCAACCTGTGCATGTGTGGCTGACATCACTTAGGCGCCTCCATCGCGTCATTCTTGGCGCGCCGCCTTGATGCAAGCGTCAAGGCCCGGCGGCCGAGATTTACGGAGCGCCGCTCCCAGCCCCCCAGGTGGGGGTGAATAACGTGCGATGAGCGGCCTCCGAGGCCGACGTGAAAGTCGGCCAAGTTCACGACGGCCTTCCCGATTCATTGCGGGAGCGGAGAATTCTGCCCCATTTCTATACATATTTCGAATTTTATAAGACAGTCTCTGTGGTTTACATCTATCCCGTTTTGTTAGAATTCGATGTTCTTGAACTCGGCTACTTGCGACCTTGGAAATGTCCTTATTCCTTCTGTCGATGGTACTTCTTGAGTAGTTATTTCAGTATCTGTCACTATAGGTGCTGAAAAGTCCTCAGAAATAAAGTCTGAACTTGTCACTGTCTCTGGTCCCCATTCCAAAGTATATCTCTCTAGATCTTCTAAATGTAGAGCCTCCTGAGAAGCTTCTGAAAACACTTTATGCAGAAAGTAACAGATCAGCATGACATCATCAAACTCTTGCATCATCTGTCTGTACGCTGTATGATTTTGGATCGGCCTTCTCTGGGATCAAGGCTGGAACCCATTCCTCGTTTGTGGTGTAGCTCCTAGCTACTATTCTCTCTCCCCGGTTAAAGATTTGCTTTTAAGGGATTTCCTCCCTCCAAGAAATTTGAGCTTGCTGGTGTTATTTCACAATCTCTAATGTGTCAGGTAAAATTAACAAATCAAGCGGTGCTTATTGTTTCCTCTTGAACAATAGCACTGCCAGTAAACTTTGCGTGGTAATATGCACAGTGTTCTGATAAGATATTTAAAAATTTGTTTACTCTTCTTGATCATGTTCCCAGATCCTTTGATGCTTTGATAGAATGCTTTAATGTTTACACAATATGTTCAGCCAATCCATTTGTTGCTGGATGATATGGGGCTGACTTGATATGGTGTATATTGTGCCCTTCCAAGTAGTCCGCAAACTCCTTCAAAGTAAACTGTGCACCATTATCACTGACAATCTGCTCCAGTGTTCCAAATCTTGCAAATATTTTGTTTAGTTTTTCAATGGTCTGCTCAGTTGTCATTGACTTCATTATTGGGACTTCAAGCCATTTCGAGTGCACATCCACAATCACTAAGAACATCTTTCTCGATGTGTATTTTCTGTGATGGCTGAGTTGGCCATTCCCATGGATATAATGGTTGTAATGGTGGAGCGTTCCTTAGTTTTGCACAAAATTGGCAATTCCCAAATTTCTCTTCAATTTGAGCATCTAATCCTGGCCACCAAAAATAACTGCGTGCCAATTACTTCATCCTTACCACACCAGGATGCTCCTCATGCAGTTGGTCAAGGATTCTACTACGTAAACACAGAAGAATAATATCACAGATTCCACGTAATAGAACTCCACTCTACTGTAAACTCAATCTTTGTGTGACGTAGGGTTTGACGTCTGGATTATTCTTCTGAACATCTTAGATTGTTCCTTTTTGGACCAAGTTCATCACCTTCCCCATCACTGGATCAACTTTTGTATATCTTTGAACTTGAGGAGAAGTCACAGGTCCACGAGCAACAAATACAAAATATTGACTAACTGTTCTTCTGAATCATGCTTGACTTGTAACGAAAATCGAGATAAAGCATTGGCATTTGTAATGCTGCTTGGACTTGCGATACTGGATATCATAAGTGTGTGCCGAGAATATCAATGACCATCTTTGCAATCTACTAGCTACCAAAGAAGGTATACCTTTATACGGCCCGAAGATTGTAGTCAAGAGTTGATGCTCTGTCAAAGGGGTAAAATGACACCCATAAAGGTAATGGTGGAACCTTCCGATACCAAAAATGATGCTCAAAGCTCTTTATCGAGTTGAGTGTAATTCATTTCTCTGCTTGTAAGACAGCATGAAGCAAATGCTCTTGGTTGTTCTTCGCCTGAAGACGTAATGTGTGAGATGACGGCACCAACCCTTCAGGGTGAGGTATCGCAATCAAATTGTAACTTCATTTTTGGATCATAATGACCAACAGCACTGACTTGAGTAAAGCTTCTTCCGTTTCGTTGTATACATTTTCACATTCTTCTGACAAGTGTTATGCCTGTTTGACACGTATCAAAGTGTAAAAGCTTCAATCACATTGCTAAATTCAGCACAAATTTATCATAATAATTGATTCTCACTGAACCATCCTGTTTTAATAGGAACGATTGTTGCCGTTCAATCACTTGTAGCAGTAACATGTTCAAAGACTCCTATTCTTACAAATTTTTCACGTTTTTCTTCAACTTTAGGATTGATTGCATATGGTATGTTTCTAGCATTGAGACATTTGGTTGTGCTGAAGGCTTGATATTTAGATGTAGCTCAATGCCAGTTTATACCAGATTTTCATTCCAAGATCTTCATTGGCTGCAACCTACACTCAGCTTTCCAGTAATGGTTATAGCAATGCTGATAAAGTGTTGCCCGATTCTGCAGATGATGGTGTCCTACCAAATACAGATGAAAGTTCTAATGCCACCATGACGTCTTCCCCAAGAGCCGAGAATACTGAGGCAGATTCAATCCTCCAGGGCTGTGACTTGGGGAATTGGAGCTGGCTTCCAGAAATCTCTGCTCCCTTCAGACCTGCCCCAAGCTATTGTGGTTGCTGCTGCCAAATCCTCCTCAAGTTCCTCCTGCATTCTCACCAATAACCTTTCATCCTTTCCCCCTGAAGGCAGAAAAGCATTTCCCTACCAACTTCCTAGTCATTAGCAAATAACTGGCTTTTAGTCAGTTCAGAATAATTGATTCTAGTTCAAAAGTACATTAAGTTCAACACATATTTACACTTTCCAAACCCACTATCTCTACCATCTAAAAGCACAAGGGCTGGCAGCACGGTGGCGCAGTGGGTTAGCCCTGTTGCCTCATGGCGCCGCGATCCCAGGTTCGATCCCTACTCTGGGTCACTGTCCGTGTGAAGTTTGTACATTCTCCCCGTGTTTGCGTGGGTTTTGCCCCCACAACCCAAAGATGTGCAGGGTAGGTGGATTGGCCACACTAAATTGCCTCTTAATTGGAAAAACTGTATTGGGTACTCTAAAAAAAAATTTTTAAGAAGCACAAGGGCAGCAGATGCATGGGAACACCACCACCTGCAAGTTCCCCTCCAAGCCTTTCACCATCCTTACTTGGAAGTATATTCCTCTCCATTCACCTGAGGAAGGAGCAGTGCTCCGAAAGCTCGTGTTTGAAACAAACCTGTTGGACTTTAACCTGGTGTTGTAAGACTTCTTACTGGAAGTATATCACCATTCCTTCACTATCACTGGACTGGGTCAAAATCCTAGATCGGCCTCCCAAATAGTACTACATCACATGACCTGCAATGGTTCAAGAAAGCAAGTTCTGAACAGCAATTTGGGATAGGCTATAAATGGTGGCCTAGCCAGCAATGCTCACACTCTATGAAAAATAAAGTAAGTTTTCCTGGTCACTATTCTTCCTCCCAACACTGCTGAACAATAAATTAAATAGTCGCAGTTATTTAAGAGCGGTTGTTGGTTCTGAGGTCCCATCATATTTGCTTCCCCAATGTTATGAATACTTGCTTATTAAAAATGGCTATTAATTTACTGGCTGGAAGCTATAAATTGAATTTTTAGAAATACTAAAACCACATTCCAATGACTTGAAATCACAGTCAAATATTTCTAAAGATTTACATTACAGTACCTTCTACATTCCAAAGCCATTAAAATAGAAACAACCTTTTTGCAAAATCTCAATTGTTTTGAAGCAGTATGGATGGGGTTATCTCCTTTATCTCCTACCCTATTAGCAAAGAACCCATTTGAGTCACTGTGCAATTAGAAAAAGAGGGTCAAGTAACAAGCCAGCCAAAATTCATATGTTTAAACATCTGTTTTTTCTCTTCCTCTCACTCCCTATCCAACTTGCAATTTTTGAACCTTGTCTACTAATTTGACTAACAGCCTCAGGCAGACACCTGTTTCAAGGTCTCAATCCATCAGCTGTTCCCTCCAGAAAAACAGAAAAAACATCTGCCGACATCCTTAACCTGCCTTGACAGCAAAACCAGGATGGACGACCGAGTTCAGCCTGAAGCCAGCCAAGTCAACAATCTTTGTGGGATGTAATCCATTTAACTTTACTGGATTTTGAATTGCTAAATCCATCCTCTCAGTCTGTAATCTACTTGCATGTGTGTGAATTTCTTGTGTGTGTGTGTGTGTGAAATTTAGAGGCCAGGATTCTCAGACCCAGCCCGGGTCGGAGGATCCCGGGGGAGGGGGGGGGGGGGGGGGGGGAATACATCCTGCTTCCGGCTTCCACATTCTCCGGCACCATTTTTAGGGCACCCACAGGATCGCTGCCATGCTGGTCGAGGGCCGTTGACAGTGCCCCCCCACCCCCCTCCCTTCCCCAGCGATTCTTGGGCCTCGATGGGCCGAGTGGTCGACGTGTTTGGCTGAGTCCCGCAAGCGTGGATTATTCAGCTCCCACACAGCGGGACCTGGAAGGTGAATGTGCTGGGGCCGTCCTGGAGGGGGTGGTGGGGGCGCGGAAGGAATCCAACCCTGGGGGGGGGGCCCACGGTGGCCAGGCCCGCGATCGGGGCCTACCGATTGGCAGGCGGGCTGGTTCCGTGGGGGCCTACTTTACTCTCCGCCGGTTTTCACACCGGCACGGGGACATAGCCCCATTATTAAAGAATCCTACCCAGAGTGTTTTTATGATATTTTTTAGATTGGGAAAAGTACAATAAATACTATTGTATGTTCTTTAAAAAAATAACTTAAGGAAACATGTGTTTGTCTTTTATACTCACTGTTCGTAAACAGTTAGACACTCACTGAATTGACAAGCATATCCTTTTGAAAGAAAATGGCTGCATTCAGATGAGGAATAGGAAAGGAGAGGAACCATTCCAATTCTCCGTGCCTGATCATAACAGTAATAAAAGTTGCTGCACTACAAAATAAGGGAGCAAAGGGCAGGAAGGACCAAGATGTTGATGAGAATTGAGGTGCGCTTCAACAACAAGTCCACTTGGTCAATATCTCAAATAGCGTCTCCGAATCAAACTCCTTCTCCCTGGCTTCACATGCCAGTCTCTGAGTAGAATTGTGCACAGAGCTGTAAAATGGTCTGATGCCGCAAATCCACCCAGCTTTGGACAAATGGGGCTTGACAACTTTGGTTCACAGCTTATTTCGACAAAGGGTAATGCTGATTTTAAGATTCCAGCTTTGGGTTAAGTAGTAAGGTCTTTGTTGGCTGACAGTGCAGAAGAAAACAGATTATGGCAACAAACTGGATGGTGACATTGAAAGGGTGGGTGAGGCACTCCAGTTTGTTTAACAGCTCTTTGGGGGGAAGGACAACTCCAAAATTAAAACATGAGTATTTTTAGCTGCTGTACTTGGCAAATGAAATGAAATGAAAATCGCTTATTGTCACGAGTAGTCTTCAATGAAGTTACTGTGAAAAGCCCCTAGTCGCCGCATTCCGGCGCCTGGTACGGGAATCGAACCGTGCTGCTGGCCTGCTTGGTCTGCTTTAAAAGCCAGCGATTTAGCCTGGTGAGCTAAACCAGCCCCTATGTTGCACTTATAAAATAATTAAATTTTTATGGCTAGACCAGCATTTGTTGCCTATCCCTAATTGCCCTCGAGAAGTTGGTGATGAGCTGCCTTCTTGAACCGCTGCAGTCCATGTGGTGCAGGTACACCCATCGTACTGTTAAGGCGACGATGAAGGATTGGTAATATATTTCCAAGTCAGGATGGTGAGTGAGTTGGAGGGAACCCTCCAGGTTGTGGTGTTCCCATGTATCTGCTGCCTTTGTCCTTTTAGATGGTAGTCATTCTGGGTTTGGAAGGTGCCGGGTAAGGAGCCTTGGTGAGTTCCTGCAGTGAATCTTGTAGATGGTTCACAGTGCTGCGACTGTGCGTTGGTGGTGAAGGGAGTGATTGCTTGTGGAAGGGGTGGCAATAAAACAGGCTGTTTTGTCCTGGATGGTGTCGAATGTCTTGAGTATTGTTGGAGCAGCAGTCATCAAGGCAGGTGAAGAATATTCCATGGCACTCTTGACTTGTGCCATGTAGATGGTGGACAGATTTTGGGGAGTCAGGAGGTGAGTTACTTATCATGGGATTCCTAGCCTCTGACCTGCTTTTGTAGCCACAGTATTAATCTGGCTTGTCTAGTTCATTTTCTGGTCAATGGTAACCCCCAGGTTGTTGATAGTAGGAGATTCAGTGATGGTAATACCATTGAATGCCAAAGGGCAATTGTTTGATTCTGATGGTCATTGCTTGGCACTTGTGTGGTATGAATGTTACTGCGACAGCATTAATTACCTTGAGAGAATGGGAGCTGCTCTGCACAAACCTCACCCACTGAAATATTCTGTATATTGTAAGATCCCCTACCTGACCTTGGACTTTGTTCCATTAAATGTGGTACACCATTACTAAACTACTATGCAATAGTATGTACTCACTACAATGCTGGTTGTTTAGTTTCTCTGTCAGCCTGAGTCCATCTCAGTAGTCAATCTGCATGAGACCTCAGTACGCAACTTCCAGGTGACTGACTAGGTCACCCTAACTACTGCAGCAGCAATATCTTTGTGTACTCTTTCTTTCTTTTGTTTTTGGCTCTGGTCTTGTGCCTTACTAGGTGAAACCTGTTTTTAAACCATTCAATTGGTCTGTAATTAGCTCCCTCTCCTTCCTAATACAAGTCAGTGGGTTCATAACTTCGACTGCAGATGTTTTCTGGCTACTTGATTAATTATTTATTCTTCAATTGAGGCTCACTACTTATTTAATCATCTGATCCTGGCTGGTTACCAATTATACAGTAATTCTTGATTAATACACGTGGGCAGTTTAGTAGGTTGTTACAGATTTTTAAAATGGCTACTTTAGTCGAATATTCGTACAAAATCGTGTCTTGACTTTGTGAGCATCTACAGTGAAGATTTTCCCTCTCAATTGTCAAGTTAAACTAAAATTCACTGTCCAGGTCTGCTGACAGAATACTGGTCAAACCATAAGCTTGTCAGGAGCATCAGGTCCTTGAAGAGCACCTAAAGTGCAATGACAGGTGAAGTTTTGGATAACTATCCTAAGAGACACGGCCAAGAGACCGAAACCCGAACAAAAGTAGCCATAGAGCTTTCCGGTACACAAAAGGCAACATGGACTTTAAAGATTCTTGGAAGCAGTTGTGAAATGTCACTCAGAGCACTGCATTTTGTCATGGGAATGTCACTTTAAGAAATGTTTGTCTGCTCAAGTGGCTGCAGTGATGTCAGAGTGTGGGTGGAGCTGAGCTCTGTCTCTGCTTTTTAATTTCACTCAGAGGAAAAGCTTGGGTGTGTCTGTTTTTTTTTGGTTTTGTTTTAGTGTTGGAGCTGAAGACAGCCAAAGAAGGTGTAATTTAAATCTTTCTGCCATCTAAAGACTATCTCTGGATCATTTGGTGAATTTAGAGTGATAACTGCTTTCAGTAGAGAATTTAAACCTGATGTGCTTCTGTAAAAAAGATTTTTGTCTTCTGGATATTAAAAGGAAAGTTTAAGGATTACTTAAGAGTGTTATATTCTTTGTGGGGTGTATTTGAATTGATGGTTGCTAAGATGTTCACTGTATGTTTTAAAAAGGTTAACTGAGTTCATAGAATAAACATTGTTTTTCTTTAAAAATTACTTTTAAATTTCTGCTGCACCACACCTGTAGAGTGGGCCGTGTGCTCCCCATACAATAATCTCGTAAAAGTTGTGTGTCAGGTGAACTCCACGATAAACTTTGGGGTTCTCTAAACCCTGGCCCATAACAATTTGGATTAATCAAACTGAAGTAACAAGATTTGTTTGACAAAAAAACAAGGATATATCCAAGATAGTAGATTGTGCACATAATGCTCACAAATCTTTTGTATCAAACAAAAAAATACCAGCAAAAAAGTCAGATACCAGTACAAGTTAAGTGAGATGAGGAAGTAATAGTGGAAGAACAAGGCGGCATAGATTCAGAAAGCTGCCTACAAGCATGACCTAAAGGCCTATGATGGTGTCCAATCTGTCTACAACCAATGGTATGACACACATCCTAAGTACAAAGACATTCTGAAAGCCAATGTCAGCTCAGTTGGACCCTAATACATGAAAGGAACAACCCTGAACAGATCCCAATGAGCAAGTCTCTGTCACCAATAAATTTCAACATTTGTGGAGAACAGAGTCAGGGTTCCCACAGAGCAATCAAGTATATTGTAAAGCCAGTGCCTTCACCCTCTCTCCAATAGTGGCTTCATGTATATTACTTGTAATCTGATATGAAAATCAAGATTTGGCTTATTATCAAGGAACAGATGACACCAACCTGGACAGTGAACAATTGGTCTCCTTGTCAAACATTTATCATTTGAGGTGAAGGGAGAACATTTCAAAATCCATTGCATCAAAATAATTAATTCTGTGAAGTAATCCAAGGCATTTTAGTTTGTTAAGGTGTTAAATTAGTCCATGCATTCCAATATTATTCAGTGATACTTGGAGAGAAAATATATATATATTGGGCAAGGACAAGGTCAAGCTTCGTTGCGATTTTCTATACTGCTGTCCCTGACACTCAAAAGGTATGCTAATGTTCACTGCATTGCTAACATGGCAGTAGTGGGAAGCTGCTACAAAAATAGACATTCCCTCATTCATAATATAATAACCTTTTATTGTCATAAGTATGAAGTTACTGTGAAAAACCCTCATCGCCACATTCCGGCGCCTGTTCTGGTAAGCTGGTACGGGAATTGAACCCGTGTTGCTGGCCTTGTTCTGCATCACAAACCAGCTGTCTAGCCCACTGAGCTAAACCAGCCCGAGCCAGCCCTAAACCATAAGCCAGCATGCTCAGGAGAAGTGGTGAAAAAATGTATTTCTCCAATTACTTGTCAAACTTTATTGTGTTCTATCTTTGAGATTGTTCAAATTAAGCATCGTGCATTTTCCGGATGAGCAGGTATTTAATCACAAGATAGAAGCAAAACACTTTTATGAATCTGCAGGAATTGTCTAAATGTCCTCCTGCCATCTGTCTTCAGTCCTGCAAGTTGGTCCTAGGTGCCTTCATGTATGTGTGATAATCAATCAACATCCTTTTGGAAATTTGAGTTTACAGCCTCTTGAGCCAGGGACTTGCGAGAGGTTTATTTTGTTGGAGTCGCTACTTTCCATTGTCAGATCCCACTTTCACCTCTGCTCCTCTGGCACCATGAGGGGAGCAAATGAAGAACGGCCATTGATATTTTTTAAAAAGCAAGGAGATGTCCAGGGTGCAGGTAGCTTGCCAGTTCTGCTCTAATGAGGTTCTTCAACCTCTGCCTGCACCGCAAGGTGCAAAGGAATCCTAGGGTTAAAGTAAGACAATATACAGCCTCCAACCTAAAGTAGTCCTTCACACTTTCTCTATATTTCTATTAGGTCCAGGCTCCTAAATAGTTGTTGTGTGGTTCTTTGGTCTGGCTTTCATTCTTGCTATCCAGCTCGAGTCTTCAATCCAGTACTGTCATTTCTCCTTCAGGTAGCATCTCATCTTGTTATTTTCTTACCCATCTCACCCATTTGTGGTCTAACTCGTGCTGCAGACCCACTTTACCACCCTGCTAACATAACTGAAGCATCACAAGTTGGAATGTCACAGTTTGTGTGCCTCAGCATTTTTATTAATGGAACCTGCTATTTATGTTGCCTCCAAATTTAAAAAAAAGAGTTTTTGTTATTTTTCCAAATAAGGGGAATTTAGCATAGCCAATCCACCTACCCTGCACATCTTTGGGTTGTGGGCGTGAGACCCACGCAAACAGGGAGAGAATGTGCAAACTCCACAAGGACAGTGACCCAGGGCCTGGATTGAACCTGGGTCCTCGGTGTTGTGAGACAGCAGTGCTCACCACTGTGCCGCCGTGCCACCTCGTGCCTTTGAATTTTGGGGTCCATATTGTTTTCACAGGCGAAAAATGTTTATTGAAAACTGTTACTTCAGATGGGACTTCTATACAGCGAGCCCCTAAAAATAAACATTCTCATTGCAGCATGTCGTCAAATGCTGTTTGATATTCGGTACCACCTCAGCTTGACATGGCACAGCACATATTAAATGTGCAATGTGAAATATTTCCCCTAGATATAATGGGACTGGAGGGAAGATTATGTCATTGCAGATTTGAATTAGGCGGCAGGGAGCACTACCCAGCGCCAGACAATGAGCTCATTCTTGATACAGCATCTGAACAATCTTAGCAGTCACATTGTATTAGTCATTTAGTTACAAATTTGTTTATAGTTTCTGGTACTGTGTTTTCCATCAGGATCACACTTAAATCTTCATTTGTACGTGGTGAGTGCATTCAGACTCAACAGTTGAATGCAAAAATATATTTTTTACAAGAGGCAATGATTCTTCTGCCTCAGGTGAGCTACCCTCCAAATTATCGTGGCGCAATACTCTTCACACGCACCACACATACTTGTGCATGTCTCTTTGTAATGGCAAGGAAGAATGAATCAGTGAAATTAAATAATAATAACAACATATTGTCACAAGTAGGCTTCAATTAAGTTACTGTGAAAAGCCCCTAGTCACCACATTTCGGCACCTGCTCAGGGAGGCTGGTGCGGGAATTGAACCCTTGCTGCTGGTCTTGTTCTCCATTACAAGCCAGCTCTTTAGCCCACTGTGCTAAACCAGCCCCTATTCAAAAATATTTGAATAACGTTCAATTATTTTTGTAGTTTTGCAACATAGCAACCTAAGATACGCATTTTGTGGTGAAAAAGTTGTAAATTAAGTATCATATGCTGTAACCTACTATCTTGACCAAAATGTTTACTGGACCATTTTAAGCTCATGTAGAACATGCTAATTGCCCTAGTTTCTTCTTTTTGCAAATGGAGGTTTGATTTTTCTGATCTCTGCGGCAACGCTTCTATCAATCAGAATCCATTTGCCAACGAATCAGCATGATTTTCTCATGCAGTATAAATTGTTTCGTTTGAGATTTGGTATTCTTGCGAATATGTCCTATAAGTGCAGACAAAAAGTTTCCACAGCACGTCTCTTATTTCCAGCAATACTCAAGTCCTTTACTATCAAGCAGCCATTTTCTGATTTCATAGATCTTAACAAATACAGATCAAAAAGAGAGCGCCAATTTTAACCACTATGATTCATTAGCATCAAAAGCAAATTGGTGAACCCAAACACATCGACAACAGTCTACAAGTACATTTGCAACTAACTTGTACAAATGTTGAACATTTTACTCGTCCAGCTATGAAGTATGGAAAATGCTTGTAGTGATATGATACAAATTCTGAAGTTCCCAATATACAGGCACTGCCTATTTTGAGAAAATATTGACCCAAATCTTTAATGTACTCAGTAAAATCCTTTCTCGACCATGCCATCCTATTTGTCTGCATTTCTCTCATATAATCTACGTATATGGGGCGTAATCTATGGGAAGGCACAATAGCACAGTCGTTAGCATTGTTGCTTCACAGCACCAGGGGACCAAGTTCGATTCCTGGCTTGGTCACTGTCTGTGCGGAGTCTGCACGTTCACCCCGTGTCTGTGTGGATTTTCTCCAGGTGCTCCGGTTCCCTCCCACAAGTCCTGCAGTTAGGTGAATTGGACATTCTGAATTCTCCCTCTGTGTACCTGAACAGGTGCTGGAATGAACTAAGGGTTTTTCAAGTTAATGCAAGCCTACTTGTGACAAGAGTATTTAAAAATTATTTCATCTTTGCTGGCAAAATAAAATGAAAATTGACAGATTTTCAGCTTTATTTTATAGTGACGTGAATATATGTTTTGCTTCTTATTCTACCTGTTGCAAATATTTCACAAAATGTCAGTTCAGTGGTTGTTACAATTTAACTTCAGCCAATTTTAGAATTACTTTGGTTCAATCGACAAACTTGTACTTCTGTCAACTTCAGGCAATAACATTCTGGTAGGACACCTTGTGCATCATTCATTCGATGGATGTGCCAATTTTCCTCTCGAACTTGCAACTAATTAACTCAGGTTTTGTATTCACAAAACAGCAATCAATCACAACCAATCAAGAAGGGAATGGAAGCTATTCATTCTGAAGTTCAAGAAACAAGTCAAAAACAAGCTGTCAGAAACATATTTTGTGAGAAAAGAATTAAACCTTGAGTGGCTATCGGTTCACAAGATCCCATCCTTGTACAGAACCCCCTGCCCCCATGTCCCCCTCAAATTGTTTCCCTTCCAAGTGTTCAGGTTGTCAGCTAATTCAACATCAGAGATGACTGATTTCCCATAGTCTGCAACCAACAAACTCCGTTTAAGTGCCTGCAGTTCACCAGCAGCATGTAAATGAGACCCATGCCTCAAAATGAGTCAGGCAACGTGGCAGTAACAACAGGCAGGCGGTGAGTTTACTCTTTCCACTGACCACCCATTGTGCACCATTTCCTGGACCCTTGTTCTGCCATACCTCTAATGAATGGCCAGTGTTTCCAATGAACAAATCCTGCTATTACTGCTTTTACCCAATGATCTTCTCATCTGTTCAATAAGGGAGTAATACACATGTGTAAGTGATGTCATGGTCTCAATGGTAATACTCATAGCATTCATCAAGAGACTACTGTTCTGAGTTGGCTACCCCACCATTTTAGGATGAGCCTGCAGATAACCATGAAGTTGTCAATCATTTGGTGATACTTCATGGGGCATTTGAGTAAATGTCACAATGTTGACTGAAATGATGGCAGAGACTGAGTACTTCATATCCTCTGTCAACTACTGCAGTTAACTCATGATGAACTCAAAGAATGTTGCAAATACTTTTTGCTTCTGCATTAATTACTGTTTGAAGATAGGATCATTAGAATACTAATGCCTTGTCCATACACTTTGCATAAAGAGAAGAAAAGAGAGATGGTCAGAACTTCAGAATGCCTCAAGTTACTCTGAAGTCACTGGAACAGTTTAGGAGTACAGTTATTGTTGTAATGTAGGAAACACAGCAGCCAGTTTAGGCACAGCAATGTCCCATAAAGAGCAAATTATGATTGGACAATTTATTCTGTAATATTGATTGATGGATAAAATTTGGTCAGAATACTTGGCAAACTCACCTGCTCTTTTTGTGAAGTAACAGCCTGATATAAGCTACTTCCACAGCAACATGCCAACAGAGCCTCGATTAACAGTCTGAGCCCACAACCTGGCCAAATCTTTTGATGTCCTCTCTTGCCAATACCTGTTTGTTTCATCCAGTACCACAAATTCATGAAGGATATTTTCAGAGTGTTCTTCTGTGCTGCTCCTTGGGATATGTGGGACACACAACAAAGGGCATATTCCTGAATCTATGGCAATGTGCATCTTGTGAAGAAGCTAATGGTAAAAAGAATAAAGTTTGCAATGTATCCGCCTGACATTGGCTCCAAGACAAATACAGTTATAATGTTTTTAATGTGTTCCACAAATATTCTGCACGTATAACCTCTGTTATGATAATTAATATTGGTGCCCCTACTTCATATTTTCTCTTGTCAAGATTTCGTGCTAACTCTCAGCCAAAAAGGGCAAAGACAATCTCTTGAAACTCAGACAGCAACTTCGGCTTGGCTGGCCCACCACCTGTCCAGATTCTCTCCTGATGATTGTGAGCAGCTTTGGTCTGGAAGTACAACAGATGAAGATGTTAGCAATTGCATGTGTGCACCCTTGTGTGCTGGCAGTCTCTATCCCTGTGCCAGATCTTCTCACATTAACTTTCACATTATTTTCATGCCAGTAATATTTTGCAGGTGACTTGTGAACTACATGGTAATATTGTCTTCTGCTGGAATAGTGCCACACTGAAGATCAGTTCAAAAATGTATCAATGTTCTCTGCATGTAGTTCAGATTTTCTCTATATGAATAGAATGAATGGATATTTGCATTGGATCCATACCTTGTATAAACAAAGGATACATGGGATGGGTGTTTCTCTGATTTGGCAAGTTGTTGACAAGGTGGAACGACTGCCCACCCATGTAACTGTGCCTCTAACTTGCCATTTTGCTTCCACTGGACTAATTCTGTATTTTAGGTGGGTTAGGAATGGTAATATCACTGTGTCTGTCTTGCACTATTGAGACAGAGGGAAATTAAATGCAGCTGCAGTATCAGAACAAATTATAAGAAAATGTCAATCGCAGAAAGAAGCTCTCAGATTGTCAGATAAATTATGGATGCTTTACTGACTGTGAAGAAGCACGAATCGTGAGGATTCCTGGTGGGTACCCACATGAAAGCTTTATGGAGTAAGGTTGCTGCAACTGTCCGTGCAACCTCCATCATTCCAGAAGCTGCCATACAATTCAGGAAGATGTTTGTTGACCTCACAAGGATGACCTTACAAGGTCAGTCAAGGCACACATTGATTCAGGCCTGACTTTCCTTCTTACGTGTCAGGCTGGATTTTCATCCTTCGAGTGGGCCACAGGAGTTAGGGAAATTCCCACTTCAGCCCAGCTGCCTCAGGATAAAGTGCCTGGAATGATGGGATTTTCATTGTGGGGGTCAGGATTGGGGTGGGGCGGAGGGTGGTGGTGCAAGCTACAGTCAGGTCAGCTGCCAGGTACTGAGGTGTGTAGTTTAAAACCAACGCCTGGTTGCTGTGGCACGTTGTCTCAGCTATAATGAAAAAGGTAAAGCCTTACAGACTGCACCTCTCATGCCACCATGCACTCCTAATGCCCCATCAATGTTATCCCATGCCCCCCCCCCACCCCCCCCATTCACCTCCTATTGCCCCTCATGCATCCCATGCCAAGTCATAGATTTCTGGGATCTCAGACAACCCTCGTTATGGATTCTTGGCTTCCTTTTCAAAAGATTCCCTCATACAAACTCAGGCTCATGACAGCTCTGATGTGCTGAGAATCCCATCTCTCTGAAAAACTGCCCCGACTCCATGAGAATTGCAAAGGACTAGGACATGCCTATCTTCACACTGAGACCAGCCAAGTTGGGAGTGCAGAGTGTGAGCCTGTGACCCTAACCAGGTATTTAATCTCCTTGTAGAAAATGGGTTAGTCATTTGAATAAGGTCACTTGCATTCATTTTAACAGTAATTCTTTGAGCTACAGCCTCTACTGCATGTGGATTAGGGGGAGCAGGAGTTTCTCCTCCAGGTCCAATTAGCTAATAAGTAAACTACCCTCTGTGATCTGTCTCCTTCACCCTCTACACTAACAGCCCTCCTTGACCACTGCCTGCTAACAGAATTTCCTGTCAACAAGCCTCTAGTCTGGTAATCAGGCTGCCTATGGCAAGAAACTAACAGAAAAAATCTAAAGGATCCCTGCAGTTAAAAAACTGCAGGACATTTGTTGACCGAGACCCTGTTCAATCAGCCTAGACAAACGCAATAAAGCCACCTGAATTTAGTACAACTCTACTTTATTCAGAAGAGCTAGCTTAATCGTGATTTCTGAGAATACAGTACATAGATGACTCAGACTCATGACAGAGATCTAGGTATTACCCACACTAGTGAGGAGCAGGCCAAGCTGTGATCACTCAATGTGGATGTCTTCTTCTCTGAACCGATAGCTCAGCGTCCTTCTTCTGTGGTGGTTGCTTCTGGGTTGCCGGGTCGTTGCTGACGGTGTATCCCAATGTCCCTTCTTTTTTTCAGATTCTGCTATATTCTCATCAAGACTTCAACTCATTAATAGAAATAAACATGGTCCTGTTTAACCAGGGTGATTTAACAAAGATCCATTGTCCTCTGAAACACTTGTCTGACCAACAATTGGCCAGTTATGGAGTTTGATGGCCTATTAGTTTATGGTCCTTCCTGTTGCAAAGTTGACCTTTACTATCTCAAAGTTAGTTACATGTTCGTAGCATGGTTACTTGTTCTTTTGTGTTAACGTGATGAATACTGTAATTGGGTTACCGTAAAATTCTGTTCAGCAATAATGTATTTCTGTGCTGGCTTGAGGGGTCTAGCAGATGGCTGTGGTATTATCATAACTGTAGGAACAGCAAGGGTTAATGAACTGTCTAGAGTAGCTACTAGAGGGAGCTACAGATACAAGTATATAAGACATTGATGCTAAGCCTTCTGGGTGAGAGTCGTCCAGGAGCTAGCGAGAGACAGTCAGAAATATTATTAGTGTGAGTTAGAGCAGATCATAGTTTATACGAGAATTAAGATTAATTGTAAATGAGTGTATTTCATATGTCAACAATCAACTGTGTATTATTTAGAAGTAAATGTTGAATCTAAATTAGTAGTGTTAATAAATTCATAGCTTTGTTTCAGTTCAAGCTATTTTGTGGTCTTTGTGAACACTACGCCAACCATCCTGAATTAAGCAACACAAAGAACAGCACAATAGCCAATATTCTTTCCAGCCCGGACTGTACTTGGTTGTTCCTCTTTTGACCGATGTGTCTTTTTCCCTCTGTCAGCCTGTCCCCAAGACGTTTTCCCCAATTTATTCCCATAGATGTAAACGTATGGGATCAATAGTTTTGGCAAACCTACTTCCCAGAGTTAGTCAGAGATGCATACTTTCTTGACAATATTCAAAGCTCATTTAGTTCCTTATTTTGATTCAAAGCTGATATATTTGGTGACAGTTATTCAGGTTTGTCCAATTGTATATTCACATGTCCAGTTGCCGATCTCTACACCTCATTACCAATTCAACCTTTAATCCATTTTCTTTTTCCATCTTTTAAACATATTCATCATAAAGCTTGATTTATAGTAACAAGAACAATAGCAATAACAACATGATGTAACACAATCCGTATCCAAGGATGTATTTCCATTTTAGAGCCCCAATCCCAAATATCATCCCACCAAATAGTTTCTTTTATCTGCTTGATTTTATCATCTAGTTTCTTGTTCTTCCTGAACATCTGTTTTGTCAGCCTTTTTAATCTCTTCTCCAATGTCCTCAATTGTTCAGGCAACAATTAGTTGGTGAGTCAGTGTCTAAGGGTCACATTTTCATGATGGTGAGCAAGCGAGCTCGGAGTGAGATGAGGAGAAATTTATTTACTCAGAAAGTTGTTGGGATTTGGAATGCCCTGCCTGGGAGAGTGATGGATGCAGATTCCATAAGTGGTTCCAAAAGAGAGTTATATATATATATATTTGAAAGTGATTAATTTAGAGTGTTACAAAGATAGGGCTGGGGAATGGGACTAGTTATATCATGGTGCAGACACACACTGATGGACACACACAGGGACCAATCAACATGTAAAAACACCGCAGCCAATCACCAGTTAGAATACACACACTATAAAGGCAGAGGGCACCACTGTTCCTGCTTATTCTGGGTGCTGTCTCTGAGTGTACCAAGAATTCATCCAGCCCAGCACAGACTCACACCATGTGCTGAGAGAATCAACTGGTTCGGACAACCAGAAGTTGAGGGATGCTCGCACTTCTTTTTTTTTTAAATTTAGAGTACCCAATTATTGTTTTCCAATTAAGGGGCAATTTAGCGTGGCCAATCCACCTACCCTGCACATTTTTGGGTTGTGGGGCGAAACCCATGCAGACACGGGGAGAATGTGCAAACTCCACACGGACAGTGACCCAGAGCAGGGATCGAACCTGGGACCTCGGCACAGGACAGTGAGGCAGCAGGGCTAACCCACTGCGCCACCGTGCTGCCCTCTCACACTTCTGAGACCAGAGGTGGACCCGTAGTTGCAGGACTGCGCAAGGATGTGGAGGTGGGTAATAAAGGACTGGAAAGGCTCGTCTTTACCCTGAATTCCTTGCTGAAACATGTATCTCTCAAAGCTCTCGTTGACCTCGACAGCGCAGTGGCTGTCGAACTTTAGAATTACGGTCTTCAACCTCGATTTTTCCTCCCCCTCATCGAAGGTGAGTGAGTTGTAAATGTGCAGAGTGTGGTCACCGGCTGTGAAGAGCAATGTTCCGTGCGTCCGAGGCAGCTTCCAGGTCACTGGCTTCGAGGTACAGCTGAAAGCGCTGTTTGATAAGTTTCCAGTTCGAGCCCAGATTCCCTTCAATGCGTGGAGGCGGCGGCGGGCGAACGGAGTCCATTCTGTAGGATGGTGCGAGACTGGTGGAAGGCAGATCACTGAAAGGTAGGTCTCAGAACCCTAGGCCTTAGGCTTGAACCCTAACTGTCCCCTTGCCTGCAAATAGCCACCCCCAATTAAGTTTTGAAAGTTCCCGCCTAATACCCTCGAAATTGGCGTTGCCCCAATTTCAAATTTTAACTTTTGGGCCAGAACTATCATTCTCCATCGCTATCTTAAAACTAATGGAATTATGGTCACTGGTCCCAAAGTGATCCCGAACTAACACTTCTGTCACCTTCCCATCCTTATTCCCCAAGAGGAGGCCGAGTTTGGCCCTCTCCCTGGTCGGGCCATCTACATTGTGAATGAGAAATTCTTCCTGAATACATTCAACAAATTCCTCTCCATCCAAACCCCTAGTGCTATGGTCTTTTGACAGGACACCTTAACTTCCCATAATGGTAGGACATTGAATTAGTGGAAACCCAGTATGTGTCATTTCTCATATGTCCCACTCTTTAATAGGTTTTTAGTTAATTTAATCTCTTTGCTACAGCTATCATTGTAAACCTAAATTCTCAATCTTCATATCTCAAACCTTTTTCTTGTCTATACTACCATACAGAAACTATGTCCCTTTAAGATTTAAATAATTAATTACAGGTAAAAAGTAACTTAAAGGAATTTTATGCTACCTTAACAAATTGTGGAGGAAGCCCCTCCATTATCTCATCGTTCTTCTTGACCATTCTTTATTAGTACATGGACAGCATGATCTGCATGAATTCTGTATTTTCTTCTTCTTCTAAGGTTTTGACTTCTATTGCATACCCCAGATAACTAAATCATGGAAGAATCCTGTCATCTGTTGCAGCTTCATTGACACTCTCCAGATTTAACATTATCTCCCCACTGATATATTACTTCACTCATGAACTCTCAACGGCGCTTATTCTTTTACAGAAAACCATTAATTTCTCACCTCTTAGAATTGAAGTACATGGAATTAAACAAACAGAGTTTACATGCTCACAACTAGGGGAGGCAGTAGCATAGTGGAATCATCGCTTGACTAGTAATTCAGAGACCCAGAGTCATGCTTTAGGGATCCAGGTTCAACTCCCGCCATGGTAGATGGTGGAATTTGAGGTCAATAAAGGCTGGATACTCCGATCCCCGAAGCCAAAATCGCGTTCGGTGAAGGGGCAGAAAATACCTGATGATGACCAAATCGAGGCCGGCGGCGCTATCACGATGCCCCACTCCCTGAAAAGCGGCGTACTCTAGGAGTAAACCGTACGCCGTATCCACGGCCTCAGGCCATTTCCTGAAGCCCACCTCGCGATGCTCCGTCCCCGACTGGCCGAGTTCCCGAAGGCGTGGGACTCTCAAGGTCCCACCCATCGTGAACTGAGCGTGGTGTCTCTGGACTCAGTCCGGCACAGCCGCAGTCGGGAGAGGGCCTATCCGCGGGGAGGGGGCCTTCAATCGGGGCTGCGTGCACTGTGAGTGGGAGGTCCATGGTGTGCGAGCCGGCCGAAGGGGGACTATTGGTCCGCCGGCTGTGTCTGCCATGAAGCATGGCACGGCCGCTGCAGGCTTCCACCATGCGCATGCGCAGCTACGGACCCGCCAATGCTCCGGGTTGGTTTACATGTGATTCCAGAGCCCTATGAATGTGCCTGACTCTTCAATGCCCTCAGCGCTGGGCCAGCATTACCTGAGTTTGGTTTTACTCAATATGGATAACAAATATCAAAACATTACTTTGAAAAAATAACAGATTCAAATAGTGACATCTTAAACTGAGAATATATTTATGAAAAGGTTTTGAAACTCAAAAGCCCATACAGGCTAACCCCTAGAACATAGAACATAGAACATTACAGCACAGTACAGGCCCTTCGGCCCTCGTTGTTGCGCCAACCTGTGAAACCACTCTAAAGCCCATCTACACTATTCCCTTATCATCCATATGTTTATCCAATGGCCATTTAAATGCCCTTAATATTGGCGAGTCCACTACTGTTGCAGGCAGGACATTCCACACCCTGACTACTCTCTGAGTAAAGAACCTACCTCTGACATCTGTCCTGTATCTATCTCCCCTCAATTTAAAGCTATGTCCCCTCGTGCTAGCCATCACCATCCAAGGAAAAAGGCTCTCACTGTCCATTAATCCTCTGATCATCTTGTATGCCTCAATTACGTCACCTCTTAATCTTCTTCTCTCTAATGAAAACAGCCTCAAGTCCCTCAGCCTTTCCTCGTAAAATCTTCCCTCCATACTAGGCAACATCCTGGTAAATCTCCTCTGCACCCTTTCCAATGCTTCCCCATCCTTCCTATAATGCGGTGACCAGAACTGCACGCAGTACTCCAGGTGCGGCCGCACCAGAGTTTTGGACAGCTGCAACATGACCTCATGGCTCCGAAACTCAATCCCTCTACCAATAAAAGCTAACACACCGCACGCCTTCTTAACAACCCTATCAACCTGGGTGGCAACTTTCAGGGATCTATGTACATGGACACTGAGATCTCTCTGCTCATTCACACTACCAAGAATCTTACCATTAGCCCAGTACTCTGGGCGCGATTCTCCGCAAATGCGGCGAGTCGTAAAGGCTGCCGTGAAACTGGCCGTGTTTCACGGCAGTCTCCGCGCCCCCTCCCGGGACCCGATCCTCCCCCCAGGGCAGGGCTAGCAGCACGGCCCCGTGAAGCACGGCATTGCGGGCTTAGCGACCGTCGCTAAGCCCGCGCGCCAAGCGTCACGGCGGCCGACGCACATGATGATGTCAGCCGCGCATGCGTGGGTTGGACGGCTCCAACTAACGCATGCGCGGATGACGTCATCACGCAGATGCGTCAAACCCGTGCATGCGCGGGCCGTCATGCCCCTCAGCCGCCCCGCGGACTGATCCTGTGGGGCGGCGGAGGAACAAATAGTGCCTGGGTATCATAGTGCGTGGGTATCGGACCCGCTGCCCGCGATTGGTGTCCACCGATCTCAGGACCATGCCACCCTTGGCGCAGCTGTGGTGCGGCCGTGCCAATCGGTGCCATGGTTGTCCGGGACGGCACTTAGCGGCCGTTTTCACGAGCGGTGAGAGCAGGTGTGATTGCGTTCGTGAAAACGGCGGTAAGGCCTGGGAACTCGGCCCATCGGCCTGGGGAGAATCGCTGTTCGCCGTAAAAAATGGCGAGCAGCGATTCGTGTCGTGGGGCGGCTGTGGGGGGGGGGGGAGAATAGCGGGAGGGCGGGAAAAATGTCGGGAAGGCCCTCCTGCTATTCTCCGACCCGTCGTGGACAGCGGAGAATCGCGCCCTCTGTCTTCCTGTTACTCCTTCCAAAATGAAGCACCTCACACTTTTCTGCATTAAACTCCATTTGCCACCTCTCAGCCCAGCTCTGCAACTTTATTTGTCAACTACCCTTTATTTGTCAGAAAATTAAAAAAACGTTTATTATCCCTTTATATGAGTTATTATTTTCAATTTATCTGATGAATTTAATATTAAGAGCAATTATATCCAGGCATGGTAATTTTAAGAGAAGAGTCAAATTATAAGACCAACAATTGGTATAAAGTGTAACTAATCAAAGAGCAACAGCTAAATTTGACTGAGTTAACTTTTTCCACAAAAAGCCAAGAATGTCCCCAATTGTCACTATGGTGTGATAAACTATCCTGAACTCTTGAAGCTGCTAGACTTGTCTGCGATTCATGATCCATCTATTTTAAAAGAGAAGCACAAAATACATTTGGCTTGGACTCAAAGGAGTTAATTTGGTCCAGATGTATCTCGTCAATTTCTCAATCAGCGGATTAAGAACAAAGCAGAAAATAGTGACATCTCTGCCAGTTGGGGAAAACAGAATAAAAGTTTTCAAATGTAATGATATCACTGCCGCTTAAAAAAACTGAAGGACAAAGGAGAGAGCACATGGTCTCCTTCAACAAAGAACCATCAGTGGGACTCTCCGTCCCTGAGACAAAGTGTTGACTCCGGAGCAGGATTCATGGACTTCTACGACAGCAAAACTGGTGTCGCACCTGGACCGATTCAGCGACCATTGAGGGGCTAGCACCGGCGCAATGTGGAATATGGTCAATTCCAATGGAAAACAGTGCCGGATTTGCCAGAGTTGGGATTGACACTCGAGAGGATGGCAAACTGCAGCCGCCTATTAGCACTCCACTCCCTACACACACCATCCCAGCCAACAAGATGGCACTGGAGCACACCCATCCGATGGGTCAACTGATGCCAGAGGGCACCTAGGGGGGTGGCCTGGAGGAACACTGATAGGACCTGTGGCAATAAGTTCACAGTGAGCAGTCAGTGATGTGTGAACTGCCCAGTGAAGCAGTTGAGGCTCCTTCATTACATGTTTTTAAGGTAAAGATAGATAGTTTTTTGAAGAATAAAGGGATTAAGGGTTATGGTGTTCGGGCCGGAAAGTGGAGCTGAGTCCACAAAAGATCAGCCATGATCTAATTGAATGGCGGAGCAGGCTCGAGGGGCCAGATGGCCTACTCCTGCTCCTAGTTCTTATGTTCTTACGTTCTTATGTGTGCAGCTGCATGGCTGCCTGGCAGACTGCGACAATGGTGCTCCGTGCCCATCCACCCCGATCCCCCCCCGCCCCGGGCCACCTGCTGGCCACCCCCTGCTACTCTTCATCCGGCCCTGGCAGAAGCCCCTAGGCCAGCGGCACAACTGTCAGCAAACTATGGCGATGTTGGACACTTCCGCACACCTCTCACCGACCGCGGTGCCTTTTTCACGATTTGTAAAAGCAGAAGTGAACTTCGCCACCGCGAATTCCCCACAGTGAAGGTGGAGATTCGCGGAGGCCTGCGAATGATATGCCAAGGGTGTTTGCTGTACGTTGAGGCACCAGAGATTTGCGATTTGGCGTGAAACGAGCGCCCGTCATGTTTTCGGCGCCAAAACCAATTTCCCGCCCAATTGCTTTTCCTGATTTCAATGTCGGCCGACAGAGAATCCCGCCCACTGTCTTCAAATTCCAATTTAGATCCCTTTTTGTTCACAATTTGAGCTGAGAGCACACAGGATTATTCCAAGCTCTATTCCAAACTAAGTATTTCCAAACTCCAATTTATATGCGTGGATTTTTTACAGAAAACTCCATTTATTTTCTGAGAATTGTTGTGGCTAGCAACCATACCCAAGATTAAGGAATTATGTTAAAGCTAGCAACACAACAAAGAAAAATCTATACAAATTATTTATTTAAACACAAACCATTGGGACGTTTCTCATTCACACATCATTTCCACTGTATTTAACTTTGCTTTCATTTACGCTTAACAATTTAAAACTGAAATGAAAATTGAATATTCAAAGAAAGCAGAGAAACAGTTCAAGGCAGTAGTTTTCATTTTTCTTTCTTCAAAACTGTAATTAAATTCAGAGAAAACGACAAATTCTCAAGAATTAGATAAAAATGTTTATTACTTTTCTGCCAGAACAAAGCAATTGCCTTAACAACTCCTCTATCATTTATCACAGCCTATCGCTCCCCTCAGTCAACCTAATTCAAAATACAACTACATACACACATTATACAAGCAACTTTAAAACAACTAACAGAACCAGAGCACAGAGAGTTCACTCTGCAGGCACTAGACTTAATCTAGCAGACAAGGGAAAATCACTGTAACACACAGACAGCACTTATTTAAACACAAGTTTGCATTTTCAGGTCAGCTGCCAGCAGCTCTGAATAAGTTGATGAAAGTCTGCATTTAATTCAATAAAACCAATCATTTCCCCATTAAACCAATCAAACATTTTGGTCGTGCTCTTCCGTTTGAGAGACTAAGTGCCGATGCTGTGACTGAATTTCGGGTGTTCCACGGTCCAAATGGCGTCGCCGACCCCCGTTATTCATGAAGGCCCACCTTCTCAACCTTGCCCCTTGCCAGAGGTGTGGTGATCCTCAGGTTAAAACCACCGCCAGTCAGCTCTCCCCCTCAAAGGGGAAAGCAGCCTTTGGTCATCTGGAACTATGGTGGCTTTACCTTTACAAACCCCGTCCCACACACCCACGCCCTATGCCATGCCACTGTGGGCCACCTTGGCGATGGTGGCCCACACCGCAGAGAGAGAGAAAACACCGGAGGGGGGCTCACCGGACCGGCCGACCCTCACTGCCATGGAGCAGAAGGCTTTGGACATGGTTGGCGTGGTGGGAGTGCAGTTGCAGAGACAGAGGATGGCATAGGGCAACAAAGTGAGCATCCAAAGCTTTGCAATGTCTCTAGGGCAGATGAGTCACCGCTCCCCCCCCCCCCCCCTCCCCCCACCCCACATACACACACCACACTGCCTGGTGCTGGTCGGTGTTCCTGCGGGGTGGGCTGGCTGCTAGTGCCACTGGTGGGGCACCTGCCCTGGGGAACAGTGTGCCATGGAGGGTGGCAAGTGCCATGGTGCATGTGTCTGCTGTTTGGGGTGTGCTCTGCATCACAGCCCCGCTCCCCCTGCAGTGGAGCAGCACCTCAGATGGGTGCACTGAGGGGTGCCAGAACCTGGTGGGCCACTGGCTGCACTGGACCACACCCATCCAGTTGATGGGCTAGCTGTAGTCTGGGCTTTCCTGGGGTGGCCAGGGGGGAGTGGAGTAGTGGCGGGGCACCCATACGGCCGGTGGCGTTCTGCACAATTACAGTTCACAATGCGCAGTCAGTGGAGGGTGCAGCCAAATGGCTGCCTTGTAGGCTGCGACAATGGTGGCCGATATCCAGGCACCCCAGTCCAGGAGGACATCCTGAACCCACAACCCATCTCCTGGTCAACCCCCGGTCACTCGCCCAGCCCTGGCAGTTGCCCCTTCAGCCAGCGGCACAACTGGGGAGCCCATGGTGGTGACTTTCGGAATTTGGCTTACCTCCTCTCTCACCCTCAGCAGCCACGATGCCCAGTTCACATTTTTAAATCCATAAATGAACCATGCAGACTCACTTCCACCTGGAGGAGACGGAGCTTCGGTCGAGACCGGAATCTACCGGGTCAGGCCCGTTAATGATATGCTGACGGCCATCACTGTACAATTTGCATGCCAGTGTGGAACACATCCACGCTGCTATCGAGGCACTGGAGCATCCGGTGCCGACCTCGATTTTTGTCTGACATGCAGCTCTCTGCCCAATCGCAATTCGTGATACCTGTGCCAACTCAACATCCAGGACTCTCCAGCACTGCCTAGTTATGTCTCCCAAGCTTTTGACAAGGGTTTTGAGCCCAACAATGGTTTTAAGGCAACCACTCAACCGGTCCCACCCAAAGACACCAAATGTTGGCCGATATCCTGCTCAATCAGCTTAGACAGACACAGTAAAGACACCTGCGTTTAGTACAACTCTACTTTATTCAGAAGAGCTAGCTTAATCTTGATTTCTGAGAATATAGTAAGTGACTCTGACTCTAGGTATTACTGTGCTAATGAAAGAACAGACCAGACTGGAATCATTCAATGTGGACATCTTCTTCCTTAAACCGATAGCTCAGCGTCCCTCTTCTGTGATGGCTGCTCCTCGGTTCCCCTGTTCTTACTGACGATGTTTTCCGATGTCCCTTCTTTTATCCATATTCTGCTAGCAGTGAGTCACAATACATACATACCTTTCCCGAGTTCTATTATCTCATCAAGACTTAAACTCATTAATAGAAATAAACTGGGTAGGTGATTTAACCAAGATCCATTGTCCTCTGAAACACTCTTGTCTGACCAGCTATTAGCCAGTTATGAAGTCTCATGGCTTCTTTATTTATGGCCCTTCCTGTTGCAAAGTTGATCTATACTGTCTCAAAGCTAGTTACATTTTCGTAGCCTGGTCTTTTGTTCTTTTGTATCAATGTGACAAATACTGTAATTGGGTCATCATAAAATTCTGTGTAGTGTTAAAGAGTTTCTGTGTTGACTTGAGTGGTCTGACAGACAGCCAATCATTGACAGACTTTGTTCCCTACCAAAGAAATTGACATACTTTTGCGTGCAAGTATGCCCAAAAGCACACAGAAACTATTAATAATCACTTGCCATCAGAAGATGTAATTTAGAATGAGAATTTCATCATTATCAAATGGTCATTAACATCTTTTCACTGTTATCAAAATAAAATCAAGGCATCCCACGTGGGCTGAGATTCGGATCCTGCCCTCTCCCCCATCCAGCCTCAGACCCGCACTTGATCTCATTCAGCAGCAGAAAGTCATAGAGCAGAGGCAGCACCCTGAAGACACAATGTTGGATGCTCCCTGAAGGCTTTACATGATCTGTTGGTAACATGGCATCTGCATCTCATCCTGCCCTCTCCCCCATCCAGCCTCAGACCCGCACTTGATCTCATTCAGCAGCAGAAAGTCATAGAGCAGAGGCAGCACCCTGAAGACACAATGTTGGGATGCACCCTGAAGGCTTTACATGATCTGTTGGTAACATGGCATCTGCATCTCATCCTGCCCTCTTCCCCATCCAGCCTCAGACCCGCACCTGATCTCATTCAGCAGCAGAAAGTCATAGAGCAGAGGCAGCACCCTGAAGACACAATGTTGGGATGCACCCTGAAGGCTTTACATGATCTGTTGGTAACATGGCATCTGCATCTCCCAACACAAAGTGAACTAAAGGCAGTTGGCTTGATTCAAATAGTACTAGGAATGTATGCATCCAGGTGCATGTTTCTGAGATGTGATTATATGGTATAAGTCCTCTTTATTGAGGTTTGACAGTGAAGAAGTGCATTGAGGACTAAAATAATTACATTTTTGTTGTCTATTGTGTCTATGCTCTGGGGAAGTCAAATATTAATCTCTTCAAGTATGTCTCTCATATTGCAGCTGACAATCCTTGATGAATTAGCCAAGGAGGCTGCTGTGTCATAAAGTGATCCTTCCAAATTTCCTGACACAGTGATGGATAGCATAATGGATCTCAACGATTACAGCCTATGGCAAGATCTAAAAGTGTAAATGTTAATGCAGTCCTTAATTAAAACAATCCTATTAGTTGACCTGTGTGGTATCTAGGAGTCAGTATAGATTTCTGACTGAGTTTACATGCCTTTTTTTTGTATATATACATTTGCATGAAGTCTTACAAGTCACACCCCCTGAAGTGGAAACAAAACAGAGCAGAAAAGCAATAGGGTGGCATGGTAGCACAGTGGTTAGCACTATTCACTTCACAGCGCCAGGGTCTCAGATCCGATTCCAGCTTGGGTCACAGTCTGTGCGGAGTCTGCACGTTCTCCCCGTGTCTGCGTGGGTTTCATCAGGGTGCTCCGGTTTCCTCCCACAAGTCCCGAAAGACGTAGTGCACGCCGGGTGGGAGAATAGCGGGAGGGCCTCCCGACATTTTTCACGCCCTCCCGCTATTCTCCCCCCCCCCACGCCCGACTCACGCCACGAATCGCCGCGCGCCGTTTTTTACGGCGAGCGGTGATTCTCCGAGGCCGCTGGGCCGAGCAGCCGGGCCTTCATGCCCGTTTCACCATGGCAGCAAACACACCTGCTCGCTGCCATCGTGAAACGGGTGCCATATGCCCGTTTGGGGCATCTAGAGGCCAGATTGGCATGGGAGCATCACGACTGTGCTTGGGAGGGGACAGGCCCACAATCGGTGCCCACCGATCATCGGGCCAGCATCCAAAACAGACGCACTCTTTCCCCTCCGCCGCCCGGCAATATCAAGCCGCCACGTCTTGCCGGACGGCTGAGGACAAAGATGTCAACTGCGCATGCGCGGGTTGGCGTTGTCCAACCTGCGCATGCGCGGCTGACGTCATCGGCCGTGTCAGCCGCCGTGACGCTTGACGTGCGGCCTTGACGACGGTCGTCAAGGCCGCGCTGACGTGACGCACGGGGCCGCGCTCATAGCCCCGCCCGGGGGGGAGAATCGGCCCCAGAAGTGGCCTGAAAGCTGCCGTGGGTCACGGCCTGTCCCACGGCACCCTTCACGATTCTCCTCGCCCGTGCTGTTAGGTAATTTGGCCATTCTGAATTCTCCCTCCGTTTACCCGACCAGGCGCCGGAATGTGGCGACTCAGGGGTTTTCACAGTAACTTCATTGCAGTGTTAATGTATGCCTACTTGTAACAATAAAACTTATTATTAAAAGATTATTATCGTTATATTGTTGACTAACAGCACAGGCACCGTAAAATCAGGAGTTGACCAAATAGTAGGGGGGAATTCAGTGTTCAGAGTATGTTGCAGAGAGAGAAGACAGGGATTATAAGCTCTGAGAAGAAAAAAAAAATTGCAAGGCTAGTGGAACAGTGTATACTGAACAGTTGGTTATGTACACAGTAAGGAGATCAGCTGAGTAGAGATGCTACTGGAGGTTTCAGTCGAGGGAACTCAGTTTTTGCTCTGCTGTTGGAATGAGTTTGGAATATGGTTTTGGATGGCTTGGGGAGGGATGTGAGTTGGGTTAGAAGCAGCAAGTGAATGCTCAGTAATTCACCAGAGGAAAACTGTTTGCATCTGTGTCCCAAACAAGATGCCTTTATGTTAAGCTAGTGGTAACTCTTCACTGGTTTTTATATCTGTAAAGATATTGCTGGGGTAAAGCAATAACGGGAATATAAAAAGTTTCATTGTCTTGGTATTGTGATCTTTACAAACATTTTTTCTGGTGTAAACTTTTCTTGTTTCAATAAACTTTTTTTTAGCTTTCTTGAGACACACCGATACACACATACAAAAAAAGAAAAGTTAAAATTACAAATTGTTCATAACATAATGCCTGGATTTAGAAGACAGGATAGTTTTGTGATTATGAGAAGAATTTTCTGGCTGTTCGCACTGTCAGGATTCTCCTGTCCCTCTGATGGCATAAACCCGGCCTGGGTTTCCCAGCGCTGAGGGGTGCATTGAATGGGAACTCCATTGCCAATGGTGGGCCGCCTCCAACTCTGTGAAACACGTGGCAGGTTGCATCGTTGGATTGGATTTTCATCTTCCAATAGTGGGTGAGTGCTGAGGTGTGCGTTGCCATTGAGGACCAAAAATGGCACTGCAACTTCTGCTGATCGCACCTGCACCAAAATTGCAGTGTGCCTCAATGTGCTCCGGACAAGGACAATATGCAAAATCTATGCATATGTACTGCATCAGCTGGGATTTAGCAAAATCCACTGAACAGTGTCAACTGATATCTGCAGCAAGGGCAGCACGGTGACACAGTGGTTAGCACTGCTGCCTCACAGTGCCGAGGTCCCAGGTTCGATCCCGGCTCTGGGTCACTGTCCGTGTGGAGTTTGCACATTCTCCCCGTGTTTGTGTGGGTTTCACCCGCACAACCCAAAGATGGGCAGCAGGGTAGCATGGGTAGCAAGGGGCAGCAGGGTAGCATGGTGGTTAGCATAAATGCTTCACAGCTCCAGGGTCCCAGGTTCGATTCCCGGCTGGGTCACTGTCTGTGTGGAGTCTGCACGTCCTCCCCCTGTGTGCGTGGGTTTCCTCCGGGTGCTCCGGTTTCCTCCCACAGTCCAAAGATGTGCGGGTTAGGTGGATTGGCCATGCTAAATTGCCCGTAGTGTCCTAATAAAAGTAAGGTTAAGGGGGGGGTTGTTGGGTTACGGGTATAGGGTGGATACGTGGGTTTGAGTAGGGTGATCATGGCTCGGCACAACATTGAGGGCCGAAGGGCCTGTTCTGTGCTGTACTGTTCTATGTTCTATGAGCAGGGTAGATGGATTGGCCACGCTCAATTGCCCCTTTAATTAGAAAAAATTTATTGCTTACTCAAAATTTTAAAAAACTGATACCTGTAGCTATGTCAAGTTTTGTTGTGATCAGCAGAACATAGAATATCGCCTCACAAACAAACACTTTTGAATGCTCCTGAGTGCTTTGAAGGTAATCAAATGATACTAAATAATTTCAAATGATGATGTTTGAGTGCGGTGTGATGTCATTTGGTGCCAATTAATGACTAATGATGTCAGTTGATCATTATTTTGGATGTCAAATGATGGTTAAATGGTGACTTTTGAGTGCAGACAATGTCAAATGATGTCAAATGACTTTTGTGTTGTTACGACACCTTGAGGCAGTGTGCGGTCAATTCCAAACCCAGTTGACCTGCAGTCACAACACAAGTAAAATTAGATTATTGGATTTTATTTTAAATATCCAAGAATTATTATTATTGTTATCCTTGGCTGAGCCTTATAAACTGCAGTCACTATGTTTGTAACTTTAACACATATAACCTTTAATTATGTACAGCATTATAATTAAACTAGCAGAAAAATGGAACTAACTATCTAATACCCTTTACCAAACAATCCTCTTCTGACTACCTCCACACTCTCTAAATCCACACAGATAAACAACACTGAGGAGAAAGGATGGCTGAAAGGTAAAGAAAATATGAATAAAATTAAAGATAAATGGTGGATTCTCTGTTTCTGAGACAAGGGGCGGGATTCTCCGCTTGCCGACGCGGAAATTGCGGAGCGAGATTGGGCGGAGAAAAGCCTCCGATGGCAAAATCACGGTAGGTGCCGGTTTGACGCCAATTCGGGATGGTCCATCACCCCGAAAATGGCATAAATGCGTCGCTCGCCGCGCAGCATTAAAGTACAATAGGCATATCATTAGCGAGCCTGACATCATAGTCTCCGGACCTCCAGGATTCACCGCCACCGGTGGGCCAGGTTCCCGACGGCATGGTTCACTTGTGGGGTAAAGAATCGTGAATCTGGCGTTGTGGCTGCTGAGCGAGAGGGAGAAGAGGTAGGACAAAGACTGCAGGCTGCCGGCCCAGACACTGGCCATGCTGGCTGGAGTGGGGGGGCCCTCTGCCAGGGCCGAGGGTGGGGGGGGAGAAAGGCTGAACAGCTGGGGCGGTGACCAGGCATCGACCGCCATTACAGCGGCCACCTTGCTGCGCACTAACTGACCACCCTCCTCGGCACCTGCTTCCAGACAGTGACACCAGCTGGATTTGTGCGCCCACTCCCGCACCACAGCCTCATACCACAGCACGCACCCCCCTTCTGGCCCCAAACACCCCGCCCAACCAGCCGCCACTCACGGGGGTTCCACCCAAGGCAACACCCACGGCAGCCTCCAGTGTGGGCAGTGTCAGCCAATGGTACCCCTGGCAGCAGGAACGGGCGACAGGGCCTTGGGCACCAAGGGAAATGCCTGGGTGGAACCTGCAGTGCCAAGTGGGGCCACTATGTAGCCCATGGAACCTGGTTGGGCACGGGCATGCACCATGCTAACATGTTGGCTTTCCATCCCCTGCAGACAATGGTGTTTCGCATTCAACCAGCAATGGCGGCCACCCTGGTGATGGTTGCAGCGCTGCAAGATGCCCTGCGGCCGCGTGAGTGGGAGCCACTTGGCGAGGAGGGTGAAGCTGCAGCAGCAGAGAGGGCAGCAGAGGAGCGACCAGTAGAGGATCGGGCTGCAGAGAGCAGGCTGTAGAGGATCAGCTGTAGAGGAACGGCTTCAGAGGAGCAGATGGTGGGTGACGGCCGCACATGCTGGAGGGCTGGCCGCCCAACAGGTCGAGGAGGAGAAGGTGCCAAGGAGGCGCTGTATGAGGCCTCGTATGCACTGGCATCATCTGTCATTTGAGGACCTGCTGGACCAAACATACCGGCAGAGACTCCGGTTGAGCAGAGAGATATGGCAACACATTTGCCAGAAGATGGCTCCTGGCACCGCGGGGGTATGGGGGAGGACACCTGCTCTCAGTGACCGGTAAGGTGATGGTCGCCCTGAACATCTACGCGACGGGGTGCTTACAGTCGCCGAGTGGGAACCTGTCCGGGATCTCACAGACCTCAGCGCACAGGTGCATCCACGTCGTCATGGAGGCCCTATATGCCCAGGTGGAGCAATACATCCATTTCCATGTGGACCGAGCCCACCAAGATGCCCGGGCAGCAGGGTTCACCGCCATCAGCAGGGTGCCCCGGTTCCAGGGGGAAATCAACAGGATGCATGTCACAATGGGAATCTGCAGATAACAGGGTGCTGTACACAAACCGGAAGGGTACCACTCAATGAACATCCAGGTGGTCTGTGACCATCAGCTGCACATTGTGCACCTCTGTACCCGACACCCGGGCAGTGTGCATTATTCCTTCATCTTGGCACACTCAACGGTGACACGGGTTACCCGCTGTGGAGGATGAGGAAGAATAGCAAGTCTTGTCCAAAAAGGAGGATGCGGGGGAGGGGGATGATGAGCAGGACCTGGGGTCTGAGCATGGACGGGAGGCCGCATGACTCGTGCATCAGGGCCAATGTGGTGTACGGGACGCTCCGATCGCCTCCAGGTTCACCGACTAGGGGCGGGGGTGGAGGTGGACTGGGGGGGGTGGGGGGGTGGCGGTGGCGGACACCCCCTCACCTCCCACACCGCCAAACCGCTTACAGACCCTTCTACACCAGGGCAGGACTGGAACCAATGTCCTATGGGGGTTGTTTGCTAGTTTAAACTAATGTGGCAGGAGGGTGCGAGCCAATGCAGGAAGTCAGAGGGTAGTAAAGAAAGTTTAGAAACAAAAGTCAGTATGGAGAACAGTAGAAGGCAGAGAAACAGATTGAACTGCATTGATATCAATGCAAGAGGCATAAAGGGCAAGGCAGATGAACTCAGGGCATGGATAGGTACATGGGATTGGGATATTATCGCTATTACTGAAACATGGCTAAAGGAGGGGCAGGACTGGCAGCTCAATGTTCCAGGGTACAGATGCTGTAGGAAAGATAGAACAGGAGGTAAGAGAGAAGGGGAAGTTGCGTTTTTGATTCGGGACAGTATCACGCAGTACAGAGAGAGGATATATCCAAGGGCTCGCCCACTGAGTCTATTTGGGTCAAACTGAAAAATAAGAAGGGTGAGATCACATTGATAGGACTGTACTATAGGCCCCCAGGTAGTCAGCGAGATATTGAGGAGCAAGTATGTAAGGAGATTACAGATAGCTGCTGGACAATTAGGGTGGTAATAGTTGGGGATTTTAACTTTCCCAACATTAACTGGGACAGTCATAGCGCTAGGGGTTTGGATGGAGTGAAATTTGTCGAGTGTATTCAGGAAGAACTCCTCATTCAATATGTGGATGACCCGACTAGAGAGGAGGCAAAACATGACATCCCCTTGGGGAATAAAGAATTCCAGGTGACAGACATGTTTGGGAGGGATCACTTTGGAGCCAGTGACCATAATTCCATTTGTTTTAAGATAGCTATGGTTAATGAGAGTTCTGGCCAAAATGTTAAAATTCTAAATTGGGACAAGGTTAATCTCGAGGGTACGAGGCGGGAAGTTTCAAAAGTTGATTGGGGGTGCCTGTTTACAGGCAAGGGGACAGCTGGTAATTGGGAGTCTTTCAAAAAAGTGTTAACTTCAGGGTGAGCACATTCCGCTTAGAGTGAAGGGTAAGGCTGGTAGATGGAGGGAACCCTGGATGACTTGGGATATTGAAGCCATCGTCAAAAGGAAAAAGGAGGCATATGACATGCATATGCAGCTGGGATCAAATGGATCCCTTGAAGAGTATAGGGCTTGTCAGAATAGAGTTAAGAGAGAAATCAGGAGGGCAAAAAGGGGACATGAGATTGTCTCGGCAGATAAGGCAAAGGAAAATCGGCAGATAAGGCAAAGAAAGATCTTTATAGATCTGTACAAAGAGCTTGTACAGATCTATAAAGGGTAAAAGGGTGACTAGGGAGATGGTAGGGTCTCTTAAGGATAAACAAGGTCATCTATGTGCAGATCCATAAGGGATGGGAGAGGTCCTAAATGAATATTTCTCATCAGTATTTAATGTTGAGAAAGGCACGAATTTTAGGGACATTGCAGAAACAAAAAGTAATGTCTTGAGGAATGTACATATTACAGAGAAGTGGGCGCTGGGGGCCTTCCAGAGCATGAAGATAGATAAGTCCCTGGGACCTGATGAAATGTATCCCAGAACGTCGTGGGAGGCTAGGGAGGAAATTGCCGGCCTACTAGCTGACACATTTGAATAATCAACAGCCACAGGAGAGGTGCCTGAAGATTGGAGGGAAACAAACGTGCGCTGTTTAAGAAGGGCTGTAAGGGTAAGCCTGGGAATTACAGATCGGTTAGCCTTACTTCTGTAGTGGGTAAATTTTGAAACATATTCTGAGAAACAGGATCTACAGACATTTAGACAGGCAAGGGCTAATTAGGGAAAGCCAAGGTGGCTTTGTAAGGGGAAAGTCATGTCTCACAAATTTGATTGAGTTTTTTTAAGGGGTAACGAAGAAGGTAGATGAGGGCAGCACGGTCAACGTTGTCTACATGGACTTTAGCAAGGCCTTTGACAAGGTACCGCATGGTAGGTTGTTGCAAAAGGTTAAATCTCACAGAATCCAGGGTGAGGTAGCCAATTGGATACAAAATTGGCTTGGCAACCAAAGCCAAAGGGTGGTTGTGGAGGGTTGCTTTTCAAACTGGAGGCCTGTGACCAGTGGTGTGCCTCAGGGATTGGTGCTGGGTCCACTGTTATTTGTTAAAAATATTGATTTGGATGAAAATATAGGAGGCATGGTTAGTAAGTTTGCAGATGACACTAAGATTGGTGGCATAGTGGATAGTGAAGAATGTAATATAAGATTGCAACAGGATCTTGACCAATTGGGCCAGTGAGCCGATGAACGGCAGATGGCGTTTTATTTGGATAAATGTGAGGTGATGCATTTTGGTAGATCAAATTAGGGCAAGACCTAATGATTGGGAGTTGGGGAGAGTTACAGAACAAAGAGATCTAGGATTACAGGTTCATGGCTCCTTGAAGGTGGAGTCGCAGGTGGACAGGGTGGTGAAAAAGGCATTCAGCATCCCAGGTTTTGTTCGTCAGAATATTGAATAAAGGAGTTGGGACGTCTTGTTGAAGTTGTACAATATATTGGTAAGACCACACATGGAATACTGTGTTCAGTTCTGGTCACCCAATATAGGAAGGAAATTGTTATACTAGAAAGAGTGCAGAAGAGATTTAGGAGGATTCTACCAGTGCTTGATGGTCTGAGTTATAAGAAAAGGCTGGGGCGTAGGAGGCTTAGGGGTGAACTTATAGAGGTCTATAAAATAATGAGGAGCATAGATAAGGTAGACAGTCAACATATTTTCTCAAAGTTAGAGGAGTCTAGGATGAGAGGCATTGGTTTAAGGTGAGAGGAGAGAAATATAAAGAGACCAGAGGGGAAGTTTTTCACACAGAGGGTGGTGAGCATCTGGAACGGGCTGCCAGAGGCAGTGGCAGAGGTGGGTACAATTTTTCATTTAAAAAACAGACAGTTACATGGGCAGGGTGGCTATAGAGGGATATGGGCCAAATCCGGGCAAGTGGGACTAGCTTAATGATAGAAACTGGGCGGTATTGCCAAGCTGGACCACAGGGCCTGTTTCCATGCTGTAAACATCTATGCCTCTATGATTCTATGACTGATGGTCACCCTGCCCTCCGTTAGACATACCTGCGGCGCTACGAGCTGGGGCCCTGGGTTGGCAGTGACAGCAGGTCTGGTCCATGTGATGGAGGATGATGACAAGCTGCTCTGCGATGGGCTCTGGTGCTCACATCGTATGACAATGTCTGACTCATGCTCACGGTAGCACCTTCCACCTGGGTGATCCTTGCATGCAAGCTGGCCAATCCACCATACGGTCCCGTCGAATCCCTGGAATAGGGATGTTCGGGACGGTCGGGACGCTGGGGGGGGGGAGGGAGGGTGGGAGCACAGTCCTCCCACAATACATGCACTTGTCCCCTGCATCCCCTCCCCACCAGGCCAGCCCAGACTAGCCCACACACAGATAGAGCACCGAGGTAAGTTGTAACGGTGGTAACAGGTGTTTATTGTGAAAAAATACATACAGTCTGTGCCCAAGCCCCATAGCTAAACTGTACCCGTGCCAACCTAACTGTTGTCTAACTTTCTGGCTTTATGGGCCCTTTAGGGCAGCACGGTCGAACTAGTGATTAACACTGTGGCTTCACAGCTCCAGGATCCCAGGTTCAATTCCCTGCTGGGTCATTGTCTGTGCAGAGTCTGCACGTTCTCTCCGTGTCTGTGTGGGTTTCCTCCGGGTGCTCCGGTTTCCTCCTCCAGTCCAAAGACATGCAGGTTAGGTGGATTGGCCATGATAAATTGTCCTTTGTGACCAAAAAAGGTTAGGAGGGTTTATTGGGTTACGGGGATAGGGTGGAGGTGAGGGTTTAAGTGGGTCGGTGCAACTTGATGGGCCGAATGGCCACCTTCTGCACTGTATGTTCTATGTCCAAACACTGCGCCAAGGTGGTTCACCAGACTGTACAGCAGAAGTGGAGGCAGCCTGCTGTGACGCATGCCTTGCATTGGGGTTCCCCGTTGGCGCGCGTCCCCTGGGGCGACCATGCCTGAATGGTCCCGGCCGCTGCACAAGTGACCCGGGTGGCATGATGCTGCACTGTTCTGCCTGCTACCCACCAGATTCACCAGGGACAGGAGGGGAGGAGTCCAAAGTGTTGTGCTGTTCCGGCACCTCCCCTGTGGGAGTCACCGACACGGGCCCCAACACTTCCTCCTCCGTCGTGGTGCCCAAAGGCCCCCAGGCTACTCCATGGGACAGGGAGTCATCCCTGAGGCCCCCCCACCACCTGGTTCTGCTAGTCCTGGAGGCTCGCTCTGCTCTTGACCAGGAACTGCACTCTCGTGGCGGCCATGGAGCACCGGGAGTGGACCATCTCCGTCTGGAACTGCACTACATCACGATGCGACTGTGCCACCACCCTATGTGTCTGTGCCACATCAGCCAGTGACTGGTCCACCTCCCTCTGGGACTGGGCCACCCCACCCAGTGTCTGTGCATCGCCGGCCAGGGCCTGGGCAGTGACAGGGCCACGCTGAGGAGTTTCACTGCAATGTCCAGGTGGCTCTGGCACATGGCTGCCTGTGAGAGGGCAGCCCTGCTCTGGGCCTCAGCCAACCCTGCACAGGATGCCCCAGGCCTTGGACATGTTGATCCATAGCCAAAACCGTCGCCCACAGCGCCTCTACTGTGGTCGTCACCTGTGCGGTGTCGGCCTGGCTGGCAGCACACCCTGCTCCTGCACGCGGATGGATTCCTCCACCTGCAGCTGCAGGTTGTGGATGCTCGCCGTCATCCCCTATTGTAGTCCCTGGCTGTCTGACTGCATCTGCACTGTGGTGAGGACTGGATGTTCCAGAAACCCAGGAGCTGTCTGGACAGCAGCTGGTTCCTGGGCCAGCCTGCCCTCCAACCATCCGGCCACTCAGTTGCTCCTACCTCCACCTGCTGTACCGGACCACCTGTGCAGTGCACACCAGATAATGTCCCAGGAGCCTCCTCACTAGTGTACCCAACCGGGGTGATAGTCTCTGGGCTGTTGGAGGGTGTTGGAGACAGCTGTGATGGAATGTCAGTGTCCTGCTCCGACCCGAGATCCGGGATGTCCTGAATCTCGGATGGAGGACTGGTGTTCATGCTGCTCTCCCTGTCAGCCCGGCCGTATGGGGGGCACCGGCTCTGGCTCTGGCTGTGAAAGGGGGGCTCCGGATGGACACCCCCCCCCCCCCCCCCCCCCCCCATGTCCGGCAGGTCCTGCAAGACACAAGACGACATGTATGATTAGACAGCGGGCCGGGAGGCATGGGGCGATGGGGTGCAGTTTGTGTGAGGCAGTGGGTTGAGGGGGTGAGTGGGGTGCGTGCGGGGGGGGGGGTCTCGATACATGTGTCGTGGGGAACCACAACTCATCGGGGTCTCACTTGCTCTCCTGTGACGGCACTGCACCCCGGCGACATCCCTTTCCACTGGACCACTGGCCACGTTCAGGGCCCTCTGCTCGGGCATGGTGAAGGCCCGCAGTTCTGCTGGTCCCCCTGTAGTCTTCTCCTGCTCCCGGCGGTTGTGCATGGCCTTTTCCTGGCGGGGGGGAACATATACAACAAAACCGTTAGACGGACCGATGCATGCAGCCCAGGGGTAGGCTTGGCCATGGTGGCTGGCATGGGTGTTGGCATGTGGGGCAGGGTGAGGGTTCAGCTGTCCCCTGGGGGGAACATCCTGGTTACGTGTATGGGGGCGCTGTCAGTGCCAGAGGCACGGTGCACCAATCATCCTGACCGCCATGAGGAGGTCGTGGAGTTTCTTGTGTCACTGCATGCCAGGCTGGGCGACGTTGCCCATGGCGCTGATCGCCTCTGCCACCTGTGCCCAGGCATGGCAAACGGCAGTGCATGGTGGCCTTCTTCCTGGACCAGGATATAGTGTCATCCTTCTCTCCTCCACAGTGTCCAGGAGGGTGTCCATCTCAGCTTCTTTGAACTGTGGCGCTGCTCTCCTTCCAGCCATCTTGTTGGCTGGGACGGTGTGTGTGAGGAAGGACAGTTTTTAATCGGCTGCGGCGTGTGAGCCTCATAAGTGCCAATCACGGATCCGACGAATCTGGCACCGTTTTCTATGGAATTGATTTCTTTCCACGTGGTGAAGGTGCTAGCCCATTAAAGTAGCTGAATCGGTGCAGTTGTTGTGCCGTGTTTTCTGTCATAAAACGGCATACATCCTCCGCTGGCGTCAACACTTATCCTCAGAAACGAAGAATCCAGCCCAATGTCTTTCTGGAATTCAGGCTTTCATTTTGGCACTCATTCCTTCTGGGCTTGAGATACATTTCTCTGGCAAGGTTGCCTAATTTCTCTACAGATGTAGGATTATTTCACATTTAAAGCAAAGATGTGGCAGGCACTGACTGGTTTTTAAACAATAAAGCAGTTATTTCCTTCAGCAAGCAAGAGCGAGAGAGAGAGAGTGTGTTCCTTCTTCTTCCAAGATGTAAACACTTCTGCCAAGTTCTTTCAGAAAACATCATGCAGGAACCAAACAATGACTCTTGTCAGGCAGACAATGTCACTGTGCAACTCACAGGTTGCCAATTAGCCAACTTAACTGACTTTGTCCAAAACTGGCACCATAATTGTACTTTCTGCGAAGTTCATTAAATAGGAAACGTGTTTACAGAGCCTCCAGAGCACAAAACAGCATAAACTGATATGTAGATAAACAAAACGAATCTTCAGTCTGAGCAAACAAGGTGACCTCATTGCAATATTTAGCTCAGAAGTACCTCTTTACTCCTTATACTGTCACTTGTGTAACACAAATTTAATTTGTGTTGTGTTAGGTGACAATTCAGGAAAAAGGATAGTTATCGGGTTAACTATACCTGTCATGATATGCAGGCCCACACACACACATAATGATATACAGACAAGCAGCTAATGGACACAGAGAATGGGACATGACCAATAAGCGGGCAGGACATTCAGGGGTGGGATCTGACTATAAAAGATACAAGGCACTCACACTCCGCCACTTTCCACTGATGAATATCTAAAGAGTCAGTCAAGGGTGTTGTTACAATCTCACACCTCCACCACATGGCTAAAGTTAGTCTGGTTCAGTCAGACAGAGTAACCACACTTAAGTTAGCAGAGAGTCGAACTCACAGAGAACTGTGCTAACTGTGCTATTAGTTTAATAAACCTGATTGAACTAACTTCAAGGTCTGGAGTATCTTTCTGGTCTAAGCTGCATCCTGTTGCAGCCAGTGTTAGACCAGTGTATCTCACACGACAATACCAACCCGATACATGCATCCCCATTGAGGATTTAGCTTTGCTTTAAAAAAGAGAATGGCAGCTTCTTTAAGGAAGGTTTTGCAATGATATTGTTGCTATATTTAAGAATGTTGGCCTTATCTCTCCATTTTATTATTTACCTCCCATTTCCATCATACCTCTTGTTTGTGTATCCAAGTGTCCATGACTATTGCTGCATTATCTACTGCACAATGATTGTTTTCTTTTTAATTTAGAGTACTCAATTATTTTTTTTTCCAATTAAGGAGTAATTTAACATGGCCAATCCACCTGACCAGCACATCTTTGGGTTGTGGGGGTGAAATCCACGCAGGCACGGGGAGAATGTGCAAACTGCACACGGACACTGACCCAGGGCCGGGATTCGAACGCGGGTCCTCAGCGCGCAGTTCCAGTGAATTGTTTTGATCTTTATTTAAATGGTGGGCAAAGTACCTCAAGCTCATAATGAGCATGCATTTCCTTCCCAACACTTTGAAAGCTCAGGATGTTGTTTAGCTCTTGAAGACAGATGCTGTACATTTGAATTTCCAGATCAATGTGTAGTAATGACATAGCTTCGTTCATAAGTTTATGCATGTTTTAAAATGATTATTTAAAATAGCCAACATAAAAATGTCAAATGGGCAAGTGCTGTGTCTGATAACAGGTACAATATTAATTTCATGGCTGGTATGGTAATTTAATTAAAAAAAAATAATAATTTAGGGAATGTGGGCGTCACTGGTGAGGCCAGCATTTAATGCCCTTCAGAAGGTGGTGATGAGTTGTCTTCTTGAACTGCTGCAGTCCTTGAGGTGTAGGCACACCCACTGTGCTGTGAGGGATGGAGTTCCAAGATTTTGTCCCAACACCAATAAAGGAACGGAGATATATTTCCAAGTCAGGGTGAAGAGTGACTTGCAGGGGAACCTCCAGGTGGTGGGGTTCCCGGGCATCTGCTGCTCTTGTCCTTCTAGATGGTAGTGGTCGTGGGTTTGGAAGGTGCCATCTAAGGAACCTTGGTGAGTTACTACATTGCATCTCGTAGATGGTACACATGGCTGCTACTGTTCATCAGTAGAGAATCATAGAATCATAGAATTTATAGTGCAGAAGGTGGCCATTCATCCCATCGAGTCTGCACTGGTCCTTGGAAAGAGCACCCTACTTAAGCCCCACACCTCCAAACTACCCCCTTTATCCCCGTAACCTAGTAACCTGACCTAATCTTTTGGACACTAAGGGCAATTTAGGATGGCCAATCTAACCTGCACATCTTTGGACTGTGGGAGGAAGCCGGAGCACCCGGAGGAAACCTACACACACATGGGGTGAACGTGCAGACTCCACACAGACAGTGACCCAAGCCTGGAATCGAACCTGGGACCTTGGAGCTGTGAAGTAACTGTGCTAACTACTATGCTACCGTACTGCCCTGAAGGTTATGAATGTTTGTAGAAGGGGGAGCGACCAAGTGGGCTGCTTTGTTAAGGATGGTGTTGAGCTTCTTGAGTGTTCTTGGAGCTGCACTCATCCAGGCAAGTGAGATTATTCCATTATACTCCTGACTTCTAGATAGTAGACAGCCTTTGGGAGATCAGAGGGTGAGTTACTCGCCGTACGATTCCTAGCCTTTGACCTGCCCTGATAGCCACAGTATTAATATGGCGAGTCTAGTTCAGTTTCTGATCAATGGTAACCCCGAGGATGTTGATTGTGGAGGATTCAGCGATGGTAATGCCATTGAATGTTAAGGGGCAATGGTGAGGGCCTCTCTTGCAGGCGATGGTCATTGCCTGGCACTTGTGTGGCGCAAATGTAACTTGCAATGGGAATACTTAAACATTTTAATACAATGAAAGTGTGGTAATATTTGTATAATGTATTGTTTTGTACCTTTGAAACACATTGGTTCTGAAGAGACTGAGAATGCACATGTTCTATTTTGCAAAAATACTGGAGTCTAATTCTGTTTCCTGATTCCATAAACCTGCAGTTTTGCTGCTGTATTTTCTGACAAACCAGTACAAATTTTGAGATATACTGATATCTGTCAGTGATTCCTTTCAGCATTTTATTTTTGTTTACTGTTCAAAACAAACAAAAAAGTATTCTATTAAATATAAAAATTATCACTTCTTAAGTGCATTACACTACAGGGAGGAATTGGGGTATGTGATTACATTGAGATATTGGGACTGCTGGTTATTGCTAGGAGTTTCCCATTACTCAGTCCATAATTTTATCTACTACTTTATAACTTCCCAATGGAATAATATGGTATTCTTGATTTCACTGAAGGAAGAGGATATGACTCAAGTGGCACATACACCAGGAATAGAATGCATTATTTATCACATCATCTGGGAGGTAGTGTCCCAGCCCACCTGGTAAATTTATGCATATTGGATATATTACTGCCTACATAGTCAAACAACTGAGTCTTAAAATGAAGTTGCCAGTATAATGTTATTCTGCTGACATTATTATGTACTGTACTGAGAGTTGTGGCTGCAAACAGCATTGGTTGCAAACACAAGTGTTTTAGGTAATATATTACCATTTCTTTCGAAGCAATCTGGATTCCGAGTCAGAAGTTTGTACAGTCAATATTTACGGCAGCACCTGAGTGCATAATCTAAGCTGACATAGCGACGTGTTAATGTGGGCTAGCACATTGTGGAAATGCCCATGCTTTACACAAGATGTTAAATCAGGGTTCTGCCTGGTTCAAATTTAATGCAGGTGTAAATATATGGGGCAGGACTCTCCGTCCCGGGATGCCCAGATCAAGTTCCCCAATGGGATGGAGAATCGGGTGTCCAGGCCAAATTGGGAACATGATGCTCCAACCACTAGCTGGCGGCATGAATGAGGTCCAAGATGCACACCGGCGGGGGAATGTGAATAAATATAAATGAGTCTTAATGACCTGTTTGCATCTGTTTAGTCGGCTCGGCACCCTATGCTCTCCCATGATTCTCTGGTCCTCATGGCCGGGAATCATGTGGGCGGGATCACTTATGGTCTCAGCAATCGTGAACCTGCTTTAGTGGATCTATTGGTGGGCCAAAGGGGCAACAGTGAGGTCCACCACACCAGGGCCATCAGAGCACATCTGATTGCCACCCTCTAACAAAGAACTGCCTGTCCATACCTCACCTAGCAGATGCCCCACCACACCACCACCCACAGGAACACATACAATAGGGGGTGGGCACAGAAACAACTGCATAAGGGGGTGGGACCCAGCCCCCCCCCCCCCCCCAGTCCTGCACAGGGTCCCATGTAATGGGGGGACTCCTCCTCAACAGGATCCCTGTACCCACCCCCCCACGGGGACTCCTGTAATTAGGGTACACCCCCCCCCCACAGCAACCTGTTGCCTAAAGGAACCTCTTCCACAGAACCCCTCCACACACAGAACACCGCCAGAAAAAGGACCCCGTCGGGAAGTTAGAGAGCAATCCAGATAGAGGCAGTGTGCAGCATTACAACTGTAATACTTATCTTGCAGCTCCATGTGTTCATTCCTCGAAGGAGAGCAGCTGTGTCTGTGCCTGGTACCTACAGATCCATCAGCTGAAAGCCATTCATAGCTTTAGAGTGGTGGCCTGTGATTGACAGCTTGTAAAAACCATTTGCAGCTTTGATTCACACGAAAGTTAAGTGCAGTGAAATCACACGCTTGAGTAATTGGAATGCACTTAATGCTTGGAATGTACTTACATCTTTTTGATGTGGTCAATGGATAAAACATTGGGGTTTTACCACTTGTGTCACTGAAGCCTGAAGGAATGTGGATGGATGCAAAACTGGTGCCATTCAGCTCTGGCGGGAAAACATAGGGCGCGTTTCTTCGCCCCCCACGACGGGTCGGAGAATAGCGGGAGGGCCTTCCCGACATTTTTACCGACCTCCCGCTATTCTCCCCCCCCCATGCCTGCCCCTGACACGAATCGATGCTCGCCGTTTTTTTACGGCGAGCAGCGATTCTCCCCTAGCCGATGGGCCGATTTCCCAGGCCTTTACGGCCGTTTTCACGAATGGCAACACACCTGCTCTCACTGTTCATGAAAACGGCCGCAAAGTGCCGTTCTGGGGAACTATGGCACCGATTGGCACGGCCGTGCCAAGGGTGCCATGGGCCCACGATCGGTGCCCACCGATCGCGGGCAGCGGGTCAGAACCCTGCGCACTCTTTGTTCCTCCGCCGCCCCGCTGGATCAGTCCGCGGGGCGGCTGAGGGGCATACCGGCCGTGCATGCGTGGGTTTCACGCATATGCGCGATGACGTCATCCACGCATATGCGCGATGACCTCATCCGCACATGCGTGGGTTGGAACCGACCAATCCGCGCATACGCGGCTGACGTCATCGTGCGTGTCAGCCGCCGTTAACTTTGGCACCCGGGCTTAGCGAATTTTGCTAAGCCTGCAATGCCGAGGTTCACGGGGCCCCGCTGCTAGCCCCGACCGGGGAGCAGAATCGGGTCCCGGGAGGGGGCGCGGAGGCTGCCGTGAAACACGGCCACGAGGATCCCGCCCATGTATTTTATATCGGCATGTCACAATGCCAAATTAACGATTACAATAGTAATTCCACAGTTAGTATAATAATGTGTAAAGCTTGAAATTTTTTATACATTGCAAGTAGTGATAATATTTGCATGATGCAGTTTTTATACCTTTTTTAAACATGTTAACCCACATTCACCACCAATGCTAATTTTTGGGATGTAAAAGATGCCCAAGAAGAAATCCCAAAATTCAGGAATGATCCCTTTGGCATTCATTTCATACGAGCAGAAAATTATTTCACCATAACCTCCGCAGTTCCCCATTACAAATGTACAACGGACACCTCAGCTGAGTACAATATGTGCTGATCACTTGTGCTGCCGTGTTTGGGCAACACAGTAGCACAAGTGATTAGCACTGTGGCTTCACAGCGCCAGGGTCCCAGGTTCGATTCCCTGCTGGGTCACTGTCTGTGTTGAGTCTGCACGTTCTCCCCATGTCTGCGTGGGTTTCCTCCGGGTGCCCCGGTTTCCTCCCACAGTCCAAAGACGTGCAGGTTTGGTGGATTGGCCATGATAAATTGCCCTAAGTGACCAAAAAGGTTAGGAGGGGTTATTGGGTTACGGGGATAGGGTGTAAGTGAGGGCTTAAGTGGGTTGGTGCAGACTCGATGAGCCTCCTTCTGCACTGTATCTTCTATGTATGTTCTAAAACACTGCAGGGTTAAAATGGTTTGTAGCAATTTCCAAGAAGAATCTGCAGTAGATTCATTATGCATGTTTAGTGTATTTAAGTGAAGCATCCATAATTAGGCCTCAGTTCTTCGAGACTTAAGGGCAAATCTGCTCAGTGGTGTATTCACCCATTGCTTTAAAAGGAAGTTACATCCTCATATGTAGGGAAGCTAGCTTTTTAAAGGGCTGAAACAATTTTGTCCCATCAATTTCATATTGAGTGTCTAAGCCAAAAATTGTCAAGACAAGACCCAAGGTGGGTAAGGAACACACATACATTTTCGGTTGGAAGTGCACATAGGAGATGCAGCATCCAACATGTTGAAAAATTATAGCTGCATTAGTGTTGCTGTGCTTGACTCATCATGGACTGAATATGCACAGCATAACTAACAGAAAAATACCCATACTTATCTGAAAGTGGAGACGGGAGGCAAAGAGGCTCAGTCCTTAAGAACAGTGACAGGACACAGTATCCAATTCATTGCTGGAATCCAACACTTTATTTAGTGCATTATTTCCTCCAAAATGTTCCTCTTTTTGGCGAATATTTAATTGGTCATTGTCCAACAGTTCATTCTCACTTTTGACCCCAATAATCAATTCTATTGCATTCCACTGTAGTGACATTTGTAAGTAATTACCTTATTCAATTTTGTTACTTCTTTTAAAAATGGGCACAATATTATCATGTTTCCAATGTACAGAGACTCCCTTTGGTCTATAAATGACCTCCTTAACAAGGATGGCACAGTAGCACAGTGGTCAGCACTGTTGCTTCACAACGCCAGGAACCTGGGTTCTATTCCTAGCTTCCGTCACTGTCTGAGCGGAGTTGGCACATTCTCCCCGTGTCTGCGTGGGTTTCCTCTGGGCACTTTGGTTTCCTTCCACAATCCCCAAAAGAAATGGGCCGGGATTCTCCCCTACCCGGCGGGGCGGGGGGTCCTGGCGTGTTGGAGTGGCATGAACCACTCCGGCGTCGGGCCGGTCAAAGGTGCGGAAGGCTCCGCACCTTTAGGGGCCAAGCCCTCAAATTGAGGGGCTAGGCCCGCGCCAGAGTAGTTCCCGCTCCGCTGGCTGGCGTGAACGGCCTTTGGCGCCAGACCAGCCGGGGCCGAAAGGACTTCGCTGGCCGGCGTAAGTCCGCGCATGCGCCGGTGTGTCAGTGGCTGCTGACGTCATCCCCGCGCATGCTCAGGGGAGGGGGTCTCTTCCGCCTCCACCATGGTGAAGACTATGGCGAAGGTGGAAGCAAAAGAGTGCCCCGCGGCATAGGCCCGCCAGCCTATCGGTGAGCCCCAATCGCGGGCCAGGCCACCGTGGGGGCACCCCCTGGAGTCAGATCGTCCCCGCGCGCCCCCCAGGACCCCGGCGCCTGCCCGCGCCGCCAATCTCGCCGGTCAGGTAGGTGTTTTGATTCTCGCCGGCGGGAGAGGATTGTCAGCAGCGGGACTTCGGCCCATTGCGGGCCGGAGAATCGCCGTGGGGACCCGGCGACTGGAGTGGCGCGATTCCCATCCCCGCCGAATCTCGGGTGGCGGAGAATTCGGGACACGGCGGGGGCGGGATTGACGCCGGCCCCAGGCGATTCTCCGACCTGGCGGCGGGTCGGAGAATACCGCCCATGCTTGTTAAGTGAATTGGACATTCTGAATTCTCCCTCAGTGTATCCGAAAAGGTGCCTGAGTATGGCGTCTCGGAGATTTTCACAGTAACTTTATTGCAATGTTAATGTAAGCCTACTTGTGAAATTAATAAAGATTATTATTATAATAGCCATTAATGCTTCACAAGTCTTAACACCTTAACTCTCTTAAGAAAAGGTGGAGATATTAACAACTTCTGCATTTACTTAATTTACGCCTGGTGGAAATTTTATTTTGTTTGCATTGAAGAGTGTTACTTTAGGAGATTTCTCATATTGTCCCACCAATTACTTGAAGCAAGGAGAATATATGTCATCAATTGAATGTTAACATCATCTGTAATTTTAATAGTTAAACTCGCTCGTGAAAGCAACAAAGATGAGAAAGATGTCAGAATACAAAACTTTCTGCTAATAACAAATGAGTCATTCTCAAGCTATAGTAGTCCAGAATTTGATGTGTATGAACTTTAAACGACTTTATCATCTGAGCAAGAAAGTCAAGGATTGAAGCTCCCATGGTGTACAATGGTATTAGTTAAGGGATAAAGACATCCTGTTCTTCTTCAGATAGTGCTGTTGTATCTTTTGCATCCAACTGAACAGGCACTTTTGACAACCCCTCAGAATATGCGACACTTCAAGATTTTGTGCAACTCGGGTGGCACGGTGGCGCAGTGGTTAGCGCTGCTTCCTCGTGGCGCTGAGGACCCGGGTTGGATACCGGCCCCTGGTCACTGTCTGTAATGAAGTTTGAATATTCTCCCGGTGTCTGCTTAGGTCTCACACCCACACACCCAAAGATATGTAGGGAGGTAGATTGGCAACGCTAAATTTCCCCTTAATTGGAAAAAAATCATTGGGCACTCTAAATTTTTTTTTTTAAGATTTTGTGCAACTTACACAGATATTGGTCACTGGATTGCCGTATCTGCCCATATAACAACAGTTTTTGTTCTACACATTTCTCAATGCAGAACATTTCCAGGTCTTATGAAGGATTCACATGCCTATGATATTCCAGAAATTGGATACTTGAATTGCCAATATACATCCCCTGCCTGCATTGCACTAGAAGAATTTCAAATAATCACTGTTGTTTACAAAGTCACCCCCTCACCACACACAGTGCCATTGTATCACCATTACATTGCCATATCCATTTATTTTGTTTCCATGGCACCCAACAATTTGCAGAGCCTCCTCCCGGGACTCATTCCTCACGTCCCAATCCACACGTCTCCAGCTCCCAGAAATGTCCTAAGCACCTCTTCTCACCTTTTCAACAGCCACTCACTAACTTTCACTCTCCTTCGGCAGGACAAAACAACAAACAATGCAAACGGACAGTGAGATCAGGGGAGCTGTATTAAACTTGTAAAATAAAACTCTGATGATTAGTAGTCTGGTAAATCTCTGAACATCTGGTCTGATCAGATTGGCAGCTTATCTGAATAGCAGTCTGGGTTTCATTCAAACCCAAAAAGGCACAGCATTGAGTGAGGTCATTTGGCCCATCATGCCTATCTGGCTCTCTGAAGGCCTGCCTCCTCACTGTAGCCTTCCACATTCTTCATTTTCAGAAAATAATCCAATTTGTTCATGAATGCCACAATTGACCATGTCTCCACCACACTCTCAGGTCATGCATTTCAGATCCTAACCATTCGCTCTGTGAAAAAGCTTTTCTTTTTTCGTGTTACCATTGCTTCTTCTGTCAATCACCGTAAATCTGTGCCCTCTGGTCTTCAATTCTCCCACCATTGGGAACAGTTTTTCCTGATCTACAGGGTCCATATCCAGCATGACTTTGAATAATCATCACATCATCCATCGAATTTCTCTTCATCATGAACAGCCCCAACTTCACCAATCTAACTTCCTCATAACTGGAACCATTCTCATGAATCTTTTCTGCAGCCTCCCACAAGCCTTCATGGCCTTCCTAAAGTTGCAATATTCCAATTAAAGCTGAACGTGTTTCAGTTAGCATAATTTTCCTGCTCTTGTACTTCATCTTCCAATTGGCAAAGCCCAAGATACTGACTTAAACTTTGCGATCCCACCTGCCATGGGTTTCATCGCGGGCAGGACCAGAAAATCAACTGTATGCTTTCTTTAACTATTCTCTCAACCTGTCCTGCCACCTTCAATGTTTTACACACATTTACACCTAGGTCACTCTGCTCCTCCCCTCATTGGGAGGAAATCCCACCCTTAAGGGCTGGTGATCAATCAGCTTGGCCATCAGCTCTTGTAGTTCCAGCAGCACCAGAAGAGCTAGTACTGGCCTTTGCTAGGACTGCAGGGAAGCCAACAGATGGAATGCCATAGATGCTGAATAAGGTGAGTCTCTGGTTTCTTGGGCAAGGAGGGATTGAGCATTCTAAAGAGGAAGGCAACAAAATGAGGAACCAGTTCTGGTAAAAAAAAAACAACTTTCCCACTCTTGCCTGCCTTCCAATTCCCCACATTTTATATAATAATATAATAATAATCTTTATTTGTGTCACAAATAGGCTTATATTAACACTGCAATTATGTTACTGTGAAAATCCCCTGTCGCCACACCACAGCGCTTGTTCAGGTACACTGAGGGAGAATATAGAATGTCCAAATCACCTATCAGCACGTCCTTCGGGATTTGTGGGAGGAAACTGAGAACCGGAGGAACACACACAGACAGGGAAGAAACATGCAGACTCTGCACAGACAGTAACCCAAGCTGAGAATAGAACCTGGGACTCTGGAGCTGTGAAGAAACAGTGCTAACCACTGTGCTACCAAGCCGATTATGACAATGGGAATGAGGCCCTGAAGTGTCACTTATTTTGACAGCTAAGTCCCTAGATTGATCGGAGGGCACGTAGGTTAATGACGCTTTACCCAGCCCCTGTATTATTAGGAATTGGTTGAGGTGGGTAGGAAGGCAGTGGTCATATTTTACATTCCCACCTGCTGAAAACATACATGTGCGGGGGGCGGGGGGGGGGGGGGGGGGGGGGGGGGGGGGGGGGGGGGGGGGGGTTGCGGGAGGGGGGGGGGGGAATGAGTGTTGAGCTGGAGAGGTGGGGGGGGGGTCTGCAGGGGATGGGTGGGGTGGTGCTATGTAGGGTTTTGTGCGCTGAAATCCAGTGTTATATTTCTTGCACCTCTCTGTAATTTTGTTAAGCATTTCTTCCTCCACATCTCTTCCACTAGTTTGTGGTCTATAGACTACGTCAACAAGTAATTGCATCTTCTTTTCCTTAGTTCTAGCCAAATAGATTTTGTCTTTGATCCCTCAGGGTTGTCCTCTCTCTCCTGCGTTCACTGCATCAAGTATTCATCAAGCTCCAGAACTTAAAGCTACTGTCTGAAGACTTATCCAGCCTTTCAGTACAATGGTAATTCTTGTCCCTTCTCTCTTTGCAGTGGCAAAGGTTGGCCTCCCTGGTGCAGTAGTCAGAATATTCTGTTGCGCTAGACTGCCTGCTGCACATCTCTTTAAGAAATTGACTCTTGGCCTGTGCGTCTTGTGTGCTGAGTTCAGTCTTCTCTGATCAGCTCCCTTCAACTATGGTCTTCTAAATGCTATTGCTGCTGGTTGCTGAGTCGAGCGCTGCTTTCACTGCATTTCTTGTTCCATCTCGTCCTCTGTCCAAATGAACTGTCAATAATAGTATTCCGAACCTGCCTGTATCTAAACATTTCTCCCTGCTCCAGCCCATACTTCGCTTCCAGCTCCCTCAATCCTGCAAACCGACCCCTAAGAAATAAATCTCTTAGCGTCTTAATCCCCTTCTCTTCCCATTTCCGAAAACTTCCATCCCACTTCCCTGGCTCAAATCTGTGGTTCCCCTGAATTGGCATTTCCCTTGACCCTGCCCCCAACCTGAAGTGTTGGTGAAACTGCCTCCAGATTTTCAATGAAGCAACTATTACCGAACTCCTTGAGTATTATTTGGGGTGTCGGACCAGCCAGGGTTGGAAACGGGTGTGGAGGCAGATATCGCAGCCTTCGCCTCGTTGATCGCTCGAAGGCGGATCCTGCTGGGATGGAGAGCAGCCTCTCCACCCTGTGCATGGCGGGGGGACCTGTTGGAATACTTGACCCTTGAGAAGGTTAAGTTTGAACTGAGGGGAAGCTCGGAGGGGTTCTACAAGTCATGGGCATTATTTATTATGCACTTTCAAGAACATTAGTGGGGGGGGGGGGATGGGTGGGAGGGTTGGGGGGCTGTGTATGTTAAGGATGACTATGGGTAATCACTGATTCCTTTTTGTCATTTGTTTATGTAAATATGCAGGCTGATGTTTGGGGTTTGGTGGGAGGATGGGATCGTTGTTATTGTTATGGGGATTGACATATCTGTTGCTGATTATTGTTTATTGTTGGTGGGTGTAAATTCAGGAGAAAATGTGAAAAAGGAGGAGAATAAAAATATTTAAAAAATAAAAAATATAAATAATAGTATTCATGGTATGCAGGTAGATACTGAGCATAAGAAAGGCAACAAAATTAAACAGAAAGAAGTAACTGAAAAGTTGAGAACTCATCTGACAGTACAAGTAGCACAATGGCACACAGAACCCATGATCAAAGCCATCAGCAGCTGATTGCTCCACGAGTGCTCCGACAATAGCTATGAGACAAGAATTGTTAGACTTCACTGGCAGTTTGGACATTGATAAAGCCGCTTGCGATTTCCTTTTAATATAATGTTGGCCTCCCAACTGTTTTATAGGAACCCAATTTTCAAGTATTCTTTGCCCTTAGTGTCCAGAAAGGTTGGGTGAGATTACTGGGTTACGGGGATAGAGTGATGGTTTAGGCTTGGGTAGGGTGCTCTTTCCAAGAGCCGGCGCAGACTTGATGGGCCGAATGGCCTCCTTATGTACTGTAAATTCTATGATTCTATGATACCCAGGAGCTGAGATGATTGTCATCCAACAACTTCCTGCATGCTGGGTATGACTCCAGCCAGTGGATAGTTTTCCCCTGATTCCCTTTGACTTCAACTATGCTAGTGCTGCTTGTTGCCACACTTGACCAAATTCTGCCTTGATGCCAAGGGCAATCACTCTCACTTAACCCTTGATTTTAGCTCATTTTCCATTCGTAGATGAAAGCTGTAAGTTCAGCAGAGAAGTGGCTCTGTTAAACCGAGTTTCAGTGAATAGGTAATGACAATGAAAGATACTTGACAGCATTGTCAATGTCACTTTCCATCGCTTTGCTGATGAGTGTTGGGTGCTATAAATGGTTGACCAATGCACTCCTGTCTTTATAGTTGATTCTCAAGATGTGAATGTCATTGGCAAAGGTGGCATTTACTGCCCATCTCAAGCTGCCTTTGGAAGGATGAGGTCAATTGTCTTCTTTAAGCACAGGAATCTGTGTGGTGAAGATGCTTCCACAGTGTTTTTAGGTAGGGAGTTCCAGGATTTTGACCCAGAGACAATTATACTAGAGCTCTGAAATAAAAACAAAAAGTCCTGGAGAAACTCAACAGGTCTGGCAGCATCTGTGGAGAGAGAAACAGAGGGTGGAATTTTCCAGTCATTCTCACCAGCAGGATATTCTGGTCCCGTCAAATTCAACCATTGCCTGCTTCTCATATCCTTTGATTTCCTAAGAGAACAAAAATCCGTCTATCTCATGTCTTAAATCTATTCAACTACAGAATATCTACCCCCTGGGATAGGAAATTCACAACTCCTTGAGAATTAAAATGTCCCCTCATCTCAGGCCGACATGATTAACTCCTTATTCTGAAATTGTATCCCCTTGTTCTAGATTCCCCAGGCATGGAAACAACCTTGCCAAACCCCTTCAGAATCTTAAATGTTTCAATATCATCTCTGTTTTCGGAGCTCCAGAGAATATAGACCCAATTTATTCAGTCTACCTCATAGGACAGCCCTCTCATCTTAGGGACTTTCACTGCCTCAAATCCAAAAACACCCTTCCCTAAATCTGGAGACCAAACCTGCACACAGTATTCAAGGTATGGTCTCACAATAGCCCTGTGCAATTGCAATAAGATCTCCTGATTGTTATAATCCAATCCCTTAACAATGAAGGCCAATAAAGATGAGCATGACATTTCTATTCCTATTTGTTTGCTATACCTGCATGCAAACGATTTGTGTTTCTTCGACACGTTTATCCAGCTCCCTCTGAACATCAATACTTAAAAGTTTCATGACTTTTAAAACATATTCTGCTTTTCCATTCCATTCTTACAAACAAATGAACAGTTTCATACTTCCCGACATTATACTCCATACAATGCCTTGGGCAGGATTCTCCCCCCCCCCCCCCCCCCCCCCCACCCACCCCGACCGGGTCGGAGAATCCCCGGGGGGGGGCGGCGTGAACCTCGCCCCGCCGCTGGCTGCCGAATTCTCCGGAGCTAGTTTTCGGGCAGCAGCCCCCCCCCGGCAATTCTCCGGGCCCCGATGAGCCGAGCAGCCGTCGTTTCCTGGCCAGTCCCGTCGGCGTGAAATGGACATGGTCCAGCATGGCGGGACCTGGCTTTTAGGCTGGCTAGGTGAGGCCACCGGCGGGGTTGGGGGGGGTGGGGGGGGGGGGGGTGTCCGGCTCCGGGGGCCCCCCACGGTGGCCTGGCCTGTGATCGGGGCCCACCGATCTGTGGGCGGGCCTGTGCTGTGGGGGCACTCTTTCCTATCGCGCTGGTCTCTGTAGGGCTCTCCGCCATGGCCGGTGTGAAGAACCCCCCCCTGCGCATGCGCAGGAAAATGCCGGCTGGTCTGCGTATGCGCAGCAGATGGCATGGCACCAACCCCCTGAAGTGTGGAGGATTCCGCACCTCCTGGTCGGCCCAACGCTGGAGTGGTTCGCGCTGCTCTTGGCGCCGGCGTCGGGCCATCCGGTGGTAGAATCCCGCCCCTTGTTTCTTGCTCACTTCAACTCTTGTGTACTCTCCATAAATTGATAATCTTCTCTTCATCATTGTGCCTTCCTCTGGTTGTTAGAAAAAAAACAATCTGTTACTTTGTTTTGCTTCAGCATTTTTCTTTCAATACTTCACAATCCAAAAATTCAGATTCAAATTGAATTGTTTTCACCAAATCTCAGTATAGCCTGTGACTCCCTTTTTGAAGTTACTACTTCTGCGATTAAAATATCTTTTCACATGAGCAAGTGAATTAGGAATTGATTTTTCAAATACAGAAATGTTTGCCATTATGCAGAGTGCTGGCTTTCACATCTGAGAACGGAGCTAGGTTTGGATGTATTACAATAAATGTCAATGATAATACAGATCAGAAATTGGAATATGATATTCTTCAGGACCTTTCAGGCACTCAGATCACACGTAGACTTAATTGAGTCCGAGTGTTTCTATTGTAATGAGCTTCTGTCTGGATCCTCATCAATCCTACCATTTCCTTAATACATGTTGTGGCAAGAGAGAACCAGCAGAAAAAAAGACATCAATATTAAGAAACTTGTGTGGAAGGATAATGTCAAAATATAAATATAGTCTGCATCATCAATGATGTAAGATTGCATGACAGCAGAGCATGGCGAGAGTTAGTTCCATGGAGAGCCTTGTGCTAAGCCTGTACTGTGTAATGCTAAGATGTTCAATAAAAGATAGAGCTTATCAACAGCCTTGCCTCCAGTGGTATCTGCAAGACCAGATCATGATCAGGCTCTTCGAAGATCCACAGCAATGGTAATGGAAAACCCAGACTGCCTGGGATCATGGAATAACTCAGACCTAGACTGCTATCATGGTACTTTTAAAGTCTTGATGACTTTGAGTTAAATAGCTCTTGATAACTGGCTTTGGTTGTATGAGGGAATGTTTTCAACTCAATAATAATTTAAAGGTAAAATCCTTTTTTTTGTTTGATTCCCAATGTTTCTTTCAAAATAAAACAAAGAAACTGCTGCAGGATCATGGAGACTCTCATGAGACTGGTAACACCTCCTGGCAGTGTTGACAATCAGATTTGATTCGTGGCATTTCCAGACAGCAAATTATAGACAGTCTCTTCATACTTCGATGAATTTGCTGACATGTTCTGTAAAGTATAACAAGGTGTGATTGAAGAGCACTAATGTACTTGCAATCATACTCCAGCAGGGAACAGAGGATAGGTTGATTGATTGAGGGACATGACCTGCAGCCCTTTCTTTTTAACATAGATAGCATGCTCTCAGTCCCCTGCTATGCCGATGAGGCATTGCTTCAAAGAGGTAATAACATTAATGGCAATAATCCTTTATTCAAAGCATTCTCCTGTTGTCAATTCAGAATTAATTGCACTCTTCCTGTCAAAAAAAGAACCTCGACACAGTAGAGATCTACTATGTAAGGTCTCCTTGTCTCCAGACTGATCCAGCAATATCTCTATTGGGAAGGAGCTCATTCAAAGTGCAGAATCTCTATTCATTAAAATAGAGTTTGCAATTTTGGACTAAATGGGGAGGCCCTCTAACTTTTGGGTAACAGAACAAATGCTTACTGTTGCAGTCTTAAGGTGCTGAAAACTTCTAAACTGCTGGGGAGCTGGATCATGGCCAGCTAGCGGTGGAAAGCCAAGTGCCGTCGATTCTAAGATAGAAAAATGGCAACTTACCTGTGCTCGGATATTGTGGCAAACTTTCCCCTTCTAGATGCAGCCTGGGGCCTCCAGCGCAACAGCGTGCACAGGCTACAGTGTGGCGCAGGAGGAGTGCAGCTCTGCCCCCTTATGATGAGGCCAGGTTGGGAACGCCCATTGAGTGCAGGCATTTAAACTGCAGATTCATATTGAAGACAACAGGCAACAAGTTTAATAGATGTTTTAAAGGTATGTGGAAGGTTTTTTTTCACAGATTTTTTGTTATTTATTTTATTCAGGAATTGCTGTTGTTATTGGTTCTTCTGAAGTAATTTTAAAAATTTTTATGATTAAAGGTGATTTTTTTTATAAGTGAACATAGATTTTGTTATTTGTTTTAAATCTGTGCATCTATTTAAATCTGCACTATATCATTATACAACTTTAAATGCGGCATGCTTAAAAATGTTTGTATGTTTTAATTTAGATTATGGTCACAAGAATTTAAAAGTGCCTCAGGGAAGCTGTCACATCTAATTGTAACATCTGATACTTTTTTCATTTGAGTTTATAGAATCATTGAATCACTGCAGTGCTGACGAAAGTCATTCAGCCCATAAAGACTGCACCGATACTTCAAAAGAACACCCTACCCAGACCCAGACCTCGCCTGATCCCCGTAACCTCACCTAACCTTTGGACAGTAAGGGGCAATTTAGCAAGGCCAATCCACTTAACCCGCACATCTTTGGTCCATGGGAAGAATCCAAAGCACCCGAAGGAAGCAGAAGTGTCACAGTGGTTAGCACTGCTGCCTCACAGAATCACGGATTCCAGTCTTGGTGACTGTGTGGAGTTTGCACGTTCTCCCTATGTCTGCATGGGTTTCCTCCAGGTTCCCTGGTTTCCTTCCACAGTCCAAAAATGTGCAGATTAGGTGGATTGGCCATGCTAAATTAGCACTTAGTGTCCAGTGATCTACAGGTTAGGTTCCAGGGATAGGGCGGGGGAGTAGGCCTCGGCAGGATGCTCTTTCAGAGGGTCGGTGCAGACTCGATGGGCTGAATGGCCTTCTTCTGCATGTTAGAAATACTATCGCTCTATTCTTTATGGGTGGCATGGCATCACAGTAGTTAGCACTGTTGCTTCACAGCGCCAGGGACCCTGGTTCGATTCCCAGCTTGGGCCACTGTCTGTGCGGAGTCTGCACGTTCTCCCCGTGTCATTGTCGGTTTCCTCCAGGTGCTCCGATTTCTTCCCATAAGTCCCGAAAGAAATGCTTGTTAGCTGAATTGGACGTTCTGAATTCTACCTCCGTGTACCCGAAATGGTGCCGGAGTGTGGCAACTCAGGGATTTTCACAGTAACTTCATTGCAGTGTTAATGTAAGCCGACTTGTGACACTAATAAAGATTATTATTATTATTATGATGATTCCAGGAAACCCATGCAGACATGGGGAGAATGTGCAAACACTACACACTCACCCAAGCTCAGAATGAAACATGGGTCACTGGTGTTATAAGGCAGCAGTGCTAACTGGTGTGCCACCGTGTTACCTGCGTTAATATGTTTCTGCCTTGTTACTTCAATCATTTTAGACATTTACAATTATGTCATAATTAAATGTTGTGTTTTGATATTTCAGTAAGACATCTGTAGAAGCTTGTAAAGTTATTAGCAAAAATAATTTTATAAATATTAAACTTTGAAACCAGTTAACATTTAACTTTATGTTTAACTTTATTAGTTGAACAATGAAATTTTAATAATCTTTATTATTGTCACAAGTAGGCTTACATGAACACTGCAATGAAGTTACTGTGAAAATCCCCTAGTCGCCACACTCCAGCGGCTGTTCGAGTACGCTGAACGAAAATTCAGAATGTTCAATTCATCTAACAAACACGTCTTTCGGGACTTATGGGAGGAAACCGCAACACTCGGATTAAAACCACGCAGACACGGGGAGAACGTGCAGACTCTGCACAGACAATTACTCAAACCGGGAATCGAACATGGGTCCTTAGCGCTGTGAAGCAACAGTGCTAACATTTGTGTAATAACTGCAGTGTTTACAATATTTTCTCACTTAAACATAATAATCAATATGATCTTCTTTTCCACATATTTGTAAAGGGGAAGGGAGGAAAGGGGAGAAGGGGAGGGAGAGAGGGTAGAAAAGATGGAGGAAGGGTAGAGAGAGGGGGGTAGAGGACTGAGAGAGGGTTTTGACATTTCAATTGTTAATGTGACAAGCGTAAAGCCGAAAGCAGCAGCTGCTGAAGCACAGTATCCTGGCACACCTCTCCTCTGGCCATTTTGGAAAGTCCTTTGCCTGTACACTCTTAGGAGAGGGTAATTAATTCATGTCCTTGCCAGGTGGCGATGTAACTGGGTTGATTTCACAATATCCCTTCACCTACATTAAAGCTTCAAAAGAAGTTCAAGGATTTTAAGAACTCAAGCCATAAGTGTGATGCACCAGCATGACTACAGATTTTGAATCTGCACTGGATTGCATACCTGTCAGAGAAATAGTTCACATTAGCTTACAGGAGGATTGCATATGTCATCTAAGACATTAAGCTTTGCTAAAGCATTTGAAGTAATCACTGAGGCCTGTAAGGATAAACATTACATCAGGGAGACTCTTTTTTTTTCTTCTTTTTTTTAAAAATTTAGATTAGCCAATTATTTTTTCCAATTAAGGGGCAATTTAGCGTGGCCAATCCACCTACTCTGCACATTTTTGGGTTGTGGGGGCGAAACCCACGCAGACACGGGGAGAACGTGTAAACTCCACACGCCCAGTGACCCAGAGCCGGGATCGAACCTGGGACCTCAGCACCGTGAGGCGGTTGTGCTAACCACTAGGCAACCGTGCTGCCCTCAGGGAGATTCTTAAACAACACAGTTTAAAATACATTGCAAATTCCAAATGTACTTTAGTTCTGAATCAGCTCAGGTAGTAGGATGAGTGTGCTAACATTTGTTTCATTTAAGGAGTAAAGAGCACCAATGTTGAGGCCATGATCATCTAAAACCAACTCTGCTGGTCGCCCATATGCTTAGGATGTCAAGGCAAATATTCTTTGGCCAGCTCAAGGAACAATCGAGTACTGACCAAGGGGAGGACAAAGGTGGCTCTTCAAATACACCTTGAAGGCCTCAAGAAATGGAACATAAACTTTAATGCCTGGGTGACCCTTGCTCAGAAGAGAACTACTTGGAGGAACCACATGGTTGAAGGGACAAAATTCTTTGAGAACGGCTGACGGCAAGAGGAGGCCTGGAAAAGGAGTCTGAGAAAGGAATACCTGTGACCTAGCATCCAAGGACCAGTCCCACCTTTTGGAAGCTCCTGCCAAGTGAGTCATTGAATATGCGGCTCCAGGATCAAGCCAGGACTCACAGACCCCCATGACCAATAACACAGAGAATTCTCAATGGGCCATTATAATCGCCAGCGGGTGATCATTGCATTCTATCCATTGTAGTTCCTTTAATGGAATGACATCCTCATGATAAACCAGAGTTAAAATAAATCTTTCTTTCACTTTTGGTGACTCCAAAATCACTTTATACAGTAAAGTACCTTTTTAATGGAATTAACAGCCTCATGACAAACAAGAGTTTGAAAAAATAAGTAAAAAATATCTTTCTTTCACTTTATTTGCATTTTAAACATATTTATAAACTTTAAACACTAAATGGCTTCCGATGTTTCCTGTCTCTGCTCGATGATCCTGGACCCGAGAAATAAAAGTGCAAATAAAAAGGTGGAAAAACGCACCTCGCATTAGGTCGACCAAGTTAGTGCTGTCCCTGGATTTTTTTAATTTAAAAAATAAATTTAGAGTACCCAATTTTTTTCAATTAAGGGGCAATTTAGTGTGGCCAATCCACCTGCCCTGCACATCTTTGGGTTGTGGGGGCGAAACCCACACAAACACGGGGAGAATGTGCAAACTTCACACGGACAGTGACTCAGAGTCGGGATCGAACCTGGGACCTCATCCCTAGATTTTTAATGCAGCAGGTCCAGTGCAGGGCATGAGTTCAATCTGTCAAAACCAAACGATCTGGGAGTTTGAACTCCACGTGCTTCCAACGCGCATGCCCGTGCGTCCACACGTCATGCCGCGCATGTGTGGCAGTCCAGCAACTTAAGTCAGGGACCCAAAAGGAAGTTACGGGCCAATGTCACTCAAATATGCAACAGTCCGATGCATGTGATGCAAGGTGTCTGTTGTAGCACTCTTGCTTCTGACTCAAAATGTTGTGATCTCAAGCCCCACCCAGAGACACCACATTTCAATATTAAAGGCATTCAGGCAAAGGGATTGCATTTTTGGTGGTGCTTTTTTTTGGATTAAGCTATCCATTCTCTTGGGTGGAAGTATAAGGTCCAAGGCCAATATTTGATTAAGTGGCCTGCCAATATGTATTCTCCAATCAACAGAGGGGGACATATAATCCGTCATCCAAACAAGTGAAGCAAATAACCTTGTCATGTACCTTATTTCTGTCTGCTGGACTGAAAATCGGTTGCACATTTCCCATTTTTTAGAATATTTGCCACACTTGAAAAGTGCTTCATTGGTTGTAAAGCAGTTTGGAATATCCTGAGGTTTGAAAGTTGCTACATAAATGCACATCCGGGGTGGAATTCTCAACTAATAATAATAATAATTGCTTATTGTCAAAAGTAGGCTTCATTGAAGTTACTGTGAAAAGCCCTAGTCGCCACATTCCAGCACCTGTTCGGGGAGGCCGGTAATGGGAATTGAAGCTGCGCTGCTGGCCTTGTTCTGCATTACAAGCCAGCTGTTTAGCCCACTGTGCTAAACCATCCCCTAATGGGGCTATGTCCCAACTCCAGCAAGAAAGCGCAGGTGAATCACTCTGGACTTTCCTGAAGAAAGTCCAGAGTGATTCTCCTACCTGGAGGGGGCTAGCAGGGCCCTGGAGTTGTCCTTGCAGCTTATTATTATTATGGGGCCCTGCACTTCCGGTCGGGGGTGCGCATGCGCACGGCAGCAGCGTGTGTGGTCTCCCTGTGCGGCATGGCGGACCCACACCACGGACTGGCACCAAAATGATAGCCCCCCCCCCCGCAGGATCACGTGTCCATGGATCGGTGGCCCCCGATTGATAGCCTGGCCGTCTGTGAGGCCCCCCCAGTGAAGAACCCCCCCCCCCCCACCAGGGTGGCTGTGGACTCAGTCCGCAGCTGCCATGCCGAGTTCGCGCCTGGTGGGACCATGAGAGAACCATGCCATTAGGAATTTGGCCAGTTACACTTAGAGAATCACCACAGGGGCCTCTGTCAATGGCCCCACCCACGCCGCGTAGACTGCGCACGATTCACGGTGATTCTCCAGGAACCGGAGAATTGCAGGAGCGACATCGTGCCAGATTTTATTTATTTATTTATTTTTTAAAATTTAGATTAGCCAATTATTTTTTCCAATTAAGGGGCAATTTAGTGTGGCCAATCCACCTACTCTGCACATTTTTGGGTTGTGGGGGCGAAACCCACGCAAACACGGGGAGACCGTGCAAACTCCACACGGACAGTGACCCAGAGCCGGGATCGAACCTGGGACCGCAGCGCCGTGAGGCGGTTGTGCTAACCACTAGGCCACCGTGCTGCCCTTTCGTGCCAGATTTTGACGTCGACGGCCATTCTCCGTTCCCGCGCCGATCGCAATTTCGGCACGGAGGCTTGGAAAATCCTGCCCCCTTACTTTGTACAAGGAAAAAAATCATGAATAATGTGAACAGTGAAGGGCGATAACTAGTAACATTTGGTCACTATCGTTAATTATCAACATGAAGGAGTGACTGCTAACTGATGATTAATGGGCATTAAAGACTTTGTGTCAGAACCATAATTAGTTGGATAAACTATCACTTGCAGATATTTTGTTCAATTGTGATGTTATCTATGTTACCTAGCCACCAACTCCGTCTCCCTGTCAGCTGCCTAAGGGTGAACCAGGCAGTTTGTAAATTCAACGTTGTAATTGACCCTGTGATGAGCTTTCAACCACACATCAGCTCTATCACTAAAACCAACTATTTCCACCTTTGTAACAATACCTAATTCCACCCATGCCTTAGTTTACCTGCTGCTGAAACCTGCAAACCTTGCCTATGCTACGTCGAGAGTTGACTGGTCTCTTTGTGACTGGAGTCCCATCTTCCAAATATTGTAAACTTGAATTCATCCAAGATACTGCAGTCCAAATTGCCGTGTTGTAACACAAAAGCACCAATCACTCATGAGGGATTGTGCAAATACATTATGAATTCATTAATTGAGACTACGCATGTGAACGGATATACATAGATACAATGTTCGAAGGTGTCAGGTCTATAGAGCTGTGTGTGTGTGTATGTGTGCTTTGCAGAAAGTAAAAGTGAAAGTAAAATTGGATCACGTGACTCACTTCCTTTCTAGTGTTGTCATGTACAGTCTTTAAAGGCATATTTCAATGCCCCCTTCCTTTATAATGATATTTCCCCGACTTCCAAAGAAGCCTAACTATCTACAATACATAGTCATGTTTAGTTAGCATTACATGGGTGTACAGACTGATGAATCTATGAGCCTCCAAAGTATATTTGCTGGACCATCCAGTTCTTGTAAAGGTAAATGTTCTGGAGGTTTCTTCAATTGCTCACAGCGATCTCTGGGATGGTCATTCTTGGATGTTACTTCTGGTTGCATTCGGGCACTTGTCCCATCTGCAATAGGAGTGCGTCATCGTTGGGGAACTGGAATTGATCTGATTTGTCCTCACTGTTATAACCCACTGTTGCACCTTTGTGCACAATGACTTCATCGGACCGAAAACATCCTTGTCATCTTGGCTGGTTGCCATATGCCTTCAGTGGAATCTGGATACAAACTTGTCCCAAATGAAAAGTTAACAATTCTGTGACCGCATTTTTATTGTGCATTTTGGTCATCTTATTGCTTGTTTGTATGGCATGTTATGTATGGCATGTTTGGATCAGTGCACAGTTCTTTGTAGTTCATAGAATTCCTGCAGTGCAGAAGGAGGCCATTTGGCCCGTCGAGTCTGCACTGGCCTTTGGAAAGGGCACCCTACTTAAGGTCTTGCCTCCACCCTATCCCGGTAATGCAGTAACCCCACCTAACCTTTTGGACAGAAAGGGGCAATTTAGATTGGCCAATCCTTTAAGCTGCACATCTTTGGACTGTGGCAGGAAACCGGACTACCCGAAGGAAACCCACGCAGGCACGAGGAGAATGTGCAAACTCCACACAGTCACCTGAAGCCTGAATTGAACCTGGGTCCCTGGCGCTGTGGGAGGCAGTGCTAACCACTGTGTCAGCCTTTGTTTTGTTCAGACCACTGCCAATAACCTTCACTGCCATTTGTCTTGTAGAATTTCTGGAAAGCTGGGCATTTCATTGCTGCATACAGGCTTCAACTCTCACATGTCTTGCTAGGTTTAGATGTTCTCGGGAGTGTGTCAACAATTGGGGTTGTACTTGTTGGCCTGTGAGGACTGCTTTGCACTTATATCCATCCTTGAAGAGATCTTCAGTGCTATACATTTTGGGCTTGTCTAGTAGGTTGCTCTGGAATTCTTTTCTCAGAGTGAATTCAATCACCTACTCAACAATTCTTTTTGCTAATTCTGTGTCCCAAAAATGCCTGTACCCTTTTCTCTGCATCTGATGATGAAGTAGCCCATGGATTCTGTAGGCCACTGGCGAAATGACGTGAGCTCTAGTTGATGAATACAGCAGCTTAACCTGTGGTCTGTAGCTTCTGGGAACCCTTTAGCTCTTCTGCTGTTAATCCTGATGTATTCAACCTGTGAAGACCTTCATTCCCAATTGCTGGGCAAATTTTTCTGACTTGTTTGTCTGATACAGACAGAGCTCTGAATGCTATTTAGACATTGTAAATTCAAATGGCAGGCGAGATACGTCCCAATTTAGACTGGAGAATTTTGTGGACCTTCCCGCTATCGATCTGGCCCACACCCTGGTCACTCACCTTTCCTGACTGAGCTAACATGGTGCTGGTCCTCTTGCTGTCCTGTCACACTGACTGAAAGTTCAGGCTATGTGCTGCAATCACACCATGAGTGAACTTTCTGCTTAATAGCTCTTTATCTGAGCACTTATCTCTGCACTTTGTCTTCAAAGCTTTTCTTCACAGTCAGCACACAGCAGATTCAACATTCTCTGTCATTGTGGTTTCATTGCAGTCTGAACAGAATATTGAGGGTCATCTCATTGGATTGGATTTGGATTTTGTTTATTGTCACGTGTACCGAGGTACAGTGAAAAGTATTTTTCTGCGAGCAGCGTGACAAATCATTAAGTACATGAAAATAAAATACATAATAGGGCAACACAAGGTACACAATATAACTACATAACACCGGCATTGGGTGAAGCGTACAGGTGTGTAGTGTTAATCACGACAGTTAATAAGTGGGTCTTTTAGGAGTCTGGTAACAGCGGGAAAGAAACTGTTTTTTGTGTCTGTTTGTGCATGTCCTCAGACTTTTGTATCTCTTGCCCGATGGAAGAAGTTGGAAGAGTGATTAAGCTAGGGGGTGGCGTCTTTGATTATGTTGCCCGCTTTCCCTAGGCAGCGGGAGGTGCAGATGGAGTCAATGGATGGGAGGCAGGTTTGTCTGATGAACTGGGCTGTAATAACGACTCTTTGAAGTTTCTTGCAGTCTTGGGTCAAGTAGTTGCCATACCAAGCTGTGATGCAGCCAGATAGGATGCTTTCTATGGTGCATCTGTAAAGGTTGGTAAGAGTTAATGTCGACATGCTGAATTTCCTGAGTTTCAAGACATATAGTATGATCTAAGGATGTTCACCATGTCATACCTATACTGAATCTTGCTGCCTGGCTGAACTCCATGTTGTTGAGAAGGTGTCACTGCTGCACACCATGTCGTGTTGTGATATAAAGGTACCAACAACTCATAAGGGATTGTGTGGAAACGTTGTGGTTTGATTCATTGAGAGTAAGCACATGTGGACAGCTGTACATAGATACAAAGCTTGTAGGCATCACCGCTGGAGAGCTGTGTGTGTGCCCTTTACTGAAAGTGAAAGTGAAACTAAAACCAGGTTGCATGACACACTTTCTTTCTAGTGGTGTAATGCTGCAATTCCTTAACGGCATATTACAACAAAAACGTGCCACAAGTCACATTCACCTATGTCCCGAGCTCAGTGATCTATGTTGACTCCTGGTTAAGCAAGGTCTTGATTTTTAACTTCTCATCCTTGTTTTCAAATCCCTTCATCACTTCATTCCTCATCTCTGAATCCTCCTCCAGCCTCACAGACCTCTTAGATACCCATGCTCGTCCAGTTCTGATCTGTTGCTCTATTTTTGTTGTTTTGCATTTGGCTGCTGAGGCCCTATGCTCTAGAATTGCCTACCTTATGCTCTCTGCCATTCCACCTCTCTTTTCTCCTTTAAGGTGCTCCTTAAAACGTACCCTTTTTTTAACAAAGCTTTTGGTATTCATTGGCCCTAATACCTCCTTGTGTTGTTTGGTGTCTGATTGTGTTAAGGCCCCGATGAAGGCCTTGGAACATTTTGCTACAATAAAGGTGCTACGCAAATTTAAGTTGTCGTTGCTGTATGTGAGTGGCATACATTTTTAAAATAAAATGCTACTACGCTCAGTGCAAGTCAGAATCTCGTAAAATTGCCCCATCAATTTTCAGGCATGGAGCAACTCCATGGAAACATACACTTTGATTGCATTTCCAGATTCAGACTGAATCATACAAACCATTCTACAAAAAAGGCATCCATTCTCAACTTGGGTAAAAGGATCTGTAATTTCTATCCCAGCTCCCTGGCTAATTTTCCCTGGAAGAAGATGCTTCAGCCTGCATCTGAATCCCCTTACAACTCTCAGGCAACAAAGCAAGTGGTGTGGAGTTTAAAATGTGCCATCACAGACTGTGGTCTAACTACTGTAGGATCATGTTAAGTTCAATGAAAATTAGAGTTACAATAATTGCAGAAAATGTTGCTTCAAAAAAACTATATGGAACAGCAGGATTGTGTATTTGGCAATCTGAATATCAGGCAGGCTATGTCGGTCCATAGATTCCGGTGTGATCAGTTTGTAGTCATTGTTTTTGAATGAATTTTGAAAGGAGTCAGTACTAATCTTCTTTGGTGGTCACTCGCTAACGAGTATGATTGTCTGCCTAAGAAACTCCCTGTTACTGGTCATGGGTTCTGTGGGTTCTTGCATGGCTGATGAACTGGATCCGAGAGCAGCATCTTCGACCGCGCAATTTTGCAGGTGTATCCGCAAGGTGGGATACGTCCTTGGACTCTGGATTGCTGGTACACGTTTTCCGGGTGGGTTTTACCAGGCCTCTTCCGACTGTCGGGTGTTCTTGAAGAATTGTATCTCTTCAATCATGTGGTTCCTCAAAATAGGTCTCTTCTGAGAAAGGGCCTCCTAAGCATTGATGTCTATGTTGCATTTCTTGAGGTAAGCCTTCAAGTGTCTTTTAAGCACTTCCTTTGTCCTTTTCTTGTTCTGGAGCCTTCTTTGAGCTGAGCGAAGAAGATTTGCTTTGGCAGTCGGGACTCTGACATTATAAGCATATGGCCGGTCCAAGAGAGTTAGTTTTGAATGATCATGGCCTCAATGTTGGTTCTCTTGGCTCCTTCAAGGATTCGGATGTTAGCATGCTTGTCCCCCCAGTTGATGTGGAGAATTTGTTTCAGACAGTGTTGTTGGATCTCTCCAGGACCTTGAGTTGGCATCTGTACATAGTCCAATTTCTGAGGCATGTAGAAGAGTTGGGAGGACAACTGCCTTGCACACGAGGATATTGGGGTTGGAGAGGATGTCATGGTCATCAAAAGCACTGGCCATTAGACATCCGAAGGAGACAGTTACAGGTTGGATACAATGCTGGATTTCTGCGTCAATGTGAGCCTGAGAGGAGGTGTGGCTCCCCAGGTAGGTAAAATGTTCCATGTTTGGTAGGATTGAGTCTTCATGAGGTTAATGCTGAGACCGATTCTTTGGTCTGCCTCTGCAAAGGTGGATATTCTCTTCTGAGAGAGTAGAGGTGGTATTGCCAGCTGCATACTGAAGGTCCACGAGCTATGTCAGTGTCTTTATCTTCTTGGACTTCAACCGGTTGAGGTTGGAAAGTTTTCTGTCCAACCTGTAGATGATATCCACTCAACTGGGAAGCTTGCTCTTGATAAGGTGAAGGATGATGGCGATGAAGATGGAGAAAATGGTGGGTGATATTCCTGCTTCATTCAGTCTTCACCTCGAAGGTTTCTGTCTTATTTCCATCGGTGAGAACTGTCGGAGCATGTTGATGAATTTCTCTGGACAGCCAGCATTTGATAGGGTCTCCCATAGTATTTCCCGATTGACTGAGTTGGAAGTGTTGGTCAGATCGATGAAGGGCATGTAGCGTGGTTGATGTTGCTCCTGGCATTTCTCTTGAAGTTGCCAATTCGGCAGAAATCATGTCCGCTGTTCCACGGTTTGGTCAGAAGCAGGTCTGGCTTTCCAGAAGAAATTCTTTAGCGACTGGGAGAAGGTGGCGAATGAGGATCCGGGCCATGCCCTCCCCAGCGATGGAGGCTAGGGGGTATTCCTTGCTAATTCCACAGTCTGCTTTGTCTCCTTTCTTCAGGAATTTCTTCTCTATCTCAGATTTTCAGGAATATCTGGTAGAGATGAAGGGTGATCACTTCTCTCCAAGTTTGAAAATCTCTGCGGGAAGCCAGTCCAATCTTGTGGTCTTTCCATTCTTCATTTGTTTAATGGTGACTTAGACTTTGTGCCCGCTTGGTGGGACTCCAAGTTTATCTTTAATAGGTAGTTGGGGATTTCTGAAAACACCTCCGCATTGTCATTGAAAATACAGAAAAATGTGTCATTTGAAACATGGAAGTCTGGCAATATCTGGTCTGAGAGGATACAGGGAAAGATCCCACAAAAGGTTAATAGCAGCTGCAAAGAGCAGGATTATAAAATGCAGATTCTTTCTCACAAGCAGGCTTAGCAAACACACAGGATCCATGAGTAGTCCCCCTTTATAACGTGGGTGTTGGGGTCCAAGACAGCCACCCGCGTTGTATCCGAGCCGCGGATATCCATGATGGGGGTTTTAAATTTATTTAAAAATCTATGCTAGCGCTTCCCATTGTGAGTCTATGGGGGGGCGGGGGGAGAGGTCAGACCCCCGTAGACTCACAATGGGAAGCGCTAGCATAGATTTTTAAATAAATTTAAAACCCCCATCGTGGATCCAATTAAAATTTCAGCGGCCGGCTCACTTTGATCCGGAGAGGGAAGCTGCTCTCTCACTGAAATCAGCCGGCCGCTGAAATTGACACTGCCGGCTGCTCTCTCCCTCCAATCCAACTTTTAAGTTTTAATGGGCGAAATTCTCCCAAAACGGGAGAAATCGTAAAACTGCCGTAAAACCCGGGCGGGTTTTACGGCAGCGCGCCCCTTCCCGACGGGGGACCGATTCTGGTCCCCCGTCGGGGCTAGCAGCCCGACGTCGGAGGCTCCGACAAGTCGGGCTTAACGAAAATCGTTAAGCCCGCTTGCCGGAGTTAGCGCCGGCTGACGCGTCATATGACGTCAGCCGCGCATGCGCAGGTGGGAAGACTCCACCCGCGCATGCGCGGGTGACGTCATCGCGTTTTTGCGCGAAACCCGCGCATGCGCGGGCCGGGTTGCCCCTCAGCCGCCCCGCGTATTGATACTGCGGGGCGGCGGAAGGACAAATAGTGCGCGGGCATCGGGCCCGCTGCCCGCGATCGGTGCCTACCGATCGCGGGCCCATGGCACCCTTGGCACGGCCGTGGTACTGCCGTGCCAATCGGTGCCATGGTTATTTTTTGCGAGTTTGTCACGACGTTTTTACGAACGGCAGGACCAGGTGTGTTTGCCGTTCGTAAAAAGGTCGTAAAGGGCTGGGACTTCGGCCCTTCTAACAGCTGAGAATCGCTGCCGGCCGTAAAAAAAACGGCGGCAGCGATTCTTGTCGGGATTTCGGCGGGGGGGGGGGGGGGAGAATAGCGGGAGGGCGTCAAAAAAGTCGGGAAGGCCCTCCCGCTATTCTCCCACCCGTCGTGGGGGGGGAGAATTTCGCCCAATGTTTCTGATTGGAGGGAGAGAGCAGCCGGCAGTGTCAATTTCTTTTTTTTTCCTCCGGCTTGCCCCCTCTCCCCCCACATCCTCCAACTAGACCCCTCTCCCCCCACACCCTCCGACTCGCCCCCTCTCCCCCCACACCCTCCGACTCGCCCCCTCTCCCCCCACATCCTCCGGCTCGCCCCCTCCCCACACCCTCCGGCTCACCCCCTCTCCCCCCACAGCGTCCAGCTCGCCCCCTCTCCCCCCACACCTTCCGGCTCGCTCCCTCTCCCCCTCTCCCCCACACCCTCCGGCTCGCTCCCTCTCCCCCTCTCCCCCACACCCTCCTGCTCTCCCCCACAGCGTCCAGCTCGCCCCCTCTCCCCCCACACCTTCCGGCTCGCTCCCTCTCCCCCTCTCCCTCACACCCTCCTGCTCTCCCCCACAGCGTCCAGCTTGTCCCCTGTCCCCCCACACCCTCCGGCTCGCCCCCTCCGCACACCCTCCGGCTCGCCCCCTCCCCCCCCTCTCCTCCCCCGTCCCCCAACACCCGCAGGGCCCCCCTCTCCCCCCCAACACCCGCAGGGCCCTCCTCTCTCCCCCAACACCCCCAGGGGGGTCTCCCCCACACCCGCCCACACCCGCTCCCCCCAACACCCGCCCCCCCACCTCTCCCCCCCCCAACACCCGCAGGACCCTCCTCTCTCCCCCAACACCCGCAGGTCCACCCTCTCTCCCCCACACCCCCAGGGGGGTCTCCCCCACACCGGCCCACACCCGCTCCCCCCCAACACCCGTCCCCCTCCTCTCCCCCCAACACCCGCCCCCCTCCTCTCCCCCCCAACACCCGCCCCCCACCTCTCCCCCCAACACCCGCCCCCTCCTCTCCCCCCCAACTCCCGCCCCCCTCCTCTCCCCCCCCAACACCCGCCCCCCTCCTCTCCCCCCCAACACCCGCCCCCCTCCTCTCCCCCCCCCCGAACACCCGCAGGGCCCTCCTCTCTCCCCCAACACCCGCAGGTCCACCCTCTCTTCCCCACACCCCCAGGGGGGTCTCCCCCACACCCGCCCCCCTCCTCTCCCCCCCAACACCCGCCCCCCCTCTTCTCCCCCCCTCTTCTCTCCCCCCTTCTCCCCCCCTTTCCCCCCCCTCTTCTCCCCCCTCTTCTCCCCCCCAACACCCGCCCCCCTCCTCTCCCCCCCAACACCCGCCCCCTCCTCTCCCCCCCAACACCCGCCCCCCTCCTCTCCCCCCAACGCCCGCCCCCCTCCTCTCCCCCCAACACCCGCCCCCCCCTCCTCTGCCCCCCCAACACCCGCCCCCCTCCTCTCCCCCCCAACACCCGCCCCCCTCCTCTCCCCCCCCAACACCCGCAGGGCCCTCCTCTCTCCCCCAACACCCGCAGGTCCACCCTCTCTCCCCCACACCCCCAGGGGGGTCTCCCCCACACCCGCCCCCCCTCCTCTCCCCCCCAACACCCGCCCCCCTCTTCTCCCCCCTCTTCTCCCCCCCACTCTTCTCCCCCCCCTCTTCTCCCCCCCTCTTCTCCCCCCCCAACCCCCGCCCCCCCCTCTTCTCCACCCCCCAACACCCGCCCCCCTCTTTCCCCCCCCCCCCAACACCCGCCTCCCCTCTTCTCCCCCCCAACACCCGCCCCCCCCCCTCGGCAGTGTCAATTTCAGCGGCCGGCTGATTATTTCAGTGAGAGCAGCTTCCCTCTCCGGATCAAAGTGAGCCGGCCGCTGAAATTGACACTGCCCGCTGCTCTCTCCCTCCAATCCAACTTTTAAGTTTTAATGTTTCTGATTGGAGGGAGAGAGCAGCGGGCAGTGTCAATTTCAGCGGCCGGCTCACTTTGTTCCAGAGAGGGAAGCTGCTCTCTCACTGAAGCAATCAGCCGGCCGCTGAAATTGACACAACTGACAGTTGGGGTCCATAATCCCCCCCGCGGTATATCGCGAACCGCAGTATTGCGGAGCGCGGTATAACGGGGGACTACTGTATTAAGCTAAAACAATGGCTCACACCTTTATTGAAAGTAAATATCTTAGGAAGCATCTGGAAAAGCATGGATGAGAGTTTCAATTGAATTAAGTGACGAATGTTTAAAACAGGCAGGTCTTTCAAGTCATAACCAAGTTAAATTTTAGCATACAGCTAATAGCAAAGTTTCACACCTTAATTGAAATAAACTCTCTTAGTAAACAGCTGGAAAGGATGGATGATGCTCAGTCAAATTTGGTGTCAATTCTAAGTGTAAAATTCTACTAACATCAAGTCAATTAAAAGAAAATTGGAGCCGACCTGTCTACAAGAAACATAATTTAAAGTCAAAATCAAAGGCAAAGTTATGAGCTGGGGACAATTGGAAAATTAAACGATTCGAAATCACAGAAATAAAAGTAACACCTATTGAAACCAAAGCATTTTTTAATCAGATCTGAGAAGTGACGTTATGCCCATAATGAATAATTAGTTGTATTAAAATGTTTACATCAAAGATACTTTTTAACAATCAAAGTGAAACAAGCTCATTTACAATAAAGTCGTTAAAACTTAATAACTCTTCGAAAGAGAATATAAATCCAAAGAAAGGGGACAGCCAGCAGAGCCAGCTCTCACAGCTCGGTACATGGGAAGGATAGAACACAGCAACCGAGTTCACCACCGAATACATTTCAAGAATGTATTTGGGCCTCACGGTAGCATGGTGGTTAGCATCAATGCTTCACAGCTCCAGGGTCCCAGGTTCGATTCCCGGCTGGGTCACTGTCTGTGTGGAGTCTGCACGTCCTCCCCGTGTGTGCGTGGGTTTCCTCCGGGTGCTCCGGTTTCCTCCCACAGTCCAAAGATGTGCGGGTTAGGTGGATTGGCCATGCTAAATTGCCCGTAGTGTAAGGTTAATGGGGGCATTGTTGGGTTACGGGTATACGGGTTACGTGGGTTTAAGTAGGGTGATCATTGCTCGGCACAACATCGAGGGCCGAAGGGCCTGTTCTGTGCTGTACTGTTCTATGTTCTAAGACCAGATTTTAAAGAAGATTGATTGTCAAGGTGGGCCAGAAGCAAGATCTTTTTACCTTTCTGTAAAGAAAGTGTTTGCAGCTTTAAAAAAAAAATAATAATAAAATAACTTAAAAGTTTTAACCTGAAACAGTGGTTATTAGCCTACTTTACTTACTTAACAACACAGGACCCAGGACATCGATACTACTAAGGGGTAAGTAGGTAAAATTCTTCGGTGAAGCTATGGGTTATACTGGGGAATAACTTGAAAATATAGTTTGACCTGAATAGCACCCACCGAAGCCTGCATCGGAGTCAGGGAGTGAGAATCCCTGTTCATCATTTAGAATATCGACCCTTTTTGGTACGGGGGAATTCTAAGAATAGTGGTGAGTTTTAACTTTAGCATCTATGATTGCATCACAGTTTATGTGTTCTTTGAAGTGTTCACTCCATTGAAGGCTGATATTTTCTCTGTTGCTCAAGAGGATTCCATCCTTACTCTGCACCAGTTTGAGGCCTATGGTGTTGGGTCCATCTATTGCCTTGGTGGCACTGAAGAAGACCTGGGTCTTTTGGAGAAGACATTGTTGGACGCTCACTGGCATGAACTTCTTGAAGCCGCTCAACGTTGATCTTTTTTCTGAACTGGTTTTTATCTTCCGCTGCTTCTGGTGGAGTTTAATGAGCATAGAGGAGCAGATGAATCCATAGTCTGTCCAGGAGTCGTCTCTACTGGTCATCGCTTTGGTGATGAGGGCATCCTTATGGTCCCGGGATCAGACAATGACAAAGCCGATTGTGTGTCAGTGCTCTGATTACGTTGCTTCCAGGAAGTGTTAAACTTGCATTTTTGGCGTAAAAATGTGTCAGCAATGACAAGCTGGTACTCTGTGAATTTGGTGAGCAGGAGAACTCTGTTGGAGTTGCAATTCTCAACTCTTTCCTTTCCAATGTTTTCTTTCCAATGTTGGGAATCTTTTCCAACATTGATGTTGAAGTCCCTAAGGAGGATGATCTTACTTTCCTTCAGAATGTTGGAGAATCTGGGGTCCAGGATGGAGTAAAAGCCTGCTTTGAACTCATCATTGGCATCCAGGGTTGGGGCATAGGCACTCACGCCCATTGCCTGCTGGTCCTTGACAAGTTGTAGACAGAGGGTCACGAGGCACTTGTTGATGCCAACAGGATGCTCCCTTGATGACCAAACCAATTCCATGCATCCTGGGCAGATCCTCAGGTTTTCCTCTCCAGAAGAAGGTGTGACCACTGCCATCTTTCAGCTGCTCTTCGGTTCTCTTGCAGGGCAGCAACGTTAATGTTAAAGTGCCTGAATTCACAGGCAACAAACACAGTTCTCTATACCAATTGATTGTTTTGCTCATTATCCATGAGAGTTCGTACATTTCAAGTCCCAAAATTGAGTTTAATAATTTTGATTTTTTGACGGCAGGTAGAGAGTCTGTTTGATACGATCTTTTGCAGCCAGATTGGAGGTGGGACAGACTATTTTTACGGCACCTTTTCTAGCTCTTTTCCCATGTTGGGTGAGCAGAGTAGATCTTGCAGAGAGCTGCTCAGTCGAGAAGAAAGCTGCTGAAACGCTTTCTTGTTCCTATTCCAAGAGCGAGACGACTGAATCAAACGCCCCAGCCTTTGTGCCGATCTGAATCTAGGGACTTCCAGATGTCACGGTCCTGTCCCTGACACCTCTCACCAATCGCTGCAGGGCTTGTCTCGTGGAAGGGGTGTTGGTCTCCTCTCTTTAGCTGCCATGTGCAGGACATATTTTAATATGGGTTTGATGTTGCACATCAGCAGACACATGGGGCGTGATTTTCCGTCGGTGGTGCTGAAATCACAAAACACGATCGGGTGGAGAATTGGTTGTGATGCCAAAATCGTGGCAGGTGCCGGGCCCCCGCCTTCATCCATAATCGCAGTTGATAGCAGGCGGATATCTTCCATCTGATCCCCCGTTGGGGCCTTGTTTTGGATTGCACTTTGTCTGGTTCCTCCCCTCTAACTTTGCCACCTTGGGTGACCCTGCCAGGAGTTTAAGATACCCGACAGCATTGCTCTTAGGATCAATGGAACATCCATGTCTTCCCATCACAACAAGCTGGCAATCCAAGGTACTGATCAAACATTTACTAATGAAAGAAATTGGCACATTTTTCATTGTCTCTCCAGATGTGAATTCTCCTGTTGGGCAGCTTTTCTGATCAGTTTAAGATTGAAATAAATTCAAAAGGCCAACAATATAGACTCAACCTGAAGATGTCTTCCATAATTTTTCTTAATATCTTAATAATGACATACAGGAGAAAGAAAACAGCTGTCAGTTTGCCTTCGTTTGCTTCATTTTTTTTTCTGCTGAGTGCATAACCGATTATATTTGCAACATAAGATGCTAGGTTTTCAGCTCAATTACAGTGTATCAGAATTTCAGAACAGTGGTCACAATCATTTGTGCGATTTCATGACTGGCCTCAGGCCTAAGAGTGTTGAATACATCATAAGATGGTTCTCAAGCTGCAGCAAAACATTGAAGATCATTGTTTGACCACAACTTAAATTAATGCTCAAAGTGATCTGCTTGCAGAAGGAAAAAGCTATCTCCAGGCCAGAAAAAAGATTATTAAGAGTACAAGACATAAGGACATATAGGATATTGTTTAGTAACAATGACATCACAGAATTATTACAGCACAGAAGGAGGCCATTCAGCCCATCGACTCAGGGCTGGCTCTCCGTAGGAATAGTTTATCAAGTGCCACTCCCCCATCTTATCCCCTTAATCCTGCACACTTCTACTTTTCAGATAACAATCAAATTCCTTCTTGAATTCCTCGATTGTACTTCCACCACATTTCAAGGCAGTACATTCAGAATCTTAACTGTTTGCTTCGTAAAAATGTTTTTCCTCATGTCGCCATTCCTTCTTTGGGCATTCGGTGAACATTTGTTATGATCCCAGCTGATGTTCTGATGTTACTACTGGCCAGGATAGAACCTGGCTTAATAGTTCCTAACTTTTATTTTTTTGTTTATAAATGTGGAGGGCGGCTACTGAACAGTCACAGAGTCCGCTGATGAACATTTCACAAAAGAATGAAACATTTACTAAACATTTAGAAAATATTAACGATATTACATATGAACATACAAACACTATTTCTTAACGTCAACTATACCTTTCCAGATATATTCAAATTCATAAGGATGACACAAATTACAAAGTCCACCTTATACTCTAACATTCACAGTGAGCGCAGTCCACGTAAACCAATAGATGACCTATGGTCAGGCACACCAAACTCTGAAACCAAGTGACTGACACGTTATCCAAAGCAACTTCTGTGGATTTCCCATCCCCCCCCCCCCCCAGCACATGCTTATCACACTGTCCACTATGCCACCGAGTCATAGAACCATAACGCACAGAAAAGGCCATTCGGCCATCACATCTGCACTGGTCAAAAGCAAACACCTAACTATTCTAATCCCATTTTCCAGCACTTGGCCCATAGCTGTGTATGCCCTGGGATCGCAAGTGCACACCTAAATGTTTCTTAAATGTTATGAGGGTCTCTGCCTCCACTACCCTTTCCAAACTCACCACCCTCTGGGTAAAAATGTTTTCCTCACATCCCCTCTGAACCTCCTGCACCTTACATTAAATCTATGCCCCCTGTTCATTGACCCTTCCACCAGGGGGAAATGTTTCTTCCTGTCTATGCCCCGTCATGATTTTATACATCTCAAACATGTCCCCACTCAGTCTACTCTGCGCAAAGGAAAACAATCCAAGTCTATCCAATCTCTCTTCATAACTAACACTCTCCAGCCCAGTCCACAGCCTGGAAAATCTTCTGTGCAGCATTTCCAGTACTATCACATCCGTCCTATAATGTTGATTCCAGAACTGCACACAATACTCTAGCTGTGATCGAACCAATGTTTTATACAGTTCCAGCATAACCTCTCTTCCCTTAACCTCTATGCCTCAACTAATAAAGGCAAATGTTATGCCGTCTTAACCACCGTATACACCTTACGCTGTTACCTTAAAGGAATGGTGAGCATGTACACCAAGGTCACTCTAGTGCATCCCAGAGTCCTTCTGTTTATAATGTATTCTCTTGCCTTGTTTGTCCAGCCCAAGCGCATCACCTCATACTTATCTGGATTGAATTCCATTTGTCACTGATCAGCCCATCTGACCAGCCCGTCTATATCCTCTTGCAATCGAAGGCTATCCTCCTCACTATTTACCATCCCACCAATTTTCAAATATTCCGCAAACTTACTGATCAACCTTTCTGCCTTCCTATCTAATCATTTATAGAAAGCACAAACATTAATGGCCCAAAACTGATCCCTGCAGGATCCCACTGGACGCAGGCTTCCAGTGAGAAAAACACTCCTCGACCATCATCCTCTGCTTTCGACCACTCAGACAATTTTGTATCCAATTTGCCAAATTTCTTTGGATCCCATGGGCTCTTAGCTTCGCTATAAATTGTCCAGGGACTGGTTTAGCACACTGGGCTAAATCGTGGCTTTGAAAGCAAACCAAGGCAGGCCAGCCACACGGTTCAATTCCCGTACCAGCCTCCCCGAACAGGTGCTGGAATGTGGCAAATAGGGGCTTTTCACAGTAACATCATTGAAGCCTACTCGTGACAATAGCAATTTTCATTTCATTTCATTTTCATGTAGAGCCTTATCAAAAAGCTTTGCTGAAGTCCAAGTAGACTAAGTCAAATGCATTTCCCTCATCTCCACACCTGGCCACCTCTTCGAAAATTCAATCAAGTTGGTCAGACATGACCTCCCCTCAACAACACTATGCTGACTGTTCTTGATTAATCCCTGCCTCTCCAAATACAAATTAATCTTACTCTCATAATTGCTTCCAATAGTTTCCCCTCGACTGAGGTTAGACTCACTGGTCTATAGTATCCTGCTTTCTCCCTTCCTCCCTTAGGATGGTACATCATTGGCTATCCTCCAGTCCTCCAGCACCTCTCCTGTGGCCATAATTTAATCAAATATTATTGCCAGCACCATTACTATTTCCTCCCTTGCCTCACTCAACATCCTGGGATACATTTCATCCGGTCCTGCAGATTTGTCTACATTTAAGCTTGCCCGATCACTCAGAACCTCCTCTCTGTCTATGTTAATCTCTTTAATTTTATTACAGTCCTTCGCCTTGATTTCTATACCCACACTGTCCCTCTCAGGAGTGAACACTGACTCAAAGTATTCATTTAAAATCTTCCAACATCCTCTGGCTTCACACATAAATTACTACCGTGCTCCTTAATGGGCCCTATTATTTCCCTTTTTATCCTTTTCCCTTAATGTACTTGTAAAACAATTTAGGATTTTCCTTTATTTTGCCTGACAGTATCCTTTCATGTCACCTTTTTGCTCTTCTAATTTCCTTTTTAAGTTCCCCTTTGCACATTCTACAGGCACTAAGTTTTTTGGTGTTTTGAGCCTTCGATATCTGCCATTAGCCTCCCTTTTTCTCACAATCCAATGCTGCATATCCCTTGATATGCAGGGTTCACTGGATTTGTTGGTCCCACCCTTTTTCTTGATTGGAGTATGTTGGCTCTGCATTCTTCCTATTTCCTTCTTGACTGATCCCACTGTCTGTCACAGATTTACCTAAAAGTGTCCACTCCCAGTCCACTCTGGCCAAATCATATCTGATCTTGTTAAAATCATCGTTCCCCCAGTTTAGAACTTTGACCTCAGGCCCGTCATTGTCCTTTTCCATAACAATCCTGAATCTAATGGAGTTTTGATCACTATCTGCAAAATTTTCCCCCATTGAGACTTGCCCAGCTTCGTTCCAGAAAATTAAGTTGAGGGACACTCCCTCTCTTGTAGGTCCTTCTACATGCTGGCTTAACAAGTTCTCCTGGATGCATTTTAAGAATTCCACTCCCTCTAAACCTTTCACACTTTGGCTTCCCCAGTTAATATTGGGAAAGTTTAATGTAGGAATGTAAAACTTGCACAACTGCACATTTCCAGCCCACTCATGGCCTGCACACACACAAAAGCTCCAAGGTCTACTGGAAGATGAAGTTCCTGTCCATTAATTTTGTCCTGAATTATTGTTTCTGTAAGCTTCTCCACCACATAGCTTAAATTGACTGGCCTGTAGTTACAAGGCTTATACCCTTTTTTGAACAAGGATGGAACATTTGCAATTTGTCCTGTAGCACCACCCCACAGTCTAAAGAAGATAGGACAATTATGGCCATTGCTTCTGTTATTTCTATTCTCACTTCCCTCAGTATCCTTGGATGCATTCCTATCTGGTCCTGGTGCCTTACTAACTTTAGACACAATAGCCTCTCCAACAATATCTCTTTCTGATCAATTTTAAACTCTTTGAGTGTCTGAATTACCTTGTCTTTTGCCATGACCCAGGCAGTATCTTCTCCTTGGTAAAGGCAGATGGAATTCCTCACTGTATTCCCACTGCCCCTGTATGTAAATCCCCTCTTTTGTGCCGGATTAGCTCACTCCTCATTTTATTATTGATATTCCTGCAGAAGATTTCCTTTTTTTATTACTTGCTATTCCCATCTAAAGCTTTGATTCCCTCATGTGGTTTTTCAATTTCCCTCTGAACCTTTATAATCAGCATGATTCATGGTTGTATTATCCACCTGACATTTACCATAAGGACACTTTTTCTTCTTCATCTTAACTTCTTCATTTTTTGTTATCCACAGAGCTCTTGATTTGTTTTCCTCCTGGACTTTCACTTGGTAGGAATGAACCTTGTCTGTGCCAGAACTATCTCTTCCATAAATAAGAGACTCTCACCCCATTATAGGTGGCTTTTCCACAGTTATTCTTATTTTAGATTCTTCCTTGTCCTTTTCCATAACCAACCGAAACTTGACGACACGATGATCACTGTATCTTAAGTGTTCCCCTGCTTACACTGAATCAACTTGACCCACCTCATTCCCAAGATCCTTTTTCATTGGTCTGGAAGCAAACTGCTGTAGAAAATCCTCCTGGACACACTCACAAAACTCTTGCTTCTCTTCGCCCTTTCTACTATCCCGATTTATTAGTCTTCCATTATAGCTACTTTATAATTCTTACACCTCTCTGTAATTCCCTTTCAGATTTGTTGCTCTACATCAATCCCACTGTCTCAAAGGTGTAATTGCAATTTGATTGTTTCCTAACTCTAGCCAAATGGTTTCTGTCCTTCACTGTGATTTGGATGAGTTGAGTGACTGATCAAATGAATGGCCGATGCAATATTATTTGGAGAAATGAGAGTTTATCCATTTTGGTAGCAAAATCGAGAAGGCAGACTATCGTCTGAATGGCCAGAAATTAGGAGAGGGGAACATGCAACGAGACCTGTGTGTCCTCATACAGCCAGACACTGAAGGTAAGCGTGCAGATACAGCAGGCAGCGAAGGAGGCAAATGGTATGTTAGCCTTCACAGCGAGAGGATTTGAGTACAGGAGCAGGGATGTCTTGCGGCTATTATACAGGGCCTTGGTGAGGCCACACCTGGAATATTGTGTGACGTCTTGGTCTCCTTGTCTGAGGAAGGATGTTCTTGCTATAGAGGGAGTGCAGCCAAGGTTTACCAGACTGATTCCTGGGATGGCGGGGCTGATGTATGAGGAGAGATTAAATCGGTTAGAATTGTATTTGCTGGAATTCAGAAGAATGATGGGGGGATCTCATAGAAACCTATAAAATTCTAACAGGACTAGACAGGGTTCCTGGAATATCCACAACCACCTATAGTTCAGATGCAGTCAGAGACCCAGGGACCAGAGGAGGGGATGATGCCTGGCTTCCAGAACCTGCAGACGCAGGTGGAGGAATCCATCCGCGTGCAGGAGCAGGGTGCCACCCAGGCCAAAACCACATGGGTGGCGTCCGTGATGGAGGCAATGGGGGCGACGGTGTCGGACATGGGTAAGGTTATGCAATGCCTGGGGCTACCTATGCAGGCGGGGGCTGTGGCCCAAGACAGGGCTGCCAACTCACAGGCAGCCATGCGCCAGACCCAGCTGTAAATTGCAGCAGCACTCCTCAGTTTGGCCCAGTCTCAGCAGGCCATGGCTGAGAGCATTGGCGCCATTGCCCCGGTGCTGGCCGGTGTTGCAAAGACTCAGAGGGGGATGGCCCAATCCCAGACAGAGATGGTCCACTCCCTGTGCTCCATGGCCGCTAACGTTCAGACCCTGGTCAATACCAGAGCGGGCATCCAGGACTGGCAGTGCCAGGTGTCCAGGGGCCTCGGGGGCTGGTTCCGGTGTTATGGGAGCGCCGTTTTCAGAACCCCAAAATGTATCATGGAGTTCAACCAACCTCTCCCTTTAATGTATTGTTGCTTTTGAAGCACACAGCCTGTTCTCCAGGTGTGGTATTACAATTATGGATGCGTGGGTTTTTAAACACAAAACGATATTTATTCCATGAATTCAACTTAACCTTTTTAAATAAACATTGGATCATTTACCACCCCTTACTCCAAAGATACCCCCGAAATAATACAACACTAAATAATCCCTCAAAATGTTCCTTCAAACCTCCAAAAGGCACCTTTAATAACAGAAACACATCAGGTTAAAGACATTACTATTATTAGTTTAAATCACCCAAATGATTCAGAGAGAGTCTTTCATGGCAGAGATCACTGCAGATCCAGCTCACTGCAAACACAGACACACCCAAGCTCTTTTCCACAAAACTGAAACTAAAAGCAGAAGTGAGCTCAGCTCCCCCCTCTGACATCACTTCAGTAATATGAGCTGCTCTATTTCTTAAAGGTACATTGCTTAAACATCCATTTCTTCAAGGTACTCTCACATGACACCGGTGGCACCCCCATCCTATGGAGCAGCCCGGGGGCTACCGGGCATCCGAGGGAGGAGGAGGTGCTGGGGCCCGTGCCGGTGACACCTGGAGGGGAGGTGCCGGAACAGCACCTTGGATTCCCCCCATTCCCCGTTCCCCTGTTCCCCGTTCCCCATCCCTGGTGCATCTGGTGGACAGCAGGCAGAACAGGGTGGTGCCACGCCAGCCGGGATGCCCAAAGAGCAGTCAGGCCCATCCAGGCTGGGCCACCCCAGGAAACGTGCACCAACGGAGACCCTAACCACAGGGCAGGAGTCTCATCAGCCCATCTCCATTCCTGCTGTACCATCTGGGGAACCACCTAGGCATAGCGTTAGGCCAAAAAGTGCAAGGCCAAAAAGCTGGACACCAGTTAAGTTGGCACGGGTGCAGGGCACAATTTAGTTAAAGGGGCTAGGGCACAGACTGTATATACCTCTGCACATTAAACAGCTGTCATGACCATTAAAAGCTGCCTCTGTGCGCTGTCCAATGGGTGTGGGGGTGGGTTAGTAAGAGATGGCCACTGTGCGTGAGGGGTGGTGGATGAGTGAGGCCCAATGGGTGGACCGTACAGCCTGCTCCCCCTCCCCCGACCGACCCATCATACCATCCCGAGCTATTCGACAGGACCGTGTGGTGGATTTGCCAGTCCACATGCAGTGATCACCCAGGTGGAAGGTACTGCTGTGGGCATGAGTCAGATATTGTCTAATGGTGTGGAGCATGGAGCTCATCGCAGAGTGGGCTGTCATCATCCTCCATCCCATGGACCAGACCCTCTGTCACTGTCAATACAGTGTCCCCAGCCAATTGTGCCGCAGGTGTATATATATAATGGAGGGGGGTGTGCATGTGAGTGGTTTGGTAGTGTGGGAGGCGACTGTGTTCGGTGGCGTGGGAGGTGAGTGTGTTCGGTGGTGTGAGAGGTGAGGGTGGTCGCTTCTGTGGGAGGTGAGGGTGGTTCAGTTGTGAAGGGGTGTGGTATTGGTGAAATCTGCGTCGACAAAGCATCGCATGCTCGCTGGCCCTGCCGGTGGCGTAGTGCAGCCTCCCATGCATGGCCAGCCCCATGTCCTGCTCATTTTCCCCCTCCCCCTCCCCCTCCTCCTCCTCCTCGTCTGATGAGGCCTGCCTTTGCTGCTAACCCTCCTCTAGCACATCGCCTCTCTGCTGCGCGGTGTTGGGGAGGACTCAGCAGACCACAAGGATGCGGCCGACCCTCCTTGACCCTCCCTCCAGAGCAGTCCAGGCACGTGAAGCGCATCTATAACACCCCATAGCACCTCTCCACCAGACCCCTGGTTGCACAATGGGCCTCATTGTAGCCGTTCTCCACGTCGCTCTGTGGCCTCCGTATAGGCATCATCAGCCACGCCCGTAATGGGTAACCCCTATCACCCAACAACCAGCCCCGCAGCTGGGGCCGGGGGGGATGCCCCTCGAACATGCCAGGGATCACAGATTATGCCAACGTGAACATGTCATACACACTGCCCGGGAATCTGGCGCAGACGTGCAGGATTCTCATCTGGTAGTCATAGACAACCCGAAAGTTCATGGAGTGGAACCCCTCCTGTTCATGAACAGCGGCCTGTTATCCGCAGGTGGCCATAGGGTGACGTGCCCCATCGATGCCCCCTGGACCGGGGGCATCCCGGCGATGGCAGCGAAGCCTGCAACCCGGGCATCCTGGTGGGCGCGTTCCGCAGTGTACTGTATCTACCAGTCCGCGAGTGCATACAGGGTGTCGGTAACAGCACGGATGCATTTGTGCACCGATATCTGGGAGATGCCGGACAGCTCCCCACTCAGCGCTGGAACGACGCCATCGCATAAAAGTTCAGCGCCACCACCACCTTGATGGCCACCAGGAGTGGGTGTCCCCTCCCCATTCCCCTGCAGTGCCAGGTGTGTCATCATGTGGCAGGTGTGTCGGACAGTCTCCCTGCTCATCTGCAGTCTCCTCCTGCAGGGCACGTCCGGGAGGTCCTCAAAGGACATGCAGTCGCGGTAGACCCATGGCCTCATCCGGGGCCTCCTTGGCACCACCTGCTCCTCCTCCTCCTCATCCTGTTCCTCATGTTCCTCCTCCTCGGCCTGTCGGGTGGGCGACCCTCCAGCTTGAGTGGCTGCCACCTGTCTCTCGGCAGCCCGCTCCTTTGCTGCAGCCTCCGCCCCCTCTCTGTGCTGCCCCCGTTCACGCTGACACAGGGCTGCACAGGGGGCTCCCTGGCTGCTCGACCTCTCCCCCCCCCCCCATTCCCTGCCCCTCCCCCAGCCGTGGCAGGGCAAAGCACACCCCCCCCCTCCCAGGAAGCACGACCGGTGTCCAATACGGGAGCCCACAGTCCCCCCACGCCAATTCCTATCTCCTTTCGCAGCCGCTTTAGCCAGCACACTGGCTTCACGATTACTAAAAGGTGGTTGGAAACACGCCGTGGGGAAATCAGCCTATCCGGGGCCCAGAATTGCTGAAGGTCTGGAGAATCGATTGTCGGGGCAGATAATGAGATGCATACTGTACTTCTGGGCCTCAGGCGAGCGCCGCGATTTCGTCGAGTTGGGGGGTCCGGAGAATTCCGATTCACTGCGAAACTGCCGTCAAGCCCGATTTCGGCATCGACGCCGATTCTCTGGCGGATCGCTTTTCACGATGTTGGCGCAATGTCATGGATAATCCAACCCATACTCACCTACAAGTCACTTACTGACTTGCCTATGATGTCACATTTTGAGTTTATTTGGAGACTGCACTCAGATCTCTCACTGACTCTCTCTGCTATTTCTTTATCCCTGCATGCTCTCACCTCTCCCACTGATCTCTCACTGACTCTCTCGCTCTCTCTGCTAATCCTTTATCCCTGCATGCTCTCACCTCTCCCACTGATCTCTCACTGACTCTCTCACTCTCTCTGCTAATCCTTTATCCCTGCATACTCTCACCTCTCCCACTGATCTCTCACTGACTCTCTCGCTCTCTCTGCTAATCCTTTATCCCTGCGTGCTCTCACCTCTCCCACTGATCTCTCACTGACTCTCTCGCTCTCTCTGCTAATCCTTTATCCCTGCATGCTCTCACCTCTCCCACTGATCTCTCACTGACTCTCTCGCTCTCTCTGCTAATCCTTTATCCCTGCGTGCTCTCACCTCTCCCACTGATCTCTCACTGACTCTCTCGCTCTCTCTGCTAATCCTTTATCCCTGCATGCTCTCACCTCTCCCACTGATCTCTCACTGACTCTCTCGCTCTCTCTGCTATTTCTTTATCCCTGTGTGCTCTCATCTCTCCCAGTGACCTCTCACTGACTCTCTCGCTCTCTCTGCTAATCCTTTATCCCTGCATGCTCTCACCTCTCCCACTGATCTCTCACTGACTCTCTCGCTCTCTCTGCTATTCCTTTATCCCTGCGTGCTCTCTCACTTACCATCTCCTGCTGATTTTTCAGTGACTTTCTCGCTCTCTCTGCAACTCCATTTATGCCCATTGTGTCTCTCACCTCTCCTGCTGGCTTTGCAGTAACTCTCCCATTTTCTCTGCCACAGCTTTTATGTTGTGTGTCTCTCACCTCTCCTGCTGCTTTCGCAATGACTATCTTACTCGCTCTGCTGATCTTTTGAATGAGCCAATAATGCAGAATGAGGCTTGACTGAGAGCCCAGCTATTAGAATAGGAGAATATGGGCTTTATAAACACTTGCCTCTGTACCTAGGAACCCTTGTCACTACATTTCTACTTCTTCTCAAGTTGACTGGCGCGACTGCAGCCTGCACCCTGCCCCCTGCCCCCAGCAATGAAGATCCTGGGCTGGATTCTCCGCTTCAGTGGTTAAGTGCCGGCTCAAATGGAGAATTTTCAGTCATTTTACGACGCCAAAAAATTGGCGCCGAACCCTCACCAATTCCGGGACCAGTGAGTAGCTAGCAGCCGCGCCACGTCAAGCCCCCAGGCTTCACCTGCCGATATGGATGCAGAATGGCTGGGTCCGTGGCCGCGCATGCGCATCATGGCACCGGCCATCATGCCACCTGAGCCAGGTTGGCTGAGATGTGGGTTTGCCCGACTCCTCCTACTTGCCTCAAGGATAAAAATCCAGGCCGCTATCTTTAGATGTCCCACTTCTAAAGTCATCTCCATGGACCCAGAAGCTTTCATCCCAAGTCTCAATGGGCCATTTCCCTCTCTCTTTCCCACACAGCAATTTATTTCTCACTAACAACACAGCCCAGTTAATTATCTTTCTTTCTTTCTCTCTCTGTCTTTCCTCTCTCATGCACACACTTTTTCCCTTTCTCCGACTTACACTGCTTCACTTTCCTCCACAGAACTAAATTGTCTTTTTCATCAGATCATGTGCCTCAGAGAATGTTTTGATTGGGTAGTGTTTTTTGCCAAAATGTGATTGGGGTGAAAATTTAAATTACTAAGAGGTCTGTGATTATTTTCTATTTTCACTATCTATCAGACAGAGAGAAGATAAACATAGACTTAACCAATGAGCAAGAAGAAAATTGACAGACAGACATGACAGACTCTATGCACAGATACAGGAAATGTTATTAAAAAGGGATTATTACATGATAAACATGCAGCCTGGAGGGAAGACAGTTAAAGAGAAATCTTGGTTAAGTAAAGAATGTAGTCTAGTTAATTTAAATTCTGAATGCTACCATAAAATAATTCAGGTTAATAGGATCAATGGTCATAAGAGGGTATCAGTGAAAAGTCAATTTAGATCAGGTGAAGGGTGATAAATGTCAGGAATAATTTGTGGTGCGGGGTAAGGTGCCATAGGTTTTGGGGCATTCATAGCCTGGTTGAATATGAGGTTGGGGAGATGGAATACAATGTTCTATATGCAAAGTGAAGTTTCTGTGTCCTTGACTTCTCTTAAATCACAGCTGATCACGTCAACAGGCATAAATTGTGCAGACTATCCTAGCCATCAACTTTTTTCCTGTCGCATATTCCCAGGATGAAGAAGTGAAGGAGGAAAAAATGAATCAAATCTTCTCCTTCAAAATATATTAAGAAATGCATTTGTTGTCAGTTTACGTTGTGCATTATCAACAGGGAACAGACTGGCATCAATGTTTGCCATGATCGCTGCTGTTCAATGAAGACACCCAGCAATATCGATGCCGACTCCCATGTAATTCATTGTATGTAGATTATGATATTAATAGACATGTCTGCATGTTTCCAAGAATATAAAGACATATTCAACATATTCAGCATTCCCAATCAATGCCCTTCCTTGATGAGTGTAAATTGGAGGATTTGCGTTATATTGTTGAATTTTATGTTGACCCATGCTGGGAACTGGAATGGTTGACTCATTCCTGTAATCTGTTGATGGGGCTCAGATAAAACTGCTTTTATTAGTTAAAATGTGATCAAAGGTGCTGCCTTATAATTACAAAGCATTTTATAAAGCACCACATGTAGCAATTTGAGTGAAAGATCACGACAATCCTCTCTGACATGGGTATTGCAAGATTCCAATGGATGGAGGTGCATAACACTAATTGGAGTGAAAAGATTATTCATTTAAACCCAGTCAATTGCAGCAATCTGAAATCCAGTTGTGAAGGAGGGTGGACAATTAGACAAGAAACTGGAAGAGGAGGCTACAAAAATATCGCAATTGTCAATGATGGGAAGCCCAGCATATCATTGTATATGACAAGGCCAAAGCCTTTGTAACAATCTACTCACAGAAACACCGAGTGGATGATCCATATCGGCTTCTTTCTGAGGTCCTCAGCATCACAGATGTCAGTCTTCAAAAAATTCAATTCACTTCTTGTGAATTCATCGACAAATGAATGAAGGCCTTGGATACAGCCAAAGTTATGGGCCCTGGCAACATCCCATTTGTAGAACTGAAAATGTATGCTCCAGAACTACCCACACTCCTCGCCAAGTTGTTCCAGCAAAGCTTCCAAAACAGGCTAACTGTCCTAACTGACAATGTGGAAAATTGCCCAGGTATGCGCCATCCAAAAACGTAGGACAAATCAAACTCAGCCAATTATCACCACAACAGTCTACTCACGATCGTCAGCAAAGTTATGGAAGGTGCCATGAAAAGTGCTACTCAGCCGTCATTAATCAGTAACACCTTACCAATGCTTACCCGGCGCCACGTTGGTGAGGGGCCGGAGCGCTCCGCGCAGTTACCGCGCATGCGTCGATTGGCACCAGTGCCACTGCGCATGCGCTAGTTGGCGCCAACCCAACTGCGCGTGCGCGGGACCCAAGGCACCGCGTCTTTTACACGGCGCCGGGTCTCTGACGTCACGCCGAGGCCCCGCCCCGGTAAATCGCACGGTGCCCCTGCTAGCCCCACGGAGGGCCGGATTTTACTCCGGTGTCGGCATTTAGACTCCCGTTGGAAAAATTCCACCCAGCATCTTTAATATTCCATCCATTTTGTGTGTCAGATTTATTTTGAAATGAAATTTCCAAGTGCCAGAGGTTCTCTCCAATATGTGCGAGAAGCAGTATAATGTTACAATGTAGTGATTTATTTTAGGTCTCTAACATTTTCTGACTTGAAGAGCAGAAGTGGACAGCTTGTTAATTTTGAATTAGATCCTCAAGATTGTCCAGCAGTAAATTTATTAAAGAGACAACAAGAAACATTCTGTGGGTGAAGAAGGTCTGTGAAAGCATTCTATCTCTTGATTCAATCGGTGCCCCCATGGGGACCATTCAGAATCGGCTTAACTTCGACAAAACTAGCTTACATTATGGGAAAACTTAGTTGTTCCGCCACCCCCCCCCCCCCCCCCCCCAACCCACTCTTCCCACCCCACCACACCATAACTGCATATATAGACAACAGTATATTTACTTTGACTTGCCTGATTCACCAGGGAGGAAATGATAAAGCTTTGCCACATACTCCCAAAATGCCCTGGTGCAAAATTTAGGGCATGTAGAGCATTATATTTTTCTGCCACAGCCAACATCAACAACATCAGTCAATAAAAATAATATGCAATGCAAAGATGGAATAATTGATTGATTGAATTATTGCTTGCCATTGTGAGTTTTATCTCTTTTCCCAAATAATAGGATTGGTGAGTAGAACTCTGGTGCATAAGAGTAATCTGAGGAAACTCAGTTCTATAATCGAGGCAGATACTCCACTGTAGGATTGAAGTGAGTTGCTGGTGGAGGGTTATTGTTTGGCTTCAACATTAACTCAATCAACAGAAGATTTCTGCATATTGCCAATCCTAATACCATATTTGAAGCACAGTATAAGGGAATCTCTTGTCCACTGACTAGCCCATAATCTCACACACCCATTTCAGTTTCATTACTGAATCTTGAGTTTTATTTTAATGAAGTTGCGACTTGGTTCTTCCTCTAAACAAAGGCAATAAGTATGGACCTTAAAATTTCCTCCAAACATAAGTTTAGAAAAAGTGTGGCCAGCATCAGTGACTCTAACTGATTATGGTGCTCTGGCCTCGCCACAGCGGAAGCAGCAAGTCAACAAAAGGTCCACTGACTTTGGTGGGGCTGGAAGAGTTCACCAGTAGGTGGCACTGGAAAATCACACTCTAACTGTCAGTGCAGACATGATGAGCCAAGTGGTCTCATTCTATGCCGCTAACATTCTGTGATTCTATAACTTCAATAGTAAAGGCAAATTTTATGTTTTTGTTTCTGCGGATTGTCTGATTTCCAGTAATCATGAGCGGAGTACTTACTTCCTAGCATAATTAGAAATAAAATATTGATTATGGCACTTCTGGCAAACTTATGTGAGTGATCTGGGCATGCTGAGTGCAGACAGTAACACTTTGTATTATGTATCCAGCTGGTTAAGTGTCATGTGATGTGTAGTGACATCAGCAGAGTGCATGCCCGGGCTTTGGGCAGATCACCATCTTGGATTGTATGAGCAAAACCTCTTAATAAACCTCTCATTGTGTTTTACAAGAATCCAGACTGTGGGGACCTTCATGCCTTTTCTCTTAGCGGCAGCAAAGGAATGTAACAGATGAGAAAACTGGCGATGAGGATTGAGGCAGAAAAATCTCTGGAAGGGCAGCATTTGTCGACTAAACAGTAGAGTCGGAATCAGGAGGAATGGAAGATTCTTGGGATTGGACCACACAAATGTCAGGAAAAGCACTGCTGCTGATGCTGAAGGTTTATGGAAAATTTTGACTGCAACTGTGAGTAAGAAGACCGACATTCGGGGAAACCTATTTGTGTTGGAGTGAGTAGGGTCTGGGCTGCAGGGTCGGTGCACATAGCAAAGCTAAACGGCTGTAGGGAACGAGGACTTTGAAGAATGCTGATTCTGCACGGGCACTACTCAAGGAAAACATCAAACTGCGGTCAGGCAAAACAGGGAAACATTTCTGGTTGCTTATAAAAGGGGATCATTCGTGTCAGACTATCCATAAAAATTGGAAGACATGCAGTTGGTTAATTACTGCAAATTAGAGCAAAGTTAGCAAAACATTGTGAATTTGATGCTTCACTTGATGATACCCTTCATGACAGGCTTGTTTGTGGACTCTGCAATTAAGCTATTCAGAGGAATTCTAAAAGCTTCTGTGGAAGTTGCCACATCCATGAAGCTTCACCGATAGGGGCTGGAGCAAAGATCCACAAAATGAATTCAAGAAACAAGGCTGCAAAGATGCAACCATGTCACCAATGTACATTATTTGGACATTCAGCGGGGAATGCAGGATTAAATCAAATACATGCAAGAACTGTGGCAAGAAGGGACACATTGTCAAGGCATGTTGGGCTCAGAAGATGTCTCCTACACCAAGATTATGCAAGAAAAACACAGCTAAATAGACTAGTTGTGCTTATCAATTAGTAGATGAAGCTCGAGATCACTCAAAAGACAACATAACTGAACTATTGCAGGAGCTAAAGCCAGGTGTCTTGTCACTGCAGGGTGATCAATAATATATTTGGACCTACCCAAAACTCGAATGTCATAAAATTAAAATGGAAATGAATACGGGCGCAGCAGTATCGTTAATACCTGAGACAACTTATCGTCAAAAACTGAAGCATCTGGCATTAAAATAGTCAAATGTGATCCTGAGGATATACACGGAAGAGTTTGAACCATTAAAAGGATACATTATGGTGAAAGCAAATGGGCAGACGATGAAATTGCCTCTTCATGTTATCCGTGGAAATATTCCTGCTCTATTTGGCACAGCATGGTTGGCTAAGATTAGCCTTAACTGGAAAGCAATAAATGAACTTGTGAATTCAAAGAGCAACTTGCAAAAAATTCTGATGAACTATGGGAAGGTGCTTGAAGATTTGTTAGGCTCTTTGACTGGAGTTGAGGTATTCCTAAAAATCATGCCAGGCAGCACACCCAAATATTTCAAAGCTAGAACTGTAGCATACATCATTAGACCAAAAGTTGAAGACTAACTAGAAAGAGGGTATGAAAGGATTCATGAAGCCTGTTGCTACAAGTGATTGGGCAACACCAATAGTCCCTGTATTAAAGCTCAATGCTCAGTGAGATTTTGCGGAGATTTTAAAACAACTATTAACCCAATATTGTGCACAGATCAATATTTGTTGCTGTTTATTGAAGATTTGTTTTCAGGAATTTCAGGAGGGCAGAAATTCAGTAAAATTGATCTTTCCCTGACATATCTGCAGATGAATGTGACTGCCAAATCACAGCCACTACTCACCATTCTGTTGCACAAAGGTTTGTTTCATTACAGAGGACTTCCGTTTGGAATAATATCTGTGCTTGCTCTTTTTCAAAGATTCATGGGTCAAATTTGAAATGGGCTGAATGGGGTGCAATGTTATTCAGATGGCATATTTGTCACTGGTAAAAGTGAACAGGAATACTTGGACAGTTTGGAAGCTATGCAGGTGCATTTACAGAGTCACAATCTGAGACTTAAAAAGGAAAAGTGTGACTTTACATGTCTTCCATAAATTACTTGGTCATATTATCAACAAAGGTGTCTTACACAAGGAGCCCAAGAAAATTTCATCAATCTTTGAAGCACAATGTCCTCAAGATATGGCACACTTAAGGCCGTTTTTAGGACTGATCACTTATTCTGGTAAATTTGTGCCAAATTTAGCAACACCTTGCTGTGTGCCAAGCCGGCATGGCACTAGTCAGAAGAATGTGAAAATGCGGGGTGGCACGTGGCACAGTGGTTAGCACGACTGCCTACGGCGCTGAGGGCCCAGGTTCGAATCCCGGCTCAGGGTCACTGTCCTTGTGGAATTTGCACATTCTCCCCATGTCTGCGTGGGTTTCACCCCCACAACCCAAAGATATGCAGGTTAGATGGATTGGCCACGCTTAATTGCCACTTAATTGGAAAAATAATAATAATTGGGTACTCTAAATTTAAAAAAAAAGAATGTGAAAATGCATACAATGAAAAGAAAGACATTTTACAGAAGTCAGGGCTATTGGTTCATTATAATCCGAAACTGAAGTTGCAGCTTGCTTGCAATGTCTCACCGTATGGGCGGAATTCTCCGCTCCCGGGAAAAATCGGGAAGGCCGTCGTGAACTCGGCCGAGTTTCACGACGGCCTTGGAGGCCACTCCTCTCACCGTATTCACCCCCACCAGGGGGGCTAGGAGCGGCGCTCCATTATTCTCGGCGGCGCGCCGAGAATGAAGCGACAGTGGTGCCTATGTTTTGTCAGCCACGCATGCTGACGTCACAACGGCTGACGGCCTCAAACCCGCGCATGCGCGGTGGCCGTCTTCCCCTCTGCTGCCCCGCAAGATGTGGCGGCTTGATCTTGCGGGGCGGCGGAGGGGAAAGAGTGCGTCACTTTGAGACGCCGGCCCGACGATCGGTGGGCACCGATCGCGGGCCAGTCCCCTCCCTAGCATGGCCGTGGTGCTCACTCCCCTCTCCGCCAGCCACAAGCTTCAAACGGGCCTTTGGCGCCCATGTTCACAACAGCAGCGACCAGGTGTGGTTGCCGCCGTCGTGAAACGGTCGCGAACGGCAGGCCGATCGCCGTGAAAAACGGCGACCGCTGATTCTTCCGAGCGGGGGTTGGGAGAATCACGGGGAGCGCCAGGGGGGCGTGAAATGAGTCGCCCGGCCCTCCCGCGATTCTCCCATCCAGCGTGGGGAGCGGAGAATCGCGCCCTATGTGTCTCAAGGAGAGGAACAATCAAGAGTATTTGTTTCACACAATCTGAATATTCAACTATTATGCATGGACAAATCCAAAGTGCCCAACATACTTGATTGTTTTTGACTTATCCGCACATTTTTCCTCAGCACAGGTCTAACCCACAGGCCTGAGAATTTCATCCTTGCGCCACAACTAGTTACTGTGATGGAAAAGCTGACACCAAAATGTTGTTAGGCGAGTAATCTAGACAGAGGACATGAGATCATAATCGTACCATGGTAGTTTGTATTCAAAACAAAATCCAGATATTAAAAGTTAGTATCAGTAATCATAATCGTAAAGTTGATAAAACCACAAATGGTCGTTCCTGCTTTTGTGGAAGGAAGCCTTCAACTAGCTGACCTGGTCTTTATCAAATCTAGTTAAACTCCAATGTGTGCTTTCTTGCTACATAAAGTGGTCTAGCAAACCACTCAGTCATATTGAAAAACTGCTTGACCACTTACATCAGATGGACTGCAGTGATTCAAAAAGGTGGCCCAGAAGGTGGCCCATCTTCCTCGGACATATGGGGATGGGTAATTATTCCCAGCCTTTCCACTGACATCCACATTCCAAAAATGGATTGGTAATATCATTGCACGATATTATATTCACATTACCTCTTGTATTGGAAAAAGCACATATTTCAGCTGCGACCCACATTTCATAGACCTTGATGGAAGCTGTGTATCATAATTAGGGTGCCCTTTGGTAGAAATTTTGAATTGAATTTGTGCCAGTAGAAGCATAAATTTGGTGTTAAAACACTAACAAGTTTATAAATTCTGATTCTGTACTAGGAGACGGTGACCCCATTCTCTACCAGTAAAGTGAGTCACAGACTGGCAGGTGCGTTCAGAATTGTAATTATAATTTAAGAGCGGAAATTGGTATGGACTGCACCTGTTTCTTGGATGTAAGTTAGGTGCAAGACAGATCAATTTAGTGGTTGTGTCCAGGCGATAACAAACACTGCCCAACCACTAAATCTGTGAGGCTATTTTTAGGTGTCCAAAACTTAAATTGGGGCCATTAATATAAGGCCAATACATCCAACAGAGAAAATTATTGACCCTGAGAAGTTTAGAATGTAGATGTTGCTACCACAAGTTAAGGCAATTGATATAAATTTCATTCAAGGAAATGCATAAATACATGAGGAATCAAAGGAAGAGAATGAATGATATGCTGGTGTGCTGAGCTGGAAAAAGGGTGAGGGGGGGGGGGGTGATTGTGCAGAGAATAAACAGTAGCATGGAAGTTTTGGGCTGAATGCCGTGATTCTGTGGCATAAATACTCTCGCCAAGATTTGTTTAAAAATAGCGGGTCACCGATTAAAGACAGAGATGAAGCTAATTTTCTTTCTCTCGGAAGGTAATGAGTCTTTGGGACTCCCTTCCACAAAAGGAAGTGGAAGCAGAGTCCCTGAATGATTTCAAGGCAGAACTAGATAGATTTTCGATTAACAAGGGGTTGAACATAAGAACTAGGAGCAGGAGTAGGCTATCTGCCCCCTCGGGCCTGCTCCGCCATTCAATGAGATCATGGCTGATCTTTTGTGGACTCAGCTCCACTTTCCGGCCCGAACACCATAACCCTTAATCCCTTTATTCTTCAAAAAACTATCTATCTTTATCTTAAAAACATTTAATTAAGGAGCCTCAACTGCTTCACTGGGCAAGGAATTCCATAGATTCACATCCCTTTGGGTGAAGAAGTTCCTCCTCAACTCAGTCCTAAATTTACTTCCCCTTATTTTGAGGCTATGCCCCCAAGTTCTGCTTTCACCCGCCAGTGGAAACAACCTGCCCGCATCTATCCTATCTATTCCCTTCATAATTTTATATGTTTCCATAAAATCCCTCCTTATCCTTCTAAATTCCAACGAGTACAGGCCCAGTCTACTCAACATCTCCTCGTAATCCAACCCCTTCAGCTCTGGGATTAACCTAGTGAATCTCCTCTGCATACCCTCCAGCGCTCGTACATTGTTTCTCAGGTAAGGAGACCAAAACTGAACACAATACTCCAGGTGTGGCCTCACTAACACCTTATACAATTGCAGCACAACCTTCCTAGTCTTAAACTCCATCCCTTTAGCAATGAAGGGCAAAACTCCATTTGCCTTCTTAATCACCTGTTGCACCTGTAAACCAACTTTTTGTGACTCGTGCACCAGCACACCCAGGGCTCTTTGCAGAGCAGCATGTTTTACTATTTTATCATTTAAATAATAACCCTTTTGCTGTTATTCCTACCAAAATGGATAACCTCACATTTGTCAACATTGTATTCCATCTGCCAGACCCTAGCCCATTCACTTAACCTATCCAAATCCCTCCACAGACTTCCGGTATCCTCTGCACTTTTTACTTTACCACTCATCTTAGTGTCGTCTGCAAACTTGGACACATTGCACTTGGTCCCCAACTCCAAATCATCTATGTAAATTGTGAAAAATTGTGGACCCAACACTGATCCCTGAGGGACACCACTAGCTACTGATTACCAACCAGAGAAACACCCATTAATCCCCACTCTTTGTTTTCTATTAATTAACCAATCCTCTATCCATGCTACTACTTTATCCTTAATGCCATGCATCTTTATCTTATGCAGCAACCTTTTGTGTGGCACCTTGTCAAAGGCTTTCTGGAAATCCAGATATACCACATCCATTGGCTGCCCATTATCTACCACACTGGTAATGTCCTCAAAAAATTCCACTACATTAGTTAGGCACGACCTGCCCTTTATGAACCCATGCTGCGTCTGCCCAATGGGACAATCTCCATCCAGATGCCTCGCTATTTCTTCTTTGATGATAGATTCCAGCATCTTCCCTATTGCCGAAGTTAAGCTCACTGGCCTATAATTACCCATTTTCTGCCTACCTCCTTTTTTAAACAGTGGTGTCAAGTTTGCCAATTTCCAATCCATCGGGACCACCCCAGAGTTTCGTGAATTTTGGTAAATAATCACTAGTGCATTTGCAATTTCCCGAGCCATCTCTTTTAGCACTCTGGGATGCATTCCATCAGGGCCAGGAGACTTGTCTACCTTTAGCCCCATTAGCTTGCCCATCACTACCTCCTTAGTGGTAGAAATTATCTCAAGGTCCTCACCTGTCATAGCCTCATTTCTATCAGTCAGTGGCATGTTATTTGTGTCTTCCACTGTGAAGACCGACCCAAAAAACCTGTTCAGTTGCTCAGCCATTTCCTCATCTCCCATTATTAAATCTCCTTTCTCATCCTCTAAAGGACCAATATTTGCCTTAGCCACTCTTTTTTGTTGTAAAGTTTTGAAGAAACTTTTACTATCTGTTTTTATATTCTGAGCAAGTTTACTCTCATAATCTGTCTTACTCTTCTTTATAGCTTTTATAGTAGCTTTCTGTTGCCCCCAAAAGATTTCCCAGTCCTCTCGTCTCTCACTAATCTTTTCCACTTTGTATGCTTTTTCCTTCAATTTGATACTCTCCCTTATTTCCTCAGATATCCACGGTCGATTTTCCCTCTTTCTACCGTCCTTCCTTTTTATTGGTATAAACCTTTGCTGAGCACTGGGAAAAATTGCTTGGAAGGTTCTCCACTGTTCCTCAACTGTCTCATCATAAAGTCTACCTTAGCCAGCTCTTCTCTCATCCCATTGTAATCTCCTTTGTTTAAGCACAAAACACCAGTGTTTGATTTTCCCTTGTCACCCTCCATCTGTATTTTAAATTCCACCATATTGTAATCGCTCCTTCCGAGATGATCCCTAACTATGAGATCATTAATCAATCCTGTCTCATTACATAGGACCAGATCTAGGACCGCTTGTTCCCTTGTAAGGTCTATTACATACTGTTCTAGGAAGCTATCACGGATACATTCTATAAACTCCTCCTCAAGGCTGCCTTGACCGACCTGGTTAAACCAATTGACATGTAGATTAAAATCCCCCATGATAACTGCTGTACCATTTCTACATGCATCAGTTATTTCTTTGTTTATTGCCTGCCCCACCATAATGGTACTATTTGGTGGCCTATAGACGACTCCTATCAGTGACTTTTTCACCTTACTATTCCTGATTTCCACCCAAATGGATTCAACCTTATCCTCCGTAGCACCGATGTGATCCCTTACTATTGCCTGGATGTCATCCTTAAATAACAGAGCAACACCACCTGCCTTACCATCCACTCTGTCCTTCCGAATAGTTTGATACCCTCGGATATTTAACTCCCAGTCTTGACCATCCTTCAACCATGTTTCAGTAATGGCCACTAAATCATAATCATTCACGATGATTTGCGCCATCAACTCATTTACATTATTCCAAATTCTACGAGCATTCAGGTAAAGTACACTTATGTTGGCTTTTATACCTCTGTTTTGAATCTTAACACCTCGTCAAGTCAGAGGTGAGCTGCTATCACTGTGGGTGAGCCCATCCTCAGGAGACCTGTCATGTTTGGAAGTTTGTGTACTTCCGGTGCAACTAAAGGGGGCATATTCAAGCACATTGCCATGCGAGGCAAAGCGCACCAATGCAAAAATAAAGGGGAAGTTCATATTCCGCGGAGGTCACGGGAAAGCATTGGGGTTACAACAGGCAATTGTATCCCATAAAATGGAAGATGTTTCAGAGTGCCCTATTGCCTTTGCCTCAAAGACCCTGGGCGGGATTCTCCAATTCCCCCGGGGGTCGGAGAATCGCCCGGGGCAGGCGTCAATCCCGCCCCCGCCGTGTCCCGAATTCTCCACCCCCCCCCGAGATTCGGCAGGGGCAGAAATCGCGCCGCGCCGTCGCAGGGCCTCCCGCAGCGATTCCCCGGCCCACGATTGGCCAAAGTCCCGCCGCTGACAGGCCTCTCCCGCCGTCATGGATTAAACTACCTACCTGACAGGTGAGATTGGCGGCGCGGGCGGGCGCCGGGGTCCTCGGGAGGGCTTGGGGTTATCTGACCCTGGGGGGTGCCCCCACAGTGGCCTGGCCCACGATCGGGGCCCACCGATCGGCGGGCGAGCCTGTGCCATGGGGGCACTCGTTTTCTTCCGCCTTCACCATGGTCTTCACCATGGCGCAGGCGGAAGAGACCACCTCCCCTGCGCATGCGCCGGTATGATGTCAGCAGCCGCTGACGCTCCGGCGCATGCGCAGACTTACGCCGGCTGGCGAAGTCCTTTCGGCCCCGGCTGGCGTGGCGCCAAAGGCGAGCTGGCGGAGTGGGAACCACTCCGGCGCAGGCCTAGCCCCTCAGTATGAGGGCTTGGCCCCTAAAGGTGTGGAGACTTCCGCACCTTTGGGACGCCCCGACGCCGGAGTGGTTCACGCTACTCCGAGACGCCGGGACCCCCTGCCCCTCCGGGTAGGGGAGAATCCTGACCCATTTCAGAAGCAGAACTAAACAATGCCCAGATTGAGAAGGAGGGCTTAGCAGTTATATATATTATGTGAAGAGATTCCACCAATATGTGTATGGGCGATGGTTTGATACAGTGACTGATCGCAAGCCATTACTGAATCTTTGAAGAAAAGATAAACCTATACCACCCATTGCCTCTACTGGCGGCCTAAAACTATGCTTTCCAATATTGACCTGCCATGAAAATTGCTAATGCAGATGCATTAAGTTGCCTACCCCCACCAAAGAGCATTCTGTCACCACCAGTATCCACGGACGTCATTCTGGCTTTAAATTTCCTGACACTGTCAGTGTCCGCTGAGAAGATCTGCAAATGGACCCAAAGAGACTCTATTCTTTCCAAGGTTAAAAGAATGAGACAGACTGGGTGGCATTATGAGAAGTTGGAACAGCCCCAGGTGATTTGACATGTGAGGATGGCATCATTCTGTGAGGATCATGAGTGGTTGTCCGTCCTCCCCCTCCATCAAGAGCTACGTAGTGCCCATCCAGGGCAGAAGAAGATGATGTTGCAGACACACAGCCATGTCTGGTGGCCAGACATGGATAAAGCAATTGTAGGTGTTGGCCTTAGAGTCCTACCCCATCAGGATTCTTCAACGACCCCTGTAATCAATAGTAAAGTATCATATCAAACAGGAAACATTGGAGATATACACTGTTCATAGCAATTGTGAGGATAGCATGTTTTACTTTATATGAACTTAAAATGCAAATAGAAATGTTGGCAAATGATTGTAGTGGACATGATCAGTGACACAATTATTTAATCCCACCTTTAAAATCAACAATAATCTTTTAAATAACTAACATTCTTTTCATTCTCAAAAAAAATTGAGGGACTGACTCTTACTGTTTATGCTGCATTGTCCACTACAAATGTTTTACTCTTTTAATTATTATCCCTCATGATTTGCTTTTTCACCTGAAATGATTGGCAAGTCTGGATGATGGGATTTTATTGGGGACACCGAAATTCACATCATTACAATTGTAGATGGGAAGTCAATCCATGCTGTGTTAGATTTAAAGCATAACATTGGTTTGTGTTCTGTATCCTGAATTGAGAGTGAAGTTAAAAATCTATCCAGAAGTTGAATATATTAGTCGGAAAGGAATATTATGTGAACAAGGTAATATCATTTTCTTATCTTTCCTAATTTCCATCTGGCAATCATTAGAATATTCCAAAAGAATGCATTGCTTTTGGTAATATTAAGTCCATAGACTCTATTAATGAATAATTGCTAACATTGCAGATTCTTAATGAACATCAAAAAACTCCAGGCAGTCTCACAAGACTACTTTATTTCAATGCGTTCAATAAATAAATTAAATATTAAATAACTAGGTAAATAAATTTCAGCTAAATGATTTATGATGCAAGGAGATGTGCTTTGGAAGGTAAAAATTGCATTCAGCGCAGAAGACAATCAATTTGAATGGTGCTGTATCTGTCAGATGAGCTGGGAAGGTTGTCAGCATACATTAATGAAAATTAACTGTAAATTTTGCCTTTGTCCATCAGAGACTTTTTAAACATTCCATCTCAGGCTGGAAGGGATTTGGGTCAATGTCAATCAAAGAGTTGATTCAAGTAGAACTCGCAAATGAGTTTCTTTTTTGGCAGAGGCTAGAAAGCTCTTCACTCGATCTATTCTCCACTATTGGGAGGACAGTGCAATATCATTTTCCAGGCAATGAAATTTGGAGTGACATTAATATAAATGTAATTTCATAGCAAAAATGTGCCTACAAGATCATTTATACCTGCTGTGTTTTGATGATATAAATTGGTTCATCGCCATCTGTGTAATGGAATTTCACCCTGGTAATGTTCTGATTATAAAACAATACACCTTCTGCAGTTCAGAGGAATGGTTCCATGAATACAGTCATAAAATTCTGACTGTTCAGCATAAAAGAAATGAGCAGAAAAGGCAAAGATGCTTCCTGGAATGTTCTGGATGAATTTTGCTCTTTCATGCATAAGATCAATGTTGATAGCTATGCCAGTACCGGCAGGATCAAGGGGCAAATGCAAACTTTATTTATTTTTTCTTGTGAAAGTTATGTCTCATTATGCGTAGATATTTTATAAGGATTTTTTTCGCATAGATTTTATCTGTAAAAAATCATATCGATGCCACCTTATATTTGGTGATTTCTTTTTTAATATGCAAAAACATATCAAAAGAACTTGCATCAGAAAATATTCTCTTTTTATATTCATTCGTGGAATGTGGGCGTCGCTGTCTGGGCCAACATATATTGCTCATCCCGAAATGCCCTTGCAAGGATGGTGATGTGCTGCTTTCCTAAATTGTGGTGTAGATACACCCACAGCGCTGTTTGAGAGGGAGTTCCAGGATTTTGGTCCACCAACAGTGAGGAACGGTGTAATATTTCCAAATCAGGATGGTGAGTGGCTTGGAGGGGAAATTCCCATGTGTCTGCTGCCCTTGTCCTTCCAAATGGTAGTGGTCATGCACGGTGGCACAAGTGGATAGCACTGTGTCTTCACAGTGCCAGGGTCCCAGTTTCGATTCCCCGCTGGGTCACTGTCTGTGTGGAGTCTGCACGTTTTCCCCGTGTCTGCGTGGATTTCCTCCGGGTGCTCCAGTTTCCTCCCACAGTCCAAAGATGTGCAGGTTAGGTGGATTGGCCATGATAAATTGCCCTTAGTGATCAAAAAGATTTGGAGAGGTTATTGGGTTACGGGGATAGGGTGGAAGTGAGGGCTTAAGTGGGTCGGTGCAGTCTTGATGGGCTGAATGGCCTCCTCCGCTAACTTTGCCCTTTGCATTGCGGCTGAACACCTGTCACCTCTCTCTTATGGAGCGATGAGTGCAAGCCATGGAGTTCAATGTTTTGGGGGCTGGCAAATTAATTCACAATCCTGACTTCATGGGCATAATTAACTTGTCAAGGAAGGGTCAGGGATCTGACTAAGGAAGTGTCTTTCCCTTGTGGCAGGCAAGGTTCCCCTGATTTATTTCAAGATTCCAGTTTGTACTCAGCTTTATCCTTAGATTTCACCTTCAATCCCCCAGCTCTCATAGTTTTCTGATCAAATGAGCATCCCAAGTTGATCAGTCAGCCACCCATGATTACATCCCTGAGCATATGGACTCCTAGATCAGTGACAAAACAAATCAACACAGCTCATGCTGCATTTTGCAGGCTGAGGGGGGAGATAACTTTGACTGGCCTCTTTGTCCCCGCTATGTGAGGGTTCTCTTACCCTTGTGGAGCTAATCACCACCCAATATAAGAGTCATAGATCATAGAATTTACAGTGCAGATAGAGGCCTTTTGGCCCATTGAGTCTGCACTGGCCCTTGGAAAGAGCACCCTACTTAAACCCACCCCTCCACCCTATCCCCATAACTCAGTAACTCCACCTAGCCTTTTGGGCACTGAGGGGCATTTAGCATGACCTAACCTGCACATCTTTGGATTGTACGAGGAAACCAGAGCACCCGGAGGAAACCCACACAGGCACGGGGAGAAAGTGCAAACTCCACACATTCAGTCAGCCGAGGCCGGCATTGAACCCAGGACCCTGGAGCTGTGAGGCAGCAGTACTAACAACTGTGCCACCGTCTGCCACACTACCCATGCAGTCTGATGTTTCACCGAACCCCATCCTGGAACCTCACCCCCTGTGCTGACCCTGTGCGATCTCCCCCTCCCACCCATTTCCAGTTGCCACTCCAGAAAGGCTATCCTTCCAAAGAACCATCACTAAGACCCCAGCAAGGGGTTCTGAGAAACACCAGTCCACACCAGGCGCCAGACCCCTTGGAGACCTAGAGGTCCACAATAATAAAGGCTCGCTAAGGCCTGCCAACAGCAAACCTTCCACCCCCTATGCCTTGACTCAACAGCTCCTCCTCAACCCCCAGCCCCTGAGAATGACTTAGGTAATTCCCCCACGTCTTCTCCGGTACCCCCTCTTCATTGGACACCCTGGTGAGTAACGGCGACCTGCGTGCTCACCTCCAACATCACCGTTTAAGCTGCTGGCTAACATAGACTCAACATTCCATCCCATTGTTGCAAACCTCCAATGTTTGTCCATTCTACCTCTGGGTGGCCAGTTTTGTGGGCAAGACATGCTCCAGATCTTTCTGTAAAAAAAAAACTCGAACAAACAATTCCAGAAAATTGTATGTACCTGGAAGTGTTTTCTGCTTAAAATTCCCTTTTTAGTTGCATTGGTTTTGCTGTTTTTAGAATGAATTGCCTTAAATAAAACAGGAGCAGGAACTCCATGCCAATATGTTCATAAAGAAATATGACAATGTGTCTACTTTAAATTTTTTTCTAACTGTTAAATATTAAAAATGTCAGTTAAAGAAGGGATAAGAAGATTAGTATTATGTTATTTTCAGGGGTCTGTGACTATTCGTCATTAATCTTAATCAATAAATCTCAGCATTTAAACATGACCTCTGGCGTAAAAACACCTTAGAGCTTTAATCTATATACCAAAGTGGCATCTGTGTTTGAGGTGAGAAATTTAGGGGTGGCATGGTGGCACAGTGGTTAGCACTACTGCATCACAACGCCAAGGACCCAGGATTCGGGTGACTGCCTGTTTGGAGTTTACACATTCGCCCCGTGTTTGTGTGGGTTTCTTCCGGGTGCTCCGGTTTCCGACCACAATCCAAAGATGCGCCGGTTAGGTGGATTGGCCATGCTACATTGCCCCTTAGGGTGGGGTCGCTGGATGAGGTCAGGGGATTGTGCCTCGGTGGGGTGGTCTTTCGAAGGTAGGTGCAGACTCGATGGGCTGAATGGCCTCCTTCTGCACTGTAGGGATTCTATGATTTAGCTAATTGCACAAAATAACAGTCAAGGGTTCTGATTTTAGTTTCAGATCAACTCCATGTATCTGATTCTTGTGCACTGACTCTTTCCAGTCCTTTTTCCTTCTCTGATGGCCTCATACCTAATGATGTCACTGGTAAGGCCAGCATTTGTTTCTCATTGCCCTTAATATGAGTAGCTTGTTCAGCTAATTCAGAGAGTTCTCTAATCATATTGATGTGGGTCTGGAGTCATGGCGGCCTGACCTGGTCGGACAGCAGAATTCCTCCCGTAAAGGATATTAGTGAACCAGATGCTTTTTTTTCCATAATCGATTATAGTTGTCATGATTACCATCAATAATGATCTGTTTCCAAGTCCAGATTTATTAATTGAATTTAAATTCCACCAATTGCTGTGGAAGCATTTGAATCCTTGACCCCAGGACATTAGCCTGGGTGTCGGGACTGCTATTTCAGTGACATTCCCATTATACCACCATCTCTCTGTTTGAACAAGATAAATAATTTCACAAATTAGGAACTTGGTGATTAAAAACAAATTATTGGATAATTTGAATCAAGTGATATTGAATTAGGAAAAGACTATATTGAGTACCATTGTTAGCAATCAATTTTTCTCAATTTCAATAATAAAATCTTCATCAAAGGTTTTGTACAAACCTACCTAACATCATTTATGTTTTTGCACATTTATATTTTCAGTCCTTAAGAATCAACATATCGCCTGTCCTTTGTTATATTCAACCTAAAATTAAAATTAATTCTCATTGTTCTGATAATAACTATTAGGTGCAATGTTGTGCCAACTTTGATAATTATTTTTGTTTACAGCAGAATAATATAAAATGTAACTGTTATTTTTGAAACCTATCCTTTGATGAAATATTAGCACAACCAAACTAGATTAATAACTGTTACACTGAAAGAAATATTAATCTAACAGGGCACTGCTTCTGAGAAAGGTACAAATTCAGTCCAGTCTGATGCAATATAATTCGATTCTGTCTACTGCCTGTAAGGATTGGCAAATTTCAATTCATGTCCATGGTCCTGATATAAAATTTGTTTCGCATTTGGTGCTAAATTAACAATCTCATTTGAACAGAGAATAGGTTCACTGATAAACAACGTGATGGTGGTGCAGGAAGAGTGTTTTTTATTAACATTCTCATTGAGGTATTCAACGTGCCCTCACAGTTGTGTGCTAAAAGCTGTGAGAGATAGGAGGGAATTGTATGGAGGAGTGGGGTGGGGAGGGCGAACGGAGGGCAGTGAAGGAAGTATTGGCAGGCGTTGTTGAGTGATTGAAGCTAAAAAGAAATGCAGTGGCCCAAATTGTGAGGGTCAGTCAATTTGCATGGGCAGAGGCATGTCTGTCTTCATTTACCGTAGACCCATAGGATCTCTACAGTTCATTCGGAGGCCATTCGGACCATCAATTCGGCACCGACCCTCTGAAGGAACACCCTACCTAGGCTCACTCCCCCATCCTAACCCCTTAACTCTATAACTACCCCCCCCCCCCCCCCCAACCCCACCTAACCTGCACATCTTTGGACACTAAAGGGCAATTTAACATGGTCAATCCACCTAACCTGCAATCCTTGGACTGTGGGAAGAAACTGGAGCACCCGGAAGAAACACACACAGATATGGGGAGAAAGTGCAGACCCCTCACGGACAGTCACCCAAGGCTGGAATTGAACCCGGATCCCGAGCGCTGTGGGACAGAAGTGCGAACCACTGCTGAAGATATAAAGCTGAGGAATAATATGTTAGAGGTAAAGAACCAAGAAAAGTTGCAAGAATGTTGGATGCATTTTGTGGGGACTAGTGAATGCCCCCTTCTTAAATCCCCAGGATTCCGAGCATGAGCTAACCTTGATGGCATTTCCCCACGGATTGTAGATAATAAGGTGCTGACTAGCTTGTCTGCATAATCAACAAATGATTCATATCTACTGGTTAGAGGAATCTCTGCTCTTAGACCCTCAGCAAGGGGTCTTGTAGCCTTGCCTATCATGGCTTACAGCAAGATAGTTGAGGCACAGAGGTGCACACACCAGTAAACTCATTTGGAACAGAAAAGGTATAGAAGGCAGTCAGGCTTTTGCAACTGAAAGCTGCAGACCCTCAGCAAGAAGTCTGGGAGGTTAACAAGCTCACCAGAACAGTGCCTGCTCCTCCTGACCCTTCCTTGCAGGCTGCTAATATGAATGACATGCCTGAACTCATTACCTTGCCCCCATGCTGGAAGAGCCAAAGGGGAAAGTGGGATATGGAGCAGAGCATCCGCTGAAGTCAGCTCGTAAACTCAGCTCTCTAACCCTGCTCGACAAAGAAAGGTCTTGCATAAGTATCACGCTTACATGCAGGCAGAGAAGTTCATCACCGAGGACCTGAAGCAGATAACAACAGCCAATACTATTCTCAATTCCATTGATGAGTTCACTTTCCCCAGCTTATTATGTAACCCATGGGCTCAAGAATCGTATTCCCCTCTGATCTGAAATGGATATTTGTGTCTTTTGTATGTATGCCTCTTCAATCTCTCCTGCAGCAGAAAATGCATAACATAAAACATAAAGCGGTAACATAACGTTAATGGCAAAATGAGACGCTGGTTCATTTTGAAGAATCAATTTCATTGAACAAATGTCATGATATTGAATTTTTAAAACTTTGACAATACTTGCAGGAGCAACTCAAAACAACAATAGCACTGTATGGTTCAAATTATTTTGTTTTATTTGCTTTCAGGTCAAGTAGGTCAAAATTATGTTTGTTATCTTATAGTCCCTGACTTAACCCACTCCAAACCCATTCACTTACACAGAGATAAAATAGGGTCGATGTGATATTTTCCAGCTCAAGTCTAGGCCGGCCTCTCAGAGTCTCTGTTACATCTCAGTTTCCACAGCTTTCTGGTGCAAAAGCCTGACTGCCTTTAGTGCTTTCTTCTGCTCCAAATGGGCTGACTGATGTGTGCGCCTTTGTGCTTCAACTATCTTGCTGTTGTCCACTTGATAGGGAAGGGTGCCAGATCCCTTGCAAAGGCTCACCAGTGGATATGAATCATTTATTGATTATGGAGACAAGCTAGTGAGCTCCTTATTATCTACAATCCACAGGGAAATACCATCAGAGCAAGCTCATTAACAGCTTAACTACCTATCATCTCAGAACTTTCTCTTTTAACCCGCATGAATGCACATTTAAAGGTCAATTTTGTTTTTCTGTTCGACCATTTTGTGAGAAAATAATAATAATAATCAGAAGATCCTGGAAACATGATCCTTTCTGCCATCACTGGGCCTGAAGAATATTCTGTCAGTGATCCAGAACAAGATAGCACCTTGCGGCACACTGCACTCTCCTTCCCAACATGTGTTAGTGTCAGCACAGCAGCACATATTCTTGAGCAGGCACACCACAATTTTCAGGCAGTTGCGTTGGAGTCACAGCGCACAGATTTTTAAAAAATCTTTCAATGAGATGTAGGCATCACTGGAAGCACCAGTATTTGTTGTCCATCTCTAACTTTCCCTGAGAAAGTGGTGGTGAGGGGTCTTCTTGAACTGCTGCAGTACTTGTAATATCGGGATATTCACAGTGCTGTTTGGAACACCAAAGAATACTGGACGTAGTAGCAGGAGGAGACCATGCAACCGTCGAGCCTGCTCTGCCACTCAATACCGTCATGGTTGATCATGGGCTCCGCTTCCTTTTCCCTGCCCCCTTCCTATATTCTTTAATTCCCTCAGAGACCAAATGTCTGCCCATCCGAGCCTTTAATATATTCAACAATTCAGCATTCACCACGCTTTGGGGTAGGGAATGCCAAATAATTCACAACACTTTGAGTAAATTAATTTCCAGATTCCCCAGCCACCGGAAACAGCCTTTCAGTGCCAAACTTGCCAAGTCCCTTCAAAATCTTGTATTTTTTAATGAGATGATGTTTAATTTTCAAAGCTCCAGAGCACATAGGCCCAATTTACTCATTCTCTCATCATCCAACAACTCTCTCATCCCAGAGACCAATCTACAACTTAGAAACTAGTGTGGTATTATCATAACTGTAAGAACTGCAAGGGTTAATGAAATGTCTAGACTAGCCACTAGAGAGAGCTACAGATACAAGTATATAATGCATTGATACTAAGCCTTGGGGGAGAGAGTAGTGTAGGAGTTAGCTACAGACAGACAGAAATAAAGACAGTGTGAGTAAGAGCTAATCATAGTTTATAACAGTATAAAAATTAGTTGGAGATGAGTGTAGTTTATATGTTAATAATTAACTGTATTATTTAGGAGTACGCGTCGAATCCAAGTTAGTAGTGGTAATCTATTTATAGCTTTCTTCAAGTTTAAGCTATTTTGTGGTCTTTGTGAACACTCCACCAACCAATCTGTATTTAACAACACAAAGAACACCACAATAAGGCGCAAGAGTAGGCCATTCGGCCCTTCAAGTCCGCTCTTCATTCAATATGATCATGGTTGACCCTTGATCTCATTGCCATATTCCTGCTCTCTCCCATACATGTTGACGCCACTAAAATCTAAAAAATATATCCACCTCTTTCTTGAATACATTCAATGACTAGGACTCCACAGCCTTCTGTGGTCGGGAATTCCACAAGTTGGGACTTCCAGTGGCAGCCACGGACTGAGTGGTCGCACATTCGGTGGGTCCTGCTCGAGGTGGAATTGTTTGGTCCTTTTCACCTGATGTAGAGGTGTTTGCGAGTGCAAAGTGCATGAACAGTGAGAAATAGGAATTCTCCTTCGGTAGGGCCTCTTTATGGTTTATCGAATGAGGAGTGTAATGATCAAGGGGCAGCAGTCTGTCTGGGAAGATTTTCGAAGTGCGACAGAGGGAAATATGGCGGAGGGCTCTGCGGTGTTGTTGGCTGCCGAGTGGCCTGCCGGGCAATTAATGAATTTTATCAATGCCAAGTTCTATCAGCAGCGGCACGAGGCCTTGGAAGACCTGGCTAAGATGGAGGAGCCAATCAGGGCGGCTATTGAGAGAGTGGAGCAAACGTTGGAGGCGCAGAATTTGGTGCTCCAGAAGATGGAGGAGTTGACGATGGAACATGAGGACCAGTTCGCCTCGTTGGATTCAGGGGTGGTGCTCATGGCGAAGAGCCAGAAGAGGCTGAGGGAGAAAGTGGAGAACCTGGAAAATTGCTCCAGGAGGCAGAATATGCAGATTGTGGGGCTGCCTGAAGAGATTAAGGGAATATAGGCCACAAAGTGTATGGTGAATATGTTCAAGAGGGTGGTGGGGGGGGGGGGGGGGGGGGGGGGGGGGGGGGGGGTGGGGGGGAGGGGTCTTTGACTGCCCTTCTGAGGTGGATCGAGCACACAGGGCATTGAGGAGGAGGCTGAAGCGGGTAGCATCTGAGGGCGATGGTAGTATGGTTGCATTGTTTTCTGGACAAACACACGATTGTGTGATGGGAAATGGAGGCAAGAGAATGCACTTGGAAAGGAAACGAGGTGCCTATCTACCAGGACTTGGGTGCGGTTTTCTTTTTATTTGCTTATGGGGGTGAGGGTGGCATGCTGACTGGGTGGAGTTGGCATGGTGCAGTTGGTTAAGGGGAGATGGCAACGAACATCTTGGGGAGTCCCAGAGAACGAGCGAGGCGTGGACCTGGAGGAGCTAGTAAAAGAGGCTGTGGCTGATCGGAAAGGGGGGGTAATCGGGTTGATTACATGGAATATTCGGAGTTTAATGGGTCTCATATTTTCACACATTTAAGGAGTTTGACGGCAGACATGGTGGGCGGGATTCTCTGTTGCCCGACACCGTAATCGGCGATCGGACAGTTTTATGCCGGTTAGCCATGCTCTGCCCCCTCGGAAGTGACATAATTGCATCGCGTGTCGCATGCCATTGCAACAGTGCTGGCACGTCATTGGCAGGCCAACCAGCGATGCTCCGACCCTGATGGGCTAGGTTCCCGACCGCGCAGTTGACGTGTGGTCTGAGCGGTCGGGTACCCGCCGTTTTGGCTGCGGACTGTGTCTAGTGCTGCCACACTCGGACGGGATCCATGCCGCTGGCCAGGGGGGCATCCGCAAGGGCTGGAGGGAATGGTGGGTTGTGGCCAGGGGCTGGCCTCTGGGGTTGCGAATGCCGGATCAGGTCCGTGCACGGCTGGCACCATGTTGTTCTGCGCAACCGCATGGGCGGCCATGGACCCAGCCATTCTCCGGCTGTTTTTGGCACAGGAGCCGGCAGTTTCACCAGGAGTCAGTGAGCGTTCGGCTTCGATTTTGGTGTCGTAAAACGCCCGCAAATTCTCCATTTCAGTGGGCACTTAGCCACTGAAACAGGGAATCCAGCTCTGTGTTTCTTCAGGAGAAGCATTTGAAGGTCAGGGGACCAGACGAGGTTGAGGAAGGGCTGGGTGGGGCAGGTATTCCATTCATGGTTGGATATGAAGATGAGGAGGGTGGCAGTATTGATCAATAACAGGGTGACTTTTGAGGTGGGGAGTATAGTGACAGACCATGGGGGGTAGATTTGTGATGGTGAGTGGGAGGTTGGAGGGGATGCCCATAGTACTATGCCCCAAATTAGGAAGATGTGCAGATTTTGAGGCAGTCTTCGGCAAAGATTCGGGACCTGGACACGCACCGGCAGATTATGGAGGGGGTATTTTAATACGGTGCTGGACCCTAGGTTGGGCCGATTGCATCCCAGGTCCCTGAAAGTGTCGGCCATGGCAAAGGAGCCATTGGGGTTTATGGAATGAAAGGGACAGGCAAACCCATGAAGGTTTGAGAGGCCAAGGGTGAAGGAATTTTATTGCATCTCGCATGTCCACTGAGTGCACTCCCGGATTGACTTCTTTGACTTGGAAAAGGTGCTGTTGGCAGGAGTGATTGGATCAGAGTATTCAGTGATCATGGTGTCTGACCACGAGATGCATTGGGTGGATTTGCGGGTAGAAAAGGGAGTCCCCGACGGCTACAGTGGAGGTTGTATGCGGGGTTATTGGCGGATAAGGAGGTTTGCGAAAAGATAGTGGTGGCTATCCGGAACTATGCGGAGCAGAATAGGATGGGGTGGTTTCTGCCTCCACATTGTGGAAGACGCTGAAGGTAGTGGTAGGGGGGAGTTTATCACGATCCGGGTGTGCAAGGAGGGGGAGGAGCAGGCTGGGAGGTTGAGTTTGGTGGAGGCCAATTTGAAGGTTGACCGGAGGTACTTAGCGGTGCCTGAGGAGATGCTGTTGATGTAGAGACAGAGGTTCCAGGTGGAATTCGGGCTTGTGTCCATGGGAGAGGTGGCAGAGCAACTGTGCAGGACCAGGAGTGCAGTATGGGGAGAAAGCCAGCAGGATGCTTGCACATCAGTTGAGGAGGCAGGCAGTAGTGAAGGAAATTGAGAGGATGAGAGATGACGGGGACACAGTCGTAATGGAACCAAAGGAGATAATAGGGTGTATGAGACTTTTTACAAGTAATTGCATTGCTCAGAGCCTCCAGTGGGGGTGAGGGTATGAGGTGATTATTGGAAGAGCTATTGTTCCCAAGGGTGGTGGAGGCGAAGTGCAGGGACTGGGGGACCTGATCAGGCTGAGGGAGGTAAAGATTGTTTGGGGTCAATGCAGACAGGGAAGGCCTGGGTCCAGATGGGTTCCCAGCTAAGTTCTACAATAAGTTTGGGTTGGAACTGGGGACCTTGTTAATTGAGATGAATAATGAGTTGATGACGAGGGGAGAGCTTCCCTCCACCTTGTCTCAGGTTTCGATATTGTTCATTTAAAGAAAGCCTGGGACCCGTGCAGCATGGGTTGTACCGCCCGATTTTGCTGTTGAATGTAGATTTGAAGGTGTTGGCGAAGATACTGGCGATGTGGACAAAGGATTGTGTGCCAGAGGTGATAGGTGGGGACCAGGTGGGATTTGTGAAGGGGTAGCAGCTATCGCCGAATGTCCGAATGTTACTGACCGTAATTATGATGCCCTTGGAGGGCCGAGAAGTGGCAGTGGTTGTAGCGATGGACGCGGAGAAAGTTTTCGATCAGGTTGAGTGGGCGCAATTATTCAAGGTGCTGGGGCAGTTCGGGTTTGGGCAGGGATTCGTGGACTGGGTTTGGTTGTTGTATAAGGCCCCTACGATGAGTATTCGGATTAAGCGGTCAGCTCGGAGTACTTTGGGTTACACCAGGGGACGAGACAGGGGTGCCCGCTCTCCCTGCTGCTCATTACCCTGGCAATCAAGTCTTTGGCAATGGCACTTAGCGGCTCGAGGGAGTGGAGGGGTATTGAGCTGGGGGGGGTTCACCCCAAGTTTTTTTATACATGGAAGATTTCCTGTTGTATATTTAAGACCTTGTCAGTTGAGATGAATAATGAGTCGATGATGAGGGGAGAGTCGGGAGATTTGAGAGAATCATGAGGATTTTGAGGGAGTTTGTTTTCTATTCGGGGTATAAGCTCAATATGGGGAAAATTAGATATTTCTATTAATGCCCGGGGACAGGGGAGGAGTTGGAGGAGGTTGGCACTTCAGGTGGTAGAGGCAACTTTTGATTACCTTGGTATACAAGTGACGCGGAGATGGGCCAAGCTGCACATGTTGAATTTGGTGCGGTTGGTGGAGGGAATGAAGTCGGACTTTAAGAGGTGGGATGTGCTGCAATTGTCATTGGCTGATCGGGTCCAGATGGTAAAGATGACGGTGTAGAAAAAGTTTTTGTTTGTGTTTCAGAACCTCCCGATCTTTGTGCCCAAGTCCTTTTTTAGGAAGGTTAATTGGATGATTTTGAGGTTTGTGCGGGCAGGTAAGGCTCTATGGGCTAGGATGGTACTTTTGTAGAGGGATTGGTGGTAGGGGAGGGGGTTAGAGTTGCCAAACTTGCAAAACTATTATTAGGCAATAAACATTGCAATGGTTAGGAAATGGGCGGTGGACGAGCAGTCGTTGTGGGGACAGATGGAGCAGGCCACATGTAAAAAGACCAGTTTGAGGGCACTATTATTAGCACGCCGTCTGTTTTCGCTGGCCAGGTACTCCACAAGCCCAGTGGTGGTATTAGCATTGAGGGTGTGGAACCTGGGCTGGCAACACTTCAGAACAGAAGGCATGTCCCCGTGGGTGCCAATTTGCGACAATTATAGGTTTGCCCCGGCGGGTTTGGATGTGAGGTTCCATTGTTGGGGGCAGCTGGGGAGAGAATACATTAGGGATTTACTTGTTGAAGGGAATGTTTGCAGACCTGGAGGAGCTGGAGGGGACATATCAGTTGCCAAAGGGGAATGGATTCAGGTAACTGCAGGTTAGGGACTTCATGAGGAAGAAGGTGCCTTTGTTTCCACGCTGCCATCCCGGTGCTTTAGGACAAACTCCTGTCCCAGGAGGAAGCAGGAGAGGGAAGGGTCTCGGATTTTTATGGGGAGCTGCTGAAGAGAGTGAGAGTGCCCCGGTGGAGGAGGTTAGGTGTAGTGGAAAGAGGAGCTGGGTGGGGCCTTGGGGGCTGGAGTATGGGATGAGGCTTTGCAGAGAGACAATGCGTCCTTGTCGTGTGCAAGACTAAGTCTCATCCAATTCAAAGCGGTACACAGGACCCAAATGATGCTGTCCGGGATGAGTCGGTTCTTTCCAGGGATGGAGAATAGGTGCGGGCGGTGTGTGGGGAGTCCGGCGAACCATGTCCATAAATTTTGGCCGTGTCCAAGTTTGAGGAGGTTTTGGGTGGGATTGCAGATATAATGTCGAAGGTTTTGAGGGAAAAAAAAGTAGCTCCGAGTCCGGAGGTGGAAATATTTGGAGTGTCGGAGGATCTGGGAGTGCAGGTTGGCAGAGAGGCCGATGTAGTGGCCTTTGCCTCCCAGATAGTCCGGAGATGGATTTTGTGGTGTGGGCGGGACATGGAGTGGGCGAGTGCAGGCGTATGGCGGAGCGATTTGGCAGAGTTCCTGCACTTAGAGAAAATCAAGTTTGCCATCAGGGGTGCAGAGGAGGGCTTCACCTTGAGGTGGATGTTGTTCTACGACTTCTTTGAGGAGTCATCAGCCGGTAGGGAGGGGGGTAGGAGGGAGGCTGGGGGGTGCGTGGGGGTGTGTTGGCAATCCCCATGCAATAAAGGCAACATGCCAGTTGCCTTCCTGAGTGCTGACTTTATTTGCATGCGAACTTCAGTTCCTCGTATAAACACACCTCTGAATATTGACATTTGACAAGTTTCACACCTTTTAAGAAATATGTTTTTCTATCCTTATTATCAAAGTGAGTAATCTGACAGCTCCCCACAGTATACTTCATCTGCCACGTTGTTGCTTAACCTGTGCTCAAATTCACCTTTGGATTGAAGCAGTCTAATGGGCTCCTGTTCTTCAATGTGTTAGCTAAGAAATCTGCGAATGGGTTCTCTACTACTGTCTACTACAAACCTACCTTCACTGGTCAATATGCCCATTGGGAATCCACATACCACAAGATTGACCTTATCGGCAATCTTGTAAATAGGGCCCAAACTATGCTCACCATGCAAGCTTCATGGCAACGTAAAGAATATAAAAGCTATCCTGTGAGATAATGGCTACCCTGGTCAGATCATTGCATGCTGTGTATTGCACATACTCACAAATGGGCCTAAGGACCTCAAATTACCCTGGAAGGATAAAGTACCTCATAAATTTGGGCAGCACGGTAGCATAGTGGTTAGCACAATTGCTTCACAGCTCCAGGGTCCCAGGTTCGATTCCCGGCTTGGGTCACTGTCTGTGCGGAGTCTGCACGTTCTCCCCATGTGCGCATGGGTTTCTTCCGGGTGCTCCGGTTTCCTCCCACAGCCCAAAGATGTGCAGGTTAGGTGGATTGACCATGATAAATTGCCCTTAGTGTCCAAAATTGCCCTTAGTGTTGGGTTATGGGGATAGGGTGAGGGTGTGGGCTTGGGTAGGGTGCTCTTTCCAAGAGTCGGTGCAGACACGATGGGCCGAATGGCCTCCTTCCGCAATGTAAATTCTATGAAAAAAAATTGAGCAGCAGATGAAGCTAGCCATTTCACACTATTACTATGCAGTGACAACGCGAGGAGTATTTTCCACTAATAGGATGCTGCGGTCAAACCAAAAGGATTTTCTGCCCACTACACAAATGATGTATATATGAATTTCAGTGCTGGTGTGATGCCATGTCTGGTGGAATTTATCAAAGAGCACGTCCCTTTGACTATTCGCAATAAGCAAGCTATTGACTATAGCCAACCAACCTATATTTGAAAATCTCAGAACATAATGTTTAACATTATTTGCGATTTCTGGATTTGGTATAATTTACTGAACAACCCAAGTGTGCTAAGAATTACACGAACAATCAATTTAAGATCATCAGTCGGACTCACTTGTGAGATGCGACATGTATTCATCGGCAGGCACATGTCCTCTGCAGGCAAAAGGAATGATGGCGATGCCGGCGTTGGACTGGGGTGAGCACAGTAAGAAGTCTTACAACACCAGGTTCAAAGTCCAACAGGTTTGTTTCAAACTACTAGCTTTCGAAGCACTGCTCCTTCCTCAGGTGAATGAAGAGGTATGTTCCAGAAACATATATATGGACAAAGTTCAAAGATGCCAGACAATGCTTGGAATGCGAGCATTTGCAGGGTATTCAAAGTCATTACAGATCCAGAGATCAGGGGTAACCCCAGGTTAAAGAGGTGTGAATTGTCTCAAGCCAGGACAGTTGGTAGGATTTTGCAAGTCCAAAAAGGAATATGTCCAGACATAATAATAATATTGCATCTTTTTTAAACAAACAAATGCCTGGGGGACAATAGCTTCCTGGTACATTTGCTGTGCCAATGTCTCAATCAATTGGTGCCTTCTGGCCAAACAATCAGCACCCCTTTTCTCATGCATTATAAGTTGTAGTTCTCTTTGATATTTAACATTCTTGTATCTTTCCGGATGATTGCAAGATAAAAAACTTTGACAGTGTGGTGAATGTAACTTAGTAATTCACACTGTATTTACCAATACCATTGTAAGCGCATTAGCGTTATCCAACCACTAGGGGGAGTACCTCTGGGAATGCTCAGGAGTTTGTACAGGGCTCCACCCTTGGCTCCGCCCACAACTCCTCCCCTTGCCCTGCTGTATAAATACCCTTGTCCAGAGCCAGCCTGCAGTTCAACGAGAGTTCAACGGGTAACAGGCTGGCTCTGTAGTAAGTAGGTGTTCATATCTTAAAGCACGTGTCTAGTGAATTGATGGTTCCATCAATTTAATCTACTTAAGAACAGTCAGGATCAATCATGGAATCAGCCCTCAAGCCTGGACGCCTGGAACTCGTCCCACAGGATGCAGAGGCAAATGAAACCTACCTGGCAGAAGCGAGCACAGCCGAAACAACAGAGGAACAGAAGTTAAGTCTACTGCACGTGAGGGTGAGCCACAGAATCTCTACACAACTAAACTCGGCCGGTTCATATACTGCAGCGCTAGCGATACTCGATAAGATGTATGTAAGGCCCATTAACGGAGTTTACGCATGTCATGTGTTCACGACTCGCCGCCAGCGGCCTACAGAATCACTCGCCGAATTTTTAAGAGAGCTCAATAATCTATCAAATGATTGTAACTATCAAGCGGTTACCGTGGCTGAACATAGAGAACTTGCTGTATGCGATGTTTTTGTAGCGGGCCTCAGGTCTAATTATGTGTGCCAACGACTGCTGGAAAAGGGGGCCCAAGACTTAGAAACAACTGCGGAAATTGCTACCACGATGGAGGTCTCCGGGTCCCTTTCGGCGTCACTAATGGGGTCTCGGTGTTCCAACGAGCAATGGACCGAATAGTGGACCAGTACGGGCTGCGGGCCACGTTTCCGTACTTGGACAATTTGACCATCTGCGGCTATGACCAGCAGGACCACGATGCTAACCTCCACCATTTTCTCCAGACGGCACAGAAATTAAACCTCACCTACAACAAAGAGAAATGCGTTTTCCGCACAAACAGACTGGCCATTCTCGGCTACGTCGTGGAAAACGGAGTCCTGGGCCCAGACCCGGACCATATGCGCCCCCTCTTAGAACTCCCCCTCCCCCATTGCCCCAAGGCCCTCAAACGGTGCTTGGGCTTCTTCTCCTACTACGCCAATGGGTCCCTCAATATGCGAACAAAGCCCGCCCACTCTTTAAGGCCACACAATTTCCCCTGTCAGCTGAGGCACACCAGGCCTTAACTGCATCAAGGAGGACATCGCCAAAGCGGCCATGCGGGCGGTAGATGAATCCACTCCATTCCAGGTTGAGAGCGACGCCTCAGAGGTAGCTCTAGCAGCCACACTAAATCAGGCAGGGACACCAGTTGCATTTTTCTCCCGTACCCTCTCCGCTTCAGAACTCTGACACTCCTCAGTCGAGAAAGAAGCACAAGCCATTGTGGAGGCTATTCGTTACTGGAGGCACTACCTCGCAGGTAGGAGGTTCACCCTCATCACCGACCAAAGATCGGTTGCCTTTATGTTTGATAACTCGTAAAGGGGCAAAATAAAAAATGATAAAATTCTTCGGTGGAGGATCGAACTCTCCACCTATAGCTACGATTTAAGTATCGGCCCGGGAAGCTCAACGAGCCTCCTGATGCCCTATCCCGCGGGACATGCGCCAGCGCGCAGATCAGCCGTCTGAAAGCCATCCACAACGACCTCTGCCATCCAGGGGTCACCCGGCTCGCCCACTACATCAGAGCCCGAAACCTGCCTTTCTCCAACGAGGAGGTATAAGCGGTCACCAGGGACTGCCCGATCTGTGTGGAGTGCAAACCGCACTTCTATAGACCAGACAGGGCCCACCTGGTCAAGGCTTCTAGGTCCTTTGAACGCCTCGCGATTGATTTCAAAAGGCCACTCCCCTCAACTAACAAGAACGTTTACTGTCTAAACGTCGTAGATGAGTTCTCCCGTTTCCCATTTGCTATCCCGTGCCCCGACATGACCTCCCACACAGTCATTAGGGCCCTGCATAGCATCTTCACCCTGTTTGGTTTCCCCAGCTACGTGCACAGCGACCGGGGTTCGTCCTCCATGAGCGACGAGCTGCGTCAGTACCTGCTCGACAAGGGCATTGCCTCGAGCAGGACTACCAGCTACAGCCCCAGGGGGAACGGGCAGGTGGAGAGGGTGAACGTGACGGTCTGGAAGACCGTCCTACTGACCCTCCGGTCTAGAAAGCTCCAAGTCTCCCAGTGGCAGGAAGTCCTCCCAGACGCGCTCCACGCTATTAGGTCCCTCTTATGTACAGAGACCAATCAGACCCCTCACGAGAGGCTCTTCATTTTTTCCAGGGGCACTACCATGGGGGTCTCACTTCCGGCATGGCTGAGGACACCGCGCCCGGTAACCTGAGGAAACATTTCAGGGCACATAAAACCGACCCACTTGTTGAGAAGGTGCGCCTGCTCCACTCCAACCCCCAGTACGCCTTCGTCGAGTTCCCTGACGGCCGTCAGGACACAGTATCCCTCCGGGATCTGGCACCCGCCGGATCCAGCGCCCCCTCTACCCCCACAGAAGGACCCCTCACCCTACACTCCATGCTGCTGCCCCCTCGCGTTCCCGAGCCCACGAGCGCGCTCCACTAGTTCCACCCGCGCCGGCCAGCCCCCAGTGCCCCCAGTCCCCGGTCGAACCAGAAGAGTATGAAGCTCGGACACAACCCTCCCTGGAGTCCGCCATCGTACCCCAGCACACAACACCCATCCAGCCACCGCAAGAGGCTGCAACCCCGGTGCTCCGCAGATCACAGCGGACAGTTCAACCACCGGACAGACTTACTTTGTAGACCACCACCCCCGCCGGACTTGATTTTTTTGCAGGGGGTGAATGTTGTGAATATAACACATTGTATTTACCAATACCATTGTAAGCGCAGTAGCGTTTTCCGACCATTAGGGGGAGTAGCTCTGGGAATGCTCAGGAGTTTGTACAGGGCTCCACACTTGGCTCCACCCACGACTCCTCCCCTTGGACTGCTGTATAAATACCCTTGTCCAGAGCCAGCCGGCAGTTCATCGAGAGTTCAACGGGTAACAGGCTGGCTCTGTAGTAAGTAGATTAAAACCACTGTTCATATCTTAAAGCACGTGTCTAGTGAATTGATGGTTCCATCAGACAGCATGCCTCCTTTTTCAGCAAGAGTGCCTATGTATGGAAATTTCAGCGGGTCCCACGACAGCAGATGTGGTGAGCCAATTAAAGGTCCATTGACTTTTATAGGACTGGAATATTCTTCCGATAGAAGGGGCTGGAAAATCAACCCCTTTATAGCCTCTCTGTCCTTCTGACAATGTAAATTTCCACCTCACTTGCTTTCATCAGCAAATCTGGAGACATTACTCTTTGTCCCATTGTCTCCAGCCACTGACATACATTGTAGGGCCAGCAATGAGGAAGGAATGGTGATATAGTTCCAAGTCAGGATGTAGTGTGGCTTTGAGGGGGACATGCAAATGGTGGCAGGAGCAAGTCAGTGTCTTCACGGAATGCTGTTAACCATCCTCTTTTGTTGAAAAGTGGAGCAACATTGTAATACTCGACAGCTATATGAAAATGAAAAATGAATGAAAATCGCTTATTGTCACGAGTAGGCTTCAATGAAGCTACTGTGAAAAGCCCCTAGTCGCCACATTCCGGCGCCTGTCCGGGGAGGCTGGTACGGGAATTGAACCGTGCTGCTGATCTGCTTGGTCTGCTTTAAAAGCCAGCGATTTAGCCAAGTGAGCTAAACTAGCCCCTTCCGATGATGCTTCCGATCATATTTAGAGGGAAAAGGAGGTGACTGCACTTGCTGTGCTGATCGATGCACAAATCACATCTTGAGCACACATGTGGATATTGGCTCAGGGTTCTGGTGATGAGCGTGAACACTCAGAGTAAGAGTGGGGAATGGGATGCAGTAAGGTTGCAGGTCCATAGTGAGATTCTGTTGGGTCAAGGTCTCATCAGTGGGGTCATGGAGCGGGGTTAAAGAGGAGGCTTAAATAACAGGAGAGGCTTGGCATAGGGATGGCAACAGGTGTTGACTCTGATGGAGGAAAGGTATTCCATAGAATCCCACAGAATCCCTACTGTGCAGTAGGAGGCCATTCAGCCCATCAATTCTGCACCAACCCTCTGAAAGATCACCCGACCCAGACCCACTCCTCTCTCCCATCTACAGGTTTGTGGATGTGGATTTTGATAAGGTCCAGTGTAATTGGGGAGAAGTCTACGGGTGTCTGAGAGAAGAGAACAGGTATTGGGTAGGTCTATAAGGATTGTTGGTGGGTACAGGGGCAGGGTAGGAGGTGACAGAGTGTGTTCAAAAGGTGAGGTGCACAACTTTTCCAAACTGACCTTGACCACACAGTTAGCCAGTCAGCCAGATGCCTCAAAGTTGGAGGAGGGTTTTTTGGGTTGCTGGAGTTCAGGATTAGCACATGTAACCGGCTAAAGGGACACCCTAATAAATCTGAGGAAACTGGATGTCAAAGATCCTTACTTGTGTTCTCCTTTTATGATTAAAGCCCGTATTGTAGCAGGTTTGTTTCTGACTCATTGGTCTGATAACATCGAGATCCCAGGGAGGTGTGGAACTCCTGCCCATTCTGGCAATTTAACATGTGTTGCTGTCAGAGGCAGGTATGAAAGGAGTGAGGGAGGGGGGAAGGGAGGGAGGGAGGGAGGAAGGGAGGGAGGGAGGTAAATGTCTCCAAGGATCACGGCTGGTGGACGGCCACTGACTGGCAATCCAAACCTTCATGCAGTTCGCATTTCTTTTCTGCTAATGCAATGGTCTCGAGGGTAGCGTCTTGAGGATGGTGATGAAAAGCAGAAGAGTTTCAGAGCAAAGATTCTTGTACATCCTTCAGTCCCCTGTTCAAAGAGCAATGTGTCCACACGCATTCATGTACGAACTGGAGAAACACCCATCTCTGATCCTCCAGGATGTCCTTTGCCTGGATGAGGCATGTCTGGACAGAGATTGGGAGAAGGGCTTTACACTTGCCTGCAGGCTTTGAGATGGAGGAAAACCAGTAAAGGACATGCTCATTAAATACATGTCCATCCGGTTGCTCTTAAATATGACCCCATGACGTAAGTGCAGGGCAGGAAAATTCCTGTCCACCCCCACCACAATATTCTGAGCTCACCTGCCCCTCTGTTCAGTGGGAATCGCACCAATTTTCCTGCCCGCCACCACACCTAGTCTCCAGAATGGAAAATCCCGCCCTGCACTTTAAATATGTCTGACCATTACTCTGTTGTTTTCACTTCATTATCATGGTCAGCACGGTAGCAAAGTGGTTAAAACAGTTATTTCACAGCTCCAGGGTGCCAGGTTTGATTCCCGGATTGGGTCACTGTCTGTGCGGAGTCCGCATGTTCTCCCCGTGTGTGTGTGGATTTCCTCCGGGTGCTCCGGTTTCCTCCCACAGTCCAAAGATGTGCAGGTTAGGTGGATTGGCCATTCTAAATTTCCCTTAGTGTCCAAAATGGTTAGGTGGGATTACTGGGTTACAGGGATATAGGGGATAGGGTGGAGGTGTGGGGCTTAAGTAGGGTGCTCTTTCCAAGGGCCGGTGTGGACCTCATGGGCTGACTGGCCTCCTTCTGCACTGTAAATTCTATGATTCTATGATTATCTTGAAGGTCCCATGTTAACATTCAAAAGTTTACTTACTTGTGCTATTTTCTATCTTTATTCTGTATTGCAGAATGTTTTTAAATTGTTTATTTGCAGTTAGCTGCCCCATGCTTTTGCAAACATGTAGGTTGACAACATCTCCAACCTCTGCTCTGCCTACTCAACATTTGGCTTGGGCCTTTCAGTACACTGAGCGTAAAAGTGGGAGGAAGGAGGTGTCAGGTGTAAATTAGGAAAATCAAGAGAGCAAAGTTCAGAGTACCTTGCATCAGATGTAAGGAAGCTTGCATCTTCCAAATCCACGACCACTGTAACGATATGTAGAATATTATTTGTTTATCATTTAATAACGAACTGTAAGTTAAGATAGGTGCCGTATGCATGGACTGAGATTCTAGCATCTGACGACAGATGGTGTGGTGATAGGAGGAGGTCACTAGAAGGCAGCCCTCATGTTGATGGGATGTAACCTCTTGTACAAAGGCACGGATAAAAGAATATGGACAACAAGCACAGAGCAGTTGCATATCGAGCAGCTCCTGAGACATTAGTTATTAATGAGTTAACCATAGTTATTTGTATTTAGCCATAATATCCAACTGCAATCTTACATCATAGAAACCCTTTAGTGATTTAGAAATAATTAATAAACGGTTTTGTTCATTTACAAAGCCGTATGTTCTCTGAGCACTTCAACCACAAAGACCTCACCATCTGTGCGTGCAGAGAACACTACCATCTAGAAGGGCAAGGGCAGCAGATACCTCGGAACACCACCACCTGAAAGGTCCCCTCTAAGCCACTCACCATCCTGACTTGGAAATATATCATTGTTCCTTCACTGTTCCTGGGTCAAAATCCTGGAACTCTCTCTATGACATAACTGTGGGTGCACCTACACCACATGGACCTCAGTGTCTCAAAAAGGCAGCACACCATCATCTTCCGAAGGGCAAGGAACGGTGGGCAATAAATGCTGGCCTAGCCAACAAAGCCCACGTCCATGAATAAATAAATAAAAATATGTATAAAAAGGTTGATGGATAGAAGAAGGATCACCTGCCAGATGACAAGTTTAGTCTTCTATCATATCCAGGGATGCGAGAACCACTTTAGACCTTTTGCCAAAATTTGCAGTTTTGAAGGAAGAAAGGTAATGTCTGAAATCTTCAAATAGCAGGACCTGTGATAATAGTCGTCTGTCTTTTAAAAAAACTTGTCAAAACAGAGCCTTCTGAACATTGTTATGATTGACTCAATTCACTGCCATCTCGCTATATGGAGACACCTCAGATGGATTTGCTAATAGTAGCTTTCGGGTATTTTTTTAAAGACCCTTAGGCGAGTTGCAATATTGATGTGAAGCAGGCAATATTTTGACTGTGGGACTTTAAGCTGCGCTTAGCTCCCATAAAAACGGAATCTATTGGTATTAGCCACACAACTGCTCATATATATAGATGCCTGGGAAGCAAATGTGAACATTTGAGCTAATGGTCTGTCATCTGGGCAAACTTACCTTATATTAGATTCTAGTCTTCTATTTTCTAATATTTTCCACACAATAGTAAGGTATTCTGTGTTAGAGTACATTAATGTTGCACAATCTATCAGGTCTAAATTGAAGATGTTTGTTTTGTGGGCTTGAAACAAGTACAGGGTAGAATCTGGTGCTGAACTACATAGCCATTCAGACTACTGCAAAGCTGGTCAGAGACTTTTTTAAGCATCAGCTTTCATTTTAGACTGCCTTTGCAAACACTTGAAGTGAGAAGATGTCTCATTTCACTATTCAGAAACAGCATCCGTGCTCAGTTAATAAATTGTTCACCCACTCAGCTCCAAACTTAATTGCAGCATTGATCGAAAAATGGCCAATTGGAGCTGAATTTCAGAGCTGAGGTGGGATGACTTCCTTTGATTTCAAGGGAGTGTGGCTTCAAGGAGCCTGAGTAAAATGGAACCAAATAGGAATCAGGAAGAAGTTAGTTTGATAAGGAAAACAGAGTTCTTTGCAGCCATCTACGGCTGAAGCATGATCTTTCCACTTGAAGCCCATGTAAACTGTAAGTATAATCTCCAAAAGTCGATGGTTTTTGCATCCAGCAATTCTCTATCTCTGTGCTGGATTTCAAACTGTAGTAATGATAGGGTCTTGAACTTGAAAGAAAAAACAATTATGTTAAATTTAGACCTGATAGATTGTGCAACTGTAATATGCTGTGAAAGAGTGGAGAGAGAAAGTGATAATGCTCCATTTACTGCTTTCTTCCAGACCTTTGCTCAGCTGCTTTCATAATATAATAAGAGACATTCAGAAATGGTGATTCTAGATGCATGGGCAGCACGGTGGCGCAGTGGGTTTACGTTGTTGCCTCACGGCTCCGATGTCTCAGGTTCAATCCCGGCTTTGGGTCACTGGCCGTGTGGAGTTTGCACATTCTCCCTGTGTTTGCGTGGGTTTCACCCCCACAACCCAAAAGATGTGCAGGGTAGGTGAATTGGCCATGCTAAATTGCCCCTTAATTGGACAAAATTAATTGGTGCTCTACATTTTTAAAAAAAATTCTAGCTGCATGACCTTTCTCCATATTGATTTCAGAAGGCAATTGATTAGCTCATATCTGAGCAGACTGTTGCTATTAATAATAATAATAAAAATATTTATTGTCACAAGTAGGCTTACATTATCACTGCAATGAGGTTACTGAAAAGCCCCCAATCGCCACATTCTGGCGCCTGTTCGGGTACACGGATGGAGAATTCAGAATGTCCAAATTACCTTCCAGCACGTCTTTCGGGACTTGTGAAAGGAAACCAGAGCACTGTAGCCTATGTGATTAGATTCTGTAATGTCACAGAATCACAGAAAAATATAATGCAGAAAAGGCCTTTCGGCCCATGGAGTCTGCACCACTATATGAAAGGCACCTGACCTGCCAATCTTAATTCCATTTGCCAGCACTTGGCCCATAGCCTCGAATATTAAGACGTGCCAAGTGCTCATCCAGATACTTTTTAAAAGATGTCAGGTGGCCCCCCTCTACCACCCTCCCAGGCAGACTCAGGTAATTTATTCTGATAAGGCCCAAGAATAAATTGAATTGTGTTCTCAGTGCACTATCACTGCAAACTTCTGGAATTGTGCTTTATTCAGTCAAGACTTCCTTGACATTTGATTCTGTATCAACATGAAACATTGGAGAAACATCCCCTTAAACTTGTCTACCTTACCCCATCACCCTCATCTCCAACAACAACATTGAATTCTTGTCATTAGTATAGGAAATATCTATTCAGCTGCATCGGCTATTTCCTCTTCCATGGGGAGAACATGCATCCATCGTGCTACTCCAGCATTGAACCCATGGGTGTGATTTAACAGCTTTGTTGTGCCCGCCGCAGATCTGTAAGTGCTGGTTAGATCATGAGAGCGCTGGTTAGATCATGGGGGATCCCAAAATCAGGATCCGTGCCAAGCGGCAATCAGTTTGCCCGGTAACAAATTTAAAAGAGAGAAAAGGAGAAAACATTTCCCCAAAAGGGTTTTGAATCTGTGGAATTCACTGCCCAGAGTGCGGTGGATGCTGGGACAGTGAGTAAATTAAAGGAGGAGTTAGACAGATTTTTAATTGGTAATATGTTGAAGGATTACTGCAATTGTACAGGGTAATGGTGAGGCCACACCTGAAGTATTGGTGGAGTTTTGGTGTCCTTATTTGAGGAAGGGTGTTCTTGCTATGGATATGGAGGGAGTGCATTGAAAGTTTATCAGACTGATACCTGGGATGGCGGGACTGTCATATGAGGGGAGACTAAGTCGATTGGGATTATATTCTATTGGAGTTTAGAAAGGCGAGAGGGGACCTCATAGGAACTTTAAAAATTATTTATTTTACCTTAGCGTACCCAATTCTTTTTTTTCCAATTAAGGGCAATTTAGCATGGCCAATTCACCTCCCCTGCACATCTTTTTGGGTTATGGGATTGAGACCCATGCAGACATGGGGAGAATGTGAAAACTTCACACGGACAGTGACCCGGGGCCAGGATCGAATCCGGGTCCTCGGTATTGGGAGCCAGCAGTGCTAACCACTGAGCCACTGTGCTGCTTCTTGAAACATACAAAATTCTTACAAGATTCAACAGGGTAGATTCAGAAAGAATGTTCCTGATGGTGGGGGAGTCCAGGACTTGAGGATAAAAGGTAAACCTTTTAGGACTGAGGTGAGGAGAAATTTCTTCATCCAAAGTGTGGCGAATCTGTGGAATTCGCTACCACAGAAAGTTGTTGAGGCCAAAACTTTTGTGTCATTTCAAGAAGAAATTAGATATGGCTCCTGCGACTAAAGGGATCAAGGGATATATGGGGAAAGGCAGGATCAGGGTATTGAACTTGATGATTAGCCAAAATCATAATGAATGGCAGAGCAGGTTAGAAGGGCTGAATGGCCTCCTCTTGCCTCTATTTTCTAGTTTCTATGTTACAGAGAATGGGCTGGAAGGTGGAGTTGAGACCATGATCGGATTGAATGTTGTAGCAGGCCCAAGAGGCTAAATTCCCTACTCCTGCTCTTATGTTCTTCGAAAGAACTTTTCTGACTAATACCACTTCCAGCTCTTGATCTGTAGCCCTGCAGCCCACGAGCACTGGAGCTGCTGCTCAATGCTCGGGGGAGGGGGTGGGGAGCCCCGGGATGGGCAGAACTGGTCGGGGGGCTGGGTGCAATCAGTTGGAGGTCACCCCTGGACCGGCCCTGAACATTTATGCCATCAGTTCATTCCAGGACTCGAGCGAGGACTATCACAACCCACAGCCCACAAGTCCATCCATGTGGTCACAAATGCCCTGTATGCCCGGGCAGCTGACTTATAAATGTCAAGTGGACCATGCCCATCAAGATGCCCTGGCAACAGGATTCTCCACCATCATTAGGCAATACATTCTCCAAAGGGTCTCCCACTTTGTGGTGGTCTACTGTGCCCTCCACAACCTGGCATAGCAGTAGAGCGATGTGCTGGTGGAGGAGGAGGAGTGGCAGGCAGCCCTGTCTGAGGAGGATGGGGAGGGGCCAGACAAGAGAGGCTGGAGGACAAACCTGGGAATGACCCATGGGAGCAGTCGGGGGTAGGAGGACAGGCGGCGGTGGTGACAAGTGTCTGGCATGTGTGGAGGGCTGGGGAGGGCCTCATACTCATCTGCTTCTCATAGGGCTGCCTTTGTCCATCATATCTCCCCCCAATACCCTGCCAGTCCTTCCCCCCCCCCCCCCCCCCACCAGTTCTCCTGATCATCTCCCTTCCCCCATTGGCCCCTTCCTCCACCCACCCCAATTCACCCCTGGTCCCCACCCCTGACTACCCTGTTTCACCCTTCCAGGTTCTGTGTTACATCACTCCAGGGTGATGGGCCTGTGTCGGCACTGGAAATGGCATATTATACCAGACAGGAGGTGATGAAAACCTGCTATGAGGTAAACTCTGGTGCTCCTCAGTCTAGGCCATAGTCTGACAACTTTCTTTCTACTGGCAGCGTGTGCACGCCCATCACCTACACGTGGTATGCATTGGAGGCTCCTGAACTAGAACCAGTATGCCCGGGGTCGGGCCAGGGAGGAGCAAAGGGCAACAGGGAGTGGGGGTGCAGGCCAACCCGCCATACAGAATAATGTGACAGAGGCTTCACATGTCACCCATGTAACACGTTATAATTGTGCACATTCGAAACACTGACTGTTCCCAGCTACCGATGGTTCCCACTCAATCATCCCCCCCATTCCCCCCCCCCCCCCCCCCCCCCCCCCCCCCCCCCCCCGGTGCCCATTCACTGATCCTCAATCTTCTTAAGCTTGCGAGCTCTGCCACTACAGCTGGGTGTGTCCCCAGGATGCACACCAGAGGTGGAGGCAGCGTATTGTTTTCGTGCCCTCTGACCTATGGTGCCTTTGCGGATGTCCCCTGGAGGGTCTGGAGCCAGAGGGCAACCGGCAGCCTTGCTGATGATACTGGAATCACTGTGCCACCCTGTTCTGCCCACTGACCTCTCGATGTGCCGAGGTAAGAAAATGGTGGCGGGGCTCGGAAGAACTGGAGATCACTGTTGTCTCCCTGGTGGAAAGATTCAGGTCGGCCTCCAGCATTCCCTCCTTCCGGACGGTGCCTGTCGAGCTCTGGGGGACTGTATGGGATGGAGTGGCAGATGGAGTAAGCTCCAGAGGCTGCTGTGTCATCTGGCTCTGCCAGTCATGGTGCCTCCCTATTATCTGCATCATGGTGTTGATGCCCTCAGCGATGCTCCTCAGTGACTGGGACATGCTTTGGAGTGCCTCAGCAATGCCAATCTATGCCTGGAACATGCTCTGCGGTGCCTTGGCAATGCCCACCTGTGCCTGGGACATGCTCTGCGGTGTCTCGGCAATATCCACCTGCATCTGGGACATGTCGCCCAGTGACTGTGATATGAATTCAAGGCGTTCAGCCATGGCCGTCACTGACTGAGCCATGCCTTGGACACCACCACTCATGGCACTGACATCATGCTCCAGACTTTGCACTGCGGTCACCGCCCTAGCAGTGTTAACCTCGGTGCCACACATTGACAAGGCCATCTCCTGTACCTTTGGGACTCCTCCGATCGGCAATGCAATTACCAAAGTGTCACTGACATCCGCTCCTGAATCTCATGGCCATGTCCCAGCTTCTTCATCATTTCGGGTTAACCTTGCCCAGAGGCTCGGCATCTGACCAAGGCCGAGCTGGTTCCTGGGATCCAGCATACCTCTGACTGCTGTCTCCCTTGATTCTTCCTGCCTCCACCTGATGTACATCAGCAACTATGCGATGCTTGACAGATTGTGCCCCAGAAGCCTGTCCCAGAAGGAGGCAGTGGATCTTCACCTCTGTGATGCAGGCCAACCTGTTGTCAGTGACTGCTCTATTCACAGTCAACCTTGCGATCTCCAGACCCCTTTCCTCATAGAGAGCAAGGACTCTGAAGTCTGTCTGGGTCCTTTCCCACCTATTATCTGCCAACTTCCCCTGCAGGAGCAAAGGGAGGGCATTATGAGTCGTACGCCATATGGATCAAGAGGGGTCTATGGCAGGTGGGGGGAGGTCAGGGGCATGGTAGGCGGGACTGATGTTCGAGGGCCGCTGTCAACTTACCCCTGCAGCCCAGTGGAGGTCATTGGCCTTCTTCCTGCACTGGGCTAAGGTCCACACTGCCTGAACTGACAGCCACTTTGACTGCCTCCCAGGTGGCATTGGCGGCCCTGTAGCTGAACCACCGACTCCCTCGGGGAACAGGGCTTCCTTCTCACCTCCTCAGCGTCCAGACCAAATCGGCACCCCGAAGCATGGAACAGGTCTCCATGGTGGCATGGCTGTGTGTTGACATAAATGTGCTTGGGGGGAGTGGTATATGAGCTGCTCCCCTTCTTAGAGGGGAGCTGCCGGGCACGGTCGAGGTGAATCAGCTGGCAAGATGGGCATTTCCGCCGTGAAGACTGTGGGGCTTAATTTCTGGCTCTGTTTGCCATTAGATACCCGCCGCAGTCCCACATGGTCGGCCATTGGGAAGCACCTGGTAAGTCATGCCCATCACAACACCTGTCAGATCACGCCCTACGTGGATAGTTTTTCTCCTTCCTACATCTCCTCATGCATAGTCCATGCCTATTTTCCTGGCTCCCATGTGCCTATTCCTTCTCTCTGTGTGTACTGTTCACATCCATTTCAAAGCCGGCATCATTAGATCCTTACTCAAAAATACCCCTCTGTGCAGAGAGGTTACCAGCCTATCTCCAATCTCCTCTCACCTTCTCCAGCATTTACAAGACCCAAATCAAGAGTGATATGAAATGTCATTCTTCTGGGTGGAAGCCTAGTGTTATCTTGGATAAATATATTCGCTTAAGTGACAGCTTGAAATCTGGATTCAACATCCACTCCATCCAGCGTGTGGCACATTGATGAAGGTGTACATAAATGATCTACAAGATGTACCAAGCTTACTTCATTGGTAGCTCCTAGCATTGTGATCTCTAAAGTTGTGAAGAAAGGAAACACTTAAATTAATAGACTGGGGTGTACTCTCCAGCTCCCCAGCCATGTGTTTCGCGGTGGTGCGCCATTCCTGCCGCTGGCCAATGGGATTTCCCATTATAGCCATGCCACATCGCCGGGAAACCCATGGGTGGAATGCGCTGCCGGTGGAACCTAGAATCCCGCCGGCGGAGAATTCACTCCATTGTCTTTCACAACATCAGGATGGATATCTTAAAGCAGCCAATAAAGTACATTCACTGCTGTAATATAGAAGCAAAAATGTCACGGAAAGAACCATTGCCTCCAAATGTCACAACATCATGGGCGAAATTCTCTGACCTCCTGCAAGGTCGGAAAATTGCCCGGGAACGGCGAAAATCCCGCCCCCGCCGTGGCCGGAATTCTCCACCACCCGGGAATTGGCGGGGGCGGGAATTGCGCCACGCCGATCGGCGAGCCCCCTGCGTCTATTCTCTGGCCCGCGATAAGCCGAAGTCCTGCCGCTGAGAGGCCTCTCCCGCCGCCGTGGTTTCAACCACCTCTGCTGGTGGTGGGATTAGTGGCGCGAGCAGACCCCCGGTGTCCTGGGGGAGGTGCGGGGCGATCGGACCCCGGGGGGTGCTGCCACGGTGGCCAGGCCCACGACCGGTGGTGATGTCAGCAGCAGCTGACGCACCGGCGCATGCGCGAACCGGCAAAGGCCTTTCGGCCGGCCCCGACACCGGCCGGCGGGCGTCAAAGGCCATTGGCGCCATTTTGGCACCAGTCAGCATGGCGCCAACCACTCCGGCGCGGGCCTAGCCCCTTCAATGTGAGGGCTTGGCCCCTAAAGTTGTGGAGAATTCCGCACCTTTGGGGAGGCCCGCCGGGTAAGGGAGAATCCAGCCCATGCCATGTCTTAAACATAAACTGTTATTCATTCTTTGCTGGTGGATCAATATTCAGGAAGCTCTTATCCATGGTAGCAGCCCCAACAGCACATTACCACATTAGTTCAAAAATAAGCCATACTACCAGATTCTCTGGACAGCTAAGGATGAGCAGAAAATATGGGGCGGATTCTCCCAAAATGAGACGATGTCCCCACACCAGCGTAAAAACAGTGAAGTTCTACTCCCAAAATTCCTTGAAAAAGCCCAGCCGGGGGCTAGCAGGGACCCAGAGTGAATCTTGCAGCTTTTGCTACAGATATGGGCCTCCGCATTTCCGGATCAGAGGCCGTGCATGCGCACGGTGGCGGCCTTCAGCAGCCATGCTGTGCACCGTTGCGGAATTGGACCGCGGGGCCAGACAAAAAAAATAATAACCCCCCCGCCGATTGGCCGCACTCCCGAGCCTCAAACCACGCACATTTAATCGCCAGCCGCCTATAACGCTCTCCGATTCACCCGCCCCCAACCAAGGCAGCCGTGGACTGAGTCCGCAGCCGCCATGCCAGCATCTCGACCTGCAATAGAGGTGGTTAGTTCCACGCCGCGGAAACTCAGCCGGTCGGGAGCATGGGATTGCTGCGCAGGCCTCTGGGATGGCCCCTGCAGTGATGCCGATTTCTGGTGCCCGGAGAATCGCCGAACCGGTGCCGGACCCGATTATGGGCCTGATCCACTTTTCCCAATGCAGGGCACTTGTGCTTCTTCCTTTACCTTTTCTGGTTCTAATCTCCCACTTTATCTAACACTGGTCTCTCATTCCATTTTGTCCAATGCCATTCCCCTAGTTCCACCCCCCCCAAAAAAAAAAATTCCTGCTGCCTTGGATCAATTACTGGTGCAGCTCTTTATCCAGCCTTGTGTTGTTCCATTAATGCCAGTCTCTCGCTCCACTTTATCACGTTGGTTTCCAATTCTATTTCATGTCCAAATATAGAATCGCCCAAAACAGTGTTCATCCCAAACAGTAGAAATAATTCTCACATTATGGGTGGTTGTATACTATTATGGTAGCAACACCATGAAAAACTGGAGGTGCTCGCAGGGATGGTTCACTCCTACCATCTTAGAAAAGCGAGGAATGAAAAGAAAAAAACTCTTGCATTGAAATAGCTTTTCATGATGAAAGGATATGCCAAAAGCTTTACAGCCAATGAAGTACTTTTGTTCTCTAGTCACAAGAGATGTGATAATGCTGCTCTGCACCACACCCTGAGAACCAACTACACTGTGCCGAACATCCCATTGTGCAAGTTTTACACGGACTTTTTTCAGCATTGAAGGATTGGATTGGATTGGATTTGTTTATTGTCACGTGTACCGAGGTACAGTGAAAAGTATTTTTCTGCAAGCAGCTCAACAGATCGTTCAGTACATGGGAAGAAAAGGGAATTAAACAGAATTCAAGAAAATACATGAGAATACATAATAGGGCAACACAAGATATACAATGTAACTACATAAGCATTGGCCTCGGTTGAAACATACAGGGTGTAGTGTTAATGAGGTCAGTCCATAAGAGGGTAATTTAGGAGTCTGGTGACAGTGGGGAAGAAGCTGTTTTTTAGTCTGTTCGTGCGTGTTCTCAGACTTCTGAATCTCCTGCCCGATGGAAGAAGTTGGAAAAGTGAGTAAGCCGGGTGGGAGGGATCCTTGATTATGCTGCCCGCTTCCCCCGGCAGCGGGAGGTGTAGATGGAATCAGTGGATGGGAGGCAGGTTCATGTGATGGACTGGGCAGTATTCACGGCTCTCTGAAGTTCCTTGCGGTCCTGGGCCGAGCACTTGCCATACCAGGCTGTGATGCAGCCCGATAGGATGCTCTCTATAGTGCATCTGTAAAAGTTGGTAAGGGTTAATGTGGACATGCCGAATTTCCTTAGTTTCCTGAGGAAGTATAGACGCTGTTCTGCTTTCTTGGTGATAGCGTCGACGTGAGTGGACCAGGATAGATTTTTGGTGATGTGCACCCCAAGGAATTTGAAACTGCTCACCATCTCCACCTCGGCTCCGTTGATGCTGACAGGGGTGTGTACAGTACTTGCCTTCCTGAAGTCGATGACCAGCTCTTTAGTTTTGCTGGCATTGAGGGAGAGATTGTTGTCGTTACACCACTCCACTAGGTTCTCTATCTCCCTCCTGTATTCGGACTCGTCGTTATTCGAGATCCGGCCCACTATGGTTGTATCGTCAGCAAACTTGTAGATGGAGTTGGAACCAAGTTGTGCCATGCAGTCGTGTGTGTACAGGGACTAGAGTAGGGGGCTAAGTACGCAGCCTTGCGGGGCACCGGTATTGAGGACTATTGTGGAGGAGGTGTTGGTGTTCATTCTTACTGACTGTGGTCTGTTGGTCAGAAAGTCAAGGATCCAGTTGCAGAGTGGAGAGCCAAGTCCTAGGTTTTGGAGCTTTGATATGAGCTTGGCTGGGATTATGGTGTTGAAGGCGGAGCTGTAGTCAATAAATAGGAGTCTGATGTAGGAGTCCTTGTTTTCGAGATGCTGTAGGGATGAGTGTAGGGCCAGGGAAATGGCTGTCTGATGTGGATCGGTTGCGACGGTCTTAGGAAGGATTGAAGTGTTCGTAGAGTTGCCTTTTTATATAATACTGTCAGATTGAATAGCAGCTTTCATAAAGAATGCATGCTTATGCCTCAGTTAGAAACAGAGAAATCAGATAATTGTGTCTGCAGCACGATTGATGGCTTGTGAAAAACTCGCATTAACAAGGAAAAGTGGGAAGAAGGCAAAATGTTGGCTCACCACTAATTTCTTCTGCGCTTCTCCACTCTGTTTTTAGTTTATTTATCGGCTAATTTATTTATTTATTGCCAGCATTTTCCAATATAACAGCATTCAGATTAAGTATTGACATAGTGCCAATAAAAGCCACCATTACTTTCTGCTCTGGACATGTTGTACCTCAGAACTGTCAGACTGATATTATCTAATGACTCTCACAGCAAATCACCATATTAAACATTATCACTTCAGATTGACATTATATTGGCATTTATGACTCAAGGAGCCTAAGTTAGTACTAATAACTGCTGAAATAGTTATTATTTTATTGTTGATTGAAACATCTAATTGGTAAACTTAGCATGTTGATTGCCTTGGGTTAAATAGTACATCAATGAATGTGGAAATTGAGTTTATTGAATAAGTTCCAAAATGTTCAGTTTGAGATCGGTCATAATGTGCAGTGAAGTACTGACCAATGCAGAAAAATAATGGAGCTTCAAATTTTGGTCTTATTTCCCTGATCACAAATCAATATAAACTAAATTGGTACTATTTTGAAGGAACAAATACAGGCCTGGGAGTCACACATACAATATTTTGACGGTGGCAGGAAAAGTTGATACCATTGACCAGGAACTAACGTGGACCAACCATATGTGGCTACAAGAACGGGCCAGAAACTGGAAATCCTGTAGCGAGTAACTCACTTCCTGAAGCACTAAGGCCTTCCCACCATCTGCAATACACAAGTCAGGAGTGTGATTGAATATTCTCTACTTGCCTGGAGGAGGTCCAACATCATTCAATAAGTTCAACACCATCCAGGATAAAGCAGCTCACTTGAGTGGCACCCCATCCAACACCTTAAAATAGTCACACCCTTCACCATTGCACAGTGGTAATAGTGTGTATCATATACAAGATGCACCACAGCAACTCACTAACGCTCCTTCGATAGCACCTTCTGTAGGCGTCTGGCACACACAATGTTAATGTGGAACTGAAGGTAGACCCAGACCTAAGCTCAGTGTAGTGTTGAGCAAAGATGTGTAAACACCTCGACATGGAGATAGCTCCTTGCCTGTATATATGTATATAGTTACAAGTAGTCATTAAATACTTTCTGTTAGCCTACTGAAGACTACAAAGACTTATTTAAGAGACACCATTCTGTAACAAATACCTACCCACATCTTGGGAGCTCGGGATCAACCTCACAAAATGCTGAAAGTCTAAGAAAAGGAAAAAAATACATCAACTTAAATTCCTGACCTGAGAAAAGTTCCCAACAGAATAATCTTTATAATAATCTTTATTATTGTCACTAGTAGGCTTACATTAACACTGCACTGAAGTTACTGTGAAAAGCCCCCAGTCGCCACACTCTGGCGGCACCTGTTCGGGTACACAGAGGGCGAATTCAGACGGTCAAATTCACCAAACAGCCCGTCTTTCAGGATTTGTGGGAGGAAACGGGAGCACCGGGAGGAAACCCATGCAGACACGGGGAGAACATGCAGACACTGCACAGACCCAAGCTGGGAATCGAACCTGGGACCCTGGTGCTGTGAAGCATCAGTGCTAACCACTGTGCTACCATGCCGCCCATCAGAACCTGAAGACGCTGGGAAAACTTGCCAGAAACTTCTCTGGAGAAAAGAGCCTGGAAGCTGAAGGCAGAGATTTTTACAGCAGCAGAAGGCTCCATCTGATCTCCATTTGGAGTGCAGCTGGTCAACACAGCAACTGCTGGGCAGAGCACGGTGGCACAGTGGGTTAGTCCATTGGGTTAGCCCTGATGCCTTATGGCGCCGAGGTCCCAGGTTCGATTCCGGCTCTGGGTCACTGTCCGTGCGGAGTTTGCACATTCTCCCCATGTCTGCGTGGGTTTCACCCCCACAACCCAAAGATGTGCAGGGTAGGTGGATTGGCCATGCCAAATTGCCCCTCAATTGGAAAAAATGAATTGGGTACTCTAAATTCATTTTAAAAAATACAGCAACTGCAATGCACATGCTGCAGCTTACAGTCAGCATGCACAACCACAACAGATGCTGGAACCTGGTAGCCATCCTTGACAACAAAAAACGTAGGTGAACGTACCACTAAACCTTCTTCTCATCACGTGAATGCTCTTCCTAAGCTACAGAGGCCACTGAGATGGCCTACAGAAAGAAAGAAGAAGAAAAAGTAGCACCAGGGAGACTAGTTCAATGTTTGTCCACGGCACAAGAAATGATTCAGAGTAATAGCAACCACTGATCAATGCAACAAACAAACGGACTAATGTAGTTCAACATGGGAAGAAATTATTGAAAGCATACAGAAATGCCAGTCCAACCTCCAAGCCAACATCAAGAACCAGAACTAACAGAGTATACCACTCCTCCGACAGAATAGCAGACGAGGTATGTAGGGTTATAAGGCCTCCAGATCACCTGAAACTATAAATTCAAGGACACTGGGGAGGGGATGGGAGGGGAGATGAGGTAGTGATAATATTATAGTAATGGAAATTTAGTAATAATAATAATGTGGTAATACCATAATGTGGGATGAGATTGATAACAATGTAAGACATGAAGTAAATTAATGTAACTTCATATAAATTTGATAAAGACTCGAGGGAGGTTGTATAAGGGTCTGGCATACACATGGCTAATGTGGGACTGAGTATATGCACCATCCACCCAATTATTTAAAAAATGCTGAATGACTCAGACCTAGGGTCAGTGTTGTGTTGAGCAGAGATGTGGAAAGAACTAGGCATGGAGATGCCTCATTATCTGTATATATGCATATAGTTACAAGTAGTTAACAAAGACTTGTTAATCTATTGAAGATTACAGAGACTGCTTTAAGAGACAAACAGCACCCTCCCAACCTTCCTAATGTATGACCTCTCCCACTTAGTTAAAGGGTGGCAGATGTAAAGGAATACCACGACCTGCAGATTTCCCTCCAAGCCAGACTCCACCCTTACTCAGAATCGTATCACCATTCCTTCACGGTTGCTGGATTAAAACCCTGGAACTCCCTTCCTAACCACTGTGGGTAGCCTCACACCACATGGACTGCAGCAGTTCAAGAAGGCACCACCACATTCAATAAATGCTGGCTCAGCCAACAATGCCCACAGCATGTGAACAAAAACATTTTATGTATTTTAATAACTCAAAATAACGTGGTAAATTGTAGCAATCCTATTCAAGATCACAAGTGTCCATTGGTGTGCAAAAACTGCCTTGATTATATTTTGTTCTCCCTCACTTCCTGTAAAGACTCCAATTTTTTTTACCCTTGTTGCATCTGCTTCGGCAATATCACCTTCACACCAGTGCTTCTGAAATGTCCTCCTTTCACCTCATCCAGGAAACCATTGATTGTACACACGAGTTCTCATCACAGGTGTGCATAGTGAAAGTGTTTAATAGTGAGGCAAGTTTAAGAATTAACAAGGAAATATGTCTGGTTTCTTGTGTAGATTCATAGAATCCCTACGGTGCAGATAGTGGTCACTCGGCCCATCAAGTCTGCACCGACCCCTGGAAACAGCACCCCACTCAGGCCCACACCTCCACCCTATCCCCACAACCCAGCAACCCCACCTAATCTTTTGGACACTAAGGGGCAACCTTGCATGGCTAATCGACCTAACCTGCATATCTTTGGAATGTGGGAGGAAACCGGAGCACCCGGAGGAAACCCACGCAGATATGGGGGAAAAGTGCAAACTCCACACAGACAGTCTCCCAAGGCCAGAATTGAACCCAGGACCGTAGCGCTGTGAGGCAGCAGTGCTAAGCACTGTGCCACCATGCCGCCCTGAGTAAATTGATTATTATGATGTAATTCATTGAAGTACGGAAACACAAACTTTTTATTCAAAGCTAGACACCATGGGTGCACAGGATCAGAGTTCCTAATGGCACAGATACAAGAAAGACTTTGCATGATATAGTCTCCTGACTTGCAGGCATGTGCCCACTTGAACAGGCATGTTCTGTGCACAATTCCTCACAGGCTGAAATGGCATGAAAGAAATGAGCAGTGACCCAATGCAATCGGCTCATGACCTGACTTCTGTCACCACCACCCCACTGTCTACATTTGATTTAGTGGTTATTTAAATACACAGAAAATCAGGCACTTTCGCCTGCAGTTTACCAGCTATATTCACTGACCAAGCATTCTGGAGTGGAAATGGTCCATCGGGGAATATCCCCTCCTTGTATATACTGAGGTACAGCTTGACAGGCAAGGCAAATGACACATCACCCGTGAAGTAAAACCATTTGTGTGACAATTATGGCTTTGGCCACTGAAGCACAAGGGAAGAACCCAACTACTGAATTGGAACAGAGACAAATCATGAGATGATCCCAAACGTCTGAGGGCTAAGTTACAAAGGAAGGTTCCAATTATGAAAGTTATATGTCAGATGGCCCATAGGACCTGATTGAAAAACACATATAAACTCAGTTAATAACTGAGGGATTTGCGTGATAATCTATTTCCATTGATAGCAGAAGCAAATGTTCCCAGGTGGATGTTCAAATAGAGTGTGACCACCAAGAGGGAGCTCTGCTTATAAACAAATATTTCCAGAACGTGCTGAACTCTGTTGGGGTACCAGTTGAATGGTTGGCTTCTCTGAATATAATTATCCATGGATGAGGGAGCTCACAACAGTGATATACAGCCTACAGCGCCGGCCAGACAATAGTTCACTTGCAAGCGGCAGGAACCTCATTTGGGCTGCTGAAGTGATAGTTAAGATGTGTGGGCCGCATCCAAGTTGCTTGCCAATACGCCACTATGGTATACTAATTAAAATTATGTTTTAGGTGAAAATCCGAACAACATGAGAAAAAGGTCAAATTCTCATTTCAGCTTGAATCAATGTGCTTTTAAAAAAATGTCTGTGCTGATGTAGCGGACTCCAATGTGATTATAAGAAGGACATTGTGTGGTGGAATCGTCAAAATGTTCCAAATTCTGACATGTAGAGAGTAAGCTGTCGCTTACATAAAGATGTGTATATGGGTTAAAAATCTGAGCAAAGGTTGCTATGATATGACAAATTGCTGAAGAATACTGTTGGACTGCTAACAAGCAAAGAGACCTGAGGATAGTTAAAAACAGGATTTCCTGCTGAAGACAACATGGGTTCAATCGATGGTCATTAATGGTTTCTTCCACTTTTTGCTTGCTTTGCAAAGCAATTATTTGCTGAAACCTCAAATCTTTCTGTTTCATTTCAAGTTCTTTTTTCATTGTTGATTTATGAGGGACAATCTTAACCCACTTTGCCCAGTAAATATGAGGCAGGCTTACTGTTAACATTGCTCCAGTGAGGGCAGCATGTTGACACAGTGGTTAGCATTGCTGCCTACGACGCTGAGGACCCGGGTTCGAATCCCGGCCCTGGGTCACTGTGATGAATGGTATTAATACTGCTGTAAACGGTACCTGACCTTTAATACCTTGCCCCTTTAAGATGCATGGAACCCTGGAGGCTACGCCCCCAGGAAACGGTATATAGGATAAGGCTCCATGTGGTGAGCACACTTCTCTCAGATGCTATTCAGTTCTCTGTAGATTAAAGCCTTTTGATTGCCGACCTCGCTCTTGCGTCGTAATTGAGGGTGCCTCAGTCACTGTCTGTGTGGAGTTTGCACATTCTTCCCGTGTCTGCGTGGGTTTCACCCCCACAACCCAAAATATGTGCAGGGTAGGTGGATTGGCCATGCTAAATTGCCCCTTAATTGGAAAAAATAATTGGGAACTCTAAATTTAAAAAAAAACGAAAAAAAAACAAACATTGCTCTAGTGTATTTGCTACCCCATTTCAGCTGTCTGTGCCAATTGCTATTTTGACACAAATAATGGGGCGGGCAGTGTTGTGAAATGCAGGCCTCTTGGTGTTCTGTGGTTTCGCTTTAGAAAGAAGAAGTAGTGGAGCAGGAGGAGCAGTAGCCTCAGCCACCAACATGAGCAGGACCTGGGCCAATTAGAATAAAACTGTGCTGCAGAAGAGCATACATTGCAATCCTTGATCTTGATTTTCTGGATCTTGTCCTCCAACTCCATCTTGTTCGAACCTCACAAACAGAATTGTAGTTGCTGTGAAAATCTCCTAGTTGCCACACTCCGGCGCCTGTTCGGGTACACAGAGGGAGAATTCAGAATGTCCGATTCATCTGATAGCACGTCTTTCGGGACTTGTGGGAGAAAACCAGAGCACCCGGCGAAAACCCACACAGACACTGGGAGAATGTGCAGACTCCGTACAGACAGTGACTCAAGCAGGAATTGAACCTGCGACCTTGGTGCTGTGAAGCAACAGTACTAACCACTGTGCTACCGCGTTCCACTATTTTAATTCACATGGACTTTGTACACTCCACACCGGTTTGTAAGAAATCACTGTATAATAGCTTTATAAAATCCTAAGAAATGTATTAAATATTATAGGAAGTGCTCTCTATCTCTTTCTCCTATAAAGAAGGCTCCAATAGTAGCTTTCTGGGCTGAGGACATGTCTCCAGCCCAGGCACTAGAATAAGATATTGCTAAACCTGATAGTGGAGTGCGTGGTGACTTCACGCCCATAAGTGAAACAACTGCCTGAAGATTAAACCGGATGTCCGAACAAGAATGAGCCACAGATGACCTCATGGGCTTCCTACAGAAGTAGGAAGAATTACCTTCAAAATCTATCCTTTGTTTATGGGCAATTGAATCAATATTGGCATAAATTTCCTTGAGAGGGAAAGAATAACGTTGGAATGAAGGAGAGCTTTTCGAGGTGGGCTTTCGCCGAACAACTTGTTTGTCTCAAAATGATTTTGGGCAGAGGAGAATGCTTCAAAGTGACCTATGCTGACATTGGCCCAACATTTTGGTTAGCTCAAGAAGACTTAAGAAAACAGAAGAAACTACCATTTTCAGGCTTGGCGGTAAGCTTCTTCCACTTGTTTGTTTGAACTGGGACCAGTAACTTATTCTCAGGAGACTGCCACCATCAGCCATGGACAACTGCATTCTTCTGCTTCCCCAGCCAGGACCATTGAACAATTCTTACCTATTACAATTCATGTGTATTTTCTGCTTATTTACATCATGTATCCTATTTAAACTGTTGCGTTCTCACTAAATTTAATGAACTACCATAAATCACATATAAATTCTTGACCACTTATTTTCATAACCTGTGATTCCTGAACCCAACCTTATACATTCTCCACTGAGAACTGACCCCTCTCACACTCCACCAGCCCTGCCCCACCCTGCCAATGATCTTTAGCCTGATAGTCCCCCCACCTTGGACTGTCCATTCACATTGGCGTAAGGCAATGTGCACCTGGTAACATTACCTTCTGGAGGGCCACAGGTGCGTATAGCCCCCAAGAGGGGAAAGGATCATGCCAGGAAGATTTACCAGGGAGCAATACCCTGGCACTGCCCAGTCATGGCCCCCAGACAATTCTCCCTGGCACTGCCCAGGCACAGCCCCCTGCAATAGGGAGGCAGCGGCATAGTGGTATTGTCACTTGAACAGTAATCCAGAGACTCGGGGCAATTCAATGGGGACCCGGGTTCGAATCCCACCATGGCAGATGGTGAAATATGAAATTCAAATGTCAAAAAATTGAAAACAATGAAAACATTTTCATTGTTGTAAAAACCCACCTGGTTCCCGAATATCCTTTAGGGAAGGAAATCTGACGTCTTTACCTTGTCTGGCCTACATGTGACTCCAGACTCACAGCAATGTGGTTGACATCGTAAATACCCTTGGGGATGGGCATAAATGTTGGCCCAGCCAGCAACGCCCACATCCATGAACAAATAAAAAATGTTAAAAGAAATTCTCCCTGGCACTGCGCAGTCATGGCCCCTGGCAATTCTCCCTGGTGTTGCCTAGACACAGCCCCCTAGCAATTCTCCCTGGTGTTGCCAGGCATGGCCCCTGGCAATTCTCCCTGGTGTTGCCTAGACACAGCCCCTTGGCAATTCTCCCTGGTGTTGCCTAGACACAGCCCCCTGGCAATTCTCCCTGGCACTGCCTAGAATTTCTAAAATTCTAAATTTCATAGAATTTACAGTGCAGAAGGAGGCCATTCAGCCCATCGAGTCTGCACCGGCTCTTGGAAAGAGCACCTTACCCAAGGTCAACAACTCCACCCTATCCCCATAACCCAGTAACCCCACCCAACACTGAGGGCAATTTTGGACACTAAGGGTAAATTATCATGGCCAATCCACACATCTGCACATCTTTGGACTGTGGGAGGAAACCGGAGCACCCGGAGGAAACCCACGCACACACGGGGAGGATGTGCAGACTCCGCACAGACAGTGACCCAAGCCGGAATCGAACCTGGGACCCTGGAGCTGTGAAGCGATTGTGCTATCCACAATGCTACCGTGCTGCCATACCTTTTTATCTTTTTTACACCAGTCCTCCCTTTCGGGAACCTAAGTTGCAGGCGGGAGGGTTGACTCAGAGTCCGCTCATCAGCATGACGTTGTTGGACCTGCCCATCACTTCTACTTTTAGAGTGTCTCGAACTGTGGCAGGAAAGCTGCAGCACAGTTGGCAGTCTACACTCCACTGTTCCTGCCCGCTCTGACACTCTGAAAACAGATTCAGAAAATTCAGCCCTTGACACACAAGAGAGATGGCTGACCATGCTGCATCCAGACTCGCAATCTCGGGCAGACCGGAAAGGAAGATCAAGAACACCGGCTTGTGTCAAACATCGGGAAGACTGTTTATGTGTTAACCACTTTGCAAAAGGCTGGTGAGAATGGATTACCTGTTTTGAAGAGATGAACTTGCAGAGATTTAAGGACCAATGAGGAGCCAAAGGTGCCTGCTGCTGCAAGTCCATTTGATTATATTCAGGTGATTCAGTGAAAGACTTTTAAATGAAACACTGAAAGAGCAAGGTGACATTAATTTGTTGGATAGACAGAATAGGATTTAACTATAAGAACAAAGCAAAAGAACAAAGAAAAGTACAGCACCAGGAACAGGCCCTTCGCCCTCCAAGCCTGTGTTGACCATGCTGCCCGTCTAAACTAAATCTTCTACACTTCTGGGGTCCGTATCCTCTATTCCCATCCTATCATGTATTTGTCAAGATGCCCCTTAAATGTCACTATCGTCCCTGCTTCCATCAGCTCCTCCGGCAACGAGTTCTAGGCACCCACTACCCTCTGTGTAAAAAACTTGCCTCGTACATCTCCTCTAAACCTTGAACTTGCGCCTTAAACCTATGCCCCCGAGTAATTGACCCCTCTACCCTCGGAAAAAGCCACTGACTATCCATTCTGTCTATGCCCTCATAATTTTGTAGATCTCTATCAGGTCACCCGTCAACCTCCGTCGTTCCAGTGAGAACAAACCAATTTTATTCAACCTCTACTCATAGCTAATGCCCTCTATACCAGGCAACATCCTGGTAAATCTCTTCTGCACCCTCTCTAAAGCCTCCACACCCTTCGGTAGTGTGGCTACCAGAATTGAACACTATAAAGCAAGGTTTTCTTTGATTATGTTAATCGATTAATGGACATGTACCTTTTCTGTAGTTTAGACTTATAGGGCTGGATTCTCCGATTTTCAGGCTATGTTCTGACGCCGGCGCGGACTGTGGCTTTTAACGACTGAAAATTTGGCGCAAAACAGCCTCAGATCCTCCGTTTGGTGGGGGGGCGACTAGGCAGGCAGTGTAGAGCACCCAGCTCTAGCTGCCGCCCTGTGCAACATGGCGCCGTCCGCGTGCGACCCGGCCTGCCAAATAGTGTTCCCCCTTTTGCCAGGCTCGCGACCCCCTGGACCACCCCCCTAACAGTACCCCCAGCCCTGCCAAAGTCCCCCCTGCCCGTGGATCGGCTCCCCCCCCCCCGCCATGCCGAGAATGGCGAGAAATAGCACGAGAGACCCATGCCATCGGGAACTCGGACCGGTGGGTCGGAGCATCCTAGAGTATGCCACTTTGGAGTGGCGCCGCCCCTGATTCGGCGCCAAAGTTGATTTCTCCGGCTGATCGCCGAACGCGATTTCAGTGTCGGTGATTGGAGAGTCCCGCCCATCGAGTCCATACAGTGCATAAGGAGGCCACTCGGCCCATTGGGTCTGCGCCGACCCTCTGAAAGAGCACCTGACCTGGGCACTCACCCCTGCCCAATCCACCTTACCAGCATGTCTCGACAATGGAGGAAACCGGATCACCCAGAGGAAACCCATGCAGACATGGGAGAAGGTACATATATACAAATTCACCCAAGGCCAGAATTAATCCTGTGTCCATGGCACTGTAAGGCAACCAGCTACTGTTCCACGAGCCATCCATGTGTGAGTGTATTAGTGTATGAATCGCCCATGAAGAAGTTTTTGTTCTAATAAATTTAGAGTACCCAATTCTTTTTTTCCAATTAATGGGAAGTTTAGCACGGCCAATTCACCTACCCTGCACATCTATGGGTTGTGGGGTGGGACCTGTCATAATATGCACATCAGTATATAATGGTGCAGATACACACTGACTGACACACTGCAAGGCCAATCAACACACTCAATACAGCAGCCAATCACTTGTTACAGCACACTCACTATAAAGCCAGAGGGCACTAGTTTTTCCCGCTCATTCGGGATGCAGCCTCAGAGAAGGACAGAGCTCACAGCTTGTAGCACAGATCTTCACCATGTGCTGATAGTCTAGACTGGTCAGGATAGACATAGGTCTTTCAGTTTAATCTAACATAGTGTCGAACCACAGTGAAAGTATGTTCAACAGTTCCTAGCCTAATAAAATAGTGTTGCACTATTTCAAGTGTTGGATTGGATTGGATTGGATTGAATTTGTTTATTGTCACGTGTACCGAGGTACAGTGAAAAGTATTTTTCTGCAAGCAGATCAACAGATCGTTCAGTACATGGGAAGAAAAGGGAATTAACAAAATTCAAGGAAATACAAGAAAGTGCATAATAGGGCAACACAAGATATACAATGTAACTACATAAGCATTGGCATCGGATGAAGCATACAGGGTGTAGTCTTAATGAGGTCAGTCAATAAGAGGGTCATTTAGGAGTCTCGTGACAGTGGGAAGAAGCTGTTTTGAGTCTGTTCGTGCATGTTCTCAGACTTCTATATCTCCTGCCCGATGGAAGAAGTTGGAAAAGTGAGTAAGCCGGGTGGGAGGGATCCTTGATTATGTGGTCCGCTTTCCCCAGGCAGCGGGAGGTGTAGATGGAGTCCATGGATGGGAGGCAGGTTCGTGTGATGGACTGGGCAGTATTCACGACTCTCTGAAGTTCCTTGCGGTCCTGGGCCGAGCAGTTGCCATACCTGGCTGTGATGCAGCCCGATAGGATGCTTTCTATGGTAGCCTGTATGTGTTACTGCTAAGGTAAACGCAGTCTCCACAGATCCAGAGTACCCAATACATCAAGACCCACACAGGCCAGTGGAAGGATGCGAGGCCCCCAAGCGTGGAGGCCTGGATCAATGAAATGGCGGGGTTCATCAAATTGGAGAGGGTGAAATTCGCCCTGAGGGGATCAGTGCAGGGTTTTTTTAGGCGGTGGCAGCCTTTCCTTGACTTCCTGGCAGAACGGTAGGCAGCAACCCGGGGAGGGGCGGGGGGGGTTGTTTCGGTGGAGGGGAGAAATGTGTACATATGGTTGTTGAATATGCCGAGTGCTAATCTATTTCTTCTTTTTGTAGTTACTGGGGGGGGGGGGGGGGGGTTTCTTTCTTTTTTTTTTGTTAATACTGTTTTCTTGTTGATATTTTCTGTTTTTGATATTTTGTGAAAATCTCAATAAAAATTATTTAAAAAAAAAAGACCCACATAGGCACGGGGAGAATGTGCTCCACACGGACAGTGACCCAGAGCCAGGATTGAACCTGCGTCTTCGGCATCGTGAGACAACAGTGCTGACCACTGTGCCACCACGCTGCCCTCTAATAAAAAGTTGAAATCTAGGTTGATTTTGACTTGGTTGTTACAGTAAAAATCTTAAAACGTGAAATCTCATGTGATGCCTTCCGTTGGTCACTGGGAAATTAATTTTTCTTTTGTGTGCTCTACGGGGATCGCAACACAACAGTCTGAACTTTGCATTTCAAACTTTAGGGTTACCTATGAAATGGATTCTTTGCTTGCAAGATGGTTTCCTTTATGAGCTCTTGTTTCCTTTCAAATGGAGAGCCTCAACTGTGAGGAACATTTATTGGAAATCTAGGCGTGAATGATCAGCTGTTTAAGTTAATGGTTAGAAAATTATATGTAACGTATGGCTCAGTTTCCAATAGTATTTCCAATGAATCAGGTTTTTGGGCAGCTACACAAAGGTGAGAGGAGATGGTGGTGTAGTGATAATTGGATTGATTCGTAATCCTGAAACCCCGGCTCATACTCTAGGGCATGGCTTCAAATCCCATCATGACAGCTGATGTGTTTTCTTCTGCAGGATATTATCTGAGGCTTGTGTGAGAGTGTCAAAAGGAAAGCAAATTGCTGTTTGGTAATGATTCAGATTTTACACTGTGCATCACCATGTATGCATAAATTCCAGACACCCATTCAAATTCCATTCAAGCATGAATGATAACTCATTTTGGTATCATTGAGCGATGATCTTATTGGAGTCTTTAAAATGGTCAAGAATTTGTCAGCCACCATGAAGTACTTCCTTTTTTCATTCTTTTACAGGAGCTGGGTGAGGCCAACAGTTTTATTGCCCATCCCTAATTGCCCTTGGGAAACATGGTGGTGATAGTGAGTTGCCTTTGTGAACTGCTGCAGTCCACCTGGTGTCAAGGTGCACCCATAGTGCAAATAGGAAGGTAGTTCCAGGACCTTGACCCAGTAACGGTGAAAGGACGCCAATATAATTGTAAGTCAAGATAATGTGTGCCTCGGAGGGGAATTCGCAGGTGGTGTTGTTCCCATACATCTGCTTCCCTTGTCCTTCTCGTTTGTAGAAACATAGAAACTAGAAGCAGGGGGAGGCTTTTCAGCCCTTCGAGCCTGCACTGCCATTCGTGATGATCATCAAGTCCAATACCCATATCCTGCCTTTCCCCCATATCTCTTGACCCCTTTAGTTTATAGGCATGCCTTATAGATGGTGGACAGACTTTGGGGAGTCAAGAGGTAAGTTCCTCTCAACAGAATTCCCTGCCTCTGACCTGCTGTTGTAGCCACAATATTTATATGGCTGGTCCATTTCATTTTCTGTTTAATGGCAACCCCAGGATGTTGACAGTGGGGAATTTAGTGATGGCAATGTCATTGAATGTCAAGGGGAGATGACTGGGATTCTCTTGTGTTGGAGATGGACATTGCCTGGCACTTGTGTGGCACGAATATTACTTGCCAGTCCTCAGCCCAAATCGACTGCTGCAATAGCTGAGGAGTTGTGAATGGTGCTGAACATTGCGCAATCAATCTGGTTAAGCAATTAAGAATGAGTGAGTTAACATAATAAATCGTGCTAGGTTGTTCAAGAGCAAAATCAGGAGTCACCTTTTCACACAGTAGATATGTGCATCTCTCTTCCCAACAATCTGAATGCTCGGAGAATTTGAGGTTTCAAAACTGAGATTGGGGGTCGACTTTTTTTTAAGGAAAAGGGTGGCAATGATTAAGGGCTAATGCTGGCTATAGGTGCAGATCAGGATCCAGCTGAATGATGGAGCAGGCTCAAGGGGCTGATTGGCTGACTCCTCTTCTACTTTTTCTATGTTACCTAATTAATGATTTCTTTGTTGCTCGACAATATTCTGACAGAACTATTTGTTTTAGAATCCTACCTCACAGATTGATGAAAGAGTAGACAGATGGGGTTGAACATCAACAAATGACTGTTGAAGTAGACAGTAATCTATGAGAAGGGCAAAATATGCATATAAAGTTTGAGGGAATTCCTTTCACAAGCAGTTGTATTTTCGGAAAGCAGGGATGGCGAATTGATAATGCATCAATAAAGATTGTTCTTGAAATTTTCGAATTGATTTCGCTGTCATGACTGAGGCAGCAGTAACTGCAATATCAAAGCAGACTAATTAACTAAGCACATCTTAAATCAATTGGCTTTTGATATTCTCAGCCAGACCACAGTTTGAATTATTGGGAACCTGTAAATCTGCATCATCTTCCCTTTCATTTCATCATTCTGCAATGTCTGTGAATTTGTCTTAATTTCACCACTCCGGGTTACTTGCATGAGATACATTATCGCATTCAATGGCATTACCATTGCTTAATCTCCCACTATCAACATCCTGGGGATTACTATTAACTATAAAACTGAACTGAATGAACCATAAAAATACTGTGGCTACAAGAGTAGATGAAAGTCTGGGAATTCTTAGGCGGCACAATAGCGCAGTGGTTAGCACTGCTGCCTCACAGCGGAGGGACCTTGCTTCGATTCCGACCATGGGTGATTGTCTGTGTGAAGTTTGCACCTTCTCCCCATGTCTACAAGGGTTTCCTCCAGGTGCTCTGGTTTCCTCCCACAGTCCAAAGATGTGCAGGTTAGGTGTATTGGCCATGTTAAAATTGCCCTTAGTGTCCAAAGGTTATGTGGGGTTACGGGGATAGAGTGGGGCAGTGGACCTTTCAGAGGGTCAGTGCAGATTCAATGGGCTGAATGCCCTCCTTCTGCTCTGTAGTGATGTGTTGGGCACTCTGGATCCGTTAAGCACATACAGGCCACCAACACTGAAGATGGTTCAACACTATTTTATTAACTCTTATAAATTGCTAGACATACTATTACTGTGGGTTTACACGATGCTAGATTAACTAGAGACCTGTGCCTGTCCTAACCAGTTGAATCACTCAGCACGTGGTGAGAGTCTGTACTGTAACTGATAAGCTCTTGTGCTTCTGAGAGGCTGCATCCTGAATGAGCGGGAAAAGTGATGCCCTCTGTTTTTATAGTGAGTGTGTTCTAACTGGTGATTGGCTGTGGTGTTTGTGCATGTTGATTGGTCCTAGTGTATGTCCATCAGTGTGTGTGTCTGCACCATGATATACTGGTGCATATTATGACATGTAGGGATTCTATGTTTCCACGGGGAACATATCTCCTGACTCCTCAAAGCCTGTTCAGTAGGCTGAGTTACGAGTGTTATGGAATAATATCCACTTGCCTGGATGTGTGTGGCCCCACCAACATTCAAAACAAAGTAGCCTGCACAATTGGTACTTCATCCACCAACTTAAACATTCACTCCCTGCACTGCCACAGTGCGTACCGTTTACAAAATGTACAGGAGCAATTCGCCATGGTTCCTTCACCAGCATCTTCCAAACCCATGACTCCGACAACGCAGAAGGACAAGGGCAGCAGAATGAACAGAAGCACTATCACTTGCAGGTCCACCTCCAAGCCACTCGCCATCCTGACTTGGAACTTTATCACCATTCCTTCGCTGTCGCTGGATTAAAATCCCAGAATTCCCTTCCTGGGTGTGCCTACCTCAGAAGTACTGCCTCGGTTCAGGAACATAGAACATAGAACATAGAACGATACAGCGCAGTACAGGCCCTTTGGCCCTCGATGTTGCACCGACATGGAAAAAAAAACTAAAGGCCATCTAACCTACACTATGCCCTTATCATCCATATGCTTATCCAATAAACTTTTAAATGCCCTCAATGTTGGCGAGTTCACTACTGTTGCAGGTAGGGCATTCCACGGCCTCACCACTCTTTGCGTAAAAAACCCACCTCTGACCTCTGTCCTATATCTATACCCCACAATTTAAGGCTATGTCCCCTCGTGCTAGCCACCTCCATCCGCGGGAGAAGGCTCTCGCTGTCCACCCTATCTAACCCTCTGATCATTTTGTATGCCTCTATTAAGTCACCTCTTAACCTTCTTCTCTCTAACGAAAACAACCTCAAGTCCATCAGCCTTTCCTCATAAGATTTTCCCTCCATACCAGGCAACATCCTGGTAAATCTCCTCTGCACCCGTTCTAAAGCTTCCACGCCCTTCCTATAATTAGGAAGGTGGCTCACTACTGCCTTCTCAAGGCAGCTAGGGATGGGCAAAAAATGCTGGCTCTGGCATGGCCGGCATCTTGTGAAAGAATTTTTTAAAAGCCACAAAATAACTTGACTGTTCTATTTAATGGAACCTTTGAGATGCACCTGTGCCTGTGTTTGCACGGGTTCAAACAAAGTCAGTGGTCTCAGCCTCGAAGAGGCCTAACTCATCCTCAGAGTCAGAATGCCAAGGCAGAAGAAGCAATTTCACCTCAGGTCTGGTGTTTCTCAGTTTCATGCTCTAGTCTCAAAGCTAATTAACTTTTACTCTTATTAGTGAGAACACAGATGCTGCCAGAACTATTGAGTATTTCCAGCATCTTCTGGTCTTATTTTTTCAGTCCAACTTTTTCCACTTCAATTTTATCGCTATGAAATTTGAAAGCACACCATCTCAGTATTTATATTGATTTATGGGACGCAGAATAAAGCTCCTTTAATTTGTCAGCCCTCATGCCTCCTAGCATCAATGCTAAGGACGCAACGCAGAGAAACGAGTGACAAAGACGTCAAACAACGTTTGCTAGCCACCATCATCGTAAACGTCAGGGTAAAGAACTTTGAGGAAAAGTTCTCCATGTGCTCCGGACAGAACGGGCTCAGTGGGCATGTGTACGATCGACTGTAAAGCGATTAAAGAGTGATTGCAGAAGCAATTATAGGGCTGGGGGTAAGCTCGTGTTGTGCCTTGTTTACAAAGGGCAAAGAAAGGTAGCTGCTGCAAACCACATTGCAAAGTGTGCAAATGGGGAACCTCAATCACAAAGAAAATGGCTGCTGTTTTTGGGGCGTCGATGAAAATGTGGAGCAATGGAGCTTCTTTACACAACGGTTTAACTATTTTGTGCAAGCAACAAAATAGCAGAAGATAACGGGTTCCCATGTTTCCTGAACATAGTGGGGGGAAATACATTTAATCTCCTCAGACGTTTAGTGCAGCCGGAGAAGCCAGGCACTAAGACACATGAAGAAATCAGAGATTCTGCAAGCACTCTATTCACTAAAGCCTTTGCTGATGGAAGAGCATTTCAGATTTTAAAAATGTAATAAAGAAGAGGGGGAATCAGTTGTGGCTGTATTAAAAAGACTTGCAGATGTATTGGTGATGTATTAAATGATGCAGTTTGGGACAGACTAAGCACTGGTCTCAGAAGTGATATACATGCCACAGACATGCAAAGACAGGACTTTCAGCTGTGGAATTGTATGCAGAACCTGTAGAAAAAGAGGCCACTACAGGCATGCATTCTGGAATAAAAAGGGAGCTATGAGTAAAAATAATAAGAAGCAAGAGCAGAAAAAGCGGTGTATAAACAAAAGAAAAAGAAAAGTGTTCATGTTAGGCAAAAGGGTCAGGAGGAACAAGGGGCGTGATTGGGCAGCACGGTAGCACAAGTGGCTAGCACCATGGCTTCACAGCCTGGAAGGACTCTGTGACGTAAATGTTCAGGGTGACCGTCACCTTGATGGCCAGCGGAGTGGGTGTCCTCAGCCATACCCCCAAGTGACTGGCATGCTATTATCTGGCAGATAAGTCACACTGTCCCCTGCTCAGCCAGAGTTGTCGACGGCATGTCTGGTCCGGCAGGTCCTCGAATGCCTGGCGCTGTCAGTACACACGAGGCCTCATGCGACACCTCCTCCTCTTTGGCCTGTTGGGAGGCGCACTCTCCATCCTGGGCAGCTGCTTTCTATTCCTCTGGGGCGTGCTCCGCTGCTGCACACTCTGCTGCCTGCAACTCCTCCTCCTTGAGCAGCTTCAACTCATACAGCCGCAGGGCATCCCCAGGGCTGTGGTGACTAGCAGGAAGACCACCATTGCTGGTTATATTCCAATATCCAATGCCAGCAGGAGGTGGGAGGCCAACATGTTAGCATGGTGCATACCCCTGTGCCCAACCAGGTCCAATGGGCTACATGGTGGCCCTGGTTGGCACTGCGGGCTCCGCCCCGCTTGTTTCCCCCCCCCCCCCCCCCCACCCTCCGTACCCCTGGTCCCATCAGTGGCCAGCACCATGAGGGCCCCTGGCGCAGTCCCTGATGCCAGGGGCACAGTTGGCTGCCGCCACCCTTGCCAGCGGTATGCTCCATGTGAGCATTGCCCTTGGTGGGCCGGCGGCAGGTGGCGGCTGGGTAGGGGCTGGCATACGGAGGAGGGTGGGGTGCAAGGGTGGGGGTTGAGGGCACCTATATGGCCGGTGTCACTCTGCAGAACCAGGAGCCAAGGTGGGTGGTCACTGGTACGCAGCAAGATGGCTGCTTTGCAAGCCGCGGCAATGGCAGTCCATGACTGGACACCATCCCAGTCCCGTCGGGGGTCACCCCGGCCACTCGGCCTGTTCCCCCATCACTCCCCTTCCCCCTCCCGCCCCAGCAGGGCCCTTCTTCCCCCACTCCAACCAGCCCGGCCAGTGTCCGTCCCAGCAGCCCACAGTAGCACCTCTCAGTGTCCTATCTCTCCCTCCTACACCTGCCACGATGTTGGTTTCACGAATTTTACAAGCACAAGTGAACCGAGCCACGCAAACTCGGCCCATCGGAGACGGAGAATCACAGAAACCCCGGAGCATACCGGGTTGTTCCCGTTAATGACATGCAAACGGTGTTTACTGTACATGCGTTCCAGACCGCATTAATGCTGCCGTTGAGGTGACAGAGAATTACGATTTGGCATCAAATCGGCACCCGCTGCAATTATGGTGTTGGAATATTTTACGCCCAATCGCATTTCGCAATTTCGGCATTAGCCAATGGAGAATCCCTCCCCAAGATGTTTTGCAGTCTGAGGATGAATTGTTATTGAATGCTCGTCATTGCCTTTGTTATGAATATATACTGGGTCACTTCACTGCTGGACAGACAGCCAGTAAGGATTGGAGGTCAACACTGGGGCAGCAGTCTCGCTGGTGCCGGAGACTGTCTATAAGGAAAAGGTCAGACACGTTCCCTTGAAACCTTCAAGAGTCGTGTTGAAGACTTACTCTAGAGAAGTGGTGCAATTGAACAGTCACATTGACATCGCTATACAACTGAATTGACAGATGGCAGATTTTCCTTTATGTATAGTAAAGGGAAATTACCCGGCAAAGATGGGTTGAACATGGTTCAACATGTTTTGACTTATTAGGCTGAAATCAACCTCATGACTAATGCAGAATCAGGCCTTCCAAAAAATTCTCAAGACGCCGACAGTGTGTTTGATGGTGAGTCGGGAAGTATGAAAGATATCACCATTAAATTGAAGATTAAAGAAGGGAGCCAAGTGAAATGCTATCAGTAGTAAGTAAAGGCTGACTTGGAACGACTGGCGAAGATGGGTATCTTGGAACCTGTCAACATTAATGAGCATGTTATGTAAATCATACCAATTATAAATGATGGATCCCTACGGATTTGCAGGGACTTCCTCATTTTAAATCTAGTATTATGTGTATAATAATACCCTCTACCCGATATTGATAACCTGTTCACAGGATTTCCAGGAGACCAACATTTTAGCAAGATCGTCCGAAGCCAGGCATATCTATAAATGAATGTCGACCAGAGGTCTTAAGAACTTCTGACAATGGTGACACATAAGGCTTGTTTCGGTATCGAAGATTCTCACTTAGTATCACATCAGCTCCGGCATTGTTCCAAAGTGAAATGGACCTAATTCTGAATGAACGAAGTGGAGACAAGTGTTACCTAAATGACTTTCTGGTTCCTGGCAAAGACAAAGAAGAACAGCTTTAGAATCTGGTTGCCACCCTTCAAAGGTTGGAGGATTACGGATTGACAAGTGCAATTTCCTCCAGTCTGCAGTCGAGTATTTTTTATAATAATATCTTTATTGGTGTCACAAGTAGGCTTACATTAACACTGCAATGAAGTTACTGTGAAAATCCCCGCGCCGCTACACTCTGGCGCCTGTTCACGTACACTGAGGGAGAATTCAGAATGTCCAATTCACCAAACAAGCACGTCCTTTGGCACTTGTGGGAGGAAACCGGAGCACTCAGAAGAAACCCACGCAGACACGGGGAGAACGTGCAGACTCCCCACAGACAGTGACCCAAGCTAGAAATCGACGAGGTCCCTGGCACTGTGAAGTAACAGTGCTAAGCACTGTGCTACCGTATTTGGGACAGGCGATAGATGCCATGGACCATCACAAATCCCCTTCCAAGTCAAGGCTATTACAGAGATGCCTTGACCTCAGAATTTTAACCAGTTGTAATTTTTCTTCGGATTGTTGAACTGCTCGGAAAGATTTGTTCCAACTTTGGTGACCTTTTTAGAAATGTTGCATAACCTGCTGTGCCAAAACAAGAAGTGAAAGTGGTCAGATCAGTGCAACAACACATATGTGTAAGCCAAGGAGACAGTGCTCAAATTTGTGCTCAAGTCCTGACACATTTTGGTCCAAATCTACCTCTACAATTATCACATGATACATTATCTCCCTACACTGGGGCTGGTTTAGCACAGTGGGCTAAACAGCTGGGTTGTAATGCAGAACAATGCCAGCAGTACAGGTTCAATTCCCGTACCGCCCTCCCCGAACAGGAGCCGGAATGTAGCGACTAGGGGCTTTTCACAGTAACTTCATTGAGGCCTACTTGTGACAATAAGCTATTATTATTATGGTGTTGGAGTGGTGGTATCCCACATCATTCCTTCAGGTGAAGAGAAACCCATTGCTTTTGCATCTAGAATACTGGGCAAAGCTGAAAGTAATTACACACAATTTGAAAGGGAAGCAGAAGGAATTATCTTTGGAGTAAAGATATTCTTGAATGGAAGGAAATTCACACTGTTGAAGGACCATTGTTTATTCCCTACATTCTCTGGACCACATACAGGAATACTGTCATTGGCAGCAAGCAGAATGCAGAGATAGGCACTTGGGGTTCTTGTCTGCCCACACTTGAGAGTAATGACAATCAAGTTTTCATTGCCTTGCAGGTAGGCTTTTACGTTTACCACTACCATATTGTTCAACAGCAAGTAGTTCAAGTGGAAATATCTTCTACTTTGAACAGGTACACAATATACTAGTCACTTCAGGACAAGTAAAGAAGCATACTCGGAGCAATCCGATGCTCTCCAAAATGATGGAGATGTAGCAAAGAGGCAAAACCTCGGAACCAAAACCTGACCTAAATCTATATCCACTAGAAGATTGGAGTTATCTGTTCAGTCAGGATTTCTTCCCTGAGGGGTCAGAGTAATTATTCTGTCACCATTGAGAAGGTGAGCTTTGGACAAATTACACAAGGGCCATTGTGAAATTGTGAAAATGGTAGAGATAGCGAGTTGCTATTTTTGGTGAATTGGATGCAGAAATAGAGGAGAAAGCTGGAATATGTTCTTCATGTGCGACGGTGTAAAACCAGCCACTGTTAGCACTGCTGCATCCTTGGGAATGGCCAGAAGTGGCTTGGCGAGGGGTGCACGTCGACTGCACAGGACCTTTTGAAGGACACATGTTCCTAGTCAGTTGCTGCTCATTCAAAGTGGCCAGAAGTCACCATAATGCAGTCAACTTCATCAGAAAAAATGATTCCTGGAATGAAGAGCTTGTCATGTGAGGAATGGTTGAGAACTCTGGGTCTGCACTTGTTAGAAGGATGGGGGGGTGGAATCCTATTGAAACATACAGGATACTGTGAGGCCTGGATAGAGTGGACGTGGAGAGGATGGTTCCAATAGTGTAGCACGGTAGCATAGTGATTAGCACAATTGCTTCACAGGTCCAGGGTCCCAGGTTCGATTCCCGGCTTGGGTCACTGTCTATGCGGAGTCTGCACGTTCTCCCCATGTTTGCATGGGTTTCCTCCGGGTACTCCGGTTTCCTCCCACAGTCCAAAGATGTGCAGGTTAGGTGGATTGGCTATGCTAAATTGTCCCTTGTGTCCAAAAAAGGTTAGGTGGGGTTATGGGGATAGGGTGGGGGTGTGGGGGTAAGGTGGATGTATGGGCTTAGGTAGGATGCTCTTTCCAGGGGCCAGCTTGATGGGCCGAATGGCCTCCTTCTGCACTGTAAATTCTATGATTTAGTAGGAAAGACAAGACCCAGAAGGCACAACCTCAGATTGAAAGGATGATCCTTTACAAAAGAGATGAGGAGGAATTTCTTCAGCCAGAGAGCTCTGTCGAACTCTTTGCCGCAGAAGGCTGTGGAGGCCAAATCACTGTGTCCTTAAGACAGGGATAGACAGGTTCTTTTTTTTAATATAAATTTAGTGTACGCCATTATTTGGAGTGGCCAATCCACCTACCCTGCACATCTTTGGGTTGTGGGGGTGAAACCCAGGAAGACATGGGGAGAATGTGCAAACACCACACAGGGCCGGGATTCAAATATGGGTCCTCAGCGCTGTCGGCAGCAGTGCTAACGACAGGGTCACTGTGCTGCCCCAGATAGATAGGTTCTTGATTAATAAGGGGATCAGTGTAATGGGGAGAAGGCAGGAGAATAGGTGTTACAAAAATATCAGCCATGATTGAATAGTGGAGCAGACTTGATGGGCCTTATGGCCTAATTCTGCTCCTATGTCTTGTGGCTTTATAATCTCAGGGAGAGGTTGGGAGAAGTCTTTACATAGATTTTAATTTCTCGCGCAATTAGTGAGTGATCTCAAGAATTTGAATGTTTCTTGAAAGAGAATGATATATAACATATTGGACGGGATTCTCCCTTCTGTGGTCTAAGTCCCCACGCCCACCGGAAAACGGGCGGGAATCACTCTGGACTTTTTCCCAGCAAGTCCGGGGTAATTCTCCACCTTCAAGGGGCTAGCAAGGCCCCAGCGTGCGTCCCGCAGCTCTGGCTACAGTTACGCCCACGCATACGCACGGCGGCCAGCCGTGGGTCCGCACATGCGCGCGGCGGCCATCGCACCAGCCCCGCGCAACATGGTGGAGCCCTACAGGGGACTGGCGTAGAGGAACATAGCCCCCCCCCCCGGAATGAGCATGCCCACTGATCGGTAGCCACCTAACGTGGGCCTGGCCACCGTGGAGGGCCCCCCTGTAGTCGAATCCCCCCGCCCCCCCACCAGGACGGCTGCCGCAGCCAGAACGTCAAGGTCCATTCGGATGGGACCACATGTGAACCACGCCGGCGGACTCAGCTGAACTCAGCGGGCAATCGGCCCGTCGAGACTGGAGAATCACCGCGGGGACCGCTTTCAACGCCCCTAACCAGCGGCGCATTGATCATGCGCGCGTGATTGAAGGCAAATCTCCAACCTCTTCCAATTTGGTCTACTGCATTTGCTGCTCCCAATGTGGTCTCCTCTATATCGGAGAGACAAAACTGGGTGATCGCTTTGTTGAGCATTTTCGGTCTGTGTACATTCAGGACCGTGACCTTCCTGTTGCTTGCCATTTTAACAATAGACCCTGCTCCCATGCTGACATGTCTGTTCTTGGCCTGCTGCAATGTTCCAGTGAAGCTCAACGCAAACTAGAGGAACAATATCTCATCTTCCGGTTAGGCACGCTACAGCCTTCCGGTCTCAACATCAAATTGAACAACTTGAGATGATCAGCTCTACCCCACCTCGACCCATTTTTTTTCATCCCGTTTCATTTGATCTGTCTGTTACCATTTCTTTCTTTCTTAATATATATTTAACCCCCTCAATCTTATCCAACTTTCCTTAACCTTTCTCCTCTTTTCTTCCCCCTTCCTCTCCCCCCATATCTACAGTTCATCCTCTGATGTTAGTTTCTCTGCTGTTTGTTCTTTCACATCTTTTGTTCTCTTTGGGGACTGCCATTAACACTCTTTCCCCTTGGTTTCTGTGGCCCTTAGCACCCAGTTTCCCTGGGTTTCTGTGGATATGACTCATCTTTCATTCTCACTCCACATTATAAATATTTCCCACTTTCTCTGTCTGTTAGCTTTGACAAAGAGTCATCGGACTTGAAACATTAGCTCCCTACAGATGCTGCCAGACCTGCTGAAATTTTCCAGCATTTTGTCTTTCATTTCAGATTCCAGCATCTGCAGTAATTTGCTTTTATCCAGTGGAATGGAATTCTCTCCACTTGCCTGGATGAGTACAGCTCCAAAAACACTCAAGAAGCTCAAAACCATCCAATACAAAGCGGCCCCACTTGATTGCTCCTCCTTCCACAAACATTCAAACCCACCACCACTGACGAACAGTGGCAGCCTTGTGTGCCATCTACAAAATGCACTGCAGTAACTCACCAAGGTCCCTTAGACAGCACCTTCAAAATGCACAAACACTGCCATCTAGAAGGACAAGAGCAACATATACCTGGGAACTCCACTACCTGGAGAATCCCCTCCAAGTCACTCACCACCCTGACTTGGAAATATATCGCCTTTCCTTCACTATCACTGGGGCAAAATCCTGGAACTCCCTCCCTCACAGCACAGTGGGTGTACCTACACCTGAAGGACTGATGTAGTTCAAGAAGACAACTCACCACCACATTCTGAAGGGCAACTAGGGATGGGCAACAAATGGTGGCCTAACTAGCGATGCTCACATCCCGTAAATGAATGAACACCACCCCCCCCCCCGAGATCAAGGGGCATTGAGATAAAGACGAGGTCCTCCAGATGCTGCAACAAGCGTGGATGGTGAATTTACCAAGGGACAAAGGTTCAAGAGGACAAGATATCTCTACTGACAAAGTTTCATCACTTTGGCAACTCCCACAGGAAGATAAAGCAAGTACAGCATCCTATAATGACATGGTAGTGTAAGCTCCAAAACATTACAATTGTACATAAAAATTTATTGTCCAATAAATGCTGTTGACTTTCCCTCATCTAACAAGTTGATTCCTAAATTCATCCCATTCATTCATTCCAATTTCAAACTATGAGCTCATACTTAAATATATAACCAGCAGTTCCAATTGAACCAATACAGTGACATGACTGTCTTTTCAACTTTCATCAGCCATATTTCCTCATTATTTTTATACTCAAGGTGCTATCATTCTAAGAACTTCATGAATGGATGATTGGCAAGAAAGTGTTAATTTTAGGTTTAAGGGATTGCGCAGATCCCAATGGAAGTTTGAAAGTGTAAATGTTAATATAATCTGAAACATTATGTAATTAGTTTTAGTGAGTCAAATCTGGTTAACATTCACTCCGAAGCAAACAGTGGGTGGTAATCCCCAGATATTTCATAGATGAGGAGTTATGTTGAAGAGTTATGAATTTGTCTGGTACCCTTGATGAATATTCTTGTCTGGGTACATATCAAAGTGTTCTTGCATCTATTTCTTTGTTGGTGCTTGCTGAATTATTTCTGGCTAGCAGCCAATCTTTACAAATTTTTCTCTCTTAATTGTCAGTTTCTAAATATTTCTTGTGGGTGCGTCAGAAGGAGTAAAAACAGGTGTAAGCCATCTTTGCCCGCGTCTGTGATTTATGAAATGATTATCTTGTGGAAATAGCTCATAAGGGAGCTTTTGCAACAATGTTGCTGAGAAGTGTCTCCCGGGCTTCATAAACATAATGCAGTTTTCTTCTGCAATGCTGGAAAGTTTGACAACTTTGTGACTAAAAATAAGTTGCCAAGATACAAATGAGACAATTATGGGAAATATCATCAGAAATTCCTTGCTGGATTCTAACTCTTTGTCACACACATTATCCATTGGCTCAAACATTTATCATGCTCACATATCTAATCTAAAAGAGTTTTCTATTGCACAGAGAGGTCATCACATTTTGAATAAAATCCAGTTTTGGCAGCTCCCCTTGGAGCATACCCATTAAAGACAGTGCCCATTCCCTGGTATAATGTTAAGCCAGACAAGCTAACAGGTCCCGGGAGCTATGGGTTGGGCTCATTTCAGTCCTGTAAGTAGCTGGGAAACAACAATTGCCCTCAATTCTCCTGGGCTGGGAAAGTGAGAATAAACAAATAGGCCCAAATCTTCCGGTCTGCGAAAAATTTAAACTTCCGTTAATAAATTAATTGCTCAGCGGGTTCTTACGCAAATGTTGCAGGTTCTGAGCTAGAGTCAGAGACTTGGAATAGATCCCTGCAACTTGATAGTTACCAAAATGTTGCACAATAGAAAGCCTGGTCTGACACTTGGGTAACTCCACAACTATCTACCTCCATTACTACCCGACTAAACCCCCAACTACCCACCCACAACGCAAGCCGACTATCACCTGCTTGTCAATTTGGCTACAATCCCTTAGTTTCAGGTTGACAATGACAATCTGCCAGCTGATCTAAGCTATTTCCAGCTTTACTTCAGGTCTGAAGTCTGTAAATGTTAGCTATTCTTGATCATTGTCAAGTAGGTGTGCATTTGACATATTGGCAGTTTGGTTCTGATTCCTGTTGGTCTTTCACCAGATCAATCATTAGTACTGTGGGTGGGATTTTCCAGCCCTTCTCGCTGGCGTGATTGGAAGACCCTGTCGAAGGTGACCCCCCATGGCGGGACGGGGAGCCATGCAAAATGCCACAGACATGGACGTGATTGGAAGGTCTCACTAGTGGCCAATGAGCCACCTCCGCCATGAGAAAACACACCGCAGGGAGCAGAAAATCCCACCCTGTGTGAACCCCTCATTCTTCATTCTAAATAAGAAGTAAACCACCATAGTTTTCTTTGGTTTCACTCATATGCCTTGCAATTTTATTCTGCACTACGAACAGCTTCTTGTGAGCTTTCCACTTCTACTCAAGGTGGCATGGTGGCACAGTGGTTAGCAATGCTGCCTCACAGCACTAGAGACCCAGGTTCAATTCCAGCCTTGGGTGACTGTGTGGAGCTTGCACGTTCTCCCTGTGCCTGCAAGGGTTTCCTCTGGGTGCTCCGGTTTCCTCCCACAATCCAAAGATGTGAAGGTTAGATGGATTGGCCATGTTAAATTGGCCCTTGGTGTCCAAAGATGTGCAGGTTAGCTGGGGTTGCGTGGATGGGGCAGAGGAGTGGGCATAGGTGGTGGAGTTCTCTTTCAGAGGGTTGGTGCAGACTCATTGGGCTGAATGGCCTCCTTCTGCACTATGATTCTATAAGTGTTTTTATTCACTGTTAGATTTTGGTGATTTTTTGCAGACTACATTTGACGATTTTGTTCGCAACTGAAAAATGTATAAAATTACTTTTCTGAAATGAAACCTAAACAAAAAAATTTTTAGAAAGGGAATACTCAAAAAACTTCAAAACAGAAAAATAATTTAAATAGGCATCCTCCACTTTAAGAGCTTGATTATCCATGGAGCTTAGCTTTTTCTTCCACTTTAGGTAAAGGAGCAATGCACATAGTATGTGCTAAATGGATAGGAAATTGCATCGTAATACATTTAAGTACACTTGAATGAGTATTATAATTAGAAAAAAGCTTTTCTACTTTTAATGTGAGAGGAATCCAGATCAACCTAAAAGAACTCTGAAAGTTTATGTGCTGTGCAAATTGGCAAGATTGTGCATTGGAGCTTTCCTGCTCAATTTGCTGACCCCCGCTCAAATGGTCCATGTGCAATGGACTGAGGAGTTAGCTGGGTAGAATTCACCTATCTTGAACTAATGCAATCAGCCTGGTTTTAACTCCAGGTGAGCTTCAATAAGTGGATAATGTTAGAAGTTTAAAAAATTACCAAGTTCTTCAGCAATTAAGTCCTGGATATTTAAACGTCACTGGCCATCATCCATTTCAGACATGAAGATAACCTGTGGAGGAATGTGAGGTGTTACAAGCAGACAACAGCTCCAGAAGGTACTCAGGACACTTTTGTTTGCTCTCAAGAGGCAGGGTGCGCAATCAGTCATGTTGAGTACGATTGAATCATTCATCCTCTTTTCTGTCCTCAACACTGTGACATCACCACTCAGGCAAAGGAAACCAATATTGACTTCCAATAGGAAAGAGAGATGGAAATCTGGGTAGCCATGGATTGGTGATGAGACGAGCTTCTGCTGGAGTGTGCAAAAGGAATCCTCACATACTGGGGACTGACTCGCTGTGATGTTTGTGAATTATCATACCCTCCTTCTTCAGTCTGCATTCCAAGTTCATACTCCATCCTGAGCTTGTCAAGAACTTTGCCATATGTCTGAGGGAAGCCCCTGGCCTTACCTACATCATCCCGTGCCAGCTGTGTCCACTGGCGAAGACTGGTGCCCCAAAGGGACTGCCCCACAGTAGCTGCAGTCCAGCCTCTGATCCCACTCCAAAATCGGAAGCCAGAAATCAGCACTGCTGCCTCACAGCACCAGGGACCTGGGTTCAATTCCGGCCTTGGGTGACTGTCTGTGTGGGGTCTGCACGTTCTCCCTGTGCCTGCGTGGGTTTCCACGCGTGCTCCAGTTTCCTCCCACAGTCCAAAGATGTCCAGGTTAAGTTGATTGGTAATGATCAATTCGTGGGGTTATAGGATAGGGAGGTGAGTGGGCCCTAATAGAGTGCTTTTTCGGAGGGTCGGGGCAGACCCTATGGGCCGAATGGCCTCCTTCTGCATTGTAGGGATTCTATGAAAGACATGAGCTAATGTTCAGCTCCCCCCACTACATTTATTTTTTATATATATGTAAAATAAATGCTATTTGCTTAAGTATGTGGCCAAATATTGATAATATCAAATAGTTCAAGTGGTCAGTGTTGGATTACTCTTTCATTAACTCAACATACCTGCATATTTTGCCAAGTCCTGCCAATAGCTTCTCATGCATACAATGTTTTCATTAACCTGTTATTAATTCCACTTACCTGCATATTTTAAATCTGTTCCATGCAAATGTGAAAAAAAGTGGTAAATTTTATTTTTATCTAACTTTTTTTTAATGAACATAGCTTTGGTTTTGTGATATGAGAATTTAAATACTCATTATGGCAAGGAATAGGGAGGATTATATTGCAACCCATATGCCTGCTGATGATTAGATTAACACTAATTTTATATTATCTGTCATGGTTTTCTGTAGTACCCTCAGGATATAAATTAAAGAAACTTGATGATTACATTGCTGAATCTGTGCTGTTCTCTCCAGCTACACTAAATGAGAATGGGGACTAAGTTATTGGCAGTTCTTTTCTTCAGGGAGATATGAGGAGAACAGTTTGGCTATGTTTTACCCTTGTGTAGTCCACCAGCTGTTATAACCCCAGAGCTACCTTGTTATAACCTACTTAGGCTGTTGGGAGCTGTCATTCACCATCTCAAAATCAATGTTGCAGACTCGAGCTCAGAGGAGATATTCGCCTGCAGAAAAAAAAACCAGTTAATAGCTTCTGCAGAGAAAATCATAAACCTAACATATGGATAGACAGTTCTGTACATGCTAGGCTGGCTACTTAAAAGAGAAAAGCAAAGGCAACACAAAATGTAGGTTAGAGTGGTTTAGCAAGTAAAAGCAATTTTAATCTCTTAATCTTTACAAGTTTTTCTTCCAATCTTCCTCTTTAGGGGAAGTACTGAATATTTACTTTGTCCAAGATGAACTTCTGTTCCATGAAATGCCATAACTATATATTCACTGTATCCTTCACTACAACTTCGGTTCAAGATGCTGAGGCATGCATGGTCTCAGCCTGTGGGAAGGCTAACGTCAGTAGATATGTGAGTCATTTCTCTGCTGTCTCAACACAGCATAACCCAACAGAGGAAAAATCAGCTGACGACTTGAAAGCTTTCTAAAAGGGTTTGTCAAGATATCATCTGTGTGTTATTCAATCGTATTGTACCTGAGGATACCTCCAATAAGAATTCCCCCAAAGGTCTGGTTTTTGTTTTTTGGATGGCAGCTGTTCAACCTTCTACCATTCAGACCTCCTCTAAAATCATTATTAAACACCTTGTTTTTTTTACTTGTCCCTTTACCACTCCTTTGAGAGCACCACCAAATCTTTCCTGACATCCCCCTTACCATAGACCTCTCCATTTGATCTTTATCCACCCTATCACATTTTAGCTGCTTAAATACATTACATTTTGTCACTTTCCCAATTCTGTACAAAGGTCTTAGACCTAAAATGGTAATTCTGTTCGGCCTCCAATGCCTCATCAAGCTAGGTAGGTTTACTCGCACCTGATTCCACTTTTTGCCATTTCGGGCTGGATTCTTCCACCTTGCCAGCTACAAGATCGTCACGGGTGAGGCATGGACAATGGAAAAGTCCATTGACCTCAGGTGGGATTCTCCGGTCGCGCCCGCCCGACAACCGGAGACTCCTGCCCCTAATCATAGCCAGAGAATGACTTGCAAAGCCTTCTCTTCTTGGGCGGGATTCTCCGACCCCCCGGCCGCCCCGCGATATTCTCCGGCCCCCTGTCAACGTGAATCGTGCCGCGTGCCTCGGAGAATGTTGAGGACGGGCGCAACGCAACGGGCACCGGGGGTCCCCAGTTCTCTTGTTCGGATGGGCCGAAGTTCCGCCGACGTGACCACGGGGAAGGGGGGCTGGGGGGGGGGGTTGGGGGGTTTGGAGAGGGTGCGTGATGTAGAGGGAGATGGAGAGGGTGCGTGCCGGGGAGGAGAGGGCTGGGTTGGGACGGGTGCTTACCGGGGAGGAGGGGGGGTGGGGAGGGCGAGTGATGGAGATGGTATGTGCCAGGGAGGGGAGTGGGTGGGGGGAGTTCGGGAGGGTGCATGCTGGGGAGGAGAGGGGGAACGTTGGGGAGGGTGCGTGCCGGGGAGGAGGGGGGGGCGGGAAGAGCGAGTGATGGAGAGGGTGCATGCCCGGGGGGGGGGGGGGGGGGGGGATTGGGGAGAGTGTGTGCTGTGGAGGAGGGGAGGTGGGGTGGGGAGGGAGAGTGATGGAGAGGGTCCGTGCCAGGGATAGGAGTGGGTGGAGTGGTTCGGGAGGGAGCGTGCTGGGGAGGAGAGGGGGAAAGTTGGGGAGGGTGCGTGCCGGGGGGGGGGGGGGGGGGGGGGGGTGAGTGATGGAGAGGGTGTGTGCCGGGGAGGACGGGGTGGGGGGAGGGGGGTAGTGCGTGCTGGAGAGGAAGGGGGAGGGTGTTGGGGAGGGTGTTGGGGAGGGTGCGTGCTGGGGATGAGGGGGGGCTGGGGAGTAATAGTGATGGATAGGGTGTGTGCCGGGGAGGAGAAGTGGGGTTGGGGAGAGTGCGTGCCCAGAGAGGAGAAAGGGGGGGGGGTTGGGGAGGTTGCGTGCTGGGGAGGAGAGGGGGATGTTTGGGAATGGTGCGTGCTGGGGAGGAGAAGGGGATGTTTGGGAATGGTGCGTGCTGGGGAGGAGAGGGGGATGTTTGGGAATGGTGCATGCTGGGGAGGAGAGGGGGATGTTTGGGAATGGTGCGTGCTGGGGAGGAGAAGGGGATGTTTGGGAATGGTGCATGCTGGGGAGGAGAGGGGGATGTTTGGAAATAGTGCGTGCTGGGGAGGAGAGGGGGATGTTTGGGAATAGTGCGTGCTGGGGAGGAGAGGGGGATGTTTGGGAATAGTGCGTGCTGGGGAGGAGAGGGGGTTGTTTGGGAATGGTGCGTGCTGGGGAGGAGAGGGAGGGGGTTGGGGAGGGTGAGTGATGGGGAGGATACGTGCCGGAGAGGAGGGAGTATGGTTTGGGGGCGGTAAGTGCAGGGAGGGGGCGGTTGGTGTCCGCCTGGCTATGTGCCAGCTCGCAACAGTTGCGAACATGCAGCCCATGGCACCTGGCTGCTGGTGGCGGGGGGTATGGGCAATGTTGTCATCTATCCCTCCCACCTCCAACCACCCACCCCCTGCAGACCGTTATGTTTGGTCATCACCCAGCGATGTTGGCCGCTGTGACGGGAACGCCCCCCCCCCCACCCCCCGGCTGAAATGGGGGCGGGTGATATGAAGGAATGGGGATATGGGGTAAGGGGGGCTATGGGGGAAGGGTGATATTGGGGTAGGGGGATATGGGGAAGGGGGATATGGTGGAGGGGGATAGGGGGATATGGGGGAAGGGGGATATAGGAGGTATGTGGGATATGGGGGAAGAGGGGAATATGGGGGAAGGGGGATATAGAGGACGTGGGGATATGGGGGAAGGGGAATATGGGGGAAGGGGGGCATGGGGGAAGGGAAGATATGGGTGAAGGGGGATATGGGGGAAGGGGATATGGTGGAAGGCGAGATTTGGGGGAAGGGGATATGGGGATGGGGGGTATGGGTGGATATGGGGAAGGGGGGATATAGCGGAAGGGGAGTATGTAGGAAGGGGGGATATGGGGAAGGGGGAAACGAAGGCAGGCAGAGGGGAATCTCACTTGGTGCTGCGCGGCGGGCAGGCATTTTGCCTGGTCTCCGGGGGGGGGCGTCTTTTGTGCAGTGACGGCGCGCGCGTCCGTGACGGTTGATGCCATCGAGATTGGCGTCACGCCACTACTAACCCATTCCCGGCCAGAGAATTCACGATGTCTCGGGGGCCCGACGCATTGTTTTTGGTGCTGGGTTCGGGCCATCGCGCGATTCACAGAGAATCCCGCCCCTTGTACCCACACTGTAATCACTTGTGTCCCCAAAGGATCTTAGATTTTTCTTAATTTTTTACACGATGTGGGTTTTGCTGGCTCGGCCAGCATTTGTTACTCATCCCGAACTGCTCTTGAGATCTATCCTTGACCCTGTCCTATTTCTCATCTGCATATTTCTATCCTTGGCACTTGATGACATTATCCAAAGGCCTACTGTTAGTTTTCACATGGACACTGATGACATCTGCCTCTGCCACAACACCACAGGTTTGATTTTACCCTTCTCCGTCAGTGGGTTTGAAAGTGAGGGAGGGGGTGCTAATAAAATCCAGAGGAAGGCCTGCCCGCCACCTACCCATCCACCCCCAACCTGCTTGAAATCTTATGAAGGGCATTGTGGCCCTTCGGCCTTTTCAGGCCTTTAGTTGGATAATTAATGGCTTCTTGAGGACGTCATCCCAGCTCGTCACTATCTAGGGTGGGGGAGTGGGCCTGGGTGAGGTGATCTTTCAGATGGCTTCACAATTGGAGACCCCCACAACCTGAGGTCATATAACCCCCGCTGCTCCCATTTTACCCTTCCACCTGTCTTCTCAAAACTGGCCCTGTAAGAACTACAGCTGCCGGCTTTCCAATTGACCAGGAATACTGTAAGATGGGACTTGCAGCTCCGATAGAGGAAAACATCTCACCTAATGCAATTAACGCTGCTCCCAGTGCTAAATTAGTGAGGGGCAAATATCAGTATGGTAGGCTGGCTCATCACCGACACTTTAGCCAGCCCTTTGGGTTGGCCCCCTCTCTCTCAACTTCTCTCCTGTTGCTAAATTTTCAAAAAGTTTGTCCCAAACCCAGGGTTGAATGAGCAGAAATTTTCACCAATTAAACACTTAGTCAATGTTTTTGATCCCCACTTGAAACCCTGATCCCTCGCTCCCATATCTGCCCCTTTCCTTGGCAACTATCTGAGAATTAAACAGACTACTTATAACCTTGCTACCATATTTGACTCTGACTATATATTTTGCTTCTGATTATATATTTGTGCCATCATTGAGAAGATTCCACTACTGTAGTATCCCTGACTGAATTCACCCCTGCCTCTGTGCATCTGCTGCTGAAACCCTCATTCATGGCCTTTGTTACCTCTAAACTTGACAGACCTCCTATGTTTCTCTCCCATTCTACCCTCCGGAAGCTTGAGATCATCCAAAGCTCTGCTGGGTATGTCCAAACTTGAAGCACATTCCATTAGCGTATCACTACTGCACTCACTGACCTACATCAGCACCTGGTCAAGCAATGCTCAGATGTTTAAATTTTGATCCTTGCTTTCAAATCCCTCCCTGGCATTGTTCCTCCCTATCACTGTCATCTCCTTTCAGATATCTACGCTCATCTAATTCTGGTCTCTAGAGCATCTCCAATTTATATTGCTTCACCATTGGGGAGTGTGCTTTCAGTTTCCTAGGCCTGAAGCTCAGAAATATTCTCCCCACAACTGTCTGCCTCGCTACCTTGCTTTCCTCCTTGAAAACCTCTTTGAACAAATTTTTGGTGATCCCCTTTGTGTCAGATTTTGTCTCGGTGTCATGCTTTGTTTCATAATGCTACAGTGATTTGTTTTTTTTCCTACAGTGCAGAAGGACGCCATTCGGCCATTGAGTCTGCATCGACCCTCTGAAAGAGTACCCCACGCAGACCCACTCCCCCATCCTATCCACGTAACCTTGCAACCCCAATTAACCTTTGGACACAAAGGGGCAATTTAGCACGACCAATCACCTAATCTGCACATTGGTGGGGGGAACCGGAGGAAACCCACGTAGACACAGGGAAAATGTGCAAACTCCACACGGACAGTGGCCCAAAGTCGGAATCGAACCTGGTTCCCTGGCGCTGTGATACAACAATGCTAAGCACTGCGCCACCCCGTGCCGCCAAAATAGCATATTTTGGGATGTACTATTATGTTAAAGATGCTATGTAAATTTAAGTTGTTACTTATTAAGGACGAGGAGGCAAGGCATTTCTGTAGGAACTGTCAGGATGATATTCATCCAGGAAGTGCAAAATGGATCAAGGAATCGATTTGAAATTCTGGATTAACAGATTGAATATTTGATCAAACGACATGGTAGATTAAATGTTTAAGCAGGAAATAAAGGATGTTCCATGTACAGTCAGTACTACTGGGACACAATTACAGCTGGATAATTTAGGGCCGCATTTGTGGTCAAATTGCCCACAAAGAACTTTTGTGAGACACTGGCTGCTATTAACAGGTATACAGTTGGCTGTTGAACCAGCAAAAAGGTGGTTCAAAGAAAGGGGGACAAAAGCAAATCCATTTATGGTTTTACGTCCCAGGAATGGAGTTAAAAAACAAACTTTAAACATATGGTTTACAGTGATATTTAGGAGACTACAAGAGAAAGTCACTGCTGAAAAACGTCAATCTTCTCAGAAAATAGATTTAATCACCCTTGTTTCAGAGTTGCAATCTCGGATCAGGTTGAATGGCATCTGGAAACAATGAGGTTTAATATAATATTATTTCAGCCTCATTTGATTTTTACATTTCGTACCCTAAATAGTTAAAACTTTACAGATGAAAAAATACATTCCTTTTCTGTTTCACCCCACCCTGTGTAACAGAAAAATTCAAATTGCATTTGACAAAACAAGTTGAACTGTCAGGTAGGTTTCTCAGGTATAAACCATCATGGAAATATGATTATGCTTTTTCAATTAATTTTAAGTTAAAACTGAATTCATTAAAATTTGAATTTAAAATTGTCATTTAATTAAATTGCATAAAATATTGTCATTTGATTGAATTATTCCAACTATTTTTCTGTACTTAGATGTAGATTATTACTTACATATGAAAGCAAACAGTAAGCTTTTTGTTAAGCAGTGAAAATGATGCTGCCGCAGCACCAGAAGAAGCAGCTAGGGACCTTAAATGAGTTGTCGGCTTCTACTAAAACCATTGACTGACATGGCGTGATTGGACAGTTTGGGTTAACTTGAAGAAGATGCCAATAGGAATGAGAACAGTTACTTTCCTTCCATGTCCTTGGGTCTTCCACCTCATGTTGGTTGCGGATAGAGGTGGAGCAGTACCCATGCCCTCACTACTCATTGCATCTGATGAGTGTGGAAGGAATGACCAGTGGTGGTTGTGGCCAAATGGCCACCTAGAATGGCGTCCTGCAAAGGATGCTGAGAGAATTGGTCAAGTTCGAAGACAAGTAGGCTGCAGCTCAAATAACCACTATGAAATAAACTGCAGACCAGACTCTAGCAATACACAGGAAAAAGGCTATCTCCAGGCCAACCCGGGACAATAGGACTTGCATGTTAATTCATCTATCTACCAGTCACGACGGCGCTTGCCTTCCTTATTTGGAAGGGCCTACGTGCCCCAGACACCTACGGACCTACGGACATGGCCGGTGAGGGCACGCCCTGTCATCAAGGTGATCGAACCCTGATTAATTGATTGGCGGCATACTAGGGACTGCCCAAAAGGGCACAAAATCTGTAGAGGTAAAAGGCGCTGCACCACCCTACAATCTCTCTCTGCAGAGTCAGCAGAACAATGGTGACCTTCACCAGCCAACGCGAGAATGTCCACCACCCGACCAACTGAAGGAAGAACAGAGCCAGGAACAGACCAAACCAAGGATTGAACATTGAGGACTACAAGATTCGGAATACAGTTAAAGTCTGGTACTTGCTAGTCACTCTGAAGTTATGGGCTCATATGAACTTACTCTGTAGTGTAATTTATGTTGACAGTGTGATTGTGTAACAACAACAATAACATTGAGTGCATGCAAATAAATATTGATTGATTTAAAGGAACAGACTTGCAGTCATTTGTCCACTGTATATGGGTTAAGACACACGATGGCTTAGCAACATGGTCATGACAGAACTGGAGCAGAAGGGAGATCCTGATGAGTGCCGACTATTTATTTAATGTTCTGACATTCTCTTAGTTGGGGTGAAATTGAGGCGAGGGATCTGGGTGTCTTGGTACATGAATCGCAAAATGTTAGCATTCAAGTGCAGCAAATAATTAGGAAGGCGATTGGACTGTTGGCCTTTATTGAAAAGGGATTGGCATATAAAGGTAACATTGTCTTATGACAACTGTCCAGGGCTTTGATGATACATTACCTGGAGTACTGTATACCCTTTTAGTCTCTTTACATAAGGATGGATCTATTTGCAAGATAAGCATTTCAGAGAAGATTCACTCGGCTGATTCCTGGGATGAAGGAATTGCAATATGAGGAGGAGTTGTGCAGTCTGGGCCTATACCATTACGATCTGGTTAGGGATCGTTAATATTCATTTTCGTTAACATCTCATTTTCACCAATATCGCTGTGCCATAATATTTCACTTTTTTAAACAAGTCAGAACCTTTATTGATTTTGGAACAAACTAAAAAAAAGGAAATATGAGTAAGTTAATACTAAAGCCTGTAAGAATGATGCCATGCTGTCAGCTTTACCTCTTACGTCCCCTAAGAATTCTCTTAGAAGGCACATCAGTCTTAAAGTTATTTGCTTTTGTTGGGACCACACAATCATACATCACAGTCCTCTGGAGAATTTTCCTCAGTTCCAGCTATTCTCAGAGGTAAACATTTATTCTTCATCTCTTGACTGTAGAAGACTCAGTCTCTTGTTCTGGTTAATTTTCCAAAATTCCACAGCTAATCTGCATGTTGCGTACTTTCCCACAAGACTCTCTGTAAGGAACACTGTAGAATCTTCCACTAGTTTCAAACTCGGAACGACCAGCTTCAATTCCCTCACAAAACAAAAGCTGAAGTTATGCCTCACAAAACTTTCCACATGATCAATGATGGAATGAGTTCTTCATTCTACTTGCAGTGTCAGTCTATTTAACTGTCATTTAGTTCAGCTATCTTCTTCCAGTGAGCTACAAACCACACAAGGGCCGGGATTCTCCCCTACCCGGTGGGGCGGGGGGTCCCGGCGTAGCGGAGTGGCGCCAACCACTCCGGCGTTGGGCCTCCCCAAAGGTGCGGAATTCTCCGCACCTTTGGGGGCTAGGCCTGTGCCGGAGTGGTTGGCGCCACGCCGACTGGCGCCAAAACCGGTGCCAACGGCCTTTGATGCCCGCCGGCCGGCGTCGGGGCTGGCCGAAAGGCCTTCGCCGGTTCGCGCATGTGCCGGTGCGTCAGCTCCAGCTGACATCATCACCGGTGCATGCGCGGTAGGGGGGTTCTCTTCCGCCTCTGCCATGGTGGAGGTCGTGGTGGCGGCGGAAGAAAAAGAGTGCCCCCACGGCACTGGCCCGCCCGCCGATCGGTGGTCCCCGATCGCAGGCCTGGTCACCGTGGGGGCATTCCCCGGGGTCCGATCGCCCCGCGCCCCTCCCAGTACCCCGGGGGCCGCTCGCGCCTCCAATCCCGCCGCCACCAGAGGTGGTTCAAACCACGGCGGCGGGATTGGCCTCTCAGCGGCGGGACTTCGGCCCATCACGATTCCCGCCCCCGCCAATTCCCGGGTGGTGGAAAATTCCGGTCACGGCGGGGGCGGGATTTTCGCCAGCCCCAGGCGATTCTCCGACCCTGCGGGGGGTCGGAGAATTTCGCCCAAGGTCCAAATTGCAACAAACTGTCTCAGCAAACACCAAAATAAATTGAAATCAGAGAACTTTATGAAGTTTCACCCATCTCCATGATTATGTAGCCTGCTCTGGTCTGTCTGCAAAATTATGTTTAGGTTAATTATCCATAACTTATAATTTCTTCTCTGACCTGATTAAGTAAATAGGTTTTACAACCTTTTAGGGATGACTGAACTTTATAAAATTAATTCTGACAAACTCCCAGAGCAAAGTGTCTCTCCGGAATGCCCTTGTTTAATTGTAATAATCTCCCAGGTTGCTTATGTCGTATTTATCCCATTTCGTACAACTAAACTTCAATAATAATAATAATAATAATCTTTATTGTCACAGTAGGCTTACATTAACATTGCAATGAAGTTACTGTGAAAAGCCCAGAGTCTCCACATTCCGTGCCTGTTCAGATACACAGAGGGATAATTCAGAATGTCCAAATTCCGTAACAGTATGCCTTTTGGGACTTGTGGGAGGAAACCAGAGCACCCAGATGAAACCCACGCAGACACAGGAAGAATGTGCAGACTCCTGTTGCACGTTTTACTATGGGCGTAAAACGCGTTTATTGGAGTGTATTAACACGCCTCCGAGTTCGACGTGTGCTTAACACTGCTAGGCTCTGTTCTATGTAATTATTTAGCTCTGGAGTCGCCAGTTGCCGTATAGGCAACGTCACAAGTATTCCAAGGTCAAGTTCAAAGTAATAAAGACGATACACCGATTAGTCAAGTTCAAACGATCAATATTTATTATACAGTTAATAATAAATACTCATGCACACACACTAAGAGACTAAGCTACAACTAAACATAAGCAAACAGAATACTTATCTAACAGGAACAGGCAAGGTCAGAGAACGAGGCCTTCGTCCTGGTTTTGTCTGCAGCCTTCAGCAAGCGTTCTGGCACTTGGGAGTCTAGCGGGCTTGGATCGCGTAGCGAGCGTTGAACTTACGGTTTCGGCGGCTGGTGCTCAACGGCTGGAGTCAGGATACCAGGTGTCAGTCGGGGCCGGAGCACGGGTTTAACAGACCGGACAACACGAGGTCCCTATCTTTTATAGGGGTTCCGTTGTCCTTCCCTCTTCTCGGGCGGGCTCTACCTATTGGATCAATTTCTTATCGATACTGGATTAATTCCCCAATGCGAGGGGGTCTCCGTGATGGAGGGGGCGTTTCTTATGTCCTTTTGTTTGGAGGTTTCTGGTGCCTCGATGTCTGGGTCTTGATTGGAATGTGTCCATTCAGAACCAAATGTATCTATTGTGTGGGTGTTCAAGTCTGATGGCCTCATTAGCATGCAAAGCGTTTTGCCATTTGCACCTAGCTAAGGTCTTTTCACCTGAGCCCAAACTGGTTTCTGCTGCTGCAGAATGCAAACTGCTCTTTGCAGACTGCTGTTCTGGCTGAACTGTCTGTTTCCCAGCAGCCTTCCATTTTAGTTTGGCTCAGTGTCCATTTTGCGTGGCCAGCATGGCTACATTCCCTCCTTGTGATCCTCACAATCATACTATTGTGAAGGATCACCTATGTACTTTGCCTCCTTGTGTTCTGACCTCTTGCCAGTTCCTGTTCTACTCTGTTCTAAACTATGGGAAGAAGAGAAAAAAAAATTTAACTAACATCTCTACTTGGCCCTATGTCAAAAGGGACATGCATTACTACAACTGGGAACCTCTACCTATCACTATTAACCTTAACCTTAACTTAAACATTTCATCACTCTAAAATCTTAACCATTCACACCACAACATCACACTTCCCAACTCGGCAGTCGAGTATGGAACAATATAATACATGGCTGAATTTTATTTACAGAGTGTTGTAATCAGTGAGGGGTTGAGGGGTTTGGTGGAATCCGAAGATGGGGGATTGCACTCTATAGATGGGTGAGGTGCTGGAACGAGAGGCTCTCCTCTTCCATTTCCTCAACCTGAGGGTCTGCACTAGGACGATGAGGATCGCGATCACCAACAGTGATTCGATTATGTAGGACATGGAGTACCACGTCATGAATTTAGTACACCAGGTCTGAACCTCGCTGATCAGAGCTGAGCACTGGGGGTTTGCTGTACTAACATTTACGGTGGGGGTTGTGGGGGAAACGTGTCTTGTTTCCACACATATACATATGACATTAAATAGTAATAAGTGGGCTTCCATCATTTTGCTGTTCTTCCTCTTTCTCTTCCTTCTTCCTCCGGTATTGACAATCCTGGCTTCGACCTCTGTCTCGTCCTTTGAAACCTTTGGGATCAAGCACAGTATCTGTCAATACACAGTTTAAGACCTTTACTTGTTAGTGCATCTGTCTTTCAAAACCCAATTGACCCTTTAAAATGACTGGCTAAGTCACGCCCTGTGACTCCCCTCATTTTTTTTTTTTCAAAAAGCGAATTTAAAGACCAGCATACACCTAACAATCCTTCCTTCTGCGAGCCGTCTCGCAGGCTTTGCTGATTTACCATCCGAATGTTCCCGGATGTAAATAGCATGTGGGATGGTGGCCGAAGGGCTACCTAACGTAAAATGAAAACAAACTTGGAAATAAACATCCGAATGAGTTGCGTATGGGCCGCTACGGGTATGAGTTGGATGGGATCCCCGGGTAGGGCGTGCTGTGCCATACCCGAGCTTGGCTGACCAAGGGTTGGTTCTCAGACAGGGCGGGTCCTCAGTGCCGTTTGTCCACTGCCTGAGTAACCTGGAAAAACGGGTACGAATGTGTTTACCATGACTTGCAGCCTCTATTTCGCCGAATAGAGGGGCACCTAAAAAAACCAAGGGAGCCAAGATGCTCCAACTGAGGACATGAGCTGGTCTTCAGATATTTTAGACGATACGGTGAGCTGCTCACCAGGCTGTCACAAGTGTTACAACTTTGGAAAAGATCTCCAATCAAACCGAAGTTCTCAAAGGTATCTGCGGACAAACTAACGTGCATGTGAGGTGGTCACAATCTTTTCAGCTGAAAAGAAGATGTCCATCCTCCAGCTGAAACATTTACATTCCTGAAAACAAACAAACATAAAACGAAGACAAACATACGTGCAGGTTCCATCAGAAAGGACATCGTTTCCCTCAAACGATTCCTATCTTACATCATCTGGACACCTCACTTTGATTCTGCCTCTGTGAACAGGGTCACAAAGGGGTTGCCGTGTCGGGAGTCAGACACCGTGTCGTCCTGCTCTCCCGGATCCCACACCCTTGTGTGGATCAGGCATGCTATTTTGGAGTTGTGTGACCGGGGGTCACTTTCATCATTGCGGACAAGTCTGTAGGAATTGTCCCTGTGCCATTGTGTGGCGTCGAGTGTGTTGTCGGGGTAGTCGGGGTTGGGTGGTGGTTCTGGATGTTTGAGGTAGGTGACTTCCATGGGGTCACTGGAGTCGGGGTCGTAGTTGGTGCAGTGTGGGCTGTATGGCTGTGTGCTGTCGCTGTCTTCAGAGTCAGTGTCAGTCCTGCTGTCTCTGCTGTGGCAGCTTGTGGGCGTGTCGGGGCGTGGTCTGTCGTGGTCTGTGGGCGGAGTCGTGGGCGAGTCCGTTGATGAACTGGTCTGTGAGGGGGATGGTGGAAAAGTGTCTCTGGTGGGCGGGGTGAAGTGTTCTGCTGCATCCAGCAGGACATGGTGAGCATGGTTGGCCTGTGTTCCATAAGCCTTTAACTGGTTTATATGGAACCACGCGGTCTTCCCATTAGGATACTTTATCCTGTAAACGGAGGGGCTAATTTTGTCCGAAATTGAGTAGGGTCCGGAGTATTTTGGAGCCAAAAAACTGCTGGGGTTATAAACAGATAACATTACCTGTTGCCCAACCTGGAATTCTGTGGTGTGTACGGTCTTATTGAAACAGGCAGTCCGTTGCTGTCGGCGTTTCCCTAGCTGGACTGCGGCTGCGATCTGTGCAGACCTCACAGTCTCAACTAGATCTTTAACTGCCTTTTCATGTGTGAGGGCCGTCACTTCGGGGCTTGTCATGTCCAGTCCTAAAAGGAATTCTGTACCTTTCATAGGGCGTCCGGTCATGAGTGTGTGTGGTGTGTATCCTGTCGATGTGGAGACAGTGTTCCTTATGAACATAAGTGCAAATGGGAGCACTGAATCCCATGTGGAATTGTTCTCTTGAACCATTTTTCTGAGGGTAGTTTTTAGGGTCCGATTCATGCGCTCCACAATCCCGCTGGACTGTGGATGATACGCAATGTGAAAATTTTGTTTGATTCCGAATATTGTCAGGACGTTCCTCATGACCCGTCCTGTAAAGTGAGATCCCTGGTCCGAATCGATACTTCGGGGTAAACCCCATCTCGTGAAGATTTGGTGGGTCAGGATCTTTGCAGCTGTCTTTGCTGTATTTGTTCGTGAGGGAAATGCCTCTACCCATTTGGTAAAGGTATCTATCACCACCAGAACGTATTTATAGCCATTCCTACAAGGGGGTAATGGACCTATAAAGTCGATCTGGAGGTTTGTCCAAGGGCCGTTAACTGGGCGAGTATGCCGAAGTTGTGCTTTCTTAGAATACCGCTCCGGGTTATTCTGAGCACAAATCAGGCAATTCTCTATGTAATGTTTGACATCAGTCCTGAGATTAGGCCACCAACAGAGTTGCCTGAGGTGCCTCGTTGTTGCATCAATTCCCTGATGCCCGTGTCCGTCATGGAACAAGGCAATCATCTGATTCCTGTCCTGCTGTGGGACCACATAAAGTCGGTCCTTAACGATCACACCCTCATGTGTGGTCAGTGCGTGTTTAAAGTGCTCGTAAGCAGGCACAAAGTTTCCCTTGAAAACCTCCCTGAGGTCTCCGTCCTGTTTTTGTGCTGCCACGAGATCTTTAATATCAGTCTGTGAGACTTGGACTGCGCTCACAGGGGCGCTAGCTGGTGCGCCAGCTGGGGGGGTCCATAAGTGTCCTCTCCTGGAACCTGCCTTAGCCAATGCGTCGGCTTTTACATTCCCAGGGGGTGATGACCTATGGTGGCTTCGTACTTTTATTATGCCGAAGGTCCTGTCCTTCGCTTTTGCTAAAATATGCTGGAGTAGAGGGGCTGATGGAAGGGGTTTTCCGTCTGCGGAGACAAAACCTCGTGTCCTCCACAGGGGCAGAAAATCGGTTAAACTGTTACAGACATATAAGCTGTCTGAATATATGTCTGCTGGGCTGGGGAAAGAATCGGGGTGGTCCACTATGTACGCTATGGCTGCTAGCTCTGCTGCCTGCGCGCCTAAGTGACCTGGTAACTTAAGAGCTATCTCTTCGAGAGCGCGCCCCTGCGCGTCCTCTACATAGATGCCGCATCCTGTGATACGCTCACCATTTAAAACTGTGGAGGAACCGTCTACATAAATCCTCAAGGGTCCACACGTGTCTGTGGGCTGGGGGCTTTGTTTCGGGTTCCCTATCTTCCTGGGGGGTGTTTTGGCTAAAAAGGGTCCTGTGTTATGCAGGGGAGCTACAATTTCACAGTCATGGGGCTGTCCGGGGTATTGGAGGTTGTCTGCTAAGTATGTGTGGGTGCGTGTCCGTTTTACTGTAATGTCCCGTCCTTGTAAAAGTAGGGTCCACCTAGCTGCCCTAATCTGGCTAACTGAACCGTCCTTCAGTCGACCGTCTAGTAGTAGCTGTGTGGGTGTGTGTTCGGTTAGAATGGTGATGGGGTTGAGTCCGGTGATGTATGAGAAATACTGTACTGCCCAGAAGACAGCAAGGAGGTGCCTCTCACAGGCCGAAAATCCTTGTTCTACCGGGTCTAACAGTCGGGAGGCATAAGCCACTGGTCTTAGCTGCTCGTGCCGTTCCTGAAGCAACACGGCCGAGAGGGTCAGATCGGTGCTCGCTACCTCGATTGCGTACGGTGAAAGTTGGTCGGGGACTAGCAGCGCGGGTGCTGCACTAAGGGCTCGTTTCAACTCTTCCACAGCGCCTGTATGCTGCGGAAGCCATTCCCAGGGGGCTCCTTTCTTAAGGAGGTCTGAAAGTGGGGCGGCTTTTGTCGCGAATCCGTCTATGTGGTTCCGACAATAGCCAACCAGTCCTAAAAACGACCGGAGGGCTGATACATTCTGGGGAAGGGGCAATTTGACGATCGAATCAATTCTTTTGAATTCGATCTCGCGTTTGCCGTGCGTGATGACTGATCCCAAATACATCACTTTACTTTCCAATATTTGGGCCTTTTTCGGGTTAACTTTACAGCCAATTTCAGTTAAGAGTTCCAGGAGTTCGGCCAGAAGCGAAATGTGCTCTGCCTTTGTGTCTGTCTGCAGTAGTAGGTCGTCTACATACTGTACCAGACATTCGGGTCGGGAAAATTTTTCTAATCCACTTGCCAGCTGTCGGTGGAAAATGGAGGGGGAATTGTGGAATCCTTGTGGGAGGCATGTCCACGTGTACTGCTGAGTTTTGAAAGTGAATGCGAATTTGTATTGGCACGCTTTTGCCAATGGTATTGACCAGAATCCATTACTGATGTCCAATACCGTGAAGTACTTGGCGTTGAGACCCTGCTTGAGCATGGTCTCGGGACTAGTAGCTACCGTTGGGGCTACTGCGGGGGTTACTTTGTTGAGTTCCCGATAATCGATGGTCAGACGCCATGATCCATCGGGCTTCCTCACTGGCCAAATAGGGGCATTGTTGGTGGAGGCTACCGTTCTCAGTACACCTTGGTCCAACAAGCTGCCTATAACTTTTTCTATTTCCACCTCTGCTTCAAGGGGAAATCTATATTGCTTTTGCGGTCGGGGGTCCTGTCCGGTAACATGAACTTGTCCAGTCATTCTGCCACAGTCATGACGGTGACTTGCAAATGCTGTCCTGTGTTTGTTCAGTAGGGCCTTAATTTGTCTGTCGGTGTGGAGTGTAGTCAGGTCGAATGAGTACTCTCCCACTGCGCTAATCCGATTAGCGTAGTCTCCTACTGTGAGGGTGGCTGGGGCTCTGTCTGATCTCGCCATTCGCCAGACACACTGGTTCACTGGGTCGAACGACAAGCTGTGAGCGTTCATAAAATCTATCCCCAGGATGTGCTCTGCTGTCCGGGGAAGATTTACTAAAACTACGGGGTGTCTTGTGCTAATGTTCCCTAGCTGGATCGCTACGGGTGCTGTGATATGTCCCTGCTGCGAGTGTCCGGTGAACCCGCTAAGTGTGATGGTGGAGGTGGTCGGCCACGTGTCTGCGTGTGCCGTGGTTGTGGAGTTAATGGTGGTGCGGGATCCTCCTGTGTCCCACAGTAACTCTATGGGCTTCCCTTTTACTCTCGCTGTGACTACGGGTCTCCCTGATGGATCCCATAGTGTGTCACAGACCCAAGTGGGGGAGCCCGAACACCGTCAGTTCGTCTCGTCCACATTGGTGGGTCCTGACTGTACTGCTACATTGTGGATGGGTTTTGCCTTGTTGCGGTTCAGAGTGCCTGTCTGCTGGCCTCTCTGAGATCGCTGGGGTGCATTACACTCTTTTGCCCAATGCCCTAACTGTCCACAGTTATAGCATTCCTGTCCTTTCTGTTGAGGGCTGCTCTTGCCTTCATTTACCCATGCAGGCTTCTGGTGCTCTCTGACTGCTTGGATATCTGCAGCAGCCTGAGCCTCTTCTGGGGATCTAACCTTTCCTTTTGCCTGAAGCGATTGCTCCCAAGCGCGGGACAATCTTTTCAGGACCCATTTTTCGTTATGGGCCTCTTCTGAGGGGTCGTAACTATTGCAAGCGCTCTGTCCTGCTTCTGTTGCGTGTGAGATAATTGTGCGCGTCCACTTAACCATGTTTTCACGGGTTAAATGCGCTCTATCTAGCTGTCCGAAAACTGCGCTGAAATGAATCCACAGCCTTCCTGCGAATGCTGTGGGGTGTTCGGATCTCTTCTGCCTGCACTTATTCAAACCTTCTACGGGGTCACCTCTATTGTACCCGATGGCATCTAAAATGGCAGTGTGCATCTCCTCTAGGCTGCCTCCTGCCACGTTTTGTGGGTCGGGGAGGGCTGCCACTACGCTCTGGTCTAAGCTCAGCACGGTGAGCTTAACCTGCTCTCTCTCATCCAGGCCGTACATGGTAGCCTGCTGTTTTACTTTAGCAAAGAACTGGTGGGGGTCTGCGGTGGGGAGGAACGGAGTGATCTTTTCACAAGCGTCCCTTAGCTGGGTTACTGTTAAAGGGGTGGTGTAAGTTATGTCTGGGGCGCCTTCTGATTCGGCTTTCCTCTGTGTGGTTACGGGATTCATGGGTGCGGTTATGATCTGAGCTGTGGGGGGTTGGGGTGCCTGTCGTTTCTGCTGAGCTGCTGGCGCACATGTTCCCTGAACATAACGCTGCGCTGTCTCGCTTAATTCCTGCCAATCTGGGGCGTTTTCCCCATCTAACTGAGCTCCAAAGGTGCTTTGGAAGCCATTCTGCACCGAAAGCAGAGATTGCAGTTCCGCAATCTGTTTCCTGCATTTCGCGTGGTCAACTGTGCTTTGTCTTTGTTCGGTCGTTGCAGCGTGGAGTGCTCTCAAAGCTGCTTTGAGATCGGAGCATTGCCTCTGCAATGCCTCCACCTGCTTTTCCGATTCCTGTCTTATCAGAACGGCACGTTGCACGTCCTGATAGGCTTTCTCATACTGGGTCTGGGAACTGTTCAGATGAGCTAGACAAGACTGGTGAGCCCTCTTGGCATCATCCACCTCTCTATCCTTCTCTGCCAACTTCCCTTTTAATTCCAGGTTTTCTTTCTCGATGTCCCTGACATCGACCTTACTCATTCGGTTCCTTTCCTCTAAATCTGCCTGGAGCGTCCTGATGACCTCCTCTGCGCCTCGCAACTGTGCCAAGCAGGACACAATCGCCATCGGCTTGCGTGCTTTACCTAAACTCTTTTTGTGTATTTGAGAGAGGTTCTCCCACCAAGTATGACCTATACTTCCGGGACCTGTCTCCTCATTTGCACAAAACTCTTTCCAAAGGGGCCATCCCTTTCCCTGCAGATATTTGCGGAGTTCCAGCTCCCACGTGGGACACTGGCCTACTCTGCTACTGCTGCTGGTCGCTGCGACCACAAACTTTGCTGGATCCATCAGACGTTCCATTGCCTGCATGGCCATTTCCTCTGACTCTCTTTTTATAATTTGGAACAGGGGGTTGCTGGGGTGGTGTTTCGAGAAAAGGGTACGGCTTACGCTATTTTCCGATTACAAAACTACCGAAAGTTTGTCGCAACAAAAAGCTTTCAGTTTTACCTTACAGCCCTGTTAGTACGCATGCACTAAACACACTTCCGAATTTCGCTTATTATTTTGAACACCTTGAATACTTGTGATCTCTTTCTTTCTCTGCAATTTGGAGTTCTGATTCAAATTTCAGGGTCCTGGACACTGTGGTGTTTCCACTTACAACAGGGTCCCGGCGGATGTCGCCACTAAATGTTGCACGTTTTACTATGGGCGTAAAACGCGTTTATTGGAGTGTATTAACACGCCTCCGAGTTCGACGTGTGCTTAACACTGCTAGGCTCTGTTCTATGTAATTATTTAGCTCTGGAGTCGCCAGTTGCCGTATAGGCAACGTCACAAGTATTCCAAGGTCAAGTTCAAAGTAATAAAGACGATACACCGATTAGTCAAGTTCAAACGATCAATATTTATTATACAGTTAATAATAAATACTCATGCACACACACTAAGAGACTAAGCTACAACTAAACATAAGCAAACAGAATACTTATCTAACAGGAACAGGCAAGGTCAGAGAACGAGGCCTTCGTCCTGGTTTTGTCTGCAGCCTTCAGCAAGCGTTCTGGCACTTGGGAGTCTAGCGGGCTTGGATCGCGTAGCGAGCGTTGAACTTACGGTTTCGGCGGCTGGTGCTCAACGGCTGGAGTCAGGATACCAGGTGTCAGTCGGGGCCGGAGCACGGGTTTAACAGACCGGACAACACGAGGTCCCTATCTTTTATAGGGGTTCCGTTGTCCTTCCCTCTTCTCGGGCGGGCTCTACCTATTGGATCAATTTCTTATCGATACTGGATTAATTCCCCAATGCGAGGGGGTCTCCGTGATGGAGGGGGCGTTTCTTATGTCCTTTTGTTTGGAGGTTTCTGGTGCCTCGATGTCTGGGTCTTGATTGGAATGTGTCCATTCAGAACCAAATGTATCTATTGTGTGGGTGTTCAAGTCTGATGGCCTCATTAGCATGCAAAGCGTTTTGCCATTTGCACCTAGCTAAGGTCTTTTCACCTGAGCCCAAACTGGTTTCTGCTGCTGCAGAATGCAAACTGCTCTTTGCAGACTGCTGTTCTGGCTGAACTGTCTGTTTCCCAGCAGCCTTCCATTTTAGTTTGGCTCAGTGTCCATTTTGCGTGGCCAGCATGGCTACACTCCACACAGTGACCCAAGCCGGGAATCGAACCTGGGACCTGGGAGCTCTGAAGCAACAGTGCTACCGTGCCGTCCACACAAAACAAAAAAAACTATGAACCATAAACTAGATATTTGCAACATTACTCATTGGTGTTTAGATGAATGAATCTTATCGAAACATTTTGAGGGGGCTTGACAGAGTAGATGCTGAGAGGGTGTTTACCCTCATGGGGAAATCTGGAGCACGCCGGCACAATTTAAAAATAAGGGTCCCCAATTTCACCCATTTAAGATTGAGATGAGGAGGAATCTCACCTCAGAGGGTTATTGATCTTTGGAATTTATTTCTCAAGAGAGTGGTGGAGGTTGGGTCATTGAATGTATTCAATGCTGACTTAGTCAGATGTTTGATTTACAAGGAAATCAAGGGGTATGGGAGGGTTGGGGCAGTATGCACGCAGATGGCCACAATCGAATCATCAAAGAACAAAGAACAAAGAAACGTACAGCACAGGAACAGGCCCTTCGGCCCTCCAAGCCTGCGCCAACCATGCTGCCCATCTAAACTAAAATCTTCTACACTTCCGGGGTACGTATCCCTCTATTCCCATCCTATTCATGTGTTGTCAAGATGCCCCTTAAACATCACTATCGTCCCTGCTTCCACCGCCTCCTCCGATAGCGAATTCCAGGCACCCATTACCATTTGTGTAAAAAACTCGCTTCGTACATGTCCTCTAAACCTTGCACCTCGCACCTTAAATCTATGCCCCCTAGTAATTGACCCCTCCACCCTGGGAAAAAGTCTCTGACCATCCACTCCGACTATGCCCCTCATAATTTTGTAGACCTCTATCAGGTTGCTCCTCAACCTCCGTCGTTCCAGTGAGAACAAACCGAGTTTACTCAACCTCTCCTCATAGCTAATGCCCTCCATACCAGGCAACATCCTGGTAAATCTCTTCTGCACCCTCTCTAAAGCCTCTACATCCTTCTGGTGGTGTGGCGACCAGAATTGAACACTATACTCCAAGTGTGGCCTGACTAAGGTTCTATACAGCTATACAGCTGCAACATGACTTACCACTTTTTATACTCAGTGCCCCGGCCAATTAAGGAAAGCATGCCAGATGCCTCCTTGACTACCTTCTCCACCTGTGTTGCCCGTTTCAGTGACCTGTGGACCTGTACATCTAGATCTCTCTGACTGTCAATATTCTTGATGGTTCTACCATTCACTGTATATTCCCTACCTGTACTCGATGTTCCAAAATGCATTACCTCACATTTGTCCGGATTAAAGTCCATCTGCCATCTCTTTGCCCAAGTCTTCAAATGATCTAAATCCTGCTGCATCCTCTGACAGTCCTCATCGCTATTTGCAATTCCACCAACCTGTATGTCGTCCGCAAATTTACTAATCAGACCAGTTAGATTTTCCTCCAAATCATTTACTTATACTATGAACAGCAAAGGTCCCAGTAGTGATCCCTGCGGAACACCACTAGTCACAGCCCTCCAATCAGAAAAGCACCTTTCCATTGCTACTCTCTGCCTTCTATGACCTAGCTAGTTCTGTATCCACCTTGCCAGCACACCTCTGACCCCGTGTGACTTCATCTTTTGTACCACAGATGTTTAGCCTCCAATTCAACCGCAGCAATTCAAGAAGGCAGCTTGTCGGCATCTTCTCAGGGCAATTAGGGATGGACAATAAATTCAAGCCTTAACTACAATCCCCACATCCCACGTAGATTTTACAAAATAACTCTCGAGGTGCAGATCTTGCATTCCATCTTAATCTCAAATGTGAGTCTGACCTATCGAGCTGTTTCTATCTCTTGCAATGAATGAGATCACCTTTAATTATTCAAAACTCCAGGGAGAATAGGTCCAATTTACTCAATATCTCTGCACAGGACAACCCTCTCATCCCAAGCATCAATCCCGAGAATTCTTATCGCATTCCCTCTAAGGCAAGTATATGCTTCCATTGAGGTGGGGAAGGAGACCAAAAGTGTATACTATACATGGGTGTTGTCTCACAAAAACCTTGTACAACTTCATCAAGACTTAAGAACGTGAGTAGAATACCAGAAAAAGAAGGTGTAAACCATACAGCCCATTGAGCCTGCTCTGCCCTTCAATAGGATCATGGCTGATTTCTGTTTTTTGTTATGATCCCCATAGAGTTGGCAACAAAATGAAATGGAAACCTCCAGTTAATAGCTGACAGATTAATACGTCAATATTTCATGTCTTTCACTGTAACAAATGACTAAAAACACAAATAACTAAATCCTATTTTCTTTTTGCAGTGACTTTTTCCTTTCATATTTATCATACCTCACAATTTAAAGTGCTTAAAGGAAACAATCCACACTTACTCTCAGCTTCCAATGGTTTGTCATTTTGCATTATGCTGAGTAGTAATTTTGAGTAACCGCCTCCAAGTGTCTCAACTTAGTTCATGGAGAGTTTTCTAAATCTATTTCAACAGTGAGGCCTGTCCTTATGATTCCTCCCCTCTGGCCAAGTCAAGCTGAATATCCCTGAATCTTTGGATGAATGTATCCCTTTGACGAGAGACTAACTCCCGACTGCATCCAGCTGCGTAATTTACAAAGTCAAGCAGTCTTTCTTCTGTCTGCTGACCAAACAGAATTGCTGTTTGTCTGTGATGTTCACTGGTTTGCACAGAATCCTGCAATGTGATTGCAAAAATGGGTTCACCTCCACTCTTCCCCTTGGCAATGTGAAAGATATTAGACTTGCATCCAGGTAGAAATGACGATTAGCTATTATTCACCCTACTATCTTTCACCTGAGCAGTTTACGGCATAACTATTCAAAATTATTTAATGGTATGAACAACACCTTTCTGGGACTTTGGGAAATGCAAATTCTGCCATTTTGAATTCAGAAACTGCTGCCATTGTCTCCAACCATTCTCCTCCTCTGCTGTCAATTGTCCATTGAACAGTCTATAATGGCAGCATCACATTTTTTTACCTGTATCAATAAAATGCAGGTAACAGTTAGGATTTAAATTCCAGTTTCTCTCAACTTTTAAAATCCTTCCTTTCATATACATGAGAACTTGTTGTTTGCTTGTGTTGTCTTTTCCATTATATTTAAGTTCATATTGTTTCTGTGTCCTTCGCTAAAAGATGGCACAATTGATTCCATCTGTAAAGATTTGTCAAGAACAAAATTACTAACTTATTTTAGTCCCCCTTGACTTTGAATGCTAGTAACTGAAGGCCTGAAGGCTTCTCTATTTACCAGGCGGACCGCACGGCATCTTCAGGCAAAGCAAAGGGTGGAGGGGTTTGCCTCCTCATCAACTCCTCCTGGTGCTTGGATGTGGTGACCCTGGCGACCTACTGCTCCCCAGACCTGGAATACTTGACCGTAAAGTGCCGCCCATACTATCTTCCACGTGAGTTCACTTCAGCCATTATCACAGCGGTCTACATCCCACCCCAGGCAGAAGTGAGGAAGGCGCTGGATGAACTGTACACAGTCATAAACAACTATGAAACAGAACACCCGGAGGCCTTGTTCATTGTGGCCGGAGACTTCAACAAAGCCAACCTCAAGAGTGTATTGCCAAAATTCCACCTGCACATCTCCTGTCCCACCAGGGGCAACAACACTCTTGACCACTGCTACTCAAAAATCAAGGGCGCCTAACGTTCCATCCCCCGACCGCACTTTGGAAAATCAGACCATAAGACTGTGCTCCTTCTCCCGGCTTACAAGCAGAAACTCAAGCGGGAGAATCCAGCTAAGAAGGTTGTGCAGCGCTGGTCCGAGGAGACAGAAGAGCTCTTACTTGACTGCTTAGAGACAGTGGATTGGTCCATATTTAAGAATTCAGCGACTAACTTAAATGAGTATGCCACCAACGTCACAGACTTCACCAGCAAATGTGTGGACGACTGCATGCCAAAGAAAGCAGTACGTACGTTCCCCAACCGGAAACCATGGCTCAACCGCGAGATTGACTCCCTACTGAAGGACAGATCTGAGGCGTTCAAGGCAGACAACCCTGTCCTATACAAGAAATCCAGGTACGACCTCCACAAAGCCATCCGAGATGCCAAGAGAGAATATCAAACTAAGATAGTCACAGACAGACTCTCGGCGGTTGTGGCAAGGACTAAACAACATAACGGGCTACAAAGCGAAGCCGAGCAGTATCTCTGGCAGCAGCGCACCCCTCCCCGATGAACTTAATGCATTCTATGCTCGGTTTGAGCAGGTAACCAACAATCCGCTGTTGAGTGCCCCAGCAACCCATAATTCACCCATACCCACCATCACAGTTTCAGACGTCAGATCGGCCTTCCTGAAAGTGAACCCACGGAAGGCGATGGGCCCGGACGGGATCCCTGGTCGTGCACTCAGAGCCTGTGCATACGAGCTGGCAGAGGTATTCACAGACATCTTTAACCTATCCCTACTCCACTCCGAGTTCCCCACCTGCTTCAAGAAGACCACCATCATTCCGGTACCAAAGAAGAACCAGGCAACAAGGCCTCAATGATTACCGCCCGGTGGCCCTGATGTCAGTTGTAATGAAGTGCTTTGAGAGTCTGATCATGAAGCGCATCACCTCCATACTCCCGGAACACCTTGACCCACTTCAATTCGCATACCGTCGCAACCGGTCCACATCAGACGCCATTTCCCTAGCCCTACACTCATCCCTAGAGCATCTCAAAAACAAGGACTCCTACATCAGACTCCTATTTGTTGACTACAGCTCCGCCTTCAACACCATAATCCCAGCCAAGCTCATATCAAAGCTCCAAAACCTAGGACTTGACTCTCCACTCTGCAACTGGATCCTTGACTTTCTGACCAACAAACCACAGTCAGTAAGAATGAACACCAACACCTCCTCCACAATAGTCCTCAATACCGGTGCCCCGCAAGGCTGTGTATTAGGCCCCTACTCTACTCCCTGTACACACATGACTGCGTGGCAAAACTTGGTTCCAACTCCATCTACAAGTTTGCTGACGATACGACCATAGTGGGCCGGATCTCGAATAACAACGAGTCTGAATACAGGAGGGAGATAGAGAACCTAGTGGAGTGGTGTAACAACTACAATCTCTCCCTCAATGCCAGCAAAACTAAAGAGCTGGTCATCGACTTCAGGAAGCAAAGTACTGTACACACCCCTGTCAGCATCAACGGGGCCGAGGTGGAGATGGTTAGCACTTTCAAATTCCTAGGGGTGCACATCACCAAATATCTCTCCTGGTCCACTCACGTCAGCGCTATCACCAAGAAAGCACAACAGCGCCTATACTTCCTCAGGAAACTAAGGAAATGTGGCATGTCCACATTAACCCTTACCAGCTTTTACAGATGCACTATAGAAAGCATCCTATCGGGCTCATCACAGCCTGGTATGGCAACTGCTCGGCCCAGGACCCCAAGGAACTTCAGAGAGTCGTGAATACTGCCCGGTCCATCACACAAACCTGCCTCCCATCCATTGACTCCATCTACACCTCCCGCTGCCTGGGGAAAGCGGGCAGCATAATCAAAGATCCCTCTCACCCAGCTTACTCACTTTTCCAACTTCTTCCATCGAGCAGGAGATTCAGAAGTCTGAGAACACGCACGAACAGACTCAAAAACAGCTTCTTCCCCACTGTCACCAGACTCCTAAATGATCCTCTTATTGACTGACCTCATTAACACTACACCCTGTATGCTTCACCCGATGCCAATGCTTATGTAGTTACATTGTATATCTTGTGTTGCCCTATTATGTATTCTCATGTATTTTCTTGAATTTTGTTTAATTCCCTTTTCTTCCCATGTACTGAATGATCTGTTGAGCTGCTTGCAGAAAAATACTTTTCACTGTACCTCGGTACACGTGACAATAAACAAATCCAATCCAATCCAATCCAACTGAGGAAATTATCTGTTGTAATGTATTTTACCACACATACTCAGCCTTTCATTAAAATATCTTATGGCAGCACAATGGCGCAGTGGGTTAGCCCTGCTGCCTCACGGCGCTAAGGTCCCTGGTTTGATCCCGGCTCTGGGTCACTGTCCATGTGGAGTTTGGACATTCTCCCCGTGTTTGCATGGGTTTCACCCCTACAACCCAAAGATGTGCAGGGTAGGTGGATTGGCCATGCTAAATTGTCCCTTAATTGGAATAATATGAATTGGTACTCTAAAATAATAATAAAAATATATCTTATATTGTCATCATAGTATTGACTTTATTTAACCTCTGTCTCTGATAAACCTGTTCAGATTTTTCTTTCTGGTCTCCATTCTCTTCCAGACGGTAGGCTCTTTACTGTTCACTTTCCAGTGCTGTGAGCATTTTGGATCATTTTCGCTGAATGGAGGGACCATCCAGTTAATCCTGGTGAGTTCAGGGGCTGTGGGGCCTTCAAACCATGTTCAAATATTGTGTGGAGACCTTTACATAACAGGGCCAACTGCAGCTTCAGCCTATCTATCCTGCTAAACACTTCCAATACATAAGAACATAAGAACTAGGAGCAGAAGTAGGCCATCTGGCCCTTCGAGCCTACTCTGCCATTCAATGAGATCATTGGTGATCTTTTGTGGACTCAGCTTCACTTTCCTGCCGAACACCATAACCCTTTATTCCTGTATTCATCAAAAAACTATCTATCTTTATAAGAACATAAGAACATAAGAACTAAGAGCAGGAGTAGGCCATCTGGCCCCTCGAGCCTGCTCCGCCATTCAATTAGATCATGGCTGATCTTTTGTGGACTCAGCTCCACTTTCCGGCCCGAACACCATAACCCTTAATCCCTTTATTCTTCAAAAAACTATCTATCTTTACCTTAAAAACATGTAATGAAGGAGCCTCAACTGCTTCACTGGGCAAGGAATTCCATAGATTCACAACCCTTTGGGTGAAGAAGTTCCTCCTAAACTCAGTCCTAAATCTACTTCCCCTTATTTTGAGGCTATGCCCCCTAGTTCTGCTGTCACCCGCCAGTGGAAACAACCTGCCCGCATCTATCCTATCTATTCCCTTCATAATTTTAAATGTTTCTATAAGATCCCCCCTCATCCTTCTAAATTCCAACGAGTACAGTCCCAGTCTACTCAACCTCTCCTCATAATCCAACCCCTTCAGCTCTGGGATTAACCTAGTGAATCTCCTCTGCACACCCTCCAGCGCCAGTACGTCCTTTCTCAAGTAAGGAGACCAAAACTGAACACAATACTCCAGGTGTGGCCGCACTAACACCTTATACAATTGCAACATAACCTCCCTAGTCTTAAACTCCATCCCTCTAGCAATGAAGGACAAAATTCCATTTGCCTTCTTAATCACCTGTTGCACTTGTAAACCAACCTTCTGTGACTCATGCACTAGCACACCCAAGTCTCTCTGAACAGCGGCATGCTTTAATATTTTATCGTTTAAATAATAATCCCGTTTGCTGTTATTCCTACCAAAATGGATAACCTCACATTTGTCAACATTGTATTCCATCTGCCAGACCCGAGCCCATTCACTTAACCTATCCAAATCCCTCTGCAGACTTCCAGTATCCTCTGCACTTTTCGCTTTGCCACTCATCTTAGTGTCATCTGCAAACTTGGACACATTGCCCTTGGTCCCCAACTCCAAATCATCAATGTAAATTGTGAACAATTGTGGGCCCAACACGGATCCCTGAGGGACACCACTAGCTACTGATTGCCAACCAGAGAAACACCCATTTATCCCAACTCTTTGCTTTCTATTAATTAACCAATCCTCTATCCATGCTACTACTTTACCCTTAATGCCATGCATCTTTATCTTATGCAGCAACCTTTTGTGTGGCACCTTGTCAAAGGCTTTCTGGAAATCCAGATATACCACATCCATCGGCTCCCCGTTATCTACTGCACTGGTAATGTCCTCAAAAAATTCCACTAAATTAGTTAGGCATGACCTGCCTTTTACGAACCCATGCTGCGTCTGCCCAATGGGACAATTTCTATCCAGATGCCTCGCAATTTCTTCCTTGATGATAGATTCCAGCATCTTCCCTATTACCGAAGTTAAACTCACTGGCCTATAATTTCCTGCTTTCTGCCTACCTCCTTTTTTAAACAGTGGCGTCACGTTTGCTAATTTCCAATCCACCGGGACCACCCCAGAGTCTAGTGAATTTCGGTAAATTATCACTAGTGCATCTGCAATTTCCCTAGCCATCTCTTTTATCACTCTGGGATGCATTCCATCAGGGCCAGGAGACTTGTCTACCTTTAGCCCCATTAGCTTGCCCATCACTCCCTCCTTAGTGATAACAATCCTTTCAAGGTCCTCACCTGTCATAGCCTCATTTCTATCAGTCGCTGGCATGTTATTTGTGTCTTCCACTGTGAAGACCGACCCAAAAAACCTGTTCAGTTCCTCAGCCATTTCCTCATTTCCCATTATTAAAACTCCCTTCTCATCCTCTAAAGGACCAATATTTACCTTAGCCACTCTTTTCTGTCTTATATATTTGTAAAAACTTTTACTGTCTGTTTTTATATTCTGAGCAAGTTTACTCTCATACTCTATCTTACTCTTCTTTATAGCTTTTTTAGTAGCTTTCTGTTGCCCCCTAAAGATTTCCCAGTCCTCTAATCTCCCAGCAATCTTTGCCGCTTTATATGCTTTTTCCTTCAATTTGATACTCTCCCTTATTTCCTTAGATATCCACGGTCGATTTTCCCTCTTTCTTCCGTCCTTCCTTTTTGTTGGTATAAACCTTTGCTGAGCACTGTGAAAAATCGCTTGGAAGGTTCTCCACTGTTCCTCAACTGTTCCACCATAAAGTCTTAGCTCCCAGTCTACCTTAGCTAGTTCTTCTCTCATCCCCTTGTAATCTCCTTTGTTTAAACACAAAACACTAGTATTTGATTTTACTTTCTCACCCTCCATCTGTATTTTAAATTCCACCATATTGTGATCGCTCCTTCCGAGAGGATCCCTAACTATGAGATCATGAATCAATCCTGTCTCATTACACAGGACAAGATCTAGGACCGCTTGTTCCCTCGTAGGTTCCATTACATACTGTTCTAGGAAACTGTCGCGGATACATTCTATAAACTCCTCCTCACGGTTGCCTTGACCGACCTGGTTAAACCAATCGACATGTAGATTAAAATCCCCCATGATAACTGCTGTACCATTTCTACATGCATCAGTTATTTCTTTGTTTATTGCCTGCCCCACCATCTCGTTACTATTTGGTGGCCGATAGACTACTCCTATCAGTGACTTTTTCGCCTTACTATTCCTGATTTCCACCCAAATGGATTCAACCTTATCCTCCATAGCACCGATGTCATCCCTTACTATTGCCCGGATGTCATCCTTAAATAACAGAGCAACACCACCTCCCTTACCATCCACTCTGTCCTTCCGAATAGTTTGATACCCTCGGATATTTAACTCCCAGTCGTGACCATCCTTTAACCATGTTTCAGTAATGGCCACTAAATCATAGTCATTTACGATGATTTGTGCCACCAACTCATTTACTTTATTCCGAATACTACGAGCATTCAGGTAAAGTACACTTATGTTGGTTTTTTTTACCTCTGTTTTGAATCTTAACATCTCCAGTTTTATTCCTTTTGTTATTACTGGGCCTATTCACTGTCCTCCCCTCAGTCACTGTACCTTGTACTGTCGCCCTTATGGATTTCTGACTATGTCTTCTCTGCCTTGCACTTTTCCCCTTACTTCCTTTTGTTTCTGTCCCTGTTTTACTACCTTCCAACTTCCAGCATTGGTTCCCATCCCCCTGCCACATTAGTTTAAACCCTCCCCAACAGCTCTATCTTGAAAACATTTGATGAAGGAGCCTCAACTGCTTCACTGGGCAGGAAATTCCATAGATTCACAACCCTGTGGGTCAACAGTTTCCTCCTAAACTCAGTCCTAAATCTACTTCCCCTTATTTTGAGGCTCTGGCCCCAAGTTCTGCTTTCACCTGCCAGTTGAAATAACCTGCCTCGACTTCCGGTTGCGGCTATGACCAGCTAAGTCGCACGTTTGGCTGCTCCTGTTAGGAAGGTGTTTTCGGGCCGATTGGAGGGCCCCTAACGGCGCTGGAACGGCAATTCCCGGTGGGGGAAGGTTCCCAGAGGAGAACCCCGAAAAATTTATGGTCGTCACCCGAAGTCGGGCAGGAAAAAAAGCGGCAGCAGCTCCCCGAAAAAAGCGGGGGAAGAAATCCAAAATGGCGGCCGGCGGCGCACCCGAGGACTGGAGGAAATGGGCGGAGGAGCAGCAGGCCGTTCTCCTGCGCTTTTTCACGGAGCTGAAAGTGGAGCTGCTGGAGTCGATGAACGCGACGACCACCAGGCTGATGGGGGCACAGGCGACCCAAGAGGCGTCAATTCGGGAGCTGCAGCAGGAGATGACTGTGAGGGAGGAGGAGGCCACGGTCCTCGTGGGAAAGGTGGAGGTGCACGAGGAACTCCACTTGAGATGGCAAAACCGATTGGAGGAGATGGATACCCGCATGAGGTGGAAAAACCTGAGGATCCTGGGCCTGGCAGAAGGGCTGGAGGGGTTGGACCTCCAGGGGTATGTGGCAGAAATGCTGGGCTCACTGATGGGGGCAGGGGCCGTCCCTTCGCCCCTGGAATTGGAGGAGGCCTACAGAGTAATGGCCAGGAAGCCAAGAGCAAACGAACCCCCGAGGGCGGTGCTGGTTCGGTTCCAGCGATTCAGTGACCGGGAGAGGGTGCTGAGGTGGGCCAAGAGAGAGAGGAGCAGCAAATGGGAGAACTCGACGGTGAAGATCTTTCAGGACTGGAGTGCGGAGGTGGCAAAGCGGCGGGCCCGGTTCAACCGGACGAAGGCGGTGCTGCATGCCAAGAGAATCAGATTCGGGATGCTGCAGCCAGCGCGCTTGTGGGTGACCTATAAGGACCAGCACCACTATTTCGAGTCCCCGGAGGAGGCGTGGGCCTTTGTCCAGGAAGAAAAGCTGGACTCGAACTAGAACCAGGGGATACTTGGCGGTCGTTGCCGCTCTGGTACTTTAAGCTGGACACGTGGCTTTCTTTTGGTTGGATTTTCACTTGGCCGTATTTTTGGACCCTTTTTGTTCTCTATAGCAGTTTTTTCTCTCTTTTTTCTGTTATTTATAATGTTATGTTGGGAGGGCGGGGTGGGGGGGGGGAGTGCCGGGGGTATGTGTTTCTTGTGGGGTTTTTGGTTGTTTTGTATTTATCGGTGTGAGATCGGGGACGGGGGTGGAACTGAAGATGGAGGGGCGGGGAGGGGCAGGGCAAAAGCGCGGGCTTTCCTCTGGTTTCCCGCGCACGGGGCAGAGGAGGGAGGGGGGTGGGAGTAAGGGGCGTGGTCAGCAATGGCTCCCTTTCCCGCGCTGGAGCGGGGTCAAGGAGGGGTGGTAAGGGGGGGGAACGTCCCCCATGCCGGGAGGAGCCGGAGTGTGGCAGGGGCAGCCGGGTCAGCGTAAACCAGCTGACTTACGGAAGTACTATGGAGGGTGCATCGCGGCTAGGAAGGGTCCTAGCCTGGGGGGGGAGGGGGGTGGGGGGGGGGGGAGGGGGAGGGGGGAAGGGGGGGGGCCACCGGGTTGCTGCTGAAAAGGCCAGGGAGGAGAAGTTGAGGACTGGAGGGGTGGGGGGGGGGGGGGGGGGGGGGGGGGGGGGGCGCCATCGCCATGGGGAGCGGGACAGAAAGGGAGGGCTGACTCGGGGCGAGCAGGAGACAGGATATGGCTAGTCGGCAGGGGAAAGGGGCGGGCTGCCCTTCGACCCGGCTGATCACTTGGAATGTGAGGGGGCTGAATGGGCCGGTCAAGAGAACGAGAGTAATCTCGCACTTGAAGGGACTGAAGGCGGATGTAGCAATGCTACAAGAGACCCATTTGAAGGTGGCGGACCAGGTCCGCCTGAGAAGGGGGTGGGTGGGACAGGTGTTCCACTCAGGACTGGACGTAAAGAACCGGGGGGTGGCGATCCTGGTAGGGAAGAGGGTGTCGTTCGTGGCGGCGGAGGTGGTGGCGGATAAAGAGGGTAGATATGTCATGGTGAAGGGTAGGCTGCAGGGGGAGAAAGTGGTGATGGTTAACGTGTATGCCCCGAACTGGGACGACGCTGGCTTCATGAGGCGCCTACTGGGCCTCATTCCGGACCTGGAGGCAGGGGGCCTGATCATGGGGGGGGACTTCAACACAGTGCTGGACCCCGTGTTGGACAGATCGAGTTCAAGGACGAGTAGGAGGCCGGCAGCGGCAGAAGTGTTAAAGGGGTTTATGGAGCAGATGGGAGGGGTGGACCCCTGGAGGTTTGGGAGGCCGAGGGCGAGGGAGTATTCCTTTTTCTCCCATGTCCACAGAGTCTATTCTAGAATTGACTTTTTTGTATTGAGCAGGGGACTGATCCCGAAAGTACGGGAAGTGGAGTACTCGGCCATAGCGGTCTCAGACCACGCGCCACACTGGGTGGATTTGGAAATGGGGGAGGTGCGAGACCAGCGTCCGCTGTGGCGCCTGGATGTGGGGTTGCTGGCGGATGAGGAGGTGTATAAGAGGGTCCGGAAGAGCATTGAAAGATATCTGGACATTAATGACACGGGGAAGGTGCAGGTGGGGATGGTATGGGAGGCCCTGAAGGCGGTGATCCGGGGGGAGCTGATCTCCATACGGGCACATAGGGAAAGGAGGGAGAGACAGGAGAGGGAGAGGCTGGTGGGGGAGCTTCTGGACGTGGATAGGAAATATGCGGAGGCACCAGAGGAGGGGCTGTTGGGGGAATGGCGTAGTTTGCAGGCTAAGTTTGACCTGTTGACCACCAGAAAGGCGGAGACACAGTGGAGAAGGGCGCAGGGCGCGATTTATGAGTATGGGGAGAAGGCGAGTAGGATGTTGGCGCATCAGCTCCGCAAGCGGGATGCGGCTAGAGAAATTGGGGGAGTGAGGGAGAGGGGTGGGAACATAGTGCAGAAGGGGCCAGAAGTAAATGGGGTTTTCAGAGACTTCTATAAGGAGCTGTATCGGTCAGAGCCGCCGACGAGGGGAGGGGGGATGGAGGGCTTCTTGAACAAACTGAGGTTCCCCAAGGTCCAAGAGGAGCTGGTAGAGGGGCTGGGGGCGCAGATAGGGTTAGAGGAGCTAGTCAAGGGGATTGGGCATATGCAGTCGGGGAAGGCGCCGGGGCCAGACGGGTTCCCGGTGGAATTTTACAAAAAATATGCGGATTTGGTGGGCCCTGTGCTGGTGCGAGCCTTCAACGAGGCATGGGAGGGGGGGGCTCTGCCCCCGACAATGTCGCAGGCACTGATCTCTCTGATCTTGAAGCGGGACAAGGACCCCGTGCAGTGTGGGTCATATAGGCCTATCTCGCTCCTGAATGTAGACGCCAAGTTGCTGGCAAAGATCCTGGCTACCAGGATAGGGGATTGTGTGCCAGGGGTGATACACGAGGACCAGACGGGTTTTGTGAAAGGGCGGCAGCTTAATACGAACGTGCGGAGACTGCTAAACGTCATCATGATGCCGGCAGTGGAGGGTGAGGCGGAGATAGTGGTGGCATTGGACGCGGAGAAAGCATTTGATAGGGTGGAGTGGAAGTACCTGTGGGAGACGCTGGAACGGTTTGGATTTGGGGAGGGATTTATTAAATGGGTGAAGCTGCTCTATTCGGCCCCGACGGCAAGTGTAGTGACGAATGGTAGGAGATTGGAGTATTTTGGGCTCCACCGGGGGACCAGACAGGGGTGCCCCTTGTCCCCCCTGCTCTTCGCACTGGCAATTGAACCGTTGGCGATGGCACTGAGGGGCTCAGGGGGGTGGAGAGGGCTGACAAGGGGCGGGGAGGAGCACCGGGTATCGCTATACGCGGACGACCTGCTGCTATACGTGACAGACCCAGAAGGGGGAATGCCGGAGGTGATGGAACTGCTAGCAGAATTCGGGGACTTTTCGGGGTACAAGCTAAACTTGGGTAAGAGTGAGGTATTTGTGATACACCCAGGGGACCAGGAAGAGGGAATCGGGAGACTCCCGTTGAAGAGAGCGGGAAAGAGTTTTAGATATTTAGGGGTGCAGGTGGCAAGGAACTGGGGGACTCTCCACAAGTTGAACTTCTCCAGGCTGGTGGAACAGATGGAGGAGGAATTTAAAAGGTGGGACATGGTGTCGCTGTCGCTGGTGGCAGAGTGCAGTCCGTTAAAATGACGGTCCTCCCGAGGTTTTTGTTTTTATTTCAGTGCTTGCCCATCTTCCTCCCTAGGGCCTTCTTCAAAAAGGTGACGAGCAGCATCATGAGCTACGTGTGGGCGCACGGCACCCCAAGGGTGAGGAGGGTCTTCTTGGAGCGGAGTAGGGAGAGTGGAGGGCTGGCATTACCCAACCTTTCGGGGTATTACTGGGCGACTAATGTATCGATGGTGCGCAAGTGGATGATGGAAGGGGAGGGGGCAGCTTGGAAACGAATGGAGAGGGCGTCCTGTGGCAACATAAGCCTGGGGGCCCTAGTAACGGCGCCATGGCCGCTCCCTCCCACGAGGTACACCACGAGCCCGGTGGTGGCGGCCACCCTCAAGATCTGGGGGCAGTGGAGGCGACACAGGGGGGAAGTGGGAGGTCTGATTGAGGCACCGTTAAGAGGGAACCATAGATTCATCCCGGGGAACATGGACGGGGGATTCCAGAGCTGGCACAGGGTGGGCATCAGGCAGCTGAAGGATCTGTTTGTAGATGGGAGGTTTGCGAGCCTGAGAGAGCTGGAGGAGAAATTCGGGCTCCCCCCGGGAAACGTGTTTAGACATTTGCAGGTGAAGGCATTTGCTAGACGCCAGGTGGAAGGGTTTCCCTTGCTCCCCAGCAGGGGGGCGAGCGATAGGGTGCTCTCGGGGGTCTGGGTCGGAGGGGGGAGGATATCGGACATATACAAAGTAATGCAGGAGGCTGAGGAGGCATCAGTAGAGGAGCTGAAAGCCAAGTGGGAGGGGGAGCTGGGAGAGCAGATAGAGGATGGGACATGGGCTGATGCCCTGGAGAGGGTTAATTCTTCCTCCTCGTGTGCGAGGCTTAGCCTCATTCAATTTAAGGTGCTACATAGAGCCCATATGACGGGGACAAGGATGAGTCGGTTCTTTGGGGGTGAGGACAGATGTGTCAGGTGTTCGGGAAGTCCAGCGAACCATGTCCATATGTTTTGGGCATGTCCGGCACTGGAGGAGTTCTGGAAGGGGGTGGCAAGGACGGTGTCGAGGGTGGTGGGATCCAGGGTCAAACCAGGATGGGGACTAGCGATCTTTGGGGTTGGGGTGGAGCCGGGGGTACAGGAGGCGAGAGAGGCCGGAGTACTGGCCTTTGCGTCCCTAGTTGCGCGAAGAAGGATACTGATACAGTGGAAGGACGCGAGGCCTCCAAGCGTGGAAACGTGGATTAATGACATGGCAAGCTTTATCCAGTTGGAAAGGGTCAAATTCGCCCTGAGAGGGTCGGTACAAGGGTTCTTCAGGCGGTGGCAGCCTTTCCTCGACTTTTTGGCTCAAAGATAGGGTGCAGAGGTCGCAGCAGCAGCAACCCGGGGGGGGGGGGGGGGGGGGGGGGGGAGGGGGGGTGGCAACAACAGGTGTGGTGGGTTAATTAAGGTTGTAATGCGGGCAACTTGTTCGCAGTTCATGTTTGATGTTAATTGTTGCTTTGTTTGTTTTTGTGGGGGGGAGGGGGGGAGGGACAGCGCGCGCGGGGGGTCGGGCGGGGGGAGGATATTTGTTAAGAGGGAATATTTTGTAATAGTCTATGGTTAGGTGGGGTAAATATTTGCATGTAAAAAATCTTTTCAATAAAAATTATTTTTAAAAAAAAGAAATAACCTGCCTCCATCTATCCTTACTATTCCCTTCATAATTTTATATATTTCTATAAGATTACCCGCATCCTTCCAATTGCCAACGAGTACAGTCCTAGTCTACTCAACCTCTCTTCGTACTCCAACCCCCTCAACTCTGGGATCAAACTAGTGAATCTCCTCTGCACACCCTCCAGTGCCAGTACATCCTTTCTCAGGTAAAGAGACCAAAACGGAACACAATACTCCAGGTATGGCCTCACGAACACCTTATACAATTGCAGCATAACCTCCCTAGTCTTAAACTCCATCCCTCTAGCAATGAAGGGCAAAACGGCATTCACCTTCTTAATCACCTGTTGTGCCTGTAAACCAACTTTGTGTGACTCATGCACTAGGATACCCTGGTCCCTCTGCACAGCAGTAGGTTTTAATATTTTATCATTTAAATAATAATCCCTTTTACTGTTATTCCTACCAAAATGGATAAGCTCACATTTGTCAACATTGTATTCCATGTGCCAGATCCTAGCCCATTTACTTAACCTATCCAAATCCCTCTGCAGACTTCCAGTATCCTCTGCACGTTTTGCTTTCCCACTCATCTTAGTGTCATCTGCAAACTTGGACACATTGCACTTGGTCCCCAACTCCAAATCATCTATGTAAATTGTGAACAATTGTGGGCACAACACTGATCCCTGAGGGACACCACTATCTACTGATCGCCAAGCAGAGACACATCCATTAATCCCCACTCTTTGCTTTTTATTAATTAACAAATCCTCTATTCATGCTACTGCTTACCCTTAACGCCATGCATCTTTATCTTATGCAGCAACCTTTTGTATGGCGCCCTGACGGAAGTCAAAAATGACATCATCACAAAAGCTCTTCAAACACCTTAGTGACAACTTGGACAACTAGAGGATATATTTTAAAACGAGAAAAGAAGCTTCTGTAATGGCCCGAGAGTACAGTAACCTGGACTCTTTAAACTGATATGGAGCTCAGTGTCTAGCAACACTCAGCAGGTGAAGGGAGTAATGTAAAATGGGTGGAAACGCTGGAAAATTGTATAGTATATCAGAGCATAAGATTGCACTCATTTTTATGCATCATTCGCAAACTGTCAGGTGTGTCCTGCATTGATTTAAAGTTCCACTTGAAAAAAAAATGGACAAGAATCTGACGAATGAGCCACTTAATTTTCCCATTGGGAATACCGAATAAGAAATTCTACCCTCCAATGAGTTGTATAATAGGTTGCTGCACCCTTTTTTCAAGGTTAATTCTCCTGCTATGGCATCGCAAAACTAACGTTCACTCATTGTGAATCTGTCATCAGTGAATGTTCACATAACAGAGTATTTACACTGAATGTTTTCCACCAGATAACGACCATGCAAGTATATTTTTAACACCATAGCTGCTTCATGGCAAACAAAATATTCCCTTTCCCCAAATGTTACAAAGATAATTAAAAGTTAATGCACTGAGCCTGGTTTCCAAAAATTAATTCTGTACGTGCTTAAGAACGAATACTATTAACCAACCAATAATGGAGGGATTACATGGAAAATAATGTAAATCTGAGCTCTTTAGGATTAATTGTATCATATATCAATGATGGATGATCCTCCCAAATCTACAGTCCAATATATAAAGATAGTGATTAGTTAGGATGTTGCTGATAAATGTTTACCAGAGGAGGTCTAAATTGTTTTAAATAAATTTGAGATTATTCTATTAAGCTGCAAGAGGAATGAATCTTTCTCTGGATAAATGATCCGATCAACAGTATTTTCATTCATTGGTGGATACAATATGTTGATAAAGGAATCTAGCTCTGGTATAAAGAGAGTTTATATATTTATCTGGTCATGGCCTTCAGGTGATAAAGTGTCATATCCTTTTATGTTCACACAGAATCATAGAATCCCTAATGTGGAGAAGAAGGACATTCGGCCCATCAGGTCTGCTCCGACCCTCTGATAGAGCACCCTACTTAGGCCCAATCCCACACCCTCTCTCCGTAACACCGCCAAGGAGCGTTTAGCACAGTCAATACAACTAACCTGCACATCTTTGGACTGTGGGAGGAAACCGGAGCACCCAGAGGAAACTCACACAGACACGGGGAGAAAGCGCAAACACCACACAGTCGCCCAAGGTTGGAATCGAACCCGGGTCCCTGGCGCTGCGAAGCAGCAGTGCTAACCACTATGCCACCATGCCATGCCACTCATGTTGATGTAATGCTTTTCATACATGAAAGGCATATCTCATCTCAGCCCCAGGAGTTCCTCAGGGTAATGCCCTTGCCCTAAACATTTTTGGCTGCTCCTAAATTACCTTTCCTGCAAATTAATGTGAAAGGTATCTTTGCTAATGATTGCACAATGTTCAGTACCATTCACAACTCCTCAAATACTGAAGCATGTCAGCACGTACATTCAGGCTCATGTTGATAGTGGGAAATAAACAGTTGCACCGCACAAGTGCCAAGCAATGACCATCTCCAACACATGAGAATCTAACCAGCTCTTCATCACTGAATTCCCTCACTAATGGGCTATATTTGACCAGAAACTGGACTGGACCAGCCATATAAATACTGTGCCTACAAGAGCAGATCAGGTGTTAGGAAGTCTGCATTGAGTAACTTACCTCCTGAATCCCTGAAGCCTGTCCATCATCAATACAGCTCAATCAGCAGTGTGATGGAATATTTCTTACTTGCCTGAATGCTCCAATATACAACTCGAACAACAGTCATGAATCTTGACACCATTCAAGACAAATACCCTTCTTGATCTCCATCATATCCACTAATTTATACATTCACTCCCTCCAGCTCAGGGTGAAAGTAGGGTATGTCACCTTTATGAGCAATGAATGCTGGGTTATCCAGCGAAGTCCACGTCCCTGGAATGGATTTTTAAAATTAAACGTTGCACTGCCACAACTGGTCAGCTCCTTTGACAACATTTTTGACACCCCTGACGTCTAGCACCTATAAGGACAAGGGCAGCAGATGCATAGCAACATCACAGTCAGCAAGTACCCCTTCAAGTCACTCAACATCCTGATTTGTCACCGATGATTCATTGTCACTGGATAAGTATCCTGGAACTCCCTTCCGAACAACACTGTAGGTGCATCTATACCACAGGTACTGCAATAATTCAAGAAGGCAGTTCACCACCATCTCCAGGGCAATTAGGGATGGGTAATAAATGTTGACCTAGTGAGTGATGCCCACATCAGATGAACAAATAAAGAAGCATGAACTCATGAGTGAAAATTATGATTCTCTGGACTTTGGGAAAATCAATTGTGCCTCATCTGAAAATGGCAGTCACTCCAAAAATGGCAGCAAAAGCAATACCACCATCATAATGGAATAAAGAAAACTAAGAAAAGTAATTAAATAACAAGACTTAAACAACAACAGTAACTGGGTGAGCTTATCCTTCTAAACCTACTTGATCCTTCATGATAATGTGAACAACCTTAGGTCCTATTTATTTAGCAACATGTATCCATGGGTCTTTAAAACATAAAGGCATCTACCTGCATGACCAGAGTTTGTGCGGTTGTGGTGTTCTTTGTGATTTTGTTATCAGAATAGATGTTGTAGTGTCCACAAAGACCACAGAAGAGTTCATTAACGAAGCTCGCTTTTATTACACTACTTATTAAAGATCGACCACTTCTATAGTAAACAATAATCTAGTGATCTACAATCCACACTCTACTAACACTGGTCTCTACACTCTATCTATAACTGTACTGCCCTCTCTCTCACTGCTCTCTCTAGCTCTCCTCAGCTCTCCCCAGAAGCCTGTGAGTACGTGCTTTATATATTTCTGCATCTAGCTCCATCTAGTGGTTATTTATGCTGTGACATTAACCCTTTGTATTCTGCACATGCCACGCAATGTCACAATGGTAGCTTTTGTCTGGAGAGATTTTTACCTTCTCACAGTGATTTGTGGGACTGTCACTTTCCAACATTGTTCCTGGTTGAATTTGCTATCTTTTCCCAGATTAGGTTACATCCAATGAGATGATCAACTGGCTCCAGGTTTTCACTACCGTGTCGACTTTCCCCACCACCTGGATTCAGAGGTTCCCTCTGGATATCCATGACCCAAAACTTGAGGTTTTGCCCCAAACAACTGTCCTTTATTATTTGATTTCTGTTCCAGACAGTTCAATAATATTTACACCAGTGATTGTTAACCACGTGCTTTAATTGTTTGGTTTCCCTGAGGAACAGAGAGGATCAGATGGTCGCCCTGTACTTGTCCGTTCTCTGTTCAGATAGCTGACCTGGCTATCCTCTATCCAGTCCGGCTGCAGCGATGGCCTTGAGTTTAACAAACACTGTGTTTAAATAGGTCCCAGACTCCCACCCTGCCATGTACACACTTTTTGATTGGTTCATTTCTCGGAGTCCATGATAGGTTGTTTTCTTTCATAACAACAGTCCATGATTGGTTCATTTTCATCACTGTTAACCCTCCCGAGAGCAGGACGATCCTGACAGCAAGTTTGGGCAAGCTTTTGCTGGATCTGTTGGCTTCAGCAATGTCTGTCTGTCCCAGTGTACATGCAGTTCTGCACCATAGAAGGGGCCCACCTCCACCACTTGTTCCCGATTCTACTAAGCAACCATTATGAAAGGGTGTTTGCAAACTGCTGAATTCTACTTATTCAATGATATTCTAAATAAACAGCAAGCATCAGGTGCATTACATTACAACATTACCGTTTGGTCTTATTTTGAGTTCTAAGCAGCCAACTTTACATGATGTTTATAATCAAAAAGGTCACAAATTGGGGGGAAGGGGGCTGTGGTGATTGTAGATCTGAGTAGATGCAATACAACTGAGCAAGCACTAGAGGGAGCATGGGAGAGCTATAAATACACAGGGACAGGAAGTGAGGACACACTTCACGGAAGGCAGAACTCGTAGCAGGACACAGATACAGACAGGCAGCATTTGAGGTAGCCATAAGTTAAGCTCTAAAGAGAGAACAAATTCACAATAAAGCATCTTCTCCAACTTTGAGACGACAAGCTTTATTAAGACATGAGGAACAACACATGGTACCAGGTTTGGCTTCAGACGCTTACTACAGGACAGCTCACTTGCAGACACAGAAAGAACAAAATGGCATGGAAACTCCTACTGGACATTGGACTTGGGAAGACATCGCTTATTCGAGGATGTGGCTTGGAACCCCACCTCAGCTGAACACGACCGGCAACGTAAGAAATGTCTGGAAAATGTTTAAACAAATGTTCGATTTATATATCATTGCTAATGATGTAGCAGCAGCCTCAGACAAAATTAAAATAGCAATGCTCATCGCAGGACATGAAGCTAGGAAAGTATATACTGGATTTAAATACTCAAAAGATGAAGACAGCAACAACTTATAAACAATACTAAACAAATTTGAAGAGTACTGTAAGGAATTTGAACAGCACGGTATGCTCAGAGGCCAAACTGCACAGAGACTGAGTGATGCAAAACCCTACAAACAGAAAGGCTTCAGTCAAGAAATCGCGAGTGAAAAGTACAGATCAAAAAGAAGAAATAACTTGAATTTTTCACAAAGCCAAAATGTTGAAATCCAGTCCAGATTGAATGGAAAAGGTAACTTACAAATTTCAGAAAGAAAAAACGCTGAAATCCACGATAAAATGGCGCCGCACCACATTTTACAGTTTTGGGGAAACAAAGAACTTAAAACTGCGTCTGCGCATGCACAGGAAACGGAAGCCGCACATGCGCTGTTACAATCACCCGTTTTGCGTTCTGCGCATACGCAAGCCGCGCATGCGCAGTTAAACAAAGTTCTTGTTGCTGATCGTTATGCGCATGCGCAAGCCGCACATGCGCAGTCTCAAAACGTTTTGGTCGCGGATCGTTATGCGCATGCGCAGTGGACACAAACCGCACAGTGAAGGAAGGCCGATTTGCACATGCGCAATTGATTCCTACGCATGACGTCACGAGCGTCATGACGTCTGAGCATACGGACCTCGCCTACTTAAAAGGGAAATGCCCGATAATTGAAAACAAGATACTTAAAGCGATAAAACCAAACTTTCTTGCCTCAGAGGACAAAAAAACACCTGAACTTAAACCAGCAGTTGAAAGCAACTCGCACAACACCCTGGAAAAAGCAGTCTGCACCACCCAAAGTGGAGAGAACAAAAAGAAATCCGAAACAAAAAAAGATGATTTGTTTTTCGAAGATTACTACTCAGACATGGCTGAGTTATTCGGATATGCTGATCACAGCATCAGCGGCACGGTCGCAAAGTTCAACACGAATCTACTCGTGGTAGATGAATCCAACCAAGATGATTTGGTTTTCGAAGAATACTACTCAGACATGGCTGAGTTATTTGGATATGCTGATCACAGCATCAGCGACACGATCGCAAAGCTCAACACAAATCTACTCGTGGTAGATGAATCCAACACTATGGTGCCATGGCAGATCGTCGATACATTGGATGACAGCCATATCCAAGACGAAGACGATGCCACACAGAGAGCACAGAAAGACTCCACAGAGAGAGCGATGACAGGCTCCACAGTGAAAGTGATGACAGACTCCAAAAGGGAAGCAAGCAAACACTCCCTGGTGAACACCATGCATGAACAAGACCATGAAGGTCAACCTGCCGTATCTGAGCAACCGCAAGCAGACTATGAAAGTCTAGCAAGCTCACATAAACAAGAAAAAGACAATGTACATCTACCCACTGCATGCGAAAACAGTGACAAGGTGATCACACTCGACATACAGGAGTTACAGGATCACAGCGAGACTGACAGTTCTCAGCTTGTCTGTACAGAAGCACAGAGTAGGGCCACCCAAGAGTCCAGAGAGACCACGCCAATAGAAACCATGCAGATTTTGACTCCAGAAGAGGAGCACCAAGAGTCCAGAGAGACCACGCCAATAGAAACCATGCAGATTTTGACTCCAGAGGAGGAGCACCAAGAGTCCAGTGAGACCACGACAATAGAAACCATGCAGATTTTGACTCCAGAAGAGGAGCACCAAGAGTCCAGTGAGGCCACATCAACAGAAATCATGAAGATTTTGACTCCGGAAGAGGAGCACCAAGAGTCCAGAGAGACCTCGTCAAATGAAATCATGAAGAATTTGACTCCAGAAGAGGAGCACCAAGAAAGCAAAGACGACGAATCAAATCCACCACAAATGACTGATGTCACCAGCATCAATGTAACATCAGATCATTCTCACCATTCACGAGACAAAACATTCAATGACTCAAATTATCCACACGGGATACTCATTGAGCATAACAAGAAAAACAAAAGCCAAAAGAAGCACAGCAGAAACGAGAACAAGAACAGAAAGAACAAAAGCAGCATGAAACACGACAAGAACAACAAAACTCGCAAGAAGCACTGCAGGAACAAGAACAACAACAGCACCAACAAAAACTACAAGCACAACGACAAAAATTACAAGAAGAACAACAAAACCAACAAGAAGCATAACAAAGATAGCGATAACAACAAAGACAGAAATGACAAAAACAGCAACAAGAACGGCAACGAAAACAACAAAGACAGGAACGACAGAAACAACAGCAATGAAACAACGACTTGTACAAAATGGTACAACTCTGCACATGAAGGACAATGCCACAGCACACTGCAAAACAATGACAAGACTACAAACATGCCACGGGATGACAACGAATCACATAAACTCACATCTGCTCCAGAACAAGCAAGCACATCAGCTTTCAAGGCAGATGACATAATAAATCAATACCACAAGCACAGAAAAAAGTCCATGTCAGTCAATATCAGTGGTTCGACCATGCAAACACCTTGGGATGACGCATTGGTTACTTAAAATAACAAGAACACCGACAACATTCACCACGTCAACAACAACAAAAGAAAAAACTCAGTGAACAAATTCATCAAGTTTGGACTCACAAATGTTTTTATTAAGATTGGACTCATAAATATAAATTGGTTTTGTAAAATATGCAATAGCACCATCTCTTGTATAGATACACATATCATAAGTAACTGTTTTGTACAATTTTCTTTAACGATGTACAGAAAATATGTAAAGAAAAAAGGGGGCATGTGGTGATTGTAGGTCTGAGTAGATGCAATACAACTGAGCAAGCACTAGAGGGAGCACGGGAGAGCTATAAAATCACAGGGACAGGAAGTGAGGACACACTTCACGGAAGGCAGAACTCGTAGCAGGACACAAACACACAGGCAGGCAGCATTTGAGGTAGCCGTAAGTTAAGATCTGAAGACAGAACAAATTCACAATAAAGCATCTTCTCCACCTTTGAGACTACAAGCTTTATTAAGACACGAGGACAGGGGCAAAGAACAATTGTTCTTGGCCTGTAACCAGTTGTTACTTGCCGTTTAACCAGTCACCTTCTGTGAACACATTTGAAGAAGTTAGCCAATGTTCACCTTTTTAATAATGTTAAATAGTAATTGTAAGCCTAGTTGTTCCTTATATCCATAAAACGCTTCCACAATATAATGATTATTTTATTGAAATCGAAATGCAGCAGCTGCCCACAACAGCTTGCCATACAATGAGTACATGAAGGAAAAATCAAATGTTTGCTGATAGTGGGATTAGGTACCCAATAGTACCCAATTCATTTTTTCCAGTTAAGGGACAATTTAGTGTGGCCAATCCACCTACCCTGCACATCTTTGGATTGTGGGGGCAAAACCCATGCAGACACTGGGAGAATGTGCAAACTCCACATGGACAGTGACCTTGAGGCGGGATCGAACGTGGGACCTCGGTGCTGTGAGGCAGTAGGGCTAACCCAGTGCGCCACCGTACTGCCCTGAAAGTTTGAATTTATGCTGCCTCACAAAGAGAGTCACCAGTTGCTGAATGTTGAGATTGGCACTGTCACAAACAAATAGATTTGTCTGAAAGTTAAATAAGTTACAATTGCAAGTTGTTAAGACTGAACTATTTGAACAGTTTCTAATTCACTATGACATGGTATCTGTGTGAGAAATGTGAAATTGCTCCGAGAGACCTTTCTCTACTGTTCAGGCATGTCTCAGTAGCTTAAATGCTGATTGCATAAAATAACAGTAAGAAGTCTCACAACACCAGGTTAACGTCCCACCGGTTTGTTTCAAACACTCAGGTGAATGGAAGGAGCAGTGCTCCGAAAGCTGGTGTTTGAAACAAACCAATTAGACTTTAACCTGGTGTTGTAAGGCTTCAGACTGTGCTCACCCAGTCCAACGCCGGTATCTCCATGCCATACATAAAGTAATAAACACATTAAATTACTATTTGTAGTTCTGGAGAGACCATTGTTTTTGTTGTTCCTTAATGAATTAACTTTCACTTCTTTTGTTAAATTTGCATCTGTCACTCTTTTCACAGATAGTCCCCATCTCAATCAATAGCAAACAGCTCAGGTAATTCTTTGGGATTTTAAATCACTTCTTCACAAATCCCCTGTGGATTAATAAATCTTTCCTTACATTGTGGTTACTGATTAATCACTGACTCAATAATGTGCGTGTAGGATGAAGGATCTCAGTTTTAAACCAAGATTCATAATTCTCTTTTGAGCAGAAAAATGCTGTGCTCAGTTCAATTATTCATGCTTCACACTTAATTCATCCTGATTGACACAAATGCAAATGGGTAAACAATCATAAGCAAAGACACTGAGGATATCTTAAATTCGGTGCTTGGGCTTGAACATGGCCGAACAGATCATTTGACCATTTTATAACATGACCGTACATTCCCACTCCAAACTCCAAAACCCAGCAGTCCAGTGGGCCCATGGCATATTGGTTGAATGCCAGTGGCAACGGGGTGGCATATTTAAGAGGTCCTCAATTGACTTTTGGGCAGGAAGGCCACCCACAAGCTTAATCTTATACATGACATGACCCCCCCCACCAGCTAAATTCGCCACAACATTACGAGTGTGTGTGTAGTGTGTGTGGGGAGGGGGAGCTTTAAATGCCGCCCAATATTCCAATCTCAACAGAAATGGATATATGCTTGAATGCACCCTTTCCAATTTCCAATAGAGTGGTTGGAGACAAGCAATGCCATCTTATTGTGATTATATGAGTCCAAATATGTCCAAGTGCAATACACTTAACTAGGGATCATAAAATTAGCTAGGTGAGTATTTCTTAAAGAGGTGCTGCTCTCCCTAAAAGGGCAAGCTTTTCATTGGATATGTGTCGTTAGCAATGCCAGTGTAGTGACCTGTATATCTGAAGGGTATGTAAAGGGTTAACATCTATAAGCAAGTGCTAGATAACCACTAGATGGCAGCACCACATATATGTATATAAGGTAAACTGAGAGAGAGTTCCTGCCTCTTCGTAACAGGAGTGACTAGGGAACAGAGTGTTAGAGATATAGCTTAGTGTGCAGGTGTAGTTGATCATTATATATAAACTTAATCTTATTTATCTAATCTACAGTTATAGTTATAGAAGAGTGAACAAACTCATAGTTAATTTAAAATTGTTACTCAACAAACAGTATTTGCTTTATTTGAAGACTTTGAGTGTTACTGATTGTGGTAAAAATATTGCTACTGCAATTCACCACTGTATTGTATTATGTTGATGCCCCTGTGGCCTCCACCTGTGGCTCTTCCCCCTCGGGGGTGGTATATAAACCTGCAGCCTGGAGGCCTTACTCAGTACAGAGCAGTCGCAGGCAGGCACAGATCTAGCTTATTAAAACCACTGTTCACTTCTACTAATCGTCTCATGTGAATTGATGGTCGCATCACTGATCATCAAGCATACAACCATTCTGGCAGTAAGCAAATGAGTAACAAGATATTACTAAACATAATATAACAGCCAACATTTGTTACTCATCCCGAGGTACTTTTGAGAGATGATGGAGAACTGCACCATGAATCGCTGTAACCCACCCAGTGTAACTGTACTCACTTAGGAAGGAGATTCCAGGTTTGTTAACCCAGTAACAGTAAATTAATGGAGGTTATAGTTCCAAGTAAGCATGGTTTGGAGAGGAGTAAGTGAATTTGGCGGTGGTGGTGTTTCCATGAGTCTGCTGATCTTGTCTTTTTAGGTGGTAGAGGTCTCGAGTTTGGAGGGAAAGAGCCTTGGTAAGTTGCTACCAACATCTTGTACATAGTACACACTACTGCCACTGTGCACTAGTGCTGAAGGGATTTAATATTTAAGATATTTGATGGGGTACTAACCAAGTGGGCTGCTTTTTCTTGGATGACTTTGAGCTTCTTGGGTATTGTCAGAGCTGCACTCATCTGGAAATGTGGAGATTATTACATCACATTCCTGACTTGTGCCTTGTAGTTGGTGGACAGTCTTTGGGGGATTCAGGAGATGAGTTATTCGCTGCACATCCCTCAGCCTCTCACCTGCTCCTGTAGACCCAATATTTATCTAGCTGGTCCAGTTTAGTTTCTGCTCAATGGGAAATCCCAGGATGTTCATGGTGGGATATTCAGCAATGATAATGACAAAGGGCAATGGTTATATTCTGCCTTGTTGGAGATGGTCATTCCCTAGCACTTGTGCCATAATGAATGATACGTGCCACTTATCAACTTGAAGCCTGGCTGTTGTCCAGGTCATACTGCAAGTGCATATGGATTACTTCAGTGCCTGAGAAGTTGTGAATACTATTGAACATTATGTGTAATCATCAGCAAATATCCCCACTTCTGACCAGAATTTGCAACATGGGGATTCGTGAGGGTAAAGTCAAAAAGGTTTTCCATTTGTGTTGGCTCTCTCCTCACTTGTTGCTGGCTTAATCTTGCAAATATGTCTTTCAGTATTTAACCAGCTCTGTCAGTGTTCGTGCTACACTTAATGATGTGCATTGAATTCCCCTATCCAGAGTACGTTCTGAGTCCTTTATTTCTTAAAGTTGTGGCAGGAACAAAGCACAGTAAAGATACATGGGAAACACTTCTCTCTTCCCAACTTGCACCTAAGGATGGGAGGATAGTGTGCTTATACAGAACTCATATGAAAGCACGCTTTTACGATGTGCCCATGTCAATGCAGTACATCAGTTTCCTTGTACCAACCTGCAAACATGGAAGGCATATTTCTATGAGGAACAAGGTGACTGTGAGCATGCTCCTCACTCTAGTGTATATTCATTAGAAGGTCACAACTCAGGAATAATCACCAAACTTCAAGGCAGCACAGTTCCAAGCATTGCTTACAGACATTTTTAGTTGCTCCATGCTGTTGAAGCTTCATGCACTTGGAGGTAGTGGATGTGAAATAGCCAATAGATTCCAGGCTGCCGTGCCCTAATGTCCTCCCCTCCCCTTACAATGGGATCAGCAGTCATGGATGCAAAGGTTCATTAGGAACCAAATCAGTTTTGCTATGATTAGGTCTTGTTGCCAATTTCCTCCCCCACCTAATGATGGGAGATGGTGGTGCAGTGGTAATGTCACCAGACAGGTGATCTAAAAATCCAGGCTAATGCTCTGGCGACATGGGTTCAAATCCCACCATGTCAGCTGGTTAAATTTGAATTCAGGCAATAAATCTAGAATACCATGAAACCATTGTCCATTGTTATAAAAATGCAATGTCCTTTGGGGAAGGAAATCTGCCATCCTTACCTGGTCTGCTCGGCATGTGATTCCAGAAGCACAGTAATGCTGTTGACTCTTAACTGCCCTCTGAAATGACCTACCAAGCCACTCAGTTCAATGACAATTACAGATAGGTAATAAATGCTGACCTTGTCAGTGATGCCCACCTCATGTAAACAAATAAAGGAATGTGGGCACTGAGCTCCCCTGCAACTGCCAAAAATCTCTGTTAACATATACAATGTGACCCTGACTTGTTATCCACAATCCTTTCAAAAGTTCTGGCACTCAATTTGCTTTATTAATGAATGCCTCACAATGGCCAGATACTTACAGAACATCTGAAATTCTAAAGAAAATAGATAATATTGATATAAGCAGGTAAATCTACTTAAGTTCTGGCAGCAGAAGTAGAGACCATGAAAACGAAAAAAAAAAACAGCCATACCCCAATGAGATTAGATTTATTTTTCACATAGAATTTTAGATTCACACCAAGGTTAATTTATGCAATGTCAATCAACTTGTCAAAGAAAACTGCATAGATATCTGGTCATAAAAAGAACTGAAGGTTTGAGGGATTATAGGAATAAATGATCAAATGCTTTATAAAGCACAATTGTTGCAATTCTAATGGGACACTTCAAATACCATGTACTGAATACAAGTGGACAATTGGATAGTTCGTTCGAACTGCGGTTCTCAAACTTTTTTGGTTGAAGGACCCCTTTTCAAATGGATAATGCTGCATGATACAATATGAAATTTTTGCTTGTACATGTTGTATTAAGAAATCATGTCATTATTTAGAGTGGCAATCTGAGGAGTATTTCAACAAAGTAGACAGTTATGAAACAGAAAAGACATATAATATTTTAAAAACAAGTGTGAATTCATTGACATTGCAATATCTGCCAACTCCACTGCTTTTAGTGTGGTTTAAGATCACCTTTTTCATGGTACAATCAGAGCACAGCTCACATCCAATAGAAATGGCTATTGGCAAAATCAGTGTTAATGAGACTATTTTGATGTTTAACTTTTGTGTTAATATTTTTTTTATTGTTTCCCATAAACAAATGAGTTTGCTTCCCTTCAATTCCAATACAGTGTATTCACTTGAGCATGACATTCTCAGGAATATTTTACAGACCCGTGTAAATCCAGCCCAGTTTCCCAGTGTCATTTAATCAAAGAAGGAATTTATATTATTGCAACCTGGTGGAAGATTTAAGGAAACTAAGCCAACAGCGTTGCCATAATTACAAGTATCAAATCAATAGGAGACTAATATAAACACAAAATGCTGGAAATACAGTCGAGACAACATTATAACAGCAATTGCTTTCTGCATGGCTCCAAATTGAATGCAATCTGGTAACACTGCAGAAGCTGATCTCCTATCTCCCCTTCCATGAAGCAGAAAGTAAGAATGAACCTCACCTCAGAAAACCAAGGCAGCCCAGGCGGCGCAAAGAAGGAGGAGTACTCGGGAGCTTCAGGAGTGGACATCTTGTCAGCTACTTGTGTGGGACTAACATCGATTCCGATTAGCTCATACAAAGCAGCCGGCTTTTATTCTTCTTTCCCACCAACTCCACTTTGTGCTTTTCTCTATCTCCCTCTCTCCCACTACTGAGAATACTTCAGAACCCGTGCTGGAAAGCTCCTAAATGCGCCCATAAGTCCGAGGACTCTAGATGTAGAAACAATGTTTCAGAAAGTGTTTACGGCAGAGAGATTGAGCAAGGACCTGTGAGTAGTTTTCTTTTCTGTGCTTCTCATTTTATCATTTTACATCAACATTGGTATCAGAGTAGGCCATTCAGCCGTTTGGGATTCTTCCACTCTTCAGTTCAATTGTGATTGACTTGTACTCATGTAATTTCAAGAAGGAATTAGATACAGCTCATGGGGCTAAAGGGATCAAGGGATATGGGGGAAAGGCATGATCAGGGTGTTGAACTCGATGATCTGCAATGATCAGAATCAATGGCGGAGCAGTCTCGAAGAGCCGAATGCCTCCTCCTGCTTCTATATATCTCAATCTATCTCCATGTTCCTTGATAACCTTCCTCAGCAAAAAATTGCTCTTTGTCTTATCAATTTTAGCCCAGCCCATTGCGGAGAATGGTGATAGCACAAGAGTAAAATTACATTTGTTGTTTTCCCAGCCTTGCTATGCTCTCATGCCCACCATTTTAAATGATTTTCTCGAGCTGGAGATTCAGCACCTCCCCATGCAAGTAGGGTCCTAATTAAAAGGAAAAACAGTCTGATAATATTAGGTTCACCAACCATATGCATTTTAATAGTAATTCATAAAGCCCACCCATTCTTAGATCTGCCAGGAAAACTGGCATAGGATTGGCATTTGAGGACTAACTCAACCTCAGTCATGCCTATTTGCAGTTAGAACTGAATGAAGATTCACAAAGGTTTCTGACGATTAGCACACATAAAGGCCTGTTTGAATACACCAGGTTACCCTATAGCATCTCTTCAGCCTGTATGATATTCCAATGCACAATGGAGAATCTGCTCCAGCGCAACCTCAAGGTTGCTACATAGAACATAAAATCCCTACAGTGTAGAAGGAGGCCATTTGGTCCATTGAGTATGCAATAACCCTTTGAAAGAGCACCTTAACCCACTTCCCCACCAGATCCCCGTACACTGTAACCCCACCTAACCTGCACATCCTTGGCCACTAAGGAGCAACTTTATCATGGCCAATCCACCTGGCCAATGCACATCTTTGGAATGTAGGAGGAAACCGGAGCACCCAAAGGAAACACATGCAGACACGGAGAGGATGTGCAAATTCCACACAGACAGTCACTCAGGGCTGGAGTTGAACACGGGCCCCTGGCGTTGTGAGGCAGCAGTGCTAACCACTGTGCCACCATGTCGCCCCTTGTGGTCTACCTGAATGATGGTCGAGTAACAGAAGCATCACATGAAGAGCACCTGGCAAGCTTAGAAGGGGTGCTGAGAAGGATTAGAGATGCAGGAATCCACCTGAAACGTGAGAAGTGCACTTTCCAAGCTCATAAGGTCACTTTCCTAGGGTTCAAAATGGACTCAAAAGGCCTGCAGCCACTTTAAGACAAGGCGAGCAATATAACAGAAGTACGAACACTTAAGAATGCAACAGAATTAAAGTCCTTCTTATGGACGGTAAGTACTATGGTCATTTTATACCCAAACTTGCAATGACATTGGCGCCACTACACTTGCTCTCGAGAAAACATCAGCGTTGGCATTGGAAGCAACCACAGAAGCAAAACTTCCAACACGTTAAGCAGGTCTCACAGTCAGCAAGTCTATTGGTCCACTTTGACCCGAGAAAACCCTTTATTCTGACCTGCGATGTATCACCATATGGGATCAGGACAATTCCATCCCATACAATGGAGGACAGCTCAGGGAGGCCAATTGCCTTTGCCTCAAGAACACTACCTGATGCTGAGCGTAAATACGCATTGATCAAGAAGGAAGGCTTTGCAGGAATCTACGGCATCAAAGAATTTCATCAGTATGTTTATGGACATTATTTCACAATAATAATGGTCCACAGCCTCTGTTGGGCTCCTTCCCGATGGTGATCTTTCAGGAAACACTGGAGGCAGGAAGGGTCCCAGAGGACTGGAAAATGGCTAATGTAACATCACTGTTTAAGAAGGGAGGGAGGCAGAACACAAGAAATTATAGGCCGGTTAGCCTGGCTTTGGTTATTGATAAGATTTTAGAGTCCATTATTAAAGATGAGATGGGGCAGCATGTGGCGCAGTGGTTAGCACTGGGACTGCGGCGCTGAGGACCTGGGTTCGAATCCTGGCCCTGGGTCACTGTCCGTGTGGAGTTTGCACATTCTCCTTATGTCTGCATGGGTTTCACCCCCACAACCCAAAGATATGCAAGGTAGGTGGATTGGCCATGCTAAATTGCCCCTTAATTGGAAATAAAAATAATTGGTTACTTAAAATTTAGAAAAAAAAGCAAAGATGAGATCGTGGAGTACTTGGAAGTGCATGATAAAATAGGACTGAGTCAGCACGGCTTTGTCAAAGGGAGGTCATGTTTGACAAATCTGTTAGAGTTCTTTGAGGAGGTAACAAGGACGTTTGACAAAGGGGATGTGATGCATTTAGTTTTCCAGAAGGCCTTTGACAAGGTGCCGCAAAGGAGACTGTTAAATAAGTTAAGAGCCCATGTTGTTAAGAGTAAAATCCTGGCATAGATAGAGGACTGGCTGACTGGCAGAAGGCAGAGAGTGGGGATAATGGGGTCTTTTTCAGGATGGCAGCCGGTGACTAGTGGTGCGCCTCATGTGAAGATGCTGGGACCACAACTTTTCACAATATACATTAATGATTTGGAAGAAAGAACTGAAGGCACTGTTGCTATGTTTGCAGATGACACAAAGATATGTAGAGGGAGCAAGGGGGCTGCAGAAAGACCTGGACAGGCTAGGAGAATGGGCAAAGAAGTGGCAGATGGAATACAATGTGAAAAATGTGAGGTTATGCATTTTGGAAGGAAGAATGGAGGAATAGTCTATTTCCTAAATAGGGAAATGCTTAGGAAATCAGAAGTACAAAGGGCCTTGGGAGTCCTTGTTCAAGATTCTCTTAAGGTTAATGTGCAGGTTCAGTTGGCATGTGGAAGGCAAATGCAATGTTAGCATTCATGTCGAGAGGGCTAGAATACAAGAGCAGGGATGTACTCTGAGGCTGTATAAGCCTCTGATCAGATCCCATCTAGAGTATTCTGAGCAGTCTTGGGCCCTGTGTCTAAGGAATGGTGTGCTGGCCTTGGAATGAGTCCAGAGGAGGTTCACAAGAATGATCCCTGGAATGAAGAGCTTGTCGTATGAGGAACGGTTGAGGAGTCTGGGTATGTACTCGGAGTTTAGAAGGATGAGGGAAGATCTTATTGAAACTTACAGGATTCAATGAGGCCTGGATAGAGTGGACATGGAGAGGATGTTTCCACTTGCAGCAAAAACTAGAACCAGAGGACACCATCTCAGACTGAAGGGACAATCCTTTAAAACAGAGATGAGGAGGAATTTAGTCAGCCAGAGGATGGTGAACCTGTAGATCTCTTTGCAGCTGAAGGCAGTGGAGGCCAAATCATCGAGTGACTTTAAGACAGAGATAGATAAGTTCTTGTTTAATAAGAGGATCAAGGGTAATGGGGAGAAGGCAGGAGAATGGGGATGAGAAAAATATCAGCCGTGATGAATGGCAGAGCAGACTCAATGGGTCGAGTGGCCTAATTCTGCTCTATAACTTATGGTCTTATGGTCTTCATGAAGACAAGCCTCTGCTAGAGTACAACAGTGTGCTTTGCTGCTGGCGGCCTACAATTGCATCTTTCAGGTTAAGTCAGGCACACAAATTTCAAATGCTGATGCTCTGAGTCCCACTTCCAAGGAACCAGGCACTCCCATGGCACCTCAGAAATCGCCCTGGCCCTGAACTTTCTGGACATCCTGCCAGTTTAGTCCGGTCACATAAAGCATAGGACACAATGTGACCCAGTCCTGTCCAAAGTGAAATGTACGATCTTAACCGGGTGGCACCACAATAAACATAAGTTAAGACCTGACCTGGCTCATAAGGACAAGCTCAGTTGTGAGGAGTGAGTCATAGGGGTGGGTGGAGGGGGGCGGGGGGGTCCCAGCGGATAGTACCACCACCAGCCTGAGAGCCTGAGAGCCTTCGTTGCTGAATTTCACAGTGTCCATCTGGGCCCAACAGATATGAAAATGCTTACTTGGAGGTACATTTGGTGGCCCAGCATAACTAAGGACATTGAACATATGGTGTACCAGTGCGACCCCTGCCAGACAGAGCAGACAATGCCATCAGAGGCCTATCTCCACCCTTGAGAGTGGCCTGATACTCCATGCAAAAGCGTACATGTGGACCTTCCTGCTCCTTTCTTGGGCAAAATGTTCCTCGTTTTAGTTGACGCTCACTCAAAGTGGTTGGCGGTTCAATAGCTGGGAACAACGACTCGGGGGGCACAAAATATAGGCCTTACGGCGAGTGTTTTCTATCCATGGTCTCCCCGAAGTACAAGTGCCTGACAACGAAACTCCATTCACCGAAAAGGACTTTCTGGTCGCCACATTATAGGAAGGATGTGGAAGCATTGGAAAGGGTACAGAGGAGATTTACAAGGATGTTGCCTGGTACGGAGGGAAGATCATATGAGGAAAGGCTGAAGGACTTGAGGCTGTTTTCGTTAGAGAGAAGAAGGTTAAGAGGTCACTTAATTGAGGCATACAAGATGATCAGAGGATTAGACAGGGTGGATATTGAGAGCCATTTTCCTTGGATGGTGATGTCCAGCACGAGGGGACATAGCTTTAAATTGAGGGGAGATAGATATAGGACAGATGTCAGAGGTAGGTTCTTTACTCAGAGAGTAGTAAGGGCATGGAATGCCCTGCCTGCAACAGTAGTGGACTCACCAACACTAAACGCATTCAAATGGTCATTGGATAGGCATATGGACGATAAGGGAATAGCGTAGAGGGACTTTAGAGGAGTTTCACAGGATGGCGTAACATCGAGGGCCGAAGGGCCTGTACTGCGCTGTAATGTTCTATGTTCTATGTTCCCCACCTTGTCTAGATGAATGGTATTATATTACCTTTGGTGGCAATATGTCGTTATTCTTTGCCTTTTGATCCAGAATGGTCCTTTAATTTACTGACAAAGAAACCACCAATCTTTTGATTAAATCAAAACTAATTTATAGGATAACAATTAAGTAAATGATGTTCGCACATGCTACTGAGCTATAACTAATAATAAAGTTATATTGAATCGGTCTAGCAATAATCTAGAATCTAGTAGTCACAAATGATATCCTTGTGTTAACTCTCTCTAATCTAAACTATTCCTCGTGCTGTGATCAGTCTCTCTCCTTTGTGAACTCTTATTACGCTATCCAGCATTCCCTGAGGTATGCTATTTATACTGGGAACTGGTGTTGCTCTCTAGTGCTTGAGACGTAATAATGAACACTTCACATATCATTACATCCCCGTTTTTTTAACATTTTTTTTCTAGGTACAAAGGAAAAAAGGTATAATATTATTACAATACATGATATGTATATAACGTTGAAATGTAGTGAAAAATTGATAACGAAAACAGTTCAACAGGAACGATTCACAAATCGTTCCTTCTTTTCCTGGTTGACCTTCTTAAACCACCAAGTGTGAATCTTCAGAGAGTTGTGAACACCGCCGGTCCATCACATGAACCTGCCTCCCATCCATTGACTCCATCTACACCTCACGCTGCCTGGGGAAATCGGGCAGCATAATCATAGGTCCCTCCCACCCGGCTTACTCACTCTTCCAACTTCTTCCGTCGGGCAGGAGATACAGAAGTCTGAGAACACGCACGAACAGACTCAAAAACAGATTCTTCCCCACTATTATAGGGGCTGGTTTAGCTCACTGAGCTAAATCGCTGGCTTTTAAAGCAGACCAAGCAGGCCAGCAGCATGGTTCGATTCCCGTACCAGCCTCCCCGGACAGGCGCCGGAGTGTGGCGACTAGGGGCTTTTCACAGTAATTTAATTGAAGCCTACTCGTGACAATAAGCGTTTTCATTTCATTTTCATTTTTTTCATTTCACCAGACTCCGAAATGACCCTCTTATGGACTGACCTAATTAACATTACACCCTGTATGCTTCACCGATGCCGGTGCTTATGTAGTTACATTGTATATCTTGTGTTGCCCTGTTATGTATTTTCTTTTCTTCCCTTTTCTTCCCATGTACTTAATGATCTGTTGAGCAGCTCGCAGAAAAATACTTTTCACTGTACCTCGGTACACGTGACAATAAAAAAATCCAATCCAATCCAACACAATCCAGTCCTCTGTGAATCTTCATGAACTTCAGAATTTATCATTGTATCATTGAAAATACTTTCATGGAGTTGTAGATCTGGAAAGATGTTATTGTGTTGTTTGAGTTTTTATAATGCTCAGCAATTGCGTCAAATGATTGTTTCCTCAGCTATCTGAACGCTATAGGAACGTGGTGCTGCTTGTTCAACAGCTTTTGCAGAAGTAGACCAACCTCCATCAGGTTTTTTAATCCTGACAGTGTCACCTGGAAGCAGTGAGTCCACTGCATTTGATCATAATACATTCTTTGTTTCTCTCGTCGATGTTTCATTTTTTGTATCATGGGTAGGTGATCTGAATTGGGTAGTGAAATAAATGATAGAGTCGTCTTTAATTCCCTTTCATCAACATTTGCGCTGGTGATAGACCCGTGGAAAGCAGAGTTACTCTATCATTGAGTAACACTAGATTCATGTCTGAATGAAAATCCTAAGCTTTGTAAAGAAGTTGTTTGATGATATGAACTCCTTTCTCCACTTTACTGTTTGATTGAGGGTAATGCGGACTGCAAGTGATGTGAGTGAAGTTGTATTCACGAGATAATTCAGCCCATTCATGGCAGTCGAAGCATGGTCCATTGTCAGACATGACAGTGGTTGGAATGTCATATCTGGAAAAAATTGCCTTCATCGCTTTTATAACAGATCTGAATGTCAGATCCGATAACCTGATAACTTGCGGATAATTCGAATAGTTGTCGATGATTAGGACATGATCACAGCAGTGAAACAAATCAAACTCTATTTTCGACCATGGAGGTGACTCCAATGCATGTTGTTGTAGTTTTTCCCTGCATTGTGTAGGTTGAAATTTCTGACATGTTTCACATCCAAGTATCATGTTAGTGATGTCCCGATTGATACCCGGCCAATACACAGCTTGTCTTGCTCTTATCTTGCATTTTTCGATGCAAAGGTGACTGTCTTGTTATGCTCTTGGCGTAGCATAGGCTGCTTCCTTGATGTTCACTCTGACAATGGAAGGTTCAGACATGGAGATAACTTCAACACGTTTATTAAACTATTTACAATTCTCCTATTCGGATTCGCCTCTCCTGTTAATCCTTCTATAGCTACTCAGACTGACGAACCAGTCTGCTACAATCCACATGGTGGGTGTGATGTTCAATCAACCCTGTGTCTGTACTCATTGAGTGTCTCCACTGGAAAGAGGAAAATCATGTGTGCTGTGTCCTTTATATATGGGTTGGTGTAATGCCACTCTGTGGTAGTGTCACCTCTGTGTGTATCGTGAATGCCCATTGGTCGTGTCCTATCTTACTGACCTATTGGTTGAGTGTCTGTGTGTCATGTCTCTGGTGCTCCCTCTAGTGTCTAACTAGTCTATGTGTACTTACATTAACCCTTGTGTATCTAAAGTGATGCATATCACCACAGGTGGCCTTCATGTATATGGTTAAGAAACATGGGTCGGAGAGATACTAGTATAACTATCCGATCAAGTCAAAGCAACAATCCATCCACAACTGTTAAATCTGCTTGAATATTCCTGAACTTTGAGTATTGCCCTTTTTACCGACCATTGTTGAGGTGGTCTATGACTCTTTGAAGCATTGAATCCTTCTTGGTTTCTTCACGGATGAGGTTCAGTTTCACATCTGAATCAGGTAAAATGTCAGCTTGAAGCCGCACTTGATCTTCATTTTTCCAATGCGAAAACTGCACTTGAGATTCTATGTGCTGTATGAATTCATGAGGTTCTTCTTCTGAATCGATTGAATGTGATAAAGCGTTGGCTATTATCAAGTCCTTGCCTGAAGTATAGATGAGGTTGAAGTTGTATCTCCTAAGCTTCAACGAGATCCTCAGTAGTCTCAGAGTCAGATCATTGAGATCCTTTTGTGTGATATGTAAAAGTGGTCTGTGGTCAGTTTCAACAGTAAATGTGGGAAGACCACAAATATAATCATGAAACTTTAAAACACCTGTCAGTAAACCGAGGCATTCTTTCTCAATTTGTGCATACTGTTGTTCAGTCAGTGTCATTGCTCTGGAAGCATAGGCAACAGGTAACCATGACGAGTTGTCGTCCTTTTGCAACAGAACTGCTCCTATTCCGCTCTGACTCGCATCAGTCAAAATTTTTGTCTCTCTGTTCGGGTAAAAGAACAAAAGAAGAGGGCCAGTCGTCAGTTGAGACCTTAAATCAAGCCATTCCTTTTGATGATTGTCAGCAGTAGTTCTGGACGAAAGGTTGGGAATGAATTTTCCTAGAAAATGCACGACACCTAACAATCATAAATCAGCCTTTTTGTCCTCTGGGACTTTCATTCCTTGAATGGCAGCAATCTTGTCGTTGTCAGGTCACACACCATGCTCAGAAATCTGGTCTCCAAGGAACTTCAGAGTCAAAATACCAAAACTACATTTGGTTCTATTCAGTTTCAAACCAAACTTATGTACTCTTTGAAATACCTGTAATAATCTTGAGTTGTGTTCTTCTCTTGTCGATGACTAAATGATTATATCATCCACATATACACGAACACCTTCAATTTCCCCAGTCATTTGTTCCATCATACGATGAAAAATCTCAGATGCTGAGATAATCCCAAATGGCATCCTGTTAAACAAAAGGTGTGTTGAAAGTATATAACTTTCTACTGGATTCAAGTTGCATTTGCCAAAATCCTCTGGAGGCATCCAATTTGGAAATGTTTCTAGCGTTAGCCACCTCGCTAGTGATTTCTTCTCTCTTGGGAATGGGCTAGTGTTCTTATTAATGTTCTTATTAATATCTTTAGGGTCAATGCATATACTCAGACACCAAAAGGTTTTATCACACAAACCATGGAGTCAGTCAGGCAGTTCTGTGATTCTTGATATCATGCCTTGATTTTGTAATCTTGCCAGTTCCAGTTTCAATCTCTTTCGAAGTGGTGCAGGAACTCTTCTCAGAGGGTGTACCACAGGTTTGGCATCCGGTCTAATTTAATTTTGTAACGGTAGGGAAGAGTACCCATTCCTTCGAAGTCATCGGGAAAATGATCCAGAATCCCTTGAATGTCTCTTGACTCATTGGTTGAGATGAACATGCACTATAAATCCTCTGAATTAGTTGTAAATTCTTGCAGGCTTGCGGAACTAAGAGTGAAGACTTGTTTGAATCAACAATCTCAAATCTTAGAGAAATCACTATGTCATTATTGGTAACTACCAAGTAGTAAGATCCCATTGAAGTGATGACATTGCCATTGTAGTCACGTAGTTGACAAGTTGATTGATCAATTTTCAGAGTATGTTTCAGCTTTGAGAAGTCAAGCCTACTGAGCAAATTGGCAGAAGCGCTAGTATCAAGCTTAAAATTGATTGGAGAATTATTGACTTGTAATACTCTGCTCCATTCCGTATCAGTGTTGATGGGGTTGACTACCTTGAGAGGTGATGAGACTTCTGTGGTTCTATCATACTTCTCAATGATGCCAATGATCAGCGAGTCTTCCAAAGAATAAGCATCTAAATCATTGGAAACATTTTCTTCAAAACCTTCTTTCTTTGTATCCACACTTCTAACATTAATCTATTTTGAATTTGACTTTGCAGATTTGAATGTGTGAGTGGATCTGCACTGAACAGTGAAGTGGCTGTGTTTGCCACATTGTGAGCAAATCTTTTTTTGAGGGTGGGCAGTTCCACACCTTTCACACGTCATTATGTATACGTCATCATGCACCAAACTTCTTTGCGCATGCGCAGATCATTTTTTGGCCATCTCGCATATTTTAACAAAGTGCGCATGTGCAGGTTTAGAATGCGCATGTGCAAGATGGCTGCCATCTGAAATGTGCATTTTCTTCATATGCGACACTGTCTTAACACATTCTACCTTGAGGTTCATTTTCACGCCCCTTTCACAGAGAATAAATTCATTGTACTGACTTTTTGATAATTGATGTAAACGGCACATTTCAATCGCGTTTTTAAGTGTGAGATTTTTCTGTCTCAGCAAGCATTCTCTGAGCTTTTCATCAATTATACTGAAGACAATTTGATCCCTGATCATTGAATCATTCAATACAAGAGAAGTTACAAGATTGAGCTAGCAGTCTGAGATCAGTTACAAAGCAATCAATTGATTCACCTTTGTTTTGCATTCTTCTTTTGAAAATAAAATGCTCAAAAGTTTCATTTGTCTGAATGTTGCAATGATGATCAGATTTCACAATGAATACTTCAAATTTGGTTTCATCTTGATCCGCCGCAAATTGAAAAGAGTTATAGATTTCGATGGCTTGTGGACCAGCCATTGTTAAAAGAAAAGCTATATTACATGCATTACTTGCATTATTTAAATCTGAAGCATCCAAATACAATCCATACTGCTGCTTGAACACTCTCCAATTAACATCACGTCCATCATTCCCTGGATCTGTCAATGCTCTGCATTAACAGGTTGGTGCTTCGAAATTCGAATTGCGTCTTGGTCTTTCTCACTAGACCCTCACTAAAAAAACTACTCCTCGTGCTGTCACCAGTCTCTCCTTTGCTAACTCTTACTAAACTATCCAGCAGTCCCTGAAGTATGATGGGATGGATTCTCCGTCCCGCCGCGCCACGTGTTTGCCCCGACCCGTCGGCAGGATTCTCCGTTATGCCGGCCGGTCTTTGGGGTTTCCCATTGTGGGGCAGCCCCACGCCATCGGGAAACACCTGGGCGCCGGCAAAATGGAGAATCCTGCCGGAGGAGAATCTCGCCCGATATTTATACTGGGAACTGGTGTTTCCCTCGAGTGTTTGAATTACACTGAGATGTAATAATTACCCCTTCATTGGCGTACTGATATACATATCATTACAAATGGCATTTGCCATACTTGCCAGCTTGGTTTGTATGGGTGCAAGCGAGCCACTATTGGTGACTCATTGAACTTCCACACTCAGAACACATTCTGTGCCCTTACCACTCTCAGTGTTTCTTAAATATGGTTATTTATTCTTAAATATGGTTCATTAGCTGGGGGAGGGAGGGGCAAAGGGGGTGGGGTTGTGGTGGAAATGTGTGTGTGTGGGGGGGGGGGTGTTCTACGTGTTGTTAGTAGGAGGTTTCCCTGTCCATGTTTGACCTGATACCATAATACTTTGTTTGGTCTCAAGTCAATGTTGAGGACTCCCAGGGCAACTCGCTCCATCTTCAAAACCTAGGACTTGGCTCCTCACTCTGCAACTGGATCCTCGACTTTCTGACCTACAGACCACAATCAATAAAAATAAACAACAACACCTCCACGATAGTCCTCAATACCAGGGCCCCATAATGCTGCGTACTTAGCCCCCTACTATACTCCCTATGCACACACGATTGCGTGGAAAAATTTGGTTACAACTCCAACTACAAGTTTGCTGATGACACAACCACAGTGGGTCGGATCTCGAGCAATGTTGAGTCGGAATACAGGAGGGAGACAGAGATCCTAGTGGAGTGGTGTAACGACAACAATCTACCCCTCAATGCCAGCAAAACTAAAGAGCTGGTCATTGACTTCAGGAAGCAAAGTACTGTAAACACCCTTGCCTGCATTAACTGGGTTGAGCGGGAGATAGTTGACAGCTTCAAACTCCCAGGTGTGCAAATCACCAAAAATCTGTCCTGGTCCACGCACGTCGATGCTAACACCAAGAAAGCACAAACTGGCCTCTTCTTCCTCAGGAAACTAAGGAAATTCGGCATGTCCACACTGACTCTTACCAGCCTTTACAGGTGCACCATACAAAGCATCCTCTCTGGCTGTATCACAGCCTGGTACGTCAACCGCTCACCCCAAGACTGCAAGAAACTTCAGAGAGTTGTTAACACAGCCCAGTCCATCACACAAACCTACCTCCCATCCATTGACTCCATCTACTCCCGCTGCCTGGTGAAAGCGGGCAGCATAATCAAAGACCCCTCCCACCCGGCTTACTCACTCTTCCAACATCTTCCATCAGGCAGGAGATACAAAAGCCTGAGAACACGCACAAACAGATTCAAAAACAGCTTCATCCCCGCTGTTACCAGACTCCTGAATGGCCCTCTTATGGACAGACTAATACTACACTCCTGTATGCTTCACCCAATGTCAGTGTCTATGTATTTACATTATGTACCTTATGTTGTCCTATTTTGTATTTTAGTTTCATGCACTAAATGATCTATTTGAGCTGCTTACAGAAAAATACATTTCACTGTACCTCGGTACACATGCCAGTGAACAATCCAATCCAATTCTGACTGTATACCACTGTTGCACCACTGGCAGCTCAGTCCTGCTGGTGAAACAGGACATAGCCAAGGATAGTGATGGTGGTTCTGTGAAATTGGCCAGGATTTTATGACCCCTACGGGTAGGGAATGATGTAACGGTCCTGCCAAGTTGCATGGAGATTTTAGTCGCTCTTCATATCCAGTAGGGGGTGTGATGATATGCATAAAGCAGTTCTGTACATATCACTGACCTCCGACCACTAGGTGGCATTCTAAACACATCACAAGACCATGTGGCACGGGGGTTGGGAGTAGGTCGTACTGACGGATAGATGTATTTTGCAGTAGCTCTACAATAGCTAATTAGTTTTAGTAGTTTATTACTTTATTTATTCTAGTTATTATTATCAAGTAGTTGTTTAATAATAAATTATTTAAACTAGATGTTCTGCAGTTCATCATTTACTTCGGCCAGTCTACAGAACATGACATTGTACTAGGCGTGATGATCTACTGAGAATTAAAAGATTTTGCACGCTAAGATTCCGAGCCACTAAAGATAACTTTGAAGAAAAAGAGAAAATAATTTTTTTTGCCACTAACCTTGTTAGCTACGGGCATCTGGTGCTCAATGCGCAGTAAAACTTCGAAGCCCGAAATGGAAGGCATCAAGGCTCCTCAACAGCTTTTGATTACCGGTAACGTAGACATGAATTGGAGGCTGTTTAAGCAACAGTTTAAATTCTATGTTACAGCCCTTAGTTTGCCGGCGCAGCCCGAAGAGAGACAAATTGTGTTGCTGTAGCAGGACTCCAAACAATTGACATTTTCAACACTTTTGTTTTTGAGAACAAGGCTCACAGCAAAAGCTTCAAAGAAGAGTTTAGACAATTCGATCAGCATTGTTTCCCTAAAAAAATCTGATGATTTGGCCGAATAAGAAATGTGCTCCCAATTTGGGCAGCCATTCTGAGCAGTTTCCAGTTTATGATAACAATGTGGCTACATGGCGGTGGCCCCTCGCGGGCCCAGCCTGCAAAATGGTCCCCCCTTCGGCCAGTTTGCGTGCCCCGGATCACCCCCCCCCCCACAGTGCCCCCTGTGGTGATATGCATCACTGTAGATACACAAGAGGTTAATGTAAATGTAAATACATGTAGACTAGCTAGACACTAAAGGGAGCACCAGAGACATGACACACAGACACTCAACCAATAGGTCAGTAAGATAGGACATGACCAATAGGCATTCACGATACACACAGAGGTGACACCATCACAGGAGGGCATTACACCAACCCAACCGACACAGCACACATGATCTTCCTCTTTCCAGTGGAGACACTCAGTGAACACAGACACAGGGTTGATTCAATATCACACCCACCACGTGGATTGTAGCAGACTCGTTTGTCAGTCTGAGTAGCTATAGAAGGATTAACAGTAGTGGCAAACCCGAGAAGAAGAATTGTGAATAGTCAATAAACGTGTTGGAGTTATCTCCATGTCTGAACCTTCCTTTGTCAGAGTGCACATCAAGGAAGCCGCTTATGCTATGCCAAGAGCATAACAAGACATGGTACCAGTGAGTGAACTGTTTCAATCCATGTAGTTACGACTCAGCAAACAGTGACAACCAGCAACAACACCCAGGCGAGATTTCGGTTCCACAGCGGCTCAAGTACCACGGCAATCTCCGTGAAAACTGGCGGGCATTCCGGCAAAGGTTTGAGATCTTCCTGGTAGCAGCCAACCTACAAGACGTGGCCGATGCTGAAAAGACAGAGTTTCTGCTCACCATCGCCGGTGCCAGAGCAGAAGTACTCTTTAAAACATTCAAGCTCTCCAAAGGGCAAAACAGAAGTGACTTCCAGGCAGTCCTGGATAAATTCGGTAAATACTGCGAGGAAAACACAATCAAACCAACAGAAAACAGTAAGAGAGGCAGCAGTACTTACCACGAGGCTGAGATCCCGGAGCAGAGAACAATTTTGATTGGCGGGCATATGTGTAGAGGTACTGCACATGCGCAGTTGCGCGAGAAGTGCACAGAACGGGAAGCTCCGTTTGCGCATGCGCATACACTTCATACGACTGACGTCACACGCTTCGTGACATCAGAGGGCCCAGACCATGCCCACTGAAAGAGGAAATGTCCCAAAACTCGAAATAAATTTCTTAAAGCCGTAAAACAAGATTCTTTCACCTGGAATGACAGCATAAAGCCTGAAATTCAACCAGTAGCTGAAAGTAACCACCGCAGAGCCCTGCAACAAGCAGTTAGCACCACCCAAAGAGATGATTCAGTCCTTGAATATTACGACACTGACCTTTATTTCTTCTCTGGACATAATATCAACTCCGACACAAACAGTGATGATATGGCCCTAGAAGACTACAACTCACACAAACCTTTCACCTTGGGAGGCTACCCCAGTACCAAATCCGAATCACAACTAGACGTATTGTACATTCAAGACCCCGATGACGAGTTCTTTGAATTTGAGGACCTTCAGCCCAGCACATATGACATCCCGACTCGTGAGTGCAGGATTATGCTGCGGCCTGAAACCGAGAGACAGAGAGCGGTACAAGCCCACAGGGAGCGGCCTGCTGCCACACAGAGAGTGGTCCACGCACCGCTATGGGTGCCTGATGCCACACAGAGAGTGGTCCACCCACCACAAAGGGTCCGAGCCTCCACACAGGAAGCGATGAAAGAAACAACAGCGAGACAACTGCACGTCTCCACACAAGAAGTGACTCCAGTGTCACAAGCTTCAACAGCGAGCTCGTGGACAGACTCCATGATAGATAGCAAGACTCCACACTGCAGTCCTTGCATGAACAAGAAGTGACTCAAGTGATGTAAGCCTCCACAGCGAGCTTGTGGACAGCGTCCACGATAGAAGCAACGCAAGACTCCAAAGCGCAGTCCTTGCCTGAACATGACCATGAGGGTCTCGCAACCTCCTCTGAGCAACCAGCAGCAGACGATGACAGTCTGCCATGCTCAAGTGAAACAGAAAGACTATGACAGTCTGCCATGCTCAAGTGCACAGCAAGAAGACTATGACAATCTATCACGCTCCAGTTTAACAACAAAGTGACTATGACAGTCCATCCACATTGTTTGAGCCACCAGAAGAAGACTCTGATAGTCTACCCAGCCCAAGTGAACAACAAGGAGCTACTGAGGCTCTATCCACTGTATGTGAGACAAGTGACGATGACATTCCACTTCCCATACAAGATGTGCAATGCGACAGACCTCAGCTAGAATGTACAGAGGCACTCGACAATCACAGTGAGACTATGGTGACTCCGATGACACCACGTTACTTCAAACCTCATTCGCTCGAGCCTCGCCATAAGTAAGTGCATTCCTGAATGTTTTGACTCCCGACATGGAGCATCAAGAAATCTTAGCCGATGCCAGTGAATCTGCTATGACTCCAGACGGGGAGCATCGACAAACCAACACTGACTCAGGTGAAACAGACCAGACTCCAGACGGGGTGCATCGAAAAGCCAACACTGACTGAGGTGTAACAGACCAGACTCCAGATGGGGAGCAACCAAACACCAAAGCTGATTCAAGTAAACTGGATTTGACTCCAGACAGGGAGGGCCTCAACCTCAGTGATAGCACGCTCAAGGTGACAGCAGATGGAACAACGCACACTGACACGAGTAACTGTGACGTGGAAATGCCGGCGTTGGACTGGGGTGAGCACAGTAAGAAGTCTTACAACACCAGGTTAAACTCCAACAGGTTTGTTTCAAACACGAGCTTTCGGAGCACTGCTCCTTCCTCAGGTATTACGAGTAACTGTGTGAAGGACTCGTATTATCCACAGCGTGTGGTCCTTGAGCACAGCGAACACAAAAACAGGACCCTCCAACACAAAATCACAACCTATGAACACCATCTCAAAGACAATGATACGACGCATACTAACAACAAAGACTACACCAATGGAACTGCGACTGATACGACATGGTACGACTCTGCCCAGGAGGGACACTTTTACTGCTCAGCTCAGTACAATAACATACCATGGCTGGACGATGCATCTTCCCACTTCACGTGTGCTGCACTATCAACAGGTAACCTGTCTTTCAGGACAGATGCCATCCAACATCCCTTTCACAAGCATCGGAAGAAAAAAAAGACTCCAAATCAGACAACAAAGTGATCTGACCACTTCTTGGTTCCTTATGCACAGGGACACCGATGGCGTTCACAAGAACATGCCACCATCAAAATCACCAACTCACCAACCCAACAAGAAAGACAATCGACAATGATAATTGATGGGTTTTGGACTCACACATATGATTTGGACTTATTGTTTAATGACTGTTCTTGTGAGTTGTACAGAGCATCACTTATCTACCTGTTTTTCTTGTTCAATTTTCTTTAAGTGTACAGAAAATATGTAACATGAAAAAAGGGGGGATGTGGTGATATGTATCACTGTAGATACACAAGGGGTTAATGTAAATACATGTAGACTAGCTAGACACTAGAAGGAGCACCAGAGACATGACACACAGACACTCAACCAATAGGTCAGTAAGATAGGACACGACCAATGGGCATTCACGATACACACAGAGGTGACACTACCATAGGGGGGCATTACACCAATCCATATATAAAGGTCACAGCACACATGATCTTCCTCTTTCCAGTGGAGACACTCAGTGAACACAGACACAGCGTTGATTCAATATCACACCCACCACGTGGATTGTAGCAGACTGGTTTGTTAGGCTGAGTAGCTATAGAAGGATTAACAGCAGTGACAAATCTGAGTAGAAGAATTGTAAATAGTTCAATAAATGTGTTGAAGTTATCTCCACGTCTGAACCTTCCTTTGTCAGAGTGCACATCAAGGAAGCCGCTTATGCTACGCCAAGAGCATAACAAGACACCCCGAATCCCGAATAATGTCCCACCCTGCATGCGGATCAGCCCTTCAGCGGCGCTGGACTGAGTCCGCAGTCGCCACGCCGATTTCTCGAAGGGTGAGACCTTATATGTCTCACGCTGTCTGGAACTCAGTCGGAGGCTGAGCATCGGGGGGCAGGCCTCAGGCAACATCCTGAGGCCGTCAATATGTACTCTCGGTGTATGGTGCTTTGAAGTGAGCGGACCATCGTGAAAGAGGCTCCTCCCCCGATTTCGTCACAAACAAGGATTCTCCGGCCGGTCGCCGAATGCAATTTCGGCATCGGCGATGGGAGAATCCAGCCCAATATTTCCCAAAGGGTTCATTGAACATAGAACATAGAACATAGAACAGTACAGCACAGAACAGGCCCTTCGGCCCTCAATGTTGTGCCGAGCCATGATCACCCTACTCAACCCACGTATCCACCCTATACCCGTAACCCAACAACCCCCCCCTTAACCTTACTTTTATTAGGACACTACGGGCAATTTAGCATGGCCAATCCACCTAACCCACACATCTTTGGACTGTGGGAGGAAACCGGAGCACCCGGAGGAAACCCACGCACACAGGGGGAGGACGTGCAGACTCCACACAGACAGTGACCCAGCCGGGAATCGAACCTGGGACCCTGGAGCTGTGAAGCATTTATGCTAACCACCATGCTACCCTGCTGCCCCTAAACATGCACAATTTATTGCTTTCTTTAACCGGTTTCAGTTGCCAGTAGCCTTGTGACTCATCCAATTTGCTGAAACAGGTTGCTCCTGCAATTTCACACATTATGTCTTCCCTCTTTGGTATCGGGTGGTGTTCCTGTTTAATATTGAGATTCAAGTTCTTCGGATCCATGCATATTCTAAGTCTGCATTGTGCTTCTTTACACAGACCATGGAATTAACCCAGTCTGTGATGACTTCAATATGCTTAATGATGCCCAGGGCAGTCATTCTCTAGCTCTGTCTTTAGTTTATCCCTTATCTCGGTGCATGAATCACAGGCTTCACATCTTCTTTTAGCTGAACCTTGCACGCGTATGGTAATGTACCAAAACCTTGGAAAATTTCAGAGAAATCATTCAGTATGGAGTCTCCTGAGGGATTAGAGCCTGTTACAGCACTGTCAGCACTATATAATCGTCGGACTAGCTGCTGCTCCTCACATACCTCAACTCCAATTAAAGACTTGCGCACCACAGAAAGTTTCAACTTATGAATTTTATTTTTTAAATCGACATTAAGCTCACACGCTGCTAATGACAAGATTTCATTACAATTGTAGGCTCTTCATATTACAGTTCTGTTGACTATTTTTGGTTCAATTCGCAGCTTTTATACATCTGACAGGTTGATGAGGTTGGCCCTTGCTCCAGTGTCAAGCTTGACTGTTATCACTGTGCCATTTAACTTTTATGGCACTTTCCATTTGTCCTGATGATCATCTGCCTTCAACTCACTATTGCTGCAGATTGGTACAAAAGCATTGTTATTTAGTCTGACTTGAGCCTCCTTGTCCTCACTGGAGGTCAAGTCTACAAAGAATGTGTCCTCTAGGCATACCTCGTCAATCGCGCTGATAATCTTTGTTTGATCAGGCCTTCTCCTGGAATAACATTGGGTTGCAAAATTATTTCTTCCATTACAGTTGACACATGTTTTTCCATAAGCAGGGCGTTGCCATGGCAAATGCCATTTGCCACATGGCGATCATAAAGTGGAGGATCGGGTCAGCTGCTCAAAATGGCTGCCCACACTCGGAGCACATTTCTTATTCGGCTACATCAGCAGATTAATGGCGTCTGCCGTCTCTTCTATTTTCACACCAAAATGCCGGCGATTTAGTATGCTGATCTGTTCAGCAGCCAGCTCACTAGATTGACATATTTGAATCACACTTTCTAGTTGCAGGTCTGTTTCCCGCAAAAACTGATTTTGCACTTTATCATTCAAGATCCCAAAAACTATCTGATCACGTATCGTTGGTGACTGGAGTGTGTTGAAGTTGCACGACCGAGCCTTCAATCGCAAGTCAGTGAGGAAGCTATCGAATGCCTCTCCTGTGTTCTGGATGCGCATACGGAATATATAGCGCTCCAAGGTCTCATTTATTTTTAGGGGAGCAGTGCCGATCAAATTGGTGGGTGACTTAAAGGAGAATCTCTAGGTCGTGGTGTTCCTATGCTGCTCTTGCCCTTCTAGATTGTACTGGTTGGGGGTTGATAGGTGCTGCCTAATGAACCTTGGTGAGTTCCTACAATGCATCTTGTAGATGGTACACACGGCTGCCACTTATCATCGGTGGAGGAGGGATTGAGTGTTCATGGGAGGGGTAGCAATCAAATGGGCTGCTTTGTCCTGGATGGTGTCGAGCTTCTTCAATGTTGTTGGAGCTTTGCTCATCCAGTCAAATGGAGAGTATTACACTCCTGGCCGGTGCCTTGTAGATAGTGGATAGGCTTTGGAGGAGCCAGGAGGTGATTACTCCCCGTGGAATTCCTCACCAGGGGAACTCCTCACCTCTGACCTGCTTTGGTTTCTGCAATTTTTATATGGTTTGTCCGGTTCAGTTTTTGGTCACTGGTAAGCCCCAGGATATTGATTGAAGAGATTCAGCTGTTGGATGTCAAGGGTGATGTTATGATTCGGTAAGTATGACTAATTTGTGAGACAGCTCTTTTAAGTTTGGCTCCAATTAAGTCTCTAGGTTTGGGCAGCATAGTGGCGCAGTGGGTTAGCCCTGCTGCCTCACGGCGCCGAGGTCCCAGGTTCGATCCCGGCTGTGGGTACTGTCTGTGTGGAGTTTGCACGTTCTCCCCGTGTTTGCTTAGGTTTCGCCCCCACAACCCAAAAGATGTGCAGGCTAGGTGGATTGGCCAAGCTAAATTGTCCCTTAATTGGAAAAAATTAATTGGGTACTCTAAATTTCAAAGTCTCCAGCTTTTAGTGAGACGGACTTTGCAGGGCTGGGTTGAGTGTAGTACTGTTGGTTCCATTGTCTGACCGGTTTCATTCCTTATGGACTTTTCTGTAGCAGCTTGATACATCTGAGTCGCATCCTGGGCCATGTCAGAGGGCAGTTAAGAGGCACCCAAATTCTTTGCATCTGGTATTACATATCGGAATGGGCATTAATGAAGCAGATTGGATTTTACAAGAAGAATCAAAGGTTTCAAGGGCTAGTTTGTTGTTTAAAATCCCAGTTTTACTATTTGATTTTAAATTTCACCTGCTGCCATGGTGGGAATTGAAGCCATGTTCACAGAGCATGAACCTGGACCCTGGATTATTAATCCAGTGAAATTACCACAACGCCATCACCTCCCCGACAACAGGGACTATTATCCACATTTCCCAGGCAGTTCACAGCTGCCTTAAGCAGGCGATCAATGCTTTACTTGTGCGGAAAAGCAGCACATCATCTTCCCCACTGACTTCAGCCATCAACAGGAGAGAACGCATTTCTTTGGAATAGTGGCTGGCTTCCCTTACATGCAGAGAGTGAACGACTGAACATACGCGGCCAGCGGGGCATCAGAACGTGAGCCAGCAACATTCATCAACAAAAAGAATAGCACTCTATTAATGTACAGCGAGTGCCTGACCATAGGAACAACATCATGCTGGCCTGTGCAAGCTACTCAGGCAGCTGCTGCAATTCTTTTATCGGCAGGGTTGAATTTTAACTCTCCGACGCCGCTTGCAGCAGAGGATGTCAGCAGTGGGAGGGGAACCTAGAGGTTTCAGCAGTATGTTTGTCAATGGGCTTTTAGCCCAGTCACCACATTCACATCTGACCTCCAGGCTTTCAACGAGTTAGAGTGAAAGGGCATGATGCATTACCTGCCTGAGTTTCTTTCAGCTCAACTATTTAAAAGGGACATTGCAAGGATCACAGATGAAGGAGAGATGAAGTTACTGTGAAAAGCCCCTAGTCGCCACAATCCAGTGCCCGTTCGGGTACACGGAGAGAGAATTCAGAATGTCCAAGTTACCTAACAAGCACGTCTTTCGGAACTTGTGGGAGGAAACCGGAACACCCGGAGGAAACCCACGCAGACACGGGGAGAATGTGCAGAATCCGCAGTGACCCAAGCTGGGAATCGAACCCGGGGCCCTGGTGCTGTGAAGCAACAGTGCTAACCACTGTGCTGCCATGCCATCCATTGGTATGAGGTGAGTGGAATGGGTGGGAAAGCAATCTGTGGGTGCATCATCTGTAGCTTGAACATCAGGCCAGGGAAGAGGATGCGATTGAGCGGTGAGTTGAGATGGGACAGAAGGCAGGAACATGCTGACAAAAGAGAATTATTGTGGATGCTGGAATACGAAAGAAAAACAGAAAATACTGGACAACCCGAGCTGGTCTGACAGCATCCACAGAGAGAAAAGGGAGCCAATACCCAATGTCTGGATGACGCTTTGTTAAAGCTTTGGCAAACTTGAAATTTTAGCTCCCCCGTCCCTCCACAGATGCCGCCAGACCAGCCGAGGCATACAGCACCCCCTGCCTTTGTGGCAGGTATATGCTGTCAGTCTCAGTAATAATGTTGTCATGGCCCACTTGGAGCTGAGTTTTCTCCTCCACAACCCTTAGGACTCAGGCTTCCTTCTCTTGTGTCCAACATTGTTCTGCAAGGGAGAGTGTCAGTCAATGTGTTGCACTGTGATTGCCTGATGTGAACTGTGGTGTGTTGATGGCTGCGGCAGACCCAGAGGGGAGGCCATTTGCTCCAATCCCTTTTCTCATGCCTGTTGCAGCATTGGGGAGTCCAGCGCCCAGAGGTTCCAGCTGGTGGATCCACAATGGTCCGCACTTGTTGCATTTCATCCAAAGGCCAGTGGAGAATGCGATAAAGATCCCAATTTAACCGCATTAAAGAGCACAGAAACACAAAATATCAGCCACAAATAGCACAGAAACCAGAAACCTTCAAAATGGCCGTTAGATTGAGGTCACGTGCGATGGGGAGGGGCGGTTGGTGACATAAGGGTCATGGTCTCTCGCGACAAAGTCCAACCAGGTGAAGATGACATAGCGACAGTGTAGAGGGGCGTCATGAAAGAGGCGGTACCTCAGCTGGGTGATGGAGTGAATAGGCGGTATCTTAACGGATTGATGTTAGGGAATAGGTGGTACACGAGTGGAACGACGTAATGAAGAGGTGGGGCCCAGAAAGGAGTGACAGAATGTGATTCAGTACTCCTCCACATTGAACACTAATTAGTGGAAGCACTCCAGGGGGAAAGGGCACAGATTATTTTCTGGGCGGTGGATTTCAATGTCCATCACTAGGAGTGACTCGGAAACACCACCACTGAGCTGGTGAGGTCCAAAAGGACATAGTTGCTACATTGAGTCTGCAGCAGGTGGTGCAAGAGCTAACGAGGGAAATACCTTCTTTTTAAAAATAAATTTAGAGTACCCAATTATTTTTTTCCAATTAAGGGGCAATTTAGCATCTTCAATCCACCTACCCTGCACATCTTTGGGTTGTGGGGGCAAAACCCACGCAAACATGGGGAGAATGTGCAAACTCCACATGGACAATGACCCAGAGCCGGGATCGAACCTGGGACCTCGGCGCTGTGAGACTGCAGTGCCACTACTGCGCCACCATGCTGCCCTAGGATAAACCTTCTTGACTTCATCCGCACCAATGAACCTGTCACAGATATATATTTTCATGTTAGTATTGATAGGGATAACCAGCACACCAGCCTTTTGGAGATGATGTCCTGTCTTCACATTGGAGACATCTTGCATCGTGTTATGTGACAGTACCAACCATGCTAAGTGGGATAGATTTCAAACAGATCTAGCAACTCACAACTGGGCATCCATAAGGTGCTGTGGGGCATCAGCAGTAGCAGAATTGTATACAAGTACAATGTATAATCTAGTGGCCCAGCATATCCCCTACTCTACATTACCATGAAACCAGGATGTTAAACATGATTTAACGAAGGGCCCAGCATTGTTTGCAGGAGGAGAACCAGGCATATGATTCAAATTTAGAGATGTGACCTCTGCTTCCTTTCCTAAATAAAAGGCTGTTTTGCATATCCAAGAAGCTTATCCTCTGTCTGTATACCCACTTTTGATGGAACCATCTCCTGCAAGCTGTTTCACACTTATCCTCGTCATCCTGTGGAGTGGCAAATTGTTGACGAGAAGACGGTTCCTGTTCCTGCTGCAGTTGATGTTGCTGCTGCTGTTTATCTTGTTCCTCATTTGAGGTCTAAGATAATGGCCCCCTTGTTGCTATAAAGGTTGACAGTTGAGAAGTGAAGATGTTGAAAAAAAGGTCTCTTTCATTTAGGCAAGGAAGCAGGGGCGAAATTCTCCCCTACCCGGCGGGGCGGGGGGTCCCGGCATAGCGGAGTGCGCCAACCACTCCGGCGTCGGGCCTCCCCAAAGGTACGGATTTCTCCACACCTTTAGGGGCTAGGCCCGCGCCGGAGTGGCTCCCGCTCCGCCGACTGGCGCCACAGCTGGCGCCAACGGCCTTTGGCATTACGTCGATTGGCATCGGGGCTGGCCGAAAGGTCTTCACCGGTCAGCGTGAGTCCGCGCATGCGCCGGAGCATCAGCAGCCGCTGACGTCACCGCCGGCGCATGTGCGGTGGAGGGGGTCTCTTCCGCTTCTGCCATGGTAGAGGCAGTGGCGGAGGCGGAAGAAAAAGAGTGCCTCCATGGCACTGGTACGCCTGCCGATCGGTGGGCCCCGATCGCAGGCCAGGCCACCATGGGGGCACCCCCCCAGGGTCCGATCGCCCCGCGCCCCCTCCAGGGGGCCCGCTCGTGCCGCCAATCCCGCCGGCACAGAGGTGGTTTAAACGACGTCGGCGGGAAAGGCCTGACAGCGGCGGGACTTCGGCCCATCGCGGGCCGGAAAATTGCTGCGGGGGGCACGCCGATCGGCGGGGCGTGATTCCCGCTCCCCCCGATTCCCGGGTGGCGGAGAATGCCGGCCACGGCGGGGGCGGTATTTACGCCGGCCCCGGGCGATTCCCCGACCCTGCGGAGGGTCGGAGTATTCTTTGGGGGGGTTTAAACTAATTCAGCAGGGGCATGGGAACCTGGATTGTAGTTTTGGGGTGCGAGAGATTGAGAGTATAGAGGTCAGGAGCACAGATTTGACTTCGCAGGAGGCTGCCAGTGTTCAGGTAGGTGGTTTGAAGTCTGTCTACTTCAATGCCAGGAGTATACGAAATAAGGTAGGCGAACTGGCAGCATGGGTTGGTACCTGGGACTTCGATGTTGTGGCCATTTCAGAGACATGGATAGAGCAGGGACAGGAATGGTTGTTGCAGGTTCCGGGGTTTAGGTGTTTTAGTAAGGTCAGAGAAGGGGGCAAAAGAGGGGGAGGTGTGGCGCTGCTAGTCAAGGACAGTATTACGGTGGCGGAAAGAATGCTAGATGGAGACTCTTCTTCTGAGGTAGTATGGGCTGAGGTTAGAAACAGGAAAGGAGAGGTCACCCTGTTGGGAGTTTTCTATAGGCCACCTAATAGTTCTAGGGATGCAGAGGAAAGGATGGCGAAGATGATTCTGGAAAAGAGCGAAAGTAACAGGGTAGTTGTTATGGGAGACTTTAATTTTCCAAATATTGACTGGAAAATATATAGTTCGAGTACATTAGATGGGTCGTTCTTTGTACAATGTGTGCAGGAGGGTTTCCTGACACAATATGTTGACAGGCCAACAAGAGGCGAGGCCACATTGGATTTGGTTTTGGGTAATGAACCAGGCCAGGTGTTAGATCTGGAGGTAGGTGAGCACTTTGGAAACAGTGACCAAAATTTGGTGACCTTTACGTTAGTGATGGAAAGGGATAAGTATACCCCGCAGGGCAAGAATTATAGCTGGGGGAAGGGCAATTATGATGCCATTAGACATGACTTAGGATGTGTAGGTTGGAGAAGTAGGCTGCAAGGGTTGGGCACACTGGATATGTGGAGCTTGTTCAAGGAACAGCTATTGCGTGTTCTTGATAAGTATGTACCAGTCAGGCAGGGAGGAAGGGGTAGAGTGAGGGAACCGTGGTTTGCCAAAGAAGTGGAATCTCTTGTTAAGAGGAAGAAGGAGGCCTATGTGAAGATGAGGCGTGAAGTTTCAGTTGGGGCGCTTGATAGTTACAAGGAAGCGAGGAAGGATCTAAAGAGAGAGCTAAGACGAGCAAGGAGGGGACATGAGAAGTCTTTGGCAGGTAGGATCAAGGAAAACCCAAAAGCTTTCTATAGGTATGTCAGTAATAAAAGAATGACTAGGGTAAGAGTAGGGCCAGTCAAGGACAGTGGTGGGAAGTTGTGTGTGGAGGCTGAGGAGATAAGCGAGATACTAAATGGATACTTTTCGTCAGTATTCACTCAGGAAAAAGATAATGTTGTGGAGGAGAATGCTGAGACCCAGGCTATTAGAATGGATGGCATTGAGGTGCGTAGGGAAGAAGTGTTGGCAATTCTGGACAAGGTGAAAATAGATAAGTCCCCGGGGCCTGATGGGATTTATCCTAGGATTCTCTGGGAAGCCAGGGAAGAGATTGCTGAGCCTTTGGCTTTGATTTTTATGTCATCATTGGCTACAGGAATAGTGCCAGAGGACTGGAGGATAGCAAATGTGGTCCCTTTGTTCAAGAAGGGGAGTAGAGATAACCCCGGTAACTATAGGCCGGTGAGCCTCACGTCTGTTGTGGGTAAAGTCTTGGAGAGGATTATAAGAGATACGATTTATAATCATCTAGATAGGAATAATATGATTAGGGATAGTCAGCATGGTTTTGTGAAGGGTAGATCATGCCTCACAAACCTTATCGAGTTCTTTGAGAAGGTGACTGAACAGGTAAACGAGGGTAGAGCGGTTGATGTGGTGTATATGGATTTCAGTAAAGCATTTGATAAGGTTCCCCACGGTCGGCTATTGCAGAAAATACGGAGGCTGGGGATTGAGGGTGATTTAGAGATGTGGATCAGAAATTGGCTAGTTGAAAGAAGACAGAGGGTGGTGGTTGATGGCAAATATTCAGAATGGAGTTCAGTTACGAGTGGCGTACCACAAGGATCTGTTCTGGGGCCGTTGCTGTTTGTCATTTTTATAAATGACCTCGAGGAGGGCACAGAAGGTTGGGTGAGTAAATTTGCAGACGACACTAAAGTCGGTGGAGTTGTAGACAGTGTGGAAGGATGTTGCAGGTTACAGAGGGACAGATAAGCTGCAGAGCTGGGCTGAGAGGTGGCAAATGGAGTTTAATGTAGAGAAGTGTGAGGTGATTCACTTTGGAAAGAAAAACAGGAATGCGGAATATTTGGCTAATGGTAAAATTCTTGACAGTGTGGATGAGCAGAGGGATCTCGGTGTCCATGTACATAGATCCCTGAAAGTTGCCACCCAGGTTGATAGGGTTGTGAAGAAGGCCTATGGTGTGTTGGCCTTTATTGGTAGAGGGATTGAGTTCTGGAGCCATGAGGTCATGTTGCACCTGTACAAAACTCTGGTACGGCCGCATTTGGAGTATTGTGTACAGTTCTGTTCGCCTCATTACAGGAAGGACGTGGAAGCTTTGGAACTGGTGCAGAGGAGATTACCAGGATGTTGCCTGGTATGGAGGGAAAATCTTATGAGGAAAGGCTGATGGACTTGAGGTTGTTTTCGTTAGAGAGAAGAAGGTTAAGAGGTGACTTAATAGAGGCATACAAAATGATCAGAGGGTTAGATAGGGTGGACAGTGAGAGCCTTCTCCCACGGATGGAGGTGGCTAGCACGAGGGGACATAGCCTTAAATTGAGGGGTAATAGATATAGGACAGACGTCAGAGGTAGGTTTTTTACGCAAAGAGTGGTGAGGCCGTGGAATGCCCTACCTGCAACAGTAGTGAACTCGCCAACATTGAGGGCATTTAAAAGTTTATTGGATAAGCATATGGATGATAATGGCATAGTGTAGGTTAGATGGCCTTTAGTTTTTGACTTCCCATGTCGGTGCAACATCGTGGGCCGAAGGGCCTGTACTGCGCTGTATCGTTCTATGTTCTATGTTCTATGTTCTATTCCGCCCCAGGTGTCAGATCTCTGTACTTAAAGCATTGCCGTAGCCGAACCATGGCAAATCCCATTAGCTTTCTTTGCCCTGATGAGTTTCAAGAAGGCCTGGAAACCTGTGCGCACAGTATGGAATTCAGAATCCTGTCTTTTGTATATGAATTGAAACTGAAGCCCCAGCTGCCCTCCAAAGTGGGTGTAAAAGATCCCTTCTACTAAATTGCAGAAAGGCCCAGAGGAGTTCTTCCCTCAAACAACATTGCTAAAACATTTTTTTTGTCATTAGACATTGGAGAAACAATCCAATCAACTTCATTCTAGCAACTTTACCTCAGATTTCCAAGGCTCCAGAAGCATCATCTCACCCACGCGGCAATCAAATTCCTGCCGTTCAGTAGCACTATTTAAAATAAGTACTTGTGGAATGGGATAGTTGGCTGGACAGCTGGTTTGTGATGCAGAGTGAGGCCCTGTACAGGCTGAGATTATTTATGAAGGCACTGCCTTTTGATCCTTGTGCCTCGCCTGAGGTGTGGTGATCCTCAGATTAAATCACCACCACTCAACTCTTGCCCTCAAAGGGGAAAGCAGCCTATGGTCATCTGGAACTATGGCGACTTTACTGTAGATGAAAAATCATGTAACGTTACCACGACTGATATAGTGGCAGCAGTTATTTTGGAAGATGAAGGGGATGCAGTTGAGGCAAAATAGGTGGAATGGTCCAGATGTGTGAGCTGCACCCCCTTGACCTCATTTATATATAGCAGAATGGTGGGCCTTGGAGAAAGTGGTGATTTATTTGAGGGGATCAGGATTTTAGTCCAGCTTTTGTGTGGTAGGTCTGAGGCACTATCCTTTAAGAATACATTTACCTTCATGTACCAACCCAATAATCGCCCATAATAGGCAGCAACTCAGAGGTGAGTCGAAGCTGCAGCCTCCAGAGCCTGTTTTCTCATCTCCAGTGCCTTAATCAAATGCTTCAGTGATTTAGTAGAATCTGTCACTCCTGAGACAAGTAGCCTGTGAACTTAATTTCATTTCTGGCGAGTAAGTACTCTACTGCAGCACCTCTCAGAGTCCTCCCTATATAAAAGCCATTGGAGCATATGTATGACGAGTCTTCAGATATTCTGAAAACTTTCAAGCTTTTTCCACTAACTTGAATGATCTAAGTCATCTATTTTCCACAGACATTCAATTGTCCCTCATCACCAAATATTCAATCAAGGCACTTATTCCTTCCTCCTGATCCCGACTGCTGCCCCTGACCTTCAGGAGCCTATTTTCTACCTTTTTACTGCAGATTAAATTCCAAGGATTGCAACATTCATACTCAACAAAGGACTAATAATTTCATACTTCAGTGACTTGATTTCCATCAAAATTCTCTCTTAGAATAGGCAGGCTGTGGTCTTTGATGAGCCAGTCTTTTGCAGTGCAATGAAATGTCAGTGATAGGGAGGTAAAGCTATTCCTCTGTCGCTATGATCTTATTTTGTTTTGGTGAATGCAAAAATCAAAAGCATAACAGCATACCTGCGTATATTTAATATTAACAGCATTAATGGCTTTTTTTTCAAATGTGGATGGAAGGTTATAGCTTATCTGAAGGACATTCATCTGGCAGGTATCTCATCTCCTGATATCGTACCCGTCTGACTGTGATATGCTGTTTTGCAATATTCACAGTTGTGTTGATTTATTTTTCTACATTATCAAGGATGTTCAAATTTTGGCTATTAGTTTATGTGTTTAGTCATAATGACCTGGATTTTCTGACTGAGCATTTATCATGAAGAACGGGGCTTTTGGCTTCAAGAGGAAAGGCTCCTTGACCCCAGCTGCATTAAAGAAGTGGAAGCAACAGAAGTCAGAGACCTGAAATGTTAACTCCGTTTCTACCTCCAAAGATGCTGCCAGACCTGCTGAGCAGTTCCAGTGTTCTCTGTTTCCATTTCCGATTTCCAGCATCTGTAATATTTTGATTTTGCGACATGGTTAGGTTCAATCCTGTCCTCCACAGTGTCCACAAATGTGTGTTTTTCCAGCAGATTACACTAAAAAAAAAGAACGACTTGGATTTTTAATCGCGCTTTTCAGGACCACCGGATGTCTCAAAGCGTTTGACGGCCATGATGTACTTTTTGAACTGTAATCGCTGTTGTAATGTAAGAAACACAGCAGCTCAATTGCACTCAACAAACTCCCACCAACAGCAGCACTCTAGGTTACGCCCTCTGGTGGCTGAGAACCTGTTCCCAAGTGGGCACAGCCATTTTGTATTGCTCATTGCATATCTTGATTTTGTGGTTGCATTGAAGCTCAACATTTCCACCTAAAAACAGGGGTGGGATTCTCAGACCCCCCCCCCCCCCCCCCCCCCCCCCCCCCCGTGTGTTGGCTTCTTGAACCCCAGCAGTCCATGTATTATAGGAACCCCCACAGCATGTTACGAAGGGAGTTCCAGAAATTAGGCCCAGCAACAGTGAAGGAACTATATATATTTTTAATATATTTCTAAGTCAGGATGGTGTGTGGCTTGGGGGAGAACTTCAGGTGGTGGTCTTACCATGTATCTGCTTCACCTGTCCTTTTAGGTGGTTGTGGTATCTTGAAATACTGGTGACCACCAGACCACCAAGTAGGTTAACAAATAAATAGTGTATTAAGGCAAATAATTATTTACAAAGAGTGAGATAAATGCTACCATATTCCACGACTCCAAACTCCTAACTAACAGGAAAAGTAATGCTCCGCCTTATGATTTGCATGCTCTGGTCCGATTGATCCTCCAGGTCAAATGACTCTCCAAAAATCCACCCCCATAAAGGGGCACACTACCACAGTGGTAGAAGTTATGGATTTGGAAGGTGCTGTCAAAAGAGACCTGGTGAATTGCTGCAGTAAATAGTATAGATGGTAGACACAGTTGTCACTGTGCATCGGTGGCGGTGGTAGTGAGGAGGTGTGGGGGGGAATGGACATTGAAGGTGATGGATGGAGTTTCAATCATCCGGGATGCTTTGTCCTGGATGGTGTCAAACTTCTTGAGTTGTTTGACTGACTTTCACTCAAGTGGAGAGTATTCCGTCACACTCTTGACATATACCCTGTAGATGGTCGGCGGATTTGGGGAATCAGAAGTTGAGATACCTGCCACAGAGTTCCCAGTATCTTTGCAGCCACAGTATTTATTTGATCAGTCCAGTTAAGTGTCTGGTCAATGGTAACCCCCAGGATGTTGATAACGGAGCTATTCAGCAATGGTAATGCCATTGAATGTAAATGGGAGATTGACGGATTCTGTCTTGTTGGAGATGGTCATTGCCTTGCACATGTGTGGCATGGATGTCACTCGCCACTCATCTACCCAAATGCTGAATGCCGTCAAGGTTTTGCTGCATCTGGGCACAGGCTGCTTCAGTATCTGCGGAGACGTGAATCGTGCTGAACATTGTACAATCATCTGCGAACATCCGCACTTCTGGCGTTATGATAGAGGGAATGTCATTGATGAAGCAGGTTTTAATAAAGACACGGGGAGTCCAACCTAGTAAAATAAAGAACTTTGGTTTATTTCCATTACACATAACTCCCAGTAGACCCCTACTGGGTCTCTTCTTGGTCAGTGCCTTACTGGCCGACCTTTTATACAATGTTAAATGGAGTTCCCCGCCCGCAGCGGGGGAGTTCATACTCCGCGAGAACCACGGGGAAGACAATCATCCTCACCTCGCAAGTCCCAAATGGGATATTAGTCATCTCAGCTGATGATGGTTGGCCCTAGGACACAACCATGAAAAACACCGGCAGCGATGTCCTTGATCTGAGATGAGTGATCCCTAACAACCACAACCATCTTCCTTCGTGCTCGGTATGACTCCAACCATCGGAAAGGTTTCCCAATTTTGATGGGGTCCTTTGATGCCACACACAGTGAAGTGCTGCATTGATGTCAAGGGAAGTCACTCTCACCTCACCTCTGGATTTCAGCTCTTTTGTCCATGTTTTAAGCAAGGCTGTAATGAGGTCAGGAGCTGAATGGCCTGAACATAACCCAAACTGAGCAATAGTGAGCAGGTTATTGAGTGGTCCTCATCTCGATCAACACGGGCCCAGACAGGTTCCAAACCATGACCCCTTGGGGCCAAAAGCAAATTCATAAGTTTTAGTTTTTCAGCTTCTACAAAGTGATTTAACCCATGAGACACTTATGCTGTGAAACCCTTTAATCCAATCATGGATTAAAAATTGGTCAATCATGTGTCATTTTTTCCAAATGAGGTTCATTAGTTCATTTTGTCTTGCAAAAATAGAAAAAAGAGAAATGTACAAGAGCTATCCAATATTCATAGCATTAACTGGGTATGAAATGGAAGCATTTTAACAATAGACTAATCAAAGATTGCAATATGAAATTCATTTGCAAATTTCATACTTTAAAACTTGAAGTAAATCCAGTAAGTAATTTGAGAAGAGAAACGTATAGCTTACTTTGCATACTATAATCCCCTAAGTTTTAATATATATTTAATACATTTAATTACTGCCTTGAATATCAACTGGTGAACTGCAGAGCTGAAATTGATGATAACTAACAATTTTATCTATTCCTTCCTGCAGGCACTGCAGTTCTGTAATATTTCAATGCATTCCAAAACCTTTGGTTCACCCTGAAGGAAGCATTAATTATCCTATTTAGGAAGAGTTATCAGGAACTCCCATTGATTTGAGTGATTTTCTGAAGAATATGTATTAATTTACTGTCTATAGGCAGGTTAAAAATAGAGAGCCCCTAATGGCACAAACTTTATTTTTCAGGTGACATATATTCCTATTCCTAATCAGACTGTGACCTACCATCCCTTCCAAAAGCATGATTTCAGATTTTTTTTTCCAAGACTGGATTTTCTATCCTAAAATGTATTGAGTATCTGTCCGGCCAGGTGTTAACGTTTGTGTTTCACGGTGCCCCCGATTTTACAAGTTTTAATCTTTCCAAAGACACTTTTGTAAAGTGGGGCGGGGTGGGGGGGGGGGGGGGGGGGGTATAGGGGGGGGGGGAGGGGGGGGAGGGGGGGGTGGGTAGAGAGATCAATTTGTCTTGGAGGCGTATGTGAAATGGATGATAGTAAATCAGGTTCTTGTCCTACTCACAGCTTGATTTTTCATTTGATTAGGGCAGCATGGTAGCATAGTGGTTAACATCAATGCTTCACAGCTCCAGGGTCCCAGGTTCGGTTCCCGGCTGGGTCACTGTCTGTGCGGAGTCTGCACGTCCTCCCCGTGTGTGCGTGGGTTTCCTCCGGGTGCTCCGGTTTCCTTCCACAGCCCAAAGATGTGCGGGTTAGGTGGATTGGCCATGCTAAATTGTCCGTAGTGTTCTAAAAAAAAAAGTAAGGTTAAGGGGGAGTTGTTGGGTTATGGGTATAGGGTGGATACGTGAGTTTGAGTAGGGTGATCATTGATCGGCACAACATCGAGGGCCGAAGGGCCTGTACTGTTCTAAATTCTAAATTCTACAGTGAATGGAGATAAACATTGGGCGGACTGTATGACAGGCTTCACTTGTGTGGCACAAAGGTGTTGCGCATGTCCTTTCAGTCGACAAGGATCCCTGCTAGAATCCCTGGGAATTTACCCAAACCACTTTATTAAAACTGCATTCCCAATTTAAGGGAGCATCTGTTTTGGCGCAGATCCAATGATTTTCAAAAGTAAAAACCAATAACGATTATTTTCAGATGAACAAAACTATCCTGTAAAATGTCATAAAAGAACAATTTAAATGCCAGAAAAAAAACATATCGTTCTAAATTATTTCTGTAATATTTCAGTGGATTCTAAAATTCTTGACTCAGCTTGAAGGAAACATTAATTGTCTCACACAGAAAAAGTTATTAAAAGCACCAATTGATCTGAGTGATTTTCTGAAGATTATACATTTATTTAATGTCTGTAGGCAGATTAAAAATAATAAACCCTCTTTGGTGCAATATATTGTCCTGTGGTGCCAGGTTTATGTGAAAATGAAAGTTTGGTGCAATTATTTTTTTTTAAAGTGGAAAGAAAAATAGTGCCTACGCTTTAAAAATTCCAAACAAAATACCTTTCATATTCCATTCACATGCCAGAATCTCCAAGCGTCAGGTTGATAAGTGGGGTGGTGCAGAAAATTGGGCACCATGCCACTGGCACTAGCCTTTGCTTACCACTTCCTTTGGTACTTTATATGTGATGAGTGAGGAGTTGTGCGGCCTTTTTGCTCATGAGCCATTTGAGGCCTTGAATGGCCAATCAGCACTTAAGGACACTTGTCCCACTTCTGGAATTTTTTATGCAGTGATGAACGCTAGTGCAAAGTATCTTGCAGCATCTTAGTCAGGCTAGTAGGGTGCCTATTTATTGGGCATCTTGTGCCCTACAGAGGCCAACCCCTACCCCTCTCCCGGCAATAGCATTGTGGATAGCACAATCGCTTCACAGCTTCGATTCCCAGGTTCGATTCCGGCTTGGGTCACTGTCTGTGCGGAGTCTGCACATCCTCCCCGTGTGTGCGTGGGTTTTCTCCGGGTGCTCTGGTTTCCTCCCACAGTCCAAAGATGTGCAGGTTAGGTGGATTGGCCATGAGAAATTGCCCTTAGTGTCCAAAATTGCCCTTAGTGTTGGGTGGGGTTCCTGGGTTATGGGGTTATGGGGATAGGGCGGAGGTGTTGACCTTCGGTAGGGTGCTCTTTCCAAGAGCCGGTGCAGACTCGATGGGCCAAATGGCCTCCTTCTGCACTGTAAATTCTATTAAAAAAAAAAAAAATTATATAATATATTTCTCCTACCCACATTGCACATTTGCCACACTCACCACCACCCCCCCCCCCCCCCCCCCCCCCCCGCCCCCCGCCCCAGTTGTCAATCCCAGCCCACAAGCCATTCAATAGAGCCTGCTACCCTGGCCTTGGCTGCCCCCTGGACTTCCAAGTAAGTCTGAACCACGCTGCTCGTCTTCAGAGATTGCATGAAGTACCAGCACTGGCTACCGCTCTGAGTTGCATGACTGGGATTAAACATCTGCCGATCATTTGTTTGGCCAATGCTTTCGGAGACATTACTTGCTCCCTGATGGGGCAACCTCATGCCAAAATGGCTGCAGGGTGAGCTGGCCTAGCATAGGTGGACTTGCAATTATGTCAGGAGGGTGAGGCCACCGTTATCTGTATCCATGTGAAATTCAGCCCCTCATTTCAGCCTTGGTCCAAACACACTAAAAAGCTGAATTCAAGAGTTTGGGGAAGGGTGTCTGTGCTTGACATTAAGGCAGCATTTGATCAAGAATGGCATTAATAAACCTCAACAAAGCTGAAGTCAAGAAGGAATTTGCATAAACTCTCCATTGGCTGGAATCATACCCATCACAAAGGAAGATGGTTTTAGTTGATGGAGATCAATGACTCCTACCTCAGGACATTACTGCAGTAGTTCCTGAGGGTGGAGTTCTAGGCCCAACAATCTTCAGCTGCTTCATCAATAATCTTCCCTCCATTTGAGATCACAAATAGGAATTCTCGCTGATGATTACAGAATGTTCAGTATCAGATAATGGCTCCTCAGACACTGAAGCAGTCTGTGCTCTTTTGCTGCAAACTGGACACCATTCAAGCTTGGGCATGGCAAGTAGTGCCAGACAATGGCCATCTCCAAAAAAGCAGGATCTAACAATATCCCCTGACATCAGTGGCATTACCATTGCTGAATCACTCGCTATCAACACCCCAGGGTTATCATTGACCAAAATCTTAACTGAACTAAACCATATATATGTTATGACCACAAAACCAGGTCTGAAGCTCAAAATTCTGCAGTGTGCAACTCACCTCCAAGCCCTCAAAACCTGCTCACCATTTCCAAGGTGCAAGCAAGCCCAGAGTGTGATGGAATACTCTCCACTTGCCTGGGTCCTTGCAGCTCCAACGACACTCAAGAAGCTCCTCACTTAAATGTTTGTGGATTGGAGCAGCCTTTAAAAAGGACACCCCAATCTTTAAAAAAACAAAGTTGCTTGTTGGGCGGGCTCCAGTGAGACATAATGGGACCCACCCCTTAACCTTTGATGCACTAAGTTCCCAGCAGTACAGCGGAGATAGCTACTGTTGGTGCTGGTTGCTTCAACGCCGCTTTTCCGACTGCTGCCAAGCTGTGTAAAAAAAAGTATAACCCTGTCCCTCGAGTACTGGGCACAGTTTTGGTTACCTTACTTAAGGTGGGACATATTTGCATTAGAAGCAGATCAGAGAAAGATCATTAGATTGATTCCTGGGTTGAAGGGGTTGTATTTTGAGGAAAGGTCAAAATATTGTGCCTATATTAATTGGAGTACAGACGAATGAGAGATGATATTCTTATGCCACGTAAGAGTGTGAGGAGGCCTGACCAGAGATCCAGTTTCAAAATTAGGGGTCTTTCATTTAGGATGGTGATGCAGGGGAATCTTTTTTTTTCAGAGGGCCATTAGTGTTTGGAATTCTCTCCCCCATTGAGCAGTGGAGGCTGGATCATTAAATATATTCAAATCCGAGTTAGACAGATTTTGATTGATAAGAGAGTGAAGGGTTACAGAAGGACAGTCAGGAATGTGAAGTTAAGACGACAATCAGATCAGATTTGATGCTATTGAATGACAGAGTAGACTTGAGGTACCAAAAGGCTTACTCCTGTTCCTATTCTTATGTTATGAGGTCACGACCCAGCTGCCCTATTACAGACATTTAAAATTCTCCCTTTAGGCTTGTCTTCGAAGGTGCCTGCTATTCATCACTGTCTCATCTGTTCTTTCCTTTAGTATTGGTGAAAAAAGAGACATGCTGTTGAAGCTTGTTCATCGTGCATTCATCAGGACAGCTTTGCAAGTATACCACGTTGAAAGAGAACAGTAATTAATGCTGCACGAGAAGACAGTGCTGATTGGTTGGCAAGAAGGCTATGATTAGTAGAGTCGTTGCCATGGAGAATGCACCAGAGAATAGTTAACAGCCAAGCTTCTGTTTAAATTCAAACCAGGCAGAACAACTATGATTGGTCAAGGTATTGCCAAAGGGAATGAACCATGGAATGGCTTTTCAGCAAGCTTTTCTACAGTTGAAAAAAGAGAAGAAATGATTTAGGTTCTGGTGATGCCACTGTTTCTATTGTAATGGTTCTTGCAATGCTACAAATCAGGAGTTGCCTCTCTATCATTCACAGACTCAGTATTTCTGGGCTGTTACCTATAATAACTGTAAACTACTTAGAAAAATTACTACAGCAGAGAATAACTCTAAGGCACAGAGTAGCAAATATTTTATATTTAATTGATAAAGCAGATACTGGCATAGAGATCAATCTTCTCCTGGGCTATTTCACACCGTACCTGGAAAAATATTCTCTCCAACACCTAATTTCCACATAGATTGGTTATGTAAATGAACTAACTTCACAGTGTTCATTGCCCTTAAGTATACTTTTATCTTTCGCCTCATAAAGTGACATTTATAAACCACTTAAAATAAATTTGCAACCCAATGGTAAACTTTTAAATATTGACAGCTAATACTGGGTCTCATTAAAAATGAGCTGTCGGGGTCGAATGTATGGTGCTGCCTCTTACAGATATGGAAGGTTTCAAGTTCGTTCCATCATCTGCGCTGACTTCGATGATCTCAGCTGTGTCAGGTAGTAGGATGCTACAGTTCGCCTCAAAACCTGATCATTATCCAGCGACTTACGAGGAAATTAATGTCTTGGGTGTCAGGTTCACGCTGATCTTCCAAACTTCAAAATACTTGGTTTCTTCTCACAGAACCATGAGCGTGGGTTACTATGCAATTTTAATACCATCTAATAATAATCTTTATTGTTGTCACAAGTAGGCTTACATTAACACTGCAATGAAGTTACTGTGAAAATCCCCAAGTTGCTACATTCCGGCGCCTGTTCGGGTACACCGAACAGAATTCAGAATGTCCATTCACCTAACAGCACATCTATCGGGACTTGTGGGAGGAAACTAGACCACCTGGAGGAAACCCACAAAATCCAGCCAATGGTCTTTCCAGTCCAAGCTTGAGCTCCCACCCACATTTCCGCACAGTGAACCATAGGGACTTTTGGCCTTCCTCTATCTATCTCCCTGACTCCAGCAGATTAAATAGTGTCTAATATTCAGTGATACATTAGAAAAGCCTATAACCTAATATTGCAAAAATTTCCTATGTACTCTTCCCATCTCAAAGTGCATCACCATGGCAAAGGAAACCACAAGGGCCTTGTATCCAGGCAGAGATGCTAATTACCTATTCTTGAGACTCAAATTTTCTTTTATCTTGGAAATAAATGGACAGTTTATAGCACAACTGTTTACAATCTGATATTCCCAACACTTGTCTGGAACCTTTGTACAGTGGTACTGCATGGTTTGAGAGAGAGAAAAAGAGTTAAGGGTAAACATCTTAGTCCTCTCACAGGAACTAGTGGTCAGGTGGTGTGGGTCGTGCAGTGGGGGAGGAGGGGGGCATTAGTGGGGTGTGTAAAATCATTGGATATGGTTCAGTGGGGCCCAAGCACTATCAAGCAGAGTTGGAAGGGAGGAAGGCATCTTCCCAGATGTATGGGATTATAGGGCAAGGATGGAGGGGAAGGAGAGAGTAGAGAGCATTTGGAAATGGAGCAAAAGAAAGGGAATAAAAGGAAGGAAACTAAGAACAGATTTCATAACTAACAGAAGCTAATCAGAAATTACAGCCCACATGCCACCAGGTGAATAGGCTACATCTTATACTAGACAAAGAGAACTGTGGTAAAATGCTAAGATAAGAATATTTTTGTGTCTTTAAAATTTGAAATGACTCCATCGCTCCTTTTACACTTCCTGTTATATTACATAGAACAGTACAGCACAGAACAGGCCCTTCGGCCCTCAATGTTGTGCCGAACAATGATCACCCTACTTTAAACCCATGTAACCCGTATACCCGTAACCCAACAATCCCCCCATTAACCTTACACTACGGGCAATTTTAGCATGGCCAATCCACCTAACCCGCACATCTTTGGACTATTATGGTATTTCCCACCACAATTATTGAGAATGGAATGTTTTAGGGAAAGCCCCCTCCCTCACTTAAAGAAAACAGTGTTGAAAAATATTTGGCCTTGTGGCAAAAATGTATTTGAAAAACAAAGAGGAGTGGCGCAAGGACTAATTTAAATAGCAAAATCATGTCCCGACGATGCCACAAGGCTATGCATGTCATTTTAATTATCAGGCCAACTGCAGCCTCCACAATAACATCTAAATATTCTGAGCATGGTGGCAACTCATCTATCAAGAGGATTGCATTTTATGCTGTTTGCCTTGGCGACAGAACCCTCAATTGATTACTAGGGTACAGGACAACAGAAGGGAGTTTGATTGCGGCAAGCAGAAGTGTTGTGGAGCCAAAGATGCTAATTGGACATTTTTAAGACATGTTTGAGGCACAGGCATGGCCTCGCAAAATTAATCATATTTTCTGCCGTTTCCTTCTGGAAAATGGGCTGAACAATGACCAATTCTGACACCTTTCGAAACATATCTACAATTCTTTAAACCTATTCGCTTATCTTGAAACTTTGTTGTTTGCTTGCAATCAATTCTGAACAAGGATTCCAATGTAAGTTGGTTCCAATTACCCTACTGCCTAAATTGCAGGCATAAGCTTGTTGGGAAATAATGCCTCCTGTCCACAGAAATCATGCACTCCAAGCCCTGAAAGCAAAAGGGAGATGTAAATTGGCGCATCTTGTTGGTCTGAAATGAATATAGGGTAGACTAATGTGACAGTGGAATAACCTATAATCAAACTGCGAAAATCAATGGGTCCTGTTTTAGGCATCAGAGATGTCCTAGTAGTTATTGAAGAGCGTATTGAAATTCGTTAACAATAAGTATCAGCAGACCTGTCCTGCTCAAAATTCTTCAATGATGCCTGTTGTTTTGTTGTGTGGTCAGTTCTTATGACAAGCTCTGCAGCCACCCAGAAGAAGATCACCCACACAGAAAGAAGGGCCAGTGCGCAGTATTTTCAGCCTCCACAGAATATCAGAACTAGAGTAGGGAGATTGGTCAAGGCACCTCAGATGTTGGAGGATGTAAATAGGTAAAAGTAAGGTAAAGTTGCCATAGTCCCAGATAACTATAGGTTGCTTTCCTTTGAGGGGGCGAGTTGATTTAACCTGAGGGCCACCACACCTCAGGCGAGGGGCAAGGTTGAGAAGAGGGACCTTTATGAATAACCTCAGCCGGTACAGAAATGTTAATCTGTGCTGCTGGACTTGCTATGTACCACAAACCAGCTGTCCAGACAAGTGAGCTAAACCGATCGCTAGGAAGATGTAAATATAATCGAAACAAAGACTTGGGGGGTGATGTAGAGTAAAGGGTTAATCACAGAATTATATATAATGCTGATATAATAATGATGTTGGAGTACATGACTAAGAAGTAAGGGAGATCTAGAAAGAGGAGAAGCTCTAATCTTGTGTAGAGGTGGAAATATGTAAATACTCATTGTAAGTCAAAGGTAGTGGTGTTGAGAAACCACAGACTCGAACAGCAAACTTTGAGAGACTAGACAATTCACAAAACCTCTATCTAGTTCATCTACCACCATCAACAGTTACTCTGTCCATCACCAATGCAAAGTAGCAGCAGTCTGTACCAATTACAAGATGCACTGCAGGAGCTCATCATCTTCTTTGGCAGCACCTTCCAAACCTATGATCTCGACCACCTAGAAGGTCTAGGGCAGCAGATACATGGGACCATGGGTAATTTCCACACCAAGTCACTCATCATTATGACTTGGAAATATGTTGCTGTTCCTTCACTGTCGTTGAGTCAAAATTCTGATCTCCCTCCCTAACAGCACTGTGGGTGCTCAGATATAATATGGACTGCCGTGGTTCAATAAGGTGGCTCACCAGAACCTTTTCAAGGCCAGTTAGGGATGGGCAATAAAACTGCTGGCCCAGCTAGCGATGCCCAGATCCCCTGAAAATAAGTTTTAAAAATCTCGTTGTTTCAATCAATTGTAAGTCGTAATCAGTGACATATGGAAACTTTTGCGCTCAACTTCAAGGAAGTCAATTTCTAAGCATCCCAAAGCCTTGATAGAAAAGTAGAAGTGAAAGTGATTGTTTATGTTCTAGGCTGTTTATGGCACAAGTAAGACAGTTAGAAATTATCTGATTCCATAGAGCAAGTAATGCTTGGTCATCAGGCTGATTGCTGTGCTTTCGTACAATATTTTATTATTCTTAGATGATCTTGATAAAGTCTTTGAAGAATATGAAGCCAAAGAATTCTTGATATGACTTTTCTCTATTAAAGGCTGGTAAGTCACTGATTGTGATATGTTTGCGCTGTTCAGGACACCACTGGATTAGTGGGGATAAAAGTCTGGCCATCCTTCTGGATGAATATATTCAGAATTGTAGACATTCTTCATCAAGCTTAGACTATCTTATGAAATATTTTTCAGTAGTTGGTAAGTGCGGAGCAATTAAGGATGTTTATACTTCAGGAAGTGTAAATTATCTTAGCCTATTAGACCATAAGATATAGGAGCAGAATTAGGCCTTGCATTCCATTGAGTCTGCTCTGCCATTCAATCAGGGCTGATATGTTTCTCATCCCATCCCCCTGCCTTCTCCCCATGACCCCAAATCCACTTATTTATCAAGCACCTATCTATCTCTATCTTCAAGACACTCAATGGCCTGGCCTCCATAGCCCTCTGTGGCAATGAGTTGCACGGTTTCACCAACCTCTTGTTTGGTTCCTTCTGATCGTATTCATGTCTGTTGAAGTTTGATATTTCCCTAAACATACTCTATGATTGAGTCAAATCTCACTAATCTTAATCTGAATTTTGGGATTCTGGGTGACATCTTTACGATTGTTTCATGATCAGAGGGTGATTAGTGGATTATGGTCTGTTTTGAAATTTAAAGGCAATCTCAAAACATAGGGCGTGATCTACCCAAATGGGGATAGAGTCCCATAGCGCAGGGCACCCCCTGCCTGATCACCACTGCACAACAAATGGCCGCTTGGCACCTTGGCAGTGCCAAACTGACACCCTGTTAGTGGTCCTGACAGCTGGCAGTGACACCTGTGCACATTGGCAGTGTCAGGCTGGCACCCAGGTGGCACTGCCAGGTGCCTCATGGCAGTGACAAGGTGCATGAGTGGCACCAGCAGTACCAGGATACCACCCTACCTCGAGGGAATGCACCTGGCCTAGAGGCACTGTACACTGGTCTACACTTGTCATCTCACTGCACTTGAAATAAAACTTCCCTCAGATCTGTAGACAATGATTCTGCTGCTGCTATGATCGAAAATTCTGATTCGTAATGTGCCAAGATTTCAGAAAAGATAAAAATTTCTTTCATCCTTTTGAAAGCGTTTTTTGGTCCACGTTCAAGCACCATTGTTGACCCTCTCAACAGCTATCTCAATGGCTGTTTGACATCTCCACTGCTAACTTTAGTAGGAACTTGCCGATTTGGAGTTGGCCATCCAAAAGAATCTTTAGTTATGTTGTTGGGTTGTGAAAATTCTCTGATTACTTTGGTTAATTGGAGATCATGCCTGTGGCTTGTACAATATGACCTGGAAAATTGACCTTTGGTTTGGTGAACTCAGGTTTTTCATTCAGTGCTCGACCTGCATCATGCAAGAGTCTCAGAAATGCTCATCCCAGAAGGCATATTGCTCCTTCAATGCCTTGTAGAGTGTTCGACACTGAGCTCTGGAAAATGTCTGGAGTGGGCACTATGCCGAATGGAAATCTATTGGAACAATGATGAAAGAATGACATTATATATGTGTCCAGCAATCTGAATTCCTTCTCCAGAGTCAAGTGCCCAAATTCACTGTTTGCATCAAATTTGGTGAATAGAGTACTCTTGGCCAGTTTGGCACCATCAAGGCCATCCGGCGGATCATAGGCAGAATTCTCCGCAACGGCCGACACCGTCGTGAAACCCGGAGTGTTTCACGACGGTGTCGGAGGTCGATCCTCGCCCCCTATTCTCCCTCCCCCGGGGGGCGAGAAGCGGCGCCTTAGTGACGTCAGCCGCGCATGCGTAGGTTGGCTGGCTCCAACCCGCGCATGCGCGGTTGCCATCTTCCCCTCTGCTGCCCCGCAAGACGTGGCGGCTTGATCTTTCGGGGCGGCGGAGGGGAAAGAGTGTGTCTCTTGGAGACGCCGGCCCAAAGATCGGTGGGCACTGATCACGGGCCAGTCCCCTCCCGAGCATGGCCGTGGTGCTCAATCCCCTCTCTGCCCCCCATAGGCCCCAAACTCACCTTTCGCGCTATTTTCACGCCGGCAGCGACCAGGTGTGGTTGCCGCCGGCGTGAACAGATCGGGAACGGCAGGCCTCTCGGCCCATCCGGGCCAGAGAATCGCGGGTCGCCGTTTTTCACGGCGACCCGCGATTCTCCAAGCGGCGTGTCGCAAAACGCAACACGCCATTTTAGGGGGGGGTGGTGGGAGAATCGCAGGGGGTGCCAGAGCGGCCCTCCCGCGATTCTCCCACCCGGCCTGGGGAGTGGAGAATTGCACCCCGTATGTTTCACTGATTAATATAGGTGAGTTCAATCCGTGTAGATTTTCACAGACCTGTTTGGCCTTGCGACTGCAACCATTCCTGAACACTATTTTGTTGGCAAGGTGACTGGTGAGTTAATGCCTTACTGCTGCATCTTTTGAATTTCACCCTTGCCTTTGTCCAAGATGGACAAGGATCTTTTCTCTGTGCAAAAAAGGAAAATTGGTTAAGCATCGGCTCACAGGGAAACACTCGACTAAATCGCTGGCTTTTAAAGCAGACCAAGGCAGGCCAGCAGCACGGTTCAATTCCCGTACCAGCCTCCCCGAACAGGTGCCAGAATGTGGCGACTAGGGGTTTTCACAGTAACTTCATTGAAGCCTACTCGTGACAATAAGCGATTTTCATTTCATTTCTTTATCGACCCTAAGCCTGTAAACAATTTTGGAACTTCAAGTCGAAATGTCCTTCTGTTGTTCTCATCAGCAACCTCATCCACTTTATAGATTAATTTCCATTTTCGCCATGTATTTCCACTGAATAGAGAGCACTCTTAATTTTTAATGGCATACAGAGGTTTGTGGATTTTTCTGTCTCTATTTTCCAAGAGTTGGCCATTGATTTATTAAAGTTATCCCAACTGGTATGTGAGGGTTACAATGGAATCTGTTTGAGCCATTTGACTTAATCTGACAAGATGTGGAGATGCCGGCGTTGGACTGGAGTGAGCACAGTAAGAAGTCTTACAACACCAGGTTAAAGTCCAACAGGTTTGTTTCAAACACTAGCTTTCGGAGCACTGCGGATTCACCTAAGGAAGGAGCAGTGCTCCGAAAGCTAGTGTTTGAAACAAACATGTTGGACTTTAACCTGGTGTTGTAAGACTTCTTAATCTGACAAAACAGAAATCCCTGCTCCTGTGCCTAGTTGATCTTCTTTAAACTCTGTGAGGTGTCCTACCAATTCAAGTTTAATACTCAATACTTGTTTCAGTCTAATTTATTTTCCCCAGAAAGATAAGGTCTTTTGCTTGTGATTTTTCCACTTCTTGGATGTGGATCCGCTTTAAAATTCTCTCCCGTTTTTTAAGCGGTATCAGCATTTTTGAATGAGAAACAGTTTTGAAATGGCCTATTTTTCAACAGTTGTGGCACTCTGTCCCTCTAATTGAACATTATTTTTGCCGATGCGATTTGTTTCCGACACACCAAAGACATTTCAAAATGATGGTTGGCGTGCTTTTCCATTGAGGCATTCTTAGATTTTCATGTGCGTTCTCTTTTATGACCAACAAACATAATGGCCTCACTCAATTTTCTCCACTGGACACCTCCTTCGCCATGAACAGATGCCTGATTCTGTTTCCAGAGTTCCATTTGCCCCACAACCTGTACTGCTTTCACTAGTGTTAAATCTTCTCTTCTCTGTAAGAAACATGATGGTGGCTAATCTATGACCGTGACTACGCTGCTCTCATCCTTTAAGATTCCATAATCAGCAGTTCCCTGCTGCCTAGGGAGAATGTTGATGAATGAAGCCATGTTTTCGCCTGGTTGTTTATTAAATTTAGCCATCTCTGTTATCAAATTCCAACAGATGCTGAAATAAAAGTCGAAAGCTTTTATTTTATGAAGAAAGAAGTTCATAAGAAGTTGATACCTCATTAACTCCTGCCTTGTGATAACATCATCAGTGATAGATCCTATTGTAAAAAGTACATAGTGTATTGACCTGGTACGTTTGATCTTTTACATGTAATGCTGAAGTAGCTCTGTATCTTGTGAACATTTTTTTCCAGTTATCCCAGTTTTAGGTCTGTATGAGACTTCTGAACTCTGAAATTGTCCTGTGAGTTGTCATGCGGATTCGATGCTTCTGCTGAGCCCTGGAATCTCTCCAGCTTCTGTGATAATGCTTTCATCTTTGGGTCCATGTTAATTGGTGTTGAATGTCTGCTTGTCTCAGCTTGTATCTGTCACTCCAGCGATACTCTGACTTCTTGGTGAGTTTTATATTTTTTCTTTTGTCCTTACTTGGAGGATCATTTTTCTTGGTAGGTTTGCATCATCAGCTTAAGGTTCACTGGATATTTTACTTGTTATCGTCATGTTTCGTTGTATGATTGGTGTCAAAATGGGGTTTTTAGGGATTGTCTGTTCTCCCAATGTCTGCTGCTTCTGGAGTTTCTCAAAAACAATACTCTTTATTTACTGCAAGTATTTACACATTTCGACCTAAGCACCAAGTTGGAGCTTCTCCTTCTGCCAGATTCCTATTGCTTCTCATTCAAGTAATTTGTCATTGGGGACTCCATAGTTAGAGGAACAGACAGGAGGTTCTGTGGGAACGAAAGAGACTCACGGTTGGTGTGTTGCCTTCCAGGTGCCAGGGTTCATGATGTCTCTGATCGTGTTTTTGGGATCCTTAAGGGGGAGGGGGAGCAGCCCCAAGTCGTGGTCCACATTGGTACCAACGACATAGGTAGGAAGAGAGATGGGGATTTGAGACAGAAATTCAGGGAGCTAGGGTGGAAGCTGAGAGCTAGAACAAACAGAGTTGTTATCTCTGGGTTGTTACCCGTGCCACGTGCTAGCGAAGTGAGAAATAAGGAGAGAGAGGAGTTGAACACGTGGCTACAGGAATGGTGCAGGAGGGAGGGTTTTGGTTTCCTGGATAATTGGGGCTCATTCTGGGGTAGGTGGGACCTTTACAAACAGGATGGTCTTCACCTGAACCAGAGGGGTACTAATATCCTGGGGGGGAGATTTGCTAGTGCTCTTCGGGGGGGTTTAAACTAATTCAGCAGGGGGATGGGAACCTAAATTGTAGTCCCAGTGTACAGGATGTTGAGAGTAGTGAGGTCAGGGATAGGGGTAAAAGTTCAAAAGAAGGCACCGGCAAGCAAGACGCTGGTTTGAAGTGTGTCTACTTCAACGCCAGGAGCATCCGGAATAAGGTGGGTGAGCTTGCAGCATGGGTTGGTACCTGGGATCTCGACGTTGTGGTGATTTCGGAGACATGGGTAGAGCAGGGACAGGAATGGTTGTTGCAGGTTCCAGGATTTAGATGTTTCTGTAAGAACAGAGAAGATGGTAAAAGAGGGGTGTGTGTGGCATTGTTAATCAAGGAAAGTTTTACGGCGGTAGAAAGGACGTTTGAGGACTCGTCTACTGAGGTAGTATGGGCCGATGTTAGGAACAGGTTAGGTCACCCTGTTGGAAGTTGTCTATAGACCTCCGAATAGTTCCAGAGATGTGGAGGAAAGGATTGCAAAGATGATTCTCGACAGGAGCGAGAGTAACAGGGTAGTTGTTATGGGGGACTTTAACTTTCCATATATTGACTGGAAATACTATAGTTCGAGTACTATAGATGGGTCAGTTTTTGTGCAGTGTGTGCAGGAGGGTTTTCTGACACAGTATGTAGACAGGGTTAGGTGGATTGGCCATGCTAAATTGCCCGTAGTGTCCTAAAAAGTAAGGTTAAGGGGGGTTTGTTGGGTTACGGGTATAGGGTGGATACGTGGGTTTGAGTAGGGTGATCATGGCTCGGCACAACATTGAGGGCCGAAGGGCCTGTTCTGTGCTGTACTGTTCTAGGCCAACAAGGGGCGAGGCTACATTGGATTTGGTACTGGGTAATGAACCTGGCCAGGTGTTAGATTTAGATGTAGGTGAGCACTTTGGTGATAGTGATCACAATTCGGTTATGTTTACTGCAAGGCAAGAATTATAGCTGGGGGAAAGGCAATTATGATGCTATTTGGCAAGATTTAGGATGTATAGGATGGGGAAGGAAACTGCAGGGGATGGGTACAATCGGAATGTGGAGCTTTTTCAAGGAACAGCTACTGCGTGTCCTTGATAAGTATGTACCTGCCAGGCAGGGAGGAAGTTGTCGAGCAAGGGAACCGTGGTTTACTAAGGAAGTTGAAGCACTTGTCAAGAGGAAGAAGAAGGCTTATGTTAGGATGAGACATGAAGGCTCAGTTAGGGCACTTGAGTGTTACAAGTTAGCCAGGAAGGACCTAAAGGGAGAGTTAAGAAGAGCGAGGAGAAGACACGAAAAGTCGTTGGCGGATAGGATCAAGGAAAACCCTAAGGCTTTCTATAGGTATATCAGGAACAAAAGAATGACTAGAGTAAGATTAGGGCCAATCAAGGATAGTAGTGGAAAGTTGTGTGTGGAACCAGAGGAGATAGGGGAAGCGTTAAATGGATATTTTTCGTCAGTGTTTACACTGGAGAAAGACAATGTTGTCGAGGAGAATACTCGGGTTCAGTCGACCAGGCTAGATGGAATTTTGGAAAATTTAAAAATAGATAAGTCCCCTGGGCGAGATGGGATTTATCCTAGGATTCTCTGGGAAGCCAGGGAGGAGATTGCAGAGCCTTTGTCCTTGACCTTTATGTCGTCTTTGTTTACAGGAATAGTGACGGAAGATTGGAGGATAGCAAATGTTGTCCCCTTGTTCAAGAAGGGGAGTAGAGACAACCCTGGTAATTATAGACCTATGAGCCTTACTTCGGTTGTGGGTAAAATGTTGGAAAAGGTTATAAGAGATAGGGTTTATAATCATCTTGAAAAGAACAAGTTGATTAGCGATAGTCAACACGGTTTTGTGAAGGGTAGGTCATGCCTCACAAACCTTATTGAGTTTTTTGAGAAGGTGACCAAACAGGTGGATGAGGGTAAAGTGGTTGATGTGGTGAATATGGATTTCAGTAAGGCGTTTGATAAGGTTCCCCACGGTAGGCTATTGCAGAAAATAAGGAAGTATGGGATTGAAGGTGATTTAGCGGTTTGGATCAGTAATTGGCTAGCTGAAAGAAGACAGAGGGTGGTGGTTGATGGCAAATGTTCATCCTGGAGTTCAGTTACTAGTGGTGTACCGCAAGGATCTGTTTTGGGGCCACTGCTGTTTGTCATTTTTATAAATGACCTGGAAGAGGGTGTAGAAGGATGGGTTAGTAAATTTGCAGATGACACGAAGGTCGGTGGAGTTGTGGATAGTGCTGAAGGATGTTATAGGATACAGAGGGACATAGATAAGCTGCAGAGCTGGGCTGAGAGGTGGCAGATGGAGTTTAATGTGGAAAAGTGTGAGGTGGTTCACTTTGGAAGGAGTAACAGGAATGCAGAGTACTGGGCTAATGGCAAGATTCTTGGTAGTGTAGATGAACAGAGTGATCTCGGCATCCAGGTACATAAATCCCTGAAAGTTGCCACCCAGGTTAATAGGGCTGTTAAGAAGGCATATGGTGTGCTAGCCTTTATCAGTAGGGGGATTGAGTTTCGGAGCCACAAGGTCATGCTGCAGCTGTACATAACTCTGGTGCGGCAGTTCTGGTCACCACATTATAGGAAGGATGTGGAAGCTTTGGAAAGGGTTCAGAGGAGATTTACTAGGATGTTGCCTGGTATGGAGGGAAGGTCTTACGAGGAAAGGCTCAGGGACTTCAGGTTGTTTTTGTTAGAGAGGAGAAGGCTGAGAGGTGACTTAATAGAGACATATAAGATAGTCAGAGGGTTAGATAGGGTGAACAGTGAGAGTCTCTTTCCTCGGATGGTGATGACCAACACGAGGGGACATAGCTTTAAATTGAGGGGTGGTAGATATAGGACAGATGTCAGAGGCAGTTTCTTTACTCAGAGAGTAGTAGGGGTGTGGAACGCCCTGCCTGCAACAGTAGTAGACTCACCAACATTAAGGGCATTTAAGTGGTCACTGGATAGACATATGGATGAAAATGGAATAGTGTAGGTCAGATAGGCTTCAGATGGTTTCACAGGTCGGCGCAACATCGAGGGCCGAAGGGCCCGTACTGCGCTGTAATGTTCTATGTTCTATGTTCTAATTTCATAGATTTCATAGTGCAGAAGGAGGCCATTCGGCCTATCGAGTCTGCACCGGCTCTTGGAAAGAGCACCCTACCCAAGCCCATACCTCCACCCTATCCCCATAACCCAGTAACCCCACCTAACACTAAGGGCAATTTGGACCCTGAGGGCAATTTAGCCTGGCCAATTCACCTAACCTGCACACCTTTGGACTGTGGGAGGAAACCGGAGCACCCGGAGGAAACCCACGCACACACGGGGAGAACGTGCAGACTCCACACAGACAGTGACCCAAGCCGGGATTCAAACCTGGGACCCTGGAGCTGTGAAGCATTTGTGCTAACCACTATGCTACCTTGCTGCCCTTGACATCATTGTTACATTAGCACAAAAGAGTCAGCAAATCATACAGCACAGAAAAGGCCCTTTGGCCCATCGCACTTGTGCTGCACGCAACTAGTCTAATCCCATTTTCCAGCACTTGGCCCATGGCCTTGTATGCCCTGAGATTGCAAGTACACATCTAAATACTTCTTAAATGTTATGAGGGTCTCCGCCTCCATCTCCCTTTCAGGCAGCAAATTCCAAACTCCCACCATCCTCTGTGTAAAAAATGTTTCCTCACATCCCATCGAAACCTCCTGCCTGCTACCTTAAATCTATGTCCCTGGTCACTGACCCTTTCACCAAGGGCGGAATGTTTGTTCCTGTCTACTCTATCAATGCCCCTCATAATGAAAAAATGAAAATCGCTTATTGTCACGAGTAGGCTTCAATGAAGTTACTGTGAAAAGCCCCTAGTCGCCACATTCCGTCCCCTATCCGGGGAGGCCGGTACGGGAATCAAACCGTGCTGCTGGCCTGCTTGGTCTGCTTTAAAAGCCAGCGATTTAGCCCAGTGAGCTAAACCATCGTAATCATTGCCCCCCCCCCCCCCCCCCCCCCCTCAGTCTCCTCTGCTCCAAGGAAAAAAAATCCAAGTCTATCCAATCTCTCTTCTTAACTTGCACTCTCCAGCCCAGGCAACATCCTGATCAATCTCCCTTGCACCCTTCCCATCCCTCCTGTAGTGTGAATCCCAGAACTGCACACAAAAGTCTATTTGTGGCCCAACCAATGTTTTGTACAGGTCTAGCATAATCTCCCTGCTCTTAAACTCTATGCCTCGGCTAATAAAGGCAAGTACACCATATGCCTTCTTAACCAATATATGTAACTGCCCTTCTACCTTAAGGGACCAATGTATATGTACACCAAGGTCCCTCTGATCCTCGGTGCTTCCCAGAGTCCTGCCGTTTATCATGTAATCCGTTGCCTTGTTTGTCCTGCCCAAGCGCATCACCTCACACTTATCCGATTGAATTCCAATCTGGATCAGCACATCTCACCAGCCTGCCTATATAATCTGTAACCTAAGGCTATCCTCTTCCCTAATTACTACCCCACCAATTTTTGTATCATCCGCAAACTTACTGATCAACCCTCCTACATTCATATCTAAATCATTTATATAAAGCACAAACAGCAAGGGCCCAACACTGAGCCCTGTGGAACCCCACAGGACACGGGTTTCCAGTCAGAAAAACACCCTTAGGCCATCATCCTCTGCTTCTTGCCACTCAGCCAATTTTGGATCCAATTTGCCAAATTTCCTTGGATCCCATGGACTCTTACTTTCACTATCAGTCTGCCATGTGGGGTCTGATCAAACTCCTTGCTGAAGTCCAAATAGGCTACGTCAAATGCATTGCCCTCATCTACACACCTGGTTATCTCTGAAAAATTCAATCAAGTTGGTCAGCCATGGCCTCTCCTTAACAACACCTTGCTGACTGCCCTTGATTAATCCCTACCTCTCCAAATACTCTCATTCTGACTCTTGAAATTGCTTCCAATAGTTTCCCCACGACTGAGGTGAGACTGACTGGTCTGCAGTTTCCTGGTGTATCCCTTCCTCTCTTCTTGAATAATGATACCACATTGGCTATCCTCCAATCCTCCAGCACCTCGCTTGTGGACAGAGAGGAATTGAAAATTATTCCCGGAACCCCTGTTATTTTCTCCCTTGTCTCAATCAGCAGCCTGGGATACATTTAATCTGGCCATGGAGATTTGCCTGCCTTTAAGCCTGCCAGACCACTCAGGACCGCCTCTCTATCTATGTTAGTCTCTTTCATTTTATTAAAGTCTTTCTCCCTGATTTCTATACCCACACTGTCCCTCTCACAAGTGAATATTGGCACAAAGTATTCATTTAGAACCCTACCTACATACTCTTGCTCCACACACAAATTACAACTGTGCTCCTTAATGGCCCTACACTTTCCCAGGCTATTGTTTTACCCTTAATGTACTTGTAAAACAACTTAGCATTTTCCTTTATTTTCATTTCCTTTTTGCTCTCCTAATTTCTTTTTTGAGTTCCCTCTTGCACATTCTATCAGCCTTTCGGGCTTCTGCTGTATTGAGCCCTCGATATCTGCCTTAAGCCTTCCTTTTTCTCTTTGGCAAATGCTGTAATTTCCTTAACATCCAGGGTTCATTGGATTTGCTCGTCCCACCCTTTTTCTTGATTGGAACATGTTGGCCCTGTACTCTCCCAATTTCCTTCTTGAATGCGTCCTACTGTTCTGTCACAGATTTTCCTAAAAGTGTCCTCTCTCATGTATGCTTCTGATATTAATAATTTCTCTACAGCCATACCCTTTAAAATAAGGTTCATAAAACAATTTATTTGCAAAAATCCCTCATATGGAGACAAGAAGAAGAACACTACTCCTTCAACTCCATGGGAGTTTTTAAACTCCCTATCAGCTTCCAGCACCTATCAAAATGTTATTGCCAGAGAGCCAGAGAGCTTAACACTGTTGCCTTCACTCAGTTGAATAGGCTGAGGGAGCCTGAAATATGATTTCCAGTGTTGCTTGGGCCTTGTGGTCCACACACCAGTCGGATAATCAGAAAAGGTGCAGGCCAAGACCTATCCCATACACTTCATCCTCATGACCAGTCTTTGATTAAGGCCTAGCTGTGGGAACCATCTACATTGTTAAGCTTGAATCAGAGCTTTCCATTTCTTCCCATGGAGCATGTTAGTTGTAGAGTTTTACAGGCAAAAAAGAGGCCCTTCAGCCCATCGTGTTTGCACTGGCCACCAAGCAGTTATCTATTCTAATCACATTTTCCAACCTATCTGTAGCCTTGTATGCTATGGTGTTTTAAGTGCTCATTTCATAATTCATTAGTCTTTAATATGTGATATGTTAAAATATTTTAAGATTTATTGAAGTAGATGGTTCATAAATATAATATTAAAGTATTTTTCAAACAATTTGCCCAAAGAGCAAAAGCATTTGTTGTCACACCACTCTAGTTTATTTCACCATTTCGTTTTGAGAAAGCCAAATTGACAACTGCAAGTTTTTGGAAAAGTTGAAAATGACTTTCTATTTCTAATTAACCCTGTTAAAAAGTGAATATTACATTTATTTTGTTCTATTCAATGTGTGAAATGCTGTAATCATAGAATGTGCGACTTACCATTTCTTCACAATAATGTGCAGGAAAGGCGGAACAAAAAAAATGTTGCCTGCAGGGACTGTTTTAAGAATAGAAACGGGCAGAAAAGAATATTTTCTTTCATTTCCTTTGAATTAATCGTGTACTTCATAAAAATCCTTGTTTCAATAGTCAAAGTTACCTTTAATAATCTTTCCTTAAGCATAATTTTAAAATCCGAAAAGAGGCCTGCTTTCTCATTTGTTTTTCAAGATAGTTAAGTATGCTTAACTGGTTTCCCTAAGTTCCTGATTTATTTGTGCCCTCTGGCAAGGATTTATTCAAGGAAATAATATTAAAATGCTTGAAATTATTAATTTTTTTACAAATAAAATTCAAGGAATGTCCACGAAAGGAAACATTTGCTTTTATGTAACAATTGTAAATCTCTTAGAAACATCTATAAACACTGAACATGAGACTTCATTATGTTGGCAAGCCTGACTGCTATTTCTGCACAGCAAGATTCCACAAATAGTGAACTGATTTATCAATTGATAGGTTTTTGGTGAAAGAAAGACGATCAGAAAAATCACAGACAAAATGTCTTATTCTTTCCTTCTTCAAACAGTTGCAAGTGATATTCACCTGAGCCACCAGATAGACAACATTTCCAACAACATGCACTATTGCGGAATATCAACTTTGCGCTTAAATTATGAGTTCAATTTCTGACATGGATGTGAACTCATTATTCTCTGACCGAGCTGTAAGCGTACAATCAATTAGGTCAATCATTACATTGACCAGAAATTAAATTTGATTAACCATATAAACACTGTGGCGACAAGAGCAGGTCAGTGGCTAGGAATCCTGCGGTGAGTAACTCACCTCCTGACTCTCCGAAGCCTGTCCACAATCTTCAAGGCACAAGTGAGGAGTGCAATGGAATACTCCCCACTTGCCTGGACGAGTGCAGCTCCAACAATACTCCAGAAGCTTGACACCATCCAGGTCAAAGCAGCCGCTTGATTGCTCCCCCTTCCACAAACATTCACTCCTTCCACCATAAGGCACAGTGGCAGCCATGTGCACCATCTACAAGATGCACTGCAGGAACTCACCAAGGCTCCTTCGGCAGCACCTTTCAAAACCACAACCATTACCAAATAAATGGAGTAGGGCAGCAGATACATGGAAAAACTGCAACCTAGAAGTTCTCCTTTAAACCACTCACCACCCTGACCCGGCCTAACTACCGACGCCAGCCCCCGGATCGCCCGGCCTAGTCCCCGGAGCTCCCGACCTGACCCCCGACGGCAAGACCCGGCCCAACGCGACCCCGAGAGACCTGCCCAGCGACCCGACCCGGAGAGGCCCGCCCAGCAACCCGACCAACCTGGTGATGGAAGAAAGAATAATCCACATGGAGGCCCTATCGTGCCGACTTCAAGATCCGACCCCAGGAGCACCCAGGAAGGGAACAGACCATGGGACCTAGCCCAACCTGCCCCAGGCAGCCCCCGCCCACTACCCAGGACTCCAGAAACGGCGGAGACCGCTCGCGAGGACCCGAACACGCTGCAAAGTATTCCCGCGCCCGCAGAACGCCGGGACCCATCCGGATCCCAAACTCGCCCCTCCAGCAACCCCTCTACCTCAACCAGTGCCCGGGACCCTGCCAGACATGATTCCGGAAATGTAAACAGCGCCCTGGACCCCGCTAGCACCCTGGACCCCGCCAGACGCAACCACCTACCTTCCACAAGGGCTGACGTCTCCCATCGGATCCCAGGATCATCCAGCAGCAGCCGCCGACCGAGGAAGCGAGGGAAATGCAGCGGTCTGCAGGTAAGACTGAAGCAACACGGTTTCAAGACCCCTCTCCCAGCATACTCCTGGCAAACGTCCAAGCGATTGAAAACAAGCTGGATGAACTTAACGCCAGACTTACCTCTCAGAGGGAAGTAAGAGACTGCTGTATGCTCTGTTTCACAGAGACATGGCTCAACCCCGCCTCACCGGACTGTGCCATACAACCTGAAGGCTTCTCTATTCACCGGGCGGACCGCACGGCATCTTCAGGCAAAGCGAAGGGTGGAGGGGTTTGCCTCCTCATCAACTCCTCCTGGTGCTTGGATGTGGCGACCTACTGCTCCCCAGACTTGGAATACTTGACCGTAAAGTGCTGCCCATACTATCTTCCACGTGAGTTCACTTCAGCCATTATCACAGCGGTCCACATCCCACCCCAGGCAGAAGTGAGGAAGGCACTGGATGAACTGTACAGTCATAAACAACTATGAAACAGAACACCCGGAGGCCTTGTCCATTGTGGCCGAAGACTTCAACAAAGCCAACCTCAAGAGTGTACTGCCAAAATTCCACCAGCACATCTCCTGTCCGACCAGGGGCGACAACAATCTTGACCATTGCTACTCAAAAATCAATGGCGCCTACCGTTCCATCCCCCAACCGCATTTTGGGAAATCAGACCATAAGACTGTGCTCCTTCTCCCGGCTTACAAGCAGAAACTCAAGCGGGAGAATCCAGCTAAGAAGGTTGTGCAGTGCTGGTCCGAGGAGACAGAAGAGCTCTTACGTAACTGCTTAGAGACAGTGGACTGGTCCATATTTAAGAACTCAGCGACTAACTTAAATGAGTATGCCACCACCATCACAGACTTCATCAGCAAATGTGTGGACGACTGCGTGCCAAAGAAAGCAGTACGTACGTTCCCCAATCAGAAACCATGGCTCAACCATGAGATTGATTCCCTACTGAAGGACAGATCTGAGACGTTCAAGTAAGACAACCCTGTCCTATACAAGAAATCCAAGTACAACCGCCGCAAAGCCATCCGAGATGCCAAGAGAGAATATCAAACTAAGCTAGAGTCACAGACAGACTCTCGGCGGTTGTGGCAAGGACTAAATAACTTAACGGGCTACAAAGCGAAGCCGAGCAGTATCTCTGGCAGCAGCGCACCACTCCCTGATGAACTTAATGCATTCTATGCTCGGTTTGAGCAGGTAACCAACAATCCGCTGTAGAGTGCCCCAGAAGCCCATAATTCATCCATACCCACCATCACAGTTTCCAAAGTCAGATCGGCCTTCCTGAAAGTGAACCCACGGAAGGCGATGGGCCTGGACGGGATCCCTGGTCGTGCACTCAGAGCCTGCGCATACCAGCTGGCAGAGGTATTCACAGACATCTTTAACCTATCCCTACTCCACTCCGAGGTCCCCACCTGCTTCAAGAAGACCACCATCATACCGGTACCAAAAAGAACCAGGCAACATGCCTCAATAACTACCGTCCGGTGGCCTTGACATCAGTTGTAACGAAGTGCTTTGAGAGGCTGATCATGAAGCGCATCACCTCCATACTCCCGGAACGCCTTGACCCACTTCAATTCGCATACCGTCACAACCGGTCCACATCAGACGCCATTTCCCTGGCCCTACACTCATCCCTCGAGCATCTTGAAAACAAGGACTCCTACATCAGACTCCTATTTATTAACTACAGCTCCGCCTTCAACACCATAATCCCAGCCAAGTTCATATCAAAGCTCCAAAAGCTAGGACTTGGCTCTTCACTCTGCAACTGGATCCTTGACTTTTTGACCAACAGACCACAATCAGTAAGAATGAAGTGGAGATGCCGGCGTTGGACTGGGGTGAGCACAGTAAGAAGTCTTACAACACCAGGTTAAAGTCCAACAGGTTTGTTTCAAACACGAGCTTTCGGAGCACGGCTCCTTCTTCAGGTGAATGGAAAGGCTTGTTCCAGAAATGTTTATATAGACACAGTCAGAGATGCCCCGGAATGCGAGCACCTGCAGGCAATCAAATCATCAAAGATGCAGAGAGAGAGGTAACTCCAGGTTAAAGAGGTGTGAATCGTCCCAAGCCAGTTCAGTCGGTAGGCCTCTGCAAGTCCAGGCTTGTTGGTGGGGGCCGAATGTAATGCGACATGAATCCCAGATCCCGGTTGAGTCCGCATTCATGCGTGCGGAACTTAGCTATAAGTTTTTGCTCAGCAATTTTGCGTTGTCGCGTCTCCTGAAGGCCTCCTTGTAGAATGCTGACCCGGAGATCAGAGGCTGAATGTCCTTGACTGCTGAAGTGTTCCCCAACTGGAAGGGAACAGTCCTGCCTGTTGATAGTCGCACGATGCCCGTTTATTCGTTGTCGCAGTGTCTATATAAACATTTCTGACTGTGTCTATATAAACATTTCTGGAACAAGCCTTTCCATTCACCTGAAGAAGGAGCCGTGCTCCGAAAGCTCGTGTTTGAAACAAACCTGTTGGACTTTAACCTGGTGTTGTAAGACTTCTTACTGTGCTCACCCCAGTCCAACGCCGGCATCTCCACATCATGGCTACCATTGACACCGCAAACTGCCGGCTCAAAGTGGAGAGGATCTCCAGGAAGATCGCGCATATAGACACTGACATTCAGTTTCTACAAAGATGCAAAAAAGCAGACAAGATCCCGAAAGGACTACAGATCAAAAACCCACTCAAGTCGACTTACAACACAGACTACGCTGAAAGACTCTGCCACCGCACCTCTGTCACACTCCTCAAACACCTCGTACACCAACTCTACAGCAGTCGACGCAACCTGGAAACCAAGAGAGAGGCCATATTCTCAACTTGCGCTCAGGACACAGCAGACCAGCTGCGGAACACCGCCAAACAGATGAGACAGCAATACTATGCCACCTACATGCACACCAAGAACAGGAAGCTTGAGAAACTTGGCATCACCACCAGCAGCAATCAAGCTTCTCCCGGTACAACAGTCGAAAACAATACAGGGAAATCCATTGTCAACTTGTCAGACTACACCCTTCAACCAGACGAAATCGAAGTCCTCAGCAGAGGGCTCAATTTCTGCACCACCACCAAAATGGACCCCATCAGTCTCGCGGCAGATACGGAGGAATTCATCAGGCGAATGAGGCTCCGGGAATTCTTCCACAGACCCCAAGAGGCCGACAGCGAACCCAGGGACACGACCAATGAACCGGAACAGCAGACCGCGAGATCTGCAGTGCAGCAACCGAAAAGGAAAGAGTCAAATTGGACCCCTCCGGAAGGCCGCTGCCCTAGACTCGACATGTATGCTCAAGCCGTCAGAAGTCGTGTCAATGCCAGATTCATCACTCGCAATCACAAGGCAGCCTCAAACGTCACCCAAGCACAACGCAACGCCATCCGCACTCTCAAGACCAACCGCAACATCGTCATCAAACCAGCAGACAAAGGAGGGGCCACCGTCATACTGAACAGAACAGACTACTGCAAAGAAGTATACCGACAACTCGACAACCAGGAACACTACAGGCAGTTACCCGCAGATCCAACCAAGGAACACATCCGCCAACTCAGCAGACTGATCAAGACCTTAGATCCAGACCTTCAAAACACCCTACGTGCTCTCATCCCACGTAATCCCCGCATTGGAGATCTCTACTGCCTCCCGAAAATACACAAGGCCAACACACCAGGCCGTCCTATCGTTTCAGGCAATGGGACCCTGTGTGAGAACCTCTCTGGCCACATCGAGGGCATCTTGAAACCCATCGTACAAGGTACACCCAGCTTCTGTCGCGACACGACGGACTTCCTACAGAAACTCAGCACCCATGGACCAGTTGAACCAGGAACATTCCTCGTCACAATGGATGTCTCGGCACTCTACACCAGCATCCCCCATGACGACGGCATTGCTGCAACAGCCTCAGTCCTCAACACCGACAACTGCCAATCTCCAGACGCAATTCTGCAACTCATCCGTTTCATTCTAGACCACAACGTCTTCACCTTCGACAACAAATTCTTCATCCAGACGCACGGAACAGCCATGGGGACCAAATTTGCACCTCAATATGCCAACATCTTCATGCACAAGTTTGAACAGGACTTCCTCACCACACAGGACTTTCAACCGATGCTATACACCAGATACATCGATGACATTTTTTTCCTTTGGACCCACGGCGAGACATCACTGAAACGACTACACGATGACATCAATAAGTCCCATCCCACCATCAAACTCACCATGGACTATTCTCCAAATTCAGTTCCATTCTTGGACACACTCGTCTCCATCAAGGACGGTCACCTCAGCACCTCGCTTTACCGCAAGCCCACAGATAATCTCACGATGCTCCACTTCTCCAGCTTTCACCCGAAACACATTAAAGAAGCCATCCCCTATGGACAAGCCCTCCGTATACACAGGATCTGCTCAGACAAGGAGGAGCGCAACAGACACCTACAGATGCTGAAAGATGCCCTCGTACGAACGGGATATGGCGCTCGACTCATTGATCGACAGTTCCACCGCGCCACAGCAAAAAACCGCACCGACCTCCTCAGAAGACAAACACGGGACACCACTGACAGAGTACCCTTCGTCGTCCAGTACTTTCCTGGGGCGGAGAAACTACGACATCTTCTTCGCAGCCTCCAACACATCATCAGCGAGGATGGACATCTTGCCAAGGTCATCCCCACACCCCCACTACTGGCCTTCAAACAACCGCGCAACCTCAAACAAACCATTGTTTGCAGCAAATTACCCAGCCTTCAGAACAGCAACCACAACACCACAAAACCCTGCCAGGGTAATCTCTGCAAGACATGCCAGATCATCGACATGGACACCACCATTACACGTGGAAACACCACCCACCAGGTACGCGGCGCATACTCGTGCGACTCGACCAATGTAGTCCACCTCATACGCTGCAGGAAAGGATGTCCCGAAGCGTGGTACATTGGCGAGACCATGCAGACACTGCGACAACGAATAAACGGGCATCGTGCGACTATCAACAGGCAGGACTGTTCCCTTCCAGTTGGGGAACACTTCAGCAGTCAAGGACATTCAGCCTCTGATCTCCGGGTCAGCATTCTACAAGGAGGCCTTCAGGAGACGCGACAACGCAAAATTGCTGAGCAAAAACTTATAGCTAAGTTCCGCACGCATGAATGCGGACTCAACCGGGATCTGGGATTCATGTCGCATTACATTCGGCCCCCACCAACAAGCCTGGACTTGCAGAGGCCTACCGACTGAACTGGCTTGGGACAATTCACACCTCTTTAACCTGGAGTTACCTCTCTCTCTGCATCTTTGATGATTTGATTGCCTGCAGGTGCTCGCATTCCGGGGCATCTCTGACTGTGTCTATATAAACATTTCTGGAACAAGCCTTTCCATTCACCTGAAGAAGGAGCCGTGCTCCGAAAGCTCGTGTTTGAAACAAACCTGTTGGACTTTAACCTGGTGTTGTAAGACTTCTTACAGTAAGAATGAACACCAACACCTCCTCCACAATAGTCCTCAATACCGGTGCCCCACAAGGCTGCGTACTTAGCCCCCTACTCTACTCCCTGTATGCACACGACTGCGTGGCAAAACTTGGTTCCAACTCCATCTACAAGTTTGCTGACGATACGACCATAGTGGGCCGGATCTCGAATAACGACGAGTCCGAATACAGGAGGGAGATAGAGAACCTAGTGGAGTGGTGTAACAACAACAATCTCTCCCTCAATGCCAGCAAAACTAAAGAGTTGGTCATCGACTTCAGGAAGCAAAGTACTGTACACACCCCTGTCAGCATCAACGGAGCCGAGGTGGAGATGGTTAGCAGTTTCAAATTCCTTGGGGTGCACATCACCAAAAATCTGTCCTGGTCCACTCACGTCGACGCTATCACCAAGAAAGCACAACAGCGCCTATACTTCCTCAGGAAACTAAGGAAATTCGGCATGTCCACATTAACCCTTACCAACTTTTACAGATGCACTATAGAAAGCATCCTATCGGGCTGCATCACAGCCTGGTTTGGCAACTGCTCGGCCCAGGACCCCAAGGAACTTCAGAGAGTCATGAATACCGCCCAGTCCATCACACGAACCTGCCTCCCATCCATGGACTCCATCTACACCTCCCTCTGCCGGGGGAAAGCGGGCAGCATAATCAAGGATCCCTCCCGCCTGGCTTACTCACTTTTCCAACTTCTTCCATCGGGCAGGAGATACAGAAGTCTGAAAACACGCATGAACAGACTCAAAAACAGCTTCTTCCCCACTGTCACCAGACTCCTAAATTACCCTCTTATTGACTGACCTCATTAACACTACACCCTGTAGTCTTCAACCGATGCCAATGCTTATGTAGTTACATTGTATATCTTGTGTTGCCCTATTATGTATTCTCATGTATTTTCTAGTATTTTCTTGAATTTTGTTTAATTCCCTTTTCTTCCATGTACTGAATGATCTGTTGAGCTGCTTGCACAAAAATACTTTTCACTGTACCTTGGTACATGTGACAATAAACAAATCCAATCCAATCCAATCCAGTCCAAGATGAGTCATAGCCACAGAAACCCAGGGAAACCGGGTGCTAATGGGCACAGATACCAAGGGGAAAGAGTGCTAATGGTAGTCCCCAGAGAGGACAAAAGATGTGAAAGGTCAAACTAACATCAGATGATGAACTGTCGGTCTGGGGGGAGGAGAAGGGGAAAGCAAAGAGGAGAAAGGTGCAGGAAAGGTGGATAAGATTGGGGGGGGGGAGGGGGAATTAAATGTATATTAAGAAAGAAAGAAATGGTAAAAGACAGTTAAAATGAAAACAAATGGGTCGAGGTGGGGCTGATCATCTGAAGTTGTTGAATTCGATGTTCAGGCCGGAAGGCTGTAGCGTGCCTAACCGGAAGATGAGGTGTTGTTCCTCCAGTTTGCGTTGCGCTTCACTGGAACATTGCAGCAGGCCAAGAACAGACCTGTGGGCATGGGAGCAGGGTCTTTTGTTAAAATGGCAGGCAACAGGAAGGCCAGGATCCTGAATACGCACAAACTGAAGGTGCTCAGCAAAGTGATCACCCAGTCTGCGTTTGATCTCTCCGATATCGAGGAGACCACATTGGGAGCAGCAAATGCAGTAGACCAAATTGACAGGTGCAAGTGAAACGCTGCTTAACCTGGAATGAGTGTTTTGGGCCAGGGATGTTAAGCATGGAAGAGGTAAAGGGGCTACACCTTCTGCTATTGCATGGGAAGGTGCCATGGGTGATGGGAGAGGTACTGGGTATGTTGGAGGAGTGGACTAGATTGTCTCGGACGGAACGGTCTCTGTGGAATGCTGACAGGGGGAGTGAAGGGAAGATGTGTTTGGTGGTGGCATAACGCTGGTCTACTCTTGTTCCTATTTGTAATTTCCTTATATCCTTCAGCTCCAGGGATAGAAAATGTCCAACTGCCTTCTTGTTCCTCTCTCTCCTGCAGCAGCTGGTGTTGAGCTGCCTGACTCTTTCTCCCCCCCCCCCCACCCTGATCCAGACCAAGGGAAACCCCTAGCAAGATGGACATGACTGAGCACTCTCGGTATTATAATTTCTGCTATCATACAATCATAAAATTTACAGTGCAGAAGGAGGCCATTCAGCCCATCAAGTCTGCACCAACTCTTGGAAAGAGCACTCTACTTAAGCCCACACCTCCATCCCATCCCCGTAACCGCACCTCACCTTTTTGGACACTAAGTGCAATTTATCATGGCCAATCCACCTAACCTGCACATCTTTGGACTGTGGGAGGAAACCGGAGCACCTGGAGGAAACCCACGCACACAGGGGGAGAACGTGCAGACTCCACACACAGTGACCCAAGCCGGGAATTGAACCTCAGACCCTGGAGCTGTGAAGCAACAGTGCTAATCACTGCCCATATAAAATGTCAAATATGATGAAGTAGTGCTTTAGGTGAAGTTCTCAGAGAATGTGTGGCATAAATGTTCTTGAGTGTTGCCGAAGCCTATTCAAGTGCAGAAGGAGGCCATTCAGCCATCAAGTCTGCACAACTCTTGGAAAGAGCACTCTACTTAAGCCCACACCTCCACCCCATCCCCGTAACCGCACCTCACCTTTTGGACACTAAGTGCAATTTATCATGGCCAATCCACCTAACCTGCAAATCTTTGGTCTGTGGGAGGAAACCGGGCACCCGGAGGAACCCACGCACACATGGGGAGAACATGCAGACTCCACACACAGTGACCCAAGCCGGGAATTGAACCTCAGACCCTGAGCTGTGAACTGCCCATATAAAATGTCAAATATGATGAAGTAGTGCTTTAGGTGAAGTTCTCAGAGAATGTGTGGCACTTTGGAGCATCCGCGATGCTGAGGAGGTCGTGGATAGCACGTTTAGCGAGTTGGTCACACCGCAGGTGAAGGTTACTGAGGGAGATAGAAAATGGGTGACCAAAAGAAAGAGCAAGAGTAGGAAGGCAGTGCAGGTGTCCCCTGCGGTCATCTCCCTGCAAAACAGATATACCGCTTTGGATACTGTTGAGGAGATGGCTCACCAGGGGAAGGCAGCAGCAGCCAGGTTCAAGGCACCGTGGCTGGCTCTGCTGCACAGCAGGGCAGGAAGAAAAATGGCAGGTCTATAGTGATAGGGGACTCAATCGTAAGCGGAATAGACAGGCGGTTCTGTGGACGCAATCGAGACTCCAGGATGGTATGTTGCCTCCCTGGTGCAAGTCAAGGATGTCTCGGAGCGGGCAGGACATTCTGGGGGGGGGGGGGGGGGGAGGGTGAACAGCCAGCTGTCGTGGTGCACATAGGCACCAACGATATAGGTAAAAAACGGGATGAGGTCCTACAAGCGGAATTCAGGGAGTTAGGAGTTAAGGTAAAAAGTAGGACCTCAAGGTAGTAACCTCAGGATTGCTACCAGTGCGACGAGCTAGTCAGTAGGAATGTCAGATAGATAGGATGAATGCGTGGCTCGAGAGATGGTGCAAGCCAGAGGGAGGAAATTCCTGAGGCATTGGGACCGGTTCTGGGGGGGTGGGACCAGTACAAACCGGACGGTCTGCACCTGGGCAGGACTGGAACCGATGTCCTGGGGGGGTGTTTTCTAGAGCTGTTGGGGAGGGTTTAAACTAATGTGGCAGGGGGATGGGAACCGATGCAGGAAGTTGGAATGTAGTAAAACAGGGACAGAAGCAAAAGGAAGTAAGGGGAAAAGTGCAAGGCGAGAAGACATAGTCAAAAATCTAAAAGGGCGACAGTACAAGGTACAGTGACTGAGGGGAGCTCAGTGAATAGGCCCAGTAATAACAAAAGGATAAAAACTGGAGATGTTAAGATTCAAAACAGAGGTAAAAAAAAACCAACATAAGTGTACTTACCTGAATGCTTGTAGTATTCGGAATAAATTAAATGAGTTGATGGCACAAATCATCGTAAATTACTATGATTTAGTGGCCATTACTGAAACATGGTTAAAGGATGGTCACGACTGGGAGTTAAATATCCGAGGGTATCAACTATTCGGAAGGACAGAGTGGATGGTAAGGGGGTGTTGCTCTGTTATTTAATGATGATCCGGGCAATAGTAAGGGATGACATCGGTGCTATGGAGGATAAGGTTGAATCCATTTGTGGTGGAAATCAGGAATAGTAAGGCGAAAAAGTCACTGATAGGAGTAGTCTATCGGCCACCAAATAGTAACGATATGGTGGGGCAGGCAATAAACAAAGAAAAAACTGATGCATGCAGAAATGGTACAGCAGTTATCATGGGGGATTTTAATCTACATGTCGATTGGTTTAACCAGGTCGGTCAAGGCAACCTTGAGGAGGAGTTTATAGAATGTATCCGCGGTAGTTTCCTAGAACAGTATGTAATGGAACCTACGAGGGAACAAGCGGTCCTAGATCTTGTCCTGTGTAATGAGACAGGATTGATTCATGATCTCATAGTTAGGGATCCTCTCGGAAGGAGCGATCACATATGGTGGAATTTAAAATACAGATGGAGGATGAGAAAGTAAAATCAAATACTAGTGTTTTGTGTTTAAACAAAGGAGATTACAAGGGGATGAGAGAAGAACTAGCTAAGGTAGACTGGGAGCTAATATTTTATGGTGGAACAGTTGAGGAACAGTGGAGAACCTGCCAAGCAATTTTTCACAGTGCTCAGCAAAGGTTTATACCAACAAAAAGGAAGGACGGAAGAAAGAGGGAAAATCTACCGTGGATATCTAAGGAATAAGGGAGTATCAAATTGAAGGAAAAAGCATATAAAATGGCAAAGATTGCTGGGAGATTAGAGGACTGGGAAATCTTTAGGGGGCAACAGAAAGCTACTAAAAAAGCTATAAAGAAGAGTAAGATAGAGTATGAGAGTAAACTTGCTCAGAATATAACAACAGACAGTAAAAGTTTTTACAAATATATAAGACAAAAAAGAGTGGCTAAGGTAAATATTGGTCCTTTAGAGGATGAGAAGGGAGTTTAATAATGGGAGATGAGGAAATGGCTGAGGAACTGAACAGGTTTTTTGGGTCGGTCTTCACAGAGGAAGACACAAATAACATGCCAGTAACTGATAGAAATGAGGCTATGACAGGTTAGGACCTTAAGATGATTGTTATTACTAAGGAGGTAGTGATGGGCAAGCTAATGAGGCTAAAGGTAGACAAGTCTCCTGGCCCTGATGGAATGCATCCAGGAGTACGAAAAAGATGGCTAGGGAAATTGCAGATGCACAGTGATAATTTACCGAAATTCACTAGACTCTGGGGTGGTCCCGGTGGATTGGAAATTAGCAAACGTGACGCCACTGTTTAAAAAAGGAGGTAGGCAGAAAGCAGGAAATTATAGGCCAGTGAGCTTAACTTCGGTAGTAGGGAAGATGCTGGAATCTATCATCAAGGAAGAAATTGCGAGGCATCTGGATAGAAATTGTCCCATTGGGCAGACGCAGCATGGGTTTGTAAAGGGCAGGTCATGCCTAACTAATTTAGTGGAAGTTTTTGAGGACATTACCAGTGCAGTAGATAACGGGGAGCCGATGGATGTGGTATATCTGGATTTCCAAAGCCTTTGACAAGGTGCCACACAAAAGATTGCTGCATAAGATAAGATGCATGGCATTAAGGGTAAAGTAGTAGCATGGATAGAGGATTGGTTAATTAATAGAAAGCAAAGAGTTGGGATAAATGGATGTTTCTCTGGTTGGCAATCAGTATCTAGTGGTGTCCCTCAGGGATCCGTGTTGGGCCCACAATTGTTCACAATTTACATAGATGATTTGGAGTTGGGGACCAAGGGCAATGTGTCCAAGTTTGCAGATGACACTAAGATGAGTGGTAAAGCGAAAAGTGCAGAGGATACTGGAAGTCTGCAGAGGGATTTGGATAGATTAAGTGAATGGGCTAGGGTCTGGCAGATGGAAATGTTGACAAATGTGAGGTTATCCATTTGGTAGGAATAACAGCAAACGGGATTATTATTTAAACGATAAAATATTAAAGCATGCCACTGTTCAGAGAGCCTGGATGTGCTAGTGCATGAGTCACAGAAGGTTGGTTTGCAAGTGCAACAGGTGATAGAAGGCAAATGGAATTTTGTCCTTCATGCTAGAGGGATGGAGTTAAGACTAGGATGTTATTGTTGCAATTTGTATAAGGTGTTTATGCGGCCACACCTGGAGTATTGTGTTCAGTTTTGGTCTTCTTTCTTGAGAAATGACGTACTGGCACTGGAGGGTGTGCAGAGGAGATTCACTAGGTTAATCCCAGAGCTGAAGGGTGGATTATGAGGAGAGGTTTAGTAGACTGGGAACGTACCTCCTTGGAATTAGAAGGATGCGGGGGGATCTTATAGAAACATTAAAATTATGAAGGACTAGATAGGATAGATGCGGGCAGGTTGTTTCCCACTGCGCGGGGTGACAGCAGAACTAGGGGACATAGCCCTCAAAATAAGGGGAAGTAGATTAGGACTGAGTTAGGAGGAACTAAATGTCGCATAGCAGTCGCCAATGTGGTTCAGATATTGACAGCTCCAGCAAAACGTGCACATGAAGTGGTGGCTATGCCTATAATTAACAGTGAAGGGTTTACTTCCAAACAGTTGCTCTCTATTAGAAGATGGTGCTAGGATAAGGGCTAGGGACCAAAGTGCGGTGCAGCCTATTTAAAGAGCGTTAACACATAATTGGCAATTAGCTGCTTATTGAGCTTCCTGGTAGCTGTTCCTCGTGTAGGCTTCAAGTCCTTCACCAAGATGGTATCCTGCATGGAACATGAAACCAAATCCACATCATTTGAAACTCCTTGGCACAAGAACATGAAAATCATCCCTTCCGCCTCTAAACATTTAAATTAAACTCAGGGAGATTGTACCCATGAGTCACTTTTTCCCCCAAATTGGATTAACATTGTGGATGGCGTCAAACCCAGTAATGCGAGATATATTCCACTTCTGACTGTTACACCATCTCATTTTGAAATCAGGTGAACATTGACTCCAGATTTAGACTACACCCTTAGTCTTGCGTCGTAGGCCCGATCATTTCTCCTGACTGTTTGAAAAATTGCTATTCCCACTATAATACGGTAACTAGAATTATACTCTATTCCAAATAACAAACATTTATATGTGTTTAACTCAGAAATATTGACCTTGGCTTCACCTGTCCAAATCATTACTTCTGGCTTTAAGCCCGATCTTAAACCTGCCCACCTGGGGTGGGTGTTTTAGGGATATAGTGAAGTTGTGGTGATGTCACAGGCCTAGTGATCCAGAGACCTGGGTTAATGCTCTGGGAACATGGGTTCAAATCCCACCATGACAACTGATGAATTTAAATTCAATTCAGAAATCTGGAATTGAAAGCTCATCTCACTATGAAACTGTTGTAAATTGTTGTAAAAAAAAAAGATCTGATTCACTAATGTACTTCACAGAAGGTGCCACCCTTACCTGGTCTGGCCTACATGTGACTTCAGACTCTCAGCTATGTGGTTGACTTTAACATTCTCTTTGAAGTGGCCTAGCAAGCCACTCAAATCAAGGGCAATTAGGTTGGAAACAAATACTGGCCTTCCAGTAAATCCCATACCCCATTAAAGAATAAAAAAAGGCGAGGATTGTGTTGGAATACTCTCCATTTTCCTGGATGAGTGCAGCTCCAACAAAACTCAAGAAGCTTGACACCATCAAGGAAAAGAGTGCACTTGATTGGCACCCCATCTACCACCTTCAACAGTCATTACACCCACCATCGAGGTACAATGGTAGTGTGTACCATCTACAAGATACGCTGCAGCAACTCACCAAGGCTCTCCCAACAGCACCTTCCAAACTCACGACCTACATTACCTAGAAGGGCAAGGGAAGCAGATACATGAAGACACCATCACATGCAAGTTTTCCTCCAAGCATCACACGATTCTGACTTGGAACTATATCGCACTTCCTTACTGTTGCTGGGTCAAAATCCTGAAACTCCCTCCCTAGCAACAAAGTGATGTGGCCGAAATGCAGGCCTAACCAATGATGCCTGCATCCTGTGAAATAATTCTTTTAAAAGGCATCAATAAAAATGGCACTAAGTGTCAGGTGGCTCGACATATGAAAGCCATCAAAGCTGTGTGCGATCCTACTCTCTTGCAGTGTAGATATTTTTAACCCTCTTTGTGAAAGTTGCTGGAAATCTGGTGCAAACCCATTTTTCCTGGCCAGTCGAACACTTCTGCTGTGGATCAGCTGACTTAGCCTTGACCAAGGGAGAAAGCTAGACTTTACTGCCTTGCATGCTTTATCGGATAGATGATTTTCAAACTTTATTTTCACCATGGCAAATAGAATACTGTTTTTGATTAAAACTGTCGGCTGACAAGCAGTCATTTGTTTTCAGAATTACAGTACCAGATTGTTATTGTTCAACACAGATGTTTTTGCACTCTCTGCCTATTGTTGTACATCATCATTTCACAAACAGTTTGAGATTTGTTCCTTTTATCACTGTGGTAATTCTGATCCCTGCAGCAAATAATCTTAGTTATTTAACAAGTTCTCTTATATTTTACCTCACAGCATTGCTTTAGATCTGTGCAATCCACTTGGCTATTTATAGGCACCCAATGGTGCAATTTTTCATTACATTATTAACAAATGATTACATTGTGTTTCTTTGAAAAAAGGAAGAAAATGTGGGCAACTATCAAGTAGGAATTTAAAAATAATTAATTGTATTGTGTCGATAGACTCAGCTGACCTTAGTTGGAAGACCTTTGATAGTTTCCACAAACTCAGGACGAAATTCTCCGCTCCCGTGATAAATCGGGAAGGCCGTCGTGAACTCGGCCGAGTTTCACGACGGCCTCGGAGGCCGCTCCTCGCACCTAATTCAACCCCACCTGGGGGGCTAGGAGCGGCGCTCCGTAACTCTCGGCCGCCAGGCCTTGACGCTTGCGTCAAGGTGGCGCGCCGAGAATGACGCGACGGCGGCACCTATGTGACGTCAGCCGCGCATGCGCAGGTTGGCCGGCTCCAACCCGCGCAAGCGCGGCTGACGTCACGACTGCTGACGGCTCAAACCCACGCATGCGCGGTTGCCGTCTTCCCCTCCGCTGCCCCGCAAGACGTGGTGGATTGATCTTGCGGGGCGGCGGAGGGGTAAGAGTGCGTCACTTTGAGATGCCGGCCCAATGATCGGTGGGCACCGATCGCGGGCCAGTACCCTCCCGAGCACGGCCATAGTGCTCACTCCCCTCTCCGCCCCCCACAAGCCCCAAACTTACCTTTGGTGCCCATGTTCATGACAGCAGCGACCTGGTGTGGTTGCCGCCGTCGTGAACCGGTCGGGAACGGCAGGCTACTTGGCCCATCTGGGTCGGAGAATCACCGGTCGCCGTGAAAAACGGCGAGCAGCAATTCTTCCAAGCGGGGGGGAGAATCGCCCGGCCCTCCCGCGATTCTCCCACCCGGCGTGGGGAGCGGAGAATTCTGCCCTCAGTTTTTCAATGTTCTTATTTATGGTGCCCTCCTGGAAATTATAAGAGGAAGATTTTCATTTAGCTCTTCATCACTATTCAAACTTAACATTTCCAGAGCAACAAATTCATAGACCAATGATGAATTGGCCAATTGTAACCAATTTCTCCCATTCAAATTGTCCTCCACTTAGGTTTTGAGAATTCCGATTTCATTAAATCTATTCAAATTAAATTTTAACTAATTCTTTCAAAAAATAAATATGTTTTCCATTGTAAAAGTGAGACAAATCAACGGGTGGATCAATTGTTGAGCATGTATGATAATTTCAGTGAAGATTTCAAAAAATATTTATGTCAGGTCTACGTTTGCATTCTTGGATGAGTACAACTTTGCTCCAATTTCTTCCATTCTAATTTATGGCCACACCTGTGTTGTTTATCACAAAAATAATATAATGTGCGGAGAGAGTTGTGCAGATAATTTATTAGGCTGCAACTAATTGGTTAAGTTACTCAGCAGAATGACATTGTTCTTCTTTCAGACAGGATTGTCTTTAGATGTCAATTTAATGGAGGTACCGAAATCTGGAACAACTTTGAATCCTGTTGCAAATCACTCTGCTGTCACAGCAAATCATATGATGGGGAGTGAATGAAATACAATTCTTGACTGGATATAATTCTTTAGGGCCAGTGTGGTGACACTTTGGGGTGATGCTGGATGCAGAATATAAAGAGAATGGATTCACTCTCCGTGTGGAGTTCGCACACTCGCCCCGTGTCTGTGTGGGTCTCACCCCCACAACCCAAAGATGTGCAGGATAGGTGGATTGGTCACGCTAAATTGTCCCTTAATTGGAAAAAAAAGAATTGGGTACTCTAAATTTATAAAAATAAAAAAATAATAATAAAGAGAATGGATTGAATACTCAGTTATTTATATGTAACAGGCATTTGTATTTATTCAATTCTCATTAGACTTTTTGTGCACTTTTTGTACCTGTAAGGCTAACTCACATTAGGATATGTAGTGTTCATTGGGGGTATCAACTTGGGGCGCAGTGGGTACTGTGTTATCAGAACTATCAGTGTTACAAGGGTTAATGTAGTATCAAGAGTAGCCACTAGAGATAGCTGCAGATACAACTATATAAGGCAGTGATGCTGGACCTTAGGGGAGGAGTGTATGCAGGAGATAGCTAATGAGGGTGATCAGAGCAGATAGTGTGAATAAGGTTAGATTATAGTTTATACCAGTGGTGAGATTAGCAGTAGATGAGTGTAGTTAGATGTTACTGATCAGTTGTACATTCTTAAGGACTAAGTGTGGAATCCAAGTTTAGTAGTGTCAATAAAATTATAGTTTGTTTAAGTTAAAAGCTATTCTTTATTAACACTACGTCAACCATCCTAAAATGAGCAACACAAAGAACACCCACAGGGGCATCTCTGTCTCTGAGCCAGAAGCTCCGGAGTCAAGTCCTCCACAGGACGTGATGAACAAGGAAGATATGTTCATAACCCGGCCAAACAGGTTGAGTGTCAACCTGCAAATCCGTCCAACAGACCAATGGCTGGCTTTAAGAATGTGAGAGACTCCTGATCAGCCCCGCTTGATATGGAATGGTGCCCCCCAAGCTATAAGCCTCTGGCGACAGACTGATGATCTGTACCAGGAATAACTAGCTATGGAAACAAACAAAAGTCTGCCTTCGTGCATCACTAGGGGCGGGAAGAAAATTGGAATTGGAATAGGTCAGGATAAACTTTTAATACTCAGCTAAAGTCAGAGAGATTAAAAAAACAGCTGGCCTTGTAGAATATATGGGCAGGACTCCCCGTTCCCCCAGCTGCGTGTTTCTCAGCAGTGAGCCGTTTGCTGGCGTTGGCATCCTCCACTCGCCGCTTGTCAATGGGATTTCCCATTGAAGACATTTGATTTGATTTATTATTGTCACATGTATTGGTATACAGTGAAAAGTATTGTTTCTTGCATGCTGTACAAACAATGCATACCGTACATAGGGAAGGAAGGAGAGACTGCAGAATATGTTACAGTTAAGGCAAGGTGTAGAGAAAAGAGTGGGGTTGTGCTGTTGGCGGAAACAGAGAATCCCAATGGCCAGAGAATTCTGGCCGATGTATCCGGCCATTTGCTGGTATTCCAATGACATCTTCATCTGTGTTTAATGGTCGTAAATATTCTTAGAGGTTTAATTACACAAACTCCCGCATCTAACTGCCGAACTCAAACAGCTTTTCCTTCTCTTCATCTCCAGTATTTTTATAACTAAGAATAAATATTTTCTAAGAAAATACAAAAGAAACTTTTTAAATATTGCTGTGATATATATCCAGGGTTGCTCATAGCAACTTCTAGGAGATGAATCCTCAATTCCTGAGGGTCCAATGCAGCCGTAGATTTGTCTACACCTGTAGGGTGATTTTGTACTCTTTTCAGTTCTGGCAATGATATTTCCTAAAACATTCAGAGAATCACAAAATCATAGAATTCCTATAGTGCAGAAGGAGGCCATTCAGCTGATCAAGCCTGCACCGACTCTCCAAAAGAGCACTGTACCCAGGTCCAACCCTCCGCCCACCGTGCCCTATCCCGTAACCCCATCTAACCTGCACATTCCTGGACACTAAAGGGCAATTTTAGCATTGCCAATCCACCTAATCTGCACATTTTTCGACTGTAGGAGGAAACCAGAGCAAGTGGTGGAAACCCATGCAGACACGGGAAGAATGTACAAACTCCACACAGACAGTCATCCAAGGCATGAATCAAACCCGGGTCCCTGAAGCTGTGATGCAGCAATGCTCACCACGATGTCACCGTGCTGCCCCAAACACATTATACTGTCTTTTCTCATTTGAACTGTTAATAAATTTGTTAAATTGGCTATTTTCTATTTTTATTCTAGATTTCTCCGATTTACCTCAGATGTTAAAGAAATAACGGCGCAGAGTACATAATTCTGTCAGCTGTACTGTCACATGTGCCACTGTTGTTAGGCCGAGACTGCTGCATTCGTATGTATGAATTTCCAGCCAAAAAAAGTATGAATATCAGGGGTGCTCTGACAAAGCATATCTATCTAAAATGTTAAGCTCTCTCTCATCTTTTCAGATGTCAGTGGACCGATGATTTGTTTGGTGCAGTCTCTGTTTTTAAGATATCCAGAATTTGCATTTTCCTCTTTTCATCTCTGTTCTTTGATTCACTGCCAGTTTCCTTCTAATTATCTCAACGCTGAAAAAGTTCTGGTACTCCTTTCATCATAATTTTTGCTTATCTTCTTTGCACATTATCCTTCTTGTTTGTGACTATATTTTTACCAACCCATTTTAAACAGCCACATTTCCTCTCTGCCTCCAGCTTCAACATGTTCTCAATGGATTCCAGCTGAAATTTCACTGAACTTCTTTTGGGTCCAATACATCTGATGCTTCTCTGGCTGCTGTCTCCCCTCCCTGTAAAACACCTTCCACACCAGATATCACAGCATTTTCTTCAGCAGGTTGGTTCATCCTGCATTGTAGCTATCCTGGGCGGGATTCTCCGAGCCCCTGCCGAGTGGGAGAATCGCCGGGGATCGGCCTGAATCCTGCCCCTGCCGTCCTCCGAATTCTCCCGCCCCCCAAACACCGGCCCGGCGTGAGTCACGCCACCTGCCTCGGAGAATGGCGGGGTCCGGCGCGATTCAATGGGCACCAGGGCCGCCCGTGTTCACCGGCCCGCAAAGGGCCACAATCCCGCCCGCCTGCAGCCGGTCCCGCCGGCGTAAATTAGAGTAGGTCCCTTATTGGCGGGACCTGATGGTGAGGGCGGGCTCTGGGGTTCCTGGGGGTCACGGGGGGGATCTTGCCCTGGGAGGTGCCCAAACGGTGGCCTGGCCCACAGTCGGGGCCCACCGATCCGCAGGCGGGACTGTGCCGTGGGGGCACTCTATTCCTTCCGCATCGGCCATTGTGGTCCTCCGCGATGGCCGATGCGGAAGTGAATCCCTGTGCGCATGCGCGGGGATGACGGCAACACGCGCTGGCACTCCCATGCATGCGCTGGCCGGCGGAGGCCCTTCGGCACCGGTTGGCGTGGCGCCATGCCCCTATCCCGCCAGCTGGCGGGGCGCGCGCCAACTCCGGGGCTGGACTAGCCCCTGAAGGTGTGGAGGATTCCGGACCTTTGGGGCGGCCCGACGGTGGAGTGGTTCACGCCACTAAGCCCCGCCAGGATCCCCCGCCCCGCCGGGTACGGGAGAATCCCACCCCCTGTTCCTCAGTTTCGCAGGAACAGAGGACACAGGAGCAGCAGGCGGTCATTTGGCCCCTTCTGCCTTCTTCACTATTCAATAAAATTCTGGTTGATCTGGTTGTACTCTCAGCTCCATTTTCCTGTCTGCCATCCATATCCTTTGACCCCCTTATCTATCAAAAATCATACTCAGCCTTGAATAAATTCAATGACCCAACCTCCACTGCTTTCTCGGGACGGGATTACTAGCCCAGTGACATTACCACAGGACCACTGTCCCCTTCCTGACTGTCACCAAACAGCTTTCTAAGACAGGAAAATTGACAGAGGTGATGATTGTATTTGACCAGCTAAAATTTTACATTGTTGAAGATTTTGAATTTAAATGATTGATAATCTGCCTTACAACGTAAATTTAGCCTTTTCATGTTTCACATTCAGCCGTTCTGGCCTTAGCATTTATAATGTTCTGAAAGCCAAGGTGCATAAAAAATTGTTTAAAAAAACAGCAGAAAGTAGTACATACATTTCCCCTGGTGCATACAAAGCACAATGTAACCCACTGGTTCATGCTAACTGCAGTTAAACCAAGTTCTAATAGGTCATTTATTCTTTTATGAGATGTTGTTCTGAGCAATTTGTTTTGTAACATTAAATATTTCCTTTACCAATTTCCCTTTGTTTTGTCTCCTGAAGATTGTTGGCTTTAGCTTCCTGGCTCACCAGCATTGGATTTGCGGGTACCCCAGATATGTGCTGGGGAATCCCCTTCTGAAGTTCCCTGGTGAAGATTTGTACCACAATTGCCCAGAAGTGCAAACTTCCTTTGAGCAATTTTCCTGCGCTGGGAACCATCCAAAAATGTGAGTTAAATCACAAACTTCTGATGGTTCTGGTTGTGTTAGACAAATAGTTAAATGGAAAAAGCAAGAAGAATTAAATTAACCCCCCACCCCCACCCCACATCACAGGCCTGACCCAATCGGACTCCCCCACCGCTCCACCCCCACTCCCGACCCAAACAGATCCCAACCTGTCGGCCCAATCTGTACTTTCCCCAACCTGACCAGACTCCACCTTGCAGGCCCAAACTGCACCCTCCCGCAACTTGACTAGACGCCGCCGCCGCAGGCCCGGCATACACCCCCTGCCACATCGCCCTGCAATGGCCTGATCTGACTGGACACTCCCTATGCAGGCCCGACCCTTCCTCCCACCATTTCCCCCCACTCTGCAGACCCGATACCCTCCTGAACCGACCAGAACTCCCCTTAGGTCTGAACACCCCAGCCCCCAGAGGACCAGCAACCCTACCCCTCTACTGTCCACCAAGGTCTAACCCCCCCCACCTCCCAAAGTCCAACCCCCACTTAATCCCCTGCCAACCCCGACCTTGTGATACCTCCCTCAATCCGACTCTGTGGAGCTGAGAGGTTACCGTTGTTTTCATATCATGCACACATATTCCCACAACAGAAAATAGAGAGGGTGGGGAGGAGTTTGAATGTTTTATTGATGTGTGAGGAGGGCACGAAAACTCTTTTAAGGTAGGCATGCATTATTGTGTTTCTATCCAAAATAATTTTTTTTCCATTACCTGACTCAGTGTAGATATTCATCATTTTGGGTGAAGTCGACAACAACAAGGACAATGACCTGCAGAGATACAGAGCACTTTTGACAGAGAAAAGAAATCCCAAGACATTACACAGTTCCATAAGGAAATAAATTTCTTGTCACTGGTGAGATTAAGTACAGCAGAGTGAAGGTACTTTAAAAATCAAAACCTGCCTGAGTTCACTAACGAGAGAAGTGGACCATGATGGGAAAGTGTAGAATCATAGATTTCTTTGGAAGAATTGTTCCAAGCATAAGCCATTAATCTCAGAAATCAAAGGATGGGATTTGTTGAGGTGATTCATTTTGGAAGAAAGAACACAAAAGAGAACATAAAATAAAGAGTCCAATTCTAAAGGGGGTGCTGGAGCAGAGGGCCCTAGGTATATGCATGCGTAAATCATTGAAGGTGACAGAATAGGTTGAGAGAGCTGTTGATAAAACGTACAGCATTCTGGGCTTTATCAATAGGGGCCTAGTGTACCAGAGCAAGGTGGTTATATTAACCTGTAAAACATTGTTTCTGCCTCAACTGCAGTATTCCATCCAATCTGTGCACCACATGTCAGAACGGATCTGAAGGCATTAGAGAGCTGGGGGAGAGAAGATCCAGACGTTGATAGATTGGAAAGGTTGGGCTGTTCTCTTTGAAGAAGGGGGAGGAGGTTTGATGGAGGTATTAGAAATCATGAGGGGTCTGAACAGGATAGATAGAGAGAAGCAGTTCCCACCGATGAAAGGATCAAGAACCAGAGGGCACAGATTTAAGGTAATTGGCGACATGAGGGAAAACCTTTTTCCGCAGCAAATGGTTAGGATCTGGAATGCTCTACCTGAGAGTGTGGTGGAAACAGGTTCAATCGAGGCGTTTGAAGGGGAATTAGGTAATTATCTGCAAAAGAGGAATGAGCAGGACTACAGGGAAAAGGCAGGGGAGTAGCATTTAGTAAATTGCTCCTTCAGAGAGGCAGCACAGACAAGCCACATCTTCTTTTGTGCTCTAAACATTCCAAGAATCTGATACATACAAACAGATCCAACTCCATAATAACCTATACTAACCTTTAAGATAGATGCAACATGAATATATCAACTAGTGGCTATGTTAGGGCAAGTGATGCGTCCTCTTTATCAGTGCTGTGCTTTTGCGTTCTCTCCTCCACCTGGGGCTGCTGTGGTTGGACAGGCAGCAGTCTGTGGTTGGATCTCAAAAGCAGAAAGGAAGGCTAGGATGAGGGTGGTGGGAAGCAAGAGGCCTATGTTGACATCATCATTAGCTTTCCCAATACACTGGATGGAAGGAAGAGCAGTCCTGGAAATTCAGAAGGGACATACAGCAGGGACATGCCCACATCCTCAGCAGTGCAGATGCCAGGACTTCAAACATCCTTGTCCCCAGCTAGTTTTGCTTTGGCCCCTTCCATTGTCTGCCAGCTTCCGGCACGAGAGAGAGGGCAGACTGTCAGTGATTATACAGTGTACCTTTTGGGTAATGTTCCTGCCATCGTTGAATTAACCGGGTGTATGTAAAGGCATCAAGAGGTGGGTGTGAGGCAGGCAGCCATTGCTGGTGGGTGAGGGTGTGGTGGAGCATATGGATGTAAGGCCTGAACATCAGGTAATGTTTGCAGATGAGTGATTGTGGGTGGGGTGCATTGAGCAGCATAAGAGGTTGGTGACACGATGGGTAACATATTCCGTGTTGAAGATGCATTCATGGAACTTTAATACTTATATGAGATTATGAGACTTCTTGTGGCACTGTTTTCAGTGAATCAGACTCCAGGATTAGAATTTCCTGGCCAACTGCTCTTTCTCCCACTCTCCTTCCCCAGCGGAACCATGACACCTCCCATCCTGCGGAGCTACACCATAAATTCCTGCAGTTTCACATCATTCAGTCTGGAACCCCTTCTCTGTCTACTTTCAAATTGTTTAAATTCCAACATTACGTGTGCAAATTTATTTCAACAGGAAAAGGCTTTGGTTACCATGGACTCGTCTGCGGTCAATTCCAGCCTCACTTGCCCCGAGGTAAAATTAACTCTTCATTTAAAAAATAGTTGGGCTGGAATTCTCTGGCTCTTGAGATTCTCCATTCCCACCAGTTTCGCACCCCCACACCCGGGTTACTTGGTCACGTGTGGTGGCTTCAATGGGAAATCCCATTGACAAATGGTGGCAAGACTGAATCTCACCACCAGCGATCGGCGCGATGCCAAGAAACACATGGCTGGGGGATCGGAGAATACGGCCCCAAGTCATTGGTTGCCCAGTAACTAGTCACCAGGTTTGTAAATTTAAACAAAACTAACTTTTATTAATAATAATAACTATAGAGGGCAGCATGGTGGCGCAGTGGTAGCACTGCAGTCTTACGCGCCAAGGTCCCAGGTTCGAATCCCGGCCCTGGGTCACTGTCCGTGTGGAGTTTGCACGTTCTCCCCGTGTTTGCGTGGGTTTCGCCCCCACAACCCAAAGATGTGCAGGGTAGGTGGATTGGCCACGCTAAATTGCCCCTTAATTAGAAAAAATTAATTGGGTACTCTAAATTTATATTTAAAAAATAACAACTATAATTAAATTGGTAGCAAGTACAAGTCACAAGTAAAATATCATGTAATTTCTAATTCCACCATGCCTTCCTTAACTCGCCCCAACCTCTACACACACACAAGACAGACGAACACAGAGGGGAAAAAGGAGTGTATAAATAATACAAAAAGTAAAAGGATAAAAGTCTCTGTTTCAAATGTTTCCCATTAGATTCTTTCAGTCGAGGCCTCCAGTTGGATGAGGGCTTTCCTCTCTCTGTATTTGTTTTCACTGTAGATTCATCAGGGTTTCAAGACTTCTCTACAGACTCAAAAACAGAAGGTATTTGAAAAAGAGAGAGAGAGCAACACACATCCTCTCAGCATCCAGGAACTTTTTCCTGGAATCTCTGAAAACCCCCACCTGGCACAACCCAAATATGGTCTGTTGCCGGGCAGAATATAACCAATCCATTGGCCAACAACCAACCAACCAAATCAAATCCCTCCTATCTCTCGGGTGCCATAAATTCTAAGCTCTGCTCTTTACAAGCTAAATCTTCATAGCACAGTGTACTATTTTGAAACTTTAGATTTCCTCACTTCTTCTGCACGACTTAAACATCAAAAATGATACTGACAAAATAAAAGAAAAGGGAAATAAGGGAATTAAAAGGAAGGGTACTTCCACTACTTTCAAGAAGAGCAACCATATGCTCTGAGCATAATGCTGTTCAGTCCAGATGCAGCCAGCAATGAGAAAATCACTCAGCCTTATGTTAAAATTGCAGGAATGAAATATGAACACCATATTTACATGCTGCCCATCACCAACAAAACTGAAATGGGAGAGCAGCACAGTGGCACAGTGGTTAGCACTGCTGACTCACGGCACTGAGGACCCGGGTTTGATCCCGGCCCCGGGTCACTGTCCATGTGGAGTTTGCACATTTTCCCTGTGTCTGCGTGGGTTTCACCCCCACAACCCAAAGATGTGCAGGGTAGGTGGATTGGTCACTTTAAATTGCCGCTGAATTGGAAAATGTTTCGTAAAACTGAAATGGGCAAGTTACATAGCACAACCCCATGCCTTAATAGGGATTGGTTTAGCACAGTGGGCTAGACAGCTGGCTTGTAATGCAGGACAAGGCCAGCAGCGCGGGTTCAATTCCCATACCGGCCACCCGAACAGCCGCCAGAATGTGGCGACTAGGGGCTTTTCACAGTAACTTCATTGAAGCCTACTTGTGACAATAAGCGATTATTATTAATAACAGGGAAAACAAATATTTTTCTGCAATCTTTTGTGATTAACTGTATAATTCTCCTGTCATGAGAGAACATAAACCACCTAATTTACTACGAACACAATAACATTATGTTGAGAATGAGCCATAACTTTCTCAAGTTCACCATTGGGAAAACTGAAGCCATTGGTCAAAATTTTTTGCTCCCCTTGAGGTGGAACCAAATGTCCATTGACTTCCTGGATCAGACATTCCCAATGGTGGTGGTGGAAGTGTCAGTGGGGGAGCATTACGGTGATAGTGACCATAACTTGGTCAGATTTAAAGGAGTTATGGAAAAGAACAAAGATGAAATGAAATAAAAGTTCTGACTTGGGAGAAAGCTGATTTAAATATGGTAAGACAGGATCTGGCCAAAGTGGACGGGAAGCAGCTACTTGTAGGAAAATCCACATCAAAACAGTGGGAGTCACTCAAAAAGGAAATAGAGAGATTACAGGGCCAATGTCTGCCCATTAAGGTAAAAGGTGGGACCAAATACCCAAGATAACCTTCGATGTCAAGGGACATACAGGATTGGATAAAGAAAAAAAGGGAGACTTATGGCAGATACAGGGGGCTGAAAACAATGGAAGCCGTAGAAGAGTAAAAGTGCAGGAGTGTTTAAAAAAGAAATTTCCCACACTCGTGGGCAAAATAAAGAAAAATCCCAAGGGATTTTATTAGTATATTAAGGGCAGGAGGGTAACCAGGAAAAGAGTAAGGCCAATTAGGGACCGGAGTGCCAATTTGTGTGTGAAGCCAGAAGGCGTAGGTGAGGTATTAAATGAGTATTTTGCATCTGTGTTCACTTTGAAGAAGGACAATGGAGGTATGGAAAGGAAAGAGGGGGACTATGGTGTAATTGAACAGATTAGCATTGAGAGGGAGGAGGTGTTGGAGGCATTTGTGGTCTTAAAAGTGGATACATTTCCAGCTCAATATGGGATGTATCCTAAGCTGCTGTGTGAGGCAAGGGAGGTAAATGCAGGGGTCCTGAAGCTAATTTTCAAATCTCCTCTGGCCACAGGAGAAGTGCAAGAGGACTCAAAGTCAGCTAATGTTGTTCCATTATTCAAGAAGGGAAGTTTGGGAAAAACAAATAATTACAGGCCAGTAAGTCTCACATCAGTGGTAGGAAAATTATTAGAAAAAATTATGAAGGACAGAATTAATCTCCACTTGGATAGCTAAGGATTAATCAAGGATAGTCAGTATGGTTTTGTCAGTGGGAGATCATGTCCAACAAATTTGATTGAATTTTTTCAAGCGATAACTTGGTGTGTAGGTGAGGGAAGTGCAGTTGATGTAGTCTTCATGGACTTCAGTAAGGCTTTTGCCATGTCCCACATGGGAGACATCAAGAAGGTAAGAGACCATGCGATCCTCCAGTGTACTTTTGCAAATTAGATCCAAAATTGGCTTCATGGCAGGGAGCAGAGTGAGATGGCCGAAGGTTGTTTTTGTGAATGGAAGCCTGTGTCCAGTGGTGTACTGCAGGCATCAGTTGTGGGTCACTTGCTGTTCATAGCATACATCAATGATCTGGACGTGAATGTTGGGGTTTGATCAGTAACTTTGCAGATGCCACAAAAATTGTTTTTGCGGTAAATAAACATGGAAACATAGAAAATCAGAGCAGGAATAGACTATCCGGCCCTTCAAACCTGTTCTGCCATTCATTATGAAAATGGATGCTCATCCAACTCAATAACCTGATCCTATTTGCCCCCCCCCCCCCCCCCCTCCCCTCCCCCCCTCTATATACTTTGATCCCTTTAGCCCCAAGACTCCTTGAAAACATACAGGCTGTGAGTCCCAAGCATGATTCCCGATGACCAATCAAATTGGGGCTGAGTACCAAAACGGGATTCTAGCTGGTACATGAATCACAAGAAGCTAAGATGCAGGCATAGCAAATAATTTGGAAGGCAAATGGAATGTTGAACTTTCTTGCAAAGGAAATGAAGTAGAGAAGTGTTGCTGCAGTTGCAGGGCCTTAGTGAATTCTGTGTACAGTTTTGGTCACCTTACTTGAGGAAGGATATAGTTGCATTGGAGCCAGTTCAGATAAAGTTCAATAGGCTGATTCCTGGGATCAAGGGGTTGCCCTATGAGGAAAGGTTGAGCAGGTTGGTTCCATATTTATTTGAGTTGAGAAGAATGAGATGTGGGGTGGAATTCTCTGACCCTCCCCGCCTGGGCTCCGGAGGATGGCCCCACGGTGGCCTGGCCCGCGATCGGGACCCACTGATCCGCGGGTGGATCTGTGCCGTGGGGGCACTCTTTTCCTACGCATCAGCCGTGTCAGCCTCCACGATGGCCGACGCATAGGTGAACCCCCCCCCTGCGCATGCTCGGGGATGATGTCAGCAGCCGCTGACGCTCCCGTGCATGCGCGGAATCGCGCCGGCCGGTGGAGACCCTCCGGCCCTGGCTGGCGTGGAGCCAAAGGCCTTCTACGCCAGCCGGCGGGGCGTAAATCACTACGGCGCTGGACTAGCCCCTGAAGGTGCGGAGGATTCCACACCTTTGTGGCGGGCCGACTCTGGAGTGGTTCACGCCACACCGTACTGCTGGGAACCCCCGCCCCGCCGGGTACGGGAGAATCCCGCCCATGGTCTTATTGCAATGGTGGCATAGTGGTAATGTCACTGGACTAGCAATCCACATGCCCAGGTCAATGTTCTGGGGACACGGATTCAAATTCCACCAAGGCAGCTGGTGTAATTCAAAAATTACGAACTGGTCTCGAAGGGCTGAATGGCCTAGTCCTGCTCCTATTTTTTCTGTGAAACAAGTAAGATTCTGAGGGAGCTTTAACACGGGCATGCTGGAAGGATCTGTCCCCTTGTGGGGAAATTTAGAATTGGGGGCATAGTTTAAAAATAAGGGGCGCGATTCTCCGCCCCCCACGACGGGTCGGAGAATAGCGGGAGGGCCTTCCCGACATTTTTCTCGACCTCCCGCTATTCTCCCTCCCCCATGGCCGCCCCACGACACAAATCGCTGCTCGCCGTTTTCCCAGGCCTTTACGGCCGTTTTCACGAACTCCAACACACCTGCTCTCACAGTTCGTGAAAACGGCCGCAAAGTGCCGTTCTGGAGAACCATGCCACCGATTGGCACGGCCGCACCAAGGCCGTTCCAAGGGTGGCATGGGCCCGCGATCGGTGCCCACCAATCGCGGGCAGCGGGTCCGAACCCCGCGCACTCTTTGTTACTCCGCCGCCCCGCTGGATCAGTCCGTGGGGCGGCTGAGGGGCATAACGGCCCGCGCATGTGCGGGTTTCACGCATATGCGTGATGACGTCATCCGCGCATGCGTGGATTGGAGCCGTGGAATCCGCTAAGCCTGCGATGCCGAGGTTCACGGGGCCCCGCTGCTAGGCCCGACCGGGGAGCAGAATTGGGTCCCGGGAGGGGGCGCCAGGCTGTGGTCTATTCTATTCTATTCCCAGCTTAGGTCACTGTCAGTGCCAAGTCTGCTCGTTCTACCCATGTCTGTGTGGGTTTCCGCCCGGTGCTCCAGTTTCTTCCCACAAGTCCTGAAAGACGTGCTTGTTAGGTAATTTGGACATTCTGAATTCTCCCTCAGTGTACCCGAAAAACCGCCGTAATATGGTGAGTAGGGGCTTTTCACAGTAAATTCATTGCTGTGTTAATGTAAGCCTACCTGTGACACTAATAAAGATTATTATTATTATAACCTAAAAGATAACCTCACTATTTTCAAACCTGTGAAAATTATTAACATGCCTTTGACCTTACCAGCGATCTGAATAAATGTAGTCTGATTTATTCTGAGCTTGGGCAAATTATCTCAAGATGCTACACTGTGTTTAGTGGCTTTGTTGATAAATATTGAACATTGACTGGTAATGTTCATTGAATGATCAGCAATCACAGCCAAATTATTTTCCTTTTCCATTTTTTGCCATTATATTGCAAGCTCTCTCTTTTTCAAGAAAGCAAGAACTTTACCCCTTGTAAGCCAATGCATCATTTAAATAGTGTTGTATTTGTCTCACCATGCTTTAACTTTTTGATACTCACGGGGCGAAATTCTCCGCAACGGCGAGACCATGCAGACGCTGCGACAACGAACGAACGGACATCGCGCGACAATCACCAGGCAGGAATGTTCCCTTCCAATCGGTGAACACTTCAGCAGTCAAGGGCATTCAGCCTCTGATCTCCGGGTAAGCATTCTCCAGGGCGGCCTTCAGGACGCGCGACAACGCAGAATCGCCGAGCAGAAACTTATCGCCAAGTTCCGCACACATGAGTACGGCCTCAACCGGGACCTGGGATTTATGTCACATTACATTCATCCCCCACCATCTGGCCTGGGCTTGCAAAATCCTACCAGCTGTCCTGGCTTGAGACAATTCACACCTCTTTAACCTGGGGTTACCCCTTTCTCTGCACCGGTAAAGATTCAATTGCGTGCAAATGCTCGCATTCTAAGCATTATCTGGCATCTTTGAATTTGTCGATATATATGCTTCTGGAACATACCTCTTCATTCACTTAAGGAAGGAACAGTGCTCCGAAAGCTAGTGTTTGAGGCAAACATGTTGGTCTTTAACCTGGTGTTGTAAGACTTCTTAATGTGCTCACCCCAGTCCAACGCTGGCATCTCCACATCTCGGAACATCAGCACCATACAGGCAGCTGCCAACAATCAAACACTTAGGACCAGGGCTTCACCACTATGGATCTTCTCTCGACCAAAGGGTAAGTGTATGGCAAGGCCAACACAGGTTGGAGGCAGCACCATATATGCAGGGGGCCACTGCACACCATGAAGACCCAGTCCCGCATCAGGCTGAGGGAAGACCCAGAAGGGGAGGCTAACGATGGCCCAAGCTATACAGGAATCATTGGTCATTCAATGAAATGACGGCTACATGTGTGGCAGAAGATTCCATCACAAAGACAGACAGTGCGGCACCTGTGCCACATCCTCACGGACATGGCACCCTGTAGAGGACGAGGACACTCTCTCCCGGTGGCCGTGAAGGTCACTGCAGGCCTTACATTTTATGCCACTGGGACATTCCAGAGCTCATGCGTGGACCTTTGCGGCATATCACAATCTTCCGCCCACAGGTGCATCCGGGAGATGACGGCTGCGCTGTATATCCAGGCATCTAATATGTCACCATCCAGCTGGACCAGCCCCACCAAGATGCCTGGGCTGTCAGATATTCTGCCATCACCAGGATATCCCATGTCCAGGGAGCGCTCGATGCCATGCATATCACCCTGTGGGCACCAGGGTATCTGGAGTTGCCCTATATTAACAGGAAGGCATTCCACTCCCTGATATATCAGTTTGTGTGCAATCAATTATGAACGTGTGTGCCCACTACCCTAGGAACGTGCATGACAGCTACATCCTGGGGTACTTTGAAATCCCTGGTGTCTTCGAGGACCATCCCAGGATGATGGGTTTGCTGGTAGGGGGTATGGTAGGGGGAGGACATGGCTGATGACACGGGTGCAGAAACCTGTGACTGAGGCGGAGACCTGCTACAATGAAGCCCACATTGCCACCCATGCTGTCACTGAGCATTTCATCGGGCCGTTGAAAATCTGGTTGTTTTGATGCCTTGACCACTCTGGCCATGCCTTGCTGTGCACTGACAGAGGGTCTCCTGCTTTGTGATGGTCTGCTTTGCCCTTCACAACTTGGCAACAGCAGTCGAGTGTCATGCTGGAGGAGGAGTAATAGGAGGAGGTGGAGGGACATGCAGCCTCCTCTGAGGCTCTGAGGAGGAGGCGATCCAAGAGGAGCTGGAGGGCGAGCACGAGGAGCAGCTGGAGGATGGGGTGCAGGTGATGGCAAGGGTCAGACATGCCAGGAGAACCAGGGAGGCCCTCATCATCCCCTGATTCTCCTAGGATAGGTCTGTGTCCATCACATCAATCCCACTCCATTTCCCTCCCTCCCCCCATTCGCCTCACCTCCAAACTCCCCCACACTTTCCATTTCCGTCTCTCCTCCCAACACCCCCTCCCTGTTTTCCCTCCCTTCCCCTAATCCCCCCTTTTCCCTCCCTTCCCTCAATTCTCCTCCACTCCAATCCCCCCTCCCCCAGACCCTGCTCAACCCCCATCACACTGTCTCCTCCCCGATCACCCTGTTTCCCCCTATAAGTGCCTGTGTAACATCACTCCAGGGCCTGTGTGGACACTGTCAGCGGGTTATACAAGGCAGGAAAATTATGATAACTGGTGAGGAATCTCTGGTGCTCCTCAGTTTTTGCTAAAGTCTGACTCCTGTCTTTCTACTGACAGCATGTTCACACACTTCCTCTGAACCGGGTCTGCATCAGGGACATTTGATCTTGGACCAACCCAGGTCAACCCCACAATTTCCAGGGCTCGTTGCTCATAGGGAGTGAGGATTTGAATCTCTGGGATTCCATGCCCCCTAACTTGGCACTTTTCCATTTATTATGGGCTATCTTCTCCTGCGGGGACCACGAGAGGGCATTGTGAGCCGCACGCTTGATGGGTCGGGGGGGGGGATCTATAGTAAATGATAAGTGTGGGCACCTGCATGTTAAGGGGTTCTGCTGGTGGGTGCCAGTGGGTTCTGAGGAACAAACATGAACATCGGATGTGGAGAGAGTGCAAGGAGTCAGGCAGTGATTTGTGGCGGGAGGATGGGGTGGCGACGCTGTGAACTTGAGGGGTGGCAGGCAGAACTGATGCCTGGAGAAAGGTGGTAACTTGCCCATGCAGCTTGATGGATGTCATTTCTCTTCTTCCGAAATTGGATGGCAATCCCCCTGGTAATGCTGCCCTCACTGACAGCCACTGCCATCGCCTGCCAAACAGCATTGCTGACCCTCCTGCTGGTCCTCCAACCCCCTCGAAGGAATAGGAAGGCCTGCCTCCCATCCACAGAGTTTAGCAGTCATGTGAGGTCGCCATCCCCAAAGCGAGGTGCGGGCTGCGCCCTGACATGCTTATGTGTTGACTGGGGGTGAGTGGTGAAGGAGCGTTTAAAAGCAGCTCCCCTTTGTTAGCGGCAAGACGCTGAGGTGAGAATCGGGTGAACCAGACTACGAGAGTCTCATGGGAGCTCATTTTTGGCACTAAGTTCTGCAGGCCGCAAGCTCACCAATAAAGTCATCGCGAAAAGCCCTGCCACACGCATCAAAAATCCGATTTTGAAATTTTCCCGTTGAATCGCGCCCAAGGACATTTAGACCCAATAGCAGGATCTTATGCCTTCACGTCAGAAATATCTATCTGCTTACTCGAAAGAACTTTAAATGACAATAGGCGTATATCAGAAGTGATTAAATGTGATTTAATTGAATTATTATTATACAGACAAACAGGGGAAGAGCAAAAAAAAGGACATGTCGGAAAATACCATTGATTCGTCAATCCTACTTTACATAATAGTGTCTGGGATACGATAAGCCACAATGGATACATACAAACTGACATCCCTTCGAACCTGCTCTGCCATTCAATAAGATCATGGCTGACCTGATTGTAACCTCAACTTCACAGTCTGCTGACCCCTCAATAACCATTGAGTCCCTTGGTAATCAAGAATCTATCTACCACTTCCTTAAAACTATTCAATTAGACCATAAGACCATCATAAGACGGAGGAGCAGAAGTAGGCAATTCAACCCATCAAATCTGCTCCACCATTCAATGAGATTGTGAGAGATCTCCTCAACTCCACTTTCCTGCCTTATCTCATAACCCTTTATTTTCTTACTGAATAAAAATCTGTTTATCTCAGCATTGAACATATTTAATGACCCAACCTCTACAGCTCTCTGCGGTAAATAATGCCACAGACTCACTACCCTAGAGAGGCAAAATTCCTCCAAATCTCTGTCTTAAATGGGTGACCCCTTACTCTGAGGTTATGCCCTCTGGTCCTGGACTCTCCCACAAGGGGAAACAACCTCTCAGCATCTACCATGTCAGGCCCGCTGAGAATCCCTATATGTTTCAATAAGGTCACCTCTCATTCTTCTAAACTCCAATGAGTACAGGTCCAACCTTCTCAACTTCTCCTCATAGGAAAATCTTTCCGTACCTGGATCAACCTAGTGAACCTTCTCTGGACTGCCTCCAATGTCGGTTTATCTTTCCTTAGATGGGGGAACAAAACTGTTCACAGTATTCCCGGTGTGGCCTGACCAGTGCCTTGTATAGTTTTAGCAGGACTTCCCTATTTGTATACTCTATTCCCTTGAAATAAAGGTCAACATTCTATGTGCAATCCCTATTACATGACAACATTTCATGCTAGCTTTTTTTGATTAGCACACGAGGGCCCCCAACTCCCTCTGTGCTGCTGCTTTCTCCATTGAAATAATATTGAGGTCCTTTATTCTTCCCATCAAAGTGCATAAGTTTGCATTTTCCTACATGATATTCATCTGCTGAATTTTTTCCCACACAGTTAACCTGTCTCTACCCCTCTGTAGTCACTTTGTGTCATATTAACTACTTAGCTTTCCTACTATTTTTGTAAGAAGTCTTACAACACCAGGTTAAAGTCCAACAGGTTTGTTTCAAACATGAGCTTTTGGAGCGCAGCTCCTTCCTCCTTCCTTCACCTGAGGAAGGAGCAGTGTTCCGAAAGCTCGTGTTTGAAACAAACCTGTTGGACTTTAACCTGGTGTTGTAAGACTTCTTACTGTGCTCACCCCAGTCCAACGCCGGCATGTCCACATCATGGCTATTTTTGTGCCATCCGCAAACTTGGCAACAGCACAATCACTTCTCTTGTCCAAGTCATTGATATATATTGTAAATAATTGTGGCACCAGCACTGATTCCTGTGGCACTCCACTCACATGTTGCCATCCTGAAATGTCTCTCTTATTCCAATCCTCTGTCTTCGATTCGGTAGCCAATTCTCTAAGCATGCTTATATAATAGTCCCAACACCATGGTCTGTTATCGACTTGATTATTTCATAATTTTGGAATGTTATTAGTATCTTCTACTGTGACGACTGCTGCAAAGTATTTATTGAACTCTTCTGCCATTTTCTCATTCCCCCATTAATATTTGCCCAGTCTAATTCTTTAAGGGGCTTATGTTCACTTAGGACTCTCTCTTCCTTTTTATATACCCTCTATCTTCTCTATGTTTATTACTTCCAGTTTATTATTCAATATCCTTTATTGTTTTATAGCAAAGAGAGTTCCAAAGACTCATGTCCTTCTGATAGAGCCATCGAGTTACAGATGTTTATAGCATGGAAACAGGCCCTTTGGCTCAGCTTGTCCATGCCTCCCAGTTTCTCTCACTAAGCTAGTCCCACTTGCCCACATTTGGCCCATATTCCTCTATACCCACCCTGCCCATGTAACTGTCAAACTGTTTTGTAAAGGAAAAAATTGTACCCGCTTTTACCACTGCCTCTGGCAGCTCATTCCAGATATTAACCACCCTGTGTGAAGAAATTTTCCCTCTGGTCTCTTTTGTACCTCTCCTCTCTCACCTTAAACCTATGCCCTCTAGTTCTAGACTCTTCTTTCTTTGGGAAAACATGTTGACTATCTACCTTATCTATACAACTCATTATTTTATAGACCTCTATAAGTTCACCCCGAAGCCTCCTACGTGCCAGGGAAAATAGTCACAGCCTATCCAGCCTCTCCTTATGGCTCAGACTATCAAGTTCTGGTAGCATCCTCGTAAAACTCTTTTGCACGCTTTCTAGTTTAACAATATCCTTCCTATAATAGGGTGACCAGAACTGAACACAGCATTCCATGTGTGGCCTTACTAATATCTTGTGCAACTTCAACAAGACGTCCCAACTCCTGTATTCAATATTCTGACCAATGAAACCTAGCATGCTGAATGTCTTCTTCATCACCCTGTCCACCTGCGACTCCACCTTCAAGGAGCTATGAACCTGTATCCCTAGATCTCTTTGTTCTGTAACTCTCCTGAACTCCCTACCATTAACTGAGTAGGTCCTGCCCTGATTTGATCTACCAAAATGCATCACCTCACATTTATCCAAATTAAATTCCATCTGCCAGTCATCGGCCCACTGGTGTCATCTGCAAACTTACTAACCATGCCTCCTACATTCTCATCCAAATCAATTTATATAACAAACAAAAGTGGAGCCAGCACCGATCCCTGAGGCACACCGCTGGTCACAGGCCTCCAGTTTGAAAAGCAACCCTCCACAACCACTCTTTGGTTTTGGTTGCCAAGACAATTTTGTATCCAATTGGCTACCCTCACCCTGGATTCCATGAGATTTAACCTTTTGCAACAACCTACCATGCTAAAGTCCATGTAGACAACATCAACTGCACTGCCCTCATCTACCTTCTTGGTTACCCCTTCAAAAAACTCAATCAAATTGGTGAGACATGACTTTCCCCTTACAAAGCCATGCTGACTTTCTCTAATTAGCCTTTGCCTGTCTAAATGTCTGTAGATCCTGTCCCTCAGAATACCTTCTAACAATTTACCCACTGCAGAAGGAAGGCTAGCCGGTCTGTAGTTCCCAGTCTTATCCTTACAGACTTCTTAAACAAGGGCACATCATTTGTTACCCTCCAATCTTCAGGCACCTCTCCTATGGCTGTCGATGATTCAAATATCTCAGCTAGGGGGCGGTAAATTCTTCCCTCGCCTCCCACAACGTCCTTTAATACATTTCATCAGGTCCCGGGGATTTATTTATCTTGATGTGCTTTAATACCTCCAGCACCTCCTTCTCTGAAATATATACACTCCTCAAGACATCACCTTTTATTTCCCCAATTTCCCTAACATTCGTGCCTTTCTCAACAGTAAATACTGATGAGAAATATTCATTTAGGACCTCTCCCATCCCTTGTGGATCTGCGCATAGATGACCTTGTTGATCCTTAAGAGGCTTTGTGCCATCTGCAAATTTGGAGATATTACATCTAATTCATTAATATGCATTGTGATAAAAGAACAAATATCCTCATCTCCTGGCGCAATGAAGGTCAACATACCATTTGCCTGCTTCACCACCTGCGACACCTGCATAGTTACTTTCAGTGACTCATTGCACATTCCCCTCCCTCACTCTAAAGCCATTCAGATAATCATCTGCCTTCCTGTTTTTGCTACCAGAGCGTATAACATCACATTTATCCACATTATACTGCATCTGCCATGCATTTGCTCACTCACTCAACTTGTCCAAATCACGCTGAAGCATCTCTGCCTCTTCCTCACAGCTCACCCCTACCCCTCCCCACCCAGCTTTGTGTCATCTGCGAATTTGGAGATATTACATCGAATTCTTTAGCATGCATTGTAAATAGCTGGGGTCCTAGCACTGCGGTACCCCAATAGTCACTGCCTGCCATTTAGAAAATGACCCATTTATTTTGACTCTTTCTTTCCCATCTGCCAACCAGTTTTCTATCCCTCTCAATACACTACCCTCAATCCTATGCACTTTAATTTTACATGTTAATCTCTGATGTGGGACATTGTCGAAAGCTTTCTGAAAATCCAAATAAACCTCATTCAGTTTCTCTTCTTAATCAATTCTGTCAGTTACATCTTCAAAGAATTCTAGTAGATTTGGCAAGCATGATTTCCCTTTTGTAAATCCATGCCGACTTTGTCCGATCCTGCCACTGTCTTCTAAATGCTCTGCTATTAAATCTTTTATAATGGACTCTAGCATTTTCCCTGTTTCTGATGTCAGGCTGACTGGTCTATAATTCCGTTTTCTCTCTACTTCCCTTTTTAAATAGTGGGGTTACATTTCCTTCCCTCAAACCCATAAGAACTGTTCCAGACTCCATAGAATCTGAGAAAATGACCACTAACACTTCCCCTATTTCTAGGGCCACTTCTTTAAGTATTTGTGGATGTAAATTACCAGGCCCTGGGGATTTATCAGCTTGCAATCCCATCAATTTCCCCAACATCATTTCCCTACTAATACTTACTTCCTTCAATTTATCCCTCTCACTAAACTCTGTGTTCCTCAGTATTTCTGGTATGTTATTTATGTCCTCCTTTGTGAAACAGAATCTAAGTATATATTTAATTGGTCATCCATTTATTTGTTCCCCATTATAAATTCCCCTGTTCCTGAATGTAAGGGACCTACATTTGTCTTCACCAATTTTCTTCTCGTTACAAATCTATAGAAACGTTTACAGTCAGTTGTTATATTCCTCCCAAGCTTACCCTCATTACATCCATTAGTAACACTGACTATCCTTCTTCTCAATGTTACCCAGTGCCTTCAATTCCTCCCTTTCTTCCACCTATCCCCCATAGCCATGTGATCTGGCAAAGGCAGTACGACAGGAAAATAAAAGATGGAGAGTGTGGAGCAAGCAAAAGAGAGAGGAGGAAGCAAAGAGAAGCTGGAGGGCTCTGGAAAAAACCGAAGTGATGGTGGAACAGAACAGTAAAAGAGAACTTAAGAAGGCAAAGGTAAAGAAAAAATAAACCCTCAAAAGGTTTGAGGATTCCTGACATAATTAGCAATGGTCCCACTATATACACACAAAGGAATTTGTCTCCAGTAAACAAAGTCCCACTTATCACCAGGACTGGGGCCCATGAAAAAACACGCAAAAAGTTGCTGAATCTATAGCAATGTTTTGTTTTACCAAGTGTCTCCTATTCAAATTCTGAAAAGGTTGGCTGCCGACATGTACGGAACTCTTTGCGTAATACTGGTTCTTGTTCAGGTAGCCATTATTCATATATTTACCTTGATAGCAAATGTTATAGAGCCAATTCTGTAAATGACTGTACCCACTGTTGCATGTTTTACTTGAGTGTATTACGCGTTTATTGGAGTGTATTAACACGCCTCCGTTTAAAGGCCGTGTGCTTAACACTGCTACAGCTCTGTGTGTGTAATTTCAGCTCGGAGTCACCAGGTGCCGTATATAGACACCTCACAAGTATTTCAAGGTCAGGTTCAAAGTAATAAAACTATACACCGATTAGTAAGTTCCAACGATCAATATTTATTATACAAATATAATAAATACGCATGCACACGCTAAAGACTAATACCTATTTCTACTATTAAACGACTAAATACTTATCTAAGTAGGAACCAGCAAGGTCAGGGGACAAGGCCTTTGTTCCTTTCTGGGCTGCACCTTCTGTTCGTTACTAGTCGGTTAATGTATAGGCAAGGCTGGGTTCACGTAGCGAGCGTCGTTTTGGCACTTACTGAACGATGGCTGGTGCTCAACGGCTGGTGATGGAAGACAGGATCAACGGCTGGAGTCGGAGTCAGGATACAACAGCAGATCTGGGTCGAAGTCAAAACAGCAGTCCAAGCCGGAGTCAACAGTGGAGCCGGAGCAAAACAGCAACGGAGCCGGAGCACAACAGACAGAACCATGTGCGGGGTCTATCTTTATAGGGCCCCCAATGTCCGTGCCTTTTCGGGGCGGGCCTTTACCTGCCATGTATCGATTGGATCATTTCCCAATCGATGTCTTACAAATCCCCCAATCTGAGGGTCTCTTCTCGATGGGTGGGGCGGTCTCTAGGGTCTTTTGTGATGGATACTTCTGGTGCCGTTTCGTCTGGGTGTCCACTCAAAGTATCCATTCAAAACCAAATGTTTCTATTGTGTGGGCCCAGATCTGGATCGCCTCATTACTATGCAAAGCGTTTTGCTATTTACACCTTTGGTTGAGATCTTCCACCTGGCCATAAACCAGTTTTGCTACGTGCAGAATGCTAATTAGTCTTTGCAGACTGCTTGTCCTGGCTAAACTGTCTTCTCCCTACAGTCTTAGCAGTTCTCCATTTTGTTAGCCCAGTGTCCATCTTAGGTGGCTACACCACTTTACAGGGTTGCTGGACAGTGACGAGGAGGGGGAATCCTCAGCAATTTCTCCTACATGACCCCGGGAACATTCAGGCAAGTTTTATTGTCCCTTGGGGCGGCATGTGGTGCACTGGGACTATGGCGCTGAGGACCCGGGTTCAAACCCCGGTCCTGGATCACTGTCCGTGTGGAGTTTGCACATTCTCCCCGTGTCTGCGTGGGTTTCACCCCCACAACCCAAAGATGTGCAGGTTCGGTGGATTGGCTAAATTGCCCCTTAATTGGAAAAGAAATAAAATAAATAATTGGGTACTCTAAAATTATAAAAGAAAAAGTTATATTGTCCCTTTAGCTAACCGAGTCAGGTCAGCGAACTCAGCACTGACTGGGAACTGGTTTTCAGCTACTAATCTACTCAACTGCACCCTCACCTCTACCTTTTATGCCCTAATATATTATGAAACAAAAAGCTTGATTTGATGGTGTAACTGGCTGCAAAATATGACTATAGTTATCCTTGTTATATTGTGAGAATGTATAGAAGAAGCATTGGGATTCAGTTAGATTGACAACTGTTGTGTTTGCTAGCTTGATTTTGTGGGAACACAAGGTTTAACTGATTGAAAAATAGTAATGGCCAATTCACCTGCACAGTCAAACACTTAAACAGAATTGCATTCTTAACGCGTGATATGCCCAATAAGTTGACCAAAAAGCTGTAATTATAAGAGTTCAGAAAGCATGTTAATGGTGCCAAATGCCTCTGATCATCAAGACACTAAAAGGGAGAATCTCATTAAGGAAATCTCGAAACTTTTTCTCATTTGATAGGTTACCATGGTGGTTGGGAAGTCGGGGAGTTAGCCAAATGTTCCTGGGCAAATTGTTGTGAGGAGCACATAAAGAGACTACTAAAGGATATAGATAGGTTAAGCGAATGGGCAGAGATCTGGCAAATGGAGTATGATGTGGGCTAATGCAAAATTGTTCATTTTAACAGGAAGAATGGCAATGCATATTATCTAAATGGTGAGATATTGTAAAGCTCTGAGATACAGGAGGATCTGGTTGCCTAGTGCATGAATTGCAAAAGGAAAGTAATTAGAAAAGCTAACAGAATGGTATTTCTTTTGTGAGATGAATTGCGTATAAAATGAGAGTATATATGCTTCCGTTATACAGAGCATTGGTGAGACTACACCTGGAGTGCTGTGTATAGCACTGGAATCTTTATTTAAAGAAAAATGCAAAAACATTGGAAGCAGTTCAGCGAAGGTTTACCAGACTAATACTTGTAATGGGAAGGTTGTCTTATGAGGTAGAGTTGAATAGACCAGTCTTATATCTGCTGGAGTTTAGAAGATAAGAGGTGACTTGATTGAAACGTATCGCATCTTGAGGGGTATTCAGAAGGTGGATGTGGAGAGGATGTTTACTCTTGTCGGAGAATCTGGAACAAGGGTGACTGCTTGAAAAATAAAGGATTGTTTATTTCAGACAGAGATGAGGAATAATTTTGTCTCTTAGAGAGTTGTGAGTCACTAGAGCTCTCTTCCTCAAAAGGAGTGAAAGCAGAGTCTATGAATATTTTTAAGGTAGAGGGAGATAGATTTTTGATTAACAAAGAGTGAAAGGTCATCAGGTGTAGACAGGAATGTGGAGCTGAGTTTACAACCAGATGAACCATGATCTCATTGAATGATAGAGCAGGCTCAATGGGCTGAGTGGCCTACTCCTGCTTCTAATTCATATATTTGTACTTATGTTTGTGTAATTGTTGTTGTTGTGAGTCGATTGAGCCATTGGAGGAATCTGAACTTGGTGTGGCCAATGCTGAACATTGGCAAAATAAATGTAACAATAAAAAATATTCTCTTCCACTTGGGTTTGAAAGTTTTAGTGTCAGCATCATGGGCCTTGACTTTACATCATTGCATCTGCCATGTGGTGAGGAGAGAATGTCATTAGGTGCACAATTCCATTGACCAACATTCAATAAGTTTTTTCTCCTTAATCTCCATAACAGGTTTGAAAGTTGGAGAATTATTAATTCATTGCTGCAATCAGCATCATTGGCATAGTGATAATTAACCATAGATCACACATGTATGACACGCCTTTCAGGTTTAATAAGCGTGCTTACTCACAGCACATTCTTGAAGGACTGCAAAGATCAAGCTAACAGTACCAAGCCCACTGTGGAACTGATGAATGACAAAAAAAACTTAGGAGACGTGCAGCTGGAAGTTGAGCTGGAATGTCGGATTAGCTTGCATTTCGCACAAGGTGACACCTCACTCAAAGCTGAGATGTATTAAGAGACTGGTTGATACTTAAAATGCCTGATAGTGCACATTCAGTACACTTCAAACCATTTTGGTGATGAATGCTTGTCCTTACACCAATACCCACCAGCTGTTAGCAACATTGTTGTTCATTTCAAGCATTACTTAAAGGGATACTCACATTTTCGTGGTCATTGCTAATGGAGCTGTGGAACCAACCTCTGAAGCGAATCAGCAGACTTACTGGGACACACTGTAAAGACTTCTTCAAACTTAAAAGCAAACTTTATTCTGCAAATTCTCTGAGAGCATCAGGAATCTACCTTATAGGAGTCAGCAAGAGGAAGGGAACTGTAACTAGTGGGGTGCCACAGAAGTCAGTCCTTGGACCTCAACTGGGGCGAAATTCTCCCCTACCCGGCAGGGCGGGAGGTTCCGGCGTAGCAGAGTGGCGCCAACCACTCCGGCATCGGGCCTCCCCAGAGGCGCGGAATTCTCCGCACGTTTAGGAGCTAGGCCCGCGCCGGAGTGGCTCCCGCTCCGCCAACTGGCACCAAGGGCCTTTGGCGCCACGCCGCCCGGCATCGGGGCTGGCCGAAAGACCTTCGCCGGTCGGCGTGAGTCCGCGCATGCGCCGGAGCATGAGCGGCCGCTGACGTCACCACCGGCGCATGCGCGGTGGAGGGGGTCGTTTCCGCCTCCGCCGTGGTGGAGGCCATGGCGGCGGTGGAAGAAAAAGAGTGCGCACACGGCACAGGCCCGTCCGCTGATCGGTGGGCCCCGATCGTGGGCCAGGCCACCGAGGAGGCACCCCCCCGGGGTCCGATCGGCCCTCGCCCCCCCCCCCCCAGGATCCCGGGGCCCGCTCCCGCCGCCTGCTCCCGCCGGCACAGAGGTGGTTTAAACCACGTTGGCGGGAGAGGCCTGACAGCGGCTGGACTTCGGCCCATCGTGGGCCGGAGAATCGCCGCGAGGGGACCGCCGACCGGTGGGGCGCGATTCCCGCCCCCGCCGATCCCCGGGTGGAGGAGAATTCCGGCCACGGCGGGGGCGGCATTTACGCCGGCCCCGGGCGATTCCCCGATCCTGCAGGAAGTCGGAGAAATCCGCCCCATTCACAATCCATATAAATTGCCAGCAAGCAGGGACAGAGTGTAACATAGCAAAACTTTCAGATGATACTAAAATAGGTGGGAAAGCAGGCAGTGAAGAGGAGATAAAGATTTTACAGACAGATATAAATAGGCTAGGAGATTGGGCCAAAGTTTGGCAGAGAGAATTTAATGCAGATATTTGTGAGGTTATCCATTTTGGCCGATAAAATAGAAAAGCAAATTATTATCTAAATGGAAAGATTCAAAATGTGCCTAGGTAGAAGGGTCCGGGTGTCTTTGTTCATGAATCGCAGAAAGTCAGTATGCAGGTACATCAAGTAATTAAAAAGGCAAATGGAATGTTCGTGTTTATTGCAAAAGGATTGGAGTATAAAAGTGGGGAAGCGTTGTTGCAATTGTATAGGGTGTTGGTGAGACCACATCTCGAGTATTGTGTCCAGTTTTGGTGTCCTTAATTGAGGAAGGATGTGGTGGCAATGGAGACAGTTCAGAGGAGGTTCACCAGATTGACTCTGGGGACAAAAGGGCTAACGTGTGAGGAGAGATTAAATAGTTTGGATTTATACTCACTGTAATTTAGAAGGATAAGAGGGGATCTGATTGAGGTATATAAAATACTAAAAGAGATTGATAAAGGCAACGTAGATCAAATGTTCCCCCTTGTAAGGCAACCTAGAACGGGAGGTCACAGATATAGGTTGAGAGGTGGTAGATTTAAAACTAAGATGACTACTTCTCACAGAAGGTGGTGAATTTGTGGAACTTGCTGCCCCATAGTGCAGTGGAGTCTGAGTCATTAAATAGTTTCAAGAAGCAGATAGATATATTTTGGATAAAAAAGAAAACAGATTAAAGGGATATGGAGAACAGGTAGTGCGATGAATTTGAGACCAGGAAGAGATCAGCCATGATCTGATTGAATGGCAGAGCAGGCAAGAAGGGCTGAATTGCCTGCTTCTGCCCCTAGTTCCTCTGTCCTGAGGGAGAATCTGTCAAGAGCATCGGGATCATTTGAAACTTGCTGTACAAGCATGAGAAAATGACATGAGGTCTGAAAGAGCAGCACTTTCTGCAATGGGAGAGAGGGACAAGAGGGACAGAAGGGCACAGTGGCAGCTTACACACTCCCTGTAGTTATAGGATGTCCGGACTTACCGTAATCTTCTGCATCAAAACAGAGCCGAATGCAAGAACCTACATATCCTCTCGTTGACTTGCTGTACCATCCTGTAGCATGTTACATTGTGCAAGCCAGTGTACTCAACATCTTTCCTGCAAGGAATATGCAACTACAAGAAAATCACATCCAATCAGAACTTGAGGGCTAAACATGAGATTCAGGTCCTGGCAAATTAACTTTTTCTCTTCATTCATGCGATATGGATATTGCTTTCATGGCCAGCATTTATCGCCAGTTCGTAACTGTCCTTGAGAAGGTGTTAGCGAGCAACATTCTTGAAAACCATCTGAATACTTTGCTGAACTGTTTCAGGCAGTTGTTCAGAGTCAGCGACATTGCTATGGTCTTGGAGTCACATGTAGGCTAAACTATGGAAGGATGGCAGATTTTCTTCCCTTCGAGACACTGTAGAATTGCAGAATTGTTACAGCACAGAAGGAGGACATTTAGCCCATCGGGTCTGTGCAGACACTCCATCAGAGCAATTCACCGAGTGCCACTTCCCCACATTCTCCCCATAGCCCTGAACATTCTTCCTTTTGAGATAAGAATCAAATTTCCCCTTAAATGTCTTGATTGAACGAGCCTCCACCACGTTTTCAGACAGTGCATTCTGGATCCTAAGTATAAAAAGGTTTTCCACAAGTTGTCATTACTTCTATCACCAATCACCTTTAATCTGTACCCTCTTGTTCTCAAACCTTCCAGTAATGAGGACAATTTTCCCTATCAAGTCTGTCTGGACTCCTCATTAGACATTAGTGAAATAAAATGGATTGTCTCACAATTCAGTAGTTTCACTGTCATAGTTACTAAGAATAACCTTCCAGCATAAAGATGAGGGTCTGCCACTCGACTGGATGCCTTTCTGCTCAACAGGAAACCAAACAGCATTTAATGTAGTCAGCCTTGTGCTATTAAAGGCAGTCTGCACTTCTTAAAAGAAAGCTGAATCAAATTGCAGGAGGCTCTACTTGTAAACATGGAACAAGGGCAGAGAGAGGATTGCAAGTTCATGGATGCATCACCAGAGGCCTTTTTGGTGGAAGTGTACAGGAAAAGAGACATGATAAAAGCAAAATACTGTAGACTCTGGAAATCGGAAACAAAAACAGAAAGCGCTGGATAAGTGCATCTGCAGGGAGAACAGAGTTAATGTAACAAACCCAACGAGATGAGATGCAATTCTAGACATCGTCTTGGGGAATGGAGAAGGAAAAGTGGATGAAGTGACAGTTGGTGACCATATCAGGCGGGGACAGTGATCACAATTAAATTTGATTTAGTATTACTATAGAAAAGAACAGCGATAAAGCAGAAGTAAAAATTTTGAAATGGGTAAGGAAAATTTTGCAGGAAATGGGACTTGGCCAAGGTGGGCTGGACTGCACTGTTTGAGGATAAATCATGGAAAACCAGCGGGAAGCACTTAAAGGTGAGGTCCTAAATGTACAAAGTAGACATGACCCACCAAAAATAAGAGTGGTACTGCCAAATATAGACCTTCCTGATTGTCTAGAGGAATACAGGGGAAGATCAAACAGGGAAATAAAGTGTACAATAGTCACAAAGAACTAAGCACTGCAGATGGCCCAGACGAGTATAGGAAGTGCAGGGAAAAAGTGAAAAAGGAAATAAGGAAATAAAAGAGGCAGCATGAAAAAAGATGAACAAGTTAAAGAAAACTCAAAGATATTTTACCAATATATTAATGGTAAAAGGTTATTTAAGGAAATAGTGGGACCTTTCCAAGATGTGTAGATGCAGAGGCTGTGGGAAGGGTTTTGGAAAATAGAACGTAGAACATACAGTGCAGAAGCAGGCCATTCGGCCCATCGAGTCTACACCGACCCACTTAAGCCCTCACTTCCATCCTATCCCCGTAGCCCAATAACCCCTCCTAACCTTTTTGGACACTAAGGGGAATTTGGTATGGCCAATCCACCTAATCTGCACATGTTTGGACTGTAGGAGGAAACCGGAGCACCAGGAGGAAACCCATGCAGACACAGGGAGAACGTGCAGACTCCGCCTCAGTAACCCAGTGGGGAATTGAACCTGGGACCCTGATGCTGTGAAGCCACAGTGCCAGCAGCTTGGGCTACCCTGCCGAATAAAAATAATATTTTGTCTCCCTGTTTATAAAGGAAATGGATGATACAGATCTAGTGGTACAGGAGGAATACTGTAAGATATTGGACAGGATAATCATAAAGTGAGAGGAAGTACTCAAAGATTTGGAATCCTTGAAAGTGATAAGTCACCAGAGCCAGATGGATTGTTTCTGAGGCTTCTGAAGGAGGTCAGGGAGGAGAAAACAGATGCTCTGAAGATGATTTTCCAATCCTCACTAGATACAGGGGAGCTACCGGAGGACTGGAGAAATGCAAACGTGGTTCCATTGTTTAAAAAGTGATTGAAGGAAATGCCAAACAATTATAGACCAATTAATCTTATGCTGGTGGTGAGCAAATACATAGAATTAGACCTGAGGGAGAAGATTAACTGTCACATAGAAAGGAATGGACTAGTCAGGGATAATCAGCATGGATTTGTTAAAGGAAGGTTTTGCCTCACAAATTTGATTGACTTCTTTGAGGAAGTGACAAGAAGAGTTGATGAAGATAGTGCAGTGGATGTTGTGCACATGGACCTTAGCATGGCCTTTGATGAGGTCACCTGATATGGTCACTCTTACTTTCTAAAAATAAATTGTTTCGCTTGGTGGAGAATTCTAGAGCCGGGAACAAAGATCCAAGAGAAGTGGCAGAAGGTGACATGAGGAAGACCTTTTTTGCGCGGTTGGTAGTGGGTGTCTGTGAAGGAATGGCAACATATTTCCAAGTCAGGATGGTGTGTGGCTTCAAGGTGCATTTCTAAATGGTGATATTCCCATGTATCTGTTGCTCTTCTAGATGGTAGTGATCATGGACTTGGAAGGTGCGGTTTCAGGAGCCTTAGTGAGTTCTTGTAATGCACACTGTAGATGGTACACTCTACTGCTACATCATATTGGTGATGGAGTTGGTGGTGGAGGCAGAGACCCAAAGCTCTTTTAAAAAGTACCTGGATCTGCACTTTAAGTACTAAAAGCTATGTGGTGACGGACCGTGTGCTGGAGGTGGGATCCGTAAGGTCACCTGGGTGTCCTCAGCCTGGCATGGACAAGATGGGTAAAATGGTCTCCTTCTGTGCTGTACTTTTTCTATCCTTCTATGGTTCTAACATGTCAAGTCCATATGACCCTGCCCCAGAACTACTGCCTTCTTAAACCACTACGGCCTATGTGCTGTAGGTACACCCACAGTGCTGTTAGGAAGGGAGTTCCAGGATTTTGATCCAGTGGCAGTGAAGGAATGGCAACATATTTCCAAGTCAGGATGGTGTGTGGCTTCGAGGTGCATTTCTAAGTGGTGAAATTCCCCTGTATCTGTTGCTCTTCTAGATGTTTGTGATCATGGACTTGGAAGGTGCGGCCTTAGGAGCCTTAGTGAGTTCTTGTAATGCACAATGTAGATGGTACACTCTACTGCTACATCATATTGGTGATGGAGAGAGTGAATGTTTGTGGAAGGGATGCCAATTAAGCAGGTTGCTCTGTCCTGGATGGTGTCAAGCTTCTTGAGTGTTTTTGGAGTTGCACTCATCCAGGCAAGGGGACAGTATTGCATCACTCTCCCAATTTGTGCTTTGTAGATGGTGGACAGGTTTTGGGTAATCAGGAGGTGAGTTACCAGTCACAGGTTTCCTGATAGTGGGTGTTTCAGTAACAGTAATGCTGTTGAATGTCAAGGGCGATGGAAATCATTGGGCCATTTTACAGGTTAAAAAGGGCAAGTTATGTTCTGTAGTTTCCCGTTTAAGGTGTCCTCAAATATACTGTTGGGGCAGCACGGTGGCGCAGTCGTTAACACTGCTGCCTCACGGCGCCGAGGTCCCAGGTTCAATCCCGACTCTAGGTCGCTGTCCGTGTGGTGTTTGGATTTCACCCCCACAACCCAAAAGATGCGCAGGTAAGGTGGATTGGCCACGCTAAATTGGCTCTTAATTGTAAAAAATGAATTGTGTTATGGGCCAGGGTTTAGAGAACCCCAAAGTGTATCATGAAGATCACCTGACCCACAACTTTTAATAGATTGTGGTGTGGGGAACACATGGCCCACTCTACAGGTGTGGTACAGCAGAAATAGAAAAGTAATTTTAAAAGAAAAACAATGTTTATTCTATGAACTCAAGTTAACCTTTTTGAAACATACAGTGAACATCTCAGCAACCATCAATTCAAATACAACCCCCAAAGAATACGACACTAAGTAATCCTTAATAACTTCCCAAACAACATCCAGAAGACAAAATAAACACCTTTTAACAGAAGCATATCAGGTTTACATTCACTACTGAAAACATTTATAATTCTGAATTCACCAAATGATCAAGAGAGAGTCTTTTCATGACAGAGAGATCAACAGTACACCTGCTCTGTCTGGCTTCAGTTCCACCACTGAAAACAAAACTAAAACACACCCTGCAGCAAACAGCCTAAAACGAAAGTAAAACGCTGACAGTCAGCTCAGCTCCACCCACACTCTGACATCACTGCAGTAATATGAGCAGCCAAACATTTCTTAAAGCGACATTCACATGACAATTGGGTACTCTAAATTTATAAAAAAATAATATTGTTCATCAGCGTTGCACATTAGTTTGTTGCAGTAAAAGCTGTAAAACTCAAAATGTTGTTGTGTGATTTGTTCGGGAATTGAAATTTATTTTAAAAGTTCTGAGTCTCTTTGGACAGCTCCTAATGTAATTTGCTGTAAGTGTGCCTGTTCGGGACTCACAGGTGTGGAAGATCACTTAGCTTTACCAGAGGCTTATGCTATCAACCATTCTGCAATTAAATGCATACGGTACGAAAGAACAGCCTTATTGCATCCAAATCAACGCGACAAGGCCATTAAATCTAATGTGGTCTCACGAGGCATTGTGATCTGGATCTCGCCCTCACAGGGCAAGATCCAGATTAACATATTTAGGCCATTAGGCTGTTTTAAATATGTCGCCACCCGATTCTCCCGCAGCCCGGGAACGAACATCCACTCCTGGGAGGCCTCATCATGGTGGCATTTAGCACTGGTCCACACATATGTGGTCCAAGTGAAACAGCACCTGGGGAGGTTTCCCAGACCACTGGAGGCCCTCAGTTGGTCGGGCTCCGGATAGTGAAACCTTGGCACTGCCACCTGGGGCACTGTCAGCATGGCAGGTTTTCCATGCCAGGGATTGGGCCTTGGGATGCCTAAGGGTGCCATGCCCTTATGCGGTGGGGTGAGGGTGGGCTTGAAGACCTCCTAAGAGGTAATTTGGAGAAGTGGGGGGATGCGGAGGTTGCACTAGGGATGCCAAGGGGGGTCGGGAGTTGGGGGCAGCATTGAAAAATGTTGCCCAATCTCTTTCTGCACTGGTGAGCTGAGCTCGTCAGTGTCGGAATTGCGGTAAGTGTGGCCTTGGCGGGGTTTTCCTGACTGAGGCTAGAAAAAAACAACAGAGTCCCACTTGATAGTGGGGCCATTCTCAGAGAAATGCCCCACTCTACGTGCTCAAATCGGGACACTGTTTTTCAGCATGAAATTACGGCCATAGACTTTGGCCTGAATATCGAAATGATCCCTTTGCTGTCTGTAACAGTGTTGGATGACAGTAATCAATGGTTATCCACAATATCAAGAATTACTTTCCCTGACTTTTCTTTCCTTTCCATAATTGTTACTTTGTACCTGTCCCTATCTGAATACATTGGGTGAATGTCAACACACTTTCAGACTGATGGAAATGGCTGGACCCACAACTGAAAAGTCACGAGATGAGAGTAGAAGATCCAGACCAGAATCCATCATTATTCTCCAACCAAATGATTTGCTGCAGCCTGTGACAGGTGATTTTTCACTGTGGATTGCAATTTTCCAAGGACGTTGTTCTGCCCACTGGCACTTTTCCTGAGTGTTGGGAGTTTCTAGCTGTTAATACTAACAATGGTTTATGTTGTTGGTGTTTGTTCGTCACACTGGCTATTTAGTTAACACTTTCATTTTAAATTGTGCCAATGAACTGATGGCTTGCCAACCACAACAGCAACTTGGTGGAAATACCTTCAGTGCTAAATGTGTTGTGAGACAGAACACGGACATTTTAAATCATTTTGCTGATTAAAATTATGTTTATCGTTAGGTGGAATTGACAGAGCTTGCTAAGCAAAAGTATGTCCCGCAACATCCTGAGAACTAATCTTTTTCTATACAATAGTCCTGTGGATTAGGAGAACCTAAAAGGCATGTTCGTTTGCCTTAATGCTTTGAGTATTCTGGTTGATATTTTTTCTCCTTGTTTATTCACAGCTATTGCAAGCTTTCCATTTGTGATTCTTCGTTTTATTAGCTCAATATCTTGTGGCTGCTACTTGGCAACTGATACCTTTTCTACTTGTTCAGTAAGCATTATTTTTACATACCTGAAACTTGAAAAAGCTATGTGCAAGTGTGCTGCATTTTTGCATTTCAAAGGCAACGTATTTAAATTGTAACACTGAATGTTTGATAGCTGGAGTATACCAGACAAACACGTACTAAACAAGCAATGCACGCGCATCTGGAGAGGCCGCCCATGATCACGGATCATTCTAATACAAAACTTTATTTTGAATCAACAATATATTATCAGGTGCCATTGTCTTTCCAAAGTAAACTTGTTTCAGTAAAAGAGGCTTCAAGGAAAGTCCTCTGTAACAACTGCTTGCACATTTGGTAAATGCCACCTCTATATCATAGAATCACAGAATCCATACAGTGCAGAACGAGCTCAGTTCAAACCCATCGAATCTGCAGTGGCCCTCCAAAAGAGCACCCTAACCTAGACCCACTCTCGCACCCTATCCCTGTAATTCCGTAACCTCATCTAACCTATGGGCACTAGGAGGCAACTTAGCCTGGCCAATCCACCTAACGAGCACACCTTCAGACTGTTGGAGGAAACTGGAGCACTAGGAGGAAATCCATGCGAACACGCAGGTATGTAATTTACTAAAACTAATTTCACAGTGCTGATGAGTGCATAGCTGCTGTTCAAGGCATCAGTTGGCTATCCATTTCACTGACTCATTAAGAGGTGCATATGGTCATTTTAATTTATTGAGGCGGATAGAGGATGAGAGAGGAGCACCTGTAATGGAGATGTGGCTGGGTGTAAGTGATAAGAGGCATGGAGGGACTTGGGGTGTACAGAACATTGAGGGAAGGCGCCCAGAGCTATCAGGGGGAAAATGGTGAAAGTGCCCAAATTCAAACAGAAACCTTTAAATTGAGCTCTCTTTCAGTACTTGTTACAAATGTGCGTTATCTGGCTCAGGTGTTGTTTCGCTTTATTGTGGGGGGAGTCTGCCTAAATTAGGTAAAAGTTAGAGGCTTTGTTATCCCAGTGTATACATTGGGATGAATTGTAATTAGAACAGAGTGGGTAAATTATTAAACTTATTTTCATTCTACACAGTAAACACCAACATGGCTGATTGGGCTCAATGGCCTGTTTCCGTCTTGTGTAAATCTACGTACTGGTTTGAGGCTCCATCTTGATTTACCATTTGCATTAAGATGTACTGAATATCTCTGCCACAGTGTAGGCTTTGGATTTGTGCCATCACATTATCAGCCCCCTACATCTTTTTTCTTCACTGAGTAAATTTGTTTAAACGTTGCTCAGAAAGTTGCCTTTTCTTGTTTTGACCATAATGAGTCTGAGATAGCATGTAATTTTACAGCTCTTGGAACCATACTTCAGAATAGTACCTCGAAGCAGAATTTAATAGCATCTAATTTATTTTAAAATGAAAAAGTAGGCACTTCAACTGTGTCAGCAATAGACTAAAGAGGGCTCTAGAGGTTGAATGTTACGTTCCAGATGGGCTTTCTTTGCGCATAACATGATTCCATTTCCATTTTGGGCCATTACAGCAGGAATTAATCGCTTCTTGGAAGTTTGGTTGAAGCACTTAGAGAAAATGTAATCCAGAAGTTTTGATGTGAGCACTATTTCCGTAAATTCCACCCGAGCAGGTCTCGCTTTCTGATGCTCATTGCAGTCTGGGCTATTTGAATGTGAGTTGTATGAAGGCAACCAAAAAAAAAAAGCAAAATCAATCTCTAAGTTTTATCTTGCTGAAGGTAATTTAAATTCCAGCTGGTGAAAATGGATCAGCTGACATAAAACATGTTCTAGAATTTGGGCAGCTAATGAAATCCCCCCAATATCTTAGCATCAAAAATCAAGGATTTGATTTTGTGTCGGCGTTCCTTGTTATGTGAGAGTCCAGTTAAGATCTAGAGTGCACTGCTTAAGAGGATGTTGGCGGTAGATTCAATCACAGCATTCAAAGGGGAATTAGGGAATAAATACATGCGTAGAAAAACAATGCAGGGCTATCGCGAAAGAGCAGGGAAGTGGAACTGGCTAAACGCCTGTTACAGAGAACTGGAATGGATTCAAATGGCTGAATGGTCCCCTTCTGTGCTGTAAACATTCCATGATTCCATAGTTAGACCTGTGGAAAAGAAGGTCATAATCACCTACTTGAGAGATCAAAAGTTCCTGATGCACATCTAATGATGAACATCTAATCATAATAATTAGATTATTATTATGGGGGAGTTGTTTAAACCAGAGTGGGAAGATATAGGCTCTGTATTAAATGTATAAATTAACAAATTAAACTACCAGATATAACTGCACATAATCATTGAGTGATATTTCAAAACATGAAACTCTAATTCATTAAACAAAATACAATAGTGCTAACAGGGCAGCTGCAGATTGCAGTATGTTGCAGCTGCAGTATGTGGGAGCTGGTGAAGGTCAGTGTGATCCACAGTACCCACATCTGCAGTAAGAATATGCAGTTTGAGGATCCGATGGAGCTTGTGTTTTGGACACTGATACTTCAAGGGAGGGAGAAAGTACCTGGACACTTTGTTTTAGGAGACAATTACACCTCTTAGGTTAAACACTTCAAATTTGGTCTGTGGTTATGGACAGACGAACAGGAGGGTGTGACTCCAAGTGAGGCAGGCATGTGGATCCGGAAGATAGCACTCGTCCTTGCACTTGTCAAACAGGCATATTCTTACAGCTTGTGTAGGTAAGAGCAGGAGCCTCAGGGAGGATGAGCAAACTGACCACAGGTCTATGGGTTATTCAATTATGGGGAGTAAGAAAAATTGGAGCACAATAGCTGTGTGTGTCCTGAAGTGTGGTGGCTGCTCGGATTAAAGTTTAGGACAGCTCCTCTGAGCTGGTGTAGAACTTGCAGTAGGACAGGAAGTGTCCAGTTTCTGTGGTTCACATAGGTACCAATGATATAGATAAGACAAAGAAAATGGTTTTGCTGAGGGACTACGAGCAGCTAGGAACTTAATTGAACAGCAGAACTACAAAGGCAAAAATATCTCTGGAATATTACAAGATATTATGGTACGCGTTGGGAGAATCCTGCTGGGTAGACCGGAGCAAACCAGATTGCAATCCATCCACACTTCTTTTGGAGGTTGGGATGATTTGCATTGTGAAAGAGGTGTGCGGGACCTAAAGTTGCCTGCAGCTCTGGCTCCTCAGAGATTGAGGTGCCATTTTTAAAGGGTGTCCTGATCTTAAGACAACCCGACAGAACCCCCCACCACAACCCCAATTGCCAACAAAGTCCCCCTCAATCACAATTATCAGCCCCACTGCCTCCCAATTGAGCAAAACCCCACTATGGAGGTCACCAAAGGCCCCTTCAGATGCCCCTCAGACACCCCCTTCAAACTCCCTCTTCAAGAAGCCAGGTGAATACGGCTTAAAGACGATTCCACACATTTCAATTGGAATTTAAATATGCAAATCTGGTTCATACCCAGTGAGGGCGTGAACCAGATTACGTTGCCGGCTGGGGTGGGGAAAATCTCAAAATGAGTTCTCGCCAGCGCAAATTGTGTTATGGCCCTCTCGCGAGAGTTTCTAACTATAATGTGATTTCCACCTGCATGAGTGAGGCCAGAGAATCGCATCTGTAATCTGTCATTCTGAAATTAGTGGAAGCCATCATTAAGAAAGTAATATCTGGATGTTTAGAAACTCATGATACAGTCAGGCAGAGTCAACATGGCCTTACGAAAGGTAAACTATGTTCAACAAATTCATTAGAGTTCTTTGAGAATGTAAAGAGCAGGGTGAATAAGGGGGAACCAGTAGATGTAGTGTATTTGGATTTTGAAAAAACTTTCAAAAAGGTGTCACATAAAAGATTACTTCACAAGATAAGGACTCATGGCATTGGGATAGCATGGTTAGAGGATTCGCTACTACGAGGAAGCCAAAAGTAAGGGTAAATAGTTAATTTTCATGTTGGGAATTGTAACTAATGGGGTTGTCTCAGGGCTCAGTCCTGGGGCCTCAACGAATAATGATCTATACGAATTACTTTCTTGAAGCAAAAGAGTGTACTTTAAGGTAGGAAAGCAAGCTTTGAAGAGAATACAAAGACCTTGTGAAGGGATTTAGATAGGTTCAGTGAGAGGGAACAAATTGGAAAATGGAATGTGGAAAAATCTGCGTTTTTGCACTTTGGCAGGACTAATAGAAAATCTGAATATTATTAAAATGGAGTGAGACTACAGAATTTTACAATGCAGAGGATTTTCAGTGACCTCTTACATGAATTACACAGTTTGCATTTAGGTACAACAAGGCAAATTGAATTTTAACCTTCATTGAAAGTGTGACAATGTACAATAAGTAGGAAATGCTTACTACAACTGTAGAGAGCATTGGGAGACCAAGGACGGGAACTATCGGTTGCGATGTGCGTGAAAACCAGCGTGACATGGCGCAACACAACCAGGAGATTCCACTTCCAGAATCTACCTGGCTCACCGTGCCTCACGAGATCTCTGTCACGATGTGAATCCTGTCCATTGTGGACGAACTCAAATTTTGGCAAATCTGCATATTAGAGTAAGACAGATCTAATCAAGGCCTGGGATCTAACCCTCTCATTTTGGATATCTAGGGCATGCGCCCATCAGTAATAATCTCCACAACCGGGGATCAGGCAAAATGGCACTTGTGGGGGTCTCCCAGGGGTTTGGAAGCCCCCAGGTGAATTCCCTCTCGGCAGGCTGGCACCCTGGCACTGCCGGAGCCACCTGGCCACCCTGACATTGCCATCTGGGTGCCAGCCTGACTCTGCAAAGGTACCCCTGTGGCACTGCCAGCTGGAAGGGACACTGCCAGGGTGCCAGGCTGGCATGTCAAGCTGGTATTTTTTGTGCAGCAGTGATTGGGCTGGGGAAGGGTGTGCGTGAGTGTGGGGGGGGGGTGAATGGAGATACTGGGGGGGGGGGGGGGTGCCTGGGGATCCCCTCATAGTGAGGAGTTTGTGGGAGTTTGGGGGTTACGTGGGAGCTCGAGAGATCAGGGCACTATTTTTAAATGGCATCCCAATCTCTCGCTGCACTGAGGAGTTCTGGCTAACGGAGGTCCTCAGTGCAGAAAATGGGGATAGGTGCGTTGTTGTGGGGAGTTCCTCACTGAGGCCCCCGATCTACTCAGATGGGCATTACATAGCGGGGTGTTTCTCGGTGCCCTGAACGTCGAGAAACCCTCGGCTAATGTCGCTATGGGACTCTGTCCCCCAATTTGGGTAATTCGCACCCCACATTTAGAGGCTGGTTTAGCTCAGTTGGCTGATTGGAGGCTTGTGATGCCAACGGGACGGGTTCAAATCCCGTACCAGCTGATATAATTCATGAAGGGACACTTTCTCAACCTTGCCCCTCGTCTGAGGTTTGAGGATCCTTAGGTTAAATCACCACCAGTGAGCTCTCCCCCTCAAAGGGGAAAGCAGCCTATGGTCATCTGGGACTCTGGAGACTGTTATTTACTGCATGTAGTTTTCATCTCCTTATTTAAGGAAGGTTTTATTTTAAGGTTGTTCAAAGATGGTTTACTTGGTTGATTCCTGGAATGAAAGGGTTCTCTTATGAGAAATCATTGTTCAGTTTGGTCCTCTATTGATTGGAGTTTAAAAGAATGAAAGGTGACCTTCGTGAAACATAATTCTGAGGGGGCTTGACTGGGTAGATGCTGAGAGGATGTTTCCCATAGCTGGGAAATCTAGAACTCAGCAACAGAGTACGAGATTCGCCGGCCTCCCTGCCGCCTGTTTTTTGCCGATGTTAGACAGTCCACTGTTGGCTGGGGGAGGTATCTTCTGGTCCTACCACTGTCAATGGAATTTCCAGTTGAATCCATCCTGCATCACCTGGAAACCTGTGGCGGGGGTTGCACTGTCAGTAGGGCCAGAAGATCGGCGTGAACAGCCAGAAGATCTCGCCCGTAATTTGAGAATAAGGAGTGGCCCTTTAAGATGAGGTTGAGGTCGAATTTCTTCTCTCATAGGGTCATTAATCTTTGAAATTCTCTACCCCACAAAGCAATAGAAGCTGAGGCATTGAATATATACAAGGCTGAGTTAGACAGACTTTTGACTTCTACAGGATGGCAGCCGGTGTCTAGTGGTGTGCCTCAGGGGTCTGTGCTGGGATCACAACTTTTCGCAATACACATTAATGATTGGAAGAAGGAACTGAAGGCACTGTTGTGAAGTTTGCAGATGACAAAAAGATCTGTAGAGGGACAGGTAGGATTGAGGAAGCAAGGGGGCTGCAGAAGGATTTGGAAGGCTCGGAGACTGGGCAATGAAGTGGCAGATGAAATACAATATGGAAAAGTCTGAGGTTATGCACATTGGAAGGAGGAATTTAGGCATAGCCTATTTTCTAAATGGGGAAATGCTTAGGAGTACAAAGGGACTTGGGAGTCCTTGTTCATGATTCTCTTCAGGTTAACGTGCAGGTTCAGTTGGCAGTTAGGAAGGCAAATGCAATGGTAGCATTCATGTCAAGAGGGCTAGAATACAAGACAAGGGATGTACTTCTGAGGCTATACAAGGCTCTGGTCAGACCCCATTTGAAGTATTGTGAGCAGTATTGGGCCCCGTATCTAAGGAAGGATGTGCTGGCCTTGGAAAGAGTCCAGAGGAGGTTCACAAAAATCATCCCTGGAATGAGCAGCTTGTCGTATGAGGAACGGTTGAGGACTCTGGGTCTGTACTCGTTGGAGTTTAGAAGAATGAGGGGGGATCTTATTGAAACTTACAGGATACTGCAAGGCCTGGATAGAGTGGATGTGGAGAGGATGTTTCCATTTGCAGGAAAACTAGAACCAAAGCACACAATCTCAGACTAAAGGGACAATCCTTTAAAACAGAGATGAGGAGGAATTTCTTCAGCCAGAGGGTGGTGAATCTGTGGAACACTTTGCCGCAGAACGCTGTGGAGGCCAAGTCACTGAGTGTCTTTAAGACAGAGATAGATAGGTTCTTTATTAATAAGGGCATCAGGAGTTATGGGGAGAAGGCAGAAAAATGGGGATGAGAAAAGTATCAGCCATGATTGAATGGTGGAGCAGACCTGATGGGCCGAGTGGCCTAATTTTGCTTCCATGTCTTATGGTCTTATGGTCTGACAGTGTGTTCCTCTGTACCTCTGGGCATCCATTATTCCGTCACAAGGACATTTGCAAGCGAGACATGAAGATGGCAGAAGTTGACAGTCATAACTGGGAGACATCTCTGAGAGCCATCACCCGACCCGAGGGTGTCCCAGGCCTGTGCTGCGCGACTGCTCGCCCAACTGAACCAGCACCCCAGGCAGCGTTGCCCAGCTCGGAACGCGACCTGCAGCGACTGTGGCAAGAAAGGACATTTTACCAAAGCCCGCTTGGCCCGACCCAAAGTTCCAAAATTGCAGGCCCGACTCAGACTCACAGGACCGCAGACCCTGCAGCGTGGTTGCGTGCCTGCCGGTACCACCCCCTTCTGATGCGTCATTCTCCTCGTGCTATCTGTGGGAGCCACCATCTTTAACTCCGCCCGACACGTGCGACTCATGGGGGCTGCCATCTTGGCTGCCATCTTCAACCCAGCCTGCCATGTGCGACTCATGGGGGTTGCCATCTTGGCCACCATCTTCAATGCCGCCCAACATGTGCGACCGACGGGGGTCGCCATCTTGGCCGCCGTCTTGGGACCACCTCGCTACCACCAACCACGCCGACTACCTGCAGCTCCGCGTGGTCACTCTTGAACAGTCACGGCCCAAGCACCTCAAAAACTCCATGATCACCGTCCGGGTCAATGGGCACAAAACGCCCTGTCTGTCTGACTATGGGAGTACGGAGAGCTGCATCCATCCGGACATGGTAAGGCGCTGCTCCCTCCAGATTTCCCCCGCGTTCTAAAGAATCTCCCTTGCTTCCGGATCACATTGAGTGCAGATCCGGAGGTACTGTGTCGCAAACCTCGTGATACACGGCATCGAGTACGCCAATTTTAAACTCTATGTCCTTCCCCATGTCTGTGCTCCTCTCTTGTTACGACTGGATTTCCAGTGCAACCTCAGAAGCCTGACCCTGAAGTTCGGTGGACCGTATGTAGCCTCGTGAACCTTAAGTTCGCTCCTCCCTCGCTCTTCGCGAACTTCATCTCCGACTGTAAACCCTTCGCCACCAGGAGCAGGCGGTACAGTGCCCAGGACATCACTTTTATCAAGTTGGAGATCCAGCAGCTCTTGAGGAATTTAATCATCGAGGCCAGTAATAGCCCATGGAGAGCCCAAGTGGTCGTCGCCATGACCGGGGAAAAGAACCGGTTGGTTGTAGACTACAGACAGACCATAAATCAGTACAAGCAACTCGATGCGTACCCGCTTCCCTGCATAGCGGATATGGTTAATCAGATTGAACACTACTGGGTTTTCTCCACAATAGATTTGACGTCCGCATACCACCAGCTTCGAATCCGCCCAGAAGACTGCCACGACACTGCCTTTGAGGCAGACGGCCGCCTCTTCCACTTCCTCAGGGTCCCCATCGGCGTCACCAATGGGGTCTCGGTCTTCCAAAGAATGATGGACCGAATGGTTGACCAACATGGGCTGAGGGCCATGATCCCGTACTTGGATAACATCACCATCTGCGGCCATGATCAGCAGGACCACGACGCTAACCTTCAGAAGTTCCTCCAAACCGCCCAATCCCATAATCTCACCTACAACAAGGAGAAATGTATTTTCCGCTCAACCCGACTAGCCATCCTCGACTACGTAGTGGAAAACAGAGTCCTAGGGCCTGACCCCAACCGCATGCGCCCCCTCCTGCAACTCCCCCTTCCCTACTGCCCCAAGGCCCTGAAAAGATGTCTGCGGTTCTTCTCATATTATGCCCAGTGGGTCCCCAACTATGCGGACAAAGCCTGCCCACTTATCAAAGTCACCATCTTTCCCCTGACGACTGAGGTGTGCCTGACCTTCAGCCACATCAAGGCAGACATTACCAAGGCCGCGATGCATGCTGTGGATGAGTCCATCCCCTTCCAGGTGGAGAGCGATGCGTCAGATGTCGCCCTGGCCGCTACCCTTAACCAGGCAGGCAGGCCCGTGACCTTCTTTTCCCGTACCCTCAACGCCTCCGAGATTCGACACTCCTCTGTCGAAAAAGAAGCTCAAGCCATTGTGGAAGCTGTGCGACATTGGAGGCACTACCTGGCCGGTAGGAGGTTCACCCTCATCACCGACCAACGGTCAGTAGCCTTTATGTTCAAAAACACACAGCGGGGCAAGATCAAGAATGATAAAATCTTGAGCGGGAGAATCGAACTCTCCACCTATAATTACGATATTGTCCTGGGAAGCTCAATGAGCTTCCAGATGCCCTGTCCCGCGGCACATGCGCCAGCGCGCAAGATGACCGACTTCGGGCCATCCACAATGACCTCTGTCACCCGGGGGTCACCCGGCTTCCCCACTTCAGCAAAGCCCGCAACCTGTCCTACTCCACCCAGGAAGTCAGGGCCATGACCAGGTACTGCCAAGTCTGTCAGCCAGACAAAGCCCACCTGGTGAAGGCTTCCTGCCCCTTTGAGCGCCTCAGTGTCGATTTCAAAGGGCCCCTTCCCTCCACTGACCACAACGTGTACTTTCTCAACGTCGTTGATGAGTACTCCCGTTTCCCCTTCGCTGTCCCATGTTCTGACATGACCGCGGCCAATGTCATTAAGGCCCTGCACAGCATCTTCACCCTGTTCGGTTTCCCTGCATATGTCCACAGTGACCGGGGCTCCTCTTTTATGAGCGATGAGCTGCATCAGTACCTGCTCGGTAAGGGCATTGCCTCGAGCAGGACTACCAGCTACAATCCTCGGGGAAACAAACAGGTGAAGAGGGAGAAAGTGACGTTATGGAAGGCCGTTCTTCTAGCCCTACGGTCTAGAAGTCTCCCGGTTTCCTGCTGGCAGGAGGTCCTCCCTGACGCGCTCCACTCCATTCGGTCGCTCCTCTGTACAGCCACGAATGAGACCCCTCACAACCGTCTATTTGTCTTCCCCAGGAAGTTCATCTCCGGGGTCTCGCTTCCGTCCTGGCTGACAACACCGGGGCCTGTCCTCCTCTGGAAGCACGTGATGAGCCATAAGTCCGACCCCCTGGTCAAGAGGGTCCAGCTCCTACATGCCAACCCTCAGTATGCCTACGTGGTGCACCGAGACGGATGACAGGATACAGTCTCCCTCCGGGATCTGGCACCCGCCGGTTCCCCAGCGACCATCCCCAACGTGCCCCCCGCACACCGCCTATCACCACCAACCAAATCCTCAACAGCGGGCTACCAGCTGCCCCCCTGGGAATTCTAAACCCCTCCCCCACCACTACACGGCCTACACCCCCCTTCCCCGATTGCCGACACACCGTGATCAAACTCCAAACGACAATCTCCCGTAGTCAACGAGTCCAACACCTGTGCCCGCAGCAAAGCCAGAGCTGAGGGGATCACAGAGAACAATTAAGGCTCCGGACAGACTGGATATGTGAGTCCACTTCACCCCTGCTGGACTTATTTTTAACAGGGGGCAATATGGTGAACATTTTGCTCCTGCAATTCACCACTGCATTATACTGTATTATGTTGATGCCCCTGTGGGCTCTGCCTGTGGCTCTACCCCCTTGGGGATGGTATATAAAGCGGCAGCCTGTAGGCGGCACTCAGTACAGATCAGTCGCAGGCAGGCACAGATCTAGCTTATCAAAACCAATGTTCACTTCTGCTAATCGTCTCGTGAGAATAGATGATCGCACCACTGATACAGGAGAAGAAATTCATTCACTGGCCTGATGATGATCCTAAACCAAAAATCGTTCACCTTCAAAACACCTTTGTATGTGAATGGACTATTCACGGACACAGCATGTGGAATTGATGCAGGATTGGAGATGTTACAATGAAATGGGTTGTGTTAAGGATTGTAATGGGTGTGATTCGTTACTATAAGAAGTGTGCATTTCAGGATAGAGGATAATGCAAGGACAATCACGGGTGGGAGTAATTGCCTGCACAGTTAGGACATACTTTCCCAAGTAATCATTCGGCTGGAAGCTGTTTGAAACTAAGGAGAGTTAAAGGGAAAGCACATGTGGATATTGATTAAAACTGAAGGGAGCAATGCACTGACATTTGTATGTTATTCATGGCACAAAAATCCTGAGTTTTACAACACTGTGAGCCTTGACCATTTTACCCTACCGGACAGATTCACATCAGACTATGGAATTAGAATGTAACATGGGAGATGCAGGTTCACATACCTACAGAGAGTAAATACAACAGAATTGTACTATTTATGCCCTTTATTTTGTATAATATATGTAATATTATCCGTCTCTACTGGATCAGCATCAGCTACCTGTAAAAGTCAGAGGAGAGTTGATTTTCCAAAGCTGAGTTCAGTTATAGGGCAGCAGCACAGTTGTGTCAGATATTGAAAATCTCAGTCGCAAACAACACTGCCAGTGGTTGCCATTGTCACCTGAAGGCTCCAAGTTATTGTACTTCTGGAGACACAAAAATGCACTTTTATTTCAATATTTTTTTTAATTACACCAAATCAATAATTTTTACAAGAACAAAATATGCAGATGCTGGAAATCTGAAATGAAAGGAGAAAGCAGTGGAAATGCTCAGCACATCTGGCAACCTCTGTGGAGACAAAAACTGAGTTAACATCCCAAAGTTTACTGGCACCCAATTGATCGGAATAGAAATCTTTCAGCTCACCCATGTCTGTCACAGGACAATTTACCATCAACCACGGTAGGATTTGAGCCAGGAACCTCAGAGGAAACTCTTGTTCTGTGATTTATCAGTTCACAGTGATCTATACCACGAGGTCACAGAGGAAGGAGGCAGCCAAGTATCATAGCTGAAGACCCAGGGCTGGATTCTCTATTCTTGAGACTAAGTGTTGACGCTGGGGCAGGATTTGTTGACTTCCACGGCAGAAAAACTGGCGCAGAACCTGGATCAATTCGACTGTGGAGGGGCTAGCACCGATGCCATGTGTAACACAATCAATTCTAATAAAAAAGGGTGCAGGATGCGCCGGGTCCATGATTGACACTCAGGAGGCTGACAAGCTGCAGCTGCATATACACATTACAATCCCCACAAACACTCATCCTAGCCAACAAGGTGTCACCCACTGATGGGTTGGCTGGGGCCAGAGGGTACCTAGGAGATTGCCCTGGAGGGAAACCCATACAACCTTGGGCCTAAGTTCACAGTGGGCAGCCAGCGATGTGCACAGATGCATGACTGCCTGGCAGGCCATGACAATGGTGCTCCATGCCCGCACAACCTGACCCCATAGCCTATCTCCTGGCCAATCCTGCTACCCTCCTGTCCCTGGCAGAAGCCCCCCCGGCCTTCGGCACAAGTGTCAGCAAACTATAGTGATGTTGGACACTTTCCTCTCTCTCCCTCAGCAGCTACGACGCCGGTTTCACGATTTTTAAAAACACACGTGAAACCCACCGTCAGGAATTTGGCCCATCAGAGTCAGAGAAGTGGAGGCTCTGGAGAATGCCGAGCCGGGCCCGCTAATGATATGCAAATGGTGCTTTCTGCACATGCATTCTGGAACGCATTGACGCCGCTGTCGAGGCAACAGAAAATTGCGATTTGGTGTGCAATCGCCGCCCGCCACTATTTCAGCGTCGGAACCAGTTCTCTGCCCAATCGCATTTCACATTTACACCGTTGATTGATGGAGAATCCCGCCCCCAATTTTAAGGGCCATTTTATGGGGTTGCTCACATTGTTTTGACAGTGGTGTGGGGGTGGGGGGGGGGGATCCCCTGCTGCATGAGAAACTGATAGCTTAATGGAGGTACCTCCCTGTAACAACCTGGGTTGTGCTTGGGATGGGGGTGAGTGGGCTGGGCAGGTGCAGATGTCAGTGACAGACGCTCCATGGCCCACCGAGGGTGCAGCAGTAGGGAAGGCAGCCCTACACTCCACACACCCAATGATTTTCCTGGAGTGGTTTTCCCTCCGAATACTGAATTTTTAATTTTCCTTTAACGTACCCAGTAAAAATGCTGGGGTCTCCTGCCTGCTTCAGCATCTCTCCTGGTGGCATTGCTGAGATTGCAGTGCTCTGATTTGAGGGGGCAGCAATATGGGCCTGCTCGCTGTCCTTAGACAATGGACCTGGAGACAGCTAACTAGGAGGCCACCTTTGAATTGCCAAGTGAGTTCATCTGCCAACAAGTGGAGGGTTCAAGATCCACTTTTGCCCAGACATCAGGTGTTCGCGTCCAGGCAAAACTCAGACTGTCATTTCAGGTTCTTGTCCTTTTATTACAATGTACTGATGATGGATCATCAACCTAAAATATTGGGCTGAATTTTCACAAAGCCCTGCAGACAAGCTTGAAGGTATGAGTTGGAGGGAAATAGCAGGAGAAACTATTAGGTCTGCTACCAATGCCTTCCTGCCACCAGGCAAATTTCCAAGGGGTGGTCAGCGGGTGGGAACCTTTGCCAAATTGGCTGGTCTTGACCTGGTTCAACATTGCCTTCATTACCATAGTTCTCAGATCCCTAGGCTTCATAGTCAGAGTGAGCATATATACAAAGACAGAGCTGGGCTCAGATGGCGTGGTATCCCATTCAAATAGTCCATTATTTTCAGGCTTACAATTGAAGAATAACCAACACAATGTACAGGAGAAGAGTGCTAGCTGCAGCCATTTGATGATGCTGATGTGCAGGACAAAGAAGAAACCAATCAGTTCTGGATTCTCAGTCATAAGAACATAAGAACATAAGAACTAGGAGCATGAGTAGGCCATCTGGCCCCTCGAGCCTGCTCCGCCATTCAATTAGATCATGGCTGATCTTTTGTGGACTCAGCTCCACTTTCCGGCCCGAACACCATAACCCTTAATCCCTAAATCCCTTTATTCTTCAGTCACATGATATCTGAGTTAATGACATCACTGTCATCTCGTCGCCACCGTTACCAGAGAAATACGGCAATTAAAACAAGGCTGGTTATTAACCATGGGAAAGAACAACTGGTGTGTTTACTGCTGAGTGGTACCTTCTAGGTAAGTGGATTTTAATGATATGATTCTAATCACAGCAGCAAGGTTAGAATTTTGCTGAAGCTATTTTCTGCAATCTTTTACTCAGATCTGGTTGTGGGTTTTCTGCTGCATTGAGTTATTTGGTTTGAATTAGTTAGTTTAATGACAAAAAACATGCTGAAGCAGACCAATTATGTTTATTGGTCAAAATGCTGTGAACAATCAGAACCCCCAAGGAAGTGATAGGGAGATGCAAATCATAATTATGAAGTCTGATTATAAGCTAAGGGAATCTCATTTAAATACAACTAATAAATAGCTACTTTGGGCAATTTAGCTAATTTATTGAATGGACCAACCCTCTGTGTGGTTGCAACAGATAATTAAAAACAAATATATGGGAAAATGTCTAATTCAACAGAAAGTTTGGTTGAGGATATAGATTAACAATGCAAACGGAAGAGGAATATTATCTGAGTTGATTGTCTGCATGGACCTAAATCAAAGGTTGGCAGTTCTTGAGTGTTTGCCGGTGCGACTGGGGAGGTGGTGAATGTTGCTGGTACTACACCCATATGAGCACAAGGATTACAGATGTACCCAGGCACAGGTGAGTGATGGGGGGGGGGGGAGAGAATCATGGAGTGCAGGTGTGGGCTGGTTGGAAGGGGGTTCAGCAGCAAGGGCCATTGGGAAGAACCCACTTGACCTTGTCCTCATCAATCTACCTGTCACAGATGCTTCTGTCCATGAGATTATTCTTGGGCATGACCACCACACAGTCCTTGCAGAGGAAAAGTTCTATCTTCACATTCAGAATATGCTTCAATGTATTGTGTGACCCTACCACTGTTCTAAATACAATACATTTTGAGTAGGTCTGGCAACACAAACCTGATTTACGGGGATAGGGTGGATGCGAGGGCTTAAGTAGGTTGATCATTCCAAGGGCTGGGGCAAACTCGATGGGCTGAATGGCCTCCTTCTGCACAGTCAATTCTATCTCGGGAAGGGAAGGCCCATAATCACAAAATTCAGTTTGTTTCCTCAAATGCAATAAGAGCTTGGCAACTGACTTCTAGCTGTACTAAACCAGAATCATTGCACGGTGACTGATGGTTTGGGGTCATAATGGTTTGCCACTAGTGCGACCAGCTCTTGGCGTCTGGGTCTGCGGGGCATCAGTCTTTTTTTCACTCTGAATGTGGGTATTCCGCAGGAAGTCAAGTGTATTACTGTCTGTCGTTCATCACTACTTATAGCATCAGCTAGCCCTGAAAACGTAGTGAATACACTTTGCATGCTGTGTCCAATCTTCCAACACTAGCATCAAACACATCAAGTCTCCCAAACAAATGGCATTTTGAAATCAGTGCAAACCTTATTCTGGTAGTGCCATTGGAGATAACCATTCTTCCAACAGTTAGCAATATCGACTGTAGCTTCATTTTTACCTTTGGCTCCAATTTAGTGGCCACAGTGGAGTTCAAATCAAGAGACGTAAAGAAACTTATTTTGTTGCACAGATAAATATAGACACAGTACACTCCTAGTCCCAGCCAGGACGACTCCTGTTTGGTTCATTACTCTGCTGATGTGCTCCTGCCCCTCAGCGGGGAAGCTTGTGTTCTACGAGGCTCACGGGGAGGCTAATTGGTTTGTCCTTGTACGTCTTGTGCGGATTATAACAGATACAGTCCAGAAGGTGGGAAACGAGTACATTGGAATTTTCTAGAGTTTAAACAAACAAGGTGAAAATTTAGACCAAAGTGGCAAATCATGCTTGGGAGACAGCTTCAGTGGTGGTCACTACAAAAGCCCTGCAGATGTGGGCAGCAACCCTGTGCAGGAAGTAGGATGGACAATCTTCCCTGTTCTGCCAACAGTCACATCACTCTCAACTCACACACCAAAAGCCCACCACACATTCACTTCAACAGACATTGCCACGCACTCTTGCACCCCTCATATCATATCAGAAAGTCATACATCCAGATTTGCTGGTGATACACAGTAAGGTGGCATTTTAGGCAGTCGAGGTGATAGCATAAAATTGCAAAGAGATATTGACAGATTCGGCGAATGGGAAACATTGTGGCAGATGAAATTCAATGTGAGCAATTGCGAGGTTATCCATATAGGACCAAAAAGGATACTTGCTAAATGGGGGAGGTTAGGTGCAGTGGATGATTAGGAAGCAGTGTCAAGATGTTACATCTTATTACTGACATAGCCGTAAAAAACCTTAACAATGGACTTAAAGCAGTTAAAGAAGGTATTAATTTACATACAATCTAATTGTTTGCACAAAAAGAGGCAATGTTAAATCTGCATCACCTGGAAAAGAATGCAGATGAATTGAATCATGAAAACAAGCTGAAGGATAAAAGTGATCCAAAATTTAAAGGGGATGAGGACAATTCAGATCATTGGCAGATTGAGACATTAAGAAACCTGCAGAAATTGAATAGATTAGAAATTGGAGGAAGTTAAAACCAGAACAGTGCTTCAAAGGCTGTCTTGGAAGATCAATATCTTGGTAACAATGTTGTTCTTGACAAAGTTGATCAGAAAAAATGAAAGATATAATTTTATACAAGGGCAGAGAAAATCAGTAAAAACTAGGAAGAATGAGAACGCAGATGATTTGTGCTGAGTGATGGATAACAAGGCCACTCGGTAATGTGCAGTCTCTTTCGCAAGAGTTAGAACTCTATGAACACATACAATCTGGATTTCAAATCCTAACTGCCACATGCAGTGTGGTTCTGGGTTAAGCATTAAAATGTTGCCCAGATGGAATGTTTAATCGTAAAATGTAACAAAAGAGTGAAACATATTGCCTATACTGAATGCAGTAGGTTACTTGCTGGAATTTTTACAATGTTTTATTCTGATATTGCTGTAGATAAATCATGACTATCATAATTACCATAATTATGGAGATAGTAAGGTAGTTATGATTGAAACTGTCTCCTTTAATTCAAGGTAGAATTGAGTAGTGGGGAGGGGTATGTGACCTCATATGACGTCTTCCTGGAAAGAACCCATATAAGCTGCTTGCCTTGGTTCAAATTGTATTGAAGGTTAAACCATGGGTGGGATTCTCCTTTCCTGCGGCTAAGTGCCAGCTTGAACGGAGAATCCACGGGAGGTCTGCGCTTACAAAATCAGTACGAACCCCTCACCGATTCCAGTACCAGTGAGGGGCTAGCGTCGGCGAGCAAAACCCCCCAAAAACGGCTGGAGAATGACCGGGTCCCGATTGTGGGGGATTCAGCGACAATAATGCCGTTGAATGTCAAGGGGCTGTAGTTAGATCCTCTCTTGTAGGAGATGGTCATTGCCTGCCAGTTGTCCAAGTCTTGATGTATTTGTAGATGGACTGCTTCATCATCTGAGGAGTCGCGAATGGTGCTGAACATTGCAGATGCAGTCATCCGCAAACATCCCCACTTCTGTCCTTATGATGAAAAAGAGGTCATTGATGAAACAGCTGAAGATGGTTGCGTCTAGAACACTCTCCTGAGGAACTCCTACAGTTTTGTCCTGGAGCCGAGATTATTGACCTCCAAACACCACAACCATCTTCCTTTGTGCCAGGTATGACTCCAACCAGCAAATAGCTTTCCCCTGATTCCCACTGACTACAGATTAGCTAGGATTCCTTGATGCCATACTCGGTCAAATGCTGCTTTGAGGTCAAGGGCAGTCACTCTCGCCTCACTTCTGGCATTCAGCTCTTATGTTTGAACCAAGGCAGCAATGAGATCAGAAGCACAGTAACCCTGGTGGAACCCCAACTGAGCATCTGTTGGCAGATTATTGCTGAGCAAGTGTCGCTTGAAAGCACTGTTGATGACTCCTTCCATCACTTTGCTGATGATGGAGACTAGACTGATAGGGCAGTAATTGGCTGGATTGGATTTGTCCTGTTTCTTGTGTACAGGACACATCTGGGCAATTTACCACATTGCTGGGTAGATATCAGTGTTGCAGCTGTACTGGAACAGCTTGGCTCACCCATAGGGTAACCCCTGGGGGAAGGTTCTGGAGTACAAGTCTTCAGTACAAATGCCGGAATTTTGTAAGGGCCCATAGGCTTTGCAATATCCACTGCTTCAGCCATTTCTTGATATCACATGGAGTCAATTGTATTGGCTGAAAACTGATATCTGTGATGCTGGGGACCTTTGGAGGAGACCGAGTTTGATCATCCACCAGGCACTTCTGGTTGTGGATTGTTGTGAATGCTTCAGCCTTGGCTTTTGCACAGCTATACTGGGTACTGGGTTCCTTCATCATTGAGGATGGGGATATTTGTCGAGCTTCCTCCTGCAGTGAGTTGTTAAATTGTCCACCCTTCATGGCTGGATGTGGCAGGACTGCAGATCTTAGATTTGGTGCATTCATTGTGGAATCGCTTAGCTCTATTACTTGCTGCTTATGCTGTTTAGCACTCAGGCAGTACTGTGTTGTAGTTTCAGCAGTTCATTTTTAGGTACGCTTGGTGTTGCTCCTGGCATGCTCTACTGCACCCTTCATTGAATCAGGGTTGATCCTCTGGCTTGGTGGCTATGGTCAAGTGGGAAATACACTGGGCCATGAGTTTACAGATTGTGTTTGTGCACATCAAGGATACCCAGTCTCAAGTTGCAAGATCTGTTCGAAGTCTATCCCATTTAGCACGGTTGTAGTGTCACACAACATGATGGAGGGTATCGTCAATGCGAAGATGGGACTTTGTCTCCATATTGACTGTGCAGTGGTCACTTCTATCGATATATGGACAGATGCATCTGCAGCAGGCAGATTGGTGAGGATGAGGTCAAGGATGTCTTCCCTCTTGTTGGTTCCCTCACCAGCTGCAGCAGTTCCAGTCTGGCAGCTATGTCCTTGAGGACCCGGCCAACTCGGATGTGATGGTACTACCAAGGCACTCTTGGTGATGGACATTGAAGTCCCCCACCCAGAGCATATTCTGCGCCATTGCCATCCTCGGTGGTTCCTGCAAATGGTGTTCGACATAGAGAGGTACTGATTCTTCAGCTGATGTTGGCCGGTATATTGTAATTAGCAGGAGGTTTCCTTGCCCATGTTTGACCTAAAGCCATGAGACTTCATGGGATCCAGAGTCGATGTTGAGGACTCCCAGGTCAACTTCCTTCCGAGTGTATACCATGTGCTGCCACCTCTGCTGGGTCTGTCTTGCCAGTGAGACAGGCATCCCCAAGAACGGTGATAGTGGTGTCTGGGACATTGTCTGTAAGGTATGATTCTGTGAATATGACTATGTCAGGTTGTTTCTTAACTGGTCTGTGAGACAGCTCTCCCAACTTTGGCACAAGCCCCCAGATGTTAGTGAGGAGGACGTTGCAGGGTCTACAGGGCTGGGTTTGCCATTGTCATTCCCAGTTCCTGGGTCAATACCGCGTGGTCCGTCTGGTTTCATTCCTTTTTCCTGTTTTTGTAGTGGTTGAGAACAACCGTGTGGCTTACTAGGCATTTCAGAAGGCACTTAAGAGTCAACTACATTGCTGTGGGTCTGGAGTCACATGTAAGCCAGACCAGGTAAGGATGGCAGATTTCCTGCCCTGAAGGACATTAGTGAACCAGATGTGTTTTTACAACACTCAACAATGGTTTCATGGTGAACAATAGACTTGTTTTTAACAATAGACTTGTTTTTAATTCCAGATATTTTATTGAATTTTTAAATTCCACCACCTGCAATAGTGGGATTCGAACTCAGTTTCCCAGATCATTACCCTGGGTTTGGATTACTAGTCCAGTGACAATACCACGACAACACCATTACACCACCACCTCCCCTAATGCTATTGCAAATGAATATCAAGAAATATTTGCACCCTCTACTGCCTCACCCGATTTGATTTTCTTTTGCGAATCTGTAAGATGATTGTTGTCAGACTATTTGATTTTGCAGTGGAATTCCAGCTGGGCCTGGCCCTCACTCGCAGTCACATGTATGTTTTGAAGCCAGTTAGAGAACTGGCTGGTACCAAAACTGAAAGCACAGCTATATTAACATAGAATATTGGCATATCAGTCTCATTTCCACAGTATACAGGACACTTAACATCAGATGTTTTGGATGGGATACTTATATGCTTTTAACTGTTTATCTGGTTATTTCTTTGAAGACCTTCTCATATCGTTTGCACAATTTTATTTTTTTAACATGTGTTGCAAATGCAAATACTTTATGGATAAATATTTTCCAAACGCCACATTTTTTCATATTTTCAGACTATAGCTACAACGTACCAATGTAGTCACAAAACGGATGCAGTTCGTCTAAATTGATGCAAGTGACTAATTTATTTCTGTTAAATGGAAGATAATTCAGAAGGGTCAATAACCATTACTATCAGATATTTATCAAGACAGCTGAAACTGAATCAGCAATTCATAAACTGTTAGTAGCATATTAAGGACAGAATAATTTTTTGCATCTTTCACAGACTTAAAAAGCTGTTAGGAGACCAACATTGTGACATATTTGCTCAAATTCCTGAGAAAATCCTCTCTGGAGTAGATTCGGAACCATCTAAAGTTTTCACCCTGAGAGCATTTGGATTTAATCCAGATTTCATATTTTGTTATATTGCTGCTTGGCCTAATCAGCTCACAGCTGTGGCTACTAATATTATTCCAAATCCCTTTACTCCTCAAAAAGGAATCAGGTTCGACTTGTTTATTTTACCACTGAGCTACTGCAGGCAATGGCAAATTAATGTCACAGTGGTGAACAGGGACCGATATTTGAAAGTATTAAGCAAAATCTCAATATCAAATAATGTGTCTGTGGAGGATTCCTTGGCTGCGATGTATCATGGCTGAGGTGCAGTAATTAGCTCTTCATTACGGAGTTAGCAGTACTATTAGAATTTCTGGCATATTTTACCAGATCCTCGCAGATTCAAAGATTGCCATTTTATATTCAGTAAAGGATCTGAACAATAGATTTTTCAGCCAAACTTTGCAGAACCTACAGAAAAGTGGCAACCAGACAATAATGCTGCGCTGCTGTGCAGCTGTTCATCAATCCAATAGTGTCTGCTCTTTCCATTGCCTTGCTGGGAGGAAAGATTTCCCAAGCATGACAATTATTTTAGCATGAAACTTAATGAAAGGACGTGCATTTATATATCGCTTTTCATGATCTCGGACATCACAGAATCCTGTATGTGCAGCTCCCTCAACCTCATTCCAAGCACACCTGCAATTAACTGTAACACACCAATAGGGGTTTAAAATATTTAAAACTGCAGTCATAGTTACCTAAATTATCTAATAAAGCTACACTACTGTGCATTATTCTTAAGTCAATTTTTCATGTATTCAGTGTTATTTCAATCAGTTGTTCTAATGTGTCCTGAATCCTTGAATTTGAGTTATGCATAACTCTTTGTCACTGAGTATTATGCACTTTTTGCCCTAGTTAAAACTCTTATTTGCAAGTGCGCTATTGCAGCTTGTAGCCTTCACAGCTGTTAAGTCTGCTTCAATCCCCTCACAATTCTGCAATGTCAGGTAATGTTAATTTACGATCCTGGACTGCATTTTATTTTGCCTTAAAGATGTATTCTGTTAATGCAACAATTCACATTATTTATTAATGCTATAAATTCATTACCATTTTCTCTTAAAAACTACTAATACTGTTTTTCCTCTGCTTGCACAGGGTTAATTTCCATTCAAATCATTGCTTAAATTTTAAAATATGTTCCTTGAACGTCATGGCCTCCCAGGATGACATGTTAATCTGAGGATTTTATAAATACATTGATCCTGTCTTTGTTTCTGCACATTTGAGTCTTCATGTGTGAGTTGTGAGTTATGTTCAACACCTCTAAAAAATATCTTCATTTGATTTGTTACATGTATAGATTAAATCATATGCAAGGATATTATGCCTGGAATTGTTTTCTATAATTGAGTGTAACTTGCTTCAGGGTCTTCCTTCTCATGTTAGCTGTTATAATGTTGTCCTTCATTTCTCTTTTCTCCTTTAAAATCCTTCTAATCATTTTTATCAGCAGGCTTTGAGATGTCACTCCCAATCGCTTTCTCTCTCCATGATTTGATATTCAATTTGCTGTTTATTTCCATTTTGGAGTCTATTTCTGTGAAAGGCAACTTTCCCTATCTCCTCCTGTAATAGTGACGGTAGATTGGTGAGAACCCCATGAAGATTTTGAAAGTGCCTGTCTCCACAATTTCGCAGGGCTTCCTATCAATCATCCTTATGACTTATGGCAACAGACGGGTGAAATCCAGTGGAAAGTCAACATGGTTATTTTAATAAAAGCAGTAGATTAAAACTGTTCAAAAAAGCAAAACGCTGTTCCTGGAAATCTGCAATAAGCTACAAATGCTGGAATACTCGGCAGCATTTGTGGAGCGAGAAACGCAGTTAACCGTTGTGTTTTTGTTCCAGCAATGGAGGTTTCGGCCACCAGTTCGAGACGGACAGGAATGTTGCGTCGCTTCCGTGGGAAGGCTGGACGCGATTAGACACTCAACTGGCTAGTGCTAGGCCTGCCACGCAATTTATGACTCTGGAGGGCGGCATGGTCAATCAGAGTCCGGCAGCTGTTCATTGCCTTTGCTGGCAGTGCCCACCAAGAGTGGTGGCTGCTGCCAGTGATAGACCAGGATCGATGTTGGGCACCAGGGCACCAGGTCATCAGTGAGAGTGGGCTGGGGGTTGCTGGGAGAGGGAAGTTAGAGATAAGTGTAGGTGGTGGCTTTCAGTGCCACCCCTCCCTTCCTGATGCCAGCGTCCTCGGTCAGGAGTACCTGTCAATGAAGGACCACTATCTGTGCCCTCCATGAGGCTGCAGGCAAACCTACTGGGTTGCCTTGGGGAGGCACGGGAAACCTGTACAAGTCACATCCGAGAGCCACTGCTAAATTCTGGTGGGCTCAAGGACTTTCAGCGGCTAATTAATGAGACTAATTGACATCCCACTACTCGCGCTGGACCATTCCCATTACCATTTAAATTTGGAATAGTTTTCCCAACATCGGGAATCTGTTGAGGGTACTCCCACCAACTTCTCCTGGCCAATCCTGTGACCATGCCAGCTCTGATGGGGTCCATTAAATCCAGCCCAACATTTCCGCTTGATTACCTTTCTTGAGAATGAGCAAAAGTTACAAACATAATGAGCTTTAAGCAAATACAAAGGGGAAGGAAGGAAAAAAATAACAATAAAATCTCTGATTTGGTGGATGGTATGAGAGATTAAATGGGTTCATGGTGAAAAACCAAAGGAAGTGATGGTAGGACAAACAGAGATGAAAAACATTGAGTTCAAAGGAGGCGTGAATGGGAGAATGATGAATATCTGCCAGTTGAAAGCAAAATAAAGGAAATAAAAGAGAGAAACAAGCGAGAAGAGCAAAACCAGCATAAGAAAAACAAAATGGGTGGAGAGATAATTTGAAATTTTTGAACTCAATGTTGAGTGCAGAAAACTGCAAAATGCTCAGTTGATAGATGAGGAACTGTTTCTGGAGCTTACACTGACTTTTATTCGAACAATACTGTAGAATTCTCAGAGTGGGAGCAAGGGGGCAAATTAAAAATACAGGTGATTGGAAACCAAGGTCAGCCATGCAGACTAAAATTAGGTGCGCTGCAAGGTGGCTCCCAATCTCATTTGGCCTCCCCAACATCGAGACTACATGGTCAGCAGCAAATACGGTGTACTAAATTGAAAGAAGTACATATAAGTCGCCATTTTACCTGTAAGGAGTGTTTGGGGTCTTGTATGGTGAGAAATAGGACATAAGAACATAAGAACTAGGAGCAGGAGGAGTCATCTGACCCTTCGAGCCTGCTCCGTTATTCAATGAGATTCTGGCTGATCCTTTGTGGACTCAGCTCCACTTTCCCGCCCAAACACCATAACCCTTTATTCCTTTATTCTTTAAAAAATGATCTATCTTTATCTTAAAAACATTTAATGAAAGAGCCTCAACTGCTTCACTGGGCAGGGAATTCCATGGATTCACAACCCTTTGGTGAACAAGTTCCTCCTAAATTCAGTCCTAAATCTACTTCCCCTTATTTTGAGGCTATGCCCCCTAGTTCTGCTTTCACCCACCAGTGGAAACAACCTTCCCACATCTATCCTATCTATTCCCTTCATAATTTTATATGTTTCTATAAGATCCCCCCTCATCCTTCTAAATTCCAACGAGTACAGTCCCAGTCTACTCAACCTCTCCTCGTAATTGTTGCACGTTTTACTTGAGTGTATTACGCGTTTATTGGAATGTATTAACACGCCTCCATTTAAAGGCCATGTGCTTAACACTACTACAGCTCTGTGTATGTATTTTCAGCTCGGAGTCGCCAGGTGCCGTATTTAGACACCTCACAAGTATTTCAAGGTCAGGTTCAAAGTAATAAAACTATACACCGATTAGTAAGTTCAAACGATTGATATTTATTATACAAATATAATAAATACGCATGCATACGCTAAAGACTAATACTTATTTCTACTATTTAAACGACTAAATACTTATCTAAGTAGGAACCAGCAAGGTCAGGGGACAAGGCCTTTGTTCCTTTCCGGACTGCACCTTCTGTTCTCTAATAGTCGGCTAGAGTATAGGTAATGCCGGAGTCACGTAGCGAGCGTCGTTTGGCACTTACTGAACGATGGCTTGTGCTCAACGGCCGGTGATGAAAGACAGGATCTGGAGGCTGGAGTCGGAGTCAGAACAGCAGTCCAAGCCGGAGCACAAAAACAGACAGAACACCTTTATAGGTCCCCCAATGTCCGTGCCTCTTCGGGGCGGGCCTTTACCTGCCATGTATCGATTGGGCCATTTCCCAATCGATATCTTACAAATCCCCCAATCTGAGGGTCTCTTCTCGATGGGTGGGGCGGTCTCTAGGGTCTTTTGTGATGGATACTTCTGGTGCCGTTTCGTCTGGGCGTCCACTCAAAGTATCCATTCAAACTCAAATGTTTCTATTGTGTGGGCCCAGATCTGGATCGCCTCATTACTATGCAAAGCGTTTTGCTATTTACACCTTTGGTTGAGATCTTGCACCTGGCCATAAACTGGTTTCGATACGTGCAGAATGCTAATTAGCATTTTGCAAACTGCTTGTCCTGGCTAAAACTGTTTTTTCCCTACAGCCTTAGCAGTTCTCCATTTTGGTAGCCCAGTGTCCATCTTAGGTGGCTACATAATCCAACCCCTTCAGCTCTGGAATTAACCTCGTGAATCTCCTCTGCACACCCTCCAGCGCCTGTATGTCCTTTCTCAGGAGAGGAGGCCAAAGCTGAACACAATACTCCAGGTGTGGCCTCACTAACACCTTATACAGTTGCAGCCTAACCTCCCTAGTCTTAAACTCCATCCCTCTAGCAATGAAGGATAAAATTCCATTTGCCTTTTTAATCACTTGTTGCACCTGTAAACCAACGTTTGTGACTCACAGGTACACCCAGGTCCCTCTGCACTGCAGCATGTTTTAATATTTTATCAGTTAAATAATAATCCCTTTTGCTGTTATTCATACCAAATGGATAACCTCACATTTGCCAATATTGTATTCCATCTGCCAGACCCTAGCCCATTCACTTAAACTATCCAAATCCCACTGTAGACTTCCAGTATCCTCTGCACTTTTTGCTTTACCACTCGTCTTAGTGTTGTCTGCAAACTTGGACACATTGCACTTGGTCCCCAACTCTAAATCATCTCTGTAAATTGTGAACAATTGTGGGCCCAACACGGATCCCTGAGGGACACCACTAGCTACTGATTGCCAACCAGAGAAACACCCATTAATCCCCATATTTCCTTTCTATTAATTAGCTAATCCTCTCTCCATGCTACTACTTTACCCTTAACATCATTATCTTAAGCAGCAATCTTTTGTGTTGGCAGCTTGTCAAAATCTTTCTGGAAATTCAGATTTACCACATCCATTGGCTCCCTGATGTCTACCGCACTGGTAATGTCTTCAAAAAATTCCATTACATTAGTTAGGCATGACCTGCCCTTTATGAACCCATGCTGCATCTGTCCAATGGGAAAAGTTCCATCCAGGTGCCTCGCTATTTCTTCCTTGATAATAGATTCCAGCATCTTCCCGACTAACAAAGTTAAGCTCACTGGCCTACAATTACCAACTTTCTGCCTACCTCCTTTTTTAAACAGTGGTGTCATGTTTGCTAATTTCCAATCCACCGGGACCACCCCAGAGTCTAGTGAATTTCGGTAAATTATCACTGGTGCATCTGCAATTTCCCTAGCCATCTTTTTTCGTACACCTGGATGCATTCCATCAGGGCCAGGAGACTTGTCTACCTTTAGCCTCATTAGCTTGCCCATCACTACCTCCTTAGTAATAACAATCATCTTAAGGTCCTAACCTGTCATAGCCTCATTTCTATCAGTTACTGGCATGTTATTTGTGTCTTCCTCTGTGAAGACCGACCCAAAAAACCTGTTCAGTTCCTCAGCCATTTCCGCATCTCCCATTATTAAATTCCCCTTCTCATCCTCTAAAGGACCAATATTTACCTTTGCTACTTTTTTTTTGTTTTACATATTTGTCAAAACCTTTACTATCTGTTTCTATATTATATAGGTTAAAGAGTTGGTGTTACATCTTCTGGGTTTGCTTGGAAAGTTGTAATGGGAGGCGGAGTGGATGATGGGAGTTGTTGAGGTGTGGACCAGGGGTGTGATGGAGGGAATAACCGCTTTGGAATGCTGAAAGGAGAGAGTTGGGAAGATGTCCTTGGCCATGGTGTCAAGACAGAGGTGAAAGAAATGACAGAGGATAGACTGTTGATTATAGAAGGTGATGACAGGTAATGACAAGGGGATTCTATCATGGTTCTTGGAGGGAGACCACGGAGTGAGAGTAAAAGTGCAACAAGTGGGATGAACACAGTCGAGGGTATTATCAACCATGATAAGAAAGGAATTCAGAACTTCTAGTCCAGAAGTTCGCATTCTGAGAACAGATGTGACAAAGTAAAAGAAACTGGAGCACCCGGAGGATACCCATGCAGACACAGGGAGACAGTAAAAATTCCATACAGTCACCTGAGGTTGGATTCGAACCCGGGTCCCTGGCACTATCAGGCAGCAGTGCCAAACACTGTACCACTGTGCCGCTCCCAATTCCTGCCTATTACTTTAAAATACTCATTAAAATTGGCACATCTGAGCAAGCGTTTGGTCACTAATATTTCCTTTTTTTTGATTCTTTCACAGCAGGCCGCCATCACTGGCGAGACGAGCATTATTTGCCTATCCCTAACTGCCTTTGAGAAAGTGGTGCTCAGTGTCACTTTTTATGAAGCGCTGCAGTGCATGTGTTGTCAATACACCTACACAGTGCTGTTAGGCTGGCCATTCCAGGATTTTGATCCAGTGACAGTGAAGGAACGGTTATATTGGGCGCAATTTAACAGAAAAATTTCAAGTGTCATTTTGGGTACATTTGAGAGGTGTTTATCGGCGGCTGCATTGGCAAGATCACGACCCACATTCAACGGCACTTAGTGCCAAAAATGAGCCCCCCCACAATACTCTTGCCAGTAATGGCTACCTTGCCATCTGATTCGTTTGAATTGCGCCTCAGCTTCTCACAGCGAACAAGAGGGAGCTGCCGTTAAATGTTTCCTCACCACTCACCCATGTCCATATAAATGCATGGCAGCATGCATGGTCGGTTGCTGCAAAAGGTTATATTTCACGAAATCCATGGTGAGGTAGCCAATTAGATACAAAATTGGCTTGGCAATAGAAGACAAAGTATAGTTGAAGAGGGTTGTTCTTCAAACTGGAGACCTGTGACCAGCGGTGTGCCTCAGGGATCGGTGCTGGGTCCACTGTTACTTGTTATATATATTAATGATATGGATGAGACTGCCATGGTTAGTAAGTTTGCAGATGACACCAAAATTGGTGGCATAGTGGATAATGAAGAAGGGTTGTACAAGATTGCAACAGAATCTTGACCAATTGGGCCAGTGGGACGATGAATGGCCGATGGAGCTTAATTTGGATAAATGTGAAGTGATGCATTTTAGTAGATCAAATCAAGGCAGGACCTACTCAGTTAATGGTAAGAGTTGGGGAGAGTTACAGAACAAAGAGATCTAGGGGTACAGTTTCATAGCACCTTGAAGGTGGAGTTGCAGGTGGACAGGGTGGTGAAGAAGGCATTCAGCATGCTAGGTTTTATTGGTCAGAATATTGAATACAGGAGTTGGGACGTCTTGTTGAAGTTGTACAAGACCTAGGTAAGACCACACATGGAATACTGTGTTCAGTTCTGGTCACCCTATTGTAGGAAGGCTATTGTTAAACTAGAAAGACTGCAGATGAGATTTACGAGGACTTGATGGTCTGAGTTATAAGGAGAGGCGGGATAGACTGGGATATTTTTCTCTGGAGCATAGGAGACTTTGGGGTGAAGTTATTGAGGTCTATAAAATAATGAGGAGTATAGATAACGTCGATAATCAACATCCTTTCCCAAAGGTACAGGATTCTAGAACTAGGGGGCATAGTTTTAAGGTGAGAGGGGAGAGATACAAAAGAGACCAGAGGGGAATTTTTTCACAGAGGGTGGCGAACATCTGAAATGAGCTGCCAGAGGCAGTGGTGGAGACGGGTACAATTTTTTTCCTTAAAAAACAGTTAGACAGTTACATGGGCATGGTGGGTACAGATGGATAGGGTGAAATGCGGTCAAGTGGGACTAGCTTAGTGATAGAAACTGGGAGGCATGGACCTGCTGGGCCATCTTGTTCCCCCGAGAGGGTCAGAGGACCATCAACAGGGTCAGCAATGTCACCTGGGAGGTGGTGGTATCAGCTGTCAATATGGGCAACATGAGAAGGAGGACCGACGTCCTATGTCAGAAGAAGACCAACCATGTCCACCATTTTTCAAGGGTAGGTTACCACCTCTCCAGGCATCAGCTCTGCCTGCCATCCTTCAAGTTTGCAACCCCTCTTTTTACCCCAAATCAATGGTTGACACCTCACACCCAGCGCATATTGATCTTCATGCTTGTTACATAGTAGCCCCTGGCGCCCACCAGCAGAACCCCTTCCTGTCCAGATGTACTGCCCACACATGTCACCTGCTAGAGACCCTCCCGACACATCATGCATGCACCTCACATTGCTCTCTCTTTGTCTCCACAGAAGAAGATAGCCCATAATAAGCAAGAAAGGGCCAAGAGGGGGGTGACGGAGTACCAGAGATTTGAGTCCTCACCCACGATGAAGAAGCACCGTGGAGATTGTGGGGTTGTCCACTGAGAGAGCAGTCACCGACAGCGAGGTTGACCTGTACCAGAGGAGTGAGGATCCTCTGCCCTTTAACCAGATGACCTGTCTCAAGTGAGTTATTCATGTCAGATAAAATGATCCTTCCCTCTCACTGACCACATGGTCATCGTCACACAGGATCTCCATCTGATGGGGCCAGGCTATCAGGATCTGTCCATCCCCACCCCGCCCACCACCCCGCCACCCCCCCCCCCCCCCCCCCCCCCCCCCCCCCCCGCCACACAAGAGACCACCGTGGAGGAGAGCTCTGAGGGGACCACAGTAAAAGCGTCACAACTAGAAAGTCGATTGAAGGAGTCCCAAAGGGTTCAGGCACCAGAGATGTTGCCGACAATGCATGGCACCGAGGCCAACACTGTAAGTGTGGCATCCGCAGTGGAAAACTTGGAGCACAGCGTGTGTGCTTTGAGTGCTGATGCCCAAGGTATCAGTCCATGACGACCATGGCTGAAGGCCTCAACGTCATGTCACAGTTGATGAGGGATATGTCCCAGATGCAGGTGGACATTGTCAAAGCACTCCAGAATATAGTCCAGTCACTGAGAATCATCGCTGAGGGCATCGATACCATGGTGCAGACAATGGGGAGCCACCAGGACTGGCAGTGCCAGATGAGTCAGAAGCCCCTGGATGTCACTCTTGCTGCCCCTCCATTCTATGCAGTCCCCCAGGGTCCTACGGACATCGTTAGGGAGCAGGATTGCTTCAGACCAACCCAGGGCCTGCCACCAAGGAGAAATTGCAGTTTTGAGTTATTTTGAATTTCCCAATCGTGACACCAGTGCTTCTCAAGGGCAGCGGGCAGATCTGTGACCCTAGCACCGGTAAGTCGGCCGGGACCCTCTGACTCCAGGCCCTCCAGAGGATGTCCATCAAAGACATCAAAGGCCATAGGACGCTTAAAGCAGCAGGCTGTCTCCACCTCCAATATGCATCCTGGGGACACACCTAAACATCACAGTGGACCACAAAAGCTCATGAAGTGTGAGGAGCACTGAGTGGGCACTGGAGGATTTACTATCCGTAGCCAGGAGGAATGAAAATGTAAAATGTTCACTATTAAAACATATAATGTCAGATACAGGTGAAGCCTCCGTCATGTTAATCTTCACAATGGGCCTGTCCGCACCCGCATCCCCTGTCACCCTCCACTCCCCAACCCCTGCTCCCGCAACCCCCCCCCCCACCCCCCTCCCCCGGGCGCAATGGTCCAAGACCAAAAGCCCCTGATGCAGGCCCCATTCTGAGGATGGGAGTGAACACATTGTCAGCAAAAAGACAGGAGTCGGACTTTAGCAGAGACTAAGGAGCACCAGACCTTTCCTCACAGTGAGTTATCATCACTCTCCTGCCTTGCAGAGTGACCCACTGACACAGGCCCATCACTCTGGAGTGATGTTACAAACACCCTTGCAGGGTGGAACATGGTGGTCAGGGAGGGGGTGGATTGATGGGGGAGGGGGGATTGGGGGTAAGGAAAGGGGGATTGGGAGGAGGGGGTAAATGGGGGTGGGGGCATGAGGCAGAAGGAGGATTCTGGGGGGAAGATGAAATTGGGGAGGGGAGGATTGGGGGTGGGGGTAGGGGATTGGGGGTGTTGAGCTGATGGATGCAGCCTCGTCCTGTAGGAATCTTGAGATGACGAGGGCCTCCCTGGTCCTCGTGGCATATCGGACCCTTGCCTCTGCCTGTCCTACATCCTCTGGGTCCTCCTCAGGCTCATTGTCCAGCCCCTCCTGTTCCACGTTCTCCTCCTCCAGCATGTTGCTCGCTGCTGTGCCAGGTTTTGGAAGGCACCATAGAGCGGGAGACCCTCTGGGGGTATACTCCAGTGCACCGCCAGAATGGTCGAGGCATCAGAACTGCATTTTCAGCAGCCTGATGAACTACTCAATGACAGCATGGGGGACAACATGGGCCTCATTATTTCGAGTCTCTGCCTCAGTCTCATACTTCCACACCGGTGTAATCATTCATGAACTCAGCGGGTATCCTTTGTCTCACAAGCTAACCCGTCATCCTGGGGTGGTCCTTGAAGACTCCGGATCTCCGAGTGTCCCAGGATGTAGCTGTCATGCACACTCCCTGGGTAGCAGGCACACAGGTGCATGATACGGAGGTGGCGGTCGCACAGAAGCTGTACATTCAGGGAGTGAAACAACCTTCCGGTTAATATAAGGCACTTGCTGATGCTCCAGTGCTCCCAGGGCAACGTGTGCCATCGATCGTCCCCTGGACCTGAGGCATCCCGGCACTGGCAGCAAATCCTGCAGCCAGGTACACTTGGTGGGCCTAGTCCAGCTGGAAGGTGATATAGTTGGATTTCTGGGCATACAGGGCATCCATCACCTCCCAGACGCACCTGTGGGCTGTCGATTGTGAAATGTCACACAGGTCCCCATTTGAGTCCTGGAATGAATCAGTGGCATAAATGTTGAGGGCTGCGGTGACCTTCATGGGCACCAGGAGCGGGTGTCCTCCTCCTCCATGGGGTGCCAAGGCTGTGAGAATGTGGCACAGGTGCCGCACTGTCTTTCTGCTGAGATGCAATCTTGTACGGCACATGGTACCCGTTAGCTCATTGAAAGACCAACAACACTTGTACACCTTGGGCTGTCTCTGGCCTCCCCTTCTAGGTCCCTCCTCAGCCTGATGGGCAGCCAGACCATCAGGATGTGCGGCAGACCCCTGCACATGCGGTGCCGTCTCCAGCCTGCATCGCTGCTGCTGCCTTCTCAGGCGTCTGCCTACATCACCTGCCACCAGCAACGTGAGGGCAGCCTCTGAGGGATCAACACCAGCAAACATTTTTTGATCTGGAAGGAATTGGAGATGGAGAGTGTCCAACAATCACTTCGGGCTTCCATCCCGGGAACCCTCAAATCCCACAAGCTTCTCCACACTTACGTATCCCACATGCTCTGAGTGCCATCCAATGAGCCATTTGTGTTGGCAAACAATGCTCTACACATTCACCCCGAGCCACATCAGTAGCCCCTCGACCCCAGACCTCTGCCGGGAACATTAGAGAGGCTATGCTCAGATGCCCTCCCCTGATCCACACACTATCCTTTCTTCCTGAGAAGACCTACTCTTCAGTGTTTGATTGTTGGTGTCATGTTCCTGAGCTATGGCCGGTAGGAACAATGCACAACAGAATATCTAGTTCTTGACTTGTTAAGGTATTTTATTATCAAACAAATGGGTGGTAAAGATAACTAGAATAAATATATTACAAACTACTAATACTGATAAATTAACCTAGAGCTACTGCAACTATGACTGTCCATTAACACGACTAACTCCCAACTCCTCGAGGTACAGAGTCACATGGTAGATTTATACTGTCACCTGTTGGTTGGAGGTCATGTACATCATTACATACATGATTGCTTATGCATATCATCACATCTCCTTTACTTTGGAAATGTAATTATTTACATTCATGACTTTGTTTACAATACAATATGATATGCATAATTCTTCAGAATATTTAACTATTTACAGTCCAGCACAAATTCAGTCTATCAGGTTTGTGTCTTTGCCTTGTTGATCTTCTGAGCAGTGGTTGAATTTGCGACCATGTTTCATCTTCATTTGTTGTTGCAGATGTTTCCTGTTGTTCTTATCGCATTTGTGCATTTTTACTTTGTTCCGGCTACGTATGCTGAACTGTATCTTTTTCAACTGTCTAAGAATTGCTCACAATTTCTTCTTGTGGTCGCATTACAAAAGTTTGCTGAACTTTCAGTTTCTCCTTAAAACTGTTCCATCATCAATGATGATTAGATGCAAATGTAGGCCTGTTTGTTATAGTACCTTTGCATACTTTAACCATTCGTTCCCATTTGGATATTCCAGTCTGACTGTGTAATCTGGTTGCAATGGCTGGAGTCTTCTTGTAGCTTGTCGTAAAACCTCTTTTGTCTCCTTTTTTGAGAGATCAGTTTCTTCTCTAATCTTCGATTAGCTGGTTCTTTTGAATATAGGGCAAGGTCGTCCTTAGTTGCCTATTCATCAGCATGAGCTGGTGAAAGCCCATTGATTAATGGTGCTGCACAATAACTCAGGAGCGCGGGATCAGTATCTTCTTGGCTATCTTTGTCTTTTCTTAGCAACTGTTTCACTGTATGAACACCCTTCTCCGCCTTTCCGTTAGACTGAGGATACAGAGGACTCGAGGTCACATGTTTGAAATTGTACTGACGTGCAAATTTTGTCCACTCGTAATTGTTGAAACAGAAACCATTGTCACTCATGATGATGTTCGATATCCCATGGCACGCGGAAACCTCTTTTACATGCTTTATTACACATCTAGCAGTGGAGTTCGCTAGTTGTGGGATTTCTGAATAATTGGAAAAGTAGCCAATGACTAAAAGGTATTCCTTTCCGGGCAGCACGGTGGCACAATGGTTAGCATTGCTGCCTACGGCACTGAGGACCCGGATTCGATCTCGGCCCTGGGTCACTGTCCGTGTGGAGTTTGCACATTCTCCCCGTGTCTGTGTGAGTTTCACCCCCACAACCCAAAGATGTGCAGGTTAGGTGGATTGGCCACACTAAATTGCCCTTTAATTGGAAAAAAATAATTGGATACTCTAAATTTTTTTTAAAAAGGTATTCCATTCCATTCAGGTAAAAGAGATCCATGCCAACCTTCTGTCACGGAATTGTGACAATCTCATCCATCTGCATCGGTTCGTTACTTTGTTTGCATTGAAACTTTTGACAGGTTTCACAGTTATCGACCATTACTTCAATATCGTGGTTTATACCTGGCCAATAAACTCTATCCCTGGCCCTAAGCCTGAACTTTTCTATTCCCAAGGGCCCTTCATGGAGTTTTTTAAGAATCATTGACCTTAATGATTGTGGAATTACAATCCTTTGTTGTGAAAGCAAAAACCCATTGGCATCACTTCACTCTGCCTTAACATTATAATAGCTGGAGCAGGAACCTTTAGGCCATCCCTTGAGGAGATGTGTTATCACCTTTTGTAATACTGTGTCTTTGGTTGTTCCTTCCTTTATTAATTTTTATTTGTTATCAGAAACAGGAAGAGACTCAGTGACAAGATTCATATGGACTTGCGCATCTGCATGCACCTGGTGTATCTCTTCTATGCCCGTGGCTCAAGGTAATGTATCAGCAACAATGACATGCTTGCCTGGTGTGTAGATCAGCTTGACGTCATATGTTTCTTGCTTCATCATTATGCACTGTATCCTAGGGGACATCTTGTTCAGATTTCTTTAAACAATTGCGACCAGTGGTCTGTGGTCAGTTTTCACTACAAATGTTGGAGGACCATAAACCTACTCATGGGATTTAGTAGGACCATTAATTTTCAATTTGCGCATGTTTTTTTGGAGAGCAATGTCGATCAAATTGCCTTACAACTTCCTCAAAGTTCTTGCTATCCACCTCACTATCGAAAACTAACGTGTTAAATATTTCTATTGCTTGTGGACCTGTTACACTGAGCAGCTACAGGATATGCCTCTCGTCAGGGTGTGCCTGCAGACCAAGGGCTGCAACATAGAGTTTAAATTGCTGTTTAAATGCATGCCAATTCTCATCTACATTACCGGACACAAAGCTGGTGAGATGCCTTCAGACCTTTCATCCTGGACTTCGAACTCTGACAGCATGTTGAGTATTAGTTGCCAGCAGTTCATGAGGTTAATAGAAAATTTTAGTTTCTTTTTGTACCTTCTTCTTCTTCTTCAGAGCCATCTTTAATTGTTCGGATATTCAAATAATGTTTTCTTAGGCGATCATCAATCCTGGTACCATGTCATGTACTTGTGCTATGGCCGGTCAGAACGATGCACAAGAGAACGTCTAGTTCTTGACTAGTTCAAGTATTTTATTATAAAACAAATGCATGGTAAAGATAATGAGAAGAAATATAATACAAACTACTAATACTGATACTTGCTCTAGGATAATGTATGACGGTCCACTAACGCAACTAACTCCCAAATCCTCGCGTCATATGGGAGATTTACACTGCCATCTGCTGGTCAGAGATCATGTACATCATTATACACATGATTATTGATGCATATCATCACAGTTGGAAGCTGCCTTTATGCTGGTGGTGCTCCTAGAATACAGGCACACTGTTCAGGCATCACATTTGCTTGACATGCTATGCAGTAATCACCCTGAGACATGGCAGGTATGCTCTCGAGGAAGTATTTGAGAGTTTAGGAGTGTGAGGTGCTCTCACAACAAACAAAACAAATTACACCAACTGCCCTGGTGGGATTCGAACCCAGGTCCCCACAGCATCACTCGTGGTTTCTGCATTACTAGTCCAGTGACCATACCATTCAGTCACTGCCTCCCCTGTAGTTGCAGGCGGTGCTGGCCATATTCTGATTTGAGTTTTGAGATATAGCTGCAGAAAATCAGAAAAGCTCAGAGACGAGCCCGTGATCAAGCAAAAATATGTGACACATCTTCAGCACCATGAAGGCAGGACAGGTATTTCTGGAAGTACCTGAAGCATTTTAATGAGACGTGTTAACACTCAGTGTGGCCTCTAGTTACAAACCAAGAAACGTGATTCATTATGGTGGATGACGCACTTCCAGCACAGTGTGAGATCTTCTATGCCACCCGGATATTGGATTCTTTGGTGCAAAATGTAAACTTAGTTCTAAGCCAGAAAATGTTACAGCAGAGAATTAGGCCATGACCTCCAGTCTGAAAAACCTTGACTTACAATTACTCTCTACCCCAGCTGACACATTCCCTTTAATAGCATCCACACCTTAACTTTATCAGCCGCCTTCCTGTACTGGAATCTTATCTGATTTCAGATAAGTAATCAATCAAGAACTCAACACTCCAGTTATATTTCACAGTCAGTAAGTTCCAATCAATGAAATCTAATGTGTACATTCAAGTGGAAGTAATTCAGAAAGCACCAGGGGCCAAGACTGTTAAGGGATGATATTGGTGAAAGAGTGAAAACTGACACTAAATGGGTGTTGTTGTTGTTCTGATAAGAAATGCATGGCATGCAAATTTCAAGCACAGCAAATACCATTTGACAAGTGACAGGAGAATAGTATCTCCGTCAGCATGTGCATTTCAACTTCCAGACGAAAACATATGTCCCAACAGATGTGACTGGAAATACGATTAGATCTGTACCCCCGCAGTCCATTGAAGGAAACTAAAAACCAGTCGACAGGATCCTCGACTTTCTTGACCCATACAACACAATCAGTAAGAATAAACAACACCTCCTCCATGATAGTCCGCAATACCGGGGCCAGGCAAGGCTGCGTACTCAGCCCCCTACTGTACTCCCTATATACACACAGCTGTGTGGAAAAATTTGGTTCCAACTCCATCTACAAGTTTGCTGATGACACAATCATAGTGGTTCAGATCTTGAACAACGATGAATCAGAATACAGAAGGGAGATAGAGAACGTAGTGGAGTGCTGTAATGACAACAATCTCTCCCTCAATGCCAGCAAACCTAAATAGCTGGTCATTGCACATCATCAAAAATCTGTCCTGGTCCACCAATGTCGGCGCTACCACCAAGAAAGCACAACAGACCCAAAGTAAATTCGGCATGTCCACACAGACTCTTACCAACTTTTACACGTGCACCACAGAAAGCATCCTATCTGGCTGCATCACAGCCTGGTACGGCAACTGTTCAGCCCATGACCGCAAAAAACTTCAGAGAGTCATGAATACCGCCCAGTCCATCACACAAACCCTCCGCCTATCCATTGACTCTATCTTCGCCTCCTGCTGCTTTGGGAAAGTAGGCAGCCTAATCAAAGTTCCCTCCCACCCAGCTTATTCTTCCAACTTCTTCCATCGGGCAGGAGATACAGAAGTCTGGGAATACATACGAACAGATTCAAAAACAGCTTCTTCCCCGCTGTTACCAGACTCATAAACGACCCTCTTATGTACTGATCTGATTGATACTACACTCCTGTATGCTCCACCCGGTACCCGTGTCTAGGTATTTACATTGTGGACCTGGTGTTGCCCTATTATTTTCTTTTCATGTGCTAAGTGATCTGTTTTAGCTGCATGCAGAAAAATATTTTTCACTGTACCTCAGTACACGTGACAATAAACAAATCCAATCCAAGTTCCGTACATGTCAAGCCTGTTGTCGGAAATTGAATGTAGATACTCAATTGAAGAGTGGGAAGCACTAGCCTACATCTATGCTTGTGAGCATTTTCACATGTATCTCTATGGTAAAAGGTTCACTAATGCATTGATGCCTAAACGCTGAATACGCTGTCAACATGATTTGGACATTGATCTCTATGCATACAGATCATCTTCATCAATATAGCTGAGATACTGAGTGTTTGAGCACAATAACACAGTGGTCGCATGGTAGCACAGGGGTCGCTTGGTAGCACAGTCGTTAGCACTGTTGCTTCACAGCTCCAGGGTCCCAGGTTCGATTCCTGTTTGGGTCACTGTCTGTGCTGAGTCTGCACGTTCTCCTCATGTCTGTGTGGGTTTCCTACGGGTGCTCCGGTTTCCTCCCACTAGTCCCGAAAGACATGCTGTTGGGTAATTTGGACATTCTGAATTCTCTCTCCGTTTACCCGATCAGGTGCCGGAGTGTGGCGACTAGGGGCTTTCACAGTAACTTCATTGCAGTGTTAATGTAAGCCAACTTGTGACACTTCTGACATGATTATTATCATTATCATGTTCACACAACTTACAAGCTGACCTGCTTCAACCTATTACTACCATTCACCGCATTAGATAGCACAATGTACTTTGATGAGCGAACCGGAAGCCATGGAAGCCATGAGTTGAAATTGGAGATTGGATTTTTATCAAAGTGCCAAATTGTGACCACAAGCTCCCACCATCTCTATCCAGACTAAAACAGACAAAATGACTGTTCAGCATCGACTATTGGGTAGCAACACAAAGTGGAACATGAGGGGCTGGATTCTGTGTCGGCAGAATTCTCCATTTCTCTGGCAGCACACACACGCCCGCGAATTTCCTGATGGCGTGGGGTTGTCCATAATGGGAAACCCCATTGATTCACTGCCGGGATGGAGGATGCCGCTGCCAGCTGGGGGGGGGGGGCTGCAGCAGATAACAGGTGCGACGGGCAGAAAATCCTGTCCGAGATGTTTGATAGTGAGCAGACCAGGATATTTTGAGGGGCATGATTGAGAGAATACATTTCCTTTCCAATGAGTCACTGTGATGTTGATCATCACAACCACAAATTCACAGATATCAGTGCCCTCGTCAGCAACATTCATATCTCAAAGATTATTTCTGTATTTAGAAAAAGCGGGCAATCTGACCTTTAAGAAATGGCAATGCACATATGTTTGTACTTTATGATTGTTTAATTTAAAATAAAGCCCTTTGATCTAAAATGGGGAAAACATGTTGTGTTCACTTGTTGGATGTTTGATTATGTGTATTGGTTGAGTGTTTATGCTATGTGCCATTAGTTAAGCCTGTGGGTGTGGTTGGAGAGAATGGGAAACTGAAATAAGCTTTGAGCTTGTGGAACAGACATTTCAAAGCATTGAATAAAACTCCTGTCTGCACATAGTAAACTGTAAGGGGACTGAGACCTCACACTCAGTCTCAGTGAATCATCCGGAATCCGGAAATTGGCAAAGTCTGATTTTGGATGGGGAAAGCAGCATTTAACTCACCAATGGAAACTGCAGCTTTTTCCTTTACATTGAGTGGCACTTGATCAAGAAAATTTTCAGCCACGGCTCCCACACCATATTGCTGTTCGGCAGTATCTGACTCATCCCCCCCCCCACTCCACTCTCCCACCCAGCCATCACTTTCATAAATCAATCATGCAGGCGCCATATTTAAAGGCTACCCCTGCACACAGCAACTACACTTCAAGTGCAAGGAAGCTGTTGGTAAATCATGGCTGACAATGCGGAGAAACATACTGTCCTGAATTTCACCGACACCTACGTCGAGCTTCTGCTGGACGCAGTGGAGGCCCGCCACAATGGCCTATACCCACATTACAGGCAAAGATCTGCATCCAAGGTGACCAATGCAGCATGATGGCCAGTGCCAATGCCCTGCAGAAGAGGACAGCCATCCAGTGCCAAAAGAGAATGAATGATCTCCTCCTTCCAACAGGGTCATTAACTCTACTCATCACTCTCAACTCGCATACTCACACACCTAGAGGGATTTCACTCACTGGCAACTCAAGGGACATCACACAAGCCTTCATCTCCCCTGTGGTTCATGTCCTCATCCTGTCCTTCATGTCCTCATCCTGTCCAGGCCCCACTCACCACCCACCCTTTTCACCTGGCCTGCAGGTGACCTGCTTACACTCTGTCCACCTGTCATCCTGCCAGGCCGGCTGGCTCACAACAATTGGGAGAGATCCCAGACTGGTGCAGGAATGGCTGAACTCAATGTTCTGACACACTTTGAGGCCAAAATGCTTCAGCTGGCTAGAGAGGACATGAACTTTTCTTGTGCTGATAGTGGTGTCGGTGGCGTTCAAGCAAGTGAGGAACCAGCACTGCAGCATCTATTAGGCCAGCATGCTGTGAGCAACGTCTCCTATTTGTCAGGCCTCTGACATACTCTGATGACCTTCTCTTTCTTTTGAATGCACAACTGGAAAGCATCCAAGGGGGTCCATGAGCCAGGTCATCAATTCCAACCATGAGAACAGCACAGACCATGAATTCACAGACCCTGCCAATGAAGACCTGTCACAGCGATCACATACCCTCCACCAGTGCAGAGACACACACCTCGGTCTGACCTACTTTTACAGTAGCCTCGGGGTCACAATCTGGTGAACACATTACACTTTCAGATCCATAGCAAGTGGAGGCAGGGAGGTTCCCAAATGCCAGAATTCAGGAGATTGCTGGAGGCCAAGAATCTGCTGAGTCCCAGTCAGATTACAAGCTTCTGGACTCAGTCGTGTCTCATTTGCTGGAGATTTAAAGACGAAGTTGGTAAAATCAGGAAAGAATGTTTGATGCACGCCTCGCATTGAAAGGCTGCATGGAGAAGTCTGCACTGACGGGCACTGAGGTCAACACTGGTAGGTTGGCGACTGCAGAAGCGACTTGGGTGCAAGACTTCTGTCATGCACTGCTGCAGGACATGCCCTCCATTGCAGGGAACTTGCTGGGAGACAGGGCTGCTCGAGCTCACTCCAGCTACCCTTCTCTCTAAAGGAGATAGACAGGAGCCCTTCGGCATCCATGGGGAGAAGGATCAGTGAGTAAATGCCCCGGGGCCATCCATCAGGAGACTCCAGGAGTGTCTCCTCCATCCGAATCCTCTCCTCCTGTGACTGCATCTGCTCTATTTTCACAGGCTGAGGAGGATGATACTGCCACACACCAGGACTCTGAAAGCAGGCCGGGCCCTCCTGGGATGTCCTCCAAGGTTATCCGAGACAATAAAGTATAGCAGTCAGCAGGCTGCCTTCACCTCCGCTATGGATGTTGGGGATACCGCAAGATGTAGCGGTAGGGGAAGGAAGGTTAAAAGTTATAGTTGCACAGCATGGGCACGTGTGTTAATCACTTGTATGAAACATTCACTTCTGTAAATAAACTCCCACTAATTTCATCTTCTTAGTTGTTGTGATGAGGAGTATTCCCGTCATTCTGAAGTGAAAGGGTGATTCTTGTACAAGATAAAAACAGGGTGATCTGTCCAGGGCTTCCTCCCTGTGCTTTTTTCAGCCTTGTGCACATATTGATGGTGTACCTTCATAATGACTGAACGCATTAGTCATGTCTGTATCTCAATGGCAATTATGTCTGATGGAATGCTCTGGACTGGCATCACAGAGTTTTGTCATTTTCCATGTGTTCCCTATGAGCCTTTCTTGTGCATCTGATATCCCATCAGCTTCAGTCTTTGGGAACACTGTGTTCCCCAAGGAAACAATTTACGAAAGATGCCATAGGACTAAGAGAAGTTAAACTTTCCCCAATGCATTGCCATGGTATGTCCTTGATTATTGAAAGCAAACGAGCTGTCATTAACCAGGCATGATGTGGAGATGCTAGCGTTGGACTGGGGTGAGCACAGTAAAAAGTCTTACAACACCAGATTAATGTCCAACAGGTTTGTTTCGAATCACTAGCTTTCGGAGCACTGCTCCCTTCCTCAGGTGAATGAAAAAGTGGGTTCCAGAAACATATATATAGACAAAGTCAAAGATGCAATACGATACTTTGAATGCAAGTCTTTGCAGGTAATTAAGCCATTACCGGTCCAGATGGAGCAACTGGAGAGAGGGATAATCACAGGTTAAAGAGGTATTAATTGTCTTAAGCCACGACAATTGGTAGGATTTTGCAAGCCCAGGCCAGATGGTGGGGGGTGAATGTAATGCGACATGAATCCAAGGTCCCGGTTGAGGCCGTACTCATGTGTGCGGATCTTGGCTATAAGTTTCTGCTCAGCGATTCTGCGTTGTCGCACGTCCTGGAGGCCGCCTTGGAGAACCCTTACCCGAAGATCAGAGGCTGAAAGCCCTTGACTGCTGAAGTGTTCCTTGACTAGAAAGCATCCCCTATGGACAGTGACCCAGCCAGGAGTCGAATCTGGGACCCTGGCGCAGTGAAGCAACAGTGCTAACCACTGTGCTATCGTGCTGCCCACTTGTGATGCAGCTAAGTATCACAAGTTAGGTATATTTGATGGAAGATATCTTCCATTTTCTGCTACCGCTCGTGAGGAGTTGCTACCCTTTTGTCTTTTTCTCTCATATCTAATCCCAAAGTGCTTCACACAGAATAGAAAACAGTCATTGTTATCTATATGTGTAATTATACCTATATGCACATGGCATTGATCTAAACAATTATGCTGTTCGTGCTGTAACATGGGCTTTTGATTGTCTATCATCCACATTACGCGATCGCATGAAGTCAAAATCCACCACTGTGAACAAAATTATGAAATCTATTTTTTAAAATAACTTGAGAGTATCCAATTTTTTTTCCCAATTAAGGGGCAGTTTAGCATGGCCAATCCACCTACCCTGCACATCTTTGTTTTGTGGGGGTGAGACTCACGCAAACAGAGCGAGAATGTACAAACTCCACAGGGGCAGTGACCTAGGGCTGGGATCGAACCTGGGTCCTCAATGCCATGGGGCAGCAGTGCTTACAACTGCTCCACCGTGCCACCCCTAACATCATGAAATCCATGAGTATTTTGTGAAGGTGGAAAAGGAACATTGACGATTTTTACTATCAGTGTGTTTTAAATCTTAAAAGTGCAAAAAGATTCAAATGAACTTTAACACTTTTTCCACCTTTTTAATTCTGTTGCATAGATTCTGAAACAGTAAGTGCTGATGGCAAAGAGGTTGTGAGGAGGTGCGAAGTCTTATCATGGCTAGAAGGTTGAATTAAGATGAATAGATAAAGTCATTAACCTATAATGAACCTGTCATTTCACCTGCATACCTTTATTCAGCTTACCATGCTCCTAAGTTCAACTCATTTGGCAAATCAATTTACTGTGGGATGTTTTAATATTCACTGTAGAAGCAAAATTTCAAAAACGAGTGGAGATATGCAAAGGAATATTGATTTGAAGACTCTTGCACATTGCCAATTAAAGCATTTTAAATACAAAGCATTCACAAACTTCTGTTATAGTTAATCTATGACTCATAATTCAAAAAATACATCAAAGTCTGTGATGAAATAATCATGAAAACGCACCCAAGATTGAAATGTTTTATGTTATCTTAAAAGTTTATTGCTGGTGACCAAAATCTATCTGGCCAATCTTCATATGTAATGTCAGCACACTTGGAGAAATGTGTGTGTTATTTTTAGTTAATGCTTAACAGTCAAAATAGCTCTATCATTTTGGCCGAGCTGTCTTTCTATATTAAAGAAATGAAATGACAGCAGAGAACAGAAGGCCTTAAGGGACTTCTAATGTGTTTCCCTACATTACAAAAATGTACTTCAAATGTACTTAATAGGTTCTCCAGCACTTTGGGACATTGTGAGGTGGAAGGTGCCATGCACACGCTAGTTCTTCCTTTCTAGCTGAGATATTTCAAGAGTTGCGGTCACATTTTATTTCAATGTTAAATAAGGATTACCTCTGTTGTCAGGAAGTTGCTACGGTCTATAATTAAGGATAGGGTGACTGAATACGTTGCAGATTTTCATCTGATCTGAGAGAGCCAACATGGATTTGTAAAGGGTAGGCCATGCTTGTGAAATCTGCCCAAATGTTTTTGAAAATTTGACTGAAATAATGAACGGGGGAATGTGTATAGTTGTTATTTATACAAAGGCCTTGAAGGTATTTGGCAAAGTTTCTCACAAAGCACCATTAAATAAAGTTGAAGCTCCAGGAATTCAAGACAAATTATTGACCTCATTGGGAAATTGGCTGAACAGCAGGAGAGAGGTAACAGGGATAGAGGATGTTGTAATATGCCTTGAGGGGATAGCAGCATTCCATCACGAGGCTACGTGATTCAGCCTCAGTTTCACTTGGCCTGTGAGCAGAACACAGCTAACATATCTCTTCCGCTCATCTTCAATCTTTCTATCCGTGAGTACGTATGTTCTCATGTGCTGAGCCTAAATAAATGAACCCAAAACCCAATCCCTAATGGGTGATTGGTGCCTTTATATCATTATAATATAAAAATACAACAATGGTTAAGTTCACAGAATGGCAGGTTACGACTAGTGGTGTCCCACAAGGATATGTGTATTGATCACAACAATAAAGAGCGTTGTTTCACACCATAGGTGATGGGATATAAATGTTGCCAATAACACAAGGAAAGCCAATGTTGCAAGCAGAGTAACAGCAGTCAACTGCCTGAGGGCAGCGCCTCTACTCATTTCTGCTAGCTTGGTGGTCTTTACTTGCTTATAAGAGTCTCCATTTTCAATTTTAGCAAACAATATGACAAAAATAGATGAAATGATTCCCCCTTGTGCTCCTCATGGAAACACTAGGAACTCAAGGAAACGCAATTCTTCTTCTCAGAGGCTGTCGACCCTTAAGTAAACAAATGGAGCGATCCAACGGGAGAAGCATTAAGTGCGGTAGCATGCGCAAATTCCTGGGTGCTTCCCGACAGCCGATGTCAATTGAGGCTGGAAATGATCCTCCATGGGCTGCACGGTGGAAATGGCTATCTCATCAGCTGATTCGCTTGGACTCCGCCCGGCAGCTCCCTGCTAACAAGGGCAGCCACACATAAACCGCTCCCTGGGAACACACTCCGGACAATAGCAGCCATGCCACCACTGAGACCTGCTCTACGCCTCAGGGATGCAGACCTGGCCAGGCCCATGGAGGCAAGATGGGACACCCTGTTCCCCCGTTTGGTCAGAGGACCAGATAAAGGGCTGCCCGTGTCGCCTGGGAGACAGTAGCAGCTGATGTCATTTCAGGCAGTGCGACCAGGAGGACCTCAGTCCACTGCAGGGACAAAGAACAAAGAAAAGTACAGCACAGGAACAGGCCCTTCGGCCCTCCAAGCCTGGCCGACCATGCTGCCCGCCTAAACTAAAATCCTCTACACGTCCGGGGTCTGTATCCCTCTATTCCCATCCTATTCATGTATTTGTCAAGATGCCCCTTAAATGTCACTATCGTTCCTGTTTCCACCATCACCTCCAGCAGCGTATTCCAGGCACCCACTCCCCTCTGTATAAAAAACATGTCCCGAACATCTCCCCTAAACCTTGCCCCTCGCACCTTAAACCTATGCCCCCTAGTAATTGACCCCTCTACCCTGGGAAAAAGCCTCTGACTATCCACTCTGTCTATGCCCCTCATAATTTTGTAGACGTCTATCAGGTCACCCCTCAACCTTCGTCGTTCCTGTGAGAACAAACCGAGTTTATTCAACCGCTCCTCATAGCTAATGCCCTCTACATCCAAGCTAATGTTACCAGGCAACATCCTGGTAAGGCTCTTCGGCAGTCTCTCCAAAGCCTCCACATCCTTCTGGTAGTGTGGCGACCAGAATTGAACACTACACTCCAAGTGTGGCCTAACTAAGAATCTATACAGCTGCAACATGACTTGCCAAGTTTTATATTCAATGCCCCGGCCAATGAAGGCAAGCATGCTGTATGCCTTCTTGACTACCTTCTCCACCTGTCTTGCCACTTTTAGTGACCTGTGGACCTGCACACTTCGATCTCTCTGACTGTCAATACTCTTGAGGGTTCTACCAGTCACTGTATATTCCCTACCTTTATTAGACCTTCCAAAATGCCCCACCGATGAATAAGGTATGTGGCTCACAATGCCCTCTCTTTGTCTCAGCATGAAATGTTGGCACGTAATAGGTGGAAAAGGGCCCAAACAGGCGGCAGGTAGTGGGACATCAGAGTTCTCACCCTCTATGGGGGTCAGGCAGGCCATGCAGGGGTTCCACCCCACCTTCCTCCCCTCCCCACCACCGCCTTTCAGGGGAACACCTCGAAGGAGAGCTCCAAGGATGCCATCATCGACACGTCATGGCTGTCACCCCACTTTACACCAGCGCAGCGACACACACCTCGGTAGGCGACATTAGTCAACAGGCTTCTGGGGCATAATCTGTTGAGCGCCACACAGTTGCTGATGCACATTGGGTGGAGTCCCACTCAGATGCCGAGCCTCTGAACAAGGTTCTCCCAGTGCCATGACTTTTAGGAGGGGTTGTCAGTGGAGTCTACAATACCATCTATATAGTGATATCTGTAAGGAATTGGAGATGATGAGAGATCGATAATAAGTTATGGCTTCCACCCCGGGACCCTTGGAGCCCCCAAGCCTCGCACACTCTCACGTGTCCTGCCTTTTCTCAGAGTGCCATATAACCAGCCGGTTGACCTGGGAGACTCCACCCTGCACACGCACCCCCAGGAAATGCAGGGGTCCCTCGACCCCGGACTCCTAACCCATGGACCCCTGCCAGAAACATTCGGGGGACCATGTTCAGGTACCCTCTCCTGGTCCACGCACTCATCCTCTGGTTGAGGGGATATCCTATGAAACTATGAAACATTCCACATATCATACTGACCATTAAACAACAAGGAAATATCACCGTTCTATTTTGGAACCAATGTAATGCTATATCCACTTGTTTTCACAAAAAACACACGGTATCACCCCTTGCAGGTTCCTCAACAGAAAAGGAGGATAATTTGAGAATGTGTTATCATTCCAGAACTTAGTTGCAGAAATGCTCACATAACTAACAATGCTAATTCCCTATTGACAATAGCCTTCAGCTATGCAGCCAGAGGCTGCTCACAGTCAGAGGGAGTTAAAGTGATCTGCACCATATTACCACAGACAGAGATCTGTCCTTGAGTTGTTCAGTGGGATATGAGCAACAGATGTAGCTGCCGCAAATATGGCTATCCACAATCTGGGGGCTATGGGATCAGCGGAACATCATAGGACATGAGAAGGATAGAATTAAATGTTGAAAAGTTGGAAACAGTGGAGGCCAAATGGGTCCAATTATAGAGGTCATTGAAAAGTTCTCAACAGACATAGTAAATATCCAGAAGCGTTAATGAAATTCTGTCTTTTATATCATTGAATCGCAGAATCACACAATGCATAAGGGGCCCTTCGGCCCATCAAGTCTGCACCAACACATGAAAAACACTTGACCGACCTATCTAATCCCATTTTCCAGCACTTGGCCCGAGCCTTCAATGTTATGACTTGCCAAGTGCTCATCCAGTTACTTTTTAAGGGATGTGAGGCAACCTGCCTCTACCACCCTCCCAGGCAGTGTGTTTTAGACCGTCACCACCCTCTGGGTAATTAGATTCTTCCTCACATGCCTTGTAAACCTCCTGCCCCTCACCTAGAATTTGTGTACCCTCGTGGAGACCCTTGAACTAAGGCGATCAGCTGCTCCCTATCTACCCTGCCCATGCCCCTCATAATCTTGCACACCTCAATCAGATCGCCCCTCAGTCTTCTATGCTCCAATGAAAACAACCCAATCCTATCCAAACTGTAATGTTCTTGTCTGATGGCCTGATTTATATTACAAGAACACTTGCAGCTAAAGCTATAAACGATTTGGTAACATTAACTGTGGATCAAATACATACAAAACAGCAAATAAATAACAGTATGAACGTGCACAAGCAACCTCCCTCCCAGCTCCCCAGTCAGTGTACGGTTACCTGACTCAAACATTCACTTATATACTAATGAGACTCCTTGTGGTCAGTCGGTGTATTACAACACAACCATGATATCAGTACACAAACTTTCTTCATAACTTAAATGATCCATCCTGGTGAATCTCCTCTGCACCCACTCCAGTGCAATCGAATCTTTCCTTCTAATGTGGCAACCAGAATTTCATACAGTTCTCCAGCTGTGGCCTCACTAAAGTGCTATACAACTCCAACATGACCTCTCTGCTTTTGTAATCTATGCCTCGAATGATAAAGGCACATATGCCATTTTCACCACCCTATAAACCTGCCCTCCCACCTTCAGTGATCTAGGACAAACATGCCAAGGTCCCTTTGTTCCTCGGAACTGCCCAGTGTCATGCCATTCATTGAATACTTCCTTGTCAAATTGCTCCTTCCAAAGTGTATCACCTCACACCTTTCAGGGTTAAATTCCATCTACCACTTATCTGCCCATTTCATCATTCCATCAATATCTTCCTATAACCTAGGAAGGGTTAGGAATAGGATAGAGAAATAGAATACAAAAGGGAAAGAAAGTCTAGGCCTGGTTAAAACATGCCTCGAGTACTGTGAGCAGTTCTGGATACCACACCTTTGGAAGAATATATTGGCCTTGGAGGGAGGAAGGGCAGCATAGATTTACTGAAATCATACCTGGACCCCAGGGGTCAAGCTACGAGAGCGATGAAACAATTTAGTATTGTATTCCTTGGAATTTAGAAGGTTAAAGAGTGAATTGATTAAAGTTTTCAAAATACTAAAAAGAGCAGCTAAGGTGGATTGGGAAAGACGTTTTCCACTAATGGGAGAAGCTAGCAGAGGAGACAATATCAAAACATTAAAGCCAGACATTCCAAAAGCGAAATTGGGGAAGAATTATTTGTGCAAAAGGTTGTCGGAGTTTCGAAGTCTCTTCTGCAAACAGCAATTGATACGAGGTCAATTGTTCAGTTTAAATTTGAGATTGACACATTTTTGCCAGCTAAAGTAATTAAAGACTATGGGCCGGAATTCTCTGATCATCGGAATTCACTTTTACAGTTGGCAGCTCACCCCCGCCCGTGGGTTTCCTGCCGTTGGATAGCTTCAATGGTAGGATAGATCCCGCCGCTAGTGAATGGCGGGCAGCCAAGAAACACGCGGCTGGGGCATTGGAGAATCCAAACCATGATGAAAGGTTGGGTTACGTAGTTAGGTCACTGATCAGCCAGTATCTGATTGATCGGTGGAACAGACTGGGGATGCTAACTGGCCTACTCTTGCTCCTGTGTTTCAATGTGAGACATTTTGCATACTTGTACAATATCATACATCTCCTCCATGGCAATAGAAACAACCAATACGTTTTTTCTTGGTCTAGAGGACTGGGATGTAAACCCATCAGAGAGGTTGGTGCCTACTTTAGCATTATAGCAGGTTTTCAGAGATAAGAAGACAAACCTCTTAAAGTGAGCATTCAATCTCTTATGCCAAATTAATGATTCCAAATTGCTTTATTTATAGTGCAAGTACTCTGTTTATTAAACAGGCAAAGAAGCAGTTTTCTACCCAATACCAATATTTACAGAAATGTTTGCTTGGTGGTACAGATCTTGAGCGTTGATGAACAATGAGCCATGCTGTTGAAGTTTTTCATCTTGCACTCATCTGGACAGACACAAGAATATCACATTTATAATGCATGAGAAAAGGTTACTAATTGGTTTAAAAGCAGAAAATGCTGTAAAAACTCAACATGACTGGCAGCATCTGTGGAGAGAGAAACAGAGTTAATGTTTCGAGTCCATATTACTCTCCTTGCTATTTTGGGTCTTTCTAGTTCCTCCGCCCACAACATCAAATCATTGTAAGTACATGTCAGCTCCAGCCCAGTGTCAAGAACCTTCTGCTGATTGTTATGTTTCAGAGACTATATCCCTGCTGGTGAAGTGACACGTAATTTGAAGTGATTTCAGCAGAGTGTTTGCACGGGCTTCAGTTTTCCATCTTTGATTAAATGAGCAACATTCCTAATAAAACGTCTCCTCATGTTTGTAAGCATCCAGAGTGAGGGCACCTCCATACATTTACTCTCTGCTGTGAAATCAAGATATAACAAAAGAGAAGACTTGTAATGAGGATTAAGGCAAGAAAATAGAATTGCTAAACAACAAAAGAAAGTAGACAAAACCGGTGGAGATAGCATCAAGAGTGGAGAAAAAAATGACAAGACGCTCACACACGCATTGGCCAAAGCCAGCTGCCAACCATGAGTGCAGGAGAACGATGGTTTAAAAACTTGCTTGCTGTTGAAGGAGCAGAATCTAGGTTGCAGAGACCGTGTATGTGACAAAGCTGAATGGGCTGCAGGAAGGGGGATTCAGAACTCATCTAACTCTATACAGGCCACTAATCAGGAAAAGGTCAAACCACAGTAAGACATAAAGGAAAATATTTCCAGCCTACAATATGGATAAGAGGATCACTCATGCCATACGTGCAAAATAATTAGAAGGGAGGAAGTTGGTTGAAGTATAGACCCTAGGATTTGGGATCTGAATTGGTGGGAAAAACAAATGCCATGGATACTTTTAATGAAACTGTGAGATTTGGAACTCGTGATGAAAGATTCCAATTGCATCTCACAGTGAATCAAACACTGAAGGACCTAAAAGTCACAACGTTTCTCAGTTCAATAGGGTGTAAAACTTTAATCTGCTGCAAAACTTAGTGCATCCAGCAAAACAGGGAGATAAGTCCTACATTGATCTAATGAAGATTTGAGAAGGGCATTTCGCTCCAAGACCATTATTAATTGCAGAAAGGTTTTGGTTCCACTGCTGTAGTCAGGAAGAAGGTGAGGGCATTTTACAATTCGTAGCGACTTTAAGAAAGTTAGCAAAGTACTGCATGTTTGGTGCAACATCTGATGACACGCTTCATGACAGGCTGGTATGCAGACATCACAGTGAAGCTATTCAGAGGAAGCTGCCGACTGTAAGCAACATAACTCTCAAAACTACTGAGGCAGTTGCTAAATCTATGGAGCGAGCACCGAAAAAGGCTTCAAAGATAGGGGCTGGAGTGAAGATCCACAAAATGGGTAACAAAAGAAACAAGGCTGCAAAGGGACAAACTTGCCACTGATGCAGAAAGGTTGGACACTCAGCTGGGGAATGCTGGACAGTGAAAATAAGTCTAAGAACTGTAACAAAAAGGGCCAAGACATGTTGGACTTAGAAACCATTACTGACACCAAGGATGTGCAAAAGGGAAAACATATTCAGACAGATTAGTTGTGTCTATAAATTCGTAGATGAAGTTCAAGACCACTCAAGACGACTTACTAGTTCACTACAATCACAAGCTGAAGTTACAACTTGCTTGCGATGCGTCACCCAACAGGTTGGTGCAGCTGTCTCGCACATAAGGCTTTCAGGAGAGGACGACCGATAGCATTTGGTTCACGCACTGTTACTATTGCTGAAACAAATTATGTTGAGCTAGAAAAAGAAGCTTTGAGCATCATTTGCACAGTGGTTAGCACCATTGCTTCACAGCGCTATGGGCCCGGGTTCGATTCCTAACTTGGGTCACTGCCTGTGCGGAGTCTGTATGTTCTCCCTGTGTCTGCGTGGGTTTCCTCCCACAAGTCCCAAAAGACGTGCTGTTAGGTGAATTGGACATTCTGAATTCTCTCAGTGTACTCGAACAGGCTCCGGAGTATGGTGCCTAAGGGATTTCACATTGCAGTAAAAGCCTGCTTGTGACACTAATGAAGATTATTATAAAGATTATTATTATTTTTAGGGAAAGAAAGTTCCACCAATATCTTTCTTGACATCATTTTACTCTATTGACAGACCACTGATCCTTGACAGCAATCTTTGGGCCGTATAAAGATATTCCTCCTTTAGCAGCTAGCAGGTTATTAAGATGGCCTTTGATATTTGATATCCAATATCGTAACACAGAGAAACATGCAAATGTTGATGCTTTGTCAAGATTGCCGTTACAAGTCAAGTGTGACTCTGAAGGGCATTGCATCAACGTCCTGTGTTTCTCATTCATGGTTAAGAACCTGTGACTTCATCTCAAGCACACAGGTATGCAACAATCAATTGAGTAATGGGCAAGGTGATGCACATGGTCCAAAAATGAATGCTATTAGACTTAAGTCGTAAAAATCCAAACCCTACATCTGACATCACATTATGACTTGAGTTGACTGTCCAAAATAGAGTTTTATTATGGGGAATCCAAGTGATTATTCTTCCATGTTTGCATAGTAAATTCCTTGATCAGCTACATGAGGGACATCCTGATGTGGTGAGGATGAAGAGATTGGTATGCAGTTATCTTTGGTGGACTGGATTTGATGCTCATATCAAAGAGAAAGTGGGACATTGTCAGTCCTGTGCAAAACAAAGAAATACTCCAACACTGCAACCATTACATCGATGGAATGGCTGACACAGCCATGGCAGAGGATACACATAGACAGAGACTACACTGATCCAGTGGGGGTCACATGTTCCTGGTGGTTGTGGATGCACATTCTAAATGGCCAGAAATGGTGACTATTTAATCTGTGACAACAGATCCAACCATTGAGAAGTTAAACAAAATATTCACAAGATTTGGAACACTGGAGCAGGTTGTAAGTGACAATGGACTCAGTTCACTTCAAAGGAGTTTGAGGATTACTGGAAGGGAAACAGTATGCAGCACATAAAGTCAGCTTCGTACCATCCTGAAACAAATGGGTTGGCCATTTAGCCATTGAAACATTCCATCAAGCCATCAAAGGACCAAGGTACATTGGTAAGAAGGGTAAATTGTATGAGCAACATCCCTCCTAAAACCATCACCTTGTTTGCAAGAATCCAAAGCATAGGCGCCACTATACCTTTTCTATTTGCGGCAAACACAGAGATAGAACAATAATCCTTGGTCAATCCCTCCTTTAACATATTTAAAAATGCTATATCATTCTTCGTAGAGAATGGCAGCCTATTATGATATTTACATGCCACAAATTTTCTTTCTCCAAATTCAGAACATCGGAATTAGGAGCTGAAGTAGGCAATTCAGCCCCTCGAGTCTGCTCCGCCATTTAATCAGATCATACTTGATCTGTTCCTGGTCTCAAATGCACCTCCCCACCTGTTCCACATATCCCTTCAACCCATTTTCTATCAATATCCTTCTTGAAACCCTTTAATGACTCAAATTCCAACGCAATATGGGGCAGCGAGTTCCACTCTCGTATTCCCATTATAATTCCTCAATTTGTTTTTAGCTCCTCCAATGCCTCTATTACTGCATTACTTAACATCTTGATCTCACTCATGGTGGGGCGAAATTCTCCGACCCCCAGCAGGGTTGGAGAATCGCCTGGGGGGCGCCTAAAATCCCGCCCCCGCGGTGGCAGAGATTCTCCGCCACCCGGGAAGTGGCGGCGGTGGAATCTCGCCACTCCGATCGGAGAGGCCCCTGCGGTGATTCTCCGGCCCGGATGGGCCGAAGTCCCGCCGCTGGGAGGCCTCTCCCGCCGTCGAGGTTTAAACCACCTCTGGAACGGCGGGCTCAGCGGCACGAGCAGGCCCCCGGGGTCCTGGGGGGGCGGGGAGCGATCGAACCCCAGGGGGTGCCCCCACGGTGGCCTGGCCCGCGATCGGGGCCCCCCCGCTCAGACTCCGGGCCAGTGCCCTGGCTGAACTATTTTCTTCCGCGTCCGCCATGGCCTCCGCCATGTTGGAAGCGGAAGAAAACCCCACATTGCGCATGCGCCGGCCGCTGACGTCACGGTTGGCGCATGCGCGGACCGGCGAAAGCCTTTCGGCCAGCCCCGCTGCCGGGGGCGCTGGTTTTTTTTCGCCGGTCTTCTGGTGGCAACCGCTCCGGCGCAGGGCTGGCCCCCAAAGGTGGGGAGAATTCCCCACCTTTGGGAAGGCGCGACCCCTGAGTGGTTGGCGCCACTCCCCTACTCCGGGACCCTCCGTCATGCCGGGTAGGGGAGAATGCCGGCCCTGGTCTGAAATGTCCATCCCGCATTTCTGCCAAACATTTCCCCTCTTTAACCCTTACCCTTTACCTCTATCCCAGATCCGCTTAACCATGTTCGCTCGAACTAGGGCATGACAATACCCCAGGGTTAAGGCATGAGCTTCTTGTAGCTCATCTATTTTCTGCCAAATATCTACATTTCCACTATTTTTCTCAGGAGTGGGTAACTCCTGTAATAATTTTTGTCTCTGCAGTTGTAAAAGGCCTTCAAACACCTTCTGCTTATGGACGCGGGCAGAGGAAATTGGTACAGTTTGCCTGCCTTTCTCCTTTCCGCAATAGCAGCAATAACTAAACTGTGTAAAAATAATTCTTGTATTTGCATTACAAAATTCCTGCAAATTAACTGCAGAAAATGAAATTAAATGAAAAATGAAAATCGCTTATTGTCACGAGTAGGCTTCAATAAAGTTACTGTGAAAAGCCCCTAGTCGCCACATTCCGACGCCTGTCCGGGAAGGCTGGTACGGGAATTGAACCGTGCTGCTGGCCTGCTTGGTCTGCTTTAAAAGCCAGTGATTTAGCCTGGTGAGCAATTTATGTGCAGCAATTTAAAAATCTCACTTAAAATTTAAGCAAAAATTTAAACAAGGTGCTAACCGTGCAAGGCTCCATGTGCCTATGATTGAAAGGACAGATTTTTGTTTTTCCCCCTATCTTCATTTAAGCCTTCAACGCTCATTCCAGGTGGGCTCAGCAAACAACCCAGTCAGAGGAAGCGGCAAATTTGCATTTTCGTTCAAGGTCTTAATGACTCATATCAGCAGAATTTCTCTGAGCTCCCAGTTCCTTTGCTTAGCTGATTGAATCAAGGCATTCTATAATGCCTGGAGCATATTTCAATCCTCAAATTTAAAGTGCACAGTGATACCGGGAGCAAATGCCTAATGCACTTCGGTGTTTCACATACTCAACATTGTGTTATTGAGTCTTATAAAGAATCCATGTACCAAACATTCTGCCGTTCAAACGATAACAACTGATTATCTCAGAAATATACAATATTTTTCAATGGCAGAGATGTGGGGAGAATTGCATGTAACATAATTTAATACATTTTTCATTGATTTCAAAAACAAGAATCTTTTTTGATTGTCTTAAAAGACTAAAGCTGGAGCTAATTGATGGTATTGGACAGGTACAGCAGGCTATACGTGTTTAGATACAGTGACGAAGTTAGAAAGGAAATTGTGATCCAATGGCCAACGCTTTCCATTCTGGAGTATAAGTTGGGAGAGTGCGGAAATGAGTGTGATTACCACTTGGTGGGTGGGACGGCTGGCCTCCTGCGATCCTGTGCTACTCAGCTGGTTACATATCCGTCCGCAAGAAACGCGGTAAATCTCACAGCAGAGGTGGGCAATAAATCACCCATATCTCAAAGGGTGGAACATCCTGGTGCCATATCTAAAGGGCTCCCGGACAATTATTCACTGTCTGTGGGGAGTCTACACGTTCTCTCTGTGTCTGCATGGGTTTCCTCTGGGTGCTCAGGTTTCCTTTCACGAGTCCTGAAGGACGTGCTTGTTAGGTGATTTGGACATTCTGAATTTCCCCTAAAGTGTACCCGGACAGGCGCCGGATTGTCGTGACTAGGGGATTTTCACAGTAACTTCATTACAGTGCTAATGTAAGCCTACTTGTGACACTAAAAAGATTATTATTATTATTAGCATTGTAAATAACATGGGGAATTCTCCAGTGGGAGAACATATGTAATGTCCTTAAACATTGCAGAAGAGGCCACTAAAAATATAGATGGACATGGAGGCATCAGCTATTGCTATAAATGAACAATACCAGAGCCTCGCAAGGCTGCGTACTTCGCCCCTACTATACTCCCTATTAACACACGACTGCGTGGCAAAAGTTGGCTCCAACTCCACCTACAAGTTTGCTGATGACAAAATTGTAGTGTGTTGGATCTTGAACAACGATGAGTAAGAATACAAGAGGGAGGTAGAGAACCTAGTAGAGTGGTGAACGACAACAATCACTCCCTCAATGTTAGCAAAACTAAAGAGCTGGTCATTGACTTCAGGAAGCAAAGTACTGTACACAGTCCTGTCAGCATCAATAGTAACGAGGTGAAGATGGTTGACAGCTTCAAATTCCTAGGTGTGCACATCACTAACAATCAGTCCTGGTCCACCTATGTCAATGCTACGATCAAGAAATCACAACAGTGCGTATGCCTTCTCAGGAAACTAAGGAAATCCAGCAGTCCGCATTGACTCGTATCAACTTTTACAGATGCACCATAGAAAGCATCCCATCTGGCTGCATCATAGCCTGGTATGGCAACTGCTCGGCCCAAGACGGTATGAAACTACAGAGAGTCATGAACACATCCCAGTCCATCAAACAAACCTGCCTCCCGTCCAGTGACCCTAATCTACACCTCCCACTGCCTTGGGAAAGCGGGAAGCATAATCAAAGACCCCTCCCACCCAGCTTACTCACTCTTCCAACTTCTTCCATCGGGCAGGAGGTACAAAAGTCTGAGAACATGCACAGATTCAAAAACAGCTTGTTCTCCACTGTTACCAGACTCCTAAACAACCTTCTTATGGACTGATCTGATCTCTACATACATCCTCTCTAATGAGTAGTACTGCACCCTTGTTATGCTTCACCTGATGTATTTACATTGTGTATTTTATGTTTGCCCTATGTATTTTCTTTTCATGTATGGAGTGATATGCCTGAGCTGCACGCAGAACGATACTTTTCACTGTACCTCAGTACACGTGACAATAAACAAATCCAATTCAATCCAATCCAATCTAATGTAACTGCTGGTATCTGAAGGAAGGAATTCAAATCTTAAAGTTGCTCAACACAACAGTAAAATTAGCAGGTATAGCAGAGAGACTATAAAGAGAGTAGGAATAACTACAACCCCTGTGAGTTACAGACAGCAGTCAGCAAAGCTTCCACTGATGGTGGTGTCAGGTCAGGGACTGAGCTTGGTGGGACGTGATAGGCTCTGGGAGATAAAGTTAAACTGACAGCTTCAGCATAGTGTGTATGAGGTTTGCCAGTGCATCAAACGCCTTCTATCCTCCCATGACCCACCACGTTCCTCCCATCATCTTAAACAATCACCGCCATGTCATTGCTCTCCCTCCTGTAGTGCTTCAACCTTGTCTTATTATCCTGGTTCCTTTTATTATCTATGTAGATATTCTTGCTCTCCCCTCTGAGCCCATAACCATCAACATGGCCATATCCCTCCTGATCCTGACCACTTGTATTCTTAAGGCCAGCTGAACCCTGACATTGCGCAACTCCACCCTGAAGAGACCATCCACTACCCATCCATGACCTGAACACTTTCACTCTTCCTGTTTCACCTCCTCCCTGTCCCCCGACTGTCACTGTATCATCTGCCTCGCATACCCTACAACAGGACTGTGGTAGTCACCACTGTTGTATTGTATATATCGCATTTGAGGTGTATTACGGTAAGGCTCCTGTACTACAGGTACGGGGGTAGATCCCTGCCTGCTGGCTTCGCCAATAGGTGGAGTATAAATGTGTGGGCTCTCTGAGCTGCAGTCATTTCGGCAGCAGCTGCGGGAGGCTACACATCTCTACGTAATAAAGCCTCGATTACACTCTACTCTCATCTCGTCCTAATTGATCGTGTATCAATTTATTACGTAGAGATTTTACAATGATGGATCTCCGCATAAAGCCTGGTCGCCTGCAGCTGCACCCTCAAGCAGACAATGTCTAGTCAGCCTTCGCGCATTGGCTAGCTTGCTTTGAAGCATACATCGGATCTGCGACAGAACCACCCTCAGAGGCACAGAAGCTCCAGATCCTGTACACGTGGCTGAGCTTCGATATCTTTCCTCTCGTCCGGGACGCGCCTACCTACGCTGAGTCCATGGCGCTACTGAAGGAGAACTACGCTCAGCAGACCAACAAAATCTATGCCAGGCACCTCCTTTCCACACGGCTTCAACTCCCCAGTGATTCTGTGGAAGATTTCTGGCGTGCCCTGCTTGTCCTGGCGAGGGACTGCGTTTGCCAGGCCGTTTTGGCCGTTGAACATTCTGAACTTCTAATGAGAGACGCTTTCGGAACGCGCATAGGGTCAGCTTACATCTGCCAGCGCCTCTTAGAAAGGGCCACCCTCGACCTCGCGGCGACCAAGATACTCGCAATCTCACTCACAGTTGCCTCCCGCTATGTACAGGCGTACGCCCCCGACTGCACAGCCCTCCTGGGCATCATGGACCACGCCAGCGAACACCCCATCTTGGACCCCACCAGTGACCGCCCCCAGCCAACCCCAGGCCTGCGCCTCGCGGCAGCCAACCAACCCCAGGGGACCCAAGTGCTACTTTTGTGGACAGACAAAACACCCCTGGCAGCGCTGCCCGGCGTGGAGCACGCTCTACAAGGGCTGCGGGAAGAAAGGACATTTCGCTGCTGTGTGCCAGGCCCGCTCGATCGCCACTATTGTCCCTGCACCACCCACGTGCGACCCGTGGGCGCCGCCATTTTCCTCGCCTCAGACCACTTGCGGCCCATGGGCGCTGCCATCTTGCTTGCCTCAGGACACGTGCAGCACGTGGGCGCCGCCATCTTTAATGCCCCCACCACGTGCGCCCCGTGGGCACCGCTACCTTCCCCGCCTCAGTACCCCTGCTCGTCGGGCACCTCATTGGGCCGCTCATCACCTGCAACTGTCGCTGACCATCCAGGGGCCTTCCAACACCAGCTGCGTCTTGCCTCCAACACGATCGACCAGTCCCGACCGCACAACCTCACGACCGCGTCGACGACAGTGAGGGTCGATGGGCACGAGACATCACGCCGTCTGGACTCCGGGAGCACTGAGAGCTTCATCCGCCCTGATACGGTAAGACGCTGCTCCCTCATGGTACACCCCATTAACCAAAAAATCTCCCTGGCCTCCGGATCCCACTAAGTGGAGATCCGAGCGTACTGCACCGCCACCCTCACCATCCAGGGCGTAGAGTTCAGCGGCTTCCGGCTCTACGTCCTCCCCAACCTCTGCGCTGCCTTGCTACTCGGCCTGGACTTCCAGTGCAACCTCCAGAGCCTAACCCTGAAATTTGGCGGAACCCTACCACCCCTTACTGTCTGCGGTCTCACGACCCTAAAGGTCGACCCGCCTTCTCCGTTTGCGAACCTCACCCCAGATTGCAAACCCGTCGCCACCAGGTGCGGATGGTACAGTGCCCAGGACAGGACCTTCATCAGGTCTGAGGTCCAGCGGCTGCTAGGGGAAGGTATTATCGAGGCCAGCAACAGCCCCTGGAGAGCTCAAGTGGTAGTTGTGAAAACTGGGGAGAAAAAAAGGATGGTCTTTTACTACAGTCAGACCATCAATCGGTACACGCAGCTCGACGCGTACCCCCTCCCATGCATATCTGATATGGTCAATCAGATTGCACAGTACCAGGTCTTCTCGACAGTGGACCTGAAATCTGCCTACCACCAGCTCCCCATTCGCAAGGCGGACCACCCGTACACCGCGTTTGAAGCGGACGGCCGCCTTTACCACTTCCTTCGGGTTCCATTCGGCGTCACTAATGGGGTCTCGGTCTTCCAACGGGAGATGACCGAATGGTTGACCGGTACGGACTGCGGCCACCTTCCCGTACCTGGATAACGTCACCATCTGCGGCCACGACCAGCAGAACCATGACACTAACGTTTCCAAATTCCTCCATACCACCAAATGCCTCAACCTAAACTACAACAAGGAGAAGTGCGTGTTCAGAACCAACCGATTATCCATCCTCAGCTATGTGGTTCAAAATGGAGTTCTAGGGCCCGACCCCGATCACCTGCGCCCCCTCGTGGAACTCCCCCTTCCTCACTGCCCCAAGTCCCTCAAACGATGTCTGGGGTTTTTCTCGTACTACGCTCAGTGGATCCCTAACTATGCAGACAAGGCCCGCCCTCACATTCACTCCACCGTTTTCCCACTGACGGCCGAGACTCACCAGGCCTTCAACCTATCGGGGCCGATATTACCAAGGCCGCGATGCACACGGTCGACGGGACGCTCCCCTTCTAAGTCGAGAACGATGCATCGCTCTGGCCGCCACCCTCAACCAGGCAGGCAAGGTCCGTGGCAGTCTTTTCACGCACCCTCCATGCATCCGAAATTCGGCACTCCTCCGTCGAGAATGAGGGCCAAGCCATAGTTGAAGCAGTGCGACATTGGAGGCATTACCTGGCCGGCAGGAGATTCATTCTCCTCACTGACCAATGGTCGGTTGCCTTCATGTTCAAGAACACAGAGTTGTTGGCAAGATCAAAAATGATAAGATCTTGAGGTGGAGGATCGCGCTCTCCACCTACAATTACGAGATTTTGTATCGCCCCGGTAAGCTCAACGAGCCCCCCGATGCCCTATCCCGAGGTACATGTGCCAGCGCACAAGTGGACCGACTCCGCACCCTACACGACGATCTCTGTCACCCAGGGGCCACCCATTTTTTTCACTTCGTAAAGGCCCGCAATCTGCCCTACTTCATCGAGGATGTCAGGGCTACCACCAGAGACTGCCAGGTCTGTGCGGAGTGTAAACTGCACTTCTACCGGCCAGATCAAGAGCACCTGGTGAAGGCCTCCCGCCCCTTTGAACACCTCAGCGTGGATTTCAAGGGGCCCCGCCCCTTCACTGAACGAAACACGTACTTTCTTAACGTGGTCGACGAATACTCCAGATTCCCCTTTGCCGTCCCATGCCCCGATATGATGTCAGCCACCATCATCAAAGCCCTCAACATCATCTTCGCTCTGTTCGGTTTCTCCGCTTACGTCCACAGTGACCGGGGATCCTCATTTATGAACGATGAGCTGCGCCAGTACCTGATCAACAAGGGCATTGCCTCGAGCAGGATGACCAGCTACAAACCCTGGGGAAACAGGCAGGTGGAGCGGGAGAATGGGACGGTCTGGAAGGCCGTCCAGCTGGCCCTACGGTCCAGAAATCTCCTGGCCTCCCGCTGGCAGGAGGTACTCCCCGACGCGCCTTCACTCCATTCGGTCGCTCCTTTGCACTGCGACTAACGAAACCCCCCATGAACGTCTCTTTGCCTTCCCCAGGAAGTCCACCTCCGGGGTTTCGCTCCCAATGTGGCTGGCAGCTCCAGGACCCGTTCTCCTCCGCAAGCACGTGCGGCTCCACAAGGCGGACCTGTTGGTTGAGAGAGTACAGCTACTTCACGTGAACCCGTAGTACACCTACGTGGCGTACCCCGACGGCCGCCAAGACACAGTCTTCCCCAGGGACCTGGCACCAGCTGTGTCCCCACACCTCCCCTCCTCTGCCGCCGCGCCACCCACGATCCCCCAGCGCACCCCACCACAGCCCCCGCTCCGGGAGAATCCATCCTCCTCTTGGTCCCACCCGGGGATGAAGTTGAGGTCGACACGCTCCCGGAGTCACCGGCGACTGAACCGACACCTGCATTGCCACCAGGACTGCGGCGCGCGCAACGAAGGATCAAGGCGCCCGATCGTCTGAATTTGTAAACTTTTCTTAAAATGTTAAACACCTGCATGTAAATAGTCTTCCACCACCCCGCTGGATTCTTTTTTAACAGGGGGTGAATGTGGTAGTCACCACTGTTGTATTATATATATCGCATATGAGGTGAATTACGGTAAGGCTCCTGTACTGCAGGAACGGGGGTAGATCCCTGCCTGCTGGTTCCACCCAGTAGGCAGAGTATAAATGTGTGTGCACACCGAGCTGCAGCCATTTAGGCAGCAGCTGTGGGAGGCTACACATCTCTGCGTAATGAAGCCTCGATTACACTCTACTCTCGTCTTGTCGTAATTGATAGTGCATCAAGGACCAAGGCATGTATGACATATTCACCTTCCTAAACAGGGCTGTCTGGCTTCCTTCCTTAGAAACCCTTCCTCCGTGACCCTGCCTCCTTTTCCTAACCTTCACTCAGCTTGGATTCTGTGGTGAGCCACGTATGGCTGTTGTATATATTATTGTATTTACTCACTGTTACTGTTGTTGTGTTGATGTTGTTGATGGCTCCGCCTGTGGCTCCGCCCCTCTGAGAAAGTATATAACCCATCGATCCGCGACAGCCTCTCAGTGCGGGAGAAGCTACTGGTGGGCACATTCTAGCTGATTAAAACCACAGTTCTTGTTAACTACCGTTTTGACTGGATTGATTGGTATCAATTTAATCAGCTAGAATTTTCTTAACATGGAAGCAGTTTTAAAACCAGAACGCCTCGATCTTGACCCACAGGTGCCGGAGGCGACGGCAATATTTGAGCATTGGCTCAATTGCTTTGAGGCCTACCTCAGCTCCTTCGCCGCCGAGGCCTCCCTGGAAATTAGCTAGAATGTGCCACTGGTGGGCACATTCTAGCTAATTAAAACCACAGTTCTTGTGTGGTGAATGTATAAGTAATATTAATTCACCAGTATACTGTGTTGCATTATACCATGCTATTAACCCTGTGGGCTCCATCTATGGGCCACTGTGTGGCTTCACCCACAAGGGATGTGGAGCATGCACAGGCTCTGCCCATGGCTCCGCCCCTTGTAGGAAGTATAAGAGCAGCTGACCTGCGGGACCGCCTTTAGTAATGTACCGGTCGCAAGCAGGCAAAGTTGTAAGCTGATTAAAATCACTGTTTACTTACACTCGAGTCTCCGAGTGAATTGATGGTCGCATCATCCTGTTAACTACCGTTTTGACTGGATTGATTGGTATCAGATTACCTGCACTCAATCTCAATTAAGAGGCTGACATGTCTGAGTTTTAAAAAATAAATGCATACAAAAGTTATTTTTGTCACTTTTTTTTGTAGATCTTGAGCTGCCTTTAATGCTTCCAGAACTTAAATGCAAAAGCTAATCCACCATTGGCGCGGAGCCCGGTAAATTAAATTCCCCACCAAGCTTCCCATTCTGGGCAGGCCCAGATGATTCTGATAAATGGACGAGAAAGTATAAGTTCATAATTACTTTCTGAAAACTTACAAGGATGTTTTGCTTTTATTAGCTTTCTAATTTTGCATATCTTTTGCCTTTGACTAGTTGGCGATTAGGTAATTAATGAGATCATTTTTTTCCTCCTTTATATACTGTACAACAGTTTAAAGGCTGATTGATAACATTTAAATTGAAATATTGAAATTGAAATTAAACAGTCACTGTACACTTGAGACATAGTCCCTCTTCTCTCCTCTTTTTAACTAAGTTCCCATCTGCAAAGACTGCAGAAGTTGGATTAAATATTACAGATTTTGTTGGATGCCTTGACATATTGCAGCCAATAAGTACAAAATTCAGGGAAAAAAAATTCATACTATCTCTTTCAAAGACTCCCATTGTCCCGACCATCCCAGCCCAGATATGTATAATTCCCACTGCTCATTCACCAGGCTTTGATCTCCCACCGCAACAGTAAGCTTTTTAAAACATTTATGGACTGGTCAAGACCTCTGTACATCTGCCCAGCATCAGTGAGGTTGCCAAGACCATTCAGGTGACATCAGTGGGACAGTCCAATGACTCACATTGTTGAGGAATGTTCGCTAATTAAACTTGAAGATGGGCTTGAAGACTTCCATCTAGCCACTGCTAAGGCTTGGCTCTGTGACATCGCACATTCAAAGTAAATAAATAAAGTTGACAAGGGTGATGCGCCATCAATTGGACACGAGACGAAGATGAGATCCAAACAAAAGGCTTTATGCACAAGATGTGTGCCCGGCAGCAGATGTACAGAAGAATAGCCGACTGCCGGGAAGCACGGGTTCTTATATCCTGCCTTGTAGGTGGAGCTACCGACCTCTCAGCCAATCGGCTGAGAGGCACATGACTTACCCGGGCCAATGGGCAGCGAGTCCTCTGCACCAATAGCAGCTCACTTCTCAGGTACCGTAATACCCCTAGTCATACTACCACAAAGGGGTTACGGCCTACTAATTTCCCTCAACGTCAGTAAAATATTTGTACAGCTTTTTGTGCCCAACTCAGGACTCCAACTACTGACTCCCTTTAACGTTTCTGCCTCCACCTGATGTGCATCAGCAACTGTATGGTGCTCATCAGATTGTGCCCCAGAAGCCTGTCCATTAGTTTCGCCCATCGAGGTGTGTGTCTCTGTGCTGGTAAAGGGTGGGTAGGACAGCTGTGATGCCTCAATGGTGGTTTCCTCGGAGGTGTTCCATTGTGTTGCCGTGTGTGTGTGTGTGTGTGTGTGTGGAGGGAGGGGGGGGGGGGGGGGGGGAGTGCGATGCCAGATGACCCAGCCCCATCAGGTGGAGTTCCATCAAGAGAATGGACATGTGGTCAGTGAGAGGGAAGAACCATTTTGTCTGACATTAACAACTTACTTGAGACAGGTCATCTGGGTGAAGGTGCAGTGGAACCTCACCTCTCCGACACAGGAGACAATCTCGCTGTTGGTGACCACTCTCGCCCCCACGATCTACAATGGAGGTCGTTGATCTTCTGACCTTGGACAGTGGTTCTCTTGGTCACACTACTCGAACTGATGGCCTCTGCCACTGCCTCCCAGGCAGCATTAACGCCTCTGTTGCTGATCCTCCTGCCCCCTTGGGGGAACTGGGTGTCCCATCCCACCTCCAGCAGCCTGGCCAGCACAGCAACGCTGAAGCGGGGAGCAGGTCTACCTGGTGCCATGATCGTATGCTGCCTGGGAGTGAGTTTTGAGGGCGCATTTATGAGCAGCTCCTCCTTGTTAGCGGGCAACTCCTGGGCGTGGTTCTGGCAAATCAATTGCTGGGACAGCCAATTCCGCAGTGAAGTTCGTGGGAGATCATTTTTGGCACGGCTGTGGTCTCGCCAGCTCTGCTGTCTGGAGCACTCACAAAGTCGTGCCTGCTATGACTGATGTGCCATCAATTATAACAAAGACGAGTTGTGGAACAAAACTGTGGCTTTAATAAGCTAAACGAGAACCTGTTGGCAACTGGTCCTGAACTGGGACAGGGCCAGGGGTCAGCCACCTTTATACAGAGTCTAAGGGGAGGAGCCATAGGCGGAGCCAGCAGAGACAACAAACAATATATTCAATACAGTAACAGTGGTTTACCATAATATATATAATACAATACAGTGGTTTACCACAATATATATAATACAGTAACAGTGGTTTACCACAATGAACTTCAAACTTTTTCAGTAAAATCACTCCCTCTGCTATTTCCCATTAACTAGCATCCTAAGTATCTTAATCGGATACAAAATAAGAGCTCCATTTTGATCTTATTAATTTTCTTTGAGATTGAGCAATGAAGTAACAAATATTAATTACATTTTAGGGCAGCACGGTAGCACAAGTGATTAGCACTGTGGCCTCACAGCGCCAGGGTCCCAGGTTCGATTCCCCACTGGGTCACTGTCTGTGTGGAGTCTGCACATTCTCCCTGTGTCTGTGTGCGTTTCCTCCGGGTGCTCCGGTTTCCTCCCACAGTCCAAAGACGTGCAGGTTAGGTGGATTGGCCATGATAAATTGCTCTTGGTGACCAAAAAAGGTTACGAAGGGTTATTGGGTTACGGGGATAGGGTGGAAGAGAGGGCTTAAAGTGAGTCGGTGCAGACTCGATGGGCCGAATGGCCTCCTTCTGCACTCTATGTTCTATATAACAAATTTGATGGCTTAAAGCACAAATGCATAGGGTTGATGACCTTTCAGGGATTCCTCGTGCGAACATCCAAACTTGACTCAGTGGCCGTTGACCTAAATTCCAATGCAGTTCTTTTGTGTCAAATTAAACTGCACGAATAGTAGGCATATGCATCATAAAATCTGAAGTGCAGTGAGTACATTTGTAATAAATTAAAATTAAACTCATCGCTAGATGCAATATTTAAAAAAATTGAACTTTGTCCATTAACCATGACATGTTGTTCCCTAGTTCTCGATAATGCGAGTCATAAGTTATTGCTTTCTCGTAAGACATCGTGGATAAATCCAAATCTACTGCAAATATTATGCATGTTACTGGAGAAGGACAATTAACCAATAAATTCTAAAATTGTGGAGGTCATTTACATTGGCCCAAAAGTATACGAAAGCATGACACATGAAAAACACTTAATAAAAACACTATACTTCTGTGAAATGCTGCACCATTACTTCATTAACAACCTTAAAAAGACCTTTACAAGCAAAAATGAGATTTATTTTTGCTAATATTCATTGATCCATTTTCACATGGTGGAGGAAGGACACAACAGTGCTGAGCATTGATCAATGGTCTATTAGTACTTTTTGACCTTATTTCCATAACACCCTCTTGTGACCAGCAAAAGTTGGAATTTCAGCTTCACTGTAAAGATAGACCTCCAAACCAATGTTACCAGTTGTTTCTTGTTTTGTATTTCAGTGGTGTTCTTTCATATAACACACACAGTCTGCTGAAACAGCACAGTGAAATGAATGCCCTAGACTTCAAAACTAAACCATTTTTTTCCTCAAGCAATGGAGGTGTAATTTTGTGTGACTGGATATGCACACGTGTATAGAATTACTACAGAAGATATGTCATCAAATAGTGCTTGAAATTGCACATGTCGAACGGTGCGAAGCGATAGGCATTTTTCTTCTTTCGCATGATATTGGCTAGGATTTCCTTAACCTCTCAGAGCTCAGTTTATATCACAGTTTGACCAAATCAGAGCAGTTTCCATTGCCAAATGTTCAGTCAGGATTTACAATGCAATTATTCTTAAGTAACCCTTATAGAACATAATGACCCAGGTCTTCCGTGTTCCAGTTCGTTAGACAAGACTCAAGATGCATATTGGGACTGAGTGAAAGTCCTGATGCGCTGACTCCATGGGAATTGATAGGGATGTTTGAACTTCAGATGGACAATTCACTTGCTCCCCGGGACCCTTGAGAAACAAATCAGTTCCAGGGTACCTGGATAGAAACTCAGGAAATGTTAGATAGAAAAATGCATTTCTAATTCCAAAGTGACTATCGAACTGACCTCAACTCCACCCCCAATCACCCACATTGACCGCCACACCCTCTTGACCCAGCTCCCAAATCCCCCTGCTTACTGACTCACCCCACGACCCAGCCTGACTACCTCCACCGCCTGACTAACCCCCACCTGACCTAACTACACCCCGAAACACAACTACATCACTGACCTAGCCTGAGTACCTCTACCCCTGACCTAATCAGCCCCCACCACCCAACTACAGGGAGGTAGTGGTGGAGTGGCAATATCACTGAGCTAGTAATCCTGAGGCCGAGGTTAACGCTCTGTGAACATGGTTCAAATCCCACCAGAGTAAATGGTGGAATTTGAGTTTAATTAATATGTATGAAATTAAAAGCTGGCCTCAGTAATGGTGACCATGAAAATAGAATTGATTGTTGTAAAAACATTTAGTTCACGAATAACCTATAGGGAAGAAAATCTACCACCGTGAGCCTAGAATTCTGCTTTTTGGAAAGTTTTGGGTTCCTCCTCCAGCTGAGTGTGGCTATGATCACAATTGTTTTCCCATTGCTTCTCTTCTTTCTCCTTGCCACCTTTCCTCCTGTCAGTGCAGAGCTTTCTACTACTGATATACCATATTTCCCTCTTGACCTCCTTCTATCTAAATGAATCAACTTAAAAGTCAGTTTTTTGCATAAGAGTGTGAACTGTATTCTTCTTTCTCCACTTTGAACTGACCTCTTCTGCAGTTTAACATTAAGATTCTATGCTCTATTGTTCCCCATTTTATTAAAGTACATATCTGTTTGCCCTGTGTTTAAGCTGATTTTCATGTAAAAAACCCCTTCATGCAGCTGCACTCATAACGATTCCTCTTTCATCCCATTCTTCAAACTTTATTTTACCCGAGCTTCACTAATCTTTATTTTATCCCATTCTTAAATCCTTACTTTATTCAAGCTTCTTGGCATTCCTAACAGCACTGTGAGCATTTCCACACCATATGAATTGCAGCAGTTCATGAAGATTATTCAGGCCCACCTTCTCAAGGGAAATCATGGATGGCTAAGAAACACTGGCTCAGCCAGAGACACCCATGAATGAATAGAAAAAAAAAATTCTACCCTCCACCCCGCCTGATTATCTCCCAACCTAACAAGCTCTTCTGACCTTACCCGACTAACCCTGACCCACCAACCCACTCAACCCCGCCCACCTAACCAACCCACCTGCCACCCTAATATAACCTCAAGAGACCTAGGGGTTGGAGCAATCATGTCTCTTTCTGAATGCGAGACCCTCCACCAAGGGGGCGAGGAGGCCGAGGATATTCTGCACTGCAAATTTTATATAAAGTCAGCTAGGTACGGCATCAACAGAGCAGACCTGGCTGGGATCTGATGTATATGGTAAATATAATTGCTTTACAATAAACTTAGTTTTCTTTTACCAACTCGATTCGGACTGGTTTGTGATATACCTCACTCAGGTCTTCCAATGTCAGTGTCTCAGCTGCTTGCCCTCTTACTGCAGAGAAAGCAGAGGTTTCAATACACAAAGGGTGGACCTGTCACATGACCATTCGGCCAGTGAATCAAACATAGTTGAGATTTGTGTAATCCACCTTGTAACTTAACCAGTTCACAACTGGGAATCCTCCCTCTCGATTGGGGTTGAGAATATTCCCATAGTAGATTGATGAGGTCACGTCTGGTAATCGTCTGTTCAACATTCCAGGTGATTGCCTTGATGACTTGCTAATGGGGACAGGGAATGTGACCCACCTCATATTTTCACAAGGCCATCACCCTTGATAGGTTTCTCCATTTCAGTAAGCTGAAGTAATACATGTCTATTTGCAGCAACATTCAGGCTTGGATTGAAAATTATCAAGTTTGATTCACGCGGGCAGCACGGTGGCACAGTGGTTAGCATTGCTGCCTACGGCGCTGAGGACCCGGGTTCGAATCCCGGCCCTGGGTCACTGTCCGTGTGGAGTTTGCACATTCTCCCCATGTTTGCGTGGGTTTCACCCCCACAACCCAAAGATGTGCAGGATAGGTGGATTGGCCAAGCTAAATTGCCCCTTAATTGGAAAAAATGAATTGGGCACTCTAAATTTCTTTTTTTTTTAAAGAAAAAAAAGTTTGATTCACGCCACACAAGTGCCTGGCAATGACCACCTGCAACAAAAGAGAATTCAACCATCTTCCCATGGCATTCAATGGAATTGCCACTACCAACATCCTAATGGGTTACCGTTGACCCAAAACAGAAACGGACAAGCCATATAAGTACTGTGACTACAAGAGCAAGTCAGCAGCTGAGAATTCTATTGCAAGTAATTCACCTCCTGACTCCCCAAAGCCTGTCCACCATTTACAAGGCAAAAGCACGGAGTGTGATGGAATACTATCGACTTGCCTGGAATTGTGCAGCTCCAACAACACTCAAGAATCTCGGCACCATCCAGAATAAATCGGTTCACTTCCACCATCCACCACATTCACCATTTTCAACATTCACTCCTGCCACAACCAAAGCACTGTGACAGCCATATGTACCATCGACAAGATACACTGCATGAACTCATCACGGCTCCTTAGAGAACACCTTTCAAACCCGTGACTTCTACAACCAAGAAAGACAAGGGCAGCATGGGGGCAACACCATCTGCAAGTTCCCCTCCAAGCCACATCCCATCTTAACTTGGAAATATATTGCCATTACTTCACTGTCACTGAGTCAAAATCCTGAAACAGCAGTGTGGATGTACCTACACCACATGGAGTGGAGCAGTTCAAGAACAAGGTTCGCCACCACCTTCTCAATAGGTATTCGGGATGGCCAATAAGAGCTAGCTGAGCCAGACATGCCCATCTTTTGTGAAGGAACAAATAAACCTTTGTTTTTATAAGTTCAGTTCAGTTTTCCTGCTGGTGGAATAGATATAATTTGGCATCAAGCATATTTAGTGACAACATTAATTTTAAAACATTAAAGTTAATTAAAATGAATATAATATTAATATGAATATGACAAATCACAAACCCCACATTCTCCAAGGTGAACTCCCATGAGCATTGCTTCCCAATGGATACACTTGATTATGAATTCACTCCTTCTGTTAATTCATGTTTATTGAATGTCTTTTTTATCTACCGAATATTCAGATGATTTCACATGAAATATTTCCAAAGAAGACTTGTTAGATGTCCCTCATGCTGAATAAGATGAAGGACATTTGAACAAATCTATGAATTGTTTTAATTGAGAAACATATGTTACATGGCAAGCTAAAAAGGCAAGCGGCAAAATTCTCCGTTCCCGAGACGAAGTGTTGAAACCGGGGCAGGATGCGTGAACTTCTATGACAGCAAATCTGGCGCCGCACCTAAAGACCATAAGACCATAAGACATAGAAGCAGAATTAGGCCAGTCAGCCCATCGAGTCTGCTCCGCCAATCAATCGTGGCTGATAGTTTTCTCATCTTCATTGTCCTGCCTTCTCCCCATAACCCCTGTTATGGGAGCGGCGTTTTCAGAACCCCAAAGTGTATCATGGAGTTCAACCAACCTCTCCCTTTAATGTATTGTTGCTTTTGAAGCACACGGCTTGGCCTCCAGGTGTGGTATTACAATTATGGACACATGGGTTTTTAAACACAAAACAATGTTTATTCCATGAATTCAACTTAACCTTTTTAAATAAACATTGGATCCCTTAACACCCCCTTACTTCAAAGATAACCCCGAAAATAATACAACACTAAATAATCCCTCAAAATGTTCCTTCAAACCTCCAAAAGACTTAACATATTTAAACAGAAACACATCAGGTTAAAGACATTACTATTATGAGTTTAAATCACCCAAATGGTTCAGAGATAGTCTTTCCTGGCAGAGATCACCGCAGATCCAGCTCACTGCAAATACAGACACACCCAAGCTCTTTTCCTCAAAACTGAAACTAAACACTGCAAAATGGCTGAGCTGAAAAAAACAGCTCCACCCGCACTCTGACATCACTTCAGTAATATGAGCTGCTCCATTTCTTAAAGGTACATTGCTTAAACATCCATTTCTTAAAGGTACTCTCACATGACACCCCTGATCCCGTTATAAATCAAGAGCCTGTCTATCTCTGTCATAAAAGGTTGACCAATTCAATAACCATTAAGGGGCTAGCACTGGCGCTACATGGAACACAAACGAGCCCAGTGAGAAACTGTACGGGATTCACCGGATTCGCGATTGACGCACAAGAGGTTGACAAGCTGCAGCGGCACATACACACCTCACTCTCCACACGCACCATCCCAGCAAACAAGATTGCGGCGAGGAGAGTGGCACACTGTTTTACAAATGCCAAGCTTGAGATCCTGCTAGATGCCATGGAGGAGAGGCTGGTGACCCTGTACCCTGGCCCGGGAAGGGGGCTGCCAGTCGTCACTGTTCTCCATGACTGGAAGGTGGTAGAGGCAGTAACCGCCGTAAACAACACCATCCAGACCGGCCAGCAGTGCCATAAAAAACTGCATGACCTCCTCAACACGGCGACGGTGAATAGGCAGCACCATGCCCCTGGAACTAACCCTTGTCCCACACACCGTAACCCTACCTCCCACAACTGGAGAGCATTCAAAGCCCCACCCTGCCCCACATGCCAGCACCCATACGAACCACCATGGCTGGTGCCCACCCCTTGGGCTGCATGCGTCGGACTGTCTAACACTGTGTGTTTTCTGTATCCCCCTACCCTCCCCCAGAGAGAAGGCTGCCCATAACCACTGGGAGTGGGCAAAGACTGGAGGTGACCGCCGGCCCGGCAGCCACTCACAACGGCAGAGCTGGACGTAGTCGGTGGATCGGAGGAAAGGCCAGTCGCCGGGGTGGAGGTTGGCATTGGGCAAGGAAGTGGGACCCCGTTGAATTGCGGTTCCCCGTGACACATGTGTCAACCCCTCCCTAACACCATCCCCACACCACCCACACACCACCCTAACCCAAACACCACCCTCACATCACCCTAACACCACCCTCACCCCCACACCACCCCTCACACCCACACTGCCCCTCACCCCTCACACCACCCCTCACCAACAGCATCCCCACCACCACCACCCCCACCCCCCCCCCACCAGCCCCGCCCCTCCCTGCCTGTGGTCTAATTTTGCATCTTGTCTTGTGGTCTTGCTTGTGATTGGGATCCCTTCTGGAGTCCCCCGCTTCCAGCCACAGCCACAGCCCCAGGCAATCACCAGCGATGAGACCACCAACAGACCCGAGACCCAGGAAACCTGGAGCTTGTGACCGAGGATGACACAAATTTCGTGTCACAGCTGTCTTCAACACCCTCCACCATCCCACAGACACTCACCTTGATAGGGCACTTTCATGAAGACGTTGTGAATTGACACTGTACGTGTGAATTAAAACGCATTGACGCCAGAGAATTGCAATCTGTGAAACCGGCGTCCATCACAATTTTTCCATCAGAACTCATTCTCCGCCCAATTGCTGATGCCAAAATTGGATTTTTAAAATACAGGGGTCGATCATTACTTCAATGGAAATGAAAATTGGGAGACATAAAATTGAATCCCATACCATTTTACATGGTTACAGAAAAACAGCGTGCCAGATTCTCCATTCCTGAGATTGTTGATGCATGATTAGGTTGCACGACAGCAAAACTGACACCACAGCTGGAACCATTCAATGACTGTTGAGGGGCTAGCACTGGGGCCGTGGAACACAATCGATTCCAATGAGAAACAATGCGCGATTCGCCGGATTCATGATTGACACTCAGGAGGATGACAAGCTGCTGCCGCATATACACACTTTACTCCCCACACACACCATCCCAGCCAAAACAAGATGGTACTGGTTGTGCTGGAGTGCACCCGTCCTGCTGATGGGTTGACTGGGGCCAGAGGGCACCTAGAGGGGTGGCCATACGAATCATTGCCCTAAGTTCACAATGGGCAGTCAGCGGAATGCGCAGCTGCATGACTGCCTTTCAGACTGCGGCAATGGTGTTCCATGCCCATGCATCCTGACCCCACGGCCCACCTTCTGGCCAACCCCCGCTACTCCCCCTGGTCCTGGCAGAAGCCCACCGGCCAGCGACACAACTCAGCAAACAATGGCGATACTGGACACTTTCTATACCCCTCTCTTTCCATCGGCAATCATGGCATCTGTTTTACGATTTCCAAAAGTACAAGTGAACCTCGCCACTGGGAATTCATCTCAATGGAGGCAGAGAATCACGGAGGCCCCAGGGAATACCCAGTGAGGCCCACTAATGATAACAGCGTTTACTGTACATGCGGAGTGGAACGCATTGGCACTGCTGTCGATGCACCAGAGAATTGCGATTTGGCGTGGAACCGGTACCTGCTATGATTTTGGCATCTGAACTGATTCTCCGCCCAATCACATTTCGTCATTCCGGCACCGGCGAATCCCGCTTAACAAATCCTCTCTGAAGTTGGCAGAAGGAAAACTGAGGGAAACAAAATGTTCCACAATAATGCAGGCCCGAAGGAATTTAAAAAAAAAACATTAGTAGATAATACAGTGGACATTATAAAATGGATCTTGATTTCAACACATGTTCCACATACATTTGGAGAAATGTTACTGCAATGGAACAATAACCAAGTATTAACAATAAAAAAGAGAGAATGGGAACCAAATCACTGAAATGAAGCGAGAATAGTGACCACAAATGTTCTTGATTAATAAGGGGATCAGGGGTTATGGGGAGAAGGCAGGAGAATGGGGATGAGAAAATATCAGCCATGATTGAATAGCGGAACAGGCTCGATGGGCCGAGTGGCCTAATTCTGCTCCTATGTCTAATGGTCTTATGGTCTTAAATAAGATGATTACGTATAAGATTAACAATGTACTCTATTACAGGATCTCTTCCATGGTATAGTGCTGTGAAACCTTGTTAACTATATATATTGCAAACTTGCCATTTTAATTCATATTGGTGTCAGACAAAGGACCAATACATACTAACTTCATTGTAGTACCTCCAGTCCATAATAAGAACGACTTTAAAGTCTTCTGTATCTGGTTCCATTGTGACACCCTGGGCAAGTGCACAGCCAATTCCAGCCCAACGTGCCCTGGAGTTATAACACAAGTGAATTAACAATAATTCTTACAATCAATTCCTGTAGTCTTTGGCACTCAGCTGCTCAATGATTACAGGCACAAGGGCTGGGATTCCCCAAGCCTCCGCATTGAAATCGTGCTCGGAGCGGGGCCAGAGAATGGGGCGTCAGACCCACGATCGGATCCGATGCCTTCTTGCATGGACCGGAGAATCACCGCCAGTCGCGCCAGTGCGGTCGATGCGGCGCCGGTCTGGGGGCATTGAAAGAGGCCCCTGCGGCGATTCTCCACCAGAAGCTGGCCGAGTTCCCGCCGGCATGGTTCTAACATGGTTCCACCTGTCGGGCACTCGGAGTGGCGGCTGCCATGACCGCCCTGGTGGGGGGGCTGGTCCTCCAGGACAGCCAGGGTTCTGATTCGGGGGCCACGTGCTATCTGGGGGGTCTATTTTGTGGGGGCCGGCTTGCTGTGCAGATCCGCCATGTTGCGCGGGGCCCCACCATAGGCTGCCGCCGTGCGCATGTGGCAGCCAGAGCTGCACGGAGCACCCCGTGCCCTGCTGGCCACATTTAGGTAAGTGAATCGTTGGGCCAAGGAATCCGTTGACGCCGGTGTGAAACACTCCGGTGTTCATGCTGGCGTCAACATTTAGCCACCGTTTCAGAGAATCCTGGCCAAGGTTTGTAAGGAGAAGCACATTTACTGTTTATTTATAATAAAAATGATGATGGAATATGCAGTAAACACAACTCGATAAGGTCAAGCTAACTGTTATTATCGCAACTGGTCTCAGGGGGTAGGGATGATTAACTACCCCTTGCATCCTGAAGAATACGAACTCGCCCAATAACAGGGCGGGATACCCTTAACAATAGAACAAAGAACAAAGAACAATACAACACAGGAACAGGCCCTTCGGCCCTCCATGCCTGTACTGGCCATGATACTAACCTTGGTCAAATCCTTCAGCACTTCTGTGTGCCGCATCCCTCTATACCCATCCTATCCATGTATTTGTCAAGATGCCTTTTGAATGCCACTAATGTATCTGCTTTCACAACTTCTCCTGGGAACGTATTCCAGGCACTCAACACCTTCTGTGTAAAAACCCTGTCTTGCACATCTCCTCTAAACTTTGCCCCATGGTCCTTAAACCTTTGTTCCTTGGTGACTGATCCCTCCACCCTGGGAAAGAGTGCCTGCTCATCCACTCTGCTCATCCATGCCCCTCATAATCTTGTAGACGTCTACCAGGTCACCCCTCAACCTCCGTCTTTCCAATGAAAACAGTCCAAGTTTATTCAGCCTTTTCGCATAGCTAACACCCTCCAGACCCAGGTAACATCCTGATAAATCTCCACTGCACCGTCTCCAAAGCCTTCACATCTTTCTGGTAGTGTGGTTGGCAGAATTATACTTGGCATTGTATAAATAGAGTCAGCCAGTAAGGCACCGACTAGAGAAGACCAATAGGGAACTACTTGAGCTTTATATAATAATAATTGTAAAATAAAGTGGGCAGCACGGTAGCATTGTGGTTAGCATCAATGCTTCACAGCTCCAGGGTCCCAGGTTCGATTCCCGGCTGGGGCACTGTCTGTGCGGAGTCTGCACATCCTCCCCGTGTGTGCGTGGGTTTCCTCCGGGTGCTCCGGTTTCCTCCCACAGTCCAAAGATGTGCAGGTTAGGTGGATTGGCCAGGCTAAATTGCCCTTAGTGTCCTAAAAAATAATGTTAATGGGGGTTGTTGGGTTACTGGTATAGGGTGGATACGTGGGCTTGAGTAAGGTGATCATTGCTCGGCACAACATTGAGGGCCGAAAGGCCTGTTCTGTGCTGTACTGTTCTAATTCTAATTTGTTTTTTACTTACTCGGTGTGGACTCTTCATTGCCAGGACAGAACTAACTTACTACCAGCTCTTACTGTCCCGCCCTCTACCCACACAGAGAAAATAGACAAACACAGAAGGAGTAAAACGGGTAAAAAAAAAAATAAGGATGAAGGTGAAAAGATAAGAGTCTTTGCTTCAAAAGTTGGTGCTTTAGCACACTTTCCTCACATCATGCTGTTTGATCAAAGTCTCTGGTTTACAGTCTTCTTTACAGAGTAATTCGTACAGTACTTAAAGGAATCAGGCCTTCTGAGGAGTCACTTTAGTTCTTATCAAACTGGGCCTTCAGTTCAAGGTTCATACTCAGGCCAAATTATTTCTTGAGACACTTTATCTCACATCAAACCTTGCTTTCTGCTTGTGATTTGACTTCAAGCCTTTGCAGTCTCAAGTGAATGATACCCAATCTAGCTGGGCAGAGAGTCAGCCCTGACTGTGGCCTTCTGAAGAGAGTTTAGTTGGATCGGTTGGAAAAGAATCCAAGCTTCAGAATCAAAAGTGAAATCAAACTGGAGCCTCAAGCCTTTGAGTACATTTCAGTGGGATCAGATCCAATCACCACCTGTTTTGGGGCAGAGCACAGACTTTTGGGCCCATTCATTGGCCACCAACTAAATCAATCAAACTGAGTCATCACTGACACTGACCAAGCAACAATCACCAGTCTAAGTCAGCACAGCCTTCTGGATCCTGCTGCTTGAATTAAAAGTAGAGGTTGCCTACAGGCTGCTTTGCCTTAAAGACATGGGGCGGGATTCTCCGACCCTGCGCCGTGTCAGAGAATCGGCGGCGGGCTGCGCGAATTGCTCAACGTTGCCCTGATGCCGGCATGTGAATAGGCAGCATTGGTGCCAACGAGGTTGGCGCGGCCCAGGTCGCGGGCCGCTCTACCTGGCCGGCCTGCCGATTCTCCAGCCCAAATGGGCTGTGTGGCCACAAGAAAAGAGCTGAGTCCTGCCGGCACCATTCATACCTGCTCTGGGCCGGCGGGTCCTCGGCGTGTAAGGGTTGGGTGTCGGCCTTTGTGGGAGGGAGGCCTCCGACGTGGCCTGGCCCGTGATCGGGGCCCACCAATCGGCTGGCCGGCCTCTGTGGCTGGGGGCCTCCTTTCCTACGCGCCGGCCCCTGTAGTCCTGCGTCATGTTGTGTCAGGGGCGGCGTGTTGAAGGAGGCCACTGCGCATGTGCGCAATGGCACCGGTGCCTCTGCGCATGTCCTCATTGGCACCGGCGCGACTGCGCATGCGCGGATCCCGTGGCGCATAGTTCACGACGGGATCTGCAGCTGGAGCGGCGCGAACGACTCCAGCGCCGTGCTGGCCCCCTGTAGGGGCCAGAATTAGGCGTGGGAGCGGCCCGTTCATGCAGTCATAAAACACGACAGCGTTTATGAAGGTGTGGACACTCTGCCGCAGGATGGGAGAATCCCGCCCACTGATCATACATCCATGCATCAAAAATGTAAAGGCAAAACTAAAAGATTGGGGAAATAAGGAAAGAAACAGGAACAAACAGGAAGGACCCTCACAACTTATAATGAACACATTTTAATACGGATCACGTTACATTTTATATAACAGAGGATAGAGACTTTCTATTATTTGGCTTCAAGTTCACACTATCAGTAAATTTCAAGAATATCAGTAAAATTCAAGCATAGTGTAAGCAAGTAATTAATGAACTTTAATCATTGATATTTTCCTCAATTAAGTGAAGCAGCAGCCTGTTCCTCACAGTTGCAAAAGTGAAAATCTGGACAATTAAATATCAAACAGTGCATCCAGTCTATCCTGTCCTGACATGGTGCTGCCTCTTACACTATATGTCCGCACCCAGCACAATCATGTGTTCTGCTGGGCAAAGCACAGACAAAGCACATTAATTGAATTAGGGAAAAACACCGCGGGGAATTCCTAACTGAATCCCGGAGACAATGAAGCTAGCTGCAAGAGATCGGTATGACAAATGACAATGATGAGTTCCAAATATATCAACTACTTTTATGTAACTTGAGATAGATTCTCGTAACGGTAACTCATCCAGCTCCCCTTTGAAGGTCTGCAGGAAAACAATATATGTAGAAATATGAAGACAATTCCAAGTGGTCAAAACAGCTGCCTTTTCTTATTAGTTCCAGTGTACAGAACACTAAGCGTGGTGCTTGTTTGTATCAAACAGGACTAACCATTTGGGTATTTTCTGGGTTCACTCACCTGTGAGCTCTTGGATCATGCTGAGCCTGGGGACACTTTAGGAAAAGCACCAATATCATCACATTGGGAATGGCTTTCATGGTGTTCAGTTGGAAAGGAGATAAAAAAGTAATATGCTGCCCTGCATTTGCAATGATGATAACGTTGCTACAGATGATAAAGCTCTGTCCTGTTGATCTGGTTCAAGCTAAAGCAATTCTCCTGCATAATTGGTAAACCAGCTTGCCAATGACTACCATTATAGAAAAGGGAGAGAGGCAAACTTAATTCCTTTATTTTTCCTCGCCATCTGTCCATAGCAGAGCTGTTTTCGCTTTTGAAATAGATTGGAACATTTATTTATGGTTAAATCAGAACATTGTTTATTTAGAAATTCACACTCAGGGGATGGCCATCGCAACTGCACACACGTGCACACACACGCAAGCACACACATGCACACGCACATACACATGCAGCAGGGTAGCATGGTGGTTAGCATAAATGCTTCACAGCTCCAGGGTCCCAGGTTCAATTCCCGGCTGGGCCACTGTCTGTGTGGAGTCTGCACGTCCTCCCCCTGTGTGCGTGGGTTTCCTCCGGGTGCTCCGGTTTCCTCCCACAGTCCAAAGATGTGCGGGTTAGGTGGATTGGCCATGCTAAATTGCCCGTAGTGTCCAAAATTGCCCTTAGTGTTGGGTTATGGGGATAGGGTGAGGGTGTGGGCTTGGGTAGGGTGCTCTTTCCAAGAGTCGGTGCAGACACGGTGGGCCGAATGGCCTCCTTCCGCAATGTAAATTCTATGAAAAAAAATTCTATGAAAAAGTAAGGTTAAGGGGGGGTTGTTGGGTTACGGGTATAGGGTGGATACGTGGGTTTGAGTGGGGTGATCATGGCTCGGCACAACATTGAGGGCCGAAGGGCCTGTTCTGTGCTGTACTGTTCTATGTTCTATGAACAGGTGCACGCGCACACACGCACAAACAAAGGGGACAGGAAAGAGAAGAGGCTTTGAAAATTGGAATAACTTGGAACAACAAAAGCAAAGATAGACTTAAGACTTAACATGAATGTTAGGGTCCAGAATTTCAGAATCCTGTGAGGATTACTTCACATAGGGGTTAAATATATGGTGGGTTTAGCCAGCTGAAAGAAGGATTTGCAATTTTCTTCAAATTTGTTCATGACGCAGCAAAATTATATCGGTTTACAGAGTCTTGGCAGCTCTGGAGGTGATAGCAGGAATCTTGCAGAGAACCAGAATTCAAGGCGGTTTAGGAATGAGGCAGTATTTGGTGCCAGCCTGACAGGTTGGATGTCAATACAGACTGCCCAGGGAATCCAGGAATGTAAAAGTAAAACTTTCCAAAGGCCAGAGGACCTTAGATCATTGTGTGTTACCCATTAATGAGTCAATTTCAACTTCCATGTCACTGATCAAAATCCGTTGTTTAACTTTAGGACATAGATGGTGCTATTTGCTGATAGGCCCAATCATATGACATTGTTCCTGCAGGTACCTTCCGTGCCAATATACCTGCCTCTCTGACCTCTTGGAGCTGTGCTACATTACATGAAAGAAAAATAATCATTTTTCATCAGATTGCATCTTGTTATTAGGATTATAAAGCAGATGACTTAGCACTGCCTAATTCTCTTGGGCATGCATAGAGCCTCTTTCGGGACCACCATAGAAACATACAAAATAGGAGCAGGGGTAGGCCATTTGGTCCTTCGAGCCTGCTCTGCTATTTAATAGCATCATGGTTCATCCTTTATATCAATGCCATACATCTGCGTTATCCCCATATTCTTTGATATATTTAGAACATTAAAAGCTATTTCCTTCTGAAAAACATTTGGTGTCTTGACATCACAACCTTCTGCAGTAGAGAATTCCATAGATTCACCACCCTCTGAGTGAAATGGTTTCTCCTCACCTCAGTCCTAAATATCCTATCCCATATCCGGAGACTATGGCTTCTTCTTCTGGACACCCTTAGCCAGGGGAAACAGCATACCTGCATCCCGTCTATCCAGCCCTGTCAGAATGTTATGCGTTTCAATTAGATCCCCTCTCATCCTTCTCAATTTGAGTCAATACAGGCCCAGTCGACTCAATCTCTCCTCATACGACGATTCTGCTATCCCAAGAATCAATCTGGTGAATATTCTCTGCCCTCCCTCTATGGCAAGTTTATTCTTTCTCAGACAAGGAAGCAAAGACTGCACACCTCATTCCAACTGTGATGACCGTCAATTACCACGAGACGAGAATGGTGAAACAATCGAGGCTTTATTGCACAAGATGTTGTGCCTCCCGCAGCTGGACCAGAATGGCTGTAGCACAGCACAGCACAGCACACACTTGTATACGCCGCCTGCTGGGCGGAACAAGCAGGCAGGGATTTACCATCGTACCTGTAATAGACAGGCAGTACCAAAATACATACAATATATCACGAGTGGTGTTCACCACATTCACCCCCTGTTAAAAAAAAGTCCGGCGGGAACGACAAAACATTACCAATAAAGGGAGCGATTCTCCGCTCCCGGGAAAAATCGTGAAGGCCGTCGTGAACTCGGCCGAGTTTCACGACGGCCTCGGAGCCCGCTCCTCTCACCAAATTCACCCACAGCCGGGGGGCTAGGTGCGGCGCTCCGTTATTCTCGGCCTCCGGGCCTTGACGCTTGCGAGAATGACGCGACAACGGCGCCTATGTGACGTCAGCCGCACATGCGCAGGTTGGCCGGCTCCAACCCGCACATGCGTGGCTGACGTCACGACGGCTGACAGCTCGAACCCGCGCATGCGCGGTGGCCGTCTTTCCCCTTAGCCACCCCGCAAGACGTGGCCATTTGATCTTGCGGGGCGGCGGAGGGGAAATAGTGCGTCCGATTGAGACGCCGGCCCGACGATCGGTGGGCACCGATCGCGGGCCTGTCCCCTCCTGAGCACAGTCATGGTGCTCACTCCCCACCAGGCCCCTTACAAGCCCCAAAACGGGCATCTCACGGCGATTTCACGACGGCAGCGACCAGGTGTGGATGCCGCCGTCGTGAAACGGTCACGAACAGCAGGCCACTCGGCCCATCCAGGTCGGAGAATCGCCGGTCGCCGTGAAAAACACGAGCGGTGATTCTTCCGAGCGGGGGGTGGGAGAATCGCGGGGGGCGCCAGGGGGTCATGAAATTAGTCAGGTGGGTGCTCCCGCGATTCTCCCACCCGGCGTGGGGAGCGGAGGGAGACTGCATCTTGGCGCCCGTCGGGGTGTGCCACGTAAGCGTGGAGGAGGTGGGCTTTCCTGACCAAAAGGTCCAATTTATGGCTCCGCAAATGCTTCCGGAGGAGGATGGATCCAGGAACTGTCAGCCATGTTGGGAGCGAGACCCCGGAGGTGGACTGCCTGGGGAAGAGAAACACACATTCGTGAAGGGTGTCATTAGTGGCAGTGCAGAGGAGCGGACGGATGGAGTGGAGTGCGTCAGGGAGGACCTCCTGCCAGCGGGAGACCGGGAAACCTTTAGACAACAGGGCCAGCAGGACGGCCTTCCAGACCGTCCCGTTCTCTCTCTCCACCTGCCCGTTTCCCCGGGGGTTGTAGCTGGTCGTCCTGCTCGAGGCGAGGCCCTTGCTGAGCAGGAACTGACGCAGCTCATCGCTCATGAATGAGGATCCCCGATTGCTGTGGATGTAGATGGGGAAACCGAACAGAGCGAAGGTGCTATGCAAGGCTTTGATTACCGTGGCAGAAGTCATGTCGGGGCACGGGATGGTGAAAGGGAACCGGAAGTACTCGTCAATTATGTTGAGGAAGTACACGTTGCGGTCGGTGGAGGGGAGGGGCCCTTTGAAGTCCAGGCTGAGGCGTTCAAAGGGTCGGGAGGCCTTCACCAGGTGTGCTCAATCTAGCCGGTAGAAGTGCGGCTTGCACTCTGCGCAGACTTGGCAGTCTTTGGTGACAGTCCTGACCTCCTCAATGGAGTAGGGCAGGTTGTGGGCATTGACAAAACGGAAGAACCGGGTGACCCCTGGGTGGCAGAGGTCATAGTGGGGAGCCCGGAGTCGGTCCACTTGTGCGCTGGTACACGTAACACGGGATAGGGCATCAGGGGGCACGTTGAGCTTCCCCGGGCGATACAAGATCTCATAACTATAGGTGGAGAGCTCGATCCTCCACCTCAAGATCTTGTCATTTTTGATCTTGCCCTGCTGTGTATTATTAAACATGAAGGCAACCGACCGTTGGTCAGTGAGGAGAGTGAATCTCTTGCCGGCCAGGTAATGTCTCCAATGTCGCACAGCTTCCACAATAGCTTGGGCCTCCTTTTCGACAGAGAAGTGCCGAATTTAGGAGGCATGGAGGGTGCAGGAAAAGAAGCCTGCATGGTTGAGGGTGGCGGCCAGAGCCACGTCCGTTGCATCGCTCTCCACCTGAAAGGGGAGGGACTCATTGACCGCGTGCATCGTTGCCTTGGTGATGTCCGCCTTGATATGGTTGAAGGCCTGGCGGGCCTCAGCCGTCAGGGGAAAAACTGTGGACTTGATGAGTGGGCGGGCCTTGTCCGCATAATTAGGGACGCACTGGGTGTAATACGAGAAAATCCCCAGGCATTGTTTCAGCGCCTTAGGACAGTGGGGGAGAGGGAGTTCCAGGATGCGGTCGGAGTCGGGCCCTCGGACTCCATTTTCCACTATGTAGCCAAGGATGGCTAAGCGGTTGTAGCAGAACACGCATTTCTCCTTATTGTATGTGAGGTTAAGGAGTTTGGTGGTATGGAGGAATTTTTGGAGGTTTGCGTCATGATCCTGCTGATCGTAGCCGCAGATGGTGAAGTTATCGAGGTACGGGAAGGTGGCCTGCAGTCCGTACCAGTCAACCATTCCGTCCATCTCTTGCTGGAAGACCGAGGCCCCATTGGTGACGCCAAAGGGAACTCTGAGGAAGTGATAGAGGTGGCCATCTGCTTCGAATGCAGTGTATTGGCGGTCCTCCGGGAGGATGGGGAGCTGGTGGTAGGCGGTCTTCAAGTTAATTGTGGAGATGACTCGATACTCGCAATCTGATTGACCATGTCAGGTATGTTGGGAGGGGGTACGGGTTGAGCTGCGTGTACTGGTTGATGGTCTGACTGTAGTCAATGACCATCCTGTGCTTCTCCCCAGTCTTCACTACCACCACTTGAGCTCTCCAGGGGCTGTTACTGGCCTCAATGATCCCCTCCCGCAGAAGCCGTTGGACCTCTGACCTGACAAAGGCCCTGTCCTGGGCACTGCACTGTCTGCTCCTAGTGGCAATGGGTTTGCAGTCCGGGATGAGATTCGCAAACAGTGAAGGTGGATCGACCTTAAGGGTCGTGAGGCCGCAGATGGTGAGGGGGACAGGGGTCCCACGAATTTCAAATTAAGGCTTTGGAGATGGCATTGAAAGTCCAGGACGAGCAACAGGGCAGCACAGAGGTGGGGGAGGAAGTAGACCCTGAAGTTGCTGAACTCAACCACCTGGACGGTGAGGGCCGTGATACAGTACCCCCAGATTTCAACGGAATGGGATCCGGAGGTCAGGGAGATGGGGTGTACTGGGAGGGAGCAGCGCCTTACTGTAGTGGGGTGGATGAAACTCTCTGTGCTCCCGGAGTCAAAGAGGCAGGTCGTCTCGTGCCCATTGATCATCACCGTCGTTGTAGCAGTCGCGAGGTTGCGGGGCCGAGACTGATCTAGGGTGATGGAGACGAGCTGCGGAAGATGTTGGGAGGTCCCGGGCTGATCAACGGTGCCGGAGGTAACAGTAGGTGGCGAACAGCCAGATGACCAGGGGTCCTGAGGCATGGTCCAAGAGGGCGGCGCCCACGGGCCGCACGTGACTTGCGGTGGGGAAGATGGTGGTGCCCATGGGCCGCACGTGGCTTATGGAGGAGAATATGGCGGCGCCCCTGAGTCGCATGTGGGGGGTGTGGAAATGCCGGGCCTGGAAACAGCGGCGACCGACCGGGCCTGGTAAACAGAAACAAATTGTCCTTTCTTCCCAAATCTGTTGCAGGTCATGCTCCGCACCAGGCAACGCTGCCCGGGGTGTCTGCTTTGCCCACAAAAATAACACTTGGGCACCCCAGAGTTGGCTGGCTGTCGCGTGGCGCAGGCTTGCGTTGAACTGGAGTCGGCAGCTGGTGGGGCCCACGAGGGTGCCGCACGGTCGGGGGGGTAGGACTCCAGGTTACGGAGCCCACTTCTAGTGAATTAGCAAGCTGCCTAGTCTCCGCAAGATCGAGTATGCCCCCTTCCAATAGTTGCTGGCAGATGTACGTAGACTTCATACCCGTGACATAAGCGTCTCTAATTAATAGTGCGGTGTGTTGGACTGCCGAAACTGCCATAGTTCCTACCAAGGATCTGTAGGGCCCGCAATAAATTGTCCAGAGTTTCCCCGGGGAGGTGCTGTCTCATGGCCAGGAGGTGCCTGGCGTACACTTGATTCACCAGTTTAACGTAATGACCCTTTAGGAGCGTCATCGCTTTTGAGTAGGTGGGCGCATCGCGGATGAGGGGGAAAATTTCAGGGCTCACCCGCAAGTAGAGGACTTGGAGATTCTGTGGGTCCGGGAGTTCTTCAGTGGCTGCTCTGAGGAAGCCTCCGAAGCAGGCTAGCCAGTGGTCGAAGGTAGACGTGGCGTTGGCTGCATGAGGGCTCAACTGCAGGCGATCAGGCTTGATTAGAAAATCCATCTTTTAAAATCTTGTGCAATAAATTGATGTACCGTCAATTACCACGAGGTGAGAATGGTGGAACAATCGAAGTTTTATTGAACAAGATGTTGTGCCTCCCGCAGCTGGAACCAGAATGGCTGCAGCACAGCACAGCACACACTTTTATACGCCGCCTGCTGGGCGGAGCCAGCAGGCAGGGATTTACCATCGTACCTGTAATATACAGGCAGTGCCGTAATACACACAATATATCACTCGTGGTGTTTACCACAAACTGTAGCCTCAACAAGGCCCTGTACCACTGCAGTAATACATCCTTGCTCCTGTGCTCGAATCCTCTTGGAATGAAGGCCAACATATCATTTGCCTTCCTAACTGATTGCTTTCAGTGACTGGTGTACGAGGACACGGAAATCCCTTTATATGTCAACATTTCCCAATCTTTCACTATTTAGGCCATCCTATGTCATTCTGTTTCTTTATCTGAAGTGGATAACTTCACATTTATCCACGTAATACTGCACCTGCCATGTATTTGCCCACTCGCTCAACTTGCCTAAGTCACCTGGAAGCCTTTTAACATCCTGCTCATAACTCACATTCCCACCAAGTTTTGTGTCGCCAGCAAACTCGGAAAAATGACACGATGAAAACAAAGGATGTTCGAAAAACTAAGCTGGTCTGGCAGCTTCTCTAGGAGAGAAAACAGGGCTCATGTTTCATGTTGGTATGGCTCTTCTTCAGAACTAATGAGATGGAAAAATGTGTTCAATTCAATACTTTATAAGAGGAGGTGAAGGAGCTGGATCTGTTTAGCAGAACTGGACGAAATTGCAACAAAGATGTAGCAAAACTTAAGAAAAAGTGATAAATGGTCTGGTAGGGGATGGGGAGGAAGGGTATTTGCATAGGGCTAAAATATGTTTGGGAAATTTATTTAAAATAATGTTAAGATGGAGGCTAAAATTTGTGATCTCAATGTTGAATCCCGAGGGCTGCAACATGCCTAAGCAAAATCTGAGGTGCTGGTCCTCCAGTTTGCGTTGGGTTTTGCTGAAGCATGACAGCAGGCCAAGGATGGACATGTCGGCATGAGAGCAAGGGGCTGATTTGAAATGGTAAGCAACAGGAAGCTTGGGGTCATGCTTACGGGCTAAGCGAAGGTGTTCTGCAAAGCAGTCACCCAGTTTGCTTTAGTCTCCCCAAAATAGAGGAGACAGCTTTGGGAGCAGTGATGCTAGTGGACTAAATTGAAGGAGGTGCAAGTGAAATGTTTTTTCACCTGAAAGTAGTGTTTGGGAGCTTGAACGGTGAGGCGGGAAGAGGTAAAGAGGCAGTTGTTACACCTTCTATAATTGCAAGATAAGGTGCCATGGGAAGGAGATCAGGAGCTGGATGTGATGGAGGATGGACCATGGTATCAATGAGGGGTCGGTCCCTGTGGTATGCTGATCGGTGGGGGTGGGGGGGGGGGGGGGGGGGGGTGAGGGGAAGATGTGTATCATGGTGGAATCATGCTGGAATTGGCAGAAATAGTGGAGAATGATCCTCTCAATGCAAAGGCTGGTGGTGTGCTGAGAATTTTCCAGCATTCTCTGTTTTGGTTTCAGATTCCAGCATCGGCAGTATTTTGCTTTTAGTTTGAAAATATTTCATTTGGTTCCCTCATCCAATTCATTGATGTATATTCTGAATAGCTGGGTCTCAAGCACTGATCATTACGGACACTAGTCACTGCCTGCCACTTTTAAAAATGCCTATTTAGTCCTTCTTGCTGTTTCCTGATTGTTAACCAATTCTCAATCCATGCCAATATATTTCCCCAATCGCATGCACTTTCATTTTGCACACGAACATCTTATATGAAACTTTATCAAAAGCTGTCTGAAAATCCAAAACACGGGGCGCGATTCTCCGCAAATGCGGAGAGTCGTAAAGGCTGCCGTGAAACTGGCCGTGTTTCACGGCAGCCTCCGCGCCCCCTCCCGGGACCCGATTCTCCTCCCCGGTCGGGGCTAGCAGCGGGGCCCCGTGAACCACGGCATCGCAGGCTTAGCGACCGTCTCTAAGCCCGCGCGCCAAGGGTCACGGCGGCTGACGCGCACAATGACATCAGCCGCGCATGCGCGGATTGGACGGCTCCAACCCGCACATGCGCGGATGACGTCATCACACATATGCGTGAAACCCGCGCATGCGCGGGCCGTCATGCCCCTCAGCCGCCCCGCGGACTGATCCTGCGGGGCGTCGGAGGAACAAAGTGTGCGGGTTTCGGACCCGCTGCCCGCGATTGGTGCCCACCGATCGCAGGCCCATGCCACCCTTGGCACAGCCGTGGTGCGGCCGTGCCAATCGGTGCCATGGTTGTCGGGAACTACACTTTGCGGCCGTTTTCACGAACGGTGAGAGCAGGTGTGTTTGAGTTCGTGAAAATGGCCATAAAGGCCTGGGAACTCGGCCCATCGGATAGGGGAGAATCGCTGTTCACTGTAAAAAAAAAGGCGAGCAGTGATTCGTGTCGTGGGGCGGCCGTGGGGGGGGGGGGGGGGGGGGGGGGGGAGAATAGCGGGAGGTCGGGAAAAATGTCGGGAAGGCCCTCCCGCTATTCTCCGACCCGTCGTGGGGGGCGGAGAATCGCGCCCCACATCCATTGGTTCCCCTTTGTTTAATCTATTAATTATGGCCTCAAAAATTACAGCAGGTTTGTTTCCCTTTTATAAATCCCTCTTGGCTTTTTCTACTCCGGTTGATATTTTCTTCACATCCTGTTAACACATCCTTTGTAATATGATTTCCATCCTCCTGATGTTTGACAAACTGATCTGCATTTTCCTTATTTTCTTCTCCCTCCAGATTTACATAGCGGGGTTACATTTGCCACCCTTCATTCTGCCGGGACTGTTCCAGAATCTACAGAATATTGGAAGATGGCAACAAACCAATCCTTTATTTCCATGGCCACCTCCTTTGGCACCCTGGGATGTAGATTACCAGGCAGAGGAAAAGATCCTTCGGCCCACCAAACCTGCACCGATCCAGATTCCTTATTAGACTTACTACTTATTGCTCAAACAATCTGTGTCCCTCCATTCCCCACCCATTCATGCATTTATCAAGATTCATCTTAAGCGTGGTTATCATGCCTGCTTACACCACCTCCACTGGCAATAACGTTCCAGGCACCCACCGTCGTGAAAACCTTTCCCCGCACATCTCCCCTAAATTTTCCCCCTCTCACTTTGAACCTGTGCCCCTTTGTAATTGAGTCTTCCACCCTGGCAAAAAAGCTTCTGATTATTCACCCTGTCTATTCCTCTCGTAATTTTGTAGATGTCAATCAGGTCTCCCATGAGCCACCATCTTTCCAACAAAAACAATCCGCGTTTATTCAACCTCTCCTCATAGCTAACACCCTCCAGGCCAGGCAACATCCTGGTAAACCTTCTTTGCACTCTCTCCAAAGCATCCACATCCTTCTGATAGTTTGGCCACCCAAACTGCAGGCAATATTTCAAGTGTAGCCTAACTAACGTTTTATACAACTGTAATATGACCTGCAAAATCTTGTGCTCAGTGTTCCAGCCAATGAAGGCAAGCACATATGCCTTCTTGACCACCTGATCCAGCTGCATTGCCACTTTCATGGAACTATGGACCTGAACGGCCAGATCCCTCTTTATGTCAATGCTCCTAAGGGTTCTGCCATTTACTGTATAATTCACACCAGCATCTGATCTTCCAAAATGTATCACCTCACATTAGTCTGGGTTCAAATCTATCTGCCATTTTTCTGCCAACTCTGCAATCTATCTATATTCTGCTGTACTCTCTGACAGTCCCTTCACTATCTGCAACTCCACCTATCTTAGTGTCATCTGAAAACTTGCGAAACAGACCATCTACATTTTCCTCAAGTTCATTTATTCCAAACATATTGCAAACAACAGTGGTCCCAGCACTGATCCCTGTGGAAAACCACTAGTTACAGATTTCCATTAAAAACTCTCTTTCACTATCACTCTCTGTCTCCTCTTGTCAAGCCAGTTCTTCATCCATTTAGCTAGCAAACCGCGAATCCCATGCAACTTTACCTTTTATACTAGCCTGCCATGAGGGATCTTATCAAATACCTTACTAAAGTCCATATAGACGACATCCACAACCCTTCCCTCATCAATTAATTTTGTCATCTCCTCAAAAAACTCTATCAAGTTGGTAAGACATGACCTTCCCCGCACAAAACCATGTTGCTATCACCAACAAGTCCATTCTCTTCCAAATGTGACTAAAACCCGCCCCTCGGTAGCTTCTCAAGCAGCTTCCCCATCACTGGCATCAGGCTCACCGGCCTATAAATACCTGGATGATCCCTGCTTCCCTTCTTAAACAAAGGGACAACATTGGTTATTTTCCAGTCCTCTGGAACCTTGCCCGTGGTCAAAGATGATGCAAAGATATCTATTAAGGCCCCAGCTATTTCCTCTCTTCCTCCCACAGTAGTCTAGGATATAATCTATCTGACCCAGGGGACGTGTTACCTTAAAGCATTTTAAGATATCCAAAACTTCCTCCTTCATTATGCTGACATATCCTAGAGTATTCACACACCCATTCCGAACTGCAACATCCATCATGTCCTTTTCCTTGGTGAATACCAATGCAAAGTACTCATTAAGGATCTCACCCACTGACACTTCATGGCCTCTTTTAGCTGTCCCAACTCTCCATTTGAGTTTGTTCCTACTTTCCCTATATTCTTCAAAAGCTTTGTCTGTTTTCAGTTGCGTAGACCTTATGAATGTTTTTCTTTATTCATGAAGCTCACAATTTCCAGTCATCCATGGTTTCCTAATCCTGCCATTTCTGTCCTTCATTTTCACATGGTGCCTGTCCTGCACTCTCATCAACTGGGGTTTAAAAGACTCCCACATATCAAATGTGGATTTACCCTTGGCCGATCCCAATCCACATTCTCCAGTTCTAGCCAAATTCTGTTGTAGTTAGCTTTCCACCAATTTAGCACCCTTACCCGAGGACCACTGCTGTCCTTATCCATGAGTTTTCAAAAACGTATGGAATTATGATCACTATTTCCAAAATGTTCCCTGACTGAAACTTTGGTCACCTAGCTGGGCTCATTCCCCAATACTAGGTCCAGTAAGGCTCCTTTCCTAGTTGGACTATCAACATTCTGTTTCAAAAACCCTCTTGGGCACACCTAACAAATTGTTCTCCATCCATACCTCTGGCACTAATTGAGTCCCAGTCAATATGGTGAAAATCACCCACCACAACAACCCTGCTACTTTCAAATATTTCCAGAATCTGACTACGTGTTTGTTATTCTGTACCTCGCTGGCTGTTGGGAGGCTTACAATGCAACCTCAACATTGTGATTGCAGCCTTTTTATTCATCTATTTGTGAAAGTGCTACCCATAATGCTTCACTGCAGGATTCCTCCAAGATGTCCTCCCTCATCACAGCTGTCCTATGTTCCCTAACCAGTAATGCAACTCCCCCACCCTTTCAGCTACCCCCTCTGTCTCGTCGAAAACATTGATATCCTGGAATGTTAAGCTGCCAGTCCTGTTCCTCCTTTAACCATGGCTCTGTAATAGCAACAATATCATAATTCCCCACATTAATCCAAGCTCTAAGTTCATCTATCTTACCTGTTATACTTCTTGGTTTGAGGCAAAAACATTCCAGACCCACTGAGATCAACTACTTCCCTCTGCCTGCTTTCCCTCTTTGCTACATTTGGCTTACTTTCAAGCTCCTCTGCAGTCTCGACACTTACTACCCTGCAGCTCCGGTTACCGCATGCCCGCCATACTAGTTTAATCCTCCCAAACCACATTAACAAAGATCTCTCCTTGGATATTAGTGCTCCTCCAGTTTAGGTGCAACCAATCCTGCTTGAGTAGGTCACACCATCTCTCGAAGACATCCCAATGATCCAATGATCCAATACTTGAATTTAATACCAGCCGTAATTTATTTTGTTAGCCATGGTTGTGGAACACTTACCTTGTGTTTTTGCACCAGAAAATAATGTATAACTGTCACAATGCATACATTCATTCCTTAAATTTTCCCCATCGCTTGTCCATGTTTAATAAATGTCCCCAGTCTATCTCAGCCAACTTAAAACTCATCTGAACATAGCTTCTTTTGTTTAGATACAGGACCCTACTTTCAGATGGTGCTTCTTCACCTACTGTCCCAATGGAAAATTCCATAGAATCCACAGAATCCCTATAGTACAGAAGGAGGCCATTCGGCCCATCGAATATTCACCAACCCTCCAAAAGAGAACGCTACCCCAGGCCCACTCCCTAGCCTTATCCCCGTGACCTTGCGTATTGATCATGGCCTATCCATCTAGCCTGCACAACTTTGAACACAAAGTGGGAATTTAGCTTGGCTAATTCACCTAACGTGCACCCGGAATAAACCCACACAGACACAGGGAAAATGTGCTAAGTCCGCACAGTCACCCAAAGCTGAATTGAATCCAGGTCCCTGTCGCTGAGAGGAGGCAATGCGAACCACTGTGCCACCATGCCACTATGCGGTCCTTAGTCTGCGGTCACAATAGGCCATAAGACCAGAGACCATAAGATAAGAGAGCAGAAGTTGTTCATTCAGTCCACTTAGTTACCTATGCCATTCAATGAGATCATGACACTTTCCTTCCTTATTTATATAACCCTTAATTCCCTTACTGATTTAAAACCTGTCTATCTCAGCCTTAAACATACTGAATGACCCAACCGCTCTAGCTCTCTGCGGTAATGAATTCCACAGATTCACTACCCTCTGAGAAAAGAAATTCCTCCTCTACTCTGTCTGCAATGGGTGACCCCTTATTGTGAGATTATGCCCTCTGGCCCTAACCTCTCCCACAAGGGAAACAATCTCTCAGCATCCACCCTGAGAATCATATATGTCTCAAGAAGTTCACCTCTAATTCTTCTAAACTCCAGTGACTCCAGGCCCAACTTACTCAACTACTCCTGAGAAGAAAATCCTCCATATCTGGGATCAACCGAGTGAACATTCTCAGGACTGCCTCCAATGTCAGTACATCTTGCCAAAATTGTTAACTGTATTCCAGGCATTGTCTAACTAGTGCCTTGTATAATTTTAGCTACACTCCATTCAGTTTGAAGTAAAAACCAACATTTCAATTGCCTTCCGTATTACCTGCTGAACTTGCATGCTAACTTTTTAGGATCTATGCACGTGCCCCCCCCCCCCCCCCCCCCCCCCCCCCCCCCCCCCCCCCCCCCCCCCCCCACATCTCTCTGTGCTGAAGATTTCTGCAATCTTTCTCCATTTAAATAATATTCAGCTCCCTTATTCGTCCTACCAAAGTGCATAACCATGCATTTTCCACCATTACATTTCACTTTCCAAATTTATACCCACTCACTTAACATGTCTATATCCGTCTGTAAATTCTTTGTGTCATCCTCACTACTTACCTTTCCATCTATTTTTGTGTCATCTGCAAACGTGGCAATAGTACATTCATTTTCCTTGTCCAAGTCATGAATGTATATTGTCAATAATTGTGGCCCGAGCACCGAGTCGTGTGGCATTCCAGTAGTTACAGGTTGCCATTCTTAAAATGCCCATCTTATCCCAACTCTCTTTCTTCTATCAGTTAGCCAATTATCTATCCGTATAATGTAGTATCCCCAAACACCATGGGCTCTTATCTTAAAAAGTAGCCTTTTGTGCGGTAATTTATTGAACGCTTTTTGAAAATCCAAGAATATAACTGTTGCATTCTCCATTCTGCTTTACCTGGATGGCTCAGATGCATAGTGCTGAATAAAGAACACAAAGCTTTGTTAACGTACAAAACCATAAATTTATTACACTACTAACTAAGACATATTTACATTCCTAAAGTGGAAGTTTATTGTATAAAACTATGCTATCTCTAATTTACTGAACTCTCAAGTATACAATTGCTCTCTATGCTTGACATTCTTCCAGCTCTCTCCTAATCACCTTTTAATCCCAGAATCCTCTAGTCACATGACATGTATGACTGTTCTGTGGTTCCCTCCAGTGGTATGAATCATTATCATTAACTTCTTAACTCTTTGCATCCCAGTCAATATACATATCATTACAATAACAACTACTCGTTCTCCTTTATCCACTTTGCTCCTCACCACATTAAAGAATTCTAATAAATTTATTAGGCATGACTTCCCCTACATGAAAGCATTTTGATTTTGCTTGATTATATTATGATTTTTAAATACTCCACAATGACATCCTTTTTATTGGACACTAACACAATGACAGATGTTAAGCTAACTGTGTTTTTTTGTCTTCCTCCATTTTTGAATAAAAGCAGTTGCCCAGTCCTACATAAGAACATAAGAACATAAGAACTATGAGCAGGAGTAGGCCATCTGGCCCCTCGAGCCTGCTCCGCCATTCAAAGAGATCATGGCTGATCTTTTGTGGACTCAGCTACACTTTCCGGCCCGAACACCATAACCCTTAATCCCTTTTTTCTTCAAAAAACTATCTATCTTTACCTTAAAAACATTGAATGAAGGAGTCTCAACTGCTTCACTGGGCAAGGAATTCCATAGATTCACAACCCTTTGGGTGAAGAAGTTCCTCCTAAACTCAGTCCTAAATCTACTTCCCCTTATTTTGAGGCTATGCCCCCAGTTCTGCTTTCACCCGCCAGTGGAAACAACCTGCCCACATCTATCCTATCTATTCCCTTCATAATTTTAGATGTTTCGATAAGATCCCCCCTCATCCTTCTAAATTCCAACGAGCACAGTCCCAGTCTACTCAACCTCTACTCGTAATCCAACCCCTTCAGCTCTGGGATTAACCTCGTGAATTTCCTCTGCACACCCTCCAGTGCCAGTACGTCCTTTCTCAAGTAAGGAGACCAAAACTGAACACAATACTCCAGGTGTGGCCTCACTAACACCTTATACAATTGCAGCATTACCTCCCTCATCTTAAACTCCATCCCTCTAGCAATGAAGGACAAAATTCCATTTGCCTTCTTAATCACCTGTTGCACCTGTAAACCAACTTTCTGTGACTCATGCACGAGCACACCCAGGTCTCTCTGCACAGCAGCATGCTCTAATATTTTACTGTTTAAATAATAATCCCGTTTGCTGTTATTCCTACCAAAATGGATAACCTCACATTTGTCAACATTGTATTCCATTTGCCAGACCCTAGCCCATTCACTTAACCTATCCAAATCCCTCTGCAGACTTCCAGTATCCTCTGCACTTTTCACTTTACCACTCATCTTAGTGTCATCTGCAAACTTGGACACATTGCCCTTGGTCCCCAACTCCAAATCATCTATGTAGATTGTGAACAATTGTGGGCCCAACACAGATCCCTGAGGGACACCACTATCTACTGATTGCCAACCAGAGAAGCACCCATTAATCCCCACTCTTTGCTTTCTATTAATTAACCAATCCTCTATCCAAGCTACTACTTTACCCTTAATGCCATGCATCTTTATCTTATGCAGCAGCCTTTTGTGTGGCACCTTGTCAAAAGCTTTCTGGAAATCCAGATATACCACATCCATTGGCTCCCCGTTATCCACTGCACTGGTAATGTCCTCAAAAAATTCCACTAATTTAGTTAGGCACGACCTGCCCTTTACGAACCCATGCTGCGTCTGCCCAATGTGACAATTTCTATCCAGGTGCCTCACTATTTCTTCCTTGATGATAGATTCCAGCACCTTCCCTATTACCGAAGTTAAGCTCACTGGCCTATAATTTCCTGCTCTCTGCCTACCTCCTTTTTTAAACAGTGGTGTCACGTTTGCTAATTTCCAATCCACCGGGACCACCCCTGAGTCTAGTGAATTTTGGTAAATCATCATTAGTGCATCTGTAATTTCCCTAGCCTCTGGTACTTTTCCAGAATTTGAGAAATCTTGGAAAAGGGTGTATCCATTACCTCTGCAGCTGCTTTCTTCAATATCCTCAGGTGCAAACCATCAGATTCAGGGGATTAATTGGCCTTTAGCCCCATTAGTTTGCATTGTATATTTTCTTTAGTGATAGTTATTGTGCAGGATTCTCTGATCCTGAGGCTAAGTGTTGACGCCGTCGTGAACACCGTCGCATTTCTCGACGGTGTCAACATGGCCTCAGGAGCAGCAATTCTGCACGGAACTGGAGCAACCCACACAGCTCCAGCTGCCGATCCCTGGCGTCAGATGGGCGCCGCGGGCCTGGGCATGCGCAGTGGGACCGGCATCATTGCCGCGCATGCACAGTGGCTCCCTTCTCTGCGCCGGCCCCAGTATCCCTATGCCATGTTGCATCAGGGCCGGCAACAAAAGGGGCCCCCAGCCCGAGAGGCCGGCGCCCCGATCGTTAGGCCTCAATCACGGGCCAGGCCACAGCGCAGGACCCACCGGCGCTGGACCCCCTCTCTTCCCCCCCCCCCCCCCAACCAGGCTGCCCCTAGATGCATCCACGCCAAAAGTCCCGCCGGCTAAGAACGGGTGTGAACGGTGCCGGCAGGTCTCGGCTTTTTTAGTGTGGCCGCTTGGCCCATCCCAGACCAACAATCGCCGGGGAGGCCCCACAGAGCAGCCCACGACCGGCGTCTCGTTGACCGCGCCGGCGCCAATGGCGGCAGTTCTCTGCTCTCCGGAGAATCAGCGCACCTGCGGCAGGGCGGCGTGGCGCGATTCATGCTGGCCACGGCAATTCTCCGGCCCGGCCCTGGGGTGAGAGAATCCCACTGACTCTATATATTATCTCCCCCTTGATTCGTCAGTATTTTTTGGAATGTTATTAGTGTTTTCCACTGTGAAGACTGGCGGAAAGCATTTATTTAACTCCTCTGCCATTTCTGATTCCCCATTATTCCCCAGTCTGGGAATGGTGCCCTGTCGCAGTTAATGTCACAGTGAAGAAGTCTGGGAATGGTGTCCTGCTGCAGTCAGCATCGCAGTGAAGCAATCGGGGAACGGTGTCTTGCTGCAGTTAGCGTCACAGTGAAGCAATCGGGGAATGGCGTCTTGCTACAGTTAGCGTCACAGTGAAGCAATCGGGGAACGGCGTCTTGCTGCAGTTAGCGTCACAGTGAAGCAATCGGGGAACGGCGTCTTGCTACAGTTAGCATCACAGTGAAGCAATCAGGGAACGGTGTCTTGCTGCAGTCAGCATCGCAGTGAAGCAATCAGGGAACGGTGCCCTGCTGCAGTTAGCGTCACAGTGAAGCAATCGGGGAACGGTGTCTTGCTGCAGTTAGCGTCACAGTGAAGCAATCGGGGAACGGTGCCCTGCTACAGTTAGCGTCACAGTGAAGCAATCAGGGAACGGGATCTTGCTGCAGTTAGCGTCACAGTGAAGCAATCGGGGAACGGTGTCCTGCTGCAGTTAGCGTCACAGTGAAGCAATCGGGGAATGGCGTCTTGCTACAGTTAGCGTCACAGTGAAGCAATCGGGGAACGGTGTCTTGCTACAGTTAGCGTCACAGTGAAGCAATCGGGGAACGGGATCTTGCTGCAGTTAGCGTCACAGTGAAGCAATCAGGGAACGTTGTCTTGCTGCAGTTAGCGTCACAGTGAAGCAATCGGGGAACGGCGTCTTGCTACAGTTAGCGTCACAGTGAAGCAATCGGGGAACGGGATCTTGCTGCAGTTAGCGTCACAGTGAAGCAATCGGGGAACGGTGCCCTGCTACAGTTAGCGTCACAGTGAAGCAATCAGGGAACGGGATCTTGCTGCAGTTAGCGTCACAGTGAAGCAATCGGGGAACGGTGCCCTGCTGCAGTTAGCGTCACAGTGAAGCAATCGGGGAATGGCGTCTTGCTACAGTTAGCGTCACAGTGAAGCAATCGGGGAACGGGATCTTGCTGCAGTTAGCGTCACAGTGAAGCAATCAGGGAACGGTGTCTTGCTGCAGTTAGCGTCACAGTGAAGCAATCGGGGAACGGCGTCTTGCTACAGTTAGCGTCACAGTGAAGCAATCGGGGAACGGGATCTTGCTGCAGTTAGCGTCACAGTGAAGCAATCAGGGAACGGTGTCTTGCTGCAGTTAGCGTCACAGTGAAGCAATCGGGGAACGGCGTCTTGCTACAGTTAGCATCACAGTGAAGCAATCGGGGAACGGCATCTTGCTGCAGTTAGCGTCACAGTGAAGCAATCGGGGAACGGCATCTTGCTGCAGTTAGCGTCACAGTGAAGCAATCGGGGAACGGTGCCCTGCTGCAGTTAGCGTCACAGTGAAGCAATCGGGGAACGGCGTCTTGCTACAGTTAGCATCACAGTGAAGCAATCGGGGAACGGTGTCTTGCTACAGTTAGCGTCACAGTGAAGCAATCGGGGAACGGGATCTTGCTGCAGTTAGCGTCACAGTGAAGCAATCGGGGAACGGCGTCTTGCTACAGTTAGCGTCACAGTGAAGCAATCGGGGAACGGCATCTTGCTGCAGTTAGCGTCACAGTGAAGCAATCGGGGAACGGCGTCTTGCTACAGTTAGCGTCACAGTGAAGAAATCGGGGAACGGCGTCTTGCTACAGTTAGCGTCACAGTGAAGCAATCGGGGAACGGCATCTTGCTACAGTTAGCGTCACAGTGAAGCAATCGGGGAACGGTGCCCTGCTGCAGTTAGCGTCACAGTGAAGCAATCGGGGAACGGGATCTTGCTGCAGTTAGCGTCACAGTGAAGCAATCGGGGAACGGCGTCTTGCTACAGTTAGCATCACAGTGAAGCAATCGGGGAACGGTGTCTTGCTACAGTTAGCGTCACAGTGAAGCAATCGGGGAACGGTGTCCTGCTACAGTTAGCGTCACAGTGAAGCAATCGGGGAACGGGATCTTGCTGCAGTTAGCGTCACAGTGAAGCAATCGGGGAACGGCGTCTTGCTACAGTTAGCGTCACAGTGAAGCAATCAGGGAACGGGATCTTGCTGCAGTTAGCGTCACAGTGAAGCAATCGGGGAACGGTGTCTTGCTGCAGTTAGCGTCACAGTGAAGCAATCGGGGAACGGTGTCTTGCTGCAGTTAGCGTCACAGTGAAGCAATCGGGGAACGGTGTCCTGCTGCAGTTAGCGTCACAGTGAAGCAATCGGGGAACGGTGTCTTGCTACAGTTAGCGTCACAGTGAAGCAATCGGGGAACGGGATCTTGCTGCAGTTAGCGTCACAGTGAAGCAATCAGGGAACGGTGTCTTGCTGCAGTCAGCATCGCAGTGAAGCAATCAGGGAACGGTGTCTTGCTACAGTTAGCGTCACAGTGAAGCAATCGGGGAACGGGATCTTGCTGCAGTTAGCGTCACAGTGAAGCAATCAGGGAACGGTGCCCTGCTGCAGTTAGCGTCACAGTGAAGCAATCGGGGAACGGCGTCTTGCTACAGTTAGCATCACAGTGAAGCAATCGGGGAACGGCATCTTGCTGCAGTTAGCGTCACAGTGAAGCAATCGGGGAACGGCATCTTGCTGCAGTTAGCGTCACAGTGAAGCAATCGGGGAACGGCATCTTGCTGCAGTTAGCGTCACAGTGAAGCAATCAGGGAACGGTGTCTTGCTGCAGTTAGCGTCACAGTGAAGCAATCGGGGAACGGCATCTTGCTGCAGTTAGCGTCACAGTGAAGCAATCGGGGAACGGGAACTTGCTGCAGTTAGCGTCACAGTGAAGCAATCAGGGAACGGTGTCTTGCTGCAGTTAGCATCACAGTGAAGCAATCGGGGAACGGCGTCTTGCTACAGTTAGCATCACAGTGAAGCAATCGGGGAACGGCATCTTGCTGCAGTTAGCGTCACAGTGAAGCAATCGGGGAACGGCATCTTGCTGCAGTTAGCGTCACAGTGAAGCAATCGGGGAACGGCATCTTGCTGCAGTTAGCGTCACAGTGAAGCAATCGGGGAACGGCATCTTGCTGCAGTTAGCGTCACAGTGAAGCAATCGGGGAACGGCATCTTGCTGCAGTTAGCGTCACAGTGAAGCAATCGGGGAATGGCGTCTTGCTACAGTTAGCGTCACAGTGAAGCAATCGGGGAACGGTGCCCTGCTACAGTTAGCGTCACAGTGAAGCAATCGGGGAACGGGATCTTGCTGCAGTTAGCGTCACAGTGAAGCAATCAGGGAACGGTGTCTTGCTGCAGTCAGCATCGCAGTGAAGCAATCAGGGAACGGTGTCTTGCTACAGTTAGCGTCACAGTGAAGCAATCGGGGAACGGGATCTTGCTGCAGTTAGCGTCACAGTGAAGCAATCAGGGAACGGTGTCTTGCTGCAGTTAGCGTCACAGTGAAGCAATCGGGGAACGGCGTCTTGCTACAGTTAGCATCACAGTGAAGCAATCGGGGAACGGCATCTTGCTGCAGTTAGCGTCACAGTGAAGCAATCGGGGAACGGCATCTTGCTGCAGTTAGCGTCACAGTGAAGCAATCGGGGAACGGTGCCCTGCTGCAGTTAGCGTCACAGTGAAGCAATCGGGGAACGGCGTCTTGCTACAGTTAGCATCACATTGAAGCAATCGGGGAACGGTGTCTTGCTACAGTTAGCGTCACAGTGAAGCAATCGGGGAACGGGATCTTGCTGCAGTTAGCGTCACAGTGAAGCAATCGGGGAACGGCGTCTTGCTACAGTTAGCGTCACAGTGAAGCAATCGGGGAACGGCATCTTGCTGCAGTTAGCGTCACAGTGAAGCAATCGGGGAACGGCGTCTTGCTACAGTTAGCGTCACAGTGAAGCAATCGGGGAACGGCGTCTTGCTACAGTTAGCGTCACAGTGAAGCAATCGGGGAACGGTGCCCTGCTGCAGTTAGCGTCACAGTGAAGCAATCGGGGAACGGGATCTTGCTGCAGTTAGCGTCACAGTGAAGCAATCGGGGAACGGCGTCTTGCTACATTTAGCATCACAGTGAAGCAATCGGGGAACGGTGTCTTGCTACAGTTAGCGTCACAGTGAAGCAATCGGGGAACGGTGTCCTGCTACAGTTAGCGTCACAGTGAAGCAATCGGGGAACGGGATCTTGCTGCAGTTAGCGTCACAGTGAAGCAATCGGGGAACGGCGTCTTGCTACAGTTAGCGTCACAGTGAAGCAATCAGGGAACGGGATCTTGCTGCAGTTAGCGTCACAGTGAAGCAATCGGGGAACGGTGTCCTGCTGCAGTTAGCGTCACAGTGAAGCAATCGGGGAATGGCGTCTTGCTACAGTTAGCGTCACAGTGAAGCAATCGGGGAACGGTGTCCTGCTGCAGTTAGCGTCACAGTGAAGCAATCGGGGAATGGCGTCTTGCTACAGTTAGCGTCACAGTGAAGCAATCGGGGAACGGTGTCCTGCTGCAGTTAGCGTCACAGTGAAGCAATCGGGGAACGGTGTCTTGCTGCAGTTAGCGTCACAGTGAAGCAATCGGGGAACGGTGTCTTGCTGCAGTTAGCGTCACAGTGAAGCAATCGGGGAACGGTGTCTTGCTGCAGTTAGCGTCACAGTGAAGCAATCGGGGAACGGTGTCCTGCTGCAGTTAGCGTCACAGTGAAGCAATCGGGGAACGGTGTCTTGCTACAGTTAGCGTCACAGTGAAGCAATCGGGGAACGGGATCTTGCTGCAGTTAGCGTCACAGTGAAGCAATCAGGGAACGGTGTCTTGCTGCAGTCAGCATCGCAGTGAAGCAATCAGGGAACGGTGTCTTGCTACAGTTAGCGTCACAGTGAAGCAATCGGGGAACGGGATCTTGCTGCAGTTAGCGTCACAGTGAAGCAATCAGGGAACGGTGCCCTGCTGCAGTTAGCGTCACAGTGAAGCAATCGGGGAACGGCGTCTTGCTACAGTTAGCATCACAGTGAAGCAATCGGGGAACGGCATCTTGCTGCAGTTAGCGTCACAGTGAAGCAATCGGGGAACGGCATCTTGCTGCAGTTAGCGTCACAGTGAAGCAATCGGGGAACGGCATCTTGCTGCAGTTAGCGTCACAGTGAAGCAATCAGGGAACGGTGTCTTGCTGCAGTTAGCGTCACAGTGAAGCAATCGGGGAACGGCGTCTTGCTACAGTTAGCGTCACAGTGAAGCAATCGGGGAACGGGATCTTGCTGCAGTTAGCGTCACAGTGAAGCAATCAGGGAACGGTGTCTTGCTGCAGTTAGCGTCACAGTGAAGCAATCGGGGAACGGCGTCTTGCTACAGTTAGCATCACAGTGAAGCAATCGGGGAACGGCATCTTGCTGCAGTTAGCGTCACAGTGAAGCAATCGGGGAACGGCATCTTGCTGCAGTTAGCGTCACAGTGAAGCAATCGGGGAACGGCATCTTGCTGCAGTTAGCGTCACAGTGAAGCAATCGGGGAACGGCATCTTGCTGCAGTTAGCGTCACAGTGAAGCAATCGGGGAACGGTGTCTTGCTGCAGTTAGCGTCACAGTGAAGCAATCGGGGAATGGCGTCTTGCTACAGTTGGCGTCACAGTGAAGCAATCGGGGAACGGTGCCCTGCTACAGTTAGCGTCACAGTGAAGCAATCGGGGAACGGGATCTTGCTGCAGTTAGCGTCACAGTGAAGCAATCAGGGAACGGTGTCTTGCTGCAGTCAGCATCGCAGTGAAGCAATCAGGGAACGGTGTCTTGCTACAGTTAGCGTCACAGTGAAGCAATCGGGGAACGGGATCTTGCTGCAGTTAGCGTCACAGTGAAGCAATCAGGGAACGGTGCCCTGCTGCAGTTAGCGTCACAGTGAAGCAATCGGGGAACGGCGTCTTGCTACAGTTAGCATCACAGTGAAGCAATCGGGGAACGGGATCTTGCTGCAGTTAGCGTCACAGTGAAGCAATCGGGGAACGGTGCCCTGCTGCAGTTAGCGTCACAGTGAAGCAATCTGGGAACGGCGTCTTGCTGCAGTTAGCGTCACAGTGAAGCAGTCTGGGAATGGTGTCCTGCTGCAGTTACCGTTACAGTGAAGCAGCTGGGAATGGTGTCTTTCTGCAGTTACCGTTACAGTGAAGCAGTCTGGGAACGGTGCCCTGCTGCAGTTAGCGTCACAGTGAAGCAGTCTGGGAATGGTGTCCTGCTGCAGTTACCGTTACAGTGAAGCAATCAGGGAACGGCATCTTGCTGCAGTTAGCGTTACAGTGAAGCAGCTGGGAATGGTGTCCTGCTGCAGTTAGCGTTACAGTGAAGCAGCTGGGAATGGTGTCTTGCTGCAGTTACCGTTACAGTGAAGCAGCTGGGAATGGTGCCCTGCTGCAGTTAGCGTCACAGTGAAGCAGCTGGGAATGGTGTCCTGCTGCAGTTACCGTTACAGTGAAGCAGCTGGGAATGGTGTCCTGCTGCAGTTAGCGTCACAGTGAAGCAGCTGGGAAAGGTGCCCTGCTGCAGTTAGCGTTACAGTGAAGCAGCTGGGAATGGTGCCCTGCTGCAGTTAGCGTCACAGTGAAGCAGTCTGGGAATGGCGTCCTGCTGCAGTTAGCGTCACAGTGAAGCAGCTGGGAATGGTGTCTTTCTGCAGTTACCGTTACAGTGAAGCAGTCTGGGAATGGTGTCTTTCTGCAGTTACCGTTACAGTGAAGCAGTCTGGGAATGGTATCATGTTGCCATCAGCATCACAGTGAAGCAGTCTGGGAATGGTATCATGTTGCCATCAGCATCATAGTGAAACAGTCTGGGAATGGTGCCCTGCTGCAGTTAGCGTTACAGTGAAGCAGTCTGGGAATGGTGTCCTGTTGCCATCAGCATCATAGTGAAGCAGTCTGGGAATGGTGTCCTGTTGCCATCAGCATCATAGTGAAGCAGTCTGGGAATGGTGTCCTGTTGCCATCAGCATCATAGTGAAGCAGTCTGGGAATGGTGTCCTGTTGCCATCAGCATCATAGTGAAGCAGTCTGGGAATGGTGTCCTGTTGCCATCAGCATCATAGTGAAGCAGTCTGGGAATGGTGTCCTGATGCCATCAGCATCATAGTGAAGCAGTCTGGGAATGGTGTCCTGTTGCCATCAGCATCATAGCGAAGCAGTCTGGGAATGGTATCCTGTTGCCATCAGCGCTGTAGTGCAGGAACAGACGGTAGTGTTCCAAGATGACATCTCAGTTTAGTAAGTGACATGGGACTAATGGGAGCAGATGATGGTGAGTAAGTCCTGGTGGCTATTTTCAAACTATATTAACTTGTAAGTCATTGTATAAGTAAGGGTAGGGATTTATTTTTCATTTTTTGAAAAGTCATCTAAAGTTTCAAATTGAAAGGGTTATAGCAGGAGAGCTCAAAGTTATGGTACTCTCCTACTGCTCTCTGTGGAAAGCTGTGCACATTTCCAGCATGTGTGCAGGCAGCGTGCCCAGTTGCAGCTCCTGGAAACTCGAGTTTCAGAGCTGGAACAGCAGTTGCGATCACTATGGAGTATCCGTAAGTCTGAGAGCATTGTGGATAACATGTTTAGGGAGGTGGTCACATCGCAACTTCAGGGACTTGTGGAAGGAAGGGAATACCACAAGTGAACCTTGCCATCGGTATTTCCTCCTGGCAGAGGTGGAGCATCACGGAAGGCCTGGAAAATGTCGGGTCGGACATGTTAATGGGACCTCACCTCTCAGTACCCTCTGAACCCAGCCGATGCATCTACAGGATGGCCGTGCTCCAGCACAACCAATGCCATCATATTGGCTGGGATGAGAGTTGGCATGCATTGGAATTGTGTGAGTTCTATGTGGCACCGGTGCTAGCCTATTAACGGGACCTGAATCATTTCTTGACTGGCAACGCTTTCATCCATGTAAAACATTCGCAATTCAGTCTCGGCGTCAGCTCTTAGTCTCTCAAATGGAGAATTCACCCCAATACCTTGGACGGGGCATCGAATGAAGGTTAGGATTTAAAAAGGGCAGCTACATTGCGAAGTGCTTTTTATAGACCCCCAGATAGTCAACGGAAAATTGAGGAGCAAACATGTGCGCAATTCACGGAACTGTATGAAAATAATAACAATAGGGCAATTATGTTAGGTGATTTCAACTTCCCCAACATTAATTGGAATAGTCACAGTGTTCAGGACTTAGATGAAGTGGATTTCTTAAAATGTGTGCAAGAGAGCCTTGAAGGTCAATTTGTTAATACAAAGGGCGGAGCAGGCCTGGTTCTAATTCCGGGGAATGAAGGCAGACAGGTGGTTGAGGTGGTGGGGGGGAGCATTTTAGTGATTGTAATGATATGTATAATCTAAGGAGTGCAAAGGGTTAACAAGATGATGTTCATGAACCTCATAACTAGATGGCCTCACTGAGTAGTCTTCTAAAGTCTGTGTCTCTAAGCATTCTGGGAGAAGGTTAAGGAGAAGGATAGTGAGAGGTTGAGATGAATTCTCCAGTCAGCGACGCTGAAATCGTGTTTGACAACAGGTCGAAGAATCCAATTTCCCGACAGAATTGCTGCTTCCGCGATGCTCTTTTCACTCAGAGTACGCCGCGCCACATATCCACGGCCTCAGGTCATTGCCTTAGACCCGCCCCCTGATGCTCTGTCCCCGACCGCCCTAGTTCCTGACGGCGTGGCTCTCTCATGGTGTCACCCGTCGGGAACTCGCCGTGGCAGCTGCGGACTCAGTCCAGTGCCGCCATAGTCGAGGGAGGGCCAATCCGCAGGTAGGGGTTGACATATTCAGGCTGGGGGACATATTCACTGTGGTGGGGCGGTCAGGGGTGCGTGAGCCGGCCAAAGGGGTAGACTATTTCACGGGGCATGTCCGCGAGCAGCATCCACCTGAAGCTGTGTTCGCGTGCGGGCACGGGCTTGGTAATTCTCCGGGGTGTATCAGCAGCTAGTGCCGGGTGCTCAACACTGCCTTGCTGCAAGACCCTAGCAAAACGGGGAATTAGTGGCCGTTTTACGCCAGTTTTCCATCACCGTTCCCACACCGGCATGGGGACATTGTCTCCAAATTGGAGAATCCAGCTCAGAGTGTTAGTTGTATTTGAAAGAAATTATGGATTACTGTAGCATAGATTTAATACTGTTGTTTTATTAGCTATTACTTAGTAGAGTGTGCGAGCTATTTAATGTATTGTAACCTGGATTGTAGTTTTGGGATACGGAAGATTGAGGGTATAGAGGTCAGGAGCACAGATTTGACTTCGCAGGAGGGTGCCAGTGTTCAGGTAGGTGGTTTGAAGTGTGTCTACTTCAATGCCAGGAGTATACGAAATAAGGTAGGGGAACTGGCAGCATGGGTTGGTACCTGGGACTTCGATGTTGTGGCCATTTCAGAGACATGGATAGAGCAGGGACAGGAATGGTTGTTGCAGGTTCCGGGGTTTAGGTGTTTTAGTAAGCTCAGAGAAAGAGGCAAAAGAGGGGGAGGTGTGGCGCTACTAGTCAAAGACAGTATTACGGTGGCGGAAAGGATGCTAGATGGGGACTCTTCTTCTGAGGTAGTATGGGCTGAGGTTAGAAACAGGAAAGGAGAGGTCACCCTGTTGGGAGTTTTCTATAGGCCACCTAATAGTTCTAGGGATGTAGAGGAAAGGATGGCGAAGATGATTCTGGAAAAGAGCTAAAGTAATAGGGTAGTTGTTATGGGAGACTTTAACTTTCCAAATATTGACTGGAAAAGATATAGTTCGAGTACATTAGATGGATCATTCTTTGTACAATGTGTGCAGGAGGGTTTCCTGACACAATATGTTGACAGGCCAACAAGAGGCGAGGCCACATTGGATTTGGTTTTGGGTAATGAACCAGGCCAGGTGTTAGATCTGGAGGTAGGTGAGCACTTTGGAAACAGTGACCACAATTTGGTGACCTTTACGTTAGTGATGGAAAGGGATAAGTATACCCCGCAGGGCAAGAGTTATAGCTGGGGGAAGGGCAATTATGATGCCATTAGACATGACTTAGGATGTGTTGGTTGGAGAAGTAGGCTGCAAGGGTTGGGCACACTGGATATGTGGAGCTTGTTCAAGGAACAGCTATTGCATGTTCTTGATAAGTACGTACCAGTCAGGCAGGGAGGAAGGGGTCGAGCGAGGGAACCGTGGTTTACCAAAGAAGTGGAATCTCTTGTTAAGAGGAAGAAGGAGGCCTATGTGAAGATGAGGCGTGAAGTTTCAGTTGGGGCGCTTGATAGTTACAAGGAAGCGAGGAAGGATCTAAAGAGAGAGCTGAGACGAGCAAGGAGGGGACATGAGAAGTCTTTGGCAGGTAGGATCAAGGAAAACCCAAAAGCTTTCTATAGGTATGTCAGGAATAAAAGAATGACTAGGGTAAGAGTAGGGCCAGTCAAGGACAGTGGTGGGAAGTTGTGTGTGGAGGCTGAGGAGATAAGCGAGATACTAAATGAATACTTTTCGTCAGTATTCACTCATGAAAAAGATAATATTGTGGAGGAGAATGCTGAGACCCAGGCTATTGGAATAGATGGCATTGAGGTGCGTAGGGAAGAAGTGTTGGCAATTCTGGACAAGGTGAAAATAGATAAGTCCCCGGAGCCGGATGGGATTTATCCTAGGATTCTCTGGGAAGCCAGGGAGGAGATTGCTGAGCCTTTGGCTTTGATTTTTAGGTCATCATTGGCTACAGGAATAGTGCCAGAGGACTGGAGGATAGCAAATGTGGTCCCTTTGTTCAAGAAGGGGAGTAGAGATAACCCCGGTAACTATAGGCCGGTGAGCCTAACGTCTGTGGTGGGTAAAGTCTTGGAGAGGATTATAAAAGATATGATTTATAATCATCTAGATAGGAATAATATGATTAGGGATAGTCAGCATGGTTTTGTGAAGAGTAGGTCATGCCTCACAAACCTTATTGAGTTCTTTGAGAAGGTGACTGAACAGGTAGACGAGGGTAGAGCAGTTGATGTGGTGTATATGGATTTCAGTAAAGCGTTTGATAAGGTTCCCCACGGTCGGCTATTGCAGAAAATACGGAGGCTGGGGATTGAGGGTGATTTAGAGATGTGGATCAGAAATTGGCTAGTTGAAAGAAGACAGAGAGTGGTAGTTGATGGGAAATGTTCAGAATGGAGTGCAGTTACGAGTGGCGTACCACAAAGATCTGTTCTGGGGCCGTTGCTGTTTGTCATTTTTATAAATTTGCAGACGACACTAAAGTCGGTGGAGTTGTAGACAGTGCGGAAGGATGTTGCAGGTTACAGAGGGACATAGATACGCTGCAGAGCTGGGCTGAGAGGTGGCAAATGGAGTTTAATGTGGAGAAGTGTGAGGTGATTCACTTTGGAAAGAATAACAGGAATGCGGAATATTTGGCTAATGGTAAAATTCTTGGTAGTGTGGATGAGCAGAGGGATCTCGGTGTCCATGTACATAGATCCCTGAAAGTTGCCACCCAGGTTGATAGGGTTGTGAAGAAGGCCTATGGTGTGTTGGCCTTTATTGGTAGAGGGATTGAGTTCCGGAGCCATGAGGTCATGTTGCAGCTGTACAAAACTCTGGTACGGCCGCATTTGGAGTATTGCGTACAGTTCTGGTCACCTCATTATAGGAAGGACGTGGAAGCTTTGGAACGGGTGTAGAGGAGATTTACCAGGATGTTGCCTGGTATGGAGGGAAAATCTTATGAGGAAAGGCTGATGGACTTGAGGTTGTTCTCGTTAGAGAGAAGAAGGTTAAGAGGTGACTTAATAGAGGCATACAAAATGATCAGAGGGTTAGATAGGGTGGACAGTGAGAGCCTTCTCCCGCGGATGGAGGTGGCTAGCACGAGGGGACATAGCCTTAAATTGAGGGGTAATAGATATAGGACAGACGTCAGAGGTAGGTTTTTACGCAAAGAGTGGTGAGGCCGTGGAATGCCCTACCTGCAACAGTAGTGAACTCGCCAACATTGAGGGCATTTAAAAATTTATTGGATAAGCATATGGATGATAAGGGCATAGTGTAGGTTAGATGGCCTTTAGATTTTTTCCATGTCGGTGCAACATCGAGGGCCGAAGGGCCTGTACTGCGCTGAATCGTTCTATGTTCTATGTTCTAAAATAAACTAGCTTTGTTTATCAAGTGACTTGATGTTCTTTGCTCCTCACAGACCGCACGGTTTGGTTGGAGCAGCAGATGGATGCACTTAGGAGCATGCAGGTGGCGGAAAGCGTCATAGGTAGCAGTTATATAAATGTGGTCACACCCAAGGTGCAGGCAGTGAAATGGGTGACACCAGAAGGGCAGGCAGTCAGTGCAGGAATCCCCTGTGGTTGTCCCCCTCTCGAACAGGGGATAGACTATCCCCCTTTGGATACTGTCAGGTGGGATAGTCGATCAGGGGAAAACAGCAGCTACCAGAGCGGTGGCACCACGGCTGGCTCTGATGTTCAGCACGGAGGGTCAAAGCTCAGAAGAGCAATAATCATAGGGGACTCTATAGTCAGGGGCACAGATTGGCACTTCTGTGGACATGAAAGAGACTCCAGGATGGTCTGTTGTCTCCCTGGTGCCAGGGTCCAGGATGCCTCTGAATGGGTAGCGGGCATTCTGAAGGGGGAGGGCAAATAGGCAGAGGTTGTTGTATATATTGGTACGAACGACATCACAGGAATGGGTATGAGGTCCTGCAACAGGAGTTCAGGGAGCTAGGCAGAAAGATAAAAGACAGGACCTCTCGGGTTGTAATCTCGGGATTACTCCCTGTGCCACGTGTCAGTGAGGCTAGAAATAGGAAGATAGAGCAGCTAAACACATGGCTAAACATATGGTGTAGGAGGGAGGGTTTCCGTTATCTGGACCACTGGGAGCTCTTCCGGGGCAGGTGTGACCTGTATAAGAAGGACGGGTTGCATCTAAACAGGAGAGGCATAAATATCCTGGCCGCGAGGTTTGCTAGTGTCACACGGGAGGATTTAAACTAGTATGGCAGGGGGCTGGGTACCGGAGCAATAGGCCAGAAGGTGAAAGCATTGAGGGAGAACTAGGGAGTAGGGCCAGTGGCTCTGTGGAACAGCAGACAGGGAGATGTTGCTGAAAACAGCGGGTCTGGTGGCCTGAAGTGCATATGTTTTAATGCAAGAAGTATAACAGGTAAGGCAGATGAACTTATAGCTTGGATTAGTACTTGTAACTATGATGTTGTTGCCATTACAGAGACCTGGTTGAGGGAAGGACAGGATTGGCAGCTAAACATTCCAGGATTTAGATGTTTCAGGCGGGATAGAGGGGGATGTAAAAGGGGTGGAGGAGTTGCGCTACTGGTTCGGGAGAATATCACAGCTGTATGACGGGAGGACACCTCAGAGGGCAGCGAGGCTATTTGGGTAGAGATCAGGAATAAGAAGGGTGCAGTCACAATGTTGGGGGTTTACTACATGCCTCCCAACAGCCAGCGGGAGATAGAGGAGCAGATAGGTAGTCAGATTTTGGAAATGGGTAAAAACAACAGGGTTGTTGTGATGGGAGACTTTAACTTCCCCAATATTGACTGGGACTCACTTAGTGCTAGGGGCCTGTACGGGGCAGTTTGTAAGGAGCATCCAGGGGGGCTTCTTAAAACAATATGTAGACCGTCCAACTAGGGAAGGGGCTGGACTGGACCTGGTATTGGGGAATGAAACCGGCCAGTTGGTGGAAGTTTCAGGAGGGGAGCATTTCGGGAACAGTGACCACAATTCAGTAAGTATTAAAGTGCTGGTGGACAAGGATAAGTGTGGTTCTAGGGTGAATGTGCTAAATTGGGGGAAGGCTAATTATAACAATATTAGACGGGAACTGAAGTACCTAGATTGGGGGAGGATGTTTGAGGGTAAATCAACATCTGAGATGTGGGACGCTTTCAAATGTCATTTGAAAGGAATTCAGGACCGGCATGTTCCTGTGCGGAAGAAGGATAAATACAGCAAATTTCTGGAACCTTGGATAACGTGAGATATTGTGGGCCTCATCAAAAAGAAAAAGGAGGCATTTGTCAGGGCTAGAAGGCTGGGAACAGACGAAGCCTGTGTGGAATATAAGGAAAGTAGGAAGGAACTTAAGCAAGGAGTCAAGAGGGCTAGACGATGTCATGAAAAGTAATTGGCAAATAGGGTTAAGGAAAATCCCAAGGCCTTTTACACGTACATAAAAAGGAAGAGGGTAGCCAGGGAAAGGATTGGCCCACTGAAGGATAGGCAAAGGAATCTATGTGTGGAGCCAGAGGAAATGGGCGAGGTACTAAGTGAATACTTTGCATCAGTATTCACCAAAGAGAAGGAATTGGTGGATGTTGAGTCTGGAGAATGGTGTGTAGATAGTCTGGGTTACATTGAGATCCAAAAAGACGAGGTGTTGGGCATCTTGAAAAATATTAAGGTAGATACGTCCCCAGGGCTGGATGGGATCTACCTCAGAATACTGAAGGAGGCTAGTGAGGAAATTGCTGAGGCCTTGACAGAAATATTTGGATCCTCACTGTCTTCAGGTGATGTCCCGGAGGACTGGAGAATAGCCAATGTCATTCCTTTGTTTAAGAAGGGTTGCAAGGATAACCCAGGAAACTACAGGCCGGTGAGCCTTACGTCAGTGGTAGGGAAATTACTGGAGAGAATTCTTCGAGACAGGATATATTCCCATTTGGAAGCAAACGGACGTATTAGTGAGAGGCAGCATGATTTTGTGAAGGGGAGGTCGTGTCTCACTAACTTGACAGAGTTTTTCGAAGAGGTCACAAAGATGTTTGATGCAGATCGGGCAGTGGATGTTGTCCATATGGACTTCATGGTAGACTGGTACAAAAGGTGAAGTCACACGGGATCAGGGGTGAGCTGGCAAGGTGGATACAGAACTGGCTAGGTCATAGAATGCAGAGAGTAGCAATGGAAGGGTGCTTTTCTAATTGGAGGGCTGTGACTAGTGGCGTTCCGCAGGGATCAGTGCTGGGACATTTGCTGTTCATAGTATATATAAATGATTTGGAGGGAAATGGAACTGGTCTGATTAGTAAGTTTGCAGAAAACACAAAGGTCGGTGAAATTGCGTATCGCGATAACTGTCAGAGGATACAGCAGGATTTAGATTGTTTGGAGACTTGGGCGGAGAGATGGCAGATGGAGTTTAATCCGGACAAATGTGAGGTGATGCATTTTGGAAGGTCTAATGCAGGTAGGGAATATACAGTGAATGGTAGAACCCTCAAGAGTATTGATAGTCAGAGAGATATAGGTATACAGGTCCACAGGTCACTGAAAGGGGCAACACAGGTGGAGAAGGTAGTCAAGAAGGAATACGTCATGCTTGCCTTCATTGGCCGGGGCATTGAGTATGAGAATTGGCAAGTCAGGTTGCAGCTGTATAGAACCTTAGTTCGGACACACTTGGAGGATACCGTTCAATTCTGGTTGCCACACTACCAGAAGGATGTGGAGGCTTTAGAGAGGGTGAAGAAGAGATTTACCAGGATGTTGCCTGGTATGAATGGCATTAGCTATGAGGAGCCGTTGAATGAACTTGGTTTGTTCTCACTGGAACGACAGAGGTTGAGGGGAGACCTGATAGAGATCTACAAAATTATGAGGGGCATAGACAGAGTGGATAGTCAGAGGCTTTTTTCCAAGGTAGACGGGTCAATTACTGGGGGGTATAGGTTTAAGATGCGAGGGGCAAGATTTAGATGTAATGTACGAGGCAAATTTTTTACACAGAGGGTAGTGGGTGCCTGGAACCCGCTGCCGGAGGAGGTGGTGGAAGCAGGGACGATAGTGACATTTAAGGGGCATCTTGACAAATACATGAATAGGATAGGAATAGAGGGATACGGACCCAGGAAGTGTAGAATATTTTAGTTTAGATGGGCAGCATGGTCGGCATGGGCTTGGAGGGCCAAAGGGCCTGTTCCTGTGCTGTACTTTTCTTTGTTCTTTGTTCTTTGTAAACACTCCGACTTTTCGCTATCTTGGAGAACGATACAAAAAACGTCACAGTGATAGCAACCACAACATACTAGAATTTAAGCTGTTCTGGACAAAGGGACAGACAAGTTGCAAAAAAAGGTTTTGGATTGGGGGAGAGCAGATTTTAGAAAAACAAGACAGGATCTGGCCAAAGTAAACTGGAAACAGCTAGTTGTCATGAAATTGACAGAAGTGTAGTTGCGGCGTTTAAAAAGGAAATGGGGCGGGTCGAGGGCCAACATGTTCCCTCTAAGTGATAGGAAGGAGTAACAAGTCCAGAGAACCATGGATGACCAGAGATATTGGACAAAGGATGAAAAGGAAAAGAGAGGTTTTTAAAAAGTACAAGGGGAGAAAATCAATGGAGGCATTAATGGAGTACAGAAAGTGCAGGGTGGAGCTTAAGAAAGCAATTCGGAGAGCAAAGAGGGGATATGAGAAATCTCTAGCTCGTCAAAGTAGGGAAAATCCTAAGATAGTTTATAAATATATCAATGGTAAGGGGATAATCAAGGCAAGAGTAGGGCCCATTAGGGACCAACGGGAAATCTGTGGGTGGAACCAAAGGACATTGGTACAGGATTGAACAAATATTTCACATCCACCTTCACCCAAGAGAATGAGAATGTGGGTACGGAACTCAGGGAGAACGACTGTGAGGTTCTTGAGCAAATTGACATGGGGTGACAAGGTATTGGGGGTGTTGGCAGGCTTAATAGTGGACAGATCTCCAAGTCCGAATGAATTGTGTCCCAGGATGCTGAGGGAGGAGATTGCATGGGCTCTGACCCAAATTTGAATTCAACTCTGTCCCAGAGGAATTGCCACAGGACTGGAGAACAGTTAATGTGGTTCCATTATTTAAGTAAGGTTGTAGAGATAAGCGAGAGTACTACAGACCAGTGAGTCTCATGTCAGTGGCAGGGATACTATTGGAGCAAATTGTGAAGGAGGGAATCTATCTCCACTTAGAGAAGCAAGGTTTGATCAAGAATAGTCAGAATGGATTTGACAGAGGGAGGTCATCCCTAACAAATTTGTTGAATTTTTATGAGGAGGTGACCAGGTGTGTAGATGAGTGCAGTTGGTATAGTTCACATGGATTTAAGCAAAGCCTTTGACAAGGTCCCATATCGGAGACTTTCAAGAAGGCAAATGGATATTGGGTGCAAGGTACTTTGATAAGATGGATTCAAAATTGTCTTAGTTGTAGAAGACAGGGAATGATGACAGAAGGCTGTTTTAGTGACTAGAAGCTAATATCCAGTGGCGTACCACAGGAATCTGTGCTGGGTCCCATATAATATGTCAACTCATCCTTTATATAAACAACATTGATGCCACAATTTCAAGGGAAGGGACAGCAGGTTTCGGGGGATGTGAGAAAAACCTTTTTACTCGGTGGGTGGTGACGGTATGGAATGAACTGCCTAGGGCCTGGGAGGATGGTAGATGTGGGTTGTCTCATATCTTTCAAAAGCTACATGGATCAGCACTTGGCATAACATTCGAGACAATGAGCCAAGTGCTGGTAAATTAAGTGCATGGGTCAGCTGTTTATCACGTGTCGGTGCAGATTTGATGGGCTTTAAGGCCTCTTATACACTGTGTGATTCTGTGATTATTATTTCCCCAGTTTCAATTCCCTAAGGAGTTTATGTTCACCTTGGACTCTCTCTTCCTTTTATTTAAAGAAACTGGGCTGGATTCTCCGTTTCTGAGATTAAGTGCTGATGCCAATGGAGGATCCGTGGTGTAAAATCGGCGCCACACCCATACCGATTCGACTAATGGTGAGGGGCTAGCACTGGAACCACGTGAAACACCCGTGAAACACGGAAAAATTGGTGGAAGAATCTCGGGGTCTCTGCTGGACATGCGCAAGGCTGACAAGCTGCAGCCATGAGTACGCCTACGCCCCCCCACACACGCACCGATCGTGCCGGCAAAGATGCCGCTGGTTGTGCTGGACCACATACCTGTCCACCCCGACCCCATAGGCCACCTCCTGGTCACCCCCCCTACTATCCCCCCAGCCCAAGCAGAAGCACCCTGGCCTGCGGCACAGCTCTTGGTGGATTATAGCAGTGCTGGACACTGTCAGCACGTCCTCTCGCTCTCCGCAGCCGCCATGCCAGACTCACGACCGCTGAGACCACACATGGCCCGCACCATCGGGAACCATCGGAGGCGGAGCATCACGAGTGGGCCCGCTAATGACATTCAAATTCCTACAATGGGCTTGCAACTGCGTGTCGTGCGCGTCTCGGTAACGCCGATTTGGGGGGGTGCGGAGCATCGTGATCCTGCGTCAAACCAGCGCCTGCCGGGATTTTGGCATCGGGAGCCATTCTTCGCCCAATCGCTGTTCCCGATTTCGCCGACGGGCAATGGAGAATCCCGCCCACTGTCTACTTTTATATTACTTGCTAGTTTACCCTCATTCACTTCTCCCTCTTTTTAAAAATAATCTTTTATTGAATTTCAAAACTTTACCAATTCTCTGGTTCACCATTAATCTTTGCCACAATGTATGTTTTTTCTTTCAGTGTAATGCTATCCTCAACTTCCCTGGTTAACCATCATTGATGTATCCTCTTCCTAGAATTCTTCTTCCTCAACTTTGGAATTATCCAATAGATTTGAGGTCTCTCAGCTTGATTGGATGAGAATAGGGGCTACAGGGTGAATGAGCTGGCATGAATGAGCTGGCACAGCTGGCCAGTGCCCCATGAACCAAAACCATTTCTCCAGCAACACCCAGTCTTTGAGCCACATTTAAACTCTCAAATTTAATGTACCCTCTGCCAATTTTCGAGCAAGTAAGAAGCCTTACAACACCAGGTTAAAGTCCAACACATTTGTTTCGAATCACTAGCTTTCCGAGCACAGCTCCTTCCTCAGGTGAATGAATAGGTGGGTTACAGAAACATATATAAAGTCAAAGTCAATGATGCAAGATGATACTTTGTATGCGGGTCTTTGCAGATGATTAAGGTCCAGACGGAGCGACTGGAGGGGGGAATAAACACAGGTTAAAGAGGTGTGAATTGCCTCAAGCCAGGACAGTTGGTAGGATTTCGTAAGCTCAGACCAGACGGTGGGGGGTGAATATAATGCAACATGAATCCAAGGTCCTGGTTGAGGCCATAATCATATGTGCATAACTTGGCTATCAGTTTCTGCTCAGCGATTCTGCGTGGTCGTGCGTCCTGAAGGCTGCCTTGGAGAACGCTTACCCGAAGATCAGAGGCTGAATGCCCTTGACTGCTGAAGTGTTCCCCGACTGGAAAGGAACATTCCTGCCTGACGATTGTCGCGCGATGTCCATTCAGCCATTGTCACAGCGTCTGCATAGTCTCGCCAATGTACCATGCCTCGGGACATCCTTTCCTGCAGCGTATGAAGAAGACAACGTTGGCCCAGTCCACCGCATACTTGGTGGGTGGTGTTCTCACATGTAATGGTGGTACCCATGGGCAGCACGGTAGCATAGTGGTTAGCACAGTTGCTTCACAGCTCCAGGGTTTCAGGTTCGATTCCCGGCTGGGTCACTGTCTTGTGCGAAGTCTGCACGTTCTCCTTGTGTCTGTGTGGGTTTCCTCCTGGTGTTCCGGTTTCCTCCCACAGTCCAAAGATGTACGGGTTATGTGCATTGGCCATGATAATTTGACCTTAGTGTCCAAAAACTGTTAAGTGGGGGTTACTGGTTTCTGGGGATAGGTACATACGTGGGCTTCAGTAGGGTGCTCTTTGTAAGGAACGGTGCAGGCTCAATACGCCGAATGCCCTCCTTCTGCACTGTAAAACTCTAAGATTCTAAGATGTCGATGATCAGGCACGTCTTGCAGACGTTGCCATGGCAGTGTTGTGTGGTGTCGTGGTCGCTGTTTTCTGAAGGCTGGTTAGTTTGCTGCAAACTATGGCCTGTTTGAGGTTGCACTGTTGCTTGAAGGCAAGCAGCGGGGGTGTGAGAATAGCTTTGTCAAGGTGTTCGTTTTCATCGATCACTTGTTGAAGGCTTTGAAGAAGATGTCGTAGTTTCTCCACTCCGGGGAAGCTCTGTACGATGATGGATACTCTGTCGGTTGTGTCCCGTGTTTGTCTTCTGAGGAGGTTGGTGCAGTTATTTGCTGTGGCGTGTTGGAACTGTCGATCGATGAGTCGAGCGCCATATCCCGTTTGTACGAGGGCATCTTTCAGCGTCTGTAGATGTCTGTTACGTTCCTCCTCGTCTGAGCAGTTCCTGTGCATACGGAGGGCTTGTCCATAGAGGATGGCTTCTTTAATGTATATAGGGTGGAAGGTGGAGAAGTGGAGCATCATGAAGTTATCCGGGGGCTTGCGGTAAAGCAAAGTGCTGAGGTGACCATCCTTGATGAAAATGAGTGTGTCCAAGAATGCAACTGATTCTGGAGAGTAGCCCATCGTGAGTTTGATGGTGGGATGGAACTTACTGATGTCGTTGTGTAGTCGTTTCAGTGATTCTTCGCCGTAGGTCCAAAGGAAAAAATGTCATTGATGTATCTGGTGTATAACGTCAGTTAAAGGTCCTATGCGGTGAGGAGGTCTTCTTCAAACTTGAGCATGAATGAAGATGTTGGCATATTGAGGTGCAAATTTGGTCCCCCTGGCTGTTCCGTGTGTCTGGATGAAGAACTTATTGTCAAATATGAAGACGTTGTATCCAGGATGAAGCGGATAAATTGTAGAATTGTGTCTGGAGATTGGCAGTTGTCGATGTTGAGTACTGAGGCTGTTGCAGCAATGCCGTCGTCATGGGGGATGATGGTGTGGAGTGCCGAGATGTCCATTGTGATGAGGATTTTCAAGCAGCTCAGGTAATAATCCATAGATTATAATCTTCGAGATTCTTTTGTTTAATTTATTACCTAGCTCCTCAATTCAGATATATCTTTATTGTGAGTCATGAACTATTTTCATAAATGTCTGTCATCACTGATCAACCATCTTTTCTGCTCAACTCCTTTCCCAATGCACTCTAGTCATTTTTGCCCTCATCACTTGGTAATGACTATTATTTAAGCTTTGCACAGTTGTTTCTGACCTAAGTTTTTCACTCTCAAACTGAAAGCTAAATTCTACCATATTATGGTCACTGTTTCCTAGGGGAGCTTTTACTCTGAGATTGTTTTTTAAACCTGCCTTATTACACATTACCAGATCCAAAATAAACTGATCCCTGGTTGGATCCATAACATATTATTCTGGGTAATTGTCCCAGACAATTTGATTTTCTCAATCCACACGCAGAATAAAGTCACCCCTTGATTGACTTACTGCCTTTTCTCCTGCTCTCATTGTCTCCTGATTTATTCTTCATCCCACATTGCAGCTACTGCTATTGGGCCTATAGACTACTTCCACCAGTGTCTTTTTCCCCGTGTTATTTCTTACCTTAGCCCATATGGATTCTAAATCTTCTGATCCAAGATCATTTCTTGCTGTTGTACTTATTCCGTTTTGTACTAACAAAGCTACCCCACCACTCTTTCCTTCCTGCCTGTCCTTATGAAAAGTCACATGCCACTGAATATTTAGTTTCCAGTTTTGATTTCCTGGTCATCATGTCTCTGTAATGGCGGTAAGCAGCTATTAACCTCAATTTCTGCCATTAATCCATTTATTTTGTGCTGAATACTACGTGTCTTTAAGTAAAGAGTCATTAATTTTGTCTTTTCAACAGTTTTCCCCTTTTGATCCTATTTAGCTTGTGTTTTTTTAATGCTTGTACAATCTGTCCCTTCCTGTCACATTCTAGGTATCATCACCTAAATAGCTGCCTTGCAATGCGACCATATGTTTTTACTTTGTAAGCCTCCAGAACCATCACGCACTTTAAAACCCTCTGTATTTAACTCGTTATGTGGTTTACAATAACACTAGTACCAGCACAGCTCAATGCAGGCCATTCCAACAGTAGAGCCCCAGTACTGATGCCAGTGTCCCACAAACCAAATCCCTCTTCTCTAGCACCAGTCTTTGAGCCACATATTAATCTCTCTAATTTTATGTATCTATGCCGATTTTCAAGCAGCTCACGTAATAATCTATAGATTATAACCTTGGATATTCTGTTTTTGAATTTAGTGCCAAGCTCCTAATAACAATAATCTTTATTGTCACAAGTAGGCTTACATTAACACTGAAATGAAGTTACAGTGAAAAGCCCCGAGTTGCCACATGCTGCTGCCTGTTCGAGTCCACAGAGGGAGTATTCAGAATGCCCAAATTACTTAGTAGCACAGCGCCAGGGTCCCAGGTTAGATTCCCGGCTTGGGTCACTGTCTGAGCGGAGTTTGCACATTCTTCCCGTATCTGCGTGGGTTTCCTCCGGGTACTCCAGTTTCCTCCCACCAGTCCCGAAAGACGTGCTTTTAGGTAATTTGGACATTACCCGAACAGGCGCCGGAATGTGGCGACTGGGGTGCTTTTCACAATAACTTCATTGCAGTGTATGTAAGCCTAATTGTGATAATAAAGATTATTATTGAAGATCCCTACCATCATAGAATCATAGAATCCCCACAGTGCAAAAGGAGGTCATGCGCACCATCGAATCTGCATCGACCCTCCGAATGAGCACTCTACCGGGGTCCACTCCCCCACATGCCGTATCCCCATAACCCCACCTCACCTGTAAATCCATGAACACTAAAGGGCAATTTAGCATGGTCAAACCATCTAATCTTCATACCTTTGGGGTGTGGGAGAAAATCGGAGCATCCAGAGGAAACCCTTGCAGACATGGGGAGAACATACGAACTCTGCAGTCACCCAAGGCCAGAATCGAATCTGGCTTCCCCTCTAAATCTCCTCGGAAATGCACCTCAAAATCAATTTTGCCTTGTCACCTCATTTTCTGCATTCGAAAGCCTCTGAAAACTTTGGCCGTATTCACTCTTAATTCCTTTACTTGTTCTCTCTATCTGCCTCTTCCTGTTGTAAACTGCATATTATTTAATACGAGGTATGATATATAAATTCTAGTCACTGTTGTTATTGGCACTAATAGGTTTAAATAAATTTAAATCCAATATTCTAATTTGGGAAAATCAATGGACCATCTTTCATAATTAAAAATCAAGTTGTAGGCTTGTATATCACTGTTTCTCTGACGTGCATTTTGCAATATATGTGAGCTATAACTATTACATGATACCGCACATTAAGCTAGCATTACCGTGGCAGCTGTGATGACTTTTGATCCACATGCAATGCAGTCAGGAAAATGTGTTACTTATTTAAAATGACTGTGGAATATTTAATTGATTTTTAAGAATATTTTAAAGGAAATCTTAAGATTTTACATCAATTGCAAAGGGATCAATCATAGTTTTCTTGAATAGTAAGTACTCCTCCATGTGCTCTAGTGACACTTGACCTGGAAGCAGTGCTAACACTAAGGCAATCGGAATGAAAAAGCCATGCGGCCAGGTGCAGGGAAGTTACTGATGCAGGAACAAAGAAAAAGCTGACAGAGACAGAAACAGAAAGAGGAACATACAAATCATTGTGAGGAGAAGCACATCTCACTCAGAAAGTGGGCAATTTTTCTGTTTTGCAGGACAGGAGACATGACCCCTTGGGAACAATGCACAAGCTAGCTAAAAGGTCTAAAGCCTGGAAGGCTGTGTGGTTAACTCAGAGACACTAAATAGCTCAATGCCTTACTATAAGTGACCAAGTCATGAACCAAGGTTTTATTGGTCAGTCATTTGAAAGGGAACTCTGAAACGTTAAACCATTAGGACTGTTTTGACTTGAGGGAGAGTGCATACAAGTGTCTCTTGCTGATGTTAACTCAGAAGTAAACCTGCTTTTGGATAGGACTCCTGAGCTACCCTGCATGAATAAAGCATATTGCGAAGCCATTGTCAACTGTGTAGCGACATAGGGCCGCATATCTGTGGGAAGTGTTGTGGTGTATGCTGTATCTTTGTTGCATTGGCTATCAAAAGTGAAATTACCTTTCTTGTTTGAGGTACCATTTTTCTGTTCCTTCTTGTTTAATTTGCATTGGTTTTGCTGTCTGTGAAAATAAAAGTTACAAAATGTGAAACTTGTTGATAATTTGTTTATTTGGGGGTAATTTAATCTTGTTCTTTTGGTTTACAGTTCTCCCACAGATATCATAACACAATGGCAGCACGGTGGCGCAGTGGGTTAGACCTGTTGCCTCACGGCGCCGAGGTCCTAGGTTCGATCCCGGCTCTGGGTCACTGTCTGTGTGGAGTTTACACATTCTCCCCGTGTTTGCGTGGGTTTTGTCCCCACAACCCAAAAGATGTGCAGGCTAGGTGGATTGGCCACGCTAAATTGCCCCTTAATTGCAAAAAATTAATTGGGTACTCTAAATTTAAAAAAAATGTATCAGAACACAGTACATCACAATAATTGCATTAAAAGGCGCGTTTAACTCCTGGCACCTGTAATGATAGGTATACAGACAAGCTAGTGAAGGGTTGATTATTACATCTCTGTGTAATTCAAACACTAGAGTGCTCCACCATTTCTCTGTATATAAATCAGACTTCAGGGAATGCTGGGTAGTGTGAGTGAAGGAGAAAGCCTGAGACCAGCACTTGCAGAAGATTAGATTAGAGAGCGTTAACACGAGGATATTATTAGTGACTATTAGATTATTGATTACTGCGAGACAGATTCAATATTACTTTCTTATTAACTATAGCTCAGTAGCGTGTGCAAACTTTATTTGATTAATCGCTATATAATAAATTAGTTTTATTTCAATCTAATGATTGGTGGATTCTTTGACATCAACTCAATGGACCATTCTGAAACAAAAGACAAAGAAGACAACATATTACCACCAGGGGTAATATAACAGTACCCAGTGAAGGTTTGGTCTAATAGGAGTTAAGATAGAGCAATTCTAATTGTTGCTCCATTCCCAATCCACAGCAAGTGAACCACTTTTTTTTCTCCCAATGGTAAAGTATCCAATTCATTAACATATACACTGCTGAGTGTACTGTGATGCACACGGGCATCAAAGGACTTTTAACACTGTACTGTGTGGGTTCCCTGCTGGCAAAGCCATGTTCAGTAAAACCTGTCAAAGAAGAATTAGAGACGCTGCAAGGTTGTTTTCATTCTCAGAATGAGGGGCCACCAACAATGTCAGAATTTGCTGGTAATCCCAAGATACAACTGAGTAGCTTCAGGTGAAGATAGTGATGGAGTGGTAATATTACTGAATTAATAATCCATAGGTCCAGGCGAATGCTCTGGGGACATGGGTTCAATTCCCACGATGGCTCAATTCCCACTCTGGCATGACAATTAATAAAATATGGAATTGAAAGCCAGTCTCAGTAATTATGATCATGAAAAGCTATCATTGATTATTGTAAAAACCTGTCTGGTTCACTAATGTCCTTCAGGGGAGGAAATCTGACATTGTTAACTGATCAGGACAACCAGAAATAGAACCAATAGACAACTGCCCCAATTGTGCTGTGTGTCCCTGGTCACGGGCTCAGGTTGGAAGGGATTTTGCTGAGCTGCACCCTTCCTCAGAATGCGAACAAAGAAAGGCTGATTTTTGAAAAAGAGACAGAGGGCTTGAGCCTGGGTGAGTTGCAACAGTACAATTGTATGTCGGTGGTGTAGGGAGTGAAAGCTAAAGGTGCTGGATGGGGTCAATCTACTGGGCTGCTTTGTTCCAGGTGATGGAGAGCTTATTGAGTGCTTTTGGAGCTGCATTCATCCAGGCAAATGGAGACGACACTCCTGACTTGTGCCTTGTTGATGGGAGATGGACTTTGAGGAGCCATGAGCTGAATTATTCAATGTAGAATTCCAATCTCTGACATGCTCTTACATACTAGCGAGGGGTGAAACCATGATCATTAAGGTGGTTGGCCCAGAGAGAGGCTAACCAAATGTGAGATACTCTACTGCAAAATTTGTAGCCACCGTATTCATATGGCCAGTCAGTTTCTGGTCAATAGTAAACCCCAGCACGTTGCTACTGGTGATTCTGTGTTGGTAATGCCAATTGAATGTCAAGGGAAGATGGTTAGATTCTCTCTTGTTGGAGATGGTCATTCCATGGCAATTGTGTGGTGTGAATGTTACTTGCAGCTTATCAGTCCAAGCCTGAATGCTGTCCAGGTATTGCTGCATATGAATACAGACTATTTGAGGTGTCATGGTGGTCAACATTGTGCAGTCATCAATGAACAGGACAATGTACTTTGCCCTATCATAAGGTCAGAAATAGATAAATATTTTTTTAATTCATTCATGGGATGTGGGCTTCTTTACTGCCCATCCCTAATTGCCCTTGAGAAGGTTTTGGTGAGCTACCTTCTTGAACTGCTGCAGTCCATGTGGTGTAGGTACTACCCCAGTGCTGATCAGTTTGGTACAACTGAATGGCTTGCTGGGCCATTTCAGAGGGCATTTTAAAGTCAACCACATTGCTGTTGGTCGAGAGTCAGATGTCAGCCAGACCAGGTAAGGATGGCAGATATCCCTCCCGAAAGGACATTAGTGAACCAACTGGGGTTTTAACCAGTATCTGAATGAAGCAGCTGCAGATGTCTTAGAACACTACCCTGAGGAGTTCTGCAGCAATATCTTCAGACTGTGATGATTGACCTTCAACAGGCACAACCATCCTCCTTTGTGCTCGGTTGATCTCAACCAGTTGAGAATTTCCCCCCTGAATTCCATCGATTAGAGCCTTGCTTGGAATACTAGACTGCGGTGTGAGGAGTGAATACAGAACACTAAACGAAAGGTGTACAAGTAAAGTGCTGTTCCTTATATAAGAAGTGTTTGGGAACTTGGATAGGGAGAAGAAATAAGGTAAAAGAGCAGGTGTTGCATCTCATCTGCTCGAATGGGAAGATTCCACAGGAAAGGGAGAAGTTGTTGAGGGGTGACAGAACAATGGCCTTAGTCGTCATTGAGGGGACAGTCTACTTAGAATGCTGAAATGGGATGGAAGAGGAAGACATGCATTTTTTGCTGGTATCATATATGGCATTGAACATGGTGGCCGGTGGGTGCAAGGTGAGGTCAAGGGAAACTGAATCTTGGTTCTTGGAGGGAGAGGAACACATACATCTCATAGGACTCCTCCATTTTATCAAAAGCTCCCATTCTATTGTCTGCTAAATGTATATTATTTTCAACATAGACATAAAGTCTCAGATGAATGTGTTTTATGATCGATATATGGTAAATAAAACAATTCTCAAACCTTTAGAAAGTTTGGTGAACCGTTTATCAGACTATTTAAACATTTGCAGCTTCAATTTGTGGTTATTACACACCTGAAAGACTGCACAGATAGAATCCTTACATAAAAATTCATTGCACTGTCATTTTCTTCCAGGGCCTTCCATTAGCTTATTAGTCATTCCTATCATAAAATAAAAGTTTATTGCTCCCAATGTACATTGCTTACACGTCTGGTAATATTTAATCAGAATAATTTTTTGTTCAAAACGTATTTAATTTTTGACGCGGTAAAGAGATATTTAATCCTAATTGCCATTGAGACAATTGTGGTCATGCGAGAAATTTAGCAATGTCACTTACACTGTTTCAAAAATCATTGAGGTGCTCATATCTTCACATTATCTTCACAATTTTGAGTGCAGCGGGTGATTTCATTATTTCAGTATGTGCTTCTTTGCAAATATCAAAGCTACATTTTGGAATTAAATAGACAGGATCTGTAGCACTTTTTTTGATTCAAGCTTTGAATATTAATGATGTGCAAGGTAATATTAAAATAAAAATAATATACTGTATATTATTTTTTAGATGCAATAGCATTCAGATTAATTCAGCAAAATTGATAAACATATTAGCATGACATTTTTATTACAATGGAAAACAATTTTTTTTTAACTACTTCAGATTCCAATTTTGTGATTCTGTTCATTTTCTGAGAAAATTTAAAATATAGGAATGATTTTGACCATCTGGTTTAAGAGTCTAGCTAAATATCAAAAAATCACTGATCGATTTTGAATTTCTAAATGTGAACCATTGGGTTATGTATTGGGCTTTCCGGTTTGACTATTTACAGGACCAGTCTACATTCAATTGTAGGTAGGGTGGCATCCACCAAACGTGCTATAGGTTTTACATTTCAGTCTCCCAGAGAGTGTTGGAACACAACGCAGAGGTGTCAGGTCAAGGGTAACCGAAGGAACGTCATCAAGAAAGAAGCATCTTCATAATTATAATAAATTGTTTTATATTACATTATAAATAAGAATAAATTAGCTGTGTTTCAGATAGCACTAAAATAGAACCAATTATTCTTGCAACATGTTGTTTCCCAGATATAATAAATAATTTTGAAAGGTAGTACAGTTGGTGGATTTATCTAATGCAAATTAGTGCTTTGAATTAAAAGGGGAACTTCACTTTAATGGACAGGGATGTGATACAAGCACCGTGAACATATTGTTCACAGTTATAACAACAGCTGTAGAGATGAAGAATTATGAATAAGTACTCATATCAAAAATCCCAGATGAAGTTGCTAAAACCTTTTACACGAAACATTGACGATCTCTGAACAATGTAACTGTTAATTACATTGCATATTTGTTTCTCATTCATTTTTTAAAAATTAACTGCATGTACAGAAACACCAGTGGGTGTAGGAAACTAATGAAGATTGGTTACTCAAAGTGATCATAGAATCATAGGATGGTTGCAGCACAGAAGGAGATCATTCAGCCCATTGTGTCCATACTGTGCAAAAGCATCTCAGCTAGTCCAGTTCTCGTGCCTTTGCTCCTTATCCTGCAATTCTTTTCCCTTGAGAAGTCACTTTCAAAAGCCACAATTGAATTTGTTTCCATCACACTCTCAGGCAGCCCTTATCAGATCTTAACCACTCGTTGCATGAAAAAGATTTTCAGCATGTCGCCTTTGATTATTTTGCCATCAACCATAAATCTACGTCCTCTGTTTCTCAACCCTTCTACTAATGGGAACAGTTTCTCGCTTTCTACTCTTCCCAGATTCCTCATGATTTTGAACACCTCTATCAAATCTCTTCTTAATCTTCTCTTCTCTAAGGCCAGTCCCAGCTCCCCCAATCTATCCGTATAAATGAATTCCCTCATCCCTCGAATCATGTTTGGGTATCCATTCTTCCCCCTTTCTAATGCCGTCACATCCTTTGTAGGATTTCTAATGGCTTTATATCTTCTTTACCTCTCTGATATTATATTCTTCCCAGAAATAGGACTTGAAAATGTTTTATCATTTAAACTGTATTTTTAAATGAAATAGCTTGCAACAAAGAATACATTAAATTAAACAGCTCAAGCTTTAAACTAACAGTGGTGAAACTGTTCAAAACAGTGCATGTTGCATCAGTCTTCAAGCCTAACCCCATTCCAGGAGCCATTTTCCATGGAACAGGTCTTCTTCATTAATATTCTAAAATCTCTTCTTGCAAATTTGCGATTGCTGCTATAAAATCACTCAGAAAGGCACTTGTAGACATTTTGTGTCAGTATTTTCCTTTTTCTGTGGCAAGCTATCCCACCACAGCACAACACACCATCCAGTGGCTCAGTTTGGAACTGATGAAACCCGTTCTTATTAGTGGGAGGTGAACTGGAGCACCAGGCGGTGCACTGACCACATGCACGTCAGGTTAGAAAGCAAACCTGTACCACCAAGGTTGAGTTGTCCTTTAAGAAGCATGAAAAAAGTTTCAATGAAGACACTGTGATTTATATTTTCCCTGTACAGCAGACTATTACAGTGCTGTAAACTATAAAACATCCTTGAGCATGCTGAGCACTAACGACTGCTGCATCATGTGGTGCAAGCAACATCTTTTACTGCCATTTTATCTTAGTAACCATTAGTGTATAGAATTATGCTAATGAATATCATGTGAAAAAGGGGAAAAGACTGCATCGCTGTAATAATGAAATTCAGTCAATAAAAAACACAGATAATCTCGTCAAATTAGTAGCTAAAGGCAAAAGTGCTGCCCCAGCATTTTAATCAAGTGTTTAGAGAAATATAAGCACTAATTACTACATTTGCATAACTTAATCATTAAGGTGATGTATTATATACAGCAAATCAAACTGTGTTGGCTAATTCGTACATTCAGCAATTCTTAGCCAAGCAAGAAGTTAACTGCATACTGTAACATAGAACGTATGTGTCATAAAGATAGAGTATGATGATTAACCCTGTGGTTTGTATAGTAACGTTTCAAACAATAACATGAGAACAACTTTCAAAATCCTGCTGCTTTCAAAATAATTCTGCTCTGTTACAGAATTTATTCAAATTTCTTCCGAATTTTCTCTCATGGGTACGTGCCAATGGACATGGTCATTGTTTCCTCTATTGTCCATGGCACTTGTGGCTGGGGATCCAAGTGAAATATTGTCTGGAAACTAGTGTGGTCGCTGAAAGATAAGCAGAGAAGTCTCCACAGGTCTATATGGTCCTGGACATACCATATTGAAAAGCTCTTTTGTTCCTAGCTGGTCTATAAAGAGAATAATGAGATCAGTGACTATCCAAAACAATTGCAGGTTTTCTTTTGTAATTTTGCAATTACATTTATAATTTGATTCCACACTCCTTCACTTATTTTATTGCAAGGCATCCACTATTTTGGTGGGTGAATGAATGTGCGCCCAGGTGATATCTCTGATCTTTTTTTGCTTCACCTCCTGTGAAAAACTGGCTGTTTGCTGGTCAACACATCCCCACAACAACATGTCTGAGATAGGGAACTAATACATGCAGTGAAATCATACGTGTGTTTGGCAGAACGTCCTATGTTTTCTAAGCTCAGCAAATGATTGATGTTTTTATTTACGATTTGATGGTGAATAAGGGAAGAAAATTTGAACAAAATGGTGAAGTTAATTGTTATTTTGTATCGTCATTGTTCTTGTTTGCTTATCAGTCGGGAAGATGCAACAGACTAATTCTTTCTCTGCTGTTTGTGGAACCTCACATCCTGTCAGTGAAAAGTAAGACAGTTCTTCTGGTCATTCCCAAATTATTTCAGGTCTTGCATCCTATGCTGCTTCTTTTTTAAATGCAACATAAGAGGGAAATGAACCATATGATAAACTTACCAAGAGAGAATCTTCATCTCCAGAGTTGATTTCATTTTTCTCAAGTTACTGCACTCTGTGTCATCATTATTAATTCAGAAGGAAATCGGATAATTTCAGAAAAGAGTAGAAGGATATTGCTTTTGGGTTCATGAAAGATTATAAATGGCAAGATTGGGTCCTGAAAGAGGAAATGAACAGCAGATTAAATCAGAACGTGGCTTTTTCTCATTATGTTCTTTTGTGTACCATAGATTGTAGATTTGAGTTCCCTGGTACTCTGGAGTCAGAATACTTGTTTTGCAATTGGATATAATGTGTTATCTTTAGTGCTGGAAGATTACCTAAATAGATCTGTTGAGAAATACTGTTGCATCTGCAAAGAAATTACAATTGTAGTAAAACAGGTTACATGGTAGAAGCTGAAATTGGTTAGTATTCAAGTTACCACACATATGTATTGATGTCAGCTGCTAATTTCACTTTCTTTGACCTTCAACAAACTGTCCTATTTATTGATTGAGAGCATCATACATTGAGATTTACTCTAAAATTAAGTGGACAGATGAATGTGTTGACCACTTCCCATTGTTCTGATTTCCATGAGCTTGCATCAGCAATGGTGATTTTGACATTTTTTTAAACCCATGATTCACAAGTCTGGCTGGTTGGCGGAACAACAATCCATTCAGATCTTTCCACTTACTTGCTTCAGAAAGATGAACTATATGTGTTGTAATCTTTTCAACAGAGTAATTAAAGGTTATTTGGACAGAGATTAAATAGTGTACAGATGTGGAAATAAATCATTTTTTGGAGCTTTAATTAATCTACAGGATCTGTTATGAGTTAAACAACGACACAGCAACCTTGTTGTGCGAGATCACTAATTGTGAAGAACAATCCAAGAAAATCACAGTCATTCCCATTCCCTACTTACACAATAATGAAAGATGAGAATTAATGTTTTGTGTGGTTGCTTTTTCATCCCATTGTACCTTCATTTTAAATGGTGCAGACTAAATATGAGTAAGAAATAGGTAAGCTGATTGAGAATTGGTTCATTTGGTCATGTTTGTCTGCCTATGTATCTGGTCAGCATTCAATAATAACCAAATAAATTAATTCTAAAAAAAAAAATAGAAAGCAAGAGCTGAAATTTGGATTCCATCAGCTGCTTTGGAACCATTGATGATTATTTTCATTCCATGGTGTGAATTGTTTCATAAATAAGATAATGGGGGTATTTTCTGGCTGTTCATGCAGGCAGGATCTTCCAGTCCCGCCGTTTGTGCATCCCGGTTTCCCGGCGACGTGGTGGGGGGGGTTCAATGGGAAATCCTATTGAGAGCAGCAGGGCCAGACAATCCAGTCCCTGGTAGACAGTGGGCCACCTCGCACCACCAAGAAACACACCAGGCAGAGGCCAGAGAATCTCACCCAATAAAAACAAAATAAGCAGAGGCCAGGGAGCAAAGATCTACACCTATCTACTTGGCGTAGAACTTCCTTGACGTTTATGATAATCTTTCCACCATCATAAAGAGATTTCAGAGAGCAAAGATTCCAATCTGGATATCCGACTACACTCAACCTATCACCTGTCCAAAATTGGTCAGATGATAATATTCTTGTCTCTCAGCTCATAGAGGCAGATTCACATTCCATTTAAGTCTTTATTCTAAATGACAACATTTGGAGAGGAATCATGTGAATGATGTGTTCGACAGAGACCCCACCTTCAGTCTTCCAGCCAACCTCATTGAGAAATGGCTAAATACGCATGATAGGAACATTAGCATCTGCAAAACAGAAAATGTGTAACCATTAAAATGTGGAATCAAAGCTGGTGCAAAATTAATCTCTCACCTTGCTTTTAAAAGTTTAAGTATCAGTGGTCTTAAACTGAAACTGTGCCTGCACTTCCCTTGTTGCTGGAACAATTCCATTTCTGATATGCATAGTGTTTTTGAGCTGTTCTATTTAAATATTCATACCAATTTATTAATAATGCCCAGTATAGCCTAAATATCTTTTAAATGAATGCCTGTACCTATTCATGCTTCTGTTTAAGTCCAGATAAACCGAGTTATGATATAATCTCCAATAAATATAGAATAGCAATCTCGTACGAATAGTCTGGTCGAAGAAAGGCTTTTAATACAGCTTTTTTTAAAGAGATGTGCGAACTAAGCAGCTGGAACCCAATAGTATTCATCAGGGTTGCAGCAAAAAAAAAAGCAGGATTAATCCATTGTCTCCAGAACAATCCTTTGATACAGACAGGATTTGCACATGGCTTTCATCGCAATAGTCGATAAAGATTAGAATTAATAATCAGCATTTGTTTTATGAGTCGCTGAGATCTTCAAGATTATTATTTTATAATGGCAGCAATAGAACTAAAATCAACATTTAGACAAGATGGTGACTGACAACCCATGATTCAATAATGCAATATTTTTTAGTTAAACCTCTACTGATATACCTAAGCAACAAAGTATGGTTTGAAAGAATATAACACATTTATTTGGAGTTAAAAGAATGAGAAAAGGAATTCAACTGTTGCTCTCAAAATAACACCAGACTCTTATTAAAGAAAATGCATGTCCTCATTTGTCTCTCGCCTTCATTTCTTTTCCACTTTTCTGCTATATTCCTGTCTCCCTTTCTCTGTATGCCAAATTAAATAGCTGAAGAGCTGCACTAACCAGCAAAAGATTTATCCCATGTACCATAGTTAACATATACATTGATCTTCTTGCATATATGCACTATGATTATTGAATTATAAAAAAAAGCATCTCACTTCATTAGAATTTGATGATATCAGAAGATGTATTAAAGCTGTTCACATCAAACATCCCTTGACTCTGGTGCATAGCAGGGATTCAGGCAATGCAGTCAGCTGCACAGTTCTATTCCTGGTTCAAATAAGACTGATTAAAATGAAATTACTCAGTCTTGTGACCCATGGCAAATTTTATGAGCTGCAATTTGTCTAGCAGTTCAGCTGTGAATAAAATCTGATCGACTATAATTTAGGTTTATAGTTCCTATTTCTTCTACATGGTAGACTCCACTGATCCTGAAATGAAGAATGAGAAATGAATTAGCTAAACCAAAAAGGTTCAAATTGTATAAAGCTCCGTTGCTCTTTCTTTAAAATTATTGTCATTTTTAGCACTGTATGCTTTATATAATAATAAAACACACAACTATAATTAATCAATAAACTTCTGCTTTAACAGCTTGAGGTAATCCAGATTTAGGTCAAAAAAATAGTTTACTGACTTATTTTCTTTTTATTAAAACAAATTTTACCTCTTTGGTCATGATGGCTACTTCATTAAAATGAGAATTCATGCTTATTATTCATCTTTAACCCTCTAACCCTGTTGCATACATCAATGTTGTTACACCGATTTATTTGGATTTGTTTGTACAAGGCTTTGGTGATGTCCAATGCCGAATTTAGATTAAAAGCAATTTCCACATAAACAGATTTAAATCATGTTGGTGTAAACAGGTTGACTTAAATTCCCACTTGCCTCTTGCGAGTATACTGGTTTCACACTTTAATTTGATATCATTCAACATACACCTTAGAGTCATAGCAAAGCTGTAGATACCTCAGATTTAATAAAAATCAACATGATCCAAATTGAAGCTGAGCTGCAGGGTAAACAGTGGAGACACTTACAGATGTAAAATCAGCAGTTTTTTTTTGGACTAACCAAACATATCTTATTTTTCAAGCTGTATACTTCGGTGTAAAATGCTGTTATGATGTCTTTCCTTTCTGAAGTGGTATCTTCACAAATATTAGTATATAAATGGTCGTGCTGACTTCCAATTACGGGTAAGCAGTTGACCACAGACAGTGATTATCGCAGAGTTCATTGGTTTTCAATGATGAATTCTACTAGCTGGTGATATCACGGTCACTGCTGACAAAAAACAAAACCAAAATATAGCACAAACACCCACAACATATGTTTGAAGTGCACATTTTTATTTTTAATGAAATATTGCTGCAGGTCCCTAATTGCCACCAGACACCTTTGTACCCTTGATGATATTCGCTTTTCCACACATTGACCACTTCAAGATACACGTGCAAATGTTTCACAAGTGTTTCTTTATTATTACCCTTTTGGTTACCAAATCATATATTCATTTTTTGGAAAAAAAAGTTAAGTCAAAAGGCATGTTTCAAACCCTTCTTTCCCTCTCATAATTAAACCACTAGAAATGGTAAGTATTTACCTATAAATCAATGTTTAAAATTATTTCTACATTAAATCAGTTTTACAAATGTCCTTCTTTACCGGATTTCTTGGTGAATCCCTGCCTCCATCTCGTTTTATAGCAGGATTAGACCAGATATGCCTGAATGTAACGCCTCACTATTTAATGGTAGTGTTGTGCCACAAGCTACAAATAATCACAGGGCTGAGAGCCTGTTATCCAGTTTGCAAATATATTCTGCAAAGATTGAAAAACAGAGCAGGGAAAAAAAGAGGGATGCTCTTGTGTTCAGCTCGTAAGCAGCTTGTGCTGGTTGACACCATCAGTGATAAGCATGCATGCTGTCCATGGGGATCTCCTTAGTTCACATTATCCCCAAACATCCAGTGAACTGTTGAGCTGCTGAAATGGATCCGTCAGATGATTTCTAAAGGAGTTCTGCATATGGTATACAGCAATAGTTTGAAAACTCCATGTTGCGAAAAAAAAACACCGTATGTACTGTAGTTCACTTGGAGGTAAGTAGTTAACATTTGCGGTGCTTAGTCCTACACTAAAGCTTCTCTTTATAGAATTATGTCAGCATATATACAGGGGAAAAAAATACAAGGTGCCACTTTATGGTCATGAGTGAAATGAGCTGTTTTCATTTTATCTGTACCAGGAATGCAATCAACAGCACAAAACTGGCACATTTAATGTTTCAGCTCTCAAAGGTCTGAACGAAACATCTGCCAAATGGAGCCAATGTCACTTGTTGCCAGGTCAGTTCGCATCTGAAGTTGCTGCATCAGGGCCCTGCTGGGAAACACACTGCTGACTTAACACGATACCTGGTTTAACAGTACCTAGCAATTTCACAGTCGCATATGAGAGAAAAAGTTCCAATTAACAACATAATCAGCATTTATCTGCTTAATGATCTCAAAAGAGTGAAGCTACTGCCCAGTATTATTGCAGCAAATGATTGCACTAAAGGAAAGTGTTGTTGGGCCCATTAAATCATTTTTATTCACCAAATGCAATAAAATTTGGCAAATATGTAACTAATATTGGGAAGTGGGGACAGAGCGGAGGGTGAGGGATCTTCAGTCAGGACCAGGACCCAAACGTTGGAGATCAGGGACTTAAGGGCCAGGAACTGTTGTGTTTTGGATGGTGATTGTGGTAAGTACTTACTTTCATTCTTTACATTTTTCATAGAATATCACTGTTGAGTGTTGTATTCCCAAGGGCAATTATGGGCAAGTAGTTCCCACTCCACCGGCTGGCGTGAACCGCCTTTGGTGCCATGCCAGCCGGGGCCGAAAGGATTTCCCCGGCCAGCGTAAGTCCGCGCATGCGCCGGAGCGTCAGCGGCTGCTGACATCATACCGGCGCATGCGCAGGGGAGGGGGTCTCTTCCACCGCCGCCATGGTGGAGGCCGTGGCGGCGGCAGAAGAAAAAGAGTGCCCCCATGGCACAGGCCCGCCCGCCGATCGGTGGGCCCCAATCGCGGGCCAGGCCACTGTGGGGCACCCCGGGGTCTGATCGGCCCGCGCCCCCCCCCCCCCCCCCCCCCCCAGGACCCCGGGGCCCGCCTGCGCCGCCTGGTCCCGCGAGCACAGAGGTGGTTTAAACCACGTCGGCGGGAGAGGCCTGACAGCGCCGGAACTTCGGCCCATTGTGGGCTGGAGAATCGCCGCGGGGTGCCCGCTGATTGGCGCGGGGGACCGGCCGACCGGCAGGGCGCGCTTCCCACCCCCGCCGATTCCCGGGATTTATGCCGATCCCGGGCAATTCCCCGACTCTGCGGGGGGTCAGAGAATTCCACCCCATAATTTAATTCCCTACCTGTCATGTTGCGGCCTTAGGAGGCAAGTCCCAATTTAACCCCCAGGTGCCTTATTATAGTGTAATTTAATCAATGCATTAACTAGGTATACATGTGGCTGAGTTTGTAAGTATACCTGCCAATGAAGGATAGCTGGATAAGGTGCCAGCTTCACTCATTCTGTACTGAGTGCGCCAAGGTCAGCAGGACTACTGATTCCAGCACCTCTTGACAGAGGTAGGATGTCAGTTTCTGATGTTTTCCAATCAATCAGTTAGTAAAAAATAAGTTAAAGTAATTGTGGAAGAAAGTTAAATTAAATTTATCATGCTGCTATATTGGATGTGATGGAACAAAAACCCAAAACTGTTGAAAGTTTAGTTCATTTTTTTTTGCAGTAAATCATTGCATTTCATATTGTTTGCCTGTTGTGCTAGCAATTTGTGTAGATCAATACAACGTTTTTGGAGAAAGGTTCAGAGACCATTCTTGCGTCCTTTTTACCATGTCCCTGTGAGCTGGATGGCTTATCATGCAACTTTCTGCCTATGTGGCGCACCAGGTATGGGCACCAAATGGGGCTTGGACAGTGTGAACAGATGGGTGCTTGGAGAATGAGGGAGTTTAATGACTAGGGGAAGAAGCTTCTTCTTTCTTTTGCTACTTTTATAGCCTCCAATATTTGTTTCTTTCTCCCGTACAGGGCAAGAACATATTTGGTGAGTAACTGATAAGTTTTTCTACTTCTAATAAATATTTTGTAAATTTAAGGTATGGCAGAGCACCTCAGCCAAGTGGAATGTGCATCCTGTGGCATGTGGGGGTTCATGGACGCACCATCTATTCTGGACAAATAGTTATATCGTGCAGGAAGTTGGAGCTCCAGGTTTTGGAAATTGAGAGGTAGCTGATGTCACTTGCAGTGCATCCGCAAGGCAAAGAAATACATGGATAGCATGTTTAAAGTGGTGGTCGCACCGTGGTTGAGGACCTCACAAGTAAAGAGGGAATGGGTAATCAGCAGGCAGTCGAAGAGAACCAGGCAAATGGTGCATGGGTCCCCTGAGTCAATCTTGCTTACTAACTGGTAGGGTATTGTGCACCAGCTCAACAGCAGCAACTCTGTACACCTGGCAAAATTATTTACAACACATTATCCTGTGTACATAACGGTAAATATACTTTGTTCAAAAACCCAATAAAAATTATTCATAAAAAAAAAAATCTTGCTCACTAAACAGTTATCCATTTTGGTATTCGTGAGGGCAATGGCTCCTCAGAGGAGTACACTACAAGTGGCTCAGCTGCTCAGCAGTGGAGAAGGAGGAGTGAAAGAGCAATAGTGATAGGGGATTAATTAGTTAAGAGAACAGACAGGCATTTCTGTGCCCGTAGACATCATTCCAGGCTGGTATGTTGCCTCCTTGGTGCCAGAGTCAAGAATACCACAGGTTATTCATCTGCGAGAGAGTAAATAGCCAGAGGTCAGAGATTCTAACCATCATTTTCCATTCCTTTTTAAAAAAAATTTAGAGTACCAAATTCATTTTTTCCAATTGAGGGGCAATTTAGCGTGGCCAATCACCTAGCCTGCACATCTTTGGGTTGTGGGGGTGAAACCCACGCAAACACGGGGAGAATGTGCAAACTCCACATAGACAATGACCCAGAGCCGGGATTTGAGTCCGGTTCTTCAGCACCGTGAGGCAGCAGTGCTAACCCACTGCGCCACCGTGCTTCCCCTTTTTCCATTCCTTACTGGATGTATGTGTGGTACAGGCATATTGGAGGATTTCTAATGCTGTAGATTGAGTGCTAGATGGAACAGGTCAGTCAGTCTAACTTCAGCAGTGGGAAAATTATCGGAATCAATTCTGAGCGACAGGATAAAATGCCACTTGGAAAGGTGCAGATTAATCAAGGACAGTCAACTTGGGTTTGTTAAAGGAGGATCGTGTCTGACTAACTTAGTTGAATTTTTTGAGGAAGTAAAAGGAGGATTGGTGAGGGGAGTGCAGTTGATGTGGTGAACATAGATTTCAGCAAGGCTTTTGACAAGTCCAGCATGGAAGACTATTTCAAAAAATAAAAGCCCGAAGGATCCATGGGAATGTAGCAAGATAGATGCAAAAGTGGCACAGAAAACAAAGGGAAATTACTGATAATTAATTTTACGAATGGAAAGTTTTTTCAAATGGGTTCTGTAGGGCCCGCTACCAAGCCCCCGGATTTCTTGTGGTATATATTAACAATTTGGATGTAAACATAGGAAGCATGATCAAGAAGTTTGTAGTTGTAAGTGAGGCAGAAAGTGTTGACTTGCAGAAAGGGCAGAAACGTGGCAAATGGAATTCAATCTGGAGAAGTGAGATGCATTTGTGGAGGTCAAACGAGACAAAGGAATACACAATTAATGGGAGAATACTGAGAAGTATAGCGGAAGCGATGGACCTTGGAATGAATGCTCATAGATCCCTGAAGTTAGCCGGACAGGTTGTTAAGATGGTTAAGAAGACATATGGAATCCTTTCATTTATTGGTCAAGGTATAGCATATAAGAGCAGGGAGGTTATGCTGGAACTATATAAGACATAAATTAAGCAACAACTTGAGTACTGTATGCAGTTCTGGTCACCTCATAACATAAAATATATAATTGTATTAGAAAGGGTGCAGAGGAGACTTATGAGGATGTTGCCAGGACTGAAACATTGGAGCTATAAAATTGTAAAGGGCCAAGATAGAGTGGATGGGAAGGACCTATTTACCTGCGCAGAGAGTTCAGTGACTAAGGGCATAGTGATTGATAGAAACATGAGAGGGGAGATGAGGACTTTTTTTTTCACCTAAAGGGTAGTTTGCATCTGAAATTCACTGCCTGAAGGGGTGATGGAGGCAGAAACCCTCAACTCAATTTAAAGGTGTCTGGATATGCACCCAAAGTACTGTAACTTGCAGTGCTATGGGCCAAATGTTGGAAGTTGGATTGGGCTCGTTTTTTTGCTGGTGCTGATTGGCCAAGTGGACTCTTCCTGTGCCATAAACTTTCTATGATTCTACAATTCCCTGATTTGAGGCCATGGTCCACATAGATACAATAACAAAGGTAGGAAGAGGGCTAAAATCCTGAAAGCAAAGTTTAAGGAGCTAGGAAAGAAATTACAAAGAAGGACCTCATAAACAGTATTCTTAGGATTTCTTCCAGTGTCACATGCTTGTGTGCATAAGAATAGGAGGATTGAGGGCATTAGATTTCTGAGGCATTGGGAACAGTTCTGGGGAAGATGGGAGCTGCAAAAGATGGGCAGGTTGCATCTAGGCAGGACAACAGGGCTAACATTCTCATAAGGAGATTTGCTGGTGCTGTTGCCGAGGATTTAAACTAGATTAGCATGCAGATGGGAACCTGAGAAGGAGCTCAGATTGGAGAGAAACAAAACTGGTAATAGGATTAAGAAAAGTAGGAAACAAAATTGAAGGCAGATGAAGCGAGGACAAGCATGAAATAGAATCAGAATGTGGAATTGTAAAAGATCAAAGTTAAGGGTACTCTATCTGATTACAGAAGGGGAGACGGTGTCATAGTTATAATGTTACTGGACTGGTAATGCAAAGGTCGAGGCTAATGTTCTGGGAACAAAGATTCAAATCCCAGCAAGGTAAATTCAATTAATAATCTGGAATTGAATCTTCTGTTATCGTTCAGAAGAGGCCATTTGGCCCATCCTGTCTCCACTGGCTCTCCAAAGGAGAATTAGTGCCTTTCACCTGCCTTTTCTCCATACTGTAGCCACCTGGGATGGCCACTTCCAGATTACAAAATGGATGTTTGCAAAGACTATAGGGAACTATGGACAATGCTAACAAAGCAGGCAGGCACAGAGCCTGTATGTGTATTGGAACCACAGCTCCCAGACGAGACTGAAACTGTAAGGCAATTAGCATATTGATGGCCAATTTCCGGGAACAAAGGAATGACACTCAAGTAACCGATACTGTAGCAGACATCCCGGTGTCAGAAAGACACAAACAAAGCCAGGCCAACGGCCACCAAAGACACGCCCAGCCATCAGGGCACCCACCCCTTTATTGGTCAAGATCAATACAAGTGATCAAGATACGGCCTAATTAATTGGGGCCAAGTTCAAGGCCTGTCCAAAAGTGCGCAAAGCCCCTTTGGGTATAAGAAGAAGCCCCCGAGAGAGAATCTCTCTCTTGGACTCGGCTCTTGAAGCGGAGAAACCCGTCCACCAGCTGCACCAGAAGCAAGTAAGTCCAAGGTCAACGCTCGCCATCAGACGTACGACCTTAGCTGTTCTCCTGTTACATCTTCGTACCCATCAGCCTCAGATCCGAACAACGGCCATTGTTCCTCTGACTGAGTGGGCACCCGAAGTTAAGTATAGGCGTTAGCATTAGAAATAGTTTAGTTTGTAGTATTTTGTGCTTGAGTAGATATCACTGTGTGTGTAAATAAATAGTATTGACTTTGAACTAACTAACTGGTGCATTGGTTCTTTGATCAGTATTCGGGTTTGAACCTTGTGGCGGTATCAAGAGATACCTGGCGACTCTAGAGCAAACATAATGAGGATTAAGGAAGGCGACCATATTGACCGCTATATTCATAACCAAATAAATATTGCAACATTTACGGGTGACTCTGATGGGATTCGACCTAGAAGTGGCCTAGTCACTCCGAGAGAATCAATTTTGAATTAGAATCCAATTGGGAAAAGAAAACCCACAAGTGTAAGAACAATACTGATCAAACCATCAAAATTCGTAAGTGTGTTATTTGCATGCGTACTAACAGGGATATAAGAAAAACCTGAGAGATTTTGTTGCGTAAAACTGTCGGGAGTTTTGTAGGCCAGAAATTAGCATAAGCCGTACCCGTGTTTACATCAGCACTTTATCACCCCCTGTTTCAAATTCAGTAGACCCCAGAGATAGCGAGAGAAAAATGGCAATGAAGGCAATGGAACGCCTTATGAACCCCCAGGAATTCAAGGTCGCAGCGACCAGTAGAGTAAGACAGTATTCCGTATGGGAAGAGGAAATCAGAAAGCACCTCAAAGGGAAAGGATGGCCCCTTTGGAGCGAATTCTGCGCGAATGATCAAACAGGTCCCAGAAATATAGGGCATACTTGGTGGGAGAACCTGTCAGAGAGTCTTAAGAAGAGCTTAGGGAAAGCTCGCAAGCAGATGGCAATCGTGTCCTGCTTGGCACAATTGCGAGGCACAGAGGAGGTCGTGAGGATGCTCCGTAGAGAGATTGAGGAGAGAGACAGGAATAGTGAAGGAGATGTGAGCGAATATGAGAGAGAGAAAACAGGGAACTGAGAGAGCAGTTAGCGCCGAGGGACAAAGAGGTAGCTGGTGCCAAGTGGGCACACCAATCTTGTCTCGCCCATTTGAGTAGTTTTCAGTCCCAACATGATAAGGCCAACCAAGACACGCAACGTGCGGTCTTGGTAAGGCAGGAAACCGAACAACAGGTTGCACACTTGCAGCAACAGTGTAACGACTTAAAAGCAGCCCTAAGAGCACTCCACACTTCCACGACGGAACAAAGGCAAAGCTCGGTAGATCACGCAAAGTGCCGGAAGCAAATTGCAGAACTGCAATCCCTGCTTTCTGTTCAGAATGGGTTCCAGAGCACGTTTGGACCCCAATTAGACCAAGAAAATGGCCCCGACTGGTAGGAGTTAAGTGAGACTGCCCATAGATATGTACATGGCACATGTACACAGGACAAACCACAGAAACGAAAGGCACGCCAACTCCCGACTGCACAGGCAGAACACACCCCCATGAACCCTGTAACCACACAGCGCAGGGCCACAACAGATGTAGACCCAGATTTCCTATACACCACCCCATTAACCGTCACTAAATTAAAGGACGCATGTGAGAAGATTACACTCTTCCGACCCACATCGGACCCCCACCAGTTCTTTGCAGGAGCAAAACAGCAGGCGACCATGTACGGCCTGGATGAAAGAGAGAAAGTGAAGCTCACAGTTTTAAGCCTCAACCCTTCAGTCGTGGCAACCCTTCCCGACCCACAAAATGTAGGAGGAGGCACAGTCCAAGAAATGCGCACAGCAATCCTGGACGTGATCGGCTATAACAAAAGAGACCCCGTAGAAGGCCTAAACAAGTGCAGGCACAAGAAGACAGAGCACCCTACAGCGTTTGCTGGACGCTTGTGGATACATTTTACTGCGGTGTTCGGAGAGTTAGCCCACGCCCATTTGTCCCCAAATAATATGGCCAAATGGACTTGAATCCTTGTCTCTCATGCAACAGAGGCAGGACAGAGAGCTTGCGCAAATTAAGACCCCTCAGATGAGGCCCAAAACGAGAAATGGGTTTTGAAAAGATTGTCCCACGCTTGGGAAAAGTCCTTCCAAGGTAAATCAGCGTATGATAAAGCAGAGGAAGAGCAGGCAGACATGCACCCAGTTAGGACACAGCAGAACCCCGCATGGGTAAATGAGGGCAGGAACGACCCACAGCAGACCAAATCCCAGGAGTGTTATAATTGCGGCCAACTAGGACACTTCGCACGAGAGTGCAATGCGCCCCAGAACCAGCAGAGAAACCAGCAGACAGGTACCCTAAATAGGAATAGGGCAAAGCCAATTCACAGTGTTAGCGCCCGTTCTGATACCCCAGATATGAATGGCACCGATTGACGGTGTTCAGACTCCCCTACCTGGGTCGGCGACACCCGTTGGGACAAATCCAGTAGACCGTTAGTGGCAGGCACAGTCCGTGGACACCCCGTGGAATTTCTTTGGGACACAGGAGGGTCCCGCACCACGATAAATTCCTCCACAATGTTTCAGCGAGACACATGGCCCACCACGGACACCATTACTCTCAGCGGTTTTACAGGGCACTTACAGCAGGGACAAATCACAGTCCCTGTAGCGATTCAAATAGGGAACATTAAAACTAAACACTCCATAGTTCTGGTCGACCTACCCCAGACAGCTGAACACATTTTAGGAATTGATTTTATGAGCTCCCACAATATATCATTCGACTCCGTAAATAGTTGTGTGTGGAAGATGGCGAAGGCAGCACAAGCCACCGCCACGCTCACAGTTGAAGATTATGAAAATAGGACCAGCGCAGTAGGAGACTTCTGGTTCGACCCTCGAGCCATTAGTCAGGACAAACAAGGTAGGGAAGTCCTGCAGCGACAGAAAGCAGCATTTGCACAGCACAAGCACGACTGTGGCAAGATCGCTGGCTTGGTGAATATTACAGGTCCCGACCCCAGATCCCAAAAGCAGTACGGTTTTCCCCAAGAAGCAGAGGGAGAAATCCCAAAAGTTATGCAGAGTCTGCTTGATCAAGGCGTACTCCGATCAGTAGCCTCCACAAATAATGCCCCAATTTGGCCCATCAGGAAACACGATGGATCATGGCGACTGACCATTATCGGGCACGAAACAAAGTAACCCCAGTAGCAGCCCCCACAGTAGCCATGAGTCCCGAGACCATGCTCAAACAGGGACTACAGTCAAAACATTTTCAGTTTTGGACATTAGCAACGGCTTTTGGTCCATTCCATTGGATAAAGCGTGCCGATACAAATTTGCATTCACATTCCAGGGACAGCAATATTCGTGGACATGCCTTCACAAGGCTGCCACAACTCCCCCTCCATTTTCCACCAACAGCTGGCAAATCATAGATCATATAATTTACAGTGCAGAAGGAGGTCATTCAGCCCATCGAGTCTGCACCGGCTCTTGGAAACAGCATCCTACCCAAGCCCACACCCCCATCCTATCCCCATAACCCAGTAACCCCACCCAACACTGAGGGAAATTTAGCATGGCCAATCCAGCTAACCCGCACATCTTTGGACTGTGGGAGGAAACCGGAGCACCCGGAGGAAACCCACACACACACGGGGAGAACGTGCAGACTCCGCACAGACAGTGACCCAAGTCGGGAATCGATCCTGGGACCCTGGAGCTGTGAAGCAATTATACGAACCACTATGCTACCGTGCTGCCCACGGTATGGTTTAGCAAAATTTTCCCAACCCGATTGTCTGGTCCAATATGTAGATGACTTGCTTCTGCAGATGGACACAAAGAAAGAGCACATTTTGCTTCTTGAAGAACTATTAGGACTCCTACAACAAATTGGCTGTAAAGTGAACCCCAAGAAGGCCCAGATTTTACAGGAAAAGGTGATTTACTTAGGTACAGTAATCAGACACTGTAAACGCGAGATCGAGCAGAAAAGGATGGACTCGATCGCCAAATTACACCTGCCCCATAACGTCACAACCCTCCAGTCATTTCTAGGACTGGTTGGCTACTGTAGGAATCACATCGACGGTTTCGCCACAAAGGCGGCGCCTCTATCCGACCTTCTCAAGAAGCAAGCACCTTGGGAATGGCTTCCACAGCACCCGGATGCCGTGGATGCATTAAAAGGAGCCCTCAGCACAGCCCCGCATTACAGGTCCCAGATCCACTCTCCCCGTACGCAATTGATGTTGCAAGCACCGACCGAACCCTTTCGGCCATGCTCCTCCAAGAAGGACATGATCGATTGGGCCCCGTGGCATACGCCTCACATGCATTAGATCCAGTCGAGCAGGGACTTTCTGCATGCAAGAGGCACCTGCTCGCAGTTTTGTGGGCAGTACAATACTTCGCCTACATTACAGGACTCAACCCCATCACCATTCTAACTGAACACACCCCAACACAACTCCTACTCGACGGTAGACTTAAGGATGGCACAGTCAGGCAAATCCGCGCAGCCCATTGGACCCTCCTCTTTCAGGGACAGGACATAACAGTTAAGAGGACAAAGACCCACACTTTCCTCACTGATAATTTACAATACGCAGGCAGCCCACATGAATGTGAAATCATCAACACGAAACGCAATACAGGACCCTTTATACCTAAGTCAGTGTGGTGATAACCACTGTAGTTATGCATACTTGCAGAAGGGGGATGTATGGCTGTACCTGTAAAACAGGTTCCTCCGGTAAGCCCCTGCCGGCTAGCTCCGCCCACATGGTGCTTGTGTATAAATATGCGTGTGAGTCACTCAGACTCTAGTCTTCAGTTGCAGCCGGAGGAATAGCATCACACAGCAATAAAGACTCGATTGAATTTGTCTCTCGTTGTGACTGCAATTGTTAGCGCCACAATTCATTGCTGTGTGATTTTCCATACACCATGGACATCAGAATCAAGCCTGACCATCTGCAGCTGGATCCGCAGTCGCCTCATGCCAGGAAAGACTTTGATTACTGGCTTGCAGTTTTTGAGGCCTACATCTCTTCAGCGGACCCTCCCCCGACGGAGGCTCAGATAAAGCAACTCCTGTACTCGAGACTTAGCTCCAGTGTCTTTCCGCTAATTCGAGATGCGCCTGACTACACCAGAACTATGGAACTGCTCAAGGAGAACTATGCAGTCGACGAACACCCTGTTTGTGAGGCATCAACTCTCTATTCGCGTCCAGCAGGGGGTGAGTCGATTGAGGGCTTCTGGAGGGCCCTTATACCTCTGGTACGAGACTGCGATTGCCGGGCCCTCACAGCTACGGAACACTCTGACTTACTCATGCGCGATGCCTTTGCCACAGGCATTGCATCGGACCCCATCCGGCAACGACTGCTGGAAGGGGCCACCCTCGACCTCGCGGCCACAGAGACTCTGCCGCCTCCCATAGTGCGCGAACTTACTCCGCTTGCCGCTCGGCACACCCCTCCTACCCCTTGTGGACCCCGCAAACGGCCCCCCAGGCTCACCCATCCTACCCCTCGTGGACCCCGCAACCGGCCCCCCCAGTAGCCACCTCCGCGCACTACGCCTGCGCTGCTTGCCACACCGCACTCCCTGGCGGTCCACACTGTTACTTCTGCGGTCAGCAGAAGCACCCCCGCCAACGCTGCCCGGCCCGCACCGCGACCTGCAAAGCTTGTGGCAAGAAAGGCCACTTTGCAGCGGTGCGTCAATCCCGGATGGTTTCCGCTATCGCACCCCTGTTCCCCTCGCCTCAGCCGATTGAACAATGGGCCCTGCCGTCCGCTTCCCCCGACCCCACGTGCGTTCAGTGGGCGTCGCCATCTTTCTCCGCCCCCACAACTTGCGCTCCATAGGTGCTGCCATTTTTTTCGCCGCCATCTTCTCCCACAAAGGCGCAAATGGTGGTTAGCATAAATGCTTCACAGCTCCAGGGTCCCAGGTTCGATTCCCGGCTGGGTCACTGTCTGTGCGGAGTCTGCACGTCCTCCCCGTGTGTGCGTGGGTTTCCTCCTGGTGCTCCGGTTTCCTCCCACAGTCCAAAGATGTGCGGGTTAGGTGGATTGGCCATGCTAAATTGCCCGTAGTGTCCTAAAAAGTAAGGTTAAGGGGGGGGTTGTTGGGTTACGGGTATAGGGTGGATAAGTGGGTTTGAGTAGGGTGATCATGGCTCGGCACAACATCGAGGGCCGAAGGGCCTGTTCTGTGCTATACTGTTCTATGTTCTATGTTCTAAAGGTACTCCAGACGCCGCCATTTTTTCCTCCCCCGGGACGAGGCCAAGAGACACGGGTCGCTACCGTTCCTCGTCGGACCCATCTGACTCGCCTCCATTACGCTCGACCAGTCGCGTCCTCGCAACCTGGCACCCTCTTCCACATCGGTGCTGGTCAATGGCCATGTGACCTCCTGCCTCATTGACTCCGGGAGCACCGAGAGCTTCCTCCACCCAGACACGGTAAGGCGCTATTCCCTTGCAGTCCATCCCGCCAACCGGCAGATCGCTCTCGCCTCCGGTTCCCACTCTGTCCCGATCCGGGATTTCTGCCTGGTTAAACTCACTGTACAGGGCATGGAATTCGACCGTTTCCGTCTGTACATTCTCCCCAACCTCTGCGCGTCACTCTTACTAGGACTACAAAGGGCCCCTCCCCTCCACCGACTGCAACACCGACATCCTTAGTGTGGTCGATGAATTTTCTAGGTTCCCCTTCGCCATCCCATGCCCGGATATGACGTCTGCCACCGTCATCAAGGCCCTGGATTCCATTTTCGCCCTGTTCGGTTTCCCCGACTACATCCACAGTGACAGGGGATCCTCATTCATGAGCGATGAGCTGCATCAGTTCCTGCTCAGCACGGGTATCGCCTCCAGCAGGACGACCAACTACAACCCCTGGGGAAACGGGCAGGTAGAGAGGGAGAATGGGACAGTATGGAGGGCCGTCCAGCTGGCCCTACAGTCCAGGAACCTTCCAGCCGCTCGCTGGCAACAGGTCCTCCCTGACGCGCTCCATTCCATTCGGTCACTACTAACAGTACACCCCATGAACGTGTTTTTGCCTTCCCTAGGAAGTCTACAAATTGGGTATCGCTCCCAACGTGGCTCACAACTTCGGGCCCAGTCCTTCTCCGTAGGCATGTCCGGCACCACAAGGCGGAAGCCCTGGTGGACAAAGTACGAATTCTCCACGCCAACCCTCAGTATGCCTACGTGGAGTTCCCCGATGGCCGCCACAACACAGTCTCGCTCCGGGACCTGGCTCCCTCAGGTGCCGATCCCATGCCCACGCCCCTTTTTCCCCCCGCGCCACCCTCCTTTTCCCCAGCGCCCCCCTATTCATCGCCACCACGTCCATCCCTTGTCCCCCTGCCCACACTGGAGGACACAGAAGTTTTCGGCTCACTCTCGGAGTCATCCCGCCAGCAGCCAGCACCAACACCGGCAGCACCTGCAGCGACGTCGCCACCACAGCTACGCCGATCACAACGGAACATTCGACCGCCGGTTCGGCTCAACCTGTAACCTGCTGACCGGATGGACTTTTGGTTTTCTTTGTTGGACCCTTTTGTAAATATTTCATCCTTTGTATCATAGTTATGCGACACCCCCGCCGGACTCATTTTTACAGGGGTGAATGTGGTGATAACCACTGTAGATATGTGTACTTGCAGTAGGGGGATGTATGGCTGTACCTGTAATACAGGTTCCTCCGGTAAGCCAATGCCGGCTAGCTCCGCCCACAGGGAGATTGTGTATAAATATGCATGTGAGTCACTCAGACCCTAGTCTACAGTTTCAGCCAGAGGAATAGCATCACACAGCAATAAAGCCTCGATTGAACATGTCTCTCGTCTTTGACTGTAATTGTTAGCGCCACAGTCAGCTCCCCCGAAAGCAGGTACTTCACCCTAGAGACCCTAGCCCACAGACACATGCGCACCCCTTAGAATTTATGTGGATGGCTCCTCCACAGTTTTAAATGGCAAAAGGAATACCGGTTGCGGTATCTATGTAGAGGATGTGCCGGGACACGCGTTAGAAGAGATTTTGTTAAAATTGCCAGGAGATTTAGGCTCGCAGGCAGCAGAACTGTTAGCCATAGCGTACATTGTAGACCACCCCAACTCGTTTCCGACCCCAGCCGACATATATTCTGACAGTCTGTATGTCTGTAACAGTTTAACCGAATTCCTAACCCGTGTGGGAATCTAGAGGATTCATTTCCACAGACGGAAAGCCCCTACCCTCAGCCCCATTACTCAGGCATATTCTGAAAATAGCCAAAGACAGCATATATGACATTATCAAAGTTCGCAGCCATCATCGTTCTTCCCCCCTGGTAACGTCAAGGCAGACGCCCTAGCAAAGGCAGGTTCCAGACATGGTCACTTTTGGAACCCCCCCCGAAAGCACCCCAGTATATGCGGTTCAGGTCTCACAGACCAACATTCAAGATCTAATGAAGGCCCAAATAGAAGATGAGAAGCTCAGGGAAGTTTTAAAAGGCAACTTCCCAGCCCCCTATAAGTATAAAAATGCATTAACCACACATGACGTTGTGATTTTAAAAGACGGCATTTATGTAGTCCCCAGCCAGGACAGGATCAGATTATTTGTCAGTTCCATGACAACCATGGATACCAGGGCATTGAACCCACCCTAGCCCACCTCAGACCTCTCTGCTGGTGGCCTGATTTAAAAACTGATGTGACTCACTACATCGAGAATAGCTTAATCTATGCCCAAAACAATCCGGACAGATATGCAAAGAAAGGCCAGCTTAGTCACACCCGCCCTGTTAATGGCCCCTGGACGAATTTGAAAGTTGATTATATAGGACAAATACCCCGCTGCAGGAATGGTTTCAAGTATGTGTTGGTGGTCATCGACACCTTCACAAAATGGGTGGAAGCGTTTCCATCCAGGACAAACACAGCAAAACGACAGCTAAAATCCTCACTCAGCACATCTTTACAAGATGGGGACTTCCGATCAAGGCTCCCATTTTACAGCACGAGTGATGAAAAACGTCCTTACAATTTTCGGAATAAAGCAAAAGTTCCATTTCGCATACCACCCCCAGTCAAGCGGCATAGTAGAAAGAATGAACAGAACTTTGAAAGCGCCCCTCAGAAAAATGGTGCAACAGCACAACAGCACCTTGGACACAGTTCTCCCATTTGCATTAATGTTCATACGAAACACGGTATCCAGGTCGACAGGATACACCCCCCACACCCTCATGACCGGACGCCCCATGAAAGGGACAGAATATTTATTAGGACTGGATTTGGCCAGCCCCTCAGTCACCGCCCTCATGCATGAGAAAGCGGTACAACATTGAGAATGTAAAGGCAGCCCAGTTTGCATCAGCTGTCAGATTTGGGACCCGCAAGAAGCAAAGCAGAGCTTGCTTTGATAAGACGGTACATGCCACGGAATTTGTAGTCGGGCAGAATGTCATGCTCGCCCTATACAACCCCAGTTCATTCCTCTCCCCCAAATTTGCTGGATTGTACTCCATCTCTGACAAAGTCAGCCCCTCTGCATACAAGATCACATATCCCAATGGCAAGTCTGCGTGGTTCCACATAAACCAGCTTAAGGCTTATGGCTCGCAGAACAACCATTCACACCACATCTCGCTCGCAGCACCAGATGAACACGCCCCGCCCACGAACGATCTATTCCTACCCTCCCCCAACCTGTCCAGCCCATGCCCAGACACAACTTCACCTCCACCCCGAGAGGCACGACTCCGCCTCTTCTCCCCTCCCCCAACCGACAGCGACAGCGATAGCGATACCGACAGCTTCAGCACACCACGCTATGATTACACCCCTGCACCAGGTCCCACTGCCAGCGACTCCAAACATGATTCCAGCGACCCCTTCGAGATAACGTATATTAAAGCCTCTGATCTAGACCCACCACCCAATGATTATGGATTAACCCTTAGCAGCTCCAACCTCAATACAAAATACTGGCACCGAGACAATTCATTCAGGCTCATCCAGAATGATGAGATGGACCCCAATTCGCCCCAAACAGCTTTAGCACGACTTCTCCAGTCACGAGTATGGCAACCGGGAGAAGATGATGACTTAGAGTCTTACTCCCACCAAGCGAATCCCTTTGCGACTCTGTTCGCTATAGAGCACTGAGGTGTCCAGATGATGGCAAAAAGGAACCAATGGAGATTTACGGTGTCCTTTCTGATCGAACCTGCATGATTTTGTTATGTTAGTTGGTTGTTGTTTAAATGTTTGTTACTGTCGATGTTGAATGTTGTTTGTTCACTTAATGTTTTCAATGGCCCCACGCCACCACTCCTTTGACGCCCACTGGCAGGTAAAGGAACAATTTTGTCCATAGACAACCGTTCATCACTGCTCTTCTGCTTCGAAGGCAGGAGATAACATAACTGCAACCACCACCACGACCACACTCTTACCCGTTCTTGTCCGGTCACTCAGGCAGTGGAGTAATGGTGCTGGTCCCCGCCCTGGCTGAGGACCCCCTGGTCAGCTACGCTCAGGTAGAGCACATATGGCACTGGTCACCGTCCTACCCGGGTATTCCACCCATTCTTACCCGCCGCGGCCCATATGCACCCCATTTTGGCACTTTTAGTTCAAAACTCTTCTGTTTGTTTGTTTGTTTGTGGCGACCCTTAGGTTGCTTCTAAATGCTATTTACATCCTTGAACACTGGGATGGTAGATCGCACAGGCTGTGAGACGGCACAGACGTCTTGTCCCAAAGATTTGGTTTTTAAAAAATGAGGGAGTCACAGATGGTGACCAATTATAACGGGTAATTGGCAATAAAAGGAAGACAAGACAGACATACAAGATCTTAAACAAGATAATAACAGAAATTATGCTTGTGTCCATGGAACTCCGGAACCACAGAAGCCTCAAGAGGAAGAAAGAAAGAAGAAAAGATGAAGACAACCATCATGCTCTACAGTTGGATCTTGGCGGGATCCCTCCAGTTGCGCACGGACGCTACCCCCCTCACCCCTACCATGCAGGCCACCCCAATGTTTCCCACCCCTGCCATTCACTGTACCCCAAGACAGTAACCAATACACCGACCTGGTGTGACAGGTTCATAACTTGGTATTCCCTGTCCTACATTGTGGAATCACTATTAGTACTTGCGATACTCTGAAGTGTCGTTCAGACTCTAAGGGCAGAATTCTCCGCTCCCCACATGGCGTGGGAGAATCGTGGGAGGGCCTCGCGACATTTTTTACGCCCCCCCGGCGCCCCAAGCGATTCTCCCCCACCCCCCCACCCCGCTCGGAAAAATCGCCGCTCGCCGTTTTTCACAGCGAACGGCGATTCTCCGAGCCCGATGGGCTGAGCGGCCGGCCCTGCACACCCGTTTCACCACGGCAGCAACCACACCTGGTCGCTGCATTCGTGAAACGGGTGCCAGATGCCCATTTGGGGCATCTAGGGGCCCGATTTGGATGGGAGCACCGCGACTGTGCTCGGGAGGGGACAGGCCCGTGATCGGTGCCCACCGTTCATCGGGCCAGCGTCCAAAAGAAACACACTATTGCCCCTCCGCCGCCCGGCAAGGTGAAGCCGGCACATCTTGCCGGGCGGCGGTGGAGAAAGACGGCACCGCGCATGCGCGGGTTCGTGCCGTCTGCGCGCTGATGTCATCCGCGCATGCGCGGGTTGGACCCGGCAACCCGCGCATGCGCGGATGACATCAGAAAAGCACCGTTTCCGCGTCATTTCCGGCACGACGAGGTCACGGCTGGGAACGACGGGGGCCCGCTCCTAGCGGGTGAATTAGGTGCGGAAAGCGGGCCCCGAGGCCGTCGTGAACCTCGGCCGATTTCACGTCGGCCATCCCGATTTTTATCGGGAGCGGAGAATACCGCCCACTGACTCAGGAAATGGCGGAGGAAATCCTCCCACACTCCGATTATACACATTTAGATCTCCTATCTTTGGACTTCAACAAGCCTCCCAACCCCTTTAAGTGAATTAAAGTGCATCCATTTTGTCTGCGTGATTTGTTGTTCTAATAAAAGAAATGTAAAACTCTGTGTTGATTGCCAAGCCAGAGAGACCTGTGTTGCTGCTATTGTACAGTTTAAAATGTTGAAAATTCTATTGTTTGACTGAGAATAGATTAGTTAAGGATAGTTAGAGGTTCCATTTTTTTATTTTGCATGCCTGAATGTCATAGCGCCCCGTAGAATTTTATAATGATGTATGTACATAAGTAATTTCGATAAAAGTTTCAATTCATAGGACAGAGTAGTATAAGGCCTGTCCTTGCTTATGGGTGCCCGACTTAGGAGGAGAACAAAGAAGATGCAGTAATTTGATCCTTCACGCTTCGCATTGAGGATCACAAGGAGGGAGTGTAGCCATCTGGATGGCCACTTCCTGTATTTGTATTGGAACCACAGCTCCCAGGCGAGACAGAAACTGTAAGGCAATTAGCATATTGTTGACCCATCTCTGGGAACAAAGGGATGACACTCAAGTAACTGATATTATAGCAGACATCCCAGCGCCAGAAAGACACAAACAAAGCCAGGCCAATGGCTACCAAAGACACGCCCAGCCATCAGGGCACCCACCCCTTTATTGGTCAAGATCAATACGAGTGATCAAGATACAGCCCAATTAATTGAGGCCAATTTCAAGGCCCGCCCAAAAGCACACGAAGCCCCTTTGGGGATAAAAAGAAGCCCCCGAGAGAGAATCTCTCTCTTGGACTCGGCTCTTGAAGCGGAGAGACCCGTCCACCAGCTGCACCATAAGCAAGTAAGTCCAAGGTCAACGCTCGCCATCAGACGGACGACCTTAGCTGTTCTCCCATTACCTCTTCGTACCCAACAGCCTCAGATCTGAACAAAGGCCATTGTTCCTCTGACTGAGTGGGCCTCCGAAGTTATGTATAGGCATTAGCGTTAGAGATAGTTTAGTTTGTAGTATTTTGTGCATGAGTAGATATTACTGTGTGTGTAAATAAATAGTATTGACTTTGAACTTACTAACTGGTGTATTGGCTCTTTGATCAGTATTCGGGTTTGAACCTTGTGGCGGTATCAAAAGATACCTGGCGACTCTAGAGCAAAGATAATTAGGATTAAGGAAGGTGACCATATTGACCGCTGTATTTATAACCAGATAAATATATCAACAATACCCCTGTATTCCAGTTAATATCCAATGTCTTCTTGAATGCCTCGATAGAACCTACCTCAACCATACTTCCAGGCAATGCATTCTACTCGTTGTGTGGGGGAAAAAAAATCATATCGCATTTGCTTCTTTTGCAAGTCACTTTAAATAAGTGCCCTCTCTTTCTTTATCCTTGAACGCGCGGGAACAGTTTCTCTCTATCTATTCTGTGTGGCCTGTTGCTCTTTTATCAGAACCACAAGACGAGAGTACGTTCCTTGTATTGGACAAATGTCCACACAACCAGTAAATTAGTTAAATTATAGTTTTTTATTAAACACAGGCTTGTTTCTATGCATAATGATCTACACGTGGCGACACATTGAACTATACCTAACAACTGAAAAGACCTATACTTAACTCCCAAGTGACCGGCTCTCTGCAGATTAGATAAGGCCTTCATCTGGATCCTCACGTGTGGCGGCTGGAAATTGTCAGGTTCCTCTCAGCTGCGACTCGTCCTTCGGGTAACAATCACGAGTCCTTGAACGTGGCTGGTCGATTGGTGAGGCAGACGCCAGGCCCCAAAAGAGACAGAATGCTGGTTGCGCAGTTCTTCTTATCCCCCGATCATTCGCGCTCTTTTGGGCGGTCCCAACTTGGGATCTAATGGATCGATAGGGTTTCGATCACCCTAATCGATTCTGGCCAATTAGAGGCGGGTACCTAGATGGCTGGACGGGTCCCAGCTGCTATTGTCCAAGGCGCGTGTGCACTCTGAAATAAGATAACTAGGTACCCCCGAGTCTGCTCCCATTGTCCTGGGGAAATCGATGATTGACCTTCAGCAGGTGTGAGTTTCAGTTAGGTCTGGTTTCCCTTTGCACAATACACAGGTCTGTGTACCGTCTGTGTCGAAACCTGACCACAATTCCCATTATCCTTTGCGGGCGGCCATTTTAGATGGCCACAGGCCCATTCATGAATTTGAACATCTCTTATTAAATTTACTCTTGGCCTACATCTCCAATCTATCCATATAACCAGCAGGGGCTGGTTTAGCACAGGAATAAAGAGCTGGCTTTTGAAGCAGACCAAGGCAGGCCAGCAGCACAGTTCACTTTCCGTACCAGCCTCCCCGAACAGGCGCCGCAATGTGGCAACTAGGGGCTTTTCAAAGTAACTTAATTTGAAGCCTACTTGTGACAATAAGCAATTTTCATTTTCATATAACTGAAGTTTCTCATTCTTGGAACCATTTTTATCAATTTCTCCATCACTCTCTCCAATGTGTTCACATCATTCAAATAGCGTGGCTCCCAGAACTGTACACTACATTCCAGCCGAGGCCTAACTAGTTACTGTATAAGTTATCTTCATAGATACCATAGAATTTACAGTGCAGAAGGAGGCCAATCAAGTGTACAGTGGCCCTTGAAAGAGCACCTTCCCTAAGCCCACGTCTCCACCCTATCCCCGTAACCCTGTAACCCCACCTAATCTTTGGACACTAAGGGGCAATTTAGCTTGGCCAGTCCACCTAACCAGCACATCATTGGACTGTGGGAGGAAACCAGAGCACCCAAAGGCAATCCACGCAGACATGGAGAAAAAGTGCAACCTCCACACAGTCACCCGAGGCTGGAATTGAACCCGGTTCCCTGTAGCTGTGAGGCAGCAGAGGTAGCCATTGTGCCACCATGCCACCCCAAGTTCAGCATAACCTCCTTTCTCTTGTACTCTATGCTCCTATTAATAAATCCCAAAATGCTATATGCTTTATTAGCTGTTCTCTCCATCTATCCTGCCACCTTGGATAATCGATACGCATGTACACAGAGGTTCCTCTGCTCCTGCACCACTTTAAGAATGTCACCATTATTTCATATTGCCCCTCCATGTTCTTCCGACCAATGAACCATCTCACACTTCTCCGCATCGAACTTCATCTGCCACCTATCTGTCCACTCCGCCAGCTTCTCTATGTCCTTTTGAATTTCTACACTGTCCTCTGCAGTTCACAATATTTCCAAGTTTTGTGTCATACACTAACTTTGAAATTGTCCCCTTCACACCAAGATCTAGATCATTAATATGTATCAGGAAAAGTAAGGGTCCTAATTCTTACTCCTGGGGAACACCACGACAAACTTTCCTCCAGCCCAAAAAATATCCATTGACAATTACTCCCTGCTTCCGACTATTCAGCCAATTTTGTATCCGCATTGCTACTGTCCCTTTTATCCCATAAGCTTTTCTCACTAGGTAGTCATGTGGCACTATATCAAACGACTTTTCAAAGTCTAAGTACACCACATCAACAGCATTACCCGCACCGACCCTTTCAGTTATCTTTTCAAAAAACTCCAGCAAGTTAGTTAAACATAATTTGCCCTTTAGAAATCCATGCTAGCTTTTCCTAATAAACCCATATTTTTCCATGTGACTCCTAATTTAATTCTGCATAATTGTTTCTGAAAGCTTTCCAACCACTGACCTTAAACTAACAAGTCTGTAATTGCTGGACTTATCCTTACAACCTTTTTTGAACAACGGCATAATATTTGCAATTCTCCAGTCCTCTGGAACCTCCTCTGAATCTGGATATGACTGAAAGGTTATGGCCAGCATACCTGCAATTTCCATTCTCACTTCCTCCAATATCCTTGGATGCATCTCATCCGGCCTCGGTGCCTCTTCCTCCTCGTCAATTTTGAACCCTTCAAGGGACAGTATTTCCTCACCTCTCGCCATGTCCTTGGTAAAGACAGATGCAAAGCTAGTCTCAGTAATGGTGACCATTAAACCATTGTCGATTGTGTAAAAATTCATTTGGTTCCTAATATCAATCAGGGAAGGAAATCTGGGGTGTGATTCTCCGACCCCCCGCCGGGTTGGAGAATCGCCCGGGGCCGGGGTGAATCCCGCCCCTGCTGTCTCCCGAATTCTCCGGCACCAGGGATTTGGCGGGGGCGGGAATCACGCTGCGCCTGTCGGCGCCCCCCCCCCCCCCCCCCCGGCGATTCTCCGGCCCGCAATGGGCCGAAGTCCCCTGCTGTCATGCCGGTCCCGCCGGCAGGAACCAAACCACCTACCTTACCGGCGGGACCAGGCGGCGCAGGCGGGCTCCAGGGTCCTGGGGGGGCACGGGCCGATCTGGCCTCAGGTGGTGCCCCCACGGTGGCCGGGCCCGCGATCGGGGCCCATCAATCAGCGGGCAGGCCTGTGCCGTGGGGGCACTCTTTTCCTTCCGCGTTCGCCATAGTCTTCACGATGGCGGACGTGGAAGTGACCCCCTCCCCTGCGCATGCGCGGGGATGAAGTCAGCAGCCGCTGACACTCCGGCGCATACGCGGACTTCCGCCGGCTGGCGAAGTCCCTTCGGCCCCAGCTGGCGTGGCGCCAAAGGCTGTTCCTGCCAGCCACCGGGGCGCCAACCACTCCGGCGCAGGCCTAGCCCCTAGCCCCTCAAGGTTAGGGCTTGGCCCGATGCTGGAGTGGTTCACGCCATTCCATCCCGCCGGGACCCCCCGCCCCACCGGGAGGGGAGAATCCCGGCCCTGATGTCCTTACTGGCCTGACTCTAGTCCAACAGCAATGTGGTTAATTCTAAACAACCCTTTCTGAGAGGGTGCTGCAAGCCACTTGTTTCAAGGGAAATTAGGGACATGCAACAAATATTAGCCAACAAAAATCAGTGATGCCCACATCCCATGAAAGAATACATTTTAAAAAAACACAGCATTCATCACAAGGTAGATATTTTGCAGCACAAATAGAGGTAAATGTCTATGATTCAACTGTCATTATGGACACTAGGTTCCACAGTGACTGAGATGGAGAAGTGAATTTTCAAGGATATCTGTCATTTTGGCAGGATGGGCAAAAAGCAAAAGGACTTGAGGTGGTTCTTGTAATAAGAGGCAAGATTAGTACATTATTGAGAAAGGATCTTGGGCGGGATTCTCCGCGAACCGGCAGGGTGGGCCACTCTGGTGTGAAGGAGTGGCGTGAACCACTCCGGCGTCGGGCCGCCCCAAAGGTGCGGAATCCCCCGCACCTTCAGGGGCTATGCCAGCACCTGAGTGGTTTGCGCTGCGTCGGTCAGCGTGGAAGGCATAGCGCCACGCCACAGTACCGAAGGGCCTCCGCCGCCTGGCGCGAGTTGGCACTTGCGTGGGAGAACCAGCATGTGCTGGCGTCATCCCAGCGCATGCGCAGAAGGGTTCATCTCTGCGTCGGCCATCGCGGACTGTTACAGCGGCCGATGCAGAGGAATAGAGTGCCCCCACGGCACAGACCCGCCTGTCGATCGGTGGGCTCTGTTCGCGGGCCAGGCCACCGTGGGGGCATCTCCCAGGGCCAGATCCCCCCGCCCCCCCCCCCCGAGGACCCCGGAGGACGCCCGTGGAGCCAGGTCCCGCCGGTAAGTGCCTGTTGTAATTTACTCTGGCGGGACCGGCTGTAAACGGGCAGCCACTCGGCATTACACGGGCCGGAGAATCGCCGGTGGTGCCGCTGCCAGCGGCCGCAGACCGGCACAATTCCCGCCCCCGCCAAATCCCTGGCACCAGAGAATTCAGTAGCCGGCGGGGGCGGGAGTAATGCCACCTCCCGGCGATTCTCCGACCCAGCGGGGGGTTGAAGAATCCCGCCCCTTACGTCGAAGGATCAAGATGTGGAATCAGCTTGGGTGGAGCTAAGAAACAGCAATGGGCAGGAAACATTGATGGAAGTTGTTTATAGGTTTCCAAAGTGTAATGGTAATGTTGGTCACATTATAAATCAAGAAATTAGAGCTGCATGTAATATCGGTAATACAGCAATAATGGTTGACTTCAATTTGCATATAGATTGGGTAAACCTAATTGGCACTAATGTTGTGAAGAAAGATACAGATAAATCCCCTAGACCTGCTGGGCTACATTCCAGAGTGTTGAAGGAGCTGGCTATAGGTGGAGTAGATGAATTGCTGATTATCTTCAAAATCCTAAAGATCCTACAGACTTGAAAGTAACAAATGTAGTCCCACAATTTAAGAAGGGAGGGAGAGAGAAAATGGAGAACTACTGATCTGCTCGTTTGATATCAGTAATCAGGAAAATGTTAGGATCTATGATAAAGGATGTAATAACTAGACATTTAAAAAACAATGATATAATTGGGCACCATCAGCATAGATTTATGAAAGGGAAATCATGTTTGGCTGTTAATTGTCGCAAAGGTAAAGGAGAAGATAGGACTTTAGAACAAGAGTCGATCATTAACCCCTTCGATCCTGCTCCATCAGTCAATAAGATCATGATTGATTTATTTGTGTCTCAACTCCACTTTGCGGTCTGCCACCATAACCCTTTACCCCTTTTCTATCAATTTATGTCTAACACTGCCTCGAATAAATGAATTGACCCATCCTCTACTGCTGTCTGTGGAAGAGAATTCCACAGACTAATGACCCTTTGAGAAAAAACAATTCTCCTCATCTTCATCTTAAATAATAGGACACGTATTCTTAAATTGTCTCCCCTGGTTCTAGTCTTGTCCATAAGTGGAAACATCCTCCTGGCATCCACCCTATTAAATCCCCTCAGGATATTATGGGTGGGATTCTTCAGTCTCCCAATCAAGTGTTTTTCGGCGACATGCTGTTTGCTGGTGGCAGGATTCTTTACTCCCGCCACTGACAATGAGAATTCCCATGCCGTCGGGGAAGCCCATGGTGGGGTGCGCTGCTGGCGGGACCAGTGAACGACCGGAAAACTCCGGCCAAAATGTTTAAATAAAATCACATCTCAACGGATATAGGCCCAAACTGTCAAACGTTCTTCACCAGATGAGCCCCTCATCCCAGTGCTTGGCATGTGTGGGGGAGCCCCTGGGGTGTGGTGGGTGTGCGATCTCGGTCAGGCAGGTGTCATAGTAGGGGAGGCACGCGTGGATGGGGGGCAACTCCAGCACCCGCCTATCTGTCCCACCGATCACCCATAACTCCCACACTGTGGCAGCATCTGGCCGCGCGATTAAAGGCTGTTACTAAAAGGGAATTGGCAACCGTAATAAAGTGAGCACTTCACAGCTCTCAAGTGGATTTATGTGGGTAGGCGTATCATGCCAGAGGTGGGAGAATTGCCTCAATCCCAATCGGACTGGCAGACCTGGATAATTTGCCTGAACACTGGGGATCTCAATACCACAGACACAGCAACCAACATGCGAACACCCAGGAGCTGGACCTCAGAACTGGGGACATTCCTGTGACCAGAAGGTGGGTGTGTTCACCAGTGAGGGAGCCAGCACTTGGTCCAGTAACGTTACCAGCGGGTGGTTGGGGTAGAGTGTCTGGGATCTGGTGCTCAGGTGCCCCGCTATGATTGGGGGTCCATGGGCAAGACAAGTTGGATGGCACCCTGGGGAATGGCAGTAGAGGTGGAGCGGGAAAGCCATATGGGATTAGAGGGTCTTGGGTGGAAGGCATCACTGGGTGTCCGTCTTGCTCCCTCTCCAATTCCTTCCAGATATTACCAGAGATGGTTGATATCTTACCCCCGTGGAGGCCGTCCTCGCGGTGCTGATAGCAGGCCAGGCAGCCAGATGCCGGAGAAGGCAATGGCAACAGCATCAGTAGAGGTTTGAGGTGACAGTCCATGTGCATGGTCCCACCCAACACCTTGAGGACCAGTTCACGCATCAGATCAGGGAGGGACGCAGAGGGGGAGGCTGGTGACGGCCCAAGGTGTACAGGCTTCGCTTGTCTTTCGGCCAGATGATGGACAGCATGTACAGCCGGAGGCTCTGCCTCACCAAGGGGGTGATGCGGCACCGGAGCTGGCATCTTGTGGCGGAGGAGGATAACCGCTCCCGGTGGCCATCAAGGTCACCGCAGCCCTGAACGTTTACGTCTCAGGATCATTCCAGGACTTGAGTGGGGTCTTGCGTGCAACTCACAAGCTACAGCCCACAAGTAGATGAGTTCACGGATGCCCTGTTTGCCTGGGCAGCTACCTATATAAATTTGACAGGGACCAGGCCCAACAAGATACCTGAGCAGCAGGATTCTCCACCATTGCTGGGATCCCCCAAGTCCTGGGGTGCCTTGCATCCACCAGCATGTCAGGGGAGCCTTACATTAATGGGAACTGGTTCCACCCCTGAACGTCCACCACCTCTGGATTACACACGTGAGAGCATACTTCCCAGGGAGTGTGCATGAAAGCTGCATCCTGCGGCATTCGGAGATCCCCGAAGGCAGGAGAATGGGGATGAGCAAAATATCAGCCATGATTGAATGGCGGAGCAGACAAGATGGGCTGAGTGGCCTAATTCTGGTTCTAAGTCTTATGGATCACCTCAGAATGACCAGTTGGTTCCTGGAGGATAAGGAATACCTGAGTAGGACCTGGCTAACGATGCCTCTCCAGAGGGTGGTGACCAATGCGGAGACCTGATACAATGAAGCCCATGCAGACACCCGGGCTGCTATTGAGTGGTGCATCGGGCTGCTCAAAATGCAAATCTGATGCCTCAAACACTTTGGGGTGCACTACAGTACACTCCTCTATTTGCCCGCATTGTGGTGGCCTGCTACGTCCTCCACAACCTGGCACAGCAGCGGGGCGACATGCTGGAGGTTGAGGGGGAGGAACATGCGTCCACTACCGAGGAAGAGGATGAGGAGTCGCCCGATGAGGAGGTGCTGGAGGGCGCACCCAGGCAGGATGCACAGAACCAGCGGGAAGAAGGAGGACAGGCAGCGGCGGTAAGGGTCCGGCATGCTCAGAGGGCCAGGGAGGCCCTCATCCTCACCCATTTCTTATAGGTCGTGGCTTCATCCATCATCTCACCTCATCTTTGACAAAGAGTCATCCAGTCTCTGAACATTAGCTCCCTTTCCCCTTCACAGACCTGCTGAGATTGTCCAGCATTTCCTATTTTTTATCTCACCTCATCCACTCGCCTTTCCCACCCACCACACCTGGTCTCCCATCCCCAACGGGCCCAGGTCACCCCCTGCTCCCCCATCTATTCTCCCCCTATTCTCCCCTTCCCCCATCTCCCTTCAACCACCCTATTCTAACCTCCCAGAGTGTGTATTGCATCACTCCAGGTGATGGGCTTGTCAGCGGATCACTGTTGAAGGTAGGGTGGTGATGATAACCTGCTGAGAGCTGAGCGTTGGTGGTAGCAGCCTGCTGCTTACCATGTCCCATAACCTTTGGAAATGGCCATATCACAAATGCTGGAGATGCAACGACAGGTGACGGAAAATCAGACAGAGTTGCGAGAAGATTCAACAGATTAGAGTGAACGATTGAGGTGATGTGACATGCGGCATCTCAAGGTGTCCATGGGACGAGTTGTGACTGCCTTGAAGACCTTGGGCGGGATTCTCCGGGAATCAGCGGGGCGGGCAGAAATGGAGCAGAAGAGTGGTGGGAACCACTCTGGCATCGGGCTGTCCCAAAGGTGCGGAATCCTCCACACCTTCAGGGGCTAGGACGGCGCCGGAGTGGTTCCCACCACTCCACTGTGCCATTTCTGCCCACCCCACCCCATGCCAGCCGGGGCCAAAAGGACTCCGCCGACCGACGTCATCCCTGCGCATGCGCGGGGGGGGGGGGGGTTCACCTTTGCGCTGGCCATCGCGAAGGCTTACATAGATCAGTGGGCCCGACCGCGGGCCAGGCCACCCCCCCCTCCCCCCAGGACCCCGGAGCCCACCCGTGCCACCAGGTCCCACCGGTAAGGGACCTACTCTAATTTATGCCGGCGGGACCCGCAAAGAATGGACAGGACTTTGGCCCATCGCGGGCCGGAGAATTCGGTCAGCCCCGGGGCACATTGAGTGGCGCCGGACTCCGCCATTCTCCGAGGCGGGCAGCGCGACTCAGCCGGGCCGATTTTTGGGGAGCGGGAGAATTGGGAGGACGGCGTTGACAGGATTCATGCCGAGCTCCGGTGATTCACCCACTTGGCGGGGGGGGGGGTCGGAGAATCCTGCCCATTTCTTTTTCTTTTCTCCAGATCGGAAACTCTTCTTCTGTTGACCCTTGGTTGTGCAAGTTGTCGCCGTGGGATGGATTTAAGTGCCTCATACTGCGGTTTTGCTGGGACTCCCCTGAACTATGGACATGAGGATGGGCCTCCTCTTGAAGCCGCACTGGGCACTGCCGGGTTCTTCTCTTCCTCAGTTGGATTACTACCATTGGGAAGGCAGCATTGGGCACAGGCTCCATTATTTAATCCTTCTTCTCCTTGAGAACTGATGGATGCAAAAGATTAAGGAACACTGGACAGATATAGTACTGCAGACTATCACTCGCAAACAGAAAGCCAATGACATGCCTGTTATGTGTCTGAGGATTCATTTTTGCTAATTCTGCATCACATGATCAACAGAGTGTTTGCTTTTGGCAGATGACCATCTTGATGGTATGACCAACACCCTTAATAAACCTCTAATCATGTTTGACAAAATTCCAGAGTGTGAGCACCTCCATTCCTTTTCTCTTTGCGGCAACAACACAATGTAACAGGAGAGAAAACTAGCAACGAGGATTGAGGCAAAAATTTTGCCGACTAATTGTGGGAGCAACAGAGGATTCTCGGGATCGGACTCACACACGCACTGTCATCAGGAGAGCACTTCCACCGGTGTGAAGATTTACCAAAAGTTTTCGGCAGCAACTGTGAATAAGAAGACTGACAGTTGGGGAAGACTAGCTTGCATTGAAGTGAGTGGGGTCTGAGCTGTGGATGTGAGATATATGGCGAAACTACACAGGCCCCTGTCTGTGGGGAACAGGGATTTCAAAGTCTGTCACATCTGCTCAGGAGAAAAGTCAAATTCTACTTCGGCAAAAGGGGAAAGAATTCCTTGTTGCTTGTTCAAGGGATTGTTCGTGAAAACGCAGACAATGAAGTGAAAGAAGCTTTACTGAAGTCAGAGTCGTTGATTCATTATAAGCCAAAAAATCTAAAAATTTAGTTACAATAGCCTCATCCTATGGATGGTGCAGTTGTCTTGCATATTATGCCTTCAGAGGAGGAGCAACTGATAGTATTTGCTTCATGCACTATTGCTAGCACAGAAATGAATTACGCTCAGCTCGGAAAAGAAGCTTTCTGCATCATTTTTGTTGTAAAAAGGTTCTATCATTACTTTCACGGACATCATTTTGCCCATTTGATGGATCATTGATCTTTAACTACAATCTTTGGCCGTTTAAAGGTATACCTTCTTTGGCAACTAGTAGATTGCAAAAACGGTCATTGATATTGTTGGTACATATTTTCGATATTCAGTATTGTAAGTCCGAGCAGCATGACACTTCTGTTGTTTTATCATGATTGCCTTTGTAAGTCAAGCATGATCCAGAAGGGAATTTTGTCAATATGTTGTATTTCATGCTTGTGGATACTGTACCCATAACTTAATCTCAAGTCCAAAGATATACAAGAACCGATCCAGTGATGGGAAAGGTGATGAACTTGATCCAAAAAAGAACGGCATCATATATTCATGGGAAAAATCCAGACCTACATCACATGAAACCATGAGTTGACAGTGCAAAATGGAATTCTATTATCGGAAATCCATGTGATTATGCTTCCGTGCTTACATAGTAAAGTCCTTGACCGACTGAATGAGGGGCACCCTGGTGTGGTAAGGATGAAGGAATTGGTACACAGTTATCTTTGGTGGCCAGGATTAGATGCTCAAATTGAAGAGAAAGTTGGGCATTGCCAATCTTGCAAAACTAAGGAACAATTCATCTTTACACCGATTACATCCATCCGTGGGAATGGTTGGCACAGCCGGATGATGAAAGAGTTTGGCAACGTCATGCTGATCAGTTACTTGCTGCACAAAGTGAGTTTGCAGAAGCTTCTCAAAGAGGTTCCACCTTTAGAAGATCTTGAGAATTCTGCATTGTAACAGAGACCAGAGACAGTGACGAGTTCAGATTCTGCTTTTGAGGACTTTTTAATGCCTCCAGTGACAGACACTGAAATAACTACTCAAGAAGTACGGGCGCGATTTAACTACCTTGGTATGCCTGGCATGGATCTGGGTGTGCTGGTTAAATAGTGGGAAAGGCCAATATTGAGATTCACGCCGAGCGTGTATCAGTTTGCTATCTAACTGACCCGCTCCCGATGGCAAGTTCCTAATCGCACCCAACTATGGCGAGCAGATCGTTGACAGCAATTTGCATTAACTTTCATCTCATTAGCGAGATTGAAGCTGAATGTGCCTGCCTTCGGGGAATTAATCGGATCCCTGGTGAGAAATCACGCACTCCTTTTTAAAAATGTGAAGCTGACAAAATTGCTGCTGAGGGGAACTGAGGAGCTGAGTAGACAATTCCAATTTTAAGTATGCAGCTCAAGGTCACTGGGGCTACTGCCCCAATGCTTGGGGTGGGGTGGGGGTCCCTTGAGGGGGTCGGGCTTGATCGGAGAGAGAAGCGTTCCATGTCAGGGCTCGCACCTGGTTCCAGAAGGAGGTTGAGGGGCTCTTTGTCTATGAGTCCTTCATGCCATCTTTAAATATTTTGGATACCCACAACAGGGGCAACTACAGCTACTGCCTGTCTGTCCTATAAAACACTTTCAGGAGAGAGCCCTGTTCTTGGTTACATGTTGACGGTCACTTTAACTCCCTTTGACTATAACAGCCTCTATTTTCAGGAATTAGCCTTGTTAGTTGTGAGGGCATTTCACAGCTGCAGGTTGTGTTTGCTACTTTCTCCGGCTGGCGGCTGCAAATAACTGGAGGCTGCAGTTGCTGTTTCCTTCCTTTTCTGTAGCCGGAAAGAAGGGCAATTTTTTTGAAGATACCTGGGTCCTGGAACACCGGACTCAGCGGGGCATCTAAGTCCAGAAAGCAATCTGGTTTGAATCAAGAAGACGCTGCGGGACCTGGTGTACGACATTGATACAATTTGATGTTTTTGAAGAAATGCTTTCACAGATTGCTGATGCTTTTGTTGCTGGTGTGGTGGGTGCTGCATGTAACTGGCACATCACCGTTGGTTAAACACACTGGAAGTCAAGGTTGTTCAACTGCACCTTGAGCGCCGGTGGAATATGTGGATGCCAGGATTTAGTTCTGGTAAGGCTGGGCAGTGAGGGAGGGCCTGCACAGCTGTTGCTCCTGGTCGGAGAATGGCACTGATATGTGGAAGAAGTGACACATTGATGGACATATTATTTCTACGAAAAAGTTCTGGACATGCTAACACAGTCTCAGGCTTATCGTTTGTTTTTGTTGAGGTACCTGTTAGGGGTGATACTCTGTGTTTAGGTTTTTTGTGAACATGAACTGATATAGCTTTGTATTGGTACCAACGTGGAATGGTGACGCTTCCTTATTGTGTCATGGTTAGTGTGATATGTGGAATGTTAAGTGGTTGGTATGCATACCTGTGTTACTGTTGACCATTTAATCAACAAAACATACTCAAGCTGCAGGTTGTGTTTGCTGTTTGCTGCTGTTTGCAGCTGCAAATGCCTGGAGGTTACTGCTGCTGTTTCTTTCTTTTACTATACCCTGCAGTAAGGAAAGGGAGTATGGGAAGGTGACCTGGTGCCTGGACTGGAGAAGGGGAAGGGGAGCTCTTTCCCTCTTCTGGCGTGCTCTGGGTTGGTGCAACTTTCCACTCCTGAGGAATCTACTGCTGGGAGCTAAAAGAGGCGGAGAGAGAGGCAGTTTGATCTGAATGAGTGGTGTTTGCTGCTTGCAGTTGCAACTGCCTGGACGGTGAGTGTTAGTTTGCTGCCACATCTTTGCCTTTGTGGAGTCAGGAAAGGGAAGATGCTGAAATGACCTGCTGACTGGGCTGGAGAAGGGGAAGGGGAGCTTTTCACTCTTCTGACGTGCTCTGGGTCGGTGCGATTTTCCACTGGTGGGGAGTCTACTGCTGGGAGCTGCAGGAGGGAGTGAGAGAGGAGGATTGATCCAAATGAGCAATCTCATCAAGGTGTTGAAGAAATGCATTTGCAAATTGCTGGTGATTTTATTGGGAGTGTGGTGAATGTCGACGAGCAATTCACCGCGAGTCAAACATGCTGGACGCCGAGGCTATTTTACGACACCTTGAACGTCAGTGTAACATGTTGATGCCGAGCTTTGGTTTCAATGCAATTAGGCCATCTGATGGAGGGTCATGGACAGCGACTGATCCTTAAAATAACCGCAAAGCAACTCCTCCATTCTGTTGAGGACCTGCGAGGGGTGATGCAGAGTGTTTCGTTCTCTTTGTACAAATGAACTGTTGGAGCTTTGTGCTGTAGTGGAAAGTACTGTGCCTTTTCCTTGTTGGCAAATGATTAGTGTGATTTATGGACTTACGTAGTTGATTTTTATCTTTTTATATGCAGGTACGGTTGAACGTTTAATCCACAAAATATTCTCAAGTGGTTTCTCTTGCACCTGTGCCATGTCTCAGAAGATGATTATTGCATCACATTTCAATCAAACTTTGAATTCTGAACAGTTTGCCTGACCTCTAGAAGCATCAGCCCTGAGAGGTAGCAACCAACAATCAAATACTCAAGAGCTGGACTTCAGCACTGGGGATATATCCTTGTGACCAAAAGGGAGTGTGTCAATCTGGGGAGAGCACCTGAGCACAGTCTCCCTAATGTTCCTGGCAAAGGTCTGGGTCTGTTGTTCCAGTGGCTCCTGCTGAGGCTGGGGGTGAATGTGGTTTTACAGCACACCTGACACATTGGATGGCACTCTGAGAGAAGGCGATGTGACATTATACAAATGTACAGTATGTGAAGAGTTAATGTTATGTTAAAACTAGCCACTAGAGGGAGCTAAGGGACAGGGCTTTAAATTGCACTGAATCTTAGATTTCCAGGAGAGTGAGCTGGAGAGAGTAGATTAAAGTTCAGAGTAGACTGGAGTAGAGGGCATTGTAGAGCTAGTAAGGTAGAGGGCGCGATTCTCCTAGCCTCGCGCTGGGCCGGAGAATCGACGCAACCGCGCCACCCCAACGCCGGCGCGTGATTCTCTGAGGTGCGGAGAATCGGCGCCATTTGCACTGGCGCGTTTGACGCGGCGTCTGTAGCGGGCCGCTGTACGTGGCGGTGCCACCAATTCTCCGGCCCAGATGGGCTGAGCAGCCGCGCGGAAAAAGCAGAGTCCCGCCGCCGATATCCACACCTGGTCACTGCTGGGGGGAACTCTGCGCGAAGGGTCGGGGGGGGCGGCCTGTGGGGGGGAGGGGTCTTCCCCCGGGGGGGGCCTCCGACGGGGTCTGGCCCACGATCAGGGCCCACTAATTGGAGGGCCAGCCTCACCCCCCCCCTCCCGGGCTTACTTTGTTGCGCGGCCGGCCCCAGAACCCCCACGCCATGTTGCGTCGGGGCCGGCGAGCTGAGGAAGTCCCCCGCGCATGCGCAGGTTGGCACGGCCCAACTCCGTATGCGTGGGTTGGCCCGGTGCCCATTTGGTGCGGGGAAGGGAGGCTGGAGCGGCGTGAACCACTCCAGTGCTGTGCTGGCCCTCTGTGGGGGCCAGAATTAGTAGTCCCTGCACCCATTACGCGCTGGCGTGAAACATAACGCCGTCACTACGGCGCGAACACTCTGTCTCCATTTTGGAGAATCGCGCCTAGAATATAATTGTAGTTAGAATATAGATATAGTGTTAGTGAGTGTCTTTTAACAATATATTTGTTTACCATAGGAATAAGTGTCAAACTCTAAATCAAGCTGTGTTAATAAAGTTAGTTTAGTTCAATTACGCAGAGGATGCCCTCAAGGTGCTGGTGGCAGCCCAGACAGCCAGATAACAGAGAAGGCAGCAGTATAGATTCTGATTTAGCTCACTGGGCTAAATCGCTGGCTTTTTAAAGCAGACCAAGCAGGCCAGCAGCACGGTTCGATTCCCGTACCAGCCTCCCCGGACAGGCGCCGGAATGTGGTGACTAGGGGCTTTTCACAGTAACTTCATTGAAGCCTACTCGTGACAATAAGCGATTTTCATTTTTCATTTCATACAGCATCCCATGTGCAGGGGGCCACCGCACACCTTGAAGACCCGGCTACCCATCGAACCGAGGAGGAACCCAGAGGGCGATGGTCTAAAGTGTACAGGCATCATTGGGCTTTTGAGGAGATCACAGACATCAAGATGTCTGGACTGCTGGATTGTCCACCATCGCCAGGATGCCCCAGGTCCAGAGGGTAATTGATGCCATGCATGTCACCTTGTGCGCACTGGGCCATCAGGGAGTGCCCTTTATTCGGGGTTCCACTCCCTGAATGTTCAAGTCCTATGTGACACCACCTCTGGATCATGTATATATGTGCACACTTCCCAGGAGCATGTCTGACAACTACATCTGGGGACAATCCCAGGATGACAGATTGACTCTTGGGGGCTAAGGGGTACCCGCTGAGGTCCTGGTTGAAGGCGCCAGTGTGGTGGCCAGAGACCAAGGCGGAGACCCAATATACCGAGACTGCCATTGAGCGGTGCATCGTACTGCTGAAGATGTGGTTGTCAGTGGTGAGCTGCTGAGGTGCGTGTATGGTGAATGAGATGGTGAGACAGCCAGGAATAGCAAGAGGTTTGTGTGGGCTCATTTTCAGCACTAAATGCCACTAAACATGGGCTCTGATCTTGCCAGAGTAGCCATCAAGAAACACCACACCAATCACACCCAAAATTACACTTAGAAATGTTTCTGTTAAATCATGCTTATCATCTATAGAAAGGAATAAGGACACTTCTAAGGTTGCAAGTAGCCTAGTTCAAGGGCAATGAATGTTACCAAAAAGGAATTTGTCTGCCACAGAGACACTCTTACTGAAATATATATGTGTATAGAAATATCATATAAGCGGATCTGTTCTAAAAATGTTCATTGCCATTGTCGTTACACTAATGAAGTAAAGAGGGAAGGATCTTATGTATCTAGGAATACATTCTTGCTGGTTCTATATCATGTGATGTGTAGTGATGTCAGCAGAGTGTTTGCGTGAGCTTTGAGCAGACCACCATCTTGATTGTATGATCGACACTCTTAATAATCTTTTTACCATATTTTACAAGATTCCAGAGTATGGGAACCTCCATAACTTTTCTCTTTCTCAACAAAGAAACATAACTCAGCAAAGAAACATAAAAAAAGAGGGGCTAGTTTAGCACAGAGGGCTAAATAGCTGGCTTGTAATGCAGAACGTACTTACTTTACACTTACTTTACAGCAGGAGCGGCGTCCGGATTTTCGGCGGGAGCAGGGGCCTGTCGGGAAGGTGAGTGTAAACCTTTAAATTCACTTACTTTACAGCAGGAGCAGCCTCCGGATTTTCGGCGGGAGCAGGGGCCTGTTGGGAAGGTGAGTACTTGTATATATGTTGGGCGGTTGCTAAACCCAAGACCCTACACTTGTAGTGTCCCCCACCCTTCCACCTCCTCTAACCTAAGGGGTTGAGGGAATATCAGGTAAGCTCTTCCTTTCTTTTTCTTGTTTGTATCTAGAGGTGATGTCAGGGAAGGCAGTACAATGCTCCTCCTGCAGAATGTTTGAGGTGAGGGACGGCGTTAGTGTCCCTGCTGATTTCATCTGTGGGAAGTGCACCCAACTCCAGCTCCTCGGAAACCGTGTTAGGGAACTGGAGCTGGAGCTGGATGAACTTCGGATCATTCGGGAGGCAGAGATGGTCATAGATAGAAGCTTCAGGGAGGTAGTTATACCAAAGAATAAAGATAGATGGGTGGCAGTGAGAAGGGCGGGGGGGGGGGGGGGGAGCAGTCAGTACAGGGATCCCCTGTGGTCGTTCCCCTTAGTAACAGGTATACCGCTTTGGATACTGTTGTTGGGGGGGCGGGGACTTACCAGAGGTCAGCTATGGGGTACAGGTCTCTGGCACAGAGTCTGTCCCTGTTGCTCAGAAGGGAAGGGGGAGAGGAGAAGAACATTAGTCATTGGAGACACCATAGTTAGGGGATAGATAGGAGATTCTGTGGGAACGAGAGAGACTTGCGGTTGGTGTGTTGCCTCCCAGGTGCCAGGGTCCGCGATGTCTTGGATCGTGTTTTCGGGATCCTTAAGGGGGAGGGGGAGCAGCCCCTATGTAGACTATGGTCCACATAGGTACCAACGACATAGGTAGGAAAGGGATAGGGATGTAAGGCAGGAATTCAGGGAGCTAGGGTGGAAACTTAGATCCAGGACAAACAGAGTTATTATCGCTGGGTTGTTACCTGTGCCACATGCTAGCGAGTCGAGGAATAGGGAGAGAAAGCAGTTGAACACGTGGCTGCAGGGATGGTGCAGGAGGGAGGGTTTCAGTTTCCTGGATAATTGGGGCTCATTCTGGGGTAGGTGGGACCTCCACAAACGGGATGGTCTACACCTGGACCAGAGGGGTACTAATATCCTCGGGGGGAGGTTTGCTAATGCTCTTCGGGAGGGTTTAAACTAGTTCAGCAGGGGATTGGGAACCTGAATTGTAGCTCCAGTACACAAGAGGTTGAGAGCAGTGAGGTCATGAGTAAGGTTTCAAAGTTGCAGGAGTGTACCGGCAGGAAGGAAGGTGGTTTAAAGTGCATCTACTTCAATGCCAGGAGCATCCGGAATAAGGTGGGTGAGCTTGCGGCATGGGTTGGTACCTGGGACTTCGATGTTGTGGTCATTTCGGAGAAATGGATAGAGCAAGGAGAGGAATGGCTGTTGCAGGTGCCAGGGTTTAGATATTTCAGTAAGCTCAGGGCAAGTGGTAAGAGAGGGGGAGGGGTGGCATTGTTAGTCAAGGACAGTATTACAGTGGCTGAGAGGACATTTGATGAGGACTCGACTATTGAGGTAGTATGGGCTAAGTTTAGAAACAGGAAACAGGTTTTCTATAGGCCACTGAAAAATTCCAGAGGTGCAGAGGAAAGAATTGCAAAGATGATTCTGGAGAGGAGCGAAAGTAACAGGCTAGTTGTTATGGGGGACTTTAACTTTCCAAATATTGACTGGAAACACTATAGTTTGAGTATTTTAAATGGGTTTGTTTTTGTCCCATGTGTGCAGGAGGGTTTCCTGACGCAGCATGTAGATAGGCTAACAAGAGGCGAGGCCGTATTGGATTTCGTACTGGGTAATGAACCAGGACAGGTGTTAGATTTGGAAGTAGGTGAGCACTTTGGTGATAGTGACCACAATTCAATTATGTTTACTTTAGTGATGGGAAGGGATAGGTATATACCGCAAGGCAAGAGTCATATCTGGGGGAAAGGCAATTATGATGCGATGAGGCAAGACTTAGGATGCATAGGCTGGAGAGGAAAACTGCAGGGGATGGACACAATGGAAATGTGGAGCATGTTCAAGGAACAGCTACTGCGTGTCCTTGATAAGTATGTACCTGTCAGGCAGGGAGGAAGTGGTCGAGCGAGGGAACCATGGTTTACTAAAGCAGTTGAAACACTTGTCAAGAGGAAGAAGGAGGCTTATGTAATGATGAGACGTGATGGTTCAGTTAGGGAGCTTGAGAGTCACAAGTTAGCTAGGAAGGATCTAAAGAGAGAGATAAGAAGAGCCAGGAGGGGACATGAGAAGTCTTTGGCAGGTAGGATCAAGGATAACCCTAAAGCTTTCTATAGATATGTCAGGAATAAAAGAATGACTAGGGTAAGAGTAGGGCCAGTCAAGGACAGTAGTGGGAAGTTGTGCGTGGAGTCCGAGGAGATAGGAGAGGTGCTAAATGAGTATTTTTCGTCAGTATTCACACAGGAAAAAGACAATGTTGTCGAGGAGAATACTGAGATACAGGCTACTAGACTAGAAGGGCTTGAGGTACATAAGGAGGAGGTGTTAGCGATTCTGGAAAGTGTTAAAATAGATAAGTCCCCTGGGCCGGATGGGATTCATCCTAGGATTTTCTGGGAAGCTAGGGAGGAGATTGCTGAGCCTTTGGCTTTGATCTTTAAGTCATCTTTGTCTTCAGGAATAGTGCCAGAAAACTGGAGGATAGCAAATGTTGTCCCCTTGTTCAAGAAGGGGAGTAGAGACAACCCCGGTAACTATAGACCAGTGAGCCTTACTTATGTTATGGGCAAAGTCTTGGAAAGGTTTATAAGAGATAGGATGTATAATAATCTGGAAAGGAATAATTTGATTAGGGATAGTCAACATGGTTTTGTGAAGGGTAAGTCGTGCCTCACAAACCTTATTGAGTTATTTGAGAAGGTGACCAAACAGGTGGATGAGGGTAAAGCAGTTGATGTAGTGTATATGGATTTCAGTAAAGCGTTTGATAAGGTTCTCCACGGTAGGCTATTGCAGAAAATATGGAGGCATGGGATTCAGGGTGATTTAGCAGTCTGGATCAGAAATTGGCTAGCTGGAAGAAGACAAAGGGCGGTGGTTAATGGGAAATGTTCAGACTGGTGTCCAGTTACTAGTGGTGTACCGCAAGGATCTGTTTTGGGGCCACTGCTTTTTGTCATTTTTATAAATGACCTGGAGGAGGACGTAGAAGGATGGGTGAGTAAATTTGCAGATGACATTAAAGTCGGTGGAGTTGTGGACAGTGCAGAAGGATGTTACAAGTTACAGAGGGACATAGATAAGCTGCAGAGCTGGGCTGACAGGTGGCAAATGGAGTTTAATGCAGAAAAGTGTGAGGTGATTCATTTTGGAAGGAACAACAGGAAGACAGAGTACTAGGCTAATGGTAAGAATCTTGGTAGTGTGGATGAGCAGAGAGATCTCGGTGTCCATGTACATAGATCCCTGAAAGTTGCCACCCAGGTTGAGAGGGTTGTTAAGAAGGCGTACGGTATGTTAGCTTTTATTGGTAGAGGAATTGAATTTCGGAGCCATGAGGTCATGTTGCAGTTGTACATAACTCTGGTGCGGCCACATTTGGAGTATTGCGTGCAGTTCTGGTCGCTGCATTATAGGAAGGATGTGGAAGCATTGGAAAGGGTGCAGAGGAGATTTACCAGGATGTTGCCTGGTATGGAGGGAAGATCTTATGAGGAAAGGCTGAGGGACTTGAGGCTGTTTTCATTAGAGAGAAGAAGGTTAAGAGGTGACTTAATTGAGGCATACAAGATGATCAGAGGATTAGATAGGGTGGACAGTGAGATCCTTTTTCCTCGGAGGGTGATGTCTAGCACGAGGGGACATAGCTTTGAATTAAGGGGAGATAGATGTAGGACCGATGTCAGAGGTAGGTTCTTTACTCAGAGAGTAGTAAGGGCGTGGAATGCCCTGCCTGCAACTGTAGTGGACTCGCCAACACTAAACGCATTGAAATGGTCATTGGATAGGCATATGGACAATAAGGAAACAGTGTAGATGGGCTTTAGAGGGGTTTCACAGGTCGGCGCAACATTGAGGGCTGAAGGGCCTGTACTGCGCTGTAATGTTCTATGTTCTATGTTCTAATGGCAGCAGCACAGGTTCAATTCCCGTACCGGTCTCCCCGAACAGGCACCGGAATGTGACAACTAGGGGCTTTTCACAGTAAATTCATTGAAGCCTACTTGTGACAATAAGCTATTACTATTATAACATTGCCTTGGAGCTGCATCTGTACTAGTAGTGTTTTGCTGATACAGCCTTGCAGCTGAGGCACACTCTGACTGATCTAAGTGACCACGATTCCAGCTCTGATACTTGACATCTCAAACCCGCAATGTTTGACAGAAGATCGGATACATTCATGAAAAGTGCCACTCTGCCAAATGCACTCCTGTAATCTCTCATCTAGTATGCTGATCAAGCTCATCTTTCATATCAGCAATGACTGGATGCCCTTTGGCCTGCTTCCCAAGCCAATTAGGGAAAGCATATGAGAGGCTTTAATTGATTATCTGGTAGATATGCAGTATCTTTGCTTCATAGAATCATAGAATTTACAGTGCGGAAGGAGGCGATTTTGCCCATCGAGTCTGCATTGGCCTTGGAAAGAGCACCCTACTTAAGCCCACATCTCCACCCTATCCCTGGAAGCCAATAACCCCACCTAACCTTTTTTTTGGGACGCTAAGGGCAATTTAGCGTGGCCAGTCCACCTAACCTGCACATTTTTGGACTGTGGGACAAAACCGGAGCACCCGGAGGAAACCCACGTAGACAAACTCTGCACAGGCAATGTCCCAAGCCAGGAATCGAACCTGGGACCCTATAGCTGTGAAATAACAGTGCTAACAACTGTGCTACCGTGCCATGCTTCCTTAATGGTTTCCTGGATTTTCCATTCTCACATACATCTCTGTTCAACGTCAAATGCAGCAACTGTGTTGTGAAGCCTATAACTCATTAAAGCACTACAAACGGCAATGGTGCCAATTGCACCTTCTCAAGGCAGTCTCCCTTTTTTCCCTCGGCTCTGACTCTATTTGAATCATGAGACTCTAAGCAGTTTGATGGCACTGTGAAACATGTGCTGCCCTTTACTCTTTCCGTATTGACAAAGATCCCATGCAGATTCTTTTCTAGTCTTTGATTTTAAACAATAACATAACTTCATGCCTTCAAGATCGTGAGGATACAGTTTTATTTGGAGACTAGCTTAAATCCACCTTCGTCAGTGCTCAAATACCTCAAATCTTCCTGGAACTCCATGGTGTGCAGAGAGTTCCCTCCAGTTATTCTCCAGCCTCTCCAGCATTCCTGGATCCCATAGTAATTGTGGTCATCATTCCAACATTTTCACCTGAACCCATGGTCATGTACAGAGGTGACCTCCACCCCAGGAGATTTCTGAATACCCTGCTCTGTATTATAATTTCCCCACCTAAAGGCTTCAAATGCCTGCCATAATCATGATCTACAGTTTAGTACAAAACCGGACAAGCCCATACCACCTACTGTAAGATCAAGACTACACCTTGCACACCAACCTGTGCCTCACCCTAATTGCGAACACAGCCTTTCGCCTCCCTGGAGTGGTACAACCATGTTCGTGCCATGCAGAGCTCAGCAGCATCGCCAGGAAAGCTCCAGGACTGTCTTTAATTTCTCAGTCTGACTCTGAGGTGAATAAAGCCCCAGCGTGCATTTAATCTCTCACCGTGACCTGTTTGTCACAGGCCAGGGACTATGGCTATGGCTGCCTTTCAATGAGCTCTCCAATTCCTTCTTTATTGATGGCAATATAGTCAGTTCTGTGCACACCATCCCTAATATGCAAGCCTTTCCCCTCCCCCACCACCTATATGTGCCTTTATGCAATCAATCCCTCTTGTGCTACATAAACACAATCAAACCCCCACACCCCTCACATCCTGGAGTCTGCATGCATCTACCTTCATTCATAAAATACGATTCCCATCCATGCCCTTCTGTGTCTGTGCTCTAACCTTCCACATTGGGCTGCAGCTTTCCCACCCTCTGTCTCCCTACTGCCTGCCATCGTCTATCCCCCCCAGCCCACCATCACTCTTTGTCTGTTGTGTCTCCTTTGCCCTCCCACTCATCACTCCCTTCCCTACCCGGTGGCAATGCTGGTCTCTGTCTCATCACGTGGCCCTGCCTAAGCCGTGCAAAGCACACCCTCCTAGAGTACAGAGGAAGCCAGTGAACAGACGGACCCTTCTAGAAGAGGAGAAGCTGCAACTGCCCCAATTTTTTGATTCCATGTTTGAAATTTTGGTGCAAGTGATCAGAAAGCTGAAGGACATCTTTTGTCCACCAGACAGCAGGAAATGACAGGTTTCCCCCATGAGTGTGTGTAGGTGGCTGAGGTGGTCGGTAACAAAACCAATTCACCTAACATATGGCTGTGATGCAGGATAAAGTACTAGGACATCATGACAGCTAGAATAACTCTCCTAGCTCATATCTCCCTACCTAGTCTCAGATTATCTGTTGCCCGCGTCTTCAGAAGCCTTCCTTCTTGTGGCTACTGGCACTTTCAGCCAATTATAATAGCTCACTTTGCTCCACCTCCCACTGCTCCTACTTAAGGGAGTGAATTCCAATAATAGACCCTAGATGGCTGAAGGCATGTCAACCAATGGTGGCGTGGAGTGAATGAAGAATGCATAAGAGGCCATGGGATATGATGCAGAGATCATGGAGGGTTATAGAGCTGGAGGCCGTTATAGAGATAGAGAGGGGGAAAGCTGTAGTGAGATGTAAACAAAAACACAAGTAAGAATTTTATATTTGAGGCATTGTTGAATTGGGTGTCAATGTAAAGCAATAAGCACAGGGTGAATGGATGAATAGGGTTTAATGCTGATTAGAATCGTGGTAGCAGAATTTTGGATGAGCTTATTTATGGAGGGTGAAATGTGGGAGACCAAGAAAATACTGGGGTAGTGGAAGCTGGGAGCAACAAAAGCGTGAATAAGGGCTTTAGCAGCAGAAATGGCCTGAAGCAGTGGCAGATTAAGAAAACATTGTGGAGGTGCAATTAGACAGTCTTTGTGACAGAGAGGATATAAGATAAGGCTAGTGTTAAATAAAATGCCAAGATTGCAAACTGTCTGGCTTAGCCTGTGACAGTCTTTTGGGAAAGCAGTGAAGTTATTGGTGAGGAAATGGAGTTCACAATGAACTGCAAAACAATGGCTTTAGCCATCTGACTTCTTAATTGAAATGAAAGCATCTCAGGCGAGCAGACTGGCAACCCAGTGGATAGGGAGTTCAGAGGAGATTTGGGGGTTAGGGTGGGGGGTGAGAACAGTGTGTTATTGCCCTTCATGTGGAGCCTGATGCCACCTCTTTGGCCAAGGAGCTGCAAATAAATAACAAATAGGAGAACCAAGGAAAGCTTCCTGGAGGACTCCAAAGGTAAAAGTAAGACAGGAAGAAAGGTTATGACAGCAGATTCTCTTTCTATAACTGGATAGATGGAAAAGTCATCTTAGTTAGCTGGACAACAGATGAGAAAAGTTGAAAGAGGATGATGTGATTAACTGTATCAAATACTGCATTGAAGTGAAGAAAGGTGAGAACAGAGATTGCATCATGGTTACGGTCACATAAAATGTATTTGCGTTTTTGATTGTGGAGCTGGAATGGAAAAGTATTCCTGCTCTTCCTGACCCACAAGCAGTGTCGAAAGAGCACTTACCTGTCCCATGTAACAGTCCTAACCACCACCAGCTGCCCCTTGACTGTCAGGTTTCCTGAGGCCTGGGACACCCTTCTGGCCAGCAGTACACCTGGAAGAGAGTAAAATCTGAGGCAAGCAGTCTCATTATGTATATTTAAACAAGTAGTCCGTCTCCCTAGAGCAGGTTGTCATCTGCCCTCCTGCTCCCCATCCCACTACCGGTGATTGGTTTCACGGTGGGTTCAGTTTGGGTTTGCGATTTTTCAAGTTTTAACATTGTACCTGGCCCAAACACGCTCATATTTGGAGGTTGAAATTACCGCCATGAGATGATTCTCATGCCATTTATTTATCTATTGGATAAAAAATATACCTGAGACAATGCACATCTGAGAAAAAATGCTTTGGATTCATGTTGCCTGTTGCCAACAATATGATTCTCTCATCGTGTTATCCAGAAATGTACCTGGCCTGGGGAAAGTGACAAATGTTGGAATAGAATATCTCAGAAAAAGAAAAGGAGAAGGGAAATATCATTTTCTCTATGGGCCAATAGATGTGAAATTAATTGAGGTCTATTCCAGTGCTACTATTTTTTTTATCCTTCGACTATAATAGTAAAAGGCTTTGCATTTATATAGCACTTATTATATCCCTGAAAATTCTCAAAGTGCTTCACACGATGATTGTTTTTTTGAAATTCAGTGACTGTTACTAATATTTATGTAATAGCCTTTGTCTTCCCAATGATATACTCTCCTTTAAAACAACCATTTAAACCATATGCTGTATTGAACTCAAAATCTATCAGTATAAGTAATCAGTCTTTTCAACATTGTATTTTAGTTAATACAAATACTCCCAACTATAAACTTCTAGCAATTTGGAGACAAAATGCATTTGCTGGGATTTTAATTAACAATTTAATTTGCAATTGAAAAAAGTGGTCCTGTTGTGCCTACGTTTTTTTTTTTCAAATTAACTTTGATGATTGCAATGTAACAGTCTATTTAATGCTTTATTTAAAGTTTTGCACAGTTAATGTAAAATCAGCTGCAATATGGATTGAATAATAAGGTGATTCATAATATGTTTGAATTATTTTTGATAATCGGCTGCTATAATAACGTGGTAACAATTGGAAGTTTTACAGCCGGGCAATTTGAACTGATTTGATTCAGCAGTTAAAATCGAAGATTGGCAACCCTGCAATGTGCAAGAAGAACTTTGCAACTCCAAATGTAAATCACAAACATTGATAAATATACCATGCCAGATAATTTACCCATATTTGCAAATTTATATTATTAATATTACACAGACTAATACAACTCAAACACTAGCTTTATTTTTACCACACACGAACATATAAATAAAGAGCAGGTGTAGGCCACTCAGCCCTTCGAGCCTACTCTTTCATTAAAGAAGATCATGAACTGACTGCAACCTTCCACCTACCCTCGATGACCTTTCACCCTCTGGTTTATCAAGAATCTATCTACCTCTGCCTTGAAAATATTCAAAGATTCTGGGCGCGATTCTCCGCTCCCGCGCAGCATCGGGAAGGCCGTCGTAAACTCGGGCGAGTTTCACGACAGCGTTGGAGGCCGCTTCTCGCACCCTATTCACCCCCCCAGGGGGCTGGGAGCGGCGTTGTGAGAAACTCGGCCACCGGGCCTTGACACTTGTCAAAGCGGCGCGCCGAGAATGACATGATGGTGGCGCCTAAGTGACATCAGCCATGCATGCGCAGGTTGGCTGGCTCCAACCCGCGCATGCGCGGTTGCCGTCTTCCCCTCCGCTGCCCCGCAAGACGTGGTAGCTTGATCTTACGGGGTGGCGGAGGGGAAAGAGTGCGTCCCTTGGAGACGCCGGCCTGACAATCAGTGGGCATCGATCATGGGCCAGTCCCCTCCCGAGCACGGCCGTTGTGTTCACTCCCCTCTCCGCCCCCCACAAGCCACAAACGAACCTTTGGCGCCATGTTCACAATGACAGCGACCAGGTGTGGTTGCTGCCGGCGTTAACAGGTCGGGAATGTCAGGCCGCTCGGCCCATCCGGGCTGGAGAATCGCCGGTCGCCGTGAAAAACGGCGAGCGGCGATTCTCCGAGCGGGGATGTTGGAGAATCGCGGGGGTGCCAGGGCGGCATGTCTTGATTCGCCCGGCCCACCCGCGATTCTCCCACTTGGCGTGGGGAGCGGAGAATTGCGCCCTCTGCGTCTTATGTGTTCCAAAGGCTCACTACCCTCTGAGAGGAAACATTTCTTCTCATCTCTGTCTGAAATGGCCGACATCTCATTATTAAACAGTGACCCCTAGTTCTAGATTTGCCCACAAGAGGAAACATAATTTCCACATTTCACTTGTCCTTAGAATCTTACATGCCATTCTGAGGTCAATGCTCTTGGTACATAAACATTTCCGCAAAGGTTGTTCTATCTATCAGCTAGAACTTTTGGGGAAAGATTCAGGAAAACCTTGGAGAAACAACAAAAACCCATTTATGCCATTTCTTTGGGGTTTCTGTAGGTTTACCACTGACTTTTCAGGGAGTGCTATTAATCCTTCCAACTACGTTAATGATTTAATGCGATATGAATAATAAAACTATCAATAATTTACAATTTTACATCAGTTACGAATCATTCAATCAATGATCAATTTCATTATCACCACTGATTGCATTAATAAACGGCGCAACAACTTGATTTCAAAGATATGCAGGTTAGGTGGATTGACCATGCCAAAAATTGCCCCTTAGTATTTGAAGATGTGCAGGTTAGGTGGGGTTACAGGGATAGGGTGGGGGAGTGGGCCGAGATAGGAGTTCTTTCGGAGGCTTGGTGTAGATTCAATGGGCCAAATAGCCTACTTCTGTACTTTAGGGCTTCTATGGATTTATGGATTCTATGGATTCCAAGAAGTCATTTTTTTCATTTAGTTTATAAATTTGCCAGAAACACCACTTATATTTTATTAAGTTTTTTTTTTGGTTATGTCTTCGTTCCTCCAACTTCTCTCACAATTCTGCCAAGCCATAAATCCCCACTGAGGATGAAAGGACCACACATGCTGCCAGGTTCCAGCAGCTGTACTGCTAAATCGCTGAACTGCAGCTCTGTAAGATTCTAGAACAAGACCCCAATATTGCTAAACCCAAGGCCTGTCCCCTTTGGTATCAAAACACAGGACATGTCTCCTCTTCCCAGTGGTGCTAATTACCAGCAAGTTGAAATCCCTTGCTATGTAGCTCCAGCAGTTGTGCAAGGTTTATCCCAGATAATGTCCTCCATCAAAATAACTGACGAATTAAAGGAAACACAAGAAAGGACATTATTATTCAGCAATGGTTATGAGCTGGAATGAACTGCCTGAAAGGGTAATGGAAGCACATTTAATCATGACTTTTAAAAGGGAGCTAGATAAGCACCTGAAGAGAAAATATTTGTAAGGCTACGGGGAAAGGGTTGGGGTGTGGGACTAGATAAATTGCTCTTCCAGAGATCTAGCTTGGGCATGAAGGGTCAAATGGCCTCCTTTCATGCTGCAGCCTATGACTTTGATGATTTTCTGACTATGGCTTCACAGTCTCAAAACTGTGATAGCATATGCAAATGACAGAATTGATATGAAACACGTAAAAAAGTGAAACATAGGGGCGCGATTCTCCGCAAATGCGGAGAGTCGTGAAGGCTGCCATGAAAACGGCCATGTTTCACGGCAGCCTCCGCGCCCCCGCCCGGGACCCGATTCAGCTCCCCGGTCGGGGCTAGCATCGCGGCCCCGTGAACTACGGCATCGCGGGCTTAACGAATTTCGCTAAGCCCGCGCGCCAAAGTTAGCGACGGCTGACGCATATGATGATGTCAACCGCGCATGCGCGGATTGGATGACTCCAACCCGCGCATGCGTGGATGATGTAATCCGTGCATATGCGTCAGACCCGTGCATGCGCTGTCTGTAATGCCCCTCAGCTGCCCCGCGGACTGATACAGCGGGGCGGCGGTGTAACAAAGAGTGCGCGGGGTAAGTACCCGCTGCCCGCGATCGGTGCCCACCGATCGCGGGCCCATGCCACCCTTGGCACGGCCGTGGTGCGGCCGTGCCAATCGGTGGCATGGTTGTGCAGAACGGCACTTTGGCGGCGTTTTCACGAACTTGTATAGCAGGTGTACGCAAATTCGTGAAAACGGCCGTAAAGGCCTTGGAAATCGGCCCATCGGCCAGGGGAGAATCGCTGCTCGCCGTAAAAAAACGGCGAGCAGCGATTCGTGTCGGGGGGTGGGCGTGGGGGTGGGGAGAATAGCGGGAGGGCGTCGGACCAGCGTCGCCGTAAAAATTTGCGCCGCCCGCTATTCTCGGCCCCGTCATGAGTGCGGAGAATCGCGCCCAGGGTTTCTTTATTTATTTTATTTAATGAAATATGGGGAATTAAAAATATATGTTGAATTTGCTATTACTATTGTGAGTACTGCATTATCTTTGTTTTTCCTTGCCGAATGTTTAAATACTCAATAAGGAGTGAATAAAGAGGTACTTTGAGGAACATGAGGCAGAGTGACACAACAGCATTTTATTTGGTTTGGTTGGCAGTTATTGATGAGAAAGCCTGCCTGCTGTGCGTCTGAAGATAAGAGAAAATTGCTGTTGATTTCAGAAAAGTTGTGTGAGGATATTGACCTTTGGGGTAATGTTCTCAGAAATACGTTCCAGAGCGTTTGTGCTGTTGCATGCTCTCATTTCTATCTATAAGAATGTATGAAATGAGAAAAGATCATTTCGTCATCAACAGACCATGAATGAATGTCCCTTGTTATGGTGTATACCTTGCCAACTCAACCCCCTGAAGGGAGACAACAAGCTACATGTAAAGGTCTCAAGAGGATAAAGCTCCATATGTGAAGTTAATACCAAATGTTGCTCCAGCCTCATCTGGGTGAAACTTTTCAACATTACCAATGGCATCCTGAATCTCTTCAAAGATAAATGATCCCCACCCTAATTCTCTGCTCTACAAATTGAAATATGCTCTGCAGACGACACTGTGATAGGATAAACTATTGCCCATATTATCTTTTACATATCCTTACAGATTGACCGTGTCCTCTTACAGCATACCCAACAGGTGTGAACAGTAATACCTCAGTAAGATAAACCTAAAATGTTGGCTTGCTGCAGTTCGTTGGTTCCTATGTATTGCAATATTGGGAGGCTCAAGGGGAAGTGAGAGAAAGGCAATGGCTGTGGAGGAAAGGGTTCCCAGGGAAACAGCGGCCCACAAAGTACTTCTGATCTCACAAATATAATGTGAGGATTTTGTTATTTTTCCTCTTTGGCTGTATTGCTGCAGTTACCTGGGTGGTATGAGCAGAACACATGCTAGTTGCCTTCCAAGTGGCACCTAGGGTCCTATGCTCATCGCGGGACTTCAATTTACAAAATATAAAGGCCAACATGTGAAAAAGGTTTAAGCCCCTTTTATCACAATATCAGTTAGATCAGAAGGACGAACAGGCAATAAGTTTTTCTCATAGTTTTCATGACATTATTTCCACCAATTCAGACTTTTTGTGCCATTGGTATTTCCCTCCCTAGTCTCTTTATCAATTGCAAGACTTCCTGTTGAATGTAATAAGCCTTGTTTGTCGCCAGCTAAAGGAATATTATGATGTGAAACACAAAGATTGGTAATTCCAGGAACTGTTGCCAAGACTGCTGTTCAAATACGTTTATCACTTCTTTCGAAATTTCACAACAGATATCGCTATTATTTTTATCGTGCTGCCGTGTTGTACTACATTAGGATGAAACTATTGCACTTCTTTCAGTTTTTCCATTGAGTGTCCTTTCTATCGTAGGCGTTTCACTCTGGACTTTCCTTGGTACACCCGTGCGACATAGCAGACTCACACCGCGGACCATGATGAATGAAACAAGTACCCTCAACATCATGCGTGCCTACGGATCAGTGCCGCCTGATCGCTTGCCTGGCCGTCTGTGAGCCCCCCCCCGGTGAAGGATCCCCCCCGCCGCCCCCACCAGGGCGGCTGAAGAATAAGTCTGTAGCCACCATCGTCCATTCCTGACAGGCAAAACATGGTTAGAACCCCTGTCAGGAACTCAGCCAGTTTTCCTGGGAGAATTGCCGCAGTGGCCTCTGTCAATGGCTCCCTACCAGCGCCATGTTCACCGCTCACGTGTGATTTGCGACGATTCTCTCAGGACCTGATTTTGTCGTTGACGCTCATTCTCCGCCCCCGCGCTGATCGCAGTTTTGGCTTGGAGAATCCAGCCCCAGTCATCACCACTTAAGGCCATCCAACCTATTAATGAAATGGTCAACCAATCTAACGGCCTCCTGGGATCTAATGGGATCGCCAGCGAGAGGCCCCATGAACGGCGATTAGCCCTGGTCAACACAAATGAGGACTAGGCAAAACAGCACTTGGGAGGTCTCCCAGGCTATTGGAGGTCCCTGGGTAGTCAGGGACAGGGCAGGGAGGCACTCCAGCTCTCCCCCCTGTTACCCAGGCACCTTAGCATATATATAACATTACAGCACAGAACAGGCCCTTCGGCCCTCGATGTTGTGCCGAGGTTTGTCCGAAACCAAGATCAAGCTATCCCACTCCCTATCATTGCCTGGATGACAGGGTGGCACTTCAAGGCTGGCAGAAGCACTGGCATGTGCCAGGATGCCTGGGTGCCAGTTTGGCACTGCCGTGGGTCAAGACCTGCGGGAGCGATGCACATGAAATGGAAGGTGGGGTTGAAGGGCTGGCATGAGGGGCCTCCAGAGGTTGGGGGTGCATGTTTGGGTTCCTGGAAAGGGGTGGTGAAAGGGGGTGTGGGACGGCCTGAAAAGGGGGGTCCTCAGCAACGCCATAGCGGAGCATCCTCACTGGGGGGAGTGTGGGGTAATGGCCATGTGTGCAGGGGATAACACTGTCCATCGGTGGGGCGTGTGGGGGACCCTCCAGCTCACTCAGAATTCGGGGCATCCTTCTAAAATAGTAGCCTGATTTCCGAGGAGCCGGTCTGGCCAAAAAGTGTGGACTAACCCAGGGAGAAATTTGCTCAGGCCCCAAGAAACGACTAAGTACCGTTAAACAGCCGTCAAGAGCTCACCAACCCGGCCGTTGAGGAGCTTGTGAGAAACCTCGATCTCTATGGCACTTAGAACTTGTCCCCCTAAATCGTGGCCGATATTTACAAAGGATGTTTAACAAGCTTTTAATCACAGTTAAAGCATAATAGTAGGTTGGACTGGACGGGAGGGAGTGCAGGAAACAATTACATTTCTATTATTCTGTAAGTGTCTCCCACTGAGAGGGAATTGAAGCAAGCACAGTGCTCAGAAAGTAAAAAGAAAAGTGTCAATGGAATGCATGAATCTGAGTAAAAGCAGACAACAGATTCGAAACAAGGAATTCCTTGTAATAGGTCTGCTTCAAATTCAAAAAGAAGCTGTGTCTTTCTGGGATTATACATAACTGAGTTAATAGTTTAGAGGAATTAAATTAAAGACCAAGCCGGTTCATTGCAGGGAACATTATTTATCATGAAGAAATGAATGATTCCAAATAATTAGACGTCCCAAGCTTCACATGCCATTCGGGTTTCTTATTGGGAAATGATATTCTTTAATCATTGCTGTGAAAATGAATATTGGAGTGTTGTTATGGGAAAAGAGTTATCAATGAGAAAATCAGAATTATAATGTAAAACCTGTAGTATTATTCAGACGCAGCTCTGTGGCAGTGAGATCTTTGCGGAATTGATAGTCACAGAGAAATGTTAAGAGTGTAAAAATGTCCTGAATAAGACAAGACTTTTTGGTTGATTAACTAATTCAGACTCATTGTATAATTATTTTACCATGAATTTTGCTCATCTACCACTGCCTCTTCATCTCATTCATCTCATTCTTGAAGGAACATGCAAGATGTGGGGCGCGATTCTCCGCCCCCCACGACAGGTCGGAGAATAGCGGGAGGGCCTTCCCGACATTTTTCCCCCCACGGCCGCCCCACGACACGAATCGCCCAACACACCTGCTCTCACAGTTCGTGAAAACGGCAGCAAAGCGCCATTCTGGAGAACCATGCCACCGATTGGCACGGCCGCACCACGGGGCAGCGGGTCCGAACCCCGCGCACTCTTTGTTCCTCCGCCGCCCCGCTGGATCAGTCCGCGGGGCGGCTGAGGGGCATAATGGCCCGCGCATGCGTGGGTTTCACGCATATGCGTGATGACGTAATCCGCGCATGCGCGGATTGGAGCCGTCCAATCCACGCATGCGCGGCTGACGTCATCGTTTGTGTCAGCCGCCGTTAACCTTGGTGCGCGGGCTTAGCGAAGTTCGCGATACCGAGGTTCACGGGGCCCCACTGCTAGCCCCGACCGGGGAGCAGAATCGGGTCCCGGGAGGGGGCACGGAGGCTGCCGTGAAACACGGCCAGTTTCACGGCAGCCTTCACGACTCTCCGCATTTGCGGAGAATCACGCCCGTGACCTTTTTGTGGGGATTTTCCCAATTGTGCATCACAGCTTCAGCATAATAGATGGCGAACATTTTAAAAAACAGATGAAGTCTAACTACAGATGTTTACTCAGTGTTGTGTTGGTATGTTTAATTTTAGTTTGTGCAAGGCTAGAATTGTGTGCTGGCATTATACATCATAGATATTACACACTTTTGATTGAATAATGATTTATTGCATGATGAATATATATGTATTTCAAAGGCTGTAATATGCTTTGGAAGGTCTTGAGGTCAAGAATAGCCCAAAATAAACACAAGTCTTCCTTTTCAAATGATATAACCATTTAACAATCTATTTAATGGTGACAGTTTTATTTTTAGTCCATCTGCAATCTAATTTGTGTTCTACTTTTGGTACTATAATTCTGGAATGGGAAAGGTGAGGAGGTGGAGTAAATTATCTTATTACATCATTACCACACTTTGAAACAAAAAGGTGGGAGGATTTTCCATTCCTGGGGTTTTTTTGGGGGGTGGGGGGGGGGGTGGGGGGGTGGGGGGGGGGGGGGGGGGGGGGGTGGCGGGGGCAGGATCGGTGACGTGAGTAGGAAATCTTGTGGGAATCCCAAAATGTTTTTTATGCCAGTGGAACTTCCCATTCCAATTGTCTTTGATGTAATGGAAATCCCGATGTTGAACATCAGGATCTCTATTTGAATGCAGTTAAATATAATTATAAGGCCTTTATGCAACTGGTCAGAAACCCAAACATTTGAGCAATGGGTTTGTCAGAGGCTCTTTAACTAAAGCATGGCATTCGTAGTGATATGATATACAAGAACTTTTAAGGGAGCATATGTTAAATTACTGCGAATCACTGTCACTTATAGTATTATCATAACTATCAGCATCACAATGGTTAATGTAGTGTTGAGAGTAATCACTAGAGGGAGCTGCAGATACAAATATATAAGGCAGTGATGCTGTACCTTCGGGGAGGAGTGTATGCAGGAGACAGCTAGTGAAGGTCATAAGAGAAGTTAGTGTGAGAAGGTTAGATTATAGTTTATACCAATAGTGAGATTAGCAGTAGGTGAGTGTAGTTAGATATTATTGATCAATTCTGTATTCTTCTGTATTCTTAAGGACTAAGTATCGAAACCCAGTTTAGCAGTGTCAATAATTTGTTCAAGTAAAAGGTATACTGTGGTCTTTGTGGTACACTACACCATCCTAAATAAGCAACACAAAGAACACCACATCACTGACACAGGATAATATGCAGTAGTCCCATAACTCTGTACGTAGTCTACAATAGCAGCAGTTTAGGTCAGATCTGTGCCCATAGTCTCCCAGTTAGCACTGTATATTTGGTTTAACCTCAAATAAAGAAGGCACAGTATCATGTACCAATCCTTGTTGTATGATTAGTATGTTTCCATCTAATAGAAAAACACAATGGGTGGGATTTTCTGGCCATTCCTACTGGCGAGATTTTCCAGGATTCCTGTAAGTGGACGGTGCAAACAATGGGGAACCTGTTGACAGCAGCGAAACCGGAAGATCTCGCCATTGGCCAATGGCTGGTTGCCTCTGCTGCTACCAAACATGCCACGTGGGGAGTATAACATCTCACCCAACATGTAGTGTGGTTTTTGACAAATTGATTGAGAAGAATACCAGCCTCAACCCTTTCATACACAGTAGAAAAACTGGTTTGAAAGTGAAATAAATATGTTCCACTCTTCTCCTGCACAGCACTCTACAAAACAAAAAACCTTGCAGGTCCACCCTTCCTTCTTTTCTGAGCGATCTCCCTACATTCCTATCTAACCAGGCATCACTGATGCTCATCCTTATCTTATTGCCATGTCACACCTATCCCTCATAGTCCGACTCCACAAGTGGTTGTCCTTACATCCTCTCAAAACTTTTCACATCTCAAAGTTGTATATCTCCTCTTTCTCGACTTGCACAAGAGATCACAGAACACTAATGAGAGACAGACAACCAAGGATAGTCATTCTGTACATGTTATTGTGATGCTGTGGAGAAGATACGTCTGGTCTTGGAATGCATGGCCATTGGAGATGGCGAAATGGGATCTCCCAGCCACTTGGTGACATAGTTAAATATCATATAGTGTCATGACAAACGACACTCACTCAAACACGATGATTTGCTGTCAGCAAGCAAAGTAAAATAATAATCACATGTTCAATGATGATTTGGAAACAGCAACAACAACTTGTGACTTTATAGTGCCTAATGTCCCATGGTACTTACAGGGGTATTTGGAAACAAAATATGATATGGAGGCACTTAAGGAGATCTTGGGCGGAATTCTCCGCTCCCGCGCGGCATAGGGAAGGCCATCGTGAACTCGGCCGAGTTTCACGACGGCCTCGGTGGCTGCTCCTCGCACCCTATTCACCCCCCCAGGGGGCTAGGAGCAGCGTTGTGAGAAACTCGGCCGCCAGGCCTTGACACTTGGGTCAAAGCGGCGTGCCAAGAATGACGTGATGGCGGCACCTAAGTGACATCATCCGCGCATGCGCAGGTTGGCCAGCTCCAACCCGCACATGCGCAGTTGCCGTCTTCCCCTCTGCTGCCCCGCAAGACGTGGCGGCTTGATCTTGCGTGACAGAATCCATAAAATCTACATGGTGCAGAAGGAGGCTATTTAGCCCATTGAGTCTGCACCCACCCTCTGAAAGGGCACTCGGCCTAGATCCTCTCCCCCACCTTATCCCCGTAACCCTGTAACCCCACCTAACCTTAGGACTCTAAGCGCAATTTAGCATGGCCAATCCACCTAACCTGCACATCTTTGGGTTGTGAGAGCAAACAGGAACACCTGGAGGGAACCCGTGCAGCAGCAAGGTGAAAGTGCAAATTCCACACAGTCACCAAGGCTGGAATCAGGTTCCTGGCACTGAGACATCACTGCTAACCACAGTGCCACCTTGATTCTATGATTCCCTCACCATTCCCATTGCCAGAAATCTTTAGCAAGCTGGAATACGAAAGCAAATAATGAGCCTGTATGCTGCACTCATGAACTTGTTTACCCCATTCTGGGGATGGGCCCTTCAGACTTCCTGAAATTTTATTGACTTCTGGAGGGGATACTGTTCACAGCAGTTCAGCAGAGTCATGAGCTATGTACGGGCAAAGCCTAGTCATGAGTTGGGAACCTTTGAACAGGTAAAAGCTGGAAATTTTACATGTAATAATGTATTGCTGTATAATAAATTAAATACATGTTAATCCAATAATCAATTATAGTGCTTTTTAAAGGTAAGTGGCCATTAAATTGACCTGGATTATGAAAGTAAAAAAAACATAGAGATGCATTTGAGTACATTATCCTTTGGATAAATCATAGGAAGAAAGAGTTAGAGTCTAGATGTAGGAACTCTGTTCAGTATTCCTACTCATTCCCACTTTCCTGTCTTCTACCCAAGTGCTGCCTCCTGTCCTGAAGTTGAAACCCGTCCCAACACAGGTGCAGGTGGCACAGTATTTGGTGGGTCCCTCATAGGCTTAATATTTCTGAACTATAAACTTTACTTCAAAGCTCAAATTGTAAATACTACTCATTGTTGCCTATCATCTGCCCAATGTTTTGTGAACAATATTATGACAAGAGTTAAAGATGACAAACCATAATCTATGAGAGGGATGTATTGTTGTTTGTGGGACTGATTTGTGCAGGGCGCTGGGGCATAGTGGGTTTGTATTTGATATGCCAGTTGGCTGCACTCTCAGTTTAACTGAAGCAAGCCTGAATCAGACCCTCCCGGACATTACTGACAGGTATGTGTGCAGCCACAGGTGCCTGGGCCACGCTAGACCCCTTCCTCCACCTCCTGTTGCTCCTCTTCCTCTTTTTTCCAACATGCAGAGTGGTCACATCCTCCTCTGTAGCTCCAGTCCTCGTTGCTGAACCATGTTGTGCAAGGTGCAACATACAATCAATCTGGCACTCTTGCTGGTATATACTGAAAGGTACTCCAGATATGTCCAGACCCCTGAATCATATCTTCAGCATTTGGATGAATTGCTCAGTGACTACTCCTGTGCTCATGTGGCATGTAGCACAGTGGGTAGCACTGTTGCTTCACAGCTCCCGGGTCCCAGGTTTGATTCCCAGCTTGGGTCATTGTCTGTGTGGAGTCTGCACGTTCTCCCTGTGTCTGTGTGGGTTTCTTCCAGCTGCTTCAGTTTCCTCCCACAAGTCCCAAAATATGTGCTGCTAGGTGAATTAGATATTCTGAATTCTCTCTGTGTGTACCCGAACAGGCGCAGGAATGTAGCCACTAGGGGTTTTCGCAGTGACTTCATTGCAGTGTTAATGTTAGCCTACTTGTGACAATAAAAATTATTATTTTAGAATTATTATCCTGGTTTCCAAATTCCTCCATGGTCTCAGCCCTCCCTACCTCTATTATGTTCTTCAGCTTGACAACCATCCAAGATTTCTGCACACAACAAGCTTGGTATCTGTCAAGTGGGGCATGTGACTGTGGGTGGTAGATTGTGAGATTCTACAGATATCACCAGCAGATCTGTTGCTGAGCATGAAGCAAAGGAATATTAGCCCAGGGAGGCTTTGACCACCACTGCCAATACATGGCCGCTTGACAGGGTGCCTTCTTCCTGGAGATTCCAAATGTCAGCAAAGACCTGACATGACAGTCTGAGCCTTCCAAGGTATTGGGGCTCAGTAATGCCAATATTGTGAACCCTTTGCCCTGTGTATCCCATGTTGCAATATCTCATCCTGAGATCTGGAGCTCTGTATTCATCCCATCGGTCCTGTGAAGCAGTAGCCAATTGAGGAGAAGGAAGCTGCTGTTCCTGCTGTTGCTCCTCTTGTTTCTCATCTAAGGTCAAAGCTACGGCTGCTGATGGATGAGAAGCACAGATCAAATGCTTAAAAAGCTCTGCTGTAGCAAAAAATGATCCCCAAAGCACTGAAGTCACCTCCATAGCAGCGAAAGCGGTTCGGCAAGCAAGAAACTCTCACTGAGCCAAGGAGGTAACTGTCATATCACAATCTTGAAAGTCTTTTGACCCTATTAATTGCTTACCACCATTAGTCTCTGCTACGTCATCATCTTGTTTTACTTGGTCAGTTCCAGAAAGTCCAGGAAACCTACTCAGTGAAAGACAGAATTCAAGGTTAAAATTGCACTTACTTGCTTTTTAATAAATAGCAGAGCCCAATTGCCGGAGGGTTTCCTATGCAAAGACCAACGCATTTCAGTTAAATCAGAAGTCGATAGTTTCCAGCTAACTTGCTAACACTCTGGAATGTTTTTGTTCTTTTCACCTGCTGCACGCACACACAGATAACAACCCAGCTTGCCAGGTTAAACTCCCCCTCCCCATAATGTCTGTCCCAATGTAAAATGATATACTTTAGGGTTTGCTCGCATTTAGAAAATAAAAGGAATGAATGCTTCATGGATTCATACAAAATATAGAAATATGTGGCTCAGAACACACGGTTCAGCTCATTGTGTGTACCAGCCTAAAAGAAAGATCCCTACCAGCTAATCCCATTTCCAGCTCTTGGCCCATAGAAATGTATTTACGACACTTCAAGTACATAGCTAAGCATTTTTTAAATATGAAAAGGGTTTCTGCCTCCATCACCTTTTCAGGCCACTCCTCTCTTATCAATGACTATAATTCTGTGCCTCTGGTTACTGAGTTCGCTGTCATGGGAGATTGGTCCTTTCTGTTCACTCTACCTAAGCCTCCCATAACTTCATACACCTAAATCAAATGTCCCCTTAACTATCCCTGTTCCAAAGAAAATAACCCCGGCCTGGCCTATCTTTCTTCATTGCTGAGACTTTTCAATCCTGGCAGCATCCTCATAAATCTCCTTTAAACCCTCCCTCATGTGAGCACATCCTTCCTGTAATGAAGTATTCAGAGCTTTACATAGTACTCTAGTTGTTTTACACAGTTCTACCACCACTTTCCTGTTCTGATATTCTATTACTGATTATTGTGTATGCCTTCTTAACCACCTTCTCTATCTTTAGGTGTCCGTAGACTTGCACTCCAAGGACTCTCTGTTCCTCCACACTTCTCAGTATCTTCCCAGTTATTGTGTATCCCCTTGCCTGATTCGCCTACCCCATCCACGCATTTCTTCACACTTGTCAGAATTGAATTCCATTTACCACTTTTCTGCTCATCTGACCAGTCCATCTATCTGTAGGCTACAACTTTCTTCCTATCAACTGCACAACTAATATTTGTATAATCTGTAAAGCGTCTTAATCATGGTCCGTATCTTTAAATCTAAATCACTGATAAATATACAACAAAACAGAAGGGACCTCATACTGAGCCAATGGAAGCCCATTGGAAATAGCCTTCCAGACACAAAAGCACCAATCGACCTTTTGTGTGACAATTTTGGATCCAATTTGCCATTTTCCATTGCATCCCAAAGAGATTTTACTTATCTGACTAATTAAAAGAATTGCAGATAGACCACATCAAATGCATTACTCTGATCAACCTTCCTTGTAACTATTTCAAAAAATTCAAGAGTCAGATCTTCCTTGAACAAATCTATGCTGACTGTTGTTGATCAATCTGTGCCATTCTAAATGATCTTTTTAAAAAAATTTTTTAGAGTACCCAATTCATTTTTTCCAATTAAGGGGCAATTTAGCATGGCCAATCCACCTAGCTTGCACATTTTTGTGTTGTGGGGACGAAACCCACGCAAACACGGGGAGAATGTGCAAACTCCATACAGACAGTACCCAGAGCCGGGATCGAACCTGAGACCTCGGCACTGTGAGGCCTCAGTGCTAACCCACTGCGCCACCGTGCTGCCCATGCCGTTCTAAATTATGATTAATGCTGTCCCTCAGAATTTTTTCCAATAGGTTGCCCACCGCTGAGGATTGGCTGACTACTTGCAATTATTCAGTCAATCTCTAATTCCTTTTTAAACAGCGGCACAATGTTAGCAGCCTTCTAGTCCTCCAACACCAACGGCAGGATTATAGTCAGAGAAGGGTGATTTTCCAGCCGTGTTGTGCCTGGCACAAATCCCACTCTATCCGGAAAATACGAAGAGATCCCTGAAACGGGATTTGCACCAGATGCCAGAAAATTTGTGTTGTTCCTGGGCCATCCCAACGAGGGCGTGAACCTGATTACCATGCATTCAAATGCATTTTAATTTGCAAAATCAGCTTGACGCTGCATGTTCCAGAGACATGCAATATTCCCACACACAGGCATGACATGGCGGCTGTGGGAATCACTCCTGGTCAACACAAACAGAGACCAGGGGTGGGATTCTCTGCAGCCCCACACCAAAATCACATTTGGCATGGGGACAGAGAATCGATCTTTACGCAGAAATTGTAGCCAGCACCATTCCCACGATTCTCCGGTCTTCAGAGAATAGCTCACACCCGGATTACGTGGTGCAGCTGGGGGGCCATTGACAGAGACCCCTCCCATGATTCTCCGGGTAAAACTGGCCGAGATTCCGAAGGCATGGTTCTAACCACATATTGGCCGTCGAGAACCTCAGGTGCTGGCTGCAGACTCAGTCCGTGGCTGCCCTGGGGGGGAGGGGTGGGAGGAGTCAAGCACCGGGGGGGCCTCATGGGCAGCTAGGGCAGTGATCAGGCGGTTCAGGTCCGTGGGCGTGCGCCATCTTGGGGGGGCCTACATTCTAGATGTCAGTCCGCGGTCCGAGTCCGCCATCGCGCACGGCGCAGCCGCTGCAGGCTGCTGCCGTGCGCATGCGCAGACTCCGGACCGGAAGTGCATGGACCCCCTTCCCCGGAGCCAGAACTGCGAGAAGCACTCTGGGGCCTGCCAACCCCCTGCAGGTCTCCTGCCAGCCCCCTGCAGGTAAGAGAATTGATCTTAACTTTTTTAAGGAAAGTCAAGGGTGAAGCACCAACGTTTTTACGCTGGCTTGGGGGACACAGCCCCATTTTTGGAGAATCCAGCCTCAGATGTGTTGACCATGCTGTGGGGGGGGGGGGGGGGGGGGGGGGGTGAGAGGCCAGTGTCGTACCCGGGTGTTCCTGGACATGGCATTTCCCCATGGCATCTTGGCATCCTGGCTATGCCAAGAGGGTGTCAGTTTGGAACTGTCAAGGGGAATGGCCTTTGCTGACCACATTATGGAGTGCTGCTCACTTGGGAAGGCCCAGATGCCAGTGATTTGGTGGTGCGGTGGGTTGGGGAGTGATGTCGCTGACTATGGGGGGCTACTTGTGCTGGTGATAATGGGGGAGCGGGGGTGGGGGGCGGGGGGGGCAGTGGCAAACTGATGCAAGAGAGGATTAGAGGGCGAATTATGCTAGCGATTTGGCAGGGGAGGACTGATACTGGTCAAATGGGGGAGACTGATGCCAGCGATCTTGGAGATTTCATGCCCGAAATGCCACTTAGTCATTTTATTGCAAAATTCCGCCCATAGAGTTTTACAGTAAATGGTCCATTGTGTCTGTATGGGCCATCAAGCACCTATTTATTCTGCTCCCATTTCCCAACAATTTGTCCATACCTTTGTATGCTATGGTGTTTCAAGTGCTCCTCTAAATGCTTCTTAAATGTTGTGAAGGCTCCCGTCTCTACCACCCCTTCAGGCAGTGAGTTCCAGGTTTCACCAACCCTCCAGGTAAAAAAGTTTTTTTTCAAATCCCCTCTCAATCTCCTCCCTCTTACCTCAAATCTATTCCCCTTGGTTATTGATCCCTCTACAAAGGCAAAAGTTTATTCCTTTCTTCCCTATATATATCCTTCATAATTTTGTACACCTCAATCAGGTACCCCCTGAGCCGTCTCTGCTCTAAGGAAAACAATACCAGGCTAACCACCTTCTCTTCATGGCTAAAATGCCCCACCCCAGGCAACATGGGTGGCACGGCAGCACAGTGGTTAGCACTGTTGCTTCATAGCGGCAGGGATTCAGGTTCGATTCCCGGGTTGGGTCACTGCCTGTGCAGAATCTGTGGGCGCAATTCTCCGCACTCACGACGGTGTGGAGAATAGCGGGGTTCGTAAAATTTTACGGCCACGCTAGTCTGACGCCCTCCCGCTATTCTCCCCCCCCCCCCCCCCCCCACGCCCGACTCCCGATACGAATCGCTGCCGCCGTTTCTTTACGGCCAGCAGCGATTCTCAGCTGGCCGATGGGCCGAGTTCCAAGCCCTTTACGGCTGTTTTTACGAACGGCAAACACACCTGGTCTGGCCGTTCGTAAAAACGGCCGTAAGGTGCCGATTTTTAAAACCATGGCACCGATTGGCACGGCAGTACCACGGCGCTGTATCACTTCTTGGGCGGCTGAGGGGCATCCCGGTCCACGCATTCGCAGGTTTCGCGCAAATGCGCGATGACGTCATCCGCGCATGCGCGGGTTGGAGTCTTCCAATCCGCGCATGCGCGGCTGACGTCATGTGACGCGTCAGCCGGCGCAAACTCTGGCAAGCGGGCTTAACAAAATTCGTTAAGCCCGCGATGCCGGAGTTTACGGTGGCGGCATGCTAGCCCTGACCGGGGACCAGAATCGGTTCCCTCTCTGGGAGAATCGCACCCTGTATGTTCTCCCCGTGTCTGCGTGGGTTTCCTCCGGGTGCTCCAGTTTCTTCCCACAAGTCCCGAAAGATATGTTTGTTTGATGAATTGGATATTCTGAATTCTCCCTCAGTGTACCCGAACAGGGTGCCGGAGTGTGGCGACTGGGAGATTTTTACAGTAACTTCATTGCAGTGTTAATGTAAGCCTACTTATGACATTAATAAAGATTATTATTATGATGATTGTTATTACATCCAGGTGAATCTCCTTTGCGCCCTTTCTAATGCAATCACTTCCTTCCTATACTGTGGCAACCAGAACTGCACACAGTACTCAAGTTGTGGCCTAACCAGCATTTTATATAGTTCCATCACAACCTCCCTGCTCTTATATTCTATGCTTCAGCTAATAAAGGCTAGTATACCATATGACTTCTTCACCATCTTATTCACCTGTCCTGCTGCCTTTATGTTCCATACGCCTAAATTTATTAACAGTGCAAGTATGACTAATTTGTGAAGTTTATCTTCCATTAGCTGCAGGTTCTTATTAAAAATTCCATGACATGTAATGTGCATAAAATATTTTACAAAGTTCTTAAAGCAGCGTTTTAAACTGTTTTCAGGCGCCAGTGTCTATTATGTCATATTAACATGCCAAAATACCTCTATCTTTATTCTCTCTGTTTTTATTTATTTCTGGGATGTGATGATAGGATTGCCCCATCCTTTGATCAAGCCATTGGCCTTGAGTAGGCAGACCTTAAGCACCTAAACTGCTGCAGCCCATGTGGTTTAGGGTGCACCCACCAGTGCTGAAGGGGAGGGATTGAAGGAGTCATTATATAGTTCATAATCAGGATGCTGTGTGACTTGGAAGGGAAGTTGCAGGTGGTGGTGTTCTTCTCAATGAAAGAAGCCATGATTTAGAAGGTGCTGTTGAAGGAGATTTGGTGAGTTAAATTAAAATTGAAATCTTTTAAATGCAAACATCAGGGGTTTGAAAATCCTGTTCTAAAATGTATTAAAATTTCCTATCATGCTATCTTGCTTGGAATGTATTAAAATTTCCTATCACACTATCTCGATAGGAAAATAAATTACAAAGAGTCAACATTAACCTGCAATCTATGTGATTGCCGTTTTTCAATATTAAGTGCCTGTCATGTATTATTATGTGCCAAGCCCTTCCCTCGCACTCAGCTTTGGCAATGATGCTCTCCACCCTGCAGCATCACTTAAAAGAAGAAATTCTTGACTATTGCACTCTTATTGAATTTGTGTCCCTGGGCAAGTGTGATGGCAGTAAAAGAAATCCTCACTCTGATCTGTCAAAGCAGAAGTCATTGATAGCCATTACCAAAAGAGCAATCAGCAAAATCATTTCTGCCATCCTGAACCATGCCATAAACAATCATGTCCTGTCTTCATACCACCCATCTTAAAGCATTGTATGATGGAAGGAGAGTGCTATTTTTCAACTTTTCCTTTCCCAATGATTCTATCACAACAGAGTAAGTGTTTGCACTAATCTACTCAGAGCACAGGCCCAACAGGCGAAGAGATATCTTGCTGAAGATTCACTGGAAAGATGCGCCCCTTGAAAACACAGACAGACTGCCCCACCCAAAAAAGGCTGAGAAGAAAATCAAAACTTCTCCTCCTCACATTTCACAGTGAACAGGATCAGTCGCGGTGAATTATGTGCAGCATCTGAGAAGTACAAAGCCTGGCCTGGCAATGCATTGAAGCCTTCCTTTCTCAAAAATACAAAGTTGTTGTTTGGACAGAACAGTTAACCTGCTGCATTGCCCCACTACCCTGTGGCGTGGAAATAAAGCAACCATGGAGTGCAATAGGCACGGCCTGCCTGGTCCATGCCAACATCCGGATCAAGAATTGATCAGGAAATTTAAGTTGCCCAACCTCTCCATGCCATAACTAGCAGAAATCAATGGCTGCGATTTAGTGGCCCAGTTTACTGTGGTCGCTAAATCTTGCGAGTGGGCAAAAATGAGATTTGCGCTGGTGAGATCTCAGCTCAAGGTCTTCCTCTCTCCCCCCTGCTGCCCCAACCCCCATCCCACCCCACCAGTGATGTGAACAGATTCGCGACCAGCGATGGCATGACTCTGATTTCTATGAAGTTACATACATTTTAATGTAATTAATGGGCTTGACATAATGACAACCGCCCACAACATATCCTCACCCCCGCCAGATCGATGTCAAATCGGCGGTAAATACTAGTGGTTTTCAAACGTGAAAACTAGTCACGATGACCATGCCAGGGGCACAGAGCTGCCTAGAGGCTTGGGGTTTGAGGTACAAGGCTGGGCATTGCCATCTTGCACCCTGGCAATGCCTCCAGTGCCAGAATGCATTGTCATCGAAAACCAAAAAATTCACTCATGCTTTTCAGAGAAAGCAGCTTACTACATCTACTCAATAACACTGTTGTTCCAAAAAGCCACCCTGGCATTACCTTGTATGGGCAACTGGAAATGGTAATTAATGGAGTCATGCCAATGACACTACAAATAAAAATACATGTACTATTGTGTATCCTGTTGAAACAGTCAGTTACTTAAGTTGTGCGATATTGTTCTGATGTCCACTCACCTTCACAGCATGTGGCCTATCATGGAATGTTGTGGGACACATATTAAACAGTAGGTGGAATTCTCCCATTGCCCCACTGGTGGGTTCAATGGCATGTGGGGAGCGGAAAATTTGGCAGGAGTCCAAAATCAGTGATACGCCAGTGTGAATTTCCCACGGCATCTTATACAGATGCCAGCCATGGTGGATCAGGAAACCCGCTGGATGCCAATGTGAAACTAAATTGCATCCTGCTAATGGGGTACCGATGAAGACCTGACCAGAATCTCCCCTACACAACACATTGGATTTTGATTTTGATTTATTGTCATGTGTACCGAGATACAGTGAAAAGTAATGTTTTGCATGCAGTCCAGACAAATCGTTCCACACATGATAAAACATAGAGTATGGTTATAAGAGATGTAGGAAGAGGATCTGTGTGAGGGAGCTTGCAGAGAATCGCCACGAAGTTGGGACTCACCTGAAGAATGCCTGGGTCTGCCTTAGGAATTCAGGATGACAGCCGCCAGCAACCCTGGACCTCGAAACACCACACAGTGGGTCAGGGAGCATCAATCAGGGGGGTCTTCTGGATTCCATATCATCGAAGAGGTCCATTTTCCAGATTCAGAGTGTTCCTGGAGGTCCATTTTCTTTTCCAGAGGTTCATCTTCATCCTTCAACGGTGGATCAACATGACGCCCAGGTATGATGGCGGGACACACACCATCATGCTCACCCCCGCCCCCCCCCCCCCCCCCCATGGAATGTGCTGTTAAACCCCCAAGGGCATTATTAATGAGGGCGGGGCGGGAAGATATACCGTGGTTTCCCATCGGTTTCCAGAATTGGAAACACTCTCCATTATTAAGTAATGGTTAAGAGACATTCCAATTAGTTGTCTCATTTATATGAAGCATCCAATAATTGACACTGATATGTAAAGGGGCTTCAGGTGGCCCTTGTGTCAGGTGATATGATGTGATAGTTTTGTGCAGAGTCTGTTGAAGGAAATTAAAGGTGTTTTGTGGAAAAGCAGCAGAATCTTTTGACTCTTTATACTACAGCAGCTAAACGTCTAACATCCATTCCCGCCCCCACTATAGAACTTAGCCTCAGGTGGGAGAATTCCACCCAAAGGGCGGAATTCTTTGGCCATGCCCGCCGGCCAATTGGAAATTCCGGCCCGAGATCAACGGACATTTACATGGTCCGCGTCCTATCCGTGGTGATCCTGTGGAGGGTGCAGCCAAAGAATCCAGCCCAATGTATTATCAAGTTCAGTTTGCTCCAAACTAATATTAAAACTCAGTGTCTATTCACAATTCTATCTTTCAGAAAAGGTATTATTGACCATATCCTTGCTTGAACTATTTTTTTTCCAGTTTGAACCTCTACCAATTTTGATATATATCTGTCTGAGTTACTTAAAGTTTTTTTCCCTTGTCCCTCAAATATTTTCAGCGTTCTCTCAGACTTCCAGGTTGATTGATGCAATCCTCATTCTCACTCTTTATTTCTGCAGATGATGTAACATACTTCTCCTTTACTCAGGGACCAACTTGCCTTGGAGTTATACAAGACTGACTCATTCTTATTTATCAAATGAAACCCTGCGGCCTTCTTGATATTGATTTCTGGACTGGTTTTATTGCAAAAAAAAATGCAATATCCTTATGTTATTGGCCATACCTGAATGAGAATCATTTGCTGCAGCAATATCCACAGCATAAGTAAGAGAAAGTAGCCTCAACTTTCAATTTCAATCAATTTAAGCACAAATCCACACCCTCCATCTCTAGTGCTTATAAGCAATCAGAATGATGTTAAATTCTTAATTTCAGTCAGATTCACTTCAGATTTCCCAGAGTAAATCATCACTCTTTTATCAAAATAAAGATGGTGACACAAGGCAGTAAAATCATTGAGGACTTTAGCTGTTATAATTAGTGCTCCCCACCCACTTTAAAAGCTTCCGTTAAATTGACAAAACTCGGGGGTGGCACATTGGCGCAGTGGTCAGCACTGCTGCCTCAAGGTACCGGGGACCCGGGTTCGATCTCTGCCCCAGGTCACTGTCTATGTGCAGCTTGCACATTCTCCCCATGCCTGTGTGGGTCTCTCCCCCAGAACCCAAAGATGTGCAGGGTAGGTGGATTGGCCACGCTACATTGCCCCTTCGTTGGAAAAAAAAAGAAGATACTCTAAATTTATTTTTAAAAATCAACAATATTGATCATGAATTCTTTTTGCCCCTCCCTGGATTTTGGAAAATAATATTTTCCATTGCAATCTGCAATTGTCATTATTACTCACTGCTGTCTCAGATACAGAGACACTACAGATGCAAAACCTTTGGCAAAGTAGGAATGCACCTGTCATAACAGACCAACAATTATTGATGCTTCTGAATAATTCTACATCTATTGCTTTAGGTGTAAAATCAGCCTGCTTTGTTTTTATGTTGTTTGGCCACTGCCTGCATTGCTCAAAATACCCCAGTGTGGGCTGAGAAGCAAAAAAGGGCCTGGAACCCTGAACCAAAGATTTGAATGAGCCTGATTTGGTCCAATGTTCCAAGCAAAGGAAGTTGTCACACCACAATATTTGTTGAAGTGTCTGGGCTGGGCTCCAGCCCAACTATATCTCATTGGATATCATATCTCATGTTGAAGGGGAAACTACCGTTTCAGTTGCCAGAAAAATAGTCAAGCCATGGTACCTTACCCCCCACACATGGTGACTCTGATTCCTCACACGACAGGGTTCCAATGCCTGACTATATTGCACTAGTGTCCATTGATGTCATGTCAATGTTCACAGAATCTCTGGTCATTTGGGAGCACATGCAGGCCAACCCTCTGGAATCCCTCAGACCCCATCTGACCCAATGGGGTGGGTGTGGCCAAGCTCAATCAGTGACACACCAGGTGCTGCCACACCTCAGTGCACTCATCAGAAGCGTACCACACTGCAGGGGAAATGAAATGAAATGAAAATGAAAATCGCTTATTGTCACAAGTAGGCTTCAAATGAAGTTACTGTTGAAAGCCCCTAGTCACCATATTCCGGCGCCTGTTCGGGGAGGCTGGTACGGGAATTGAACCGTGCTGCTGGCCTACCTTGGTCTGCTTTCAAAGCTAGCGATATTGCCCTGTGCTAAAAAGGGGAAATAGGGGGATAACAGAGCTCACATCAAACAAAGGACCCATGCACCACAACCTTTGACACCCTCCCTGTCACATTGCCCCTCTCAGAGCAGAGGCCTCACCAGTCACACTATCAGCTAGCCCACTCCACAGAACCACCCGCTGTCTCGAAGTCCTGCCTGCCCACAGCGCCTCTGCTCCCATCCATTCTGTCCCCAGTCAGTTTGTCATAATGTCACACCCAGGACCCACATTACAATGCAGCTACTCTTCCAGCAGCCACACACTACCTGCTTCACCCCCATCTGTAGGACCTTCCCACACACAATCCTCTAAGCATGGAGGCAATTGGTGGCACACAGTGACTCTCTCCACCGCACAATCTGATGCCACCCTGCTGGTGGGATAACACACGGCCCACCCAATGAGAACACCCACAGTAGACCCCACTGGGGACACAGGACAGGGAAAGCAGAGCCTATCGCTAACATGAGTTGCAGTAGCCACCAGTACCCCTATTGTCAGGGGTGGGTGGTGAGAAGAGACGGCCCCACATCACAATCCCAGTGCAACTCATTGATGTGGACAGGGGTAGAGTATGGGAGGCAAAATATCGAGGGGAACTGCTAAGGGGTGGGGGTTGGTTTGAGGAGGATGGAGCTGAAGTGCAACTCAGCATCAACGTGTAGTCTATTCTATCTGGATATACAAGGGAATACTCATCTTTCTAACATGTCTTCTCATTCCCCACCCCACTGCAGGGAAAGAATTTCAGAGTACAGCCAGGAATGCTTGCTATCTCTCTGGCCGCAGCTGCAATTGTGGACGCAGGAATGCTGGAGGCACAGGGCCTGCTCAGGAATGACCCTGCACAAAAGGAGCTTGCAAGAAGAGCTAGTTCCAGTGGGTGAGGCTCCAGTACCAGTCGTCCAACAGGCCGAGGAGGGGGTACGAAGGAGGCGTCGCCTCAGGGCATGTGTATACCATCAGCGTCTGTTCTTAGACAGGATGCTGGAGTCCATTTGCCACCAAAGACTTTGGCTGACCAAAGAGACCATGCAGCACTTGTGCCAGGTGATGGAGCACCTAGCACCGCAGGGGTTTGAAGGAGGACACCCAGTCCCAGTGGCCATCAAACTGGCCCTGAACATTTATGCCTCTGGGTCTTTTCAGCAGCCAAGCGGGGACCTGTTTGGGATCTCGCAAGCATCCGCACACAGTTGTATCCACTCTGCGATGGATGTTCTATGCGCCCAGGCAGCGGACTATATAAACTTCAATCTGGAGCATGCCCACCATGATGCCCGAACAGTAGGATTTGCCGTCATTGCTGGCATGCCCCAGGTCAAGAAGGTGATTGATGGCACACATGTCCCTCTATGAGCACTGGGTCATCAGGGGCTTCCATCAGAGCTTCCACTCAATGAATGTGCAGTTGGTGACTAACCTCCAGCCTAATATCATTAATATTTGTGCCCGATATCTTGGTGTGCATGACACATATATCCTGGCTCACTCGTTGGTTCCTGGAACCTTGGAGGCGCTCCCTAAGGTGAGGGGTTGGCTCTTGGGGTACAAGGACACTGAAGTCTTGGATAATGACACCTATCTGGAGACTCCAGACTGACGTGGAAAACCATTATAACAACACCTATGCAGCAACCAGGAGCAGTGCATCGGCTTTCTCAAGATCCGTTTCCGATGGCTGGACTGCTCTGATGGGGCACTCCAATATAGCCCCAGGAGGGTCTCAAACATCGTGCTGGCCTACTGCAACATTGTATAGCAGAGGGGGGACATGCAGGAGTAGGAGGAAGAACGGCAGGCCTCACCTGACAAGAGCGATGAGGAGGATGGTCAGGATGAACCGGGCATGGAGGCCGGGCTGGCAAGGCAGGCTGCCCAATGTGTGCACTGGGGCTGCCGCACATGGGAAGAACTCATCACCTCCAAATTTGCCTGCTGAGAGGGCTGGCCAACGGCGGCTCCGCCACCCTGTGCCACCTCTTCATACTCTCCCCCAACCCCACCCTCTCCCAAGTATTGATTGATTGATTGATTTATTGTCACATGTATCGAAGTACAGTGAAAAACATTTCTCTGCAGCTAAGAGAATATACAGGACGTACACAGTAGACAAAAAGAATAATCAACAAAGTACACCGACAAATAGTGATTGGTTACAGTGCGGAACAAGGGTCAAACAAAGCAAATACATGAGCAAGAGCAGCATAGGGCGTTGTGAATAATATTCTCACAGGGGACAGATCAGTCTGAGGGAGAGTCGTTGAGGATTCTAGTAGCTGTGGGGAAGAAGCTGTTCCTAGGTCTGGATGTGCGAACCTTCAGACTTCTGTATCTTCTGCCTGATGGAAGGTTCTGGCAGAAGGCAAAGCCTGGGTGGGAGGGGTCTCTGACAAAGCTGTCTGACTTCCTGAGGCAGCGGGAGGTGTAGACAGAATCAATGGGAGGATGGCAAGCTTGTGTGACCTTGGGCTGAGCAGTTGCTATTCCAAGTGATTCTTTGTGAGCACTACGCCAACCATCCTGAAATAAACAACACAAAGAAAACCACAGTTGTGAGAGTCAGCGCCGGCCCTAGGGTTGCTGGTGCCCCGGGCAAGCTGAACTTCGGCGCCCTTCGGGGGGGGGGGGGGGGGGGGGGGGGGGGGTCGGGTGGGGGGGGGGTCGGGGGGGTGGGTCAGGGGGGTCGGGGGGGTCGGTGAGGGGTCGGGGGGGGTTGGGTCGGGGGGGGGCGGGGGGGTCGGGTCGGGGGGGGTCGGGTCGGTGGGGGGTCGGGTCGGGGGGGTCGGGTCGGGGGCGGGTCGGGGGGGGTCGGGTCGGGGGGGGGTCGGGTCGGGGGGGTCGGGTCGGGGGGGGTAGGGTCGGGGGGGGTCGGGTCGGGGGGGTCGGGTCGAGGGGGGGTCGGGTCGGGGGGGGTCGGGTCGGGGGGGTCGGGTCGGCGGGGCGGTCGGGTCGCGGGGGGGCGGGGGGGGTCGGGTCGGGTCGGGGGCGAGGTCGGGTCGGGGGCAGGGTCGGGTCGGGGGCGGGGGGGGTCGGGTCGGGTCGGGGGGGGCGGAGTGACCTGGTATATGATCGGGACTCACCGATCGGCGGGCTGGTCTCTCTGTCGGCAGGTCTCTGACGCCGGTCACGCACTCGTTGATGGCGCCCCCTAGCACATGGCACCCCGGGCGACTGCCCGAGTTGCCGGTACCTTGAGCCGGCCCTGGTGAGAGTTGATGCAGACATGCCGAATTTCGTTAGCTTCCATAGGAAGTAGAGACGTTGTTGGGCTTTCTTGTCTGTTGCATCAGCGTGAGTGGACCAGGACAGACTGTTTGCGATGTTGACCCCCAGGAACTTCAAGCTATCCACAATCTGTGAAGCACTGTGAGATGAGCTCTCATGCTCCTCATCATTTGACTAAGTCTGACTTCTGCCGTCAGGATCACCTTCCGCTGTCCACCCAGATGATCCCTGCATGTGTGCTACATCTCACGGGCCCATGGATTCTTTGGACGGAGTGGGGGTGGGGGTGGGTGGGGGACAGGTATTGAAATGGTGAGCAGTGATGGGTTACTCATTAGATAAACCGGCCTACAAGGTGGCCTCACACTTCTGACCCCATTCCCTGCCGCCTCTGAGAGTGACCCCAGATGTACCGTTCAATTGTGCTGGAGTCAGGCCCCATTCCATCCTCCAATACCCACACCACACAGCACCAAACTCCCACAACCACCACTCTGCACACACTCTACACCCAGCCCTACCCATCCCTCACACCCTTCAGAGGATTGAGGCAGAAGGGAATGTTGGTGAACATGTGTTTAATAGTGACTATATATAGAAGTGTGCCCTGACACCTATCTCTAACCTATGTGCTGCACCTGCACCAACTTAACAGGTATTTAACTTCCTTATTTTACGTGGCCAACCCTCCATCCAGGTGTGACCCCAGGCAGCACTTCAGACGTGGAGGCGGCCTGCTGCCTATCATGCCCTCTGACCTGTGATGCCATTGGTGGCCATCCTCCGGAGGGCCTAGACCTGGACTGGCCCGGCCAACTTTCAAGTGTCACAGGTGACAAGGTGCCACCCTGCTCTGCCATGCCCATCAGATGTGCCAGTGTCTGGTGGGGTGGATTCAGAAGCGCTGAGGTGTTCCAGCACCTCCCCTGCAGGAGTCACCGGCAAGGGCCCCATCATTTCCTCCTCCCTCAGGCTGCTCGATGCCTGGGCTACTGCATGGATTGGACATGAGGCCTGAGTGAGCTTCAGAAGCGCCATCATCACTTGGCACTGCTATTCCTGGGGCCCGCCCTTGTCTCAACCAGGGTCTCAATGCCCTAAACCATGGAGCACAGAGACTGGGCCATGTCCCTCAGCGAGTGAGTCATGTCCCTCTGCGCCTCAGTCATGTAACTAGCCAAGGTCAGTCAGTGCCCAACCAATGCTCAACATCCTCAACCGTGACCCTTTGTGACTGGGCCAAGCTCTGGTGTGCTCCACGAATATCCATGTGGGTGCGGGAAATGGCTGCCTGCAACTGGGCTCCCATGTCCTGAGCCTCAGCCATTAACCGCACAGTGTGCCCTAAGTCTTAGATGTCTTGACCAATGGCTGTGACTTTTTAACCCAAAGCTTCCACTGTGAACGTCACTCGTTGGCCTGGGTACCATGCATTTTCAGTACGATCTCCTGCACTGAAGGTGATAGGGGTGGGTGGGGGTGGGGGGGGGGGCATTGGAAATTTGCTGCCACCCCATCCTGTAGATTCCGGCTCTAGGTTTGCATCTCCACCAGTGATGGGATCACACTTTCCAGAAGTGCAATACCTGTCCAGACTACAGCTGGTTCTTGGAATCAGGCAGCCCTCCAACCACCCTGCCTCCACCTGATGTGCTGTAGCATGTGTGACATGCGCACCAGAAGGTGACGCAGGATCCTTTTCACTAAAATGATTCACCGAGGAGATAGTCTCTGCGATAGTGGAGGGGTGGAGGGTGCAGGTGAATGTGGTGCCGAGAATTCAGAGTTATCCCCGGACTGGTCCTCTGGAATGTGCTGCGGTTGTGCCTTGGGGCGAAGTACTCCAAACGGGCTGGCATCGTCTGATGGTGATCCTGCAAGACAAAAGACAAGACACATGGTGTGATCTTAGGAAGGAATGGTCTGGAAGCGAGGGGTGACTCACTTGCTATCGGGACATCATTTTGCATTAGGGGCTCACTTGGTTGTCACATGCTGACCTCTGCATCGGAGATGACCCTCTCCTGCACCTCCATGGATATTGTCATCGCCATTGATGGGCGGGGGTGAGAGCCCGGAGATCAGGGACGCACCCTCTAGTTTTCTTCCATTCCCTTTTGTTATGGCCTGCCGTTTCCGAGGGGCCACATGAACGGCATGATGAGACGCATGGAGGCGAGTTACATGGGGGAACTGTAGCTGGTGGCATGTGTGTGCAAAACACCTGGTCAAAGAGGACAATAAAGGTGTTGGGGTTTGGTGCAGGGTAGGATGTGAAGGAGGTGCAAACTGTTGGGTTTTGATTGGTCTATATGCGAGTGAGGGTATGATGTGAGGAGTGAGGGACAGGAGTGATGCCACGGGAACACAGATGGTGGCTCACCTGAGCTGCCCTATGAAGGTTGGTTATCTTCTTGCGGCACTGTGTGTCAATCAGCCTAGTGAGGCTGACCGCGCTGAGCACCTGGTCCACCACCACCCCAGCCCGATGAACAACCGCAGGCGGTAGCCTCCTACCCACCCTGGTGAAGAAGGTGTCCAATCTCTCCTCCACCATTTCCAACAACATCCCTTTGAGCTCCCCATCTGCAAAGCTTAGTGCTGCTCTTCATGGAGCCATATTCTTGGCTGGAATGGGAGTGCTTATATGCAGCTCCAGTTTGTCCAGCTCTCCAACACCAATTCTGACCCCCGCAAATCCAATGTTGGCCGGAATGAGAATTGCTCTAGATTCACATGGGCATAGTGTTGATCCGTTAGCATGTCCTGAATTGCTTGGGAAATAGCACCTGCAATGGGAATGCAGTTCAGTCCCAGCATCAACACATATTCTCCCAAATGGAGCAGTCCACTCATTATTTGTCCAAGTGGTAATGTAACTGGGAGATACATAGCTCAACATCCATCTTTCTTCTTTGAGTAGTTTTGCAGAGAAAGGAACTTGCCCAGCTTCCATCTGAATGTTTACAGTCATCCCTGCTTTACTGCACATCCCAGCAATTTGTTCCAAAGATCCTCAATTCTGTGAAAAGAATATTTCTTCACACCAAAAGGAAAGGTACCCTTTTGGATATGGCACCAGGAAACCTTTAGGAGAGGTCAGTTGCTTTTTGGGATTGTTTGGGAAGTGTGGAGGAACTGAGGGATATTGGGGTCCACGTCCATAGATCCCTCAAAGTTGCCACCCAGCTTGATAGGGTAGTTAAGAAGTTGTGTGGTGTCCATGGTGTGTTTGCTTTCATTCATAGGAGGATTGAGTTTAAGAGTCGCAAGGTTTTGCCGCAACTTTTTAAAACCCTGGTTAGACCACACTTGGAATATTGTGTCCAGTTCTGGTCGCCTCATTATAGGAAGGATGTGGACATTTTGGGAAGGGTGCAGAGGAGATTTACCAGGATGCTGCCTGGACTGGAATGCATGTCTTATGAAGAAAGGTTGAGGGAGCTAGAGCTTTTCTCACTGGAGCGAAGAAGGAAGAGAGGTGACTTGATAGAGGTGTACAAGGTGATGAGAGGCATGGATTGAGTGGATAGCCTGTTGCTACATTTATCTGCTTATAAATACAGCGGTCAATGTGGTCGCATTCCTTAATCCTAATTATGTTTGCTCTAGAGTCGCCAGGTATCTTTTGATACCGCCACAAGGTTCAAACCCAAATACTGATCAAAGAGAAAATACACCAGTTAGTTAGTTCAAAGTCAATACTATTTATTTACACACACAGTAATATCTACTCATGCACAAAATACTACAAACTAAACTATCTCTAACGCTAATGCCTATACTTAACTTCGGAGGCCCACTCAGTCAGAGGAACAATGGCCATTGTTCGGATCTGAGGCTGTTGGGTACGAAGAGGTAAGAGGAGAACAGCTAAGGTCATCCGTCTGATGGCGAGTGTTGACCTTGGACTTACTTGCTTCTGGTGCAGCTGGTGGACGGGTCTCTCTGCTTCGAGAGCCGAGTCCAAGAGAGAGATTCTCTCTCGGGGGCTTCTTCTTATACCTGAAGGGGCTTCGCGCGCTTTTGGACGGGCCTTGGATTGGATTGGATTGGATTTGTTTATTGTCACGTGTACCGAGGTACAGTGAAAAGTATTTTTCTGCATGCAGCTCAACAGATCATTCAGTACATGGGAAGAAAAGGGAATTGAACAGAATTCAAGAAAATACATGAGAATACATAATAGGGCAACACAAGATATACAATGTAACTACATAAGCATTGGCATCGGATGAAGCAGACAGGGTGTAGTGTTAATGAGGACAGTCCATAAAAGGGTCATTTAGGAGTCTGGTGACAGTGGGGAAGAAGCTGTTTTTGAGTCTGTTCGTCCGTGTTCTCAGACTTCTGAATCTCCTGCCCGATGGAAGAAGTTGGAAAAGTGAGTGAACTTGAACTTAATTGGGCCGTATCTTGATCACTCGTATTGATCTTGACCAATAAAGGGGGGGGTGCTGTAGCCATCTAAGATGGACACTGGGCTACAAAATGGAGAACTGCTAAGGCTGCAGGGAAAAACAGTCTTAGCAAGGACAAGCAGTTTGCAGAAGACTAATTTGCATTCTGCACGTACAGAAACCAGTTTTTGGCCAGGTGCAGAGTTTCAGCCAAAGGTGAAAATGGGAACAGATCTGCATAGTAATGAGGTGATCCAGATCCAGACCCCGCACAATAGAAACATTTAAGTATCAATGGATACTTTTGCGTAGACGCCCAGACAGAATGGCGCCACAGTAACCAACACAAAGAACCATAGGGACCGCCCCACCCATCGAGGAACGACCCTCAGGTTGGGGGGTTTGGAAGATATCGATTGGGAAAGGCCCAATCGATACATGGCAGGTAAAAGAACCGCCCCAAGGGGGCACGGACTTCTATGACCTATAAGAATAGACCCCGCACATGGTTCGGTCTGTTGTTGCTCCGGCTGACTGCTGTTTTGTTGCTCCGGCTCTGCTCTGCTTTGCTTGCTACATCGCATCCTGACTCCAGTTTCATCACCAGCCGTTGAGCCATCAGCCATCGAACTGTAAGTGCCAATACAACGATCGCTACGTGATCCAGACCTTGCTAGATCTTGACAACCTTACGATTCAGAGAGTTGCAGACCAAGAACGGGACGAAGGCCTTGTTCCCTGACCTTGCCTGTTCCTGTCTAGATAAGTATTTAGTTGTTTAGTATTAGAAGTAAGTTAGTCTCTTTAGCGTATGCATGTGTATTTATTATATTTGTTATAATAAACACCAATCGTTTGGACTTACTAATCGGTGTACAGATTTATTACTTTGAACCTGACCTTGATATACTTGTGACGGTGTCTAAATACGGCACCTGGCGACTCCGAGCATAATTACATATACAGAGCCATAGCAGTGTTAAGCACACGGCCTTTAAACGGAGGCGTGTTAATCACACTCCAGTAAAACGAGCAACAGTGCCCTGATGGCTGGGCGTGTCTTTGGTGGCCATTGGCCTGGCTTTGTTTGTGTCTTTCTGGCGCAAGGATGTCTGAAACAGTATCGGTTACTTGAGTATCATTCCTTTGTTCCCAGAGATGGGTCATCAATATGCTAATTGCCTTACAGTTTCAGTCTCATCTGGGAGCTGTGGTTCCAATACACATACAGGCTCTGTGCCTGCCTGCTTTCTTAGCATTGTCCATAGTTCCCTATAGTCTTTGCAAACATCCATTTTGTATTCTGGAAGTGGCCATCCCAGATGGCTACACTCCCTCCTTGTGATCCTCAATGCGAAGCGTGAAGGATCAAATTACTGCATCTTCTTTGTTCTCCTCCTAAGGCTGGCACCCATAAACTTTTTCCTAATTTACTTTATGTACATACATCATTATAAAATTCTACGGGGTGCTATGACATTCAGACATGCATTACAAAATTTAAAAACTGGAACCTCTAACTATCCTTAACTAAACTATTCTCAATCAATCAAAAGAATTTACAACATTTTAAACTGTACAATAGCAACAACACAGGTCTCTCCGGGTTGGCAGTCAAGCACAGAGTTTTACATTTCTTTTATTAGAACAACAAACACACATAAAAAAAACAGAAGTACTTTAATTCACTAAAAGGGGTTGGGGAGTTTGTTCAAGTCCGAAGATAGGGGGTGGAATTCTCCGCTCCCGAGAAAAATCGGGAGGGCCGTCGTGAACTCGGCCAAGTTTCACGACGGCCGCGGAGGCTGCTCCTCGTCCCCCTTTCTCCCCTCCCGACGGAGCTAGGAGTGCCGCTCCGTAACTCTCGGCCGTGGGGTCGTCGCGCCGAGAATGACGCGGTCGGCGGGCCTAATGACGTCAGCCGAGCATGCGCAGGTTGGCCGCCTCCAACCCGCGCATGCGCAGCTAACATCAAGACGCTGACAGCTCGAACCCGCACATGCACAGTGGCCGTCTTTTCCTTCAGCCGCCCCGCAAGACGTGGCGACTTGATCTTGCGGGGCGGCGGAGCGGAAATAGTGCGTCCGATTGAGACGCCGGCCCGACGATTGGTGGGGGGGTGGGGGGTTAGTGAATTGATGGGGACGTGAAATTTGTCAGGGGGCCCTCCCGCGATTCTCCCATGCAGCGTGGGGAGCGGAGAATCGCACCCAGGGGATCTGAATGTGTATATCGGAGTGCGGGAGGCTTTCCTCCGCCATTTCCTCAGTCTTTTGGTCTGAACGACACTGCAGAGTATCGCGAGTACTAATAGTGATTCTACAACAAAGGATAGGGAATACCACATTATGAACTTGCCACACCAGGTCGTTGCAGTGGTTACTGTCTCAGGGTACTGTGTATGGCAGGGGTGGGAAACATTCATGGCCTGCATGGTAGGGGTCAGGAGGGTAGCGTCCGTGCGTAACTGGAGGGATCCCGCTAAGATCCAACTGTAGAGCATGATGGTTGTCTTCATCTTTTCTTATTTCTTTCTTCCTCTTGATGCTTCTGTGGTTCCGGAGTTATATGGACACTAGCATAATTTCTGTTATTATCTTGTGTAAGATCTCATATGTCTGTCCTCTTATTGCCAATTACCCATTATAATTGGTCACTACCTGTGACTCCCTCATTTAAAATTTTTTTTTTAAAACCAAATCTTTGGGACAAGATATCCGAGAAAAAATTGACACATTGTGAGCTGTCTCGCAGCCTGTGCAATCTACCATCTCAGTGTTCGAGGATGTAAATAGCATTTAGAAGTGACCTAAAGGTCTCCATAAACAAACAGAAGAATTTTGAACTAAAAGTGCCAAAATAGGGTGCGTATGGGCCGCGGCGGGTAAGAATGGGTGGAATACCCGGGTAGGACGGTGACCAGTGCCGTATGTGCTCTACCTGAGAGTAGCTGACCAGGGGGTCCTCAGGCAGGGCGGGGACCAGTGCTGTTACTCCACTGCCTGAGTGACTGGACAAGAACGGGTAAGAGTGTGGTCGTCGTGGTGGTTGCAGTTATGGTATCTCCTGCCTTCGAAGCAGAAGAGCAGTGATGAACGGTTGTCTAGAGACAATATTGTTCCTTTAACTGCAAGTGGGCGTCAAAGGAGTGGTGGCGTGGGGCCATTGAAAACATTAAGCGAACAAACAACATTCAACATCGACAGTAGCAAACATTTAAAAAACAAACTAACATAACAAAATCGTGCAGGTTCCATCAGAAAGGACACCGTAAATCTCCATTGGTTCCTTTTTACCATCATCTGGACACCTCAGTGCTCTATAGCGAGCAGAGTCGCAAAGGGATTCGCTTGGTGGGAGTCAGACTCTAAGTCATCATCTTCTTCCGGTTGCCATACTTGTGACTGGAGTAGTCGTGCTAAAGGTGCGTGGGGCGATTTGGGGTCCATCTCATCATTCTGGATGAGCCTGAACGAATTGTCTCGGTGCCAGTATTTTATATTGAGGTTGGAGGTGCTGGGGTTCAATCCATAATCGTTGGGCGGTGGGTCCGGATCAGGGGCTTTAATGTACGTTATCTTGAAGGGGTCACTGGAATCATGTTCGGAGTCACTGGGAGTGGGGCCTGATGTAGGGGTGTAATCGTAGCGTGGTGTGCTGGAGCTGTTGGTATCGCTATCGCTGTCGCTGTCGGTTGGAGGAAGGGAGAGGCGGAGTCGTGCCTCTGGGGGTGGAGTCGAATTCGTGTCTGAGGATGGGCAGGACAGGTTGGGGGAGGGTAGGGAAATGTCGTTCGTGGGCGGGGCGTGCTCATCTGCTGCTCCAAGCGAGATGTGTGAATGGTTGTTCTGCGAGCCATAAGCCTTAAGCTGGTTTATGTGGAACCATGCAGACTTGCCATTGGGATATGTGATTTTGTATACAGAGGGGCTGACTTTGTCAGAGATGGAGTATGGTCCGGCAAATTTGGGGGAGATTAATGAACTGGGATTGTATAGGGCAAGCATGACTTTCTGCCCGACTACAAATTCGGCGGCGTGTACCGTCTTATCAAAGTAAACTTTGCTTTGCTTCTTGCGGGTCCCAAGTCTGACAGCTGCTGCAAGCTGGGCTGCCTTTACATTCTCAATTATCTGTTGCACTGCTTTCTCATTCCTGAGGGCGGTGACTGCGGGGCTGGCCAAATCCAGTCCTAATAAATATTCTGTCCCTTTCATGGGGCGTCCGGTCAAGAGGGTGTGGGTGGTGTATCCTGTGGACGTGGATACTGTGTTTCATATGAACATCAGTGCAAATGGGAGAACTGTGTCTCTGTTTGCTTTGTTTGTGTCTTTCTGGCGCCGGGATGTCTACTATAATATTGGTTACTTGAGTGTCATTCCTTTGTTTCCTGAGATGGGCCATCAATATGCTAATCATCTGGGAGCTGTGTTTCTAATACGCATACAGGCTCTGTGCACTGCCTGCCTTCTTAGCATTGTCCATAGTTCCCTATAGCCTTTGCAAACATCCATTTTGTATTCTGGAAGTGGCCATCCCAGATGGCTACAAGCCAGAGACTTTTCCCCAGGGTGGAAATCACGAGGGGACTTAATTTTAAGGTGTTTGGAGGAAGGTATAGGGGAGATTTCGGAGGTAGGTTCTTTACACAGAGTGTGGTGCGTGCGTGGAATGCACTGCCAGCGGAGGTGGTGGAGTCAGAGTCATTATGGACATTTAAGCAAATCTTGGACAGGCACATGGACAGCGGTAAATTGAAGGGGTGTAGGTTAGATTGATCTTAGATTAGGATAAATGATCAGCACAACATCGCGGGCTGAAATGCCTGTACTGTCCTGTACTGTTCTATGTTCTATGAACATGAAATTTCAAGAGAACTGTTAAGAGACCTTTCAAAGCACTAAAATGTCCTGCCCTTTAAATATTAGGGAAAGGCACTCCATCATTGAAAATTATGGGTACTTGCTATTTCACTCTGTTGACATAAGCCAGATGGTTATCAGTACAGGAGCTGAGATCCATGACTGATTTGATAACCTATAATTATCATAGTGGGGTGCCTATCAGTTCACAGTTTGATTGACAGTAATTTGAAAGTCTTTGAAGTGGCACTATGAATACAGATGCTAGTTGTTCTAGGAAAGGAATGTAAATATAGTGAACGGGTTTTATCAATAACGGTGAATACATCAGTAGGCACGTAAGAATTTTATTTAAACTCAGCATGGGTCCTGAGATGGATACTGACTGATTTGACCTCATAGTTATAAAGAATAGTGGGTGAGGGACATGGGTTGACGTCGAGAGCATGAGGGGCCATGGGTCTACATGGATGGGCCATGGGGAATGGGTGAGGGGTGAGGACTGTTTTTTGTTTTAATCATCTTTTGATATCTTCAACAAAATGCTGGAGCTCTGAGGCAGGTCTTCCACCCAGCGCGTTCCACGCCCAGCATCACCCAGCATGACTCTCATTTCCACCCGCACACCCACCACCATTCCTGGACCTAAAATTAGATCTTCTGGAGCATTTTGTCCCAGGTCAGGCTTCTGGAGCCAGGAATTGTCCTGACTGCACTCCTGCTTTGGGACTGGGTTGCGGATGAGGACCAATGAAAGCCTCATAAAGAGACAGTAAAACATGTGTATATTGTGTACTTAATCCTATTCTATTTGTCATTTTTATAGCTTCGACTGCAACACTGGCAATTCAACATTCAATGACTGATGCACACTGACTCCCAGGTCTTTAGCCTTAGTAGCCATCAGTATTCAACCCACATGTTGAACATATGTTTTGTTTTGCCTCTGACTAATGCATAGCACCATATTTATCCATATAAAGAGATATACCTCAGATATGTGTGTTACCCCATTGTGACTAGATTTGCCTGTGATTTACTATTCTCTTCTGAGGTACTTACAGCCATGTATATTTGAATCATCTGCAAAATTGCAGGTAATTCTCCTGGGACCTTTATTTCTAAATAATAAATAGAGTTTTGTCATAGTTTTGGCATATGTCTTAACAATCTCTGTAGAGACAAGTAACTTTTCAAATGATATTTGAATTTCCAGTGACTGACTTGAATGGTCACGTAACAAGATTTCGAGTTTTAAGAGTTTTACTGAAACAAACAAATTAATAGAAACATCGACAAACCACTATTTCATGGAAAACCTGAAGGCCTGGATTTTCCACTCGTTAGGTGTGTGAAGTCGGTGGGCTCAGAGCAGGCATGAAAAGTGCTTCTGGCCGCAATTGGTAGCAGAAGATGATTTCACGTTGGTTGGCTAATTTGCCAAACACGAATCTCAGTCCCCTGACACCTTTAAAAATTTTTATTTCAGCCCTGATATTTCATCCCACCCTGGATCGATGTTACAGCTAAAATGTAAAGGCTGCCTGGCCAATCTGTCTGCCTGCTGAATGTAAAAGTAGGCAGGCCACATAAAATTCACTTCTGTCTGTAGCGTGTGCCTGCCGACTTTTAACAGAACCAACAATCCCCTGTCACAGTTATGCTTTACACTATTCCTTAATTAGACACTTCAGTCTTCTGGAGACAGTCCAAAGCTATTGTTACATGCCGTGTATGTGTCTGCGCTGAGTGACTTGCTTGGTTGGTATTGATTCTTTTCCAAAGTAGTTTCTGAATGGTTGGGCCACTATCCTTAGCATACAGATGGAGATGTTTCTTTACCTGAGTCTCATAAAATCCAGTATGGATACCATTACAAAAAGTATTTCCATGCTTGTTCTTATGAGCTGGTTTGAGGCTCCATGCTCGAAGGAGAAATATCTATGCAAATCAACATTATGACTCAGAACTCATGTGAGAAGAATATCACATTGCAACAGTCATTTTGCCATCAGGTATGATGTTTCTAACATAACTCTGCAATGGTATCATGAAATGGGGTTCAGGGAGATATAATCACTCCTATCAAATGTTCACAAGCTTTAAATGTACTATTTCTTATAAACTCTTCCTTGACTTGGTCAAAGTTACATAAAAGCACGAGAATTGGTAACCTGACAAGAATATTTATCAAGACCACCAAAGAAAGCTTTAGCATCTCCACACAAGGATCCATCTATGGTTTACCACCATACCTATATATTACAGACAACAATCCATCAATTTGTCTCTCCAAACTTCCTTATCTCGACCAGTCTAAATTACTTTAAAATTTAAACTAATTTTCCTTTGCTGCCTGAATATTTATATTTCTTGTCAAGTCATCAAAGCAGACAGTAAATAAAGAAATGAATTAGTTGCTGTCTTAGTCTCAGAATCATAAATTTTAACATTAAGTATGCAAAGATTTAACCTTGGAATCTGCCATCAGCATCTGTATGTTGAATGAGCAGTCAGAAAGAAACAGCAAAATGGTGGGAAAGAGAGGTATGTGCAGTACAAGGCACGCCCTGCTCCAACTGTGGTGGCTATCACTCAGAACAGAGCTACAGGCGTGATTTTACAAAAAGGTTTCGAAGTGTTGCAGCGAGCAGAACTGCCGCGAGCTCTGCAATGCTCAGCCCCGGCACGGCCGTCACCGCTCTATAACATTCATTGGTCGACTTAAGGAGGTCCCATGGGCTTCAAGTCGCAAATCATGGTCCCGCCGGCTGATTTGCCAGGACTGCGCTCGCAAACCCCTTGCTAACAAGGGAGAGCAACACTTAAACTGCCCCAGCACAGCCAACCGCACTCAGCTCGTAGCCGTGCCACTGAGATGACCAGCCCCATGATGGGAATGCATACCTGAGTAGATTACTTGATGGGGTCGAGGCCGGACGGGGTGCCCTGTTCCCCCAAGGGGCTCAGAGGGTCAGTCACAGGGCAGTCACTGCCTCCTGGGAAGAACTGGTAGCGGCCATCAGCTCGGGAAGCGTGAACAGGAGGAACGGCATCCAGTGTCGTAAGAAGGTCAACAACCTCCACCTGTCTGCATGGGTGAGTTTTCCTCAGATCCTTCACCTCCCCCAAAGAATGTACCTGACATCGACACCCCCCAGCACCGTTACATGACCCGGCCCACTCATGTCCAGCAGTGCCGCCCTTGCCGCCCCATTCCCAACCCATGCTCTCCACCCTCCCACACTCTCCATTCCCCTCATACAGCCCATCGCCACAACCCCCCCAAAGCCCCCCCTCAATACCTGAGCACCCCCTACCCCACCCCCTCATGATGAACCATGCCTGCGGCTAAAGATAGCCCCACTGTGTCCCCACAGGAGAGATTGGCACACAAGCAAGGGAGAGGGCCCTGATGGGCAGAGGAGTGCCGGACATCAGAGTCCTCACCCCCTACAAAGAACAGGCCCTGGAGGTCGCAGGGATGGCCGAGGACAAATCAGTGACCACCATAGAGGTCGGCTCATGGCACAGAGATGAGGATTCACTGGCCCCTACACAGGCGAACTGTCAAACATCAGTTGTTAAACCTGTGGTGCTATGGCTGTGCACAATTCTTCATATAGTTAGTAGTGTGACCTCCACCCCGCTGGTGGTGATAGAGATCCATCTTGTGACTCAAGACACCCTGCAGTTGGTAGTAAGACGTACAAGAAGACAGCCGCACTTAGAGTAGTTCCAGGAGAATTCACTGAATTAATTTAATAGCCATCCTTTGTGCTGGAGTTTCGTAGTTATCTTTTCCACTTGTTTATTAATAAAACATCTTTATAGTTAATCAACTAAATGTTCTGTGTACATCATTAAAATGGTTACACCACAGAACACAACAAATGCCATACAGACTGAACCACCCCTCCCACTGATCACATGTCAAATCTCAAACAGGACCTGCAGCCGACGACACAGCCCATCCGGGATGGTTCCCCCCCCCCCCCCCCCTCCCCCACCCTGCCTCCCAAGAGAACACCTCAGAGGAAAGCTCCAAGGATGCCACCGTATTAGCGACACAGCTGTTATTCCCACCCTCCACCAGCACAGAGACACACACCTCAGTGGGCAACATTAGTGGATAGGCTTCTGGGGCACATTCTGTGAGCACCACACAGTTGCGGCTGCGCATCAGGTGGAGGCAGGAATGTCCAGGAAAGACAGAAGTCAGAGGTCTGCTGGGTCCCAGTCAGACGCTGAGTCTCCGGAACAGGTTTACTGGTGCGGCCGTGAGATTCAGAGGAGGATGTCAGTGACACTGCAGCAGGTCCATTGACAATTGCAGGAGTCCCAGACGCTACAGGCGCAGGAGATGTCGCCGGCAATGCATGACATCAAGGCCAACGCTGCTCGGGTGGTGACCACAGTGGAGAACCTGGTGCGTAATGCGGCAGCATGAGTGGAGGTTTCCAAGGCGTGTTTCAGTCAGTGATCGATATGGTGAGTGCATTGACAGCATGTTCCAGTCATTGGGAGACATCATCCAGTACCAGACAGGCCTTGATGAGGCAATGCGGGGCAAGTCCCAGTCTCAGCTGGGCATAGCCGAGGCGCTGCAGAGAAAGTCTAAATCACTGAGGAGCATCTCCAAGGGTGTTGACACCATGCTGCAGACATTGGGAAACTGCCAGAGTTGGCAGAGCCAGAAGATACAGGGGCAGCTGGGGCCCATTCCAGCTTCCTCTCCATCCTGAGGTGAACCCCAGGGCCCTGTGGGACACCGACCGGGAGGAGAGTGCACTGAGTGCCAACCCAAAGCTATCCAATGGCAGCCACCAGCTCCCCTGTGTTCCAGCCCCCGGCAACGTCGTATCTCTCAGTTAGAACATAGAACATAGAACATAGAACGATACAGCGCAGTACAGGCCCTTCGGCCCTCGATGTTGCACCGACATGGAAAAAACTAAAGGCCATCTAACCTACACTATGCCCTTATCATCCATATGCTTATCCAGTAAACTTTTAAATGCCCTCAATGTTGGCGAGCTCACTACTGTTGCAGGTAGGGCATTCCACGGCCTCACCACTCTTTGCGTAAAAAACCCACCTCTGACCTCTGTCCTATATCTATTACCCCTCAATTTAAGGCTATGTCCCCTCGTGCTAGCCACCTCCATCCGCGGGAGAAGGCTCTCACTGTCCACCCCATCTAACCCTCTGATCATTTTGTATGCCTCTATTAAGTCACCTCTTAACCTTCTTCTCTCTAACGAAAACAACCTCAAGTCCATCAGCCTTTCCTCATAAGATTTTCCCTCCATACCAGGCAACATCCTGGTAAATCTCCTCTGCACCCGTTCCAAAGCTTCCACGTCCTTCCTATAATGAGGCGACCAGAACTGTACGCAATACTCCAAATGCGGCCGTACTAGAGTTTTGTACAACTGCAACATGACCTCATGGCTCCGGAACTCAATCCCTCTACCAATAAAGGCCATCACACCATAGGCCTTCTTCACAACCCTATCAACCTGGGTGGCAACTTTCAGGGATCTATGTACATGGACACTGAGATCCCTCTGCTCATCCACACTACCAAGAATTTTACCATTAGCCAAATATTCCTCATTCCTGTTATTCTTTCCACTTATTCACCTCACACTTCTCCACATTAAACTCCATTTGCCACCTCTCAGCCCAGTTCTGCAGCTTATCTATGTCCCTCTGTAACCTGCAACATCCTTCCGCACTGTCTACAACTCCACCGACTTTAGTGTCGTCTGCAAATTTACTCACCCATCCTTCTGCGCCCTCCTCTAGGTCTTTTATAAAAATGACAAACAGCAACGGCCCCAGAACAGATCCTTGTGGTACGCCACTCGTAACTGAACTCCATTCTGAACATTTCCCATCAACCACCACTCTCTGTCTTCTTTCAACTAGCCAATTTCTGATCCACATCTCTAAATCACCCTCAATCCCCAGCCTCCGTATTTTCTGCAATAGCCGACCGTGGGGAACCTTATCAAACGCTTTACTGAAATCCATATACACCACATCAACTGCTCTACCCTCGTCCACCTGTTCAGTCACCTTCTCAAAGAACTCGATAAGGTTTGTGAGGCATGACCTACCCTTCACAAAACCATGCTGACTATCCCTAATCATATTATTCCTATCTAGGTGATTATAAATCGTATCTTTTATAATTCTCTCCAAGACTTTACCCACCACAGACGTTAGGCTCACCGGCCTATAGTTACCAGGGTTATCTCTACTCCCCTTCTTGAACAAAGGGACCACATTTGCTATCCTCCAGTCCTCTGGCACTATTCCTGTAGCCAATGATGACCTAAAAATCAAAGCCAAAGGCTCAGCAATCTCTTCCCTGGCTTCCCAGAGAATCCTAGGATAAATCCCATCAGGCCCCTGGGACTTATCTATTTTCACCTTGTCCAGAATTGCCAACACTTCTTCCCTACGCACCTCAATGCCATCTATTCTAATAGCCTGGGTCTCAACATTCTCCTCCACAATATTATCTTTTTCCTGAGTGAATACTGACGAAAAGTATTCATTTAGTATCTCGCTTATCTCCTCAGCCTCCACACACAACTTCCCACCACTGTCCTTGACTGGCCCTACTCTTACCCTAGTCATTCTTTTATTCCTGACATACCTATAGAAAGCTTTTGGGTTTTCCTTGATCCTACCTGCCAAAGACTTCTCATGTCCCCTCCTTGCTCATCTTAGCTCTCTCTTTAGATCCTTCCTCGCTTCCCTGTAACTATCAAGCGCCCCAACTGAAACTTCACGCCTCATCTTCACATAGGCCTCCTTTTTCCTCTTAACAAAAGATTCCACTTCTTTGGTAAACCACGGTTCCCTCGCTCTACCCTTTCCTCCCTGTCTGACTGGTACGTACTGATCAAGAACACGCAATAGCTGTTCCTTGAACAAGCTCCACATATCCAGTGTGCCCAACCCTTGCAGCCTACTTCTCCAACCTACACATCCTAAGTCATGTCTAATGGCATCATAATTGCCCTTCCCCCAGCTATAACTCTTGCCCTGCGGGGTATACTTATCCCTTTCCATCACTAATGTAAAGGTCACTGAATTGTGGTCACTGTCTCCAAAGTATTCACCTACCTCCAGATCTAACACCTGGCCTGGTTCATTACCCAAAACCAAATCCAAAGTGGCCTCACCTCTTGTTGGCCTGTCAACATATTGTGTCAGAAAACTCTCCTGCACACATTGTACAAAGAACGACCCATCTAATGTACTCGAACTATATCTTTTCCAGTCAATATTAGGAAAGATAAAGTCTCCCATAACAACTACCCTGTTACTTTCGCTCTTTTCCAGAATCATCTTCGCCATCCTTTCCTCTACATCTCTAGAACTATTAGGTGGCCTATAGAAAACTCCCAGCAGTGTGACCTCTCCTTTCCTGTTTCTAACCTCAGCCCATACTACCTCGGAAGAAGAGTCACCATCTTGCATCCTAGCACCCGGTACAAAGTGGTCCTCTGACCCCAGAGGCCCCAGAGGACAGGGAATGTGGTAAGCAGCAGGCTGTCTCCACCTCTGATGTGCATCTTAGGGACAAACCTATGCAGCAGGAGAGCAAGGAATTCTCGGCAGGTCAAGGATCACTGAGCGGGCACTGGGGAGGATTGAGGTTAAGGGCTAAGAGGGGAAGAGGGTGGGGAGGGATAGGGAAGGGCCTGGGAGGGGTGGGGAGAGTAGGGCAGCACCAACAGGAGAGTGGGGCAGTTGGGGTCACTTCTGATAATGTTTAGAATTTGTTGCCCTCTATCAATGTGACACCTCTGACACTTTATTCCTCTCTGAAGGCTGAGCACCAATCTCATGCCCCATCTCCATGGACATATAGGTCATGGACTCCTTGAGCCTCTGTCGACACAGCTGACACCATCCTCTCCGGTGTCTGGCCTCCCAGTCTGCTAGCTGCACCACTAGGGTGAGCTCCATGGGACCCAAGATAACGTCCACACAGTTAAATATCTGCAAGGAAGTGGGAGAGGATATGAGACTGATGACTAGCAGAGCATCAGATACAGTTAGCAGACTTCTAAACGACCCTCTGATGAACTTATCTGATCTCTTCACACATCTTCTCTACTGAGTAATATTACATTGCTGTATGCTTCACCTGATGCCTGTATCTATGTGTTCACATTTGTGTATTTGTGTTTGTCCCATGATGTTTTATCATGTATGGTCTGATCTGTCTATACTATGCGCAGAACAATAGAATCATAGAATTTACAGTGCGGAAGGAGGCCATTCAGCCCATCGAGTTTGCACCGGCCGTCAAAAGAGCACCTACCTAAGCTCACTCCTCCACTCTATCCCTGTAACCCAGTAACCCTACCCAAACGTTTTAGACACGAAGAGCAGTTTAGCATGGCCAATCCACCTAACCTGCACATCTTTGGACTGTGGGAGGCAACCGGAGCATCCGGAGGAATCCCATGCAGACACGGGGAGAACGTGCAGACTCCGCACAATAACCCAAGCCGGGAATCGAACCTGGGACACTGGAGCTGTGAAGCAACTATGCTAACCACTGTGCTACTGTGCCCCCCCTACTTTTCACTGTACCTCGGCACATGTGACAATAAACAAATTCAAATTCAAGTGTCCCACCCCGGGACCCCCCCCCCTCCCCCCCCTCCCCTCCCCCGTCTCCTCATTGCTTCCGCCACCCAATACACCCTGCCCATTCACCCCCGGCTGCAGCGGGTCCCCTGCTCACACCCTGTACCCCAGACTGCCGCACTAAACGTTACCTGGACCGGGGCAAGGTCCCTCCCCGGTGCGCTCATCCACCCTCTGGCCGCGGAAATGTCCCCAGTGCTGGGGTCCAGCTTCTGAGTATTTGGATGCTGGCTGCTCTGTCCGTGATGTGGCCTCCCGTAGGCACAGTGTCCAGGCATCCCGGTATGATTGCGATGCTCGGTAATAACCCCCACATGCTACATGGCAAATTTACACAGGGAATCCACTTGGGAAATGTGCGGTGCTCACTTAACTACGATTGCAAATTTCCTATTAGCAACAGCCTTTAGTCGTGGCGCCAGAGGCCTCCAGGGTCTGTGGGAGTTATAAGTGGTCGGTGGGGCAGCAGGCTGGGTCTGGGGTTGGCACGGAACAGGACCATGCGATCCAGTGGTTGGCATGGCAGGTGCTGAGACACCCACACCCTGCCCCTCCCCCCAACAGCAAAGCCATGGGAGCCCACCGCCTTCTGCTCTTCAGCCCCCCCTCTCTCCTCCCCCATGGCTCCCCCATCCCCTCCCAGCACCGGGGCAACAACCCCTGTGCCCTTGGGCCCTTTGTCCGTCAGTGAAGATGGCTGCTCACCTCCCCAGGTCGCCACAGCAGCCCTTCCACCAGTTTCACGTTTTTAAAAACAGTGCTAAACGGTGCCACATGTGCTGGGGTGTCCGTTAGATCACGGGTGGCGTTGAATAGGGGGTCCCTCCTGTTTATTGTACGGAGATTGGGCTTAAGTGGTGGTTATTGGTTTCTCGCCACGATATGGCGGGTTCCAGATTTCGCCAACGGGAGTGCACCGGTTGGATCGTAAACAGATCGACGCCAAAGCAGTCCTCGCTTTTTACCTCTCTCACGATTTAACGGCCTCGTCACGCTCTTGCTTAAGCACGACGCAGCCATAAAATCATGCCTGACATGTCAGGCATTTGGTAAACACTGTAACCTATGTGGAGAATGGAACCATATTGCAAAATGCTGAAGATCCAAGCTACAGCAGCCTGCCCATGCCACCATTCGGCCAGTTCTCAAGGTTTCAGAGCACAAACAGGGTAAATTAACTGGAGTGTTTTCAGAGCAATCGAGGCGTGGGGCCTCCAAAATTACTTCACTATGAGAGTGTTGGTTTGACTGTGCTCTAGTTTCCTCCCATAGTCCAAGATGTGCAGGCTAGGTGGATTGGTCATGCTAAATTGCCCCTTAGTGTCCAAAAGGGTGTGTGGGGTTACTGGGTTCCGAGGATAGGGTGGAGGTGTGGGCTGAGGTAGGTGCTCTTTTCAAGAGCCAGTGCAGACTCGATGGGCTGAATGGCCTCCTCTGCACTGTAAATTCTTTGATTCTATAAACTGTGAGAGCATTGGGAAGCTACCTGTAATTCAACATATGAGGCTGATGACTCGATTCCACACGCGGTCTGTTCTTCGAGAATGGTCCCCCTAATACTGAAACTGAAAGTAATCAATGAGCTGGGCCGACTGACACTGTTGGTGTCATCATCCCATAGACAAGGCCACAGAATGGATTGGATGGCTGCAGGAAAAAAAGACGGTGTGGTCAGGATCTGTATTGACCTAATCCACCTGAACAAGGAACTGTTCAGACCTCATCACCCCATGAAGACAGTAGAACAGGTCAAAGCTGAAATACCCAAGGACAAATCTTCAGCATCTTGGATTTCGCAGGTTCGGCAAATCCCACTGGATGAAGAATCTTCGAAACGCACCAAGTTAATGTCTCCAGTAGGTACATACCATTTCCTCTGTATGCTCTATGGGATTTCCACTGGCAGTAAGGTTTTCCAATATTGTATGGAGCAGCTCTTCTCAGGACAACTTTGCGAAATCATTGTCGAAGACATCCTGGCCAGGTGTCATGCTATGCAAGTACATGGTGTATGTCTTTTTCTATGATGTGACATGCCGGTGTTGGGCTGGGGTGAGCACAGTAAGAAATCTTACAACACCAGGTTAAAGTCCAACATGTTTGTTTCAAACACTAGCTTTCGGACCACTGCTCCTTCCTCAGGTGACCTGTCTCACAACCTGGTGTTGTGAGATTTCTTACTGTCTTTTTCTAGTCCTTGACAGATTCAGGGCCACAGAGTTAAAGCTCAACCCTGCTAAATGCAAATCAGGGTCAACAAGGTTTGTGTCAGTTGCTCACAGCCGATGCTGTAAACCCAGATCCGGGCAAAACAACGGCAAAATGATATATAGCCATTCCCGAGGGCAAAAACACTCTGCAGCACTTCCTTGGTATGACAAATTAACTTTCCAATTCATTCTTTTCTACAGTGAGTGCACCAAATCTCCTCGTCAGGTCTTCTAGCAAGATGTGTTGAATGGTGTTGGAAGGAGCACTACACTGTTGTGTTTAACCTCAGGCACTGTCAACTCCTCCAGTGCCACAATACTTGGATGTTCGAACCCCTGTTCATCAGAAGACTCTTTGCACAGACTTGGTGCGATTTGCATCCAGAATGAGAGACCAGTAGCCTTCGCCCCAAGGGCCTCACTGACACTAAGACTCATTTTGGCCAAATCGGGAAGCAGCTGCTTGCCCTCATCTTCACTTGCCAGAAATTTCATTACTTCATATATGGTTCCCCTGTAAATGTTGAAAGTGATCATCAGCCATTCATCGCTATTGTTATCAAGCCACTTCACGCTGCATGTTCATGACAACAGCGCATGATGCTCAAGTTACAGCGCTTCCACCTCAGTATCATCTACAAGCATGATAAGGAGCGGTACCTTGATGATGCTTTTTCCAGAGTCTTCCTACCTACCACTTATAACAATAGCGATGAGTGGCTGATGATCACTTTCTACCTACCACTTACCAGGCAGATTGTGAAGTGGACACTGACATCAGAACCATTCATGTTTTCTCATCTCGTTGTATTCAGGAATTTAAGAATGCCTGACAGACAGATCTCGAACGCAGGCAGCTCCATGAGGTCATTATGAAAAGCTGGCCCGAAACCTCAAAGGAGCTTCCCCATGAGCTCCGCATGTTCTTCTCTAATTGAGAGGAGCTAACTGTAGAAGACAGGCTAATACTGCATGGCCTGCAAGGCATCGTCATTCGCCTTCTTTGCATAGATATTACACCCAGTAACTCCACCAAAGGCATCCAGGGTTGGAAGCAAGCATTTAAAGGACAAAGGAATCATCATATTGGCCATTGATGTATGTTGACATGGAGAGAACATAAGAACAGAAGAACTAGGAGCAGGAATAGGCCATCTGGCCCCTCGGGCCTGCTCCGCCATTCTATGAGGTCATGGCTGACCTTTTGTGGACTCAGCTCCACTTTCCCGCCGGAACACCATAACCCTTTATTCCTTTATTCTTCAAAAAACTATCTATCTTTATCTTAAAACCATTTAATGAAGGAGCCTCAACTGTTTCACTGGGCAGGGAATACCATAGATTCATAACCCTTTGGGTAAAAAAGTTTCTCCTGAGCTCAGTCCTAAATCTACTTCCCCTTATTTTGAGACTATGCCCCCTAGTTCTGCTTTTACCTGCCAACGGAAACAACCTCCCAGCATCTATCCTATTTATTTCCTTCATAATTTTATATGTTTCTACAAGACCCCCCCCCCCCCCCCCCCCCCATCCTTCTAAATTCCAAGAGTACAGTCACAGTCTACTCCACCTTTCCTCATAATCCAACCCCCTCAACTCTGGGATTAATCTAGTGAATCTCCTCTGCACACCCTCCAGCGCCAGTACGTCCTTTCTCAGGTAAGGGGACCAAAACTGAACACAATACTCCAGGTGTGGCCTCACTAACACCTTATACAATTGCAGCACAACCTCCCCAGTCTTGAACTCCATCTCTATAGCAATGAAGGACAAAACTCCATTTGCCTTCTTAATCACCTGTTAACCAACTTTTTGCGACTCATGCACTATGACACCCAGGTCCCTCTGCACAACAACATGTTTTGATATTTTATAATTTAGATAATAATCCCTTTTGTTGTTATTCCTCCCAAAATGCATAACCTCACATTTGTTAACATTGTATTCCATCTGCCAGACCCTAACCCATTCACTTAAACTATCCAAATCCCTTTGCAGACTTCCAGTATATCCTCTGCACTTTTTGCTTCATCACTCATCTTAGTGTCGTCTGCAAACTTGAACACATTGCACTTGGTCCCCAACTGCAAATCATTTATATAAATTGTGAACAATTGTGGGGCCAACACTGATCCCTGAGGGACACCACTCGCTATTGATTGCCAACCAGAGAAACACCCATTAATCCTCTTTTCTTTCTATTAATTAACCAATCCTCTATCCATGCTACTCCTTTAACCTTAATGCCATGCATCCTTATCTTTTGCAGCAACCTTTTGTGTGGCACCTTGTCAAAGGCTTTCTGGAAATCCAGATATACCACATCCATTGGCTCCCCATTATCTACTGCACTGGTAATGTCCTCAAAAAAATCCACTAAATTAATTAGGTACAACCTTCCCTTTATGAACCCATGCTGCGTCTGCCCAATGGGACAATTTTCGTCCAGGTGACTCGCTATTTCTTCCTTGATGTTAGATTCCAGCATCTTCCCTACTACTGAAGTTAAGCTAACTGGCCTATAATTACCCGCTTTCTTCCTATCTCCTTTTTAAAACAGTGGTATCATGTTTGCTATTTTCCAATCCGCCGGGACCACCCCAGAGTCTATTGAATTTTGGTAAATTATCACGAGTGCATCTGCAATTTCCCTAGCCATCACTTTTAGTACCCTGGGATGCATTCCATCAGGGCCAGGAGACCTGTCTACCGTTAGCCCCATTAGCTTACCCATCACTACCTCCTTAGTGATAGTATGAAGTCTTACAACACCAGGTTAAAGTCCAACACGTTTGTTTCAAACATTAGCTTTAGGAGCACTGCTCCTTCCTCAGGTGAAGGAGCAGTGCTCCGAAACCTAGTGTTTGAAACAAACCTGTTGGAGTTTAACCTGGTGTTATAAGACTTCCTACTGTGCTCACCCCAGTCCAACGCCGGCATCTCCACATCCTTAGTGATAACAATCGTCTCAAGGTCCTTACCTGTCATAGCCTCATTACCATCTGTCACTGGCATGTTATTTGTGTCTTCCACTGTGAAGACTGACCCAAAAAACCTGTTCAGTTCCTCAGCCATTTCCTCATCTCCCATCATTAAATCTTCCTTCTCATCCTCTTAAGGACCAATATTTACCTTAGCCACTCTTTTTGTTTTATATCTTTGAAGAAGCTTTTACTCTCTTTTTATATTCTGAGCAAGTTTATTCTCATAATCTATCTTAATCTTCTTTATAGCATTTTTAGTAGCTTTCTGTTGCCCCCGAAAGATTTCCCAGTCCTCTAGTCTCCCACTAATCTTTGCCATTTTGTATGCTTTTTCCTTCAATTTGATACTCTTCCTTGTTTCCTTTGATATCCATGGTCAATTTTCTCTCCTTCTACCGTCCTTCCTTTTTGTTGGTATAAACTTTTGCTGAGTACTGTGAAAAATCGCTTGGAAGATTCTCCACTGTTCCTCAACTGTCTCACCATAAAGTCTTTGCTCCCAGTCTACCTTAGCCAGCTCTTCTCTCATGCCATTGTAATCTCCTTTGTTTAAGCACAAAACAGGTTTTGTTTGATTTTACCTTCTCACCCTCCATCTGTATTTTAAATTCCACCATATTGTGATCACTCCTTCCGAGAGGATCCCTAACTATGAGATCATAAATCAATCCTCTCTCATTACACAGGACCAGATCTAGGATCACTTGTTCCCTCATAGGTTCCATTACATACTGTTCTAGGAAACTACCGTGGATACATTCTATAAACTCCTCCTCAAATCTACCTTGACTGACCTGGTAAACCAATCGACATGTAAATTAAAATCCCCCATGATAACTGCTGTACCATTTCTACATACATCAGTTATTTCCTTGTTAATTGCGCGTCCCACCATAATGTTACTATTTGGTGGCCTATAGACTACTCCTATCAGTGACTTTTTCGCCTTTACTATTCCTGATTTTCAGCCAAATTAATTCAACCTTATCCTCCATAGCACCGATGTCATCCCTCACTACTGCCCTTATGTCATTGCTAAATAACAGAGCTACACCACCTCCCTTACCATCCACTCTGTCCATCTGAATAGTTTGATACCCTTGGATATTTAATTCCCAGTCGTGACCATCCTTTAACCATGTTTCAGTAATGGCCACTAAATCATATTCATTTACAATGATTTGCGCCATCAACTCATTTACCTTATTCCGAATACTACGAGCATTCAGGTAAAGTACCCTTATGTTGGCTTTTATATCTCCATTTTGAATCTTAACACCTCCATCAGTAACCTCTCCTAAGTTATTTTTCCTTTTAACTTTTCTCCTAATTTTCCTTGTCGTTGAACCCATATTTTCATGTAATAACCTGCTGCTTCGCTTTCCGTTTATGTTTTTACTTCCCATTTTATTTCTTTAATGTTCTTGGGCCTATTCACTGAGTTCTCCTAAGCTCTGTACCCTGTACTGTGGCCCTTCTTGATTTTTTACTATGGTTTATCTGCCTTACACTTTCCCCCTTGCTGCTTTTTGTGTCTGGCCTTGTTTTACTTCCACCGACTTCCTGCATTGGTTCCTATCCCCTTGCCACATTAGAGCGAGAAGTATCCAGGTGTGCATCATGCATTGCACTCAAGTCGCATCCAGGCAAGGAAACAATGCACCTCTATGATGGCCCAGATCTCCAATGGTTGGGCACAGCACTTGATTTTTTCAAATGGAGCAGTGAGCAGCACTTAATCCTAGTCGACTCAGGTTTGAAGTCGACCACCTACCAGACATGAAGAGTAACATAGTTAGACGCAAGCTCAAGAGGCACTTTGTCATACATAGTATGCTGCAGCACATCATGATAGACGGCACTTGTTCGTTCAATTCCAGAGAGGTCAGGAACTTTGCACACACTTGGGATTTTGAGCTCAAAATGAGTAATCCCCTGTATTCGCAGTCCAATGACCTGCCAGAAAGAGCCAAGCACCTGCTTGAGAAATGTCTGTGAGATCACACTCCTCAACCTGCACAATATGCCGAGACAGTGTTTGCCATCGTCTGTGTCATGGAGCCCACAAGGGAGCAGGCTATTCTGGACCTAGTGCTATGTAATGAACCAGACTTTATTAAAGATCTTAAAGTAAGGGAACACTTAGGAAGCAGCGATCATAATATGGTTGAGTTCAGTCTGCAGTTTGAAAGAGAGAAGGCAAAATCGGATGTAATGGTGTTACAGTTAAATAAAGGTAATTACGAGGGCATGAGAGAGGAACTGGTGAAAATCAACTGGAAGCAGACCCTAGCAGGGAAGACAGTAGAGCAAAAATGGCAGGAGTTTGTATGCATAATTGAGGACACTGTACAGAGGTTCATCCCCAAGAAAAGAAAGATTATCCAGGGAGGGATTAGACAGCCATGGCTGACAAAGGAGGTCAGGAAATGTATCAAAGAAAAAGAGAGATCCTATAAAGTGGCCAAAAGCACCGGGAAATCAGAAGATTGGGAAGGCTACAAAAACAAACAGAGGTTAACAAAGAGACAAATAAGGAAGGAGAGGATCAAATATGAAGGCAGGCTAGCCAGTAATATAAGAAATGATAGTAAAAGTTTCTTTCAATACATAAGAAACAAACGTCAGGCCAAAGTAGACATTGGGCCAATTCAAACTGATTCTGGAAGGCTAGTGATGGGAGATGAGGAAATGGCTGGAGAACTTAATAAGTACTTTGCGTCTGTCTTCACAGTGGAAGACGTTAGTAATATCCCAAAAATTATAAAGGGTCAGGGGGCTGAGTTGAGTATGGTTGCCATTACAAAAGAGATGGTGCTAAAAAAGCTAAAAGGTCTTAAAATTGACAAATCTCCTGGCCCCGATGGGCTACATCCTAGAGTTCTGAGGGAGGTGGCTGAAGAAATAGCGGAAGCGTTGGTTGAGATCTTTCAAAAATCACTGGAGTCAGGGAAAGTCCCGGACGATTGGAAGATCGCTGTTGTAACCCCCTTGTTCAAGAAAGGATCAAGACAAAAGATGGAAAATTATAGGCCAATTAGCCTAACCTCGGTTGTTGGTAAAATTCTAGAATCGATCGTTAAGGATGAGATTTCTAATTTCTTGGAAGAGCAGGGTCGGATTAGAACAAGTCAACATGGATTTAGTAAGGGGAGGTCGTGCCTGACGAACCTGTTAGAATTCTTTGAGGAGGTGACAAGTAGGTTAGACCAGGGAAACCCAGTGGATGTGGTCTATCTGGATTTCCAAAAGGCCTTTGATAAGGTGCCACACAGGAGGCTGCTGAGTAAGGTGAGGGCCCATGGTGTTCGAGGTGAGCTACTGGCATGGGTTGAGGATTGGCTGTCTGACAGAAGGCAGAGAGTTGGGATAAAAGGTTCTTTTTCGGAATGGCAGCCGGTGACCAGCGGTGTCCCACAGGGTTCAGTGTTGGGGCCGCAGCTGTTCACCATATATATTAATGATCTGGATGAAGGGACTGGGGGCATTCTAGCGAAGTTTGCTGATGATACGAAGTTAGGTGGTCAGGCAGGTAGTGCTGAGGAAGTGGGGAGGCTGCAGAAGGATCTAGACAGTTTGGGAGAGTGGTGCAGGAAATGGCTGATGCATTTCAACGTGAGAAAATGTGAGGTCTTGCACTTTGGAAAAAAGAATCCAAGCATAGACTACTTTCTAAACGGTGAGAAAATTCATAATGCCAAAGTACAAAGGGATCTGGGAGTGCTAGTCGAGGATTCCCTAAAGGTAAACATGCAGGTTGAATCCGTGATTAAGAAAGCGAATGCTATGTTGTCATTTATCTCAAGAGGGTTGGAATATAAAAGCAGCGATGTGCTACTGAGCCTTTATAAGGCTCTGGTTAGGCCCCATTTGGAGTACTGTGTCCAGTTTTGGGCCCCACATCTCAGGAAGGACATACTGGCACTGGAGCGTGTCCAGCGGAGATTCACACGGATGATCCCTGGAATGGCGGGTCTAGCATATGAGGAACGGCTGGCGTTCCTGGGATTGTATTCATTGGAGTTCAGAAGGTTAAGGGGAGATCTAATAGAAACTTACAAGATAATACATGGCTTAGAAAGGATGGACGCAAAGAAACTGTTTCCGTTAGGCGAGGAGTCGAGGACCCGTGGGCACAGCCTTAGAATTAGAGGGGGTAAATTCAAAACAGAAATGCGGAGACATTTCTTCAGCCAGAGAGTGGTGGGCCTGTGGAATTCATTGCCGCAGAGTGCAGTGGAGGCCGGGACGCTAAATGGCTTCAAGGCAGAGATAGATAAATTCTTGATGTCGCGAGGAATTAAGGGCTATGGGGAGAATGCTGGGAGGTGGAGTTGAAATGCCCATCAGCCATGATTGAATGGCGGAGTGGACTCGATGGGCCGAATGGCCTTACTTCCACTCCTATGTCTTATGGTCTTATGGTCTGTGCAGTGCCTGTTCTCCAGATGCACCAGGACCATGATTTCCATTGCCAAGTCTCTTTTACAATCAAATGTCAAAACCAACATGAGTAGCGCCATTATAAAGTGCAGACGAAGGAGGAAGAAGAATGATCAAAATTCTCACACACCTTTTATACTGGGAACTGGCCAAATTATCAGGATGGAGCTCAGACGTGCCCATGACAAACTGATGGTAATACAGGATCATGCCCCACAGTCAAGCAGCTGTATGATTCCATTGGATAGTGCTCAGTAAGTACAAAGCTGGTGTCACCTACTGCAGATATCTGAACCACCACCATCACCATCGACCACCGCACTCCATGCTTCCAGCCTGCAATCCAGGCCCTCTACTCCAGAGGCCAACACAACAAGCCCGACAAGCTCTGTGAACATTTAGAGGAAACAGTGAGCAGCCAGGGGCCTGTAACTTGTACCAAATGGGTGTATTTAGAACAATTACCACAGCAATGGCATTCTGAGCCAGACCACCCCGATATTGAGGGGAAGACCCCAAATCCATGGAGGACGGTAACAGGAAGGATTTTCCGCTGCCATCGACTGGTAGCGGAGATCCCAATGCGGTGGAGAATCCAACGTCGGCAAAGAAATGGAATCAGTGTCATTTCCCCGAGAGCTGTACACCAGATTCTCCAAACCTTCATGTATCTCCAGTCCTCTAGCCAAGGTTAATGTGGGCGTGAATTGTTGCAGGTATTTCCCAGTGTGGCCCTGGCACAGTGGGTCAAGGAGATAACTCTTTTAGGAAGTTGCCCCCAAAGTCCATCGGAGGACCACCCACCAGCATAATGTAAATCCTGCCCACCCCACTCCCACCAGAGACTCCCCATAAGAGATACTCTCACCAGAAACTCTCCCATTGCAGACAACCCCAACAGACACTGCCTCCTCCATTGCAGAGACCATCACCAGACCACCCCCCCAAAGGAAAGACTGCACCATAAGTGAGACACCTGCCTAGGTGCCCCCCTTATGAGACACACCGGCCTGGAAGCCCGTCATAAGAGAGACCCTTGCCTGCAAGACGCCATTACAGAGACCTCAGTTTGGGAGTCCCCATTACAGAGAACCCTGCCTGGAAACCCCCCATAACAGGCTCCTGCCTGGAAGTCCTCCATTATGGAGACTCCTGTCTGGAAGCTAGATGGCACTCCAGACATAGACAGTGAAAACAATCACTGCTTTGAAACTCACTTGTGCAATACATCGGATGGCTTAGGCAGAGAAACCAGCACCTCTAAATTCTAGCAAGGCAAAACCACATCAGCTGGGGTTAAAGGCCCTCACATCATTAATCTGCAAGGATTTCATTCATACCAATGTGAAATTGATTTTACTGGGCTGCGATGGACAGCTTATGGGGTCACACACCCAGCTGTCCGAATATTTTAATCTTATTTCCCTTCAAGGTTGAGTGGATTGAAGTAGCCAGCTGTGAAACTTACCACAATGTTTGCAAACATATGGTTATGATTGACAATTCTTGGGCCACATCAAAGCCAGTTAAGTGTTTTCTGAAAAGAAAAAAGAGGAAGTGAAATCTCATACGCCCTTTTAATGTGGTGAGCAACTGCCAGCCATAATAAATACTCATAAACACTGTGGTTATCTTCAAAGTAGGGTGCTTGAGGCAGATGCAAGCATGAAGAGAAAGATGGACAACTATTCCACCAAGCAACTGTCTCTGGACTAATAAAACTGTCAATCCCAGGCTAGCGCAATGTATTGCTGAGTGAAGTTGAATGGGGGTTTTGTCTTTCAAGGCTGTCTGGGGAATTTAAGCCCTTTCAAGTGTACTTGGCTTTTGAAGAAGTGTGTTACACTTGTAACAAATACAGTTTTAATGACTTTTGTCTGAGGCAGCCGATGTTAGGGAACAGTAAGAAGTCTTACAACACCAGGTTAAAGTCCAATATGTTTGTTTCAAACACTAGCTTTCGGAGCACTGCTCCTGAGGAAGGAGCAGTGCTCCGAAAGCTAGTGTTTGAAACAAACATGTTGGACTTTAATCTGGTGTTGTAAGACTTCTTACTGTGCTCACCCCAGTCCAACGCTGGCATCTCCACATTAATGTTAGGGAAGGGCAAGTAAAAATGCAGTGATCTTTCACTGTACTTTTTTATAAATTCATTTACAGGATGTGGGTGTCACTGGTTAGGCCAACATTTATTTCCCATCTCTTGTTGCCCTTCAGAAGGTGGTGGTGAGTTGCCTTCTTGGACCGCTGCAGTCCCCGAGGTATAGGTACACCCACAGTGCTGTTAGGAAGGGAGTTCTAGGATTCTGACCCAGCGATAGTGAAGAAATGGCAATATATTTCCAAGTCAAGAACAAAGAACAAAGAACAAAGAAAATTACAGCACAGGATCAGGCCCTTCGGCCCTCCCAGCCTGCGCCGATCCAGATCCTTATCCTATTTTCCAAGGTCTACTTCCCTCTGTTCCCCGCCCGTTCATATATCTGTCCAGATGCATCTTAAATGATGCTATCATGCCCGCCTCTACTACCTCCGCTGGCAAAGCATTCCAGGCACCCACCACCCTCTGCGTAAAAAACTTTCCACGCACATCTCTCTTAAACTTTCCCCCTCTCACCTTGAAATCATGACCCCTTGTAATTGACACCCACAATCTTGGAAAAAGCTTGTTGCTATCCACCCTGTCCATACCTCTTATAATTTTGTAGACCTCAATCAGTTCCCCCCTCAACCTCCGTCTTTCCAATGAAAACAATCCTAATCTACTCAACCTTTCTTCATAGCTAGCACCCTCCGTACCAGGCAACATCCTGGCGAACCTCCTCTGCTCCCTCTCTAAAGCATCCACATCCTTCTGGTAATGTGGCGACCAGAACTGCACGCAGTATTCCAAATGTGGCCTAACCAAAGTCCTATACAACTGTAACATGATCTGCCGACTCTTGTACTCAATACCCCGTCCGATGAAGGCAAGCATGCTGTCTGCCTTCTTGACCACTCTACGACCTGCGTTGCCACCTTCAGGGTACAATGGACCTGAACTCCCAGATCTCTCTGTACATCAATTTTCCCCAGGACTCTTCCATTGACCATATAGTCCGCTCTTGAATTAGATCTTCCAAAATGCATCACCTCGCATTTGCCTGGATTGAACTCCATCTGCCATTTCTCTGCTCAATTCTCCAATCTATCTATATTTTGCTGTATTCTCTGACAGTCCTCCTCGCTATCTGCAACTCCACCAATCTTAGTATCATCTGCAAACATGCTAATCAGACCATCTATACCTTCCTCCAGATCATTTATGTATATCACAGACAACAGTGGTCCGAGCACGGATCCCTGTGGAACACCACTAGTCACCCTTCTCCATTTTGAGACACTCCCTTCCACCACTACTCTCTGTCTCCTGTTGCCCAGCCAGTTCTTTATCCATCTAGCTAGTACACCCTGAACCCCATACGACTTCACTTTTTCCATCAACCTGCCATAGGAAACTTTATCAAAAGCCTTACTGAAGTCCATGTATATGACATCTACAGTCCTTCCCTCATCAATTAACTTTGTCAATTCCTCAAAGAATTCTATTAAGTTAAGTTTGTAAGACATGACCTTCCCTGCACAAAACCATGCTGCCTATCACTGATAAGTCTATTTTCTTCCAGATGTGATAGATCCTATCCCTCAGTATCTTCTCCAACAGTTTGCCTACCACTGACGTCAAGATCACAGGTCTATAATTCCCTGGATTATCCCTGCTACCCTTCTTAAACAAAGGGACAACATTCGCAATTCTCCAGTCCTCCGGGACCTCACCCATGCTCAAAGATATCACGGGATGGTGATTGACTTGAAGAGGAAGCTCCAGGTGGTGGGGTACCCAGGTATCTGCTAATCTTGTCTTATAGATAGTAGTGGCCGTGGGTTTGGAAGGGGTAGCAATCAAGCGGACTGCTTTATCCTGGATGGTGTCAAGGTTCTTTTTTTTTTAACTTTAGATTAACCAATTCATTTTTTCTAATTAAGGGGCAATTTAGCGTGGCCAATCCAACTATCCTGTACATCTTTAGGGTTGTGGGGGTGAGACCCACGCAAACACGTGGAGAATATGCAAACTCTACAAAGACAGTGACCCTGAGTTGTATGGAACCTGGGACCTCGGCGCCATGAGGCAGCACTGCCAGCCATTGTGCCACCGCGATGCCCTGGTGTCAAGGTTCTTGAGTGTTTTTGGAACTACACTCATCCAGAAAAGTGGAGATTATTCCATTACACTCCTGACTTGTGCCTTGTAGATGGTGGACAGGCTTGGGGGGTGTGGGGGGGGGGGGGGGGGGGGGTGGCGTGAATGTAACTTGCTATTTGTCAGTGCAAGCCTGGGTATTGTCTGGGTCCTGTTGCATTTGGGCATGAACTGCTTCATCATCAGATGAGTCATGAATATGCTGAACATTGTGCAGTCATCCACAAACATCCCCACTTCTGACCTTATGTTAGAAGGGAGGATATTGATGAAGCAGCTGAAGATGGTTGCGCCTAGGGCACTACCCTGAGGAACTCCTGCAGTGATGTCCTGGAGCTGAGATGATTGGCCACCAACCACCACAGCAATCTTACTTTGTGCCAGGTATGACTCCAACCAGCAGACAGTTTTCATCCTGATTCCCATTAACTCCAGTTTTCCTAGGGCTCCTTGATGCCATACTCGGTCAAATGCTGCCTTGATGTTAAGAGCAGTCACTCTTACCTCACCTCTGGCATTCAGCTCTTCTGTCCATGTTTGAACCAAGGCTATAAAGAGGTCAGGAGCTGAGTGACTCTGGTGGAAACCAAACTGAGCGTCCGTGAGCAGGTTATTGCCGAGTAGGTTCTACTTGATAGCACTGTTGATGACTCCTTCCATCAATTTGCTGATGATGGAGAGTAGACTGATAGGGCAGTAATTGGCTGGGTTGGATTCTTGTGTACAGGAAACACCTGGGCAATTTTTCACATTGCCAGGTAGGTGCCAATTTTGTAGCTGTACTGGAACAGCTTAGCTACGGGTGCGGCAAGTTCAGGAGAACATGTCTTCAGTACTATTGCAGGAAGATTGTCAGGGCCTATAGTCTTTGCAGTATCCAGTGCCTTCAGCTGTTTCTTGATATCACATAGAGTGAATTGTATTGGTTGAAATCTGACATCTGTGATGCTGGGGACCACCAGAAGAGACCGAGATAGATCATCCACGCGGCACTTCTGGCTGAAGATTGTTGTGAATGCATCAGCCTTGTCACTTGCACAGACCTGCTGGGTTCCTCCATCATTGAGAATGGAGATATTTGTGGTGCCTCCTCCTCCAGTAAGTTGCTTAATTGTCCACCACCATTTACGGCTGCATGTTGCAGGACTGCAGAGTTTAGATCTGATGCATTAGATTTCTTAGAATTTATCTTATCTTATCTTATCTTAGAATTTGGGAGTCATAGAATTTTATCATAGAATTTACAGTGCAGAAGGAGGCCATTCGGCCCATCAAGTCTGCACCTGCTCCTGGAAAGACCACCCTGCCCAAGGTTAACACCTCCACCCTATCCCCATAACCCAGTAACCCCACCCAACACTAAGGGCAATTTTGGACACTAAGGGCAATTTATCATGTCCAATCCACCTAACATGCACATCTTTGGACTGTGGGAGGAAACCGGAGCACCCGGAGGAAACCCACGCACACACGGGGAGGATGTGCAGATTCCGCACAGACAGTGACCCAAGCCGGAATCGAACCTGGGACCCTGGAGCTGTGAAGCGATTGTGCTATCGACAATGCTACCGTGCTGCCCTGCCCTTAATTGTGGAATTGCTTAGCTCTGTCAATTACTTGCTGCTTATGTTGTTTGGTACACAAGTAGACCGATGTTGTGGCTTCACCAGATTGACCTCACTTTTAGGTATGTCTGATATTGCTCCTGACATGCTTTCTTACACTCCTCATTCAACCTGGGTTGATCTCCAGGCTTGGTGCAATGGTAGAATGGAGGGCATGCCGGGCCTTGAGGTTGCAGTGTGGTTGAGGACAATTCTGCTGCTGCTGGTGATGGTCCACAATACCTCACAGATGCCCAGGCTTGAGTTGCTAGATCTGTTTATAGTTTATCCCATTTAGCATGGTGATAATGCTGCACAACATGATGGACGGTATCCTCAATGTGAAGACGGGACTTTGTCTCCACAAGGACTGAGCGGTGGTCACTTCTACCCATACTGTCATGGACAGAGGCATCTGCAGATTGGTGAGGATCAAGTCAAGTATATTTTTCCCTCTCATTTGTTCCTGCACCACCTGCTGTAGTTCCAGTCGAGCAGCTATGTCCTTTCAGACCCGGCTAACTTGATCTGAGGTGATACTACTGAGCCACTCTTGATGATGGACATTGAAGTCCCCCACCCAGAGCATATTCTGCGCTCTTCAACTCTTAGTATTTCCTCCAAGTTGTGTTCAACATGGAGGAGTACTGATTTATCAGCTGATGGTGGCTGGTACATGGTACATGAGACTTCTTGGGGCCCAGAGTCGATGTTGAGGACTCTTACGGCAACACCCTCATGACTATATACCACTGTGCCTCTACCTCTTCTGGGTCTGTCTTGGTGGTGAGACAGGACATACCCAGGAATACTGATAGTGGTGTCTGGGACATTGGCTGTGAGATATGGTTGTGTGAAAATGACGATGTTTGACTAGCCTGTGAGACAGCTCTCCCAACTTTGGCACAAGCCCCCAGATGCTAGTAAGGAGGACCTTGCAGTGTCAACAGGGCTGGGTTTACTATTGATGCCGGGTAGTCCATCCTGTTTTGTTCCTTTTTGTATTTTCCTAGTGGATGCATATATCTGAGTGGCTTGCTAGGCCATTTTTAAAGTCAGACACATTGCTGTGGGTCTGGGGTCACATGTTGGCCAGTCCAGTTGAGAATGGCAGAAAGGAAGTGAACCAGATTGTTTTTTTTGACAATTGTTTCATGGTCATATTATTCCAGATATTTTATTCAGTTTAAATTCCTCCACTTGCCGTGGTGGGAACCCGGGTCCCTCGATCATTATCCTGGGTCTTTGGATTACTAGTCCTGTGGCAATACCACTATGCCACCTTCTCCTCTTACTGCTCTTTAGCTTTCAGACAGGGGTGACTGATGGGAGTTTCTGATGGGGGTCTATGGTAGGGGTGACGGATGGGGGTCTCTGATGAGGGTTCTGATGGGGGTGCCTGATAGGGATCTCTAATGCGGCAGTCCGATGGGGGTGAGTGATGGGGGGTGACTGATGGGGGTTACTGAGGGGGTGACTGATGGGGTTCTGATAGGAAGGCCTGATGGGGGTGACTGATGTGGGTCACTAATGGGGTTTTTGAAGGGGGTTTCTGATGTGGTTCTCCAATGAGGGGTCCGATGGGGATGACTAATGGGGGTCTGATGGGAGGGCCTGATGGGGTGACTGATGGGGTCTGATGGTAGGCCCTGATTGGTGCCTGATGGGAAGGCCTGATGGGGGGTAGGAGGGACGCCTGCCCCAGACCATGGGATTGGGCTAGCAGATCCATTTGCAGCCTCTATTATTGCAATATTTAATATCTCATAATATGCCAATTTTTAAATCCTTTTTCTCATTGACAGATGAACATGACTTGATCCCTTCCCAGCACCTCTGCAGCCTTCTTCTCTTTGTTTCGGTTTTCAGTACATGCATTTTATTCTGCTAACTCCGGCCTCCTCCGCATTCTCAATTCCATATATCTCCACCCACCAACTGCTCTCTCTAAACCTTTTCTTCCTTTGCCCACTCCTTCAAATACCCTCTTTAAAATATGTTTCAGTGATTCTATCTTCAGGTACTGTCCAAACCCAAATATCCTATTGCTTGGTGTCATTATTTTTACTTCCTCCCTCTGCTTTGGGACATTTTCTTACATTGAAAGTGTTACATAAATTCAAGTTGTTGTCTTCAGTCAAAGTTTCAGTAAATGGCTGAATAAACTTGGCATAGTGGGTTCTGGCTCACAATATGGAAGAGAATCAGTTGTACACACAAGCCCATTTGCAGAGAGTTAATTTTGATGCAGCCAGCACCGTAGCACAGTGGTTAACACTGCTGCCTCACAGCACCAGGGATCTGGCTACGATTCCAGCCTTGGGTGACTGTGTGGAGTTTGCATGTTCTCCCCATGTCTGCGTGGGTTTCCTCTGGGTGATCCGGTTTCTTCCCACAGTCCAAAGATGTGCAGGTTAGGTGGATTGGTCATGCTAAATTACCCCTTAGTGTCCAAAAGGTTAGGTGGGTTTGTGGGGTTGCAGGATGGGGTGGAGGAATGGGCCTTGGTAGGGTGCTCGTTCAGAAGTTTGGTATAGACTAGATGGGCTGAGTGGCCTCCATTATATTAGTCATTAGTAATATGTCGTTACTCTTTGCTTTATACTTCCAGAATGTTCTGATGGTGTGATTCTAAAGAAACTACCGATCTTCACATCAAGCAAAATAGGTTCAATGATTAACAAATTGATTAATGTTGAGTTTGTTCACTCTCACAGAACTAGAACATAGAACATAGAACAGTACAGCACAGAACAGGCCCTTCGGCCCTCGATGTTGTGCCGAGCAATGATCACCCCACTTAACCCACGTAACCGGTATACCCGTAACCCAACAATCCCCCCATTAACCTTACACTACGGGCAATTTAGCATGGCCAATCCACCTAACCCGCACATCTTTGGACTGTGGGAGGAAACCGGAGCACCCGGAGGAAACTCACGCACACACGGGGAGGACGTGCAGACTCCACACAGACAGTGACCCAGCCGGGAATCGAACCTGGGACCCTGGAGCTGTGAAGCATTGATGCTAACCACCATGCTACCGTGAGACCCCAGACCGTGAGAACTATAACTAATGATTAAGTAAATCAGAATAAAGTATTAACTATATTTAACTACACATGCTAACAATGCTATTATCTATATCTCTAACACTGCTGTCTCGTCACTCCTGGTTTGAAGAGATCCAAGATCCTTTGAGTTCACATATTTATACATGAATCCAGTGCTGCCATCTAGTGGTTGTTTTACACTATGATGTAGTCATTAACCCTTTATATGTCTCTATATATACATATTACTATAGCCTCCTTCTGCATTGTACGGATTTTAAGCCTTCTAAGCATCACCTCACTGGATGCCCATAAAATGGGACAAAAAGTCAGGCAATGATCCACTTTGGCAGTAAGCTCTATTTACTCCTATTTCACCAGAGATACGAAGGGCAGCAACCAAAAAAGTTTTATTGCATCAGGAGTTGAAAGCGTGTTAAAATTATCAACTCAACCGGCACTGCACCAGGAAACTGAGGATGAGCCACTTTTGAAGCACTTGCTTGTAATTTTTATCCTTCACATTAGTATGCCTGATTCCTGTTCCTTGTGCCACATCTGCAGTTATTCATGATGAATTAAATCTTTTGTTTTTTGCACATGCAATCTGCATATAAAGCTCTTATGAAACGCAGACAGGAATATCGTGATATAATTGATGTACTGTGCCAACCTGCATTCTTAAAGGTCTACATTGATGAAAAAGGCCTTTAATTAAAAAATGTAGGATGTATATGTTTATCTTCACAGTTAACAACTGGCACGTGAAATCACACAGGCATACAGTTTTGAAATATGAGGTTTTGTTTCAGGATTGTTGACAGGAATTCTTCCATTTTTTGCAAAGATTCTTTAAACCCCGATTGTCATATGCAAGTCCATTACACAATATTAAACAATGAACAAAATAAAGCTAGATTTATAGCAACACATTTTTGATACTTATTCCAATTATACCCTTCCCCATAACCAGGAAAAACAATAGTCATCAGTTCTAAGTAATGTACCATTTTAGCAATATGTCTCAGCCTGTCCAAACTCCAGTCAGGCACAACAACTTTAGTCAGGGCTTTCAGTAACACACAGTTTTTATTTAGTATTTCAATATGCTTTGGCCCAGTTAGGTGAAAAACACAGACATGATTTCCAGCAACACAACTATTTTTAACAACACAAATTTGTCAAAAAAACATTGGCCAGGATTCTCCGACCCCACGCAGGGTCGGAGAATTGGCGGGAAGCGGCGTTATTTCCGCTCCCGCAGGTTTTGTAATTCTCCCGCCGGTCAAAAACCGGCGTTGTGCAAATCCCGCCGGCAGCCTGTGAAAACAGCTGGCGCCGGCGGGATTTCATTTTTTAAAAAAATTACCTTAAATCTCCGGCCCGGATGGGCCGAAGTCCCGCCGCTGGGAGGCCTTCTCCCGCCGCCAAGGTTTAAACCACCTCTGGAACGGCGGGCTCAGCGGCGCGAGCGGGCCCCCGGGGTCCTGGGGGGGCGGGGGGCGAACGGACCCGGGGGGGGTGCCCCCACGGAGGCCTGGCCCGCGATCGGGGCCCCCCGCTCACTCTGCGGGGCAGTGCCGTGGGGGCACTCTTTCTCCTTCCGCGCCGCCACGGCCTCCTCCATGGCGGACGCGGAGGAGAACCCCGCATCGCGCATGCGCCGGCAGTGACGTCAGCGGCCAGCTGCCGCTGACGTCACTGCCGGCGCATGCGCCGACCGCCGAAAGCCTTTCGGCCAGCCCCGCTTCCGACGGCGCCGGGTGTTTGCGCCAGTCTACCGGTGCAAACTGCTCTGGTGCGGGGCTGGCCCCCAAAGGTGGGGAGAATTCCCCACCTTTGGGGAGGCTCGACCCCTGAGTGGTTGGCGCCACTCCCCTACGCCGGCACCCTCCGTCACGCCGGGTAGGGGAGAATGCCGCCCAGGATCTTTGTTTAAAATTAGAAAAAAAACTTCTTAGTGACTTCTTTAATAGCACAGAGCGACTGACAAGTTTAATTGTGAGATCCAATGATAATAATGTATGTGTATAATTGTCTTGGATCTTGGATTTGTTTATTGTCACGTGTACTGAGGTACAGTGAAAAGTATTGATCTGCTTACAGCCCAGAAAGATCATTCCATACATGAAAAAACATAGGGCAAACATAAATATTCAATGTAAATACATAGATACAGGCATTGGGTGACACATTCAGGAGTATAGTGCTACTCAGTAAAGCAGATGTATGAAGAGATCAGATCAGTCCATAAGAGGGTCATTTAGGAGTCTGGCAACAGCGAGGAAGAAGCTGTTTTTCAGTCTGTTCGTGCGTGTTCTCAGTCTTTTGCATCTCCTGCCCGATGGAAGAAGTTGGAAGTGTGAATAAGCCAGGTGGGAGGGGTCTTTGATTATGTTGCCCGCTTTCCCAAGGCAGTGGGAGATGTAGACAGAGTCAATAGATGGTAGGCGGGTTCGCGTGATGGACTGGGCTGTGTTCATGACTCTGTGGTTTCCTCTGACCTTGGACTGAGCAGTTGCCATACCAGGCTGTGATGCAGCCAGATAGGATGCTTTCTATGGTGCACACATATAAGTTGGTGAGAGTCAATGTGGAGATGCTGAATTTCCTTAGTTTCCAGAGAAAGTATAGGTGCTGTTGTGCTTTCTTGGACGTGGGTGGACCAGGACAGTTTGTTGGTGATGTGCACACCTAGGAGTTTGAAACTGTCAACCATCTTAATCTCGTTACCATTGATGCAGACAGGAGTGTGCACAGTACTTTGCATCCTGTAGTCAATGACCAGCTCTTTAGTTTTGCTGTCGTTGAGGGAGAGAGTATTTTTGTTACACCACTCCACTAGGTTCTTTATCTTCCTCCTGTATTCTGACTCATTGTTTGAGATCCGAGCTACTACGGTTGTGTCATCAGCAAACTTGGAGCTGGAGTTGGAGCCAAATTTTGCCACACAGTCGTGTGTGTATAGGAAGCATAGTAGGGGGCTAGGCATGCAGTCTTGCGGGGCCCCAGTATTGAGGACTATTGTGGAGGAGGTATTGTTGTTTACCCTTACTGATTGTGGACTATGGGTCAGAACATCGGGGATCCAGTTGCAGAGGAGTCAAGTCCAAGGTTTTGGAGCTTTTACATGAGCTTGGCTGGAATTATGGTGTTGAAGGCAGAGATGTAGTCAATGAATAGGAGTCTGATGTGGGAGTCCATGTTGTCGAGATGCTCCATGGATGAGTCCAGGGCCAGGAAAATGGTGTCTGCTGTGGACCAGTTAGAACATAGAACATACAGTGCAGAAGGAGGCCATTCGGCCCATTGAGTCTGCACCAACGCACTTAAGCCCTCACTTCCGCCCTATCGCCATAACCCAATAACCCCTCCTAAACTTTTTGGAAACAAAGGGCAATTTAGCATGGCCAATCCACCTAACCACGTCTTTGGACTGTGGGAGGAAACCGGAGCACCCGAAGGAAACCCACACAGACACGGGGAGAACGTGCGGACTCAGCACAGACAGTGACCCAGCGGGGAATCTAACCTGAGACCCTGGCGCTGTGAAGCCACAGTGCTATCCACTGTGCTACCGTGCTGTCCGTAAGTGGTGGTTTGTGAATTGCAGTGGATCTAGGCACTCTGGGGGAATGGAGTTGATGTGCCTCATGACCAACCTCTCCAAGAACTTCATAATGATCGATGTCAAGGCCAATGGACAATAGTCGTTAAGGTACGTTGCCTGGTTCTTCCATTGGCGCCGGTATGATGGCGATCTTCTTGAAGCAGGTGGGGACCTCGGAACGGAGTAGGGAGACATTTTTTTTTTTTTTTTTAAATTTAGATTACCCAATTATTTTTTCCAATTAAGGGGCAATTTAGCGTGGCCAATCCACCTACTCTGCACATTTTTGGGTTGTGGGGGCGAAACCCACGCAGACACGGGGAGAATGTGCAAACTCCACACAGACAGTGACCCAGAGCCGGGATCGAACCTGGGACCTCAGCGCCGTGAGGCGGTTGTGCTAACCACTAGGCCACCGTGCTGCCCTGAGTAGGGAGACATTGAAGGTCTTTGTAAATATAGGAATTTAGTCCCTCACACCTGTGTGTTATACAATACTCAGGAAACTTGTGTTGCTGAGGCAACATGTGATTTTGCATGAACATTGTCATCTGGAACCATGTCTAGTGATGGTCGAAGCTCCAATGTACATTCCATCACATGGATGACCAGGAATCACTCCTGTTTTTCCTGCCTGCCATTGGAAAGTGTTCATGCTTAGCTGGTTTAGCTGGTTTAGCACAGGGCTAAATCGCTGGCTTTGAAAACAGACCAAGGCAGGCCTGCAGCACGGTTCAATTCTCGGAACAGACTCCCTGAACAGGCGCCGGAATGTGGCGACTAGTGGATTTTCACAGTAACTTCATTTGAAGCCTACTTGTAACGATAAGTGATTTTCGTTTTCATTTCAAGTGATTTGCACCTTCATTGTCCTCTGGTAGGACTCTAACCTGGACCTTCTGACTCAGAGGCAGGTATATTATCCCCTGCGCCACAAGTTGGTCCATGGCTGAACTGTTATATATCCCTTGATACCCTTAGCTCACAAAAGCCTATCCAACACAGTGGTGAATTTTACAGCCTTCCCCGAGAGAGGCATGTGAAATCTGATGAGTGGCTATCCCTTCACATTCCCACTCACTCCTGATTTGTTCCACATAAGACGATGTAAACACCCACCAGCCCATCAGCCCTTAGATGTAGTGAGGAACTTAACTTCCCAATTAAGGGGCAGGTAAAGGCCTACTTCTACCTTTGCAGCCATAGCACATGGTGGAAGGCAGATGAGAATGGGCAGGCCGCTTGTTCACCAACTCTGATGAGAAAGCAGGAAGCAAGGAGTGTACCTCCTTTGGTGTTTGCTCTGTGTGCATGAGGAGTTACCCCCCAACAAGATGGTAGTTCCCCTTTGTGCCTCCCCACCCTCAGCCTCCAGAACCTGATCCTAACATCCTCCCACTCCAGGGTGCTTGATTTCTGCCCCCTAAAAATCTTGGACTTACCTGAATTCCAAATTCATGCTGTCACCTTCATGCGCCTCCATGCAGTTCGAGCAGCACCCATTGCTGAGATGCGGAAGAAACATTACCGACTGTTTTGTGATCTGCTCCTTTGGAATCCCTTGGTCATCTGATCTTGCATATTGCTTCCACCATCATTAACATAATTGTCTAATTAACATAAACATCAACTCTTTGCTCTACATTGAGCACGAGTATCATTCTGAGCAATGCTGGCACCGAGGCAGGGATATTCAAGACATTACTTATCTGGAGGGAAAATAGAAGCTGGGTCTATCCTCCTCAGAGCATAGAGTGAGATTTAATATGTGTTCAAAACCATGAAGGGCTTGATAGAGTAAATGAGGTGAAACTGTTTCCGGCGCAGAAGTTTCCGGCGCAGACACAGGTTGAAGGCCATTGGCAAAAGAACCAGAGGTGACATGAGGGACGGGATTCTCCGTTGCCTGACGCCGACATTGGGATCGATAATCGGGAGGAGAATCGACTCTGACACCCAAATCGGAGCCGGCGCCGGTTAGCCATGCTCCTTCCAAAATGGTTTCATTGTGTTGCGCGCCATGCGCCATTGCAACGACATTGGCACATCATTAGCAGGCTTTCCCACGATGCTCCTGTGGTGATCGTAGATCTGACTAGATGCAATACAACTGAGCAAGCACTAGAGGGAGCACGGGAGAGCTATATATACACAGGGACAGGAAGTGACGATACTTCACGGAAGGCAGAACTCGTAGCAGGACACAGAGACAAGTAGGCAGCATTTGAGGTAGCCGTAAGTTAAGCTCTGAAGAGAGAAAAAATTCACAATAAAGCATCTTCTCCACATTTGAGACTATGAGCTTTATTAAGACACAAGGAACAACACATGGTACCACGAGTGGCTTCAGACACTTACTACAGGACAACTCAGCTGCAGATACAGAAAGAACAAAATGGCATGGAAATCTCCGACTGAACATTCGACTTGGCAAGACATCACTGATTTGAGGATGTGGTATGGATACCCACCTCAGCTGGACACGACTGGCAATGTAAGAAATGTCTGGAAAATGTTTAAACAACTGTTCGATTTTTATATCATAGCTAATGATGCAGCAGCAGCCTCCGATGAAATTAAAATAGCAATGCTCATCGCAGGACATGAAGCTAGGAAAGTATATAATGGATTTAAATACTCAAAAGATGAAGACAGCAACAGCTTACAAACAATACTAAACAAATTTGAAGAGTACTGTAAGAAATTTGAACAGCACAGTATGCTCAGAGGCCAAACTGCACAGAGACAGAGTGATGCAAAACTCAGACAATCACTATCAAAAAAAGAAATTGCGAGTGAAAAGTACAGATCAAAAAGAAGAAATAACATGAATTTTTCACAAAGCCAAAACGCTGAAATCCAGTCCAGATCGAAAAGAAAAGGTAACTTACAACTTTCAGAAAGAAAAAACGCTGAAATCCGTGATAAAATGGCGTCCGACCACATTTTACAGTCTCGGGCAGACAAAGAACTACAAACTGTGTCTGTGCATGCGCAGGATACGGAAGCCGCGCATGCGCAGTTACAATCACCCGTTTATCATTCTGCGCATGCGCCAGCCGCGCATGCGCAGTCTCAAAACGTTTTGGTCGCGGATCGTTATGCGCATGGGCAAGCCGCGCATGCGCAGTGGACACAAAACTGCACAGTAAAGGAAGGCCGATTTGCGCATGCGCAATTCATTCCTACGCATGACGTCACAAGCGTCATGACGTCAGAGCATCCAGACCATGCCTACTTAAAAGGGAAATGCCCGAAAATTGAAAACAAAATACTTAAAGCTGTAAAACCAAATTTTCTTGCCTCAGAACACAGAAAAATGCCTGAACCTAAACCAGCAGTTGAAAATAACTCTCACAACACCCTGCAAAAAGCAGTCTGCACCACCCAAAGTGAAGAGAACAAAAAGAAATCAAAAACAACAAAAGATGATTTGTTTTTCGAAGATTACTAGTCAGACATGGCTGAGTTATTCGGATATGCTGATAACAGCATCAGCGACACGGTCGCAAAGTTCAACACGAATCTACTTGTGGTAGATGAATCCAACCAAGATGATTTGGTTTTCGAAGAATACTACTCAGACATGGCTGAGTTATTCGGATATGCTGACCACAGCATCAGCGACACGGTCGCAAAGCTCAACACGAATCTACTCGTGGTAGATGAATCCAATACCATGGTGCCATGGCAGATCATCGATACATTGGATGACAGCAATACCCAAGACAAAGACGACGCCACACAGAGAGCACAGAAAGACTCCACAGAGCAAGCGATGACAGGCTCCACAGTGCGAGTGAAGAAAGAGTCCAGAGAGACCACACCAATAGAAACCATGCAGATTTTGACTCCAGAAGAGGAGCACCAAGAGTCCAGTGAGACCACGTCAATAGAAACCATGAAGATTTTGACTCCAGAAGAGGAGCACCAAGAGTCCAGTGAGACCACATCAACAGAAACCATGAAGATTTTGACTCCAGAAGAGGAGCGCCAAGACAGCAAAGACTCAAATTATCCACATGGGACACTCATTGAGCATAACAAGAAAAACAAAAGCCAAAAGAAGCACAGCAGAAATGAGAACAACAACAGCAAGAACAAAAGAACAAACATGAAGCGCGATAAGAACAACAAAAATCGCAAGAAGCACTGTAGAAACAAGAACAACAACAGCACCAACAAAAACTACAAGCACAACGACAAAAACTACAAGAAGAACAACAAAACCAACAAGAAGCATAACAAAGATAGCGACAACAACAAAGACAGAAACGACAAAAACAACAACAAGAACAGCAACGAAAACAACAAAGACAGGAACGACAGAAACAACAGCAATGAAACAACGACTTGTACAAAATGGTACAACTCTGCACATGAAGGACAATGCCACAGCACACTTCAAAACAATGACAAGACTACAAACATGCCATGGGATGACAATGAATCGCACAAACTCACATCTGCACCAGAACAAGCAAGCACACCAGCTTTCAAGGCGGATGAGATAATAAATTAATACCACAAGCACAGAAAAAAGTCCAAGTCAGTCAACATCAGTGGTTCGACCACGCAAACACCTCGGGATGACGCATTGGTTACTTAAAATAACAGGAACACCGACAACATTCACCACGTCAACAACAACAAAAGAAAAAACTCTGAACAAATTCATCAAGTTTGGACTCATAAATGTTTTTATTGAGTGGACTCATAAATATAAATTAGCTTTGTAAAATATGCAATAGCACCATCACTTGTATAGATATACATATCATAAGTAACTGTTTTGTACAATTTTCTTTAACGATGTACAGAAAATATGTAAAGAAAAAAGGGGGGATGTGGTGATCGTAGATCTGACTAGATGCAATACAACTGAGCAAGCACTAGAGGGAGCACGGGAGAGATATATATACACAGGGACAGGAAGTGACGACACTTCACGGAAGGCAGAACTCGTAGCAGGACAGAGACAAGTAGGCAGCATTTGAGGTAGCCGTAAGTTAAGCTCTGAAGAGAGAACAAATTCACAATAAAGCATCTTCTCCACATTTGAGACTACGAGCTTTATTAAGACATAAGGAACAACACAGCTCCATCCCTGAGGGGCTGATATCCTGACTGCATGGGACACATGTGGTCTCAGGGGTCGGGAACCCAGCATGGCAGCTGTGGACTGTGTCCAGTGCTGCCATACTCGCCCGGGATCCATGCCACTGGCGAGAGGGCTTCCTGAAGGGCTGGGGGACTGCTGGGAGGTGGCCAGGGGGTGGACATGGGGCTGCCCTGTGGGGGCGCGGATGGCAGGTTTGGTCCGTGCATGGACGGCGCCATGTTTTACTGCGTGACTGATTCAGGTCATTGCTGTGCGCATGCGCGGCCAGGGTCGCGGCCTTCCTCTGGCCGTTTTCAGTGCGGGAGCCGGGAGTTTCACCCGGCGCTGCTCCTAGCCCCTCACTGGTCCCGGAATCGTTGAAGGGTCGGCACTGATTTATTCTTTGTAAAACGCCCGCGAATTCTCCATTTGAGCTGGCACTTCACCATGGAGAATCCAGCTTAAGGTAAATAAAGTTTACGCAGTGAGTTGTTAGGATCTGGAATGTACATCCTGAAAAGGTGATGGAAGCAAATTGGCTCGTAACTTGAAAAATACAATTGCATGAAGATTTGAAAGGGAAAATTGTAAAGCAATTGAAAAAGAGCATGTGAATGTGAATAATTTGATAGCTATTTCAAACAGCTCACATAGGTACAATGGCAGAATGGACTATTTGTGTTCTGTATCATTCTATGATTCTATTGCACCCTTATCTTCCAGCTCTATTATTCTCTCTGGTACATCTTCCTGAAGTGTTAAATTGAAGAACTGTCAGTTTCAGTAAACCTGCAGATTGCGTAACCCAGTTATCTGTCAGCAGATATGGCAGAATCATCTCATGCATGCTGTTATTCCCTCTCTTTGGGCAAAACTGCTTACCAATCCAGGATTACCCTTGAGAGCTGCTGCAAATCTAAACTTCCACATTCATTACAAACCTCAAATGTATTCCCTCCATGTTCCCATCCACAAGTCATACACAAAATATGAAAAATGTAATTTTCACCCAGATCGGTGACGGGGTGGGCAACTCTAGAATGAACCCAGAGACTGCCGGGCATGAAGATCAACAGAGTGCAAGGCCTGCCTCTGTGTCACGACACTGTGCTTAAAATAAAATTAAATAAATAAAAAAATAATAACAGAACAAAAAGCATCCCTACAAACGGAACCAATTGCACATTCCCCATGCCAAACCACGCCAATACTTGCACCCCACACACCACACCTTGGCCCCCACACCCCTATGCCAGTTTTCTTAGTTCCACCAAAGCCCTATTGCACCCATCCACCGTATGCTAACTTAGCGAAAACAAATGCCCCAACCATCCTTTGCTTTCACCCTATTGTTACGGGCCAGGGTTTAGAGAATCCCAAAGTATATCATGGAGTTCACCTGATCCACAACTTTTAATAGAGTGTGGTATGGGGTGCGCATAGCCCACTCTAAAGATGTGGTACAGCAGAAATGGACAAGTATTTTTTAAAGCAAAACAATGCTTATTCTTTGAACTCAAGCTAACCTTTTAAAAACATACAGTGAACATCTTAGCAATCATCAATTCAAATACAACCCCCAAAGGATACAACACTAACTAATCCTTACTAAATTCCCAAACAACATTCAGCAGACAAAACACCCTTTTAACACAAAGATCAGGTTCAAATTAGCTATTGAGAGCAGTTACCATGTTGAAATCAGCAAATTAACATTCATAAGCTTGCAGAGATTCACACACATCCTGCTGTGATTTCAGCTTCTCCAAAACTAAAAATGAAACCAAACCCACCCTGCAGCAAAAAGCCTAAAGCAAAGGTAAAAAGCTGACAGACAGCCCAGCTCCACCCACTCTCTGACATCACTGCAGTAATAAACACCCATTTCTTAAAGGTACTTTCATGACATATATTTATACACACCCATTTATAAACACCCATTTCTTAAAGGTACTCTCACGTGGCACCTCCCCCTAGAAAAAAAAATAAACCATCAACTTCAAGATGGTTTCATTTTTCACCTTTTCACTATCCTTTAAGAAATAAACACAGTAAATATACTTTATCATTTAAAAAACCCCACACGCAAACAGGTATAATAATATAGTCCATTTTTTTTTCTTCTTCCTCCAACTGGAATCCTTCTCGATTAATAGTCTCTTTGAACAAGAAGGTCTCTGCACAATTCATCCATTTCTCTATGCCTTGGCATTTCTCTTTAAAGTCAGATACTTTAGTTTAATCTGATCAGAGAGTCCCTTGTAATTCTCCAACACAGGAGCATTAGTTATCACAGCTTTCAGGCAGTCAAATGCCTGTTGAAACTCCGCTGTCCACTGAAAATTTTTATACTTCTTCAGTCCATCAGTGGAGCAACCACGCTACAAAAAGTTTGCACAAATGTTTGATCAAATCCACTCATGCCAAGAAATCGCATTATTTCCCTTCATCCCGAGGGTATTGGAAACTTCCCAATAACTGTTGGTTTCACATCCCGCGAGAACATTCAACACTGTTCGAATGTATGGCCAAGGAAAGTGACTTGGGCTTTTCCAAATTGAATTTTGGCGAGGTTAATCACCAAACTCGCCTCCTGAAGTTGATTGAAAAACTCCATCCGATGTTTTAAATGTTCTTTCCATGTCTGGCTGAAAATTATCAGATCATGGGCGGCATTCTCCCCTACCCGGCGTGACGGAAGGTCCCGGAGTACGGGAGTGGCGCCAACCACTCAGGGGTCGGGCCTCCCCAAAGGTGGAGAATTCCCCACCTTTGGGGGCCAGCCCCGCGCCGGAGCGGTTGGCACCAGAAGACCGGCGCAAAAAACCGGCGCCCCCGGCAGCGGGGCTGGCCGAAAGGCTTTCGCCGGTTGGCGCATGCACCGGCAGTGACGTCAGCGGCAGCTGGCCGCTGACGTCACTGCCGGCACATGCGCGATGTGGGGTTCTCTTCCGCTTCCGCCATGGTGGCAGCTGCGGAGGAAAATAGTGCAGACAGGGCACTGGCCCGAAGTCTGAGCGGGGGGCCCCGATCGCAGGCGAGGCCACCGTAGGGGCACCCCCCCGGGGTTTGATCACCCCCTGCCCCCCCCAGGTCCCCGGGGCCCGCTCGCGCCGCTGATCCCGCCGTTCCAGAGGTGGTTCAAACCTCGGCGGCGGGAGAGGCCTCCCAGCGGCGGGACATCGGCCCATCCGGGCCAGAGAATCACCGCAGGGGCCTCTCCGATCGGAGTGGCGAGATTCCCGCCACCGCCACTTCCCGGGTGGCGGAGAATCTGTGCCACGGTGGGGGCGGGATTTTAGGCGGCCCCAGGCAATTCTCCGACCCTGCTGGGTGTCGGAGAATTTCGCCCCATCAATGTACACTGCACAATTGGGTAATCCTGAAACAACTTTGTTAGTTAACCTTTGAAATATGGCTGTGGCGTTTTTCATGCCAAATGGCATAACTTTGAATTGGTATATACCATCTGGAGTCACAAAAGCTGAAATCTCCTTCTCCCTTTCGGACAAAGGTACCTGCCAGTAACCTTGAAGTAAATCCAGTTTGGAAATAAAAGCTGATTGTCCCACTTTCTCAATACAATCCTCCAAACGTGAGATAGGATAAGAGTCCATTCCTATAACTGCATTAACCTTTCTATAGTACACAAACAACCGTTGGGCACCATTTGGTTTAGGTACCATCACAATGGGTGAGCTCCATTGGCTGCAACCCACTCCAATTATGCATTTTTAAGCATACTCTCAATCTCCTTGTTAACCTGTGTCAATTTTAAAGGGTTAAGTCTATATGGATGTTGTTTGATTGGAACAGCATTTCCCACATCAACATCATGTATAGCCATTTTAGTACTTCCCAATTTATCTCCACCAACTTGCCTATGTGATATCAATAACTCTTTCAGGTCAGATCGTTTTTCCTCCGGAAGGTAACTCAAGAATTTATCCCAATTTTTAAGAACATCCTAATTTTCCAATTTAATTTGAGGTATGGCAAATTCACTGTCAAACGGATTTGGTTCGTCACTTTGAGTTAGAATCATTAAAACCTCCTCCTTTTTCTCTCCGTCCCTTTCAAAGTACCTTTTAAGCATATTCACATGACACACTGAGTGAGTTTTCCTTCTATCTGGAGTTTTTACCACATAATTCACCTCACTTAATTTCCTTTCAATCTGAAAGGTCCACAAAACCTTGCTTTTAAAAGCTCACCTCCCACTGATAACAACACTAAAACTCTATCTCCACTGGCAAAACTACGAACTTTGGATTTCTTGTCCGCTACCCGTTTCATCACATTTTGTGCAACTTTTAAATGTTGTCTAGCCAATTCACCTGCTCTATTTAATCTTTCCCTAAGATTTGACACATAATCCAATAATATAATGGTCCTCTTACCTCATGACCAAAAATTAGTTCAAAACGACTGAATTTGGTTGACTCATTAGGTGCATCCCTAATTGCAAACAGTACGAATGGAATTCCTTTATCCCAATCCTCTGGAAAATCTTGACAATAGACCCTCAATATTGTCTTTAATGTCTGATGCCACCTTTCTAATGCTCCCTGCTATTCTGGATGGTACGCAGTTGATTTAAATTGTTTTATTCCTACGCAATCCATAACTTTTTTGAATAACCTTGAGGTAAAATTTGATCCTTGATCCGATTGTATTTCTGTGGGTAGTCCATATCTCGTAAAGAATTTGAGTAACTACTCCACAATCTTTTTAGCTGTAATATTTTGCACTGAATGGCCTCTGGAAACCTAGTAGACACATCCATTATAGCCAAAAGATTTTGATTCCCACTTTTTGTTTTAGGAAGCAGTACTATGCAATCAATTAGGACCCTTGTAAAAGGTTCCTCAAATGCTGGAATGGGTAGTAAGGGTGCTGGTTTTGGGGGCAGCACGGTGGCACAGTGGTTAGCATTGCTGCCTACGGCGCTGAGGACCCGGGTTTGAATCCCGGCCCTGGGTCACTGTCTGTGTGGAGTTTGCACATTCTCCCCGTGCCTGCGTGGGTTTCACCCACACAACCCAAAGATGTGCAGGTTAGGTGGATTGGTCACGCTAAATTGCCCCTTAATTGGAAAAAAATAATTGGGTACTCTAAATTTTTTTAAAAAGTTTTTAAAAAAGGGTGCTGGTTTTATTACTGCTTGAGGTTTCCCTATCACTTGACATGTGTGACATGAATGACAAAATTTAACTACATCTTTATGTAGTCCAAATGTTTTTGGATTTTAGCTTGAGTTATCCTTATTCCCAAATGACCTCCCACAGGTACCTCATGTGCAACTCGCAACATCTCGTTTAACCCTACCGCCAATACTACTTGATGAACTTCTGCCCACTTTTGATCCAGCTGCATATGTCAAGGTCACCATTTTCTCATCAAGGCATCACTTTTACGGTAATAACACTTGGTATACACTCAGATTCCTCTTCCGTATATGCTTTCTGATGCATCTATTTTATTTCTACATCTTTCTGTTGCAACTCTGCCAATTTTTCTGAACTGAAAATAACCGCCTTATCCTCCACCTGTTCTTGTTCTTTTTCAACCATCTGACCAAAAATCGTTTCTGATATTGGCACTTCAAATTCATCTTCGCTCTTTGACTTCTCCTCTTGTCTTAACCTGTGACTTTGCGACCTTGTTCCTACACAATCCGGAAAAATCCCAGGATATTTGTCCTTCAACAGTTGTCTGATTTTCCACTGGCTTATCAACCACAGTAGGAATCACTCCCACCTACGATCCAGCTATATCATTACCCAAGATAAACTGTATTCCTGGACAAGATAGTTTCTCTCTTACTCCTACTACCACTTCACCACTCTTCACTGGACTTTCCAACCTTACCTTATATAACGGAACACTACTCCTCTCATCCTGAATTCCACATATTACCACCTTTTCTGGCAATATTCTTCCCTAACCACGTAACTCCTGATCTCTTACTATTAAAGATTGACTTGTTCTCGTATCTCTTAAAATTGTGATTTCTTTACCTGCTCCTCCTGATACACATGAGTAAACTTTATCCACACAAGTAAATTCTTTAAAGACATCTGGCACCTTCTTAACAATCACCTCATGATCAGGCTGTCCAATTTTTTTCACCTCCTTCACTTCACTTGGGCTTTCCTTTATCACTTTAACAAACCCCGCTGTCTTATGCTGTTTTACCACACCAGCCTTCCCAGTGTTTTTCTTCAACCACTAACTCTATGACTTTACATGGCCTAGTTTATTACAGTGAAAACATTTGAAACTTTTCATTTCTTTTCCACCCTCCTGGATTTCTTTTTTAATCTGAGGTACACTCTCCTTATTATCTCCCATCAGATCACTTTTACCTTTTCCACTTAATTATTTCCCATGTCCCCGGTTTCTATCCTTCACAGGCTGAAACTGATGTCAGAAACCAAACTTTGATTTATGAACTAATTCATAATCATCTGCCATTTCTGCTGCTAAGCTCGCAGTTTTAACCCTCTGCTCTTCCACATGAGTTCTCACTACATTGGGAGTTGAATTTTTGAACTCCTCCAAATGTGTAATTTCTCTGATAGCTTCATACATTTGGTCTATGTTCAAAGCCCTTATCCACCTATCAAAATTACTCTGTTTGAGCCTTTCAAATTCCATGCATGTTTGACCAGATTCTTTCCTTAAATTTCTAAACCTTTGTCTGTAGGCTTCAGGCACTAGTTCATATGCACTTAAGATGGATTTTTTCACCTCCTCATACATCCCAGATACCTCCTCTGGTAGTGATGCAAACACTTCACTAGCTCTACCTACCAACTTTGTTTGAATCAGTAATACCCACATATCCTGTTGCCATTTGAGTTGTTTAGCCACCTTTTCAAATAAAATGAAAAAGGCTTCTACCTCCTTCTCATCAAACCTTGGCAATGTGTGGACATATTTAAATAGATCTCAACCAAGCCTTGAAGCTCTTTCTCTTTATCCTCATCACTCTCCTCCAACTGTACATTTCCCTTCAAATCCACCAATTTTAACTGACTGTCATGTTTCATGGCCATTTTCTGAAGTTCAAACTCTCTCTCTTTTTCTTTTCTCTGATCTGTATCTCCCTTTCTCCTTCTTTGTGTTCTGCTGGGGACATTCTTTCTTTTCTCCTTTCTTCTCTCTCTTTTTCTTTTTCCTCTCTATCTCTTTCTCTCTCTTTTTTCTCTTTCCTCTCTATCATATTCAAGATGCTTTAATTTTTTTCATGTTCAAGCTGCTTAATCTGCAACTGGAGCTTTGCCATTTCTAATGAGTCAGACAGTATCTCAGGCAATCTAAATGCTTAGCTACCATGGTAAATACCTCTTCTTTTCGCATGCTGTCAGGTAACGTTAACTGCAATGTTTCTGCCAAATCTAAAAGCCTTTTTTTAGTTTCTGTTCGTGACTATATCCACCCCCAAAAACTTCAGAGCCTCTGAAAGAGCCATTGTCCACAACACACTCCCTACTTCAACTGAAATACCACACCTGAAAACCAACCACAATATGCTCACCTCTCACTGTATTTAAGCTCACTAAGCCAATCCAATAGATAGACTTTTATCCCGGAAGAGCCCCCAATTTATTATGGGCCAGGGTTTAGAGAACCCCAAAGTGTATCATGGAGTTCATCTGACCCACAACATTTAATAGATTGTGGTATGGGGAGTACATGGCCCACTCAAAAGTGTGGTACAGCAGAAATGGAAAAGTATTTTTTAAAGCAAAACAATGTTTATTCTATGAACTCAAGTTAATCTTTTTAAAACATACAGTGAACATCTTAACAACCATCAATTCAAAGACTACAACACTAAGTAATCCTTACTAAATTTCCAAACAACATTCAGCAGACAAAAGACCCTTTTTACACAAATATCAGGTTTAAATTCGCTATTGGGACAGTTACCACGTTGAAATCAGCAAATGATCATTCATAAGCTTACAGAGATTCATACGCATCCTGCTCTGATTTTAACTTCTCCAAAACTAAAATGAAACCAAACCCCCCCTGGAGCAAAAAGTTTAAAGCAAAAGTAAAAAGCTGACAGTCAGCCCAGCTCCACCACTGCAGTAATAAACACCCATTTCTTAAAGGTACTCTCACATGAGACAATGATACCAGCTAGTATCCATGATAACTGTGATACTTTCTGCGATATTTTGACAGATTTGATATCTTGACAGTTTCTTGGCAACTTTGATATATCCCTTGTTAGCTTTGAAAGTTCCTTGATGGATTTTACAGTTCTTGCTTGGCTTTGACAGATTTCAGAGATTTGACACTTCCTAGATAGCCCTGATAGGTTTGACACTTCCTGGATATCTTTGACACCTGGACAGCTCGTTAACATTACCTTGACAGTTGGACAGTTCCTGGATAGCTGAACAGTTCCTGGACAACTGGACGTCTCCTTGACAGCTGGACATCTACTTTACAGCTAGACATTTAGTGGAAAACTGGACATCTCCAGGCGCTATGGTGGCGCAGTGGTTAATACTGTTGCCTCACAGCCCTAGGGACCCGGGTTCGATTCCGACCTCGGATTACTGTCTGTGTGGAGATTGCTCATTCTCCCTGTGTCTACCTGGTTTCCTCCGGGTACTCCGGTTTCCTCCCACAGTCTAAAAATGTGAAGGTTAGGTGGATTAGTTATGTTACATTGTCCCTAAGTATCCAAAGATTGGGTGGGGTTACAGGGATAATTTGGAGGATTGGGCCGAGGTAGGGTGGTCTTTCAAAAGGTGGGTGCAGACGTTATGTGCCGAATGGCCTCCTTCTGCACTGTAGGGATTCTAGGATACTTTCACAGATTGAAAGTTCCAATGAATTTGTATGTAAAATGGGTATAATAGTGTTCACTTTTGCCAGTCCCAAAGAGTATCTTAACTCTCCCAAAGGGAGCCTTCCCTCTCCAAAGGTATCCCAGACCGCCACCAAATGGATAATTTGTCTCTCTGAAGGATATCCATAAGAATCCACCAAGTTTAATCCTGCAAGCTCTAGACTCCATACTCCTGGTCTTCCAAAATCTCACTTTGGTGGAGACAGCTGGTGGATTAAATAGCCAGCTGCCTGCGCGAAAAGTGCATGTCTGAACCTGAGCCTGAACCCAGTACCGCCCTATTGAACAGTAAGAAGTCTTACAACACCAGGTTAAAGTCCAACAGGTTTGTTTCAAACACGAGCTTTCGGAGCACTGCTCCTTCCTCAGGTGAATGGAGAGGTATGTTCCTGAAACATTTATACAGACAAAGTCAGAGATGCCAGACAATGCTTGGAATGCGAGCATTTGCGGGTAATCAAATCATTACAGATCCAGAGATAGGGGGTGATCCCAGGTTAAAGAGGTGTGAATTGTCTCAAGCCAGGACAGTTGGTAGGATTTTCCGCTGCGCACGACGGGTCAGAGAATAGCGGGAGGGCCTTCCCGACATTTTTCCCGCCCTCCCGCTATTCTCCCCCACCCCCGCCCCACGGCTGCCCCACGACACGAATCGCTGCTTGCCGTTTTTTACGGCGAACAGCGATTCTCCCCTGGCCGATGGGCCGAGTTCCCAGGCCTTTACGGCCGTTTTCACGAACGCAAACACACCTGCTCTCACCGTTCATGATAACGGCCGCAAAGTGCCATCCCGGACAACCATGGCACTGATTGGCACGGCCGTGCCAAGGATGGCATGGGCCCACGATCGGTGGGCACCGATCGCGGGCAGCGGGTTCCTCTGCCGCCCCGCAGGATCAGTCCGCGGGCCGGCTGAGGGGCATGATGGCCCGCGCATGCGCGGATGACGTCATCATGCATATGCGTCAAACCCGGCTGACGTCATCGTGCGCGTCAGCCGCCGTGACGCTTGGCGCTCGGGCTTAGCGACGGTCACTAAGCCCGCGATGCCGTGCTTCACAGGGCCGCGCTGCTAGCCCCGACCGGGGAGGAGAATCGGGTCCCGGGAGGGGGCGTGGAGGCTGCCGTGAAACACGGCCAGTTTCACGGCAGCCTTTACAACTCTCCGCATTTGCGGAGAATCGCGCCCCTCGTGTTTGAAACAAACCTGTTGGACTTTAACCTGGTGTTGTAAGACTTCTTACTGTGCTCACCCCAGTCCAACACCGGCATCTCCACATCATCGCCCTATCGAAGATAGGAAAGGTCTGCTTCGGGGGCTTTGAGGAATCTACGAGGTGCTGTGGGCCATCACTGGCAGCAGAATTGTATTCAACCACAATATAAAAACTCATAGCCTGGTATATCCCCCACTCTATCATTACCAACAAGCCAGGGGAGCAATCCTGGTTCAATTAAGAGTGCAGGAGAGCATGTCAGGAGCAACCTCAGGCAAACCGAAAAATGAGGGGTCAACCTGATGAAGCTAAAACACAGGTCTACTTGTGTGCCAAACAGCATAAGCAGACGGTAACACACACAGCTAAGTGATTTCACAACCAACGCATCAGATCTAAGCTCCGCAGTCTGCCACACCAAGCCATGAATGGTAGTGGACAATTGAACAACTCACTGGAGGAGGAAGCTGCGCAAATATTCCCATCCTCAATGCTGGAGGAGCCCAGCACATATGTTCAAAAGGATGATGCATTTACAACCATCTTCAGCCAGAAGTGCTGTGTGGATGATCTATCTCAGACTCTTCCCAGCATCACAGATGTCAGTCTTCAGCCAATATGATTAACTCCACGTGAAAGCAAGAAATGCCTGAAGGCACTGGATACTGCAAAGGCTATGCAGCTGATAATATTTTGGCAATAGTACTCCAGAACTTGTTACAATCCTAGCCAAGTTGTTCCAGTACAGCTACTACACTGGGATCTACTCAGCAATGTGGAAAATTGCCCAGGTGTGTCCTGCACACTAGAAGCAGGACACATCCAACCCAGCCAATTACCGCCCTATCAGTCTTCTCTCGATCATCAGTAAAGTGATGGAAGGAGTCACCAAAAGTACAATCAGCTGGCACTTACTCAGCAATAACCTGCTCATGGATGCTCAGCCAGGGTCACTCGGCTTCTGACCTCATTGCAGCCTTGGTTCAAACATGGACAAAGGAGCTGAATGACAGAGGTGAGGTAAGAGTGACTGCCCTTGACATCAAGGCAGCATTTGGCCGAGTATGGCATCAAGGAGCCCTAGGAAAACTGGAGGTAATGGGAATCAGGATGAAAACTTTCTGCTGGTTGGAAAATTACCTGGCACAAAGTAAGATTGCTGTGGTGGTTGGCGTCCAATCATCTCAGCTCCAGGACATCACTGCAGGAGTTCCTCAGTGTACTATTCTAGCCCCAACCATCGTTAGCTGCTACATAAATGACCTCTCTTCCATCATAAGGTCAGAAGTGGGGATGTTGCAGATGACTGCACAATGTTCAGCACCATTCACGACTTCTCAGATACTGAAGCGGTCCATGTCCAAATGCAGCAAGGCCTGAACAATATCCAGGCTTGGGCTGACAAGTGGCAAGTTACATTTGCGCCACACATGTGCCAGGCAATGAACATATCTGACAAGAGAGGATCAAACCATTGACGTTCAATGGCATTACCATCACTGAATCTCCCACTATCAATATCCTGGGTGCTACCACTGATCAGAAACTGAACTGGCTAGCCATATCATTAAAAGCAAATTACTGCTGATGCTGGAATCTGAAACCAAAGAGAAAATGCTGGGAAATCTCAGCAGGTCTGGCAGCATCTGTAGGGGGAGAAAAGAGCTAACATTTTGAGTCCAGATGACCCTTTGTCAAAGTCATATCAATACTGTGGCTACAGAGCAAGTCAGAGGCTAGGAATCATACGGCGAGTAGCTCACCTCCTGACCCCCCCCCCCCCCCCCAGCCTGTCCACCACCTACAAGGCACAAGTTAGGAGTGTGAAGGAATACTCTCCATTTGCCTCGATGGGTGCAGCTCCGGCACTCAAGAAGCTCAACACGATCCACGACAAAGCAACCAACTTGATTGCTACCCTTTCCATAATATTCTGTCCCTCCACCACTGATGAACAATGGCATCCTTGTGTATCATCTACAAGATGCACTGCAGTAACTCGCCAAGGTCCTTTGGCAACACCTTCCAAACCCGTGGCCACTACCATCTAGAACAGTGTTTTTCAAACTTTTTTGCCCGGGACCCATTTTTACCAACCGGCCATCCATGCCGGCCAGCCAACCATTGCGACATACGCCAGCTGACCTTCGTGACATGCACCGGCTGACCTTCATGACCCATGCCGGCCGACTTTCGTGATCAAAGCATCTTTAATGTGGCAGGTGAGCCTGCTTGGTCCTCACAATCTCACGTGATTTTTTGATTTGATTTATTATTGTCGCATGTATTAGTATACAGTGAGAAATATTGTTTCTTGCATGCTGTACAAACAATGCATACCGTACATAGGGAAGGAAGGAGAGACTGCAGAATATAATGTTACAGTTATAGCAAGGTGTAGAGAAAAGATCAACTTAATACGAGGTAGGTCCATTCAAAAGTCTGATGGCAGTAGGGAAGAAGCTGTTCTTGAGTCAGTTGGTAGGTGACCTCAAACTTTGGTATATTTTTCCTGACGGAAGAAGGTGGAACAGAGTATGTCCGGGGTGCGTGTGGTCCTCAATTATGCTGGCTGCCTTTCCGAGGCAGCGGGAATTGTCGACAGAGTTGATGGATGGGAGGCTGGTTTGCGTGGTGGATTGGGCTACATTCACAACCTTTTGTAATTTCCTGCAGTCTTGGGCTGAGCAGGATCCATACCAAGCTTTGATGCAACCAGAAAGAATGCTTTCTGTGGTGCATCTGAAGAAGTTGGTGAGAGTCATAGATGACATGCCAAATGTCCTTAATCTTCTGAGAAAGTAGAGTCGTTGGTGGGATTTCTTAACTATAATGTCGGCATGGGGAGTCCAGGACAGGTTGTTGGTGATGTGTACACCTAAAAACTTGAAGCTCTCGACCATTTCTACTCCATTCCCATTGATGTAGACAGGGACATGATCTCCACTGCACTTCCTGAAGTTGATGACAATCGCCTTCGTTTTGTTGACATTGAGGGAGAGATTATTGTTGTCGCACCAGTTCACCAGATTCTCTATCTCATTCCTGTACTCTGTCGTGTCAGCAAATTTAAAAATCGAGTTGGAGCGGAATTTGGCCACAGTCATAGGTGTACAAGGAGTATAGTAGGGGGCTGACACAGCCTTGTGGGGCACCGGTGTTGAGGATGATCGTGGAGGAGGTGTTGTTGCCTTTCCTTATTGATTGTGGCCTGTGGGCTAGAAAGTTCAGGATCCAGTCACAGAGGGAGGAGCCAAGGCCAAGGCCACGGAGTTTGGAGATGAGTTTCATAGGAATGATGGTGTTGAAGCTGTAGTCGATAAATAGGAGTCTGACATAGGTGTCTTTGTTATCTAGGTGTTCCAGGGTAGAGTGCAGGGCCATGGAGATAGCATCTGCTGTGGACCTGTTGCAGCGGTAGGAGAACAATAGTGGATCAAGGGAATACGGGAGGCTGGAGTTGATTTGTGTCATGACTAACCTTTCAAAGCACTTCTTGATGATAGATGTCAGAGCCACTGGACGACAGTCATTGAGGCATGCTGCTTGGCTTTTTTTTGGTACAGGGATGATGGTCATCTTCTTGAAGCAGATAGGGACCTCAAACTGTTGTAAAGAGAGGTTGAAGATGTCTGCAAATACCCCCACCAGCTGATCCGCGCAAGCCCTGAGTGCTCGTCCGGGTCCAAGGGTGCATAGAATGCGTTGAGTTCATCAGGGAGGGGTGCATTGGAGCCGGTGATTTTACATGCTTTCATCTTGTAGCCCGTTATGTCTTGGAGACCTTGCCATAGTCGGCAGGGGTCCGTGTGGCTAGCCTAGGACTCAAGCTTGGTCCGGTACTGTCTTTTGGCATCTTTGATGGATCTCCTTTGGTCATATCTGGCTTTCTTTTATTGGTCTTTATCCACTTACTTTGTCATTCAATGTTACATTTTTGCTAAGGGCTTCAGCTGATAATTTAAGTTCTCGTTGCATCCTTTGAAAAAATATCAAGAGGTTTGTCCTCTAATTTGCCATGCTTTTCTTCAAATGCTTTTGACGTTTTGAGGGTTTAATCTTTCATTTGCCAGTACCTCTCTGCACATAACAGACATGTTGTGGAGATGCCGGCGTTGGACTGGGGTGAGCACAGTAAGAAGTCTTACAACACCAGGTTAAAGTCCAACAGGTTTGTTTCAAACACAAGCTTTCGGAGCACGGCTCCTTCTTCAGGTGAAGGAGCCGTGCTCCGAAAGCTCGTGTTTGAAACAAACCTGTTGGACTTTAACCTGGTGTTGTAAGACTTCTTACATAACAGACATGGCATTGCAACCTGATTTGCATTGACACAATTCATAAAGCCACACTCCAAGGAATCATCTTTGTACTGCTGTGTTTACGATTTCAGCTTCTTCTTAACGGGTTGTTCATCAGAGGTCCTGGAGCTCACACCAGCATTGCTTTGTCTTGCCGTGGAGTCTCTTGAGATGTTTTCTCTAGCAGATTCAGTTGTGAGACCCTGGCCTGTTTGTGTCTCTGGCTGTCTCTTCCTTATTACAAACTGATCCATCTTCAGTTCTTCAAAAGTCCTGTTGCTAGCTTGCAGCAGCTGCAAAATGGAGGTATCTCTCCTTCAGGATTTTGCGGCCAAAGCAAGGATAGCATGACATCAGTGCACGTGTTGGACTTGTGACTTTCTCTCTATCACCACTTCTGGTACGAAGACTCTGCCGTTTGTAATAAGAAATTTAGTCCTGGGATCTGATGCTGACGTCAGGAGGAGGCGGTGCTGGGACAGCACGCTGAGGTCAGGACGAGGCAGCGCGCTGACATTAGGATGAAATTGGACTGGGATAGCGCGCTGATTGGGCACCGGACCTGTGCACTGCCGGATCTGAGGGGCATGCATGTGGACGGAATTCTCCTTTTTTCAAACGGCACATGGTATCCCATGGGGTTTATTTGTGAAGACTGATAACTTATAATAAATTATTATGGTGACACGATTGCAGAGGTTTCAAACATTCACACAGATTTCAAATGCTTTGGATGTTTTGATGGTGCTTAAATTCCACTTGCCCTGCCCCAGAGTAGAACCACAGAGAGTTTCTGTTCTGTGATTGTTGCTGGTGCATTCTTCTTGGATCTCAGTTTGAAGAACAAACAAATTACTGCAATCCGTGTTTATGTAGCTGTTACATGCTCCCTCCTACCTGCTATGGAGTAGGCATTGATGTACTTGTGGAAGCCAGTGTACTAGCACTGACTGCCAGCATTGTGACCTGCCATTCTCACCCCTCACACAAACTTCACTCGACCGCTCTCCGTGAACTTCACAGGCCCCGAGCTCCAACAGTCCCACTGCTGGAGGTACCGCCCCCGCCTCCTCCTATTGGCCAGTGGGACAAGTAGGCATCGGATGACATGTTAGGAAAGTTAATCATCTTTTGGATAATCTGGGTGTCAATCAGATGGAACAAGGCAAAATGCTGCGGCTGCTAGCAGACACGGCCGAAATTCTCAACCGAAAAGCCGGTCAGGGCTGTTGGGCGCTTTTCCCACGATCAGGAGCACCTTGACTGATCGTTTCGCAATCCTAGGTTTGAAAACTCCTTGAAGGACAAGAGCAGCAGATACGTGGGACCCCACCACCTGGATGTTCCCCTCCATGTCACTCACCACCCCGATTTGGAAATATATCGTCGTTCCTTCACTGTCGCTGGGTCAAAATCCAGGATCTCCCTTCCTACCAGCACTGTGTTGTACCTACACCTCAAGGACTGCAGCGGTTCAAGAAGGCAACTCATCACCGCCTTCGGACATTCAACCATGGCTGGGCAATAACTTCTGGCCTAGTGACACCCACATCTCGTAAATTAATTTTAAAAAATCATTCTCTGCAGTTTATCCAGATTCACACCACCCAATATATACACATATTGATCATGATAATTGTATCTAATTCTTTGATCCTCGCATATCCTAGGTCCTGGCTGTGCACCTTCAGCTCCAATTTTAGTCACCTATCTTTATCATCTGACACTGTGCTTATCTTTTTCAAGCCCTTTGTTATCATCTTTCACTTAAAAAAATCAGCTTCTATTCTTTTACCCTCTCCAATTTGACTTCTGGCCCCAAAATCTACCCTCAGGTGCCAGAAATCTTTTTGGATTTCTCCCATTCTGTTGTCAGAGCTTTGGCAAACTTCAGCAAAAGCCCCCATTATTTACATAAATTGACTTTCTGTCAAAGTGGGTCTTCCCTTGCAATGCTCTCTGTCCACTCTTAGCTCAGAATCCAATTGTATTTTCATTTATAATTTCCAGAAATAGGCTCTGGAAAACAGCAAGGAATAAAAACCCTGACCAATTTTGTCCTTCTTAACCCTGGAGCTCTGAGCCAACTGTAATATCCATACTGTCACCCGGGCTGAGATTAATTATCCACAATTCATTTGGATTGACCCAAGGACTTATCTTGCTATATTATGTCCCAGCCTTTCACACGGTAGAATCACTTGAGATGTCAGGGCTGACACTCATTTTTTATTACAAAATATTGCTCCATTCCAGATTGAAATATAAAAATAATACTGGAATAAAGTTAACTTCCCTGAAAAAGTAATTTGCTGCTGCAGCTTTTGCTTCAGTTCTTCATGAACATTAATTGTTAATGACAACATATTTTTAAATTGTCCATAAAATAATGATGCCTGAATTAGCTTATCTTGGCAATGAAATTTTCTACGCTGGAAGCTTTTGGGAGGAATTGTCAACTGATTGAAAAAAAGTCTTGCCAATAAGACAAAAGCAAAATACTGCAGATGCTGTAAGTCTGAAATGAGGACGAAAAAAGCTGGAAAGTATCAGCTTGTCAGGCAGCTACATTGCACCACGACTGATGATCTTTATCTTGCCAATATATTAGGTGGGTGTCTCGTTTTTTTAAGCGTATCTTCACACACACACACACACACACACTGTGTTTGTGCCTCTGAAGACAGTAGAAGCAATTTCTTCTAAGAATGATGTCAGACATAATCCTATGGTCAGGTGCAACAAATCAATCATTTCCATGCCTTATACTTACAATGGCAGAAGTAACAGAATACTTTGGTTTAGGGGCTCTCCTGCTTTTCACCGGTAATACCAGGATCGGGCACAACATGGGCAGCACGTTAGCACAGTGGCTAGCACTGTTGCTTCACAGCTCCAGGGTTCAATTCCCGGCTTGGGTCACTGTCTGTGTGGAGTCTGCACATTCTCCCTGTGCCTGCGTGGGTTTCCTCCAGGTGCTCCGGTTTCCTTCCGCAAGTCCCGAATGACGTGCTATTAGGTGAATTGGACATTCTGAATTCTCCCTCTGTGTACCCGAACAAGTGCCGAAATGTGGCGACCAGGGGCTTTTCACAGTAACTTAATTGCACTGTTAATGTAAGCCTACTTGTGACAATAAAGATTATTTTTAAAAAGCGTGTAGATGGGGGGAGTACAGTTGATGTAGTTCATTTGGATTTCAGCAAAGCCTTTGACAAGGCCCAAATGGGAGACTTATAAAGAAGCAATTGCACATGGGATACAGGGTAATTTGATAAGATGGATTCAAAATTGGCTTAGTTGTAGGAGATACTGGGTGATGACAGATGGCTGTTTTAGTGACTGGAAACCAGCATCCAATTCTGTACCACAGGGATCTGTGCTGGGTCCCCTATTATGCATAATTTATACAAATTACATCGGTGACTATGTGGGGGTAAGATTAGTAAGTTTGCGGATGACACAAAGATTGGTCGGGTGGTTAACAGTGAGGTTGAGTATCTTGGGTTACAGGAAGATATAGATGGGATGGTCAAATGGGTGGATAAGTGGCAGATGGAATTTAATGTTGAAACATGTGAGGTGATACTCTTTGGAAGGAGCAATGGACAAGGGAGTATTCAATGAACAGCATGACACTTTCTGAGGAATAAAGGGACCTTGGTGTGTTTGTCCATAGACTTCTGAAGGGCAGGTTAATAGGGTGGTGAAAAAGGCATATGGGACATTGGACTTTATCAACCGGGTCAATAGATGACAAAAGCAGGGAGGTCATGATGGAGTTGTATAGAACTTTAGCGACGCCACAGCTAGAATAATGTGTGCATTTCCCGTCACCTCATTATAGGAAGGATGTGCTTTCAATGGAGGAGAAGCAGCGCAGATTGACCAGGGTGTTTCCTGGGATAGAAAACTTAAGTGCTGAAGAGAGGCGGGATAGCTTGGGTTGTTTTCTTTGGAGCAGAGAAGACTGAGGGGTGACCTGATTGAGGTGTACAAAATTATAAGAGGCAGGGACAGCGTGAATAGGAAACAGCTGTTCCCCTTAGTTGAAGGATCAGTCATGAGGGGAAACAAGTTCAAGGTGAGGGGCAAAAGGTTTAGGGGGTGTTGTCTGTAAATTATCAGGCACTTTGACCAGTTAATTACTAAACGGTTTTACCCAGATACCCTTATTTGCGAGATGAACAAAGGACAAACAAGGTTCATGGTTTAACCCAATTTTATTCACAATTCTCACACAAAATATGACTCAGACTCCCAGCTGAGCTCGAGGTATTGTGCACACTTTATGAAGGAGGCTGGCCAAGCTACGATGACTCGATATGCATATCTTCTCTGAGTTTGGAAACCAGTGTTTCTTCTTGCGATGGTTGTGCCTGGAGGACTCCCAGTTATCACTGAAGATCTGATCCGATGTTCCTTCTTTTATACCAATTCTGATAGCACTGAGTCATTTGTATATATCCACACCTGGCCTGAGTTCTAGTGCCCCATCCAGGCTTAAACTCGTCAATGGGAATAAACAGGATATTTTGTCCCATTAGGGTGATTCAATCAAGGTCCACTGTCCTCTGAAACACTCTTTCCTGACCAGCTAGTGGTCCATTATTGAATCTGATGGCCTCTTTCCTGCTACAAAGTTGATCACCTGTGTCTGGAAGTTCATTACATATTCATATCATGGTCTTATCCTTTTTTGTAAATATCAGTGGGTAATCACGAAGTCCATATAGTGACAATGAGTTTATCTGTTAACTCGAGTGCTCTTGCAGATGTCCAGTATCGATTCCAGCCAGGGTCTCATTTGGCAGTTGCTGTTCCACCCCTATGGGTCTTGGCAGCCTCTTTCCAGTACCACAGGAGGATTTGAGGAAAAACTATTTTACCCAGAGCATGGTGACAGTCTAGAATGCACTGCCTGGTAGCGTGGTAGAGGCTAGTTGGATCACATCCTTTAAAAAGTACTTGGATGGGCACTTGGCACAGAATAACATTCAAGGCTATGGGCAAGTGCTGGTAAATAGGATCAGGTAGGTAGGGTAGGTGTATTTCGTGTGTCGCTGCAGACTCAATGGGCCGAAGGGCCTCTCTGCCCTGTGTGATTCTGATTCTGTGATGCACAATGTTTGACATCATGACCTAGCTGTTCAGTACGTTTCCAGTGCATGCACAACACACCCTCACCAGTGTACTCTGAAGTGAGGCCAGGACTTTCAAACAGGTTAGCCTTATTAGCGTTGCACTGTTTTCTTTGGCCAAAATAACATCCCTAATTATTTTTTTATCAGGTTGTAACAAATTCTGAATGTCCAGATATATGCACCGCTCAGTAATTGCCTTGGTGGAGTTGGTATGGATGCATTTGTCGGCTGAAATCCTTGCAATTTCTAATTGCATATAGAAGGCTAGGAAGCTTCCTTTTTTTTAAGATCATACAGTGCAGACAGAGGTCATTTGGCCCATCAAGTGGCCCGACCCACTTAAGCCCTCACTTCCATTTTGAGCCCACATTCTCCTCCCATGAGAAATTTGGCATGGACTCAAAATCCACAAAGAATTGAAAAACACAATTCTTCCCGGCGTGATTGGGTTTTGGAATGTTCACGCCCATCCCCGACTTCTCTGGTAGATTAGTGCAACCGTGCCAAGTGAGCCCGGGAACATCATTTTAATATATAAACATACCATTAGCGAGCACCCTCTCCAGACTTTTCCCACTCACGGAATATTCACCGGATGTCAGCGAGATGTCACATTGGCATCATTTACAACAGGTTTGGCCAGGCGTGTGGCAATCGAGGGGGTCCCTCTGGAGGCTATTGCCCCAGTATTGCCCCAGCAGTGTTAGAGGGATGTTAATAGGAGAGAATCTCGAAGAAAGCTATTATGGGCCAGGGTTTAGAGAACCCCAAAGTATATCACGGAGTTCACCTGACCTACAACTTTGAATAAAATTTGGTTATAAGAAGCACAAGGGCCCACTTTCCAGGTGTTATGCAACAGAGATCTTAAGTATTTTCAAACAAAACAATGTTTATTCTATGAATCCAGTTAACATTTTATAAACACACAGTAAATATCTTATCGACTGCCCCCCCAAAGATAGAGTACGCTGTAGGTAACCATTAATAACTTTCCTAACAACATCCATAAGCCAAACACCCTTTTTCTACCAAAAACAATAAGTTTGAATTCCTTACAGAAAACAGGTATTACTTTGAAGTTATCAAGTTGTCTGGAGACATTCTTTAGCATGCAGAGAGAGAGACCAAAAAATACACCTTCTTTGATTGAATGCAGCTCCCAACTGAAAACAAAACCAAAAAAACTCAGAGCCACAAAGCAGCATCCAGCTCAAAACAAAAGTAAAGGACAGAATCACACCCAGCCCCACCCACACAGTGACATCACTGCAGCCATTTGATAAAATACACTTTTCTTAAAGGGACCCTCACATGACACAGCTAATTGTGTCCAGGAATGTGGCTAACTCAGCTGACAGCCATTTTGTGTTTTTAATATTCTGGGTTTCTGTTAACATGGCTGTTAACATAGTGAAGCCTTTTTGATCATATCGTGATTGTTAGAATATAAAATTATACACCCTCAGGTTTGTACAATATCTAGTCCTACAAATATGCCCCTGTACAGGCACCGAAGCCAGGGTACCACAGGGACATGCCCAGGCAGTATCCTGACACTGCCCACTGGCGCAGGTTGACACTGGCAGATTGGTACCGGCAGGTTTGCACTTGCAGGTTGGCATTGGCAGGTTGGTGTTGCCAGTCTGTCGATGAAACTCGTGCTGGGGAATTGCCAGGACAGACCCTAATGGGAGCCCCATGTGGTGGTGCAAATATGTGTGTGGGCGGGGGAGCATGGACATTGAGTTGGGGGATGCTGCCGTTTAATGTTTGGGAGGGTGGGGAAGAGCCCCTGAGACCTCCATGATGTGCTGGGGACTGTTAGACTGCAGCGCACTGTTAGACTGCAGCGCTGGTCGGGAAGTCCTCTAACAATGGATCGCCAAGTTGTTTCGAGACAGCCTAACAGAGCCTGCCCCGCCAGAGTGATGGCATAAACCACACCTACTCACTTTCTTTTGGTAAAGGAGCTCAAAATTCTGTGAGAAATCCCTCTGGCCTGAGCCATTTGCTGCCATTTTGTGGTAAGATTCTACCCAGTAAATGCTCAGACAACAGCATAACAAACTCTGAATTTTATCCTTAAACCACTGTCAGCCAGGTTGTATTCACATGCCACCCTTTTGAAATGACAATATATTTCTGATGCCCAGAGAGCTGGACAGCATGTAATCAAGATAGCAGCCTGAGGACACATGGATAGGATTTGTGGTGACACTTTTGGCAGAGCTGTGAACTTGCACCTGATATGTGTTCAGGAAATGTTTATGCCTGTAAAATGAAAACACATTTCCCTCATCTGGCGATTCTACATTAGCAGGTCTTTTAACTAATTTCTGGAACATTTGATATGGTTGTCAAGTATTACATGCAAATTCATACATGCAAATTGCCGTTCTCAATCTTACCTGTGTGAATTGAACTGTGATCACACCCATATGGTAAACTGTGTTAACTGGCTGGGACAAATTACTTAACTTTGATATTTGAATCAATCTCAAATCTAACAGCTTAACATTGTATATTTCTGAGAGAATTTACAGCTGCCATTGCCATTTGAGAATATTTCATGCGTCATATTTTTTTTCTTTTTATTGCTCCATTTTCCAAGTTTAAACTTTATTTTGACCGCTTGGAATACATTTGAAGTACACTTTTAAAAAATGATGCCTCTGTGATATTGTAGAACTGTAAAAAGAATGGGCTATTTTCATTCTGTGTAATTGTATTACTGAGATAGATTGGAAACTCCAAGAGTGTAAGAAAGGTAATTTTGCAAATTGCTGTGGAAAGCAAATGTTAAAATTGGAAGATAATGAATCATTACCAAATGACCTCTGGGAAAAATAAATGAATGGCTTTCTAGGAAGAGAAGGCTAATAGACCTAATCGTTCACTTGCAAATTAGAAAATAGTATGTAAGGTTTCTGAATACTGTCACTCTATTGTTTCGCTGGTCTGTCACTCTGCCACACAGGGACTATGCCAGGAATCTGGATTAAGCTACTGTTGATGAGTATGCAGGGTTGATGATTTGCATGCCTAGAACACTAAGGGGAGTGGCACATCACTATGTGTATTGTACTACACAGCATTTACAACAGTGAAGTAGGCCATTCAGCTCAACAGATCCATGACATTGCTTGTGTGTCACCAAACCTCCTGTCACCCATTTTCATCTAGCGTTTTCAACACATCCCTCTATCCCTTTCTCTATCATGTGTTTATTCAAAGGGTATTTAAATGCAGCTATGTTATTGTCCACAGCCACTCCTTGTCGTAGTGAATTCCACATTCTAAATGGTCTCTGAGTAAATTCATTTCCCCTGTCTTCCCTATTAAATATATTGGTGACTACCTTATGCTTGTTACCACCCCCAGCTCCTTTCAAAAGGAATTTTTATTTCTTTATGGCAATTTTCCATCAAACCGATGATGGTGAAACTTTCAGGTTGTAAGCCTTTGTTAATATTTCTGATTTATGAATGTGTATTAAGCATCTCTTACTGTATGGTGGCACGGTAGGACAGTGGTTAGCACTGTTGCTTCACAGTGCCAGGGTCCCTGGTTCGATTCCCGGCTTGGGTCACTGTCTGTGAGGAGTCTGCACGTTCTCCCCGTGTCTGCGTGGGTATCCTGCAGGTGCTCCTGTTTCCGCTCACAAGTCCCCAAACAAGTGCTGTTAGGTAATTTGGACATTCTGAATTCTCCCTCTGTGTGCTCGCGCAGGAGTGTGGTGACTAGGGGCTTTACACAGTAACATCATTGCAGTGTTAATGTAAGCCTACTTGTGACAATAAAGATTATTATTATTTTAATTATTATTTTTACAATTTAGCATTAATTTACACAATACTAAAGAGTTGCACACACTGGAACTACACAATTGCGGTGGTCTGCTTTGAAACAGTTGCATACAGCAAACAGCAAAATAAGTACTTTTGCTTATAAAGAAGAAAAGAAGTGTTAGCAGACGGCAAACAGTTGAAATCAGTGTCAGGGTTCATGGCAGGGGCAGCACGGTGGCACAGTGGTTAGCATTGCTGCCTACGGCGCTGAGGACCCGGGTTCGAATCCCGGCTCTGGGACACTGTCCGTGAGGAGTTTGCACATTCTCCCCGTGTCTGCGTGGGTTTCACCCCCACAACCCAAAGATGTGCAAGATAGGTGGATTGGCCACACTAAATTGCCCCTTAATTGAAAAAAAATAATTGGGTACTCTAAATTTAAAAAAAAAAGGGTTCATGGCAGAAAACCTACTCTGTTGCTTGGGACTGACAATGGGTCGATAAAGAAAGATCATTGGCCTCGGATTCCATGGTTAGAAGTGAAATGGCAGAACTTGGTTCAATTATAGCTCGGGGTGACTATCTGTACGGAGTTTGAACTTTCTCCTCAAGTCTGCATATGTTTCCTTTGGGTGCTCTTGTTTATTCCCACAGTCCAAATATGTGCAGGATAGGTGGGTTAGCCATGCAAAGTGCCCTTTAGTGTCCAACAATGTGCAGGTTAGGTGGGCTTAGGAGTATGGGGTGGAGGGATGGTGGGGGAGGTGGGGGGGCTAGATAGGTGCTCTTTCAGAGAGTCAGTGCAGATGTCCTCCGTCTGCATAATAAGAATTCTTTGATTCAACTATTCACATTCTATCTGACCCTGAAGCAACATTCTGATTCCATACTGATCAAGAACCAAGACCACATACTTCTACATTGCCTGTCTCTGCCTTTGTCTAAACACAGGTACTGATTAAACACATATCCACATCATTTTTTTATTTCTAGACTTGACGACTCCAAGGGCCTCCTGATCAATATCCCTCATATCTGACGTCCTACATAACATGAGTTTATCTAAATTCTTCTGCCGTGCCTGAACAGATTTCTGTTCACCGGTCATCCCGGTACCTGCTGACCTCCATTGGCTCCCAGTCTAGCAATTCTTCACTTTCAGAATTCTCATCCTTGTTTTCAAATCCCTTTGTGGTCTCACTCTTTCCTACCTCTGTAACTTCCTCTGCGTACAACCCTTTGAGATCTCTGCAGTCTATCAATTCTGACCTCTTGCGCATTCTTGATTTTAATCACTCTACCATAGGCCATCAGCTGCCTATACAGCCATAAACTCCTCAATTTCCTACCTAAACTTTCCAGGTCTCTACTTTAAAGCATTCCTTGTAAAGCCTATCTATTTGATCAACTTTATTTTATCATTCTGCACTTTTTAGCATCAAATTTCTTTGGATAATGCTCCTATAACACAACTTGGAATGCTTTACTAGTTATAGTTGTTAGCAAGCTATAAATTGCAATTGCCATTGTTGTTCAACAGACTTGGTTAATTCACATGTTATCTCATAGGCTGGCTTTACGGATTGAACAAGCAGAAAGCTAATCCCAGTGTAAAAATATAAAAACACTCTTCTGGTCAAACCATGCAAGTGATGTCTTAATTGTAGGAGAATGGCTTTGATTTTTCGATAGTAATGATGGAGAAATTATCAGCATTCACTGTCATTACTCCTCTGAAACTGACAACAAATCTGGGGTTCACACGTTTGCCAAATATGCAGAAAACCAGAAATTTCTCCTGGTGATTCTGTGATTTTCCAAAGCGTATGCTGTTCTAGTCCCCAGAGACTGCAAGCAATTAGAAATCACTGAACTAATGAGAACTTTCACTTTTACGCTATTAGTCTTACCATAAAAACACTTTGAAAAGTTACGCCGAGGTGAATGAGGTGTAACTGAGTTTTTAACAGTTTACAAAGTTCATAATTAATGCAAAACATCCACACTGGCCTGAAAGATTAATATTATATTTGTGGAATTACAAATTTCTCATTATGATAAAAGAACCCTAATTTTTAAATTAACATTTTGCACGTTTGTTTACAATATTTTACCTTAATTCATATGTACATTCTAATCATTAATTTTCTTCTTTGTAACATTTTAATTAAAAATGAAAACTTCAGTACATTTTATTGTCTAGTTGCTGTCTTGGCTTCTTACTCTGCTTGATGACATTACTGTTGCTGGACTCTTGGAGGTTCACTTGGCGGCAGATAAAAACTGACATCGGGAAAGCGGAAATCCATACCACAAAGATCTTTGGGGGCTGCTTTGTTTGAGGTCAGCACCAAGTTCTGTCATTTACATAAGAACATAAGAACATAAGAACTAGGAGCAGAAGTAGACCGTCCGGCCCTTCGAGCCTGCTCCGCCATTCTATAAGGTCATGGCTGATCTTTTCGTGGTCTCAGAACCACTTACCCGCATTCTCGCCATATCCCGTAATTCCTTTATTTTTCAAAAAAACATCTACCCTATCTTAAATATATTCAATGAAGTAGCGTCTACTACTCCTTTCGGTAGGGAATTCCATACTTTAACTACCCTCTGAGTGAAGAAGTCCCTCCTTGATTCAGTCCTAAATCTGCTCCCCCTAATCTTGAGGCTATACCCTCTTGTCCTACTTTCACCTACCAATGGAAACATCCTTTCTACTTCTATCTTATCCATTCCCTTCAAAATTTTATATGTTTCTATTAGATCCCCCTCAACCTTCTGAATTCCAGTGAATATAATCCCAATCTACTCAGCCTCTCCTCATACGATAACCCCCTCAACTCCGGAATCAGCCTAGTGAACCTCCTCTGCACCCCCTCTAGTGCTAGCACATCCTTTCTCAAGTGTGGAGACCAAAACTGCACACAGTACTCCAGGTGTGGCCTCACCAGCACCTTGTACAACTGCAACATTACCTCTCTACTTTTAAACTCAATCCCCTTTGCAACGAAGGACAAAATTCCATTTGCCTTCCTAATTACTTGTTGCACCTGCAGACCAACCTTCTGTGGCTCGTGCACAAGTACACCCAGGCCCCTCTGCATGGCAGCATGCTGCAGCTTTTTACCATTTAAGTAATAATCCGTTCTATTGTTACTCCTACCAAAATGCACGACTTCACACTTATTGACATTATACTCCATCTGCCAGACCTTTGCCCACTCACTCAATGTGTCAATGTTCCTCTGTAAGGTTTTACAGTCCTCAGTACACTTTGTTCTGCCACACACCTTTGTATCATCTGCAAACTTGGATACCTTACACGTAGTTCTCAACTCCAAATCGTCTATATAAATTGTAAATAATTGTGGTCCCAACACCGATCCCTGAGGCACACCACTCGTCACTGATTGCCAGCCAGAATAGCACTCATTTATTCCTTGCGGTACCTTGTCAAAGGCCTTTTGGAAATCTAGGTACACCACATCCATTGGGTCCCCTTTGTCTACCTTGCTCGAAATGTCTTCATAGAATTCCAAGAGATTCTTCAAGCATGACCTGCCCTTCATGAATCCATGCTGCGTCCGTTCAATGGGACAATTTCTATCGAGGTGCCCTCCTATCTCTTTTTTGATAATAAACTCAAGCATCTTTCCCACGACAGAGGTTAAGCTAACCGGTCTATAATTCCCCATCTTTTGTCTACTTCCCTTTTTAAACAGTGGTGTCACATTTGTTGTTTTCCAATCCTCTGGGACTGCCCCAGTGTTCAGTGAATTTTGGAAAATTACCGCCAGTGCATCTGCTATTACTCCAGCCATCTCTTTCAGTACCCTGGGATGCATTCCATCAGGGCCAGGTAACTTATCTATCCTGAGCTCCATTAGCTTGCCCAACACTTGCTCTTTCGTGATAGTAATGGTTTCCAGTTCCTCACCTACCTTCTTCGCTCGGTCAATTGATGGCATATTATTAGTGTCCTCCACTGTGAAGACCGATACAAAATATCTGTTCAATGCCTCCGCCATTTCATCATATACCATAACTAAATTACCACTCTCATCCTCTAACAGACCAATGTTTACTTTAGCCACTCTTTTTAGTTTTATATAATTATAAAAACTTTTGCTATCTGTCCTTATATTCTGTGCCAGTTTTTTTTCGTGTTCTGTCTTACTTTTCTTTATGGCTCTTTTCGTGGATTTCTGCTGACCTTTAAAGTTTTCCCAATCTTCTAGTTTCCCGCTGATCTTGGCTACTTTGTAAGCCTTCTCTTTCAATTTGACAGCCTCATGTATCTCCTTAGACACCCATGGTAGATTATCTCTTTTCTTACAATTTCACTTCTGACCACAAAATCCAAGGCCAATGGTTTTCTTTCTTGACCCATTGTCCATCTCAGCCAACAGAGCAGGTTTTCTGCCATGAACCTTGACACTGATTTCAACTGCCATATCCTTCTTTATGAGCAAAGGTACTTATTTTGCTGTTTACTGCTTGCAACTATTTCAAAGCAGCCCACCACAAACAATTATGTACAGTTCCAGTGTGTATTAGTATTAGTGTAAATTAGTGTCAAATTGGAAAAATAAACACAGGGTTGGATTTTACGCTCCAATGCAGGTAGGTTTGAAAGCAGTAGGCCACATAAAATCCAACGAGTGGCCTTCCCACTGACTACCTTTCCGCCCCCAACCTGTCTGATATTCTACAATAGGGGGCAGGCACGAGTGACCTGTCCTCCCCTGAGCCGATTGAAACCTTTAAGATGTCAATTAAAGACCACTTAATGCCCTCATCCTACTGCTGCCAATATTTGTATTAGCCGTGGGAGACACCCATGCCATTTGGGAAGCCTGCAGGCTTAACTGTACAGCTTAGTGGCTGGTTTAGCTCACTCAGCTAAATCACTGGCTTTTAAAGCAGACCAAGCAGGCCAGCAGCACAGTTTGATTCCCGTACCAGCCTCCCCGGACAGGTGCCGGAATGTGGTGACTAGGGGCTTTTCACAGTAACTTCATTGAAGCCTACTCGTGACAATAAGCGATTTTCATTTCATTTCATTAGTGTCGGGCCAGGAGTTTTGGAGGGGGTCAACATCTGTTTGTAGGTTTCCTGGTTCCATCGGAGGCATTCCGCCTCAAGGTAATCCCTCCTATTAACCCTCCCCATGGCCTCTTGATTCTTCCCCCACTGGCCCCTCATCACTTCACTGAGACCCCCAACCCCAGGTTAACCTGGGCTCCTCGGCGTGTTGGGACTGTTTGTAGTCCCAGCAGTTGCCACTGCAACTGGCTGGCACTGCTGGGGCTACATAATTGGTGGCCATCCAGTTGCCAACATCCTGAGGCAGAGCTTCCTCCAGAGAAAGTGGCAGAAGCCTCATCTTAAAGAAATTAATCCTACTCCCAACAATACATTGCTGTGGGGTAGTTATCAAGATCTTGAGTAGCCTTCCGCTTACTGATGTTTTAGCCAAGGGTGTGGATTCGCAATAATAACCGATCCATGAATCTTCAAGGAAGGTTTGAGAGAAGCCAACATGTCCAAGGAGAATATTTTTCCATCTCCACTTAGTTCTGCATTGAGTTTGTGCAGTCCTTTTTTTAACGTGGATTGAATTCTGCTCGGGAAGAAATTACCTCTATGGTTGTTACAATTCTGATACTAGAAATTTTAGTAAAACTATTTGAAAGACACATTTACGTTTTCAACATTTACATTGAGTGAATGCCTTTTTCAAATTGGAAGTATGGACGTACACCATGGCACCATTTTGTGTTCATTCAATCCTTGTCAGACTCGTATATCTCTAAAGCGGGCCACAAAGAGTCATTAAAATGTAAAATTCTTCTCCCGGGATGTCCATTAAAGATACGAAAATCTTTTGGCCTCTGAGAGAACAATAGATAGGAAGGGTCTTCCAAGGATCACAGTATAACTAACGGGCGGGATTCCCCGCGAACCGGCGGGGCGGACCACTCTGGCACCAAGGAGTGGCGTGAAGCACTCCAGCGTCGGGCCACGGAATCCTCCGCACCTTCAAAGGCTAGGTTGGTGCCGGAGTGTTTGGCGCCGTGCCAATCGGCGCGGAAGGGCTTGGCGCCAAGCCAACTGGTGCCGAAGGGCCTCCGCCAGCCAGCGCGAGTTGGCGCATGTGCGGGAGTGCCAGCGTGTGCTGGTGTCATCCCAGAGCATGCGCAGGGGGTTCTTCTCTGCACCGGCCATGGTGGACGTTGCTAGCGGCTGGTGCGGAGGGAAATAGTGCCCCTACGGCACAGGCCCGCCCGCGAATCGATGGGCCCCGATCACGGGCCAGGCCACTGTGGGGGCACCCCCCGGGGCCAGATCCCTCTGTGCCGACCCCCCACCCCCCCCCCCCCCCCCCCCCCCCCCACGTCCCTGAGGACTCTGTACGCCACCCATGGACCCAGATCCCGCCGGTAAGGACCTGTTGTGATTTACGCCAGCGGGACCCGCCGAAAACAGGCGGCCACTCGGCCCATCGTGGGGCGGAGAATAGTCGTGGGGGCCACTGCCAGCTGCTGCCAACCGGCACACCGTAATTCCCGCCCCCGCCAAAACCCCATCGCCGGAGAATTTGGCAGCCAGCGGAGGCGGGATTCACGCCGCCCCCCAGCGACTCTCCGACCCGGCGTGGGGGTCGGAGAATCGTGGCCAACTTCTTTAACTGGTGGTACTATGACTCTTTGAAAATTAACATAGCAGTTATATTTGTGTTTTGGGATTGAATGAAGGAGATTGTAAGAAGCCACTTTTGTGTGGGAGTGTGAGAGGCAATAGCAACACACAGTTCCCAGCTGAATCAGGGGCAGAATGGTGGCACAGTGGTTAGCACTGCTGCCTCACATCGCTAGGGACCCGGGTTCAATTACGGCCTTGGGTGACTGTGGAAAGTTTGCACATTCTCCCGTGTCTGCGTGAGTTTCCTCTGGGTGTTCAGGTTTCCTCCCCAGTCCAAAGATGTGCAGGTTAGGTGGATTGGGCCGGTTCCCCCTGTGTCTGCATGGGTTTCTGCCAGGTGCTCCGGTTTCCTCCCACAGTCCAAAGGCGTGCATATTAGGTGAATTGGCCATGCCAAATTGCCCTTAGCATCCAAAAGGTTCGGAGGGGTTATTGGGTTACGGGGATAGGATGGAAGTGAGGGCTTAAGTGTAGAATCAATGGGCCGAATGGCCTCCTTCTGCACTGCATGTTCTATGTTGGGCATTATAAAATTGTCTTTGAATGTAGGTGGGATTTGGTGGATAGGGCGAAGGAGTGGACCTAGGTAGAATGCTCTTCCCGAGGGTAGGTACAGACTTGATTGGCCAAATAGCCTCCCTTTGCTCTGTAGGGATTCTATGATTCCAAGGCACTCCAAGAAGAGCTCTCAGACATCAGATGGGCTTTCATCCTTCCACTGGGAGAGGAAGGTATCAAGAAACTAACTGCTGTTGTAGAGAAGGGGTCCACAAACTTTTCAAGTGCCATAACCCAGAACAGCAGCGGAACAAAAAAATGTCTCTCCCTCTCCATACCCTCTCCAAAAACTTGCTTGACCTGCTCTGTGCAGCTGGAAAATGGCAAACTCCAGCTACGTAACAGCAGAATCCACTAAGGTAGCTGACAATATTCCAACAAGAGCATGAAAACTTGTTCTCCAGAACTTGCCGCTCCCTTGTCAAGCTGTTCCAGTATCGTCCCAACATTGGCATTTATCCAGCAATTGCTCAGGCATGTCCTGTGCACAAGAAGCAGGACAAATCCAACTGAGCCAATTACTGCCCTATCAGTCTCATCTCCATGATCAGTAAAGTGATGGAAGGAGTCATCGACAGTGCTGTCAAGCAGCACTTACTCAGCAAAGAGCTGCTCACGGATGCTTTGTCTGGGTTCTGCCAGGTCACTCAGCTCCTGACCTCATTGCAGCCTTGGTTCACACATGAACAAAAGAGCTGAATGACAGAGGTAAGATGAGAGTGACTGCCCTTGACTGAGTATGGCATTAAGTAGCCCGAGCTAAACTGGAGTAATTGGAAATCAGCGGCAAAACTCTCCACTGGTTGGAGCCATACTTGGCCCAAAGGAAGATGGTTGTGGTGGTTGGAGGTCAATAATCTCAGCTCCAGGACATCACTGCAGGATTTCCTCAGAGTAATATTCTAGGCCCAACAATCTCCAGCTGTTTCATCAATGACCTCCCTTCCATCATAAGGTCAGAAATGGGGATGTTGGTGGATGACTGCACAATGCTCAGCACCATTTGCGACTCCACAGATAATGAAGCAGTCCATGTCCAAATGTCCTAATGCAGCAAGACCTGGAAACATTTAGGCTTGGGCTGACAAGTGGCAAGTTACATTTGTGCCACACAAGTGCCAGGCAATGACCATCTCCTACAAAGAGAATCTAACTATTGCCCTTGACATTCAATAGTATTACCATCGCTGAATCCCCTACAATCAACATGCTGGGGGTTATCATTGATCAGAAACTGAACTGGACTAGCCATAAGACCATAAGACATAGGAGCGGAAGTAAGGCCATTCGGCCCATCGAGTCCACTCCACCATTCAATCATGGTTGATTTCAACTCCATTTACCCGCTCTCTCCCCATAGCCCTTAATTCCTCGAGAAATCAAGAATTTATCAATTTCTGTCTTAAAGACACTCAATGTCCCGGCCTCCACCGCCCTCTGTGGCAATGAATTCCACAGACCTACCACTCTCTGGCTGAAGAAATTTCTCCTCATCTCTGTTCTAAAGTGACTCCCTTTTATTCTAAGGCTGTGCCCCCGCGTCCTAGTCTCCCCTGCTAATGGAAACAACTTCCCTACGTCCATCCTATCCAAGCCATTCATTATCTTGTACGTTTCTATTAGATCTCCCCTCAACCTCCTAAACTCCAATGAATATAATCCCACGATCCTCAGACGTTCATCGTATGTTAGGCCTACCATTCCTGGGATCATCCGTGTGAATCTCCGCTGGACCCGCTCCAGTGCCAGTATGTCCTTCCTGAGGTGTGGGGCCCAAAATTGCTCACAGTATTCTAAATGGGGCCTAACTAGTGCTTTATAAAGCCTCAGAAGTACATCCCTGCTTTTATATTCCAAGCCTCTTGAGATAAATGACAACATTACATTTGCTTTCTTAATTACGGACTCAACCTGCAAGTTTACCTTTAGAGAATCCTGGACTAGGACTCCCAAGTCTCTTTGCACTTTAGCATTATGAATTTTGTCACCGTTTAGAAAATAGTCCATGCCTCTATTCTTTTTTCCAAAGTGCAAGACCTCGCACTTGCCCACGTTGAATTTCATCAGCCACTTCTTGGACCATTCTCCTAAACTGTCTAAATCTTTCTGCAGCCTCCCCACCTCCTCAATACTACCTGCCCCTCCACCTATCTTTGTATCATCGGCAAACTTGGCCAGAATGCCCCCAGTCCCGTCATCTAGATCGTTAATATATAAAGAGAACAGCTGTGGCCCCAACACTGAACCCTGCGGGACACCACTTGTCACCGGTTGCCATTCTGAAAAAGAACCTTTTATCCCAACTCTCTGCCTTCTGTCTGACAGCCAATCGTCAATCCATGTTAGTACCTTGCCTCGAATACCATGGGCCCTTATTTTACTCAGCAGTCTCCCGTGAGGCACCTTGTCAAAGGCCTTTTGGAAGTCAAGATAGATAACATCCATTGGCTCTCCTTGGTCTAACCTATTTGTTATCTCTTCAAAGAACTCTAACAGGTTTGTCAGGCACGACCTCCCCTTACTAAATCCATGCTGACTTGTCCGAATCCGACCCTGCACTTCCAAGAATTTAGAAATCTCATCCTTAACGATGGATTATAGAATTTTGCCAACATCCGAGGTTAGGCAACTCACTGCCACCTTCCAAAGCCATATTAATACTTAGGCTACTAGGGCAGCTCAAAGGCTAGGAATCTTACAGTGAGTAACTCACTTCCTGACCCCCAACGCTTGTCCACAACCTACAAGGCACAAGTCAGGAGTGCAATGGTCTATTCTCCACTTGCCTGGATGAGTGCAGCTCCAACAACAATCAAGAAGTTCAACATCATCCAAGACAAAAAAGTCCAATTGATTGCTCCCCTTCCGCAAACATTGAAACCCTCCACACAGTGGCAACAATGTGTACTAACTACACGATGCACTGTGGTTCCATGGATAGTACCTTCCAAACCCACGACCACTACCATCTAGCAGTACAAGAGCAGCAGATACCAGGGAACCCCCACCAACTGGAGGTTCCCCACCAAGCACTCACCACCCTGACTTGAACTGTATCACCATTCCTTCACCGTCGCTGAGGCAACATCCTGGACCTACACCTCAGGGACTGCAGCAGTTCAGGAAGGCAACTCACTGCCACCTTCCAAAGGGAAGCTAGGGATGAGAAATAAATACTGCCCCATTTAAGTGGAAATAGGATAGCTATTTGAAGCAGAAGAAAATACAAATGATAGCATGGGGCCATTCAAATAGTCCAGCAGAGTGACTATGTCGGCACGGTAGGTAAAATGACTTCTGCCATGTTATAAAATTTTATAGCTGTATGGTTCAATTGGCACAATTATCAGATAATGTCTCAGATACCAAGAGCATTGTATCAATTCAAGTTGCATAAAATGAATTGTTGATCTGTTGATCAGTAGATATTGTTGGAACGATTTTCAGTCTGCATTTGCCATCAGAGGGAACAACGATTTGAGCACAAACTCCAGAGAGAATCGGGGGAGAACGCTGCTGATTCTTCCACGGTGATGGGGTGGGAGCCCCCGATGATCATCCGGGGTGGCAGAGGGAAGCCCCCAATAATTGTCTTTGTGGGGTGGGGAGCCCCCAAATCCCTCATGGTAGGGGCTGTTTAGTTTCAGTTCCGTGCACGGCACCCTTTAAAGTTGGTGTCCTGAACTCCATGGAGCTGGGTGCTGGCTCTATCAGTCCCTGCCCTGCTAGAATCACAGTGTAAAACACGCCCACTCATTTTGTTGTTTTGAGAGGCTCAATATCTGTAGAGGCAGCTGGTGTGTGCAGCTGGAGAGCTACACGCTGCTTTTCAGTCTGAGCCTGACACTTTGACAAAATATGGTGAGATTTTGGCCAAATGTGTTGTCTAGGTGTGGTCAAAGATTGAAACCACTCAAGTCTATAAGTTACAGTAACTGATATTTTTTTCAGAAACATATTTGAGAGTCATTGCCCAGCTTCTACAAAATGTCTGACTGGTACCAAAGCTATGTAACATATTTATATCATTTGCTTATCACCCTTACACTGTAAATCTCATAAGCAGCATTATACTGGCTGTAGCTGTAATTTAACTAATTGAAGGCTGAAATGCAAGCTACTTATCACACTTTTGCTCACCCATTCTGTGAAGGTCATTAAGTTTGTGATTGTTACTTTCCCACACTAGCATGCTGAGAAAGGACTCGAATAACTATCATTTAAAAGCTGTTAATGCTCATTACTAAGTTTGCCAACTTCAAAGCTATTAATATTTAATGAAACATTATTTCAATTACCCCATTTCAGTCTAATGACCAAAGAGGGTGGCAATTCTTTACAGTTGATCCTGCTCCGCTACGGTTACTTTACCGGATGTGTGATGGAAACTGAGTTCACGCACTGTCTTAGTCTGGATTAAGCAACTGCTTCTTCCCCACCACAATCCCCAGCCCTTACAATGAGTTTTTGGGTTTTTAAGTTTTGAATCTGTACTCAGTTTTACGATTGGACATGTGTCAGGCAAAAGTTCCTGGGATCAGAGTACTGTGCTGATACTCACCAGGAACTTTACGTTCTGATATTACTCATTGTAGCATCTCAGAAAGTGTTAATTTGGGAGGGGATTTGTCAGGTTATCTCCAGGGGTACACTTGGTGAGAAAATCAGCGAGCAAGAAGGATGGAGCTAGTGTGGGTGTTTTCAGAAATAGTTGCCTCAATGAGTATGCCAAGAACTTAGAAAGCAGGTTGATCCAAAGGGATTCAAACCTCGACGTCGGCATGAAAATCGGAAGACAGAGGAATAGTTATATGGTGAAATAGAGATTAGGGAGTTAGAGCACTCAAAATGCAGAATAAAAAGTGTTTTGAATGAGTGACAGGAAAAATGGGAAGATAATACACTCCCGCTCTGATTTTCCTTTCAATAGTGTACTGTGGGCAGCTGATCAGTATTGCTTGTTTTACAGCATTCCCAAAAGCTATGATTACTGCATAGGTAGCACCGAGTGAGGCAATTCAGCTTACTTCACCTTTGCTGGTTCTTTGAAAAAAACCATCAACTTGGTACTATTTCTTAATCCTGTCTTCATACTCCTGAACATATTGCATGTTTGAAGTCCACTGCCCTATTGAAAGCTACCGTGGAGATTTTCATTCCAACATTGTTCCTGCGAGGCTACTGTTCGAACAATCTCGCTGCATGCAAAAGAAAACACATAGAGTCTTTGTTCGAGTTGCAATTATTTTAAATTTAAACACTCTCATTGAGCTGTGGACGTTATTTCCTCCCCTTTTTCTTTTCAAAACGATTCCTTATTTTAATGAAATTTAAGGTTTGGAAAATGAACTCTGCGGGTGGGCTGAAATGAGCTCTGTGGACTGGTTTAGCTCAGTGGGTTTTTTCAGCTGGTTTCTGATAGAAAACAAGGCTAGCAGCGCGGGTTCAACCCACCCGAACAGGCGCTGGAATGTGGTGAATGGGGTTTTCACAGTAGCTTCATACTTGTGACAATAAAAGATTATTATTACATAAAGAAAAGATGAATAAGAAAGGTGAGGAATTTGTGAGTTTTGAGCCTCTTGAAAGGAATTAAGTACCCATCCCTGTCAGCCCCGACACAGAACCTACCAGAACGTTCCTCATCGGGTGCAATGTTGGAGTATAGGACTTAGGAGCAGGAGAAGGCCATTTGGCCCATCGAGAGGTGCAAGAGCAATGACCATAATGATAGCAACGGAGGAAAAAAGGATGATTGAAGTAGGAGGAGAATTCATTTTTTAAAAATAAATTTAGAGTACCCAATTATTTTTTTCCAATTAAGAGGCAATTTAGAGTGGCGAATCCACCTTACCAGCACATTTTAGGGTTGTGGGGGTGAAACCCACACAGACACGAGGAGAATGTACAAACTCCACACGGATAGTGACCCAGTGCCAGGATTCGAACCCAGGTCCTCAGCATCGTAGGCAGCAATGCTAACCATTGCGCCATGTGCCGCCCAGAATTCATTATTTAACCATTTTTTTTAACCTTTAATTTAGCGAGCATACTCAGCATTCATTGGAATTGACAATTAGCTGACATCAACTTACTATTAAATAGCTTTTATAAAAATGTAATTATAATTTATTTGAAGAAAATGATGCTGCTTAAAACAAATGTCCAAGTGCTGTATTATTTATGAGGCCTGTTGACTTCTGCAAATTTTGCACAGATCATTGAAGGAAAAACTGCAATATTTAAAGAAAGGTCCACATGGCTCATTTGTCATGATTTTTCAAATGAGCTAATATGGAGTGACAAAATATTTTGTAATGGTCATCACAGAGGTGCCATTGTGTGAGAACTAAAATGCATATTTGGAGAATTCTACACACAAGACTGTGATAAATGTAAAATCACATCCTTGGCAAGCAGGCTAAATTGAGGACAGACTACATCATTTATTTCTACCAAAAGAAATTATGTCTTGTATCTAGGCTTGCAGCGTCAGCAGCAAGTGCTTACTTGCTAAAGGTTGTCTTTTATAACAAACAAAAATTACTCTCATGCTCAAACAGAATGGCCAAACAATTTTCCAAATTAATCATAAATGTAATATTTGCATGAAATGTATGTTTTTGGCAAAGACTGTGGATTTCTATAGTAGCTATCATTTTAACATTACTGTAAAAGCAAATATTTCACATCAAATTTTAATCATTGTTAAACATACCGGGTGGAATTTTACTAAAGTTTATCAAGGATGTCAGTCTCTGACTTAAAGCCGGCATGTATCTCTCCAAATGCACAGCCGCATTTTCAGACCAGACTTTCTGCAGCTCAGTGGATGGAAAATCTGAGGGTGGTTTACGGCGTCACTCTGGCGGGAGAGGCCTGCTAAAGCTGGCAAGGCTGGTTGCAGAGATATTTACGGAGCCCCAATCAGTGCTCGAATTAAACTCTACCGCCCCCCCCTCCCCCACTCCAAAGACATGGAAGACCACCCCCACAAGCACTGGGGTGACCCTCCACCACCTCCGAGGTATCGGGAGCTTTATTTCTCCACTCCCCCCACAACCATGCAAGGCACTCTTCCGCCTCACTCCCCTGCTGTGGCGGTATCGCGGGTATGCTTTCCCCTCACTTCCATTGCCATCCACTCACTGCCATCGCACCTCGCCCCCACTCCCCTGGCCTGCCCTCCCCCGCTCCCACTGGCAAGAATCTCGTTTTCCGACTCTCGCGGGACTTTGCACGCATCTCGTCATTTACGCTTGCGGCAATCGCGGGTTCAAAATTCCACCCAGCAACAATATTCTGCACTTCTCTATTTCCTATTCTTTGTCTATTCTGTTTAATTTTTTTCTTTGTTCTCACCTAATCTAATTATCTGAACTATTCTGTCGTTCTGAACGTTTCCTGCCCTAAAAATAGTTTTTGAACCCTTTAAGAACATAAAACTAGGAGCATGTTTCGGCAATTCAGTCCCTCGAGCCTGCTCTGCCATTAAATATGATCATGGCCGATCTCATCTCAGCCTCAACTCCACTTTCCTGCCCCTTCTCCATAACCCTTCACTCCATTACTAATTAAAATCTGTCTATTTCCTCCTTAATTTTACTCAAAGTCCCGGCATCTACTGCACTCGGGGCTAATAAATTCCACAGATTCATGACCGTTTGGGAGAAGTAATTTCTCCTCATCTCTGTTTTAAATCTGCTACCCCTTATTCTAAAACTATGACCTCTTGTGCGAGATTGCCCCACAAGAGGAAGCATCCACTGTATATTTACTTTGTCTATCTACCTCCTTTCGTTCATCTAAAGTCGAGAGAGTATAGGTCTAAACGGCTCAATTTCTCTTCATCAGACAAACCTCTCATCTCTGGAGTCGATCTAGTGAACCTCATATGAACTGCCTCCAATACAACTATATCCATCCTCACATAAGGGGACCAAAATTGTACACAGTAGTCCAGGTGTCGTCTCACCAATGCCTTCTACAGTTCAGCAAAAGTTCCCTACTTATCGACTCTATTCTGTAGCCATAATGCAAGCTACCATTTGCCTTCCTTATTACCTGCTCCACCTGCACACTAGTTTTCTGCACATCATGCATGAGGACACCCAGATCCCTCTGCACTGAAGCACTCTGAAGTTTCTCTCCATTTAGATAATGGGCGCAATTAAGCAGGCATGATTTAAAGTCTGCTGCATGGTGCATTTAGCTTTCAATGGCACTTTGCCGGGGTTTTTTAACCTCAGCAAGGAACTTCCCACACTTCAGTCATTACCTGCATTGGGAGCCCAGCTCACCAGTGGGGGAAGGTTACTTGTGGATCGGGACGCCATTCCTCAAGGCAGCCCCGATATTTCAACCCCGCTCAACACCCCATCCAGACCCCCAACTTCACCCAACTCACCTCTTCGCGGGTCCTCAAACTCCACCTCACCCCACTTCTTTTGGGCAAGGCACCCCAGGGCCCAACCCCTGGCATTAGCAACCTGGCCCCTGGGCACCTTGGCACTGACAGCCTGGCACCCTGGTGGTGCCAGGGTGACACTGACTGTGTGCCCAGGTGGCAGTGTTAAGGTGCCAGGCTGGCAGTGTCAAGGTGTCCTGGTGCCAGAAGGAGTGCCAAGGTGCCACACTGCCTGAAGGCCCAACCACCAGGGATCTCCAACCTCCAATGACCTGGGAGATATCCCAAAGATACCATTACGACTGGTGTGGTCTCCCAGGCACAACTGGTGGGTCCTTGGCCCAGGCTGAATCTGGCGAATGCATATTTAAATGTGCAAACTACGTACACCTGGATCTCACCTGGTAAGAACGAGATCCAGGTTGCGACGTCTTGTGAGATTCCATTTTCCGATCAACTGGAAATTTTCCCTCATCATGAGAATTTACTTACCTGTTTTTGCCATTGTAAATCTTGGAAATGGATGGCAGTTTTAAAAACATAGGTTTATTTTGTAGAAAAAGTCAAGTTTAAAACCCAGCTTGTTAATCAAATTCTAAATTCAGACGTGAATGAATGAGCCTCAGTGCAATAGCATCAAGTCAACACCTGATGCATGTTCATGCCTTGACTCAGAATTTGGCAATCCCCAAACGAATCAACTGTGTTAACTGTCAATGGATGGGTTAAAATTTGCATTTGCAAAATCAAGTTTCTACTTCCTTCAAATTCGAGCACACAATTGTGGGGAAACAAATCTGGTAACAGTTTATTTGTTGCTGGAATATATCGTTGATCACAGCTAGTGGGAAATATACTTCATGCAATAGTATAAAGTGAGTGATATCAAATTGTCGGCCTGTTTTACATCTCCCAAATTTTATTTCTATAATAATAATAATTTTTTATTATTGTCACAAGTAGGCTTATATTAACACTGCAATGAAGTTACTGTGAAAAACTTCCAGTCGCCTGCTCGGGTACACAGAGGGAGAATTCAGAATGTCCAATTCACCTAACAGCACGTCTTTCAGGATTTGTGGGAGAAAACCGGAGCACCCAGAGCACCCATATTGGTCATGTCTTTGACAGAATCTTTCAAATCCATGATCCAGGCCACCTAGAAGAAAAAGGACAGGAAGTACACGGGAATACCAAAATCTTTTCCTTGCAATCCACACACCAAAATGCATTTGAAATGTACAGGGCCAGATTCCCTGGCCGCCGACTCTGGAGGCACAATATGCGAATGGGCGGTGAATCGGTTTTGGCTCCAAAATCGTGGCCAGCGCCGGGCTCACACCAAATCTCCTCGATGCATCAATGCGTTCCACTCCACATGTACAGTAAACACCGTTGGCATATCATTAGCGGGCTTGAGCCGGTGTTCTTTGTGCCCACCACGAACCTCCACCGAGAGGAATTCCCATTGGTGAGGTTCACTTGTGGTTTAAAAAATTGGGAAACATGGGCCACGGCTCATGAGGGAGAGAGAGGGGGTAGGACATGAAAAGGCACAACTGTGGGCTGCCGGTCCTGACACTGGCCGGGCTGGCTGGGGGGAGAGCGTGACCAGTGGATGGGTTGTGGATCTGGGATGGCCCCACATGGGACCAGAGTGTCCAGGTACAGGCTGCCATTGCTGCGGCCTGCAAGGCAGCTTGCTATACACCCCACTAACCAACCACCGTGGCCCATGGTCGTGCAGAATGTTACCGGCCATATAGGTGCCCCCATCCCACCACGCCCACCCTCCAGCCCCTTTTATACACCCCAACCATCTTCCACTGCTGGCAGGTCATCACATGACCCACCCAAGGGCAACACCCACAGTAGCCCCGACAAGGGGGAGCACCAGACAAGTGTCATGGAGCATACCACCGGCATGGGCAGAGCCAGCCAATGGTACCCATGGCAGCAGGGACAGGCCAGAAACCCCAATGGTGCTGGGCACTGACAGGGCCAGAAGTGCGGAGATGGGGGAGAATGGAGGGAGGGGTCATGCGGGAGCAAGTGTCAGCAGTGTCAACCGGGGCCACTACATTGGACCTGGTTGAGCACTGGGGCACGCACCAAGCTAACATGTCAGCCTTTCACCCCCTGCAGACAATGAATATTGGAATTCAACCAGCAATGGTGGCCTGCCTCCTAGTCAGCGCAGCACTGGGGGATGCACTGCGGCTGTATGAGCTGGGCTGCCCAAGGAGGAGGATGCTGCACCAGCTGGGCCTGCCCCAGAGGAACAGGAGGCAGCTGGTGATGATGGAGAGCCGGCCGCCAACTGGCCAAGGAGGAGAAGATGCAAAGGGAGCACCTCATGAGGCCTCGTGTGTACCGGCTGCGCCTGTCAATTCGAGGACCTGTCGGACTGGGCATGCCGTCGAAAGCGCTGACTGAGCAGAGGGACAGTGCGACCGATCTGCCAGATCATGGCGCCACTGGGACATGGGGGAGGACACCCTCATGTCTGCACCCGATACCTGAGCAGTGTGCACAATGCCTTCATTCTGGCACAGTCAACAGATCCTGGCCTCTTCGAGGCACCCGTCTGGCTGGGGGGTTTGGCTCCCGGGCGGCGGGGGCTATCTTTTACGGCCGTGGCAGAACATCAGGCAGGACATACTGCTTCCATCAGGCAGGAGATACAAAAGTCTGAGAACATGCACCAACAGATTCAAAAACAGCTTCATCCCCGCTGTTACCAGACTCCGAAACGACCCTCATATAGACTGACCTGATTAATGCTACAATCCTGTATGCTTCACCCGATGTCTATGTATTTACATTGTGGACCTTGTGTTACCCGTTTATGTGTTTTCTTTTTATTTTATTTCATTTTCATGTACTAAATGATCTGTTTGAGCTGCTCACAGAAAAATACTTTTTACTGTACTTCGGTACACGTGACAATAAACAAATCAAATCAAATTACGCATCAGAGGGTAACGTGCTGGAGGAGGAAGATGAATGCCAGTCCTCATGTGACGAGGTTGATGCGGGTGAGAGTGAGAATGGACAGGGCCTGAGGCCTGGGGAAACAACGTGTGGGCCTTGGCCGATGGGCATGGGACTCTTTGATCGTATCCTGGTTCACCAAAAGGGGCATGGCCATCGCGTCCCACCGCCCCTCACACATCGCCTGCCCGGTCACCTCCTCCCATGAACACCCTCCCTGAGTCTTCTCACAGAGCACTAAGACAGGTTGTAATGTTGTACACAGGTATTTAATGTGAATAAATATTTTCAGCTTTGTGCCCTAGCCACTAAAGCTACACTGTGCTCTCCACCCGTGCCAGTTTAACTGGTGTCTGCCTTTCTTGCCTTAAGGGCCCTACGCAATATCTCGGTGGATCCCCAAGCTGTAGATCAGGAGCGGAGGCGGCCTGCTGCAATTCTGCTCTCTGACCTGAGTCCCCTTTGGCAGTCGTCTTCTGGGGCGACCGGGCCAGGATGGGTGGTGTGGTGCCGCCCTGTTCTGCCCACGGCCGTATGCTTCACCATGAACAGGAGGGGATGGGTCCAAGGCGCTGTGGTATTCCGGCACCTCCTCTGTGGGAGTCACCGGCACGGGCACCATCGCCTCCTCCTCCCTTGGAGTGCCCAGTTGCTCCTGTGCTTACTCCATGGGATGGGGGCTAAGCAGAGCTACCTCCTGAGGCTCCCTCACCACCTGACGCTGTAAGTCCTGGAGGCCCGCTGGTGTCTCGACCAGGGTCTGCATGCTCGTGGTCATGGAGCACAGAGAGTGGACTATCTCCACCTAGGACTGCGCCACATCACACTGTGACTGTGCCACCTCTGGGTTTGTGTCACATCAGCCAGTGACTGCACTATCTGCCTCTGGGGCTGGGCCACCTCCCTCTGTATCTGTGCCACATCAGCCAGCGCCTCGGTAATGCTGCCGCGCTCTCAGTCTTGGCCCGCTGTGACTGGGCCACACTCTGGAGCACCGCTGCAATGTCCAGGTGGCTCTGGCGCATGGCTGCCTGTGATAGGGCAGCCCTATCCAGGGCCTCAGCCACCGCCAGCACAGATTGCCAAAGGCCTTGGACTTGTTGTCCCATGGCCAAAATCTGTGCCCCCAAGGCCTCCACCATGGACAACACCCGTGTGGTGTTGACCTGGGTGGCATGCATTGTCGGCACTACCTCCTGCTCCTCCATGTAGTTGGACTCCCCCAACGGCACTTGCAGGTGCTGGATACTCACTGACATCCCCTCAGGCAGTCCCTGACTCTGTGACTGCATCTCCGCAATCAGTGGGACCATACATTGCATATGCCAGAAACCCGTCTGGACAGCAGCTAGTCCCTGGGGTCATCCCGCCCTCCGACTGTCTGCCCCCTCAGGAGTTCCTACCTCCTCCTGTTGCGACCCAGCATGTCTGTGGTGCTCACCAGAGAATGCCCCAGGAGCTTCTTCACTAAAGTGCCCTACCGAGGTGAGTGTCTCTGGGATGGTGGAGGGTATGGAGACAGCTGTGACGGGAATTCGTTTTTTTCCCCGGACTCGAGCTCCAGGGTATCACAGGATGCGGGTCGATGACTCCCTTACGTGTTTGTGTCATCGTCGTCGCTAGTCGACACCTGGGGTTCCAGTTTTGTTTGTGGTCGGGGGCGGGGACATCAAAAGGGCCCACCCCATCACCAGCAGCTCCTGCAAGAGATTGCATCGTTGGCCGGGGGCGGGGGTGGGGGGGGGGGGGGGGGGGCAGTGAGGGTGGTGGGGTTGGATGCAGTAGGGGGGTGGTGGTGCTGAGGTGGTTTCGGGGTGATGAAGGTGGGACGGTGGTGGGCATGGGTGTGATACATGCGCCATGGGGAACCACAACTCAGTGGAATTTCACTTCCTTGTCCGATGCTGACCACTGCCCGGTGACTGCCCTTTCTTTGGGCCCTTCAACCACATCCAGTGCCACTCAGTTCTGCTGCATTGAGGGGCCACAGGTCTGGCAGTCCCCCTCCAGTTTTCTCCCACTATCGGCGGTTATGCGCAGCCTTCTCCTGTTGGGAGGGGGACAAATCAGAAAATGCACAGTGTCAGACATCCAATGCCTGCAGCCCAGGGAGTGCATTCAGTGGCCATGGCACCCTGTCATGGCAGCTGGTATAGGTGCCGGCATGTGGTGCAGGGTGGGAGTTTGGCCGCCCTCTGGGTGGGGGGTTATGGTTGGGGCATATGGGAAAGGGTTGGTGCTTGGGGCACAGTGCTGCCTACACACTCTGGCCACCTTGATGAGGTTGTGCTGTTTATTCGTGCACTGTTGGAAGGTCCTCATGGTGTTGCCCATGGCGCTGAGGACCTCTGCCACCTGTACCCAGGCCCAGTGAACGATGGCGGCTGGTAGCCTTCGTCTCACATTGAGTACAGGGTAGCTCGCCTCTCCTCTTTGGCGTACAGCAGCTTCTCCAGTTCTGCATCTCTAAACCCTGGGGCCGCTCTGCTGGCTACCACCTTGTTGGCTGGGATGGTGTATGTGGGGAGTGAAGTGTGTATATGTAGCAGTAGCGTGCCAGCCTCCTTAGTGTCAATTCTGAACCCAGCGAATCCAACACCATTTCTCATTGGAATTGATTGTGTTTCATGTGGCGCCAGTGCTAGCCCCTTAGCAGTCGTTGAATTGGTCCAGGTGTGACGCCAGTTTTGCTGTCGTGGAAGTCCATTAATCCTGCCCTGGCATCCACACTTAGTCTCAGGAATGGAGAACTCTGCCCATAGTAATTCCTTCATCATAGTTGGGTGTACTGCAGCAGTGTGGGTGTAACTAAACTAAAGTCACCATGATCTCAGGTGACTCTTGGCTACTTTCTCCTTTGAGGGAGAGAGCTGACTGATGGCAATTTAACCTGAGGATCACCACACATCAGGCGAGAGGCAAGGTTGAAAAGGCGAGGCCTTGAAGAATAACTCAGGCGAGTACGAGAATTGAACCTGCGCTGTTGGCTTCACTCAGCATCACAAACCAGCTGTCCAGCCAACTGAGCCCAATCGGCCTCCAAGGGTGTAACTATACCACACTGACAGCAGCAGTTCAAGAAGGTGGCTCACCACCATTTGCTCAAGGGAAATTAAGAATGAGCAATGAATGCCGGCCTTGCCAGCAGTGCCCAAATCCCATGACAGATTGAAAAGAAGGTTAAGCTCGTTCTGCCTCTCTTGCTTTTCAGTAACATAGAAAATGCTAATTAAGAGGCAAGTGAAACGTCTCGGTAAAAACGAAAGGGTCCATTGTGCTAATTGAACTTTCTCTCTGGATTTCAGTCGGACAGAGAGCAAGACACGAGGGGCTGTGTATCTTAACAAAACTTTCATGCAGCGTTCTCCTTATGTGAGGCAGCCCTCAGAGTCATTCTTGTTGCAGATGAGTTAAGTTCCAACCAATTGACAAATTGGAGGAGCTGCGTGTAGCTTTTTAAAGTTGTTTATTTTTGGGAATTCGGCAAGCACAATATTTGGCAGACAGATATAAGGGACATTATCACCATTGAATCCTTGTTCCCACCTGGGAGAAGAATAAAAATGAGCCTCCATGTGGTTTCTGGCACCAATAGTGTTGAGCAGAGGAAAACAAATGAAAGCTAGTCATGATGATAGGTGAACTTAAATCTACCCACGGTTATAATTAATGAGATCCTCTGGTATATAATACATCACAGCCTTATTTAATGACTTAGCTTAAATACCATCTCGACAAAATCTCTTACACATAGTTTAACATTGTTATAACGTTCCCATAATTTGCCCTGTTAAATATAGTAGAGAATTGACTATCAGTTGCAGGGTGTAATACTGTATGGCTTAACTATTGCAGGAAGAAACATTCTTCCTTCTCAACACGTATGTAACTGAGGACACAATCTTTTTTTTGAATGAGGCTTGCCAAATCCAATTCGGTATTGTATTCTTTGGTACAGATGAGTCTGAATGAGTAGGTACAAGAAAACTGGGCGGGATTGTTCGGTCCACCAGTCAGGTGTTCCTCGATGGCACGCCCTCGACAACAGCGGGATTCTCCGTTCCCGCCACCTGCCAATGACATTTCCCAATTGTGGGCACCCCACACCACTAGGGAACCCACAGGCGTGGATTCACTGCCAGCAGAACGGAGAATCCCACCAGAGGATGTTTATTGTAAAGCACTTATATTTACAATATACATCGGATCGCAGCCGGGTCTGCCATGACGGTTCCATACCTGGCCAACTATATATCGAACTCAATCATGAATGTGGCTGCTCCCCTTAATTATATCAACTGTACCCAAAAACCATAAGACCATAAGACATTGGAGCAGAATTAGGCCACTCGGCCCATCAAGTCTTCTCCGCCATTCAATCATGGTTGATATTTTCTCATCCCCATTTTCCTGCCTTCTCCCCATAACCCTTGATCCCCTTATTAATCAAGAACCTATCTATCTCTGTCTTAAAGATGCTCAGTGATTTGGCCTCCACAGCCTTGAGCGGTAAAGAGTTCCACAGATTCACCACCCTCTGGCTGAAGAAATTCCTCCTCATCTCAGTTTTAAAGGATCGTCCCTTTAGTCTGAGATAGTGTCCTCTGGTTCTAGTTTTTCCTACAAGTGGAAACATCCTCTCCATGTCCACTAGCCAGGCCTCGCACTATCCTGTAAGTTTCAATAAGATCCCCCCTCATCCTTCTAAACTCCAACGAGTACGGACCCAGAGTCCTCAACCTTTCCTCATTTGACAAGTTCTTCATTCCAAGGATCATTCTTGTGAATCTCCTCTGGACCCTTTCCAAGGCCAGCACATCCTTCCTTAGATACAGGGCCCAAAACTGCTGACAATATTCCAAATGGGGTCTGACCAGAGCCTTATACAGCCTTTGAAGTACATTCCTGGTCTTGTATTCCAGCTCTCTTGACATGAATGCTAACATTGCATTTGCCTTCTTAACTGCCGACTGAACCTGCACATTAACCTTCAGAGAATTGTGAATAAGGACTCCCAAGTCCCTTTGTGCTTCTGATTTCCTAAGCATTTCCCCATTTAGAAAATAGTCTATGCCTAAATTTCTCCTTCCAAAGTGCATAACCTCACACTTTTCCACATTTTATATCATTTGCCACTTCATTGCCCACTCTCCTAGCTTGTACAAATCCTTCTGCAGCCCCCTTGCTTCCTCAATACTACCTGTCCCTCTACAGATCATTGTATCATCTGCAAACTTAACAACAGTGCCTTCAGTTCCTTCTTCCAGATCATTTATGTATATTGTGAAAAGTTGTGGTCCCAGCACAGACCCCTGAGGCACACCACTAGTCACCGGCTGCCATCCTGAAAAAGACCCCTTTATCCCCACTCTCTGTCTTCTGCCAGTGAGTCAATCCTCTATCCATGCCAGGATCTTACCCTTAACACCATGGGCTTTTAACTTATTTAACAGTCTCCTATGCAGCACCTTGTCAAATGCCTTCTGGAAATCTAAATAAATCATGTCCGCTGGTTCTCCTTTGTCTAACTTTTTTGTTACTTTCTCAAAGAACTCTAGCAGATTTGTCAGACACTACCTCCCTTTGACAAAGCTGTGCTGACTCAGTCCTATTTTACCATGCACTTCCAAGTACTTCGCGATTTCACCTTTAATAACAGACTCTAAAATCTTACCAATGACCGAACCCAGGCTAACCGACCTATAATTTCCCATCTTCTGCCTCCGTCCCTTCTTAAACAGTAGTGTCACATTAGCCACTTTCCAGTCTTCTGGGACCCTTCCTGCCTCCAGTGATCCCTGAAAAATCATCATCAATGCCTCCACCATTTCCTCAGCTATCTCTTTTAGGACCCTGGGGTGTAGTCCATCCGGTCCAGGTGACTTATCCACCTTCAGACCTTTCAGTTTCCCCAGAACCTTCTCCTTAGTAATGGTCACTGCACTCATCTCTGCCCCCTGGTTCTCCTGTAGCTCTGGCATCCATTGGTGTCTTCCACTGTGAAAATTGATGCAAAGTAACTATTCAGATTGTCTGCCATTTCTTTGTTTCCTATTATTACTTCTCCAGCCACATTTTCCAGTGATCCGATGTCTATTTTTGCCTCTCCCTTACCTTTTATATATTGAAACAAACTCTTCTGATCTTCCTTTATATTACGAGCTAGCTTGCACTCATACTTCATCTTCTCCCCCCTTATTGATTTTTTTGTTGTCCTCTGCTCACTTTTAAAGGCTACCCAATCCTCTGGCTTCCCACTAATCCTCACCATTTTGTATGCTTTTTCTTCAGCTTTTATGCTGTCCTTGACATCCCTCATCAGCCATGGATGCCTTGTCCTCTCCTTAGCATGTTTCCTCCTCCTTGGGATGAATTTCTGTTGTGCCTCCCTAATAAACCCAAAAACTCCTGCATTGCTATTCCAATGTCTTCCCTGCTCGGCTCCTTTTCCAATCCTCTGGCCAGCTCCTCCCTCATGCCTTTGTAGTTACCCTTATTTAATTGTAATACCATTACATCTGATTGCAGCTTCTCCCTCTGAAACTGCAGGGTAAATTCTATCATATTATGGTCACTGCTCCCTAAGGGTTCCTTCACCTTAAGTTCCCTAATCAAGTATGCCTTCACCAAATCCAGAATTGCCTATTCCATGGCTGGCTCTGTCACATGCTGCTCGAAAAAAAACATCTCTTAGACATTCCACAAATTCCTTTTCTTGGAATCCACTACCAACCTGATTTTCCCAAACCACTTGCATATTGAAGTCCCCCATAATTATTGTAATGTTGCCATTTTTACATGCCTTTTCTATCTCCTGATTTATTTTCTGCCCCACATCCTGACTATTGCTCGGGGGCCTGTACATAATTCCCATCAGGGTTTTTTTTACCTTTGCGATTCCTCAACTCTACCCACAGAGATTCTATGACTTCTGATCCTATATCACTCCTTGCTATCGGTTTAACTTCATACGTTACTAACAATGCAACCCCGCACCCTTTGCCCATCTGCTTGTCCTTTCGATAGGACATATATCCTTTGATATTTAAATCCCAGCGCTGATCTCCTTGCAGCCATGTCTCTGAGATACCCACAACATCATACCGCCCAATTTCAATGTGCGCAACAAGCTCAATTACCTTGTTCCGTATACTGTGCGCATTTCGGCACAACACCCTCAATCCTGCATTGACCACCTCCATTTTCACTCTCTCATCAGTCACAGTACCCTGTCCTGTGGCCCTTTTTGATTTTTGACTATGGCTTCTCTGCCTTACACTTTCCCCCTTACTGCTTTTTTTTTCTGTCCCTGTTTTACTTCCCTCCGACTTCCTGCATCGGTTCCCTTCACCCTGCCACTTTAGTTTAAACTCTCCCCGACAGCAATAGCAAACACCCCCCCCCCCCCCCCCCCCCCCCCCCCAAGACATCCCTTCCAGTCCTGCCCAGCAGCATAAGGTATTCTTCTGTCTTTTACCACAAGGTGTCCATAACCTCTTTAACAAGGACCCAACCACAATACCCCTCCTAAATTATCCACACCCAGTTGTCTTTTACATGTTGAAAATATTTTGTTAGCAGAACACTTCACCTGTAAAATTAATGATCACCCCACTTTTATGACCATTTAATCACAGCTTTAGCAGAAACTCTGTCTGTATGGATCTTAACCCAGGTTTTGATAACATTGCTGCAAATATGAAATCATAGAATTTACAGTGCAGAAGAAGGCCATTTGGCCTATCAAGTCTGCACTGGCCCTTAGAAAGGTCTGCACCCTATCTAAGCCCACAGTTCAAACCTATCTCTATACCTCCTGCCTGTCTCTATAACCCCACCTAACCTTTTTTGGACATTAAGGGCAATTTAGCACAGCCAATCCACCTAACCTGCACATCTTTAGATTGTGGGAGGAAACCGGAGCATCCGGAGGAAACCCACGCAGACATGGGGAGAGTGTGCAGACTCCACACAGACAGTGACTCAAACCGGGAATCGAACCTGGGACCCTGGAGCTGTGGAACAACTGTGCTAACCACTGTGCTGCCGGAATGCCACAAAATATGACACAGTTTCACACAGTTTCTGAGCCTGGAGAATCATGGAGCCAGTCGAATTGACAATTCTTTTGATTGCGATCGACGAGCAGCAGTGACATCAACATGCCATTGCACATGGCCAGGACTAGTGCCTGACAGTGAGGGGACATAGGGCCCGTTGCTCTACCAGGAGCAGGGTCACAGATGGTGAAGATATTACAGGCCACGGATATTCCAGCTACTCCCAGATATCAGATCCAGTGCCGGAGAAGACGGCCTCTATCCTCGGAGATAGTGGACCACCTGTGCCAAGTGATGCAAGAGTTGGCACCACATGGACTGTGAGGTCACCTATTGCTTGTGGCCCATACCAGCAGCCACACGTGATTACAGATTTGGCAGTGTTGGAGTTGGGAGTCACATAGTGCTGCCATTCACACACCCCCACAGGGATGCAGCGTCGAATGTGCATGGACATTTGTGGAGAATGGGGCCATGAAATGACAGCATGGAAGATCTGCAAGGGTGAACAAAGTGATGTTTAATTCAAGAGTGATATTACAATGGTGACTTATCACTACTCATGCCTATAGTTTCGTACTCTTCTTCACTCTCTCGCTTCATCTAGGTGTATGCCTTGGATCCACGGCTAAGGTTGAGTTGGCCTGCTGACTATCACTGTTGCCTGAGATGTAATTGGTGGGCACGCCTGTGGGATTTGGACCTTGAGGTTCTGGGTCTAATTTCATGCAGCACAGATGTTGCAGTGCTGCCCTCATTGGTCTGTGGAGCTGGAGATGTGCCATTCACAGTGATGGGGGTGTGTGAGATGGGCTAGATATCCTCAGGGTCTCCTTGATGAAAGGCCCCGGGCTGCGCTGTCGCCTAGCCTCTTCCCTTTGGATGTCCTGGTGTCCTGGGCTCCTCTGTGGGATAGAGGGGCAGCTGGAATGAGATATAGAAACCATGCCACCTGGGACACCTGAGCAGGAGCTGGACCCATCCCGCCAATGGGGAACCAGGTCAGAAGGTGGGATTCTAGCAGGCCGCCTCCACTTCTGATGTACTATCTGGGGATCCACCAAGACGTAGCACTAGGGCCCATAAAGCCAGAAAAGTAGATAACAGTTAAGTTAGCAAGGGTGCAGGGCACAGTACAGCATATATTTGTTCACATTAAACACCTGTGTGCTCTGTCAGAAGGGTGGGCTCGTCTGCCTGGCCACAAGGGGCAGTGGGCGCATGGCGGAGCGGTGGGGGGGACGGGGTGGGGGGGCGTGCTGGATGGGTTGATGTTGTGCGTGGGCTTGGCTTAGGGATCGCAGTTCAACCAGCGATCACCGCTCCGGTGTCCGACCCCATCACCCCCCCCCCCCCCCCCCCCCCCCACTGTCCCCGCCTTCTCCACCATAGGGGTCCGATGGGACCGTGTGATGCCTGTGCCCCTGGCCAGTCCCCTAGTCAGTGAACATGGAGGCGATCATAGCATCCCGTGCGCAGATGGTGTGCGGCCTCCCTTGAAGTCCTCGGCCCCATGTCCTGCCTACCCTCGCCTTAACCCGCATCCTTCTCAGCAGGCCACCATAGTGAGGGTGACCCTCCCAGCACCACACTGGAGGGCCCCTCCAGAGCACGTTGAAGAGGCCAGGAACCATTGATTGTGCGTCATGCATACAACCCGCAGACATGAATGATGTGCAGACGATGTTACACACCAGCTGTACGTTCATCAAGTGGAACCTCTTTCGGTTTGTCAAGACCAATCTGTCTTCTGCAGGCGCTTATAGGGTGACATGCATCCCAACGATCACCTCCTGGACCCGGGACATCTTTGCAATTGGGGCGAACCCCACTGCCTGGGCATCCTGGTGGGCTTGGCCCACATTGAAATGGATGTATTGTGCCGACTGGGCCTCCATGACGGCGTAGATGCACCTGTCCACTGAGCTATGTGAGATCCTGGACAGATCCCCACTCGGCACCTGGAAGGACCCCATGGCGTGGAGATTCAGGGCGACACCTTGACAGCCCACGGGAGAGGGTGGCCTGCCTCATTCCCCTGCGGTGCCAGGTGTGCCATGATCCAGCAGGTATGTCACACTGTTCCCCTATTCAGCCGGTGTTTTCGACAGCATGCCCGATCCAACAGGCCCTCAAATGACAGGAGCTGCCGGTACACATGAGGCCTCATGCGGCGCCTCCTTTGCACCTCCTCCTCCTTGGCCTGATGGGCACCCGGCTCGCCATCCTCATCGGCTGCCTACTGTTTCTGTGGGGCAGGCTCCACTGCTGCAGCTTCCTCTTCCTCGAGCAGCTCCAGCTCGCAGAGCCACAGTGCATCCCCCAGGGCTGCGGCAGGAGGGCCACCATTGCTGCTTGAATTCGAACATGCATTGTCTGCAGGGGTTGAAAGGTCAACATTGTCAGAATATATACACCAGTATATCATGGTGCAGGCACACATTGATTGACGCACAGCAAAGACCAATCAACACACACAACACCGCAGCCAATCACCAGTTAGAGCACACTCACTATAAAGACAGAGGGCATCAGTTTTCCCACTCATTCGGGATGCAGCCTCTTAGAAGGACAGAGCTCACAGCTTGCAGCACACATCTTCACCATTTGCTGAGTGCATCGACTGGTTAGGATAGGCATAGGTCTTTAGTTTAATCTAACATAGTGTCGACCCACAGTGAAAGTATGTTCAACAGTTTCTAGTTTAATAAAATAGTGTTGTACTATTTCAAATGTTGGTAGCCCGTATGTGTTACTGCTGAGGTAAACGCGGTCTCCACGGATTCAGAGTACCCAACACATCATGATGCCAGTAGTTGAGGGATGTTAGAAACTCTTAGACCTACCAGCATACAGCCATCCTGCAAAATGGACAGCGTCCGCCCGCCACTGCTACTCCACATCACCGGTAACCTAGTGGCCAACTGGAAGATCTTCAAACAACGATTCCAGATCTACCTTGAAGCCACAGACCTGGAAGCTGCTTCAGACACCAGGAAGATTGCTCACTTCCTCTCCACGGCTGGGGACGCCATCCACATCTTCAACTCTCTCACCTTTGTCGATGGTGAAGACAATTCAAAATGCAAGACGGTCCTCCTCAAATTTGACAGTCACTGCGACATTGAGGTGAATGAAAGTTTCAAGCGCTATGTCTTCCAACAGCGTTTGCAGGGTAAGGATGAACATTTCCAGTCCTTTTTCACCCACCTCCGCATCCTTGCGCAGTCCTGTAATTACGGGTCCACCTCCGACACCATGTAACGCGACAAAATCGCTTTTGGTGTTCAGTCAGACCCCCTACGCCAGCAGCTCCTCAAGGTTAAGCAGCTCACCCTAGCAATTGTCATTGAGACCTGCATGCTGCACGAACACACCACTAATGGGTATTCACACATCCAAGCGGCTGAAATGGCACAACAAGGTCCCCACGAGGCAGAACGGATACAAGCAATTAAGCAACTCCAGGGCCTCAGCCTGGATGAAGGCGGCCATTTCGCGCGCTTTTTCTGGCCTCATGCGCATGCGCGCACTGAACGAGGGGACGATGACGTCGATGATCGCACTGCGCAGGCGCGCACCACATATGACCGCACCACGCATGCACGGTGGCGCAGCGAGCGTACTGACACTACACCGTGCGGCAACTGTGGCTCCGCCCACTTAAAGCGGCAATGTCCTGCCAAATCCAGATGCTGCCTACAATGTGGCAAACTTGGCCACTATTCTGCTTTGTGCAGGTCTGCTCAGCCTGCCAACTCTCGTCGCTCCAGCCAGCCTTGCAGGGATGGGTCCCTATAGACATAGGTCTTTAGTTTAATCCTACATAGTGTCGACCCACAGTGAAAGTATGTTCAACAGTTTCTAGCTTAATAAAATAGTGTTGTACTCTTTCAAGTGTTGGTAGCCTGTATGTGTTACAGCTGAGGTAAACGCAGTCTCCACGGATACAGAGTACCCAACACAACAAACATGTTAGCATGTTGTGTTCACCTGTGCCCAACCAGGTTCAAGGGGCTACATGGTGGCCCAGTTGGCACTGTGGACCCTGCGTCTGCATGCCCCCCTCCCCCACCCTCCCCCCATCTCTGCACCCTGGGCCCCGTCAGTGCCCGACACAGTAGAGGCCTCTGACCCTGGCACCCATCCCTGCTCCCAGCGTTACTGTTGGCTGCCGCTGCCCTTACCAGCATCCGGCATCCCCCTGACGGGGCTACTGTGCCTTGGGTGAGCCGGGTGATGCCCCGCAGGTGGGTAGTGGCCAGGGAGGTATGGCAGAGAGTGGGATGTAGGGGTGGTGGTGTGCAGGCACCAATACAGCCGGTGTCATCCTACAGAGCCACGGGCTGTGTTGGATAGTCAGTGGAGAGGGCAGCAAGAGGCTGCCTTGCAGGCCGCAGCAATGGCAGTCCATGCTACGACACTCCAGTCCCATGGGGGGTCACCCCGACCCCTTGGCCCATCCGCTGATCAACCCCCTGTCACCCCCTGTCACCCCAATCACCTTGCCTGTGGCCCTGCCACACCTCCCCCCCTTTCCCCACCCCTCCCCCCAAGCCTGCTGGTCACTGTCAGGCAGCCCACGATTGTGCCTCTGTATCTCTTACCTCCTCTACCTCCCTCATCAGCCTGTTTTACGATTTTTGAAAGCACAAGTGAACTTTGCCATTGGAAATTCCCCCCAGTGAAGGTGCCAGAGAATATAGGATCATGCCCGCTAATGAAATGCAAACGGTGTTTAGTAAACATGTATTGTAGAATACATTGACGCCACTGTCGAGGCACCATACAATTGGGGTTTGGCACGAACCCAACCATGATTTCAGCATCAAGACCGAATCTCCGCCCAATCACCTTTCCCGATTTTAGCGTTGGCCGCCGGAGAATCACGACCATGGCTTTCTTACTGAGAGATCCAATTCCTTTACGGATGGTCTTGGATTTTGGAATCAGGCTGGAGGACTCATTATCAGATGTATAGTTTACAGGTTCATAAATAACAAAACAGCCTTTGTTGCAGTTGCTGTTCATTTTGTTGTTCTCTGTAGGCTGCCCAAACTTTTCCAGGGTTACAGATATTCAGCCACCTTCAGTCATATGACCAACACTGATATTATCCACACAGAATGGCTGGCGAAAACCATTGTTATACAACAGAGGTAATGGATGAGCTCCTAACACTTGTTCAGGAAGAATTGTTTTCTGCCCAGGTGTTATAGCTGGTATTCCAATTTGGAGATTACGGGGCTGGATTCTCCGACCCCCGCTAGGTCGGAGAATCGCCGGGGGATGGCGTAAATCCCGCTGTCTCCCGAAGTCTCCGGCACCAGAGATTCGGCGGGGGTGGAAATATTCCCCCCCCCCCCCCCCCCCCCCCCCGGCGATTCTCCGGCCCACGATGGGCCAAAGACCCGCTGCTGTAATGCCGGTCCCGCCAGTGTGAATCAAACCACCTCCCTTACCGGCGGGACTGGCGGCACGGGCAGGCTCCGGGGTCCTGGGGGGGGAGGGGTTGCGGGGCAATCTGGCCCCGGGGTGCACTCCCATGGTGGCCTGGCCCGCGATCAGGGCCCACTGATCGGCGGGCGGGCCTGTGCCATGGGGGCACTCTTTTCCTTCCGCGTTGGCCATAGCTGATGCTCCGGTGCATGCGCGGACTTCCGCCGGCCGGCGAAGGCCTTTCGGCCCCGGCTGGCGTTGCGCCAAAGGCCTTTCCTGCTGGCCGGAGGTGTGCCAACCACTCCTGCGCAGGCTTAGCCCCTCAAGGTTAGGGCTTGGCCCCTAAAGGTACGGAGAAATCCGCACATGGAATGAAATTTTCCCATGCCCCGTTGGTGGAATCAATGGTGACTGTGGTGAACCACTGTGTGCACCTGTATTAGGGGATGTAAGGTAGGACCTGCACAATAGGTTCGCCGGTAGTCCCTGCCGGCTAGCTCCGCTGATAAGGAGCCGTATAAATATGCTTGTCCTCCTCTGGTCTGCCATTTCGCCAGCTGCAGCAGGAGGCCACGCATCTGACTGTAATAAAGCCACAGTTGTACCAATCTGAGTCTTTCGTGCAACTGATTGTGCATCAATTTATTATAGTCAGATTTATTAAGAAATGGATATCAGAATCAAACCAGATCGCCTGCAGCTGGATTCACACTCGCCCAACGCCAGAAAGGACTTTAATCATTGGCTAGCTTGTTTTGAGGCTTACATCAACGCTGTGGACCCCACGCCGATGGAAGCTCAGAAGATTCAGGTCTTATACTCCAGGTTGAGCTCCAATGTGTTCCCGTTGATCCAGCACGCCCCGAGTTACGCGGAAGCGATGGAACTCCTAAAAGAGAACTACGCACAGAAAGTAAACATCACTCTTCGCCAGGCACGTACTCGCCACTTGCGCTCAACTCCCTGGTGAGTCTAGCGAAGACTTCTGGTGGGCTCTAACCCCACTCGTACGGGACTGTGACTGTCAGGCCGTTACAGCCACCGAACATTCCAATCTCCTCATACGCAGCGCGTTGGTAACGGGGATTGCGTCGGACACCATCCGACAATGGCTGTTGGAAGGGGCCACACTAGACCTAACGGAGACAAAAACTTTAGTGCTCTCCATGACAGTCGCAGCTCGGAATGTGCAGGCCTACCCTGCTCGCCGCGCAGCCCACCCGTCCTACCCCACCAGTTCCATCCCTCCTTCCCCTGCCCACGCAAGAGGACGAGGAAGATTTTGGCCGCTCCCAGGATCATCCGACTACTGGCCAGCACCAACACTGCCAGCACCGCCGTCGGCGACACCAGCACCGCAAGCACCGACATCGCCGCCACCGTTACCTCGCTCCCAGCGAACCGTCAAAGCACCGGATCGACTGAACCTCTGACGGGCACGGACCATCAAAATGGAAATATTTTATTTCCTCCCCACTGTAAATTATTTGCAAAACTGTATATAATTCCACGCCACCCCCGCCAGACTAATTTTTAACAGGGGGTGAATGTGGTGAACCACTGTGTGCACCTGTATTAGGGAATGTAAGGTAGGACCTGCACTACAGGTTCGCCGGTAGCCCCTGCTGGCTAGCTCCGCCCATAAACAGCCGTATAAATATGCATGTCCTCCTCTGGTCTGCCATTTCGCCAGCTGCAGTAGGAGGCCACGCATCTGACTGTAATAAAGCCACAGTTGTACCAATCTGAGTCTTTCGTGCAATTGATCGTGCATCAGTGACCAGGGGAGGAATTGGGGCAGAATTCGACGGGAGGGCCAAAAATCAGTTTTTGGTTGTTGTGAATTTACCGTGAGATCTTGCACTGTTGCCCGCCATGACGGACCAGGAAACCTGCTGGAGGCCAGCGTGAAACTCATTTGCATTCTCCTAATGAGGTGCAGATAAAGGGCTGACCACCCATGGCTGATTCTCCACTGCGCCAGCGGGAAAACACGTTCGTGCAAAACACGTCTGGGCTAACGTGGCATGCAGACTTCAGGACTCACTTGAACAATGCCTAGGCTGCCTCTGAAGGTCAGTATGGAGGCCGCCAACACCCCTGGACCCCGGAACATCATAGCAATAGGAGTGGGAGCATCGATAACAGTGTGCGTCTCCGAGGTGCACAAACCATGGAATGTCTGCAGGGCTGCATGGTGATGGTGGTGGCGGGTGGGGGGAAGGGCGATGTAGGAGTGGCCCAAGAGTGGAAGGTGGGGTCAGCATACACCTGCGCTGGTCGGCTCTTCCAGAAACCACTTAATGGCTGTTGGACCCATCCGAGGAGGAAGACCCGCCTCTCAGAACTTGCAACCACTTAACTGACTGGCAGCACTCTGGTCCCAACAGTGCAACTGGGAGCAGACAGCCACAAAGAAGGCATGCCGCAGTGAAGGCCAGACTTACGGTAATTCTACGTCCTTGCTGGGACCAGGCTGGTGAGGCCTGTAGAGGGGTGGAAAAATGGTAGGCAGACTGTGTGGTCAGGACAAGGCGAGAGGTGAAATGGTGGCAGGGAGGGATGGGTGGTGGGGTGGGTAGACCTTTGGTGTCACTGATAGACATAAGGGACTTGTGAAAATTGAACTCCCCACCATTTTGACCAGTCACCACCTCTCCCACTGATATCAGCCAGGCCGGACAATTGGAACTGCCTTCTGATGCAGATACAATGGGCTAAATGGCCTCCTTCTGCACCAAAGATATTCTGTGATTCTGTGTTGTGAATAAAATCTTTGTGGCAGAGGACATAAGCCCTCAAGTGTCCATTTAAGGGCATTAATTGGCCAACTGGTGGACAAGCCTCCTCATGCCTCCTCCGCCACTGGTAAAATAGTGGCAGGGTTGTTGGATGGGCACCATGAACAGTGCCCACAGCATATGCCTTATTTTATAGCCCCATACCTGCCAACACACCCACCAAGGGGAACATAAAATCAAGCTCATTGTTCCTAGCATGACACTTTTTAAATTCCCCTGAAAAAAAAATACTTTCTTCTCTCCATATTCACTTTTACAATTTGAATGATTGTTGTTCTTTTTTTTAATCTAAATTTAAAATACCCAATTATTTTTTTCCATCAAGGTGGAATTTGGCGTGGCTGATCCACTGCACATCTTTGGGTTGTGGGGGTGAGACCCACGCAGACATGGGGAGCATGTGCAAACTCCACACGGGCAGTGACCCGGGACAGGAATCCATCCTGGGTGCTCAGAACCGCCAGGCAGCAGTGCTAACCACTGCGTCACTGTGGCGCGCATGATTGCAGTTCATCAAAGTAAATAAACAGATCACTTAAATGAAGAATATTTAAAATTCGCATCAGCATATTCCTCAGCCCAGTACCTGTGTGTTTGTGTTTCATTGGTGGCTGTGCTCTATTCCTTGAATATCAAATGGAATTTTAATGCCTCCTTGTTCTTTAAGAAAATGTATTTTTGTTTGTGCAATTCAAGCACAATATCATTATCATGCTACAAATAGAATATGTGGTGAAAATATAGCTTTTTGTTGTCGCACTAGTTTCACAAACATTTATACATTGTACACTTACAATCTCACAACCACGTTGGTAATCATTTCTTGTTTTTTATGTTTTGTTTTTAAATTAGTATTACTGAGCATTATTTTGAAATTTGAAATTTTTCTTCATCGCTTTATTAACGAATTTTAACTTTTCTTTCAAATTTCTTCAGGTATTTTGAAAATGATCCTCAAGATTTTATTAAATTAATTTACATATTTCAAGTATTTGGGTTTTATGCATGCAAACTCTCTGTCAGAAATGATTATGGTCTCCATTGGACCTCCCCACTATTCTGCTTGAAGGATAATTAGGAAGACCAACAGAGAGATGCCAGGGTCAACAAAGACAGGTAGTGTTCCTGTTTCTGATCACTCGTACCCAGACTTTCTCATCTGTAACTACAACTTCAGCATGCCCATTGCCATTGATTGAGAAGGTGAACTTACCTCACAAAAGAATAGTTGTGATTTCCTATCTGACACACAGGGAGTCCTCCAACTAACTATAATTCAAATATGTATCCTGTCATCACAGTTCTGCTTTAACATCAAGCACAATTCAGTGAGTGAGTTTTATCTCATTACTCATGTGAAGTGCCGTGGCAAGCTTTCCTATGTTGAAGGTGCGATGTAAGTGCGATCTAGGTTGGCACTGCTAGTGTGCCTGGGTGACAGAAGTGCCAGGGTACCGCCCTGCCTGTTCCCAACCAACAGGGTGGGCTCTATTTGCATCAGAAACCCCAAAGTGGCCGTCCTGCCTGGTATCTGCTTGTGGAGACCAGTACTAATCCGTGCCCGGTTGAGATCTCGCAGGCGACACCCAAGTGCCGGGAGAATGCAGCCTGAAATAAGCCATGCATATTTAAATAAGCCTAATGGCTCAGTTAAATATCATTGTCTGCATTATGCACAACCGGGTCCCTTGAGTCGGGTGATTCATGCCTGGTTCCACACCCGGCATGAAGCTCAATTTGGGTCTCTCCCATGATGCACCTGGTGTGCCCGGATTGTGCCCGGATTGACAAGGGAGTAACGTGGCGGTAGAATCAGTTGCAACATTCTGAAAAAGCGTATCATAGCTGTAAGGGGCTTTCGAGCATCCTGCTGCCATGATAGGTGCTATATAAATGCACAGCCTTTTCTTCCTTTTTGCTACCAGTTTTCTGAAAGGGGAGGGAAAAGGGTTGGGGCAGGGCAAGAAAAAGACATCGAAGTAGTGAATAAAAGAGGAGGTAAGTTTGCAATTGGAGTTACGTTTCGTGGCCTGTCAATACAAATCGACTGGGGATTACACAAGGTGACTTCTTTCCTGAGCCTCCTTCCTCCGGGATATGATTTTGAATCAGATCAGTGCAATCATTAATGACATTGCGAATTGCGATTGTGCCATTTCAACCATAAAGGTTAGGATAACCTGTGCTGTAATGGCCCAATAACATAGATAAATGCCTATTTCCAGAGATCATGTTCAATATGACTCTTGTTTTGAAATGCAGGTGAGATTTTTCTTTGATGACAATGGAAAACCGAACACTAATGAGACACCAGCTCATTTTACACTTTGCTTTATCTTATTTTTCCATTGATTTAATCCCCATAACATTTATTTCACTCAGTGTTCTGCTATTTAAAAAAAACACGTTTTAACTTTCCAGTTACTTGAAAGTTTTGCATCTGTGCAGAATAACATACGGTGAATGTAGTTATTAGGTTCCACCACAACTTATGGCTGACAGAAATGATATCACAGTCCATTTATTTAGATGTATTCCTTTTCTATTCCTGCTTACAACAGTGACCAGAGTAGTTTCAAGCTGAACAGTTTCTACCCCTTAAACTAAAAGCTGAATCTTGCCCTGAATTCTCTTTTTCACATTGTGGATTTTAGTTGTCTTATCTAGTCTTATTATTAAGCCTTACATGTGTCCCTTGAACACAAATGGATTCCCCCTTTCACAGTTCACTTTTATCACAGTTCACAGGAAGCTGCATCTGTCTATTACCGAGTATAAGCCGAGCCTATTGTAATGCTTAATGGAAACTTTTGGTCATCTTCTGCAACCTTCATTCTCAGCTACCCTTTATGCTGTTTCCTATTAAATTCCATGCGGAATATCATCAAAACTCAAAGTGCTTCACAAACACCTGTACTCAAGCTTCCATGGTTCCACATATATCTGTAATCCAATTCAGAATTGTGATCCAAAATTAGACATTGGTCCCTGAGGCATTTACCGATGTATCAAAAAGAGTATAGTCTCAGTTCTTGGGCACTGTGAGTATGTTTAAACAATCAAATTAATGGGCACGATTTAATTGTGGATCTGGGCGCTGGGTGAATAGCGGGAAAGGCAAAAATCAAGATTCGCACTGGGCGAACTAGTTTGCAACTCATCCAGCCTGCTCCCGATTGTGAGTTCCGGATTTCACCCAAAGATGACGGGATTATAATTAACCCTCATTTGCATTCATGTCAATCGTATTAGCGAGACTGAAGTCGAAGCAGCGGCCTTCTGGGAATTACCCGACTCTCCAGTGAGAAAACACACGGGTGTTGTTTAGTGCTCCTTTTTAAAAACGTGAACTTAGTGTGTTGGCTTCTGATGGGATGTGAGGAGGTGAGTAGCCATTTCTATTTTCCTTCATGCAACTCAAGGACCCCGGAGATGCTGCCCCAGTGCTGGGGCAGGGGGCCTCAGGAGGGTTGGGCTTGGTCGGGGACTAAAGCGTTCTTGGTCGGGGTTCGCCTCTGGGTAGGCGGGCCATGATATGTTTTTCGTCTGTAAGACCTTCAAGCCATCCTTAAATATTGTGGAGACCTATCAGAAGTGCAACAACAGATGCAGCCTGTCTGCCCTACCAAACCCTTCCAGGACAGTATCCTGCTGTGGCTTTGATCATGAAAGTCAATTTCACCCCCTTCAACTGTGAGCAGCCTCTAACTTCACAGCAGAAGGCGATTTCAAATGCGAAATTAGCTTTGTTAGTTGTGGGATCACTTTGCACTCCTCAACTCTCAAGTGCCTCCTTGAGGGCACATGTGCCATGTCACAGAGGATGATTAGTGCATAGCATGTCAAACAAACTTTGATGCCTGAACTGTGTGCCTGAATTTTAGGAGTGTCAGCACCACAGAGGCAGCTGCAAACAATCAGTCACTAAGAGCAAGGCTTCAGCACTGGGGACCCACTGAGGACCAAAGGTTAAGTGTTTGGATCAGGGGAGTGCACCTCAGTACGGTCTCCCGAATGTTCCTGGCAGAGGCCTGGGGTCTGGAGGTGAGTATGCAGAGCAAGGCCTGCTGGCACAACTGACTCATTGCATGACACTCTGAGAGAAGGCAGGACACGTAAGGGTGGTAGAGGCTTGGGGGATTTGAGGGTCCCAGGATGGACGCCCTAACTAATTGTCGACCTCTCATGTGCCGCAGAAGACTGCGTCTCAGCAGAGAGACAGTGCGTCATCTGGGCCACATCCTCTCAGACTTGGCACCCCATGGAGGAGGAGGACACCCACTCCTGGTGACCATGAAGGTTACCGCATCCCTCACTTTTATGCGAACAGATCATTCCAGGGCTCAACCGGGGACCTATATGGCATTTCACAATCTACAGCCCAGAAGTGCATCCAGGAGGTGACGGATGCTCTGTATGTCTGGGCATTGGGCTTTATAATCTTTGCGCTGGGCCAGACCCACCAAGCTGGGTGCAGGATTTACTGCCATCAGCGGGATGCCTCAGGTCCAGGCGCAAGCGATGGCATGCATGTCACCCTGCACACACCGGGTATCAGGGAGTGCTCTATATTTACAGGTAGGGGTTCCACTCCTTGAACCTTCAGATTGTATGCAACCACCCCCTCCATATCATGCAATGTGTGTAGCCATTACCTCGGAAACATGAATGATAGCTACACCTGGGGGAACTTGGAGATCTCTGGAGTGTTCAAGGACCACCCCAGGATGAAGGGTTGGCTTGTAGGGGACAAGGGATGCCTACTGAGGTCATGGGATGATGCGAGTGCGGAGGCCTGAGACCGACGCAATACCCATTATAAGGAGGCCCATATTGCCAGCCATGCTGTCATTGGGCAGTGCATTAGCTTGCTGAAAATGGTGTTCAAATACCTGGATCTCTCTGGTGTTACCCTGAAGTACACCCCCAGAGCTATCTCCCACTTTATGGTGGTCTGCTGTGCGCTCCACAACCTGGCACAGCAATCGGGTGGCATGCTGGACGAGGAAGAAGAGGAACATGCGGCTTCATCCAAGGAGGATGAGGCAGACTGGAATGGCTGGAGGACAGGCAGCGGCAAGGGTCCAACATCCCCGGAGGATGAGCGAGCCCCTCATCATTTCCAAATTCTCATAGGACGAGGCTGTGTCCATCAGATCAGTCCCAACCCCCCCGGTTTGCCTTGTACCCCTATTTCTCTCATGATCTTCCTCTTTCCAGTGGAGATACTCAGGGTTGATTTGAAACACATCACACCCACCACGTGGATTGTAGCAGACTGGTTATATAGTCTAAGTAGCTATAGCAGGATTAACAGGAGAGTTGAATCCAAGTAGGAGAATCGTTAACAGTTTAATAAATGTGTTAAAGCTATTTCCAAGTCTGAACCTTCCTTTATCAGAGTGCACATCAAGGAAGCATCTTATGCTATGCCAAGAGCATAACAAAACACCTGCTGCCCCCAATCTCCCCGATACCACCCCTATTCCCCTCTCCCCTCATCACTCCGCCCCCTGCCCAACCACACTGTTCCACTCTCCAAGGGTCTGTGTAACATCATTTCAGGATGGTCTGTGTCGGCACTGTCAGTGGATCACCATACAAGGCAGGAGAATGATGATAACTCGCTGGGAGCAAAGCTCTGGTGCTCCTCAGTTTCTGCAAAAGTCTGACTCCCGTCTTCCTGCTGACAACGCGTTCACTCCCATCCTCCGAACAGGGTCTTCATCGAATCTTGGACCACTGTGCCTAGGAGGTGGGGAGTGGAGGGAGTGGATGGCAACAGTGGGTGGAGGCAGGCCCACTGCGAAGATTTAATGTGGCAGAGGCTTCACATGTACCAGGTGTGACATGTTTTAATCATGAATATTTTATATTTTCATTCCTGCAGCTATAGATAGTGAACCCCTAAGTACCCACTCTGTGCTCCTCACTTTTCTTGATCTTTCATGGTCCACTGCTATGTCCAGATGTGTCCCTGGGATGCACATTAGAGGTGGAGGCAGCCTGTTGCTTTCCCCACCCTTTGGCTTTGATGCCCTTGGCGGACGTCCATTGCAGGGCCTGGAGGATGGCTCCGGTCGACTGATTGATGTCACTGGTTTTACCATGCCACCCTGTTCTGCCCTCTGCCCTTGAGATGCGCAGGTGTCAGGAGGGGGAATTTAGAAGAACTGGAGACCATCGCCGTCTCCTTTCTGACAGGCCCCAGGTTGGCCTCCAGCGCATCCTCCACCCTGACCATACCTGGAAGACCCGGGGAGAATCCATGGGACAGAGGGAAAGCTGCAGTGAGCTCCAGAGGGCTCTGAGTCATCAGGCGCTGCCAGTCCTGGAGACTCCCCATTGTCTGCACCATGATGTTGACACCCTCAGCGATGCTTAGCAGTGACTAGGCCTTTCTCTGTAGTATCTCAACAATGTACATCTGTGTCTGGGACATGTCTCTCATTGACTGAGACATGGTGTTGAGACTTTCATCCATGGTTGTCACAGACTAAGCCATGTCTTGGCACCACCATTCAAGACGTGGATGTTGTATTCCAGGTTTTTCACTGCAGTCACCACTCGAGCGGTGCTGGCATTGCCGGCACCATCTCCTGCGCCCAAAGCTTTTGGGACGCTTCCAATTGCTTTGCAGTCACTCAAATGCCACTGACACCCCACTCGTGAATGTCGGGGCTGGTTTAGCACAGTGGGCTAAATAGCTGGCTTATAATGCAGAACAATGCCAGCAGCGCAGGTTCAATTCCCGTACCAGCCGCCCCGAACAGGTGCCGGAATGTGGTAACTAGGGGATTTTCACAGTAACTTCACTGAAGCCACCCTGTAAATCTTTTAGCACAGTCATATCAAGAGCCATGGTAGAAGCAGTCTGAGCTTCAGCTGAAGTGTTCCGATGTTGGATGGATGCTACATGTATTGTAAAGAAAGCTGAGACCTCAGTCCCCAGATGATGCATCCTGGTTGATTCTACAACTTGTGCTATTGAGGGGGGTTTGACTTTGTTTTGATATAATTCAAATGTAGGGGGGGTTAAAATGTTTGTACTCTGAAAAATTTCTTCAATAAAAAGTATTTAAAAAAAAAAAAAAAAAACTTGTGCTATTGGATATCATCATCTTTCCATCATGGGCAGGATGCACTCCAAGTTCTGTGCAAAGCCATTTGTCAGGTGGGACCTCTCCATACTCCTTGACATTAACACAGGTTTTCAAATGTATTAAGCATTTAGCTGTCTATACCCATCAGCCTGCTTCAGAATCCTGGCTATCAAAATCCTTATGTGAAAGGTTGAATCACTGACAATGTGTGTTTGAGTCTTGCAAACATGCTAAATGTGTGAGGGTGAGAAGAAGCATATTGGCATTTCCTTGAACACTCTCAAGGTGAGATCATTTAAACTTCTTCCTGTTCTAGATCTATGTTCGTGAAGCTACCCTCCTGGCATCCTCCATGCACATCTTTTACCACTGCCTTCTGAACAATAGCCTGAGTATACAATATATGTTCCACATCTTCAGCCGTTGCATTGTTCAAGATGCCTTGGTGCATGTGCTCCCTTATGATCATCAATTGTTGACCCCTGCAAAGCACACCATTCCCAATGATCTCAGAACATCCAGCAACCACAAGACACCCCCCTCTTTAGGTACTGCAGGTTAACTTTAATTATAGTACTTAGGCCTTAACAATACTCACCCTGCTGAAGCAAAGAAACAACAGGAGGAGTGCTGACTGCCTACAGTCACCGTGGCAATACACAGATGAGATGAAGTTGGTGCACTGCCTGGATTTCAATCAAGAGTGTGGGTTAATCACACATCTCGGTCATTGCTCCCACTTTCAGGAATTATCCAAATTCACTCCCTCACATCTCTCTTTGGGGCAGTACGGTAGCATAGTGGTTAGCACAAATGCTTCACAGCTCCAGGGTCCCAGGTTCGAATCCCGGCTTGGGTCACTGTCTGTGTGGAGTCTGCACGTTCTCCCCGTGTCTGCATGGGTTTCCTCCGGGTGCTCTGGTTTCCTCCCACAGTCCAAAGATGTGCAGGTTAGGTGGATTGGCCATGCTAAATTGCCCTTAGGGTCCAGATTGCCCTTAGTGTTAGGTGGGGTTACTCGATTATGGGGATAGGGTGGAGGTATGGGCTTGGGTAGGATGCTCTTTCCAAGATCCAGTGCAGACACGATGGGCTGAATGGCCTCCTTCTGCACTGTAAATTCTATGAAACACTAGAACAGCACCATTGTGCCAACTTCCTTCTGTATTTTTAACCGGTCGTTTCTTGCCGCCACAAACCTTTCTGGCCTTATACTCGACCTTGCCTCTCAGGGCTTCTTCGCATTCCCTTTTCCTTCTGATTCTGATTCACCATGAGTGACCGAACCTCAGCTATTGTGGGCCTCTTTCCAAACATGCAACATTATTACATTTTTCCTCTCCTTCAAATGTCGCCTCATAACCACTCTCTGGCCGGCTGTTTTGTCACCCATAGCATTTCTCTCAATATTTTTGCTCGGTGTTTATTCCTATCACTTTCGCCTTAATTGGTTTGATACGTGTTGCCAGTCCATAGAAAGTATTTTCAACAGCTACTGACTTGTTTGTCTGTTACTTGGTGGTAGTAGTTGACTAACATTAGCCAAGGGCCCAGGAAAACTCTTGTTTATTTTCTCGCAGTACCAGTGAAGTTTTAACATTCACCTAAATAAACATCCAGACCGTGTTTGACATCCCCTCTGAACTTACTCTCGCAGTGTTGCACCAAAGGTTTTGTGTTGAAATCCAATGTGTACCTTGAACTGACAACCTTCTGACCCAGACGAAAGAGTGTTACCAACTGAGTCATTGTGAAGAGTTTAGGACCAGAGGGCATTATCTCAGCGGAAGGTGTCACCCATTTAAGATAGCGATGAGGAGGAATTTCTTCTCTGAGGGAAGTGAATCTGTGGCATTCTTTACCCCAGAGTAGAGACTGGGTTGTTAAGTATGTCAAAGGCTGAGATAGACAGATTTTTAACTTGTAAGGGGATCAAGAGTTAGGGAGATGAGGCTGGAAAGTGGAATTGAGGATCATCACATCAGATCAGTCATAATCTCATTGAATAGCGAAGCAGACTCGCTGGGCCAAATGGCCTACTTCTGCTGCTACATGCAGAGAAGGTTCACAAGAATGTTGCTATGGTTAAAGTGTCGCTGCGAGGAGGGACTGGGGTTATTTTACTTGGAACAAAGAAGGCTGAGGGATGACTTAATGTGTACAAAATTATGAGGGGAAGAGATACAGTGGACAGGATAAAATTGATTCACTTAGTGGTGAATTCTAGAACCGTGCGGCACGGTAGCGCAGTGGATAGCACTGTTGCTTCACAGCACTAGGGTCCCAGGTTCAATTCCCTGGGTCACTATCTGTGCGTTGTCTGCACATTCTCCCCATGCCTGCGTGGGTTTCGTTCGGTTGCTCCGATTTCCTCCCACAAGTCCCGAAAGGCGTGCTTGTGAAATGAAAATGAAATGAAAATTGTTTATTGTCCCAAGTTGGCTTCAAATGAAGTTACTGTGGAAAGCCCTAGTCACCACATTCCAGCGCCTGTTCGGGGAGGCTGGTACAGGAATTGAACCGTGCTGCTGGCCTATCTTGGTCTGCTTTCAAAGCCAGCGATTTAGCCCTGGGCTAAACCAGCCCCTTGTTAGGTGAATTTTACATTCTGAATTGTCCCTCAGTGTACCCGAACAGATGCCGGAGTGTGGCGACTAGGGGATTTTCACAGTAATTTCATTGCAGTATTAATGTAAGCCTACTTGTGACAATAATAAAAATTATAATCATTATTACATAGTTTCAAGATGAGTGGCAGAGGGTACGGAGGGTACATGAGGAAGAACTTTTTTACGCAGGGGGTAGTGAGTTTCTGGAATTCAGTGCCCAAGTTCGTGGTGGAGGCAGAGACCCTAAACTCTTTTTTAAAAGTACCTGGATCTGCACCTTAAATGAGTAGGTTTCAAATGAAGTTACTGTGAAAAGCCCCTAGTCACCCCTCTAAGCTACAGTGCTATGGGCTGTATGCAGGAAGGTGGGAGTAGAAAGGGCTTCTGGGTGTCCTTGGGCTGGCATGGATGAGATGGGCTGAATGGCCTTCTGTGCTGTAACTTTTCTATGGTTCTATGTCTTATAGAGTCAAAGTGATAGCTGATTGTGATCAATTGTAGCAACGTGAATTTCATGGTTTGGTTCTCCGTAGCTTCTCTGAACCTTCTGCCAGCTGTTTGTGTCTTCCACATAGACTACAGCTAGTTCTTACCTTCTGTCTTCTATTTGTACTTTGTGTAAGATTTTCTGAGACCGTTTGTCACTGGAAGGGTCATACATTGAGCAGGAGACTAACTCAGACAATCTTGAGCTGGATTCTCCGGTCCCCCAGCCACTTGTCTCTCAGCGACACCCCATTCGCTGGTGGCGGGATTCTCTGTTCCTGCTGCTGTCAATGGGATTTCCCATGTAAGACATTCCGTGCTGCTTGGAAACCTGAGGGAGTGCACTGCTGGCAGAGACAGAGTATCCTAATGGCTGGAGAATTCGGGCCATGGCCCTGGAGAAAAGAAGATGAAGAGGGGATTTGATAGAGGTGTTCAAAATCATGAGGGGGCTGGACAGAGTAGAGAGGGAGAAACTGTTCATGTTTATAAGAGGGTCAAGAATCAGAGAGCACAGATTTCAAGTAATTTGCAAAAGAAGCAAATGTGATGTAAAAAAAACCCTTTTCACGCAGCGAGTGGTTCGAGTCTGGAATGCACTCCCTGGAAGTATCGTGGAGGTAGGTTTAATCAAAGCATCCCATATGGTATTGGATGATTATTTGAATAGAAGCAATGTGCAGGGGTATGAGGAAAAGAAAGGAAAATGGCAAAGTTGTGATGCTTGTTTGGAGAGTAAGTACAGATATGATGGGCCGAATGGCCTTCTTCTACGCCATAACAATTCTGTGATTCTGTGATATATATTTTTTTTTAAAATACATTTAGAGTGCCCAATTTTTTCCAATTAAGGGCCAATTTAGCATGGCCAATCCACCTCTCCTGCACATCTTTTGGGTTGTGGGGGTGAAACCCACGCAAACACGGGGAGAATGTGCAAACTCCACACAGACAGTGACCCAGGGCCGGGATTCGAACCCGGGTCCTCAGCGCCGTAGGCAGCAATGCTAACCACTGTGCCACCATGCTGCCCATTCTGTGATATTTTGATGAGAATTCTGTTTTGTTTCCAATCCTTCGCGATTACCCCCTGATCGTTCAGGTCAGGTTTCACCATTCTCTTCACGCCATTGCAATCTCCTGCCATAGCTGCTGAAACGCATCCGCTCCTGAGTTGTGGCCACTTTTGCAACATTTTTAATTCGACTGGCTTCTGGGTGGGAATCCTGCTGAGAAAAAAAAACATGCACACCATGGAATTAAATATGTGCGACGTATGATCTCGATCAGCACTCATCTCCCCACTTGCAAATCCCACCCCATTAGAAAAAGGGAAATGAAGGACCTAAGGAAATTAAGGAGAAGAAAAAAGAAAGTCCTGATGCATCTGTGGAAGTATGTAGAGATCTGGGCAGACCATAAGGACGGCACGGTAACATAGTTGTTAGAATTGGTGCTTCACAGCTACAGGGTCCCAGGCTCGATTCCCAGTTTGGGTTTGCGTGGAGTCTCCGGTTTCCTCCCACAGTCCAAAGATGTGCGGGTTATGTGGATTAGCTGTGCTAAATTTCCCTTAGTGTCCAAAAAGGTTAGGTGGGGTTACTGTTTTCGGGGGATAGGGTGGAGGTGTGGGCTTAAGTAGGATGCTCTTTCCAAGGGCTGGTGCAGACCCGATGGGTCGAATGGCCTCCTTCTGCACTGCAACTTCTATGATTCTATGATAAGTTCTTCCTTGGATATGGTTCCAATTGCCTTGAACACAAACTCTTCCATACATTCTCTCTTTAAATAAAATCTGATACTTTTAACTTTTCCATTAGAACAAAAAATTTCCAGTTGTGTGTACAGAGGGAGCTGTTAGCTCATTATTATGAGAAATATTCAGTAAAACTCTTGTGAGAAATGTGTTCCCAGTTTGGAAGTACAAAATTGAATATTATTTACAGGTATGGGGCCGGTTTAGCTCAGTGGGCTAGACAGCTGGTTTGTGATGCAGAACAAGGCCAACAGCGCGGGTTCATATTCCTGTATCGGCTGAGGTTATTCAGGACCGCCCAGCCTTCTCAACCTTGACCCTCACCTGAGGTGTGGTGATCCTCAGGTTAAACCACCACCAATCAGCTCTCCCTTCTAAAGGGGAAAGCAGCCTATGGTCATCTGGGACTATGGTGACTTTACATTACCTATTATTTACAGGTCAATTGATCATTCAGCTCAATAAGCAAAATTAGGTTAAGCTGCTTTGGACAATCACAAATATAAGACCGATATTGCATCTTCTGGAAAATGTATTTTGGATCACAGTGGACACTTCACTGTCTGCACCAGTGAGAGAGCACTGGTATATTGCATAAGTGAACTGATTGTATAATTGCTAGTCTCTGCTAGTTCGAACAGGAACCTCAGACTTTTCGGCACCAGAAAGAAGGATGGGGTGGGACTCGGTTTGATTGGCTTGTGGCCAATTAATTGACCAAAAGGCCGTACTCTGCCTGGTAACAGATGGTGATTGGATTCTATCCCAGTCAGATGGTTCTCAGAGATCTCAGAGGGCAGTTTAGCCCAAGGCACACAAAGCCAGGTACTTGCTCTCTCTCTCCCTCTAGAAAGATTGTGAATGCTGTATTTCTGAAGCTGCAGAGAACCCTATTGAATAAATTTACAGGGTAACCATTCCAGGCTGCAAACAAATACAAGGGCCTGCTCTCTCTCTCTCTCTCTCCAGAAAGGCCATGCAGTAAGAAGTCTTACAACACCAGATTAAAGTCCAACAGGTTTGTTTCGAATCACTAGCTTCTGCTAGTGATTCACTGCTCCTTCCTTCGGTGAATGAAGAGGTGGGTTCCTGAAACATATATATAGTCAAAGATGCAAGATGATACTTTGAATGCGAGTCTTTGCAAAGACTTGCATCCTTCCTGTAATGTCATGACCTGAACTGCACACAAAGCTCCAGATGAGGCCTCACAAGTGTCTTATATAGTTTCAGCATTTAATCCCTATTTTTGTATTCTATACCTCTTCCAATGAAGGAGAGCATTCCATATGTCATCTTTACAACCTTATCTACCTGTACTGCTACTTTTAGTGACCTGTGTACTTGTACGCCAAGACTCTCACTTCATCAATCACTTTCAGTATATTCCCATTTATTGTGTATTCCCTTTTACTTTTTGATCTCCCTAAATACATTACCTCACATTTATCAGAGTTGAACGCCATCTGCCACTTTTATGTCCGCTCCACCAACCCATCTATATCATTTTGGAGCTTACAGCTATCCTCCACAACATTCACTACATGGCCAATTTTTTTGTCATCTGCAAATTTCCCAATAGTGCCTGCCATGTATCAATCCAAATCGTTGATATATAAAACAAATAGCAGGGGTTCCAACACTGAGCCCTGCGCAATACCACTTGAAACAGCTTTCCATTCGCAAGGGCCTCCATCGACTACTACCCTTTATTTTCTGTTACTAAGCCAACTTTTGATCCAATTCGCCACATTATCTGTATCCCATTGGATTTTACTTTTATGAACAGTCTGCCATGTGGTACCTTATCAAATACTTTCTAAAATCCGTGTAAACACCATCCACTGCACTCCTCTCATCTTGCTACTTCCTCAAATAATTCAATCAAATTTGTACTGCATGACCTTTCCTTAACAAAGCCATGCTTACCATATCTGACTAGTCCTTGCCGTTCTAGAACCATAGAATCATATGATTCCTACAGTTCAGAAGGAGGCACTAAGTGACAGTTTTTCTGATCTCTCAGGATTGATTCTAACAATTTTCCCACCCCTGAAGTAGGACTAACCAGCCTATAATTGTTTGGCATTTCCATCATGCTGTTCTGATACAACGGAACCACATTGCATTCCTCCAGTCCTCCCCTGTGTCTAGTGAACATTGAAAAATAATCCTCAGAGCATCTGCCATTTCCACCCTGACCTCCTTCAACTTCCTAGGAAACAATCCATCTGGCCCTGGTGACTTATCCACTTTCAAGAATTCCAACACCTCTAACACGTCTTCTCTTGTATTGATTATTTTATCTAATATTTCACACTGCTTCTCTTGGATTACTATATCTATATCATCCCTTTCCTTTGTGAAGATGTGGAGATGCCGGCGTTGGACTGGGGTGAGCACAGTAAGAAGTCTTACAACACCAGGTTAAAGTCCAACAGGTTGGTTTCAAACATGAGCTTTCAGAACACTGCTCCGTCCTCAGGTGAATCTGAGGAAGGAGCAGTTCTCCAAAAGCTCGTGTTTGAAACAAACCTGTTGGACTTTAACCTGGTGTTGTAAGACTTCTTCCTTTGTGAAGGAGGAGACAAAACGTTTGTTTAAAACTCTCCCACATATTCTGCATCTTCACACAAGTTCCCTTCTTCATCTCTGATAGGTCGCACTTTTTCCTTAACTATCCTTTTGCCTTTTATATATTGGTAAAACATCTTTTGTTTTTCCTTAATCTTGCTTGCTAATATTCTTCATGCCCTTTCTATGATTTCCTTTTTTCTTTTTTTACCTGATCCCTGTACCTTCTATATTCCTCTTGGATATCTGCAGTGTTGAGTTTTTTATGATTATCATATGCTTTCTTTTTCTCTTTAATCTTAGTCCAAAGGAACAAAGGAGGCCCAATAACTGCCTGAGAAGTAATCACTTATTCCCCTCAAAATTTCCTCCTTGCAATTCTTAGAACAGCGTTAGAACCCCAAAAGAATTCCCATTCTGTTTGCTCATAGTGAAATAAATAACAATCAGAAGCAAGGCTGTGGTGCTCACTCCCCTCTCCGCCCCCCACAAGCCACAAATGAGCATTTGGCAGCCATGTTCACGACGGCAGTGACAAGGTGTGGTTGCCGCCGTCGTGAACCGGTCGGGAACGTCAGGCCCCCTCGGCCGGCGAGTGGCGATTCATTCGAGCGGGGGGTTGGAGAATCACGGGGGTTGCCAGGGGGGGCGTGTCATGAGTCGCCCGGCCCTCCCGCTATTCTCCCACCCGGCGTGAGGAGCGGAGAATCCCAAAGTGCTGAAAAAGTTCCGTCGGACAGGCAGCATATGAGGACAGAGAAACAGAGTTAACATTTCAGCTCGATGACCTATCATCTGTTCTGACATAACTCCTCATTTGTTATTTGCACAACATAATCCCAAACCCAAGTCAATCTATGTGTTTCAACATCAGCACTGTTCGTTGGACATACAAATAGAAAGAAAAGCATTTTATTTCATTATTGTGCTGGCTTACATTGCTTGATTCACTCCACAGCACTGATGCCAGGTTTTGACAACTGACAAGTCAGCACGATGTGCTGTAGATGATCTCAGGCCTTCTTTTTGAGGATTATGTTTGGAAAATTTGGCCTGATTCAGTAGAACTCCAGTCACACCCTCAGATGTGCCCACTCCTCAAGAGTGAATTAGTCACCACTATTGCGAGCTTCTGCTAATTGCACTAGTTTGCAGAACTTTGGAATCTCTACAGTGCAGAAGAAAGCTATTAAGCCCATCGAATGCAGTGACCCTATGAAAGAGCACACAAGCCCACTCCCTCACTCACCCACTCTATCCCAGTAACGTAACCTGCACAACCCTGGACACTAAGGGATGATTTAGCATGGCCAATCCACCAAACCTGCACATCTTTGGACTGTGGGAGAAACCAGCGCACCCAGAGGAAACCCACACAGACACAGGGAGAATGTGCAAACTCCAAATAGACAGTCACCCAGGGTTGAAATCAAACCTGGGTCCTTGCCGCTATGAGGCAGCAGTGCTAACTACTGTGCCACCGTGCCAACCCCAGAACCTCAGAGATGCTTTCAGAATCAAGCTGGTTCCTTTGGATGCTAAGACCATAAAAGGTATGTTTTAAAACTTTTAAATATCATGGCTTTTTTAATTCAGTAAGAAACTAGCTAATCTATTTGAATTATTCACACATTTGTAAAGGTAAATTTCAGTCATTTGCAATATGGTGGCTTGAAATTTGTGATTAAAAATGTTTACTTTTTGACAATCTGCTTCAGATTTTTTAATCAACCTTTGCCAAGTTAACACTTTTAAATATATGAAGGAAAACGTTCAGCAGAAAATCAATTTTAAAATATATCTTAGAAAATGCTGCCCCATTCCATTGGTTCATGGGAGATTTTGCATTGGTGTATTTGCAACAAATTTGACTAAAAGCTTGAGGATTATAAACACTGGGCTGGATTCTCCGCTGGCAGGATGCTTCATTTTGCCGGCAGCCTGGGAGATTCCTGACGGCGCGGTGCTGACCCATTGAACAGCCTGCGTAACGGAGCATCCCGCCGGCGGGGTGAAACAAAAATGTGGTGCGGTGGGGCGGAGAATCCAGCCCACTCTTCCAAATGGTGCAATGTGTCTTTAAATGAATGTCTTCTCCTATTTCATGATGGTGAAATCCAGTTACTTTCAACCATAACAGTTATGAGACTGTGGCCCTTATGGTTAATAATGTATTTTATGAATAAATATAGTAGGACCAATCAACAGAACTAAGTATCAGTTTGGCTGTTAGTGGGACTCAAAATGAAATCCTCCCATTATAGAGCGTCTGTAAATGGGAAAGTTGCCCAATGGTACGACACAGAAACATAATAAGCAACAAAATATGAATAATGGGTCAAAATAATAGATGTCATGAGGAGTGACTAACAGCTTAGTTGACTAAGTTAAAGGAAGAGAGGGAAGTGGAGATTTAAGTTAGGGAGAGGCTTCTGATTGACAAAGTCGAGGAGAACCAATTTATCTGAAACAAGTTATTTCTTGTATGAATACACTGCCGTCAAGAACTGGCTTGGCACATGTTTTTAATATGAACTTCCCCTTTTGGAAACTTGAGCCTATTGATTCTTTATATTTCCACTTTTGTCCCCATTTCCCACCATTTACTGTTACCAGAAATGTAGTTCATTTCCAGTACTTACGGCTGCCAAATTGAGTAATTTCAACAGAAGATTGGGCATCTCAATTTATTGTTTGTTGTGTGTTTAAAGTCATTGGATTGGGAATATGCAGTACAAATGGTTGGACAGTAAACACAAACATTCTGCTCGTAAATTGTCAAGAGATCTTTACAATCAGAATATTGGCCTCCAGCAGACCTACAAAATACTAAGGATGACAGTTCCAGGATTGAGGTCCCCTCTGTGTGTTTCTTTGGCATTCACTGAGCTTTGGAATGTGTGCAATGGATCATCTAAGATACAAAGGTAATTATATAGTATTCCATATTTAGGTTAGTAAATGGTTCAAGCAGCAAAGTTAAGAAAGAATGCAAGGCACACACAGGAGGAGACAGGATGTACAAACTCCCAATGTTAGACCCCTGGATTGGTATGAAGAGTCACTGGGAGGAATCTTACCAGAATTTGGCTCAGACTGAAAACTGGCAAGGAACTCTCCAGTTCCACAGACGAACAGAAACAGAGGCCCATTTTGGGCATGTTTAGCAGGGTGTTTCTCGGTGCCTCTTTTTTTGCCTTGGCAAGGAGCGCCCACCCGAGGCCACACCAACATAATTTCCTGCACTGCCGAGCTCAGCGCCAGTGCAGGAAGTGTATTCGCAGATGCCATTTTTAAATGCCGGCCCTAGGCCACTCAGTATCCCCATTATGGCCTCCGCACCCACCACCACTGAACCCAGGGGTCCTCGGGTCCCACCTCATAAGAGGAATGGCATGGCAACCTGGAGCCCAGGCAACCTGGCACTGCCAGCGTGGCGCCATAGCAGTGCCAGTATTGCACTGCCAGGGTGCACAGGTGGCACTGCCAAGGTGTCAGACTGGCAGTTTCAAGGTGTCCGGGTGTCAGCGGGAGTGCGAGGGTAATCAAAATTTTTTAAATAATCTTTATTGTCACAAGTAGGCTTACTTTAACACTGCAATTAAGTTACTGTGAAAGGCCCCTAGTCACCACATTCCTGCACCTGTTCAGGTACACAGGGGGAGAATTCAGAATTTCAAAATGCACAGATCATAGAATTTACAGTGCAGAAGGAGGTCATTCAGCCCATCGAGTCTACACCTTGGAAAGAGCACCCTTCTTAAGCCCCATGCCTCAACCCTATCCCCTTTATCCCCGTAACCCCATCTAACCTTTTTGGACAGTAATGACAATGTAGCCTGGACAATCCACCTAACCTGCACATCTTTGGACATGTACTGTGGGAGGAAACTGGAGCAACCGGAGGAAACCTACGCAGACACGGGGAGAACGCGCAGACTCCGCACAGGCAGTGACTCAAGCCAGGAATCAAACCTGGGACCCTGGAGCTGTGAAGCAACTGTGCTAACATGCTGTCCAGCAGCACATCTTACCTAGCAGCACATCTTTCGGGACTTGTGGGAGGAAACCGGAGCACCCAGATGATCCCACGCAGACACGGGGACAACACGCAGACTCCGCACACTCAGTGACCCAAGCCGGGAATGAAACCTGGGAGCCTGGTGCTGTGAAGCAACAGTGCTAATATCTGAGCTACCGTGCTGCCGTAGGTACCACCCTACCCAGAGCCCAATGGCCCAGGGGTCTCTAATGTCCTGGGAGGCAGCCTCAGTGCTGTTACACCTGGTCCATGTTTGTGGCAGCCAGTGCTAAACGGCACCATAGCGCGGCCATTTGTTCCCAGGCCCCGAGTGAATCTGGAATAGAGATATTTAAATAAGCCTAATGGCTCACCTAAATATGTTAATCTGGATCTCATCCAGCGAAGGCGCAATCCAGATTGTGAAATCTCACGAGACATTTTGACCATTGTGCATCTCACACGAGGCCTCTCATGAGATTCAACAGCCTTGTTGTGTCACCAAGTTGGGCGTGACGTGGCCATTAAATCTGCCCTGGTTTTCTCACCAAATATTGAGCCGCTTGAAGGGGCAGGACCTCATAGGACCGGCAGCTGGTTCCACAGAAATTGGGGTGCCATCTTTAAAGAGCACTCTGATCAATTTGGCAGTGCCAACCTGGCAGTGCCAACCTGTTCCATATCAGGTTAAAGTCCAACAGGTTTGTTTTGAATCACTAGTTTTTGGAGCACAGCTGCACTCCGAAAGCTAGTGATTCAAAACAAACTTGTTGGACTTTCACCTGGTGCTGTAAGACTTCTTATGATGCCCACCCCAGTCCAATGCCAGCATCGCCACAACTTGTTCCATGACAGTGACAGGGCACTGTCCAGGCATGTCCCTTTCCATCCCACCCCGGCAACCCCTCACCCCACCGCCCCCACTCCTGGGCGCTATGCTTACCTTTGCACCCTCAGAGGGATCCCCTTGACTTCTTCTCGTCTGGTCAATATTTATGGGGGGGATCATGCGGTGGGGGCCTCACTAATAATATTTAAATTGATGGAAATATATTTCACATTATCATGCAACCTGTGCTCCTCATCAACAGAATCATCACAGATCCTATCACAGTGAAAAGTGGAGTCAGACATGGCGCTGCTAATACATCCTCTATCTCCATCTTTCTGATTGCAATATGTCCCCCCCCCATTAGCCCCTCCGCTCCTCCATAACATTTACCACAGGAATAGAGATCACTTATAGAACTGATAGGAAACTGACCTACGTCTCTGCCAGCAGGTGATCATGATGAGAAAGAGCACCAAGTAGGGGAAATGGTTGGCCCCTGTGGGTCCCTCCATGCAGGGAGCAATGTCTTTAGCAGGTTGGCAGGGCAGGAGAATGGGAATGGTGCCAGTGGCCATGAGGAGTGAGAAAAGGCTATGGAAGCAGCAGAGAGTTGAAGTTCAGGACGTGTGAGTTGCAGCATGGTCAGAGCCATGCCTCAAACAGGGCAGCTCCATGTTATTGATGAGGGCTGATGAACCTGGAAATGGCAGTGGAGTGGGCAAACAGCTGCCAGAGACCTGATTGGGCCACCTGGTCAGTATCCCTGAGTCTGAAAAAACAGAAGGAGAGGACAATTCCCTTAGTGTTTGGGAGACACCAGCCCAAATGTCCATTGTAAATGATCCATTCCTCTAAGCTTTTCGACTAATGTTTATAATGATTTGATGACTGTGGCATTAAGGATTCTGCTTTCTAAGCTTGATGCTGCCCATGTACTTGAATCTCATCTTACACCACCTTCAATCCGAATCAAAATCCCTTCACCTTCAGTTATCGAGCTTCAGTATGTAAATGATGCTTGTGTTTGTGTCAATCAGAAACTGAGCTCCAGGTCATTGTTGGCTCCTTTTCTGAAGCATTATATACCTGGAGAACTGAGGTCTTCTTTCAGGGTCTCAAATCTGAGTCGAAGGTTATGGCTTACCAGACAACAATGATCCCTTTGCTTCTCCAGGCTTTGGCGATTTGAACAACCAAAAGTAGGCATCTCAAAGCACCAAAGAGATACCACCAGCTGGGCCTTTGCAAGATCTTCCAAATCCAGTTAGGAAGATGAAAATGATAGCCCAACAGCAGCATTCTCTGCCACACCAACAAGCCCAGGATTGAGGTGCTGATCACTCCAGTTCCGTCCAGCAGGACAAAGTGTTTTGTATGCCTGGTATCAGATTCCCAGAGCAACTGTACCACTAGAAACTCAGTTAAGGTAGACTCCCATGAGGATAAAGACACTGTTTTATTGGCCCTCAAAGCTTCCCTGAAGGGGTCAAACATGCCTGTCAAATCATGGGAGTCCCTGGCTTGTCACCAATCAAAATGGAGAGTGTTCTTTTGGGAAGGCAGAAAGCACATCAAAAGACTTCAGGAACATGCGGAACTAAAGTTGACGCATTGGAGAGCGTGCACAAACTTCCCAATAATTCATCCACCAACCCTTCTAATATTATCTGCCCTACTTGTAGCAGAGTCTGCACATCCAACATTGGACATATCAGCCACCTATGAACCCTTCAAACCTGATTGGAAGCAATGTTTCTTGGATATGAATCTAAAGTGCTATAATCTGCAAGGTTGCGGACAAGGTGCTGGAAAGTGGGATTAAAATAAGCAGCTAGTTTATTTTTTGGCCAGTGCAGACACGATAGGATGAATGGCCTCTTTCTGCACCATAACTTTTCCACAGTTCTATGGTTCTATGATCTCAAGTGAAGAGAGTATGGCTAATCTGACCACCTTCCTTTCCATTCTATTCTTTTTGTTCTCTTTCACAGGGTGTCGCTGGCTAGGTCAGCATTTATTGCCCATTTCTAATTGCCCTTGGGAAGGTGACCTTCTCCATTGCAGTCCATGTGGTGTAGGTACACTCACATTGCAGTTAGGAATGGAGCTCCATGATTTTAACCCAGCAACAGTGAGGTAATGGCGATATAACTCCAAGTCGAGATGGTGGTGTGGCTTGAAGTGGAACTGGTGGTGGCAGCACCTGTTGTCCTTGTTCTCCTATGTAGGTGTGGCGGGTTTGGAATGTACTTTTTGAATAGAATAGAATAGAATCCCGAGAGTGCAGAAGGAGGCCATTCAGCCCATCGAGTTTGTACTCTCTTGAAAAGAGTACCCTTTTTAGAACACCTCCACCCTATCCCTGTAACCCCACCTCACGTTTTGGAAACTAAGGGGCAGTTTTAACATGGCCATTGCACCTAACCTGCACTTCTTTGGACTGTGGGAGGAAACCAGAACACCTTGGAGAAACCCATGCAGACAGGGGGAGGAAGTGCAAACTTCACACAGACAGTCACCTGAGGCCTGAATTGATCCGGGTCACTGGAGTTGTGAGGCAGCAGTGCTAACCACTGTGCCACTGTGATGCTCAGGACTCTCGGTGAGTTCCTGAAATGCATCTTGCAGATGACACACATGACTGTTATTATGCATCACTGGTGGAGTGAGTGAATTTTGAAGGTGGTGGATAAGGTGCAAATCAATCAAGCTGCCTTATCCTGGATGGTGTTGAACTACTTCAGTATTGCTGGAACTGCACTCACCCAGGCAAGTGGGGAGAATTCCATAATATTCCTGACTTATAGATGGTGAACTGGCTTTGGGGAGTTACTTGCTGCAGAATTCCCAGCCTCTTACCATAATATTTATATGGATGGTCCAGTTCAGTTTCTAGACAATGGTAAACCCAGGATATTGATAGTGGACGATACTGGACATCACAGAATTTACAGTGCAGAAGGAGGTCATTTGGCCCATTGAGTCTGCAATGTTAACTGGGTTATGGGGATAGGGTGGGGTTATGGGCTTGGGCACCCTACCCAAGCCCACAACCTCGCTCTATCCCCATAACCCAGTAACCCCACCCAACACTAAGGGTAATTTAGCATGGTCGATCCACCTAACCTGCACATCTTTGGACTGTGGGAGGAAACCGGAGCACCCGGAGGAAACCCACGCACACACGGGGAGAACATGCAGACTCCGCACACACAGCGACCAAAGCCGGGAATTGAACCTGGGACCCTGGAGCTGTGAAGCAATTGTGCTAGCCACAATGCTACCGTGCTGCCCCGTGCTGATACTGTGATGGTAATGCCATTAAATGCCAAGAAGAGATGGTTGTATTCTCTCACGTTGAACATAGTCATTGTTCGGCACTTGGTTGGTACGAATATTACTTGCCACTTATCAGCCGAAGCATGATTGTGGTGTAGGTCTTGCTGCATTTGGACAAACGCTGCTTCTGTGTCTGAGGAATCATGACCGGTGCTGAACAGTGTGCAGTCACCAACGAACATCTTCATTTCTGAACTTATGATGGAGGGAAGGTTATTGATGAAGCAGCTGAAGATGTTTGGGTCTGGGTCACTACTCTGAGCAGTTCAATAGACAATTGCCTTCTCATGCTTTATGATGCAATAAATGATCTCTGTCCCTCTTCATATTTCCCTCCATTCATTCCTGAACCGGTTAGAGTTATTACAGAACTAGCACAGAAGGAGACCATTTGTGCCTGCCCTGACACTTCACAGGAACACTTTTTTCAGTATCATTCCCCCCACCTTCTCCTCATAGCCCTGCACATTCTTTCTTTTCAGATAACAATCCAATTCTCTCTTGAACACCTCAATTGAACCTTCCTCTATTACACTTCAAGGTAGTGCATCCTAACCAGCCGCTGCGCAAAAAAGGTTTTCCCTCAAGTCACTATCTTTTCTTTTGCTAATTCCCTTCAATCAGTGCCCTCTGGTTTTTGATCCTTCCACCTATAGCCCTTGTCAACCGTGTCCTTATTATGAGAAATCAAATTGCCCACAATATTATAGCCTATAAATTTTACTTTTCACGAATTATGTACAGCTTTGGGAACCTTTCTTCAGGAAGAACATCAAGGCTACTGTACAGCTGCAGCAGAGATTAACTGGGAAGTTGGCAGGAATTAGAGACTGAAATTGAATGACCAACTCTTGTTCCTATTTCCTTAATAGAAGAAAGAAGTTTAAGAAATGATCTGATCATGCTTATGAAAGAAATCAATATGATAATGGGGGGAAGGCTATCTGTTCTGAGCCAGGAGCCAGAGGAGACACATTAAAACAACAAAGAGAAAGTCAAACTGCTCTACCGGTAATGTTGGAAGCAGAACATGTATAAAAATGTGAATGTCGCTGCAGTCCCAGAGAGCCATAGGCTGCTCTCCCCTTTGACAGCTGACTGGTGGCGATTTAACTTGAAGGTCATAAGTAATTGATTGAACCATCAATTCACTAGACACGTGCTTTAAGATATGAACAGTGGTTTTAATCTACTTACTACAGAGCCAGCCTGTTATCCGTTGAACTCTCGATGAACTGCAGGCTGGCTCTGGACAAGGGTATTTATACAGTAGGGTGACTGTGCCGAGTTGCGGGCCGCGTGACGAGCGCCCGGGGAGGTCGTACTCTTCCGATGAGTTCTCCGAGCATGGAGATGCAGGTCGGGCCCGTGGATCGCACGTGGCGGGCGGCGAAGAAGATGGCGTCCAAGATCGCGGCCCCCATGATTCGCACGTGGCCGGCTGCGTGGTGGAGGTTTGCCAAGATGGCGGCCCCCATGGATTGCACGTGGCGGGAGGGGGCGGGTTTGGGGCATAGGCCGCAGCGTTTCGGGCCCCGCGGGCCTGCGGAGCGGTTACTTCGTGCCGCTGGCGAGTTGGAAGCTGGGGCCCTTTTTGCGAGGCACACTCTCGCGTAGTGGCCTTTCCGCCCGCAGCTGCTGCAGGTCACGTTGCGGGCCGGGCAGTGCTGCCGCGGGTGCTGATTCTGGCCACAGAAATGGCAGGCTGGAGCAGCATAGTGGCTGGCTGGAGCAGCATAGTGGCTGGCTGGGGCAGCATGGTGGCTGGGCGGCCGCGTGGCACAGGCCTTGGGGAGTCGCTGGTCGGGGGCCCATGATTGGGTTGCGGAGTCCGCGGGGAACGAGGTGAGGCTGCGGAAGGAGACCTCCATCGTGGTAGCAGCTTCTGCAGTTGTTTCTAAGTCTTGGGCCTCCTTTTCCAGCAGTCGTTGGCGCACAGAATTAGACCTGAGGCCCGCCACAAAAACATTGCATACAGCAAGTTCTCTATGTTCAGCCACGGTAACCGCTTGATAGTTACAGTCATTTGATAGATTATTGAGCTCTCTTAAAAATTCGGCGAGTGATTCTGTAGGCTGCTGGCGGCGAGTCATGAACACATGGCGTGCGTAAACTTCGTTAATGGGCCTTACATACATCTTATCGAGTATCGCTAGCGCTGCAGTATATGAACCGGCCGAGTTTAGTTGCGTAGAGATTCTGTGGCTGACCCTCGCGTGCAGTAGACTTAACTTCTGTTCCTCTGTTGTTTAGGCTGTGCTCGCTTCTGCCAGGTAGGCCTTAAAGCACCGCAGCCAGTGGGAGAAGATTTCTTTTGCCTCTGCATCCTGTGGGTTGAGTTCCAGGCGTCCAGGCTTGAGGGCTGATTCCATGATCGATCCTGACTGTTCTTAAGTAGATTAAATTGATGGAACCATCAATTCACTAGACACGTGCTTTAAGATATGAACAATCTACTTACTACAGAGTCAGTCTGTTACCCGTTGAACTCTCGATGAACTGCAGGCTAGCTCTGGACAAGGGTATTTATACAGTAGTCCAGGGGGAGGAGTCGTGGGCGGAGCCAAGGGTGGAGCCCTGTACAAACTCCTAAGCATTCCCAGAGCTACGCCCCCTAGTGGTCGGATAACGCTACTGAGCTTACAATGGTATTGGTAAATACAGTGTGAATTACTAAGTTACATTCACCACAGGAACCTCAGCTTGTACGGAAATTGAACGCATGCTGTTGGCATCACTTTGTATCAAAAAAACTTGTCCAGCCAATTGAGCTAGCCGATACAACATTGGTTAAAAAGAAGGTTGATGACGATTTTGTTAATGGGAAATGTATAAAAGTGCAGAAAAGGGGCATCTTTTTGTAAGTCAGTGGATAGCGATATCAGAGAGGACATGGGCATGATAACCTGACTGACTTCCTTTGGGGCTGTAAATCTGATTCTGTTATTCTAAAATGGAGTCTTACATTACCTTTAAATTTGATTGAACCCCCTAAAACCTTATGTTAGAAAACTACAGATTGTGCATGCTTTGCTGCTGTTTTCTCCATTTGGTACTGAGAGCGTATCACCTTTTCTCCATACCGATTAGCAGTGTCCAAGTAGAGAATATGATCCCCTTTACTCACCCGCATCGCAATACAGATGGCTGAACAAGGTTCCATGGGGAACTGGGTCTGATGGTGCAGCTAATGATCCTTTTAATAATATATTTTGTGAAGGTGGCTGGAAGTTCCTTATTATTTATTTAAAATACGCCATTTGTTCCTTTCACAACAGCTTTACTAAAGGCCCTGCATCTTGGTCATAAACTTGTAAAAATTAAGTTGGTCTGTCAAAGGTAAACTGGCTAAACTGAGAATGTCCGTGTAGTTCTTTAGAATGGCACAAAGGCTGAGAGCTGCCATGGTGAGCGCTACCCATGCTGTAGACAATGTTTGCAGAACTGACGACAACAATGATTTTTTTTTTAAATTTAGAGTAGCCAATTATTTTTTTCCAATTAAGGGGCAATTTAGCCTGGCCAATCCACCTACTCCGCACATTTTTGGGTTGTGGGGGCGAAACCCACGCAGACACGGGGAGAATGTGCAAACTCCACATGGACAGTGACCCAGAGCCGGGATCGAACCTGGGACCTCAGCGCCGTGAGGCGGTTGTGCTAACCACTAGGCCACCGTGCTGCCCTACGACAACAATGATGAAGAGCTCCTTCAAAGTTTCATGATAGAAATGTAGCCTCTTGAGATCGAGCTTCTGGGAAGTTTCACAGAAAGTGTACCTGTGTCTGTGCTGGATATACAGCTCTAGGATGCCTGGCTCTTCTCTTATGCTGTCTGTCCCATCAACAATAAAATACTCTCCACATTGAAGGTGTAGAATGTGCGCAGTCTTCTGAGAATCAGGCTGAACATAATTTTCCATTACCTGAAATGTATTTCCAAGATTTAGTCGAAAGGTTTCCACAATCAATCTCACAGACAAGGGCACATTTATTTTCCATGTCTAATTTTCCTCAGAAGGAGGCATTGGGCATTCTCCTTGAATCGCTAAGTCTTTGAGCTGAGTATTTCTGTAATTTTGCTTCTATTTTATGCTGAGGTCCATGTGGGCAGCACAGTGGTTAGCACTGTGGCTTCACAGCTCCAGGGTCCCAGGTTCGATTCCCTGCTCGGTCACTGTCTGTGTGGAGTCTGCATGGTCTCCCCGTGTCTGCGTGGGTTTCCTCCTGGTGCTCCGGTTTCCTCCCACAGTCCAGCGATGTGCAGGTTAGGTGGATTGGCCATGATAAATTGCCCTTAGTGTCCAAAAAGGTTAGGAGGGGCTATTGGGTTATGGGGTAGAGTGGAAGTGGGTCGGTGCAGACTCGATGGGCCAAATGGCCTCCTTCTGCACTGTATGTCCTATGCTCCAGTTTCCTCTCACAAGTCCCGAAAGACGTGCTATTAGGCTAACTGGACATTCTGAATTTTTCCTCAGTGTACCCAAACAGGCGCCGGAATGTGGCGACTTGGGGCTTTTGACATTAGCCACATTGCAGTGCTAATGTAAGCCTACTTGTGACAATGAATATTATTATTGTTAATAAATTATTATTATTATGAAGCTTTTATACTTGGCAGTCCAATGTTTCAGCAATATTTTTGGCACTTTGTTGGTTTATGGTACTTCAGTGTAGCGCCATCAGCACTATAAAGATGCACACATGAAAACAAGAATAAAAATTAGGCAATATATAAGAATGCTGGAAAGAAGGTTTGCATCGACCAGGTGTGACTTGCAGTGCTTGCCCTGCACCATTTCACAGATTGTGGCTGCATGGGGTGTGTTTTACAGGAAGAAGACGTCTGATGGTAGATATCCCAGAGGGCCTGCTGATGACATTGCTGACAATGCAGGCTTGACCCATGAAGAATAAGAAGCAGGTAAACTGGTCTGCCAGACCAGTGAGAGACACCTTCACAGGCCAATAGAGCATCATTATTTGGAAGTCTCAGCTCATCAATTATCTGCCTCCTCGGACAAGACCCTTTATGGCTTAAGAAAAATCTTTTCCACTCAAAGCTGTCCATAATGTCATAATAATAAGCTTCAACATCAGCGTATTAGCTTTACCCCAATGTAAGTCAAAAGAAACAAGCAATGAGCAGTAATCACACCAAACATTCTCGTGATTTATTATAATTTATAATTGCTTGGTTCTGTCACTATACATGTCCTGTGTCACCATACAGGTTTGTCTCTTCCTTCTTCCAGCACCTCTGTTGTTGGAGCTGCACTCATCCAGGCAAGTGGATAGTATTGCATTGCACTCCTGCCTTGTGCCTTGTAGATAGTGGGCAGGCTTTGGAGAGACTGGAGACGAGTTACTTCTGCAGGATTCTGAGCCTCTGAGCCACTCTTGTATTAATGTGGCTGGTCCAATTCAGTTTCTGCTCAATGCTAACCTCCGGGATATTCACTGTGGGGGATTCAATGATAGCAATTTCTTCGAATGTCAATTGGCAATGGTTAAATCTCTTTTGTTGGAGATGGCAATTGCCTGGAACTTGTGTGAGGCGAACGTTACTTGACACTTGTCAGTCTAAACCTGGATATTATATGAGCCTTGCTACATTTAGACATGAACTACTTTATTATCTGAGGAGTTGCGAATGGCGCTGAACATTGTGCATTCATCAGCGAGCATCCCCACTTCTGACCTCATAATGGAGGGAAGGGCATTGATGAAGCAGCTGAAAATGGTTGGAATAGGACACTACTCTGAGGAACTCCTGGCAGTTAATTTGATAGGTCCTCTCCAGGGACATCCAAATTGAAATTCCTTTGTGCTGACCTTCCTGCCGTGGCTGTCGGTGAGGGCTGATGGCCTGACATTGCAACAGGCTTTCTGAGCCTCCAGCATTGAGAAATCTCTTGCATCCTCAATAGGATGGTGAGCATGAAGGCCGTCAACTACGACTGACCACTCACCTTCCCCTCGGAATGTTCTTTCCATGCTGATGATATGGGAGGTCTTTGGATTCCTACATAAATCGAGCATTTCTGCCCCAGTGCATGCTGGAAAATTCAGCATTCGTTACTGAGAAAATTTTATGGAGTAAAATTTCACCAGTGATGGGCATACGTGACAGGAGGAGTAGAAACAGGTGTCAAAGCTGCTTCCACCCAACAGTTCCAAAAAAACGTGATATCACACTGGAGGGCTAATTAAGGCCTGCCCAGCTAGGTGCCTGCCCATTGTTTTGGCCAGCATTTTTGGAGGAGAATGTCAGGCACCAGGTCCACTGGTATCCCTCAGGATTTTGGTAACTTCAATTATACTTCGAATGGAAGAATAGATAGGTCCTGCAGCATGGAAACAAATTTGGAGATCATACTCTGGCTTTTTGGCTGTAACATGATCATGCCTAAAACCTTCACAGACTCATGTATTTGTATACAATAGCTCTTCAATACGGGTTTGTAATTCTATAGGCCCTGCCCAGCATCTGCCCAGCGTCTTTCATGATCCATCTAAACTTTGTGGCAGCAGCGAGAAAGCTGTGGGATGCGGGTGGGGAAAAGAGTTGGCGAGGGGGTTCATCTACGTTCATGAGTGAAGAAATCTAAAAATCATAGGATGGATTCTTTACCGGTAGCGGAGTTCTCGATGCAGTGGAGAATCCAGCGTCAGGCAAAAAATGCGATTGGTGCTCACTGCTCCAGTCCCCCACTGGCGGGGCAATTAGGGTTGCGCACACGCCAGCGGAAGGATGCAAATGGAATATGTAGACACATTTGCATCCTGTTACCGAGCCTGGTACCATATTTTCCAAGTCTATGTGACCCATGATTTTCATTAATGACTTGGATGAGGGAGTTGAAGGATGGGTCAGTAAATTTGCAGTCGATACGAAGATTGGTGGAATTGTGGAAAATGAGGAGGGCTGTTGTCGGCTGCAAAGAGACATAGATAGGGTGCAGAGCTGGGCTGAGAAGCGGCAGATGGAGTTTAACCCTGAAATGTGTGAGGTTGTCCATTTTGGAAGGACAAATATTAATGCAGAATACTGGGTTAACGGTAGGGTTCTTGGCAATGTGGAGGAGCAGAGAAATCTTGGGGTCTATATTCATAAATCTTTGAAAGTTGCCACTTAAGTGGATAGAGCTGTGAAGAAGGCCTATGGTGTGCTAGCGTTCTTTGTAGAGGGATTGAATTTAAGAACCGTGAGGTGATGATGCAGCTGTACAAAACCTTGATAAGGCCACATTTGGAGTACTGTGTGCAGTTCTGGTTGCCTCATTTTAGGAAGGATGTGAAAGTTTTGGAAAAGGTGCAAAGGAGATTTACCAGGATGTTGCCTGGAATGGAAAGTAGGTCTTACGAGGAAAGGTTGAGGGTGCTCGGCCTTTTCTCATTAGAACGGAGAAGGATGAGGGGCGACTTGATAGAGGTTTATAAATGATCAGAGGAATAGATAGAGTAGACAGTCAAAGACATTTTCCCCGGGTGGAACAAACCATTACAAGGGGACATAAATTTAAGGTGAATGGTGGAAGATATAGGGGGAATGTCAGAGGTAGGTTCTTTACTCAGAGAGTAGTGGGGGCATGGAATGCACTGCCTGTGGAAGTAGTTCAGTTGGAAACATTAGGGACCTTCAAGCGGCTATTGGATAGGTACATGGATTACGGTAGAATGATGGGGTGTAGATTAATTTGTTCTTAATCTCGGACAAAAGTTCGGCACAACATCGTGGGCCGAAGGGCCTGTTCTGTGCTGTGTTTTTCTATGTTCTATGTTCCTGTCCTCTGGGCTGGAATTTACATGGGCAAGAATGGTGCAGGTACAAACCTGGCCCTGATGTGGTGGAACTCGCGGTGGGCCATGGGGGACTTCTTTAACGCAGTTGCCTCAAAAGTCCATCAAAGGGCCACCCTCCCCATACATGGAAAAACCTGACCATCCATATCAGATTCTCCCACTGCCTCCTCACCAGAGACCCCCCACATGAGAGGTACCCCCACCACAGATCCTCCATGAGAGAGAACTTCATCAGAAAGCCCCCAATTACAGAGATCCCCCATGAGAGGGATCCCCATCAGAGATCTCTATAAGAGAGACCCCAACCTGGAAGCCCCCACCACCCAAGAGAGATCCCTGTCTTCACGCCCCCTCCCCCCCCCACTCTCATAAGAGAGACCCCTGCCTAGAATCACTCCATAAGAGAGACCCCTGCCTTGAAGTCCCCCCATAAGAGAACCCCCTTCCTGGAAGACCTCCATAGGAGAGACCCCTGCCTGGAAGCTAGAGAGCAATTGAGACAGAGCAGGGGGAAAAAATAACTGTTTTAAAACTCACCTGTGCAATACACCTACTGGCTCAGGCAGAGAAAGCAGCACCTGTCAATTCATGGAAAGAGAAGTCCAGTCATCTGGCATTTAAATCCCTTTGATCTGCAATCTTTTCAATCAAATTTCTGTGAAATTGTTTTAACTAGGCTGTGATTGACAGCTTCCAAACACACAGCTCTTTGCATTGTTTAATTAATCTCCCTTCATGCTTGAGTAGCTTTCAAATACCCAGCTGTGAAACTAATTGCAATGTTTATAAATACCTAGCTATGCTTGACAGCTCCTGGGCCACATCAAAGACAGTGAAGTACTTTCTGCAGAGAAAATGAGGAAGTGAGAGCACTTAAAGCACTTAACTGGTTTATTTTGAGTGGGTGGCCCATGTAGTAATCCACGGGAGGCAGGAGTTCCGTCACCACACCAATATTCATTTACAATAACGATATTACAGGAGCAGCTACAAACAGTGCTGCTAGCAGTCCAGTCAACTTAAGACTGCTCACAAAGCCTACACAGGTGATTATATAGGCCCCCTCAATGAGCTATCATTGAGGGAGCTCATACTCCAATTGGCCAACCAATAAACCCAATTGGAGTTCATTACAGCCCACTGGCAGGATTTGGGACAAAATCCCTCCCATAAATTTGCATGAAAAGAGATTGTGAATCGCTTCTCGTTTTGCACTCCCAGTATGAATGCAAATCAGTTGTGATTCATCTCCGGTGGGATAACATTGGGGTGAATTATCTGCCTCTCCAGCTACATATTCCTCGGTGGCGCGCCACCACTGGCAATGGGATTCTCTTTTCCCACAGCCGTCCAATGGGATTTCTTGCTGCGGCCACGCACTGCTGGGAAACCTTTGGGTGGGGGTAAGTTGCCGGCAGAATAGAGAATCCTGCCAAGAGAATTCACTCCATAGTCTCCCAATTAAGAATTCCAGACCATGAATAAGAATTCCTCCAGTAGCTTTCATGACTTCAGGATGTCTCAGAGTGCATCACTGCTTTTTGAAGTGTGGTCACTGCTACAATGTAGAAAATGTGCTGACAAGCCAATGTGCGCATAGCAAGTTCCCATAGTCAGCAATGTTGGATCATCTGAGAGGGCAGACGCTGTCTCAAATGAACATATCACATGAACACTGGCAACACAGACAGTGCAGCACTCTCTCAGGTCTGTGCTGGGACTGGAAGCCCATGTGCTCAATTCTCGAGTGGGTCTTGAGCCTATATCCTACTGAACTCTGAGATATATAGGGCGCAAAATCTGTTTTTGGTCTGATGACCGATTCACTGGACCATCGGCATTCTTTCCGCTGCTGGGCGGCCATGGAGAATCCCGGCACAAGGTTCTGTCAAATTTGTCTGAGATTTTCCAGCTTTCTTTTGAAACTTCCCAATTGACACATAACATTTCAATTCAAGACATCATGTTCATGCATCACAAATTGTCCACAAGCATTAGTTTCTTCTGCATCAATGACCCGTATACTATGACTACACATTGGCACAAGGAGGAATATGAGACAAGAATGTTCACCCTCAATAGAATAAATCCCATTGCAGACTGTTCTGTGTTGAGCTGCAGGTGTATTATCACCTATAGGGAATACTCCAAATCCTTGAGGATACGAATGACAGAGATCTGAATAACATTTTCCTTTAATACCCTGGGGGTCACCAAAAGTTCCCAGCAAAGGAAAATATCAACATTTACCTACCCACCCATTCCGTTTCCGTTGTGTCATAATATACATCCAGGTATATGATGGAGTGCAGACAGGCAGTGATTGACACACAGGATGACCAGTGAACACACAGAACACAGCAGCCAATCACCAGACAGGACACGGCCACTATAAGGCCAGAGGGCATTAGTTTTCCCGCTCTCTCGGGATCCAGCCTCTGAGACAGTCAGAGCTCGTGAGCAGCAACTAGAACAAACACCATGTGGCAGTAAGATAGTCTGGTCAGGTTAGCCTGAGGTCTCTAGTTCAGTCAGCATAGTGTCAACCCACAGTTAAAGCATGTATTATAGTTAAGGGTTCAATAAAATCGAATTGCATTTCTTCAAGCGTTGGAAGCCTGTCTCTCTCACCACTGCAGTAAACGCAGTCCTCGTAGACTCAGCTTAACCAACACATCATGGTACCAGTGAGTTATGCTCAAGTTTGACGGACCTACCTTGAGATAATCTGCCTTTGACCAGCGATCAGCCATCCGGTTAGATGGACAGCGTCCACCCTCCCCCGCAGCTCCACGTCGCCGGCAACCTCGGTGCAAACTGGAAAGTTTTCAAGCAGAAGTTCCAGCTATATGTTGAAGCCACCGACCTCGAAGCCGCATCGGATGCCAGGAAGATCGCTCTCTTCCTTTCTATAAGCCGGGAACCACGCTATCCACATCTTCAACTTCCTCACTTTTGCTGAAGGCGAGGACAAGACGAGGTTTAAAACAGTCCTGCTGAAGTTCGACAGCCACTGTGACATCGAAGTCAATGAGAGCTTTGAATGCTATGTGTTCCAGCAGAGGCTTCAGGGTAAGTATGAACCTTTTCAGTCCTTTTTAACCCATCTCCGCATTCTCGTGCAGTCCTGCAACTGTGGCTTCCACTTCCGATTCCATGATCCGGGATCAGATCGTTTTCGGGGTACACTCCGATCCCCTTCGCCAGCAGCTCCTTAAAGTTAAGCAGCTCACCCTTACCATCGCCATCGAGACCTGCATCCTCCACAAGCCCGCTAACAACCGATACTCCCATATCAAGGCAGCAGAAATGGTGCGGCAAGGCCCCCACGATGCGGAACGGGTGCAGGCCTTCAAACAAATGCAGGGCCTGAGTCTGGATGAGGGCGGCCATTTTGCGTGCTTTTCCTGGGTTCCTGCGCATGCGTGCCACGACCAAGGGGACGGCGAGGCCGGCGACTGAACCGTGCAAGTGTGCAAGTCGTTCCACCGCACTGCGCATGCGCAGTGGCGCATGGAACGTCCTGACGGCAGCGCCATGACGTGCTCCAACTGTGGCTCCGCCCATTTAAAGCAACAATGTCCCGCAAAATCTCAACACTGTCTCCAGTGTGGCAAGCTTGGCCACTATGGAGCCCATTGCAGATCTACTCCACTGCCCAAAACACAGCGATCCCAGCCACAGCGCAGGAGCGTCCGGTCAGTTCAGCAACCCATCACGGACTCCGACCCCGACATTCTTCCAGATCCCGACACTGAGGGCCTGACATCCCCATTCTGGGTGGGCATCATCACCAAGCATACGCTGCCTTTATCAACGATGGTGAAACAACTCCCAATAATGAGCATTGATCCAGACGACAAGTGGTGTGCCACTCTTACGGTCAACAAGGCTCGCATACGCTTCAAGCTGGACACCGGCGCTTCAGCAAACCTCATTTCAAAGTCTGACCTTGCCACCATCCGCATCAAGCCGACATTCTTGCACTGGCCTGCCAGCTCCTCGACTACAATGGCAATGGCATTGCTGCCAGTGGCTCATGCCAGCTTGCGGTGTCCCATCATTCGACAAAAGCAACGCTGCGTTTTGAAATTGTAGGAATCAACAGAGCTTCCCTGCTCGGTGCTCAGGCCTGCAAACTCCTGAACCTTGTGCAGCGGGTTCACATCATGTCGTCCGCAGAGGCTACGGCCTCGCCAGAGGTTAACTTCCAAGCCCAACTCGATGACATCATAGCACAATACCATAGCGTGTTGGAACGTATGGGCACACTCCCTTACCAATACAAAATCCTGTTGACCCAAATGCCACCCCTGTGGTCCACGCACCATGTCGGGTGCCGGCACCCCTTAAGGACCGCCTCAAGCAGCAGCTGCAAGACCTCCAGGACCAGGGCGTTATTTCTAAGGTCACGGAACCCACGACTGGGTTAGCTCCATGGTTTGTGTCAAAAAGTCAGGGGAACTTCGAATCTGTATCAACCCCAGAGATTTGAACCGTAACATCATGAGGGAACACTACCCAATACCTAAATGAGAAGAGCTAACCAGCGAGATGGCTGATGCCAAGTTCTTCACGAAGCTGGATGCCTCCAAGGGGTTTTGGCAAATACAGCTGGACGCGTCCAGTTGAAAGCTGTGCACATTTAACTCCCCGTTCGGTCGTTACTGTTACAACCGAATGCCCTTTGGCATCATCTCCGCCTCAGAGGTGTTCCACCGCATAATGGAACAAATGATGGAGGGCATCGAGGGGGTGCGAGTGTATGTCGACGATATCATTATCTGGTCCACAACTCCTCAGGAGCATATCGATCGCCTCAAGCAAGTGTTCCAGAGGATCCACGAGCATGGCCTCCGACTCAACAGAGCCAAATGCTCGTTTGGTCAACTAGAATTCGTCGCCCGCCACAGAGACTGAATGTATAGACTGAATGTTGCATTACCTTGTTATCTCATCGTTTATACATCTGTTCATATTTTTTTTCTCATGTGTTATCTGCCGTCTATCTGCACTAGACACCTTCCCATGTAAATACGTTAGCATGTTTTGTATATAGTCAGGCTCCTGTACACACACACTCACTATTTATTGACCTGAACACATTTTTAAAAAAACAAGGGGGGGGGAGATGTCATAATATACATCCAGGTATATGATGGTGTGCAGACAGGCAGTGATTGACACACAGGATGACCAGTGAACACACAGAACACAGCAGCCAATCACCAGACAGGACACAACCACTATAGAGCCAGAGGGCACTAGTTTTCCCGTTCTCTCGGGATGCAGCCTCTGAGACAGTCAGAGCTTGTGAGCAGCAACTAGAACAAACACCATGTGGTAATAAGATAGTCTGGTCAGGTTAGCCTGAGGTCTCTAGTTCAGTCAGCATAGTGTCAACCCACAGTTAAAGTATGTATGATAGTTAAGTGTTCAATAAAATCGAGTTGCATTTCTTCACGTGTTGGAAGCCTGTCTCTCTCACCACTGCAGTAAACGCAGTCCTCGTTGACCCAGCTTACCCTACACATCACGTTGGATGTGAACACATGGTTTCTTCCCTATGACTGCAATATTAAGATCAATTCTAGTGGCTTCACTACTCCTGCAAGTAAAGTCAGGAATTTTTCATTTAAAGAGACTGTCTCACATTGTCACCAAACTTCTTTGCCAAAGGTAATTCTCAAAATCACTTTGTCTGTACACTGTGAGTTTTTAAATTGGTTCAGTTGCACTACTCAATATCATTGCTAAGTGTATAATCTGACTTGCCCTCCAAAAGATCAACATTAAAGATTTTAAAGTGTATTCAGTGAAGTCCTCTGAGTCCTCGAAAACAAGAAATCAATGAGCAATATTATTAACTAGAAGGCCGTCATAAAGGAAGCACCAAATTTAACAGCGTGATAAAACAGAACAGGCAGGATATTTATTGTGCTTCATACGTATACATTTCATTACATGTGCAGTAATTATCATTTGGTTGCAATTCTCTCCCAGAATTCCAAAGTGTGGTCTCCAGTGGGAAACGCGCCGTGATTCCTGCTGGGAGAGTTGGCGCGATCCAGATCACAAACCACCCACATTTGGACATGTCTTTGGAGGTTGGGGTGATTTGTGCTGTGAATGAGATATGCAGTACCTAAAGATGACGGAAAGCCTGGCTCCTCAGAGATCAGGGTGCTATTTTTAAAGTGGACCCCAATCTTAAGACAATCCTACAGAATAACCCCCTCCCCAATCGCTGGCAACAATGCCCACCCCCCATTGCTGGAATCAGGCCTCCCAAACCCAAGTAAGCAACACCCTGCTTTGGGGTTGGCAAAGGCCCCCCATTATACCCTCCCCTCTGGCCCCTCCCTTCAGGCCCCTCTTCAGCTCCCGCATCCCCTTTCAGGTCCCCCCTGAGTACCTTGATTCAGCCCTCCCCCCTTGGCAGTGCCAACCTAGCACTGCCCCAGCCACATGGCATTACCAACCAGTTTAGCACTGTTAGGGTGCCAGGCTGAAGTTCCAGAGCACTGTCTAACCATGTCCCTGACCGCCCAAGTCTACAAAGACCTCTGAGCCAACTGGCATGGTCCTCATTGAGGAAACCTTGCACTTTAATGTCTGAATGGTGCCAGCTGCTTCTAGGGTGGAGAAGTACCTCATGTGTAGACATGCTGTTCAGGCATTGGAGGTTGAAAAAGATCCAGTCTAAAACAATTGTTGTCAGGCAGAGCACCTGCTCTTCTAGTGAGCACTTTGGATTTTAAACAAACCTATTATGAAAAAACTGCATTCAGACTGAGCCACTGCGGCCGCGGGTCTGAGCTCCCGCTGGGTGGTACCAGATGTAAACTACGCTGGCGGGAGTTTGGCCGGTCGACCGCGGAGAATTGGTGCACGGGCCTGTTCCAATGGCCCTCGAACTGCGCCACGTTGAACGCTCACTGGCAGATCCGCGGAGAATACCGGAAGCGCCGTCGCGCTGGATTTTCGGCGTGAACAGCTATTCTCCGTCCCCGCGCCGGGTGCGATTCCAGCGCCGAGGGTCAGAGAATCCCGCCCCATATTTGCACATTCTAGAAAGCACTTCAGCATAGAAAAAAATCACTATCGAAGAAATGTGGTCAGCCATGACACCTGCTCGAAAGAGGAAGCACTTTAGAGTTAATGGACCTTGAAGTGCACTAAAAACAATCAAAGCCAAGCCGACCATTGATATAGCCTTCATCTGTCAATCAAGAGGCTTGTGAAAATCAATGTAAACAATCAAATACAAAGGGATAAAGCATGCATGCTTTAACAGTAGAATCACAGAGCCCATTGAAACTTCAAGGGGAGTGAGATGGAATATAAACAAATAAGTAGAAAGGGATAAAAGAAGGCATACTGCAACAGTGAAACCACAGAGCTCATTAAAACTTCAAGGGGAATGAAATGTTTCTCCAAGAGACAAGCTGCAGAATGGTTCTGTTCTGTGAGAGGATTGTATACAGATAGGCTGCAGCTGTGCTTTGCCCTGTTATGGGGTGCTCAACATAAAATAAAGCAGGTTTCCAGGCTTCACAAACCCAAAGTAACCTCCATCCAGCCCCATCACTTCCTTTTTGGGCGAGATCCTGATCACACCAGATGGGCGTGGGAGCTTTGGAAACCAGTAGAGCCCGGTGCAAATCCAACTTCGGGACTCTCTGGGAATTCTCCCAACAGAGCAGGATTTGTGCCTGGTGCAACACGGTCAGAGAATCGTCCTCTTTATTGTAGATTTCAATAATCTGAAACAGTAAATAAAAAAGGATTTCTGCCAGCTGTACAGAGAAGTATTCTAAAAATCCTGGTGCCTGTATATCTGTTCAGTTATCTGTCCACTCATCCACATATCCATCAGCTTAACATCTGACTGTGCCACACGCAGGGCAAAGTTAAGGGAATTTTATATTTTCCTCCAAGACAGGCATGGATCTGACGATTCACAAAAAAAGAGGTGGCTCCATTTAATGCTCTGTTCATGTTTGGATCTCTGCCATTAAGATTGCTGGTCCTGAGGGTGCTGAAATGCCACCTGGAATTAGGCCGAAGGTTTGACTGTTACCTGGGATCTAATGATGTCCAATAAGGTCCCAATGGACTTTCATTGGAACATTAGCAGAAATGTTGCTCCAGCTTCCTCACAAGACTATTGGTCAGTAAGTGGTGGGAAGGTATGACCGTTCAGATAGGTGAATAACGTTATAGCATTGGTTTGAGAGGAAGGGATTGTGAGCCTTTGTCGGAGGGCTGAGAAATTGATAGAGAACAAAATGATATCTGGGTTTAAGCGCTTGAACGACCCTAATTTACATATTTACATGTGTCTCCCAACTAGGGTTGCCAACTTGCTCTTGCCATTGGTTGGCCAAAACATCCATCCTTGTGATATACGTTTTACGCCAACTGGAAAGTTAAAATACTCATTACCCAATTGGATGATGCATGACTGTCAGCCAAACAGACTTTTTTTCCTCCCATTTTCAATATTTTTTATATCTGGCCAAGAGACATTTTCAAAGGCGATGACAAAAAAAACAACCTTTTCTCCATGATTGCACACAGCCGTGCCCTGGAGATTGATCTTCCATTCCTGGACATTCTATACCAGTCCTGGAGGCTTGGCATCCCAACTCACACCGAATTTGGAGGGATCACTGGCTGCCTGTGTCGAGGTTTGATCAAAAATCATTTTGTGTGGGTCTCGGGCAGCAAGTGGTGAAAAACTGAATTGTCTCCCGACTGTCTTGCCCATCGATAAACACAAGACTAGTGAGAGAACAATGGTCATCCCACTCCTGCTCCCCCCCCCCCCCCCCCCCCTCGTACCGGCCTCCCCGAACAGGCGCCGGAATGTGTACTTTTCACAGTAACGTCATTGAAGCCTCGTGACAATAAGTGATTATTATTAATATTATTATTAATTCCCCCATCGCCCCCTCCCATACATTTGCCGCCTCTCTTCATAATTATATGACCCTGAGCGGTCTTGACAGGAAGAAGATGTTTGCTCTTGTGGGAAAATCTAGAACTGGGGGTCACTGTTCAAAAATAAGGGGTCGCTCATTTAAGACAGAGATGAGAAGATGTTTTCTCTCACGATAGTGAGCCTTTCGAACTTTCTTCCTCAAAAAGCAGTGGAAGCGGAAACTTTGACTCTTTTCAAGGCAGTGGTGGCTGGATTTTTGATCAAAGAAGGGTGATGAAGAGTTAATGGGGGTCGGCAGGAATGTTGGGTCGAGGGGATCAGTGATCTTACTGAATGGCAGAGGAGGCTCAAAGGGCCGGGTGGCCTCCTACTAATTCACACATTCATACGTACCAAATATTCTGATGATGGCAACGATGTTAAGCAAACCTGAACCGTTCACACATGGCTGAAACCGGCCAGATCCACCTGTCCATCTGTGATTTCGTACACACATTTCTTTCTTGTAAATAATTTCAGTATACTTTCTGAGCAAATAATTTTACTTGACAGCAAAATGGGGCAGAAGCAATTTACGCTGATTTACAACTCAGTCCGAGTACCCCAATTTTGTTGGTACTTTATGGCCCTTACCATAATCAACAAATCAATCCCACTGCTTTTGTACAGCAGAATGAAAGATAGTGGCAATTATGTAGCTTCCTGCACTCAGAGTAGGTGAGACTGGGAATTAGAAGGTGCAGCTGGTGCCAGCAGTAGCTGAGGCAGGTAGAATTGTGACATTTTTGTGCCTGACGAGTGTGGTCAAATTTAGTAACGCTTTCTGAAGATGACAGGGATATTTTGCAGTGTTTTTGTTTACTCTGAAATTCTTGCCTGCACAAACCTAAACTGGCTTCTGACTGTTTCAGAGACTGTGAGATCACTGAAATTTCCTTCTCAACCGCCAACACAACTCCCTACCGTTCCCCTATCGCACCCCCACCCACTGCCACCGCATTTTCTGTGTTACGTACTAATGCTGTTCATTCTTGTTTGACATTATTCGAAAATATATTAAAAATATGGGCCGGGACTCTCCAGGAATCGGCGGGGCGGGCAGAAACGCTGCAGTGGAGTGGCGAGAACCATCCCATCGGGAATCATCCGCACCTTCAGGGGCTAGGCCAGCGCCGGAGTGGTTTGCGCCCCGCTGACCGGCGTGGAAGGCCTTTTGCGCCGCACCAGCCGGGGCCGAAGGGACTCCGCTGGCCGGCGCGGGTCTGTGCATGTGCGGGAGCGTCAGCGTCTGCTGACATCATCCCCGTGCATAAGCAGGGGGGTTTCACCTTCGTGCTGGCCATCGTGGAGACTTACACAGCCGGCGCAGAGGAATGGAGTGCCCCAAGGCACAGGCCTGCCCGCGGATCGGTGGGCCCCGATCGCGGGCCAGGCCACTTTGAGGGCATCTCCCGGGGCCAGATCACCCCTCACCCCCACCCCCCCAGGACCCCGGAGCCCGCCCGTGCCTCCAGGTCCCACCGGTAAGGGACCAACTCCAATTTACGCCGGCGGGACCTGCATAGAACGGGCAGGACTTCGCCCCGGCTGGAGATGCCCAGCCCTCTGGCGCCGGAGAATTTGGCGGGATTCATGCCACCCCACCTCCCCCCCCCCCCCCCCCCCCCCCCCCCAAGCGATTTGGTGAACTTGGGCCGGGGGATCGGAGAATCCCACCCATGTTCACCAAATTTAACGAAGGGGTTAAAAATATCTGAACTTCTTGCTAGGTAAGGCTTTGTGAGAGGTTAATCTTAAGAACTTGTGCTGAATAATTCAGAAGGGAAATTTAAACACAAGGTGCGCATAGATTTGAGGTCAGACTTGGCATTAGAGAGCTTAACTAATGGGAAGATTGTAAAATATCAAAACAGCTACAAAGATACTGAACAATAAGCAAGAAACTGTACAGCAAAGTGACAGACAGCAAACACCAAATATGCTCAGCAGTGCATCCCAAAATGTTCTCCTGTCTACATTACCTCCTTGCTGTTGACATATTGGCCAGAATTTCCTTGGAGTGACAATCAGCGTCGGATTGCCAACCTTTCACCTGACTCAGGCTGGGCCAGATTCAGGCAGTGCAGCTATCATGAGGCCCAACGTTGAAGTCTACCAGAGTTAGAGTGAAGGAGCACACACCCTCTTTTTGCTGCACAAGCTGCTGTGAGGCAGATAAACTTAAAGGTTTGATTGAAATTGACAGGCTAGGGAGAAGGAAAATTAGACGTAAAGGCGGAGGGACGTCATGGAGTGTGGGCGGGGGTGTGTGGTAGTCACCACTGATGTATATATTGTATATATAGGATGTATATATAGGTGCTTTATGGTAAGGCCCCTGTACTACAGATACGGGGGTAGATCCCTGCCTGCTGGCTCCGCCCAGTAGACGGAGTATAAATATGTGTGCTCCCCGTACAGCAGCCATTTCGTCAGCTACTGTAGGAGGGCACAGATCTCAGTGTAATAAAGCCTCGATTACATCCTACTATCGTCTTTGCGTAATTGATAGTGCATTAGGGGTCAAATGGACAATGGAGAGGTTGGACATCGGCTGGGGGGATAGTGGGTGTTCCAGGGGGCAGAGTTCGGGTTGTAGGGTTGTTGTAACCCGCAAGTGCCTTGTGGGGTTGGAACTATTAACTGCTCCGTGACGTTTGCAGAGTACAAGCTCCCCAGTTAAGGTGGCAGGAATCTCTAAACAATATATCGTTGTACGGTGTACTAAGCCGGCCGGTTAGGCACTGGCAAGCAGACCTAATTGGGATCTACCATGTGAATTTGATACTTACTGTAAATAAGCTAAATCTCTTTGAACTACTCGACGTGGACTCTTTTGTGGCCTTATAAAAGGAGTCAAGTCCGGGGATGGGGTAGTCTAACTGTGTCAGGAAGTCGGGTGGTGAGGGTTGGAGGAGTGGGGTGCCAGATGGGGTGGGGGTTCAGGTTGAATAGGGTGGAGGGGGTTGGACACGACGAGGTGAGGGTTGGACATTAAGAAGGGTTGGGGGGGGGGGGGGGTTGTTGCATCCAGTCCTTGGGGGGTGGGAAGGTGGAGGTAGACTCGTGATTGGGAGTAGTCAGGTCAGGTTGAGGAGGATAAGTATGGTAGTTGGGTGGTCATCATACGCCCAGGGTGTATTCGGGTCATATCTTCGCATGGTGGCACAGTGGTTAGCACTGTTGCTTCACAGCACCAGAGTCCCAGGATCAATTCCTGGCTTGGGTCACTGTCGATGCGGAGTTTGCACGTTCTCCCCTTGTCTGTGTGGGTTTCCTCAGGGTGTTCCGGTTTCCTCCCACAAGTCCCGAAAGACGTGCTTGTTAGATGAATTGGACAATCTGAATTCTCCCTCAGTGTACCAAAGTATAATCTCAGTGGCGGGGTTCTCTCAAACAGGGGCCGGGCCGGAGAATCCCAGCGACCAGCGCAGAATGTGCTACGCCGCCGGCACCTGATTCTCCTCCATTGGCGCCGGCGTGGTTGGCACGGCGCCTGTCGCGGGCTGCTCTACGCATCCGGCCAGCTGATTCTCAGGCCGGGATGGGCCAAGCGGCCGTCATGGAAACGCCGAGTCCCACTGGCGCCGTCCACACCTGCTCTCAGCTGGCAAGGAACTCAGCATTGAAGGGTCAAGTGGCAGCCTGTGGGGGGGGAGCGGAAGTCCGACACCGGGGGTGGCCTCCGATGTGGCCTGGCCTGTGATCGGCACCCACCGATTGGCGCGCCGGCTTCGCTGTCTCCTGGCCCTCTCTCCTCCACGCGGGCTCCTGTACTCCTGTGCCATGTTGGGCGGGGCCGTTGCGGACAAGGGAGACACCACGCATGCGCTGAAATCGCGCCCGTGGGACTGCGAACGCGTGGGTTCGCGCCGGACCCACTGCGCATGCGCGCATCCCCCGGTGCCCATTCCACGGCCGGATCAGCAGCTGGAGCACCGTGAACTGCTCCAGCGCCCTGCTGGCCCCCTGTAGGGTCCAGAATTGCTGATCCTGGGGCCGTGTTGATGCCGTCCTGGGGCCATGCTGGCCGGCGTCGCACAGACCCAGTGGGAGATGAAGCAGTCCCAGACAGGAATGGCCCATTCCCTGAGCTCCATGGCCGCTAACGTACAGACCCTGGTTGATACCAGAGCAGTCCTCCAGGACTGACATAGCCAGGTGTCGGGGTGCTTCAAGGGATGGCTCCACTCGCAACCCCGTCCCATGGAGAATGCCATCGGGCACACCAAGGGAGGAGGAGGTGCTGAAGACTGTGCCGGCAGCGGGCAGAACAGGGTGGCAGCACAGCAGCCAGGGCGCCTGAGAAGCAGCCTGGTCCACCCTAGGAAACAAGTGGCAACAGGCACCCTAGTCGCAGGGCAGGAGTCTCAGCAGTCCACCTCCACACTTGCTGTACTGTCTGTGGAACCTCCGAGACGTAATGATAGGGCTCGTAAGGCCAGAAACTTAGACACCTAGTAAGTTGGCACAGGTGCAGGGCACAGCTTAGCTATATAGGCTAGGGCACATGTATACGCCATTTGTAATTGAACAAACTGGACCACCGAAGAAACCTGCCTCTGTGCTCTGTCTGATGCGTGCGGTGGTGGGGGGTTGAACTGTGCCACTGTGGGTGAGGGGTAATGGACCGTTGAGTCCCGGTGGGTGTGACGTGCACCCCCCCCCCCCCCCCTCCCCCCCACCGGCCCCCTGCCGGCCCTGGACGTCCATGCTACCCCACCCCCAGCAAAACGACAGGGCCATGTGATGCAGTGTCCAGCCCGAATACAGGGACCGCCCAGGAGGAGGGTGTTACTGTGGCCATGAGTCAGACATTGTCTCAGGATGTGGAGCTCAGAACTCATTGCAAGAGTGGACTGTCATAATCCCCCATGGCGTGGACCAGACCCGCTTTCACTAGCAACCGTGTGAGCCCAGCTCGTTGTGCTGCAGGTGGATGTGCAATGGAGGGGTGGTGTACATGCAGGCGATGCGGTGATGTAGGAGCTAAGGGTGGTTGGTGGTGGGGGAGCTGAGTCTCATTGGTGTTGTGTGAGGTGAGGATGGTGGGTGGTGAGGTGGTGCTGTACCGTGGTGCCCATGCTCCTGCTCACTACTGGAGGGCTCCTCCAGAGCGGCCCAGGCACCTGACGCGCATCTTCAGTACCACAAAGCACCTCTCAGCCACACCTCTGGTCGCACATTGGGCCTCATTGTAGCGGGTCTCCGCGTCGGTCTGTGGCTTCCGCATAAGCGTCATTTGACATGACCGCAACGGGTAACACGTGTCGTCCAGCAACCAGTCCTGCAGTCAGGGGAGGGGGTCCTTCCAACATGCCAGAGATGAATGATTGCGCCAGGATAAACGAATCATGTACACTGCCCGGGTACCGTGCGCAGACATGCAGGATATTCATCTGGTGGTCAGAGACCACCTGAACGTTCATGGAGTAGGACCCCTTGCTGCTCATGAACATCAGCCTGTTATACGATGGAGGCCGCTGGGCAACGTGCACTCCAACAATTACCCCCTGCACCATGGGTATCCTGGCGACGGCAGCGAAGCCCGCTGCCCGGGCATCCGGGTGGGCGTGGTCCACAGGCAGGAAACTGAATGTACCGGTCCGCAAGGTCATATAGGGTGTCAGTCACTGCACGGATGCACCGGTGTGCCGATACCTAGGAGATGCCGGACAGGTCCCCACTCAGCGACTGGAACAATCAGGTTGCGTAAAAGATCAGGTCGACCGTTATCTTGACGACCACCAGGAGAGGGTGTGTGTGCCCCCCCCCCCCAGTACTACACAGTGCCAGGTGTGCCATTGTGTGGCAGATATGGGCGATGGTTTCCCGGCTCATCCGGAGTCTCCTCCTGCATGCATGGTCCGGGACTTCTTGGAAGGACATGTGGCGCCGGTACACACAAGGTCTCATCAGGCATCTCCGTGGCACCATCTCCTCCTCCCCCCTCCCCCTCCTCCTCCTCATCGGCATCCTCGTCCTGTGGCTCCCACTTGTCTTGGTCCTCCTCCTCCTCCTCCACCTGTCAGTCGGACGGTCCTCCAGCCTGCGTGGCTGGCACCTGCCCCACTGCCGCACGCTCCTCTGCTGCAGCCTCTGCCTCCTCTCTGTGACATCCCTGCTCCTGCTCTCACAGGTCTGCATGCCGGGCAGCGGCCCTGCCAACATCGCTGGAAGATGCCCAAACAGTATGATCTGCAAGGGGTGGTGGTAGACAAAGTTTCATCATGGCGCATACCCTCCACAATCAGGTGCCATGGGCTACATGGTCGCCCCGGTTGGCAGCTCGCGCCCCAACCATTCATGCCCCCCCCACCTCGGCCCCATCAGTCACATGTCCCTCCTGCCAGGGCCACCGTTTAATGGCATTGCCCTCACTGGGGGCTGCCGTGCATGCGGCCCTGGGTCTACCCACCACTGGGTGCCGCTGGCTGGGTAGGGTTCCCCATGAGGAGGCGGAGAATTGCTCGTCGGGCCAACTCCCATGATTCTCGGTGCCGTGCAGCGCCCACCGTGATCGCACAATATTTGGGGGTGCAAAAATCGTGAAACGGCATCGGAACGGCGTTGCAGGCCGTTTCAGCGTAAACGCCTATTCTCCGGCCGAGTGCAGGTTTGGAGAATCCCACCCTTTATCCTTAGTCTAAAATGCCCATAAGAGGAAGCATTCGCTCCACATCTACTTTATCCATATCTTTCATTATCTTGTATACCTCAATTTGATCTCTATCATTCTTCCAAACTCTAGAGTACAGGCCTAAATTGTTCAATCCCACTGAAGCATGTCTACGTCCTATCCCACCCAACCTTTTACCATCTGCAGATTTGGAGATAATACATTTAGTTCTCTCATCCAAATCATTCATATATAATATGAACAGTTGGGGTGTTCGCACTGATCCCTGCAGAACCCCGCTAATCACTGCCTGCCAATCGGAAAAGGACTCATTTATGCTGTTTTGCTTTTTGAGTGCTAACTAGCTTTCTAACCACTTCAAGACATTATCCGTAATCCATGCGCTTTAACTTTACATAGTAATCTGCTATGTGAGACCTTATGAAAGGCCTTCTGAACATCTAAATAAAGCACATCCCGACTGGTTCTCCCTGGTCAACTCCACTAATTATATCTTCAAAGAATTCTAGTAGCTTTTCTAAGCATGATTTTCTTTCCATAAATCCATGCTGACTTTGTCTGATTATACCACTGCTTTTTAAGTGCTGTCAATCCCTACTACCCTGCAGGCTCACTGGTCAATAGAATCATAAAATCATAGAATTTACAGAAGGACGCCATTCGGCCCATCGAATCTGCACTGGCCCTTGGAAAGAGCACCCTACTTAAGCCCACACCTCCATCCTATCCCCGTAACCCAGTAATACCACCTAACCTTTTGGACACGAAAGGGCAATTTAGCATGGCCAATCCACCTCACCTCAACATCTTTGGACTGTGGGTGGAAAGCGGAGCACCGGAGGAAATCCATGCAGATCCGGGGAGAAAGTGCAAACTCCACACAGACAGTCACCCAGGCCTGAATTGAACCTGGGACCCTGGAGCTGGGAGGCAGCAATGCTAACCACTATGCCACCATGTTGCCCCAACTGGCTCACTGTTTTTTCTCCACCTCTCTTTTTAAGTAGCGGGGTTACATTCACTACCCTCCAACCTGCAGGAACCATTCCAGAATCCAAAGAATTTTGTAAAATGGCCACCAATGGATCTACTATTTCAAGGGCCACTTCCTTAAGTACTCTGGGATGAAGATTATCAGGCCCTGGAGATTTATCTGCCTTCAATCCAATTAATTTCCCCAAAACTATTTATTCACTAACACTAATTTCCTTCAGTTCCTCACTAAAATTTGTGTTTCTCAGAATTTCTGGTTGTGACCAGCTCGATGATATTTTCATTGGAATCACCAAGTCGACCTGATTTATGCAAATAAAGTAAATCATTGGATGCTTTAATAATGTTATTCATTATTCATTATTAATTATAGAACGTCCAAAGATGTGCAGGTTAGGTGGATTGGCCATGATAAATTGCCCTTAGTGTCCAAAATTGCCCTTAGTGCTGGGTGGGGTTACTGGGTTATGGGGATAGGGTGGAGGTGTTAACCTTGGGTAGGGTGCTCTTTCCAGGAGCCGGTGCAGACTCGATGGGCCAAATGGCCTCCTTCTGCACTGTAAATTCTATGTTCTATAACCATCCTAGTGAGCCATGATTAGCTTTTCTTTTTCCCAATAGCAAAATAGCAGTATAAAACTGTCTCTATGAAAACTGCATACACCTGACATTTTGTGGGCAGTGGTAAATAACAGTAAAAAAGCTTATTACAACTAAGTAGCGCAGCACTTCTTAAAATTAAATAAGAATGTGTGTTTTGTTGTCCAAATTTACAGTCATATCTTGCTTAATTCAGCCACAGAATTTAAATATATCCACATTCCTGGAACTAGAATTACTTGTATCAAATACCTCTTCTTAATCATTATTTTATCAGGGGATTATAAGATTTCTGGATTTTCTCAGACCTATTGGGAAGCAAATTCTTTGAGAGACTTGTTCATGGATGGATTATCACAATTATAGACACGTATCTCATGCAAAATCTTCTTAAGGTTAAGGTAAATGCAAAGAAAATGAAATCCATTTTATGCCTCTTCATTGAGCAGATTGACTTTTGGTGATGGTAAGTGAATAATTTGTGCTGTAGCCATTCTATCATTCTATTCTACAACAACTAGCTGTGGGAGGTGCACAGCACAAGTATTAGCTTAGACCCTGTCATAGCTTCACACTCAGAGTGACAGCTGTTCTATGCTAATAATAACCGCCTTGCATTCCAGTGCTATACGACAATTTGATTCCACTTATTAAAAAACATTACATTACATTTGCGGAGCATTGATGCATTTTGAATGGGAGAGATGGCAAATAGGTGATTATGTAATACCTTACTGTGATTGAATCAACCAATAGCATTACAGTTGATTTCACTTGAGTGGCTGCATGACAAGTGGGCAATTCTGTTGAAGGAAGGGAGATTGAAAATCAAGATCACTTCGCTTTTATTAAACTTGCAACTCTTGCTTTTTTTTTGGAAATTATTTAGCAGTTTCCTCTCCTCCCTCCAATTTTCTACTTCAGTCCTTTGAGGCTAAACTGCAAGGAACAGATTTTGCCAATTTGTTTCCCCGTCATGGAAAGAAATGTAAAGCTGCAATGGGCTAATTCCACGCAGATATCAGGCATTCATCAGAAATAAGCCATTGGGCTAGATTCTCTGGGCCCCCAGCTGCTTGGGAGGGGGTGCACTGCCAGCAGGAACAGAAAATCCCAACGGCAGGAAATTTCCAGCCATTAGATTTGTGTGCCCACCAAACCCGGATCTCAGACTGTATCTTGTAATTATAACATGATAGTCAATTTGATATTACCAACGTCACATTTGCTAATTTATAACAAACGTTTTAGCTCCGATTCTTTTCATTGAGAGTAGTTAGTGAAATGCTTTGCAATCCCTCTGTTAGATCACCCATCCATATCTCCTCAACATATTCCATCTCCACACCTTAGGTTATACTATTTGGTCCTTAAACTGAACCTCCTTTACCTTTCAAAACTTCTACATTGTGATACTAGAAGCTGAGCCTACAATCATTTCCGCTGCGCTCTGCAATTTGTAAATAAAATGTTGGAAATACTCTGTAGCTCTGGTAGCTTCTGTGGAGAGAGAAAGAGAGCTACAATTTCAGTTCAATATCATTTCATGAGATAAAAGGTAATTGACCTGAAGCATTAACACTGTTTCATTCTCCATGCATGTTATCGTATCTGCCAGATAATTTCTGGCATTTTAGTTTTTGTTTCAGATTTCCAGCATTTTAGGATGTGCTGTGACTTGAAGGGTAGCTTGCTGTTTGTGATCTTTCCAAGCATCTGCTACCCTGGTTCCTCTAGAAGATAGAAAATGCTGCTTTGGAAGTGCTTTTATTTATTCTTTCATGGGATGTAGATGGTATTAGCTAGGCTTGTGTCTATTGCTTTTCCCATAATGTCCTAAGATACAAAAGCTTGAGAACACGCACCAATAGATTCAAGAACAGCTTCTTCCCCGCTGTTACGGGACTCCTTATTGGCTCTCTTATGGGCTGAACCGATCTTTCTATGCATCCTCTCTACAGTTGTAGCACTATGTTCCGTATACTGCACCAATGCCTTACGTTTATGTACTTACATTGTATATTTGTAGTATGTTCTATGTATTTATGTATGGAACGATCTGCTGGAACAATACTTTTCACTTTCCCTCGGTACATGTGACAATAAATCAATCTATCAAAATAAATCAAAATGGTGAGTCGTCTTCTTCAACCACTGTAGTCCATGTTTGTAGGAACACCCACAGTGCTGGTAAGAAGGAAGTTCCAGGATTTTGACCTAATGATAGCAGAGCAAAGGCAAAATAGTTCGAGTCAGGGATGGTTTCTGGCTTGGAGGGGAAATTTCAGGTGCTGGTGTTCCCCTGCGTCTACTGTCTTGGTCCTTCTAAGTGGTAAATGTCACACGTTTGGAAGGTGCTACCAAAGGAGCCTTGCTGAGTTGCTGTAGTGCATCTGGGGCAGCACAGTAGCTTGATGGTTAGCGCAGTTGCTTCACAGCTCCAGGGTTCCAGGTTTGATTCCCGGCTTGGGTCACTGTCTGTGCAGTGTCTGCACGTTCTCCCCGTGTCTGCGTGGGTTTCCTCCGGGTGCTCCGGTTTCCTCCCACAGTCCAAAGATGTGCGAGTTAGGTGGATTGGCCATGCTAAATTGCTCTCAGTGTCCAAAAAGGTTAATTGGAGTTACTGGGTTCAGGGGATGGGGTGGAGGAGGTGTGTGCTTGAGTAGGGTGCTCTTTCCAAGGGCTGGTGCAGACTCAATGGGCGGAATGGCCTCCTTCTGCACTGTAAATTCTATGAAATCTATGAAATCTTGTACATGGTACAAACTGCTGCCATTGTGGTTCAGTAGTGCAGTGAATGAATGTTGAAGGTGGTGGATGGGGTCCCAATCAAACATGCTGGTTTGTCCTGGGTGGGGCAAGAGTCTTTAGTGCTGTTGGAGCTGCGCTCATCTGATTTGTGCCTTATGATGGACAGACTTTGGGAGCCAGGAAGTGAGTCACTTGATTGTGGGGGAGTCAGTGATGGTAATGCCATTGAACATTAATGGGAGACAATTGGATTCTCTCTTATTGGAAATGGTAATTGCCTGGCACTTGTGTGGTGTGAATGTTACTTGCCACTGATAAAACCAAGCCTGAATGTGGTCCTGGTCTTACTGCATATGGGCGCAAATGCTTCAATCCATGTGGAGTCATGAATGTTGCTGAACATTGTTCAATCAGCAGAAAACATCCCCACTTCTGACCTTATGATGAAGGGAAGGTAATTGATGAAGCATCTGAAGATGGTTGGGCCCAAGGCACTTCCTCCGAGGAACTCCTGCTGAGATGTACTGGAATTGAGATGATGATTGACCTCCAACAGCCACAACCATCTTCCTTTGTTCTGGGCAACAGAGAGCTTTCCCCCTGATTCCCATTGACTCCAATTTTGCGAGGGCTCATTGATGCCTCACTCAGTCAAACACTGTCTTGATGTAAAGAGCAGTTACTCTCTCCTCACCCCATGAATTCAGCTACTTTGTCCATCTTTGGATCAAGATTCCAATGAGATCCACAGCTGAAAGGCGCTGAGTAGGATCAAACTGAGTGTTAGTGAGCAGGTTATTGCTGAGCATCACTTTCTGCATCACTTTGCTGATGATTGAGAGTAGTAGGAGAGTCTAGGATCAGAGAGCATAATCGCAGAGCAAAGGGTCATCCATTTAAGACAGAGTTGAGGAGGAATTTCTTCTCTCAGAGAATGGCAATGGGTCACTGAGTGTGTTCAAGGCTCAGATAGACAAATTTTTATTCAGTAAAGAAATCAAGGGTTATGGAGATATGCGGGAATGTGGATTAGAGGTGCAGCTGACTCAATGGGCCAAATGGCCTACTTCTGCTCCTAAGCTTCATGGTCGGTCCTATGATCTTATAAACTGGTGGGGCAGTAAATGACCAAGTTAGATTTGTCCCACTTTTTGTAAACCGGACATTTCTGGGTAGATGCCAGTACTGTAGCTGTGCTGGAACAGCTTGGCGAGGGCCACGGCTACTTCTGGAGCGCAAATTTTCGGTTCTATTGCCAGAAGGTCGTCGGCGTCCATAGCATTTGCCATATCCAGCACTTGCAGCCCTTTCTTGATATCATGTGGTGTGAATCGCAGTGCCTGAAGACTAGCACCTATGATGCTGACGAGGTAAAGTGGATCATGCACTTGGCACTTTTGGCTGAAGCTGGTTGTAATTTTTCAACCTTGTCTTTTGCACTGAATGTTGGCTCCCCCACCATTCATGATGGGGAGAATTGTGGAGCTTTCTCCTCCTCTAGTTTGTTGTTTAATCATCCACGATGATTCACAACTGTCAGTGGCAGGCCTGCAGAGCTTAGATCATATCCATTGTTTGTGGGATCACTCAGCTCTGTTAACCGCAAGCTGCCTCTGCTGTTTGGCATGCAAGCAGTCCTGTGTTCCAGCTTCATCAGTTTGACACCTCGTTCTTTTGGAATGCCAGGTGCTGCCCTTGGCCTGTCCTCCTGCATTCCTCATAATAATAATAATAAAATAATAATCGCTTATTGCACCAGGGTTGATCCCATGACTTGATGGTAATTTCAGAGTGCAGGATGTACCATTCCATGAGGTTACATATTGTGGTTGTATACAAACGGATCCCCAGTTGTGAATTGTAGCATCTGTTTGATATATAACCCATTTATCACAGTGGTAGTATCCTTACATATCCTTAATGTGAAGAAGGGACTTTGTCTCCTCAAAGACTATGTGATGGTCACTCCTACTAATACTGCATTGTGACAGGTGGCTGGCTGAGGTTGAGGTCAAGTTCGTTTTTCCCTCCTGTTGGTTCCCTTATCACATGCCGCAGACCCATGTCTATGTCATTTGGTACTCAGCCAGCTCGATCAGTAGAGTTGCTGCTGAGACACTCTTGGTGATGGACATTGATGTATCCACCCAGAGTATGCTCGGTGCCCTTTGCCACCTCCAGTGTTTCTTCCAAGTGGTATTCAACATGGAGGAGTACTCATTCAACATGTTGAAGGAAGCTTGGCAAGTTGCTGAAGTGCATCTTACGGGCGCAATTCTCCCATCGGGAGAAGTCCCGACGCCGGAGTGAAAACCAGAGTGTTTCACTCCGGTGTCAGAAGCCGCTCCCAGCCCCCTATTCTCCCACCCCCGGGGAGCTAAGAGCAGTGCCGCGTCATGTACGCGCACCGTGCCGCGGCGCCACGTAAATGAGGCGGCCGGCTCCGCGTAAATGACGTCACCTGCACATGTGCGGGTTGGCCGGTGCCAACCCGCGCGCATGCGCAGTTGCCGTCCTCCCTGCGGCCGCCCCGCAAGAAGATGTCAGATGGATCTTGCGGGGCGGCGGAGGAAAGGAGGTCCTCCTTCAGAGAGGCTGGCCTTCCGATCGGTGGGCCAGACCCCTTTTGAGGCCCCCCTGATGCGAGAACCCCCTCCCCCCCCCCCCCCCCCCCCACAGCCCCCCCCCCCCCCCCCAGCGTTCCCGCGTTGTTCCAGCCGGCAGCGATCAGGTTTGGACGGTGCCGGCGGGAACCCGTCGTGTTGGGCAGGCCGCTCGGCCCATCCGAGCCAGAGAATCGGCGCTCGCCCTTTACAAATGGCGAGCGGCGATTCTCCCAGCGGCCAGCTGTAAATCTCGCCGCGCCAGTTTGGGGGGTGGAAGAATCACATGCAGTGCCGGGGCAGCATGGCGGGACTCGCGCGGCACACCAGTGATTCTCCCACCCGGTTTGGGGGTGAAAATTGCACCCTACACATGGTAAACACTTACCACTGTGTTTCGGTGGTGGAGGGAGTGAATGTTTCAGGTATGCCAACCATGCATGCTACTTAGGTCTGGATGTTATCAGGTATTTTTGTTCTTTATTCTTCCTCTGAATGTGTGTGTCACTGGCAATGCAAACAATTGTTGTACATCCCTAGTTGCCCTTGAACTTAGTGGGCTTGTGAGGCCATTTCAGAGGACACTGAGAGTCAATCATAGTGATGTGGGTCTGCAGTTCCATGTAGGCCAGACTAGGTAAGGAGGGCAGATCTCCCTCCCCAAAGGACATTAGTGAACCAGGTGGGTTTTTATGACCAGCAATGACAGTTGTCATGGTTACTATTATTGAGACCAACTTTATATTCCAGACTATTTTATTTCTTACCTTTGGCTTCAAAGTTCCTCAGAGTTGACATGATCACTTTGTCAGAGGTGACAGGAGATCATTCCGCAATCTGTCACTCTCAAAAAAGTAAAGCCCACAGGGAGTGCACGTCCAAAGATTGTTGGTATAAACCCAATGATTTCCCTCTTCCTCTTTTCAATTTCTTCCCACAGATAAAAAAATCACACCTTCGCCTTTCTGAGAAGCATTCCATGTGAAAGGTTCGTTCCCTCCCTGATCTCACGCACACCACATTGTGGGATCAGCCACCGGGAAACTTGAATCGCTTAGCAATTCTGTCAACAGTAAAGATTGCAACAGGCAATGGCTGAATGTAAAACATGGAGGAGTAAAGTAGGAATGAAGGAATCTAACATATTTGGAAAATACTCATAATCCAAAGAAAAATTCAAAAAGAAAATATTCCAAAACAAAACATCTGGAGCTGGATTCTCCATTTCAGAGACCAAGTGCTGACGCTGGGACTAAATTGGTAGTGTTCCAAGAACACGGAAGCGGCGCCGGTCCTGGAGAAATTCAGGATCCATTAATGGGCAAGATGAACAAAAGCAATTTCAATGAAAATTGGTGTCCAATTCGCTGAGGTGGGGATCGACACTTGAGAGGCTGACAAGCTGCAGCCGCGTATAAGCACTCCAATCCCCACACACACTCATTCCAGCCAACAAGATGGCAGCATAAAGAGCAGCACCCCAATTCGAAGATGCAGAGGTGCTGGATGCCATGGAGGAGAAGCGGGGCACCGTATACCACAGGGTGGGAAGTAGGCTGCTACCCACCACCGTATATCGGGCCTGGCGGCAGAGGCCGTGAGCGGTATGGGCCCCACCACCAGGACTGGCCAGCAGTGCAGAAAGGAGCTGCACAATTTACTCAGGGCGGCCAAAGTGAGAAGCCAGTATCATGCCCCGGCACCAACTCCCGTACCACACACATTTACCAACCCCCGGCCACCCGGATGGCAACCGAACTCCACACGCCAGTAGTCTAATCGCACCCTACCCTGCACCACATGCCAGCACCCAAAACGCTCGCCATAGCCGGGTGCCCTGTACACAAAGGCCCAGAGCTGCCCACCCCTGTGCTGCCAGCATCCGACTGCCTAGCACTGTGCATTTTCTGTCTCCCCCACCACAGGAGAAGACAGCGCACAACTGCAGGAACAGAGAGAAGATGGAGGGGTCCCACCAGACCTGTGGTCCCTTACCATCATGGAATGGCTGGCACTGGACTTGGTCGGTGCGCCCGAAGAGAGTGCATTCATCGAGGCGGTGGTCGGCATTGAAGAACCAAGTGACCCCCGCTTTGTTGCGATGTCCCTATGACATGTGTGACACACCACCCCCACGCCACCCCAGCTCTCCCACACAACCCTACCACCTCCACACCACTCCAACCCCAGTACCTCATCACCTCTATACTCCCCACTTCCCCCACACCACCACCCCAACACGTGATCCAACCATGTATCATGTCTTGTGTCCTGTCGGTGAGGAGGGCCTTTCTGGTGACCCCGCCCCAGCCACAACCCTGGAGGCGTCAAATGTAGAGGTCATGCTGGACAGCGACGTGAGCCCCATCCACCAGAGGGCACCAGTCCGGGGGCAGCACTGATTTTGCATCACAGCTGTCTCCATCACCCTCCACCACCCCAGAGACACTCACCTCGGGTGGGAACTTTAGTGAAGAGGCCCCTGCAGCACAGTCTGGTGTGCACCACACACGTGGAGCCGCATATTAGGTGGAGGTAGGAACCTCCGAGGGGGTGGACGGTCAGAGGGCTTCCGAACCCCAGAGACCTGCTGCCATCCAGAGGGGTCTCGGGCTTCTGGAAAGGGTGGTCGCATCAATGCTGGGGATGCAGACTCAGAGTCAGGGATACATGAGAGGTTGTCAACAACTATCCAGCATGTGTTCAGGTAAACAGAGGGGGAATTCAAAATGTCCAATTCACCTAACAAGAACAATGTTTGGGATTTGTGGGAGGAAACCAGAGCACCCGAAGGAAACCCACGGAGACACGGGGAGAATGTGTAGTGTCATGGGAATGTCACTTTGAGAAATATTTGTCTTCTCAAGTGGCTGTAGTGATGTCAGTGTGTGGGCGGAGCTTGGCTCTGGCTCTGCTTTTTACTTTCGATTTGAGCTGGAAGCTGCTTGTGGCTCTGAGCTTTACTTTCAGTTTCAGATGGGGAGCTGCATTCAAACCAAGGAGGTGTATTTTGGTCTTCCTCTCTGCATGCTAAAGAATGTCTCCAGATCACTTGATGATTTCAAAGTAATACCTCTTTCTGTGAGGAATGCAAACCTACTGTCTTTGTTAAAAAGGGTTTTTGGCTTATGGATGTTGTTAGGAAAGTTACTAAGGGTTACCTATAGAGTACTGTGTCTTTGGGAGGTATCAGTGTTGGTAGTTGATAAGATGTTTACTGTGTGTTTATAAAATGTCACTGGATTCATAGAATAAACATTGCTTTGCTTGAAAATACTTTAGATCTCTGTTGCATCACACCTGTAAAGTGGGCCCTTGTGCTTCCCATAACCAAAATCTATTCAAAGTTGTGGGTCAGGTGAACTCCATGATATACTTTGGTGTTCTCTTATCCCTGGCCCATAATAGTAGATTCTACACAGACAGTGACCCAAGCAGGAATCGAACCGGGGACCCTGGCATTGTGAAGCAATAGTGCTAACCACTATGCCACTGTGCTGCCCACGATATTGGCCAAGGGTCAGGATGTCCAAGGCCTGGGGCACTCTGGGCGGATGGTGGCTGAGCTCAGGACAGGGCTGACCTGTCACAGGGAGCTATGTACGAGGGTCACCTGGACATTGCAGCGGCATTCCAAAGATTGGCCCAGTCACAATGAGTCCTAGCTGTGGGCGTTGACGCCATTGCCTGGGCACTGGCTGACCTGAGTCATACAGTGGGACCAGGCACAATCACTGACTGGTGAGGCACAGTCCCAGAGGGTCGTGGCACAGTCCCAGAGAGAGGTGGCCCAGTCCCTGTGCTCCATGGCTGCAAGCATTGAGACTCTGGTCGAGACAAGAGCAGTCCTTCAGGACAGGCAGTGCCAGGTGGTGAGGGAGTCCACGGAGCTCACACTGGCTGTGTTCCCATCCCAAGACGTCGCCCAGAGGCCGTTGGGCAACCCGAAGGAGGAGGAGGTGTTGGGGCCGGTGCCAGTGGACCCCAGAGGGGAGATGCTGGAACAGCGCAGCTCCTCAAACTCCCCTACTCCTGTCCATGATGTTTCCGATGGGCAGTAAGCAAAACAGGTTGGCACCACACCATGTGGGACATCTGAGAGACTGCTGGGCGTGTCCAGGCTTGGTCGCTCCAGGGGATGGGCACCATAGGGGACCCAGGTCACACGGCTGGAATTGCAGCAGGCTGCCTCCACCCCTGATGTACTGCCTGAGGATCCACCTAGATGTAGCGTTAGGATCTGTAAGGCAGAAATTAAGACACCAGTTACATTGGCACGGGTGCAGCAAACAAGTTAGCATTTGGGGCTAGGGCACATACCTCGAGGGGGGGGCGGGGGGGGGGGGGGGGGGGCGAGGGAGGGATCTGGCCCCGGGAGGTGCCCCCACAGTGGCCTGGCCCGCGATCAGGACCCACCGATCCGTGGGCGGGCCTGTGCCGTAGGGGCACTCTATTCTTCCGTGTGGTCCTCCGCGATGGCTGGCGCGGAGATGAACCCCATCCGTGCATGAGCTGGAATGACGCCAGCACACGCTGATGCTCCCGCGCATGCGCCAACTCGCGCCAGCTGGCAGAGGCCCTTTGACGGCGGTTGGCGTGGTGCCAAGCCCCTTCCCCGCCGGCCAGCGCGGCACAAACCACTCCGATGCCAGCCTAGTCCCTGAAGGTGCAGAGGCATTCCGCACCTTTGGGGCGGCCTGACGCTGGAGTGGTTCACGCCACTCTCCCGCCCCTGTTCACAAAAGTTTCAACCTGCCTCGGTGCTCTGTCAGAAGGGTGTGAGGGATGGGCTGGCTGCATGGGGTGCACTGGGGGGGGCGGGGGGGGGGGGGCGTGGGGGTGTGATGTGCGGCCATGGGATTGGGCATGGGCTAGGGCCTTCAGGTCAGCCACCACTCACTGCCCCGTTACCCGCTCCCCCCATCCCTTTGCATCCCCCCCTGCCGCGCCCTATCCCCCCCCCCCCCCCCCCCCCCCCGCCCCTGCACTTATCTCCACCTCTGCCACCCCAAGGGTTCAATGGGACTGTGCGATGGAATGGCCAGCTCGCATGCCAGGACCACCCAGGTGCACGGTGGAAAATGGTACTGTGGGCAGTAGTCAGACATTGTCAAACAATGCGGAGCACGAGAGCTCATCACAGAGCGGGTTGCAACCATCCTTTATCCGATGGACCAGATCCACTGTTACTGCCGACCCAGGGCCTGAACTCCGTAGTGAGGCAGGTAGGGATCACAGAGCGGGTTGCAGGTGTGGGGTGAGTGGGGTTGGTGCAGGTAGGGTGGCCATGCAATAGGATGGTCGGCTGGGGGTAGAGTGTTTGTGGGATTGGGCCGGAATGTTTGTGCTGCTGTCGGGCAGGCCCCCTAGTCGGTTAACCTGGGTGCGATTAGAGCATCCCATGCACGCCGGGTCTGGCGCAAACAGTGTACGGCCTCCAGTGTCTGCCTGGTTATTATGCCCTGCCCATCATGGCCCTCCTCAGCATCCTCCTCATCGGACGAGGCCTAGCATTCAATCCCCTCCCTCCAGCATGTCACCCCTCTGCTGCGCAATGTTGTGGAGGATGCAGCAGGCCACCACGTTGTGGGCGACCCTCCCTGCGCGATACTGGAGGGAACCTCCAGAGCTTTCCAGGCACCTAAACCACACCTTCAGGATGCTGATGCACCGCTCAATCACGACCCTGGTCGCTGCAGGGGCATCATTGTAATGTGTCTCCACGTCGGTCTGTGGCCTCCGGATAGACGTCATCAGCCATGACTGCACCGGTAACCCCTGCTGCCCAAAAGCCAATCCTTCACCCATGGGTGTGCCTCGAAGTTGTTGGAAACCGTGGAGTGTGCTAGGATGAAGGTGTTGTGCACACTGCCCAGTTATCGGGCGCAGACGTGCATGATCTGCATCTCGTGGTCACACACCAGTAGCATGTTCATGGAGTAGAACCCTTATGGTTAGTAAAGACCATCCCTTCATGCGGCAGTGCTCGTAGGGGGACTTGCATCACGTCGATCAGCCCCTGAACCGGAGGTACCCCGGCAAATTCAGTGAACCCCGCTGCTCAGGCATCCTGGTAGGCTCAGTCCTGATATATTCTGCTGATCAGGCATATGGGGGCGGTGATGTCACAGATGCACCTGTGCACTGAGGTTTGTAAGATTCCTAACAGGTTCACACTCGGCGCCTGGAAGGACTGCGTGGTGAAAAGGTTCAGGGCGACCGACATCTTAACGGCCACCGGGAGCGGGTGTGCTCCCCATACCCCCACAGTTCCAGATACAGCAGATGTGACGTATGATCCCCCTGCTCAGCCAAAGTTTTCAACGACATGTCCGGTTCAGCCTGTCCTTGAATTACAGGCGAGACCTAATGTGGCACCTCCTTCCCACCTCCTCGGCCTGTTGGGTGGCCGGCTCTCCATCCTCACCAGCCAGCTCCTGTTGCTCTGGGGCAAGCTCCGCTGCAGCAAGATTCTCCCAGAGCAGCACCTGCTCGTACTTCCTCAGTGCATCCCTCAGGGCTGCGGCAGCAAGGCAGATGCTAACCATTCCTGCTTGGATTCCGAAATCCATTGGCTGCAGGGGGTGCTGAACCAGGTCCAATTAACTACACAGTGTCCCCGACCTGCACTGCAGTCCCTTGCCCCCACATGTCCCCCTCCTCCCCCATCCCCACACCCCTAGCCCCGTGGCACTACGGCGGCCTCTAGTCTGACACCCATCACTGCCTGCAGGGGTACTGGTGGCTGGCACTACCAATGTAAGCGCTACTGTTGCCCTTGGGTTGGCTGCGTGATGCCCTAAATGAAATGAAAATTGCTTATTGTCACGAGTAGGCTTCAAATGAAGTGACTGTGAAAAGCCCCTAGTCGCCACATTCCGGTGCCTTTTCGGGGAGACTGGTACGGGAATTGAACTGTGCTGCTAGCCTGCCTGGGTCTGCTTTCAAAGCCAGCGATTTAGCCCATTGTGCTAAACCAGCCCCTGAAATGAAATGAAAATCGCTTATTGTCACAAGTAGGCTTCAAATGAAGTGACTGTGAAAAGCCCCTAGTCGCCACATTCTGGTGCCTGTTCGGGGAGGCTGGTATGGGAATTGAACCGTGCTGCTGGCCTGCCTCGGTCTGCTTTAAAAGCCAGCGATTTAGCCCTGTGCTAAACCAGCCCCATCTAGCTGCGTTTAGCTACTGGCTACTGGCTGGCCTGCGTCGGTTTGTGGGTGGGAGGTGGTTTGTGGAGTGGTGGGAGAGGTTGGGGGTGGAGCTTTGTGGTGGATACACCCATATGATCGGTGCCGCTCGACACAACCACGCGCCACGGTGAACGGTCAGTGGGGTGCACAGCAGGATGACTGCCTTGCAGGCCGCGGCAATGGCGGTCCATTCCTGGACACTCAGGTCCCAAAGGGACACCCCAACCCTATGGCCCATCCCCTGTTCACCCCCCACTACTCCCCCCAGCCCTGGAAGATGCCCCCCGCCCCTCCCCCCACCAGCCAGCCATGCCAACGGCAGGCTCGGCAGCCTACAATCTCACCTTTGGGAACATGTCCTACCTCCACTCTCTCCATAAGCAGACACAGCAGCTGTGTACCGATTTTTAAAACCACAAGTGAACCTTGCTGTCAGTAATTCCTCCTGACAGAGGTGGGGAATTGCGGGAGCCCCAGAGAATACTGGGCCGCGCCCGTTAATGATATGCCAAAGGCATTTACTGTATGTGTGACATAGAATTAATTCACGCCGCTCCAGAGCATGTCAATCACGCCAGCCTCGATGTTCGGCTGTCGCATGATTTTCCCGCCCAATCGTGTTTCCGATTCTGGCGTCGGCCGACGGGTACAATTGTTTTGTTCTGTTAATTGTCGAGGCAGTAAATAGATTATTATGTGACAGACTTTCTATTAATCAAAAATGTTTTCCAATCTGGCCTCCACACATACTAATAAGAGAAAAAAACAGACTAGATTTAAATTATTATGGTCAGCACTTTCATTGTATGGTAATATTTTTCAGAAACATCTGGACTGAAGTACATTAGTCACATACCATTGTGAAGTATCTAGACCATTGCTCACTGTGGTGCCAGTAGCTATGCCTAGAAAGGCCTGCGACCTGAGGCAGTCATACAAGAGATATTGATTGAGATTCATAGAAAAAGTAATGTTTAATGTGACAGCAGTGTACACAAAAGAACATTTTCTGTGAGGAGGCAAAGGAAAACCATTTCCGCTTCCCTCCCCACCCCTTCAGTAATTTTTTGTGACGATGCAGTTATCTACTGTGAACAACAGGTGATGCCTGATGTCCACTTGACAAATCTTGGAAGAAAACATTTTAAACATGTTTTATGACATACAGATTTCAGACAATTTTAACCCAGATTTCAACTAAGTGGAAAAACGAGGAAACTGATTTGCTTTGCATAAATTCTGATATTGAGCTCTGGAATATCCAGAAAAACATACAAAACGAATAAAGCATTCATCTAATTGAAATTCATTTGTAAAACATATACTCTTCGTTCAGTAAAGAAATGTAAAAACATTTTAGAAAGCATAAATGTATTCTCTGGTTGGTTTTATTCCACTAAGATCGAGTCATGGAAAGTAATATACAACTAATATACGTCTCAGAAATATTGGATAAAATTCAATTCTTTAATTGATTGCAGGGGAGATGGTGACGGAGTGGCATTGTTACTAGTCTAGTAACCCAGAGACCCAGGGTAATGCTCAAGGCGTCAAATCCCACCATACAAATCTGGAATTAAAAGTCTAACGAGAACCATTGTTGATTGTCGTCAAAAAAAACCCCTGGATAATAGAACATAGAACATTACAGCGCAGTACAGGCCCTTCGGCACTCGATGTTGCGCCGACCTGTGAAACCCCTCTAAAGCCCATCTACATTATTCCCTTATCGTCCATATGCCTATCCAATGACCATTTGAATGCGTTTAGTGTTGGCGAGTCCACTACTGTTGCAGGCAGGGCATTCCACGCCCTTACTACTCTCTGAGTAAAGAATCTATCTCTGACATCTGTCCTATATCTATCTCCCCTCAATTTAAAGCTATGTCCCCTCGTGCTGGACATCACCAACTGAGGAAAAAGGCACTCAATGATCACTAATGCCATTCAGGGAATTAAATCTGTCATCCTTTCCCTACCTGGACTACATGTGACTCCAGACTCACACAACGATGCAGTTGACTCTGAACTGCCCCCCTTTGAAATGGCTTAGCAGGCCACTCAGTTCAGGGCAATGAGGATGGGGCAACAAATTATGGCCCAACCAGCGACGCCCACAAGCCAAGAATGAATAAAACAAAGCATGCAGGGAAAAGCAACATAACAATAACTGTTCTGACTTTGCCACAGATATATAGAACATAGAACATAGAACAGTACAGCCCCTTCGGCCCTCGATGTTGTGCCGAACAATGATCACCCCACTTTAAACCCACGTAACCCGTATACCCGTAACCCAACAATCCCCCCATTAACCTTACACTACGGGCAATTTAGCATGGCCAATCCACCTAACCCGCACATCTTTGGACTGTGGGAGGAAACCGGAGCACCCGGAGGAAACCCACGCACACACGGGGAGAACGTGCAGACTCCACACAGACAGTGACCCAGCCGGGAATCGAACCTGGGACCCTGGAGCTGTGAAGCATTGATGCTAACCACCATGCTACCGTGAGGCCCCAGATATTAACTGAAAGTAACTTGTTACCATGTGAAACAATACTGTGCGGTTTTACAGGCAACTTTTAATTTCATGATGTACAGTCATTAGCTGTTTTTGAAATGTTAAAGCCACAAAATGAAAAAGCCACTTTTAAAATGCCCAAGTCCGATTTAAGTTAGTGCTTTGTGCAAATCAGCAATGTGAGGGTTGATTTTTATCATTGTCGTAAACCTAACTGTTTATTAACCATCTCAGAGAAGGGAAATTACAATGTGTCAGTGTGACAGTGTTGATATTAAAGCGGCATTAACCCTCAGCAATCTCCTATGTGTGTTGAATATCCTGACAGGTTGCTTGCAAATCAAAAGGAAGCAGAGCAATAATTACAGATTGAGCTCAATTTAATCCCACTTGTTTAGCTCCTTGCCTACAACAAGCAAATACCAAGTGCTACGGAAGAATTTTAAACAAGAAGAGAAACAATGGGGTCTATTTTTATTTTGAGCCTTTTAACCATGCTGCACACAATTCTTTTCTATTGGATTTTATGCCAGTGTCCTGGGGGACAATAATAATGGGCGAGAATGTTTTACTGGAAAATACTAGTCAGGGTATTAGGATTAAAGGATTATGACTGTACAATTATTTCCACACTCTATGCTTCCCCTCTCAACTGGGACAAACATTTGGAAATTGTTTCACCCAAGGAATGAATGAAGATAGGAAATAGAGCAAGAGAGAGAGAAAGAAGAAATAATATATATACAGCGCCTTTCACATCCTCAAGATATCCTGGGGCATTTCAAATCCATAAATTATTTTTGAACGTGCTGTGGTTCTGTAGGCAAACATGTTTCCACAGACAGCAAATGGATAGCAGTGACTGTTAAATGCAGTGTCGTATCACTGAACACTGAACAGTATGGTCAACGTTAGGCAGAATCAAGCACTGAATGTTCACAGGATCGGTGGAGACTCAGTTGAAATTTTCGTAAACAAGTCTGATGGGTACAAAATCTTCAACAGAAGTGTTGGGTGAATTGATGCTCATGGAGGATGGAAGATTAGCTGCAAGAGAATAAGAATGCTTGAGCTTGTACATGCATAAACAAGATGGTCAGAAACAGGTTGAGATGGGGCAGAAGAGGCATGCAATAACAAATAGGGCAAAGCAGTCCCACAAATAACAAATCCGATCATGGCCCAGCAATCCTACCACATAGAACATACAGTGCAGAAGGAGGCCATTCGGCCCATCGAGTCTGCACCGACCCACTTAAGCCCTCACCCTATCCCCGTAACCCAATAACCTCTCCTAACCTTTTTTGGTCACTAAGGGCAAATATCATGGCTAATCCACCTAACCTGCACGTCTTTGGACTGTGGGAGGAAACCGGAGCACCCGGAGGAAACACATGCAGACACGGGGAGAATGTGCAGACTCTGCAGTGACCCAGCAGGGAATTGAATGTGGGACCCTGGCGCTGTGAAGCCTCAGTGCTAATCACTTGTGCTACCATGCTTCCCAAATCCTGTCATGAATGGCAGTGGACAATTAAACAACTAAACAGAGGAGGAGGTTCCACAAATATCCCCAACCTGATTGCAGGGGCAGCCCAGCACACCAGTGCAAAAGACAAGGCTGAAGAATTTCCAATCACCTTCAGCCAGAAGTGCCGAGTGGATGATCCATTTTGGCTTCCTCCCGAGGGCGCCAGCATCGCAGATGCCAGTCCTCGGCCAATTCGATTTACATTACATGATATTAAGAAACAGACCTGAACACACCCCATTTGCAGTGCTGAAGGCCTGTGCTCTTGAACTAGCTGCATCGCAAGCAAAACTGTTCCAGTACAGCTTCAACAATGACATCTACCTGATAATGTGAAAAATCAACCAATGTCCTGTCCACAAAACGCAGGACAATTGTAATCCAATTAATTATCGCATCATCAATCTACTCTCAATCTTCAGAAATGATGGAAGGTTTCGTCGATAGTACTATCAAATGGCATTTAAAGAGTAATAACTTGCTAATCTAGACTCAGTTTGCAAGGATAACTCGGCTCAAGGTAATTTACAGCCTTAGTCCAAACAGATACAGACGAGCTGAACTTAAGAGGTGAGGTGAGAGTGACTGTCCTTGATATCAAAGCGGTATTTGACTGATTGTGCAACCAAGGAGACCCAGCAAAACAAGAGTCAGTGGGAATCAGGGGAAAACTCTGACCGGTTGGAGTCATAGCCGGCACAAAGGAAGGTGGTTGTGGATGCTGAATACCAATCACCAGGACCATGCTACAAGAGCTCCTCAGGGCAGTGTCCGAGGCCTAACCATCTTCAGCTGCTTCAGCAGCAATCTTCCTTCAACCATTAGGTCAGAACTGTGGATGATCACAGATAATTACTCAATAATCGTGCATCTCCTCAGATAGTGAAGTCATTTGTGTCCCAATTTCATTCTTTTATGAAATAATAAAAAAGTTGATTACAGTTGTTAGAACAAAAGGAATCTGCAGTTCTAACTAGCTACAGTTCACTCTGAGTACAAGTATGTTGTCACAAGTTTCATACAATTTATTAAGTTAATTGTAACAAGTACAAAATGCAGTACTTAGCAAAGGCAGTGCATCAGTCCATTCACTCTGGAACACCGTCTCGTGAATTTTGGTTGACTGTTGCCCTGTCTCTTGACTGAAGTCTATCTTCTTCTTGCTGCATGCCTAGGTATTGAAAATTGTTGCTTATTAGCCTTGCATAGCCACTACCTCTCTACATGATCAGGAGTGTCTTTTGGTTCTGATTGGCACAAGCAGCACATGATCAATCCTGATTGGTCTCTAAAGGATGATTGTCACCTTACTGATGTCATGTTCCATTATATCTGAACTGGTTCCCCACGATGTCAGTGACTTGTGGGAACAGACTTCTCTGTATAGCTTTTCCCTGTTATTTTATTACGTTTATAGCTTTTCACTAAGATAACAAGACACCACAAGGTAATTTGTGTGCCTGCTTATTTGTGATAAGAGGATATGTCGTGTCACTTCCTAATGATTGATTGCCTTGAGCTCCTCATCCCAAAAGACCTGACTGATACATCTTAGGCGTTCTGAAAAGTTCAGGCGTCTCTCTGTAACTTCTTAATAACTGCTGATGCATGAAGCAAGTTACTGAACAAAAATAACTAAATGTCCAGCAGGTACACAATGTTAAACTAATACAGGAATTACAAAACTACTATAGTACATATAAAATCAATGCATAGAGATTATTGGTGCACTAAAGTGGAGGTATAAATATATATATTATATACTTCCTCTGGAAACTAAGGAAATTCGGCATGTCCACATTAACTCTTACAAACTTTTACAGATGCACCAGAGAAAGCATCCTATCTGGCTACATCACAGTCTGGCATGACAACTGCTCGGCCGCAAGAAACTTCAGAGTCGTGAACACCGCCCAGTCCATCACACGAACCTGCCTCCCATCCATTGACTCCATCTACACCTCCCGCTGCCTGGGGAAAGCGGGCAGCATAATCAAAGACCCCTCCCACCCGGTTTACTCACTCTTCCAACTACTTCCATCGGGCAGGAGATACTGTAGCCACCTGAGTTGACCACTTCCCCACACAAAATGGAGAAACACAAAGACAGCAGGGAAATTGGACAATCCTAGAGAAACAAGCAGTTTGCAGACTTTTCTTGTGTATTCTGCCTGCAAAGAAAGCAGACAGCACTGAAACCAGCAGTTATACATATTGATGAGTGATCCCGGGAACAATGGCTACAACGATTAGCTATATTTAAGACACTCAATAGCAAGTCAGACTCCTCGGCACCAACGGGAGTCCGAAACAAAGGAGACAAACAAGCCAGGAAGAACCGCCCAGTGATCGAGAAACGGCCCCAGTATTGGGGAATTCAAACCAATCGATTGGTATGGGATCCAATCGATTGGAAGTAAGCTCGGGGTCCGCCCAAAAGGGCGCGAAGCCCCTGGGTCCTATAAAAGACAGGTCTCAAGTTCAGTTCACTCTCGTAGCCGGCCCTCCCAGCAGAACACCGTAGCAGCTCTCGAAGAACTTGACCATATGAAGGAGAGGCCTGGACGATTGCTGCACCACCAAGTAAGTATCCAGTCAACGCACGCTACGAGATAGACACTCCTGACCCCTTAATCCATACCAGCTGGAAGCCTGCAGATCCAGTACAGAGCAAGAGGCCATTGTTCCCTGATCCGGCGGGTTCCCTTATCCAGATAAGTATTGGCCTATTAGTGGTAGGAATAATTTAGTCTTTTAGTATTATGTGCATGAGTAACGAATAACTGTGTATTAATAAACGTGTCTTGTTTTGAACCTTACTAATTGGTGTATTGAGTCATTGATCTGAACTTGAACCTCGTGGTGGTATCATAAGGATACCTGGCGACTCTAGAGCTAAGTAATAAAAGTGAGCCAATTGAGTGCAAAGCGCACTCACCAGAACGAGTAACAATACAAAAGCCTGAGAACATGCACGAACAGACGCAAAATCAGCTTCTTCCCTGCTGTTGCCAGACTCCTAAACAACCCTCTTATAGACTGACCTGATTAACATTACACCCCTGTGTGCTTCACCCAATGCCGGTGTTATGTAGTTACATTGTGTACCTTGTGTTGCCCTATTATGTATTTTCATTTGTTTCCTTTTCTTTTCATGTACTTAACGATCTGTTGCGCTGTTCGCAGAAAAATACTTTTCACTGTACCTTGGTACACATGACAAGAAACAAAATCCAGGTTGCAATGAAATTCAACACAGTCCTCGAGGACTATCAGCTGTTCTCCTTTTTGAGAGAGCTGACTGGTGCTGATTCAACCTAAGGGTCACCATGCCTCAGGTGGAACCTTCATGGATAACCTCAGGTATATGAGAATTGAACCCACGCTGTTGGCTTTGTTCCATATCACAAACCAGCCGTCCAGCCAACTAAACCAACTAACTCCCATTACGATCCCAAACCAGGCTCCAGCAATGGCTAGGATACTGGACCTAACTGGACCTAGGGTTACTACCCTAACCCAATATTTGAGTTTATTTGAAAGACTATGGAGAAAGAATGATTCGCTCTAGATGTGACTGCATGAAGAAATAGGCTTGATTATTTTTGAAACATAATTTTATTATAACTACAGTATTACAGTTTTTAACTTCACACCCAAAAAGAACAGCTTACAATTTACACCTTGAACACTACTACTCAATTTCCCATTAAACAACAAGAAAAGAAACATACAGATAACAATCTACCTTGTTGTGGGAGAATTGTGGACTTAGCCTCAGGCAGATTAGAATTCAACTCCCAAGGGCAGCATGGTAGCGCAGTGGTTAGCGTTGCTGCCCCACGGCACCGAGGTCCCAGTTCGATCCCGGCTCTGGGTCACTGTCTGTGTGGAATTTGTATATTCTCCCCATGTTTGCATGGGTTTAACCCCCGCAACCCAAAAGATGTGTAGGTTAGGTGGATTGGCCATGCTAAATTGCGCCTTAATTGGAAAAAATGAATTGGGCACTCTAAATTTATTTTTTAAAATGAATTCAAGCCCTCTCTCCAAAATTTCTCCACCAAGTCTGCCTCTCCGCGACTTTAGAACATAGAACATAGAACGATACAGCTTAGTACAGGCCCTTCGGCCCTCGATGTTGCACCGACATGGAAAAAAAACTAAAGGCCATCTAACCTACACTATGCCCTTATCACCCATATGCTTATCCAATAAATTTTTAAATGCCTTCAATGTTGTCGAGTTAACTACTGTTACAGGTAGGGCATTCCACGGCCTCACCACTCTTTGCGTAAAAAACCCACCTCTGACCTCTGTCCTATATCTATTACCCCTCAATTTAAGGCTATGTCCCCTCGTGCTAGCCACCTCCATCCGCGGGAGAAGGCTCTCGCTGTCCACCCTATCTAACCCTCTGATCATTTTGTATGTCTCTATTAAGTCACCTCTTAACCTTCTTCTTTCTAACGAAAACAACCTCAAGTCCATCAGCCTTTCCTCATAAGATTTTCCCTCCATACCAGGCAACATCCTGGTAAATCTCCTCTGCACCCGTTCCAAAGCTTCCACGTCTTTCCTATAATGAGGCGACCAGAACTGTACGCAATACTCCAAATGCGGCCGTACTAGAGTTTTGTACAACTGCAACATGACCTCATGGCTCCGGAACTCAATCCCTCTACCAATAAAGGCCAACACACCATAGGCCTTCTTCACAACCCTATCAACCTGGGTGGCAACTTTCAGGGATCTATGTACATGGACACCGAGATCCCTCTGCTCATCCACACTACCAAGAATTTTACCATTAGCCAAATATTCCGCATTCCTGTTATTCTTTCCAAAGTGAATCACCTCACACTTCTCCACATTAAACTCCATTTGCCACCTCTCAGCCCAGCACTGCAGCTTATCTATGTCCCTCTGTAACCTGCAACATCCTTCCGCACTGTCTACAACTCCACCGACTTTAGTGTCATCTGCAAATTTACTCACCCATCCTTCTGCGCCCTCCTCTAGGTCATTTATAAAAATGACAAACAGCAACGGCCCCAGAACAGATCCTTGTGGTACGCCACTCGTAACTGAACTCCATTCTGAACATTTCCCATCAACTACCACTCTCTGTCTTCTTTCAACTAGCCAATTTCTGATCCACATCTCTAAATCACCCTCAATCCCCAGCCTCTGTATTTTCTGCAATAGCCGACCGTGGGGAACCTTATCAAACGCTTTACTGAAATCCATATACACCACATCAACTGCTCTACCCTCGTCTACCTGTTCAGTCACCTTCTCAAAGAACTCGATAAGGTTTGTGAGGCATGACCTACCCTTCACAAAACCATGCTGACTATCCCTAATCATATTATTCCTATCTAGATGATTATAAATCGTATCTTTTATAACCCTCTCCAAGACTTTACCCACCACAGACGTTAGGCTCACCGGCCTATAGTTACCGGGGTTATCTCTACTCCCCTTCTTGAACAAAGGGACCACATTTGCTATCCTCCAGTCCTCTGGCACTATTCCTGTAGCCAATGATGACCTAAAAATCAAAGCCAAAGGCTCAGTAATCTCTTCCCTGGCTTCCCAGAGAATCCTAGGATAAATCCTATCCGGCCCCGGGGACTTATCTATTTTCACCTTGTCCAGAATTGCCAACACTTCTTCCCTACGTACCTCAATGCCATCTATTCTAATAGCCTGGGTCTCAGCATTCTCCTCCACAATATTATCTTTTTCTTGAGTGAATACTGATGAAAAGTATTCATTTAGTATCTCGCTTATCTCCTCAGCCTCCACACACAACTTCCCACCACTGTCCTTGACTGGCACTACTCTTACCCTAGTCATTCTTTTATTCCTGACATATCTATAGAAAGCTTTTGGGTTTTCCTTGATCCTACCTTCCAAAGACTTCTCATGTCCCCTCCTTGCTCGTCTCAGCTCTCTCTTTAGGTCCTTCCTCGCTTCCTTGTAACTATCAAGCGCCCCAACTGAAACTTCACGCCTCATCTTCACATAGGCCTCCTTCTTCCTCTTAACAAGAGATTCCACTTCTTTGGTAAACCACGGTTCCCTCGCTCGATCCCTTCCTCCCTGCCTGACTGGTACGTACTTATCAAGAACATGCAATAGCTGTTCCTTGAACAAGCTCCACATATCCAGTGTGCCCAACCCTTGCAGCCTACTTCTCCAACCAACACATCCTAAGTCATGTCTAATGGCATCATAATTGCCCTTCCCCCAGCTATAACTCTTGCCCTGCGGGGTATACTTATCCCTTTCCATCACAAACGTAAAGGTCACCGAATTGTGGTCACTGTTTCCAAAGTGCTCACCTACCTCCAAATCTAACACCTGGCCTGGTTCATTACCCAAAACCAAATCCAATGTGGCCTCGCCTCTTGTTGGCCTGTCAACATATTGTGTCAGGAAACCCTCCTGCACACATTGTACAAAGAATGACCCATCTAATGTACTCGAACTATATATTTTCCAGTCAATATTTGGAAAGTTAAAGTCTCTCATAACAACTACCCTGTTACTTTCGCTCTTTTCCAGAATCATCTTCGCCATCCTTTCCTCTACATCCCTAGAACTATTAGGTGGCCTATAGAAAACTCCCAACAGGGTGACCTCTCCTTTCCTGTTTCTAACCTCAGCCCATACTACCTCAGAAGAAGAGTCCCCATCTTTATCCCCAAAAACTCCCTCTCTCCATAGCTTCTCAAAATGTTGCTCTGCCTTCCTTTGCTCCCCCCAGCAATTACTTCTTCTCCCCAGTTGAAAACAAAATGGCCGGGATTCTCCGACACCGCGCCGGATCAGAGAATTTCCGGGGGGGGGGGGGGGGGGGGGGAGGCACCAGAATCGTGCCCCGCCGCCCCGCTGATTCTCCGGAGCTGATTCTCGGGCACCCGCGGGATCACCGCCACGCCGGTTGAGGGCCGTTTAAAGCGCCCCCCCTCTTCCCTGTGATTCTCCGGGCCTCAACAGGCCAAGTGCCTGCCGGGTACGGTGGAGTCCCGCCGGCGTGGGTTACGAATGGTCCTACCTGGCTGGACCTGGAAGTTCTGTCTGCGGGGGCTATCCTGGTGGGGGGGGGGGGGCGGCGGGAGGATCTGACCCCAGTGGAAGGGCCTCCACGGTGGACTGGCCCGCGATCGGGGCCTACCGGTCGGTAGGCGGGCTGGTTCCGTGGGGGCCTATGTTCCTCCACGTTGGGCCCCTGTAGGGCTCCGCCATATTGCCCGAGAGCCAGCACGGAGATGGGAATCTGCGCACATGCGCAAATTCATTTGTAAACCGGGCATGGGGCAGCACGGTAGCATAGTGGTGAGCACAATTGCTTCACAGCTCCGGGGTCTCAGGTTCGATACCCGGCTTGGGTCACTGTCTGTGTGGAGTCTGCACATTCTCCCCATGTGTGCGTGGGTTTCCTCCAGGTGCTCCGGTTTCCTCTCACGGTCCAAAGATATGCAGGTTAGGTGGATTGGCCATGCTAAATTGTCCTTAGTGCCCACAATTGCCCTTAGTGTTGGGTGGGGTAACTGGATTATGGGTATAAGGTGGAGGTGTGGGCTTGGGTCGGGTGCTCTTTCCAAGAGCTGGTGCAGACTCGATGGGCCGAATGGCCTCCTTCTGCACTGTAAATACTATGAACTCGTGCCAGCTGCTGCGCGTATGCATGAACTCACGCCGGCCATGAACTCACGCCGGCCGTGCCACACCAGGTGGAGCAGCGGAGACCACTCCGGCGCCGACCTAGCTCCCTAGGAAGGAGTGAATACCTAACAATTGAGGACAGTTGACACTTGAGTGGTTCGCTTCGTTTTTCACGCCGGTGTAAGAACTTGGCTGTGGGATTGGAGAATCCCGGCCAATATCTCTGCAGGCTGCAAAGCATATTATCTCCTCTGGGGATACCCCAGTCAAATCACAGTCCATTAGCCGAGACTGAAAAACAAATTATATTGTCAATTTCATCTTATGGCTGCTAAAAACACCTAGGTTCTGCAAAACAGAATGATCTTTGAGAAAACATGACCATTGCAGTCAAACACACTCTAACCCCAAGTTTTTAACCCTTAAATTGTCCAACACTTAGAATCGAACATTCCTTAGGTTTCCCAGTCATCACACCTACATACAAAAGGTAGCAATACAAAATAGCATGGCCCGAATTCTCCGGCACCGGTTTTTCGGCAGGAGCAGGAATCGTGTTGTGCCAGTCGGGGACCATTGGCAGAGCCCCCCCCCCCCCGAGATTCTCCACTCCGCGATGAGCTGAGTGGCCACACGTTTTTGGCGGGTCCCGCAGGCGTCAAATACACCAGGTCCTTACCAGCGGGACCCGGCTCTGCAGGCTGCCTGCAGAGACCTCGGGGGGGGCGCGGGGGGATCTGGCCCCGGGGGATGACCCCCACGGTGGCCTGGCCCCTGATCGGGGCCCAACGATCTGCGAGCGGGCCTGTGCCGTGTGGGCACTCTTTCCCCTCGCACATGCGCCAACGCACGCCAGCCGGCGGAGGCCCTTTGGCAGCCTGACGCCAAGGAGTGGACTGGTATAGTGAGTGCACATACACACTGTGGTACATTTAATTCTGTGTTCAACTTTTTTATAATATGTTTTCAAATTAGGCTTTCTGGTTAAGCTGTTTTAATCTAAGCCCGGTCTTGTGGCTATATTTTTGAGTTCACGCCACTCCTCAGCGCCGGTATCTCCCGCCCCGCAGGTTTGGGGAGAATCCCGCCCCATATTCTATGAATGCTTGTTCATGAGAAATAAAAGCCACAAAAGTTACAAAACACAAAATTATATTATCAGGTTCTGTAATCACAGCAGTGCATAAATCTGTTGTATATTTTGAAAGAAAGTAGGCTGGATTCACAGTTTTTGAGGCTAAGTGCGAAGGATCTGTGGCGTTTTGAGTCAAAAAATTCGGCAGCGCCACCTCACTGTTCTTGCATCAGGTGAGGGGCTAGCAGCAGCGGCGCATAAGACTCCCGGCTACTATGATAAAAACGGATGGAGAATGGCTGGGTCCATGTGCACAGCGACGACCTGCAGCGGTTGCGTCATAAAACATGGCGGCGGCCGTGTATAGACCCAACCTGCCAGACAGTGTCCCCCAGGCCACCACCTGGCCACCCCCCTCCAGTTGTCCCAGCACTCACAGACGCCCCCCCCCCCTCAGACCAGCAGCCCTTCTCCCGCCCGCCAGTTGGACACAGTCCACAGCCACCACTGGGATCCTGACTACTGAGACCACACATCAAGCGCACTGTCGGGAACTTGGCCCGTTGGGGCGGAGCATCTCAGGAGGGCCTTTAGGTGACGCGCTAAATCCGTCCCAACGGCGTGCGGTGCAACGTGATGATGCCATTTTGGAGGAGGCGGAGCATGCAAAACCTGGGTCAAACAGGCGCCGCCCGCAATTTCGGCGTCAAAAGGGATTCTCCGCCGGATCGCCGATTATGAAATCGGCATCAGGGAATGGTGAATTCTGGCCATTGACATTTTTTCTTAAAGGCATTTTAAGTTGAGAAGACAATTTAACACAGACACTGTGGAGAAATAAAATCTATGTCTTAGTTTCGGCTTCACTCGCCAGCTTGGATATGTTAATAATAATAATCTCTATTGTCACAAGTAGACTTACATTAACACTGCAATGAAGTTACTGTGAAAAGCCCCTAGTCGCCACATTCCGGCACCTGTTTGGGTACACAAAGGGAGAATTCAGAATGTCCAATTACCTAACAACACGTCTTTCGGGACTTGTGTGAGGAAACCGGAGCACCCGGGGGAAACCCATGCAGACACAGTGTAGCCACCTAAGATGGCCACAAATGGACACAAAATGGAAGACTGCAAAGAGTGCAGGGTAAACGGACATGTTAAAGAGCAAACAGCTTGCAGAAGCAATTAAGCATTGGGACAATTGCAGAAACCAGTTTCCTGGCAGCTGCAGAGATCAGGCAGCGCTGTAAATGGGAAAGCCGTTAACATAGTAATGAGGTGATACCGGGCAGTCCCAGGTACAATAGATACAATTAAGTATCAATTGATACTTTTAATAGCAGCCCAGACACAATGGAGCCCAGGACAATGAGTCCTAAGAACCGCCCCAGCCATCAAGGAACGGCCCTAGGATTGGGGGGGGGGGTTCAAACCATATCGATTGGGAAGAGGCCCAATCGATCCCCAGCAGGTGAGGAAGCCCGCCCCAAGGGGCGCGGACCCCTGGGACCTATAAAAGAGAGGCCCCACACATGGTTCAGTCTTCTAATTCTTTCTCCTGTCTCCGGCCTCCGGCTCCAGCCTCCAGACCCCTGTCTTCTACATCAGCCGTTGAGCAGCAGCCGGCAATAAGTAAGTGCCTAACGCTGACCGCTACCTGAAACCGGCATTACTTACACCCTTGCCGACTGATAGTGATCCGAAGCCTGCAGACCAGACCAGAACAAAGGCCTTGTTCCCTGACTTCGCAGTTCCTTCTTAGCTAAGTATTAGTTGTTTAGTGGTAGAAGTAGGTCTAATCTTTAGCGTGTGCATGAGTGTTATTATAATTGTGTTATAATAAACTCTAATTGTTTTGGACTTACTAATTAGTGTACAGCTTTATTGCTTTGAACTTGACCTTGAAACTTGTGACAGTGTCTTTACGGCACCTGGCGACTCCAGAGCTTAAAACAAGAAACAGAGCCAAGTGAGTGTTAAGCACACTCACCCAAAATGAGCAACAACGGGGAGAACGTGCAGACTCCACACAGACAGTGCCACAAGCCGCAAATCGAACCTGAGACCCTGGAGCTGTGAAGCACTCTGGCAATATTCCGGCAATAGTATTGAAGATTTGTGCTCCAGAATTTGCTGCGGCCCCCAGCCATGTTGTTCCAGTACAGCTGCTACACTGGCATCTACCCAGCAATGTGGACAATTGCCCAGATATGTACACAAAAAGCAGGACAAATCCAATCCGGCTAATTGCTGCCCCATTGGTCTCCTCTCAGTCATCAGTAAAGTGATGGAAGGGGTCAGCAACAGTGCTATCAAGTAGCACTTACTTAGCAACAACCTGCTCAATAATGCTCAGTTTGAGTTCAAACATGGACAAAAGCACTGAACTCCATCTATTGAAAAGTAGAATTTTATTGACCTTGGGTGACTAAAACCACGAAAGAAACAAATCACAAATCACACACAGGTTTTCCGACAAGAAATATTAAACATGAACAAAATATATAAAAATAAGGAGGACCAGCACTTAAACCTTATTTTACTTTATTTGTGTTTTTAAATTAAATTCTGCCTGCAGTAGGAACAGGAGTATGCAATTCGAGATGGCAAACATTGTTGCATTAATCTTGTTACCACGGGCAGCCGATTACAAGATGTTCAAGTTATTTTTGATAGTTCCAGCACAGCATCGACAGTGCTCCACAAGGACACACTGAAGCTTACATTGTTCCAATTTCGACAGCCACATGTCTGAGCTTTATCAATGTTTGTTCATAATCTAGATATCCAATGTGCGTTTGTCTACTGTATTGGCAGATTCTGAGTTTACCCATATAACATCAGTCAATGCATTTTAAAGTAATTCACTGTGTAAATAGGTTGGAAAAAGAATGATGCATAAGGTTTCATATGAGTATTATTATTTCTATTAGGTACAATGAATTTGGCTTGGTTGCGAGTCAGACAGAATCGAATATCCCATCCAGCATTTCCAGTACTATTGAATATTGCCAGCAAACGCTATCTTATTGTTCTCCTCTGTTTATCACCATTTACAGAAGGTGCAAAGTTTTGCAATGCTGGAGTGCATCCTCACTGACCTAAGTGACTATTCCTCTTTTGTTAGCCTAGGCAGAGTGTTTATGGCACTAGTTGATAATGCAAGGTAATACAACTAAGCTGAATCATTTCATGAGCACGTGCGTACATTTTATTTTCCTTTGAGCAATGATGTAAAATGGTCATGTTGCAACATCCATCCATGACTGTTGATGGCTTTCATTTTTATACAAATCAGAAGAAATCATGGGTGAATGGTTCAATACCAACAGTGTTACGCTATTTCATAATGTCAAAGTTACCTCTCTCCCAACAGTGGTCAATTGGAAATGTCCAGGAGTACAAAGACGTAGAGGAGAGAGGCTGTGACAGGCAAGGCCCAATGGTAGTCGGAGGACTGTTGGAGGGAAGCTACTTGCTGCGAAAACCGTCTCCAGCTGAGGAAAGGCCTTCAATAAGGGCCACATTCAACCTGTTGGTGTTGCAGACGCCAACAGGGGAGAATCCGGGAAAACTTCCGGGGACTTTGAGCAGACATAAACGGGCAATGGAGGATTCCGTCTACAGAATGACTTCTGCCTCGTCTCAGGTAGGACAGCGCTTTGCTCTGGAGAGACAAGCCCAGGGGACCACAAACTGCATCAAACAATTGCTGGTGCCATGGGCTCACTGCAGCAGTGGACCAGCGAGAGGTGGTCACTGCCCCTTGATACCCCTCCAATGGGAAGCATGGCAGTGCCATGTTGCCCGAGAGACCGGGAAATGCAAACTGATGCTTGAATGTTCTTCTTAATACACTCTGGGTGTTGTCGGAGCACCCCAGCCACTCTGCCAGTGACCCAAACTGCACCAGCAGCAGTGGCCACAGGGAACTCTCGTACACTGATGCCGGAGAGCCTTACATGCCCTGGCTCATCCAGCCTGAGGGCACGCACCACAGTCATCAAACATCACAAGGAGCGAGTAACAGCTAGCTCCCATCACATCTGCATATTTTGGGGATGTACCTCTCCACAACAAGCGGAAATGTTAAAAATATTTCACTTTCAAACAATCGCCCTGTTGTTCATATCATTGTATGAGCGAAGAAGTGTTAGTGTCACATTAAATGCTTCTACATTATTCCGTGTATATCTTTTTCACATGAGGGCCTCATGATATTTTCCCTTCAGAGAGGTATGATTTATCATATCAAATGGCACTTGCTGCTTGTGTGTATAATGAGATGTGGCCCTCTGTGTGGTGTCCAAGGAAGAACACTGAGTTTTTAGATGCAACAATATGTGCTTTTAATGGACAATCGGTAACCCAGTTGACATTGGCCCATAATATCTCCACCAGGTCAGACCCGGTAGATACTCCAGAATATGCGGCGAGTGACTCCGAAAAGTCCCCCGCTAAAACTACAAGGGAATTATCTGGGAAGTTTAAACTTCCAATGGAAACCATCTAAGACTCCAATTTAAATTGGAGACTGTGGGCGCGATTCTCCCAAAACGGGAGAAATCGTAAGGCTGGCGTCAAACCCGGGCGGGTTTGACGCCAGCGCGCCCCTTCCCGACCGGGAACCGATTCTGGTCCCCGGTCGGGGCTAGCAGCCCGACGCCGCAAGCTCCGGCATCACGGGCTTAATGAATTTCGTTAAGCCCGCTTGCCGGAGTTAGCGCCGGCTGACGCGTCATATGACGTCAGCCGTGCATGCGCGGATTGGAAGACTCCAACCCGCGCATGCACGGATGACGTCATCGCGTATTTGCGCGAAACCTGCGCATGCGCGGGCCGGGATGCCCCTCAGCCGCCCCGCGAATGGATACTGCGGGGCGGCGGAAGGACAAATAGTGCGCGGGCATCGGGCCCGCTGCCCGCGATCGGTGCCCACCGATCGCGGGCCCATGGCACCCTTGGCACGGCCGTGGTACTGCCGTGCCAATCGGTGCCATGGTTATAAAAAGCGAGTTGTTCCCGCCGTTTTTACGAACGGCCAGACCAGGTCTGTTTGCCGTTCGTAAAAACAGTGTAAAGGGCTGGGACTTCGGCCCATCGAACAGCTGTGAATCGCTACCGGCCGTAAAAAAACGGCGGCAGCGATTCGTGTCGGGAGTTGGGCGGGGGGGGGGGGGGGGGGGGGGGGGGGGGGGGGGTGGGGGGAGAATAGCGGGAGGGCGGGAAAAATGTCGGGAAGGTCCTCCCGCTATTCTCCGACCCGTCATGGGGGTCATATGCTCTATGTTCTATGTTTTTGTCCCACTGTCCAAAGATGGGCAGGTTAGGTGGATTGGCCATGATAAATTGCCTTTAGTGTCCAAAAAGGTTCGGTGAGGGAACTGGGTTATGGGGATAGGTTGGAGGCGAGGGCTTGGGTGCTCTTTCCAAGAGCAGGTGCAGACTTGATGGGCAGAATCGCCTCCTTCTGTATTGTAACTTCTATGATACTATGTATGAAGTCATCAGTAAATATCCTAAAGTTTTCCTGGAAAAATAGGAAGATCCCTGTGGTGATCACAAGTTAACCAGATGCAACACAACTGAGCGACCACTAGAGGGAGCACGGGAGAGCCATATAAATAGATCAGGACAGGAAGTGGGAGACACTCTTCACAGCAGGCGGGCTGGTAAGCACACACAGCAAGCAAAGCTGGTAGTTAGCACTGGAAGGTAGTTCTAGGTCGAGCTCTGGAAACTGAACGAACCCACAATAAAGCATCTTCTCCACACTTGAGACTGCGAGCTTTATTAAGATACGAGGAACAACACATGGTACCTAGGAGTGATTTCAGACGCTTATGACAGGACAACTCAGCTGCAGATACAGAAAACAAAAAAAAAATGGCATGGAAATCTCAACCAAGAATGGCATGGAGATCTCCTGCTGGACATTCGACTGGGGAAGACATCGCTAATTCGAGGATGTGGCATGGATACCCACCTCAGCTGGACACGACTGGTAATGTAAGAAATGTCTGGAAAAGGTTTAAACAAATGTTCGATTTTTATCTCATAGCTAATGATGTTGCAGAAGCCTCAGACAAAATTAAAATAGCAATTCTCATCGAAGGGCCTGTCAATAGGAAAGTGTATAATGGATTTAAATACTCAAAAGGTGAAGACAGGAACAGCTTACAAACGTTACTAAACAAATTTGAAGAGTACTGTGAGAAATTTGAACAGCAAGGCATGCTCACAGTCCAACCTGCACAGAGACTGAGTGATGCAAAACTTAAAAAATCACAAAAAGATCAGGAAATCGCGAATGCACAGTACAGATCAAAAAGAAGAAATAACAGGAATTTTTCACAAAGCCAAAACGCTGAAATCCAGTCCAGATCGGAAAGAAAAGGTAACTTACAACTTTTAGAAAGAAAAAACGACAAAAACAGCACCAAGACCGGCAACGAGAACAACAAAGTCAGGAACAACGACAGTGCCAACACCAAAGACGGAAACGACAAAAACAGCGACAAGTACGGCAACGAAAACAACAAAAACAAGAACGACAGAAACAACAGCAATGAAACAACGACTTGTACACAATGGAACTACTTGGCACATGACGGACAATGCCACAGCCCATGGCAAAACGATGACAAGACTACAAACATGTCATGGGATGACGACGAATCGCATAAACACACGTCTGCTCCAGAACGAGCAAGCACACCAGCATCCAAGGCGGATGAGACAATAAATCAACACCACAAGCACAAAAAAAAAGTCCATGCCAGTCAACATCAGTGATGTGACCATGCAGACACCTCGGGATGACGCATTGGGTACTTAAGATAACAAGGAACACCAACAACATTCACAGCGGACTTGCAATATCAATATCACCACGTCATCAACAACAAAAAAAAAAGAAAAAAAAGCTCTGAACAAATTCATCAAGTTTGGACTCATAAATGTTTTTATTAAGATTGGACATATAAATACATTGGCTTTGTTAACTAAGGCAATAGCATCATCACTTGTATAGATACGCATATCATAAGTTACTGTTTTGTATAAAATTTCTTTAATGATGTACAGAAACTATGTAATGAGAAAAAGGGGGATGTGGTGATCGTAGATTGACCAGATACAAAACAACAGAGCAAACACGAGCGGGAGAGCAATAAATACACTGGGACAGGATGTACAATTTTCTTTAACGATGTTCAGAAAATATGTTAAGAGAAAAAGGGGGATGTGGTGATCACAAGTTAACCAGATGCAACACAACTGAGCGACCACTAGAGGGAGCACGGGAGAGCCATATAAATAGATCAGGACAGGAAGTGGGAGACACTCTTCACAGCAGGCGGGCTGGTAAGCACACACAGCAAGCAAAGCTGGTAGTTAGCACTGGAAGGTAGTTCTAGGTCGAGCTCTGGAAACTGAACGAACCCACAATAAAGCATCTTCTCCACACTTGAGACTGCGAGCTTTATTAAGATACGAGGAACAACACAATCCCAAGCCAAGGTTTGTGTTGCTCCTGCTGCTACACCTAAATATTTCCCTGCTCCCTATTGGAAAAGGTGGAGCCCAAACTTGGGAGGCTAGAAAATCCAGGCATGATAAAGCTGGTACAGTTCACAGAGTGGGCCGCACCTGCCGTCCCTGTCCTTGAACCATAATCGGACCACCTCTATGGAGATTATAAGCCGACAGACAATGGGCTTTCCAAGCTTGATAGCTACCCCATCCCTCAAATTGAAGACCCATCTGCCAAGTTAGCAGGTGGCCAGTTAAGTTGGATATGAGCCATGCCTATCTTCAACTTGAATTAGACGAGCCTTCTCGGAGATATATTGCAATCAACCTGCACAAGTGCCGATATGAGTACACTTGTTTGCCCATCGGGGTCTCATCAGCATGCACAATATTCCAACGGATCATGGAGAACATACTCCAAGTTACCCAAAGTGGCGGTGTACTTGGATGACGCCCAGGTCATGGGGATTTCAGAACGGGAGCACCTGGCAACCTAGAAGAGGTCGTGCAGTGATTCTCAAGAGCTGTGGTACACCTAAAAAGGGAAAAATTAGTTTTTTAAGGAAATTAGCTGACCTCCTTGGCTATTGATTTGATAAAAAAAAGTTTACATCTGGTAGAGGACAAGGTAAAAGCCACCAAGGAAGCACCAACTCTGAGAAACACAGTATAGTTACAATCCTTCCTGGGGTTAGTAAATTTATCCAGAATTTGGCCACTTAACTGACCCCCTTGCACACCCTATTATGGAAGTGCCAAAGATGGTCTTCGGAGGTACCACTTGTGGGGGCTTTCAGTAAAGTTAAGCAACAATTTGCTGTCATCCAACTTGTTGACCCATATTGACTCTAAGAAGGAACTCATTGACATGTGATGCTTCCCCTCTTGGTGGGCTGGTACTTTCACACCGCTGGAAAGATGGAATAGAAAGGCCTATCGGTTACGCATCCAGGATCCTTTGGGATGCCGAGCAGAAGTATTCTCAAATTGAGAAAGAGGGCTTGCAGTTGTGTTTGGTGTAAAAACATTCCACCAATAAGTCTACAATAGATATTTTATAATAATAACCAATAACAACCACAAACCCTAATTGGGACTTTTTAAATAGGACAGGGAAATCCTCCCTGCTGCCTCCGCCTGCACATAGTGTTGGGCCCTGTTACTTGCAGCTTATGAATAACTTTTAGAGCACCGTCCTGGAACCCAGAAAACTAATGCCGATGCGATAAGTCTCCTATCGCTGCCCATAAGGCCGGCTCTTTTACCAGCATTGATTAGAGACTTTACTGGTGTCCGCAATGCAAAGTAAGACCTGGACACAAAAGATCCAACCCTGTCTAAACTAAAGTACATAATCCTAAATGGTGGATTCTGAGGACGAGAAATGAAACCCTATCTGGCTAAGAAAGAGGAGCTGAGTGTTGAGGACGGTATAATTCTCTGGCAGTCTTGAGCAGTTTTCCTTGGCTATGGATGGTGCCTGACAACTATTCTACAACAATTTGGCCACTCTGGAGTATTGAAATTAAAAATGTTGGTCCTGAGCTACGTCTGATGGCCTGACCTCAACTCAAACTTCACGGACTTGGTGAGACGGTGCGAAATTGACTTAAGGGGGAAGGGATGTTATGGTGGCCACGAAGGACACGGGAGGATCATCAATAGATCTCCCTCTTGGAATCATGGAGTATGAACCACCATGTTGAGTGGGCAGGAACTTGCACAATGGGAAATGAGTAGTGGGAGTTTAAAACCCGCTGCTTCAACCCGAGCTGGCATTCTGTCCGTCCCGAAGCTTGGACTTGTGTGCTGTAAGCCGTGGCTGCGGCCTTTTACATTATGTAAATAAAAGGATTTGGTGGCATAAGACTAGCCTTGGCAATGTTATTACATGTAGGGCTGGATTCTCCGGTCGCCGACGCCGAAATCGTGTTCGGTGAACGGCTGGAGAATCCAGGTTTGCTGCCAAATCTTGGGCAGCATCGCTTTCATGAAGCACCGCCCCTCCAACGCGGCGTACTCACAGGGTACACCACATTGCGACGGCCTCAGGACATTGCCTGAGGTCTGCCCCCCGATGCTCCACCCCCAACCGGCAATTCCCGACGGCGTGGGTGTCTCATCCATCGGGAACTCGGCGTGGCGGCTGCGGACTCAGTCCAGCGCTGCCACAGTTGGGGAGGGCGGATCTGCGGGTGGGGGGGACATTATTCGGGGCTGGGGGCACTGTGGGGGGGTGGTCCAGGGCGCGCGAGCCGGCAGAAAGGGCAGGCTATTTCCCGGGCCGGGTCCGCGAGCAGCTTCCATGTAGCACGGCGCAGCTGCTGCAGGCCGCCGCCGTGCGTATGCATGGCCACAGACCCGGCAATTCTCCGGGGCATATCGGCAGCGAGAGCCGGGTGCTCTACGCTGCCATCCTGCTAGCCCCCAGCAAAACGGGGAATCAGTGGCCGTTTTGCACCAGTTCTTCTGGCATAAAATGCATGCCGGCGTGGGGACATAGCCCCAGAATCGGAGAACCCAGCCTAATCTCTTGGATGCATTGGAAAGCTGTGTCTGCCTCTGCCTTGCTGCCTGGCCCATTGTGATTGTGCTCCCTTTTCCCTCCTGTTGCTGCTGCCTGCTCTGGTTCTTGTGCAGTATGGCGTTCCTGCAAAGCACTGAGCCCCTCTAGTGCTTGTATACGAAGGAGTACAGGGTGAATGAAACCCATTGTGCAATGTTCTCTCCCTATCTTTAAATGCACCCTCTGAAATCCCCTCTGATTAGGGACTCATATGTACTGGCAATTTAATGAATGACCCCTCTGTCCTTAGGCTAGGAGCTGCCCTTTAATTATTGGAATGAATGCTTTAGGTTTAGTCACTTAACTCTCTCATACGCCACTCCTCAGGGTGTCAGATTATTAATTTAGAACATAGAGAAAAAAATCTCAAGAGACAATGCAGTTCCCTGTCACTCACTCTCCTGTAAGTCAAAAGAGCTCTCACAGTGAGTCAGGTAAGCCACATTTAAGTCGCCAATGATTGAAGGCATGGGATTCTTGCATTCGCTTCAATTAATCGTGGTGGTTGCATGAATCCTGCTGATTACATTTAAATTGCATGCAAGTACTTGATTGTGAATATTTATGAGGTTCCAGTCGATAACGGATGAGTTTCCCGTTTGCCAGCCTTACCACTGCCAGCATAATTGGGAGCCATCTTCCTACCACTGGGGTTTTAAAGCGCGTCCTCTCATGCGATTTTTGAAGTTCGCCTGCCAACTTGTCAATTCCCAGTGGGCACCAGAAAATCCATTCCAATGATCAGCCAAAACAAATGCACAAAACACGTGATATTCTGTGCCTAAAGATGGCTACATAGATTAATAAACCACTATAATAATGAGCATATTATACAATCAGCAAATTTTGGAGTTTAGCTTGTTTACATGCATTATTTACTGACACTAAATTTCTCACTCTGTACCCTGTTGTGCAATAGAAATTGTGCTGCAGTTCTTCACTCATTTAATGGGGAAAGAGACTGACCAGTACAATTTTTCATCCACTCTTTGCTGTTAAAGGCAGTGCTGTGTATGATGTAAAAATGGTAGTCTGACACTGAAGAGAATTCAAAGGGATTTTTAAAATACTTGTTCTTTTTAAATGATTGCTTATATGCACAAATGATTAAGAACTCAATTTGTTAAAAAGAAACAGAAGGCATTTATTGGCCCTTTTGGTAAATAAAAGTCTACATCAGGAAGCTTATGGGCTGAGAATGAATGTCTGGATCTGACTGTGCATCATACATATTTAATATTTGCTTCATAATATATAGGCAGCTGAGAATAAAACGGTGCCAGCTGGGGATGTCTCCAACCACTCTGGTTGGAGGCTGGGCTCTGTCTGTGAATATTCGAAAAATAGAGTCAAATGGTGCATTCATGTGCATTTTTCACAGGAAAATTGATTGCACCTGCTGCATGCTGATAGCTCAAGCATTAGCATGAAGCCAAGGTCCATTATGTGGTGGGGAAAGGAGGGGGGGGGGGGGGGGGGGGAGGGGAGTAAATAAACAGAGAATTTTCACATTCGCATTTTACACATTTCATGAATCAGAAATAATTCAACCAAACTTATTCAAGTGAAGGTTTTTCCAGCTGAAACCCTGGAGAATTCCACTACAGAACTACAAATCGAGACTGCAGCAGGAAAAGTAGATGTGGAAAAGAGCTCCACTATGCTACCGAGACTGAAAGCACATATCACCGGCTGGATTCTCCGTCGGCAATGCACTGGCGCCCGCGGATTTCCCGACGACATGGGGGTGCCCACAATGGGGAACTCCATTGGCCTGCTGGCAGGACGGAGGATCCCGCTGCCGGCAGGGGCGTGCCACACCAGTTTTCGGGTGCGGCGGGATGGAGAATCCCACCCCTCGTATTTGGAATTAACTCATATGGAAACTGTTTCTTCTTCCACTCATACGATGATGACCTGATTTTAGAGAAAACTGAACTTCAGTTCTTCAACCAAATAATTATCCTTGGAGTTACAATCGCCTGGATTCTCTGCCCCGTGACATTGGAAACACGAATGGCAATCGGGTCGAGAATCAGGTCGAGAATCGGGTGTATCGGCCGAACCGAAAGGCATGCTCCGGGGCCCCGCTGGTCACGGCAACACAATTTGCGCCCCGCGTCGGTGGCAACATGCAAAACCACCATTTGCATGTGTTAACATGTCATTACTGAGTTTGACCCAGTATGCTCCACTCCTCCACAATGCTCCACCCCTGTCAGGTGAAAGTCACGCGGGCACAGTTTAGTACAGGTATTTACAAACGGGGACTAGGTGCCGTGTCTGCTGAATGGGGGAGAGAAGGTAGGAAAAGTTTGTAAAATTGCGATAAACAGTTGCGCCTCCTGGGGGTCGTTGTCGGGGGATTAGCGGGGAGTGAGTTTCTGACACATCAGTGGATTCGGGATGTCCCCCTCGAGATTGGGGTGACCTGGCTCAGACCGCTATTGCTGCAGTATTTGTTTTAAAATCAACCATTCGGTACAAGTTACAGGCCCCTGGCTGCTCACTCTGCTGACTGCTCACTGTATCCTGTAAATGTTCACAGAGCCACGGGTCATTTCAGTGCCCACCCAGGCCACCCCTCTGGAAGCCCTCTGACCCCAGTTGACCCATCAATGGGATGGGTGTGGCCAGGGATGGGTGTGGCCAAGCTCAATTAGCTACACACCAGGTGCTGCCACTCCTCAGTGCACTCATCAGAAGCGCAGCCCCATTGCAGGGGAAGCAGGGGATGCATGCACAGTTGCCTTTGGCACCTTCCCTGACACACTGCCCCTCTCAGGGCAGAAGCCTTACCAGTGAGACGATCAGCTAGCCCACTCCTCAGGATTACTAGCTGTCTCCAAATCCTGCCTGCTCACTGCAGGGATACCCTGCACAACAGGAGATTGTCCCAAAAGAGCAGAGGCTAGCCGGTGAGGTTGGAGAGTCGGTCATCCAACAGGCTGAGGAGGAGGTGCAAGGAAGCGCTGCATCAGGCCACGTTTACACCATTGGCGCCTGTCCTTCGAGGACCTGTCAGAAAGCGAGTGTCACCAAAGGCTCAGGCTAACCAGGGAAACCACGCAACATCGGTATGAGATGGTGCACTGGAACCTCGGGGGTATGGAGGAGGATACTTACTCTCGGTGCCTGTCAAAGTGACGGTCGCCCTGAACCATTTTTCCTTCAGATCTTTCAAGTTGCCGAGGGACGACATCTCTGGGGTAGGTCAGATATCTGTACACAAGTGCATCCATGCCTTCGGGATTCCCTATATGCCTGGTTCACTAATGTCCTTTAGGGAAGGAAATCTGCCATCCTGGTCTGGCCTATATGTTACTCCAAACCCACAGCGATGTGGTTGACTCTTAAATGCCCTCAGGGATGGGCAATAAATGCTGCCTAGCCAGCGATGCCCACATCCCATGAACAAATGTTTAAAAAGGAGGAAGAAGAACAGCAAGCTTCAACGAACAAGGAGGATGGGGATGATGGCCAGGTGGACCAGGGCATGGGACCTGAGCAGACATAGGAGGCCGCACTGTGTGTACGCCAGGGCTACCGCACATGGGGCAACGTCATCACCTACACGTTTGCTAACTAGGGGGCCTGTTCACCGGCAGCTCAGCCACCCTGTCCCAAATCCTCCATATTCCCCCATAGCCACTCACCTCTTCCCCTGACCCTCCTTTCTTTACTCCAGCCCCCTGCCCCAGCTCAGGCACCCACTTCCAAGTGCTCTTCCAGCATGACTGCAGGGTGTGGGCTCTACTTGGCAGTCTCAGCAGGTTTTAGAAACCAGAAAGAAAATCCATAGATCCCTATATTACAGAAGAAGGCCATTCAATCCATCAATTCTGCACCGACCCTCTGAAAGAGCAAACTACCGAGGCCCAATCTCGCACCCTATCTCTATAACCTCACCCAGTCTGTAAAGCCCTGGACACTAAGGGGCAATATTTCATGGCCAATCCACCTAACCTGCACATCTTTGGACTGTGGGGGGAAACCCACACAAACATGGGCAGAAAGTGCAAACTCCACATAGAGAGTCACCCAATGCTAGAATTGAACCTGGGTCCCGGGCGCTGTTAGGTAGCAGTGCTAACCACTGTGCCACCGAGCCACTCTTGGTATGGAGAATGCTGATGACGCGCTGTGAGTAGAGCTCTGGTGCTCCTCATCATTTGGCAAAGTCTGACACCTGCCAATTAAGGGGTAATTTAGCGTGGCCAATCCACCTACCCTGCACGTCTTTAGGTTGTGGGGGTGAGACCCATGCAGACATGGGGAGAATGTGAAAACTCCACACGGACAATGACCCAAGTCCTCGATCGATCCCAGGTCCTTGGCAACGTGAGAACATAAGAACAAAAGAACTTGGAGCAGGAGTAGGCCATCTGGCCCCTCAAGCCTGCTCCGCCATTCAATGAGATCATGGCTGATCTTTTGTGGACTCAGCTCCACATTCCAGCACGAACACCATAACCCTTAATCCCTTTATTCTTCAAAAAACTATCTATCTTTATCTTAAAAACATTTAATGAAGGAGCCTCTACTGCTTCACTGGGCAAGGAATTCCGTAGATTCACAACCCTTTGGGTGAAAAAGTTCCTCCTAAACTCATTCCTAAATCTACTTCCCCTTATTTTGATGCCATGCCCCCTAGTTCTGCTTTCACCCGCCAGTGGAAACAACTTGCCCGCATCTATCCTATCTATTCCCTTCTTAATTTTATATGTTTCTATAAGATCCCCCCTCATCCTTCTAAATTCCAACGAGAACAGTCCCACTCTACTCAACCTCTCCTCGTAATCCAACCCCTTCAGCTCTGGGATTAACCTAGTGAATCTCTTCTGCACACCCTCCAGTGCCAGTACGTCCTTTCTCAAGTAAGGAGACCAAAACTAGTTTCGGGAGCCGTTCAGAGGAGGAGGAGCAGGCTCTGGGTGAGTATAAAAACTCACTTTAACCGGGGATCGAGGCCTAGTTTCGGGAGCCGTTCAGAGGAGGAGGAGCAGTCTCTGGATGAGTATAAAAACTCACTTTAACCCGGGGATCGAGGCCTAGTTTCGGGAGCCGTTCAGAGGAGGAGGAGCAGTCTCTGGGTGAGTATAAAAACTCACTTTAACCCGGGGATCGAGGCCTAGTTTCGGGAGCCGTTCAGAGGAGGAGGAGCAGTCTCTGGGTGAGTATACAGACCTAACGGTAACTTCCTGTTTTCCACTTTTTTTTCAAAAGTGACGTCAGAGGGAAGCTGTGATCTGATTGGTTGATAACCAATCTGCCCCAAATTTAAAACTCGTAAACTTAAATTAAACAAATTAATTAATTAGAGATGGCTGGTCAGGTGATGTGCTTAAGCTGCTTGATGTGGGAGCTGGCAGATCCCATTGCGAGCTGCAGCGACCACATCTGCAGTAAGTGTTGGCTGCTCGAAGAACTCCGGCTCAGAGTTGATGAGCTGGAGTCTGAGCTTCACACACTGAGGCACATCCGGGAGGGGGAGGCTTACTTGGACACTTTGTTTCAGGAGGCAGTCACACCTGTCAGAGTAAATAGTTTAAATCCTGCCAGTGGCCAGGGACAGCAGGGTGTGACTGCAAGTCAGGCAGGTAAAGGGAACCAGAAGTCAGGAACTCAGGAGCCTCAGCCCTTGACCCTGTCCAACAGGTACGAGGCACTTGCTCCCTGTGTGGATGGCGAACAGGGCTGCTGGAAGGATGAGTCAGCTGACCAAGGCACCGTGGTTCAGCAGGCCATTCAAGGGGAGGAAGTAAATAGGCAAGTTGTAGTTGTAGGGGATTCTATTATCAGAGGGATAGATAGTATCCTTTGTGAGCAGGATAGAGGGTCCCGCATGGTATGTTGCCTGCCCGGTGCTAGGGTGCGGGACATCTCTGACCGGCTTGAAAGGATATTGGAGAAGGAGGGGGAGGATCCAGTTGTGGTCCATGTCGGTACCAACAACATAGGCAAGTCTAGGAAAGAGGACCTGTTTAGAGATTATAAAGAGCTAGGATTCAAATTAAAAAACAGGTCCTCAAGGGTCATAATCTCCGGATTACTGCCCGAGCCACGTGCAAATTGGCATAGGGAGGCAAGAATAAGGGAAGTTAACACGTGGCTGAAAGAGTGGTGTGGGAAAGAGGGGTTCGTTTCATGGGACACTGGCATCAGTTTTGGGACAGGGGGGACCTATACCGTTGGGATGGTCTCCACCTGAACCGAGCTGGGACCAGTGTTCTGGCGAAAAGAGTAAATAGGGTGGTCAATAGGACTTTAAACTAGAGATTGGGGGGGAAGGGAAAGTCAGGAAACCAAGAGGTGAAGGAATCAGTGGGAAGCGTAGCTCCTTAGGATTACAAAAAATCACGAAAAGACAGAGCTCAGGAGAGGTTACGATAGTCCCCATCTCACAAAATATGACACAGTGTATGGAAAGGCTCAGTAAACCAAGGTCCACCATACTAAGAAAACAAAAAGGGATAGTCAATCGGGAATTAAAGGTGCTATATTTAAATGCCCGCAGTGTACGGAACAAGGTAGATGAGCTTGTGGCCCAGATTGTGACTGGCAGGTATGATGTGGTAGGCATCACAGAGACGTGGTTGCAGGGAGTTCAGGACTGGCAGTTAAACATCCAGGGATTTACAACCTATCGAAAAGACAGAGAGGTGGGTAGAGGGGGCGGGGTTGCCTTGTTAATTAGAAATGAAATTAAATCAATAGCACTAAACGACATAGGGTCAGACGATGTGGGTAGAGTTGAGGAACCACAAAGGCAAAAAAACCATAATGGGAGTTATGTACAGGCCTCCTGACAGTGGTCAGGACCAGGGGCACAAAATGCACCACGAAATAGAAAGGGCATGTCAGAAAGGCAAGGTCACAGTGATCATGGGGGACTTCAATATGCAGGTGGACTGGGTAAATAATGTTGCCAGTGGACCCAAAGAAAGGGAATTCATTGAATGTTTACAGGATGGCTTTTTGGAACAGCTTGTGATGGAGCCCACGAGGGAACAGGCTATTCTGGACTTAGTGTTATGTAAAGAGCCAGAATTGATAAAATATCTTAAAGTAAGGGAACACTTAGGAAGCAGTGATCATAATATGGTAGAATTCAGTCTGCAATTTGAAAGAAGGAAGGTAGAATCAGATGTAAAGGTTTTACAGTTAAATAAAGGTAATTACAGGTGCATGAGGGAGGAACTGACGAAAATCGACTGGAAGCAGAGCCTAGTGGGAAAGACAGTAGAACAGCAATGGCAGGAGTTTCTGGGAGTAATTGAGGACACAGTGCAGAGGTTCATCCCAAAGAAAAGAAAGGTTATCAGAGGGAGGATTAGGCAGCCATGGCTGACAAAGGAAGTCAGGGAATGCATCAAGGCAAAAGAGAGAGCCTATAATGTGGCAAAGAGTAGTGGGAAGTCAGAAGATTGGGAAGGCTACAAAAACAAACAGAGGATAACAAAGAGAGAAATAAGGAAGGAGAGGATCAAATATGAAGGTAGGCTAGCCAGTAACATTAGGAATGATAGTAAAAGTTTCTTTAAATACATTAAAAACAAACGGGAGGCAAAAGTAGACATTGGGCCGCTCCAAAATCACGCTGGTAATCTAGTGATGGGAGACAAGGAAATAGCTGAGGAACTTAATAAGTACTTTGCGTCAGTCTTCACAGTAGAAGACATGAGTAATATCCCAACAATTCAGGAAAGTCAGGGGGCAGAGTTGAATATGGTTGCCATCACAAAGGAGAAAGTGCTAGAGAAACTAAAAGGTCTGAAAATTGATAAATCTCCGGGCCCAGATGGGCTACATCCTAGAGTTCTAAAGGAGATAGCTGAAGAAATAGTGGAGGCGTTAGTTATGATCTTTCAAAAGTCACTGGAATCAGGGAAAGTCCCAGAGGATTGGAAAATCGCTGTTGTAACCCCCCTGTTCAAGAAGGGAACAAGAAAAAAGATGGAAAATTATAGGCCAATTAGCCTAACCTCGGTTGTTGGCAAAATTCTAGAATCCATCGTTAAGGATGAGATTTCTAAATTCTTGGAAGTGCAGGGTTGGATTAGGACAAGTCAGCATGGATTTAGTAAGGGGAGGTCGTGCCTGACAAACCTGTTAGAGTTCTTTGAAGAGATAACAAATAGGTTAGACCAAGGAGAGCCAATGGATGTTATCTATCTTGACTTCCAAAAGGCCTTTGACAAGGTGCCTCACGGGAGACTGCTGAGTAAAATAAGGGCCCATGGTATTCGAGGCAAGGTACTAACATGGATTGATGATTGGCTGTCAGACAGAAGGCAGAGAGTTGGGATAAAAGGTTCTTTTTCGGAATGGCAACCGGTGACAAGTGGTGTCCCGCAGGGTTCAGTGTTGGGGCCACAGCTGTTCTCTTTATATATTAACGATCTAGATGACGGGACTGGGGGCATTCTGGCCAAGTTTGCCGATGATACAAAGATAGGTGGAGGGGCAGGTAGTATTGAGGAGGTGGGGAGGCTGCAGAAAGATTTAGACAGTTTAGGAGAATGGTCCAAGAAGTGGCTGATGAAATTCAACGTGGGCAAGTGCGAGGTCTTGCACTTTGGAAAAAGGAATAGAGGCATGGACTATTTTCTAAACGTTGACAAAATTCATAATGCTAAAGTGCAAAGGGACTTGGGAGTCCTAGTCCAGGATTCTCTAAAGATAAACTTGCAGGTTGAGTCCGTAATTAAGAAAGCAAATGTAATGTTGTCATTTATCTCAAGAGGCTTGGAATATAAAAGCAGGGATGTACTTCTGAGGCTTTATAAAGCACTAGTTAGGCCCCATTTAGAATACTGTGAGCAATTTTGGGCCCCACACCTCAGGAAGGACATACTGGCACTGGAGTGGGTCCAGCGGAGATTCACACGGATGAACCTAACATACGATGAACGTCTGAGGATCGTGGGATTATATTCATTGGAGTTTAGGAGGTTGAGGGGAGATCTAATAGAAACTTACAAGGTAATGAATGGCTTGGATAGGTTGGACGTAGGGAAGTTGTTTCCATTAGCAGGGGAGACTAGGACGCGGGGGCACAGCCTTAGAATAAAAGGGAGTCACTTTAGAACAGAGATGAGGAGAAATTTCTTCAGCCAGAGAGTGGTAGGTCTGTGGAATTCATTGCCACAGAGGGCGGTGGAGGCCGGGACGTTGAGTGTCTTTAAGACAGAAATTGATAAATTCTTGATTTCTCGAGGAATTAAGGGCTACGGGGAGAGAGCGGGTAAATGGAGTTGAAATCAACCATGATTGAATGGTGGAGTGGACTCGATGGGCCGAATGGCCTTACTTCCGCTCCTATGTCTTATGGTCTTAAAACTGAACACAATATTCCAGGTGTGACCTCACTAACACCTTATACAATTGCAGCATAACCTCCCTAGTCTTAAACTCCATCCCTCGAGCAATGAAGGAAAAAATTCCATTTGCCTTCTTAATCACCTGTTGCACCTGTAAACCAACTTTTTGAGACTCATGCACTAGCACACCCAGGTCTCTCTGCACAGCAGCATGTTTTAATATTTTATAGTTTGAATAATAATCCCGTTTGCTGTTATACCTACCAAAATGGATAACCTCACATTTGTCAACATTGTATTCCATCTGCCAGACCCTAGCCCATTCACTTAACCTATCCAAATCCCTCTGCAGACTTCCAGTATCCTCTGCACTTTTTGCTTTACCACTCATCTTAGTGTCGTCTGCAAACTTGGACACATTGCCCTTGGTCCCCAACTCCAAATCATCTGTATAAATTGTGAACAATTGTGGACCCAACACTGATCCCTGAGGGACACCACTAGCTACTGATTGCCAACCAGAGAAACACCCATTAATCCCCACTCTTTGCTTTCTATTAGTTAACCAATCCTCTATCATGCTACTACTTTACCCTTAATGCCATACATCTTTATCTTATGCAGCAACCTTTTGTGTAGCACCTTATTAAAGGCTTTCTGGAAATCCAGATGTACCACATCCATTGGCTCCCTGTTATCTACTGCACTGGTAATGTCCTCAAAAAATTCCACCAGATTATTTACGCACGACCTGCCCTTTATGAACCCATGCTGCGTCTGCCCAATGGGACAATTTCTATCCAGATGTCTCTCTATTTCTTCCTTGATAATAGATTCCAGCATCTTCCCTACTACCGAAGTTAAGCTCACTGGCCTATAATTACCCGTTCTCTGCCTACCTCCTTTTTTAAACAGTGGTGTCACGTTTACTAATTTCCAATCTGCCGGGACCACCCCAGAGTCTAGTGAATTTTGGTGAATTATCACTGGTGCATTTGCAATTTCCCTAGCCATCTCTTTTAGCACTCTGGGATGCATTCCATCAGGGCCAGGAGACCTGTCCACCTTTAGCCCCATTAGCTTGCCCATCACTGCCTCTTTAGTGATAACAATCCTCTCCAGGTCCTCACCTGCCATAACCTCATTTCTATCAGTCACTGGCATGTTATTTGTGTCTTCCACTGTGAAGACCGACCCAAAAAACCTGTTCAGTTCCTCAGCCATTTCCTCATCTCCCATTATTACAACTCCCTCTAACGGACCAATATTTACTTCACCCACTTTTTTTGTTTTATATATTTGTAGAAACTTTTACTATTTGTTTTTATATTCTGAGCAAGTTTACTCTCATAATCTATCTTACTTTTCTTTATAGCTTTTTTAGTAGCTTTCTGTCGCCCCCTAAAGATTTCCCAGTCCTCTAGTTTCCCACTAATCTTTGCCACTTTGTATGCTTTCACCCGCCAATGAGGCAGCAGTGCTAACCACTGCGCCACTGTGCCACCTTGAAAATGTGTTTTATTTTGTCCATGTACATTTTAGTGCCCTGGCCCTGAACTCTAATCTATGTGCTGCACCAGTTCCAACTTAATTTCTGTATACGTAATTTCTTCCATTTATGTGCTGTACCGCTCCTTCGACATGTTTCCCCAGGCAGCGTATCAAACATGGAGGCGGCCTGCTGTGTTTCTCATCCTTTGATCTCAGGTGCTTTTGTTGTTGTCCTTTGGAGGGCCTGGTCTTGGATGGGCCCGGCCATATCTGGGTGTCACAGGTGACAAGGAGCCACCTTGTTCTGCCCGTTGCCCATCAGATACACCAGTGTCGGGTGGTGGGGGGGGAATTCAAAAGCCCCTGGGGTGTTCCAGCACCTCCCCTGCGGGAGGCACCGGCGTGGGCCCCATAATTCCCACCTTCCTCAGGGTCCCCAATGGACCCAGGGCTACTCCATAGGACGGAAGTGAGCCCGGAGTGAGCTCCGGAGGCTCCAGCATCACTAGACGCTTCCAGTCCTGGAGGCCCGCACTTGTTTCATGCCAGGATCTTGGTACCCTCTGTAATGCAGCACAAAAACTGGGACCTGTCCCTCAGAGCATGCTACATGTCCTTCTGTGACTGGTCAAGGTCAGCCTGTACCCGGCCAATGCTCTCAACACCCTCAGCCATGATCCGTGTGATTGGCCCAGGATCTGGAGCACCACAACAATGTCCATACACTGGTATGAGAGTGTGGGGGAGAGGAATGCTTATTAGCAGCTCCAGCTTCTCAAGCTCTCCAATGCGCACCAGGAAGTATCTCAGGAGTCTCTTCATTAATATGACCCACCAAGGTGATAGTATCTGGGTTGGTGGAGGGTGCAGGTGAATGCAGTGCCGAAAGGTCAGTGTCATCCCCGGACTGGTCCTCCGGGGTCTGCCGGGGTTGTGGCTGGGAGTGAGGTGCCCCGGACAGTCCGGCCTGGTCTGAAGGTGATCCTGCAAGACAAAAGGCAAGGCACATGGTGAGATCTCAGGAAGGAATGGTGTGGGGGAGAGGGGCAACTTACTTGCTACAGGGACATCACTATGTAATAAGGATCACTTGGTTGACCCTTGCCGAACTCCACTTGGGAGATAGCCCTCTCTCCCACTTACCCGGCTAACTCCATCGCCCTTTGCTGATCAGCAGTCAGGGTCCATACGTCCAGCGGTGCCCCTGCGCTCTGCTCACATTCCCGGCAGTTATGCGTCACTTATCCTGGGGAACAGATAAAGGATTTTGAGACACTTGGATGTGAGTTACGTGGGGGAGTCTGTAGCTGGTGGCCTGTGTGTACAAGGCCATAGAGGACATTACAGGTGTTAGATCATAGAATTTCATAGAATTTACAGTGCAGAAGGAGGCCATTCGGCCCATCGGGTCTGCACTGGCTCCTGGAAAGAGCACCCTACCCAAGGTTAACACCTCCACCCTATCCCCATAACCCAGTAACCCCACCCAACACTAAGGGCAATTTTGGACACTAAGGGCAATTTATCATGTCCAATCCACCTAACTTGTACATCTTTGGACTGTGGGAGGAAACCGGAGCACAGGGAGGAAACCCACGCACACATGGGGAGGATGTGCAGACTCCGCACAGACAGTGACTCAAGCCGGAATCGAACCTGGTACCCTGGAGCTGTGAAGAGTTAGGGATTGTTGCAGAGTGGGATGTAAGGGGGATGCTGGCAGATGTGTTTTCATTGGCCTCTAGGGGGTGGTGGGATTATGAGGAGTGAGGAGTGGGGGTGATGCCTGGGGCACAGAGGTGGTGACTCACCCAAGCCAACCTAAGGAGGTCATTCATCTTTTTTGAGGCATTGTATACACATGCACCTGGTGAGGTCCACAGTGCTCACCACCTCTGCCACCTCCATCCAGGTCCAGTTATGTCGGCGGGCGATAGCCTCCTGCCCACTTTGGGGAAGAGGGTGTCCCGCCTCACCACCACCGCATCCAGCATCCATTTGAGCTCTGCAACAGCAAACCTCGGGGCTGCTCTCCTTGGTGCCATCTTCTTGGCTGGTATGAGAGTGTGGGGGAGTGGAATGCTTATTAGCAACTCCACCTTGTCAAGCTCTCCAGTGACAATTCTGGCATCAGCGAATCCGACTCCGGTGCTAATGATAATTGCGCTAGTTTCACATTCACATTTCCCATTAGTATGCCCTGAATTTCTCTGGAACTGATACCCCCAACGGGAACGTGAAACTCCTGCAATTCAGTCCCGGCATCCACACTCCCTCAAATGGAGAATTCTGGCCCATATCGTTGCATCATGAGTCTATAAGTGACATTAAAATGCTATTTTACTAAAGACTTAAAAATATCATTAGTGCTGCTAATTACTTTGGGTTATTATTGAACGCAAAGGAATTTTTTAATGGATTGGCTATGTCTGGGAATAAAACTTTATCATACAGTACTCTCTACCTCGCAGATGATATTTTAATAAGTGTGCTTGCATGTGTGAGCAGATTTTTTGGGAATTTTATTTCTTCTCCGATCAGCTTAAAAGGTGTGATGAGCAATTATAATGGATTTCCGTTCCTGTTGATTCTCCAGTTTAATGACACTGATTTGGGCAATGGGCGAGGATCCCACTGGAATGCCAGCAGGATCCTCATTAATCACGGCAAGTTGGGTTTCCAAGATTGTACCACGGGGCCCAAATAGAATTTGAATTTGCTCCTGAGTAATCGCACAGTGTCAGGTAAAACTTTTGGGAAACGAACAAGACCATTGCATCTCTTACAATACTTACCACGACGGGCCACGGAGAACCAAGGATGCTCCTTTGAAGCACACAAAGAAAGTCCAGGCAGGGGCAGCACGGTGGTGCAGAGGTTAGCATTGCTGCCTCACGGCGCCGAGGTCCCAGGTTTGATCCCGGCTCTGGGTTACTGTCCTTGTGGAGTTTGCACATTCTCCCAATGTTAGTGTGCGTTTCGTCGCCGCAACCCACAAGATGTGCAGGGTAGGTGGATTGGTCATACTAAATTGCCCCTTAATTGGCAAAAATGAATTGGGTACTCTAAATTAAAAAAAGAGAAAGTCTAGGCCTCATCTAACCTCGGTTTTACCCTCTCCAGATGCAGAACGCTCACAATATCTTCTGAACACACCTCCCTGCCAGCAGCGATCTTTTGGCACTCGTGGACAGCCTCGGAACCATCCGATCACCTCTGACAATACTCCAGCAATCCAGTTTCCCCGACTGGCCCACTTTCACATTCTGTTCAAATTGGAACGGGAGCAGATTGATAGCATTGAAATCAAGTTTGGTAGCCTCCTCAATCAGAGATCAGCAGCCATGCTGCAGCCACTGAGGAAACAGCTCAGAGGGCCACTGGGAAAGGCAAAGACATACAGAAGATAAACACTAAGGGAATGCAGAAGGGTGATTAGCTTAATTTTGTGTCAATTATAAAGTAAGTGGATTTCTAAAATTGTATTTGAACATGCATTTTCTTGTTGTCTCTCATCCAAACAATGTCCGCAACATGTACACATTTCTACCCTACAGCATTGCAAATGACATTTCTGCTTGTAGGATGAGATCACAATTATGTGGAAAGAACCAAAACTGAAAGATGCTTCTGTGCCCTGAACAGGCAGAATAAGCACAGCAGTGGTAGTGTGAAAGAATAGAGATAGTATATGAGGAAGCAAATGCATGCTTCCCCACACCAGTAACTGGTCCCACCATCAGAGGCTTTGCCATCTCTGTAGCCTTGAGGCCCATATAGCATCTGGACCTTAGGTTGAGCAGTGGCAGAACATCGAAACCTTAGCATCCAGGCTCCCAGAAATGAACTGAAAGGGTCTCCAATATCCCAGGCAAGGTTAACCTGCTCAGAGAAAGAATGAAGTTATGCCTCCTGGATTATGAGGCTGCAGATGGAGAAAAGCAAGCAATCAAAATTAAAATTGTGATCGACAATGAAAGGATTCGTAGGATAATCAGGTCCGGTCTATCTGAAAGATCGTGCAAAGCTCTGGTCAATGGTGGATGATCACCTTAAAATTAAATTAAACTTCAGAATCTATCGTTTAGAACGTATCAAGCAGTAGCAGAAAATGAACGAGAGCATTGACACGTTTGTCCATAGGACAGAGATGAAGGAAAGGAGTACGCCTGTGCAGATGCAGAGCTCTCTGAATGTATTGTAGATTTAATCATTGCCCCCACACTAATAAAAGTATTCCAGTTGGATTTGCCTGACATGCTAAAGGGACATACCATAGATAGCATGCTGCAATGTGGACGCAAGCATGAAGCCATGGTAGCACGAAGACAATGCTTACAAGCTCTGGAATCTGGAGCCATTATGGGTGTGATATTGAGAGTACCTTAAGCAAAACAATGCCTGTGGTCAATGTCCCATCAGTCACGCAATTATCCAGTTTATAGAGACTTATGAAAGGTCCATTGATTCAAAGTGCACTGGGTTAAATTGTGCAGGAAATCAGGCAGTGTGGACAAAAGGAGAAGCCAGAGCAGACAGCACTTCCGTCATCGATGCAAAGGCAAATACAGACATCTCAATACTGCCAGAAATATCAGCCCATTCACAAACACCAGTCCACCATCTGGAATCAAAAGTCTAACATGACCATGAAACCATTGTCGATCTTTGTAAAAACCCATCTGATTCAGTAATGTCCTTTCGGGAAAGAAATCTCCCATTCTTACCTGGACTGGCCTACGTGCGATTCCAGACCCATAACAATGTGGTTGATTCTTAAATGTCCTCAGGGATGGGCAATAAATGTTGGCCCAGCCAGCAATACCCACGTCCCATAAATAAATGTAAAATAAACTTCTTACACGTGATCTGTCTGGCTGAACACATTGGCCACGATTCTCCGACCTCGATCTGGGTCGGAGAATCCCCGGGGGGAAGCGAGAATCATGCCCCGACGCACTGACGCTGACTTCCCCATTCTCTGGCGGCAATTCTTGGGTACCCACGGGATTCCCGCTGCGCCGGTCGGGGGCCATAGACAGTGGCCCCCCCCGGCGATTCTCTGGGCCCCAATGGGTCGAGTGGCCGACGAGTTTGGCCGAGTCCCGCCGGCATGGGTTACTCAGGTCCCACACGGCAGGCTCTGGAAGATGAGTCTGTGGAGGCCATCCTGGAGGGGGGGGGGGGGGGGGGGGGGCAGTGGGATCCAAACCCAGGGGGCCCCCACGGTGGCCTGGTCCGTGATCGGGCCCTACCGATCGGCAGCCGGGCTGGTTCCGTGGGGGCCTATTTTACTCTTCGCCCCTGTACGGCTCCGCCATATTGCCCGGGGGGTGGCGCGGAGAAGGGAACCTCCACGCATGCACAGAAATACACCAGCCGTAGCGCGCATGTGTTGAAATACAGCGGCCGTTCCACGCATGCTTGGAATCATGCCGGCGGTTCTGCGCATGCGCGAACTCGCGCGGGCCGTTCCGCGATGGCTGGAGCTGCGGGGACCACTCCGGTGCCAACCTAGCCCACTAGGAAGGGGAGCATCCCCCATTATCGGGGACCGCTGATGCCGGAGTTTTCACGCCGCTTTTCACGCCGGTGGGGGTTCATAGCCCCATTATTACAGAATCCCACCCATTGACTCTGCAGCAAAGACAGAGCATGTGCTCTGTTTGTCCATCCTCTCCTATGCTCACCGTACTTGCCCTGCATGGCAGCACTGACCTATTTCTGCTGAATTTACAGCTTCAGTCTGAATGCTTTACGACTCTTCCAAATCCTGTTCTTTTTTAATTTGGAGGAGTGGTCATCTCAATTGCTTTGGGCTGACTTCGGTCCTGAGTTGAAGTTGTGGTACTTGGTGTTTCAATTATTTGAATGTCAAGATCTAGTTTACTTCTTGCGCTCCTTAGTTCTGCATCTTTCTGTATCGACAACCTGTCTTCCTTGGTCAGATCCCATCGGCTTATCACTCTCCTTCCAAAGGGAATGTTCTTTCTGAGCATTGATCGAGTGGACTTGGGTCTTCTTTCTCGGTGGGGACCGCTAGAAATCGAAGGTTTACATGCTTTATGTCCATCTTTTCCTCAGCTTTGGGCTGTCACTGTTGCAGAGTCGCCTTAAACTTTAATGATTCTGCAAAAAAAAATTCAAGAATTGTTTTGTCCAGCTAGTTGCTTTCCTGAATTCGGAGAATCAAATTGAAGCTGATGTTTGGCTCTGGTTTCTCCTTTGAAAATTGCCTCTTGTTCATATGCGGTGACGATGTGTTAGGACGCGAAGGAACAGTCTGCAGTGTTCCTCAAGCCATGCTCTTTAAACAATTGGTCTGCCAGTGCTGCCTAATTATTGCATCAAATATAAAAGATAATTTTAGCCTTGCTTTTGAAGTTGGCTCGCCATTTTGCGATTTGACTGGTTCCTTTGACATTGTTTTTGGCCGGGTCTCACAATAAACCTCCATGTGTTCTGGTGGGGTCCGTTTTGGCTGCGTAGTGAATCTTTCATCTGCCCATCAGCCCCTATGGAGCTCAAGCCATCTACAACTGTTTATTCAAGGTCTTCAAGCACACTGGTATCAGGTCAGATTGTAGTTCTTTTATTTTTTCGTTCTTTGGTGATTTGGGGTTCTTCATTGACTGCCACCATGTTGTATGCTTGTACGATGTCTCAGGAAGAGGAGGTCTTGAGTTTTGTATGGTTGAAAATGCCTGCTTATTAATAACACATAACTATATACATTTATACAGGATACTGTCCTGACTGGACATTATCTTCGTGCTGACTTCTACTTCTTGGATCGTGTTTTCGGGATCCTTAAGAGGGAGGGGAGCATCTCCAAGTCGTGGTCCACATAGGCACCAACGACATAGGTAGGAAAAGGGATAGGGATGTAAGGCAGAAATTCAGGGCGCTAGGGTGGAAACTTAGATCTCGAAAAAACAGAGTAATTATCTCTGGGTTGTTACCCATGCCACGTGATAGCGAGATGAGGAATAGGGAGAGAGAGCAGTTGAACACGTGGTGACAGGGATGGTGCAGGAGGGAGGGTTTCAGATACCTGTATAATTGGGGCTCATTCTGGGGTAGGTGGGACCTCTACAAATGGGATGGTCTACACCTGGACCAGAGGGGTACCAATATCCTGGGGAGGAAATTTGCTATTGCTCTTCGGGAGGGTTTAAACGAATTCAGCAGGGGGTTGGAAACTTCTATTGTAGCTCCAGTACACAGGAGGTTGAGAGTAGTGAGGTCATGAGTAAGGTTTCAAGGTTGCAGGAGTGTACCGGCAGGCAGGAAGGTGGTTTAAAGTGTGTCTACTTCAACGCCAAGTGCATCCGGAATAAGGTGGGTGAACTTGCAGCATGGGTTGGTACCTGGGACTTCGATGTTGTGGCCATTTCGGAGACATAGCTAGAGCAGGGACAGGAATGGTTGTTGCAGGTTCCGGGGTTTAGGCTCAGGGAAGGTGGTAAAAGAGGCGGAGGAGTAGCATCGTTAGTCAAGGACAGTATTACGGTGGCAGAAAGGATGTTTGATGAGGACCCGTCTACTGAGGTAGTATGGGCTGAGGATTGAAACAGTAAAGTAGAGGTCACCCTGTTGGGAGTTTTCTATCGGCCTCCGAAAAGTTCCAGAGATGTAGAGGAAAGGATTGCAAAGATGATTCTGGATAGGAGTGAAAGTAACAGGGTAGTTGTTATGGGGGACTTTAATTTTCCAAATATTGACTGGAAACGCTATAGATCGATTACTTTAGATGGGTCCGTTTTTGTCCAATGTGTGCAGGAGGGTTTCCTGACACAGTGTGTAGATAGGCCAACAAGAGGCGAGGCCATATTGTATTGGTAGTGGGTAATGAACCAGGGCAGGTGCTAGATTTGGAGGTAGGTGAGCACTTTGGTGATAGTGACCACAATTCAGTTACGTTTACTTTAGCGATGGAAAGGGATAGGTATATACCACAGCGCAAGAGTTATAGCTGGGGGAAAGGCAATTATGATGCAATTAGGCAAGACTTAGGATGCATAAGATGGGGAAGGAAACTGCAGGGGATGGGCACAATTGAAATGTGGAGCTTGTTCAAGGAACAGCTACTACATGTCCTTGATAAGTAAGTACCTGTCAGGCAGGGAGGAAGTGGGCGAGCGAGGGAACCGTGGTTTACTAAAGTAGTTGAATCACTTGTCAAGAGGAAGAAGGAGGCTTATGTAAAGATAAGACGTGATGGTTCAGTTAGGGCACTCGAGAGTCACAAGTTAGCTAGGAAAGACCTAAAGAGAGAACTAAGAAGAGGCAGGAGGGGAAATGAGAAGTCTTTGGCAGGTAGGATCAAGGATAGCCCTAAAGCTTTCTATAAGTATGTCAGGAATAAAAGAATGACTAGGGTAAGAGTAGGGCCAGTCAAGGACAGTAGTGGGAAGTTGTGCGTGGAGTCCGAGGAGATAGGAGAGGTGCTAAATGAATATTTATCGTCAGTATTCACACAGGAAAAAGACAATGTTGTCGAGGAGAATACTAAGATACAGGCTACTAGACTAGAAGGGCTTGAGGTTCATAAGGAGGAGGTGTTAGCGATTCTGGAAAGTGTGAAAACAGATAAGTCTCCTGGGCCGGATGAGATTTATTCAAGGATTCTCTGGGAAGCTAGGGAGGAGATTTCTGAGCCTTTGGCTTTGATCTTTATGTCGTCATTGTCTACAGGAGTAGTGCCAGAAGACTGGAGGATAGTAAATGTTGTTCCCTTGTTCAAGAAGGGGAGTAAAGACAACCCCGGTAACCATAGACCAGTGAGCCTTACTTCTGTTGTGGGCAAATTCTTGGAGAGGTTTATAAGAGATAGGATTTATAATCATCTAGAAAGGAATAATTTGATTAGGGATAGACAACACGGTTTTGTGAAGGGTAGGTCGTGCCTCACAAACCTAATTGATTTCTTTGAGAAGATAACCAAACAGGTGGACGACAGTAAAGCAGTTGATGTGGTGTATATGGATTTCAGTAAAGTGTTTGATAAGGCTCCCCATGGTAGGCTATTGCAGAAAATACAGAGGCATGGGATTCAGGGTGATTTAGCAGTTTGGATCAGAAATTGGCTCGCTGTAAGAAGACAGAGGGTGGTGGTTGATGAGAAATGTTCAGCCTGGAGTTCAGTTACTAGTGGTATACCACAACAATCTGTTTTGGGGCCACTGCTGTTTGTCATTTTTATAAATGACCTGGAGGAGGGCGTAGAAGGATGGGTGAGTAAATTTGCAGATAACACTAAAGTCGGTGGAGCTGTGGACAGTGCAGAGGGATGTTGCAGATTATAGAGGGACATAGATAAGCTGCAGAGCTGGGCTGAGAAGTGGCAAATGGAGTTTAATGCAGAAAAGTGTGAGGTGATTCATTTTGGAAGGAGTAACAGGAATACAGAGTACTGGGCTAATGGTAAGATTCTTGGTAGTGTGGATGAGCAGAGAGATCTCAGTGTCCATGTACATAGATCCCTGAAAGTTGCCACCCAGGGTGATAGTTGTTAAGAAGGCGTACGGTGTGTTAGCTTTTATTGGTGGAGGAATTGAGTTTCGGAGACATGAGGTCATGTTGCAGTTGTACGTAACTCTGGTGCGGCCGCATTTGGAGTATTGCGTGCAGTTCTGGTCGCCTTATTATAGGAAGGATGTGGAAGCATTGGAAAGGGTGCAGAGGATATTTACCAGGATGTTGCCTGGTATGGAGGGAAGATCTTACAAGGAAAGGCTGAGGGACTTAAGGCTGTTTTCTTTAGAGAGAAAAAGGTTAAGAGGTAGGTAACTTAATTGAGGCATACAAGATGATCAGAAGATTAGATAAGGTGTACAGTGAGAGCCTTTTTCCTTGGGTGGTGATGGCTAGCATGAGGGGACATAGCTTCAAAATTGAAAGGAGATAGAAAATGAAAAATGAAAATCGCTTATTGTCACGAGTAGGCTTCAAATGAAGATACTGTGAAAAGCCCCTAGTCGCCACATTCCGGCGCCTGTTCGGGGAGGCTGTTACGGGAATCGAACCGTGCTGCTGGCTTGCCTTGGTCTGCTTTCAAAGCCAGCGATTAGCCCTGTGAGCTAAACAGCCCCTAGATAGATATAGGACAGATGTCAAAGGTAGGTGGTGGAATTCTCCGCTCCCGGGAAAAATCGGGAGGGCCGTCGTGAACTCGGCTGAGTTTCACGACGGCCTCGGAGGCCGCTCCTCACCCCCTATTCTCCCATCCCGGCGGGGCTAGGAGCGGCTCTCCGTAAATCTCGGCCGCTGGGCGGCGCGCCGAGAGTGACGCGATGGCAGCGCCTATGTGACGTCAGCCACGCATGCGCAGGTTGGCCGGCTCCAACCCGCGCATGCGCGGCTGACGTCATGACGGCTGACAGCTCGAACCCGCGCATGCGCGGTGGCTGTCTTCCCCTCAGCCACCCAGCAAGACGTGGTGGCTTGATCTTGCGGGGCGGCGGAGGGGAAATAGTGCGTCCGATTGAGACGCCGGCCCGACGATCGGTGGGCACCGATCGTGGGCCTGTCCCCTCCCGAGCACAGTCGTGGTGCTCATTCCCCACTAGGCCCCCTACAAGCCCCAAACGGGCATCTCCACACCCGTTTCACGACGGCAGCGACCAGGTGTGGTTGCTGCCGTCGTGAAACGGTCACAAACGGCAGGCCGCTCGGCCCATCCGGGTCGGAGAATCGCCGGTCGCCATGAAAAACAGCGAGCGGCGATTCTTCTGAGCGGGAGGGGGGCGGGGCGGGGGGGGGGGGGGGATCGCCGGGGGCGCCAAGGGGTCGTAAAATTAGTCAGGGGGCCCTCCCGCAATTCTCCCATGCGGCGTGGGGAGCAGAGAATCGTGCCCAGATTCTTTACTCATTGAGTAGTAAGGGCGTGGAATGCCCTGCCTGCAACAGTAGTGGACTGGCCAACATTAAGGGCATTTAAATGGTCATTGGATAAACATATGGATGATAAGGGAATAGTGTAGATGGGCTTTCGATTGGTTTCACAGGTCGGCACAACATCGAGGGCCGAAGGGCCTTTACTGCGCTGTAATGTTCTATGTACCAGACTAAGCACTACTCTCCAATACTTCCATACGCCTCTCTACGTCACAATGTTGGTAGCCGGTTTTCTCCTGTGCCACATTAACCCTATAGTCCAAAACACCATGGCCGTGATTCTCTGCTTGCCAATGCCTAAATCACAAAATGCGATTGACCGGAGAATAGATTCCAACGCCAAAATCGCGGTAGGCGCCAGTTTGATGCCAAATCGGGAAGCCCCGACACCCCATAAATGACGTAAATGCATCACACGTCACCCGGGGTGCATGTACAGTAGGCAAATCATTAGCGGGTCTGACACCCTCTGCTCCGGAGCCTCTGCCATTCATCGCCTCCTTTATGCCAATTTCCAATGGAGTGGTTCACTTGTGGTTTTAAAAATCATTAACCTGGCATCTTGGCTGCTGAGTGAGAGAGAGGAGGTGGGAAATGCCTTGGAGAGACTGCGGGCTGCTTACCGGGACGTTGGCCGTGCTGGCTGCGGCGGGGGGAGGGGTGCCCAGCCAGGGCCAGGTGAGGGAAGGAAGAGTGGGTTTTGGAGGAAGGTACGCCAAGCAGCCGGGGTGCCCCTGACAGGACTGGGGCAGTGCCCAGGCACCGACCACCATCTTGCTGAACACCCACTGACCACCAACCCCAGCCCCAGGTTCTAAACAGTGGCACCGATCGTATGGGTGCGCTCAGCCCTGCACCCCACCACCCGCCACAGCGCCCCCTCTCCCCCCAACCCAGAACATCCTGCCCAACCGACAGCCACCCATTGGGGGACCACCCAGGGTCACACCCAAGGCAGCCCCCAGTGAGGGCAGTGTCAGCCAACGGTGCCCCTGGCAGCAGAGATAGGTGCCAGGACCGGGGGCACCTACGGGGCCAGATAGCGACAGTACCCAATTATTTTTTCCAATTAAGGGGCAATTTAGAGTGGCCAATCCACCTAGCCTGCACACCTTTGGGTTGTGGGGGTGAAACCCACGCAGACACGGGGAGAATGTGCAAACTCCACACGGACAGTGACCCAGGGCTGGGATTCGAACCTGGGTCCTCAGCGCCGTAGGCAGCAATGCTAACCACTGTGCCACCGTGCTGCCCCCCCCAATGAGTTTTCTTAAGAGCAAGTGAAGTCGCACCAACATTGTTGCTAGGTTGGGAATAAAATGACCATAGTAGTTTACCATCCCCAGTAATTCTGTCACGTTCTTAGGTGCTGGGAATTCTCTAATGGCTCTTATCTTGCCTTTTTGTGTGTGCAAGCCTTTTGAGTCCACTTTCAACCCTAGGTAAGTGACCACACTCACGCGAAAAGTGCACTTCTCGTGCTTCTCACAGGTGCCAGCAGCTCTAACTCTTTTCAGCGTCTCTTCCGGGTTTGCTAGGTCCTCTTCATGTGATGTTCCTTTTACTAGAACGTCATCCAGGTAAACAACAATCTTCAGGGTTCCCTGGCATAGATTCTCCATTGAGGCCAAGGAGTTGTCAACAGTAATCTGGTGTATTGAAACCGGTCTTTATGAGTGTTAATTGTCACACACTTTCAGGAATTTTCATCCAGTTCTAACTGCAAATAAGCATGACTGAGGTCGTGTTCGGTGTATGTGAGGCTCCCTGCCAATTTTGCATGAAGGTCTTCAATTCAATTAGGTATTTATCTACTTCTGCTGCCTTCTTCTGCCTGATTTATTGTAAGCTTGTCATCCCCATATTGCTAACTTAGTGGCCCCATTCAGAAAACTGCATAGGTTTAATAATCTCCAGCTCTCCCAGGCATTTAAGTTCGGCTTCCTCGTTTTGGTGCAAGTTGCAAGGGAGCAGTTTCACTGTGAAAGACTTTGGTGTTGAGTCAAGGTCGATGTAAATCTTGGCCTTTACTCCTCTTCTTCGACCCAACTCATTCTGGAATATGTCTTTATATTTGCAAAGGACCTCCTGGAAGACACTGTCCGAGATTTTGTAGATTTCCAACCAGTTCAACTTGATTTTGCACAACCAATCCCATGAGACTTGGTTGATATCCCTCAACAATGATCCGAGGAAGTTGGGCATCCTGTCGCTGATATGATACTGACATCATGGCTGTTCCCAAAATCTTCAGGGTCTCCCACTTCTATGTCGCCAACTTGGCCATTGTGCTACTCAAGTTCACAGACTGAACTCCTCCTTGAAGATATTTGAAGGTTTGTTCACCTACAGCTGTGGCTGATGCTGCAGTGTCAACCTTCATCTTTAGTGGTCCTCCATTTGTTGTGAGGACCATCTCAATTGAGGCTATTTTTCTCATTTTTACCATGTCTAGCTTGTACATTTCAGGTTCTTCATCTGAATTCATCTCCACTTAGTTCATTGGAAACATGACTTGGATTTTTTTAATTGCTGTGTTCTAACGGCATGACCATGAGCCTGGATATGGCCCTTCCTATTGCACAATAAACAAATAAACTCTCTGCAGCGGCACACTTCTCGGGGTTGTCTCCCCACATCGGTAGCAGCCGTCTTGACTGCTGGGTTGACGACCCATGTTCATTCCTTTTTTTTTAAAATTTAGATTACCCAATTATTTTTTCCAATTAAGGGGCAATTTTAGCACGGCCAATCCACCTACTCTGCACATTTTTGGGTTGTGGGGGCGAAACCCACGCAGACACGGAGAGAAAGAATGTGCAAACTCCACACGGACAGTGACCCAGAGCCGGGATCGAACCTGGGACCTCAGCGCCGTGAGACGGTTGTGCTAACCACTAGGCCACCGTGCTGCCCTCCCATGTTCATTCCTGGCCACTGACTGCAATCCCGTTCATGGGATCATGGCTGAACTTCATGATTATGCAGCATGTCGCTGAGCACTGTGCTGAACTCATAATGCTCGGCCATTTGGTGGAGTCTTAGAACAAATGCGGAGATCATCGCTCCTGGCCGCCTCATTGAACTTGTATTGCTGTAGTAGGATCGAGCGTCTGGGGTTTAAATGCTCCCTGACCAGCTTCACCAACTGGTCAAATAACTTTGTGTCAGGAGCCTCAGCGGGCGTCAAATGTCTTATAAGGTTGTAGGTCATGAGCCAACAAACCATTAATAGAATAACCTTCTGTTTATCCTCCCCCATTATTTCATTTTCTACAAAGAAGTAACAAAACCATTCAATGTGCAGGCCGCAGTCTTCGGCCCCCTGGTCGAATGGGTCTAACTTCCCAATCATGAGCATTTTTTACTTAGTGCTTTATGATGCCATAAATGCTTCTCTTTTAATTTTGGAGGCTTCTCCCTCCCCCCTTGAATTCTAAACTACTGAGGATTTGCAATTGATCCGATTTACACTTGTTGCTAATATGGTGGTTCGAGGCGATACTAGGGAGGCTTTCAGGATACGATAACAATGCGTTATTGGTAACAAGCAAAGGTAAACTATACACAGGCACACAGTCACTAAACAGATCTCACTCTCTCACTCCAGGGTCCACTCTGCCTGGGACCTCACTCACAGGGCCCCATGCTTTTTCACCACTGGTTGGGGTTCACACGCTCCCTTAAAAGGGCCGAGTTACCATAGTTGGACTAATACAAAATACTGAATGAGTCTGCAGAAGTATATGAGCTTCATTGGAATACATTTTACTGCTCTGGCTTACATCTTCCCCATGAGGCTGGATAAGAGGCAAAATTATGTGATGTTGCACCACTCCCTCTGATGATGTACACCGTATCAGAAAAGTGTATTAAATGATTAGATAAACCCTTTAACAAGCCAATATCCCATGAAGCCCATTACAATACACACTCTAGGCGCGATTCTCTGCTCCCCATGCCGGGTGGGAGAATCGCAGGAGGGCCGCTCTGGCACCCTCCGCGATTCTCCCCCCCCCCCCCCAAAATGGCGTGTCGCGTTTTGCGACATGGGCCGAGCGGCCTGATGTTCCCGACCTGTTCACGCCGGCGGCAACCACACCTGGTCGCTGCCGGCGTGATCATCACGCAAAAGGTAGGTTTGGGGCCTGTGGGGGGCAGAGAGGGGATCGAGCACCATGGCCGTGCTCAGGAGGGGACTGGCCCGCGATCGGTGCCCACCGAGCGTCGGGCCGGCGCCTCTAAGAGACGCACTCTTTCCCCTCTGCCGCCCCCAAGATCAAGCCGCCATGTCTTGCGGGGCAGTGGAGGGGAAGACAGCAACCACGCATGCGCGGGTTGGCGCCGGCCAACCTGCGCATGCGCGGCTGACGTCACTTAGGCGCCGTCGGCCGCGTCATTCTCGGTGAGCCGCCTTGACGCAAGCGTCAAGTCCCGGCGGCTGAGTTCTCCGCAACGTCGCTCCTGGGGGGGGGGGGGGGGGGGGGGGGAGAATAGGCGGCGAGGAGCGGCCTCCAACGCTGGCGTGAAACACTCTGGGTTTCACGCCGGCATCGGCCGTTGCGGAGAATTTCACCCTCTATGACAGTGAAAAGGTGAGAGCCAAACGAGAACAATTGTGAAAAATTGTGAAGAATGGGTGGCATGGTAGCATAGTGGTTAACACTATGGTTTCACAGTCCAGGGTCCCGGGTTCGATTCCTGCTTGGGTCACTGTATGAGCAGAGTCTGCCCGTTCTCCCCGTGTCTGCATGGGTTTCCTCCCGGTGCTCCAGTTTCTTCCCACAAGTCCCAAAAGACATGCTTGTTAGGTGAATTGGACATTCTGAATTCTCCCTCAGTGTACCCGAACAGGTGCCGGAATGTGGCGATTAAGGGTTTTTCACGATAACTTCATTGCAGTGTTAATGTGATCCTACTTATGACAATAATAAAGATTATTAGGATTATTATTAAGCATTGAAAGTTTGCAGGCAATCATGATCCTGCAAAATACTTCTCAGCTCAGAGAGCACTCTGTCAGCCCTGCACCCGGTAATTCCACAGAATTGCCTTCATGTGGTCACGTGTGTTTTCTTGACGACGGGCAACAAGTACTAATCTAAGCACACCAAAGCCTCAGGGCAGCCATTCCAAACCCAAACTCCAGGCTGAAAAAGCAGACAGCTCAAAATCATATGCAGCTGTTACCAGCTCTGGTAAGTAATCCACTGAACATCACCTTTCTAAGAATAACTAATGTAGTTTGCACCTCGAGTCGCCATTTTAACTACTGTCGCTATAGGTTGTAATGTTCCATGTTAAGTAGTGCTTTTAGTTGCTTAGAAATAAAGACTCATTATACTGATAGCTACAGGCGTTTATTGTTACTAATTTGGGAGAATAGGTTAAAGTAAAAGGTGCTGTATGATAAGATATGAATTTGTAAGCTATCTGTATTAGAATGCTACACTACTGGAATATAGCATTAATATTCCGTAAGAAATACCAATTTTTATGCACAGCATTTCAGGGAAGGCAGATGTTGTGATAGTGGAAGTAAATGAAGCTATTTCAATACATCTTTGTGCATATGTGTACATCACGATTGTACGTAATCACCCATGTGGTGCCGTCATGACGTCCTTCCAGGAACACAGGTAAGAAAAGTTTGTCAATAAAACACTAACTACAACATCTATGTTGAGTCTCTGACTGAGTTTGTATTGATCTATAGATGGGTATTAAAAGTGTGCAATTGTTATGGGTGGGGGCAGGTCACAAATTGTATCCTCCATGCCCCAAAACCAAGGAAACCCAAACTTTTGCTGCAGATTTAACAATCCAACGTGGCTAATTTCAACTGATGAGAAGCTGTTGATGGGTTTGAAATTCTAGCCCATATTTCCATAGAAGCTGTAGCTCTCCAACAAAACAGGCCTGGCCCCCATTCTTCCTGTTTCAACCGGGTGCCACAATGCAAATACCTATCATAACAGAATCAGTCATATGCTCACTTAGCACGAGCACTTATTCACACAAATTCATAGAGTTGAGCAAAGATCATTAGGATTTAATTTAGGAGCAGGAACTGCGGCAATGATTAATTTCCTCTAAATCATGCGATTAAATGCAGCATCGATAGCACCACCCGACGTACAACAGTTGCCAGCCACCTGGGACTTCAGTAATCTTCCTCATCAGTGTCTGATGCAATATCAGAATGTTTGGAACCTTGGTGTCATATTTAACCCTGATCTGAACTTTCAACCCTCCAACCTATCCAACACCAAAACCAATTCCACAACATTGGAAGTGTTACCTCTGCCTCAGTTCATGTGCTGCTGAGATTATCATCTCTGCCTTCGTCACCTCTAGATTGGATTTTTTCCATCCTCCACTGGCCATGTTCCCACCTTATGCCCTCCTTAAATTTGAGATGATCCAAATTGCCAGCATCCTAAATCCAGTTCGCCCATCACACAAGTGTTTGATGAGCTATATCGATTTCTCGTGGTTGAGCAAAACTTTGACTTCAAACAGTTCACCTTTATTTTCACCGTTGTGTGGATTCATACTCTCCATGGCCTCCTCCACACCCACTCACTCCCCTCCACCCTCCCGCCAACCACCTCTCATCTAGCCATCATCGGAAGTCTCTATGTTTCTTCAATTCTGTCCTCGTGCACATTTCCAATTTTGAAATTCAATCACGAAGGGTAGTGTTTTCCAGCCCCCTGCGGCATGCTTCTGAGGGGTGGAGGTTTGTCGCCATTGGCCTGCCAGCAGGAAGGGCCATAAAATTCAGGCCTAAAATCTCCTCCTACTACCTCCTTTAAGTCATTCCTTAAAACCTACTTTCTTGACCATAAGAACATAAACAGAAGAACAGAAGAACATAGCAGGAATAGAACATTTAGTCCTTCAAGCCTGTTCTGATGTTCAGTAAAATCATCGCTGATCATCTCCCCCCCAACTCCAGCTTAGAACAGAGCTCATAAAATCCCTACAGTGCAGAATGAGGCCATTCAGCCCATCAAGTCTGCACCAACCCTTTGAAAGAGCACCCTAATGAGGCCCATGCCCCCACCCTATCCCCGCAACCCCTCCTAAACGAAGGGGCAATTTATTTATTTTTTAAATTTAGAATACCCAAATCATTTTTCCAATTAAGGGGCAATTTAGTGTGGCCAATCCACCTACCCTGCATATCTTTGGGTTGTGGGTGTGAAACCCAAGCAAACACGGGGAGAATGTGCAAACTCCACACGGACAGTGACCTAGAGCCGGGATCTAAGCTAGAACTCTGATGCCGTGAGGCAGCAATGCTAACCACTGTGCCACTGTGTTGCCCTTTGAGGGGCAATTTTGCATGGCCAATCCAGCTAATCTGCATATCTTTGGACTGTGGGAGGAAACCGGAGTACCCGGAGGAAAACTGCATCTACACAGGGAGAAAGTGCAAACTCCACACAGATAGTCACCCGAAGCCAGAATCGAGCCCGAGTCCCTGACGCAGTTCAACAGCAGTAGCAACTACTGTGCCCCCGTGCACAGTATAAAGTATAATTAATACTTTAAAATTACAACTCCAGGGACCCAGGTTCGATTCCCGGCTTGGGTCACTGTCTGTGCAGAGTCTACACGTTCTCCCCATGTCTGCGTGGGTTTCCTCACACAAAGTCTCGAAAGTGCTTTTTGGTAATTTGAACATTCTGAATTCTTCCTCTGTGTACCTGAACAGGCACTGGAATGTGGCGACTCGAGGATTTTCACAGTAACTTCATTGCAGTGTTAATGTAAGCCTGCTTGTGACAGTAATAAAGATTTGCGCTGGTGGGGGCAAATCGGCCACGACTGCCCCCCCACACCTCCGTACTGCATGGCAGCCTCCCATCCCAGATTGCCTAGGTGCTCTAATGTACCCCTTCCTCCACGGACCCCTGAATTAGGCGGACATCCCACAGGGGCCTCTGTAATAGGGGGACCTCTCACAGAGACACATGTAATAAGGGGACCTCCCACAGAGACCACTGTAAACTTGTAGGAATAAAAGTTAGTTCCTTCTCTGGGGTTTGCAATTCAAACATTTATATTTAAAGAAAATACTGTCCTGGAAACAGAAATAAATATGCTAAAACATTCAAAATGAAGGGGTAAAATTGGTCTATGCAAGCAGACTGAAATGGCTCGTAGCAGATCAACAGTCCATTTTTCACCATCCAGTTTTTATTTTCCATTGGCTTGGAAAACATTGCCAATATTTTAAGTTTCAAACCAGGCTAAAGTGACAGGGGTTCTCAGAAACAAAATTCAGTGGAACTAAGGTCAGGTATGGTCAAAAATTCATTACAAACCATTTCTCATTGTTGCCATGAACCAAATTATCCCCAGATAATAACGTTTGAATTCTATGAAGCAATACTAACAAAGGGAATAGCACCAGTTTGAAAGATAATACATGGCAGCAACAAATCATCCAATAAACAAGGGTGACTTGATTATCGTCTTCTCTTCTACGGATTCTTTGGTTTGTTGGTCCTTTGGTTCTTGATATGCATTTCAGTATCAGCCTCGTTCTATGCCAGAGGGGTGGGGCATGGTAGAGGAGACATGTGTACCACCAGATTACTAGTTCACCAGGTTACAGCTCAGCTCCACCTAACCAGGGATGGCGGGATTGTCATATGCGGACAGATTCACTAGGTTGGGATTGTTCTCGCTGGAGTTCAGAAGAATGAGGGGGGATCTTATAGAGACTTATAAAATTCTGAAAGGACTAGACAGGGTAGATGCAGGGAAAATGTTATCAATGATAGGTGTGTCCAGAACCAGGGGTCACAGTCTGAGAATTCAGGGTAAACCTTTTCGGACAGAGATAAGGAGACATTTCTTCACACAAAGAGTGGTGAGCCTGTGCAATTCATTGCCACAGGAATTAGTTGATGCTAAAACTTTGAATATATTCAAGAGGCGATTGGATATAGCACTTGAGGAGAATGGGATCAAAGGCTATGGGGAGAAAGCAGGATTAGGCTATTGAGTTGGATGATCAGCCATGATTGTGATGAATGGCGGAGCAGGCTTGAAACGCCAAAAGGCCTCCACCTGCTCCTATCTTCTATGTATCTATGTAAAACTTACCCCACTTCAGACTCAACATTTGTGGGGCTCAACTGAAGTTAAAAAAGTGTTTGTAGAAGCAAAATCAAGTTTTACCTGTATTTGTTAAAATTATTGGAGTAATGTTTTGGAGAGAGCTTTGAGAAAAAAAAAAGTACTTCTAGTTTCCTCTTTTCATTTGCTGAGCATGTTTTTCTGTTAGGGGATTTTGACGCTTGTCAAATAGTTGGTTCACTCATGCACACTGCAGATAGGGAAATTCGCAGGATTGAAGGTAAATGTGCAGAAGTAAGATTATTGATAGCCATTATGCAGAGTTAAAGAGAGAAAGACGCTGGAGATAAAATCACGCTGTGAAATTTCAGCCGATGGCCACTTAACACATTCGCCTGAAATCTCTTTTTATGTGATTTTAATAGAGGTGTTAGCCTTTTAAAAATAAACAGGTTAATGCCTCCATTAAAATTGTGCAAGAAGGAATTTCATGCGAACACTAATATTCCTTTGCATGATTTCATCCCCATTGTGTGTAAGAGGAAATACTTGGGCCTCATCATGGACTGACACCGGTGCAACTCGGTGAAATCTTCCACCAAACAATTGTCAGTACTGCTGGAATATAAAGTATTTACATAGCTCATTATGCCTCATAAATAATGCATTTCAAAACCTCCACCATTCTCTCTGGAGAATTTTTGTGGTAAATGGATGCGCTGCAGCCTCAGGTGAGACTACATGCCGTTTAACAGGAAATAGAAGATGACACTTCTGAGGAAGATTAGTATTAAGGCCATCCACATGGAAACATTGAATTATGATACCTGTGCTGCTCCCTAATGCAAGAAGTTCTTCATCATTTTGGAGGTCGTATAATTCAGTATTTTGAGGTGGCAACTATGTCTTTCTATTTCCAGCTAAATAAACTGTAGTAGTAGCAGTATGTGACAGAGTTTTAAAATACAGTTTCAATGAGCCACATACTTGGCAAGTGTACCACATTCCAAGGGACTCCTTCCATACCACACATGCACTCTCTCCACTCTGATGCCTCTTTAAATGCCAAAGCTGCAGCAAAGTTTCCATTCTAATTTTATACATTCAGGTTAAAATAAAGGTCCAGGTCTTCTGATGGCAACAGCGGTGAATGCCTTGTCGAGGCAGGATGTCTGTTGTGCATCGGAACCCAGGGGATGACCTGACCTCTGCATTTACCATTGCATTTACCCAGAGTTTTAAACTCCAGAAGGCAGGGTTACATTGCCCAGGCTCATCTGTGAATGTCTTGGTCTTAACACCCTGTGCGTACCCAGAAATGTACCCCTGGATTCTCGCACTGTTTATGACAAGCACGGGACCTGGATTGAGAGAGATTAACAGCGGGAGCTTTATAGAGAAGGGCAAAAACATTTTTTTTCAAGTAAACATGGATAATTAGCACCTATCCTGCAAACCACCCCTCCATCCACCAACCCCATTGGGCTCCACTACCACTGACCGGAAAATCAGGACCGTCGAGAATTTGGGAATCTAACGAATGTAAAAAGACCTCTATTGGTCAATGCTCTGGGCAGAATTAATATCATGAAGTGACTGTAAAAAAAAGTGGGATCTAATAAAACGGACAGCAAAAAGCCCCCTCAAAAAGGTCTGACAAAATTTGGTGGTTTTTATTTGAATTGTTTGGATAGAAATGTTACAGTGCATACATGATAACCCTTCAGCCCATCGTGTCTGCATCAGCTCTTCAAATGTGCATCATGTCTTAGTGCCATTCACCAGCCTTTTTTCTGAACTCTTGCAATCCAAGTAATCATCCAATGCCCTCTTGAAAGCCTTGATTGAATTTGCCTCCACCGCACGTCCAGGCAGCGCATTCCAGACCTGAACCAGTTGTTGTTTTGTTTCTCACATCACATTTGCTGGTTTTGCAAGTCACTGTAAATCTGCGCCCTCTCATTTTCGATCCATTTACAAGCAGGAAACCGTTTCACCCTCCCTGCTCTGACCAGACCTCCCATGATTTTGAACACCTCCATCAAATTTCCACTTCACCTTAAATAGAGTCACAGTTATAGAACCATAGAGGTCTACAGCACAGAAAAGGCCCTTCAGCCCATTCCTTCTGTGCCGGTCAAAAACAACCAGCTAAGTATTCTAATTCCATTTTCTAGCACTTTCCAGCTTTGTGTGCCTTGGTATTGCAAGTGCACACCTAAATACTACCAGCACCATCACATCTCTCCTACAATGTTGGTTCCAGAACAGCACACAATACTCTAGCTGTGGTCTAACCAACATTTTATACAGTTCCAGCATAACCTCCCAGCTCTTAAACTCTGTGCCTTAACTATTAAAGGCAAGTATACCATATGCCTTTTTAACCACATTATCCACTTGTCCTGTTACTTTAAGGAATTAGTGTACATGCACATCAAGGTCCCTCTGATCCTTGATGTTTCGCAGGGCCCTGCCGTTCATCATCACTTATCCGAATGGAATTCCATTTGCCATTGATCAGCCCCAACTTCTCCAATCCATCCTCATAACTGAAGCTTTTCATTTCTGGAAGCATTCTTGTAGACCTCTTCTGCACTCTTTCTCATGTATTCACATCCTTTCCACAGTGTGGAGCCCAGAACTGTACTCAATACTCCAGCTGAGATCCAACTAGTGTCTTGTATAAATTCAGCATAACCTCTTTGCTCTTGTACTCTATGCCCCTATTAACTGCTCTCTCCACCTGTCCTGCTACCTTCAATGATTTACACACACATACACCTAGGTCCCTCAGCTCCTGTGCCCCCTTAAAAATTGTATGCCTAATTCCATATTGTTTGTCCATGTTCTTCCTACCAGAATGAATCACCTCACACTTCTCCACATTGAACTTCATCTGCCACCTGTCTGCTCACTCAGGAAACTTGTCTATGTCCTTTTGAAGTTCTACACTGTACTCCTCACATTTTACAATTCTTCCAAGTTTCTGTCAGCTGAAAATTTTGAAACTGTCCCCTGCACACCAAGATCGAGGTCAGGTTTGTCCAAAATCTGGCCTGTTCGCCAGATGCGGCCGGCACAGCCCCTCAATACAGCCCCTGGCACCAATTTTCAAAGTCCCAGTCAAAGTGTTGAGTTTCAATGGAAGATTCTCCATGAAGCTGCTCCTCCAATCATAGGCTATTTCTCCACTGTTTTTGCCTCTGAAAGCAGACTAATCAGCCTCTCTGCTGCAAATGAGGAAGAGAACATTCTCCGATTCGAAGAGCAATGAACACCAGCATTGGTGAGTATGCTGAGGACTGCCGGGTCGAGGGAAGCAAAGCAACAGTGGGGCAGGTGTTGGGAAGCAAGTTGCACCAAGCTCAGAGGCCAGTGAGGGCGATTTTGAGTCAGATCCAGGGAGGGTGAGTGTGGTATTATGACTAGGGGTATTACGGTACCTTGGAAGTGAGCTGCTGCTGGTGCAGAGGACTCGCTGCCCATTGGCCCGGGTAAGTCATGTGCCTCTCAGCCGATTGGCTGAGGAAGTCATGTGCCTCTCAGCCGATTGGCTGAGAGGTAGGTAGCTCTGCCTACAAGGTGGGATATAAGAACCCGTGCGTCCCGTCAGTCGGCCTTTCTTCTGTACGTCTGCTGCCGGGCACACATCTTGTGCATTAAAGCCTATCGTTTGGATCTCATCTATGTTTCGTGTCCATTGATTGTGCATCAGTGAGGTCTAGCAAAGCTCAGGGAGGGGATGTTGAGTCAACTTCTGGGAGCGCAAGGTTGAGTTCAGCCTGGGGAGGGGGAGGTCGATTGTGGACCAGGGAAGACAAAGGTGAGTGGAGCCCGAGAGGATGAGTGAGGCCTGTGGAGGGTGAGGTAAGTCCAACCTGAGTGAAGTCCGGGTAGGGCAATGTGGAGTCATTCCCTTGAAGGGTGAGGTCGAGTCGACCCATGGGAGTACGGGATTGAGTCAGGCCTATGGAGGGCAAGGTTCGGTCAGTTCCTGGAGCTATGAGGTTTTGTCGTATCTAGGAAAGAGATGGTGACTTGATGAATATGGGAGTGAGAGGCAGTGTGTGTGTTTGTGTGTGTATGTGTGCGTGGGAGTGAGACCCTGGGCTGGATTCTCTGATACTGCGGCTATGTCCGCAGGATCCATCTGGTCTTACGACCAGAAAGTCGGCGCCATTCTCGCACCAATCCTGCGTCAAGTGGGGGGCTAGCAGCCGCGCAGTGTAAAGTCCCCGGGGTTTGATGTATTATCTGTGTTGGTCTAACATCAACTGCAACTGGATGCAGTGAAACAAGAAACAGGTTTCCGACACAGGAGATGGTCCAACACTGTTTTATTGAACCTGTTGATTGCTGTACATAATCTGCTGTGGGTTGACACTCTATTAACCTAACTGATAACCTCCTACTGGCTTGACCAGACTAGCTCTCTACCACATGGTGATGATGTTCATTGACCTGTGCACTGTGACTATCTCCCTGGCCGTGTCCTGTGAGAGAGGGAGGGTCTTAATGCCCTGTGGGCTTTATAGTGGTAGTGTCCTGTCTGGTTATTGGTTGTTCTGTGTCATGTGTGTTCATTGGTTATCCTGTGTGTCAATCACTGCCTGTCTGCATCTCATGATATACATGAGTGGATATTATGACAGAGTTACGTACGAATACGGCCGGAAAATGGGCGGGTCTGTGGCCGCACAGTGCAACATGGCGCCAGCCACATGCAGACCCTGCCTGCCAAAAACTGCCCCCCTGTAACCAGCCTCACCACCCCCGGACCACCCCACACCAGTCTCCCCTAACCCCGCCGAAGTCCCCCCTTCCAGCGGAACGGCTCCTCCCCGAATGTGGCTGCACTTGACTCGGTCTGCAGCCGCCACGCGAGGTCCCCATGAACACATGTTTACCATGCAATCAGAGACTCGGCCCATTGGGGGAGGGCCTCGGGTAACGTCCTGAGGTCATTCATATGGCTTGAGGGAGAGGAACATCGCAAAAACGGCGCCACCCCCCCCCCCCCCCCCCCCCCCCCCCCCCCCCCCCCGATTCCAGCGTAAATGGGGATTCTCCGGCCGATCACCGAACACGATTTTGGCGATTGGAGAATCCAGCCCAATGTGTGAATGGCTGTGTTCATGTGCCTAATGGCTCGCTTAAATATGTTAATCTAGACCAGATTTCATTCAATCTCATGAGATGTTTCGAGCGTCACTAATAGTGCAGAGCTTCGCGCAAGATTCAACAACCTCGCCGCCTCACAAGTCGGGCGTGACGAGGCCGTTAAATCAGGCCCTCTTTTCTTGTTTTGCTTCCCACAGTGTATTCTTGTGTATCACAATTATTATTCTCTTTCATCAAGGGCAGCATGGTAGCACAGTGGTGAGCACTATGGCTCCAGGTTCCCAGGTTTGATTCCCGGCTCGGGTCACTGTCTGCGGGGTGTCTGCACATTCTTCCCGTGTCTGCGTGGGTTTCCTCCAGGCGCTTCGGTTTCCTCCCACAAGTCCTGAAAGACATGCTTTTAGATAACTTGGACATTCTGAATTCTCCCTCGGTGTACCCGAACAGGCGCCAGAATGTGGCGACTAGGGGCTTTTCACAGTAACTTCATTGCAGTGTTAATGTAAGCATACTTGTGATGATAAAGATTATAATAAAGATGATATTTTACCCTGTGTATCTCCACTGCAAATTATATTGGTCACCTGACCCCTGCATTTGTTACCAATGAAATAAATGATGGAAATGAGACAAAGTAGGTTGACAATTCAAGCCAGTGATTTTGAGACAAGTCTTGTGATTAAATTGGGCTTCATCTCGGATCTCACCTTCAGATCAACTGGGCAAATGGTCTGCGCATTCTTGGGCTGGAAAGGCGGCGGTGTGAAGTCAACCAAGTATTCTGTCCGAGCTGAATGATTCTGGACAATCAAGCGTCCATGTCTGAATGTTGGATGTAGACATGATACGATTTTACTGCAAGGTCTTCACAGTCAAACAGCCAGCAATCAAGTTCCCACATTAATAAATGAACTTTTATGGCCCGTGCAGTTTTTTTGGAATCTACTGCTATCTTACATTTATATTTAATTACATTTTAAGGCTTGTGAAATATTGTTAAAACAGTTAGAATTTTCAATTTGTTAAACAACCTAAGACACCATCAGAGACTTCTTAAAATGTACTAGAGGATGGAATATTTCATTAAGATTTTTGTTGCATGGTGAAACAATGAAACCTCTATCAAGATGCATGCAGTTGTGTAATAAAATAAGTTTAGAAAACAAAAATATTTTGATTGTAATACATAGCATATAAGCATTTTATAAACTAAAAATGCTTCTTTTATCATTTACAAAGATCTTTCATTTTACAAAGAAATAAGCCCTCTCACATAATAAAAGATGACACTGTGTCAGGTTGGTTATGGGTGGCCATCGGTTTTCCCATAAAATATTTAATTGTGAACTTTTATTTCGAGTTAATTCACAATATAAAGAGAACGCATTAAAAGAACAATGTTTCCTACCAATTGTAAAACTGAAAAGCCATATAAACCCATTGTACTGTGAGAAAATGCTTGTAAAAATCAACTCTAAATGGATCTTACACAGGTAAAAATGCATATACAGCACACTTGTTGACCACAATCTTCTGCAATCAACAGACTCGTTTTTGCTACATTGGTTTCCCAAGAGCATTTATTTTTATGCATGAATACTCTGAGAATTTTAATTGTGTTTATTTTCTATCATCTTAAACATTTTACAGTAGAAGTTTCTTTCCACCACTCGACCAAGATTTTTTCCTTCAAATCTGAAGATATGAACTTGAACTTAGGGGCCTCACGGTAGCATGGTGGTTAGCATCAATGCTTCACAGCTCCAGGGTCCCAGGTTCGATTCCCGGCTGGGTCACTGTCTGTGTGGAGTCTGCACATCCTCCCCGTGTGTGCGTGGGTTTCCTCCGGGTGCTCCGGTTTCCTCCCACAGTCCAAAGATGTGTGGGTTAGGTGGATTGGCCATGCTAAATTGCCCGTAGTGTAAGGTTAATGGGGGGAATGTTGGGTTACGGGTATACGGGTTGCGTGGGTTTAAGTAGGGTGATCATTGCTCGGCACAACATCGAGGGCCGAAGGGCCTGTTCTGTGCTGTACTGTTCTATGTTCTATGTTCTATATTGTGATAGAGTTCTATCAATATTAGTACCTGCTCATATTTCAGTGAGTTGCATTCCTGGCACATTCCTCCTCCCCTACTTCCCAGACTTCAGGCACAAAAAGGCTGCCAGCCCAAAAGAGAGAGGGCCAAATTGAAATGGCAAAGTTACATCCCAGTGTTGTCTCGGGGACCTGCATACCATTTTAAGCCGAGGCCTGTTTACACTCTGCATGGTTTCCAGCTCACCAAAAAAAGCTAGTTCCTGGAAAGATTCAGGGCCAGATAAGTATTGTTTTTCTTTTTCAGGGGTTCTTCTTTCAAGATGGTGGCAGTAGCAGGAATGCTCCTTCTTGTGGTAATATGCATTTAAGGGATAGCAGCATGCCATCACTGGAAGGGAAGTGTGTCATGTGATCCAGCCTCCGTTTCACTTTGACATGTGAACAAAACACAGTGCACACAGCTCTGCCGCTAATATCTTTAAGCTTTCTATCCATGTATGTCTGTCCTTTTGAGCCTAGGTCGGCATGGTAGCACAGTGGTTAACACTGTTGCTTCACAGGTTCGATTCCCAGCTTGGTGCAGAGTGTGCACGTTCTCTCCGTGTCTGCATGGGTTTCCTCTGGGTGCCCTGGTTTCCTCCCACAGTCCATAGATGTGCCGGTTAGGTGGATTGACCAAATTCAATTGGCCTTAGTGTCCTAAAAGATTAAGTGGGGTTGCTGGATTATGCAGATAGTGTTGAGGTGTTGGCTTAAATTGGGTGCTCTTTCAAGGGCCGGTTCAGAGTTGATGGGCTGAATGGCCTCCTTCTGCACTGTAAATTCTAAATTCTAGTTTGAATGAATGAAGCACAATTTCTTTCCCATCCGTGATGAGTATTCGGTGCTTTGTATATGATTAAGAAAACACAACATGTTGTTCAGTATTGATCAAACAGCCTGGCAACCAGATTAAGTACAGGTATGACATGGTGAACAATCTTAGATCATGCTGCATGACATGAGGCGACCCTTGATAATTTGGTCAGACAACTACAGAGCCGAGGCTTTGGAGAGTACTGAAATCGCAGCATGCTGACTGCACAGAAAAGCTTTGAAAACACGGCACTGATGTAGGTTCAGATAAAGAGCTGGTAAGCAGATGGATCCCTTGTGGTGAAACTGCAGCACGTAGCCAGTCAGTTCCATCATTGGGACAATGCGTCGAGAGGATCAGCACCCGGTCAACTCAGTCATTAAAGATGAGTGACCAGGGTGTGGGCTGGATTGATAGAGAGTGACAGCGAGTCAAACAAAAAAAACCAAACAGAACCGACATAAAAACTACAGAGAAGGTTGTGATTAGAACATGTGGAGTTTTGGAACAGTGTGCCAAAGAGGCTACAGATTTGATTGAATTCTTTGAGGAGGTAACTAAGTGTGTAGATGAAAGCAGAGCAGTTGATGTCGTATACATGGATTTCAGTAAGGCGTTTGATAAGGTTCCCCATGGTCGGCTCATGAAGAAAGTAAGGAGGTATGGGATAGAGGGAAATTTGGCCAATTGGATAAGTAACTGGCTATCACATAGAAGACAGAGGGTGGTGGTGGATGGAAAATTTTCAGACTGGAGGCCAGTCACCAGCGGTGTACCCCTGGGATCAGTGCTGGGTCCTCTGCTATTTGTGATTTTTATCAATGACCTGGAGGAGGGGGTGAAGGGGGTCAGTAAATTTGCCGATGACGCCAAGATTGGTGGAGTAGTGGATGAGGTGGAGGGCTGTTGTAGGCTGCAAAGAGACATTGATAGGATGCAGAGCTGAGCCGAAAAATGGCAGATGCAGTTTAGCCCTATAAGTGTGAGGTGATTATTTTGGTAGAAAAAATATGATAGGGTCAACAGCAGGGTTCTGAGGAATGTGGAGGAACAGAGAGATCTTAGGGTTCATGTCCACAGATCTATGAAGGTTTCCACTCAAGTATATAGAGCCATGAAGAAGGCTTATAGTGTGTTAGCGTTTATTAACAGGGGGCTTGAGTTTAAGAGGCGCGGGGTTATGCTGCAACTATACATGACCCCGGTGAGACCACATTTGGAGTATTGTGTGCAGTTCTGGTCACCTCATTATAGGAAGGATGTGGAAGCATTGGAAAGGGTGCAAAGGAGATTTACCAGGATGCTGCCTGGTTTGCAGGATAGGTCTCATGAGGAAAGTTTGATGGAGCTAGGGCTTTTCTCGTTGGAGCGGAGGAGGATGAAAGGCGACTTAATAGAGGTTTATAAGATGATGAGGGGGATAGATAGAGTGGACTTCAGAGACTATTTCCTTGGGTAGATGTAGCTGTTACAAGGGGGCATAACTATAAGGTTCAGGGTGGGAGATATAGGAGGAATGTCCGATGTAGGTTCTTTACTCAGAGAGTGGTTAGGGTGCGGAATGGACTGCCTGCTGTGATAGTGGAGTGCGACACTTTAGGAACTTTCAAGCGGTTATTGGTTAGGCACATGGAGCACACTAGAATGACAGGGAGTGGGATAGCGTGATCTTGGTTTCGGACAATGCTCGGCAGAACATCAAGGGCCGAAGGGCCTGTTCTGTGCTATACTGTTCTATGTTCTATGTACAACAACTCTCATCTAAGATATTATAGGTGAAAAAAGGTTTTCCAAAATTTTCCAGTTTGAATTGGGATGCAACTGACCTAATGGAGAAGTCGGAGTCTAGTGTCTTGAGCTAGTGTCACACGGGAGGGGTTAAACTTGTGTGGCAACGAGGTGGGACCGGACCATTAGGTCAGGAGGTGAAATAATTGAGGGGAAACAAGAGAATAGTGCCAATAAGACTCAGAGGAAGAGAAGGCAGGGAGATGTTGCTGAACACAGCGGGACTGGTGGCCTGAAGTGCATTTGTGTCAATGCGGGAATTATAACAGGTAAGGCAGACAAACTTAGAACTTGAATTATTTCTGGGAACTATGATATTTTGCCGTTACAGAGGATTGAGGGACAGGATTGCCAGCTAAACATTCCATGATTTAGATATTTAGATATTAGGGGCTGGTTTAGCACAGTGGGATAAACAGCTGACTTGTAATGCAGAAAAAGGCCAACAGCGCAGGTTCAATTCCCAAACCAGCCTCCTCGAACAGGCGCCGGAATGTGGCGACTAGGGGCTTTTCACAGTAGCTTCATTGAAGCCTACTTGTGACATAAGTGATTATTATTATTATTATTATTTCAGGTGGTATAGAGGGGGATGTAAAAGGGGTGGGGGAGTTGAAATACTGGTTAAGCAGAGTAACACAGCTATGCTGCGGGAGGACACCTCAGATGGCTCATGCAGAGGGGCAATATGGGTAGAGCACAGGAATAGGAAGGGTGCAGTCACAATGTTGGGGTTTACAACTCACCTCCCAACAGCCAGCGGAAGATAGAGGAGCAGATAGGTTGACAGATTTTGGAAAGGTGTAAAAGCAACAAGATTGTTGTAGTGGGTGATTTTAACTTCCCCTATATTGACTGGGATTCTCTTAGTGCTAGGAGCTTGGACGGGACAGAGTTTGAAGGAGCATCCAGGTGGGCTTCTTGAAACAATATGTAGATAGTCCAACTCGGTAAGGGGCCGTACTGCATCTGGTGTTGGGTAATTAGACCAGCCAGGTGGTTGACTTTTCAGTTGGGGAGCATTTCATGAACAGTGACCATAATTCAGTAAGTTTTACACAGAGGGTAGTGGGTGTCTGGAACCCGCTTCCAAAGAAGGTGATAGAAACAGGCACCATAGTGACATTTAAGGGGTGCCTTGACAAATTCATGAATAGGACAGGAATAGAGGGATATGGACCCCGGACGTGCAGAAGGTTTTAAGTTAAACAGGCAGCATGGTTGGCGAATGCTTGGAGGGCTGAAGGGCCTGTTCCTGTGCTGCTCTTTTCTTTGTTATTTGTTCTTTGAGAGCATGACTTTTGTTTTAAACCTAAATAAAGGTAACTATGAGGGTATGAAGGCAGAGTTGGCAAAGGTGAACTGGGAAATTAGGTGAAAATGCAACATATTAGAGTTGCAGTGGCAGGCTTTTAAGGAGATTATTAATAATGTTTAGAAAATATTTATCCCAATAAGAAAGAAAGGTTCAGAGAAGAAGCATAATCTGTGGTTAAATAAGGAAATCAAGGATAGTATTACATTGAAAGAAACACTGTACAAATCTGCAATGGTTAGTGGTAGGACAGAGGATTGGACAGACTTTAAGAACCAACAACTATAAAATAATAAAGGGGCAGAAAACAGAGTTTGAGAGAAAGCTTGCTGGTAATATAAAAACAGATAGTAAAAGTTTCTATAATTTCTGAATAAGAAAAGAGTAACTAAAGCTAGCGTTGTTTCTCGAAAGTGAGTCTGGGGAATTGATAATGGAAAACAAAGAAAAGGCAGAGACATTGAAAAAGTGTCTCTTCAAAGTAGAATAGTTAGAAATCTTTGCAAAGATTCTTGAAAATCAAGAGATGATAGAGATAAAGTAAAGCCATTACTATCACTGGGGAAGAAAGGCCGAACAGGTTAAGCCTATACACATTGGAATTTCGAAGATAGAGAGGTTAACTTACTGAAATATCTAAGATCCTGAGAGATGTATTAGGCTGGATATGCGGTGGATGTTCCCTCTCGTGGAAGAGACTAAAACTACTGAACATAGTTTAAAAGGAAGAGATCTCCATTTTCAGACAGTGACAAAGAGAATTTTTTTCTCCCAAAGGGTTGTTGGTGTGTGGAATGCTCGTCTCCAGAAAGCAGTGGAGGCAGGATCTGAGTTTATTCAAGGCAGAGTTAGCCAGATTTTTGATAGATGAGGGAGTCAAAGATTATAGAGGGGGCAGACAGGAAAATGGAGCTGAGGTTACAACCAGATCAGCCATGATCATATTGAATGGTAGAGCAGGCTCCAAGGGCCAAATGGCCTACTCCTGCTCCGATGTTCCTTTATTTCTGTAAAATGTTGAAACAATCATAGGGTGTCTGAACCAGGCGAACAAACCATGAAAAAAATTACCAAGCAATTGAGAGTGAAGGTTACATAAATTGAGTACGTCAGGATTAACAAAAAGAGCTGAATGTATTGACCTGGCTTTTACGTAAGGGGTGTGCCAGAAGCTGGCATGGGTGGGAGCTTTTATGAGAGTTGTTCCTGCCCGAGATTGCGTTGTTAATGTAATATTATTCTGGGTGGCCAATTAAGGCCCGCATAGTATGTAATTGGATTGGACTGGATTTGTTTATTGTCACATGTACCGAGGTACAGTGAAAAGTATTTTTCTGCAAGCAGCTCAACAGATCATTCAGTACATGGAAGAAAAGGGAATTAAACAAAATTCAAGAAAATACAAGAAAATACATGAGAATACATAATACGGCAACACAAGATATACAATGTAACTACATAAGCATTGGCATCGGATAAATCATACAGGGTGTAGTGTTAATGAGGTCAGTCAATAAGAGGGTCATTTAGGAGTCTGGTGACAGTGGGGAAGAAGCTGTTTTTGAGTCTGCTCGTGCGTGTTCTCAGACTTCTGTATCTCCTGCCCGATGGAAGAAGTTGGAAAAGTGAGTAAGGCGGGTGGGAGGGATCCTTGATTATGCTGCCCGGATTATGCTGGTTGAAGAGGAGGCACCTCCATTAACACTACCAGGCATTTTGAGCAAGGTTGAGGATGCTGTGCATCACGACTATTCCAAGGAATTTCATCAGTGCCAAGAATCCATGGAAGGTGGGCTAAATGTCTCAGTTTCATCGATGAATGCCTGTCTGTACTGGTGCAGGATGTCAATGTCAGGCACAACATCCTGCTGCCATAGGGAAGAAAAGGGCGCACCATCTGATGAAGAAGCCCTGATAGAGGTGGCTGCTGAGGTCAGTGGGGACGATGTGGTGCACCATACCTAGCTGCTGTGCCATGAAAGGCTTAATAATCTTCTCGGTCAGTAAGGGTAAGTGCAGAGATGGCATGGAGCTGTGTGGAGAGGCGTAGTCAGGTGTCAATTCCTCTGGGCACTCGGATCTGAGTGTGTAAGTCAACTGGTACTGATTACAGGAGGATATAGATGGGCTGGTCAGATGGGCTGATCAGTGGCAATCGGGATAAGTGTGAGTTGATTCACTTGGACAGGACAAACAAGACAAGGGAATACATGATAAAAGGCAGGACCCTGGGAAGCACCGAGGATCAGAGGGATACCCCGCCTCCTTTGACAAATGATAGGCCTCAGTCATTGTTCAGGAAGGGCTGGTCCTTAAAGACGGCCCATATGTGGTCCCGACTGGGGGCCAAACCCAATTATATAACAGAACCATGATGTCCAGGACCACCAAGGGGCAAGAATAAACCATCATTTATGTAACCATAGCGTCCTGCACAAGTGCATCAACATTGACCATACCGTATGACATTACATCGATAATTGTATTTTCTATGCACAAAAGAATCCCGAAAAATATGCCGACAAGGGAGGATTGTGACATACTCCGTAGACAGCCCCTGGACTAATTTACATTAGTCCCCTATCGCCAGACATGGGAGGTTACAACTATGTCCTGGTCATTATAGCAAAATGGGGAGCCTTTTCAACCCATAATAATACGGCCAAGGTCATGGCAGATATCCTCGTGCAGCAAATCTTTACCTGATCGGGTATCCCTCGTAGTATCTATTTAGACCAAGGCACTCACTTCACCATCCAGTAAGAAGTCTTACAACACCAGGTTAAGTACAACAGGTTTGTTTCAAACACTAGCTTTCGGAGCACTGCTCCTTCCTCAGGTGAATGAAGAGGTGGGTTCCAGAAACATTTATACAGACAAAGTCAAAGATGCAAGACGATACTTTGAATGTGAGCATTTGCAGGTAATTAATTCTTTACAGAGCCAGAGAGAGGGGTAACCCCAGGTTAAAGAGGTGTGAATTGTCTCAAAGCAGGACAGGTGATGCAAGGGTAATGGGGTTGTTTGAGATCAAATAAAAATTTCACACTGCGTATAATCCTCAATCCAGTGGGATTGTGGAGAGGATGAACTGCACCGTCAAATGGATACAGCAGGATTCTCCACCGACAGGATTCTCTGTTGCAATGGCAGCGTACCCACTCCTGCGGATTTCCTGGTGGCGTGGGATAGCCACAATGGGTAATCCCATTGGCAGGTGACGGGAAGGGAGAATCCCGCTACTGGCAAGGGTGCACCGCCCAGGAAAACGTGGCTAGCGGACCAGAGAATTCTGCTCCTGATCCGCAAAATCATTCAACAATCTATCCTCCAAAAAATTCCACCCTTTGTCCGAATGGTAGTACGGATTCATCCCCAAATAGTAATGAGAGGGCGACCTATGCGAGGGATTGAACCTCTACTTGGGTTAGATTTATCCAAACCTGAACTCGCAGCACTCAGCCATGAGAGTACAGTTCAAACATGATTAGAGAACATCCAGGCTGCACAACTGGTTGCAGCCATTAGATAGGGAAACAGAAAAAACAGAGCAAGGCCGCAATGGTAAGGTAAACCTCAATGAGTACGAAGTTGGGCAAAAGATAATGCTCCACTTTTTCCAGCCCGGGATCGTCCTATCCCCCAAATAGGTTGTACCCTACCCTGCTATAGATAAAGCCAGCCCCTCCGTTTACTGGGTGCTGGTGGATCCCCGGAAAGCCGGATGGTATCACATGAACCAGATGAAGATGTTTGGTTCCCAACAGAGCTCCCATCACTATCACATAAGCTTAGAGGGGTTTGATACATCAAATGCCCTGATCCCCTACCCCAGAATCCGGACCCTAACCCCTATCCCAGAATCCGGACCCCAATCCCTTGATCCTGCCATGACCCCAAGGACCCCGACTGCAAGATCCCGCCCGAGGATGTTCAGAAGGAAAAATATGGGTCACAAACAAACCACGTCCATTCAGGGGCACCTGGTACAAGGACTCCCGGAAACACTTAGTACGGTACTCCGAACGAGAGCCGATGGAAAAGCGCATCCCAGGTAGCCAGAGCCTGTTCACTTTCACCCCCACTTCAGAGGATGGAGGGACTGTACCATCTCCAAATGAAAATACATGTAGTGTCCATATTCCTTAACCTCCACACATCATTTTTTTTGTGCGAATTGACCCTTTTAATTACGACAGATTCAAAAGCAAGAACGGACTCCCCCTGACCCTCACCAACACTGACTGTATTGTGAAGATGCTTCCAGTTAAAGCATGTTATTTTGTACTTTGTTTAAACCCTTTGCCCCTGACATTCCTCTATATTCCTCCAGTCCTCAATTCATGGAAGATGATTTTCAGACAACAGTGTTTCAGCATGTCAATGATCGATATCCATCCTGACCATATAGAAATCCAATCATTGTCCGAAGCTTAATAACTGGTGGCCATCATTGTTGTGCATACACGTTCCCAATAGGTACCCAGCTTCTAGCTGTGTAACCCTGCGTACGCACCCCATTGCCCCGACACCTAATCACCGGTATCAATCTTGGTCATATAAAATTAATCTTGTTCTCCACACAGCTCTTACCTATGACTCATTTCATCCTATATGCTGCGTCTGGCTGTGTAATTCATCTCATGCCACATGCACCTTATAACTGCAATTCATCTCATGCCATGCACACCTTATAACTGTGTGATTCACCTCATTTTACACACGGCCTATGTCAGTGCAATTCTCACCATTCAACACATCGACTACAGGGAAAGCAACCCCAGGGATTCATAAACAATTCTGTCCTGTGGTACTAGCCACAAAAATACAGCAACCCAGAGGGCACAAATTGATCACAGGAATCTGGCTACCTCAGTTCCTGAGGTAATTGAAAAAAAAAGGGGCGATCAATAAGAACACGAGCCAGTATTTGGTGGGAAGGAAAAGAGAAAAGAGGATCAGGTATTATTGATCTCTTTCATAGAATGAACTGCATACTAGTCCTATGCTATGTGGGCATCCTCACCCAGAAATGGTCATAGGAGCCCTGAGCTACAGAGGGATTATCAATGGAGGACTAAAGGATTTGCCTCCTGTACTTCAAATACATGTTGTTTACCCCACCAGATACGTGCGAGTCAGAGGGTTATATATTATGTATATACTCCAATAAAAGTGTGACAAATGGGTGGTGTGCAGGAAGGATAATGGGAGTTCCGACTACTGCTCCCGAAGGACGACCCTCACTAGGTAGTGGTGGGGTGCACTAACCATGGGTACATGGAGCTAGGATGTCTAGCCCATGGACCGGAAAAATGGCTAGAATTAGGACAGAGGTGATCGGTAAGGTTATACAACATGAATACTGTATTACAATCTCGCTATGAAAATACCAGTATGGAGCATCGACATGCAACATCAACAACACACTTTTTGCATCACGCCACACATCCCCACTAGGATAGGTTTAATTGAAATGATAGACATACACAGGAGAGAGAAAGTCGTGGTGAACGCTATCGAGAAACTCAGGCAGACTCTGGGGGAGTATTTTGGAAAATTTGACACTGGGATAACACTTCTGCCTGAAAAACTGCCACAAATGTGGACACGATTGGCCACAGCACACGAGACCTTCATCAAAGTGGTGCAAAAAATGGGGGAAATCAAAAGAAACATTCATGAAATTATAGTGACAACCTGATGGGAGGACCTCTGGGATTGGGGCTCCAATATCCAAATTCACCAATGCATCCGCCTCCTGTCACAGCTGACCATAATAGGCATCCTGCTCATGGCTTTCTACCTAACCATCCTCACATTGAAATTCATCCGCTGGAAGAAAGAACTGATTCAGCACCTGGATGCAAAAACTGCGATCCGATGCTGCAAAACAATGTATTAAGGACACTGATGAGTTGATTTTGGATCTATTTGGTGTATTGATTTTGTATGTATTTATTTTGGTTCTCTGAAATTTGTATATCACTTTGTGAAATGTATGTGTGTTGGGTTAGGGGGTAGGATCGTTGGACCAAGATTCTGATACTTGCCCATCTGGTGGCTCAATTAGGGTTGTGTGATCCAGTTCACTGAGGCCCATTGGATCACGAGGAAGGACTGTGGTAATCTGGCATAGTCTGGATTTAAGACCCAATAAATTTGGACCTTATCAATTAAGAGTTGGTCACTTTAAATCAAACTGCAGTCAACCCCAGGCAGGCTGATGGGAATTCGAACTTGGCCAAGTTTTAATACATTGAAACGCAGACAAACTGCTGGAAATGTCTGGACGTGCGCTATTAATCGCACATCAAGAGACAATTGGCTCTCTTCATGAATCAATTGCCTTGAGTAGACAAGGTTACATACAAACAATGCACCAGGATGTGGACCCCAATGTCCTGTTGGGTAGCCATTAATAATTCCATTGGACAGTGACACTCCCACCCTGTGATCTCATTGGCAGGGGGAAAGGGAAGGGGGAAGGGGGAAGAGGGAAGGGGGATCCTCCGTTCTCGCTAGCAGCGGTAGCGGGGGAGACTCACAATGGATAATCTCGGCTTTGGTTTCAGAGCGAGATGTGTCTGACCATAATTGGTCTGTTGGTTAACAGGGACTGTCCACTCACTGAGAAATATAGTGTCAGATATGTTCTGTATGTTATCCTTAAAAATCAATTGGTATTCCTGTGACTCTGTTTATCCTCGTCTCTAAAAAAATTCAAGGTATGGCCTGCTAAGCTAGGGTTCCATTCTGGGACGTTACTGTCCAGTAGTAAAATCAGCTGCGATTATAACATTTTTAATATGCCTTTAAGGGATAGAAACATGTCAACACTGGAAAGGAAGTGTGACATGCGACTTTGACTTGTGAACAGAACACAGGGTACAAAGCTATGCTGTTGTGTCTTCAAATTTTCTATCCATGTATATCTCTTCTAATGTGCCTAGTTTAAAAAGTGAACCCACAGCATGCTTACCTATTCCCTCATGAGGAATAGATGCTTTTTCTCTCATTATAAAAAAACACAATACTCCTGACCCCATAAGCGGAGTTTGGGAACTTATTCCCTCTGGTTGACTCCCTTCACACCTCCTGACCATCCTCCCAATCCTTTTTCACCTTGTCGGGTATTGTTTGTGTAGATTCCTGGCAGCAGCCAGATCCCACACCAATTTTAACTTGCACAATATTTCCATTGTCCTTGGGAGTGAGGAAGAGGTTCTTCATGCAAATTATGCACAGGTATTTTGCTGGAAAGGTTATTCACCTCAAACTCAGAGACAGCAGTTGATTATTCCAAATGATTTCCCACATTGAGAGCTACAGTAGATGTGTTCCAAACAATATTCGGTGGGATTTAAATTGCTCTGCACAACATTAGTAATAGTCATGTTAAAACATTCATATGAGGTTCTTTAGGGAACAAAGCTTTTTTTTTCGATGAGCTTCATTAACATGCAATAACAGGAGGAGTCAGTGTGTTGTCACTGGAATAGTAATCCAGAGACCATGGTGGCTTTGAATCCCACCGTGGCAGACGGAAATTGGAATCAAATTTGGAATTAAATATTAATAATGACCGTGATTTATAAATGAACAAACGTAACTACAAAGACGAGGGAGGAGCTGGCCAGAATTGATTGGATAGTGAGCCTAGCAGGGAAAACAGTTGAACAGCAATGACAGGGGACGGGATTCTCTGTTCCCCGACGCCGGTTTCATAACTGGCGATCGGGCAGAGACTCCCTTTTGACAGCAAAATCGGGCTTGGTGCCTGTTTGACGCAGGTTTCGTACGCAGCGCCAGCTCCGAAGCGGTGTCATCGTGCCACACGCCGTTGGGACATCCTCAGCGTATCACCTGAAGGCCCTTCCCCTGATGCTCCACCTCCAATGGGCCGAGTTCACGATGGCGCGGTTCACAGTTCACTCATGGTCTCAGCCCTGCAGGAACCCGGCGTGGCGGCTGCGGACTGTGTCAGGTGCTGCCATAGCCTGGCGGGAGCTGTGCTTCTAGCTGGGGGGGGAGGGGGCGCGGAGGGGGGGGGGGTTCCGCGAGGGCTGCAGGGACTGGTGGGGAGTAGCCAGGGGGATACTATCTGGCAGGTCGGGTCCGTGCACAGCCGGCGCCATGTTTTACGGTGCGACCTCTGCTGGTCGCCTCCATGCGCATGCATGGCCACGGACCCAGTAAAACTCCCGGCCGTTTATTTCATGGAGACTAGGAGTTTTATGTGGCGTGGCTGCTGACCCTCACCAGTCGCAGGATCAGTGAGGGGGCGCCGCCAATTTTTTCCATTTAAAATGTCACAGATCCTCTGCACCTAAGTCTCAGAAACGGAGAATCTGGCCCCAGGTTCTTGAGGGATTATTCGGGAGGCAGAACAAACATTCATCCCAAGGAGGAGGAAACATGCTATAGGGAAGACAAGGCCACCATGGCTGACAAGGGAAGTCAAGGACAGCATAAAAGCAAAGGAAAAATCATACAATGTGGTGTATGAATCATAAAATCTATGTCTTAGTTTCGACTTCACTCGCTAGCTTGGATATGTTGATAATAATGATAATCTTTATTGTCACAAGTAGGCTTACATTAACACTGCAATAAAGTTACTGTGAAAATCCCCAAGTTACCACACGCCAGCATCTATTTGGGTACACTGAGGGAGAATTCAGAATGTCCAATTCACCCAACAAGCACGTCTTTTGGGACTTGTGGGAGGAAACCGGAACACCTGGAGGAAACCCACGCAGACACAGTGAGAACATACAGACTCTGCACAAACAGTGACCAAGGCAGGATTCAAACCTGGGACCCTGGTGCTGTGAAGAAACAGTGTTAACCACTGTGCTACTGTGCTGCCCAGAGATATATATTATACTTAGAGGTTCTTGATTAATAAATGGATCAAAGGGTGTAGGGAGAAGGCAGGAGAATGGGGATGAGAAACATATCAGCCATGATTCAATGGCGGAGCAGACTTGATAGACCAAATGGCCTAATCCTGCTCCCATGTCTTGTGGGCTTATGAAACCAGTATCGATCCATCTGGTTCACCAATGCCCCTTTAGGGAAGGAAACCTACCATCCTTATCTGGTTTGGTCTACATGTGGTTGACTCTGAAATGTTCATCATTTCAAGGGCATTTAGGGATGGACAATGAATGCCGCCACAGCCAGCAGTGCCGACGTCCATGAATGAATATGGAACAAAATTGTTACTTACATTATACTGTACAATTTCAAACCCATTAAATCTGCTGAGTATTCCAGGGTATCTCATAATGTATTTCCTCACATCAAACACAGTTAACTGCTGTTAAACTCTTCATTAGTTCATTCTCTATTTATCTATTGCTACAATAAATAAATGTATATGGTATCAAAGCATGTTGCTTGAAAATACAACTGGAAATGTGTCATAGCTTTAGATTTAATAATGTAATTTGTTCCAAGAAATGATTGTTGGTGCAAAAAGGTGTCCCATTTGAATTATTAAAAATGCAAGGCTTTGAAATGACTTTTCAACCTGTTGGTGTGTTACCCCAGAGAGACAACAGCAGCAGTACATACATGGAGGACTTAAAAGCACATTCCCAGCATTTGTCAGTCGTGCATTTTAAATTTTGGTGTTACACACGCGATACGCAAAGCTGTTTTAGTGGTGCTGCTCAAAGAGGTTCTGCAAACTGGTGTGGCCATTTCTGGGAGAGTATCACCAGCACTGCAAGGGCTAGAAAATCAACTTGAATGCAAATACAAAATTCAGAGTGTCACATCGGCCACCTGTTCTATGTCTTGGCTGATATTTGGCATCATTGTAGTCATGAATATGGATGAATCAATATTTGTAAAAATTAATGTACCTGCTCAAATAATTCTACTTGCGTCAGCTGGCATTGTCAAAGTGCACAAGATGTTGCTCCTCCCATAACTGACAAATCAGCATTGTTCTGTTTTCAACACCACTGCGGGGAAGCATTGAAGAAAGCGAAAGGACAGAATGTATTCTGATTGGGAAAACTTTGTTGAGTGGTTCATAGTACCATTCACTAATCTTGCCAAGTCCTGAATGGTAGAGCAGCCAGACAGGGAGTATAAATGAGGATGTTACACACCTAACTCATCCTCACCAACTAAACTGTCAATGACAAATTTATTCATAATAATATCAGTGGGGGCGGCCACCACACAGTTCTTGCGAGGGTCGGGCAGCACGGTGGCACAGTGGTTAGCATTGCTGCCTCATGAGCAGCACGGTAGCATGGTGGTTAGCATAAATGCTTCACAGCTCCAGGGTCCCAGGTTCGATTCCCGGCTGGGTCACTGTCTGTGTGGAGTCTGCACGTCCTCCCCGTGTGTGCGTGGGTTTCCTCCGGGCGCTCCGGTTTCCTCCCACAGTCCAAAGATGTGCGGGTTAGGTGGATTGGCCATGCTAAATTGCCCGTAGTGTCCTAAAAAGAAAGGTTGGGGGGGGTTGTTCGGTTACGGGTATAGGGTGGGTACGTGGGTTTGAGTGGGGTGATCATTGCTCGGCACAACATCGAGGGCCGAAGGGCCTGTTCTGTGCTGTACTGTTCTATGTTCTATGTTCTATGGTGTCGAGGTCCCAGGTTCGAATTCCGGCTCTGGGTCACTGTCCGTGTGGAGTTTGCACATTCGCCCCGTGTTTGCGTGGGTTTCGCCCCCACAACCCAAAGATGTGCAAAGGTAGGTGGATTGGCCACGCCAAATTACCCCTTCATTGGAAAAAAATTAATTGGGTACCCTAAATTTAAAAAAAAGTTCTTGCGAGGGTCACATCACAATTTCACAATAAGGACACGTTCTGTCATCCATTGCTACAACATTGCTGAGACACAGTACGAAGTCTTACAACACCAGGTTAAAGTCCAACAGGTTTGTTTTGAATCACGATCTTTCGGAACATGCCTGAAAGCTAGTTATTCAAAACAAACCTGTCGGACTTGAACCTGGTGATGTAAGACTTCTTACTGTGCCCACCCCAGTCCAATGCCAGCATCTCCACATCATTGCGAAGACAAAGAGACCAATGACAGATCTAGCAGCCTAGAACTATGAAGTACCGCGAGCTTACTCCAGTAACAGAATTGTACACTGTCACTATCAGTAAAGTTATGGCTTAGCACGTGTTTCACTCTTTGATCGCCATCAAATCAAGAGACTACACCTGGTTCAATGTGGACTCAAGCGGCACTATGCAAACATTAGATTGAGATATCAACATTGTGAAGTTACAACGCGGGGCTCGAATTGTCAGGCATCAAAAGCAATAGATTTTCGGTAAAGCTAAATGGTATTGTGACTAAAAGGTCATCTTAAAACTCTGTAACCCTGTCATATTCCATTCAGAAAGTCATGGACAATCAGGAAACTAATGGAATAATAGGCTTCTTGAATTTCTTCGTCCACAATTCAGATGGAATCCAGAATATAATTGCAAGAGAAGCATAAACAAGCATCAACCAAAAGGACAATCTTCTTTTGCTTGCTCCCTTCCAAGACCAAGTAAGATCACAAAAATACTATACTGTAGATGCTGAAAAACTGAAATAAAAACAGAAAATGTTGGAAATACTCAGCAGTTCCGACAGCACCTTTAGGTCATTCATTTGAAACTGTTTCTCTCCACAGCTGTCACCTGGCTGCTGAGCATTTTGAGTTTTTATTTTATGCCAAGTAGAATAAATCTTTTGTCATCATAGGTACCAGTGTGCAGACACAACAGTTCACTCTGCAAGGCACTAAAATGTGATGAATGTAAAGTAAAGTCACCATAGTCCCAGGTGACCATAGGCCGCAGGTGTTGATTTAACCTGAAGATCACCACACCTCAGGCGAGGGACAAGGTTGAGAAGGCAGTGTCTTCATGAATAACCACAGCCGGTACGGGAATTGAACCCGTGCTGTTGACCTTGCTCTATTCCATAAGCCAGCTTCCCTGCCAACTGAGGGAAAACGGCCTCACTGGGATGAATGTACTGGATAAAGAGAAGGCAAAAGGATGCCCTGCCCGATAAAATCCTTCTATATTGTTGAAGGCTCACCCCCCACACCGCCCTGAAAATTCAGGCTCTCGAACTAGCTATTCTGCCACTCCAGTTCTCCCATTGGCCAAGTTATTCTTGTGCAGTTCTGACACTAATTTTTAGCTGACAATATTAATAAATAAGTGCCCATTTAGGTACCATCCACAAAAAGTAGGACATATTTAAATCAACCAATTACTCCTAGTCAGCAACAAAGTGGTAGGAGTCACCACCAGTGTTACCAAGGAACACCTAACCATCAATAACCTGCTTGTCAATACTCTGTTTTGATTCATCCAGAACAATTCTGTTTCAAACCTCTTCATGGCCTTGATTTAAACATAGACAAAGGAGTTGAATGTGAAAGGTGAGGGTAATTGCCCTCAATATCAAGGCAGCATTTGACAAGTATAGCACCAAGGTACAGTACCTGCAGGAGAAGATGATTGAGGTTAAGTTGACTTGTCATCACTGTACTAAAGAATTCCCAGCCCAACTACTTTCAGCTGGTTCATCAATGAGTTTTCTTCCATTATAATAGGAGTGGGAACTTTCACTGAAGATTGTACGGTGTTCATCCAATTCACAACCTCCCTACTATTAAAGCAGTTCATGGTATCCTACCAAAGGCCTCAGTTTCTTTTTAATTTTCAGTCTTTGGTGACTCCTTCTCTGAAGCATATGAGAAAATGGGCCAATAACTAAACAACCGAAAAGCTAAGATCCAGCTTCCACAACACAACACCATCAATTATAAACAACAGAAACGCCTCGTAAAAAAAGTGGACCATTTTCTGTATCTGGGAGCCTCCTCTTGATGTAGGCAGACACCGGGAATGAAACTCATCATCACGTCCAATGTGAGTGCTCAGCCTTCAGCTAACGGAGGAAAGGAGCATTTGAGAACCAGGATCTCTAACCCAAAACTCAGGTCATGGTTTACTGGGCAGTGGAAAAACTACAGCAGACACATCAAAGCACTGGAGAAGTGCTGTCAGCTGTTCCCTCTGGCAAGTTGTACAAGGAAGGTGTTAGAAGGCTTTAAACTAAATAGTGGATAGGGGACGACATGAAAGGAGATGGGGTAAATCAAAGGAAACAACAAGTAATAGAGTAGGGTAGCAATTTGGGCAATGATAACCAGAACCCGACAAGAAGGGACAGAGAGTACACACTGAAGAGTGCCCTATCAGCAGATAAAGCCAATGATCGCAAAAAATGATAGAAAAAAGTCATCATCTATGGCTGACTAATAAAGTTAAGGGCAGTATAAAGTGGAAAGAAACATTGCACAACTTTGTGGCAGATCAGGGGATTAGTCAAATTTTAAGAACTAGCAAATAATGGCAAAAAAAGGAGAAAGTCGAATATGAGAGAAAGCTAGCTAGCAATATAAAAATAGATAGTAAAAATTTCTACATCTATTTAAATAGAAAATGCATTTTAAAAAGCCAGTGTTGGTCCCTTATATAATGAATCTGGAGAAATAATATTGGAGGACACAGAAATAGTAGAGTCTGTCTTCACTGTATAAGGGTTAAAAAGCTTCCCAAAGATACTGGAAAGCCAAGAGGTGAAAGAGGGGAAGGAATTTAAAACAATCACCATCAGTAGAGGAAGGTGCGAGGAAACTATTAAACTTAAAGGCTGATAAGCCCCAAAAACCAGGTGGCCTGCATCCTTGCGTCTTAAAACAAGTAGCTGCTGAAAGAGTAGAATTGTTTAAAATCTTCCAAGATTCCTGAGATTCTTCAAGGGTCCCAACAGATTGGAAAATAGTGAATGTAGCACCTTTATGGCATAAAGGAGACAGAAAGCAGAAAATTAAGGAAAAATTCTCCCATTTTGAGCTGAAGTGCTGTGGCAGATGGCTCCAGTAGTGCCATTCTCACCGACCAGAATAAGGGGAACCCCATGCCAGATTCTGCACTTGGAACCTCATTAATTATGCATTCCTCTGTTATTCTTCTGGTGGGCCGTTAGTTGATTCGTCCACCCACTCTCAGGTGACGGGTTTGCCTTATTTGGGAAGGCCTATGTGCCTTGGACCCGCCCAGCTATCAAGGTACCCACCCCTAATTGGCCAGGATCAATTTGGGTGATCGAAACCCTATCGATCCATTGGATCCCCACCTAGGACCGCCCAAACATGCGGGAAAGATCAGAGGATAAGAAGAACTGCGCAACCAGCATTCAGTCTCTTTTGGACCAGCTCCTGACCACCAACTGCCGCACAGCTATCAACATCAGCCAAGTTCAAGGACTCGCGATATCAACCGAAATCCGACCATTCAGTACAGACGACCTAGCCGAGTTCCAGCCGCCACATGTGAGGAAACAGATAAGGCCTTATCTACCCTGCACCGAGCCGGTCATTTGAAAATTAAGTCAAGGTCGTTCAAATTGACAGTCATGGTCTTAGAGTGTATGAGCGTGTGATTTCTTAAGTATATACTAACCTTGTGTCTAATAAATAGATTGTGATTGAACTGAATACTTGTGTGATCATTTGTCCAATACACGGGGTACGTTCACTCACTGTGGCTATTTTTATTAAAAGACACAGAGGTCAACAGGAGGGATCTGGTGTCCTGGTACTTGAAACACAAAAAGTTGGTATGCATGTACAGCAATTGATTGGTGAGGCGAATGGAATGCTGGCATTTATGCATGGAATATACACTAGGGATGTTTTACTACAGTTGGATAGGGTCTTGGTGAGACCACATCTGGAATACTGTGTACAACTTTGGTCTCCTTATTTTAAAAAGGATACACTGCTTTAGAAGCAATTCAGAAAAGGTTGATTCAACTCATTGAGGGGATGAAGGGCTTATCATGTTAAGAATGGTTGAAATATTTGGCCCTCTTCCTATTAGAGTCTCGAAGAATGAGAGGTGATCTAATTGAAACATATAGGCTGGAATTCTCCAGCCATTGGGATTCTCTGTTCCCGCTGGCAGCACACCCCAACCCATGGGTTTCCCAGCGTCATGGGGTGGCTTTATTGGGAAATCCCATTGACAAACGATAGGAGTAGAGAATACAGCACCAGCGAATGGCGCACTTCCAAGGCACATGTGGCTGGGGGACTGGAGAATCCAGCTCATAAAGTAAGTGATTTGGTAGGGTAGATACCGGCAGATTTTTTTCATTTTGTGGGGGAGACTAGAAATAGGGGACAAAGTTCAATTGCTTCTCTCCAACAAGAGACCATTTAACAATCTCCCCTTGACATTCAATTGCATTGCCATCACTGCGTCTACCACAATCAACATCCTAGGGAGTTACCATTGACCAGATAATGAACTGCACATCCATATAAATAATGCGGCTAGACGACCTGGCCGGAAGCTAGGAATTCTGCTGACAGTAATTCACCTCCTGATTCCCTTAATCCTGTCCACTATCTGTAAGTCTCATGTGAAGAGTGTGATGGGATACACTCCACTTGCCTGGATGAGCACAGCTCCAACCTGTTTGAGTACCAATGCCATTTAGTGTACAGCAGACCAAGAAGAAGACCCACCAATCATGTTTTCTCGGCAAACATGTCTCACTGCTCACTGGGGAAGCACTTTAATTGAGCACGCATTTAAGAAATAAAAAACATGCATGCCATAGTGCTCCACACTGGAAGCATTGGGAAAGCAAACTGAACACACCATGCACACCCACGCTACACACTGAGGCATGAGTTTTGGGAAGGTACATAGCCACATGCCTCATACTTGTGAAAATCCATTTCATTTTCTTTTTCCTGGTCCTGAGTGTTTTTCAGGGTGAGTGTCTTAGGAAAATATTTATTTCTGTGGCCTGTGCAATGCAACTATGTACTTCATAAAAATCTATTTTTTTAAACTTATTTTTGTGAAGTCAGAGAATGTTTCTCCTGGTCCCAGGAAACAAAAGGCTCATTCCTCTTACAGAGCCATGGGAGGAGGATCAGAACAATATTTGCAGGCACTGTTGAAACAAAACATACTGCACATTTAGCTAAACAATCATAAACGGCAGCTGTAGTGCAGCTTTCAGATGGCATGAGTATTTTTCATAGTGAATCTCAAGAATACCATAATATGGACAATGAATGAGCAGGTCTAACACACATATGCTCAATATAATACGAAAGAAAATCACTTTAATAAACAGAACACAAAATAGCTTAATTTTAAATGGAAGCTAAGCACCAGCAATGTTGCTGAAGTAAAAATGAAAAAATAGGCAGGATGAATGCATGGTTTGAGAGATGGTGCAGGAGGGAGGGGTTCAGATTTTTGGGACATTGGGCCCGGTTCGGGGGGAGGTGGGACTACTACAAATCGGACGGTCTACACCTGGGCCGGACTGGAACCAATGTCCTTGTGGGGTGCTTTTGCTAACGCTGTTGGGGAGGGTTTAAACTAATGTGGCAGGGGAATTGGAACTAAATGAGGAGGTTCGTGGACAGTAAGGAGGTAGAAACTAAAGCCTGTAATGAACGAGATCATGAAGTCAGCGTGACTAAGGGGAAGAGTAGGCAGGAGCAGATGATGAACACAAAGAGACTGGTGGTCTGAGGTGCATTTGTTTTAATGCAAGAAGTGTGGTAGGTAAGGCAGATGAACTTAGGGCTTGGATTAGTACCTGGGAGTATGGTGTTATTGCTATTACTGAGACTTGGTTGAGGGAAGGGCATGATTGGCAACTAAATATGCCACGATATCGATCCTTCAGGCAGGATAGAGAGGGAGGTAAAAGGGGTGGAGGAGTTGCATTACTGGTCAGAGAGGATATCACAGCTGTGCTGAAGGAGGGAACTATAGAGGACTCGAGCAGTGAGGCGATATGGGCAGAGCTCAGAAATAGGAAGGGTGTGGTAACAATGTTGGGGCTGTACTACAGACCTCCCAACAGCGAGTGTGAGATAGAGATACAAATATGTAAACAGATTATGGAAAGATGTAGGAGCAACAGGGTGGTGGTGATAGGAGATTTTAATTTTCCCAACATTGACTGGGATACGCTTAGTGTTAGAGGTCTAGATGGAGCAGAATTTGTAAGGAGCATCCAGGGGGGTTTTCTAGAGCAGTATGTAATAGTCCAACTCGGGAAGGGGCCATACTGGACCTGGTGGGGAATGAGCCCAGCCAGGTGGTTAAAGTTTCAGTCGGGGATTACTTTGGGAATAGTGATCACAATTCCGTAAGTTTTAGAATACTCATAGACAAAGAGGAGAGTGGTCCTAAAGGAAGTGTGCTAAATTGGGTAAGGCCAACTATACCAAAATTCGGCAGGAGCTGGGGAATGTGGATTGGGAGCAGCTGTTTGAAGGTAAATCCACATTTGATATGTGGGAAGCTTTTAAAGAGAGGTTGATTAGAGTGCAGGACAGACATGTCCTTGTGAAAATGAGGGATAGAAATGGCAAGATTAGGGAACCATAGATGACAGGTGAAATTGTGAGACTAGCTAAGAGGAAAAAGGAAGCATGCATAAGGTCTAGGCGACTGAAGACAGATGAAGCTTTGGAAGAATATCGGGAATGTAGGACCAATCTGAAACGAGGAATCAAGATGGATAAAAGGGGTCACAAAATATCTTTAGCAAACAGGGTTAGGGAAAATCCCAAAGCCTTTTATTCATATATAAGGAGCAAGAGGGTAACTAGAGAAAGGGTTGGCCCACTCAAGGACAAAGGAGGAAGGTTATACGTGGAGTCAGATAAAATGGGTGAGATTCTTAACAAGTACTTTGCATCGGTATTCACCGAGGAGAGGGACATGACGGATGTTGAGGTTAGGGATAGATTTTTGATTATTCTGGGTCAAGTCGGCATAAGGAGGGAGGATGTGTTGGGTATTCTAAAAGGCATTAAGGTGGACAAGTCCCCAGGTCCGGATGGGATCTATCCCAGGTTACTGAGGGAAGTGAGGGAGGAAATAGCTCGGGCCTTAACAGATATCTTCGCAGCATCCTTGAACACGGGTGAGGTACCAGAGGACTGGAGAATTGCTAATGTTGTCCCCTTGTTTAAGAAGGGTAGCAGGGATAATCCTGGGAATTATAGATCGGTGAGCCTGACATCAGTGGTAGGGAAGCTGCTGGAGAAGATACTGAGGGATAGGATCTATTCGCATTTGAAAGAAAATGGGATATTCAGTGATAGGCAACATGGTTGTGTGCAGGGAAGGTCATGTCTTACCAACTTAATAGAATTCTTTGAGGAAGTGACAAAGTTGATTGATGAGGGAAGGGCTGTAGATGTCATTTACATGGACTTCAGTAAGGCATTTGATAAGGTTCCCCATGGTAGGCTGATGGAGAAAGTGAAGTCTCATGGAGTCCAGGGTGTACGAGCTAGATGGATAAAGAACTGGCTGGGCAACAGGAGACAGAGAGTAGTGGTGGAAGGGAGTGTCTCAAAATGGAGAAATGTGACCAGTGGTGTTCCACAGGGGTCCGTGCTGGGACCACAGTTGTTTGTGATATACATAAATGATCTGGAGGAAGGTATAGGTGGTCTGCTTAGCAAGTTTGCAGATGACACTAAGATTGGTGGAGTAGCAGTTAGTGAAGGGGACTGTCAGAGAATACAGCAGAATATAGATAGATTGGAGAGTTGGGCGGAGAAATGGCAGGTGGAGTTCAATCCGGGCAAATGCGAGGTGATGCATTTTGGAAGATCCAATTCAAGATCAAACTATACGGTAAATGAAAAAGCCCTGGGGAAAATTGATGTACAGAGTGATCTGGGAGTTCAGGTCCATTGTACCCTGAAGGTGGCTGTGTAGGTTGATAGAGTGGTCAAGAAGGCATAGGCATGCTTTCCTTCATCGGAAGGGGTATTGAGTACAAGAGTTGGCAGGTCATGTTACAGTTGTATGAGACTTTGGTTTGGCCACATTTGGAATACTGCGAACAGTTCTGGTCGCCACATTACCAAAAGGATGTGGATGCTTTGGAGAAGGTGCAGAGGAGGTTCACCAGGATGTTGCTTGTTATGGAGGGCGCTAACTATGAAGAAAGGTTGAGCAGATTAGGATTATTTTCATTAGAAAGACGGAGGTTAAGGGGGGACCTCATTGAGGTCTACAAAACCATGAGCGGTATAGACAGGATGGATAGCAAGAAGCTTTTTCCCAGAGTGGGGGACTCAATTACTAGGGGTCATGAGTTCAAGGTGAGAGGGGAAAGGTTTAAGGCAGATATGCATGGAAAGGTCTTTCTGCAGAGGGTGGTGGGTGCCTGGAATGCATTGCCGGTAGAGGTGGTAGAGGCGGGCACGATAGCGTCATTTAAGATGTATCTAGACAGATACATGAATGGGCAGGGAGCAGAGGGATACAGATCCTTAGAAAATAGGAGACAGTTTTAGATAGAGGATCTGGATCGGCACAGGCTTGGAGGGCCGAAGGGTCTGTTCCTGTGCTGTAATTTTTCTTCTTTCTTTGTTCTCTTCTTCTTTGTTCTTTGTTAGCCTGTTGCTTTCACTCTTTGCTTGGTCATTACATTGTGCCATGCGTGGGTTATAGGAACAAAGTTGATCTCAGACACGCTGATGATGGGCATTATCTGCAATGTAACGCAGCTGCCCAGTTGATGCCAACCAACATAATTATCGGCAATATGATTCCTAATGTGGAATAAGATTAATGTGTGACCAAGCAGAAAAAAGGTGTGCATTAAATTCTGCATTAAAATGAAAATGTAAGGATGTGTTTCAGAATTCCTGTGTCCCAGATATCTCTTCATATTTTCACATCAATACACATTAGACAATGTCTGTTCTGCTATAATGAGAAAGCTGCAAAACCAATTCTTTTTAACCATTAGATTGATGGTATTTTTGTATATCTGACCTTCGTTGCTGAACCGTTTAATGTAAAATCACTTTTTACTAATTCTTCCATAATTTATTGATAATTCATCATGTTGGAATAAACAAAGCGACAATAAGTAGGTCCTGAACTTTGTGCATTAATATGTCACGTACTTCTTGGTTCCTTCCCTCCTCAAGGAGGCTCATCATATGAAAGAGAGACTGTGGGGCTGGGGGAGGGGTGCTTACTCTGATGTGCATCAGCACCATGATATCATGTCTCATGCCATGTGGACAGATCTTTTGGTCTCAGAACTGACAATATTGCAAGTTCAAGGAGCAGACAACAGCGGGTGATGAAACATACCCAGCAATATCTTCTTTACCTTCCAGCACCAACCCAATCTCTAAACTTAAGCATTGTATAACTAAACCTTCCAAAACGACTCTGGCTTCGATTGGTAGGGTGGGGCATGAGTCGGGTGGGGTGTGTGTGGGGAGGTGGTGATAATTTGAGACCATATGTGTTCCCATTATCTCCAATAATTAGTTAAATGAATGACCAGAAAACCCCTTGCTCCATTTTAACTGGATAGTCCCAGCAAGTCTTCTGCATCTGCTTTCTGGTGAGCAACCCAATATATTTACCTAATTTACCCAATCCTGTTACAGAAGAAACTTGTGCAAAAAGAGAGAAAAAGGGTCAGTCAGAGCGTCCTTAACATCAAAGAACTCACCTACTGGAAAGAGCAGCTGCTGAGGAGTCACATGGCTTGAGGTATGGGGAATGATGAGGTTGGCAGCACGTCCAAACGGTCACCATTAACTGAAGCTTTAGACAGTCACTTACCTCCACCTCATCTATCAAGAGGATTATGCTCTTTGTTTGTGCCTTTGTTTCTTAGAAATCCCTCATGGACAATAACCAGAGATTAAGAAAGAGGACAATTTGTTGTTGTGGATTATAAAAATGCTGAGAAAGATAATGATGATAAGGGAGAGGATGTGGAGGTCAAGGCCATCCAGGAAATCCTTTGTGGAATTTTCCTTGACTGGCATCAGATTTTCAGTCCCATAAACCAGTTCAGATGTGTTCATCTATGTTGCTAGTTCAGCTGTAGAACAGGTGATTCAGAAGTCACAATAGAGCTGAAGGAAATGGAGGTGGCTAAAGATGTTTCATCACCACAGTGTAAGCTGAGAAGAAGACTATCCATGGCATTGGAAATCAGGGGATCCAGAGTACATGGATACTTATCTGAAAAGAAGGCTATTCGAGTAGCACCAAATGTACGTGCCTGAGGTCAGTCTTCGAGGTTCTGTGACAGATTTGTTACTGAGTTTACAGCAACACCAGGGTGGCTTTCTGCGTGACGCAGATATAATGGTACGTGAGTCAGCTTCAATTGAATCTGCAGCAAGTCCCCAGTGAATTCCTCTGAGGAAATATTAAGTAGACAGTTGCAGTAAAGAGGTTATACAACAAGTTGCATGCGAGATTCCAAACCCTAGTGACAAAGAGCTATATCCCTCTGATCAGTGGGGACACAGAATCTGCACCTAATAGAATTGGAAGTGCCTGAGGTAGATCTGCCTGAGCTTTTCTCATGACAGCGGCAGGTTTCTGGCCTCCCTGCTCAGAGCCCCACATCAGCAACCTATGAAAGAGTCTGTGGGGCTGGGGGAAGGGGCGGTTACTCTGAGGTGCACATCAGCTGACCAGGTACTAGATTCCAGCCCAGGCACCGCCCAGGAACAAGCTGGCATGAGAGGAGGGCCGCCTCAGTTCCATGAGCTTTTTGCAGTAAATGAGCAACCGATCAGCTATTGGCCCTCTGGTTGCATCTCGGACAAACACTGAAATAGGAGCAAAACAAATATTTTTGGACACACGGGGGAAACAGATTACTCGGAGAGAGTAGACTGGCTTCTGGTCCACCACAGTTTTCTGCCTGGAATAAAAGAAACCATGCTCCGACTTTAGGCACATAAATCACACAGGATTTTAGGGCCAACGGGGGAAGAATAGGTTATGGCTCATTTGTAAGCACATACACAACTGTGCATGCAGAGCACACAACCCAACTGGAAGGCCTGAGGCCCACTCAAATATGGGGAAGCAGCTAGTGTCTCATTGCAGGTATTCTGATGATGCCTCATACCGAGCTGAGAGCAGCCCTCAGGCTAGTGGCATGACAGTACAGGGAGACGAAGAAGAACATAAGGAGGACTAAGTACAGGCATCCTTACAGGTAGTGATCCTTAGAAATACTGGGGAGCTGTGAGGACCTGAAATAAAGACAAAATGGTGCAATTATAGAACATGTTCACAAACATCTCTAAAGAATGAAGAAAAGCTCTGAGATATACCTTTAATCAGACTAAAAGGAAAGTCCCAAGGTTGGAAAGAGAGAGAGCAAGACGAGAAGAATTATTAACACAGAAGGGGTGTTAATAGATTGAAAAATCTGCAAGCTACTCAATGGATGATAAAATCAATTACTGGTGAGATGAAATGGAATGGATTGTAAAATTAGACAGCCGAAAAGCAGGGGCAGGAATCCTGATGCAGGATGACATATACATCTTGCCTCTGGCGCACAAACTTTGAGCTACCTGATAAATTGAGTTCAGAGAGAAGCCAGTGCTAAGTGCCCTCGTAAATGACAATACACCTGATTGGGGGCAGGGGGAGCATGAATTAAAGCTGACCTGCCCTACTTAAAGCCATTGTGATTTGAAGGGAGGTTTATTGTGACTGGAGCAGGTGCTGGAAGCCAAGTTGCTTCTGACCTGGAGAAAACACCAAGAAGGCAACATGGGAGAGAGCTGGCACCAAGATTTTCTAATCCTGCACGGTGGATTTGCTGCAGAAGGTGGACAGGAGGAGAGATGTCATCTAACCACAAACCAGAAAGCACGACAGCAAACTTTGCGAAAGCAATGAGACAAGGTATCTGTAATGTTATATACGCGGGGCACAATTCTCCTGCCTCGTTGCAATCTCGCTCGAGCACAAAGAGGCCGGTGAATAGCGGGAGAAGCGGAAAAGAAGAACTGCGCCGGGCGGCAAACCGTTTGGGATCCCGCCATTCCATGACGAGAAACCAAATATCACCACTTAAACCCCATTTTCATACAATTAATGCAAACTACCCACATCCAATGGCCTCCCGTGATCCAGAAGCCTCCCCAACAAGTGGTCAAGCAGCCGCCGATTAGTATTCCTTTTGAAAAACGTAAATCTGGCAGATGGACTGCTGCGTGGAGCAGAGGAGGTTAGCAGCCACCTTTGCTCTCAGGAAGTGAGTCCAGGGACACTGGGCATGATGTACCTGTGCATGGGGGGAGTGGGGGTAATGGGGGACGGGGGTAATGGGTGGTGCAGCCCCAGTTGGGGGGTGCTGCCATGGGGGCTGGGGGTATCGAGGGGAGGGGTGTCTCTGCGGGGGGCTGGTGGGGTGGTACAGATATGCACAGGTCCACGTTGCGAACTCCCGGACCATGCATTCCCATTCCAGGGCAACCCTAACCTTGCCTGTCTGCCCCACCGGCTACTGACTGTGGAGGCCTCTGGCCGTGCGGCTGAAGGCTGTCGCTAATAGGGAATTGGTCATTATAGTTAAGTGCGCACTTCACACCTATCAAGTGGATCCCGAGGATGGGCGGGTCATGAGGCATGTGGGCCTCATTGTCTGTCATCCCAACCACACCTTGCTGCATGGAGTCCGTGCTTGAACATCGTGGGAGGTAGCACCACAGACGCAGCGGGCAATCTTTGATCACACAGGGGAGGGGCCCCAGCCCTGGGCTCATATCCGCGGCCGGGTGTGCGTGGGCCCCAGTGCGTGGGCCCTCAGAGATCTTCAATGTGCTTGACCCTTCTAGCTCTACCACTACATCTAGGTGTATCCCAGGGTGCACATCAGAGGTGGAGGCAGCCAGATACTTACCACGTCCCGTCGCCATCTACGGCCCTAGCGGGCATCCTCTGGAGGCTCTGGGGCCGGAGGGTGCTGGTTCACCTGTGGGCTACACATGCACAGCCCTGTTCCAGGTGCTGGCTGCGAGATGAGGTCTCATTGGGTTGGAGTTGAAATGAAAATCGCTTATTGTCACGAGTAGGCTTCAATGAAGTTACTGTGAAAAGCCCCTAGTCGCCACATTCCGGCGCCTGTCCGGGGAGGCTGGTACGGGAATCGAACCGTGCTGCTGGCCTGCTTGGTCTGCTTTAAAAGCCAGCGATTTAGCTCAGTAAGCTAAACCAGCCCCAGTAGTTGTCACTGTTGTCATCCAGTGATTTGTTGTCACATGTACCGAGGTACAGTGAAAAATATTGTTCTGTTCCACACATGAGAAAACATAGGACATACGAAAAATATACAATGTAAATACACAGCCACAGCTTCGGATGAAGCATACGGACTGTAGTACTACTCAGTGGACAAGATGTGTGGAGGGATCAGTTCAGTCCATAAGAAGGACATTCAGGAGTCTGGTAACAGCGGGAAAAAGCTGTTTTTGAGCCTGCTGATGTGTGTTCTCATATTTTTGTTTCTCTTGCCCAATGGAAGAGGTTGGAAAAGGGAATAACCAGGGTGGGAGGACTCTTTGATTATGCTGCCTGCTTTCCCAAGGCAGCTTTCCCAAGGCAGGAGGTGTAGACAGAGTCAATGGCTGAGAGACGGGTTTGTGTGGTGGACTGAGCTGTGTTCATGACTCTCTGTAGTTTCTTTTGGTCTTTGGCCGAGCAGTTGCCATACCAGGCTGTGATGCAGCCAGATAGGATGCTTTTTTTGGTAAATCTGTCAAAATTGGTAAGAGTCAATAATGTGGGCATGCTGAATTTCCTTAGTTTCCTGAGGAAGTATAGGCGCTATTGTGCTTTCTTGGTCGTAGCTTCAATGTGGGTGGACCAGGACAGGTTGTTGGTGATGTGCACACCTAGAAATTTGAAGCTCTCAACGATCTCCACCTTGCCACCATTAATGCAAACAGGGGTGTGTACGATCCTGAAGTCAATGACCAACTCCTTTGTTTTGCTGATATTGAGGAGAGATTGTTGTCATTATACCACTAGGTTTTCTATCTCCCTCCTGTACTCTGACTCATCATTGTTTGAGATCCAACCCACTATGGTCGTGTCATCAACAAACGTTTAGATGGAGTTGGAGCCACATTTTGCCCCAAAGTTGTGTGTGCATAGGGAGCATAGTAAGGGACTAAGTATGCAACCTTGCGGGTCCCCGGTATTGAGGACTATCCTCGAGGAGGTGTTGTTGTTTATCCTTCAGGATTCTGGTCTATTGGTCAGGAAGTTGAGCACCTAGTTGGGGCAGCACGGTAGCATGGTGGTTAGCATAAATGCTTCACAGTTCCAGGGTCCCAGGTTCGATTCCCGGCTGGGTCACTGTCTGTGTGGAGTCTGCACGTCCTCCCCGTGTAAGCGTGGGTTTCCTCCGGGTGCTCCGGTTTCCTCCCACAGTCCAAAGATGTGCGGGTTAGGTGGATTGGCCATGCTAAATTGCCCGTAGTGTCCTAAAAAGTAAGGTTAAGGGGGGGTTTGTTGGGTTACGGGTATAGGGTGGATACATGGGTTTGAGTAGGGTGATCATTGCTCGGCACAACATCGAGGGCCGAAGGGCCTGTTCTGTGCTGTACTGTTCTATGTTCTATGTTCTAGTTGCAGAGAGAGGAGCCAAGGCCTAGGTTTTGGAGCTTTGATATGAAAGTGGCTTGGAATTTGGTGTTGAAGGCTGAGCTTTAGTCAATAAATAGGAGTCTGATGCAGGAGTCCTTGTTGTCGAGATGCTCCAAGGGTGAGTGGAAGGCTAGGGAGATGTCTGCTGTGGACTGGTTGTGGCGGTATGCAAATTTCAGTGGAAAGGCATTCTGAGAGTATGGAGTTGATCTGGCTCACGACCAACCTCTTGAAGCACAATGATAGGTGGCAACGCAGATGGATAAGATGGTCAAGAAGGTATACGGCATGCTTGCTTTCATCAGTCAGGGCATTGAGTAGAAACGTTGGCAAGTCATGCTGCAGCTGTACAGAACCTTAGTTAGGCCACACTTGGAATATTGCATACAATTCTGGTCGTCGGACTACCAGAAGGATGTGGAGGCTTTGGAGGTTTACCAGGGTGCTGTCTGGTCTGGAGGTATTAGCTATATTAGATAAACTTGGATTGTTTCCACTGGAACGATGGAGGTTGAGGGGCGACCTAATACAAGTTTACAAAATTATGAGTGACATGGGAAGAGCGGATAGTCAGAAACTTTTTCCCAGGGTTGAAAAGTCATTTAAGGATTAAGGTGCGAGGGGAAATGTTTCGAGGACATATGCAAGGCACATTTTATTCACAGAGGATAGTGGTTGTCTGGAATTCGCTGCCAGGGGGGGGTGATGGAAGCAGGTACGAAAGCAAAGTTGAAGAGGCACCTTGACAAATACATGAACAGGATGGGAATAGAGGATAAGGACCCAGGTAGTGTAGAAGGTTTTAGTTTAGACAGGCATCATGATCGACGCAGGCTTGGAGGGTCGAAGTGCCTGTTCTTGTGTTGTACTCTTCATATTTTTAAATAGATTTTGAGTACCCAATTCTTTTTTACCAATTATGGTGCAATTTAGCGTGGCCAATCTATCTATGCTGCACATCTTTGGGTTGTAGGGGAGGGAACCACGCAGACACGGGGAGAATGTGCAAACTCCACATGGACTATGACCTGGGGCCTGGATCAAACCCGAGTCCTTAACGCCGTGAGAACATAAGAACATAAGAACATAAGAACTAGGAGCAAGAGTAGGCCATCGCGGCCACAAAGACTCTGGTGCTTTCAATGATGGCCACCTCCTGTAGTGTGCGATCTTACTCCACTAGCCACTCGGCCCACCCGTCCTACCCCTCCGCACCGTATCTCTCCATAATCCCACGTATAACAAGGAGAAGTGCTTGTTCCGCACAGACTGCTTAGCCATCCAAAACGGACTACTGGGGCCCGACCCCGACCGCATGCGTCCCCTCATGAAGCTTCCACTCCTCCACTGCCCCAAGGCCCTCAAACGCTGCCTGTGTTTCTTTTCTTATTACGCCCAGTGGGTCCCACAGTACGTGGACAAGGCCTGCCCACTTATCCAGTCCACACAATTTCCCCTCACGGCCGAGTCACAACAAGCCTTCGCCTGCATTCGATCTGACATAGCCAAGGCCGGGATGCACGCAGTAGATGAGACACTGCCTTTTCAAGTAGAGAGCGACGCTTCAGATGTTGCCCTTGCCGCCACGCTGAATCAGGCAGGCAGACCCGTGGCATTCTTTTCACGCACCCTCCACGCCTCCGAAATTCGACATTCCTCTGTTGACAAGGAGGCCCAGGCAATCGTTGAAGCTGTGCGGCACTGGAGGCATTACCTGGCCGGCAGGAGATTCACTTGCCTCACTGACCAACGGTCGGTAGCCTTCATGTTCAACAATACACAGCGGGGCAAGATCAAGAATGACAAAATCTTGCGGTGGAGAATCGAGCTCTCCACCTTTAACTACGAGATCTTGTATCGCCCCGGCAAGCTCAACGAGCCCCCAGACGCCCTCTCCCGAGGTAGATGTGCCAGCGCACAAGTGAACCAGCTCCGTGCTTTGCACGAGAGCCTTTGCCATCCGGGGGTCACTCGCTTGTACCATCTAATCAAAGCCCGCAATCTGCCCTACTCCGTCGAGGAAGTACGGACAGTCACCAGAGACTGCCAGATCTGTGCCGAGTGCAAGCTGCACTTCTACCGGCCAGATCGCGCGCGCCTGGTGAAAGCGTCCCGCCCCTTTGAACGCCTCAGCGTGGATTTCAAAGGGCCCCTCCCCTCCACCGACCTCAACACCTACATCCTTAGTGTGGTCGATGAATTTTCTAGGTTCCCCTTCGCCATCCCATGCCCGGATATGACGTCTGCCACCGTCATCAAGGCCCTGGATTCCATTTTCGCTCTGTTCGGTTTCCTCGACTACATCCATAGTGACAGGGGATCCTCGTTCATGAGTGATGAGCTGCGTCAGTTCCTGCTCAGCAGGGGTATCGCCTCCAGCAGGACGACCAGCTACAACCCCCGGGGTAACGGGCAGGTAGAGAGGGAGAACGGGACGGCTTGGAGGGCCGTCCAGCTGGCCCTACGGTCCAGGAACCTCCCAGCCGCTCGCTGGCAGCAGGTCCTCCCTGACGCGCTCCATTCCATTCGGTCACTACTGTGCACCGCAACTAACAGGACACCATGAACGTGTTTTTGCCTTCCCTAGGAAGTCTACATCCAGGGTGTCGCTCCCGACTTGGCTCACAACTCCGGTCCCAGTCCTTCTCCATAGGCATGTCCGGCACCACAAGGCGGAACCCCTGGTGGGCAAAGTACGCCTACTCCACGCCAACCCTCAGTATGCCTACGTGGAGTTCCCCGACGGCTGCCAGGGCACAGTATCGCTCCGGAACCGGGCTCCCTCAGGTGCCGATCCCATGCCCACGCCCCTTTTCTCCCCCGCACCACCCTCCTTTTCCCCGGTGCCCCCGTATTCGTCCCCACCAGGTCCATCCCTCGTCCCCCTGCCCACACTGGAGGACACGGAAGATTTTGGCTCGCTCTCAGAGTCATCCAGCCAGCAGCCAGCACCAACACCGCCAGCACCTGCACCATCGTTGCCAGCACCGCCTGTGCCGACGTCACCACCACAGCTACGCCGATCACAGCCGAACCTTCGACCGCTGATTCGGCTCAACCTGTAACCTGCTAACCAGATGGACCCTTTTGTAAATAGATCATCCTTTGTATTATAGTTACACGTTACCCCCGCCGGACTCATTTTTTACAGGGGGTGAATGTGGTGATATAACCACTGTAGATATGTGTACTTGCAGTAGGGGGATGTATGGCTGCACCTGTAATACAGGTTCCTCCGGTAAGCCCCTGCCGGCTAGCTCCGCCCACAGGGAGCTTGTGTATAAATATGCGTGTGAGTCACTGAGATCCTATTCTACAGCTGCCGCTGGAGGAATAGCATCACACAGCAATAAAGCCTCGATTGTACATGTCTCGAGTCTTTGTGTGCAATTGTTAGCGCCACAAAGGGCCTGCGTGACCAGGATTAAATCAGAATGACTGCTTTGTTACAGTGGGAGGCAAGGTGGGAGATGGGGGTAACAACCTTTGAGAACTGCGGATGCACCAGCATTGTGCTTCCAACTTAAATCTTAAGGTTGGCTCTGTGTGCTGTAATGAAATGAGAGTGGGGGGGGGCACTTTTTGGCTGCCTATTTAATACAGTAAATGGTGCTAACATTGGTCATTAATCTCTACTTGTGCTTAAACTTGTGCCCACGCTATGACTGTAATTTCATAACCCTCCTCACCCGACCGCTTTGTCGAGGTGTCTCCCCAGGATTCACAGCTGAGGATGAGGCCACCTTTTGAGTGCCACTCCCTATTGCCTGAGATTACTTTTTTTGTTTCTTTACTCCACCTCACCCTCAGCACAGAAGCGGTCCTGCTCCTCCCCAGCCAGTGTTCGGGCTCTTTCCTTACATTAAGTGATGATCTTCAGCTCAGGCATCACACTGGCCTGCAGTGCCCACTCATGCTGATTGTGCTTGAGTTAGAGATAGGTGGGGAGAATGTGCCAGGTCTGATGATAATGATGTCTGGCATGTGTGGTAGGTGAGTGGGAGTGGATATGTGTGGAGGAGAGGATCTATGAGGGACATAAGGGAGGTAGGGGAGTCAGGAAACATGTGACAGCGATTTTCAAAATGGCTGATGATGTGGAGACAGGCCGGCAGAATTCTTGCTGGCTTTCTCGCTGAAACAGACACTTTGAAAGAATATCAGAAAATCCCATCCATTGAAACAATTCTCTCTTGCAAAGAAAGCTGGCACACAATCTGAGGGAGCAATGATTGGATGTATGTGTTTACCCCGATGGAGGAACCAGCGATCGCCATCATTGGAACAGCCAATACTGGCCTTGTGCCAGCAGCAGGGCTGAAACCATGGGAGACTCGGTATCCTCTTACCAAATCCTTCTTGTCATACCACATTTTCCCCTCTACCCACAATCTTTTTTGATTTGCAAATTCCAGATGTTGTAAGCGAGCACCTCTTTCTTTCCTCCCCTGCCTGCCCCTCACACCAACCCTGTCCTTGTGCTTTTCTCCCTTCCGATATGATAAGTTTGTAATCTGGCCGGGCAGTCAGTGGCGGAGAGCAGGCAGACAGCGATGAAGAAGAAACAAGATAGAAAATTACAAGAGAATATGCAAGAAAGTGGCTTATAAAATATGGAAGAGGTTCATCCAAAGAAAAAGGTGAATTTGTGTGAACTGGGGCAAAATGTAAACAGAGAGCAAATTAAAGCAGAAAATGCCGGCAAAAGGCAAAGTGCCTTTTATAGGTAAACAGATAAACAGCTCCAAGCAAATTGTGTTAATAAATAAAGTTTGGTGTTTGAAAAGTTTGTATGCCAATTGTCAACACTGCAATCGTGTGCTGATATCATCATTTGCTTAGACATTAGAATCACATCATTATTAAGAATTGTATTATCATTAGCTTCAGTGGTTCTTAGTCAGTGTTACATCCAGGCGACCATTAATCATGAAACCGTTCAGGATCTCATTTACTTCAAAATACCAATAATAAAGGTAGAGCCTAGTGCACACGGTTTACTCCAGAAGTATTCCAAATTCTTTTCATCCTTATGATCCGAACACAAGCTCACCCTCTTACATGGACACTTATTTTGGGATCACTCGTCTCCTGATGCAACCCTTAAAACATAAGCTCAAACGTCTGTGAACTAAGAAGTATAGGAATGTGGTGCAATCACTACACAGAGCATTGATTCTGGTGAGGAAACCAAACTATCCCATATAGGTGCATGTCCCACATAAGGGTCCCAGTCCAAAGATGTGCAAGTTAGGTGGATTGGACATGATAAATTGCCCTTCGTGTCCAAAATTGCCCTTAGTGTTGGGTGGGGTTACTGGGTTATGGGGATAGGGTGGAGGTGTTAACCTTGGGTAGGGTGCTCTTTCCAGGAGCCGGTGCAGACTCGATGGGCTGAATGGCCTCCTTCTGCACTGTAAATTCTATGATAAGGATTACCATCAATGACGGATTGGGAGGGATGGGTGAGCTTCCCTTAAGATGTCCAGTCATATTTGCACTTGTTTCTGGTGGTATAACCAGAATCACACTATAGTTACAGCACAGAAGGAAGTTATGCACCCATCTTGTTGGTCCCAGTTTCTGTAAGAACTACTTGGAGACTGGCACTCCCCATAGCCCTGCAATCTTCTTCTCTTTAGATATTAATCCAATTCTCCATCTGAAATTCTCGATTAAATCTGTTTTCACCATGCTCTCAGTGCATTCCCAATCCTAACCACTCATTTTGTAAAAGGTTTTCCTCATGTTGCCTCTGTCTCTTTTCCTAATGCTATTAAACCACTGACCTCGGTTCTTAACCAATGGGAACAGTTTCTCTCGATTCACTCAGTCAGGACTCCACATCACCCTGAACATCATGATCAAATCTCTTCTCAGCCTTCTCTTCTGTCAGGAGAACAAAACAAGCTTAATTTATATTACCATTGTAACGGAGGTCCCTCATTCCTGGAATTACTTGCGTTAATCTTTTCCACACCATCCCCAATGTCTTAAAAGCCCTCCTAAATTGTGGGGCACAGAATTGGACACAATACCCGAGTTGATGTCAAACAGTGTTTTAAAAAGGTTCATCATAACTTCTTTGCTTTTGTACTCTATCTCTCTGTTGGTAATTTCCAAGGTCCCAGATGCTTTATTGACGACTTTCTCAACCTGTCATGCCACGTCCAACAATTTCCCTTAGGATTTCCACCTGATTTGTCGCCTGATAGGGCTAGCGACGGTTATTTTCTTTGGTAATCACAGATTTCCAGTTCTACTATCAAAGTGACAGGCGATCTGTGTTAAAATGATTCAATTTTCACAATTTGGATTGGAGGGAACAGTTGGGCGAAGTAGCAAGTGGCAATAGGGGAAGCGGTGGCCTAGTTGTATTGTCGCTGGACTAGTAATCCAGACACCGAGGGTAATGCTTTGGGGACCTTGGTTCAAATCCCTCCACAGCAGATGGTGAAATTTGAATTAAATAAAAATCTGGAATTAAAAGTCGAATGATGACCATGAAACTATTGCCGATTGTTGTGAAAAAAAAAACATCTGATTCACGAATGTCCTTCAAGGAAGGAAAACTGCCATCGTTACCCGGTCTGGCCAACATGTAACTCCAGACCCACACAAAGATGTGGTTGACTCTTAACTATCCCCCAATGAAATGGCCTAACAGGCCAGAAAGTTTAAGGGCAATTAGGGATGGGCTTAAATGCTGGCCCAGCTCGTGAAACCCATATCCCAAGAACAAATTAAAAAAAAATCATATCCAGCCACAGTTTACCCTTCTTAAAATGGTCCACAGAGGTTTTGACCCATTGGATAATCTGATAGAATGTATTTATATACATGAACATTTTAACAGGAGTCTCGGAATTGAGATTAACGAGTGATATTGAGCCCACATAAGCCGTCAGTGAGAATGGCGGTGGAGGGGCAATACCTGGACAGAATCGGAAAACATGATTCTCGTCGGTGAGATTACGATTTTTGATTTTAACCCCCATTGCCGGTGGAGTAATTCAGAACACAGCGCCTGACCCTGGAAAGGTCATTTCAATACATTAGCATGTCATTACCGAGCACTCATTCTGAGACTTCCTTCCTCACCAACAATCAGTGGCCGACCAGAGTGACGTCACGTCGGCGCCATTTCCAACAGGTTTATATAAACTTGAACCTGGCGGCCTCATGTCCAAGGGGGTTTTCAGAGGTGAGCACCAGCCAGGGTGTGCAATGCTCAGGGCCAGGGCTCGGGTTGTGTCCCTCAATCTCTGGGAGGGATAGTTTACGGACCTTATCTTCATTTAGGGGTTGAACTCGTTCCATCAGTCATGGAGCTCATGAGCTGAGCAATGGATCGGACATCACCCGCCATGGAGTGCATGTCTTGCAGCAAGGTCTCCATTGCAGACACCACCTTTGCATTGTTGGCCTCGTTGCATCAGAGTGAAGGCGCCACCTCCTTCGACAGAGGGCAATGGGGCTCCTCCAGTCGGCCTTGCAGTCCGAGGACGGATGCTGTCAACCCTTCCTGACTCTTGCGACTCTGCATTTGCAGTTCCATCAACTTGGGGACAACTAGACCCAGGAACATGTAATTGGCCAGAAGCTCAGCAGAGAGCAGAGTCCTTGGCTCTGGAATCCCTCCAAGTGCCAGATTCCTGGGGCGACCCTATCTCTGTCTGCTATGGAGCATCAATTGATGCTCACCAGTGAGTGACCCAGAAGCCTGTTTACAAAATAATCCCATTGAGGTGTGAGTATCTGCACTGGTAGAGGGTACCTATGACAGGTGTGATGCCTCTTCAAAGGAGATATCCAGTAAGCGTCTCTCAAAGGTCTCTTGTCCTTCCAGATGGTAGTGGTCATGGGTTTGGAAGATACTGTCTCAGGAACTTTGGTGAGTTGTTGCAGGGCATCTTTTAGATGGTACACATGGCTGTCACTGTTCATCAGTGGTTGAGGGATGAAATGTTTGTGGAAGGGGGAGCATCTGCTTCGTCCTGGATTGTGTTGAGCTACTTGAGTGTTGTTGGAGCTGCACTCATCTAGGCAAGTGGAGAGCAACAAGGTATCTTTGTGTTAAGAGCTAAAGTTTCCTCGGGAATCATTTTGCTCTTTGACAGTTCAAGGTTTTTAAGCCTTGCTGAGAGATTGACTTCACTCGTAGTAAACAACACCATCAGGTTTTTGTTGGGAGTATTTATTACACTTTCCTCGTGCCCCAAAATGGTAACACTGTGAATTAATGTCACAAATTTACCTATTCTCTTTGATTTGATGGACCATTCTTCCTCAAAGCCATAAGATTTGCATTGTCTGACAAAATATCTGGCCTTACAGATACACTTTGGCTCGCTCCTTCCAGAAATCATGAATGAAATGAAATGAAATGAAAATCGCTTATTGTCACGAGTAGGCTTCAATGAAGTTACTGTGAAAAGCCCCTAGTCGCCACATTCTGGCGCCTGTCCGGGGAGGCTGTTCTGAATCAAACTTCCGTGTAAATAGAGCTGGTCAAATGCAATCTGACCATTCGTGCACTTTGGCTACTGTGCAAGTACTTACCCAGGGGAATAGGAAAACATGAGAGAACTGGAATCCAGGCTCACTCCTCTTGCATCTTGTTTGCCTCCACCGCCATCTGGGAAGAAGTCTCACATAGAGATCTACCAGCCAATTAGATGGCCGGCAGCTCTCATTAGTTCCAGCAGTGCGAGGGTTGAAGTGTGGGCACTACTGAGATTACAATGTGTTTCAGAGGAAAAAGGTCATGGAGCCTGGACTTCAGTTAACTCTTGGATGTTCAATGGGCCTGTCTGGCAGACCCCAGTGAAGGAGAGCGGGGAAGAAGATGGGCTGAGTGAAGAATAAAGGGGATGTGAGACCTAGAGGACAAGATGCCAACCACGGGCACAGTGAATTCCCCCTCCACCCCATCCAAAGGAGGTATCCTCCCCTTCCTTTCTGACAGAAGCCAAGCAATAAAAGCTGTCGGGCTGCCCACCTTGCCTTTCTCTCCCAAGTAAAATAGTAGTGGAGGCATATTGAGGCCATTTGTCAATGTTCTCTGTTGATTATTCTTTTGTCTACTATGTACGTACTGTGTATGTTCCCTCGGCCGCAGAAAAATACTTTTCACTGTACTGCGGGACATGTGACGATAAATCAAATCAAATCAAAATCAAATGGAAAAAAATGATTCCTAATACACATTAAAAAACAGACTGTCACCAAGATTTTCTGGGGATTTGGACAAATTTCATGAAAATTCAAAAATGTCACATCAATTTATTTGCCTTAGTACTGCATCAGCTGCATGTGAATTAGTGAGAGGGAAAGCGAGAATGCTTACATCCTACCCGGAAGGCTTGAATTGCAATCCAGATGCTGGAGCTAAAAGGATTGTCCTCGAATTGATTGCACTGTCCAAAACTGTTCCTCATTACCTTTTATGAAATAATGGTAGATAATATCTAGATGGTGATGGATGCTCAAATCAAGCTAACTTAGGACATTGCTGCCTCACATATTCGTCCTGTAGTGGCTATTGTCATTGAAATCTGAAGTTTATAATATGACCAATTTGGAGGGGAAAAAAATGTTTGGTATAATTCAGCCACATACCACCTAAAGGCATTGTGACAATGAAATGCCAGAAAATTGAAACAGTAAATACTTTCAGCAAAGGTTATACCTGGCAGGGTTTTAATAGCTTATTTAAAGCCTCACAAATGTATTAATAGCAAGACTCATGGTTTAATATTAGCTGAAAAATGCCTTGAAGCACACATTGGCTGACAGCCTATCAGTAGTTTGCTATTGCCATTGGCTGACCAAGATGGATAGCTTGGTTATTTTTTCACCCCAGAATCATATGTCTGCATCTCAGCCTAAAAATTCCTATTGCTTTGTACCCTCATCTTTCTCAGAAAGCTGGAATATGAAGTAGTTTATTATACGTTTAGGATTTTTATTAACTTAGAAAATCTCCTATCAAATGAAATGCTATTGCATTTCTTTCTATTTAATCACTCATAAATTGTAACATTATAATGGCTGCAATTCATTGATGGTAGGTCCTTTGTTGCACATGCCTGATAATGTGCTTTTCATAAAATCCAGAGGAAAAAAAAAATAATTGAGCCAAAATGTTCAGATATTTGTCAAATGTTATTTAAACATACAATCAATCACTTTGCCTTGTGCTTTGGAAACTAATCAACTTAATAGAAGATGTTAGAGCTCCTTTAATGAAAAAAGGAGATTTTTGTTCCCTTTCAGCGAACCAAAGATAATTTTAAAACAATATTACCGCATTCAGGGAAATGTTTTTCAAAGTGTCACTTAAAAGGCAAACAGTTTGCTTATTCTATTTGATGCAAAGTGTTGTGATATAATTGCATACAGGAAATAACTACAACTAAAATAAATATATAGCTTTAATTGCCATCAACTGCTGGTCCCTATCTTTGTTAGAATCATGGGCTGGATTCTCGGCACCCCAACGCCAAAATCGGGTCCAGCGCCAGGGCGGATAATCCATTTCCGCGCAGGGAATCGGGTCCGACGCGGGTTCCACGATTCTCCGGCCCCCGAAAAGCCGCACTGTGTACCCTCTACCTGCGGCCATTGCGAGCGGCTCGCCCCGCTATTCTCCACCCCCGAAAGCCCGAAGTCCCAACGGCGTGGATCTAATGTGGTCCTGCCGTTTGTGATACTCACGTGGGGGTGGCGGACTCAGTCCATGGCCGCCAAGGTCGGGGGCTGGCCAATCGGAGGGCAGGGGGGCCTCATACGAGACCAGGCTATTTTTGGGCGGGTGGTCCAGGTTGGGCGTGCGGCAGATCGGGGGCACTATTTTGGAGCTCCAGCTCCATGGTCGGGGTCCACTATGCAGCACGGCGTGGCCACTGGAGGCCTCGCCGTCCGCATGCGCAGCCTCTGGCCCGGAGATGCGGGGGCCCGTATCTGCAGCTAAAGCTGCGAGATTCATGACGGGGCCCTGCCAGCCCCTTGAAGGGCTATGAATATCGGGCCTTTTCAAGCCAGGCCACAGTTTTTACGACGGCGTGGGGACATAGTCCCTGAAACGGACAATTCTGCACCAGGGCGGGATTTTCCAGTCTCCGACACCAAAATGCGCTCGGCGATCGGCCGAAGAATCCCGGTTGCACCAAAATCGGGGGCATGCCACCTTTGCGATGCTCCGCCCCCTTCAAAATGGCGTACTCCGTGAGTACGCCACATGCTATCGGGGCGACCTCAGGACGTCACTTTAGGCCATCCCCTGATGTTGCGCCCCCGATGAGTCGAGTTCCCAACGGCGTCGGTCACTCATGCTTTTATTTTCGTGAACTCGGCCTGGCGGCTGTGGACAGTCAGGTGGTAGCCGTTCTGAGGGCAGCATGACTTGGCTTTGGCGGCTGCTGGGGGCACTGGTGGAGGGTGGTCTGGGGGTGGCGAGCCTGGTCAAAGAGGGGCAGTTTTGGCAGGACAAGTCCGCGCGTGACCGGTGTCATAATATCCATTCATGTATATAATGAGATGCAGACAGGCAGTGATTGACACATAGGATGACCAATGAACACACAACACAGAACAACCAATCACCAGACAAGACACCACCACTATAAATCCCACAGGGTATTAAGACTCTCGCTCTTTTTGGGACCCAGACACTGAGACAGTCAGAGTGCAGAAGTCAGTGGACATTATTGCCTTGTGGTAGCTAGTAGGTCTTGTCGAGCCAGTAAGAGGTCATCAGTAGGATTAGTAGAGTGTCAACCCACAGCTGAACATGTACAGCAGTTCACAGTTTAAATAAAACCGTGTTGGGTCATCTGCGGTGTTGGACGTTTGTTTCTAGCTTCCCTGCATCCAGTTGCAGTCAACGTTGAACCAACCCGCCAACACATTATGGTACCAGAGTGATATTCATCCTGCTGAACCTCAACTGAATCTGCAACAACCAGCAAGCGGCCATCCAGCGACATGGAAAACATCCAGCCTCCTCCGCAGCTCCGCATCTCCGGCAACCTCGCCCCCAATTGGAAAATCTTCAAGCAAATGTTCCTCCTGTATATCGAGGCTCCGACCTCGAGGCAGCATTGGATGCAAGGAAGATTGCGCTATTTCTTTCGACCGCGGGGGAATCATGCCATCCTATCTACAACTCGCTTACGTTTGCCGATGGCGAAGACAAGATGAGGTTTAAAACGGTCCTGCTAAAATTCGACAGCCACTGCGGCATTGAATTGAATGAGAGCTTTGAACGGTACATCTTCCAACAGAGACTTCAGCGTAAGGATGAACCTTTTCAGCCCTTCCTGACCCAGCTCCGCATCCTGGCGCAGTCATGTAATTACGGCTCGGCGTCTGATTCCATGATCCGGGACCAGATCATTTTCAAGATCCACTCCGATTTCCTGCAGCAGCAGCTCCTCAAAGTAAAACAGCTAACCCTCTCCGTTGCTATTGAGACGTGCGTGGTCCATGAGCATGCCAAGAATCGTTACTCCCACATCAGGGGCGGCATTCTCCCCTACCCGGCGTGACGGAGGGTCCCGGAGTAGGGGAGTGGCGCCAACCACTCAGGGTTCGCGCCTCCCCAAAGGTGGGGAAATCTCCCCACCTTTGGGGGCCAGCCCCGCGCCGGAGCGGTTAGCACCAGAAGACTGGCGCAAAAAACCGGCGCCCCCGGCAGCGGGGCTGGCCGAAAGGCTTTCGCCGGTCCGCGCATGCGCCGGCAGTGACGTCAGCGGCAGCTGGCTGCTGACGTCACTGCCGGCGCATGAGCGATGCGGGGTTCTCTTCCGCTTCCGCCATGGCGGAGGCCGTGGCGGCGCGGAAGGAGAAAGAGTGCAGCCAAGGCACTGGCCCGGAGTCTGAGCGGGGGGCCCCGATCGCGGGCCAGGCCACCGTGGGGGCACCCCCCGGGGTTCGATCGCCCCCCGCCCCCCCCCAGGACCCCGGGGGCCTGCTCGCGCCGCTGAGCCCGCCGTTCCAGAGGTGGTTTAAACCTCGGCGGCGGGAGAGGCCTCCCAGCGGCGGGACTTCGGCCCATCCGGTCCGGAGAATCGCCGCAGGGGCCTCTCCGATCGGCGGGGCGAGAATCCTGCCCCCGCCACTTCCCGGGTGGCGGAGAATCTCTGCCATGGCGGGGGCGGGATTTTAGGCGCCCCCAGGCGATTCTCCGACCCTGCGTGGGGTTGGAGAATTTCGCCCCAGGGCAGCGGAAACTGCAAAACTGGCCTCCCATGAGTTAGAACGGGTGCAGGCCATTGAAAAAAATGCAAGGCCTGAGTATCGAGAACAGTGGCCGTTTTGCGCGCTTTTCCCGGGTTCCTACGCATGTGCGCCACAACCGGGTGGATGATGAGGCCGAAAACCATAATGCGCAGGTGCGTACATCGGCCGACCGCACTGTGCATGCGCACTGACGTCAGTGTTATGATGTGTCCGAATTGTGGCTCCGCCAATTTAAAGCGGCAATGTGCAGCCAAAGGGCGGCGATGCCTACAGTGTGGGAAGCCTGGCCATTACGCGGCCTGCTGCAGGTCCGCTCCACCGATTATCAGGTAGCGGTCCCAGATACAGCGCAGAAGTATCCGCTCGGTACAACAAGACATGCAGGATGCTGATCCCAACAGCCCAACGGATCCCGATGCTGATTGCCTCTAATCTCCATATCGGGTGGGCATCATAACCACACTCGAGCTGGTTCCCACTGCACCGGCAACCCGCCTTTTGATCCTCAGTGTGGATCCCGACGACGAATGGTTTGCTATCCTCACAGTCAACCAGGCTCATCCGATTTAAACTGGACACCGGCACGTCTGCGAACCTCATATCGCAGTCCGATCTCGACAGCATCCGTGACCGACCTAGCATTCTTCCTCCAGCATGCAAACTCCTCGGCTACAATGGAAATGCCATAGCTGCCAGTGGATTATCTTGGCTAGGGGTATCTCACAAGGAATTCAAGGCAACTTTACGATTCAAGATCGTTCGGCCTGACAGGGTGTCCCTGCTCGTTGCTCGCACCTGCAAGCTCCAGAATCTGGTCCAGTGAGTCCACACCATGTCCACGACACCGCCGCAATGCCAGCAATCCCGCCTGTCCAAGTGCCAGCGTCTCCTGCTCCACCTCTGCGGCGATCGACTAGAATTCATCGCCCGCCTCAAAGACTGAATCTATCGACTTTACTTTTGTAAACTTTGTTCAGTTTGCTCTGTATCTGCACGATAGACACCTTCCCATGTACATATGTTCGTTAACTCACCACTTGTACATAGTCAGGCATGTATATACCTTCACGTTCCATAACTTTTTTTTTTAAAGTGGGGAGATGTCATAATATCCACTCATGTATATAATGAGATGCAGACAGGCAGTGATTGATACATAGGATGACCAATGAACACGCAACACAGAACAACCAATCACAGACAAGACACCACCACTATAAAGCCCACAGGGTATTAAGACTCCCGCTCTTTCCGGGACTCAGACACTGAGACAGTCAGAGTGCACAAGTCAGTGGATATTATTGCCATCTGGTAGCTCGTAGGTCTGGTCGAGCCAGTAAGAGGTCATCAGTAGGATTAGTAGAGTGTCAACCCACAGCTGAATATGTACAGCAGTTCATAGTTTAAATAAAACCGTGTTGGATCATCTCCGGTGTTAGACGTTTGTTTCTAGCTACCTTGCATCCAGTTGCAGTCGTCGAACCAACCCGCCTAACACATCAACCGGCGCCATGTTGTACAGCGAGGCTGCCGCAGGGCACTGTACTGTGCATGCACGGCCACGGACCCGGCAATTCTCCAGCCGTGGCTTTACGCTGAGTGCCTGCTAGCCCTCCAACAGCCGGAGGATCGGTGCAGATTTTGCGCTATTTCCTCGGGCGTAAAATGCCACTGTTCCCACGCCAGTGTCAGCACTTCGTCTTCAAATTGGAGAATCCAGCCCACATTCTTCAGCTTCCTTTTAGTGTCTTGCAATATTTGTTGCCAACATGGTTCTTATTTTAACGCAGTAAAAATGGTTTCAGCTTTGCATTCAAACTTTGTAGTACAATTTGGCTATGGCGACATGCCATCACTCAAACTGAATTGTGGTTTGTGGTGTGAACAAAATTCAGGAGACTGTCCCAATCTGTTTTTGTTTCACACATTCTGATGTGCATTTGGCACAAGCTACCCCCAAACAATTGGAACTTAATTTAAAATGTTTAAATGTAAGCAGATATCCAATATTATATTTTGAAAATAAAGTCCCTGCAAGGTCTTTTCAGAGCACAGTTGCCAATTGCCCCCAATTAAGGTACTGAAGGAGGAGGTGGCATTGCTGAGGGCTGGAGTCCCAGCCTGGTTGATGGGCCAGTGCACAGAATGGAGTGAGGAACATCCTATTGATGGTGAGTTCACTTTGTAGGTTGAGGATGTGTGCTATACTGCATGGATCCCTCATTATGCAGCTACTGACTTGAACGCCCATGCCTTATATGGCAATTCTCTTACTCCAAGGATTCAGGATAAGTCCACGACAGGACCATAATGATGGGAGGGTATTTCATCTTCTCACACTTCTGTTTGTGCAACACAGCCACCAGACTTTCTGCCCTCAAGCTAATTTGTAATCATCATTGGCTGTGGTTAGTCCCTAATGTGACTTCTATGTCCTGATACAGGTATTGTAGTAGCTACGGTACTCAGCTGGAAATCTATAGTCGGCAGTTCAATTCAATCAGTAAGGAAGATATCATAAAAACTGCTGGATTGTTGTAAAAATCAAATTGTTTCACAAATATCCTTCAGGGAATGGTTAGCTGAAACAAATGAGCGATGACTAAAAACAGCAACCCTTCAATGTGAGTAATTTGCGAGGGAAGATATCAGTTGGAAAAAAATGGGTCAGATTACCAGAACCCTGTTCATCAGCTTCTCCTGATGCACTTCCTGCTCAAAATGTCCACGACAGTCTTTGCCAGATGGGGCAAGATGTGGTCAGATACTTGCTCTTCTCCAATTGTCACTTGTTTCCTGTTATAGTGTGCCAGTTGCTGTCCTCAGAGAGAAGGATGTATGTTATTTTTAGCCCAGTTAGATGTTCTGAGGGTGCGCTGTTCTGGGAAAAATGACACAGGTGTTTGGAGATGAAAGAAGTCAGAGTGAGGGCAGCAGCAGTTGCACAGTGTGTCGATGGCAGGAAAAGAAGGTGGAGTGAAGTGGCAAATTGGGGAAGAATGGTGGGATGCTGCAGAGAGGGGAGCATTGTGAACACTTAGGTTTGAGGTGGGCTAAGCGGGAGGATAATGAATGATATGAGTCAGAAGCTATACTTCATCAGCCCCCCCCCGTCTTTGCATTGCATCCATATCATTGGAACAATACTTCTGACATTTCAGTTCCGAATAAGAATCACATTCAACTCAAAACATTCACTCAATTGCTCTGTCTGCAGATGCTGTCAGACCTGCTGAGTATTTCCAAGGCTGCCCTTGTTTCATGACTGTAAGATTTGGTTTGCCACCCGCAAATGATAATCGTGCGTAGTACTAGAAGCCTGCATATTTAATGTGCAGCCGCTGAGTCCATTTGAGAGGTATATGATCAGATAATGCAGGCCATTTTACTTGTGATTTCAGCCAATTATCAATATAGGTCCCTGTGCCTTTAAAAGGACTGGATACAAGATCAATAAGTGAATGAAAAATCACCATGTATCTGTTAATGCCATGAATGATGAACACCTGCTTGAGTCACTGTCTGTGCGGAGTCTGCACGTTCTCCCCGTGTGTGTGTGGGTTTCCTCCGGGTGCTCCGGTTTCCTCCCACAGTCCAAAGATGTGCAGGTTAGGCGAATTGGCCATGCTAAATTGCCCTTAGTGTCCAAAATTGCCCTTAGTGTTGGGTGGGGTTACTGGGTTATGGAGATAGGGTGGAGCTGTGGGCTTGGGTGGGGTGCTCTTTCCAAGGGCCGGTGCAGACTTGATGGGCTGAATGGCCTTTTTCTGCACTGTAAATTCTATGATTCTATGATTTGCACAGTTCAGAACAAATTCAAATGCCTGGTTATAAAATGAATGTATTCCAGCCTCTTGTAAAGCGAAGTTTGAATTAACTATCATGCTATCCGATCGGATGTGTACTTATTATAGTTTTTGAGAGGGCACATTCATGCTCATCGAGGGATAGATGGGCACCCTGATAGTAGGCCAAAATAAATGTTCCCACTATTGAAGAATATATTGCTGCATCCATTGTGGCATGTGATCCAAATACTGAAATCACTGGTGCTTTCTTCCCCAGCATATTGTGCCGATCATAGTTGACAGGCAGTCAAGGAATTCTAACTTCCTTCATTTAATCTCAAAGCCGATATAAGCAAATAAAAAATTAATCAGGGAAATGCAAATAACTTCCCCTCAGCTTCTGTCAAATCCATCTGAAAAGAAGTGATAAACTGACTAATCTTGAATGTTAAAAGGTTGATGATCAGTGTTGTTAAAATAATATTTCTTTCACCCATTGGGAACAAAAGGCTGAAACATTTCCTCTTTGGTGTAGTCTACTTATTGTCAGTTTTAGTCCTATTTTATTTAGATTGGGTTGGTAGTACAATATGATAATACTGGTCACACCCGCACAATCAAGGAAATGGGGATCAGAGAGCAGGCTTTCCCTTGAGATTCGGTATGAGATCAATTGAGCAATCTTCCAGGAGGCAGCCTTCTAATTGGCCATCGATGTGCTCATCATCATACGAAAGGCAGTGGACTCCTGTAGACCCAATTATGGGGCCATCAGCTCTTGAGTCTCAGCTGCCCCACCGTGAGAGTGGTGGGCTTTGCTGAAGCTGGTTGGGACTGTGCCTCAACAAGGAGACACCTTCACCAGCATGCACAACACTGAAAGGTAAGTCAAATCTAGGCTGGAAGGTCCCTTCATATGGAGGAGAAACCTCTCCACTAGATCGGAATCAGCTACGATTGCGGCCTTTAATACCCATGGCCCCATCAATAGGAAATGGAGCCTCTGCCTCCAAAGATCCCCCAGCTTGCCGCTGGGAGGCCATTTCCATTGAATTGGCAGTCTCCATAAATGGCTGCCCTACTCTGGCAACCTGTTGGTGAGGCCATAAACCTGCCCATAATTGGGGCCTTGTCCCAGTGCAATTGACTGCTCACCTCTGTGGAGCCAGCAGTTGATCCAATTCCCAGTCTTCCCCAGGGAAAGTTACCCAGTGCAGGATATGCCCAGCAGCCATCCTGATGTGGCCCTCCGTGATTATCCTGGTTGCTCCTGCCTCCAAGCACACCAACATGGGGATGAGAAAATACAGCCTACCGAGTTGGGAGGCCTCAAAATACATGTACTGAGATGGGCTAACCTTCCTTGACTTCTTTTCTGGAATTATCACAAAGTCCTCAATGGCCTCTTTAGAATCAATAATACATTGATGACATTGTCATCCATTGTCAATATTGCAGTCTTCAAGGAAAGGTTCACAATTATCTTTGCCACAGTACTCATTATTGAAGGAGATTCTGGAGGGTTGAAGATGAGTGGCCAGTCAAGAGATCATTAGAGTAGTTGGGACCTCAGCTCAGGTGACCATGCATGGAATACATGTTCAACAGCAAGGAGGCTGAATCAGCATGAAGGTGGGGTGATGTTATAGAGCTGTAAGTAGGTGATAATTGTGACAGGGAGAATATTGGATCAACACAGGTTTTAATATGATGCCAAGACAGAGAATAGTCAACTTCAATCTGAGACAGTGATCAAGAAGAGGGAGAGTGATGGAACTGATGGCAAGAGAAGCTGCATTTATACCTGAGGGCAAATTCGACTCACACCCCATCTTGTGCATATAGGAGGAAATCAGTATTATGATTCCATTAAATAAATAGCGCAGCATGGTAGCACAATTGCTTCACAACTCCAGGGTTCCAGGTTCGATTCCCGGCTTGGGTCACTGCCTGTGCAGAGTTTGCATGTTCTTCCCGTGTCTGCGTGGGTCTTCTCCGGGTGCTCCGGTTTCCTCCCACAGTCCAAAGATGTGCAGGTTAGGTGGTTTGGCCATGATAAATTGGCCTTAGTGTCCAAAAGAAATGGTTAGATGGGGTTACTGTGTTACAGGGTTGAGGTGCGGGATTAAGTGGGGTGCTCTTTCCAAGGGCCGGTGCAGATTTGATGGGCTGAATGCCCTCCTTCTGCCCTTTAAATTCTAAATATGTTATCTTATGTGCCACGAATGCAAAACACTTACCAGATAGGCACAGCTCTTCCAGTTTCTGTCAAGGTGACCATTGCCTTGACATTTCTATTCAACTCGCTCTTTCCTAATTACATTAGGGATCATCAACCAAATGTCATACAATGTATAAATTAGAAAAGATGCCAGCCACAGTATTTCTCAAAGCTACACCAGCTCTACCACTGTACCTCCACAGGAATTGTAGCGGAACATCAATTTATACTCAGAACCGGTCAAACACAGCTAGATATCAGCACGTCACCTAATTCAGCATTATCGAGTTATATGCATCTGAATACAATTGACAAAAGTTACTGTGGGAGTTCAAGTGCTGTTGAGGACCACACAGTAAGCTGGGGGGGAGGGGGTGGCTAAACATGCTGAAAAAGGCTAGGTTCTGAGATTGGAGCATTCTTTTTAAAGGGTGCACCGTTCTCTCAGTTAAATTCGACCCCTCCCCCAACCCCTGCCAACGAACACCAACCCTTCCCCTACCCCACCACCACCACCATACCACCCCCAGATTCCAGGCATAACCACCCCAAACAATGCTAAGATGGGACACCTCCGCCTGCAAAATCCAAATATCGGGGCACTCCCCCCACCCTCACAGTCATCAACCTAACTGTTCACATGCATTGGTGCAGCCCCGACTGCTTTCAGCGCCAGCCTCCTTCTCCCCCCCTCCGCCCAGGATCAGGGTCCCCATTCCCCACTCGGACTGAGGCCACCCCCTAAGGTCGCTCCCCCTGCTACCTCAATGCAGTCACCATCTCCCCTCACAAGCATCCATCCCCCCACATAAGGGGGACCCGCCCCTCAAATAGGCCTTCCCAGAGTTCCCACCCTAGCACTGCCACTCTGACAATGCCACCCTGGAACTACCAGGTTGCCACTGCCAGGAGCGTTACTCTATTGTACACCACCAGTATGGTCATCATGACTGGTTTTCGTTTTTGAAAGCCAGTATTGATTTGTGCTAGCGTGACACATGCCTGGTAGGTCGGAGGGCAAGACGTGGGCGGACATGATGGCATCAAGGCCAGTAAGTATATGTTAATTAATTAAAATTTATCGAAAGGGCATGAACGAGATTACATATTGATTGGCGGGTGGCTAAGATCTCAAGCTGAGATCTTGCGAGCGCATATCCTGTTTTTGGTCACTTGTAGAATCATAGAATCATAGAATTTACAGTGTAGAAGGAGGCCATTCGGCCCATTGAGTCTGCACCGGACCTTGGAAAGACCACCCCATTTAAGCCCACACTTCCAACCTATTCCCGTAGCCCAGTAACCCCACCTCACCTTTTTGGACAGTAAAGGCAATTTAGCATGGTCAATCCACCCAACCTGCCCATCTTTGGATTGTGGGAGGAAACCAGAGCACCCGGAGGAAACCCACGCAGACATGGGGAGAACGTGCAGACTCCGCACAGAGAGTGACCCAGCGGGGAATCGAACCTGGGACCCTGGAGTTGTGAAGCAACTGTGCTAACCATCATGCTACAGTGCTGCCCTTGTGAGATTTAGCGGCCATTATGGGATTTGCGTCCATGGCATTAACTTGAATTCCAGTTCTTAGGAACTGAGAGAGTTAAAATGGCTTCTTAAACTGGGAAGGCTGAGCTGGTGGGTCGCAATGATAGCCAAAGGGCTATTTAAGAAACATCCCAGTAGGACATTATGATCTGTGGCTCTGACAGATCTCTGTGGATATGTGAATCATCCCCGCACAGTCAGAAACAAGCCTGTGTAGGCAGAATGCAAAATAAAAATGCTACAAAAAGACTTTCCCAGCTGTCAAAATTGCTACTGAACTTTTCAGGCTCTCAGAGTCAAACACTTTTCATTTCTGCCTGTCTCAGCTAATCCTGGAAAATGGGCTGAAAATGAAATGTGATCCATTCCGGGTACGCACTTCTTCATCTTCCCACTCATCTTCCAGTATTTAATGTGTTCAAGTGATGTCAAAATTCTTCCCTGCTTCTAATTTTTAGCGGTGCTGCATATCAAGCCATTTTCGCAAGAAATCAGAACTACAGTGCCTTATGTGTAAATTGGGACTTTGTTGGCAACCTGCCTATTTGCTACTGTGTACACTACAGCTGGATGAACAAATCTTTTGACATTTATACCACTTAAATAGCTTGTTAGTCGCTTGAAAAGTGTTAAAGCATGCAGGCGTGTGGTGATTGATTGAAATGCCGTTCATTAATGTTCAAAAAATTAGCAAAGAAATATCATAGCTTGCGAAGATAGCATGTTCCTGTAACTTTCCTGGGAGATGACCATTTCAATGATATAGAGTTTTACATGCGGAGAACAAAAATATATGCCTCAGCTTTTAAAAGACAAATGAGGGCAGATAGACTTTCACGAAGGGAGAAAATGTCTAATTAGTTGAGTGACTTTAATATAACTGACATTTTATAAGGTTTTGATTTGTGTAAGAAAATGAAATGAAAAATGAAAATCGCTTATTGTCACGAGTAGGCTTCAATCAAGTTACTGTGAAAAGCCCCTAGTCACCACATTCCGGCGCCTGTCCGGGGAGGCTGGTACGGGAATCGAACCGTGCTGCTGGACTGCTTGGTCTGCTTTAAAAGCCAGCGATTTAGCCTGGTGAGCTAAACCAGCCCCTAATTAAGTACAACCAGTGTGACTACCAGAGGAATAAGAAGGGAGAAATTAGAGAGACAACAAGAAGAATGAGAGGGAGAGAACAACGAGATTACCAGAGGAGCAGGAGGGAAAGACAAGTGAGATACAAGAAGAGATGGACCAGAGGGACTACCATAGGTATGAGAGGAGAGGGGCCAGTGAGACTGTCAGAGATTCGAGAGCAGAGGGATCAGAGGGACTACCAGAGATATGAGAGGAGAGGGACCAGAGGGATTATCAGAGGTACAAGAGGGAAAATCAGGGAGACCACCTGAGGGACGAGAGAAAAGACCAGCAAAACCACCTGAAGAATGATAAGAGAGACCAGCCAGACCATCAGAGGAATGGGAGGAAAGACCAGCTAGACCATCAGAGGAATGAGAGGAGAGGGACCAGCAAGACCATCAGAGGAATGAGAGGAGAGGGACCAGCGAGACCATCAGAGGAATGAGAGGAGAGGGACCAGCGAGACCATCAGAGGAATGGGAGGAAAGACCAGCTAGACCATCAGAGGAACAAGAGGAGAGGGACCTGCGAGACCATCAGAGGAATGAGAAGAGAGGGACCAGCTAGACCATCAGAGGAATGAGAGGAGAGGGACCAGCTAGACCATCAGAGGAATGAGAGGAGAGGGACCAATAAGACCACCAGAGGAATGAGAGGAGAGAGACCAGCGAGACCACCAGAGGAACGAGAGGAGAGAGCAGCGAGACTACCAGAGGAATGAGCCGAGAATGAAGCGAGACTACCAGAGGAATGAGAACAGGGGCCAGAGAGACGACCAGAGGAATGAGCAGAGAATGAAGTGAGACTACCAGAGGAACAAGAGCAGAGAGCAGAGAGACTACCAGAGGGATAGAAGAAGAGAGACCAGAGAGACTACCATAGGAACAAGAGCAGAGAGACTACAAGAGGAACAAGAGCATAGAGCAGAGAGACTACCAGAAGAACAAGAGCAGAGAGACTACTAGAGGAATAGGAGAAGAGAGACCAGAGAGACTACCAGAGGAAGAGGAGAAGAGAGACCAGAGAGACTACCAGAGGAATGAGCAGAGAACGAAGTGAGACTACCAGAGGAACAAGAGCAGAGAGCAGAGAGACTACCAGAGGAACAAGAGCAGAGAGCAGAGAGACTACCAGAGGAACAAGAGCAGAGAGCAGGGAGACTACCAGAGGAACAAGACCAGAGAGCAGAGAGACTACCAGAAGAACAAGAGCAGAGAGCAGAGAGACTACCAGAGGAACAAGAGCAAAGAGCAGGGAGACTACCAGAGGAACAAGGGCAGAGAGCAGAGAGACTACCAGAGGAACAAGAGCAGAGAGCAGAGAGACTACCAGAGGAACAAGAGCAGAGAGACTACGAGAGGAATAAGAGCAGAGAACAGAGAGACTACCAGAGGAACAAGAGCAACGAGCAGGGAGACTACCAGAGGAACAAGAGCAGAGAGCAGAGACGCTACCAGAGGAACAAGAGCAGAGAGCAGAGAGACTACCAGAGGAATAGGAGAAGAGAGACCAGAGAGACTACCAGAGGAATGAGGACAGCCTACCAGAGGGACAGGAGGAGAGAAACCAGAGAGGCTACCAGAGGAACAAGATGAGAGAGTCCAGAGAGTCTACCAGAGGAATGAGAGGACAGACTACCAGAGGAAAAGAAGGAGAGCGACCAGTGAGGCTATCAGTAAGCGGGAGAGATAGGCAAGTCTATCAGAGGAACGGGAAAGAGGTAAGTGATACTACCAGAGGATCCAGAGGGAGAGACCCACCACTGTACCAGAGTTGGGTCGGTGTAAAGTCTGTGAATCGATGATGTTCTGAAAAACAGAATTCAAGTCTGATGGCAGAGGAAACAGGAAATTGATTGGTTGTTGCGTATTTATTCTTTTTCTTCGAAAATTTGTGCAATTTATTACTAATTGCAGAGTTTTATTCGCATTACTACGGTTTACTGGTAGTTGTAAAGTTTATTGGGAACAGTAGGCTATATCAATAAAGCAGCCTGTTTAAATGGCACCCAATTCGCCAGCTTAAACTTTCAATTCATCCACCAATGACGTACAGTAACAACAGTGTGTACCATCTACAAAATGTACTGCAGCATCTCACATAGGTTCCTACGACGCACTTTCCAAACCTGCGCTCTCTACCAACCAAACAACAAGGGCCAAAGATGCAGAGGAACATCATCACCTGCAAGTTTCCCTCCAATCTACTCACCATCCTGACTTGGAAATGTATTTCTGCTCCTTCACTGTTATTGGGTCAAAATACCAGAACTTCCTCCCCAACAGCACAGTGGTATACCTACACTACAGTGTACAGTACCGGCACTGCAGAAGGCAGCTAATTCACCACCATCTTCTCAAGTTCAGTTATCGATGCATGATAAATGGTGGCCTTCGCCAGAGCTGTGTACATCCTGAGAAAAATGCTTCAAAAAAATGTGTTCCTGGGCAATTAGGAATGCCCATCCCAAATTGCCCTTGAACTGAATAGCTTATTAGGTCATTTCATAGTCAACCACATTGCTGTGAATCTTGAGTCACATGTAGGCCAGACCAGGTAAGGATGGCAGATTTCCTGCCCTAAAGGATGTTAGTGAACCGGATGGGTTTTTACAATAATCGACAATGGGTTCACAGTCATCACCAGATTTTCGTTTCCAAATTTTTATTGAATTCAAAGTTCATCATCTACCATGATGGGATTTAAACTCTGGCCCCCAGAGTCTGGCCCCCTCTGGCCCCCTGGGTCTCTGGATTATGAGTTCAGTGACAATACCACTACGCCACCACTTCCCCATCAGTATTTAAATATATATGTGTGTATGTACATATAAATATGAATTGACATGACAGGCTGATTTTTAGCAGCAAGTCTCACTTTATTGTGAGCCTGTGCAGATTTATATCTTCACAGATAGGAGGAACTGAAGTCAGTTTTGGCACCTTTCCTGAACTCTAACTGAGGTCAGATAACTTAGTACAGATGGAAAATCAATCTGGCACCTTCCTGATCTCCTGGCTGAGTGCCACACAGACTAACTAGTTTACAAACCAGACCATCAGAGAAGCTGTACTGCATCATTCTTAATCAAGAATGTTATCAGGCAGTTCAACATTATTTTTCTAATGAATGTTCTACATATAATAAAATTAGAGCAGGAGTTATTTTTCTGCTTGGATCATAAAATAAATTATTTTGTGCCTCAAGTGAAGATTTTATCAATCTGGCTAAACAATTGAGTAAGATATGATTTTCATCTTTGCCCTGTGAGGAATCATTTAAGGATGGTAAATTGTTACATGATAACAAATAAGCTGCATAGTTCTTCTAGACAATATATTTTCCTGGGTTAAGATTACATTGCAAATTCCAAAACGTGTCACCATTTTGTGAAAGAATACATTCATGAAGAACTTGTCATTGCATAGCACTTTTTACAGCTGGCATTCCTTGGGGGCGATTCTCCAAAATGGAGACCAAATGTTCGAGCCAAAGTGAACGCCGTCGTGTTTCACGACGGCGCAAAATGGGAATGGGAACGACCGATTCTGGCCTCCATAGGTGGCCAGCACAGCGCTGGAGCAGTTAACACCGCTCCAGCATCCCTTCATGGCGCCAAATGGGCACCGCACCAACCCGCACATACACAGTTGGGCAGCGCCAACATGCGCATGCGCGGAGGACTTCTTCAGCTCACCGGCCCCAACTCAACATGGCATCGGGGTTCAGGGGTCGGCCACGCAAGGGGGTTCAGGGGGGGGGAGAGGCCGGCCCGCCAGTCGGTGGGCCCCAATCGCGGGCCAGACCCTATTGGACACCCCCCCCCCCCCCCCCCCCCCCCCGTGAAGGACGCTTTTCCCTGCCCCACAGGCCACCCCCGACCTTTTGCGCAGAGTTCCCGCCGGCAGCGACCAGGGGTGAACAGCACCGGCGGGACTCTGCCGTATCCGTGCAGCCGCGCGGCCCATCTGGGCTGGAGAATCGGCGGGCGTCGCGTCAAATGCGCCAGCGCAAATGGCAGCGATTCTCTGCACCTCGGAGAATCGCGCGCCGGCGTTGGGGCGTCATGGCACGGTTGCGGTGATTATCCGGCCCGGCGCAGGGCTCGGAGAATCGCGCCCCTTATATTCCTACTCTTGTTCACAATAGAATTTGCTTGCTCAGTATGTTTCTCGACTAAACGTGAAGAATCTAGTTCTAGGAAATGATGGATATAGACAACTGTCAGTTGGAGAACATTGAAGGGGCAGTGATCAGCATCAGCAAAAATCAATGGTTCTAAGATAGTAGTTTGTGAATGAGATCAGGCCAAGACAAAGTGTAAGCTTGGGAATATGGTAAGTGAGGGAATTCAGTGCAGTTAGAGAGGAGGTGCTGTTCGGACCATTTACAGAACTGGAGTGGTCCAAAAGGGGGAGCCAGAGACAGAAGCAGGGCATGAGAATTGAAGCTGGAAGCATTAATTACATAAGCAGGTAGGTCAGTTGTTGGTGAGTTTTAAGTCTCTTTTTTTCTATAAAAAGGCGTAATAGTTTAAAGTGGTACTGGGGAGATATAAGTATTGTATTAAATTTGTAGCTTAATTAGTTAAACCACTTGATATATAACTGCAGATAACTAAACCTAATTTGTCAAATAATAAATGGCAGGGCTGGTAATGTGCAGCAGCTGTAGGATGCAGAAGCTGGTACACATGGGTGCGATTCTCCGCAAATGCGGAGAGTCGTGAAGGCTGCCGTGAAACTGGCCGTGTTTCACGGCAGCCTCCGTGCCCCCTCCCGGGACCCGATTCTGCTCCCCGGTCGGGGCTAGCAGCGGGGCCCCGTGAACCTCGGCATCGCAGGCTTAGCGAACTTCGCTAAGCCCGCGCGCCAAGGGTAACGGCGGCTGACGCAAACGATGACGTCAGCCGCGCATGCACGGATTGGACGGCTCCAATCCGCGCATGCGCGGATGACGTCATCACGCATATGCGTGAAACCCGCGCAACCAAATCTACAGTAAGTGTCTGCAGCTTGAGGAATTTTGGCTTAGAGTTGGTGAGCTGAAATCTGAGTTTCGAACACTGCAATGCATCAGCGATGGGAAAAGTTACGTGGACATTTTGTTACAGTAGGCATTCACACCCCTTAGCTGAGGTACTTTTAATTTTCTCCATAATCAGGGACAGGAATGTGTGACTGAGAGTGAAGCAGGTGTGGGGATGCAAATGGTGATGCTGGAGAATCCTCAGCCCTTGCAATTATCCAGCAAATTTGAGGCTTTTACAGCATGTTCAGACAAAGGCAGTGACTGCAGAATGGATGAGCAAACTGACCATGGCACCATAATGCATAGGACCTTCCAAGAACAAGTGGGGGTGGGGTAGTGTTAAATGGAATGTTCTTGTAGTAAGGGACTGCATGGTTAGTTAGGGAACAGACGTGTGTAATAATCACCCTTCACAGACTTCATTAGAAACACAAAAGGTACTTATTATTAAGAAAATGTGTACAATAATAATCGCACAGGCCAGAAACCGGTACAGTAGCGCATTGGCTGCCTCAGTTCCTTCCATGTCTTTGAGATGTTTCCTGCATTAGAGGAACCTCCACCCCCTGGAGTGATTATGCACACTCGATCCCAATTGGTCTCCCAAGACAGGTGACCCTCTTCTGCTGTGTTGCCCTTGAAAGGCCAATCACCTCAAAACACATCTCTCCCCCTTTTTGCAACCTTCAATAACTAAGTTCTTTAAACCTAATTTCTAGATGAACATTATGTACATAAGTTGGACAGTTAGAAATTGAGTCCTTGAGGCATTTTCTGTAGCTTGTAGGGCGGTGTAATTCTGTAGTCTGATATGCTTTCACAGGATCGATGTTAACAGGAACTGCAAATAACGGGCACCTCATCTGGCTTCCAGAGAGGCATAGGTCAGGTACTCAGGTAACCAGGTTGCTGGTTTAGCTCAGTCGACTAGACAGCTGGTTTGTGATGCAAAATAAGGCCAGCAGCCATGGGTTCAATTCCTGTAACAGCTGAGAATTCTGAATTCTCCCTCTGTGTACCCGAACAGGCGCCGGAATGTGGTGAATGTGGGCTTTTCACAGTAACTTAATTACAGTGTTAATGTAAGCCTACTTGGGACAATAACAGTTATTTATTTTATTTGTTCTTACAGGTTCAGAAACATCTCTTGAGTGCAACACTGACTGCTGGAGCATCTCTCTACTCCTCCAGTTATCCAGGTGTTTACGAACAATCCCATCCATCCATGCCTCCTGCGTCTGTCAGGAGGTCGTGTCTCAAAGACAATCTAGCTTGGTCCGCTACTGAAGTTTCATATTATGACACCATGTCATATTATGTACTTGGTTTGTTTTTTAATTGTTGCAGTGGTGTTGCCTCATTGAACGTCTTTGACTATGTACAGTACCAAATGTAGTTGAATGGAACTCTTCCATCCAGACTTGCTGCTCTTCCATTCACGTGACCATTTCAACAATCTTGTTCTGGCATGCAATCTCATTTTCTTACTCTGTCTGAATTGCTGATTCTGCGCCAATGTTTTTACCACATCAGTTAATTTCTCATTGTCAAGCGTCCTTCTTCAAGCTCTTATTCTCCTGATTCAATTTTTCACTGGATTTGTTCTTATTTTCTCATTGCTTTTCATGGAATTCAGCTTATTTCCCATTGTTTCATTGATTTCTCGATTTACTTAAGTTCATTTTGTCAACTTTTCATCTTTCTTTTCAAGTTTGCTTTTCTTCTTTTCACCTTGTTTATTAAATGTATTCTCTCGAGCTTTAATTCTTTTTGCTGATTCTCCTTTATGTTCTGTTGCTATATTTATTTGGTTATAAATATGGCAGTCAATATGGTCACCTTCCTCAATCCTAATTATCTTTGCTATAGAGTCGCCAGGTATCTTTCGATACTGCCACAAGGTTCAAACCCAAATTCTGATCAAAGAGCCAATACACCAGTTAGTTAGTTCAAAGTCAATACTATTTATTTACACACACAGTAATATCTACTCATGCACAAAGTACTACAAACTAAACTATCTCTAACGCTATCGCCTATACTTAACTTCAGGTGCCCACTCAGTCAGAGGAACAATGGCCGTTGTTCGGATCTGAGGTTGTTGAGTTCGAAGTGGTACAGGAGAACAGCTAAGGTCGTCCGTCTGGTAGCGAGCGTTGACCTTGGACTTACTTGCTTCTGGTGCAGCTGGTGGACGGGTCTCTCGGCTTTGAGAGCCGAGTCCAAGAGAGCGATTCTTTCTCGGGGGTTTCTTCTTATACCCGGAGGGGCTTCGCGCGCTTTTAGGCAGGCCTTAAACTTGGTCCCAATTAATTGGGCCACATCTTGACCACTGGTATTGATCTTGACGAATAGAGGGGTGGGTGCCCTGATGGCTGGGCATGTCTTAGGTGGTCGTTGGCCTGGCTTTGTTTGTGCTTTCGGTTTGGGGAACTGGAGTCGGGATGTCTGAAACAGTTTCGGTTGCTTGAGTGTCTTTCCTTTGTTCCCGGAGATGGGCCATCAATATGTTAATTGACCTACAGTTTCAGTCTCTTCTGGGAGCTGCCTTCTCAATACGCATACAGGCTCTGTGCCTGCTTGCTTTCCTAACATTGTCCACAGTTCCCTACATTCTTTGCGAGCGTCCATTTTGTATTTTGGAAGTGGCCATCCCAGATGGCTACACTCCCTCCTTGTGATCTTCAATGCGAAGCGTGAAGGATCAAATTACTGCATCTTCTTCGTTCTCCTTCTAACTTCGGCACCCATAAGCAAGGACAGGCTTTACACTACTCTGTCCTATGAATTGGAACTTTTACCTAAATTGCTTTACATACACACATCATTATAATATTCTACGGGGCACTATGACATTCAGGCATGCATTACAAAATAAAAACATGGGAACCTCTAACTATTCTTAATCTAAACTATCCTTAATAAATCAAAAGAATTTACAATATTTTAAACTGTACAATAGCAGCAATGCAGGTCTCTCTGGCTTGGCAGCCAAGCACAGAGTTTTACATTTCTTTTATTAGAACAAACAAACATTAAAAAAAACGGATGCACTTTAATTCACTTAAAGGGGTTGGGGAGTTTGTTTAAATCCGAAAATAGGGGCTCTGAATGTGTATACCGGGGTGCGGGAGGCTTTCCTCCGCCATTTCCTGAGTCTTAGGGTCTGAATGACACTGCAGAGTATTGAAAGTACTGACAGTGTTTCTACAACGTAAGACGGGGAATACCAGGTGATGAACTTGTCACACCAGGTTGGTGTATCGGTTGCTATCTCTGGATACAGTGTATAGCAGGGATGGGAAACATTCCCGGCCTGTGGGGTAGGGGTCAGGGGGGTCATGTCCGCCCGCGACTGTAGGGATCCGGCGAAGATCCAAAAGTAGACCATGATGTCCGTCTTCATGTTCTCTTCTTTCTTCTGTAGTCTTCCTGAGGCTTCTGTGGTTCTGGATTTCTCTGGACACAAGCATAATATCTGTTACTATCTTGCTTAAGATCTCGTATGTCTGTCTGTCTGTCCTTTTATTACCAATCAACCATTATAATTGGTCACCATCTGTGACTCCCTCACTTTTTTTAAACCAAATATTTGGGACAAGACATCCTGACACAGCACGAGCAGTCTCGCAGCCTGTGCGATCGATGCGGTGAGTGTACCATCCCAGTGTTTGAGGATGTAAATAGCATATGGAGAGCAACCTAAGGGTCGCCGTAAAACAAACAAAAGTGTTTTGAACCAAAAGTTCCGAATGGGGTGCGTATGGGCCGCGGCGGGTAAGAATGGGTGGAATCCCCGGGTAGGACGGTGACCAGTGCCGTATGTGCTCTATCAGAGTGTAGCTGACCAGATGTGGGTCCTCAGGCAAGGTGGGGGCCAGTGCCATTACTCCACTGCCTGAGTGACCGGACAAGAACGGTAAGAATTTGTCATCGTCGTGGGCGTTGCTTTTTGTGGTTACCTTCAAATCAGGAGAGTAGCTATGGTCAGTTGTCTGTGGACAAACGTGTTCCATTAACTGCCAGTGGGCGTTAAAAGAGTGGTGGCGTGGGGCCATGAAAATCTTTAAGTTCACAAACAACATTTAACATTCACAATAACAAACATTTAACGTAACACACAAACATAACATAAATCGTGCAGGCCATCAGAAAGAACACCGTAAAGCTCCATCGGTTCCTCTTTACCATCATCTGGACACCTCATTTCTCTACAGCGAACAGAGTCGCAAAGGGGTTCGTTTGGTGGGAGTAAGACTCTAAGTCATCACCTTCTCCCGGTTGCCATACTCATGACTGGAATAGTCATGCCAAAGCTGCTTGGGGTGAATTGGGTTCCATCTCATCATTCCGGATGAGCCTGTACGAACTGTCTTGGTGTCAATGTTTCATGTCGAGGTTGGAGGTGCTAGGGGGCAATCTGTAATCGTCGGGCGTTGGGTCTGGATCAAGGGCTTTAATATATGTCATTTCAGCGGGGTCGCTGGAATCATGTTCGGAATCACTGGGAGTGGGGCCTGATGCAGGGGTGTAATCATAGCGTGGTGTGCTGGGGCTGTTGCTATCACTATCGCTGTCACTGTCGCTGTCGGTTGGAGGAAGGGAGAGGCGGAGTCGTGCCTCTGGGGGTGGAGTCCAAGTCGTTTCTGAGGATGGGCTGGACAGGTTGGGGGAGGGTAGGAAAAGGTAGTTCGTGGGCACGGTGTGTTCATCTGCTGCTGCGAGCGAGATGTGTGAATGGTTGTTCTGCGAGCCATAAGCCTTAAGCTGGTTTATGTGGAACCACGCAGAATTGCCATTGGGATAGGTGATTTTATATACGGAGAGGCTGACTTCGTCAGAAATGGAGTACGGTCCCGCAAAGTTGGGGAGAGGAATGAACTGGGGTTGTACAGGGCTAGCATGACTTGCTGCCCCACTACAAATTCTGTGGTGTGTACTGTCTTATCAAAGCAAACTTTGCTTTGCTTCTTGCATGTCCCAAGCCTAACAGCTGTGGCAAGCTGGGCTGCTTTCACATTCTCTATAATCTGCTGAATTGCTTTCTCATGAGTCAGGGCGGTGACTGCGGGGCTGGCCAAATCCAGTCCGAACAAATATTCTGTCCCTTTCATGGGGCGTCGGTCATGAGGGTATGGGGGGGTGCATCCTGTGGACGTGGATGCTGTGTTTCGTATGAACATTAATGCAAATGGGAGAACTGTGTCCCAGGTGCTGTTGTGCTGTTGCACCATTTTTATTAGGGTTGCTTTTAAAGTCCTGTTCATTCTCTCAACAATGCCGCTGGATTGCGGGTGATATGCAATGTGGAATTTTTGTTTGATTCCAAAAATTGTAATGACGTTTTTCATCAATCGTCCTGTAAAATGTGAGCTTGGTCTGACTCTGTGTTGTGTGGAAGTCCCCATCTTGTAAAGATGTGCTGAGTGAGGATTTTGGCTGTCGTTTTAGCTGTGTTTGTTCTGGATGGAAAGGCTTCCACCCATTTTGTGAAGGTGTCAATGACCACCAAGGAGTTCTATATAACCAATTTGCAAGTTCGTCCAGGGGCCATTAATGGGGCGGGTGTGTCTCAGCTGACCTTTCCTTGCGTATCTATCTGGATTGTTCTGGGCACAATTTAGTGCGTTACATTGACTTTTAAATCGGGCCACCAGCAGAGAGGTCTGAGGTGGGCGAGGGTTGCCTCTATGCCTTGATGTCCATGGTTGTCACAGAATTGATAAATAATCTGATTCCTGTCCTGGCTGGGGACTGCATAAATCCCGTCTTTTAAAATCACGTGTTGTCAACGCGTTCTTGTATTTATCGTAGGGGGCTGGGAAGTTGCCTTTTAAAATTTCCCTGAGCTGTGCGTCTTCGTTTTGGGCCTGTGCTAAATCCTGAATGTTGGTCTGTGAGACCTGGACCGCGTGTACTGGGGCACTCTCGGGGGGGATTCCAAAAGTGACCGTGTCTGGAACCTGCCTTTGCTAGGGCGTCTGCCTTAACGTTACCGGGTGTGGGGGGGGGGGGGGGGGGGGGGGGGGGAGAACGATGGTGGCTACGAACTTTAATAATCCCATATTTACAATTTTTGGCTGTCTTTAGGATATGCTGGTAATGGGGCTGAGGGTAGAGGTTTCCCCTCTGCGGAAACAAATCCTTTAGATTCCCACAGGGGTAGGAATTCTGTCAAACTGTTACAGACATATAAACTGTCGGATTATATGTTGGCTGGGGTCGGAAACGAGTCGGGGTGTTCTACAATATATGCTATGGCTGCTAGTTCTGCTGCCTGTGAGCCTAAATGTCCTGGCAACTTCAAAGAAATTTCTTCCAACGCACATCCCTGCGCGTCCTCTACATATATACCGCAACCAGTAATCCTTTTACTTTTCAAAACTGTGGAGGAGCCATCAACATAAATCTTTAGGGGTGCATCCGTGCCTGTGGGATGGGGTCTCTGGGTTGTTGTTCCTGGTTTCGGGCGAGCTGACTTTGGTGCAAAGGGTCCTGTATTGTGTTCAGTGGATATGATTTCACACTCATGTGGGGTACCTGCATAGTGTAAATTATCAGCGAGGAAAGTGTGGGTTTTTGTCCTCTTTATTGTTATGTCCCATCCCTGAAAGAAAAGGGTCCAACAGGCTGCGCGGATCTGTCTGACTGTGCCATCCTTAAGTCTACCATCAAGTCGGAGGTGCGTTGGGGTGTGTTCAGTTAGAATGGTGATGGGGTTGAGTCCTGTAATGTAGGTGAAGTATTGAACTGCCCAAAAAACTGCGAGCAGGTGCCTTTCACAGGCAGAAAATCCTTGCTCAACTGGACCTAATACACGTGAGGCATATGCCACGGGTCCTAATCGATCGTGTCATTCTTGGAGGAGCATGGCCGAAAGGGTTCGGTCGGTGGTTGAAACCTCAATTGCTTATGGGGAGAGTGGATCTGGAACCTGTAATGCAGGGACTGTGCTGAGGGCTCATTTTAATGCATCCACGGCATCCGTGTGCTGTGGAAGCCATTCCCAAGGTGCTTCCGTCTTGAGAAGGTCGGATGGGGCGCTGCCTTTGTGGCGAAACCGTCGATGTGATTCCTACAGTAGCCAACCAATCCTAGAAATGACCGGAGGGCTGTAACATTATGGGGCAGGGGTAATTTGACGATCGAGTCGATTCATTTCTGCTCGATCTCGCATTTGCCATGTGGGATCACTGTTCCTAAATAAATCACTTTTTCCTGAAGAATCTGGGCCTTTTTGGGGTTCACTTTACAGCCAATTTGTTGAAGGAGTCCTAATAATTCATCAAGAAGCAAAATGTGCTCTTTCTTTGTGTCTGTCTGTAGAAGCAAGTCATCAACATGTTGGACCAGACAATCGGATCGGGAAGATTTGGCTAAACCATTTGCCAACTGTCGGTGGAAAATGGAGGGGGAGTTGTGGAAGCCTTGTGGAAGGCACGTCCACGAATATTGCTGTCCCTGGAATGTGAATGCAAATTTATATTGGCACGCTTTATCCAATGGAATGGACCAAAAGTCGTTGCTAATGTCCAAAACCGAAAATAACTTATGACTGTAGTCCCTGTTTGAGCATAGACCTGGGACTCATGGCTACGATGGGGGCTGCTGCTGGGGTTACTTTGTTTAGTGCCTGATAATCGATGGTCTGTTGCCATGATCCATCGGGTTTCCTGACAGGCCAAATTGGTGCATTATTCGTGTAGGCTACTGATCGGAGTATGCCTTGATCAAGCAGGCTCTGTATAACTTTTGAGATTGCTTCTTGGGGAAAACCGTACTGCTTTTGGGGTCTGGGGTCGGAACCTGTAATGTTCACTAAGCCAGCAATCTTGCCACAGTCGTGTTTGTGCTGTGTAAATGCTGCTTTGTGTCGCTGTAGGACTTCCCTAACTTCTTTATTCTGACTAATGGTTTGAGGGTCTAACCAGAAGTCTCCTGCTGTGCTAATTCTATTTTCATAGTCTCCAACTGTGAGCGTGGCGGGGGCTCGTGCGGCCTTTGTTATTTTCCACACACATTTATTTATCGGATCGAATGATAGATTGTGAGAGCCCATAAAATCAATACCTAAGATGTGTTCGGTTGTCTGGGGTAGGTCGACCAGAACTACGGGGTGTTTAGTTTTAATGTTCCCTATCTGAATGGCTACAGGGGCTGTGATGTCTCCCTGCTGTAAATACCCTGTAAAACCGCTGAAAGTAATGGTGTCCCAAGCACGGGACAATCTTTTCAGTACCTATTTCTCATTGTGGGCCTCGTCTGAGGGGTCGTAATTTGCGCGAGCTCTCTGTCCTGCCTCTACCGCATGAGAGACTAGGATGCAAGTCCATTTGGCCATATTATCTGGGGACAAATGGGCATGGGCTAACTCTCCAAATACTGCTGTGAAATGAATCCACAAGCGTCCAGCAAATGCTGTGGGGTGTTCTGTCTTTTTCTGCCTACATTTGTTTAGCCTTCTACGGGGTCTCCTTTGTTGTAGCCGATCGCATCTAGGATCGCTGCATGCATTTCTTGGAGTGTGCCTCCTCCTACATTCTGTGGGTCGGGAAGGGCTGCCACGACTGAAGGGTCGAGGCTTAAATCTGTGAGCTTCACTTGCTCTTTTTCATCCAGGCCGCACATGGTCGCCTGCTGTTTTACTCTTGCAAAGAACTGGTGGGGGTCCGATGTGGGTAGGAAAGGTGTAATCTTATCGCACGCGTCCCTTAATTTAGTGACGGTTAATGGGGTGGTGTATAGGAAATCTGGGTTTCCTTCCGCTGTGGCCCTGCGCTGTGTGGTTACAGGGTTCATGGGATTGTGCTCTGCCTGTGCAGTCGGGGATTGGGGTGCTTTTCGTTTTTGTGGTTTGTCCTGTGTACATGTGCCATGTACATATCTATGGGCAGTTTCATTTAACTCCTGCCAATCGGGGCCATTTTTTGGGTCTAAATGGGGTCCAAATGTGCTCTGGAACCCATTCTGAACAGAAAGCAGAGATTGTAGTTCTGCAATTTGCTTCCAGCACTTTGCGTGATCTACCGAGCTTTGCCTTTGTTCTGTCGTGGAAGTGTGGAGTGCTCGTAGGGCTGCTTTTAAATCATTGCACTGTTTTTGTAACTGCTCAACTTGTCGTTCTGTTTCCTGTCTTACCAAGACTGCGCATTTGCGTGTCTTGGTAGACTTTGTCGTGTTGGCACTGAAAGCTGCTCAAATGGGCGAGACAAGATTGGTGTGCCCATTTGACATAAGAACATAAGAACTAGGAGCAGAAGTAGACCATCCGGCCCTTCGAGCCTGCTCCGCTATTCTATAAGATCATGGCTGATCTTTTCGTGGTCTCAGAACCACTTACCCGCATTCTCGCCATATCCCGTAATTCCTTTAATTTTCATAAAAACATCTACCCTACCTTTAAATATATTCAATGAAGTAGTGTCTACTACTCCTTTCGGTAGGGAATTCCATACTTTAACTACCCTCTGAGTGAAGAAGTTCCTCCTTGATTCAGTCCTAAATCTGCTCCCCCTAATCTTGAGGCTATGCCCTCTTGTCCTACTTTTACCTACCAGTGGAAACATCCTTTCTACTTCTATCTTATCCATTCCCTTCAAAATTTTATATGTTTCTATTAGATCCCCCCTCAACCTTTTGAATTCCAGTGAATATAATCCCAATCTACTCAGCCTCTCCTCATACGATAATCTCCTCAACTCCGGAATCAGCCTAGTGAACCTCCTCTGCACCCCCTCTAGTGCCAGCACATCCTTTCCCAAGTGTGGAGACCAAACCTGCACACAGTACTCCAGGTGTGACCTCACCAGCACCTTGTACAACTGCAACATTACCTCTCTACTTTTAAACTCAATCCCCTTTGCAATGAAGGACAAAATTCCATTTGCCTTCCTAATTACTTGTTGCACCTGCAGACTAACCTTCTGTGACTCATGCACAAGTACACCCAGGTCCCTCTGCATAGCAGCATGCTGCAGCTTTTTACCATTTAAGTAATAATCCATTCTATTGTTACTCCTACCAAAATGCATGACTTCACACTTATTGACATTATACTCCATCTGCCAGACCTTTGCCCAATCACTCAAGTTGTCAATGTTCCTCTGTAAGGTTTTACAGTCCTCAGTACACTTTGCTCTGCCACACACCTTCGTGTCATCTGCAAACTTGGATACCTTACACGTAGTTCCCAACTCCAAATCGTCTATATAAATTGTAAATAATTGTGGTCCCAACACCGATCCCTGAGGCACACCACTCGTCACTGATTGCCAGCCAGAATAGCACTCATTTATTCCCACTCTTTGTTTCCTGTTCGACAACCAATCCTCTATCCATGCTAGTACTCTACCCTTAACACCATGCATCCTTATCTTATGCAGCAGCCTCTTGAGCGGTACCTTTGTCTACCTTAGCCGCTAACTGCTCTCTCAGTTCCCTGTTTTCTTTCTCATACTCCCTCACGTCTCCTTCACTATTCTTATCTCTCTCTTCAATCTCACTGCGGAGCGTCCTCACGACCTCCTCTGTGCCTCGCAATTGTGCCAAGCAGGACACAATTGCCATCGGCTTGCGAGCTTTCCCAAAGCTCTTCTTATGAATCTCTGTCAGGTTCTCCCACCAAGTATGCCCGATACTCCGGGACCTGTTTCATCATTCGCACAGAATTCGCTCCAAAGGGGCCATCCTTTCACTTTGAGGTACTTTCTGATTTCCTCTACCCATAAGGGACACTGTCCTACTCTACTGGTCGCTGCGACCTGGAATTCCTCGGGGTTCACAAAGGCGTTCCATTGCCTTCATTGCCATTTCTATCGCTATCTCTGGGGTTTCTACCGAATTTGGAACAGGGGAGAATAAAGTGGTGATGTAGACACGGGTACGGCTTCCGCTATTTTCTGGCCTACAAAACTCCCGACAGTTTTACGCAACAAAATCTCTCAGGTTTACCTTATATCCCTGTTAGTAAGCAGGCAAATAACACACGTCTAAATTTTGGTGGATTGATCAGTATTGGTCTTACGCTTGGCGTTTTTCTTTTTCTAATTGGATTCTAATTCAAATTTGGGTTCTCTCGGAGTGACTAGGCCACTTCTAGGTTGAGTCCCGTCAGATGTCGCCAGTAAATATTGCTATATTTATTTGGTTATAAATATGGCAGTCAATATGGTCGCCTTCCTTAATCCTAATTATATTTGCTTTAGAATCGCCAGGTATCTTTCGATACCACCACAAGGTTCAAACCCAAATACTGAAACAGTATCGGTTGCTTGAGTGTCTTTCCTTTGTTCCCGGAGATGGGCCATCAATATGTTAATTGACCTCCAGTTTCCGTCTCGTCTGGGAGCTGCCTTCTCAGTACGCATATAGGCTCTGTGCCTGCTTGCTTTCCTAACATTGCCCACAGCTCCCTACATTCTTTGTGAGCGTCCATTTGGTATTCTGGAAGTGGCCATCCCAGATGACTGCAGTTCAATAGTTCCGAGTTTCTTTTGAAGTCTTTAATTTTTGTGTTTTTTCCAAAGATAACCATTATGTTCCCATTGGACATATACATTTCATAAATGGAACTTTCATTTGAACTTGCCTTAACTTCAGCTGAACCCATTTTGGCTTCTCTGTTGGTCAGGTCTGTCTCCGATGAAATGTTGATTTGTTTCCGTTCTGAAATTCTCTCATTGTCCTTCATTTGGTCATTTATTGACTTTCTTTACCCTTCTTCCGGAGTCTTCCGTCCTTGCCATCATTTTAGGGTCTTTCATTGTCATCATGGGATATTTCAGTGCTCTCCTTTCCAGGTTATTTCAGTAACCTCCTTCCGGGGACTTTCAGTGCTCTCTTTCTGGGGTCTTGCATTGCCTCTTCCATGAAATCTTTATTTCCTCCTCCAAGATCTTGTGTTATTACAGGTCCTTAGGCCACCTTTCTTTTATTGGCTAAAACATTGCTCTCTATGCTCTCTTTTTTTCTTGACTTAAGTTTCACTTTCCTCACAGCTCTGGCTTCTGAGGGTTAATTTCTCCTATTTCTGATATATTTCTAAACTTCTGACTGTACTGGCCAATCCAGGCTCTTTCTGTTATTTCCAGGGTCTCGACATCTCAAATTCATATTTATTCAGCCAAACACAGGCATGTGAGTGAGTATTGTTTTATTCAGGCCTCGACTAAAACAGTATCACCATAATCCATCCCATTCTCACCACCAGATGTAATTGTACACATGCAAAGACTTAATTAGAAACACAAAAGGTATTTACTGATAAGAGAAACTGTATAGAGGCCAGTCGCACACCGTTCCCACCCCGTGCTTCTCTAGGACAGCCCACCAGTTCTCATGGACTCGAGATGGCTTCTACAGTTCTTCTAGATGTCTCCCGCCTCAGTCATTTGGCCTCCACAGCCTACTGTGGTGAAGAGTCCTACATATTCACCACCCTCTGGCTGAAGAAATTTCTCCTCATCTCTGTTAAAGAATCATACCTTTAGTCTAAGATTTGTCCTCTGCTTCTGGTTTTTCCTACCAGTGGAAACATCCTCTCCACGTCCACTCTATCCGGGCCTCGCAGTATCCTGTAAGTTTCAATAAGATCCTCACCTCAACCTTCTAAACACCAACGAGTACAGACCCAGAGTCCTCAAACGCTCCTCATACGACAAGCTCTTCATTCCAGGGATCATTCTTGTGAACCTCCTCTGGACCCATTCCAAGGCGTGCACGTACTTCCTTAGATACGGGGCCCAAAACTGCCACAATACTCCAAATGGGATCTGACCAGAGCCTTATACAGCCTCAGAAGTATATCCCTGGCCTTGTATTCTAGCCCTCTCGACATGAATGCAAACATTTCATTCGCCTTCCTGACCCGCAGGAGGGTCTCTAAAATCGTGTCGGACTACTGCTTCCTGCGCAACATCACACACCAAAGGTGGACATGCTGGAGGAGGAGGAAGAACGGCAGGAGGATGAGGAGGTTGGCCAGGTGAGCCAGACATGGAGCCTGGAATGGCACGGCAGGCCGCCAAACATGTGCATCAGGGCCGCCGCACATGGGACAACCTCATCACTTCTAGATTTGCCAACTAAGAGGCCTGGCCTATGGCAGCTACACCACCATGTTGCACCTCTCCATACTGTCCTGCCCCACCAACCCCTTCCAATTGTTGCCCCCTTTCCCATAGCTGCTCGCATTCTCCCCTGTCCCTCCTCCCTTCACTCCATCCCAGCACCTTAGTTTCCCCCCTCTACCCCCTCTGAGGGTCCTACCAGCATCACCATAGAGTGTTGACCCCAGGCAGGCAGTGGGTCTTGTCCATGGGACGGACAATGATGATGACTCACTATGAGATGAGCTCTGGTGCTCTTCACCATTCGACAAAGTCTGACTCCTGTCTTCAGGATCATCTTCCACTGTCAGCCCAGGTGATCCCTGCATGTGTGCTGGCCATTTTATCTCACGGGCCCATAGATTCTTCAGGGTGATGTGGAGGAGGGGGGGCAGTGATGTGTGCGGAGTCTGCACGTTCTCCCCGTGTCTGTGTGGGTTTCCTCCGGGTGCTCCGGTTTCCTCCCACAGTCCAAACAAGTACAAGTTAGGTGGATTGGCCATCCTAAATTGCACTTAGTGTCCAAAAAGGTTAAGTGGGGGTTACTAGGTTACGGGGATAGGGTAGAGACATGGGCTCGAGTAGGGTGCTCTGTCTATGGGCTGGTGCAGACTCGATGGTCAGAATGGCCTCCTTCTGCACTCTAAATTCTATGATTCTATGATCTCAATCAGGGTCTCGATGCCCTAAACTATGGAGCATGGAGACTGGGCAATGTCCCTCAGCGAGTGAGTGGTGTCTCTCACTGCCTCTGCCACTTTGTGACTGGCCCAGGTCAGTCAGTGTTGGGTTAATGCTCTCAATACCTTCAGCCATGACCCTTTGTGGCTGGACCAAGCACTGGAGCAATGCAGCAATGTCCATGTTGGCCTGGTACATGGCTGCTTGTGACTGGGCGCCCTTGTCCTGAGCCTCAGCCAGTGACTGCACAGTGTGCCCCAAGCCTTGAACATCTTGATCCATGGCTGTGACTTCTTGACCCAAGACTTCCCCGCGAACGCCGACCGTTCAGTGTGTAGCCACCTGGGGTGGCCACTTCCCGATTCCAAAATGGATGCCCGCAAAGAATACAGGGAAAATTGGCCAGCCACAGGAAAACAAGCAGGTTCAAGGTTTCCTGTGTATTAAGATTTGCAGAACCCAGACAGAACCGAAACCAATAGCCATCTACATACTAATGAGCAATCCCCAGGAACAATTAGAAACATTGAATTAATCGGGACCAAACCAGACTCCCCGGCGCCAGGGGGAGCCAGGACAAAGGCAGGCCAACGGACACATAGGGCCCGCCCAACGATCAGGGAACAGCTCCAGTATTGGAGAAATCGATAGAAACGATTGGGACATGGTCCAATTAATTGGGACCAAGTCCGGGGTCCGCCCAAAAGGGTGCAAAACCCCTGGGGACTATAAAGTAGAGTCCCCAAGTTCAGTTCGCTCTCTTGGCAGCTCTCAAAGAACTCTTGACCATGACTCTCAGCAAGGAGAGACCTGCCTAGCAGCTGCACCAACCAAGTAAGTCTCCAGTCAACGCCGCTACGAGATAGGCGCTCCTAGCTACTATTCCATACCAGCTTGAAGCCTGCAGACTCAGAACCGGACAAAGGCCATTGTTCCTCTGACCTAGTGGGCCATTCAAAAGCTAAGTATAGGCCTTTAGTTGTAGTGATAGTCTAGTAAGTAGAGTTTTATGCATGAGTAGTGATTGACTGTGTGCATAATAAATGTGTTTTGATTTGAAACTTACTAACTGGTGTATTGAGTTATTGATCAGCACTTGGCTTTGAACCTCGTGGTGGTATCAGAAAGATACCTGGCGACTCTAGAGCAAAGGTTATTAAACAGAGAAATTAAGTAAAAGCAACACCGAGCAACAAGTGTTGGCCTGGGTACCACACATTGTTGGCACAATCTCTTGCACCTGAACGTGACTGGACCCCTCTAGCTGCACTTGCAGGCGCTGGCAAATTGCTGACAACCCGTCTTGTAGATCCTGGCTCTGTGTCTGAATCTCCACCACTGATGGCATCATACTTTCCACAAGCATCATACCTGTCTGACCTACAGTTGGTTCCTGGCTTTGGGCAGCCTTCCGACCGTCTGTTCCCTCGGGAGTTCCTACCTCCTCCTGATGTGCTGCAGCATGTGTGAATTGCACCCCAGAAGGTGACTCAGGAGACGCCTCAGTAAAATTCCCATCGAGGTGATAGTCTCTGTGATGGTGGATGGTGCCGGTGACAGCAGTGATGAGAAGTTGCTGTCCTCCTTGCAGTGGTGCTCCAGAGTGTGTTCGGGCATCGGATGGGATGAGGTACCCCAGACGGACCTGCCTGGTCTGATGGTGATCCTACAAGACGAAAAGATCTGACCAAGGAGTGGTCTGGGGTTGAGGGGTGACTCACTTGCTATAAAAACATAATTTTGCATTAAGGGCTCACTTGGTTGTCATATGCCGACCTCTGCCTGGGAGATAGCCATCACCTGTACCTCCCCAGATAATGCCATCACTCTCTTATCAGCAGGGGTGAGGGCCCAGAGATTCAGGGCACGCCCTCCGGTCTTCTCCCCTTTGTTATGGGCTGTCTTCTCCAACGGGATACATAAAGGACATTGCCGTAGAAGGCTATGGAGGCCAAGCTACTGAGTGTCTTTAAGAGGTAGATATGTTCTTGATTAATAAGGGGATCAGGGCTTATGCGGAGATGGCAGGGGAATAGGGATGAGAAACATATCAGACATGATTGAATGATAGAGCAGACTCGATGGGCTGAATAGCCAAATCCTGTTCCTATGACTTATGGTCTTATTGTCTTTTGGACATGGTGCTATGCAAGAAGGTGAGTTACTCAAGGTGTGTGCATCTGGTGGCCTGTGTGTGTAAGGAACCTGGCCAAAGAGGACAATAAAAATGTTGGGGTTTGGTGCAGGGTGAGATGTGAGTGAGATGTGGGCAGGCAGGTTTGATATGCCTCTATGGGTATGATGTGAGGAGTGAGGTACAGGAGTGATGCCAGGTGAACAGACGTGGTGGCTCACATGAGCTCCTTAAGGAGGTTGTTCTTTATCTTGCAGCACTGCATGCCGGTCCGCCTGGTGACGCTCACCGCACTGACCACCTCAGTCACCTCCACCCAGTCCCAGTTAGCGGTAGCCTTCAGCCCACCCTGGGGAAGAGGCTGTCCCCACCCTCTCCTTCACCGCACCCAGCCCTCAATCAAGCTCCTCATCCACAGAGCGTGGTGCTGCTCTTCGTGGATTAATCGCCTTGGCTGGAATGAGAGTGCGTGGGGACTGAAGTGCTGATAAGCAGCTCCAGCTTGTCAAGCTCTCCAGCACTAATTCCAACCCCAGCGAATCCAACGCTGGTGGGAATGAGAATTGGTCTAGATTCATATGAGCAGAATATTGGCCCATTAACATGTCCGGAATTGTTCCGGATATAGCGACCCCAACGGGAACGCAAACCGCACGTAATTCAGTCCTGGCTCAACATTTGGTCTCCGAAACTGAGAATTTTGCCCAGTATATAACTTTAAAAAAAATTATAATTGTGCAAAAATTGGTGGCAGGTCACAAGATTGGACAAAGTCTGGAAAAACAGCCAATAATGATTAAAGGTTTGATAAAGAAGGAAATATTAGAATACAATAGTAAGCTAGTGATAAATATAAAGACCGATAGAAAGAGCTTTTATCAATATTTCAAAAAGAAAAGAGTTAACAAAGTGAGCATTGTGAGTAAAGTAAGTCTGGGGTATTAATAACAGAAAATATGTAGAGGACAGGTGAATTTAACACGTATTTTGCATCAGTCTTATTCTGATCCCAGACCGGACCCTAACAGTTGCTCGGATATCCCACAGAACACCCAATATTTTATTTAGTTTACAAGACTGTGAGGAAAGGGTACTTCACTCCAGATGTGACTTCTCGTACAAATAAGGATATGGTATGTCAAAAGAAATGTTATAACTAACATATAATTAAACTAACTTTAACATTAATGTGGAGAATCCAGCCTAATGTCTCTAATTGTCTATTCCCCAGGAAGGCTTCTTTCTATAAACATAATGCTTACTTTTACGATGCTTTAATTGTCCCTTCTGCAGCCAGAGTGTCTAACTGCCTTTTAAACCAGGATGTTTTTTTGAAAAAGGAAATTGCAGCAGTCATATACACACACTAACCCAGGCTTTTACCAATACTGCACCAGATACATATAACGCAAAATATATCTGAAATTCCAACATCTTCAAAGTCTTCACTATAGAGGTTGCAAGTAACATCCCAGGAATAGCTGAAATTCAGGAAATAGAAGGGAGGGAGGAACTCAAGATTACAATAACTGAGGAAGTGGTACTGACCAAATTGTTCAGCTGCAGACTGATAAGTCCCGAGGCCCTGATAAACCTCACACTAGGGTCTAAAAAGTGCTGAGTGAGATAGTTGGTGCGTTGGTTTTAATTTTCCAAAATTCCCTGGATTCATGGAGTCTTCCATTATGTTGGGAAATAGTGACTGTAATTCCTTTCTTCAAAAAGGGAAGGGAACAGAAAGCAGGAATCCACAATTCAGTTCACCTAACATTTGTCATGCAGCCAATACTAGAAGTTATTATTAAATACATTATAGCACAGCATTTCCTTGTTTTGAAAGATAAATCATTATTATCCAATTTATTGTAGTTCTTTGAAGAAATAACACATGCTATGGATAAAAGGGAACCTGTGGATGTACTGTGCTTAGATTTCCAGAAGGCATTTGATAAGGTGCCACATCACAGTCTATTGCAAAAAATAAAAGCTCATGCTGCAGGGAGTAACATATTGGCATGGATTGAAGATTGGATGGCTAGTAGGAAGCAGAGGGTAAATGGACCTTTTTCAGATTCTCAAGATTTAACAAATGATGTGTCACAGGAATCAGTGCTGGGGCCTGAACTTTTTATAAATTATATAAATGACATGGAGGAAGGGATCCAAGGTATGGTTGCTAAATTTACTGATGACACAAAGATAGGTAGGAAGGTAAGATGTGAATAGGACATAAGGAGGCTACAAAGGAATATAGATAGTTTATGTAGGTGGACAGAGACCTGGCAAATGGAGTATAATGTGGAAGAATTTGAAATTTTTCATTTTGGCAGAAAAAATAAATAGATGTATACTACACAGAGAAACATGCACAGAAAAAAAAAGCACAAGAGGGCCATTTGGCCCTTCGAGCCTGCTCCAACATTCATTATCAACATGGCTGATCATCAAGTTCAATACCCTGATCATACCTCCCACCCATATCCCATGATCCCTTTAGCCTGAAGAGCTGTATCTAATTCCTTTTTGAAATTCCACAACGTTTTGGCCTCAATTACGTTCTGTGGTAGTGAATTCCCCAAATTCACCATTCTCTGGGTGAAAAATCTTCTCCTCACCTCAGTCTTAAAAGGTTTACCCCTTATCCTCAAACTCTTACCCCTCGTCCTGGTCTCCCCCACCATCGAGAACATTCTTTCTGAATCTACCCTGCCTAATCCTGTGAGGATTTTGTAAGTTTCTATGAGATCCCCTCTCACTCTTCTAAACTGCGGGGTTACGGACCATGTAAAGGTTCATTGACCTCGGCTGGGAAATTCCGGCCACCTAGTGGGCGTGGCCAGAGAATCCCGCCCAAGGACACCAAAACTGCATACAATACTCCAGGTGTGACCTCACCAATGCACTATAAAATTGCAGTGAAACATTTCTATTCCTATACTCAAATCCTCTCGCTATGAAGGCCAACATACCATTTGCCTTCTTCACTGCCTGCTGTACGTACACGCTTAGTTTCAGCACCTGATGCATGAGGACACCAAGGTCTCGCTGAGTATCTACCTCTCTCAATTTACACTCATTCAAATAATAATTTGCCTTCTTATTTTTGCTACCTGGTTCAGGATGACCTCACGCTTACCTACATTATATTGCATCTGCCTTGCATATGCCCACCCACTCAGCTTGTCCAAATCTCGCTGGAACATCTCTGCATCCTCCTCACAACTCATCCTCCCACCACACTTTAATCATCTGCAAATTTGGAGATAATACATTTAGTTCCCCTGTCCAAATCATGTGAATAGTTGGGGTCCAGGCACTCATCCCTGCAGTACCTAAATAGTGAGAGATTGCAGACATAGAGGGATGTAGGTGTCTGAGTGCATGAATCACAAAATACTAGTGTGCAGGTACAGCAGGTAATTAGGAAAGCTAACAGAATGTTATCATTTATTGCCAGAGGAATTAAATGCAAACATGGGGAGGTTATGCTTCAATTATTAAGGGCACTGGTGAGACCAGATCTGGAGTCATTTTTGTGCAGAGTTGGTCTTTTCATTTAACAAAGGTTGTAAATAGATTTGGAAGCAGTTCAAAAAAAATTTCACCAGACTAATAGAATGGGTGAGTTGTCTTATGTGAAAGGGTCAAACAGGCTATGTTTGTATTTGCTGTAGTTTAGAAGAAGAAAAGGCAACTTGATTGAAACATAAAATCCTGAGGGATCTTGACAGGGTGGATGTGGAGAAGATCTTACCTCTTGTGGGAGAACTTAGGTTACTGTTTAAAAATAAGTGCTCACTCACTTAAGTTAGAGGTGGGTGGGATTCTCCCCTACCCGGTGGGATGAGGGGTCCCGGCGGGATGGAGTGGCTTGAACCCTCCGCACCTTCAGGTGCTAGGCCCGCCACAGAGTGGTCGGCGCCCCACCGGCCGGCGGGAAAGGGGCTTGGCGCCATGCCAACCGGCGACGAAGGGCCTCCGCCGGCTGGCGCGAGTCAGCGCATGCGCGGGAGCGTCATCCCCGCGCATGCGCAGAGGGATTCACTTCCGCACCGGGAATGGCGGATGAACACAGCCTCCGGTGCGGAAGGAATACAGTGCCCCCCTCGGCACAGGCCCACCCAAAAATCGGTGGGCCCCGACCGCGGGCCAGGCCACCGTGGGGGCACCACCCGAGGCCAGATTCCCCCACGACCCCACCAAGAACCCCGGAGCCCGCCCGCGTCACCAGGTCCCGCCGGTAAGGGACCAACTCTAATTTACGCCGGCAGGACCGGCATAGAATGGGAGGGACTTCGGCCCATTTTGCAAGCTGGAAAATCCGGACAGCCCCAGGGCTCATTGAGTCACGCCGGACCCAGACATTCTCCGAGGCGGGCGGTGCGACTGACGCGGGCCGGTTTTGGGGGGACGACGGGGGCGGGATTCACGCCAACCCCCGGTGATTCTCCCAGCCGGTGGGGGGTCGGAGAATCCTGCGCGAGAATTTTTTTCTCTCAGAGGTATGTGAGTATTTGAAATTTCCTTCCTCAAGAGTGGTGGAAGCAGAATCTTTGAACATTTTGAAAGCCAAGGTATATAGATTCTTGATGATGGGGGTGAAAGGTTATCGGGGATAGGTGGGATTGTTGAGTTGAAGTTGCAATTCGATCAGTCATGATATTATTGAATGGTGGAGCAGGCTTGAAGGGCCTAGTTATCTATTTCTGCTCCTAATTGGTATGCTTGTCATGTGCATAAGGTGGAACTAAAGTCCGATGGCAGCGGGGGTGATGGTGACATAGTGGTTGTGTAGAAGTGGATTTCATTTGGAACTTCGTTGATAGGGTTAATATAACAGTTCTGAAAAGCTCTGTGAAAGAGATGTCAACAGGTCAAGGGATGAAATAAAGGGAGTGTGTCTGACCGGCATCTGTGAAAGCAAAGATGTCAGAAGGTTATGGGATGGAATATAGGGAGTGTGACTTTGGTACTAATTAATGTTCTGACCGCATCTGTAAAAGCAGAGAGGTCAAAAAGGCAAAGAATGGAATGAATGGGAACCGTTACTTTATTGCAGAGATAACGTAATTAAGCTCGTTTGACCAGTTGGAACAAATAAGCATTGAAATGTAAGAGGGACTGTCTTTGGAGTGAGTTGAGCCATATGGCCATGGGATAAGAAAGACCTTTGTGAACAGCATTAATAGTGACTTGTGCTAATGATTATGTCAAAAATAACCTCCCGACCTTGAAGAATAATTCCATATATGTACATGTTCTGGATCCTTGCCAAATCATTGGTGTATCTAGGAATTTAAGGGGACCACCTCTAAGCTGTGATTGTATAAAGAGACAGTCCATATTTTGGACTTTGGCACTTCTCGAAGGTGGTTACCCGACTGCTTAGAGATTTGTCCCGGCCGTAAATAAACGAATATTCGTTACTGACGTGTTCGAGTGTTTTACTTCTGGACTGACGATCAGATACGTGAAAGCGCAATTCACATTTGGTGGCCCGTACGGGGATCTCCAGAGGGGTCTGCGCAACTAACCGGCGTAATCGACTGAGCTCGTTCAAAGTAGAGGACGAATTTGGCCCCCAACGTGAGTAAAAATTTGTTTTCCACCTTGGTATTCGCCTACTACCAGTTTGATCGTTGCTCAGCCTTGCCGTTGGTTTGTCGAGAAGCCTCTGCGAGATCCAGGTCAGTCCAGCGAACCCGTTTTAAAGAGGGTAAGTGAGTGAACCCTGTGGTTATCGTCTCTAGGGGCAGCCTGGGACTGCCGCCGTGATTCCAGGCAGCGTTCGCTGGAGTTACGGGCGGGGTTGCCAGGACTGCTAGGGGCAGCCTGAGGAGCCGCCGTGATTCCAGGCAGCGTTCGCTGGAGTTACGGGTGGGGTTCTCAGGATTGCTAGGGGACGGTTAACGGGCTGTGGGCAGCCTGGGACTGCCGCCGTGATTCCAGGCAGCGTTCGCTGGAGTTACGGGCGGGGTTGCCAGGACTGCTAGGGGCAGCCTGAGGAGCCGCCGTGATTCCAGGCAGCGTTCGCTGGAGTTACGGGCGGGGTTCTCAGGATTGCTAGGGGACGGTTAACGGGCTGTGGGCAGCCTGGGACTGCCGCCGTGATTCCAGGCAGCGTTCGCTGGAGTTACGGGCAGGGTTGCCAGGACTGCTAGGGGCAGCCTGAGGAGCCGCCGTGATTCCAGGCAGCGTTCGCTGGAGTTACGGGTGGGGTTCTCAGGACTGCTAGGGGACGATTCCGGGCTGTGGGCTCCGGACGGGACTGCCGCCGTGATTCCAGGCAGCGTTCTCTGGAAGTTACGGGCGGGGTTCTCGGAGCCTATCCCCCGGTGTAACCCATACCTTCACTGAAGAATTTTACCTACTTACCCCTTAATAGCATTGGTGTCCTGGGTCCTGTGTTATTAAGGAAGTGAAGTAAGCTAATAACCACTTAAAATCTGGTCTTCTTGAGTTGTATTAGCTGTTTAAACTCGGCTGCTTTCCTTGTCTTTCTCCAGCAGGCTGCGTCTCTCTCTCTCTCTCTCTCTCTCTCTCTCTCTCTCCTGTTGCTGTTGCAGAGTGCTGCTGCTTCTGCTCCCTGGGTTTATATTCTCTTTCGAAGAGTTATTAAGTTTTAACGACTGTATTGTATATGGGCTTGTTTCACTTTGATAGTTTAAAAGTATCTTTGATGTAAACATCTTACTACAACTAATTATTCATTTTGGGCATATCGTCTCCTCTCAGATTTGATTTTAAAAATGCTTTTGTTTCAATAGTTAACTTTTATTTCTGTGATTTCAAATCGTTTAATTTTCCAATTGTCCCCAGTTCATAACTTTGCCTTTGATTTTGACTAAAATGATGTTTCTCGTAGCCAGGTCATCTCCAATTTTCTTTTAATTAACTTGATGTTCGTAGAATTTTACCCCTGAAATTGACACTAAATTCGACTGAGCATCTTCCATTCTTTCCAGCTGTTTACTAAGAGAGTTTATTTCAATTAAGGTGTGAAACTTTGCCCTTAGCTGTATGCTAAAATTTAACTTGGTTGTGACTTGAAAGACTTGCCTGTTTTAAACATTCGTCACTTAATGCAATTGAAACTCTCATCCATGCTTTTTCAGATGCTTTCTGAGATAGTTACATTCCATGAAGGTGTGAGCCATTGTTTTAGCTTACCACATGAAGCCTGTGTGTCTGCTGAGGCCTGCTTGTGAGCAAGTATCTGCATTTTATAATCCTGCTCTTTGCAGCTGCTATTAACCTTTTGTGGGATCTTTCCCTGTACCCTCTTAAACCAGATATTGCCAGACTTTCATGTTTCAAATGACACATTTTTCTGTATTATCAAGAACCCACCGCAAAGAAATTAATTGCCTTGTGGAGGGAATACTGTCAGTTAATGAAAGATGCATCTATACTGGCTAGCTGGCAGGCAAATGCCTCAAAATTGGGTATTGGCCTCACCAAAGGGGGAATGGTTAAAACAGTAGAGGTCTTAAACAGGGAATGTAAAGAATATAAGAAACGTAAGAATGCTAATCCTACCCTGGCGCCAGTCAGCAATGCGAAGCAAGGTTGGGAGGAGGGGGACGATGGGGATGAGGAACATCTGTTCAATTGCAGGGGACGTCAGAAGCCCCCACAGCCTCCACAGCCTCCACAGCCCCCACAGCCCCCACAGCCCCCACAGCCACCTCCGCCACCGCCCCTGGAATGTGATCAGTATTATGAGTAACTCAGTATGTTCAGAACTACCATGGTCTCAGAATAAACAGATAAAGAATTTGTGCTGGGCAGTTTCGCAACTGCTGCGTTGAAATTGACACTGCATGGCTCCGCAAGGTCCTAGTGCCCGCTGATCACAAACAGTCACTAGCAGAACCGCCTCAAGGAGGCACTCCTCCAAGCCCCTGCCCTTGGTCGACCCTTATATGATCGCCCTTTTCAGCTCTATTGCACAGTCCTTGCCGACTGCGCCACAGCTGTCCTGACCCAACGCCACAGCGACCGCTGTCGCCCGGTTGCATACTACTCCTCTAAACTCGATCCGGTAGCCCTTGGCTATCCTATCTGTACCCAAATTCTTGCAGCTATCTACAACAGCCTGCAATCGGCTGCTAATATTACCCTCCAACAAGATATCACTGTCTATAGTTCCCATTCTGTTACGGCCCTTTTGGGACAGCTACAGACTCAGCATCTCACGATGGCTCGTCAGAACAAATATGAGATTGCTCTCCTTAATAACCCGAAGATCCAGTTTGCCCACTGCACCACTATCAACCCTGCTGACTTTTTGACGCATCCTCCCACAGACATGCGCGACCCAACTCATGACTGTCTGCAACTGTTGCAAGAAGTCTCCTCGGTTCGAGACGACCTCTCCGATATACCCCTCCCAAGTGCAGATTGTTCCTTTTCCACCGATGGAAGTTCTTCCGTCGGCGAAAGGGGGGATAGACAATCTGGCTATGCAATCATCGATCAAGACGGTGACGTAGTAGAAGCAGCAGCATTTGAAGTTCCCTTTTCTGCCCAACAGGCAGAATTGTTTGCGTTAATACGAGCATGCATATTGGCACAGGGGAGAAAGGTTAATATTTATACAGATTCCCGATACGCCTTCGGGGTAGTACATGATTTCGGGCAATTATGGAAAAACAGAGGATTTCTAACCTCCGCTGGTACACCCATCTCACACCAGCAGTTAGTAACCCAGTTATTGCAGGCCCTTATGCTCCCAGACAAGATAGCGGTGATAAAATGCGCAGCGCATACAAAAGGCACAGGACTGGTGGAAACGGGCAACAGGAGAGCGGACGAGAAGGCAAAAGAAATTTCTAAATCTGGCAAACTAATGGTGCCTAGAATGATGAGGCAGACTAAAACCCCCTCGGGAAAGTCCCCCTCTGAAAAACCTATGCCAACCATTGCTGACATAATCCAAATGCAGGAGGACGCTCCTGCAACTGCTGTAAATATGTGGAAAAACTTAGGATGTATATATGATATCGAAAATAAGCTGTGGGTCACCCCGGTAGGACAAACATGTATGACCGATGCATTAGCAGCCTGGGTGACCGAATGTGTACACTTTGCAACTCACTGTGGAGCTCGTGCCACAGGGGACATATTGTTAAAAAGCTGGTGGCACCCACGACTGCAAGAAATGGCCCAACAAATTAGCAGTCGGTGCCTAATCTGTCAACAGCACAACCCCGGTAAGGCCGTCCCCTGTGATCCTGGCACAACCCCCTTACCTGAGGGTCCATTTGAGACCCTACAAATGGATTACATTGAGTTGGAAAGATGTCAATGCTATAAATATGTGTTAGTCATTGTGGACACTTTTAGCAAATGGATCGAGGTCTACCCGACTACGGATAACAAGGCCTCGACAGTAGTTAAGGTGTTAATGCGAGAAATTGTTCCGCGATTTGGAATTCCAGCCCGGCTGAGCTCTGACAATGGTCCCCACTTCATAGGTCAAATCAATAAGGAATTCTGTGCTCTGCTAGGAATAAAGCAACAGTTTCATTGTGCCTACAGACCACAAGCCGCTGGAGTGGTGGAAAGGGCTAATCAGACTCTAAAGACTAAACTCGCTAAACTACAAGCAGACACTGGGGCCACTTGGCTCAAACTCCTGCCTTTAGCACTCTTCCAGCTACGTGCCACCCCCGCAGGAAAAACTCGCCTAAGCCCAGCGGAAATACTATATGGCAGACCCTTTCGAACGCCTTGGAACAGCAGTGTTCCACGGAATGTTCAATTCCATTACATGACTACCGAGATGGCTAATTATATATTAACACTAACTAGAATTTTGAAAGGATTACACTCCCGAGTTTGTGCCACCCAGGAAGAAGTCCCATCCATTACTCATGACGTCTCCATCAACCCTGGGGATTATGTCCTAATTCGAAATTGGACACGTAAAGGTTTGGAACCTCGATGGGAGGGTCCCCTACAGGTTCTACTCACTACCCCCACTGCAGTAAAAGTGGAGGGCCGGAACGCATGGGTACATATGCACCATTGTAAGTTAATTAAGTATCCATGATGTTCTAAACTTTTCCTTTAAGTCCTAGGAACACGAGTACCAGGATGAAGTCCCTCTTCACCGTCACAATACTCGCCACCCTGCTCTCTCTCGCTGCATCCGAAGGAAGGAGATGCCTGTACGGAAGCCGACACCCACCCATGTGCCGGGAAGGGACCCCACGATGTGGAACAACGACAGATCTCCGATGGATCACCACCGCTATCAAAACCTGCCCAACCACCGGTCCTCCCGACGACCAGAAGCGTCGATTCCTGATTACGTACATGGTTCTAATGTACGATCGCCGCACATGCAGGTGGAACCACCGGTGCATTGATAAGGACAGGGTACAAATTTTACCATCAAGGACTACTCACCCCTACTCGCCTTCCAGAAGGAAGCGGGCAACGCACCATGTAACGGCAAATTCTTTTCTGTTTATGTCCTATGTCTATGCTAAGAAAGTGGGTGTCTCCTCTTGCTGGGTATGTACACAGGTCCCGACCCATGCCCATGGAGGCGTTCCCTTGATATCTGTTCCTTTCTCGATCGAACAGACGGCTGCATGGGTTATATTCCAGACAGTTCAAAGAATATCACGCGTCTGGTAACCCATATCAGAGATGGAGTACAGCGCTTGCGAATCGCCGGTCAGGCTGACTGGTGGAGCTGGATGTGGTCCAATTCTTGGGCCACTTACCTATTCCATGGGCTCATTATCTTCGTTACCATCTGTTTGTTGCTCTGTATCATAGCTACTGGTGTGAAATGCCTATGCAACCGTTTGGGTGCCACTGCATTACCACAGATGCTTCAGAGATCCGCCCTAGAAGAAAAAGAAAAACTGGTTCCACCTACCCCTGACCTATATGAGGAAGTGGCATCCTGCCGGAGCCTAGTAGAGGAGGAGTACCTCCGCCTCGCTCTCATTTCCATCTAAAGTATCCTGAGTGTTATGTGATCAAGGAATGATCAAAGGGGGGAATGTAGAAGTGGATTTCATTTGGAACTTCGCTGATAGGGTTAATATAACAGTTCTGAAAAGCTCTGTGAAAGAGATGTCAACAGGTCAAGGGATGAAATAAAGGGAGTGTGTCTGACCGGCATCTGTGAAAGCAAAGATGTCAGAAGGTTATGGGATGGAATATAGGGAGTGTGACTTTGGTACTAATTAATGTTCTGACCGCATCTGTAAAAGCAGAGAGGTCAAAAAGGCAAAGAATGGAATGAATGGGAACCGTTACTTTATTGCAGAGATAACGTAATTAAGCTCGTTTGACCAGTTGGAACAAATAAACATTGAAATGTAAGAGGGACTGTCTTTGGAGTGAGTTGAGCCATATGGCCATGGGATAAGAAAGACCTTTGTGAACAGCATTAATAGTGACTTGTGCTAATGATTATGTCAAAAATAACCTCCCGACCTTGAAGAATAATTCCATATATGTACATGTTCTGGATCCTTGCCAAATCATTGGTGTATCTAGGAATTTAAGGGGACCACCTCTAAGCTGTGATTGTATAAAGAGACAGTCCATATTTTGGACTTTGGCACTTCTCGAAGGTGGTTACCCGACTGCTTAGAGATTTGTCCCGGCCGTAAATAAACGAATATTCGTTACTGACGTGTTCGAGTGTTTTACTTCTGGACTGACGATCAGATACGTGAAAGCGCAATTCACAGTTGTGTCACTGGACTAGTAAATCAGAGGCCCAGGACAATGGGGATATGGGTTCAAATCCCAACATGGCAGTTGTGTGGAATTTAAATTCAATTGATAAATGTAGAATTAAACTTCAACTCAGTAATGATTTTGTCAGGAGACCAGATTTTTTTGAAGTTAGAACGATCTGCTTATCTGCAGCTTGAGTAAGATGATGGGTCAGAGTATGAATAATTTAAATATATATATTTTTTTTAATTCCAATTAAGGGCCAATTTTGCATGGCCAATCCACCTACCCTGCACATCTTTGGGTTCTGGGGGTGAAACCCATGCAGACACGGAGAGAATGTGCAAACTCCACAAGGACAGTGACCTGGGGTCGGGATCGACGCTATGAGGCAGCAGTGCGAACGACTGCGCCACCATGTCGCCCTGTATAATTTAATTATTAATTTACTTTCTATTAAACATGGGTCTATTTCCATTTCATAGGCTGCCAAATGGTGTTCTTTCAGCCCCCTGAGTTTTCCAAGGGGCGATGAACCAAATTTTGCAAGGAACTGAGTGATTAGCCAGCAGCAGTGGTGTGTACCAACTATGAGATGAACTGCAGCAACTCACTAAGGCTCCTGCACAACACCTTCCAAATCCATGGCCTGCTCAGGTGCAGAAGGCATATGGGAATACCACCGTTCCTTAACAGTCCCGGGTTCGAATTCTGGAACTCACTCCCGAACAGCACAGTGGGTGCACCTTAACAATATGGACTGCAGCGGTTCAAGCTTACCACCACCATCCCAAGGGTAATTATAATGGGCAATAGATGCTAGCCTAGCCAATGACTCCCACATCCCGAGAAACAATAAGTTAGGCAAAAACTATTCAAGTGTCTTTTGAAAATCCATAACAAAAATCTATGCCGCATTTCCTTTATCAATAAATTCCATAATTTCTTCACAGAAAGTTATCAAATTCATATTACATGCAGCTTTGTCTTTTGGACTGGTTAAACCGAACAGTACTGTTGTTTGGTATTCCTTTTCAAAACCTGTCATTCCCACCAGTGTTACAAAGGGGTCAATCCTGTCATACAGACAAATAAGGCAACCGTGCAAACTATTTGTTACAGAAAAGGTCAAAAACATCCTTGATAGAATATGGAAGTGGTTAGCAGAATGGAAGAGACTACAATTGGTGCCTCAATGTATGAAAAACAAGGAAATGTCAAAGAAAGTGCAGAAATTACAAAGGAAACCGAATAGAAAGTAAAGTTGAAGAAGCAGCAGAAACAGATGGATCTTCAAGGCTGCATCACAACACAACAAAGCTTCTATCGGTCAGAGAAAGAGAAAGGTCACTTTCTGTAGAAAGGCAGGCAAGGACTGACTTTGACTTTAGAGAGGACATGATGTAACAGTGAGCTGAACACTTAAAATAGGTTCCAAGCAAATGTGATCTCCAAGAAAAGCTGAAGGTTCCAGAAAAAGAAACAGTGACACTGCTTGAGGTTAAAAGTGTCAGTTTAATTGAAGAAAGTTTGCAAGCCAAGCCCAAGCGGAAGAAATGCAGAAACATAAAAAATAGAAGCAGGAGGAGGCCATTTGACCCTTCGAGCTTGCTCCACCATTCATTATGATCATCCTACTCAATAGCCTAATCCCACAATCCTCCCATATCCTTTGATCCCCTTTGCCCTAAATGTGATATCTAACTGCTTCTCGAAAACATACAGGGTCCGATTCTCTGTTCCTGAGACTAAGTGTTGATGCCTGGGTAGGATTAGTGGACTTCTACGACTACAACACTGGCGTTGCATCTGGACCAATTCAACAACCGTTAAGGGACTAGCTCCAGCGCCAAGTGGCACACGGTCGATTCCAATGTGAAATGGTGCCACATTTGCCAGGTTTGGGATTGACACTCAGGAGGCTGACAAGTTGCAGCCACATATACACACTTCACATCGATGCACATTCATCCCAGCCAACAAGATGGCAGCACGAAGAGACCCTGCTGGGCCCTGTGGAGGAGTGGCGGGTGAAACTGTACCCGTGGTAGGAAGGAGGTTTCCAGCCACCATCACTTGCCATTCCTGGACGCAGGTGGCAGGGGTCATGAGCGCCGTGGGCAAAACTGCTAGGACCAGCTGGCAATGCTGGAAAAAACTGCACAACCCCCTCGGGGCGGCTAGGGTGCATAAGAAGCACTATGCCCCTCGTACCAACCCCCAACCCACAAACCTGTAACAGCCCCCACCTGGAGGGCGGCCAAACCCCCAACCTGGACCACATGCCAGCACCCATACCGGCTGTCATGGCCACTGTAGCTGCCATGCCCAGAGCTGCATATGTCAAACTCTCAAACACTGTGCATTTTCTGTTCCCCCCCCCCTCCCCCACCCCCAAGCAGGAGAAGGTTGCGCATAATCGTCGTGAGTGCGAGAAGACTGGAGGGGACTGTCAGACCAGTGGCCCCTCACCGCAGCGGATCAGAGGGCAATGGACATAGTCAGTGGGCTGGAGAAAGGGCAGTTGCCATGGCGGAGGCCTCTGTGATGCATTTCCTCATGGCACGTTGTCGCTGCCCCCCCATCCCCACCACCAACACCAGTCCTCTGTACAACCTCTCTTCCCCCACACACCCCCACCAACAACCCCACTCCCACCCGGCCCGCAGTCCAACTATGCATCTTGTCTTGTGTCTTGCAGGAGCTCCTGGTGATAGTGCGGGCCCTTCTGGAGTCCTCCGCACCCGACTCCAACTGGAACCACGACCCCAGGTGTCGAGGAATGACAATGAGGACACAGTCAGCAACAAGAGCCCTCGACTCACATCACGTGACACCCCAGAACAAGTGTCCAGGGAAGACACTGACTTACCATCACAGCAGTGCCCAACATCTTCCACCATCCCAGAGACACTCACCTTGGTTGGGAACTTTAGTGAAAAAGGCTCCTGGGGTACTACCTAGTGCACACCACACATGTCCTGTGGTACAACAAGTGGAGGCAGGAACCACTAAGGGGGCAGACGGTCGGAGGGGTGGGGGTTGAACCCTGGCACTTGCTGCCGTCCAGATGGGTTTCTGGCTTCTGGTAAGGATGGTCCCATCGATTATGGAGATGGAGTCTGAGAGCCAAGGACGACATGAGGGGTTATTAGCAAGCATTCAGCACCTGCAGGTACAGTTGAACGAGTCCAACCACGTGCAGGGGCAGAAGGTTCTGCCGATCATGCATGCAACCCAAGCCAACATCGCACTTGTGGCATCCGCGGTGGAAGACTTGGTGGCGAAGGTTTTGGCTGTTGGTCAGGATGTCCAAAGCCTGGGGACACCGATGCAGTCAGTGGCTGAGGCACAGGAAAGGGCTACCCTATCACAGACAGCCATGTACCAGAACTACCTGGACATTGCAGCGGCACTCCAGAGTGTGGCCCAGTCATAGCGGGCCGTGGCTGAGAGCATCGGCAGCAATGCCCGGGCGCTGACTGGTGTGGCACAGACCCAGAAGGTGGTAGCACAGTCACAACATGATGTTTCACAGTCCCAGATGGAGGCGGTCCACTCCCTGTGCTTCATGGCCATGAGCATGGAGACCGTGGTCGAGACGAGAATGGGCCTCCAGGACTGGCAGCTCCAGGTGGAGGGGAAACCCCAGCGGTTAGCTCCATGGGAACCCTCGTTCTATGGAGTAATCCGGGGGCCATTGGGAATGCCGAGGGAGGTGGAGGTGATGGGGCTAGTGCCGGTGAACCCGCAGGGAAGGTGCAGCACCTCGGACGTCCCCCCCCCACCCCCCCCCCTCCCCCCCCACTTCCAGTCCCTGGCTCATCACATGGACAGCAGGAAGAATACGGCGGCACCACGCCTGCTAGGACACCGGAGCATCAGCAAGGGCCATCCAGGCCCGGTGATCCCAGAAGATGGCCACAAGGCGGGAATTACAGCAGGCCACCTCCACCCCTGAAGTACTATCTGGGGATCCACCTAGACATTAGGGTCTATGAGGCCAGAAAGGTAGACACCAGTTAGGTTGGCATGGGTGCAGCATATAAGATAGCGATAGGGGCCAGGACACTAACCTGTATATATATTTTCACACTAAGCACATGTTCACCACCACGTTATAACCTGCCTCGGTGCTCTGTCAGAGGAGTGTGAGGGATAGGCTCAGCTGGCTGCAGAAGGGGTGCTGGGGGTGGAGGGGTGCTGGGTGGAGTGTTGGGGAGGCTTGGGCCATGAACGCCAGTGCAGACAGCAATCCCATGCTCCCCCCCCCTCCCCGCCCCCATGTCCACCACCCTATGGGTTCGCTGGGACTGTGTGAGGATTGGTTAGGTTGCATGCGGGGACGATGTACAATGCTACCCTGGGCAGGAGTCAGATGTTGTCAAATGGTGTGGAGCCTCAGAGATCATCACAGAGCTTGTTGTCATCATCCTCCATCCCATGGGCCAGACCCGCTGTTTCTGTCACATCAGGGCCCGCACCTCTTCATGCCGCAGGTAGGAATCATGGAGTGGGTTGTGTGTGGAGGTGGGCGGGGGGAGGTTGGCACAAGGGGGTGTTTATGGGGGTAGCGGACGGGGAGTGGGGGGGTGGTACAAGGGGGTTGGGATATGATTCCCGTGCCGCTGACCAGTCCACCTAGTTGTGCAGGCTCCCATGACTGCTTGGGCCCCTTGTCCTGTACATCTATGCTCTCCCCTGCACCCTCCTCATCAGACAAGGACTGGCATTCATCGTCCTACTCCAGCATATCATCCCTCTGCTGTGTGATGATGTCGAGGACGTAGAAAGTTACCATTATGTGGGGAATACGCCGAGCACTAGAATGGCTGGCCCCTCCAGAGTAGTCCAGGCACCTGAACTGCATCCTGAGGCTGCCGAAGTACCGCTTGCTCATGCCCCTGGCCACTGCATGCACATTGTTGCAGCGGGTCACCAGGATGGTCTGTGGATTCTGGATGGGCGTCATCAGCCATAGCAGCAGATAACCTCTGTCACCCAGGATACAACCCCCCTGCTGGGGATTGGTGCGCCTCAAGGAGGTCAGGAACTGTCAAGAGTGGGTGTCCGTCTCCATTCACATGCCAAAGGGGCTTTTCTCGTGACAATAACCGATTTTCATTTTTCTTTTTTTTTTCATTCCCCCATGGTACCAGGTGCTTCACCATATAGCAGATATGTCGCACTGTCCCCCGACTCAGCCAGAGTCTTCGGCAGCATGCCCGATCCAGGCGCTGCAAGTACACAAGAGGCCTTATGCGGTGCCTCCTTCCCACCTGCTCCTCGGCCTATTGGGCGGCCGGCTCTCCATCCTCACCAGCTGCTTTCTGTTCCATGCAGACTCTGCTGCTGCATGGTCCCCCTAATCGAACAGCTCCAGCTCGTACAACTGCCGTGTATCCCCCTGGGCTGCGGCAACTAGGAGGAAGCATGTTAACATGGTGTGTACCCCCATTCCCAACCAGGTCCAACGGTCTACATAGTGGCCCTGGTTTGCACCTGACACTGCCCAATCATGTCCTCCTCCTCCCTCATCTCTGCAATCCGCCTGGCACTGTGGGGGCATCTGGCCCTGGCTCCCGTCCCTGCTGCCAGAGATACCATCGGCTGACACTAACCCCCACGGGCAGCGGTACACTCCCTGGTCCCCTTCTGGCATCCCCCTGTCGGGGCTATTGTGGCCGTTGCCCTTGAAAGGGCCATGTGATACTCTGCTGGCGGGTGGTGGCTGGTTGGGAGGGGGATAGTATGGTGGAGATGGGGTGCAGGTGTGGTGCATGGGGGTTGGGTTTTCATGGTGTGATGGGGGCACCCATACAGCCGGTGGCACTCTGCAGACCATGGGCCACAGTGGGTGGTCAGTGGGGTGTGCAGCAAAATGACTGCTTGCAGGTCACGGTAATGGCGGTCCATGCCTGAATGACCTCTACATGTCCTCCCTCCTTCACTCTATCATCAGCCACAATGGCCGTTTCCTGATTTTTAAAAGCACAAGTGAACCTCGCCATAGGGAATTCCTCTCAGCGGAGGTGGAAGATCGCGGAGGCCCCGGAGAATATAGTGTCAGACTCACTAATGATACATGAACCTTTACTGTACGTGCAGACTGGAATGCATTGGTGCCACTGTCGAGGCACTGGAGAATTACGATTTGGTGTGAACTCAGCGCCGGCCACGATTTTGGCTTCAAGATCGATTCTCCACCCAATCGCCTTTCCTGATTTCGCCGTTGGCTGATGGAGAATCCCACCCTCACTGTTTTAGCCTCAAGCACTTTCTGTGATAATGAATTCCACAAGCTAACCACTCTCTGGATGAAACAAATTCTCATCTCTGTCACAAATGGTCTACTCTGTGTCCTCAGAATGTGAATCCTGATTTTGGACACACCCACTATCGGGAACATCTTTTTTGCATCTTCCCTTCTTGACCTGTCAGAATTTTATAGGTTTCCATGAGAACCCCTCATTCTTCTGAACTCCAGCAATTACAATCCTAACCAACTCAATCTCTCCTCATACTTCAACCATCCCAGGAATCAGTCTGGTAAACATTTGCTGCACTCCCTCTGGAACAAGAACATCCTTCCTCGGATAAGGAGACCAAAACTGCACGCATTATTCCTAGTGTCGCCTCACCAAGGCCTGGTATAATTGCAGCAAGGCCTATCTGCTCCTGTACTCGAATCCTCTCATGATGAAGGTGAACATTCCATTGGCCTTCTTTAGCGCCTACATGCTTACCTTCAGTGACTGGTGTACGAGGACACCCCGGTCTCATCGCACAATCCCCTCTCCTAATTTATGATCAATCAGATAATAGTCTGCTTTCCCGTGTTTTGTGACCAAAGTGGATAAACTCGCATTTATCCCAATTATACTGCATCTGCCATTCATTTGCTCACTCACTCAACCTGTCCAAATAAGACAGTAAAGGTTGCTGCAACTTACAAAATAACCACACAAATGATCAACAAATTTGGAGACACAGGGTTGGAAGATATACTGTGCAGTATTATGGTTAAAAACCCTTAATGCTATTCTATCAAATTCCTCTATTGGGCTTGATTTTGTTGGGACGGCAGGTGCCGAGAGGCTGGGAGCACCCCCACCTTGACGCTTTTCAGGCCCATGGTGAAGCTAATGTTCTTGTCCAATTAAATTTCAGGAGCCTGTCCCTAAGAGTTGGCAGCCAGTCGGAGGGCTGGCAGGTCTTCAGTCTCAGCAGCGCTACCGGAAGCGATGGCCAGTGTTTGCATTACATACAACTGTGAGGACATGGTGATGGGTGCTGGTCTCAGAACAAATTAAGTGGTAGCGTCAGTCAGGCAGGCTGCAGGAAGAAAAGGGGATGATTGTTGTATGCGTCGTAAATTAGTAGCAATGGCGGGAAGAAGTTCTTAATCGATCACTTAAATTGCACAAATAGTCTCTGGTCAGAAGGGCTCATCTCGAAATTCCCTGCCATTGGTGAAACATTGTGGTGGCTGGAAGATGATGGACACTCCAAACCCCAAACTCCCCTCAACCTTTTACAGATCTCTTCCTCTCAGCCCAAACACTAGAGTGCTGGTAAAATCCTGCCCATCATCTTGTTTATTTACAATGATCGTCAGATTATGTTGCACAGAATTATTTTCAGACAATAATGGCAAAAAGCACAATGCACCACATAAACAAAGAATCACTGAGCTGTGATAATGTTCTCCTCTCAGAAATACCAAGGAACTACCAGTCTGTGACACCGTTTAAAATAAGTTTCAGGAAAGCTATTCAACTTTATTCTGCTGGATAGGATTGCAGTAATTAAAATGTAAATAGTTCAGGAAGGAAAGACCGTGGAAAAAAATTAACATTTTGCAATCCACAATATCAAAGAGAAAGTGAGGACTAAAGAAATGTCAGTGTTTTGATTGACATAGTTGATTTTGAAAGTAAAACAGCATCTGAAATAACAATAAACGTTTTGTCAACTGTATATGTGTGAGAGAAGGCCACTAAAAAGCAGAGTGCCAAACTGAAACCCGGGGATCCTGGGAATTGAGCAAAAGCAAGGCCATTTAAAAGTTATCTCACATTTAACTGATGAGGGAGTGAGAGAGTTGTCTAAATTAGATACAGCAGCATTAACTGGTACACTACCAATTGGAGTTCTCTATTCACCGGAATTTTGGAGGTTCCCCGAAAACAAATCATTACACTACCAACCGGAAGCAATTGTAAAGTTATCCAGAACCTGGGGGTGGGGGGGGAGGGGGGGGGGGGGGTAACAGTCGAAGTATACGGTGTAGACCATTCAGGACTGAGATAAAGAGAAATTCCTTAATCCTGGTTTCAGTTTTAAGGTGCAGGTGCCTCAGTTATGGCCTGTACTTATGAAGACCATAAGACCATAAGATTTTTGACCACTGCTACTCAAAAATCAAGGGCGCCTACCGTTCCATCCCCCGACCGCATTTTGGGAAATCAGACCATAAGACTGTGCTCCTTCTCCCAGCTTACAAGCAGAAACTCAAGCGGGAGAATCCAGCTAAGAAGGTTGTGCAGTGCTGGTCCGAGGAGACAGAAGAGCTCTTACGTGACTGCTTAGAGACAGTGGACTGGTCCATATTTAAGAACTCAGTGACTAACTTAAATGAGTATGCCACCACCGTCACAGACTGCATCAGCAAATGTGTGGACAACTGCGTGCCAAAGAAAGCAGTACGTAGGTTCCCCAACCGGAAACCATGGCTCAACCGCGAGATTGACTCCCTACTGAAGGACAGATCTGAGGCGTTCAAGGCAGACGACCCTGTCCTATACAAGAAATCCAGGTACGACCTCCGCAAAGCCATCCGAGATGCCAAGAGAGAATATCAAACTAAGCTAGTGTCACAGACAGATTCTCGGCGGTTGTGGCAAGGACTAAACAACATAACGGGCTACAAAGCGAAGCCGAGCAGTATCTCTGGCAGCAGCGCACCCCTCCCCGATGAACTTAATGCATTCTATGCTCAGTTTGAGCAGGTAACCAACAATCCGCTGTCGAGTGCCACAGCAGCCCATAATTCACCCATACACACCATCACAGTTTTCGAAGTCAGATCGGCCTTCCTGAAAGTGAACCCGCGAAAGGTGACAGGCCCGGACAGGATCCCTGGTCATGCACTCAGAGCCTGCGCATACCAGCTGGCAGAGGTATTCACAGACATCTTTAACCTATCCCTACTCCACTCCGAGGTCCCAACCTGCTTCACGAAGACCACCATCATACTGGTACCAAAGAAGAATCAGGCAACATGCCTCAACGACTACCGCCCGGTGGCCCTGACATCAGTTGTAATGAAGTGCTTCGAGCGGCTGATCATGAAGCGCATCACCTCCATACTCCCGGAACGCCTTGACCCACTTCAATTCGCATACCGTCGCAACCGGTCCACATCAGACGCCATTTCCCTGGCACTACACTCATCCCTAGAGCATCTCGAAAACAAGGACTCCTATATCAGACTCCTATTTATTGACTACAGCTCCGCCTTCAAGACCATAATCCCAGCCAAGCTCATATCAAAGCTCCAAAACCTAGGACTTGGCTCTCCACTCTGCAACTGGATCCTTGACTTTCTGATCAACAGACCACAATCAGTAAGAATGAACACCAACACCTCCTCCACAATAGTCCTCAATACCGGTGCCCCGCAAGGCTGCTTACTTAGCCCCCTACTCTACTCCCTGTACACACACGACTGCATGGCAAAACTTGGTTCCAACTCCATCTACAAGTTTGCTGACGATACGACCATAGCGGGCCGGATTTCGAATAACGACGAGTCCCAATACAGGAGGGAGATAGAGAACCTAGTGGAGTGGTGTAACGACAACAATCTCTCCCTCAATGCCAGCAAAACTAAAGAGCCGGTCATCGACTTCAGGAAGCAAAGTACTGTACACACCCCTGTCAGCATCAACGGGGCCGAGGTGGAGATGGTTAGCAGTTTCAAATTCCTAGCGGTACACATCACCAAAAATCTGTCCTGGTCCACTCACGTCAACGCTATCACCAAGAAAGCACAACAGCACCTATACTTCCTCAGGAAACTAAGGAAATTCGGCATGTTCACATTAACCCTTACCAACTTTTACAGATGCACTATAGAAAGCATCCTATCGGGCTGCATCACAGCATGGTATGGCAACTGCTCGGCCAAGTCCATCACATGAACCTGACTCCCATCCATGGACTCCATCTACACCTCCCGCTGCCGGGGGAAAGCGGGCAGCATAATCAAGGATCCTTCCCACCCGGCTTACTCACTTTTCCAGTGAGATGCAGTGAGATCTCACTGCAGGAGATACAGAAGTCTGAGAACATGCACGAACAGACTCAAAAACAGCTTCTTCCCCACTGTCACCAGATTCCTAAATGACCCTCTTATTGACTGACCTCATTAACACTTCACCCTGTATGCTTCAACCAATGCCAATCCTTATGTAGTTACATTGTTTATCTTGTGTTGCCCTATTATGTATGCTCATGTATTTTCTTGAATTTTGTTTAATTCCCTTTTCTTCCATGTACTGAATGATCTGTTGAGCTGCTCGCAGAAAAATACTTTTCACTGTACCTCGGTACACGTGACAATAAACAAATTCAATCCAATCCAATCCAACATAGGAGCAGAATTAGGCCACTCGGCCAATCGAGTCTGCTTCGCCATTCAATCATGGCTGATATGTTTCTCATTCACATTCTCCTGCCTTCTCCCCATAAACCCTGATCCCTTTATTAATCAAGAACCTATCTATCTAAAGGATTGTCCCTCCAGTCTGAGATTGTGCCCTCGGGTTCTAGTTTTTCCTACTTGTGGAAACCTCCTCCCCATGTCCACTCTGTCTAGGTCTCTCGGCATCCTGTAAGTTTAAATAAGATCCCCCCTCAGCTTTCATAACTCCAACGGGTACAGACGAGTCCTCAACCATAACCGATTGGTAATTGGAACTCTCCATCCATTGGCACTTTTTCATAGATTCATAGAATTTACAGTGCATAAGGAGGCCATTTGGAAGCAATTGTGCTAACCACAATGCTACTGTGCTGCCCCATGTTGGGTTAACCAGCACCAACCATTCCCCAAGTCTGCCAGATAATAAAGAATTTACTGTGTCACTTCCCGGAACATGAAAGGAGAAGTTCGATTATGTGAATAACAAAAGGAAGGGGTTAGATACCCTGAAATAACATTCTAAGTCTTCTTTGAGTGTGCAGGCGATTTCTTCAAGCACAATTTCTTTTGCATGGTCATGCCTATTTGCATGCTTCATAAAAACGTTTGTGTTGCTGCTTGTCTATGGAGTTTAGAGTGAGCATCGCTCTTAAATTATATAAAGCATTTTATCCAGACAGCATATACCCTGAAAATTTTAAAGTAGGTGTAATCTAAAGTTAGCAATTTTTTTTAGAAATTCTTGAAATTGAGAAGTTGGAGTGAGAATGAAAGATGAGTCATAGCCACAGAAACCCAGAGAAACTGGGTGCTAATAGACACAGAAACCACACGGAAAGGAGTGTGAATGGCTTCCCCAGAGAGAACAAAAGGTGTGAAAGGCAGAGAAACTAATATCAGAGGGTGTGACGGATGTACATGTGGGGGGAGGGGAAGGGGAAGCAAAGGGGAGAAAGGGTAAGGAAATGTAGATAAGATGGGGGGGGGAGGGGTGGTAAATATATATAAAGAAAGACAAGAAAGAAATGGTCAAAGACAGTTAAAATTAAATGGGATGAAAACAAATGGGTTTAGGTGGGGTAGAGCTAATCATCTGAAGTTGCTGAATTCGATGTTGAGACCGGAAGGCTGTAGCGTGCCTAACCGGAAGATGAGACGTTGTTCCGCCAATTTGCGTTGAGCTTCATTGGAACATTGCAGCAGGCCAAGGACAGACATGTGGGCATGGGAGCAGGGTCTTGTGTTAAAATAGAAAGCAACAGGAAAACTAGAAAACTACCCAGCATTCAGAACAGCGCCCATGACTCCAAACAACCCTGCCATGGCAATCTCTGCAAGACGTGCCAGATCATCGACATGGGTACCACCATTACACGTGAGAACACCACCCACCAGGTACGCAGTACATACTCGTGCGACTCGGTCAACATTGTCCACCTCATGCGCTGCAGGAAAGGATGTCTCAAAGCGCGGTACATTGGCAAGACCATGAGGACACTGAGACAACGAATGAACGGACATCGTGGGACAATCACCAGGCAGGAATGTTCCCTTCCAGTCAGGGAACACTTCAGCAGTCAAAGGCATTCAGCCTCTGATCTCCGGGTAAGCGTTCTCCAAGGACACGTGACAACACAGAATCACCGAGCAGAAACTTATTGCCAAGTTCCGCACACATGAGTGCGGCCTCAACCAGGACCTGGGATTCATGTCGCATTACATTAATCTCCCACCATCTGGCCTGGGCTTGCAAAATCCTACCAACTGTCCTGGTTTGAGACAATTCACACCTCTTTAACCTGGGGTTACCCCTATCTCTTGGTCTGTAAAGACTTAATTATCTGCAAATGCTCACATTATAAGCATTATCTGGCATCTTTAAATTTGTCTATATATATGTTTCTGGAACATACCTCTTCATTCACCTGAGGAAGGAGTAGTGCTCCGAAAGCTAGTGTTTGAAACAAACATGTTGGACTTTAACCTGGTGTTGTAAGACTTCTTACTGTGCTCACCCCAGTCCAATGCCGGCATCTCCACATCAAAGCAACAGGAAGGTCAGGGTCCTGAATGTGCACAGACCGAAGGTGCTCAGCAAAGCAATCACCTAGCCTGCGTTTGGTCTCTCCGATATAGAGGAGACCACATTGGGAGCAGCGAATGCAGTAGAGCAGATTAAAAGGTGAAAGTGAAATGAGTGTTTTGGGCCATGGAGCACAGGGACCACCTCCATCTGGGACTGTGCCACATCACGTTGTGACTGTGCCACCACCTTCTGGGTCTGTGCCACCCGGTCAGCGCCCGGGTATTGCTGCCGATGCTCTCAGCCATGGAGCATCGTAAAAGCGGCATCACCCCTGATTGCGGTGCGAACGTTGGGCGCGATTCTCCGCCCCCCATGACGGGTCGGAGAATAGCGGGAGGGCCTTCCCGACATTTTTCCCGCCCTCCCGCTATTCTCCCCCCCCCCCCCCGCCCAACTCCCGACACGAATCGCTGCCGCCGTTTTTTTACGGCCGGCAGCGATTCACAGCTGATAGATGGGCCGAAGTCCCAGCCCTTTACGCTGTTTTTACGAACGGCAAACAGACCTGGTCTGGCCGTTCGTAAAAACGGCGGGAACAACTCGCTTTTTATAACCATGGCACCGATTGGCACGGCAGTACCACGGCCGTGCCAAGGGTGCCATGGGCCCGCGATCGGTGGGCACCAATCTCGGGCAGTGGGCCCGATGCCCGCGCACTATTTCTCCTTCCGCCGCCCCGCAGTATCCATTCGCGGGGCGGCAGAGGGGCATCCCGGCCCGCGCATGCGCGGGTTTCGCGCAAATACGCGATGACGTCATCCGCGCATGCGCGGGTTGGAGTCTTCCAATCCGCGCATGCGCGGCTGACCTCATATGACGCGTCAGCCGGCGCTAACTCCGGCAAGCGGGCTTAACGAAATTCGTTAAGCCAGTGATGCCGGAGCTTACGGCATCGGGCTGCTAGCCCCGACCGGGGACCAGAATCGGTTCCCGGTCGGGAAGGGGCGCGCTGGCGTCAAACCCGCCCGGGTTTGACGCCAGCCTTACGATTTCTCCCGTTTTGGGAAAATCGCACGCGTTGATTCTCCGGCCTTTCGCCAAACGTGATTTTGGCGCCATCGACAGAAGAATTCCACCCTAGGTGTTGATGCCGGGGAAGATTCATGGAGTTCCGTGACAGCAAAACTTGCGCAGCACCTTGTCCGATTCAGCGACTGTGGAGGAACTAGCACCGGCGCCATGTGGAACACAATTGATTGCAATGAGGAACGGTGCAAGTCCGTGATTGACACTTGGGAGACGTTGCCCGAGGCTCTCCCCCTGATGCTCCACCCCCGATTGGCCGAGTTCCCGACGGCATGGGTCCCTCATGCTATTATTTGTCGAGAACTCGGCGTGACGGCTGCGGACTCAGTCCAGCTCTGCCACAGTCAGGGGAGAGATGATTCGCGGGCAGGGGGGACTTTGGCAGGGGCTGGAGGCACTATTGGGGGTGGTCCGGGGATTGTGGCTGGCCAAAGAGGGGGCCGCTGTAGGACGTCGCCGTGCATATGCACGGCCACGGACCCGGCATTTCTGCAGCCGCATCGGCAGCTAGAGCCTGGTGCTCTATGCTGCCTGTCTACTAGCTCCCACCAAATGGAGGATCGGTGGCCGTTTTGCGCCAAATTTTTGGACATAGCCTGAAAATCGGAGGATCCAGCCCCTAGTCTCAAGAGAATCAAAGAATCCAGTCATTTATATTTCTCTATTTTTACTTTTGATTCATTCACAATTATTATTACATTCCCTGTGATGAATGCTTTTCAAAAGGTCTTAACAATGCGAAGTATCTCTTGTGTACGGGCATTATCTACCTCTACATCATGCACTGTTATCACAATGATGGTGGAAAATGTGATGTGAGGTATTATTCCATCATCTCCGCCTGCTTTGCTTATTCCTGTTGTTTTCTTCTGTGGCTGAAGAAATGCAGCCGAAAGATTGTTATGGGCTAGCAGCTGATTGTAGCATCAGAGGAAAACCATCCCTGTGAGGTTATTTGAAGCCTTCTTTGAGACTGTGTATGAGCTATGGTGACACAGTTGATATGGAATTGTATTAGCCAGAAGGTTTCACAATGTTTGCTATTAGTGATTAACTGGAACATTCAGGAATCGCAGAAACAAAAAAACAGGAAAGCTACAAATGGGAACTATTCAAGTTTATGAGTTGGGTCAGTCTGGACACCCTTGCGACTCCTAATGTTTGTGAATTGATCATCCACACTGTTGCTCATGACAAAATAAAAGTGAACTGTAATTCAGGGGATTACAGCAGCTGATTAGACCCAGGTTTTCAACTGAGTTCCACTTTCAGTTGGATCTCTGAATTAGGAGGAAAAGAAAAGTACTGTGCACAACTGGAGATCGCCTTTGAAGGAGACAGATGAGTCAATCTCAACAGTTGAAGAGGGCAGCGGTAAACCTCAATCGCAAGGAAAACCAGACAGGATATTAAAAAGACGGCTCAGCTGTTACCAACCATTTCACACTTAGCTAAATGTTTTAAATTCAACTGCAGTATAATAGGGTTCATGAAATAAATTGAAGACAGAGTTCTCAGACACTGAGATTCCTCCAATAATGCATCAAAATCTGTATTATTAACTTGCAAGCTTAGATTCCAATTCTCAATTCTCTTCCTGCACCTAGTGGAGAACTAAAGCAGACTTCTGTATGTTTCTGTAGCTAGTAATTCCTGGACAGGTTGCTAGTCTGTCGTCAAAGGCTTATAGCTTGAAGGACAGCACTCCGCATCAAGCATGGCTGACCAGGATTCTCCCGCACTCTTATTGCCAGCCATTAGCACGTTGGAAGGGATTTGCAGGTTGACACTCAACTTGTTTGGCTATGTGAATGCACCTTCCTTGGCCATCATGTCCTGGAGTGTGGCTTGACCCCAGAACTTCTGGGTCAGAGGCAGTAATGCTATCCACTACACCACAAGACTTCCAAGCTTAGATAGGAGGTGCTAATATTCAATCATGAAAGGGATTGCATGGAACAATGATCTTGTCCAGAAACAATGTTGACATGAGTGTTTTTAACAGCAGGAGGTCGCTGCAGAATGGTCAGTTTTCATCTTTGGTGATCACTCACTAATGAGTATGATTGTCCACTTAAGAAACTCTGTGTTACTGGTCATGGGCTCTGTGGGTTCTTTTGTGGCTGATGGGCCCAATCCAGAGCCATACCTTCAAATGCACACTTGACAAGTGTTTCTGGCATATGGGATCAGTCCTTTGACTCCAGATTTCTGATATTCCTTTTTCAGACTCCTTTTCTGGGCCTCCTCTTTCCATTACGTGTCCTCAAAGAGATGTGTTCCTTCAATCAGGAGGGTCCTCCAAGTCAGTCTCTTCTGAGCAAGGGTCCCCAAGCGTTGATCTTTGAAGGGCTTCCTTTGTCCTCCCCTGGTATGGAAGCCTTCCTTGAATTGGGAAAAGACAATGTGCTTTGGAAGTCAGGACTCTGATATCCTAAGCACATCACCGGCCCAGCAGAGTTGGTTTCAGATGATCATGGCCTCTATGCTGGTTCTCTTGGCTCCTTCCAGGACACGAATGTGACTCAGCTTTTCCTTGCCTATAGCTCAAGCACCAAATAGCAACATTGCCACTGCTACTCTGGTGAGATGAAATAACTGTGTACAGATCAGCATCAAATTTGGGACTTTGCTGATCTCTGTGGCACTTACTGCAAAAAATATTGCATTTATCCACTAAGGCAACAGCAGACCGTCAACCCTAAATTTCTGAAATAACACAAACTAAAAAGTTTACAAGTGCAGCTCTCTCAACATTTAAAAACAATCCTGGCAAATCATTTAACAGAAACACAACTTTGTTACAGAATAAGGGAGCAAATCTTTTCTGCCCTTTTCCTCTTGCACAGCACTGTGAGTTGCACAGTGCATTTATCAAAAGTCTAAGCACATAACACTGTAAATGCTGGTTGAAACCTGCATTATTTGGCAGGTTTAAAAAAAAAGATTGAAGTGCTTTTGATCTCAATTCGTGCAGAAAGAAATCAGCCTCTGCTCACTCACTAATAGATGTTATAGAACCATCTGAAACAGACTGTGTGACAATTTAACACAAGACTACCAGCTAGTGATGAACTCTCTGTTGATCCACTGAAAAATATGCTGAGAGTTGATAAAACAGTTATTTTTACTGAATATGAGTGTGCTATTGCTACTAAAAATAAAGAAGCCTCTAAAAGGTAATATCCCTCAAAAGAAATATTCACAGAAGACTGCCTTTCCATTTAATGACAAATCATCATGAGATTACGGCAAACGTCTATCTTGGCAGCACCTCATCAGATGGTCTGGTTCTGTGATATTGAGTGTAGATTATAAGTCAGATGGGTGCCAAGGTTGACAAGATTCTTGGACAGCTGTTGCTGTTTCAAAGCCAATACAGTTATCCATAAATAATAAAATGAAGCAAATTATGCTTATGGACCCTGATAATACAATTTCACAAAATGATGGAGCAAATCACAAAGGCTGAAGATTATTGATGACCAGAGAAAACAGGGAAAACAATGTTATTAAGCAACGTCAGAGATAGATATCGATACTTAATAAAACTCAGTTATTGGTTTATGGGCTCCAGGAGAAAGGGTTCACGCTGTTGACCTTTTGTTTCTCTTTTAATTTGCTGGAGGTGCAGATTCTATGAATAAAACATTGGTCCACTTAAGTTATAAGCCAATGTTTTCTCTCTTTTTCATGTTGACAGCCTGCAAGGCACACACTGGTGCTTCTCTACAACGAGGTTTGGTCGCTACACTGTGGAATGGAAAGCAAAGTGATGTTTATATTCAAATGTTGTACAGTGCAAGCTGTTGTATCTTCAATATATTTTTAAAGGGTTTCAAACAAGAACTTGCTCGTGACAGACACTACTTCACTTGAGGCTCTTATTGCAGATACAATGACATGTTTATTAATAGGAAAGATGATGCTTTGAAAGGTGTTTTGATAATAAACATTCATCTGAATTTTCTGAATAAGCAAATCTCAGAACTGGTCCTTGCTCTGGTAAATCTGCATGTTTTATTTGATTTTTACAACTTTGTGTCGGATATTCATTAATTATGTGTATGTATCATTTTGCTACAAAAGTCATAAATGTGGCTCGAACCTCCATTTTATGGGAAATGGGGTGCTATACAAACCATGAGCAGCATTCTCCTTCCAGTGACAGGGGAATTGCGAAGCACGATCGGGCGGAGAATAGCGCGTCAGCCGAAGATTGAGGCTGGCAATGGGCGCTGAATGGAATGCGATGCTCCGGTGCCTCGACAGCGGCTTGAATGCATTCCACGCCGCATGTACAATAAGCATTGTTGGCACATCATTAATGAGCCAGCCCCAGTATTCTGTATTTTCTGGGGCTCCCGCAATGCTCTGTCTCCGCCAGGCGGAAGTACCGATGGCAAGGTTGACTTGTGGTATTTAAATCTACAACCAGGCGCCGTGGCTGCTGAGGAAGAGAGGGGAGGTAGGACATGATCCTAAAGACACAGCTGCTGGCTGATGGTCCTGCCACTGCAGGGCTGGCTGGGGGAGGGGGGATTATCTGCCAGGGTTAGGGAGAGCAGCAGGTGGTGACGAGAGAATGGACCATGGGGTTGGTGTGGTGTGTGTACCCCGGACTGTCTAGGCATGCAGCGTCAGTTCCGTGGCCTGCAAGGCAGTCATCTTGCTGCGCATGTCATTGACCACCCATCGTGGCCGTGGTTGACCACCCTCTCCTATGTCCACCCTCCCTGCACCATCCACCCCTACAACTGCACCTGTAACCCCCTTCGTGCTTTCTACCTGCCTCACTACATCTTGCAGTTCCAGGATTGGAAGCATCAATGGGTCTGGTCCATGGGATGGAGGATGATGACGACCTGCTCTGCGATGAGCTCTGATGCTCTGCATCATTTGACACAGTCTGACTCCTGCCCATTGCAGTGCTTTCCACTCTCCGCCTTGCTGGTCCCTGCATGGCCATTCAATCACACTGCCCCACCGAACCCTTGCGGTGGCGAAGGTGGGGACAGGGTCTGGGGTGGGGATGGAGAGGAAGAGGGGCTAGGTCAGGTACTGGGCTGATGTGCAGTGGCTGATCCTGGCCTATGCCCACATCTAATGGCCACCCATCCCTCTGCAGCCAACCCAGCCCATCCCTCATGCCCTTCTGACAGAGCACCGAAGCAGGTTGGAACCTTTGTGAACACGTGTATCTGATGAGCACAGATTATTGTGCACAGGTGTGCATATTTCTACAGGTTTGTTACCCAGCCCATAACGCTATCCTGTGTGCTGCACCTATGCCAAATTAACTGGTGTTTACTGTTCTGGTCTTAAAGGTCACTACGTTTAGTTGGTTTCCCAGGTGGTACATCAGGGCTGGCAGTGGCCTGTTGTGATTTCCGCAATGTGACTTGGGTCCCCCCTCCCCTTTGGCATTCGTCCTCTGGAGTGATCAGGCCTGGATGGCCAGGCATTGTGGTGCCATCCTGTTCTGCCGGCTGCTCATCAGATACATCAGAGACAGGATAATAATAATAATCTTTATTGTCAGCAGTAGACGTTACCTACTTCTGAATTTACTGTGTAAAGCCCCTAGTCGCCACATTCCGGGGCCCGTTCGGGTTCACGCAGGGAGAATTCAGAATGTCCAAATTACCTCACAGCACGTCTTGGGGACTTGCGGTAGGAAACCGGAGCACCCGGAGGAAACCCACACGGACTATGGGGAGAACGTGCAGATTCCGCACAGACAGTGACTCAAGCCAGGAATCGAACCTGGGACCCTGGCGCTGTGAAGCAACAGTGCTAACCACTGTGATACTGTGCCACCCACATAGAGGGGGGTGCGGGGCGGGGGGGGGGGGGTGCAGTTTTTAGAGGGAGTGTGAGGCTCTGTGGTGTTCCAGACCTCCCCTGCAAGGGTCACCAACACGGGCCCCATCATCTCATCCTCTCTCGGGATTCCGATTGTCCCTGGGCTACTCCTTGGGATGGGGGTGAGGCCGGAGCAAGCTCCGGAGGCGTCCCCACCACCTAGTGCTGCCAGTCCTTGGAGTGGGGGTTGCGGGTGTGTGGCACAGGGTTTGGCTCCAGGGGCACAGTACTGGTTATTCACTCTGGCCGTTCTGAGGAGGCTGTGAATCTTTTACAGCGCTGCTGGCCAGTCCTGGAGGTGAGGCCCATGGTGCTCACGACCATTGCCACCTGTGCCCAAGCCCAGTGTACGGCAGCAGGTGGCAGGCACCTTTCCACCCCGAAGAGATTTTTCTCCTCCATGGCATCGAGCAGGGTCTTGAGCTCCACATTTGCGAAATGGGTTGCCACTCTTCGGGGTGCCATCTTCTTGGCTGGAATGAGCTGTGTGTGGAGTGCAGTGCTTATATGCAGCCTGTCAGCCTCTCGAGTGTCAATCCCAACCCTGACGAATCGGATACCGTTTTGTATTGGAATTGCACCAGTTCCACGTGGCACCGTTGCTAGCCCATTGACAGTTCCTGAATTGCTCCTGGACTAGCGCTGCTTCCGTGGTCGAAGAACACCACCGATTCAGTCCCAGCATCGGCACTTAATTTCAAACAGAGAATCGCTCCCCATATATTTTCCTTTTTGATCCTGAATCTGTGCTGGAAAAGTATTGCCAATTGAACTTGCCAGTTACTGAATAGAAAATTAAAACATTTCCTTATTGTGGTTTTATCATAACTATCAGCATCACAAGGGTTAATGTAGTGTCAAGCGTAGCCACTAAAGGGAGCTACAGATACAACTATATAAAGCAGTGTATGCGAGCCTTAGGGGAGGAGTGTTTGCAGGAGATAGCTAGTGAAGGTCATGAGAGCAGTTAGTGTGAGAAGGTTAGATTATAGTTTGTACCAGTAGTGAGATTAGCAGTAGACGAGTGGAGTTAGAGTTATTGATTAATTCCGTACTCTAAGGACGAAGTGTCGAAACCCAGTTTAATAGTGTAAATAAAATCATAGCTTTGTTTAAGTGAAAGCTATACTGTGATCTTTGTGGAACACTATACCGACCATCCTAAATAAGCAATATAAAGAAGACCACACTTATCCCAATCACTTCACAGCTGGACATGGAATTCAGATGTTAGCAAGATCATGTTTTTGTATGCTCTCTCCTACCGTAGGTCAAATGACCTATGACACCATCACTTGAAGAATGGCCATTTAAGTGAGGTACTGAAAGGTCCAAGGTCAGAATGAGTCAACACTTTCAGGAGAGATGTGAGGTTAAAATGGAGGTGAAGGTAAAAGCTGAATTTTGGACATGTTTTATGGCCACGTCCCACCCGAATGGGGCGTGACATGGCCAGAGGATGCCGGGAGAGGCCTCTTCTGGAATTTACTCGATTCGCCACACTTCACGAGATCTAACGGAATCTCCAGAGACTACAGAGATGTCCAGAGACATTGTGACCTGGATCCCGCCCATCTTGCATATTGGAGTGAGTAGCTATCTCACTCTAATATGCAGCTCATCTGATTTACTCGTAGTATTGGGATCTAATCCCTTTGCCTCGAGAACCTTCGGCGAGCGGCATTCAGTACTGGTCCCCACAAACGGGGTCCACACAGACTGGCATTTGGGGGGGGTCTCTCAGGGGGTCAGAGGCCCCGGGTGGTTGGCTTCTGGGCTGGGTGGCATCCTGGGCGGGGGGTGCGGCTTTGAGGGGCCTGGGGGGTCATGTCAGGGGCGAGGGGTCGAGAGATCGCAGCGCCTTTTAAAAATGGTGTTCCAATCTCCTCCTGCACTGAGGAGTTCTGGCAACGGGAGCACCTTTAGTGCAGGAAACTGTCAAATGCAGCCTTGACAGTGCGTTCCCCACTGAGCCCACGAAAGTCACCAGAATCCCATTCAATAGGGTGGTCTTTCTCGGCGCTGCGTGCGCAGGTAAACACACGGCTCCTCGACACAAGACTCGGCTACAATTCGGTTAGATTGTGCCCTTTATCTCTTGAGTTCTTTCTTTTAAAGTAACAATTGATGCACATGATATTTATGGAAAAGAAAAAACAAATTATAATTTGCATGCATTGGCAGAGAAAGTTCCAGCAAAATGTTTGTTATTCCACAACTCAGGAAATTGAAAATTACTGGCCTGCATGCTTGTACAGTTTTTCCCTATTTTTTGCCACAACTTCGGCAGAAGTTTGGAAGACATTTTGGTGAAATGGCTGAACAGAACCCCTGTGGAGGTGCAGGCCATATAATTTTTGCAAAACATACCATGAAGCCAATCTGCCCACTATATCTGCTTCTGTAGATGCTTTGAGCAAGAGCTGTCTAAAATGGCAGCTATATTTTTCAATGCATGGAAACAGATCACACAGGAACTTTTAAGTTAACAGAAGCACTAGAATTGCTGCAATAAAATATATTCTGTCTCATCTTCTTGTTTCAGACCCCACTTGGGGGCTTGTGTGCAAAATGCAAGGCTGACACTTCAGTGCAGTACAGACCGATCACTGCACTGTTAAAGATTCAGTCTTTCAGCTGAGGTGCTTAACTGAGGCTCTGCTAGCCCTGTCAGATGGATGCAAAAGATCCCATGACACTCTTTTGAAGAAGAGCAGGGGCGTTATATCCAGTGTCCTGTCCAATATTTATCCCTTAATCAACAACAGAAAAACACAGGTTATCGGATCATTAACACATAGCTATTGGTGCGAGCTTGTTCTGCGCAAATTGGCTGCCACATTTCCTACATTGCAACAATGACTATACTTTAAAAGTCTGTACTTAATCGGTTCTAAAGTGCTTTGGGAAATCCATTGATTGTGAAAGACGCTATATAAATGCAAATCTTTATTTTTTACAGCATTCAGATTGTCTGCTTTTTTACCCCACATCTTAACAGTAACTGCACTTCCAAAGGTTTTTTTAATTGCACTAAAGCCAGCTTTGATGGTTATGTGAAATTATTTGGGATCTTTGAGGGTGCCAGATCAGCAAAATAACACAACCTCATAGACTACAACATCAGTACAGTACATTTAATAAACTGGGATCCTGCTGGCTACAGGTTTTGTGGCAGAAGGACATAAAGGTATATTGCATGCAGCCATCCTTTTGCTTCCTAATAGTGTTCACTACAATTTTGTTCCTCCTGATTCTGGAGAACTTTGTTTCTCAGTTTCTTTCACGCTTCACTGAGGAGACAGTCGTCACATGATTAGTAGCTTCCTGAACCGACTACATTTGTAAGAGTCCCCTCCACCACCAACATGTTCACTTTCCTCAAGTCCATCTTTGACCTTCACCCGAAGTTAGGATCAGGAAGTCTGTATATATTTTAGTGCTTTGGATCTCATATGAGTGCCGTCGGTGAGCTCCAGGCAGCAATGACGCTCTCTCCTGTAATTCACTCTTTGGTGGGGTGCAGGAGTCAATTGGTTCTCTCATGGAACGAGCTGGCAAATCCAGCTGATGGGGATGGGGTAAAGACCGGAGTGCGGGGGGAGGGTGCGGTGGAGGAGATGATGGGGGGGTGGCGGTTGACGCAAAATGGAAGGTGGTGGGTGCTGGGGAAGGTAAAGCGTTGCATTAGGACGGAACATACCAGTGTTATTTGAGGGTTGAGTAGAAGGACTGCTGTGATTTCAGGCATCACGAAAATAAGGTCACATAATTTATTTGGTCCTTTTATGATCACCAATCAAAGCCTGAAACAAATGGGCAAAAATGTGTGATTGTGGTTAGTATGTAGCTGCTCATCTATTTACAGCCAGCATGACCATTGCAACAGCTTTGGGCATCAGTGAGATCACAAGATCCCCACACAATCCTCTTTTAAACTGCTAACATTAAGCTTTTCAAATGAGAAATTGGTGGCCAACAACTAACAATTGGAGCCATTCGCTATTAAAATTTACATGCCATCTTTCCCAAAAAGCGCGGTTCTGGAAGCTTCTCCAGCCATGTTATTCCTTAACTCTGTATGCCAATAAAAGAAATGTTGATCTCCTTTAAGAGTGACTCCATCCCAGGTTTTACAGGTCGATAAATCTTGCACGCTGGGAAAATGTCCAAGAAGCATATTTAAATTACTGAGATTCCACACCGAAACTGGCTAGCTTGCTGCTCTATTCAGTTAATAAGGGTGCGGTCTGAGGAAGCCACCACCTTCTGCGAGAACATTGAATCATCTCCTGTGGATCACAACATAGAACCTTGTAGAATATTAACTTTTCAAGTGTTAACCAATTGAAGAATTTACTGTCTTCCATACAGCATTAAAGAAAACATTTTAAATGACTGCACTTCAAAAATTAACAACATTTTACTCATTTTATTTCATAGAAACATATATAATTTACTGTGACGTTCACAGTTTCTCCAGCTTCTCCTGTGTGTGCGTTATTTAGCACATTGCTTAAACTCGCCTGAAACGAGCACCTTGAACATGTGCTTGTGATAGTCACCACTGATGTATATATTGTATATATAGGTGCATTACTGTAAGGCCCCTGTACTACAGGTACGGGGGTAGATCCCTGCCTGCTGGCTCTGCCCAGTAGGCGGAGTATAAATATGTGTGCTCCCCGTACAGCAGCCATTTCGTCAGCTGCTGGAGGAGGCCACACACCTCAGTGTAATAAAGCGTCGATTCCATCCGACTCTCGTCTTTGCGTAATTGATAGTGCATTAATGCTCTACGTGGCAGGAATACATTGTCTATTCAGCATTGCGCAAATTGAATTCTCCAAGACTTTACATGTAAAATAAACTATTATGCATGATCAAAATCAGCATGCATTTCAGCAGCACCAAACCTTGGAAATGTTCATAAAAACAAGTGCGTATCAGAGCTGTGTTTTTTTTCTTACATGCAAACCTAATTTTATATAGTATTTTTGAAATAATCTTTTGAAGTCTCATAATGTTATTGTACTCTGAAGAAATTTAAGAAGATTTATGGCAAAACCAATTGAGGATAATCAAGATTCAAAGGCCTGATTGTTATAATGCTGCAACGTGCAGCCTTTATACAGGCATGCTATATCTTAAAGGTTTTAAATGCGCATCAATTTTAAGCAAATAACATACTTTGAGAGTTGTGACTTTTGGAGCAATTTGGTACTGCCAGTTACTCACAACACTACATTCAACGAATAAACACTTCACATGTTGCATTGCACCGAGTAAGCCGAACACATGTTCAGCTGCAGGCAGCGGTGTTGAACTAACTTTAGTAAGAAGTCTTACAACACCAGGTTAAAGTCCAACAGGTTTGTTTCAAACACTAGCTTTCGGAGCACTGCTCCTTCCTCAGGCGAAGGACCTCACCTGAGGAAGGAGCAGTGCTCCGAAAGCTAGTGTTTGAAACAAACCTGTTGGACTTTAACCTCGTGCTGTAAGACTTCTTACTGTGCTCACCCCAGTCCAATGCCGGCATCTCCACATCAGAACTAACTTTAGTTACACCTACCCAAGGGGGCAGAAGAGAAGTCAATATAGCAAAAGGCTAAGATCTTCCAGTATACTTTATACATTAAAATGTAAAATTTTATGTGCACGTAAATTCCCAGCGTACAATATAAGGTTGATTTGGTCAATTGTTTTTATTATAATCACAACCAAAATCGGGTGCTCTGATTTCCTTCCTTTAGGTGAGGAAAATACCCGCACCAAGGCGAGCAAAATGTTTGGTTGGGTTACGGGGACAGTATGGGGATGTGGGCTTAGGTAGGATCTCTTTCAGAGGGTCTGAGCAGACTCAATAGAGCCCCTGGGACACCCTGGCCCTGCCCACTTGGTAATGCTCTCTGGAAATACCCCATGGAATTGCCAGGAGGCACTGTCAGGGTGTCAGGGGGAAATGCCCAGCCTTGGCCCTCAACTTCCAGAGCCTCCAGTATCCTCTGCACTCCCAGCTTGGTCATCGTGACTGGTTTTCATTTCTGAAACCTATGGCGAATCGCGTCAATGTGACGTCACGTTGCCGGAGCAGAGGATTCAGCGCAACAGAACCCTATGGCATTAAGCATTAATTATATAAAAATGTATGTGAATGCATACAGATAGCATCACCATTGGGGGGTGCGGGGAAAACCCTGCAGGTGCAAATCTCGTTTTGGCCCCCTCATGAGATTAAGCAGCTATAACGGGATTTGCGCCCATGGCGAACAGGGCAGTTCGATCTCGTCAATCTCTCTCTTAACCATGGTGGAATAATGACCCTTAAACCCCAATGAAGACAGCGTTGATCTGCACTTAGTTCATTTCTATGTGTGAAATGCTTCTGCAATTTCTCCCCACCACACTGTAAATGTCAGCCAATTATGACATAATTGAGCACCAGATCATTGTGAGTTTCTTCACTAATTTCTCTATCAGACGACCATGCCATTTCTATAGCCATAGGAATTCACAGGTAACTCAGTGGTGAGAAATTAATCAGTCTCCATGGGAAATTTCTAAAGAATGTCTACACTTGGATTATCTGCTGTCTTTTTTAATTTTTCTGTGGGAAGTGGACTTCTCTGGCAGGGACAGCATTTGTTGCCCAGCCCTAACTGCCCTTGAACAGTGTGGCTGGAAAGCCCTTTTCAGAGGGCAGTTAGAAGTCAGCCACATTGTTGTGGGTCTGGAGTCACACAGAGGCCAGACCAGGCAAGGACAGTAGATTTCCTTCCCTGAAGGACATTAGTGAACCAGATGGGTTTTTTTTTATATAACAATCAACAATAGTTTCATGGTCACCATAACTGAGGTTAGCTTTTCACTTCCAGATTATTCCTTGAATTTAAATTCCACCAACTGCCATGGAGAGGTTTGAACCCTCATCCTAGAACATTAGCCTGGGCCTCGATATTACCAGCCCAGTGACATTACAACAACACCATCATCTCCCCCCTACAGCTGGCAAATGTTAAATTTGGTCCTCCCTGCTCCAAGAGCACTTTGTGTTCGTTTAGCAATTCCTCAACGTCAGAAGTCCTTCGACTGGTCGCTCAGCCCAGTTTAACTGTACCATCTTAAATCAATTTCTTCTCATCAAGGAGGATAAAATTCTAGTTTATTGTTTCCCCCTACTTAGATCAATAGCAAATAATCAGATGTATCCTCGTATTCCACTCTGACATTAACTTGATTTATGACTGTTACTGTAATAACTAATCAGTCTCACACCAATTTTGTGTGAGGGAATGTGAATTAGGAACTTATTCTTCTCTCCTTCTGGGGTCATAATTCCAGCGGCTGCTGTAGTAACTGTGGGTGCTAGAATTATATCCAGCCCCATTGTTCCGCCTATTGTTTTTCTTGCTCTCTGACTCAGTACACACTTGGGACTAGATTCTCCAACCCCCTCGCCGGGTCGGAGAATCCCCGGGAGGTGGCGTGAATCCTGCCCCGCCGCTCCGACGCCAGCTGCCGTATTCTCTGGCACCGGTTTTCAGGCACAGGCGGGGATCATGCCACGCCGGTCGGGGGCCGTTGGCAGAGACCCCCCGGTAATTCTCCAGCCGCAATTTGCTGAGCAGCCGTCGGTTTCTGACCAGTCCCATCGGCGTGGATTGGACAAGGTCCCACACTGTCAGGTAAGTTGGCTGGTGTGGTCCTCAGGGGGGCAGGGGGGCATGGGGAGATCCGACCCCCGGGAGGGGTGAGGGTGGGGGGGAGGGGGCCATGTTGGCCTGGCTCGCGATCGGAGCCCATTGATCTGTGGTTGGGCTGTGCCGTGGGGGCACTTCTTCCTTCTGCGTCAGCCTCTGTAGGGCTTTGCCATGGCCGGCGTGGAGAAGACACGCCCCTGCGCATGCGCCAGAAGACGTTGGCAGGTCTGCACATGCACTGAACCATGCTGGTGGTTCTATGCATGTGCTAACGTGCGCAGTCCCTTCGGCACCGGCTAGCGCAGCGCCAACCCCTCCGGCGCCAGCCTAGCCCCTGGAAGTGTGGTGAATTCCGCAAATTCCGGTCGGCCCCACACCAGAATGGTTTGCGCCGTTTTTTACGCCAACGTCGGGCCATCGCGCTGATTCGGGAGAATCCTGCTTTTGATCTTCCTGTTCAATACATCAACTTCTGCTTCCACATCTATCATACGTGCATTCAAGGATTTCAAAACTCCTGAACTTGCTTTATATCTACCATAGCCTTGATCTGATGAACAGCAATCCTGAACTTCAATATGACCTAAAATATACAGTCTGGTAGCACATTGGTTAGCACTGTTGCTTCACAGCGACAGGACCCCAGGTTCGATTCTTGGCTTGGGTCACAGGTGCCGGAGTGTGGCGACTAGGGGCTTTTCGCAGTAACTTCATTGTTAATGGAAGCCTACTTGTGACAATAATAAAGATTATTATTATTACAATATTGTTTCCTCTAACTTGCCTGCCATCTGGACATGACCGACTTTCCCACAGGAGAAGCACTTTGACTGTGAATGGGGAAACTTAAATGTACGCTGGTAGCATGGCAATCGTTGCATCTAAATTTCTGACTCAGTCACTGTGAATTTATTTGGCTTGGATCTCACTGAAATCTGATGGAACTCCCATCTCGGCTCAGGAAAAGAACTGCGTTGCAATTTGTAACTATCTCTTTCTGCCATTTACATAGATGTGGCCTCTAATCAGACCTCTGTCATGCCAGCTTGTTGCCTTTTCTCGAAAGCTTCAGCTGGATTCTATTGTTCTTTATGTCTCCTATGCAGGCTCAAAGGCTGATTTCTAAGTTTGTGCCAAATACACAGTGACGAGGGAGTTTATTTAATTTGAGTATGTTAATCTGCAACAATCTCACCTGTCAATTAATTGCTTCTTTTCATGGAATGCAACTCTTAATGCAATCTCATTCGTAATTGTGCCATAATCTGAGTACGGAATTTCATTAATTTCAGCATGTTCCATCAAACTGGTGTCTGTCGATCAATATTGGTTAAAAAAACTATACCAGAAACATCTGGCCCCACCATGGCAAGGGAAAGATTCACTTTATCCTCACCTCCTACTTTGATCACTTTCAGCCAAATGTGAAATCTTCATTCATAATCACACCAGTCCTCTTTGCTGGGATGAATTCCCCCATTGTCCCCAAATATGCCTCCAGTGCTGTTTTTCAATTGCGTACCCTGGTGATTCCTTATAGAATAAGAAGTCTTACAACACCAGGTTAAAGTCCACCCGTTTGTTTCGAATCACTACTTTTCGGAGCACAGCTTCCTGAGGAAGGTCCAATAAAACTGTTGGCCTTTAACCTGGTGTTGTAAGACGTCTTACTGTGCCCACCCCAGTCCAACGCCGACATCTCCACATCACTCCTTTCAGAGCCATAGAACCATTCAGCACAGAAAAGGCCCTTATCCCATTTCCAAGCACTTGGCCCATAGCCTTGGGATGTACCAGAATGTGACGTGGGGCACACGGAGTAATCTTTCAAATTGCTCAAACTTCCTCCAAACCAACTTTAGAAGTAACAAAAAGTGTGTTGATCCTTAATTTCTCAACTGAAGTGTAAAAAATACTCTTATTGCATCCTTGTTGCAACCTTCCTGTTCTATATTACACCAAACAAGACTAATGGGTTCAGCTGCAGGCAGCCATTATTGAACTGACTTTGTTTTGAGCTCCCCAACAGAACAGAGAGGGCAGCAGAGAGGGCAATTAACAAAATGCTCAGATCATGCAATAATTATAATTATAATCTTTATTAGTTCACAAGTAGGCTTACATTAACACTGCAATGAAGTTACTGTGAAAATTCCCTAGTCGCCACACTCTGGCACCGAGGGAGAATTCAGAATGTCCAATTCACCGAACAGCACATCTTTCGAGATTTGTGGGAGGAAACTGGAGCACCCGGAGGAAACCCCACGCAGACATGAGCAGAACATGCAGACTCGACACAGACGAGTCCTCTAATATTTAAGAAGGACCCAGACTGAAAAACATATCTAAAGAATTCTGCTGAACTGCACTGTGGGCTTAAAAACACAAGGCATGTTGGCTAACTTAGTCAAGTGAAAGTTTTGCTCGCATCAACAAATTCTGCAAAATGACTTGGACTGTAGAAGGGCTTGTATCAGGGGAGAGAAACAGACTGAACTACATTAAGGGGCAATAAAAGTGCTGCCTTCTCCCAGCTCTGCAGATTGATAGCGGTGGTTGGAGACAACAATGTGGAGACAAGCTGGCTATGGTGCCCCAAGTGAATATTTGAAGAAAGCATGGAGATGAACAGTGATGGAATTAAAAAGCAATTCAGTGAACTAAAAGCAGGCTTTACCATATATGGGACTGGACCATAGCAAAAAAGAATGCAAAGAAAGAGTTCCCAGAACCATCACTGCTGCAGCGGTTAGAGAGATTTGGTACATTGCTCAGAAGATGCATGCGGAGGCTTTCATCATCAGATTGACCACTGAGATGGCTACTCTAAAATTGTTTACTCAGTGATATCCAGAGTAAAGACAAAAGATCCTTTAGACCAGGTTGAGGGTCTTACAGGAGTAATTAACTGACAAGAGACAAGGGAGATGAAGGCAAATGGAATTTTGTCCTTCATTGCTAGAAGGATGAAGTTTAAGACTAGGGAGGTTATGTTGCAGTTGTATAGGGTGTTGGTGAGGCCACACCTGGATATTGTGTTCAGTTTTGGTCTCCTTACTTGAGAAAGGACATACTGGCACTGGAGGGTATGCAGAGGAGATTCACTAGGTTAATCCCAGAGCTGAACGGGTTAGATTATGAGGCGAGATTGAATAGACTGGGACTGTACTCGTTGGAATTTAGAAGGATGAGGGGGGGATCTTATAGAAACATATAAAATTATGAAGGGAATGGATAGGATATATGCAGGCAGGTTGTTTCCACTGGCGGGTGAAAGCAGAACTAGGGGACATAGCCTCAAAATAAGGGGAAGTAGATTTAGGACGGAGTTTAGGAGGAACTTCTTCACCCAAAGGGTTGTGAATCTATGGAATTCCTTGCCCAGTGAAGAAGTTGAGACTCCTTCATTACATGTTTTTAAGGTAAAGATAGATAGTTTTTTGAAGAATGAAGGGATTAAGGGTTATGGTGTTCGGGCCGGAAAGTGGAGCTGAGTCCACAAAAGATCAGCCATTATCTCATTGAATGGCGGAGCAGGCTCGAGGGGCCAGATGGCCTACTCCTGCTCCTAGTTCTTATGTTCTTATGTTCTTATGATGGTGTAAGGAAGCAGGGGCTGGTAATAGGTCTTGTGTGGAAACAGAAGATATCTCCAGGGCAACTGCAAGTAATACTTTGATCCAAATCAAGGAGCCGTTTTTTAGAGATGTGGGTCAAGAGCTAAGAATCATTCTCCAGGTTGCATTATGGGGAGGTGGTAGCGGTGTGGTATTGCTGTTGGACTAGTAACCCAGAGACCCAGAGTAATGATCTGGGGACCCGGGTTCGAATCCCACCTCAGCAAATGGTGAATTTAAACTAAATAAAATGTCTTGAATTACAAGTCTAATGATGACCATGAAACCATTGTCGATTGTCGTAAAAACCCATCTGGTTCACTAATGTCCATATGGCATGATTGCCTTCATAGGACGGGGTATTGAGTATAAAAGCTCGAAAATTATGTTACAGTTATATAGAATGTTGGTCACATTTGAAATACTGTGTCCAATTCTGGTCACCACACTACCAGAAGGATGTGGAGGATTTGGAGAGAATACAGAAAAGGTTGACCAGGATGTGGCCTGGTATGGAGCGTATTATCTATGAGAAGAGATTGAATAAACTGGGATTGTTCTCCCTAGAGAGAGGGAGGCTGAGGGCTGACCTGATAGAAGTTTAAAAAATTATGATGGGTATAGATGAGGTGAACAGTTGGAGGCTTTTTCGCAGGGCAGAAATGATAAGTACAAGGGGGGACAAGTTCAAGGTGAGGGGGAAAGGTTCAGTGGAGATATGTGGGGAAAATTGTTTGCACAGAGGGTAGTGGTGGCCTGGAGTGCACTGCCTAGTGAGATGGTTGAGGCAGATACGTTAGCAACCTTTAAGACTTGTCTGGATAGTCCGGTTGACACATGAATAGACGGGATATAGAAGGATACAGGTTGGTCTAGATAGGACATGTGATTGGCGCAGGCTTGGAGGGCCGAAAGGCCTATTCATGTGCTGTATTGCTCATTATGCTTTGAAGGAAATCTGCCATCCCTACCTCATCTGTCCTCCTTATGACTCCAGACCCACAGCAATGTGATTGACTCTGAAGTGCCCTCTGAAATTGGCTCGCAAGCCACTCAGTTGTATTCAACTGCCACAAAAACACGAAAAAGAAATGAAACCGAGCGAACCACCCAGCATTGAACCAGGCAACGGAAATGACAACGGCCAACACAGCCCTATTGACCCCGCAAAGACCTCCTTACTAACATCTGGGGGCTTGTGCCAAAGTTGGGAGAGCTGTCTCACAGACTAGTTAAGCAACATCCTGACGTAGTCATACTAACAGAACGATACCTCACAGACAATGTCCCAGACACCACTATCATCATTCCTGGGGATGTCCTGTCTCACTAGCAAGACGAGTAGAGGCAGCAGCACATGTGTTTTACAGGTGGAAAGGGAGGACCCTGGGAGTCCTCAACAACACCTCTGGACCCCATGAAGTCTCATGGCTTCAGCTTAAACATGGGCAAGAGAACCTTCTGCTGATTACCACTTACCGTCTACCATCAGTTGAGGAATCAATACTTCTCCATCTTTAACACCACTTAGAAAAATCATTAAGGGTGGCACGGGCATGGAATATGCTCTGGATGGGGACTTCATTGTTAATCACCAAAAGTGGCTCAGTAGTACCACCACAGACCGAGCTGACCGGGTCCTAAAGGACATTGCTGCTCGACTGGGTATGCAGCAGGTGGTGAGGGAATGAACAAGAGGCGAAAACATTTTTGACCTCATCCTCACCAATCTGCCTGCTGCAGATACATCTATCAACGACAGTATTGGTGGAAGTGACCACTGCACAGTCCTTGTGGAGATAAAGCTTTGTCTTCACAATGAGGATACTCTCCATCGTGTTGTGACATACCAACGTGCCAAATGGGGTGGACTTCAAATAGATCTAGCAACCCAAGATTGGGCAGCATGAGATGATTTGGGTCATCAACAGCAGAAAAATTGTACTCAACCACAATCTACAACCGCATGGCCCGGCATCCCCCCTACTCTACCATTAGCTTCAGGCCAGGTGATCAACCCAGGTTCAATGAAAAGTGCAAGAGAGCATGCCAGTAGCAATGCCAGGAATACCTAAAAATGAAGCTGGAACGTAAGACTACTTGTGTGCCAAACAGCATAAGCAGCAAGTAATTAAATTCATTGTGACGTGGACCGAGGTAAAGTGAAAAGTATTGTTCTGCGTTCAGTCCAGTCAGATCGTAACATACATGAAAAACATAGGCGACGGGATTCTCCGCCCCGCCCCGCCATGCCACATCCGGCTGGCGGGATTCTCCCTCACGCCCGTGGGTCAATGGGGTTTCCCATTGTGGTGCAGCCCCACGCCGTTGGGAAACCCCTGAGTGCCGGCATAACGGAAAATCACGCCGTTGGAGAATCCCGGCCAGGACATATGATAGATACACAATGTAAATACAGAGACATCGGGTGATTCATGCGGAGAGATCAGTTCAGTCCATAAGAGGGCCATTCAGGAGTCTGATAGCAGCAGGGAGATGCTGTTTTTGAATCTTTTAACACGTGTTCTCAGACTTTTCTATCTTCTGCCTGATGGAAGAGATTGAGAGAGAGAATATCCCAGATGGGAGAGGCCTTTCCTAAGGCAGCAAGAGATACAGATGGAGCCAATGGATGGAAGACGAGTTCACATGATGGACTGGGCTGTATTCATAACTCTCTAGTTTCTTCTGATCTTGCCATACCAGGCTGTGATCCAGCCAGATAAGATGCTTTCTGTGGTACATCTTTAAAAGTTGGTAAGAGTCAATGGGGACCTGCAGAATTTTCTTAGTATCCTGAGAAAATATAGGCGCTGTTGTGCTTTCTTGGTCATAGCATCAATGTGCGTGGACCAGGACAGGTTATTGGTGATGTGCATACCTATGAATTTGAAGCTGTCAACCATCTCCACCTCGGCACCATTGATAATAGACAGAGCTAAGGAATTCCACAATGAACGGATCAATCTAAGCTCTGCAGTCCTGCCACATCCAACCATGAATGGTGGTGGACAAATAAAAACTCACTGGAAGAGGAAGCTCTACAAAGATCCCCATCCTCAATGATAGATGAGCCCAGCACACCTGTGCTAAAGATAAGGTTGAAGCATTTGCAACAATCTTCAGCCAGAAGTACTGAGCGGGTGATCTATCTCGGTCTCCTCCAGAGGTCCCCAGCATCACAGATGTCAGTCTTCAGTCAATATAATTCACTCCACGTGATATCAAGAAATGGCTGAAGGCACTGGATACTGCAAAGGCTATGGACGCTGGCAAATATCCTGGCAATAGTCCTTGTGCACCAAAATTTGCCGCAACCCTAGCCAAGCTGTTCCAGTACAGCTACAGCACTGGCATCTACCCGGCAATGTGAAAAATTGCACAGATGTGTCCTGGACACAAGAAACAGGACAAATCCAGCCCAGCCAATTACCGCCCTATCAGTCTACTCTCCATCATCAGCAAAATTATGAAAGGAGTCATCAACATTGCTATCAAGCGCCACTTACTCAGCAATAACCTGTTTTCAGACACTCAAGTTGTGTTCCGCCAGGGTCACTCAGTTTCTGACCTCATTACAGCCTTGGTTCAAACATGTACAAAATATCTGAATGCCAGAGGTGAGGTGAGAGTGACTGCCCTTGATATCTGGCAGCATTTGACCAAGTATAGCGCCAAGAAGCCCTAGATAAACTGGAGTCAATGGAAATCAAGGGAAAATTCTCCGCTGGTTGGAGTCATACCTGGCACAAAGGAATATGGTTGTGGTGGTTGGAGGTCAATCATCTCAGCTCCAGAAGTTCCTCAGGGTAGTCATTCACCAAAGAGAAGGAATTGGTGGATGTTGAGTCTGGAGAAGGGTGTGTAGATAACCTGGGTCACATAGAGATCCAAAAAGACGAGGTGTTGGGCGTCTTGAAAAATATTAATGTGGATAAGTCCCCAGGGCCTGATGCGATCTACTCCAGAATGCTGAAGGAGGCAAGAGGGGAAATTGCTGAGGCCTTAACAGAAATCTTTGGATCCTCACTGTCTTCAGGTGATGTTCCAGAGCAGTGCTTCTCAAAGTGTGGTACGCGTACCGGTGCCGGTACGCGAGCCATCATCTGCCAGTACTTGGAGTGTTTCCAGAAAAGAAAGAGACAGTAATCCTGGAATGGCTTGTTTCGCTCACCGGTCCCTGGCACATTGAAAAAAAAAACTGCCGGTCCGCCACATCAGATAGTTTGAGATGCACTGTTCTAGAGGACTGGAGAATAGCCAATGTTGTTCCTTTGTTTAAGAAGGGTAGCAAGGGTAATCCAGGGAACTACAGGCTGGTGAGCCTTACGTCAGTGGTCGGGAAATTACTAGAGAGAATTCTTCAAGACAGGATCAACTCCCATTGGAAGCAAATGGACATATTAGTGAGAGGCAGCACGGTTTTGTGAAGGGGAGGTCGTGTCTCACTAACTTGGTAGAGTTTTTCGAGTAGGTCATAAATATGGTTGATGTATGTAGGGCAGTGGATGTTGTCTATATGGACTTCAGTAAGGCTTTTGACAAGGTCCCTCATGGCAGACTGATACAAAAGGAGAAGTCGCACAGGATCAGAGATGAGCTGGCAAGATGGATACAGAACTGGCTAAATCATAGAAGTCAGAGAGTAGCAATGGAAGGGTGCTTTTCTTATTGGAGAGCTGTGACTTGTTTGTTCTGCAGGGATCAGTGCTGGGACCTTTGCTGTTCGCAGTATATATAAATGATTTGGAGGAAAATGTAACTGGTCTGATCAGTAAGTTTGTGGACGACACAAAGGTTGGTGGAATTGCGGATAGCGATGAGGACTGTCAGAGGATACAGCAGGATTTAGATCGTTTGGACACTTGGGCGGAGAGATGACAGATGGAGTTTAATCCGGACAAATGTGAGGCAATGCATTTTGGAAGGTCTAATACAGGTAGGGAATATACAGTGAATGGTAGAACCCTCAAGAGTATTGACAGTCAGAGACATCTAGGTGTACAGGTCCACAGGTCACTGAAAGAGGCAACACAGGTGGAGAAGGTAATCAAGAAGGCATATATCATGCTTGCCTTCATTGGCCGGGGCATTGAGTATAAAAATTGGCAAGTCATGTTGCAGCTGTAAAGAAACATAGTTAGGCCACACTTGGAGTATAGTGTTCCATTCTAGTCGCCACACTACCAGAAGGATGTGGAGGCTTTAGAGAGGGTGCAGAAGAGATTTACCAGGATGTTGCCTAGTATGGAGGACATTAGCTATAAGGAGAGGTTGAATAAAATCTGTTTGACCTCACTGGAACGACGGAGGTTGAGGGGAGACCTGATAGAGATTTACAAAATTATGAGGGGCCTAGACAGGGTGGCTAATAAAATACTTTTTCCCAGGGTAGGGTGGTCAATTACTAGGAGGCATAGGTTTAAGCTGCAAGGGGCAAGGTTTAGAGGAGATGTATGAGGCAGGTTTTTTACACAAAAGGGTAGTGGGTGCCTGGAACTCGCTGCTGGAGGAGGTGGTGGAAGCAGGGACGATAGTGACGTTTAAGGGGCATCTTGACAAATCCATGAATAGGTTGGGAATAGAGGGATACGGACCCTGGAAGTGTGGAAGATTTTAGTTTAGGCAGGCAGCATGATCGGCGTGGGCCTGGAGGGCCCTGTGCTGTACTTTTCTTTGTTCTTTGTTTTTGTACTCCTGTAGGCCCAACCATCTTCAGCTGCTTCATCAATGACCTCCCTTCCATCATAAGATCAGTAATGGGGATGTTAGCAGATGACTGCACAATGTTCAGTACCATACGTGACTCCTCATCCATTTCCAAATACAGCAAGACCTGGACAATTTCCAGGTTTGGGCTGACAAGTGGCAAGTTACATTCACCTACACAAGTGCCAGACAATGACCATCTCCTACAAGCAAGGATCTAACGATTGTCCCTTGACATTGGAGGGCATTACAATCGCTGAACCCCCCACAATTAACATTCTGGGGGTTACCATTGATCAGAAACTGAACTGGATTAGTCACATTAATAATGTGGCTAAAGAGCAGGTTTAAGGCTGGGACTCCTGTGGCAAGTAACTCACCTCCTGACCCCCCAAAACCTGTTCACCATCTACAAGGCACAAGTCAGGAGTGTAATGTGTCGTGTCATGCCTGTAGCAATATTGCAGGTAGCTGGCAGTGCAACCTCCAACCAGCAAGTGTCGGTGCAGGTCTACATGCGGTTTGAAACGGTCGTGTGACAAGGCACTCAGATATAAGTCCAGGCAGATCCGATGATCCTCAGACGATTATAGGATGTACTTGAGCATAGTCGTGCATAGGGGTAGTTCCAGGGAAGTATAAAGAAACTCCATGATAACTTGCTCTGGTCAGATCATTATCTTACCACATGTATATTAATAAATATCCTGATTTTGACAAGTCACAAGCAGTTCTGTGGATTCCTTGCTGGACATCAAACACCGAACCAAACACAATGAAATACTGTCCACTTGCCAGGATGAGTACAGCTCCAACAATACTAAAGAAGCTCGACTCCGTCCAGAAGAAAGCAGTCCATCCAAAACCATGGTCACTACCATCTGGAAGGACACAAGTAACAGATAGTTGGGAACCCTACTACCTGGAGGTTCCCAAGTCACTCACCAAACTGACGTGGAAATATATCGCCATTCCTACATTGTTGCTGGGACAAAATCTAAGAACTCCCTCCCTAACAGCACTGTGGGTGTGCCTACACATCAGAGACGTCAGCGGTTCAAGAAGGCATCACACCACTGTGGTGATATCATGGTTGTGTTGTAATTCACCAATTGACCACTCAAAGTCTCATTTCTATGTAAGTGAACGTCAGAGTCAGGTGACCTCAGATTGATTAGGAAGCTGGAAGAGAGAGCTTGCTTCTGCCTAATAATACTGTTATTCATCTGTTGTTTTGTATATAGTTGACCCACAGTTACAGTTAATAAATCATTAATAGCTTTAGCTACAAATATTCTTGCAATATATATTAGGCCATCCGACAAGAACATTACATGGTACCAATACTGGATGGTATTAAACACTGAGAGAAAAAAAAGCTATCAGCCTGCCGCAAGACCCACAGAGATTTGAAGATTTTGCAGACTGCCAGAATTAACAACATGGAGTTGTTGAAGCCAATGAGTCTCATATTTCATGGTAATGTGGACAGCAACTGGCAGCAACAGGGGCTGGTTTAGCTCACTGGGCTAAATCGCTGGCTTTTAAAGCAGACCAAGCAAGCCAGCAGCACGGTTCGATTCCCGTACCAGCCTCCCCGGACAGGCGCCGGAATGTGGCGACTAGGGGCTTTTCACAGTAACTTCATTGAAGCCTACTCGTGACAATAAGCAATTTTCATTTCATGTGTTAAAACAAGAATTTAATCTGTTTCTTACTGCAGTGTATTTTGGAGATCACATAAGGTAGCAATGCTCCTAACAGCAGCAGGGCCCAAAGCAATTGGTGTGTTTAATATGTTTAAATTTGCCAAAGATGAAGATAGTAAAAATTTCAATGAAGTAATTTGAAGATTTGCTGCACATTGCACACCCAGAAAGAATGAAATTTATGAACGCTATGTGTGTAGAGCACGTTTACAGAAGACAGAAGAGTCCCTAGGTCATTTCATTAGAGATTTAAGGGCAGCACGGTGGTGCAGTGGTTAGCATTGCTGCCTCACGGCGCAAAGGTCCCAGGTTTGATTCTGAGTCACTGTCCATGTGGAGTTTGCATATTCTCCCCATGTTTGCGTGGGTTTCGCCCCGATGCACGATCAATAACTCCCGAAGCGAGATTGTAGGACAATTGAAGGCTTTATTGAACTAGATGTTTCCCCAAGCAGCCCAGGCACAGAATGCAGCAGCTAGGCAAACACAGACTCTTATACTCCACCTTACTGGGCGGAACCAGCAGGCAGGCTTCACCAATGATCTTACAGTATCAGGTACCTCCAACACCAATGATCTTACAGCATCAGATACCTCCAACCAAGGTACCTTAATATGCCTAATACCGACTACCACATTCACCCCCTGTGAAAAAAAGAGTCCGGCAGGGGTGGTGGTCTCACGTTATACAGTGGTGGAGGTTATGGAGGTACCCATTGACGGTGCAGTGTTTTGCCTTTCACATGTCACACAAATTATTTACAGGTATTTGTTTACAGGTACATTTCATAATGAAAATATTAGTCAATTAGGGGCCCCAGTCGTCCTCTGTAATCGTCGCATTTTTGGCGGTGATGCAGGCGGCGGGCGGCTCAGGCATCCGTGACTTCGGGAGCGTGGCTTCTTCAGCTTCATCACCCCTGGGTGGGGCCAGTGGAAGGACCAATCTCCCTGGGAAGGGAGCAGCCATGGGGTGCGCCGGTGGGAGGGTGGGTGGGGTTGGTGATGGGGGTGTGGGTGGGGATCCAGCGGGCGCCAGGTCCCGGAGGGAGACCGTATCCTGCCAGCCGTCGAGGTACGCCACATAGGTGTACTGAAGATTAGCATGAAGGAGGTGTACCCTCTCGACCAGCGGGTCCGACTTGTGCGCCTGCACATGTTTGCGGAGCAGAATAGGTCCAGGAGCTGCCAACCAGGTTGGGAGCAAGGTCCCAGAGGAGGACTTCCTAGGGAAGACAAGGAGACGTTCATGAGATGTTTTGTTGGTCGTGGTACATAGTAATGATCGAATGCAGTGGAGTGCATCAGGGAGAACCTCCTGCCAGCGGGAGACTGGGAGATTCCTGGACCGTAGGGCCAGTAGGACGGTCTTCCAGACCGTTCCATTCTCCTTCTCCACCTGCCCGTTTCCCCGGGGGTTATAACTGGTCGTCCTGCTTGAGGCAATTCCCTTCTGAGCAGGAATTGATGCAGTTCGTCGCTCATGAAGGAGAACCCCTATCGCTGTGGTCGTAGGGGGGGAAACCGAACAGGATAAATATGCTGTGGAGGGCTTTAATGATAGTCGCAGCGGTCATGCCGGGACAGGGGATGGCGAACAGGAACCGGGAGTACTCTTCAATTACATTCAGGAAGTACGTGTTGTGGTCAGTGGAGGGAAGGGGCCCTTTGAAGTCCATACTGAGGCGTTCAAAGGGGCAGGAAGCCTTCACCAGGTGCACTTTCTCTGGCCGGTAGAAGTGCGGCTTGCACTCCGCGCAGATTTGGCAGTTCCTGGTGACGATCCTGACCTCCTCGATGGAGTAGGGCAGGTTGCGGGTTTTGATAAAATGGAAGAAACGAGTAACCCCGAGGTGGCAGAGGTCATCGTGGAGGGTCCAGAGTCGGTCCACTTGTGCGTTGGCACATGTGCCGTGGGATCGGGCATCAGGGGGCTTGTTTAGCTTCCCAGGACGATACAAGTTCTCGTAGTTGTAGGTGGAGAGCTCGATCCTGCAGCGTAAGATCTTATCGTTCATTATCTTGCCCCGCTGTGCATTATCGAAAATGAAACCTACTGACTGTTGGTCAGTAAGGAGAGTGAATCTCCTGCCAACCAGGTACTGCCTCCAATGCCGCACAGCTTCTACTATGGCTTGGGCCTCCTTTTCAGCGGAGGAATGGCAGATTTCGGAGGCATGGAGGGTGCGTGAGAAGAAGCCACGGGCATGCCCGCTTGGTTGAGTGTGGCCGCCAGAGCTACGTCGGAGGCGTCGCTTTCGACTTGGAAGGGAAGGGATTCATCGATTGCGTGCATCGTGGCCTTTGCGATGTCTGCTTTTATGCGACTGAAGGCCTGGCGGGCCTCTGCTGACAGGGGGAAAACCGTGGATTGGATTAGTGGGCGGGCCTCATCCGCGTAATTGGGGACCCACTGTGCGTAATATGAAAAAAAAACCAGGTAACTTTTCAGGGCCTTGGAGCAGTGGGGCAGGGGAAACTCCATGAGGGGGCGCATGCATTCGGGGTCGGGGCCTATGACTCCATCATGCACTACGTAGCCGAGGATGGCTCGATGATTGGTGCTGAACACTCATTTCTCCTTGTTATAGGTCAGGTTAAGGAGACTGGCGGTGCAGAGAAATTTGCGGAGGTTGGTGGCGTGGTCCTGCTGGTCATGGCCGCAGATGTTGACGTTGTCGTGGTATGGAAACGTGGCCCACAAACCGTACCGGTCAACCATTCGGTGCATCTCCTGTTGGAAGACGGAGACCCCATTTGTGACACCAAAGGGAACGCTTAGGAAGTGATAGAGCAGCCCATCTGCTTCGAATGTAGTGTATTTGCGGTCATCTGGGCAAATGGGGAGCTGGTGTTAGGCGGATTTGAGGTCCACCATGGAAAGGATCTTGTATTGTGCAATCTGATTGACTAAATCAGATATGCTGGGGAGAGGGTACGCGTCGAGCTGCGTATACCTGTTGATGGTCTGACGATAATCGATGACCATCCTGTGCTTCTCCCCGGTCTTTACAACCACTACTTCAGCTCTCCAGGGGCTGTTGCTAGCCACGATAATACCTTCCTTCAGTAACCGCTGGACTTCCGACCTAATGAAGGTCTGGTCCTGGGCGCTGTCCTGTCTGCTCCTGTTGGCGACGGGTTTGCAATCAGGGGTGAGATTTGCAAAAAGGGAAGGGGGGTCGACCTTGAGGGTCGTGAGACCGCAGACAGTGAGGAGGGGGTATAGGGCCGCCGAATTTAAAGGTTAAGCTCTGGAGGTTACATTCGAAGTCCAATCCCAGGAATGTGGCAGCGCAGAGGTGAGGGAGGACGTAGAGTCGGAAATTCGTAAATTCTCTTCCCTGGACTGTGAGTTTAGCTATGCAGTACCCCTTGATCTCTACAGAGTGAGACCCGGGGGCCAGGGAGATTTTCTGGTTAACTGCTTGTACAGGGAGGGAGCAGCGCCTTACTGTGTTGGGGTGTATAAAGCTCTCTGTGCTCCCGGAGTCGATCAGGCAGGATGTCTCATGTCCGTTGATGAGTACCGTCGTCGTAGCGGTCAAAAGAGTTCGAGACCGAGACTGGTACAGAGTCACCGAGGCAAATCGTGGCAGAAGCTGGTGGGATTCCCCGGGCAGTGTGCGGTAATCCGAATCGGTGTCTTGCGACTCCAGCCAAGATGGCGGCACTCACGCGTCGCACATGGCCAGGTGGTCCCTGGGGAACAAGATAGCGGCGCCCAGGGTCCGCACGTGACTCGCGGGATCGAAGATGGTGGTGCCCACGGGCCGCACGTGGCCTGCGATGAGAATAATGGTGACGACCCCGGTTCGCCCCTGGAGACAGTGGTGACCGCCCGGGCCTGGCATACCGCCACAAAATCGGCTGCGGGTGGGATCCAAGCTGCCCATGGGGCTGCCGCACGGTTGGGGGCATACACTCGGGCGTTGTGGGAGGCTACGTCTAAGGAGCTTGTGAGGGCCCGTGCCTCCTCGAGACTTAGCGTCTCTGTTTCCAGCAGCCGTTGGCGGATCTGGGAGGAAAGCATGCCTGCAGCAAAAGCGTCCCAGATTAAAAGTTCGGTGTGGTCGTTAGCTGAAACTTGCAGACAGTCACAGTTCCTACCTAGTACCAGCAGTGCGCGGTAGAATTCATCTAGTGATTCCCCTGGAATTTGTCGTCTGGTAGCTAGAAGATGGAATAACTCCCGGAGCGAGATTGTCGGATAATTGAAGGCTTTATTGAACTAAATGTTTCCCCCAGCAGCGCAGGTACACAATGCAGCAGCTAGGGAAACACAGGCTGTTATACTCCGCCTTACTGGGCGGAACCAGCAGGCAGGCTTCACCAATGATCTAACAGTATCAGGTACCTCCAACACCCATGATCTTACAGCATCAGGTACCTCCAACCTAGGTACCGTAATAACCCTAATACCGACTACCACACCCCCACAACGCAAAGATGTGCACGGTAGGTGGATTGGTCACGCTAAAATTGCCCCTTAATTGGAAAAAATGAATTGGGTACTCTAAATTTAAAAGAAAAAAAGGATTAAACATTTAAAAACAAAATTTCATCACAGATTTAAAGTAAAATCTAAAAGCTGTAATTTTTCTGAGGTGTAATCTTCCATGATTCGGTACCAGATTGTGTTTGGTGTGAATGAAAATAAGCTGAGGGAAGGGTTGCTGAGGGAATCAGAGCTGTCTTTGGAATAAGCAGTTAAGATTTGTCAGGCTCACGAGCTAGCAGCGCAGCATTCTAAAATGTTTCTCAGTAATGGCGCCGTCTTCTTGGAGGAAAGCTCTCCAGTTGCCGCCCTTTTTCCAATAAGGTGGGAAACTTCTAATAAAAGGCAGGAAGATTCCTGAAGTTCCTCGTGCACCAACAAACAGGTTAAATAGCAGGACAAAGTATTTCTGTGTAACTTATGTGGTCAAAGGCACATATTAAGGCAGTGTCCAGCATTTGGCAAGTTCTTTTCCAGATGCAAAGAAAAAAATCACTTTGCTCAGAATTGTCAAACGCTTAACCCCAGATCAGTCAGCACAGTGGAAGATACAGTCTCCAGTGATGAAACATTATTGTTTGTTGGAGTAAAAGCAGAGAAGAAACATTTTTGGAGACATCAAAATATTCTCAAGCACTTAAAAAAATGCAAACTAAAAAAAATGAATGAAATGAAAATCACTTATCGTCACAAGTAGCCTTCAAATGAAGTTACTGTGAAAAGCCCCTGGAAAAGCCACATTCCGGCACCTGTTTGGGAGGCTGGTACAGGAATTGAACCATGCTACTGGCCTGCCTTGGTCTGCTTTCAAAGCCAGCGATTTAGCCCTGTGCTAAACAGACCCAGCTATTTGTATTTGTACCAGCCCAAACTGGTATTGTATTTAAAATAAATGCGGTTGATGAGGCCAAATGGCTGCTACCACTTGAAGTGACTGGTACAGTGGTCCAATTGAAGTTAGACACTGGTGTCAAAGTCAATTTAACGAGCATGACTAATTTTAAAAAATCTAAAAATTCAACCGATCAGAAGAAATCACAAAATATCTCTGAAAGATTATAATGGTTCAAGCATTAAATATTATGGTGCTTGTGATCTGAGTGTGGTGGTGAAGAATGCAGTTTATTCATCCCCATTTTGTATAGGGCTTGGATTCATTACTAGGTGATCAGTCCTGTGAAGAATTAAGTCCAGTGCAGTTGGTATATAGTATCCACAATGGGTTGGATCAACAGTCCAATCATTCGGAGACCTTCATCAGCAAATTCAGCGATGTGTTCACAGGTTTTGGTACACTTCCATTCACCTACAAAGTACATCTCAAAGAGGATGCAAAACTTGTGATACAGGCACCACGAAGAGTACCTGCATCTCTTCGGGGTCGCCTCAAAAAGGAGCTAGACAGAATGACAAAATTACAAGTAATCAGAAAGATAGAAGAAGCTACCGATTGGGTGAACTCCGTGGCTTGTGTGAAGAAAAAGAATGATGATATTCACATATGCATGGATACTAAAGTTCTGAACCAGAATATTAAAAGAGAACATTGCCAACTACCAACGCGTGAGGAAGTCACATCTGAAATGGCTGGTGCACAATTCTTTATAAACTTTTATGCATCTCAAGGCTTCTGGCAACTAAAACTAGAGGAAAAAAGTACAAAATACTGCACTTTCAATGCTCCATTTGAACGGTACTGCTTTCTGAGAATGCTATTTGGCATAATTTTGTCACCAGAAATTTTTCACCATGCCATTGAGCACATAATTGAAGGCATCAAAGGTGGACTTGTGTACATGGATGATATCATCATTTGGGGCTCAACCACAGAAGAGCACAATACAAAGTTCCTTAAATTTCTAACGAGCATCAGGAGAAATGGGCTGAAGCTCAACAAGCGAAAGTGCCAATTTGGAGTAACTAAGGTCACATTCCTAGATGACATTCTCTCATCTCATGGCATTGAACCTGACAAGGACAAAATCCAAGCAATTCTCAACATGCCAAAACCACATGGTAAGAAAGCCATCTTAAGGGTAATGGGTATGATCAATTTTACCGGGAAATTCATTCCAAACCATCAGCAAAAACAACACATCTACGTGATCTCTTGCACAAGACAACATATTTCAATTGGACTAAGCAACATGTGCAACAGTGGAAGAAGCTCAAGACTTCACTAATCACCACGCTAGTTCTCACATTTTTTGACCCATCTAAGCAGATTAAAGTGTCAACAGATGCGTCCAAAGATGGTCTAGGAGCAGTTCTTTTGCAACTCGTGCATGACGATTGGAACCAGTTGAGTATACATCACGATCCATGATAACGACAGAGCAAAGGTACGTTCAAATCGAAAAAGAATGCCTGGGTTTAGTTGCAGACTTGGAGAAATTCCACGACGACGTGTATGGGCTTCTAACTTTCACAGTTGAGACAGATCATTGTCCTTTGGTTAACACTATCAAGAAAAATCTCTATCAGCTGTATCTGTGCATTCGGAGGTTGATGATGAAGTTACAATGCTATGACGTCAATCTCATCTACACGCCAGGCAAATATTTGTTCTTAGCAGATGCATTATCGAGAGTGCCAATACTAAATATTAGTAGTGAAATTGCTGCAGATGTAGATCTGCATGCCAATCTTATTTCCACACTACTATCAGTATTAGATACAAAATTACATGAGATCCAAGTAGAGACCAGGAAGGATCAAACTCTTCAAGAGGTGATGAGAAACACCAACTCATACAGGCCCAGAGGTCAATGTATGGAGTTCCAGAATATACGATCTGAACTCAGTATCATTAATGGAGTGGTGATTAGTTTGAACACTATATTTAAATCTCAATCCCTTCACAAGGATGAAGGACATCTCGAGATTGAGAAATGTAAACAGAGAGCTTGTGACTCTGTTTACTGGGCAGGTATAAACCAGGATATTGACAGCATGGTCAATTGCTGTGATACATGACAGACACATAGCTGGAAGCAAACAACAGAACCTATGCAAATATTTGATTTACCTACCGCACCATGGCAGAAAGTAGCTATGGATCTCTTCCACCTATGAGGGAAAGATTATTTGATGATCATAGACTATTTTTCAAACTATCCCAAATTGGTTCCACTGTCAAGCATAACGGCAAATAGTGTAATATTGCATACCAAGTCAATTTTTACTGGACACGGAATTCATCAAGTCATCATGAGTGACAACGGTCTTTGTTTTAGGTGTAAAGAGTGGCAACACTTCGCAATCACATATGATTTCAATCCCGTCACGTCAAGTCCGTTGTACCCTAAAACCAATGGAAAAGCCAACAAAGGTGCACATATTGTTAAGCAATTGTTGAAGAAAGCAATGGACAGACAATCTGATCCATATCTCACACTATTAAGTTACAGAGCTTCACCATTGTCACATGGTAGGTTGCCAGCAGAGTTACTCATGAATAGAAGACTGTGTAACACACTTCCATACTTGGCAAAGGAGGAGGAGAATGCAATGGTACTGCAGGAACTGCAAAACATAAAAGCAAAACAAAAGTAGTTCTATGATAGAGTGTCGAGAATTTTACCACCTCAGAGTAATGATGACATTGTGAGAGTAGAAGATTCGGGCAATTGGTCAGGAAAAGCCATTGTACTTGAAGAAGCGGCACCTCGTTCCTACAATGGAAGGGTTAGTTTCAAGAAGAAATCGTCAAGCACTCTTGAAAACCAGAGAAGACTTTCACAACAATGTGATGGATGATGAATCAATGTCAGAATCAACATCAGCTGCAGTTTCAGATAGTTCAGATAGATCCCGAGCATGAGAATGTCATGGAGAACAAGTTCTGAGCAGCAAGGTCAAAGCTTGAGAAGTTCAACCAGAGTCAGAAGAAAACCTGATCGACTCGATGTAGATTTGGACTATTTGTATATACTATGCTTGCTGTTATTGTATATATACTTTTTTTTGTTAAATCAGTTTTTAAAATAAAAATGAAAATAGTACTGTTAGACTCACAGGCTAATGATATCACATGTAAATGTACTGAAGATAATGTATTAATTTATTCCTTCAAAGAAAAGAGGATGTGGTGATATCATGGTTGTGTCATAATTCACTGACTGACTACTGGAATTCTCATTAGTATATAAGTGAATGTTAGAGTCAGGTGACCTCAGACTGACTAGGAAGCTGGCAGAGAGAGGTTGCTTATGCATGTTAATACTGTTATTCATCTGTTGTTTTGTATGTAGTTGGCCCACAGTTAATATCAACAAATCGTTTATAGCTTTAGCTACAGGTGTTCTTGTAAAATAAATCAGAACATCCAACAAGAACATAACAACCACCATCATCTGAAGGGCAATTACGGATGGGCAGTAAATATTGGCCTGACCAGCGACGTCCACATCCCGTAAAATAATTTTTGAAAAACGTAACAGCACACAGGCAAAGTAGAATGCAGCATTATTCAGGATGGTGGTTACATTGTTAGCTGATGACAAGCTGGCTGCTCATTCAGCTGTTTACTAAAGTGGACTGTCTGGAATTATTTTCAACTTTATTTTTAAAGTATAACGTTTCTTAGTAACTATTGCTGACATGCTGAAAGGCTATCTTCTTCATGTGGACTTGCTAAAACTCAATGAACCATCAGTAGCCAATTGCAAGAAAAGTTTACTTTTATGATTCAGGCCTTGTCATGATATTTGCAGGTTAGCAGCTTTCACAAGCAGTTTTCTGATTTGATAGGGAGTTGGTGACATAATGGCAACTGTGATGCAAGGATCTGGCAATGAAAGGGCTAACACTGTACTGGTACAGTGTGAACTGAAGAAACATATGACCCATATCTAGAGGGCTGCCTTGCACTGGACTAAAACATACGTAGAGATAGGCATCGAAGCAGCTCCATATACTGTACATGTAGACATAGTTACTAGTAATTATTAAATTACACAAGACTCAGAACATCTTTATGACACCTACCAAATTATGCATAGAATCTCACAGAAACTGGAAAATATATGTGAAACCTGTAAGATTTCAAAGAGCAGCATTCTGACCTGACCGGGTGGTACAGTGGCACAGTGGTTAGCATTCTTGCCTCACAGCACCAGGGACTCAGGTTCAATTCTGGCCTCGGGTGACTGTCTGTGTGGAGTTTGCACTTTCTCCCTGTGTCTGCGTGGGTTTCCTTCAGGTGCTCTGGTTTCTTCCGACAGTCCAAAGATGTGCAGATTAGGTGGATTGGCCATGCTAATTTGTCCTTTAGTGTCCAAAAGGTTAGGTGGGATTACTGGGTTATGGGATAGGGTCGGGTCGGGGCTTGGGCTTTGGTAGGCTACTCTTTCCAACAGTCGGTGTAGACTCGATGGTCCAAATGGCCTTTTTCTGTACTGTAACGATTCTATGATTCTGAAAGCACTAGAAAAGAAGATGCACATGGATATTGCTTGCCAGAAGCTCCACAGAAAGATTGGAAACAGAAAGCACTGTGATAAAATGAACACATAAATAATAAAAATAAATAAATTAACGTGACCTCAGTCTGCAGGGCAGTTTTACATTGGACAGAGATGTGTGTACAGTAAAGCATGGAGATGTTATATGTACATAGTTACTAGTAGTTAATAATACTTATTGTTAAACTATAGTCTTATAGTCCTACCGAACTACACACAACATTTTACAACAGTAACATCAATGGACTAGTAATCCAGAGATCCAGGTTTATGTTCCAAGGAACATGGGTCCAAATCTCATTGCGATAGCTGGTGGAATTTAAATTCAACAAATAAAATCTGGAATTGAAAGTTCGACTCAATGATAGTGACCATGAAACAATTGTCAATTGTCATAAAAACCCACCTGCATCATCAATGTCATTTTGGGAAGGAAATATGACATCCTTACCCAGTCTGGTGTGATGAATATCACGTTCGCCGCAGAATTCAGTTTGAAATAAGGCAACAGAAATTAATACGACTAGTATTGTCATTCAAAATGGAATAAAATCACTTCAACTAAAGGTCATCCAGAAGTCACCATTTGAAGGGAGAAACTCCTAGCTGACTTCAATGATCATTAATACATTCCAAACAAATATAGGATAAGGAAATCTTTGCATTGACACACCGTAAATTCTCTAGATCACTCCCCTACACCTATAATTATTCAAACTATAAGGACAGGAACATTATTCAGATAAACACTACACAAATCCTTCCTTAACTACATAACTCTTGACCCTGAAAATAACACCCTCAAAGAAGCATCTGTTTGGCAATCTATATATCTAAGAAACATGGCAACACTGAAAAGAGACAGATCTCTATACGAGTTCCTCTTCACTAATATATCTTAAGACACCTGACATTCACACAGACACTAAGATCATTAAAACATATATTGATGATAATACATCAAATTAGCCATTTGGCTATAGGCAATTAACCAACAATAAGTGATAAGATAACAGAAACAGTCCTTGAATGATTAGAAGATTTTATGTATAAAAAGAGGGGCATTTTGGCAGATACGTACCTTCTCCCTCCCCTGTGGGAGTGTGGGTCAAAGCTCTGTTCTCCAAGCTTGCCTCGTCAAACAAAGACCATCATGGTTTTGGAAGTATGTTTCTGTTAAACTTCTTAGAAATGTATTCGAAATTGATAGGAGATACTTTAGGATTTTCCATGTTTTAGATATCTCATTCTCTTAAGAGATGTTAGTGTTTTAGCAGATAACAAAGGACTTAATGGGTTTTTATATTATTAACAGATAACTAAAGACCGTTAATCAATTTATATTTTTAACTGCAATTCTGTATGTATCAATTGAGAGTATTTTACAATAAAAATACTTTTATTGAAAATTATACTGTGTAGACTTACTCTCAAAGTTTAAAATCCTAGACACTCATTTAGGAAGTCTTAAATGACTAGGACCCACGACGACAGAGGTAATGATGTTTATTATGAGTGACGCATCTGAACTTTTCCCATAAAAAGTAACTGAGATCCTGTTTAACTGTCTGAGACCTGGAAAAGCATTCTCCCTTCGTGAGATCCATTTTGAGTCTTAGCAGAGAAACGGATTTCCCTCTTTTGGTGGGTTAACCTAGAGCATAGGTTAATAATAAAGTATTATCAGGTCAGGAATAACCTAAATCCTTCACACTTTAGCCTACATGTGGCTCGAGCTCCCCAGCAATATGGTTGACTCTTAACTATCCTCTGAAATGACCAAGTAAGCCATTCAGTTCAAGTGCAATTAGGGATCGGCAACAAATGTTGGCTTTGTGGCAATGCCCACATCACATGAAAGAATTTAAAAAATGAACTGGCTGAATATGTTTTGAAATGAAACCAAAACATGTCATGAGTAAAATAGAATGCAATAACTGTCATTCTCCAGTCATGGTATATGATGTGAGTAAATGGACTGAAAATCATGGGTTATATGTATTCATTTTTATGAATCCCAGCTTCTCTCGGCATACACAATTCACGTGTCTGATTTCAGGTGAGTTAAATTGGTGCAGTATCCTTTATGGAAGGAAATCTGCCATCCTTACCTGGTCTGGACTGCATGTGACACCAGACCCACACAGCGATGTGGTTGACTCTTAATTGTCCCCTGCTGAAATGGCCGAGCAAGCCACTCAATTCAAGGGCAATGAGGGACTTGGGTAATGAACACTGACACAGCCAGCATCTGCCACATTCCAAGAATAAATTTAAAAACATGACAGCAACATGCTGGGAACAGGCTTCAAACTTCTCCACAATCCAAAACTCCCATCAGCACTATTCCTACCAGGTTGAGGGTGAGTTACGATTCCTTCTCTAAATTTCCCTCCCCAGAAGGAAAAAGTTTGTCATCAAACTATTTCCATGTGTGCATTGAATCCTTACTATGTAAACAGCATTCTTCATGAGTGAGATGGTGAGAAATGCAACTCAGCAGCAATATCTTCCTAACTATGGAATAGATATACATAATACTCCATCAAAAGCTGGCTCAACGAGTTGGAGTTGCAGAATTCTAGCTGCTTGCCCCGTTGCAATCCAATTATGGTGGGCACTGAACCTGAGATATGAGTGCATGTTTTTATCATCTGTTCAAATTACTTGTTAAGCTACAGTGATATAATGAGACCAGCTAACCACAGAGGATAACATGCTTTAGACTGGCACCTAAGGGCTCTATTATTCAAATATTTCAATTACTTTCAAATTGCATTTGCCCACTCAGGAACCATCAAGTTGTGCACTACCAACCTTCACATTATTTTTTCATTTTTTTCTCTGAGTTCAATTCAGTTCAGTGGTAGTAGTTCCAACAATTGTATGTGCGTTCAAATGAGAAAATCTGAAGCTAATGGGACTCCATTGTTAAACATATAGCTACATGGCTACTCTACCATCAAGAGCAGTCCATGCGGAATCTCTTGGCTTATTTAAAAGGAAGTTAGTGAATTCCTGCTTGCGATGAGGTGATTGGATTCAACTTTGGTCAGGTATGAGTTAGAAATGTAAATTATAGAATCATAAGTTATAGCTCAGGGTGCAATCTTGAGTCTTTGGAGATTTTATTTTTGATTTATTTATTTTTAAAGTTTAGATTACCCAATTAATTTTTTCCAATTAATGTGCAATTTAGCATGGCCAATCTGCCTACCCTGCACATCTTTGGGTTGTGGGGGCGAAACCCACCCAAACACGGGGAGAATGTACAAACTCCACACAGACAGTGACCCAGAGCCTGGATCGAACCTGGGACCTTGGTGCCGTGAGGCAGCAGTGCTAACCACCGCCACTGTGCTGCCCTTACGGGATGTTATTTTAATGCAGTATATTCTAGAGCTACCAGGGAGCAGACTATTGTAGTCCTGGTAATGAGCAATGAGACAGGATTAATTAATAAACTCATGATTAAACAGGTATTTTGGTTGAAAATCAAAGGGTGATTGGGAGGGAGGATCTTTAAAAAATCACAATCGTAACAGCCTCCCCAAACAGGCGCCGGAATGTGGCGACTAGGAGCTTTTCACAGTAACTTAATTTGAAGCCTACTCGTGACAATAAGCAATTTTCATTTATTCATTTTTCGAAAAGGTGTTGTGAAAACTGTTAGACTGAAAGATTGACAAGATCGCAGGACTAGATGGACTGCATCCTTGGGTCTTAAAAGCTGTGGCTGCAGAGTTAGTAGATGCATTGGTTATAATCTTCCAAAATTCCTTAGATTCTGGAAGGGTTTCAGCCAATTAGAAATAGTTAATACAACACATTGTTCAAGAAAGGAGGGAGACAGAAAGCAGGAAACACAACAAGGTTCCCTCGACAGCACTTCCAAACCCACAACCTCTACCACCTAAAAAAGAACAAGAACAGGTGAGATTGAAAGAAGACAACACACACTCACTTGTTGAAGGAGCTGTACTCCAACAGCTAGTGATTCTCGATTTTAACTGTTGCAAAACTTTTTGCTGCGATTTTATTGAAACAGGAAAGATCATGAGGAAACTAGATTTGTAGATACCAGGAAGATGTTTACACTTGTGGGCAAGGCTATAGCCAGGGGAAATGAGTTAAGAATAAGAAGCCTTCCTTTTGAGACTGAGATCAGGAGAATTTTATTCTCTCAGTTGGTTGTTAGTTCATGAAATTCTCTTGCCCAGGTAGCAATGGAATCTGGGTCATTGAATTTATCCAAGGCAGAGTTCGATAGATTTTTCTTGGACAAGGGAGTCAAGGATTATGTGGGGAAAACAGGTAGGTGGAACTGAGGCCACAGTCAGACCAGCAATGATCTTCGAATGATGGAGCAGGTTGTCAGGGCTGAATGGTCTTTTCCTGTTCTTAAGCCCAATTTTCCTCCATTCCACTATAGAAATAGACCCGTGTTATTTTATGGTATCGTCCGAGATTTCTCAAACTGGTTGCTGCATAGCTGGGGCCAAATGGTCTCCTTCTGTGCTGCAAATAAGAAAGGAACAGACTCCTCAGGGGTTCCACCTTTGCTCCAGTCCCAAGGGCGGAAGGCAGGGTGGTGAGAGGAGTCAGGGAGAATTGAGAGAAGCTGGGGACACGCTGTTCTAAAGGGGTCAGGGCCAGTGAGTGGCTTCAAGATAAGCAAGGGCTGTGGGGGTCTGAGAAAAGCTGGGGAAATTGTGTCTTGGAGGAGCTGGGTCCACGGGGGTCTGAGTGGAACCGGGCCCACAGGGGTCCAAGAGGAGGATAGGTAGGTATGAGAGGTATTGAGAGTGTAGGAGAGTGTGTGGGTGAGGGTGTGGGTAAGGGTGTGGGTAAGGGTGTGGGTGAGAGTGTGGGTGAGGGTGAGAGTGATTGTGGGTGAGAGCGTGGGTGAGGGTGTGGGTGAGGGTGTGGGTGAGGGTGAGAGTGCGGGTGAGAGTATGGGTGAGGGTGTGGGTGAGGGTGTGGGTGAGGGTGAGGGTGTGGGTGAGAGTGTGGGTGAGGGTGAGAGTGTGGGTGAGACTGTGGGTGAGTGTGGGTGAGAGTGTGGATGAGGGTGAAAGTGTGGGTGAGAGTGTGGGTGTGGGGAGGGTGTGGGTGAGGGTGATAGTTTGGGTGTGAATGCGGATATGGGTGAGAGTGTGGGTGAGAGTGTGGGTGAGGGTAAGAGTGAGGGTGAGTGTGTGGGTGAGGGTGAGAGTGTGGGTGAGAGTATGGGTGAGGGTGAGAGTGAGTGTGGGTGAGACTGTGGGTGAGTGTGGGTGAGAGTGTGGGTGAGGGTGAGAGTGTGGGTGAGAGTGTGGGTGTGGGGAGGGTGTGGGTGAGGGTGATAGTTTGGGTGTGAATGCGGATATGGGTGAGAGTGTGGGTGAGAGTGTGGGGGAAGAATGGCTTTTGGTAAGGGTGTACGTGTAAGTGGGTCCTCCCTTTAAAAATGACAAAAAGAAATGTGTTGTGCAACAGAACCTTTTATTCTCGTAAATGTATAAATATAAGATATAGAAACATCTTTTAAGTTTGGGTTTGTATGTTTGTATCTATTGCACAATAATAATTTTTTTTTGTGGTCTAATTTTTCAATGTACTAAAAATGTTTCTCAAGGGTTCCTTCAGTACTCCTGGCAGGTCAAAAGTGTTCTACAGCTGGAAAAATTTGGGAAACCCTGTTGAAATCTATGGCTCTGTCAGTTTCTCTTTCACGCTTGAACCAGCAGATTCTGGGTTCAAGTCCTCCTACTCAAGGGAAAATCTAGTACAGTACCGTAATGAGAAAATGTATGTTGTCTTTCAGATTAGACATTAAAATTAAGTCCCATGTGCCTCTCAGGTGGACAAAAATGGTTTCAGTCCACTATTCTGAAGAGATGGGCATAAGAATCAATGCGGACGTGCTCAATTTCCTTAGTTTCCAGAGAAAGTATAGGTTCTATTGGGATTTCTTGGTCGTAGCATCGGCGTGGGGGAACCAGGACAGAGTGTTGGTGATGTGCATACCTAGGAATTTGAAGCTGTCCGCCATCTCCACCTCGGTACCATTGATGCAGACAGGGGTGTGTACGATACTTTGCGTCCTGAGGTCAATGACCAGCTCCTTAATTTTGCTGATGTTGAGGGAAAGATTGTTGTCATAACACCATAACACTATGTCCTCTAACTTCCTCCTGTACTCTACGGTCGTGCCATCAGAAAATGTGTGGATGGAGATAAATACTGCCACACAGTTGTGTGTGTATAAGGAGTATAGCAAGTGGGGAAGTACACAGCCTTGCAGGGCCCCTGTATTGAGGACTACCATGCAGGAGGTATTGTTTTTTATCCTTACTGATTGTGGTCTGTGGTTCAGGAAGTCGAGAATCCAGTTGCAGAGGTAGAAACCATGTCCTAGGTTTTGGAGTTTTGATATGTGCTTGGCTGGGATACTGGTGTTGAAGGCAGAGCTGTATTCAATGAATAGGAGTCTGGCCTAGGAGTCCCTGATGTCGAGATGCTCCAGGGATGAGTAGAAAGCGTCGGCTGTGGACCGGTTGTGGCGGTATGCAAATTGCAGTGGATCAAGGCATTTTGCGATTATTGAGTTGATGTATCTCATGACCATCCTATCGAAGCACTTCTTAATGATCGATGTCAAGGACACTAGACGGTAGTCATTGAGGCACGTTACCTGGTTCCTCTTTGGCAACAGTATGATGGTGGTTTTCCTGAATTGAGTTGGAACTCAGAAAGGAGTAGGGAGAGTTTGTAGATGTCCGCGAACACACCACCAGTTGGTCCACGTCGGAACTGAGTGCACGACCTGGAATTCCGTCAGGACCCATCGCCTTCCGAGGGTACACTTTCAAGAAGGCCGTTCTGACTGACTTAGGAAGCTGTGACGGTAGGTATGGGTGTGCACAAGGCTGCTGGGGCAGTTGACAACAGGTTGCTGGCTTCCTGCTCAAAATGAGCATAGAATGCATTGAGTCCAGCGGGGAGAGGTGCGCTGCTGCTGGAGATTCTACTCGGCCTTGATTTGTAGCTTATATGTTGTTTAAGCCTTGCCACAACAGATGAGAGTCCGTGGCTGTGACTAGCTCAGTCTGGTATTGTCTCTTGACATCCCTGATAGCTTTGCACTGGTTGTACCTGGATTTCTTGTATAGGTCAGAGTTTCCTATCTTGAACGTCTCAGACCTGGCCTTCAGTAGGGAGTGAATTTCCCAATTAAACCATAATTTCCGGTTGGGGAACGTACGTACTACTTTCTATGGCATACAATCACACATTTGCTGATGAAGTCGGTGATGGTAGTGACATACTCGTTTAGTTTGACCGCTGAGTTCTTGAATGTGGACCAGTCCTGACTCCAAGCAGTCGCACAGGAGCCCTTCTGTTGCCTCGGAACAGCTTCGCACGACCTTCTTAACTGGATTCTTCCGCTTAAGGTTCTACTTGGATGCCGGCAGAAAGAGTACCGTCTTATGATCGGATGTTCCGAAGTGCAGTCGGGGGGTGGATTAGTAGGTACCCTTGATGTTTGTGCACAGGTGATTATCACATTGCTGCTCGTTGGAGCTTGTTATGTGCAAAATGGCTGCCTTGGTTCCTACATTATAGCAATGCCAACTGTAAAAGTATTTTGGAACATGGTTGATTGTGAAAAGCATTTTATAAATGCAAGTCTATCTTTTATTTGCCAGAACTGACTAATTAATCACACTTCCCTCCTATTTCTTCAGAGCACAGTTCAAAAAAATCCTTCATGTATTTGTGAATTTCTTCTCAAATCTTACAATTAAATCTGCATCCACCACCTTTTCGAGCAGTGCATTCCAAATCAAAACAATTCACAAAGTTAACAAAAATGTTGCTATAGCTGTCCTTGTTTTGTTTTTGCCTACTGCCTTGAACCTGTGTCCCTTTATTACCAACCCTTCTGTCAGTGGAAATAGTTTAATATTCTTAACTGCAATAGAACCATGTGTAATTTTGAACACCTCTAACTTCCTCATAATTTATTCTTCAAAGCCAAATTTTTAATAGCATTCTCAATCTGACATACCATCTTAAACGATTTCTCCACAGGTCTCTCAGTTCTGCAACCACTTTAACATTGTTTTGTAATGGGCAAAATCATTTGGCTGTTCATGCCGGCGGGATCCTCTGGTGCCATCGACAGTGCACCTCCACCACGTGTTTCACAACGGTGTGGGGTGGATTCAATAGGAAATTCCATTGACAGCAGTATGATCAGGACGTCCCACCATTGGCCAATGGCAGGCCGTCTCCTGCGGCCGAGAAACACATTGTGGGGAGGCCAGAGAATCTGGCCCAATACTTCTCATCACTTCTCGTTGATCTTTCTCCCAGAATGCATCACTTTACCCTCCCCGGCATTAAATTACATCTGACAAGTGTCTGCCCATCTCACTAATCTGCATATGTCCTCCTGAAGTTTGTTATTATCTTCCTCAAATTATTCTATATTTACAAGTTTTGTGACATCTGTAAACTTTGTGATGAAACGCTGTGTACCCAAATTAAGGTTGCGAACATTTGCCAAAAAGTCAAATGCCGCTAATTGTTGTATTACGTTTTGTACTCTCTTGTTACTCATTTGCTTTCTGCCAGAATGGTTGTATGCTTGATGTTCAAAAACACCCAAAGTCTTCAAATATCTAAATACTGTTTATTGAGTAACGATGATAAATTAACTGAGTTTTTTCACTTTTCAATGACGATAACTATAGATCAGATTAATAAGATTAAATATATATAATGATGATTAACTACACCTGCAGACTAAGCTATCTCTCTCGAACTCTGTTCACTAGGCATTCCAAACTCGAAGAGGCAGGAACTCTCTCTGAGTTTACCTTTTGTACCCGGATCTGGTGCTGCCATCGAGTGGTTATCTAGCTCTTGCTTCTGGATGTTAACCCTTTACATACATTCAGATATACAGATCACTACACTAATGTCAAACTCTTAGAAATACCAATACATGCTTTTCTTCAGTACAAAGACGCAAGAAAACTACCATTCACCATTATGCTTTCCTTTGTGACCCTCAGCTAATTTTGTATCAAAACTGTCACTGTCTCTTTAATCCCATGTGCTTTAATTTTTCAAAAAAGTCTATTATACTCTATGTAAAATGCTTTTTGAAAGTACACTTGCACAACATCAGCACCACTATCTTCATCAACTTCCTCATTACTTCATCAAAGAACCCAAGTTAGTCAAGCAAAATTTGCGTTTAACAAATCCATGCTGACTTTTATTAGTTCACACTTTCCCAAATGCCCAGGATCTTTGTCCAGGATTATTACCTCATAATGAATTAAACTTATTAAGTTGTAAGAACTGAATAGAAACTTTATATCATTGTATATAAAGGAACTTATTATCCATAACCATCATTTTGCATTTCAAAATTAATCCCATTATTTCTTATATTCAAAATGTTTCTACTGTGTCATCACCCTTGTGCAATTTTGCTCTGCAATTCCAAAGTTTCTGATTGGAGTTCAGTCAAAATCCCATATTTAGAAAAAAGATGTTTCCAAATTAAGCGAGATTAATTTAGCACCTAGGGATATATTACTTTGGTAAAGATGCTATATAAATGCAAATTTATGTTGTAAATCCTTGACAGTAATGACTAAAGCTAGAAATAAAGTCACCTCAATATTGGAATACTTGGTATTCTTCAATTTCCCAACGTCTTTTTAGACTGAACGAAATGCAAATAGATGTCTTATACTGAGTTGATTTGGTGTCAGATTGCAAGCAGTGCTTTAAGTAAAGTCTGTCAAATGAAATATACATTTGTTGTATTTGCTGCTGGAATAGGCTCAGAGTTTGTGCTTTGGTGCTCAGCGAAATGAACTGCTCTCATTTGTAGTTTCAGATTTCTATAAAGTTGTGGGTTGCACAGACAGTGGAGCAGATTGAAAGCAGTGGAGTGGGCCCTAAGCTTAATGAGTTTGCAAAGGAATTGAGCAATGTGGAACTCAGCCAGTCACTAGCAAGCTACTCACCACTGCTGACCCAGCAGCTGCACACCGAACTTAAGAACTCAAATTCCAAGTAAAATCTGGCACCAGAAACCATTTCTGCTTGACAACTTGAAGATTCATATCAGCTGTTAGAAGAAATTTTGGATTTAATGGGAAAATATATTTTTCAAAGAGAAGCCAAATTAAACATAATCTTATAATAATAATAATCATCATCATTGCTTATTGTCACAAGTAGGCTTCAGTGAAGTTACTGTGATCTTCAACAATCATTCACTAAATGAATATGATTGTCCACTTAAGAAACTACATGTCATTGGTCATTGGTTCTCTGCGTCCTTGCCTGGCTGATGAGTCCGATTCAAGAGACACATCTCTGACACCACATTTGGCAGGTGCTTACAGGGATATGTCCTTGGACTCTAGATAGCTGGCATTCCATTCTCAGGCTCATGTCTCCTCATGCTGTTGGGTGTTGTCAAAGAATTGTGACCCTTCAATCAAGAGGTTCCTCCAAGTAGGTCTCCTCTGAGCAGGTGTTGATGTCTATGTAGCATTTCTTGAGGTAAGTCTTCAGGGAGTCTTTGAAGCGCTTCCTTTGTCATCCTCTTGTTCGGGACTCAAAATCCTTTGACAAAGGATCATCTGGACTCAAAATGCTAGCTACTTTCTCTCCCTAAAGATGTTGCCAGACCTGCTGTGATTTTCCAGCATTTTCTCCTTTGTCATCCGCTTGTTCAGGAACCTTCTTTGAGCTGGGTGAAGAAGATTTACTTTGACAGTAGTTGACTCTGGCTACCTGAGTATGTGGCCAGCACACTGGGGTTGGTTTCGGATGATTATGGGCTCGACACTGGTATTCTTGGCACCTTTAAGGATGTTAATGCTAGTAAACCTATCCTCCCAGCTGATGCAGAGAATCCATCTCAGATAGCGTTGAGGTGGTGTCTGCCCATAATCCAAGTTTCTGAGCCATATAGAAGAGTTGGGAGGACAACTGTCTTGTACGCGGGGATCTTGGTATCTGCACAAATGTCACAGTCATCAAAGACTCTCATCCTTAGAATCCGAAGGCGGTGCTCAAGGATTGGATATGATGTTGGATCTTTGTATCAACATCAGCCTTCGATGGGAGGTGACTCCCCAGGTAGGGGAAATGTTCTACATTTGGGAGGGTTTCTCCATTGATGTTGATGGAGGGAGAAACCATATCTTGCCTGGGACGGGTTGGTAAAGGAGTTGAGTCGCCTTGAGTTTGATGCTGAGACTAATTATTTGGTATGGTTCCGTGAAAGTGGCAAACATGGCTTGGAGATTCTCTTCTGAGAGAGCAGAGATGGTGTTTTCATCTTCATACTGAAGTTCCACAAGCAATGTCAGTGTTGTTTTATTCTTGGAATTCAAGCACTTGAGGTTGAAAGGTTTTCCTCCATCCTGCAGACAATGTCCATTCCACCGGAAAGCTTGGGCGCGATTCTCCGCACCCCATGCCGGGCGAGAGAATGGGCCGGGTGAATCATGCCACGCCGCCCTGGCACCCCCCGTGATTCTCCCACCCCCCCCACATGTGGCGACCAGAATTGAACACTATATTCTAAGTGTGGCCTAACGAAGGTTTTAAACAGCTGCAATATGACTTGTCAATTTTTATACTCAATGCCCCGGCCGATGAAGGCAATCATGCCGTATGTCTCCTTGACTACCTTCTCCACCTGAATTGCCCCTTTCAGTGACCTGTGGACCTGTACACCAAGATCTCTCTGACTGTCAATACTCTTGAGGTTCTACCATTCGCTGTATATTCCCTACCTGTATTAGACCTTCCAAATGCATCACGTCATATTTAACATAGAACATAGAACATAGAACAGTACAGCACAGAACAGGCCCTTCGGTCCTCAATGTTGTGCCGAGCCATGATCACCCTACTCAAACCCACGTATCCACCCTATACCCGTAACCCAACAACCCCCCCCCCCAACCTTACTTTTATTAGGACACTACGGGCAATTTAGCATGGCCAATCCACCTAACCCGCATATCTTTGGACTGTGAGAAGAAACCGGAGCACCCGGAGGAAACCCACGCACACAGGGGGAGGACGTGCAGACTCCACACAGACAGTAACCCAGCCGGGAATCGAACCTGGGACCCTGGAGCTGTGAAGCATTTATGCTAACCACCATGCTACCCTGCTGCCCCAGTGTCCGAATTAAACTCCATCTGCCATCTTGCCGCCCAAGTCTCCAAACGATCTAAATCCTGCTGTATCCTTTGACAGTCCTCATCGCAATCCGCAATTCCACCAACCTTTGTGTCGTCCGTAAACTTACTAATCAGACCAGTTACATTTTCCTCCAAATTATTTATATATACTATGAACAGCAAAGGTCCCAGCACTGATCCCTGAAGAACATCACTAGTCACAGCCCTCCAATCAGAAAAACACCCTTCCATTGCTACTCTCTGCCTTCTATGACCCAGCCAGTTCTGTATCCATCTTGCCAGCTCACCTCTGATCCTGTATGACTTCACCTTTTGTACCAGTCTGCCATGAGGGACCTTGTCAAAGGCCGTACTGAAATCCATATAAACAACATCCACTGCCCTACCTGCATCAATCATCTTTGTGACCTCCTCGAAAAACTCTCTCAAGTTAGTGAGACTCGATCTCCCGTTCACAAAACCGTGCTGCCTCTCACTAATACGTTCCTTTGCTTCCAAATGGGAGTAGATCCTGTCTCGAAGAATTCTCTCCAGTAATTTAGCCTCAGTCATTTGGGAGCTGAGAAGGGATAACGGATATCCAGAGTTCCGAATAGACACAGAGATCCATCAAGGGCGAAAGAGCATGTTCCTGTGCTGTACTTTTCTTTGTTCTTGTTTCTTTGAATCATTCTGGTGTTCCCTAGTCTTGTAGCCGATGGTTTATTCACAGCTTGAGATGATGGCTGCCTTCAGCTCTTTCAAATTTTACTTCATTCCATGAGAATGGACATTTTGGAGATTTTAGAGAACATTGTTGGAAGTTCACTCACATGCTTGCCTCTTGGTGCCGCTCACGTTGATCTTTTTTCTGAGCTGTTGCTTCATCTTCCACTATTTCTGATGGAGTTCGATAGACATAAAGGAGCGAATGAGCCATTGGTCTGTCCAGCAATCATCTGCACTGATCATCACTTTGGTGATGAAGGGCCATCCTTTTGGTCTCGATTTCGGACAATGATATAGTTGATCAAGTGCCAGTGCATTGATCGCCGATGTCTCCAGGAAGTCTTGAACATGTCTTTTTGGTGGAACAGTGTGTTAGTGATGACAAGCTGATATTCCACCTATTTGGTGAACAGGAGACCCCCATTGAAGTTGCAATTTCCAGCTCCTTACTTTGTGATGGTTCCTTTCAGAGTTTGAAGTCCTTTCCAACCCTGGTGTTGAGTTCCTCAAGGAAGGTGATTTTATCTTCTTGAGGAATGTTACAGGAATGTTAATCATAATGCAGTATATTTAATAGATGTGGTGTATGTTAAACTTTTAATTATTCGTCTATTTAAAATGGCGTGGATTTTGAAATTGTTGCTCTGAGATTTTGGATCAAACATTGCCAGAGCAGTGCAACTTATTTTCACCTCATCCTTCAGGTGGCATAATTCTTGCACCACACATTGCTCGCGGTACAAAATTGTATCAGTGTGACAAAAATAACATTGCATCATGTGAGTCTTCAGCATCAATTCTAATTTTTATTTCATTTGATGTTACCTCTGTAACCAATGAAATGTAAGAAAAGCGAAAGACAGAGTGAATGATAGAGAAGGAAGGAGGTAGAGTCAAATTAGATGCAAAGGAGAAATAAAAAGAAGGAAAGATAAACGATTAAAAGAGGGAGAGAGGGGATTAAAAGAGAGAGATACAGACTGAAAGGAAAAGTGAAAAATATAAAGATTTAAAAATTTAAAGATACCTTAGGAAATGAGGCTCCACAAATTTATTTGCAAGCTTGATGTGCCTCTTAGGTTGACCATCAGAAAATATTAACAGGGTTCTTATGGCATGAATAACCAACTCGAAACACTAATTATTTGTTTCTGTCAAAACTACCAATGGACCAATGCAATGGTACACTCCATGCTTCCCAAGTTCCCTGGAAGTTCAAATTTAATATTTTTAATTATCGGGGACCTTTGGGAACCTATATTTCCCATTGCTTTCTCCTTGGTAAAGCTTCAGCCAATCAGTGTCAATTTGCCAACCAGTCAGCTGCCTTTTCTCCTTCAGTATAAATTATTGTGATGATTTAAAATTTGGCATTCTTGCATTTGTCCTGATGACTGCAGGCAGGAAGCTTCAGCAACATGTCTCTCTTTTCAGCAAAAAACATTTAATTATTCATTATAATACAACCGAATTGTGAAACATATCCTTCAATAATAAAATAATGGTTGAATATAATTACTTTTTTATTTGTAGTTTTTACTCGAGGAAGAAACTCCCTGACAGAATGCGGAATGCAGTCACTCAGTATACACCAGCATTTTGGTTCCTTCTATCCCCCCTTCATTCCCATTGATTTCCCCTTAATGTTGCCCTCAGTGTTTCTCCCGGTCAAATTGTGCTCCCAATGGAAGTGTTTCTGGCTTCTGCATACAGAAGTGGAAACATTTGTCAATTTGCCAGGGCCAGGGATATCTCTGATCGTGTCTTCAGGATCCTGAAGGGGGAGGGTGAGCAGCCAGAAGTCGTGGTGCACATTGGTACCAACGATGTAGGTAGGAAAAAGGGTGTGGAGGTAATAAACAAGTTTAGGGAGTTAGGCTGGAAGTTAAAGGCCAGGACAGACAGAGTTGTCATCTCTGGTTTGTTGCCGGTGCCACGTGATAGTGAGGCTAGGAATAGGGAGAGAGTGCAGTTGAACACGTGGCTGCAGGAATGGTGTAGGAGGGAGGGCTTCAGGTATTTGGATAATTGGAGCGCATTCTGGGGAAGGTGGGACCTGTACAAGCAGGACGGGTTGCATCTGAACCAGAGGGGCACCAATATCCTGGGGGGGAGGTTTTCTAGTACTCTTCGGGAGGGTTTAAACTAATTTGGCAGGGGAATGGGAACCGGATCTGTAGTCCAGCAACTAAGGTAGACGATAGTCAGGACGCCAAAGTACGTAGTGATGCAGTGGCGAAGGTAACAATGACAAAGGAGAGTACTTGCAGGCAAGGAGATGGGTTGAAGTGTGTATACTTTAATGCAAGAAGCATCAGGAATAAGGTGGGTGAACTTAAGGCATGGATCTGTACTTGGGACTACGATGTGGTGGCCATCACGGAAACTTGGATAGAAGAGGGGCAGAAATGGTTGTTGGAGGTCCCTGGTTATAGATGTTTCAACAAGATTAGGGAGGATGGTAAAAGAGGTGGGGGGGGGGGGGGGGTGGCATTGTTAATTAGAGATAGTATAACAGCTGCAGAAAGGCAGTTCGAGGGGGATCTGCCTACTGAGGTAATATGGGTTGAAGTTAGAAATAGGAAAGGAGCAGTCACCTTGTTGGGAGTTTTCTATAGGCCCCCCAATAGCAGCAGAGATGTGGAGGAACAGATTGGGAAACAGATTTTGGAAAGGTGCAGAAGTCACAGGGTAGTAGTCATGGGTGACTTCAACTTCCCAAACATTGAGTGGAAACTCTTTAGATCAAATAGTTTGGATGGGGTAGTGTTTGTGCAGTGTGTCCAGGAAGCTTTTCTAACACAGTATGTAGATTGTCCGACCAGAGGGGAGGCCATATTGGATTTAGTACTTGGTAATGAACCAGGGCAGGTGATAGATTTGTTAGTGGGGGAGCATTTTGGAGGTAGTGACCACAATTCTGTGACTTTCACTTTAGTAATGGAGAGGGATAGGTGCGGGCAACAGGGCAAGGTTTATAATTGGGGGAAGGGTAAATACAATGCTGTCAGACAAGAATTGAAGTGCAGAAGTTGGGAACATAGGCTGTCAGGGAAGGACACAAGTGAAATGTGGAACTTGTTCAAGGATCAGGTACTGCGTGTCTTTGATATGTATGTCCCTGTCGGGCAGGGAAGAGATGGTCGAGTGAGGGAACCATGGTTGACAAGAGAGGTTGAATGTCTTGTTAAGAGGAAGAAGGAGACTTATGTAAGGCTGAAGAAACAAGGTTCAGACAGGGCGCTGGAGGGATACAAGATAGCCAGGGGGGAACTGAAGAAAGGGATTAGGAGAGCTAAGAGAGGGCATGAAAAATCTTTGGCGGGTAGGATCAAGGAAAACCCCAAGGCCTTTTACAGATATGTGAGAAATATGAGAATGACTAGAGCGAGGGTAGGTCCGATTAATGACAGTAGCGGGAGATTGTGTATTGAGTCTGAAGAGATAGGAGAGGTCTTGAACAAGTATTTTTCTTCAGTATTTACAAACGAGAGGGGCCATATTGTTGGAGAGGACAGCGTGAAGCAGACTGATATGCTTGAGGAGATACTTGTCAGGAAGGAAGATGTGTTGCGCGTTTTGAAAAACTTGAGGATAGACAAGTCCCCCGGGCCTGACGGGATATATCCAAGGATTCTATGGGAATCAAGAAATGAAATTGCAGAGCCGTTGGCAATGATCTTTTCGTCCTCGCTGTCAACAGGGGTGGTACCAGAGGATTGGAGAGTGGCGAATGTCGTGCCCCTGGGAATTACAGGCCAGTTAGTCTTACTTCGGTGGTAGGCAAAGTAATGGAAAGGGTACTGAGGGATAGGATTTCTGAGCATCTGGAAAGGCATTGCTTGATTAGGGATAGTCAGCACGGATTTGTGAGGGGTAGGTCTTGCCTTACAAGTCTTATTGAACTATTTGAGGAGGTGACCAAGCATGTGGATGAAGGTAAAGCAGTGGATGTAGTGTACATGGATTTTAGTAAGGCATTTGATAAGGTTCCCCATGGTAGGCTTATGCAGAAAGTAAGGAGGCATGGGATAGTGGGAAATTTGGCCAGTTGGATAACAAACTGGCTAACCGATAGAAGACAGAGAGTGGTGGTGGATGGCAAATATTCAGCCTGGAGCCCAGTTATCAGTGGCGTACCGCAGGGATCAGTTCTGGGTCCTCTGCTGTTTGTGATTTTCATTAACGACTTGGATGAGGGAGTTGAAGGGTGGGTCAGTAAATTTTCAGATGATACGAAGATTGGTGGAGTTGTGGATAGTGAGGAGGGCTGTTGTCAGCTTCAAAGAGACATAGATAGAATGCAGAGCTGGGCTGAGAAGTGGCAGATGGAGTTTAACCCTGACAAGTGTGAGGTTGTCCATTTTGGAAGGACAAATCTGAATGCGGAATACAGGGTTAATGGTAGGGTTCTTGGCAATGTGGAGGAGCAGAGAGATCTTGGGGTCTATGTTCATAGTTCTTTGAAAGTTGCCACTCAAGTGGATAGAGCTGTGAAGAAGGCCTATGGTGTGCTAGCGTTCATTAGCAGAGGGATTGAATTTAAGAGCCGTGAGGTGATGATGCAGCTGTACAAAACCTTGGTCAGGCCACATTTGGAGTACTGTGTGCAGTTCTGGTCACCTCATTTTAGGAAGGATGTGGAAGCTTTGGAAAAGGTGCAAAGGAGATTTACCAGGATGTTGCCTGGAATGGAGAGTAGGTCACACGAGGAAAGGTTGAGGGTGCTAGGCCTTTTCTCATTAGAACGGAGAAGGATGAGGGGCGACTTGATAGAGGTTTATAAGATGATCAGGGGAATAGATAGAGTAGACAGTCAGAGACTTTTTCCCCGGGTGGAACACACCATTACAAGGGGACATAAATTTAAGATAAATGGTGGAAGATATAGAGGGGATGTCAGAGGTAGGTTCTTTACCCAGAGAGTAGTGGGGGCATGGAATGCACTGCCTGTGGTAGTAGTTGAGTCGGAAAAGTTAGGGACCTTCAAGCGGCTATTGGATAGGTACATGGATTAGGGTAGAATAATGGAGTGTAGGTTAACTTCTTAAGGGCAGCACGGTAGCATTGTGGATAGCACAATTGCTTCACAGCTCCAGGGTCCCAAGTTCGATTTCGACTTGGGTCACTGTCTGTGTGGAGTCTGCACATCCTCCCCGTGACTGCGTGGGTTTCCTCCGGGTACTCCGGTTTCCTCCCACAGTCCAAAGATGTGCAGGTTGGGTGGATTGGCCATGGTAAATTGTCCAAAATTCTATGATTAACCTAGGACAAAAGTTTGGCGCAACATCATGGGCCGAAGGGCCTGTTCTGTGCTGTATTTCTCTATCTATCTATCTATTTGTTCTGATGAGAATTCTTACAAATAGCATGCAAAGACCAGATTAATTGGCCCTAGTAGTAAGGTTTGGATATTGAAAGAAAAAAGAAAATTTGCTATTATACAGCAAACTCATGGGTCTGGATTCCCTGATTTTGAGGCCATATCCGGGGGATTTGTCTGGTTTTGCGACAAAAAAGTTGATGCTGCCGCCGCACCGATGCTCCGTCATGTGAGGGGCTAGCAGCCAAGCAATATAAAATGCACGGCCTTCCCGATGTCAACACTTGGAGAATTGCCGAGTCCATGGCCGCACGTGCGCACAGCGACGACCTGCAGCATGGCGCCGCCGCACACGGACATGACCTGCCAGATAGTGCCCCCGTCTCACCACCCCATGGCCACCCTCTACCTGCCCCCCCAGGCCTCACCGAAGAACCCGCCAGCCAGCAGCACGGCTCCTGCCCTAATGTGGCGGCGCTGGGCACAGTCCACAACCATCACGCTGGGTTCGCGAAAACTGAGAGCACACGTCCACCGCGCGGTCGGGAACTCGGCCCCATCGGGGGCGGGCCTTCAGGTAACAGCGTTCAGCATACTCCTCGATGACGCAGTTTTGGAGAGGGCAGAGCATCCGAAAACAGACGCCTCCCTGATTCAGTCGTAAACAGGGATTCTCCATCCGATCACCGATTACGATATCAACGTTGGGCAACGGAGAATCCTGCCTATGATCTCAGGATGACCCAAAGTACTTTACAGCTGATGAAGTAGTTTTAAAGAGTAGTCATTGTTTTAACTTGAAAATGCTGAAGTTGAGGAGAGAGGGTCCCATCCATGCAGATCATGGTAAGAAAATGCTAATACACAGAGTGGACCCCAAAATACGATCAACGGTTATACCTGCCATTGTACTCTTGCATATTCAGGCTGAATGACTAATCAGCTAGATCAATGTCCTGATATTTAGGGCGGATTTCTCCCCTCCCGCACGGCATCGGGAAGGCTGTCGTGAACTCGGCCGAGTTTCACGACGACCTCGGAGGCTTCTCCTCGCACCCTGGGCGGAATTCTCCGCTCCCGCGCGGCATCGGGAAGGCCGTCGTGAACGCGGTCGAGTTTCACGACGGCCTCGGAGGCCGCTCCTTGCACCCTATTCACCCCCCCAGGGGTTAGGAGCGGCGCTCCATAAATCTCGGCCGCCGGGCCTTGATGCTTGCGTCAAGGCAGCGTGCCGAGAATGACGCGACGGCGGCGCCTAAGTGATGTCAGCCACGCATGCGCAGGTTGGCCGGCTCCAACCCGCGCATGCGCGGTTGCCCTCTTCCCCTCCGCTGCCCCGCAAGACATGGTGGCTTGATCTTGCGGGGTGGCGGAGGGGAAAGAGTGCACCGATCGCGGGCCAGTCTCCTCCCGAGCACGGCCGTGGTGCTCACTCCCCTCTCCACCCCCCCACAAGACACAAACAAAACTTTGGCGCCATGTTCACGACGGCAGCGACCAGGTGTGGTTGCCGCCGTCGTTATCTGGTCGGGAACGTCGGGCCGCTCGGCCCACCCGGGCCGGAGAATCGCCGGCCGCCATGAAAAACGGCGAGCGGTGTAGCCACCTGGGTTGGCCACTTCCTCACACAAAATGGAATAACGCAAAGGTTACAGGGTAAAATGGATATTGGCAAAGAAATAAGCGGTCTGCAGAATCCCTGTATTCTAGCTGCCACAGAAACCAGACAGAATTGTAACTAACGAGCTGCGCATATTAAGTGAGCGATTCACGGTGATTCCCAGGCACAATGGACACAACAGTTAACAGCAATTGAAACATTCTATGGAAGGTCAGATGTTCCGGCGCCAGTGGAGTCTAAGACAAAGGACACCAATAAGGTGTAAGGAACCGCTCGGTGATCGAGGAACGGCCCCGTTATTGGGGAAATTCAAATCAATCGATTGGGAAGAGACCCAATCGATTGCATGTTTAGAGAGGGTCAGCCTAGAAGGAAGCGAAGTCCCTGGGACCTATAAAAGGCAGGTCCCAGGACTGACTTGTTCTCCTTGACCAGCCTCCCAGTGCTCTTCTTGACCAGCCGGCCCTCCCAGCAGAACACCGTTGCAGTAGAAGAACCTTGAGAAGGAGAGGCCTGGTCAGCAGCCGCCATCAAGTAAGTGTCATACAATGCACGCTACGAGAGTAGACACTCCTGACCCCTTTAGTCCACACCGACTGGAAGCCTGCGGCTCCAGGACAAAGCAAGAGGCCATTGTTCCCTGATCCGGCAGTTCCCTTATTCCAGATAAGTATTGGCCTGTTAGTGGTAGGAATAGCCTAGTCTTGTAGTTTTATATGCATAAGTAGTAGATAACTGTATTATAATAAACGTGTCTTGTTTGAACATACTAACTGGTGTATTGAGTTATTGGTCTGACCTTGAACTTGAATCTTGTGGTGGTATCTTAACGATACCTGGCGACTCTAGAGCTAAGGAATAAAACAGAGCCAAATTGAGTGAAAAGCACACTCACCCAGAACGAGCAACATTTAGTGGCGACTCCGCCGGGACTTGACTAGAAGTGCCCCCCCCCCCCCCCCCCCCCCACTCTGAGAGAACCCAGAAATTTGAATCAGAAATCCAATTGGAAAATGGAAATACCACAAGTGTTCAAGTAGTTCAAATCAATACTCGTAATTCGGAAGTGTGTTTTTGCATGCGTATCTAACAGGGTTATAAGGTAAAACCGAGAGATTTTTGCAGTGACAAACTGTCGGGAGTTTATAATTCGGAAAATAGCGAAAGCCGTACCCGTATTTTATAGCACTGCCTTATTATCCCTCGTTCCAAATTTTAAAAAGAGCATAAGATAGAAGAGATGGCCATGCAGGCAATGGAACGCCTCATGAACCCGGAGCAGTTTGTGGTCGCAGCTACCAACAGCAGCAGAGTAAGTCAGTATCCCGTTTGGGAGCTGGATCTCAGGAAGTACCTCAAAGGGAAAGGATGACCCCTTTGGAGTGAGTTTTGTTTGAATGAGGAGACAGGTCCTGGGAGTATAGGACATACTTGGTGGGAGAACCTGTCTGAAATTCATAAGAAAGGTTTGAGTAAAGCACGTTAGCCGATGGCAATTGTGTCCTGTTTGGCACAATTGCGAGGCACAGAGGAGGTTGTCAGGACGCTCCGAGCAGAGTTAGAGGAGAGAAATAGAATGAGTAAAGTGGATGTCAGGGACATCGAGAGAGAGAATTCAGAATTAAGGGCAAAGGTTGGCAGATAAGGATAGAGAGGTGGATGATGCCAAGAGGGCACACCAGTCTTGTGTAGCCCATCTGAGCAGCTCCGAGGTACAATACGAAAAAGCTTATCAGGATGTGCAACGTGCAGTCTTGATAAGACAAGAATCAGGTAGAGACACTGAAGAAGCAGTGTAGCGACCTGAAAGCAGCTTTAAGGGCACTCCATGCTGCCACCACTGTGCAAAGGCAAAGCACAGTGGACCATGCTAAATGTAGGAAGCAGTTTGCGGAGATGCAATCTCTGCTTTCTGTGCAGAATGGCTTCCAAGAGACCTTTGGAATGCAATTAGAGGAAGACAATACACCAGATTGGCAGGAATTAAGCGAGACAGCGCAGCGATATGTTCAGGGAACATGTGCGCTAGAAACGCAGCAGAAAAGGAAAGCGCCCCAACTCTCCACAGATCAGATAGCACCCGCACCAATGAACCCATTCACCACCCAACGAAAAGCAATCGCAGATGGCGCAACTGAGATCACATACACCACACCCTTAACCGTGACTCAACTAAGGGACGCGTGTGAGAAAATCACCCCGTTCCTCCCCACTTCAGACCCCCACCAATTCTTTGCAAGAGTTAAGCAACAGGCGACCATGTACGGCCTTGATGCACGAGAGCAGGTTAAGCTCACAGTTTTGAGTTTAGACTCATCAGTAGTAGCAGCCCTCCCCGACCCACAGAACGTTGGAGGAGGCACCCTCGAAGAAATGCATACAGCTATTTTGGATGCGATAGGGTATAACAGAGGAGACCCAGTAGAAGGCCTAAACAGATGTAGGCAGAAAAAGACCGATCACCCCACAGCATTTGCAGGAAGACTCCGGATTCACTTCACTGCAGTTTTCGGTGAATTAGACCACGCACATGAAATGAAATGAAAATCGCTTATTGTCACGAGTAGGCTTCAATGAAGTTACTGTGAAAAGCCCCATTTGACCCGAGATAACATGGTTAAATGGACCCGCACTATCATCTCCCACGCCACAGATGCAGGACTCATTACGACCCCTCAGAAGAGGCCCATAATGAAAAATGGGTCTTGAAAAGATTGTCCCGCGCTTGGGAGCAATCTGTGCACAATAAGACAGCATTTAAGAAGCCCGAGGAGGCGCAAACCGAGGTAGATATCCAAGCAGTAAGAACGCACCAAAACCCCGCATGGGTAAATCAGGGACAGAACAGCCCCCCACAGAAGTCACAGGAATGTTTTAACTGCGGACAGTTTGGGCATTTTGCTAGGAATGCAACGCCCTGCAGAAATCTCAGAGAGGCCAGCAGACAGGCACTCTGAGCAGGAACAGAGCGAAGCCTATTCACAGTATAGGGAAGCATTCAGGACAGACCAATGTGGACGGAACGGACTGACGGTGTTCGGTCTCCCCCACTTGGGTCTGTGACACTCTCTGGGACAGATCCGGATGATCGGTAGTCACAGCGAAAATTCAGGGAAAGCCCATAGAATTACTCTGGGACACAGGAGGGTTCCGCACGACCATTAATTCCTCCACTACACCACAGGCAAACACATACAGCCCCAGTACCAATTCAGCTAGGGAATATCTCCACCAGACACCCCGTTGTTTTAGTTAATCTGCCCCACACAGCAGAACACATACTCGGTATTGATTTTATGAATGCCCACAGCCTGTCGTTCGACCCAGTCAATCAGTGTGTCTGGTGAATGGCAAAATCAGACAGAGCACCCGCAACGCTCACAGTAGGTGAATACGAACATAGGATTAGCGCAGTAGGCGACTATTGTTTTGACCCAACCACGCTCAGCACGGACAAACAAGTTAGGGCAGTTTTAAACAAGCACAGGACAGCATTTGCCAGTCACCGGCACGACTGCGGCAGAATGACTGGACAAGTTCAGATTACAGGACCTGACCCGAGATCACAAAGACAGTATAGATTTCCCCTGGAAGCAGAGAGAGAAATTGGAAAGGTAATAGAGAGCTTATTAGAGCAGGGCGTACTAAGGACAGTAGCCTTGACTAATAATGCCCCTATTTGGCCAGTGAGGAAGCCCGACGGATCATGGCGTCTGACCATTGATTATCGGGAACTCAACAAAGTTACCCCAGCAGTAGCCCCCACGGTAGCAACATGTCCCGAGACCATGCTCAAGCAGGGACTCAACTCCAAGTATTTTACGGTTTTGGACATTAGCAACGGCTTTTGGTCAATCATATTGGCAAAGGCATGCTAGTACAAATTTGTCTTCACTTTTAAAGGTCAGCAGTACACGTGGACATGCCTCCAACAAGGATTCCACAACTCCTGCTCCATTTTCCACCGACAGCTGGCAAATAGACTAGCAAAACTTTCCCGACCCGAATGTCTGGTACAGTATGTGGACGACCTATTACTGCAGACAGACACCAAGGCAGAGCACATCATGCTTCTGTCTGAACTCCTACAACTCTTACAGTCAATCGGATGTAAAGTAAACCCCAGAAAGGCCCAACTATTGGAGAATAAAGTGATGTATTTGGGTACAATCATCACGCACGGCAAACGCGAGATCGAGTTCAAAAGAATTGACACGATAGTCAAATTGCCCCTTTCCCAAAATGTTTCAGCCCTCCGGTCGTTTTTAGGACTGGTTGGGTACTGTCGGAACCATATCGATGGTTTTGCGACCAAGGCAGCCCCACTTTCAGACCTCCTTAAGAAAGGAGCCCCTTGGGAATGGCTTCCGCAGCATACAGAGGCTGTGGAAGATTTAAAGAAAGCCCTTAGCGCAGTACCTGCACTACAAGTTCCAGACCCACTCTCTCCCTATGCAATTGAGGTAGGAAGCACAGATCTGACCCTCTCGGCCGTGCTCCTTCAGGAACGGCACGAGCAGCTACGACCAGTGGCTTATGCCTCCCTGACTTTTAGACCCAGTAGAGCAAGGATTTTCAGCCTGTGAAAGGCACCTCCTCGCAGTATTCTGGGCAGTACAGTACTTTTCGTACATTACCGGACTAAACCCCGTAACGATTCTGACCGAACTCACCCCCACACAGCTTCTATTGGATGGACGACTGAAGGACGGTTCAGTTAGCCAGATTAGGGCAGCTAGGTGGACCCTTCTTTTACAAGGACGGGACATCACAATGAAACAGACTAAGACACACACCTTTTAGCAGACAACCTCCAATACCCAGGAAAACCCCATGATTGTGAAATAGTAGCCCCCCTCCACAACACAGGATCCTTCATTGCAAAGACGCCCCCCAGGAAGATAGGAAGTTCAACTCAAAGCCCCCAGCACACAGACACGTGTGCCCCCTTGAAGATTTATGTGGATGGTTCATCCACTGTTTTAAATGGTGAGCGCATTATTGGATGCGGCATCTATGTAGAGGATGCGCAGGGATGCGCATTAGAAGAGATATTGTTAAAGTTACCCAGTCACTTCGGCGCGCAGGCAGCAGAGCTCGCGGCCACAGCTTACATAGTGGACCACCCAGATTCGTTCCCCAGCCCAGCAGATATATATTCTGATAGTTTATATGTCTGCAACAGTTTGACGCATTTCCTAACCCTGTGGAAGACAAGAGGTTTTGTTTCCGCAGATGGAAAGACCCTTCCATCAGCCCCATTGCTCCGCCATATCCGAGAACAGGCAAAGGATAGGACTTATGGCATCATTAAAGAAAGAAGTCACCATCGATCATCTCCCCCTGGAAATGTGAAAGCCGACGCACTGGCTAAAGCAGGTTCCAGGCATGGACATTTTTGGACACCCCAGCTAGCGCCCCTGTGAGTTCAGTTCATGTCTCACAGACAAACATTGAGGACCTGGTACAGGCACAAAAACAGGACAGCAATCTCAGGGAGATTAGTATTCGACAGTTTTTGGCCACGTACAAGTTTAAACACGCTCTGACCACACACGAGGGTGTGGTTATCAAAGTTAAATTGTATGTGGTTCCTGAGAAAGACAGGAATCAAATGATTTGCCTATTCCATGACAGTCATGGACATCAAGGGATAGACCCCAACACAGCCCACCTGAGACACCTCTGTTGGTGGCCCAATTTGAGAGAGGATGTAACCACTACATCGAAAATTGTTTGATTTGTGCTCAGACTAACCCAGAGTGGTATTCAAAGAAGGCACAGCTCAGTCACACTTGACCCGTTAGCCCCTGGACAAACCTCCAGATCGATTTCATAGGTCCGTTGCCCCCTTGCAGGAATGGCTATAGATACGTTTTGGTGGTCATTGATACGTTCACGAAATGGGTTGAGGCATTCCCATCTCGAACTAACACAGCCAAGACAACCGCAAAGATCCTGACCCACCACATCTTTACTAGATGGGGACTCCCCAGAGGTATTGAGTCGGACCAGGGATCTCATTTTACAGGACGGGTCATGAAGAACGCCCTGACCATATTCGGCATTAAACAAAATTTCCACATTGCGTACCACCCCCAGTCAAGCGGAATAGTGGAACACATGAATTGGACTCTAAAATCGACCCTTAGAAAGATGGTCCAGGAAAACAATACCAATTGACATTCAGTGTTCCCATTTGCACTTATGTTCTTAAGGAATACTGTTTCAACCTCAACAGGTTTCACCCCACACACACTCATGACCGGACGCCCCATGAAAGGTTCTGAATTCCTTTTAGGACTCGACATGACCAGCCCAGAAGTGACGGCCCTGACACACGAGACAGTAGTAAAGCAATTAGTGGAAACTGTAAGATCGGCTCAGTTAGCAGCCGCAGTTAAATTGGGAAAGAAAAGGAAACAGAGCAAGGCTTGTTTCGACAGAACAGTACATTAGTGGAAACTGTAAGATCGGCTCAGTTAGCAGCCGCAGTTAAATTGGGAAAGAAAAGGAAACAGAGCAAGGCTTGTTTCCACAGAGTTTCAGGTTGGACAACAGGTAATGTTATCTGTTAATAACCCCAGCACGTTTTTGGCCCCAAAATTTACAGGTCCGTACTCAATTGCGGACAAAATCAGCCCTTCAGTTTACAAGATAAAGTACCCCAACGGGAAGACTGCCTGGTTCCATTTCAACCAGTTAAAGGCATATGGAACACAGCCCAACCACACACACCATGTCCTGCCAGACACAGCAGAACACCTCGCCCCGCCCACAGTAGACACATTTCCACCCTCCCCCTCACAGACCAGCACCTCATCGGACTCGACCTCGACTCCGCCCATTGACTTCAGACCACGCCCCCGAAATGCCCACAAGCTGCCACAGCAGAGACAGCGACTGTGACTTTGATGACAGCCACAGCACGCCTCTCTACTGCCCTGATACACCAGACCCCACAAACACCAACTACGACCCCGACTACAGTGATTTGGAGATCACTTACATTAAGACACCAGACCCACATCCAGACCCACCACCCAACTATGACAACCCCAGCAACGTTCACACAAATTTGGACACGACCATTTGGTACCGAGACAACTCTTACAGGTTCGTCCGGAATGATGAGAGAGACCCTCGGTCACACAACGCACTCATAGCATGCCTGATCCATACAAGGGTATGGGATCCTGGGAGAAGAGGATGACTTTAAGTCTGACTCCTGACACGGCAACCCCTTTGCGACCCTGTTCGCAGAGAATGAATACAATTGAGGTGTCCAGATGATGTAAAAAGAGGAACCGCTTGAGAGATAAACGGTGTCCTTTCTGAAGGGACCTGCAGTATGTTTGTTTCATGTTTGTTTGTTTTATGTTTGTTTTTGGATCAATTCAGAACAACTAGGAGCATTGGCCACAAGACTTTCAGCTGAAAAGTTTGTGACCATCACACATTTCGTCACTGTTCTTCTGTAGTGAAGATGTTTTGTTCCCTGAGACCATTTCATAACTGCCCTTCTGATTCGACGGAAGTCTTGTCCGCAGTTACCTTAGAGAACTTGTAAGATGCCAAATCAGCTGGAATGTCTGAAGCCCAGCTAAAGGCTTCTCCCTTGAATCTACTGGGAGCTCCCTAGCTCCAGTTTCATAACTGCTCTTCTGTTTAGAGGACAGAAGAGGCAACCCCCATGATGACTACACTCTTGCCCATTCGTTTCAGGTCGCTCAGGCAGTGGGGAAACGGCATTGAGGACCCACCCTGTCTGAGGACCACCCCTTTGGTCAGCGAAGCTCGGGTACAGCACAGCATGCCCTACCCGGGGATTCCATCCAACTCTTACCCGTCGCGGCCCATACGCAACTCATTCGAAAGTCGTATTTCTAAAAAGTTTGTTTTTGTTTCCTTTGTTTAGGTAGCCCTTTGGTTGCCACCCAAAATGCTATTTACATCCAGAAACAGTGGGATGGTAAATTGCAAGACCTGTGGGACGGCTTGCAGTGGCACAGTGGTTAAGTGTATGTCTGGTCCTAAATTCGTTTTGATAAAAAAAATGAGGGGAGTCAGAGGGAGTGACTTGACCAATCATTAAGGGAAAATTGGCACAAGAGGACAGATATACTATCATTCGAGGTATTAAGCAGATCATTAATGGATACTATGCTTGATCCCCTAGCTTTCGGACGTTCGAAGGAGGGATTAAAGCAGGATCAGAGCAAGATCACAGCAAGAAAAGAGAACAGAAGGAAGAGAGGAGAGAAGGAAAATGACAGCCGCGACTATATTTTTCTTCATCACTTTTGTATATTTGCGCGCGGACGCGAACCCCCTTACCCCTACCCCGGCCGTTAATGTTTCCCAGACACAGACCACTCTAAGCCCAGTAGACGGCAACAGTACCCCGACCTGGTGTACCAGATTTCTAACTTGGTACTCCTTGTCTTATGTGATAGAATCGCTTTTGGCATTGGCGATTGTCTGCATCCTAGTTCAGACCCTTAGGATGAGGAAATGGCGAAGGAGAGCCTACCACTCTCGTACCTCGACGGTATATAGGATGAGATCCCCTATCGTCGATTTCCATCAGTCCCCCGAACCCATTGAAATGTGAATAAAGGATTTTCTTTTTGTTTTGCCATTCCATGTAAATAAAGGAACTTTTAAATTTTTTGTACCTCTGAGCTCAACTGCCGGGTCAGAGAAATGTGCCAAGAATGCTGCTGTAAGTTTGTATTGATAGGAAGTTTAGAATGATTGCATGTAAGTGAGTGTAGTTTATTTAAGGATAGTTAGAGGTTCCCATTGTGATTGTGGTAATGCATGTCCCCTATGACATAGCGCCAAATAGAGATTGTGGTTAAGATTTTTCTGCATAGTTGAGGAAAGTGCAGAGGCCATGAACTCGCTGAGGTCAGGGAACAGAGACACCGTACTTAGGTACTTCACGCTTTCGCGTTAGGATCACAAGGAGGGAGTGTAGCCACCTGTGTTGGCCACTTCCTCACACAAAATGGAAGAACGCAAAGATTACAGGGTAAAATGGACATTGGCAATGAAACAAGCAGTCTGCAGAATCCCCTGTATTCTAGCTGCCACAGAAACCAGACAGAATTATAACTAACGAGCTGCGCATATTAAGTGAGCGATTCACGGTGATTCCCAGGCACAATGGACACAACAGTTAACTGCAATTGAAACATTCTATGGAAGGTCAGACATTCCAGCGCCAGTGGAGTCTAAGACAAAGGACACCAATAAGGTGTAAGGAACCGCTCGCTGATCGGGGAATGGCCCCGTTATTGGGGAAATTCAAATCAATCGACTGGGAAGAGACCCAATCGATTGTAGGTTTATAGAGGGTCAGCCCAGAAGGGAAGCAAAGTCCCTGGGACCTATAAAAGGCAGGTCCCAGGACTGATTTGTTCTTCTTGACCAGCCTCCCAGCGCTCTTCTTGACCAGCCGGCCCTCCCAGCAGAACACCTTTGCAGTAGAAGAACCTTGAGAAGGAGAAGCCTGGTCAGCAGCCGCCAATCAAGTAAGTGTCATACAACGCACGCTACGAGAGTAGACACTCCTGACCCCTTTAGTCCACACCGACTGGAAGCCTGCGGATCCAGGACAAAGCAAGAGGCCATTGTTCCCTGATCCGGCAGTTCCCTTATCCAGATAAGTATTGGCCTGTTAGTGGTAGGATTAGCCTAGTCTTGTAGTTTTATATGCATAAGTAGTAGATAACTGTATTATAATAAACGTGTCTTGTTTGAACTTACTAACTGGTGTATTGAGTTATTGGTCTGACCTTGAACATGAATCTTGTGGCGGTATCTTAACGATACCTGGCAACTCTAGAGCTAAGGAATAAAACAGAGCCAAATTGAGTGTAAAGCACACTCACCCAGAACGAGCAACAGCGGCGATTCATCTGAGCGGGGGGTGGGAGATTCACGGGGGGTGTCAGGGCGGCGTGTCAAGAGTCGCCCGGCCCTCCCGCGATTCTCCCACCCGGCGTGGGGAGCGGAGAATTCCGCCCTTAGTGACTGATGTCAATTGAGATGTAAATCTCCTTCATCTATTTCTTCCTCCACCTTCTCCACTGACAATAGTGCAAGGGACTCTGATTTCTACAGCTGCATATGATTTTGTGATATGGTAAAGTGTTTTAACACATGGTTTTTACACAGGAGAATTTGGCAAAGTTAGAGCAGAACTCCTCTCCTCCAGTTAAACAATAGAATCTACTTGGAAATGTGGCTGTGTGCTCTGCCAACTTTCTCACAAAGGCACGAGTTTTACTGCTTCTGTGCTCCATGATTATGCATGCTTTTCTCATCAGGATTAACAATAATGTACCGGTGACACGGTGGGGCAGTGGCTAGCACTGCTGCTCACGTTGCCGAAGTCTCAGGTTTGATCCTGGCCCTGGGTCACTGTCCGAGTGGAGTTTGCACATTATCCCCGTGTCTGCGTGGGTCTCACCCCCATAACCCAAAGATGTACTGGTTAGGTGAATTGGCTATGCTAAACTGCCCTTAATTGGAAAAAAATAATTGGATGCTCTAAATTTATTTTAAAAATGGATTAACAATAATGTTACTCAAATGTACCTTATATTCCCAAGGAGCCATCTTTTATTTTTTATAAATTTAGAGTACCAATTCATTTTTTCCAATTAAGGGGCAATTTAGTGTGGCCAATCCACCTACCTTGCACATCTTTGTGTTGTGGAGGCAAAACCCACACAAATACAGGGAGAATGTGCAAACTCCACACGGACAGTGACCCGGAGCCGGGATCAAACCTGGGATCTCGGTGCCGTGAGGCAGCAACGCTAACCACTGTGCCACCGTGCTGCCTCAAGGAGCCATCTTTAATGTTGGTGGTGCATATAAGAAATGGGGTAAGGTGGACCATTTACATTTGGTTACCCTTTCAATAGTATCGTGCATGCTCTATCTTTTTATCCATTAGATTAACTTTTTTAACTCATCTGAAGGCAATGCAGATGGACCAATATGAAGGCATCTTGAGGGCAGCACGGTGGCACAGTGGTTAGCATTGCTGCCTATGGCGCTGAGGACCTGGGTTCGAATCCCGGCCCTGGGTCACTGTCTGCGTGGAGCTTGCACATTCTCCCCGTGTTTGCGTGGGTTTCACCCCCACAACTCAAAGATGTGCAGGATAGGTAGATTGGCCACTCAAAATTGCCCCTTAATTGGAAAAAATAATTGGGTACTCTAAATTTATTTTAAAAAATGAAGGCATCTTGATAGCCTTGATAAGCTTTCAGTCATGTTCCAGGGATAATGAACAAAAAAACTCTCGGTTATTTTTAAGTTACTGAAAATGTCCCTATTTGTATGGAAACCCTATGGTTTTTGAATGCTGTGGAATATTACAAAGTTTAAGTGTGAAATATGAAATATACAATAAACATATGAATAATCTAACAATAGTATATTATAATTATACATTTATCTTCAGGAGTCCATCATCTAACTTCAGAAATTGGAAAAAAGAAAGACTTGCAGTCAAATGTTAAGTTCTTCTCTTGTATATATATTTTCCTTTTTTAATGCATGTTTTTCTTTGCTGACTGTAGCTGTTAACTAGCAAACTTGATATTTCCTGTGAAGATTCCACTTGGTACAACTATTTCCTGCTAATTCAATTCAGCAGAATTCAGAAGTTGCCCTGGGCTTCTTTGCATTTTCATAATTGATACTAGATTCAAAATAATTGGCAGTGCAGCAATCACATGAATCAAGTCCATTATTTTGTTTGTTCAAAATTAATTTTGTTCCCCGCCAAGCCTGCAGTTTAAAAACCAGGAAGAAATGTGCCCCCAGCGCGTGTATTGTATTTAGTTAGGGCATGCTGCTGCTTTCACCGACTTGGATCCGAATAATCAGGAGACCCAATCCTTTACAAAAGATTGGCAGTTTGGAATTCTCACCCATCCATTGGAGACTCATGTAGAAGTGGCCCCAACTCACAAGGTTGGAGTTCATACAATAACTGAAACTTGTAAGGGTGCATCAGCAACACCAGCATTGAATCAGCATCCTTCCACTTCACTAAGAAAGTATCAAAGGAGATTTAAAGTATTATTATCCGAGAAAGATTAATTATCCAGAAGAAAATGATCATCCATCCCCTTTGGAGAATTGAGGTGAAGAAAGGGAAAAATCTTGGGGAAAAGTCATTAATCTTTATTTTGATGGATTTCTGATCTGGCAGCAAAAAAATGTGTTTGAGTGGACAAGGGAAAAGGGGCTAAAAGTAAAACTCAGCTTAATGTTTGACAGCTCGTCATAGGATTACATTTTTACTTGCATGGTGTGAAAGAACACATGAGTAGGAGAAGTTGAGGCACAATTCAGCTGTCCATAAAGGTACCATCCTGACACTGTACAGTGATCCAATGGATACAAAACTTAGAATAATTTAAAAGATAATTTGATAGGGAAGGGAGAGGTTTTACATTCAGGTGGATCACCTGCAATGAGCCAAAAGGTGTTCCTTGTCACTAACTTTGTCACAGATCACCAGCTAATTGTAAATGAGAAAGACATTTCCATCCATCTTAGTTAATTTACCTAGAGCCTTGTGGTTTACTTATTATGGCAGCTGTCTACCTGCTAAATGCATCCAAGATTTTCATTTCTACCATTGCCAAGACATCTACACCAAGTTTTGACCACTCTATGTACAGAAGAACTTCCTGATATTCACCAGAAAGTCTTCTGTTACTGGTTTGAATAATTTTTTTTTTAAAGGGACAATATAGGGTGACCAACCCATCTCCCCTGCACATCATTGGATTGTGGGGGTGGGACCCACGTAGACACAGGGAGAATGTGCAACCTCCACATGGACAGTGACCCGGGGCAAGGATTGAATTTGGGTCCTCGCCGCCGTGAGGCAGCATTTTGAATCAATACTAGTTTGAATTTGTTTTCCTTGTCCTTTTCACAATAATTAAAGTAGCAGAAAACACCATTTAAATATATCTTCACTTATTTTTCAAGCTGAAGATCTTGACTTCATGCACTCTTTTTTCAAGTTGCTGATCTGTGACAGTAGAGAGCAACCATGTGATTATTTTCTATTACAAAAGCAAAATTCTGGAGATTTGAAATAAAAACAGAAAATGATGGAAACATTCAGCAGGTCATTTCAACACTTCAGGTTGATGATGAACCTTCATCAGAGGTCCAGACTGTTCCTGGCAAATTAACTGGAATAGCCATGTTATAACTGTGACGACAAGATCAGGTCAGACACTGGGTATTCTGTGGCAAGTAAATCACCTCCTGACTTCCCAAAGGCTTCCCACCACTTACAAGGCACAAGTCAGGAGTATGATGGAATACTCTGCTTTTGCCTGGATGTGTGGAGCTCTAACAACACTCAAGAAGCTAAACAAATTTTGGAAGAAAGCGACTTGCTTGTTTGGCACCTTATTAACCACTTTAAACATTCACTCCTTCCACCAAAAGTGCACAGGGCAGTTTTGCGTATCATCAGCCAGAGTAACTGGAGCAATTCTTCAACAGTATCTCCGAAACCCATTTTCTTTACCATCTAGAAGGACACGGGCAACAGGTGCATGGCAACTCAACCAGTTGCAATTCCCCCACCAAATGACACATCATCCTGGCTTCAAAATAATAAATCATATTCCTTCACTGTTGCTGGGTCAAAATCCTGGTACTTCTACTCGAACAGCACCATGAGTGTACCTACACCACAAAGATGGCAGTGACTTAGGAAAGCATCTCACCACAACATTGTCAAGGGCGGCACGGCACAGTTGCTTCATAGCTCCAGGGGCCCAGGTGTGATTGCCGGCTTGAGTCACTGTCCATACAGAGCCTACATATTCCCCCCATATCTGCATGGGGTTCCTCCAGGTTAGGTGGTTTGGCCATGCTAAATTGCCGTTAGTGTCCAACAAAATGGTTAGGTGGGGATTATGGGGATAGGGTGGAGCTGTGGGCTTGAGTACGGTACTCTTTCCAAGGGCCGGTGCAGACTCGATGGGCCGAATGGCCTCCTTCTGCACTGTAAAATCTATTAAATCTATGAAATGACAACCATGAATGTCAAGATTACTGACCCTGCGAACAATGCCACATCCCACGAAAGAACGTAAAAAAGGAGAAAACTATGGTTCTTTACAACTTTTAAACACATCCATTGGTAATTAGGTAGCCAGGATATAAGTTGTATAACAGATTGATAACGCACTGTACATATCCTGATTGACAGGCCCCCCCACTCAAGTAGTCGCCCATATTCTATGAATACTATATGAATGTGAAAGCAGTATTACAAGCAGTTGTAACTGTAATGCAGCCTGCAGCAAATTCTGTTCATGACTAGGCCTCATACTGATTAAGGCACTCAGCTATGACCTTGTGCTTTAATTAGCTCTGTGTCCCCTATACCGACATAGCACCTGCTAGAGAGCAGATTACAGCAAAACAAATTAGACTTTGCTGCAAGATATTGAGAAACTTTTTTCCACTTCGCCAAAGGACAGGCAAGTGCTTCTTCAGGCTTTAATATAAATCTAAGCAATTTTATATGTAGTTTTTAATCTGAAGTCTCCACAAAGACAATTTGTGACTTATTAGGAATATCTAATATATTATTATAACAGACCTAGAGGGCATTCTCCCACAGCAAAGCAGTAGCAGTGTGCATTCAACAGTAAAGTCAATTTTCTGCCGGAGGCTGTCCACCTCTTGTATATACTATAGATCTCCCATTGGTCTTTTATTGGGCAATAACAGCAGAAACATGGTTTGCTTGGACCAAGACAAACAATATGTCACAAAAATAAGAATCCCACACAAAAAGGTTTTAGAATGCTAATAATGGTGCAATGTTAACACAATTGGACTTTATATGGCAGCTTTGGGCTGAAAATGCTTGTTTTATTGAGATTTACTCTGAAATTAAGTTTCTATTGTGTAAAACAAAGTGGAATATGAAAGTGTCGTGAATCAAGGTCTGATATCTATTCCCACACTGATCACAGCAGTACTGTGCCCCATTTAGTGCTCGCATATCACTTCTTGAATTGTTGAATAACGATCAGAGAGTGTGGAAATTCTTTCCTTGCCTGGCCCAATAGCACAGAATCTGACTGCAGGTCCCGACAGTCATTGTGCCACAGACCAGCTAATTCAGCACAAATAGAACATTGTAGTCCATTTTGTTGAGCCACAAGCAGGGTTAATTAAGTGGATCTTTGAGAAATCTACAATAATCCTTTGAAGAAAGTTTACTTCTGGCCAGTGATGACTCTGCAGCAGAAATACATGGCTGCCAGACATTCTTGCAGGAAAAAAACACCAGGGAGTATGTAAAGGCATATAGGAGATGCAGATCAAGAATAAAGGTAATAGAACAGATGTGGCTGTTGAAATTCACAATAGTGGTTAGCACTATAGCTTCACAGCGCCAGGGTCCAAGATTTGATTACCGGCTTGGGTCACTGTCTGTACCGAGTCTGCATGTTCTCCCCGTGCCTGCGTGGGATTCAACCGGGTGCTCCCATTTCCTCCCACAAGTCCCGGAAGACGTGCTATTGGGTAATTTGAACATTCTGAATTCTCCCTCTGTGTAGGAGCAGGAATATGGCAACTAGGGGTTTTTCACAGTAACTTCATTGCAGTGTTCATGTAAGCCTATTTGTGACAGTAAAGATTATTATTATTATTATTACTACATGACTATTTGTTTAACTCATCACCACTATTTGTGCCAAGAAAAAAAATTGATCCATGAATTAAGGCTCCATTAAGCTCCCGCTTCCATTTCCCAAGCACTGGCCTTACCTGAGAAGTGGGACTATTGTCCTTGGAGAAGAGCAGGTTGTGAGGACATGTATAGAGGTACTCAAAACCTTGAGGGGTCTGGACAGAGTAGAGAGTGGGCAACTGTCTCCATTAGTTGAAGGATGGAGAACCACAAATTTAAGTGAATGAAGCAATGGCAACACAAGGAAAACCTTTTTTTATGCAGCAAGTGCTTAACGTCTGGAATGCACTGCCTGAGAATGTGTTTGAGGCAGGGACAATTGAAGTCTTCAAAAGGGAATTGGATCATCATCTGACAAGCAAATATTTGAAGGGTTACAAGAAAAAGACAGGGTGAAAGTGTTAGGTGCATTGCTCCTTCAGAGGGTCAGAACAGACATGATGGGCTGAAAGTCCTCCTTATATGCTGTAACCATTCCATGGTTCTATGATTCTATGATGTAATGTAGCAGTGCTGTGCTAGTTAAAACCCATCTCTGTAATCTGGAAAGGCAAACAAAAAGTTACTTATTTTGTTTTTAACTTATATTCATTGTGAAACATCATTTTACATTTGTAACGAATAAACCAATTGCGGAAAATTCCCAGATTTACATTGTTGACGATGTAGAGGTATTTTTCTGGGACATATAGGTTTAGTTCAGAATCTACAAGAGATTGGGCTAAATTTTCATATTCATCACGAGGAGTTTAATCTGGCAAGTGTTCTGGAACCTTGTCTGTCACTCCTTCCCTTGCAATTTACATTGTGTTAATTTCATAATGGGCAGGCGATGTACTTCACTCGATTACCGCCCATGTGGCGAAGACAGATGCGTACTCATTATCATTTTTATAGAGAGACTTGAGTGCAGAACTAAAAGGAGCTTTTATTTCTTTAGGGCATCATCCCAGATGTTCAACATTTTCACAAAATTACAGATCAATCTCCCAATCCAGAGGCTAAATAAGATGATATATTTGTACTGCTCTTGTTTTCAAAAAATCATTTTCTCTCTAACGTTCTCTTTCTTAAAGCCATTATTAAGCTAAGGTAACACAGAATGGATTACATTATTTTCCTTCTTGATCTCAACCCTTTGCTACTGTTGGAGTTTTATATTATCTCTCATTTTATGTCGTTATCTCTAATGCAGCTAAAGCCAATCTCTTCAGATATCGTACCAGAGAGCTAGAATGTGGCAGTTGTGAACATCGAATTAAATCAGTGTCCCAGTTTCACTGTATAGCAAAGCTTCGGAGCCAGAAATAAATTTAGTTTCCTGACTATTGTCTATTTTTGTTCGGTTTGGAGAATCTGGCCTTGTCAGATTGTCACAGATGTTTTTGACATCAACGGATTGAGAAACTTATTTTGTCTCAAGATCCTCTTCATGTCAGCTCAAAACGCACCTTTTGAAAACAGTAAAATCTGTGCCGGAACCCTAATTCCCTAATTTGAAAGACTTTGTGAAGTCAACAGCATTTAATTGAAAAAAATCATCTAAATCAAATCAAAATATCATTCAAAATGAATTACTGATTTTTTAAAGAATTTGTTTCCAATTTGCAGTTCTAGTCATAAACATTTTGTATTTCCACAAAATGCTTTGTTTAGAGTTTTTTTATTTGCGGATCATTGCCGATGCTTTGAAATTGCCAGTACTGGAAATGTTTTTTATTGAATATTGCAACTGCATTTTTTTTGCTGGTTAAACAGCCATATATTTTTGCTAATTGGGTGAACAAAGTTATATGAACTTTCAATTTGACAAATGGTGGTAACTAAACATCTAAAGCTGCCACTAATTAACCATAAAAATATGAAATACATTTAACATCGCATGGATCAAACTTTCACGAATTTGGCCTACACTAACCAATTTATACATAATGAAAGTGCAAACTTTTGTTTTATTCACAAACTCAATACACATTCAGCATTGGACCTTGGGTTCTGTTAAAATGATCTGAGGGTCCTCAAGGAAACCAGAATAGATGTAGGCAAGGCATTGGTTAATATTTTGAGTTCTATAAATACAGGGTTTGAGGGGGTAAGCAATATTGCAATATTTAAAAATGACTGAGAGATGAACATGGGATTTATGGTCCAGTTACTTTAACATCCATAGCAGGGAGGGTGCTAAAGAGCATTTATGTGTGCTATTAATGTTCAGCTGAAAGAGAGTGCAGAAGACAGAAAGAGTAGTTGGCATGGGCACAAATGCTGTAATTCCTTGTGGAGATAACTCAATTAGCAGACAAAGGATATCCATTTGATATAAGAATTAAAGCAAACCTAGAGTGAGAAAAAAATATTCGACCCACCAAATTCTTTCTTTCTGAAGGCCATGTCCAATCATTCCTATCATGGGCTTTAATTTCCTTAGGGAAAACTCTGCATAATTTACTTGGGTTTTGAGAAGGCATTTGATCTAGTTCTACATTTAAAGCGTTTAAGAAAGTTAGGAATTTGTGGAGTAATTGGCAAATTGGTTATTCAGAAACAGTCTGGAACTACAGAAAGCAGAAGATGAATTTCAAAGTAACAGCTCAGAAATTGACCATTCACCCCAACTGACCTACTGCAAAATTTACCTGCATGCAAGCAAATAATTAGAATCACCCTGATCCACCTTCATCCATATTCCATCATCTAATATCTAATCAAAGGTTGATTATTGACATCACCTCCTCCTCAAATTAATAAAACTGGAAGTGAGTTCTAAAGCCTCACAATTCTCTGTGCAAAGACGTTGCATGTGTTTTGATTATTTTACATTTAAATATACAGCTATGCCTCATCATTCTTGACACCTCAGATAGTTGGGGGGGGGGGGGGAATACTTTTTTAAAATTAATCATGAGATCTGAGCATTACCAGCAGAGCAGGCATTTATTGCCCATTGCTAATTGCCATTTGGACCACCTTCTTGGACCACTTGTACTCCTAGGTAGGAAGTTCCAGGATTTTGACGCCGATAAATGAAATAATAACGAGATAGCTTCTCCGACAGCTCAAGATGCACAGGTTAGGTGGATTGGCCATGCTTAATTGTCCCTTAGTGTCCAAAGGTTAGGTGGCCTTACTCGGTTACAGGGATAGGGTGGAGGTGTGGGCTTCAGGAGGGTGCTCTTTCTAAGGGCTGGTGCAGACTCGATGGGCTGAGTGGCCTCCTTCTGCACTGCAAATTCTATGATTCTATGAAGTCAGGATGATATGCAATTTAGAGGGAAATCTTGGGCGCGATTCTCCGCACTCACGACGGGGCGGAGAATAGCGAGCAGCGCAAATTTTTACGGCGACGCTGGTCCTACGCCCTCCCACTATTCTCCCCCCCCCAACACGAATCGCTGCTCGCCGTTTTTTAACGGCGAGCAGCGATTCTCCCCTGGCCGATGGGCCGATTTCCAAGGCCTTTACGGCCGTTTTCACGATTTTTGATACACCTGCTATACCAGTTCATGAAAACGGCCGCAAAGTGCCGTTCTGCACAACCATGCCACCGATTGGCACGGCCGCACCACAGCCGTGCCAAGGGTGGCATGGGCCCGCGATCGGTGGGCACCTATCGCGGGCAGCGGGTCCGATTCCCGCGCACTCTTTCTTCCTCCGCCGCCCCGCAGGATAAGTCCGCGGGGCGGCTGAGGGGCATTACGGACCGCGCATGCGCGGCTGACATCATCATATGCGTCAGCCGTCGCTAACTTTGGCGCGCGGGCTTAGCGAAATTCGTTAAGCCCGCGATGCCGGAGTTCATGGGGCCGCGATGCTAGCCCCGACCGGGGAGCAGAATCGGGTCCCGGGAGGGGGCGCGGAGGCTGCTGTGAAACACGGCCGGTTTCATGGCAGCCTTCACGACTCTCCGCCTTTGCGGAGAATCGCGCCCCTTATGTTTGATCATGTTCATATTCACCTACTGCTCTTGCTCTACCAGGAGTTAATGTCAAGAGTTTAGAAGATGGTGTCAAAGGGGATTTGATGAGTGGTTATATCTTGTAGACGATATATGCTGTTGTCACTGTGTATCAGTGATTGAACAAGTGAATGTTTAAGGTGGTGAATAGGGTGCCGATCAAGAAGGCTACTTTGTCCTGGATGGTGTTTAGCTTTGTCAGTGTTGTTGGAGAGGAAAGGTTGATTAGAGTGCAGGACAGACATGTCCCTGTGAAAATGAGGGATAGAAATGGCAAGATTAGGGAACCACGGATGACGGGTGGAATTGTGAGACTAGCTAAGATGAAAAAGGAAGCACACATAAGATCTAGGTGACTTAAAACTGATGAAGCTTTGGAGGAATATCGGGAAAGTAGGACAAATCTCAAATGTGCAATAAAGAGGGCTAAAAGGGGTCATGAAATATCTTTGGCTAACAGGGTTAAGGAAAATCCCAAAGCCTTTTATTCGTATATAAGGAGCAAGAGGGTAACTAGAGAAAAGATTGGTCCACTCAAAGACAAAAGAGGGAATTTATGTGTGGAGTCAGAGGAAATGGGTGAGATTCTTAATGAGTACTTTGCATTGGTATTCACCAAGGAGAGGGACATGACGGATGTTAAGGCGAGGGATGGATGTTTAAATACTCTAGGTCAAGTTGGCATAAGGAAGGGGGAAGTTTTGGTATTCCAAAATGCATTAAGGTGGACAAGTCCCCAGGTCCTAATGGGATCTATCCCAGGTTACTAAGGGAAGCGAGGGACGAAATAGCTGGGGCCTTAACAGATATCTTTGCAGCATCCTTGAGCACAGGTGAGGTCCCGGGGGACTGGAGAATTGCTAATGTTGTCCCTTTGTTTAAGAAGGGTAGCAAGGATAATCCAGGGAATTATAGACCTGTGAGCTTGACGTCAGTGGTAGGCAAACTGCTGGAGAAGATACTGACAGATAGGATCTATTCACATTTGGAAGAAAATAGACTTATCAGTGATAGGCAGCATGGTTTTGTGCAGGGAAGGTCATGTCTTACAAACCTAATAGAATTCTTTGAGGAAGTGACAAAGCTAATTGATAAGGGAAGGGCTGTAGGTGTCATATACATGGACTTCAGTAAGGCGTTTGATAAAGTTTCACATGGCAGGTTGATGGAAAAAGTGAAGTCATATAGGGTTCAGGGTGTACTAGCTAGATGGATAAAGAACTGGCTGGGCAACAGGAGACAGAGAGTAGTGGTGGAAGGGAGTATCTCAAAATGGAGAAAGGTGACTTGTGGTGTTCCACATGGATCCGTGCTCGGACCACTGTTGTTTGTGATATACATAAATGATCTGGAGGAAGGTATAGGTGGTCTGATTAGCAAGTTTGCAGATGATACTAATTTTGGTGGATTTGCAGATAGCGAGGAGGACTGTCAGAGAATACAGCAAACTATCGATAGATTGGAGAGTTGGGCAGAGAAATGGCAGGTGGAGTTCAATCCAGGCAAATGCGAGGTGATGCATTTTGGAAGATCTAATTCAAGAGCGGACTAAACGGTCAATGGAACAGTCCTGGGGAAAATTGATATACAGAGAGATCTGGGAGTTCAGGTCCATTGTACCTTGAAGGTGGCAACGCAGGTGATAGAGTGGTCAAGAAGTAATACAGCATGCTTGCCTTCATCGGACAGGGTATTGAGTATAAGAGGCAGCAAGTCATGTTACAGTTGTATAGGACTTTGGTTAGGCCACATTTGGAATACTGCGTGCAGTTCTGGTCGCCACATTACCAGAAGGATGTGGATGTTTTAGAGAGGGTGCAGAGGAGGTTCACCAGGATGTTGCCTGGTATGGAGGGTGCTAGCTATGAAGAAAGGCTGAGTTGATTACGATTGTTTTAGTTGGAAAGACGGAGGTTGAGGGGGGACCTGATTGAGGTCTACAAAATTATGAGAGGTATGGACAGGGTGGATAGCAACAAGCTTTTTCCAAGAGTGAGGGTGTTAATTACAAGGGGGTCACGATTTCAAGGTGAGAGGGGGAAAGTTTAAGGGAGATTTGCGTGGAAAGTTTTTTACGCAGAGGGTGGTGGGTGCCTGGATCGCTTTGCCAGCGGAGGTGGTAGAGGCGGGCACGATAGCATCATTTAAGATGCATCTAGACAGATATATGAACAGGCAGGGAACAGAGGGAAGTAGTACCTTGGAAAATAGGCGACAGGTTTAGATAAAGGATCTGGATCGGCGCAGGCTGGGAGGGCCAAAGGGCCTGTTCCTGTGCTGTCATTTTCTTTGTTCTTTGTTCTTTGTTCACAGGCAAGTGGAGTGTTTTCCATAATACTCCTGACTTATAGCCAGAATATTTATCTGGCTCGTCCAGTTAGGTTTCTGATCAATAGAGACCCTGAGGTGATGCACTATGCGTTCGAAATGTCACTGAATGCCAAGGAAATGTGGTTAAACTCTTTTGTTGAAGAGGGTCATTGCCTAGCACTTGTGTGGCATGAATGTTACTTGTCAGGTCTGCCCAAGTTTGAATGTTGTCCAGATTATGCTGCATATGGACACAGTCTGCTTCAATAACTGGGAATTTGCAAATGGAATTGAATACCGAAATTATTAATGAACATTCTGACATCTATCCTCATATTGGGACAAGGTCACTGATTAAACGGCTAAAGATGGTTGGGCCTGGATACTGGCCTGAGGAACTCCTGCAACCATGTCCTGGGACTCAGATGTATGGCCTCGAACAACAAAAAAAACCGAAAAAGGACAAAAAAAAGAAATGAAAAGAAAAAAAGGAGCAGCACTAAAGGAGAGTGCAAAAAGAGGATACTGGGACACTGGGACAGACAGTCAGCAGCACCTAGGAGAAAGTGTGAGAGGAGGAAACTAGGACAGAGAGACAGAGAGTCAACAGCAATTAAAGGAGAGTGCAAGAGGAGGACATTGCGACAGGTAATCAGCAGCACCAAGAGGAGAGTGCAAGAGGAGGACACTGGGACAGACAATCAGCAACACCGAGAGCTGGAGTAGAGATGAGAAGGGAGAGAGTTGATTGTCGGGAGATGGAAAACAGCGCGAGAGTGTAATGATCAATCTGAGTGCTTGTTTGGAGTTCCTGCCGTGACGTCATGACTCAAAAGTGATACAGAGAGCGTGGAAACAGCTGATTGGGGTGAATACAATCAAGTCAGTATTTAACAATTTTAACACTTACAGTTTGTAAGGTCTTTATTTGGTGGTTTATCATTTGTAAGGGCTATATTCTGTCGTAACGAAGACAAAGGAAAAATAGCCCTCGATTAATTAATGCTATTTGAAGTTAAGTATCTTCCAAAACGTTTAATTTAAAGGGGAAACTCATGGCAGTGAAGCTCAAAGGGCGCGATTCTCCGCAAATGCGGAGAGTCGTGAAGGCTGCCGTGAAACCGGCCGTGTTTCCCGGCAGCCACCGCGCCCCATCCCGGGACCCGATTCTGCTCCCCGGTCGGGGCTAGCAGCGGGGCCCCGTGAACCTCGGCATCGCAGGCTTAGCGAAATTCGCTAAGCCCGCGCGCCAAAGTTAACGGCGGCTGACGCGCACGATGACGTCAGCCGCGCATGCACGGATTGGACGGCTCCAACCCGCGCATGCGCGGATGACGTCATCACGCATATGCGTGAAACCCGCGCATGCGCGGGCCGGTATGCCCCTCAGCCGCCCCGCGAACTGATCCAGCGGGGCAGCGGAGGAACAAAGAGTGCGCGGGGTTCGGACCCGCTGCCCGTGATCGGTGGGCACCGATCGCGGGCCCATGGCAACCTTGGCACGGCCATGGTGCGGCCGTGCCAATCGGTGCCATGGTTACCCAGAACGGCACTTTGTGGCCGTTTTCATGAACGGTGAGAGCAGGTGTGTTGCCGTTCGTGAAAACGGCCGTAAAGGCCTGGGAACTCGGCCCATCGGCTAGGTAAAAAACGGCGAGCAGCGATTCGTGTCGGGGGGTGGGCATGGGGGGGGAGACTAGCGGGAGATCGGGAAAAATGTCGGGAAGACCCTCCCGCTATTCTCCGACCCGTCGTGGGGGGCGGAGAATCGCGCCCAAAGTGTTCCTCCTTCTCTGTGTTGGAAGCCGGAAACATTTCCTGTGCTCGGGACCATAATGTGTGCAGGAAGTGTCTCCACCTGCAGTTCCTGGAAGCCCAGGCTTTGGAACTGGAGCAGTAGCTGGAGACACTTTGGAACATCCTTGAGGTGGAGAGTATCATGGAAAGCATGTACTTAGGGATGGTCACACCATTGGCTAAGACTCCACAGGCAAGAGGGAAGAACAAACAACAGTACAGCACATGAACAGGCCCTTTAAGCCTGCACTGATCATGATGGCTGTCTAAACTAAAACATTCTGCACTTCTGAGGTTCGTAGTCCTCTATTCCCATCCTACTCATGTATTCATTAAAATTCCTCCTAAACGTTGTGATCATATCTGTTTCCACCACCTCCCCCAGCAGTACGTTCCAGGCACTCACCACCTTCTGTGCAAAAGACGTCTCTAAAGACGTCCCTTGTGCATCTCCTCTAAACTTTCCCACTCGCACCTTAAACCTTTGTCCCCTAGTAATTGATTTTTCTACCCTGGGAAAAAGCGTCAAACTATCCACTCTGTCCATGCCACTCATAATTTTGTAAATCTCTATTAGGTCGCCCCTCAACCTCTGCCATTCCAGTGAAAATAGTTTAAGTTTATCCAACCTTTCCTCATACCTAATAGCCTCCAGACCAGGCAACCTCCTGGTAAATCTCTTCTGAGCCCTCTCCAAAGCATCCACATACTTCTGGGAGTGTGACAACCAGAATTGTACTTAATATTCCAAATGTGACCTAACTAAAGTTCTGTACAGTTGCAGCATGACCTGCCAATCTTTGTACTCAAGGGTGACAACAAGAATGGGTGACCACCAAGCAGAGTAAGACAACGAGGTAGCAGGGTAGCATTGTGGTTAGCATAAATGCTTCACAGCTCCAGGGTCCCAGGTTCGATTCCCGGCTGGGTCACTGTCTGTGTGGAGCCTGCACGTCCTCCCCCTGTGTGCGTGGGTTTCCTCCGGGTGCTCCGGTTTCCTCCCACAGTCCAAAGATGTGCGGGTTAGGTGGATTGGCCATGCTAAATTGCCCGTAGTGTCCTAATAAATGTAAGGTTAAAGGGGGGGGGGGGGTTGGGTTACGGGTATAGGGTGGATATGTGGGTCTGAGTGGGGTGATCATGGCTCGGCACAACATTGGGGGCCGAAGGGCCTGTTCTGTGCTGTACTGTTCTATGTTCTATGTAGGCAGTGAAGTAATCTCCTGTGGCCATTTCTCTTTAAAACAGATATACTGAATTGGAAACTGTTGGGGGGAATAGCCTCTCAGGGGAAAGCAGCAACAGCCAAATATAATGCACCACAGTTGTCTCTGCTGCATGGGAGGGAAGTAAAAAGTGCAAGTGCAATAGTTTTTGGGGATTCAATAGTAAGGTGAATAGATAGGTGTGGTGAATGTAACATAGTAATTCACACTGTATCTTTGTAAGCGCAGTAGCGTTACCCGACCACTAGGGGGGAGTATCTCTGGGAATGCTCAGGAGCTTGAACAGGGCTCCACCGTTGGCTCCGCCCACAACTCCTCCCACTTGTGCTGCTGTATAAATACCCTTGTCCAAAGTCAGCCTGCAGTTCACTGAGAGTTCATCAACGGGTAACAGGCTGGCTCTGTAGTAAGTAGATTAAAGCCTATATTCATATCGGAAACATGTGTCTGGTGAATTGACGGTTCCATCAATTTAATCTACTTAAGAACAGTCAAGATCGATCATGGAATCAGCCCTCAAGCCTGGACGCCTGGAACTCGACCCGCAGGATGCAGAGGCTAAAGAAATCTTCTCCCACTGGCTGCGGTGCTTTAAAGCCTACCTGGCAGAAGAGAGCTCAGCCGAAACGACAGAGGAACAGAAGTTAAGTCTACTGCACGCGAGGGTGAGCCATAGAATCTCTATGCAACGAAACTCGGCCGGTTCATATACTGCAGCGCTAGCGGTACTCGATAAGATATATGTAAGGCCCATTAACTAAGTTTACGCACGCCATGTGTTCACGACTCACCACCAGCGGCCTACAGAATCACTCGCCGAATTTTTAAGGGAACTCAATAATTTGTCAAATGACTGTAATTATCAAGCTGTTACAGCGGCTGAACACAGAGAACTTGCTGTATGCGATGTTTTTGTAGCGGGCCTCAGGTCTAACTATGTGCACCAACGACTGCTGGAAAAAGGGGCCCAAGACTTAGAAACAACTGTGGAAGCTGCGACCACGATGGAGGTCTCCTTCCGCAGCCTTAACTCGTTCCCCGTGGACCTCACGACCCAATCATGGGCCCCCGACCAGCGACTCCCCCAGGCCTGTGCTACGCGGCCGCCCAGCCACCATGCTGCCCCAGCCAGCCACTATGCTGCTCCAGCCAGCCACTATACTGCTCCTGCCTGCCATTTCTGCGGCCAGAATCAGCACCCGTGGCAGAACTGCCCGGCCCGCAACGCGACCTGCAGCAGCTGCGGGCGGAAAGGCTACTACGCAAGAGATTGCCTCGCTAAAAGGGCCCCAGCTTCCAACTCCCCAGCGGCACAAAGTAACCGCTCCCCACACCCGCAGGCCCGTGGGGCAGAAACGCTGCAGCCTGTGCCCCGACTCCGTACCCTCCCGCCACGTGCGACTCATGGGGGCCGCCATCTTGGACGCCATCTTCCTCGCCGCCCGCCACGTGTGATCCATGGGCCAGGCCTGCATCTCCACGCTCGGACAACTCATTGGAAGAGTACGACTATGAACTCAGAAGGCGGTCATCACGGGGCCACTCCAGCACAGCTGATTGAACTGCCGACTACCCGCAACTCAGCGCAGTCACTCTGGACCAATCACGCCCGAAGCATCTGCGAAGTTCGATGGCAGAGGTCCAAATCAACGGGTACAAAGCGCCATGCCTCTTCGACTCCGGGAGCACTGAGAGCTTCATACATCCAGACCTGGTAAGACGCTGTTCGCTCCCCGTTTTCCCCGTGCAGCAAACTATCTCGCTCGCTTCAGGCTCCCATTCGGTCCAGATCCAGGGACGCACCCCGCCACGACACTCACAATCCGAGGCGCTAGCTACTCAAAATTCAAACTCTACGTTTTGCCCGACCTCTGCGCGCCACTCTTATTAGGCCTAGACTTTCAATGTAACCTTAAGAGCCTCACCCTCAGCTTCGGCGGGCCCCTGCCCCCACTCACTATCTGCAGCCTCACTACGCTGCAAACCCCCCCCCCCCCCCCCCCCCCCCCCCCGCTTCACCAATCTCACAAAGGACTGTAAACCCATAGCCACTTGTAGCAGGCGGTACAGCCTGCAGGATAGGGCATTTGTCAGAGCAGAGGTCCGAAGGCTTCTCAGTGAGGGGATTATAGAGGCCAGCAATAGTCCCTGGAGAGCCCAGGTGGTGGTCGTTAAGACCGGGGAAAGATTCCGTATGGTTGTCAACTATAGTCAGACCATAAATAGATTACGCTCCTCGACGCATATCCCCTCCCCAGGATTGCAGACATGGTAAACCAGATCGCCCAGTACCGGCTCTTTTCCACGGTGGATCTGAAGTCTGCATACCACCAGCTCCCAATCCTCCTGGAGGACCGCCACTACATGGCATTCGAGGCCGATGGCCGCCTCTTCCATTTCCTCTGGGTCCCTTTCGAGGTCACTAATGGGGTCTCGGTGTTCCAACGAGCAATGGACCGAATGGTGGACCAGTACGGGCTGTGGGCCACGTTTCCATACTTGGACAATGTCACCATCTGCGGCTATGACCAGCAGGACCACGACGCCAACCTCCACCGTTTTCTCCAGGTGGCACAGAAACTGAATCTCACATACAACAAGGAGAAATGCGTTTTCCGCGCAACCAGACTAGCCATCCTCGGCTATGTTGTGGAAAACTGAGTCCTGGGCCCAGACCAGGACGGACCCCCTGTTAGAACTCCCCCTTCCCCATTGCCCCAAGGCCCTCAAACGGTGCTTGGGCTTCTTCTCCTACTACGCCCAGTGGGTCCCTCAATCTGCGGACAAAGCCCGCCCACTCTTTAGGGCCACACAATTTCCCCTGTCAGCCGAGGCACGCCAGGCCTTCGACGGCGTCAAGGAGGACATCGCCAAAGCGGTCATGCGCGCGGTGGATGAATCCACTCCATTCCAGGTTGAGAGCGACGCCTCAGAGGTAGCTCTAGCAGCCACATTAAATCAGGCAGGGAGACCAGTCGCATTTTTCTCCCGTACCCTCTCCGCTTCAGAACTCCGACACTCCTCAGTCGAGAAAGAAGCACAAGCCATTGTGGAGGCTATTCGTTACTGGAGGCACTACCTCGCAGGTAGGAGGTTCACCCTCATCACCGACCAAAGATCGGTTGCCTTCATATATGACAACTCGCAAAGGGGCAAAATTAAAAACTACAAAATTCTGAGGTGGAGGATCGAACTCTCCACCTATAATTACGATATTAAAGATCGACCCGGGAAGCTCAACGAGCCTCCGGATGCTCTATCCCGCGGGACATGCGCCAGCGCGCAGATTGATCGATTGAAAGTCATCCACAATGACCTCTGCCACCCGGCTCGCTCACTACATCAGAGCCCGAAACCTGCCTTTCTCCAACGAGGAGATAAAAGCGGTCACCAGGGACTGCCCGACCTGTGCGGAGTGCAAACCGCACTTCTATAGACCAGACAGGGCCCACCTGGTCAAAGCTTCTAGGCCCTTTGAACGCCTCGCGATTGATTTCAAAGTGCCACTCCCCTCAACTAACAAGAACGTTTACTTTCTAAACGTCGTAGATGAGTTCTCCCATTTCCCATTTGCTATCCCGTGCCCCGACATGACCTCCCACACAGTCATTAGGGCCCTGCATAGCATCTTCACCCTGTTTGGTTTCCCCAGCTACGTACACAGCGACCTGGGTTCATCCTTCATGAGCGACGAGCAGCGTCAGTACCTGCTCGACAAGGGCAGTGCCTTGAGCAGGACTACCAGCTACAACCCCAGGGGGAACGGGCAGGTGGAGAGGGAGAACGCGATGGTCTGGAAGACCATCCTACTGACCCTCCGGTCTAGAAAGCTCCAAGTCTCCCAGTGGCAGGAAGTCCTCCCAGACGCGCTCCACGCTATTAGGTCCCTTTTGTGCAATCAGACCCCTCACGAGAGGCTCTTCATTTTTTCCAGGGGCACTACCACGGGGGTCTCACTTCCGGCATGGCTGAGGACACCGGGCCCCGTACTTCTGAGGAAACACGTCAGTGCACACAAAACCGACCACCTTGTTGAAAAGGTGCGCATGCTCCACTCCAACCCCCAGTACACATTCGTCGAGTTCCCTGACGGCCGTCAGGACACTGTATCCCTCCGGGATCTGGCACCCGCCGGATCCAGCACCCCCTCTACCCCCACAGAAGGTCCTCTCACCCTACAACCCATGCTGCCGCCCCTCGTGCTCCCGAGCCCACGAGCTCCCTCCACCAGTTCCGCACACCCGCGCCGGCCAGCCCCCAGCGCCCCCAGTCCCAGGTCGAACCAGGAGAGTATGAAGCTCGGATACAACCCTCCCTGGAGTCCGCCATCGTACCCCAGCACACAACACCCATCCAGCCACCGCAAGAGGCTGCAACCCCGGTGCTCCGCAGATCACAGCGGACAGTTCGACCACCGGACAGACTGACTTTGTAAACCACCACCACCGCCGGACTTGATTCTTTTTGCAGGGGGTGAATGTAACATGGTAATTCAAACTGTATCTTTGTAAGCGCAGTAGCTTTACCCGACCACTAGGGGGAGTAGCTCTGGGAATGCTCAGGAGCTTGTAGAGGGCTCCACCCTTGGCTCCGCCCACGACTCCTCCCCCTGGTGCTGCTGTATAAATACCCTTGTCCAGAGTAAGCCTGCAGTTCACTGAGAGTTCATCAATGGGTAACAGGCTGGCTCTATAGTAAGTAGATTAAAGCCTATATCTATATCGGAAACATGTGTCTGGTGAATTGATGGTTCCATCAATAGGTATTTCTGTGACTGCAAAGGAGACTTCAGGATGATATGTTGCCTGCTTGGTGCAAGGGTCAAGAATGGCTCAGTGGCTAAAGGACATTCTGTGGAGGGGAAGATGAACATCCTGTGGTCTGGTACAAATAATATAGGCTAAAAAAAAAGGGCTGAGCTCCTAAAAGCGGAACATAGGAAGTTTAGAAGTAAGTTGAAAAATAGGACCTCAAAGGTAGTGATCTCAGGAATATTACCAGTGGCACATGCTAGTCAGAGCAGAAATAGCAGGATTATATCAGATGAATAGCGGCTGAAGAGATGGTATGAGGAGGGTTTCAGAATCTCAAGACATTAGAAACGTTCTGGAGTTGGTAGGGCCAGTACAAATTGGATGTGTTACACCTGGGCAGGTTTGGGACTGATGTCCGGGGGAGTATTTGCTGGAGTGGTTGGGGAGTGTGGAAACTAAAATGGCAGGGGGATGGGAACCTATACAAGGAATCAGAGGAGGGGAAATCACGGACAAGAACAAAAGACAGTAAGGAGGATAAGAAAAGCGATAGGAATAGAAATCAAGGGCCAGAATCAAAGGGGGCCTCATGAAAAATAATGAGAAATATTAAAACAACAAGCCTTAAGGTTTTGTGCCTTAATGCGTAGAACATTTGCAATAAAGTAGATGAATTAATCATGCAAATAGATGTAAATGTGTATGATTTGGTCAGGATTACAGAAACATGGCTGCAGCGTGATCAGAGATGCGAACTGAACATCCAGGGTATTCAGTATTTCTGAAGGACAAATTAAAAGGAAACAGCAGTGGGTTCCATTGCTGGTTAGAGAGGAAGTTAATGCAATAGCGAGGAAGGACAGTGGCTGTGATGATGTGGAATCTGTATGGGTCGAACTGAGAAACACCAAGGGGCAAAATGTGGGAGTTGTATATAAATCCCCAAATTGTCATGGTGATGTTGGGGGTGGCATTAAATGAGAAATTAGAGATGCATGCGATGAAGGAACATCTGTAATTTCATAGAATTTCATAGAATTTACAGTGCAGAAGGAGGCCATTCAGCCCATCGAGTCTGCACCGGCTCTTGGAAAGAGCACCCTACCCAAGGTCAACAACTCCACCCTATCTCCATAACCCAGTAACCCCACCCAACACTAAGGGCAATTTTGGACACTAAGGGCAATTTAGCATGGCCAATCCACCTAACCTGCACATCTTTGGACTGTGGGAGGAAACCGGAGCACCCGGAGGAAACCCACGCACACACGGGGAGGATGTGCAGACTCCACACAGACAGTGACCCAAGCCGGAATCGAACCTGGGACACTGGAGCTGTGAAACTATTGTGCTATCCACAATGCTACCGTGCTGCCCCTTTATGGAACATACAGTGCAGAAGGAGGCCATTCAGCCCATTAGGCAATGACAAACATTCAAACAGTGGATGGATGAACTGCAATGATTGTTAATTCTTATCTGGCACAAAAAATAAAATGGAAAAGTTGGTTACATCATGGCTTACAAGGGAAATTAGAGATAGTATTAGATCCAAGGAAAAGGCATACAAGTTGATAAAAAAGAAACCCAGCAGACATTAGGATTGGGAACAGTTTAGAATTCAGCAAAGGAGAACAAAGGGATTGATTAAGAAGGGGAAAATAGAATACGAGATGTGCATCCTGCAGACACACCTAGACATAACGGAAAATCAGGAGGATTGTTAATATAGGGCACTCCGTGAAACCCCAGTGCTTTCAGGACAACATGTGTGCCATTGATTGTCTCCTGTAGCTGGGGCATCCTGGCGATGGTCATGAATCCTGCCACCTGGGCATCTTGGTGGGATGGTCCAGCTTGAAGGTGACATAGCCTGATGCAAGGGCATACAGCGCATCTGTCACCTCCTGAATTCACCTGTGAGCTGAAGATTGGGAAATGCCACACAGGTTCTCGCTCAAGCTCTGGGATGACCCGATGGCATAAAGGTTCAGGACCACAGTGACATTCACGACCACCAGGAGCGAGTGTTCTCCTCCAAGCGGTGCTATGTCCATGAGGACATGGCACAGGTGCCGTGCTGTCTCTCTGCTGAGACGGAGTCTTCTCCGGCATATGCTGCCTGTCAGCTCATGGAATGACCAACGGGTCAGGTGAACCGCGAAATGGTTCGCGCCTGCGAATCTCGATTTTGCCGTATCCCGCTATTCACTCTGTTTGCCCGGATCTGCCTGGGGTGCAAGGCGGTGGTTGACTTGCTCCCTAGGTCTTTGGTCCATGTTTGGAGGGTAGGTTGAAGCTGAGTGGGTCTTGCAGAACTCATATTGTCTATTGGTAAGTAAGGTTGTGATGATTCGGCACTATCTGATAACGTAGTCAACAATAGCTGCCAACATTTTGCTGATGATTGACAGTAAACATCTTGGTTGTTGGCCAAATTGGATACGTTTATTTTATGGACAGGCTATCCCTCGACGATTGTTTGTCCTGTACGTACACTTTCCCCTCTTTTCATAATTTTAGGCATATCTATTATATTGCCTTATAATCTGTGTTAGCCTAATGAAAATAGCTTTTCTTTTAAGTCTTTCATCATATTTGCATTTCCTTATGCCAGGCAGCATTCTAGTGAATGTGTATAGTACCCTCCTGACAGCCTCAATACACTTTAATGCGAAGCCCAATACTGCACACAGTGCTCCAACTGAGGTCTTATTAAGATTTTATATAAGCTCATTATTACCTTTGGCTTTTAGATTCTGTACCTCTTGTGATAAAACCTAGAATTCTATTCATTTTTTATTGCCTTATTAACCTGAGGTGCTGCCTTTAATGTTCTGTGATTTCATATACTCAAATCCCCCAGCTCTTGTGCAACACTGAACCTATTTCTGTTCAGTTTACAATTATTCTTATGCATTTTCTTCACCAAAATGCAGTACCTTACACAACTGACATTGAATACCATCTGGCACCTTTTACCTTATTCACCGACCTTATTAGTGTCCCTTTTCAACTGCCTTTGGCCTTCTGAAGAAATAACTATGCCTCTTAGTTTGATGCTTAATGTCCATTTCCAAAGTTCTGTTTAATTTTTTGTGGGCCTCTGGTGTTTCCTGGTTCTAATTGATGGTTAATCACTCTTTCAGATAACATGCGTAGCATAATCAACAACATACATTATATAATACTGTACTACTACTCATACATAGATACCAAAGTAGACAGCTGGTATATCATCTCATTTTTCTACAGTGACTTTTTTAATAACTAATGGCGCTGATTTTTGTTTGGAATGAGCCTCTGCAGACTCAACAGTGTAATCATGTTGGGGGTATCTTGGTTTTTCAGGTAAGACTTCCCCAACTGGCATTTAACATTGAACATCAACAACGCAGTAGTTTGAATCATAGAATCATATAATGATTACAGTACACAAGGAGGCCACTCAGCCCATCGTGGCTGTGCTTGTTTTATGTACGAGTTACTCAGGCAGTCCCACTGCTCTACCTTTTCACTGTGGCCCTGACAATTTCTTTCTCTTTAGGTAATTATCCAATTCCCTTTTGAAAGCCTTGATTGGCCCTGCTTCCACCATACTCTCAGGCAGTGCATTCCAAATCCTAACCATTCACTGCGTGAAAAGATTTCCTCACATGCTACCTCTCATTCTTTTCCAAGTCACCTTAGTGGAAAGTCCTATATGGATAGTTTTTTGTCATGTTTTCTCACCTTGAGCAAGTCATTCACATTATAGTAATCCATTTTACATTGATTTAGAGGCACTTTTAAGCTATCTTTATCTTTCTTTTGATGTCCACTACAAAATCACTTCACAGTTGTCAATGTGCTATAAAAGGTTTGGGACCTCTTAATCAGTTATTTGGATTACATAACTTGGTTATCTTAACAGTGCTGTCATGGTCAGGGCATCCACGTCAGCTTTCTAATTTCTTGTTTTGGCTTAGCATCTGCTCTTCATTTGTCAACTCAGACAGCTTGGGTGAAAATCATTCAGTTCCTTAATATGGCCAACATATATTCGCCAAGTTTTGCAAGCATAAAGCATGACCATCAAACTGGAGGCTGATGCCTCATTTCCCTGAGGTGCTCATGAAGTTAATCTAGAATTAGGCGGCAGTTAGTGATTCTTTCGGGTAGTCTTGTATTGGTATGGACCTCTTTGGAAAAGGTGCTATCCAAGTAGGTGAATCTGTCTACAGTGACCGACTGCCACTGATGATCATAGGTGGTGTGTAATTCTTGACAGACACCAGTTAGAAAAATACAGCCAATTTTTAAGGCCCGTTGTCGTCATGGATTTCAGGCAAGCTGTTTTCAGCTGGTTCATGATTGTTTTGCAAATCATTCTGGAAGTGAGCACAGCCATCAGCAAACATGAGTTCATGAAAAATTTCTTCTAGTGCCGTTATTTTAGCTTGCAGGGCTGTCAGCAGTCCTGAATCCTGAATTAGTATTGCAAGGGAGACATCACAGCCATTAAAAAGTAATTATCAATGATTTGTCTATGATGAACAGATTGTGATTTACATGAAACTTGTATGATAGCTTGAGTGTCTGGTCAGACTTTTTTGAAGGGAAGATAATTTAACAAGACAATATAAAATGCAAGTTACCATGGCTGTTGTTACTGCTGCTGATTCAGAGGACCAAGACGCTGGTTTATGAGGCTTGTGCTCTCAACACCTTGTTTTATAATTTTGCAGCATGAACAACTTACAGCTATCAAGAAAGAAAGCGCAACAATTTTCATCTTTGTTGTTTCTGGCACATTCCCAGTTCCTTATGACAGGGTAAAATCACAAATGCAAATGTAAATCTCCCAAGTGTGTTGGCAGTCATCAAGACGAGGTGACATCACTGGTTTGGCTGCGATCACAGGAACAGAAGACGGACACATTGCCAGAAGAACAGTCGGAGGCCCAAAACTCCGCATGAAGTACCCTTGTGATATGAAAGGCCTAAACATTGATTTTCCCACCTTTGATTCACCAGTGTAAGAGCTCTTCCTGTCTATTTCCTTTTGTTTCCATTTTTAAAATTTTATTTTATTGTTTTGGTCGATGGATCAATAATGGATGTGCTTTGCAGTAGAGAGAAGAAAGCAGAAGACTCAAAGTTTAAAACAGGCGGCTTGCCAGGATATTATATTCTCAGGCTTTGTGTTTTGGAGTAGGAGAAGCCAGGCTCTTCAGCACCAAGAAGATGACAGGAACCGGTTTTGTAGGGAATCAGTTTGATTGGTTAACTGCAACCAATTGATTGGCCAGGGGCAGTGTTCTGCCTGAGAATAGTCAGGGATTGGTTCCTGCTGGATGGTATTTCTGAGAGAGCCTTACAGAAGATTCAGATCTCAGAAGTCAAGGCAGCTGTTTTCTCTCTCTGCTGTCTGTAGGTGGAAATACAGAGCACTTGGGTAACAGTGGTAGGATTGAACAGAATCCGCATGACTTTAAGTAAAGAAAATGATGCTTGACAATCTAGTGGAATTCTTTGAGGATGTAACTAGTAGCCAGTGGATATGGCTTATTTGAACTTTTGGAAGGCTTTCAACCATGTCCCAAGTAAGAGATTAGCATGTAAAATTAAAGTGCATGGGATTAGCGGCAATATATCGAGATTGATAGAAAACTGGTTGGCAGTCAGGAAACAAGATGTCTGAATAAACGGGTCTTTTTCCAAATGGCAGACAGTGACTATTGGGATACAGCAGGGGTCGGTGCTGGGATCCCAGCTATTCACAAGATATATTAAAGAGTTAGATGAGGGAACTAAATGCAATATCTCCAAATTTGCAGATGACACAATGCTGGTTGGGAGGGTAAGGTGTGAGGAAAATGCAGAGAACCTTCAGTGTGATTTGGATAAATTGAGTGAGTGGCAAAATGAATGCCAGATGCAGCATAATTTGGTTAAATGTGATGTTATCCACTTTGGTAGCAAAACCAGGGAGGCAGATTAATATTGGAATGGCCATAAATTCGGAGAGGGGAATGTGCAGCGAAACCTGGGCGTCCTCATATACCAGTTGCTGAAGGTAAGCATGCAGGTGCAGCAAGCAATAAAGATGGCAGATTATTTGTTATCCTTCACAGTGAGAGGATTTGAGTACAGGAGCAGGGATGTCGTGCTGCTTTGGTGAGGCCACACCTGGAATATTGTGTGCAGTTGTGGTCTCCTTACCTGAGGAAGGATATTCTTGCTCTAGGAGAGTGCAGAGAAGTTTTATCAGACAGATTCCTGTGGTGGCAGGACTGGCGTTTGAGGAGAGATTGAGGCAGTTAGGATTGTATTCATTTGAGATCAGAAGAATGAGGGGATCTCATAGAAATCTATACATTTCTAATAGGACCAGACAGGGTAGATTCAAGAGGGATGTTCCTTATGGTGGGAGAGTCAAGAACCAGGGGTCTTAGACTGAGGATATGGGGTAGACCATTTAGGACAGCGATGAAGACAAAGTTCTTCACCCAGGGAGTGGTGAGCATGTGGAATTCGTGACGACAGAAAGTAGTTGAGGCCAAAGTTTTCAAGGAGCAGTGAGATGTAGCACATGAAATGAAGAGGATCAAAGGGTATGGGGGAATGTGGAATTAGGCTATTGAGTTGGATGATCTGCTATGATCATAATGAATGACAGAGCTGGCTGAAAGAGCTGAATGGCGTCCTCCTGATCCTATTTTATGTTTCTATGTATCAAAACCAACTACTTGTTGCTCTTCAGGGCCTGAAGTAAAAGAACTGAACTATTGTTTTGAAAACAGTGAGTGCCTAGCATATCCTTTGCTTTGAATCTGAAATGATACTGAGTATACAGGGAAGGTAGACAAACTTGTCTGAGAACTTCCTATCAAGTCTGGAAGAAAGGAAGTGTTACGACACTCTGGGCTAGTGCATGGTCAATTCCAGCTCCACAGGCCCCGGAGTCCCAACACAAGTGAATTAACCAATAATTCATTTAAAGTCTCTGAGATCTTTGGCCCTTGACTGCTTCAATGACTTACAGGCACTGGATGTGTCAGTGAAATTCAATAACTGTTTGTGTATAACAACACTAGAGATAAGACATGCAATAACCAAAACAGAATAATGGCCAGATAATCTACTACTTCCCCCCTTTTACCATTCCACCCTCTACCTAAATACACAAGACATACACGTGCAGAAGGAGCGGGAAGGGAAAAATAAAAGAAGATTAATGTGAGATGGAAGATCAGTGTCCTTGCTTCAGATGTCTTTCCGGGATGCAGAGTGATTGAGAACCACCGGTTGGATGGCTAACAAGGATCTTGTGGCTGGAATCTTTGGTTTAAATCCCCAGACTGTGGGACACTTTCACTTTTATTAACCCCTGCCTTCGCTCAGAAGATCCACTTCAGACCTGTGTAATTCTTATTTGTTTCCAACTCCACCAGAATGTCCCTTAGCTTTACTGAGGAAAAACAGTGTTCCTCTCTTGAGATTTTAAAGAAGATTCTTTAAGCAACTGGTTCTGCCTGCAACTGTTGCTGGACTGAACGTCATTGCAGATCAATTCAACTGCATAATGGGATAGGTCATGGGCTGGATTCTCCGTTGGGAGACTAAGTGTTGATGCCAGTGGAGTGTGTATGTACTTTCATGCCTGAAAAACAGCCACAAAACCCTCACTGATTTGGGTACCGATGAGGTGCTAGTACTGGCGCCGAGTGAAACTCCCGCAGGCCAGGGAGAAAACAGCCGGAGAATGGCCAGGTCCCGGGCCGCGCACGGCTGATCACCTGCACCAGTCGTGCCGTACAACATGGCGCCGGCCATGCATCAACCCAACCCGTCCACCGCGACCCCAGAGCCCACCGGTTCCCCCGAGCCCAGCAGTAGCCCCTCCGGCCAGTTGCACAGATCCCAGCTGACTATGGTGGCGCTGGACACACTCCCCAGCCGGCACGGCCGGCACGGCACGTTCCTGCATGCCCGGGCCCACACGGGGCCCGTGCCATCGGGAACTCGGCCCATCTAGGGCGGAGCATCACGGGTGGGTCGGTCGATGACACGTTAACGCCATTGAAACGGCACGTGGCGCGTATCACGATGATGCCGGTTTGGAGAGGGTGGAGCATAGCGGACTGGCGTCAAACCGTCGCCGATCCCAATTCCGGCGTTGGAATCCATTCTCCACCTGATCGCTGATCACGATTTCGGCGTTCGGTTATGTAGAATCCAGCTCCTTTACTTTATCCCTTCAGACAGAATCCAAGAGAGAGATCAGGGTTTTTACCATCTAGCTTCTTGATCAAAATGAAACACTCAAAGACTGGATAAAGGGAAAAAGCTGGCCACCCCGTTTGTTTGGAGTGAGACCCAGCTGAGGTGTTTGAGAGAGTTCTACCATTTTTAGGGAGAAAGAAAGTTCCAAAGAGCTTCCTTCAGCTCTGAGTTCAAACAGAAGTACAAAACCAAAAGGATGAACTTCATTCAGAAAGACATTGAATGGATGTCCTCCCTGTGAATCAAAGATCTCGATCTTGTAATTTGTTACTATTTTCTTTCCCTTTCTACCACCTTTCCCCCTCGATGTGGTTTGGCTGAGTGTGTGGAAAGAGTGGGGTGGGTTAGAAACTTGGGGCATGGGGCTCTTTGCTATCAGCAAACTGCACCATATGAAACGATCCCACCAGAATGGATTTACAACATGTCCACCTTCTTATCTAAATGGAAGGATGCTAACCATGATGTTGATGTGCTTAATACTCTCAACATTTTTCTCTCTCCACTATTTTAACAAAGAGTTTGTCACATTTAAAATATGTAGTTAATGAAAAAGAGTCGAAATTGATGCAGTTACATTAAGCAGCCTTGCAAATTCGTCACCAGCGGTAAGTTCTGGTTCCGTTATGGGAATATAAATATAACGTGAGAAGCTAAGGGGAATTGCGTACAGTGTGGTCATTTAACTGTGGGGACTTTATGGGCAATTAGTAAGAGCTAAAATACCATTGATGTGATTTTTCTAGAAAACACAGTCGACTCTGACATACACTGCCAGGGTGCAACATAGAGCTGATCTGTTCTTAATGTGTTGGATTAAGCATGCGATCAATTATTGTGCAAGGCTTGCCAAGATGAATGATTGATTGCATCTATTCAATCCCATGAGCTTAAAACACATTCAAGCTCTAACCACAATGCCACCATTATACCATAATGCTTTATCTCTTTCAGTTATTTGATTGGTCAGCTGTGCCATTGTTGACCCCAGAGGGCCACAATTGACACCCATGAAGAACAACATCGCAATGGGAGCAATCAGTAGTTATAACTACACCGTCTTTCATGGTTGCTTTTTTGAGACTTCCAGTGAGAACTGACTGAAGTGAAAGATAAGTCATTATAGAGCATGGTATTTATTTGTGCTCTCAAGCACTAATTATCTTTAGATCTCTCTGCTGAACACAATTCAGGCTGTTGAAAGCTGTTTCAGGTGCACTCAAACCACATGGAGCACGCACTTACCCTCAGCAGTTAATTGTTTTGTGATGATAGCCTCCTAGTTAGAACTTAGGCAATGAATAGGCTGCCATGTATTGTTCAACATTTTCAATCTTATCTGCACCAGGTAGAACTCAATGTATTCTTCGCACTCCAGAAAGTAAATATAGTCCATATGTTGCATCAGCTATTATGTTTCAGAGCTGTTTCGTCAAATCAACCTCCAATTACTTCCAATTTTCAGCTGGAATTGTTCCCCTCAGAGTCAGTAAGATTTAGTCACTCACGAGGCTGATACAGCAATTCACCTGACATTCTTAAATAGGTACTTTTCAATTCACTTTGCATATATATATATATATATATAGGCCTTAATGCCATCAATAATTCCTGCAAATAAAATTTGTTTTGTCTAGGAAAACACAATTGCTGAGGGTTTTCTGCCTGCTTGCATTTAACAAAATAAATCCGATGTGTATCAGGGGCTAGACTCTCTGACCCCCCCCGCCCACCGGCCAGGTCGGAGAATCGCCGGGGGCCGGCGTGAATACCGCCCCCGGCGTCTCCCGAAGTCTACGAACGCTGAAAAGTGAGCGAGGCGTCAATCGCGCCGCCCGCCTCGGAGAATGGCGGGGGCCGGCGCGACACTATGGACACCGGGGCTGACCGTATTCTCCAGGCCGGATGGGCCGAAGTCCTGTGGGGGGCTGTGGGGGGGGGTGGCTCTGTGGGGGGGGGGGGGGGGTGAGAGCGAGTGCCGTGGCAGGGGGGAGAGAGCGAGTGCCGGGGAGGGGAGGAAAGAGCGAGTGCCGGGGGGGGGGGGGGGGGGGGGAGGAGTGCCGGGGAGGGGGGTGAGAGCGAGTGCCGGGGAGAGGGGGCGAGTGCCGGGGAGGGGGGGTGAGAGTGAGTGCCGGGGAGGGGGGGGGGGGGGGGGGAGAAGTGTGCCGGGGAGGGGGGAGAGCGAGTGCCGGGAGGGGGGAGAGGGAGTGCCGGGGAGGGGGTGTGAGAGCGAGTGCTGGGGAGGGGGTGTGAGAGCGAGTTCTGGGGAGGGGGGGGGGGGTGAGAGCGAGTGCCGGGGAGGGGGGAGAGAGCGAGTACCGAGGAGGGGGGGAGAGAGCGAGTGCCGGGGGAGGGGAGGAGAGAGCGAGTGCCGGGGATGGGGGGGTGAGATCTAGTGCCGGGGAGGGGGGGTGAGAGCGAGTACCGGGGGGGAGGGGGGAGGGGGGGGGGGGGGGAGAGCGAGTGCCGGGGAGGGGGGGAGAGCGAGTGCCGGGGAGGGGGGGCGAGTGCCGGGGATGGGGGAGGGGGGAGAGAGCGAGTACCGGGGAGGGGGGGAGAGAGCGAGTGCCGGGGGATGGGAGGAGAGAGCGAGTGCCGGGGGAGGGGAGGAGAGACCGAGTGCCGGGGACGGGGGGGTGAGATCTAGTGCTGGGGAGGGGGGGGGGAGAGCGAGTACCGGGGAGGGGGGGGGGAGAGCAAGTGCCGGGGAGGAGGGGCGGGGAGAGAGCGAGTGCCGGGGAGGGCGGGAGAGAGCAGGTGCCGGGGGAGGGGAGGAGAGAACGAGAGCCGGGGACGGGGGGGTGAGAGCGAGTGCCGGGGGAGGGGGGGAGAGAGCGAGTACCGGGGAAGGAGGGGGGTGAGAGGGGAGAGATCTAGTGCCGGGGAGGGGGGGTGAGAGCGAGTACCGGGGAGGGGGGTTGAGAGCGAGTGCCGGGGAGGGGGGGAGAGAGCGAGTACCGGGGAGGGGGGAGAGAGCGAGTGCCGGGGAGGGGGGGGAGAGAGCGAGTACCGGGGAGGGGGGGAGAGAGCGAGTGCCGGGGAGGGGGGTTGAGAGCGAGTGCCGGGGAGGGGGGGGAAGAGAGCGAGTGCCGGAGGGAGGGGGGGGGAGAGTGCTGGGGAGGGGGGGAGAGATCTAGTGCCAGGGAGGGGGGGTGAGAGCGAGTACCGGGGAGTGGGGTTGAGAGCGAGTGCCGGGGAGGGGGGGAGAGCGAGTGCCGGGGGGAGGGGGGGAGGGGGGAGAGTGCCGGGGAGGGGGGGAGAGATCTAGTGCCGGGGAGGGGGGGTGAGAGCGAGTACCGGGGAGGGGGGTTGAGAGCGAGTGCCGGGGGGAGGGGGGGGGATAGTGCCGGGGAGGGGGGGAGAGATCTAGTGCCGGGGAGGGGGGGTGAGAGCGAGTACCGGGGAGGGGGGTTGAGAGCGAGTGCCGGGGAGGGGGGGAGAGAGCGGGTGTGGGGGGGGGGGGGAGAGTGCCGGGGAGGGCGGGGAGCGAGTGCCGGGGAGGGGGCGAGGGCAAGGGAGGTCTTCCGCCTGGCCAGGTGCCATCCTCCAACAGTCGCACCCTTGCAGCCCATGGCACCTTGCTGCGCGGGGAAGGGGAGGAGGGGTGGGGGGCAGTTTGGGCAATGTGACATGTTGGACTTCCCCCCTCAGACCCGCAGGCCGTCATGTTTTCTGATCAGCCAGCGATGTTGGCTGCTGTGGCAGCAGCCGCTATTCCACATGTTGCCCTGGAGGAGGAGGAGGAGCGTGCCAGGGAGACGGCGCAGGCTGCCACAGAGGGGCAGGCGGCATCCGCCCAGGCTGGAGGGCCACCCTCCCGACAGGACGAGGAGGAGGAGAAGGAGGAGGAACAGGGGGAGCACAAAGAGGAGGAGGAGCATCAGGAGGGAGAGGAGGACGTTGTGGCACCACAGCGACGGATACACCGGAGGAGGCCCCATGTGTACCGGCCCCATTCGTCATACCAGGACCTCACGGACCGGGAATGCAGGAGGAGACTCCGGATGAGCCGGGAAAACGTGGCACACATCTACCACCTGCTGGCACACCCGGCATCGCGTGGCACTAGGGGAGGACACCCTCTCCCCATGTCCGTCAAGGTTACGGTGGCCCTGAACCTTTATGCCACGGGGTAATTCCAGGCACCGAGTGGGGATCTGTCCGGCATCTCGCAGGCATTGGTGCACCGGTGAATCCGGGCAGTGACAGGCGGCCTTTATGCCATTGCGGACCGCTACATACGGTTCCCTGTGGACCGTGCGAGCCAGGATGCCCGGGCTGTGGGCTTCTCTGCCGTGGCCGGATTTCCCATGGTCCAGGGCGCGATCAATGGGATGTACGTCGCCGTGCGACCACCTGCAGATAACAGGGCCGTGTTGACCAATAGGAAGGGGGCCTATTCCATGAACATCTAGGTGGTCTGTGACCACCGCATGATTATCCTGCACGTCTGCGCCCAGTACCCGGAAGTGTTCATGACTCATACATGTTTTTGCGGTCTTACATCCCCGGCATGTTCGAGGGATGCCACCCCCGGCTGAGGGGCTGGTTGCTGGGCGACAGGGGTTACCCGTTGCGGTCGTGGCTGATGACGCCTATACAGAGGCCACAGACTGACGCGGAGAACAGCTACAATGATGTCCATGCAGCGACAAGGGGTGTGATAGAGAGGTGCAGCAGGGGGGCGATGTGCCGCAGGCAGAGGATGGGGGAGTGAAGGAGCAGCAGGAAGTGGCGCAGTCCTCCGCAGATGAGTGGGATAGGGGCAATGGTCAGGGCAGATGGGCTGGACATGGGCGGGAGGCTGCCCGCTGTTACCGGCTGGGCCAGCGGGCACGGGACAGGCTGATATCCGTCCGGTTCTGACTAGTGGGCCTGGGAATCGGCAAGTATGGTAACATCCGACCACCCTCCCCCCCCTTCACCCACCCAGCATCAACACCCTCACCCCCCTCACCCACCCAGCACCAACGCCGTCACCCCCACCCACCCACCCACCAACCACACCCACCCTACCCGCATGCACACCATCCCTCCATTGCACATCCACCTGTGGCATGATGGGCCGGGCTCACACGGATGCCGGTGGAAGCGTGTCTATTGCAGGCCATGGCGGATGATGTCGACCTGCTCTGCGATGAGCTCCTGGCTCCACATCGTTGGACAATGTCTCACTCATGGCCACAGTACCACCATCCACCCGGACCATCCTGCATGCGGCCGTGACACTGCAGCGCACGGTCCCATCCTCTTCCCGGGGGGATGGAGAGGGCGGCCCAGGGAGAGGGGGGGGGCACACTCACCTGGGGCCCACGTAAGACCACCCCTCACACACACACTGGCGCTCAACGTACATGACATCCCCGCACACTTCGGACAGAGCACAAAGGCAGGTGTAAAAGTGATTTTAATAACAAACAGTCCATACACGTGCCCCAGCCCCTAAACCTCATCTGTGCCCTGCACCCGTGCCAACTGGCTCAGTGTCTAATTGTTTGGCCTTACGGGCCCTTTGACTATGCCTAGGTGGTTCCCCAGATGGTAGAGCAGAACTGGAGGTGGGCTCCTGAGATTCCGGCCCTCTGACTCGGGATCCCTTTGGCGCCCTTTTCCTGGGGCGGCACGGCCTAGATGGGCCAGGCTGCGGCTCGGGCGACTAGGATGGCGAGCTGCCAGCCTGCCCTGCCCGTTGATCACCAGATGCACCTGGGACAGAAGGGGGAGAGTCCGAGGGTGCTGCAGTGTTCTGGGACCTCCCCTACAGGGGGACCCGGCACGGGCCCCAGCACCTCCTCCTCCCTTGGAGTGCCCAATGGCCCCCGGGTCTCTACATGGGTCGGGGGTGCGAACGGACCGGCCATCCAACGCCCCCCCCGACACCTGGCGCTGCCAGTCCTGCAGGCCCGTGCTGGTATCAACAAGGGTCTGAGGGTTTGCAGCCATGGAGCTCAGGGAGTTGCCCATCCCTGTCTGTGTCTGGGCGACGCCGGACAGCACCTGGGCAATGGCGCCGATGCCCTCAGCGATGGCCTTCAGAGACTGGGCCATGGCCTGCTGAGACTGGGCCACGGCATTGAGTGCCTCTGTCATATGCCGCTGGCTCTAGCTCATGGTTTCCTGTGAGAGGGCAACCATGTTCTGGGCCACACATGCCGCCTTCACGGAACGCCCCAGACCTCGCATCCTGCTCCCCATGTCTGACACCATCGCACCCATTGCCTCCACCGCGGATGCCACCCGTGCGGTTTCGGCCTGGGTGGCACGCATGCCCGGCACCACTCCCAGCTCTTGGACGTGGGCACACTCCTCCACCTGCGTCTGCAGCTGCTGCAAGCCAGCCGTCATCCTCTTCCTTCGTCCCAGGTTTGGTGGCTGCATCGGGTCTATGGGTGGGTGCGGTAACACCAGGAACCCGGGACCTGTCTGGCCCTTCTGCTGCTCCTACCTCCACCTGCTGTACCGGTACGGCTGTGTTTTGCGCACCAGTGAGTGTACCAGATGCCTCATCACTAAAGAGCCCAACTGAGGTGGGTGTCTCTGCGATGGTGGAGGGTGTTGGAGACAGCAGTGGCGTTGTGTCATGAGCATCGTCCAACTCAGAGTCCATGATGCTCTGGGGTGGCGCCTCGTCTCCACCCGTCCACTGTGCGTCAGTGTCCTGTATTTCGGTGTCATGTGTGTCAGTGTCCCGGGTAGGGGTGTCCTGGGTAGGGGTGTCCCTGGTAGGGCTGTCCTGGGTAGGGGAGTACCGAGTAGGGCTGTCCTGGGTAGGGCTGTCCTGGGTAGTGGTATCCTGGGTAGGGCTGTCCTGGGTAGGGCTGTCCTGGGTAGGGCTGTCCTGGGTAGGGGTGTCCTGGGTAGGGGTGGCCTGGGTAGGGGTGTCCTGGGTAGTGGTTTCCTGGGTAGGGCTGTCCTGGGTAGGGCTGTCCTGGGTAGGGCTGTCCTGGGTAGGGCTGTCCTGGGTAGGGCTGTCCTGGGTAGTGGTGTCCTGGGTAGTGGTGTCCTGGATAGTGGTGTCCTGGGTAGGGCTGTCCTGGGTAGGGCTGTCCTGGGTAGGGGAGTGCTGGGTAGGGCTGTCCTGGGTAGGGCTGTCCTGGGTAGGGGAGTGCTGGGTAGGGCTGTCCTGGGTAGGGGTGTCCTGGGTAGGGCTGTCCTGGGTAGGGCTGTCCTGGGTAGGGCTGTCCGGGGTAGGGCTGTCCTGGGTAGGGGTGTCCTGGGTAGTGGTGGCCTGGGTAGGGGTGTCCTGGGTAGGGCTGTCCTGGGTAATGTTGTCGTGGGTAGTGCTGTCCTGGGTAGGGCTGTCCTGGGTAGGGCTGTCCTGGGTAGGAGTGTCCTGGGTAGGGCTGTCCTGGGTAGGGGTGTCCTGGGTAGGGCTGTCCTGGGTAGGGCTGTCCTGGGTAGTGGTGTCCTGGCTAGGCTGCGACGGGGGCCTGTGGCTGCTCCCCTCGTTGCTGGGTGACACACGCCTGCTTCGCCGTACCCGCACAAGACGGGGGCGTCGTCTCCCTGTTCCTCCGGGTCTCTCCCCCTCTCGTGACCGCCCTGGGGCGTCCTGCGGGCGTTGGCATCCGCGGGGACGGGTGCCTCGACGTTTGGTCCTGCAATACACAATACAGCTGCAAGGATAGACATGCAGGCGGTGATCCGGGGATATGGGGGATATGGGGGGGATATGGGGGAGGGGGGATATGGGGGATATGGGGGAGGGGGGATATGGGGGAGGGGAAATGAAATGAAAATTGCTTATTGTCACAAGTAGGCTTCGAATGAAGTTACTGTGAAAAGCCCCAAGTCGCCACATTCCGGCGTCTGTTCAGGGAGGCTGTTACGGGAATTGAACCGTGCTGCTGGCCTGCCTTGGTCTGCTTTCAAAGCCAGCGATTTAGCCCTGTGCTAAACAGATATCGGGGAGGGGGGATATGGGGAAGGGGGGATATAGAGAGGGGGGATATAGAGAGGGGGGATATGGGGGAGGGGGGATATGGGAAGGGGGAATATGGGGGAGGGGTATATGGGGAGGGGGATATGGGTGGAATAGGGACAGGCCGTGGGTGGCTCACATGCTGGTGGGCCCCTGACCTCTGCCTCGACAACCTCCCGGTCCTAAGGTCTGCCTGCCAGTTCCAGGGCCCTTTCCTCATGAACGGTGAGTGGTCTCTCATGAGCTGGGCCCCCTCCAGTCCTCTCACGCTCCCTGTTGTTGTGTGCGCGCTTCTCCTGTGGGGGGAGGGTGGGTGGTGGCAGGGGTAAAGGGCAACAGTGTTAGACAGGTATATGAATGAACACCAGCGGTATATTGACAGAGGTGCGCAGTACATTAGGGTTAGTGTTGGGTTAGGGTTAGTTGCAGCTGGGGGTGTGCCGCACATCGGGGGTGGAGGGGGTACTCACCCTGGCTGCCCTGACGAGGTCGTTCACCTTCTTGTGGCACTGGGTGGCTGTCCTTGGTGTCACAGCCATAGCGCTGACGGCCTCTACTCCTCCCTCCACAGGCGCCGGTTGAGGCGTGGGGTGACCCTGCGGCCATGTCCGGGTACAGGCCTCCCTCCTCTCCAGTACTGCATCCAGGAGCGCCTCGATGGCGCGCTCCTGGAACCTAGGGGCTGCGTGGCGGGCGTCCATCTTAGCGGGTCTTCCGGGGAGGGGCCGTGTCTTGTGTGCTGTGACGCAAGGCCGCATTGATTACGCCGCATGGCGTCAGTTATGCGGCGCGTCCACGGCGGGTGACGCCGTTGCAAATGGCGTCACGCCGCTGCTAGCCCATTCGGGTCCGGAGACTTCGCGACGTTTGGGGGGTGTGGCCCGACACCGGAGTGATCCCCGCCGTTTTTGCCGCCGGGTCCCGGCGATCACGCCGGTTTTCGGAGAATCCAGCCCCAGATTCCACATCTCCGATTTTCAGGTGAGCCTCGTGAGGGCAAGGATGAGTTGGAAAGTTTGGGTCAAGGTGCCACCTGAGGCCCAGAAAGGTTCTACTTCCCTGGCCCCCCATTTTCATGCTCCGGATCAGATCCACACCCAAATTCAACCGGAATCTCTCAGTGGCTGGTGGGTGAGACCGGAATTTCAGACTGTTCCACAATTCTCATCAGGTTCAGTGGCTCATTGTGTAAAAAGATAACCTTCCAAGAAAGTGGCCCGAAATAGTGACCCATTTGAGTTTCCTGAAATGCTAGTACAGTCATTTGAAGGGTTAATAATCTACAACATTTTACTGAAAATAGAATATTAAAATTCGTAATACAAACACAGAAAATGCTGGAAAACTTATGCAGCATCTGTGGAAAGAGAGAAGCAGAGTTAACATTTCAAGTCCATGACCTTTCGCAATACTGACAAAAGTTAGGGATGTAATAGGTTATGAGCAAGGGGTGTACAGGGCAAGGACAAAAGGAAAGCTTGCGATAAGATGGAAGGCAGGAGAGAGTGAATGACAGAAGAGTGTTGCAGGGCTAAAGGAAATGGCATTTTGTGTCTCTCTCGACACAGATGCTGCCTAACCTGCTAATTTTTCTCAGCATTTTCTGTTTTTATTTCAGATCCCAAGAATCTGTAGTATTCTTCTTTTCTATTAATGTTAAAAGACATTTTTGCCTTCCCTCTTTTCTGAAAGTTGCGATAGGGTGCCCCAGCTTGAACAATTTCCTATTTGATCACCAAATGATCCTTCATTTGTTTCTTGATAATGAGCTTGGGGCCACCTGAGCTGAGAATGCCCAGTCCTTCCCTTCTTCCCCACTCACCAGGTATTGATAGAAAATCAGCGTTAACCTTGCTCAGCTTTTCTCTTCTAGCCTCATGTGGCGAGGGCAATTGTAGTCTTCCTTACGATGAAAGGTCAGCCGCCTGAAACATTAACACTGTTTCTCTCACCAAAGATGCTTCCTGACCTTTTCCAGCATTTTCTCTTTTATTCGAGTGTTCCCACAGTTCCCTCGGCAAAAATCAGTTAACTGGAGAAAGATAAGCTATGCAGACCCCAATGATCAAACCTTTCGATCTTTGTGATTGGACAGTGCACTCAGCAGCTGAACAATAGAGAAACACAAAGGTGTTTTCTTTCACTGACTGACAATCCGACTGACAACATTGTAGGGTTAGAATAATGATAACATTGAATCATAAGACAACTCATGTAGAGCTGGATTATGTGGGGCTAAATTTTACAGGCCCACCCTCCACTGGGTTGATTTTCAATGGGGCAGGAAAATACAATGAGCAGGTTCACCACCTTACTGCCAAACTTTTCACATGCCACGTGGCCAAAGGTCGAAATAAGCAGCCTGCCCTCCATTTTCAAATATATAATTAAGAGTAATTTGAGCTTGTTAGCAAGCTAATTGACCCGGATAGTAATGCACAGTACAGTTGGTGTGGACAGCTGGATGGGAGTGGGTCGGCTATTTTTTAAACACGCGCTTAAAAGGCCGCAAGGAGGGTTGGGGATGGGTGGGGTGGGCGGAGAGGTGGGGGGGGGGGGCTGCTTGGGAGAATCTTTGCAGGTGCTCTGTGCACTTTGGAATGTCCTCCCCCAGAATTCTACTTCCACTTCGGTCCCTCTCGCTTGACTTCCTAAACCAATTATCCAAACCCCCCATTCCCATTTGTCCAGGTTCCTGACAAAATGTCCCAATTTACCTGGCCACAGTGTCCATTTTCTCTTGCAGTCCCAGCAGTGTCCATTCCAGAGCTCTGGTGTTGTTGGGGCTGTTGTACCTGCCGTGCAAACAGAATGGCCAACAGCTCTTGATGGTGGAACCTCCTCCAACTGAGAAGGTAGAAGTCCCACAACTATGAGGTTTAGGTCACCCACAAATGTGTGTTTGGTACGTCAGCTACCAGCTAATGTTCCTGTTGGTGGGGGGTGGGAGGCGGGGGTGAGCTGTCTGCCCTCCCCCACCCAGCTCCTATAAAATTCAGCCAGTGGTGAAATTAGCCTTGAGTTGCTGTGGAAATGGGAATTGGAGATTGTCTGTATTTTTTCACCCTAATCAACTTTTGCAGGCTAAAGACTAAGCACTGACTAGTGGCTTTCTGCTGGATGACTCTGTCAGTTAATGTAGACACTATGGTCTGAATGTGTGCTGTAAATGCCTGCAAATTTACAAACAATATATGAACATATGAATTAAGAGCAGGAGTAGACCACTCAGCCCCTAAAGCCTGCCCCGCTATTCAATAAGATCGGATTGGAACCTCAACCCCACTTTGCCGACTCCCAATAATCTTTCACCCCCTTGTTATTCAAGAATCTATCAAACTCTTCCTGAAAAACAAAAGGCTTCCACCACCTTTTGAGGAAGAGAGATCTGGGGACTCACAACCCACTGGCAGAAAAACATGTCTCCCCCTTCGCATTCTTAAATGAGCCACCCCTTTATTTTTAAACCATGGTCCCTAGTTTCTACATTTAAAAAAAATTGATTTACGGGCTGTGGGCGTCGCTGGTTAGGCCAGCATTTTGCCCACCCCTAGTTGCCCTTCAGAAGACGGTGGTAAGTTGCCTTCTTGAACCACTGCAGTCCTTGAGGTGTAGGTACACCCACTGTGCTGTGACAGAGGGAGTTCCAGGATCCAGCGACAGTGAAGGAACGGCGATATATTTCCAAGTCGGGGTGGTGAGTGACTTAAGGGGGAACGTCCAGGAGGTGGGGTTCCCAGGTATCTGCTGCTCTGGTCCTTCTAGATGGTAGTGGTCATGGGTTTGGAAGGTACTGTCCAAGGAACCTGGGTGAGTTGCTGCAGTAGATTTTGTAGATGGTTCACATGGCTACAACTGTTCATTGGTGGTGGAGGTTTTGACGGTTTGTGGAAGGAGGAGGAATTAAGCGGACTGCTTTGTCCTGGATGGTGTTGAGCTTCTTGAGTATTGTTGGAGCTCCACTGATCCAGGCAAGTGGAGAGTATTCCATTACACTCCTGACTTGTGCCTTGTAGATGGTGGACAGACGTTGGGGGAGTCAGGAAGTGAGTTAATCATTGTAGGATTCCTAGCTTTTGACTTGCCCTGGTAGCCACAGTATTAATATGACCAGTCCAGTTCAGTTTCTGATCAATGGTAACTCCCAGAATGCTGATTGTGGGGGATTCAGTGATGGTAATGCCATTTAATGTCAAGCGGTGGTGGTTAGATCCTATTTTATCGGAGATGGTCATTACCTAGCACTTGTGTGGTGCGAATGTAACTTGTCACTTGTCAACCTAAGTCTGGATATTGGCCAGGTCTTGCTGCATTTGGATATGGACTACTTCATTATCTGAGGAGTCGTGAATGGTGCTGAACATTGTGCAGTCATTCACAAACATGCACAATTCTGACCTTATGACAGAACAAAGGTCATTGATGAAGCAGCTGGAGATGGTTGGGCCTACGACACTACCCTGAGGAACTCCTGCAGTGATGTCCTGGAGTTGAGATGATTGACCTCCAACCACCACAACCATCTTCCTTTGTGCCAGGTATGACTCCAACCAGCAGGGTTCCGCCAGGGTCACTCAGCTCCTGACATTATTACAGCCTTGTGAGGTGAGTGTGACTGCCCTTGCCATCAAGGCAGCATTTGACCAAGTATGGCATCAAGGAGCCCTAGTTAAACAGGAGTCAATGGGAATCAGGGAGATAAATCTCCACTGGTTGGAGTCATACCTGGCACAAAGGAAGTCGTGTGCTGTGCCTTCACCAGGTCGACAACTCATTGTTCAGTATGCCTGCTGTTGCTCCTGGCATGCTCTCCTGCATCTTCATTGAACCAGTGTTGATCCCCTGGCTTGGTGGTAATGGTAGAATGGCGGACATGCTGGGCCTGAGTTTGCAGATCGTGGTTGAGTACAATTCTACTGCTGCCGATGGTCCACAGTGCCTCATAGGTGCCCAGTCTCGAGTTGCTAGATCTGTAACAAAATCTATCCCATTTAGCATGGTGTTAGTGCGACACAACACGATGGAGGATATCCTCAATGTGAAGACGGGACTTTGTCTCCACAAGGACTGTGCGGTGGTCACTTCTACCGATACTGTCATGGACAGAGGCATCTGCAGCAGGCAGATTGGTGAGGACGAGGTAAAGTATGTTTTTCCCTCTTGTTAGTTACCTCACCACCTGCTGCAGTCCCAGTCTAGCAGTCATGTCCTTTAGAACCCAGTCAGCTCGGCCTATGGTGGCACTACCAAGCCACTCTTGGTTATGGAAATTGAACACCCCCATCCAGAGAATATTCTGTACCTTTGTCACCCTCATTGCTTCCTCCAAGTGGTGTTCAACATGGAGGAATACTGATTCAGCTATGGTGACCGGTACATGGTAATCAGCAGGTTTCCTTGCCCATGTTTAACCTGAAGCCATGAGACTTCATGGGGTCTAGAGTCGATATTGAGGGCTCCCATAGCAACTCCCTCCCGACTATATACCACTGTGCTGCCACCTCTGCTGGGTCTGTCCTGCCGGTGAGACAGGACATACCCAGGAATAGTGGTAGTGGTGTCTGGGACATTGCCTGTAAGGTATTATTCTGTGAGTATGAGTGTCAGATGCTGCTTGACTAGTCTGTGAGACAGCTCTCCCAACTTTGGCACAAGCCCCCAGAAGTAAGGAAGATTTTGCAGGGTTGGCAAGGCTGGGTTTGCTGTTGTCATTTCCGGTGCCTGGATTGATGCCGGGTGGTCCATCCGATTTCATTCCTTTTTTGTGTTTTCTTAGCAGTTGAATACAACTGGGCAACTTGCAAGGCCATTTCAGAGGGCATTTGAGAGTCAACCACATTGCTGTGGATCTGGAGTCACATATAGACCAGATCACCTAAGGATGGCCGATTTCCTTCCTTAAAGGGCATGAGTGAACCAGATTTTTTTTTTTTAATGACAATGGGCAATGGTTTCATGGTCACCATTAGACTTTTAATTCCAGGTATTTCATTGTCATGGTGGGATTTGAACCCGGGTCCTCAGCTCATTATCCAGGATCTCTGGATTACTCGCCAATACCACTATGCCACAGCCTCTCACAAAATGAAACACCCTTGCCACATCCACCCAGTCAAAGCCCTGAAGCATCATAAAGGTTTCAATCAAGTCACTTCTTACTGTTCTAAATTCCAGTGGTTACAAACCTAACCTGGCCAACTTTTCCTCATAAGGTAGCCATTGGCTCTGAAAAAAAAAGTGGGCAGCACGGTAGCATTGTGGATAGCACAATCGCTTCCAAGGTCCCAGGTTCGATTCCTGCTTGGGTCACTGTCTGTGCGGAGTCTGCACATCCTCCCCGTGTGTGCGTGGGTTTCTTCCGGGTGCTCCGGTTTCCTCCCACAGTCCAAAGATGTGCAGGTTAGGTGGATTGGCCAAGATAAATTTCCCTTAGTGTCCAAAATTGCCCTTCGTGTTGGGTGGGGTTACTGGGTTATGGGGATAGGGTGAAGTGTTAACCTTGGGTAGGGTGCTCTTTCCAAGAGCCGGGGCAGACCTGATGGGCTGAATGGCCTCCTTCTGCACTGTAAATTCTAGGATGATCTATAATATGATTCTAGATGTAAATCTAGCTGCTGATTTGGTAATTCCCAATTTTGTGCTCCCATTGAGGACCAATATGTAAATAGTCTAATTCGGGAAGGGGCCGTGCTGGATCTGGTAATGGGGAATAAAACAGTACAGCACAGAACAGGCCCTTCGGCCCTCGATGTTGTGCCGAACAATGATCACCCTACTCAAACCCACGCTATACCCGTAACCCAACAACCTCCCCCCCCCCCCCCCCCCTTAACCTTACTTTTTTAAGGACACTACGGGCAATTTAGCATGGCCAATCCACCTAACCCGCACATCTTTGGACTGTGGGAGGAAACCGGAGCACCCGGAGGAAACCCACGCACACACGGGGAGGACGAGCAGACTCCGCACAGACAGTGACCCAGCCAGGAACCGAACCTGGGACCCTGGAGCTGTGAAGCATTTATGCTAACAAATGAGCCTGGCCAGGTGGTCAGAGTTTCAGAAGGGGAGCATTTCAGGAACACTGACCATAATTCAGTATGTTTCAAGGTAATCATAGATAGGGATAAGAGTGGTCCTCAGGTGAAGTTGCAAAATCAGGGAAAGGCTAATTACAACAAAATTAGGCAGGAACTGAAGAATTTAGATTGGTGGTGTCTATGTGAGGGTAAGTTAACATCTGACATGTGGGAGGCTTTCAAATGTCAGTTGATTAGAAAACAGAACCAGCATGTTTCTGTGAGGATGAAGGATAAATATGACAATTTTGGGAACCTTAGATAACGAGTAATCTTATGAGCCTAGTCAAAAGAAAAAGGAAGCATTCATAAGGTCTCAAAAGATGAGAACAGATGAAACCCTTGAAAGGGCAATTAATGTCAAAAGCCTGAAGGCTCTGTGTCTCAATGCGAGGAGCATTTGTAATAAGGTTGATGAATTAACTGCGCTGACAATCATTAATGGATATGATGTAATTGGTATCATGGAGACCTGCCGCTAGGGTGACCAAGGATGGGAACGGGGTAGATGGTGGCTGAATGGTATCTTCGCTGGACTAGTAAACCAGAGACCCAGGTTCAAATCCTGCCATGGCAGATGGTGAAATTTGAGGGCGGTACGGTAGCCTTGTGGATAGCACAATTGCTTCACAGCTCCAGGTTCCCAGGTTCGATTCCAGCTTGGGTCACTGTCTGTGTGGAGTCTGCACGTCCTCCCCGTGTGTGCGTGGGTTTCCTCCGGGTGCTCCGGTTTCCTCCCACAGTCCAAAGATGTGCAGGTTAGGTGGATTAGCCATGCTAAATTGCCCTTAGTGTTGGGTGGGGTTATTGGGTTATGGGGATAGGGTGGAGGTGTTGGCCTTGGGTAGGGTGCTCTTTCCCAAGAGCCGGTGCAGACTCGATGGGCCGAATGGCCTCCTTCTGCACTGTAAATTCTATGATATCTATGATATAACTCGGCATTCGATATTCAGGAGAGATAGAAGGAAAGGAAAGGAAAGTGGGGTAGTGTTGCTGGTTCAAGAGGAGAGTAATGCAATAGTAAGGAAGGACATTAGCCTGGACGATGTGGAATCTGTATGGGTGGAGCTGCGGAACACCAAAGGGCAAAAAGCGTTAGTGGGAGTGTGTACAGTCCACCAAACAGTAGTTGTGAGATTGGAGATCGCATCAAACAAGAAATTAGAGATGTGTGCAGTAAAAGTATGGCAGTTATGGATGACTTCAATCTGCATATTGATTTGGCTATTCAAACTCGTAGCAATGCAATGGAGGAGGATTTCCTGGAATGTGCAAGGGATAGTTTTCTTGAACAATATGTCAAGGAACCAACTCGAGAGTAGGCTGGGCATTGTGCAATGAGAGAGGGTTGATTAGCAACATTGTGGTGCGAGATCCTTTAGGGAAAAGTGACCATAATATGGTAGAATTATTCATTGAGATGGAGAGTGACACAGTTAAGTCTGAAACTAGGGTCCTGAATTTAAAGAAAGCTAACTTTGATGGTATGAGATCAGCATTGGCTAGGATAAGCTGGCAAAGGATACTTAAGGGGTTGCTGGTGGATAGCCAATGGCAGACATTTAAAGAACACATGGATGAACAATAACAATTGTACATCCCTGTCTTGCACAAGTGTAAGACAGGGAATGTGGCTCAAACATGGCTAACAATGGAAACCAAAAATTGTGTTGAAGCCAAAGAGGAGGCATATAAATTGGCCATAAAAAGCAACAAGCATGAGGACTGGGAGAAATTTAATATTCAGCAAAGGAGGACAAAGGGTTTAATTTAGAAGGGGAAAATAGATTATGAGAGTAAACTTACAGAAAAAATAAGAAACTGACTGCTAAAGCTTTTATAGATATGTGAAGAGAAAAAGACTGGCAAAGACAAATGTAGGTCCATTAGAGTTAGAATCAAGTGAATTCATAATAGGCAACAAAAGCGATGGCAGACCAGTTGAACAATTACTTTGGATCTGTCTTCACTAAGGAGGACCACAAATAACCTTCCGGAAATATTAGAGACAGATGGTTCAGCATGAAGGAGGAACTGAAGGAACTCCTTATGAGTCAAGAAATTTTATTGGGGAAATTGATGGGATTAAAATCCTATAAATCCCCAGGACCTGATGGTCTGCACCCCAGAGTACTTAAGGAAGTGGCCCTAGAAATAGTAGACACATTGATGATCATTTTCCAGCATTCTGTAGACTCTGGAAGAGTCCCAATGGATTGGAGGGTAGCTAATGTAACCCTACTTTTTAAATAAAGAGCGAGAGAGAAAACAGGAAATTATAGACCGGTTACTCTGACATTGGTAAAGGGGCAAATGCTGGAGTCCAATATTAAGGACAAAATAAATGAGCATTTGGAAAGTGGGGACATGATCGGTCCAAGTCAGCATTGATTCACTAAAGGGAAATCATGCTTGACAAATCTTATGGATTCTTTGAGGATGTGACCAGTAGAGTGGACAAGGGTGAACCAGTGGATGTTGTGCACCTGGACTTTTGAAAGGCTTTTGACAAGGTCCCACACAAGAGATTAGTGAGCAAAATTACAGCTTGTGATATCGGGGGCAATGTATTGATATGGATCGAGAACTGGTTGGCAGACAGGAAGCAGAGAGAGGGAATAAACTGGGCTTTCTCTTACTGTAAGTGACAATGCAGGTGGATAAGGTGGTCAAGAAGGAACACCGCATGCTTGCCTTCATTGGTCAAGGCATTGAATATAAAAATTAGCAAATCATGCTGCAGCTACACAGAACCTTGGTTAGGCCACATTTGGAATTTTGCATATATTTCTGGTCATCACACTACCTGAAGGATGCTTTGAAGAAGGTACAGAAGAGGTTTACCAGGATATTGCCTGGTCTGGAGGGTATTAGCTATGAAGAAAGGTTGGATAAACTTGAATTATTTTCAATGGAATGTCAGAGGTTGAGCAGCGACCTGATAGAGGTTTACAAAATTTTGAGGGGGATGGACAGAGTGGTAAGTCAGATGTTTTCTCCCATAGTAGGAAATCAATTACTATGGGACATAGGTTTAAGGTGCGAGTGGGAAGTTTAGAGATGTGCAAGGCAGATACAATAGCCACGTTTAAGAAGCATCTTGACAAATACATGAATAGGATGGGAATAGAGGGATACAGATCCCAGAAGTGCAGAAGGTTTAAGTTTAGACAGACATCATGATTGGTGATGGCTTGGAGGGTTGAAGGGCCTGTTCCTGTGCTGCACTGTTATTTATTCAATTCCACCTCCGATGTCTTCATTAGCTGATGTGAGATCTGGTAGCTATCAATCATCTTCTTTCCGATCCATGTTTGCAAAGGGTTAAGATTACAGTGAAGAATAAGCCAACCACATTAGCCCCACAAAATTTCACATTGATAGTGATGAATTAATAAATTATCTGCAGAAGAGACTGGTAGCTGTGAAGCATCTGTAGCTAATTGAATTCTGGCTGACCACCGATTAGCTGACTCCAGAACGCCATCGCAGACACAAAAAAACTGACAAGAAATTTAATATTCAGGGTTGTTTATAGTTTTTTTGCACAGTAGGGCAAACACTTGGCTTGTTCACTGGCAATCAGATAATACTGATGGAAAATAGGCAAAAATTTTCCAGGTTCGGCCCCAAATATGAATTGAGATTTTAAAAAAATTAAACAAGAACATTCATCACGTAATTTTGGACTTTTATTTCCTCATGAACATGGCTGTCAAAATAGATTCTAGTTTTATACCGAAGTAATATTCACGTAACTAAATTTGGACTAATATCTCATGGTTGTAAGTACATAAAATGTTTGATCATGTTGAGTTTCGCCAATTTAATGATCTCCTCATGTTCTCTTGATATGATGAGCATCATGAAAATGCTCCAGAAGTGGTTAATTTTTAAATGTACGCTTTCCCACAATATTTCCAGGAACAAGGACCAGGATTTTCATCCACAAGGTGGGCAATAGCAGTTGGAAGAATTCCTGGATCGACCCGCACATCTCAGGAGAAAGCACACACCAAGGCAGGATCTTCATTGCCGAAGGGGGGGGGGGGGGGGGGGGGGGGGGGGGGGGGTAGGGGGGGTGATGAAAATCGCTTATTGTCACGAGTAGGCTTCAATGAAGTTACTGTGAAAAGCCCCTAGTCGCCACATTCCGGCGCCTGTCCGGGGAGGCTGGTACGGGTGTGATGGTGTGGGGAGGGGTGTGAGGTGCCACTGGGAGGTTGCAGGCTGGAATCAGCTAAAGGGGCTGCTGGATGCAGCGGCAGAAACTGCGTGCAGAGGTCCACCTTGGTGCTATGGGACTTTGCCGCAATTACAATGACAATGCAAAGAATATCCGCCCCATACCCTGCAAACAATCCCCATCATCCTTACGTGCCACCTCAAGGCAGCACGGTAGCACAGTGGTTAGCACTGTAGCTTTACAGAGTCAGAGACCCCGGATTTGATTCCCGGCTTGGGTCACTGTCTATGCAAAGTCTGCACATTCTCCCCGTGTCTGCGTCGGTTTCTTCCGGATGTCTCCCACAAGTCCCAAAAGACATGCCTATTGGGTGAATTTTACATTCTGACGTCTCCCTGAGTGTACCTGAACAGGCACCTGTGTGTGATGACCAGGGGATTTTCACAGTAACTTCTTTGCAGTGTCAATGTAAGCCTACTTGTGACACTAATAAAGATTATTATTATTAGACCATCATCAGTCCCTGTGGCATCTCCTGCCCCGTTTGCAAAGCTATGCCCTTTCACCCACCTCCTATGGCCTCTCATGCCCTGAACTGCAACTTCCATGCTACATGGCCCACTCTGCACTGTATGGAACCAATAAACACTCCAGTGTCAGTAGGATGTCTTAACAAAAGCTTTAAATGAAGTAATTATTTCATAACTTTCTACTATGTTTAAATATTCAATTTGAACTCGGCCGGGAGCCAAAGCAACCATGACTTTGTTGAAACAGCTGCACCCCAGAGTAAACACTGTTTGATTGACAGCTCAGGCTTCCTGATCTTTGCTGTCATTTTCAAAGATTAAATGGTTTCAAGGGAATGTGGATTTTGTTATTGATAATTTAAAGGATCTGGATAAGTGGCACCTTTATTGCCTTCTAAGTCACTTTCTTTAAACATATGAGGAAGTTATGAATGAATTACTTTTTAAAAGCTTTAAAAAAAATGCTACTTTCACTGTAGGATTCATTGATACTATTAAGCGTATAGTGGATCAATGGGCAAAGTAGAGTCATAAATTGGCAGTGGAGGCATGAATGGCCATAGTGGATGGGTTGAAGGAAGAATTTGGCAAAGGAGCCTGAGGGGTGATAGGAGATGGGTGGAAGAGCAGATCTTGGAATAACAGGCATAAGGAGGATATTTTAAATTTACCTTTTTAAAGGTTCCTTCATTTGGACTAAGGTTCAACTCCTCTCGGGCTATGACGTCCAACTCTTTAAAGACCTAGGCCAACTGAAGAAAAATTGCAGAAGGGTAGGTCATATATTCATCTGCAATGGAGACAGCCAGGTTACGAGATCTGGATTCAGACTTTTGACAGAAACCAGCCTTTAAATGCATCCTAGAATATCAGACAACCTGGGAGTGGGGTCAGGAATCATGGATTTGGAACCCTCCCTCCTTTATAAAAGGCTCCCAAATCAGCCTTACTGAGCGCAAAGTGAGTGCATTGTTCCCACATCTCCTCATTTGCCAAGCTGAGTTTTATCTTTCATGTCAAACACTAAGGGCGAGATACTCCCATATGGGGAGAAATCGTAAGGCGGGCGGGTTTGACGCCAGCCCCCCCCTTCCCGACCGGGAACCGATTCTGGTCCCCGGTCGGGGCTAGCAGCCCGACGCCGTAAGCTCCGGCATCACGGGCTTTCGTTAAGCCCGCTTGCCGGAGTTAGCGCCGGCTGACGCGTCATATGACGTCAGCCGCGCATGCGCGGATTGGAAGACTCCAACCCGCGCATGCGCGGATGACGTCATCGCGCATTTGCGCGAAACCCGCGCATGCGCGGGCCGGGTTGCCCCTCAGCCGCCCCGCGAATGGATACTGCGGGGCGGCGGAAGGAGAAATAGTGCGCGGGCATCGGGCCCGCTGCCCGCGATCGGTGCCCACCGATCACGGGCCCATGGCACCCTTGGCACGGCCGTGGTACTGCCGTGCCAATCGGTGCCATGGTTATACAATGCGAGTGTTTACGGCCGTTTTTACGAACGGCCAGACCAGGTGTGTTTGCCGTTCGTAAAAACAGCCGTAAAGGGTTGGGAACTCGGCCCATCTATCAGCTGTGAATCGCTGCCGGCCGTAAAAAAACGGCCGGCAGCGATTCGTGTCGGGAGTTGGGCGTGGGGGGGGGGGAGAATAGCGGGAGGGCGTCGGAACAGCGTGGCCGTAAAATTTTAAGAGCCACGCTATTCTCCGCACCGTCGGGAGTGCGGAGAATCTCGCCCCAAGTTCCTTTCAATAATTCCCTATAAATCTCAAGTCCATTAAGACATGAATGTTATTATTGTATCAAGGATGTGTTTCTAGCTCTGGAAAAAATAAACAATAAGAATCATTCAGTTGGGAGGAAATACTTCTCTAGTTATGAATCTGCCTCTCAAAGTTCCACACTGTTGCATCACCACATTTCAATTGATTGATTGATTGATATTTATTGTCACATGTACCAAAATACAGTGAAAAATATTTTTCTGCGGCCAAGGGAATATATACAGTACGTACATAGTAGACAAAAGAATAATTGACAGAGTACATTAACAAATGGTACTTCAACAAATAATGATTGGTTACAGTGCGGAACAAGGTCCAAACAAGCAATACATGAGCAAGAGCAGCAAAGGGTGGTGTGAATAATGTTCTTACAGGGAACAGATCAGTCCGGGGGGGAGTCGTTGAGGAGTCTAGTACCTGTGGGGAAGAAGCTGTTCCTATGTCTAGATGTGCGAACCTTCAGACTTCTGTACCTTCTGCCTGATGGAAGGGTCTGGCAGAAGGCAAAGCCTGGGTGGGAGGGGTCTCTGACAATGCTGTCTGTCTTCCTGAGGAAGCGGAGGTGTATACAGAATCAATGTGAAGGTGGCAAGCTTGTGAGATGCGTTGGGCTGAGTTCACCACACTTTGCAGTTTAGAACATAGAACATACAGTGCAGAAGGAGGCCATTCGGTCTATCAAGACTGCACCGACCCACTTAAGCCCTCACTTCCACCCTATCCCCATAGCCCAATAACCCCTCCTAACCTTTTTTGATCACTAAGGGCAATTTACCATGACCAATCCACCTAACCTGCATGTCTTTGGACTGTGGGAGGAAACCGGAGCACCCGGAGGAAACCCACGCAGACACAAGAAGAACGTGCAGACTCCGCACAGACAGTGACCCAGCAGGGAATCAAACCTGGGACCCCGGCGCTGTGAAGCCACAGTGCTAATCACTTGTGCTACCATGCTGCCCAAATCTTGCAATCTTGGGCCGAGCTGTTGCCATACCAAGCTGTGATGCAGCCGAATAGGATGCTCTCTATGGCACATCTGTAGAAGTTTGTGAGAGTTGAAGCAGACATGCTTCCATAGGAAGTAGAGATGTTGTTGGGTTTTCTTGACTGTTGCATCAACGTGAGAATCCGACTGAGCTCTTGGCGCAATTTAATATTCACTCAACTTATTCCTGCCTCCTCACCACAGTGAAATCAAAATTCATCATGAAGGGCTGGATTTCAGATCTGTTCAAATCAAGTGGTTTTGAGCAGATTAAAATCAGGCCTTAACAGACGTCTACCTCCTCAGGATATAAAAAATCTGTTTTGGTGTGCCGAACGTCAGTATTGCTGAAAAAGAAATTTTGCTGAAGCTTTTCATCTTGCAATTATCATGGCAAACTCAAGACTGCCAATGTCAAGGTATGAGAACAGAGCACTAATTAGTTGACAAGTGGACTCTGATAGAGGTATTGCCATGGAGAATACACCAGTTCATGGTGACTGATAGTTAACTGCCGAGTATTGCACATTCCTTTTCTCAATCTATTGCCATTCTGATAATAAACTGCCTTCCTGCTTTTGCTGCCAAAGTGGATAACCTCACATTTATCCACATTATACTGCATCTGCCGTGCATTTGTTCACTCACTCAGCTTGTCCAAATCATACTGAAACATCTCTGCATCATCCTGACAGCTCTCTCTCCCACCCAGATTTGAGGAAGGGGGACATGTCGTCATAGACTCCAGCTGAGCAGGGAGAACCACACAGCATATCTGCAGGATCATTATGCACCTGGAATCGCAGGGGCATGGGGGAGGACACCTGCTCCAGGTAGCCATCAAGGTGATGGCTGCCCTGAACTGTTATACTATGGGGTCCTTCCAGTGGGGACCGAGTGGGGACCTGTGTGGATCTCGCAGATCTCGGTGCACAGGTGCATTTGTGCCATCATGGAGTTAAAAGAACAAAAAACAAAGAACAATACAGCAGAGGAACAGGACCTTCGGCCCTCCAAGCCTGTACCGGTCATGATACCACCCTTGGCCAAAAACCTCAGCACTCCCTAGTGCTGTATTCATCGAAAGAACAAGGTCCTTTATGCTCGGTTGGCACAATATCAACTTCAATGTGGACTGAGCCTCCAAGTTGCCAGGGCAGCGGGGTTCGCCGCAATCATCGGGATGCCCCAGATACTGGCAGTGATCAGTGGAATGCATGTCTCCCTATGAGCACCGACTGATGACAGGCTGGTCTTCACAAAGTGAAAAGATTTACACTCGATGAACGTGCAGCTGGTATGTGAGCATGAGCTGCACATCATGCACATCTGTGTCTGATACCCAGGCAGCATGCACAACGCCTTCATCCAGACACAGTGGACAGTTCCGGACTCCTTTGACGCACACCCCTAGGTGGTGGGTTGGCTCCTGGGAGGCAGGGGTTAGATTTAGATTTAGACATATTAAATCACTGAGGTACAGTGAAAAGTAATGTTCTGCGTACAGTCCAGGCCGATTGTTCCATACATGAAAAAACATAGGGCATACGATAAGTACACAATGTAAATACATGGAAATAGACATCGGGTGAAGCACACGGAGTATAGTGCTACACAGCTGAGAAGTCCAAAGATGTGCAGGTTAGGTGGATTGGCCATGCTAAGTTTGTGTCCAAAAAGGCTAAGTGGGGTTACTGGGTTAGGGGGCTAGGGTCGGAGTGTGGGCCGAGGTAGGGTACTGTTTCCAAGTGTCGGTGCAGACTTGATGGGCCGAATGGCCTCCTTCGGCACTGTAGAGATTCTATAATTCTATTCTATGATTCTAAGATGCGTGGGAGATCAGTTCAGTCCATAAGGGAGCTATTCAGGAGTCTGGTAACTACAGGGAAGAAGCTGTTTTTGAATCTGTCAGTGCATGTTTCCAGACTTTTGTATCTTCTGCCTCATGGAAGAGGTTGGAAGAGAGAATAACCCGGGTGGGAGGGGTCTTTGATTATGCTGCCCGCTTTCCGAAGGCGAAGGGAGGTGTAGACAGAGTCAATAGATAGGAGGCGGGTTTGTGTGATGGACTGGGCTGTGTTAATGACTCTCTTTAGCTTCTTACTGTCTTGGGTTGAGCAGTTGCCATACCAGGCTGTGATGCAGCCAGATAGGATGCTTTCTGTGGTGCATCTGTAAAAATTGATAAGAGTCAATGTGAACATGCCAAATCTGCTTAGCATCCTGAAGAAGTATAGGCGCTGTTGTGCTTTCTTGGTGGTAGTTTAGGTGGACCAGGACAGATTGTTGGTGATGTGCACACCTTGGAATTTGAAGGGGCCAATCATCTCCACTTTGGTACCATTGATGCAGACAGGTGTGTACGGCATCTTGCTTCCTAAAGTCAATGACCAGCTCCTTAGTTTTGCTGACGTTAAGGGAGAGATTGTTGTTGTTACACTGCCACTGCCAGTCTTGGAGGCTCCCTCCCATCTCGACCAGGCTATCAATGCTCACGGCCTTGGAGGACAGGGTCTGGGCCACTTCCCTCTGGGACTGGCTCACATAAGCTAGCACTCGGGCAATGCCGTCGACGCCCAATGCCATAACCCGTTTTGACTAGGCCAAGCTCTGGAGTGTCGCTGCAATGTCCAGATGGCCCTTGTACATAGCTGCCTGTGGCAGAGCCGCCCTGTTATATGCCTCAGCCACCTTCTGCACAGATTGCCCAGGTCCTGGACATCCTGATCCATAGCTTTCCCCCAAGGCCTCCACTGCATACACTGCCCATGTGGTGTTAGCCTGTGTGGCACGCATGTTCAGCATCACTTCCTGCTCCTGCACACGATTACACTCCTCCAACTGCACCTGCAAGGATTGGATGGTTGCTGACAGGTCCTCATGTAGTCCCTGGTTTTGTGTATGCATCTGCATTATCGATGGGTCCCCCCTTTCCAGAAGCCCAAGACACATCTGGACGGCAGCTAGTCCCTGGGGTCAGGCCGCCTTCCGACCGTCTGCCTCCTCAGGGGTTCCTACCTCCACCTGATGCACTGCTGCATTAGTGTGGTGCACACCAGATAGTGCCCCAGGAGCCTCTTCATGAAAGTGCCCAACTGAGGTGAGTGTCTCTGGGATGGAGGAGGGTATTGGAGACAACTGTGATGAAAAGCCGGTGTCTTAGGCTGGCGTTTGGGTAGTGTGTGAGTGGTGTGGGCGAGGTGGGGTAGTGTGAAGCTGGTGTGGGTGAGGTGGGGTGGTGTGGGGGTGAGAGTGAGCAGGTGGTGTGGGGGTTTTGTGGAGGTGGTGTAAGGAGGTCGGGTGGGGTGGTGTGGACGTGGTCTGGGGTTGGTATGGGGGAGTTGGGGGTGGGGTGGAGGTGGTGGTGTGGAGTCATGTGACACATGCCATAGGGAAACCACAACTCAGCGGGGGCTCACTTGGTTGCCCGATGCTGGCCTCAGCCTCAGTGTCTGCCCTCTCACTGACCCCACCGACTAGATCCAATGCCCGCCGCTCTTGATGGTGGGAGGCCGCAGGTCTTGCAGTCTCCCTCTGGTCTTCTCTCTCTGCGGTTATGCGTCATCTTCTACTGGTGGGGGGGGGGGGGGGCAGAAAGTGCACAGTGTTAGGCAGTCGGACGTGTGCAGCACATGGGTCGAAAGCTGGTGGCCTTTGTGGCCCGGGCACCTGGCCATGGTGGGCAGTATGGGTGCTGACATGTGGTGACGGTTGGGATGCATGCACACTGCTAATGTGTGGGGATCGGTCACTCTACAGAGGGGAGTGGGGTTACGGGTGTGTGGGATGGGAATTGGAATTGATTGTATTCCACGGCGTCGGTGTCAGGCCCGCCCACAGTCGCTGAATCTGTCCAGGTTCGGCGCCAGTTTTGCTGTCGTGAAAGTCAATGAATCCTGTCCAGGCGTCAGCACTTAGTTTCAGGAACGGAGAATCCAGCTTGAAGTCTATGAAATGGAGAATCTTTGACTAACAGCATGTAGATGCAACTCTATAATTACTTGCATGCACGTTCAGCTCCCTAAAGAGTAGGTAAGGCCATGGTTGGGGAAATTCCAGTCATGACATGAGTTGAGCTCGACTAAATTCTGATCTTTAAGCCCCAGTGAATCTGTACAGTCTGTGGTGTTGTGGCCTTTTTTGGGAGCAGATGTAATATCTGCAGGTTGTCATCATAGCAAGTAATGTTAATGAAAGATTAATGAAAGAATTTTTGTAACCATAATGGAGAAATATCAATCAGTAGCAGCTTGCATAATCTTTGGCCACTTGGACAGTGAAAGTTAAGTGAATATTTCTATTATACATTTTATAAATTCTATCAACATTCTAATTTAGTCTTGATGACTGAAGAATGTTTGTGATATCAGTAATCACTACATCAGCTCAGGGAATTTTAACCTGTTCATCATTGCTGAGACAGAGCTCAACACTGACCCTGATTTTACAGGGGTGAACAAGTATGTATGAGGTCATGGGTCCCATCCTGGCATCTCCAAACAATATATTGGGTACCAAAAGAGAAAATGCTGGAAAATCTCAACAGGTCTGGCAGCATCTGTAGGGAGAGAAAAGAGCTAATGTTTTGAGTCAAGATGACTCCTTGTCAAAGGTAAAAGACATAGAAAGTGGGAGATATTTCTACCGTAGGGTAGGAGAATGAAAGTTGAGTCAAAGTCACAGAAACCAAGAGAAATGAGTGCTAATAGCCACAGATACCAAGGGAAAAGAGTGCTAAAGACAGTCCCCAGAGAGAACAGAAGGTGTGAAAGGCCAGACAGCAGAGAAACTAAGATCAGAGGGTAAACTGTGACAGATGTAGGGGGAGGGGGGATATGGGAAGGGAAGGGGGAAGCAAAGAGGAGAAAAGATAAGGAAAGGAGGGATAAGATAGGGGGGAGAATACTTACAAGGAAAGACAAAATAGCAATAAATGGTAAAAGACCGTTAAAATGAAATGGAATGAGAAAAAAGGGGCTGTGGTCAGGTAGAGCTGATCATCTGAAGTTGTTGAATTCGATGTTGAGACTAGAAGGCTGTAGCGGGCCGAACCGGAAGATGAGATGTTGTTCCTCCAGTTTGTGTTGAGCAACACTGGAATATTGCAGCAGGCCAAGAACAGACATGTGGGCATGGGAGCAAGGTCTGGTGTTAAAACGGCAAGCAACGGGAAGGTCAGGGTCCTGAACGTGCACAGACCCAAGGTGCTCAGCAAAATGATCACCCAGTATGCGTTTGGTCTCTCCGACATAGATACCACATTGGCTGCAGCAAATTCAATAAACCAATTGACAGAGGTTCAAGTGAAATGTTGCTTAACCTGTTATGAATGTTTTGGGCCTGGGATGTTAAGCATGGAGGAGGTAAAGGGGCAGGTGTTACACCTTCTGCAATTGCATGGGAAGGTGCCATGGGCGATGGGAGAGGTGTTGGGTATGGTGGAGGAGTGGACTTGATTATCGCGGAGGGAATGGTCTCTGCGGAATGCTGACAGAGTAACTGAAGGGAAGATGTGCTTGGTGGTGGTTGTGGTGGTATGGATATGAGCACTGCCATTGGTGCAGAGCACTGGCTTCCCATTGGCTCTGGCTGGTCATGTGCCTCTCCTCCGATTGGTCAGGACTAGTCATGTGACTGCTCTCCAATTGGTCGAGAGGCAAGTAGGCCCCGCCTCCGAGGCGGGGTATAAGTACCCAGAGTTCCCGGCGGTCGGTCATTCTCTGTAGCGACCACTGGGCTAACAACTAGCTGATTAAAGCCACAGTTCGGATCCTAAATGTGTCTTGAGTCGAATTGATGGTACATCAATTTAATCAGCTAGAATTTTGGAATGGAGCTTCGCATCAAGCCTGACTGCCTCCGCACCAGCCGTATGCTGCAAATGCATCTGCAATCTTTAAACACTGGCAGGCGTGTTCTAATAGTTACCTGACGACTACAGGCGGCAAGCCACCAAGGAGCAGAAACTCCACATCCTCCACTCATGCGTGGGCACATCGGTCTACGCAATGATCGAAGACGAAGGCGATTTTGATGCGGCCATGGAGATTCTCAAAGGAAACTTTCTCCGGCCGGTCAACGAAGTATACGCACGGCATCTCCTGACGACCAGACAACAGTTCCCTGGTGAGTCCCTCGACGGGTTATACCACGCCCTCGCAGCTCTAGGGAGAATGTGTGCATGTCTCCAAGTTTCGGCGACGGAGCACATGGAACTTCTAATCAGAGATGCTTACGTTGCTGGCATGCAGTCTCCTTCTATCCGCCAACGATTGTTAGAGAAGAACACCCTCAGCCTAGCTGAGGCACGGACTCTTGCAACCTCCCTGGAGGTTGCTGACCTGAACGCCCGCGTATACGCCCCCGGCCGTGCAGCAACCCCCTGGACTTCATGGACGCGCCACCCCCATCCTCCGTGGACCCTGACCCCCCCCCCAAGCCTGCGCTGTGGGTCGCTCCAATAAACAAGCGGGGCCCCGTTGCTATTTCTGTGGCCTCTCAAAGCACCCCCGCCGCGCTGCCCGGCCCGCTCCGCTCTGTGTAAAACCTCCGGGAAGAGGGGCCACTACGCGGTCGTCTGCCAGACCAAGTCGGTCACTGTTGTCCCGCGCATCGACCACGGATCACCTCCCCGGGACCCCCCCCCAGGGCCCCACGCCACGCACCAACCTCTCCAGCCCGCCAGCTGCCCCGACCGGCTCGCAGATGCCGCTGACACTGCCCCCAGCCGCCACGAGGTTCCCATGGGCGCCACCATATTGGGGCCCCAGCTCCACGTGCGAGTCCTGGGCACCGCCATCTTGGGACCCCGACTCCACGTGCGGGTCCTGGGCGCCGCCATCTTGGATCAACTCGGAAGGCCCTGCAAGCGACTACTCGGCCACTGACGAGGATCTGGAACTCTCACCACGACTGGCTTCCATCAAGCTCGACCAGTCGCACACCACGCTCGCTCGCCAAGACTACAACGACGGTGCAGCTCAACGGACACAAAACAAGGTGCCTGCTGGACTCTGGGAGCACGGAAAGTTCCGTCCACCCCGACACGGTAAGACGCTGCACGCTCCCTATCCACCCAGTTAAACATAAAATTGAATTGGCCTCAGGTTCGCATTCCATCCAAATCACCGGGTGCTGCATAGCGGACCTCACAGTCCAGGGGAGGGTTTTCAAAAATTTCAAACTCCTCATTCTCCCCCGTCTATGCGCTCCGGCACTCTTGGGCCTGGACTTCCAGTGCAACCTGCAGAGCTTGACCTTTCAATTCGGCGGTCCTATTCCTCCTCTTACTGTTTGCAGCCTCGCGTCCCTCAAAGTGGACCCCCCTTCCTTGTTTGCTAATCTCACCCCAGATTGTAAACCGGTCGCCACTCGGAGCAGACGATACAGTTCCCAGGACCGGGCCTTCATCGGGTCCGAGGTCCAGAGGCTCCTTAAGGAAGGAGTGATCGAGGCCAGCAACAGTCGCTGGCGAGCCCAAGTGCTGGTAGTTCGGACTGGGGAGAAAAACCGGATGGTCATCGATTACAGTCAGACCATCAACAGGTTTACGCAGCTGGACGCGAATCCTCTCCCCCGTATTTCCGACCTGGTTAACAGGATCGCGAAGTACAAAGTCTTCTCCACGGTGGACCTTAAGTCCGCTTACCACCAGCTCCCTATTCGCGTGAGTGACCGAAAGTACACCGCGTTTGAGGAAGATGGGCGCCTCTACCACTTCCTCAGGTTTCCATTCGGTGTCACAAATGGAGTCTCGGTCTTCCAACGGGAGATGGACCGAATGGTCGACAAGCATGGTTTACGGGCCACCTTCCCGTATCTCGATAGTGTCACCATCTGCGGCCATGACCAGCAGGACCACGACATCAACCTCCAAAAATTCCTCCGAACCGCAAAACTCCTTAATTTAACTTACAATAAGGATAAGTGCGTGTTTAGCACCGACTGTCTAGCCATCCTTGGCTATGTAGTGCGTAACGGAGTGTAGGCCCCGATCCCGAACGCATGCGCCCCGTGATGGAACTTCCCCTCCCCAACTCTCTCAAATCCCTCAAACGCTGCCTGGGCTTCTTCTCATACTACGCCCAGTGGGTCCCCAACAAAGCCCGCCCCCTCATCCAGTCCACCTCCTTTCCCCTGTCGATGGAGGCCCGTCAGGCCTTTAGCCGCATCAAAGCGGATATAGCAAAGGCCACGATGCATGCTATCGATGAGTCCCTCCCATTCCAGGTCGAGAGCGACGTGTCTGACGTAGCTCTGGCGGCCACCCTGAACCAAGCGGGCAGACCCGTGGCCTTCTTTTCACGAACCCTCCACGCTTCCGAAATCCGCCATTCCTCGGTGGAAAAGGAGGCACAGGCCATAGTCGAAGCTGTGTGATACTGGAGGCACTATCTGGCCGGCAGGAGGTTTACCCTCTTCACAGACCAACGGTCAGTAGCTTTCATGTTCGACAATGCACAGAGGGGCAAGATCAAAAACGACAAGATCTTGCGGTGGCAGATTGAGTTGTCCACGTACAACTACGATATCTTGTATCGTCCTGGGAAGCTCAACGAGCCTTCCGATGCCCTATCCCATGGCACCCGCGCCAGCGTGCAGATTGACCGCCTCCGCTCCCTCCACACGGACCTCTGCCATCCAGGGGTCACCCGTTTCTACCATTTTATTAAGACCCGCAACCTGCCCTACTCCATCGAGGTAGTCAGGGCTGTCACTAGGGACTGCCACGTCTGCGCAGAGTGCAAACCGCACTTTTACCGCCCCGAACGAGAGCATCTGATCAAGGCATCCCGCCCGTTTGAACGTCTCAGTATAGACTTCAAGGGTCCCCTCCCCTCCAACAACCGGAACACGTATTTCTTGAGTGTTATCGACGAATACTCTCGATTCCCTTTTGCCATTCCCTGTCCCAACATGACCACAACAACCATCATAAAGGCCTTCCTATCCATCTTCTCCCTGTTCGGTTACCCCGCGTACATCCACAGTGACCGGGGGTCCTCTTTTATGAGTGACGAACTGCGTCAGTTCCTGCTCAGCAGGGGCATAGCCTCTAGTAGGACGACCAGTTATAACCCCCGGGGTAACGGTCAGGTCGAGCGGGAGAATGGCACCATTTGGAAGACCATCCTGCTGGCCCTCCGGTCCAGACATCTCCCTATTCCCCGTTGGCAAGAAGTCATTCCCGACGCCCTGCATTCAATCCGGTCTCTCCTCTGTACTACCACTAATCAAACACCTCATGAACGTCTTCTGGTTTTCCCCAGGAAGTCGTCCTCAGGATCCCCTCTCCCGACCTGGCTGGCCACCCCCGGGCCCATTTTGCTCCGGAAGCATGTGCGCGTGCACAAGTCCGACCCGTTGGTTAAGCGAGTCCAGTTACTCCATGCCAACCCGCAATATGCGTACGTGGAGTATCCCGACGGTCGGCAGGATACGGTCTCTCTCCGGGACCTGGCACCCGCCGGCATGCGGCCTCCTTCCCCTACACCAACACCTCCCCCCCAACCCGAATTGCCCCCAGCGCCCCCCATGACCCTACACACATGCACTCTCTTCCCCAATTACAGCATCTCCACCACCGGCCCGCGGTACAGAGACACATCTACGACCAACGCTCCCAGAGGCAAGGACGACCATAGGCCAGACGTCACCGGCTCAACTGCGACGGTCCTCCAGAACACCAAGGGCACCCGACAGGCTGCTCATCTCCATCTAATGCGGCCATGGGACCTTTTTGGACATGTCGTGTTATTCTGTTGTTATTAGTCGTAGTAGTATTGTTTTGCCACGAGCCAGTGGGCAGCTCACTACTATCGATTTTTGCTGCTCATACCACCAGTCCTCGGACCCCCCCCCCCCTCTCTCCCACTTACCCCCCCCCCCTCTTTCTCCACAAGGGGTGAATGTGGTGGTATGGATATGAGCACTGCCATTGGTGCAGAGCACTGGCTTCCCATTGGCTCTGGCTGGTCATGTGCCTCTCGTCCGATTGGTTGGGACTAGTCATGTGACTGCTCTCCAATTGGTCGAGAGGCAAGTAGGCCCCGCCTCTGAGACGGGGTATAAGTACCCAGAGTTCCCGGCGGTCGGTCATTCTCTGTAGTCGACCACCAGGCTAACAACTAGCTGATTAAAGCCACAGTTCGGATCCTAAATGTGTCTTGAGTCGAATTGATGGTACATCAGTGGTATCACGCTGGAGTTGGCACAAATGGTGGAGGATTATGCTTTGCATATGGAAGCTGGTGGGGTGAAATGTTAGAACGAGGGGAACTCTGTTTTTGTTCTAAAGGGAGGGCAGGAGGCAAGGGTAGTGGCGCAGGAGATGGACCGCATGCTGTTGAGGGCCTTGTCCACAACTGTAGGTGGGAAATCACGGTTGAGGAAGAAGGAACACATTTTCGAAGCACCACTTTAAAAGTGGCATCATCGGAACAAACGCAATGGAGGTGAAGGAGCTGAGATAAAGGGATGGAGTCCTTCCAGGGTGTTGGATACGAAGAGCTGTAGTCCAGATAGCTGTGGGAGTCAGTGGGCTTGTAGTGGATATTAGTGGATAGTCTATTGACCGGAATGGAGTCAGAAATGTCAAGGAAGGGAAGGGAAGTGTCTGAGATGGACCAGATGAAAGTGATGGAGGGATGGCAGCTGGAAGCGATGTTGATGAATTTTTCAGGTCCGGATGAGAGCACGAAGCAGCACCAAAATAGTCAGCGATGTACTGGAAAAGGAGTTGTGGCTGGGGACCCGGGTAGGCCTGAAACAAGGAATGTTCCACATACCCCATAAAAAGGCAAGTGTAGCTAGGACCCATGCTGATACCCATTGCTACACCTTTGATTTGGAGAAAGTGAGATGAGTTAAAGGAGAAGTTGTTGAGAGATAGAACGAGTTTAACCAGGCGGAGGAGAGTGGTGGTGGATTGGAATTGTCAACACCCCTTTTCGAGAAAGAAGCAAAGAGCTCTCAGGCCATCCTGGTGTGGGATGGAGGTGTCAAGAGATTGCACATCCATGGTGAATAGAATGGGGTTCGGGCCCGCGAACTAGAAGCTGTAAATATGACGCAGTGCATCAGAGGAATCCCGGATGTAGGTGGGGAGGGAATGGACCAGAGGAGTGAGGATGGAGTCAAGATAAGAGGAAACGGGTTTGGTGGGGCAGGAGCCTCCTGACACAATGGGCCTGCAGGACAGTCCTTTTTGTGGATTTTGGGAAGTTAGGTAAAAGTGGGTTGTCTGGGATTGGGAGACTATAGGGCTTGGAAGCTGTAGGGAGAAGGCATCTGGAGGAAATCAGGTCACTAACAGCGACAGCAGTTTCTCTGTTGTATGGCCTTTCACACATTTTGTTGTCTCTGGGGACTGCCATTAGCACTCTTCTCCCCTGGTTTCTGGGGCTATTAGCACTCCTTTCCAGAGGAAATAAAGTTGCTAACGGTGTTGGAGATAATGGTTGATGTTCAGTGGTCTTGTCATGGTGCAGAGGGAGGTAGGGGGAAGTATCTGAGAGTTGGCGCTCAGCCTCTGCGAGGTAGAGGTCAGTACGCCAGATGACAACATCACCCCCTTTGTGCATCCATTCCCTCCCCACCTAAATCCGGGATTCCTCTGATGCCGACCTTTCTGCCCCCCCACCGGACATAGCCTCAAAATCTGAGAATCCAGCCCAGAGTGTTCCCGTGGCGAGAGACACACAAGCAGACAAAGTATTTTCTTGGCGAGAAAAAAAGACAAATAAATATATACCAAGTAATAAAACAGGCTGTCCAGCTTCAAGTGACTGTCTGTATGGAGTTTGCACTTTCTCACAGTTTCCTTCGGGTGCTCCAGTTTTCTGCCACATCCAAAGATGCAAAGGTTAGGTGAATTGGCCATGAACAATTGCCCCTTAGTGTCCAAAAGATTATATTAGGTGGGGTTACTGGGTTAAGGGTATAGGGTAGGGGCCTGACCATAGGTCAGATAACCTTTCAGTCAGACTTGATGGGCTGAATGGCCTTCTTATGCACCGTAGTGAATCTATTTAAAGTATCTGCATATTAATTTGAGTGGGGAGAAAGGATAAAGTGTAGAGCTGCCCTTTTGACCGCCTTCTCTGTTTGTTGGGGAGATGTAAAGAAAATTAGCTTGATAATGTCTGCCTGCAGTGGAGCATATGGTAGTCTTATTCAGTGCAATAGACAGCAGTTAAGACTGGTAGTGGCCTCTTTAAGAACCAAAATGGCCTAACACTTGCTCCAGCACTGCATGCTGATCCTTTTGGCCTTAAATAAATGCGTTCTCCATGGTGGAGCCTTAGAAGTCCGTTTAGCATCTGAAAGAACGAAGCAGCACAGCAACATTTCTAGGTCCAGTCCTCTATGAAATTTCTGAATACTCATTCATTGTGGATACAAGATTAATGAGCAGACCACATGCACAGACTGCAAGGAACAGTGAAAAAGCTCATGAGTATATTCAGCCTTGCCTTGATATGGTTATTATGGCAATTCCAGCATTAGTAATTTGGCCACATTTTCATTCTAGTGAAACTTGAAGGCTGTGTCAAAATTTATAAAATGCACCCCTATGTGTGGAGTCCGGTGGGAGAATAAAAACAAAGGTTGCCTTATTTCATGTCAGGTTTTTTTAGGCGAGTTAGAGACATTCCATGAACAACCATTATCTGACACTGTATCAATTACTGGTGTCATTCTATATACACATATATCCTTTAACTTTATTGGTAAATTGATTAGCTGATTTTTAACAGTAGTTTGTTTTAAATGGTTGACATGCTGTGTGATTGACTCACTTGATTATAGTGACAGTTTGGCTCAGTAGATTACTGTGGTACATGAGTAAAAATGTTATGGGTTGAAATCCTATTCGAGGATTTGAGTGTATAATCTAGGCTGACACTTTAGTGATTGGTTAGCTCAGATGGCTGGACAGCTGGTTTATGATGCGGAGCACCATCAACAACCCAAGTTCAATTCCCCGTACTGGCTGAGTTTATTCATGAAGGCCCCACCTTCTCAAATTTGCCCCTCACCTGAGGAGTGAATCACCACCAGTCAGTACTCTCAGAAAAAGGGGAAAACAGCCTCTGGCATTGAGCAGCTTTCAGTATTGATGGAGAAATAAACTGTGCTGCTTTAAAAAATCCGTTTGCTTTCCACAACCTTTGAAATGACTGGCAATAGTACCGGAAGACCCACATGTCCATTGCCAATAAATAAGAAAAAAACAACACATTGACTGGCAAGGATTATTTAGCAACCTTAGCTGAAGTAAAATGGAATATATCTTTGATTATATACAGCTTAATATACAAGATGAACAAAAATGCAAAATTGGCAAGAGTAATGACTCAGCATGACTGTAAATGAATCAAGAAAGTAATCCAATGCAAAACAAGAGTGGAAACTGATATGAATCTGGATACAGTTACTGCTGAGATTTATAGAGATTAAATAATTAGATACTAGCCAGAGAAGCCATGAAGTAATAGATACCACAAAGACATGTGTGAGGATTTCAGGAGCAAATGGGTTCAGCTAGAGTCAAAGTAAGTCAATGTGATGGAATTGGATAAGGTGGTCATGTGCTGGACACCAAAAACATGCCTTTGATCTGGGAAGTGTTTCATTTGAATGAAAAACAGTTCATTCGGGATGAGATGTCAATGGGCGGCATGGTAGCGTAGTTGTTAGCACTGCTGCCTCATGGTGCCAAGGACCCGGGTTCAGTCCCAGCCCTGGGTCACTGCCCGTGGGTCTCACCCCCTCAACCCAAAGATGTGCAGGGTAGATGGATTGGCCACGCTAAATTGCCCCCTAATTGGAAGAAAAATGAATTGGGTACTTTAAATTAAAAAAGGATGAGATGCCAAATAAACAGCAGACTACAGAGGCTGTGGAGAGTGGAGAGCTAGAACTAGCTGTTATCACTAAATCATTAAATCATGGCTTTGTCTGATATGACCAAGGGGAAACATGTAAATGAAGAATAGGAGAGCAGTTAGGATTGAAGGTAGGAGACTCAGGAGGTAATAGGGTGAGAACTTTTGTACTTTTCTTTGTTCTTTAAGGTTTTAGTTCAGACGAGCAGCATGATTGGCACAGGCTTGGAGGGCCGACGGGCCTGTTCCTGTGCTGTACTTTCTTTGTTCTTTGTCTTTGTTCTTAAGAGAAGCCATTGCTGGAGAGCATTTGTTAACAAGTGGATATAAAAGAATAGAACCAAGCAAGGACATTCTCACGGAGCTGGACTTTGGAGCAGAAGTGGAGGAGGGTGATAGCACAGTCAACCATGTCAAAAGCTGCAGAGAGATTGAGAAGGATAAAGAGGGATAGTGCAACAGAAGCAACTGAATGAATGCTTGCCACTTTACTGACAAAGAAGTAGCTGGTAATCTTGCACTTGTAGTTTGAGTTGAAAACAATGCAAAAGAGTGAAAGTAAACAGTTTATAATAGAGAAAAGTAGCCAGGGCTAACTTTCCATTCCATGAATAATTCTTGTTCAGTTGCATTTTGACAAAGGAGACCTCTTGAGCAGCCTGAGGGAGAAAAGATGGGGGTCAGATGTGAACAACAAACAAGATGGGAAATAGTACAAAGGTTTTACCTGGAGACACGTACCAAAAGTGAAGATGAGGGATTGAATGAGCAGATCAAAAGCTGCAGAAGCGAATTGCCTAACAGTGGGTGGGACAGGTGCGGAATGTCTAAAGCAGGGAGGGGGTTGGGGGGAGGGGGAGGTGGAAGGGTTTGGGGTAGAGGGGGGAGGGGATCAAGGGGAGGGGGACGGGGTTGGGGGAGAGGGGAATGGGGGTCGGGGATGGGGAAGGGGTCTGGGGGGAGGGGGAGGGGTCTGGGAGGAGGGGGAGGGGGTCGGGGGGGAATTCTCTCACAATAACACTGTCTTTTAACGGTTTGCATTCAGAAATATAGTCCAGGTTTTCCAAATTAGGCTTTCAAGCAAAGCTTCACTTTTAACAACGAATCCAGTCCAGGATTTACAACCTCTTTAGGATTTATTTGGCTTGTCTACTGAACAAAATGTTAAAAATTGCTTTAACTCTCGATTCCCCTACAGAAATGGCATCAACCATTTCATTTGCCTCTGAAGTCTTCTGTCCCACTTTAAACCTGGTTACTGTAATTATCTCTTTAATTTAGAACACTTTGTTTGCCCTTCCTTGAATTCTTCTGAAGAAGACTTTGGTCTCTGCTCTGTTAAACTCTGGTCATCTTAAACATTCTTTCTGTCCTAATTCCCTGGTTATCTGGACTGTAACTTGTTCCTTAGGAAGCCTGCATCATTGCAAATTGTTTGGCCTGTCCAGCTTCTCCTGGCAGTTTTTTTTAAATTAAAAATACCCAACTTACTTTTTCTCCAATTAAAGGGCACTTTTGCGTAGCTAATCCACCCACCCTGCACATCTTTGGGTTGTGGGGGTGAGACCCACACAGACATGGGGAGAATGTACAAACTCCACAAGGATCGTGACCCGGGGCTGCGATCAACCCAGGTTCTCAGTGCTGTGAGGCAGCAGTGTCGCCTGGCAGAGTTGAGTAATGTTCATTCCCCAGTGTTCTGTCTCCAACTACAATATATCTAGCTAAAACTAAAACTGAGAGTTTTTTCTATGCTCACAAGGGCCTCCTCTTGCTCAGCAAACCCTACTGCTACTATTTATTCTTCGCACTGTAACTCTCTCCAAGCACAATAGAATCGAAGTTGGAATTGACTAACCCCCACACATACAAACACCTTTGTCCAGTATGAATCTAACTATAGGCGTTACTCTCCCTGACTCAGAAATATTAAATTGAACCCACTTACAACTATACCTTATTTCTAATGTTTACAATACAAATATAAATCCCTTGAAATTATCGTTGTTTTCCTAACAAGGTAGATGATATAGTAATATTTGACTGGGAATTGGATATATATTTTCAAAGGAAGAAGACAAAAGGGTATGAAGAAAGTGCAAAGAAATGGGAAGGGAGTAAAGCCCCCAATGGAAGAACAAGCACCAGTACTAATGTGTGTGATAAATAGCTTTTCCTGTGCTCTACATTCTTTTGCTGAGAATTTTCTTGAACTGCTTTACTGCTTTAAATTTGCTGGAAGCGCAATCAGAAGGCATAGAAACAAGGTTAACACCACACCTCTGACAAAGTTACTGGAAGAGCAAAAACAGCTTCAAGGTAATTCCCTTAAAATGATTCTCTTGCATGAAGATAGATAGGAAAAGCACATCAGCCTTGAACAGAGCTGATTGAAAGGGGACCTATATTACAAGGTATTAAATGGTATAGAGAATGGTAAATCCAGAGCTTTACTTCAAGACATGCCATGAAAGTAATACAAAGGGCATCATTAAAACCTGAGTTCTGACAGGTGCACTTGGGACAGAGTCAGCTGAAGTGGAAGCAGGAATTAGTAATGACCGAATATAAGATATAATGGCGCTCTCACTGTTGTGCAGGATATTTTCAATGCACAATATAGGATTTGACATGAAGAAGCAACTGGGGAGAACGATATATAAATGCAAATTGTTCAGGTCAGCTAAGGAGAACTGAACAGATTATTTGACCTTTAGCATACTGGAGAAAATTCCGGCTCATTGATGTCTTGTCCAATAAGCAAAGAGAAAACAGAACCTTATGTTGACAAGCTATTTGGCGGCATCACAACCAAGCTGCATCTTTCCCCCCCCCTCCAAGTAATGTCCACCTAACAAAGTTTTCAACAGCAGTCACTGGGTTGTGATTGGATTTTTTCATCTTGGGGTTCCCTTCTCTCATTCGTTATTTGCTGGAAGCCAAACTGAGGACCCTGAGGTGATACCAAGTGTTATCTTTAACGACTCCGCCTTTGTATATAGAGAGTAGGTGGAGAAGAAGGGATGATTCCTCAGTGAAGTGAAGAAGATACCCTTTTGTTTCAGAAACTATGAGGGAGCTTGAGACATTTGAAGTGGTATGCACCAAAATAACTATGTGTATCGTGTACAGCTGTCTGTCACCAGTTGTAGAGGAGAGCTGTACTCACTCAGTTTCTACTCCACAGCTTTCACATCATATGCTTGTTCTTCATAATGATTCACATTTGGCATCAATCCAATCATCAAAGACAGTGTAGGAGAAAAAATGACCTGTTTCCTCTGATCTTTTAAAAGGTCCAATTGCACCAAAAGCATGTAGCAGAAATTCAATTTTAAAAGGGCCATGAAAATCTAAACAGGCAGCTGAACAGTTAATGTGAATGTGGCAAGGTGTAATTCACAAGATGCAATTTAAAATAGCTATTACTGCCTGAGGCTACACAGCCCTGAATGTCAAACAGCTGTGTCACTTTCTACTTTTCATGAACATGTCACACTTCATGGAAGCACAGTAACTTTTTCGAACATGACTGGTATTGATACTATGAGGAATGAGGAAAAATAGCTCAGGTTTTATTTTAATACATAGCACCACCAAAGAAAGAATGATCTAGAAGAGAAAATACTTCTCAAATTACCCCGAGACAGGGCTACGTCACACTGGAGTTATTGCTGAATTAACATGGTGATCCAGTGTTGCTCAATTGCATGGAAAAATCTACATGTTAATCTTTTCAATTGCTTAATATATCTGTCGTCAAAAGGTAAATCTCAATCCCTAAATTAGGACAGCCTCCCTTTGCTTCCCATTCTAAGACCAATATTTTTTTTAAGATGTCTACAGGATCTCTATAAATGAATCCTGTTATTCTACATGATTGATCTCACACTACAGATTTGTAGCATGTTTCCATTACAAAATGGGCTAATAATGAAGGATATCAACACTGAATGAAAGCAGAAAATATACCTACTTTTTAAGATGTAAATAATCCACATTTTTATAATCCCAGAGCTATATAAATATAAGTGTTTTGCCATATTATCAACATCAATACCTTACATTCCTATTGTGCCTTTATTGGGCAGCACGGTAGCATGGTGGTTAGCATAAATGCTTCACAGCTCCAGGGTCCCAGGTTCAGTTCCCGGCTGGGTCGCTGTCTGTGAGGAGTCTGCACGCCCTCCCCGTGTGTGCGTGGGTTTCCTCCGGGTGCTCCGGTTTCCTCCCACAGTCCAAAGATGTGCGGGTTAGGTGGATTGGCCATGCTAAATTGCCCGTAGTTTCCTAAAAGTAAGGTTAAGGGGGGGGGGGGGGGTTGTTGGGTTACGGGTATAGGGTGGATACGTGGGTTTGAGTAGGGTGATCATTGCTTGGCACAACATCGAGGGCCGAAGGGCCTGTACTGTTCTACGTCATAAGACATTTCATTTTGCTTCACATTAGGAAAGGGAAAAAAAGAATGCTGAGGCAAAGAAATAACTATACAGGAGAGGTGACTAAAAGCTTGATGTCAGATGAGTTTCAATAAGGTTCTTGAAGATGAAGCTGTGAGGGTTTCTGGGGAATTTAGGCACATAATTCAACAGCACTGAGCCTATGAAAGTGAACATAACCACCAATGGTAGAGCAGATAGGAAGATAGCCGTCACACAGCCATTTTGTCCCTTTGTCACATCTCTTCTTTTATACACAGTGGTGAGTGTATTATCATTAATAGATGTAATATTTTGTAAACAAACAAAAATTAGCTTGTAAAATGTTCAAAAGTTAATTTGTGCATTTTTCTTGTCATTAATTAAATCCTTCAGACCTATAAAATAGTTTTGAAGAGAAAGAGTCTTTTTCAGCATTTGGTTGATTAAAAAATCTTAAAAAACAACAATGTTGACAGAAAACAATAAACAAATATATGATAGCTATTGCTCATCACAAATATAATAACTAGTGGTGTTGGCCTGTTAAGCTCTGCCAGGCAAACAAATTGTTAAAACTGTCAATGAGAAAACATAACTCTGAAAATGTTTGAGTCTTTTGAAAAAAAAACATTAAACTTCAAAGATTCCCTCAGAACATGCATTTGATTCATAAACCTACAAATGTGCACTTAGAGACTTTTCCAACTGCACACATGAAGGGCACGATTTAACTGCCACATTGTGCTCTGTGGGGATCTGTGTTTACCAGTTCGATCACGGGAGAGGTCAAAATTAGGATCTGCACCAGACACCAATCGGTTTGCGATATAACCGGCTCTCTCCCAAAGGTTGGTTCCGGATCCCACTAGATCTGGCACCAACTGACACCAATTATGACCAATCGTCATCTTACTAATGATATGGATGCCCAATCTAATAGCCTCCCGGAAACTAACCGGCTCCCCAGTGATTCTCTGCCGCTGGGATTCTCCATTATACTGGCGCCCGGGGGTTTCCCGATGGCATGGGGCTGGCCCACAATGGGAAACACCTTTGACCGGTCGGCGTAATGGAGAATCCCGCTGGCCGGTCGGGGCGGAAATGTGGTGCGGTGGGGCCGAGAATCCTGCCCCATAGGTCTGAGGATCGGGCGCAGTTTAGAATTCAGAAAAGAAGGACCAAAGGATTGATTAAGAAGGGAAAATAGAGTTCGAAAGTAAGCTTGCGGGGAACATAAAAACTGACTGTAAAAGTGTCTATAGGTACGTGAAGAAAAAAAGATTGGTGAAGACAAATGTAGGTCCCTTACAGTCAGAAACAGGGTAATGAATTAGAGGGGAAAAGGAAATGGCTGAGCAACTAAATACATACTTTGGTTCTGGCTTCACAAATGAGAACACAAATAAGATACCAGAAATGTTGGGGAATGCAGGGTTTAGTGAGAAGGAGGAACTGAAGGTGATCAATATCAGTGGAGAAATAGTGTTGGTGAAATTGATGAGATTGAAAGCTGATAAATCCCCAGGGCCTGATAATCTACATCCCAGGGTAGTGAAGGAGGTGGCTCCAGTGAGATTGGATGCATTGGTGGTCATCTTCCAGGATTCGATAGACTGCGGAAGAGTTCCCACAGATTGGAGGGTGGCTAATGTAACTCCATTATTTAAAAAGGGAGGTAGCGAGAAAGCATGGAATCATAGACCAGTAAGCCTGACGTCAGTAGTGGTAAAAATTTTAGAATCCATTATCAAAGATTTTATAGCAGAGAACTCAGAAAACAGTGTCAGGATCGGACAGAGTCAACATGGATTTATTATAATACTTGACAAATCTACCAAAATTCTTTGAGGATGTAATGAGTAGAATTGATGAAGGGGAGCCAGTGGATGTGGTGTCTTTGGACTTTCAGAAGGCTTTTGACAAAGTCCCGCATAAAAGATTAGCGTGTAAAGGAAAATAGCATGGCATTGGGGGCAGTGTATTGAGATGGATAGAAAACTGGATGGCAGACAGGGAACAAAGAGTAGGAATTAACGGGTCTTTTAAAAAAATTGTCAGGCAGTGACTTGTAGGGTACCACAGGGATTGGTACTAGAACCCCAGCTATTCGCAATATATATTAATGATTTCGATGAGGGAACAAAATGTCATATCTACCAATTTGCAGATGACACAAAGTTGGGTGGGAGGGTAAGTTGTGAGGAGGATGCAGAGATCTTTCAGTGTGATTTGGACAAGTGGGAGAGTGGGCAAATGAATGGCAGATGCCGTATAATTTGGAGAAATGCGAGATTATCCACTTTGGCAGCAAAAACAAGAAGGCAGACTATTATCTGAATGGTCATAAATTGGAGAGGGGAATGAGCAATGAGACCTGGGTGTCCTCGTACACCAGTCACTGAAGGTGAGGATGCAGGTACAACTAGGCAGTAAAGCAGGCAACTGGTATGCTGGCCTTCATTGCAAGAGGACTCGAATACAGAAGCAAGGATACCTTGCTGCAATTAAACAGGACCTTTGTGAGGCCACACCTGGAATATCATGTGCAGTCTTTGTCTCCTTACCTGAGGACGGGTGTTCTAGCTATAGAGGGAGTGCAGCGAAGGTTTACCAGACTGAATCCTGGGATGGCAGGACTGAGGTAAAAGGAGAGATTGAATTGGTTAGGATTGTATTCGTTGGAGTTCAGAAGAATGAGGGGAGATCCCATAGAAACATGGAACATTCTAACAGGGCTGGATAGGGTAGATGCAGGAAGGATGTTCCCGATGGTGGATGTGTCCAGAACCAGGGGCACAGTCTGAGGATAGGGGGTAGACCATTCAGGACAGAGATGAGGAGAAATTTCTTCACCAAGAGAGTGGTGAGCCCACGGAATTCATTATCACAGGAAGTAGTTGAGTCCAAAACATTGTGTGGTTTCAAGAAGCAGTTAGGTGTAGCACTTTGGGAGAAGGGGATCAAAGAACATGGGGGAAACCGGAATTTGGGGCGGAATTGCCCGGGGCCGGAGTCAATCCCGCCCCCGCCGTGGCCCGAATTCTCCGCCGCCCGGGAATCGGAGGGGGCAGGAATTGCACCGCGCTGGTCGGCAGGCCCCCCGCGGCGATTCTCCGGCCCGCAATGGGCCGAAGTCCCGCCGCTGACAGGCCTTTCCCACCGGCGGGAATCAAAGCATGTCTGGTGCTGGCGGGATTGGTGGCGCGGGCGGGCGCCGGTGTCCTGGGGGGGTCGCAGGGCGATCTGGCCCCGGATGGTGCCCCCACGGTTGCGTGGTCCACGAACGGGGCCCACCGATCGGCGGGCAGGCCTGTGTTTTGGAGGAACTCTTTTTCTTCTGCCCTGCCATGGCCTTCACCATGACGGGGTCGGAAGAGACCCCCTCCCCTGCGCATGCGCCGGTATGACGTCTGACGTCGCACCGGCACATGCGCGGACGTCCGCCTTTTGGCACCGGTTGGCAGGGCGCCAAAGATCGTTCGCGCCGGCCGGCGGAGCGGGAGCCACTCCGGCGGGGGCCGAGCCCCTAAAGGTGTGGAGAATTCACGCCACTCCGTCCCGCCGGGACCCCCCGCCCCACCGGGTAGGGGAGAATCCCGGCCTAGGCTCTTGAGTTGGATGATCAGCCATGATCATAATGAATGGCGGAGCGGGCTTGAAGGGCCGAATGGTCTAGTTTTTCTATGTTTCAATGTTTTCCCTGTCTCTATGTTTCTCCGATTCCTTACAGATATAACAATATGGATGGTGTTCTTGACCAGCAATGGCAGCCTTCTCGGTGCTGGTAGCAGGCCAGGTGGCTAGAGAAGGCAGCAGCAGCATGATTGGGTTTTTAAGTGTGCAAACTGAGTAGGCCGCCACTTTCAACCCGGAAAACTGGGCTCCAAGCTCTCTAAAAATCCATGTGCCAAGTTGGCATTGGATTCCTTCATGCTACTTGACTTGAAACTTCTGGCAGACTTCGCAATGCATCAAACATTTCATTGTTTATTTGTTCCCATTAACCTTTATCTGGATGCATCATCAAAGTTCTGGCTTGTGTCTTCTGCAGTAGAAACCCAGTGGAATCTTACCATCTACAAGCTGGCTCCTGCATTGTCCTTGCCTCCGCAACCCAATCATGTTTAGTGTATTTTCATGTGCAAATACCATCTCTACTATATCGTCTCAGATATGTGCTGGAGCAGTACCTGAGCTTATAACTACTAATGTCAAATCATGTGAAGATGCTGTGTTTTCATCATCAGTTTCTGGTCAAACCCTCTGATTGCACTTCTTGGAAAAGGACTCGGAACTATCAGCCAGAACTATCTGGCCATTGGGATCCCTCTTACCCTGTTGGTAGCTCACCCCTGCCTACTGGTTTCTCAGTGCTGTGGAGTGGCTTCAGTGGGAAATCTCATTGACAAGCAGCGGGAAGAGAGAATCCCGTGCCAGTGAATGATGCGTTACTGAGAAACACGTGGCTGGCGGACTGGAGAATCCCACCTGTTGTGTGGAGTGGAGGGTGTCATGACCAGGTGAGAAGGGGTGAACTGGCTCCCCTTTATTCAATCGCCTCAGCTGGTCACAGCAAAGGTGTACATTTCATGAGGGGACACCATTTTCAAGTGCAACTTATTAAATCGTATTTAACTATTTAAGCTGTGAGGAATAAGGAGCCAATCAAACAAAGTTTTCTTTCGTCAAAGCAAGAGCAAATTAATTCACCATTAAACTCCAGTGAAAAAAATAATAAAAATATAACACACAGATACGAGAAATAAGAGAAGTTAAAGTAGAATAACAAAAAATAAAGAATATGCAGTTAAATCCCTTTGATTGTCCTTGAGACAGAGAGTTTGTAAATGTTGCGGCCAATTTGGATTATCTGATTTCGTGGATACGGTCAGATTTAGAAAATGTTGCAATTATTATGAGATCTTGGTTCACATGTAAATTTCTAATAAAGTTGGCTTTTGAACTGAGAAATGCACTTGTTCCAAAAGTGAGAGATTGAGAGAGTCAAGCTTTCTGCCTGTTTCCTCTGCTGAAACCTTTCTTGCTATCTTACCGCAGTGGCTGCAGCCTGGCCTGAAATACGAAGGGTTTTGTTAGATCTCTCTGTGCAAGACATTGTTTCAATATCTAATACTTTGGGCGGAATTCTCTGCTCCCCACGCTGCCTGGGAGAATCGCGGGAGGCCCCCCCCCCGACATTTTTTACGCCCCCCTGGCACCCCCCCCCCGCGATTCTCCCCCCCACCCGCCCCCGGCTCGGAAGAATCGGCGCTCGCCGTTTTTCAGGGCGTACGGCGATTCTCCGACCCAGATGGGCCGAGCGGCCTGCCGTTCTTGACCATTTCACGACGGCGGCAAACACACCTGGTCGCTGCCGTCGTGAAACGGGCGCCAGATGCCCGTTTGGGGCTTCTAGGCGGTCGATCTGGGCAAGAGCACAACGCCTGTGCTTGGGAGGGGACAGGCCCGCGATCGGTGCCCACCGATCGTCGGGCCGGCGTCCAAATCGGACGCACTATTTCCCCTCCGCCGCCCTGCAACATCAGGCCGCCACGTCTTACGGGGCAGCTGAGGGGAAAGACAGCCACCGCGCATGCGCGGGTTCGTGCCATCAGTGTCATGATGTCAGCCGCGCATGCGCGCGTTGGAGCCGACCAACCTGCGCATGCGTGGCTGACGTCATTAGGCGCGCCGGCCGCGTCATTCTTGGCGCGACGCCCCCGCGGCCAAGAGTTACGGAGCGCCGCTCCTAGCCCCGCCGGGAGGGGAGAATAGGGGGCGCGGAGCGGCCTCCGAGGCCGTCGTGAAAGTCAGCCGAGTTCACGACGGCCCTTCCCGATTTTTCCTGGGGGCGGAGAATTCCGCCCTTTGCCTTTTAATGTATGTTCCTTAGACAGTGATGAGTTTCGATGGTCTTTGAATTATAGGAAATGTCACTCTCTTTACACTCCCCTGAGGGTTATTTGTTTGATTTTCACCCTCACCTTGGAAGTTGACCTTACATTTTTAAGTAGTTTGTTCTGTCTCATTTCAAATTGCAAAATTTCTAGTTGGTTGAAATTTGAAAAATCACGGCCTGAATTCTTAGGATGGTGGGGGACAGGGGAAACGCCGCCTGCTGATTCCCACAGGTCGGATGCCATTTCCCATTCTAATGAGCATTGATTGGCAGAAGATGAGTCTTTTGTTCACACTTGGGCAGAAGTCTTGCCTTGGAGAGCTACCAGCCAATCTGATTGGCTGGTAGCTTTCCAGCCCCTTCAGTCACCGCACTGCAGTGGCCAGAAGAGATACTGCAGTAATGTGGCTGGAACTAAGTGCAGTGAGCTGGAGTGAAGGTAACTGTCAGATTTCTTGGGGAGGAGAAGGTAGGGGACACCTGGGGATTCACAAGAAGGCCATTTGAGGTCCTGTAGGATAGGCTGGTGGGGAATTGGGTTGTCTGCAGGTTTATAGGCCTTGAGGGGAGTGTGTCCGCAGGAAGAAGGGAGAATTTGTTGGAGACCCTGCCCCTCTTTCCTGCCCAAGTTGTAGAGTTGATGATTTTTCTGTTTCTGCCATGCAACAACAACCCCCCCTCCCCCCGTGGTCCTCACACTGACGTGCAAAAGGTATAGAAGAATGTCGGTGAGTGTTGTGTAATTTATACGGCTGTCATGGTTGAATAGCTGGCAATTAGTGTAATTAGGCAGCAGCAAAAAAAAACTCTTGCTAACAGCAATGCTTCTTCCCCATGCAAAGAATAATAAAGAGTATGTTCAATCTGTGAGATATGATGATGAGGCTTGCAGCAGTAAGACCGTGAGGGTTAGGTGATGCATATGAATGTTGAATATAAGTCCTAACATTGATAGGATAAGTGATGGGGGTGTGGTGATTTGCGAAATTCCTGTGCCTGCTGATATAGTTGGTAGAATGACATTTGAAGATGCATTCACTGACCTCATCACTCTTGTGAGGTAATTAAACGTCTTAAAGGCCACATCAGGCCCTCAGGGCTTGAATCCTGGCATTGACCTCCAAAGTTATGTGCTCCGATTGCCCTTTGACTGTGTGTTTGGAAGGACCTTTGTCCCAGTGTGAACACAAAACCCCTGAACCTCTGGTGAAGTGCCTGCAAACCTTGCAGCCTGCTGTCTCTTTTGCTGCATCATTTTTCACCGTCGTAAATTCACATCAGTCATGGCACCCAGCTCTTGTTCCAGCTAAAAATAATCCCAGCCCTCACCTCCCACAATCTCTCTTTGAGCAGTACAGGCTGGCTTTCAGTAGAGCTAACCACTGACAATATTGGTCTCCTGTTGATGCATCCAACTAACGGACATGGTGATTGTACTGGCTGGATGCAGAGAGCATCCAAATGAGCAGGCAGCACAGCATAGGTGTACTAGCTGCATTGCAATCAAGACATGAGTTAATCTTGCCCATTTTCAGGCGCTATCCAGTTTAGCCCTGAAAACATAGACCATCTTGCCTTTCAATGTTGGCCTGAGTTCCACTGAACAGATGTTATTTTCATTCAGGAATTCAAATTTGTTGACAGGATTTTAGGTCCCAGTGATTCAGACATAAGACAAACGTCCAAAATCCTTGCAGTTTAAAGCTGCAGTTTAGATTTATTGTTTTGTTTCCAGGTGCAAATTTATAAATAATTACAAAGAGCTCAATTCAAACTCCATACAGCTATAGAGGCCCCTGTGCCTGGCCTGACTTACATGGGGCAATTACTTTGCAGCACTTGTGTTGCCATCACAGAATCAAATGCAAAAAGTATAAATTTAGTTCTATCCAATCTATTGTTTACATACTTAAGGTAATATTAAATTAGTATTCATTGATACATTAAATGCTGGCAATTCTCAGCCAGTCAGGCAGCATCTGTGGAGAGAGAAACAGGGCTGATGTTTCAGATCTGAAAGTACTGAATTTGGTTGGATACAATTTGATGGTCATGGTCGTGGGACTATCCACTGATGGGAAAGTAGGTGGCAACCCTGTCATGGCCGTTTTGGGCAGCTCCCGCTTACTGACCCGATTCGACACCAATCAGGCACATAACTGTTTGATCCTTGGATATTCCAATGTGTTTTTCCACCTCCGAGAGCTGTAGGTCAATCAGAGGCCCTATAGCTCTACTTGTATTGGTGGCCACTGTGGATACTGCAATTGACTCAGGTTGAAGATTCTTGCTGGAAATCTGGAGGAAAGATAGAACATAGAACATAGAACACTACAGCGCAGTACGGGCCCTTCGGCCCTCGATGTTGCGCCGACCTGTGAAACCATCTGAAGCCTATCTGACCTACACTATTCCATTTTCATCCATATGTCTATCCAGTGACCACTTAAATGCCCTTAAAGTTGGCGAGTCTACTACTGTTGTAGGCAGGACGTTCCACACCCCTACTACTCTCTGAGTAAAGAAACTGCCTCTGATATCTGTCCTATATCTATCACCCCTCAATTTAAAGCTATGTCCCCTCGTGTTGGTCATCACCATTCGAGGAAAAAGACTCTCAACTGTCCACCCTATCTAACCCTCTGACTATCTTATATGTCTCTATTAAGTCACCTCTCAGCCTTCTCCTCTCTAACGAAAACAACCTCAATTCCCTGAGCCTTTCCTCGTAGGACCTTCCCTCCATACCAGGCAACATCCTAGTAAATCTCCTCTGAACCCTTTCCAAAGCTTCCACATCCTTCCTATAATGTGGTGACCAGAACTGCACGCAGTACTCCAGGTGCGGCCGCACCAGAGTTATGTACAGCTGCAGCATGACCTTGTGGTTCCGAAACTCAATGCCTCTGCTTATAAAGGCTAGCACACCATATGCCTTCTTAACAGCCCTATTAACCTGGGTGGCAACTTTCAGGGATTTATGTACCTGGATGCCGAGATCTCTCTGTTCATCTACACTACCAAGAATCTTGCCATTAGCCCAGTACTCTGCATTCCTGTTACTCCTTCCAAAGTGAATCACCTCACACTTTTCCACATTAAACTCCATCTGCCACCTCTCAGCCCAGCTCTGCAGCTTATCTATGTGTCTCCTATATATAGGGGACATGGAATTTCTGGGCCCAGTCAGGAATGTCCCAGTGAGGGAGAAGGGGGAAGAGTGTTGTTGAATCTCTGGGCTGGAGTTCTTTGGGATTGCGAGCCATCTCCTCTTTCTGCGGTGGGTTTGTGACAAACCAGTTGATGTTAAGAGAGAACATAGAATTTACAGTGCAGAAAGAGGCCATTCAGCCCATCAGGTCTGCACCGGCTCTTGCCCACGCCTCCACACTATCCCTGTAACCCAGTAACCCCACCTCACCTTTTTGGACACTTAGGGCAATTTATCATGGCCAGTCCACCTAACCTGCACATCTTTGGACTGTGGGGGGAACCCGGAGCGCCCGTAGGAAACCCATGAGAACATGTGGACTCCGCACAGACAGTGACCCACGCCAGGAATTGAACCTGGAACCCTGGATCTGTGAAGCAAATGTGCTAACCACTGTGCTACCGTGCTGCCCAGGCACCTTTTAAATATGGTGCCTGGTTATGACTGCAGGCATGCATCTTCCAGTCCAGTCCGCTGTGCAATATATCGGGAAAGCCCCGACAGCATAATCGGGTCTTATGTCTGAATCACTGGGACCTAAAATCCTGTCAATAAATTTGAATTCCTGAATGAAAATAGCATCTGTTCAGTGGAACTCAGGCCAACATTGAAAGGCAAGATGGTCTATGTTTTCAAGGCTAAACTGGATAGCGCCTGAAAATGGGCAAGATTAACTCATGTCTTGATTGCAATTCAGCTAGTACACCTATGCTGTGCTGCCTGCTCATTTGGATGCTCTCTGCATCCAGCCAGTACAATCACCAAACGAAAGGGAAAATGCTGGAAAATTCCAGCAAGTCTGGCAGCATCTGTAGGGAGAGAAAAGAGCTAACGTTTCGAGTCCGATGACTCTTTGTCAAAGCTGGTCATCGGACTCGAAACGTTAGCTCTTTTCTCTCCCTACTGATGCTGCCAGACTTGCTGAGATTGTCCAGCATTTCCTTCTCGTTTCAGATTCCAGCATCTGCAGTAATTTGCTTTTATCCAGTACAATCACCATGTCTGTTAGCTGGATGCATCAACAGGAGACCAATATTGTCAGTGGCTATCTGTACTGAAAGCCAGTCTGTACTGCTCAAAGAGGGATTGTGGGCGGTGAGGTCTGCGGTAGATGGGATTTTATTTGGCTGGAACAAGAGCTGGGTGCCATGACTGATCCCAGCAGCGCATAATCGGGCGTGAAATTCCACCGGGCTCCGCAGCGGAACACCTGCCGGTCCCCGTCCCCACCATGGGATTTAGGCGCGGAATTGAAAATTCCGGCTGCAGTGTTCCTGGGCTTGAGAGAGCATAATCAGCCAGGGTTTTGATCCTGATCATCATCCAGTGTCTTCCTGATGTCCGGTAGATACGGAATCAGGCTTAAATTGTATGCCTTGCACACATCAATAACATTGTGCTGCTCACTGTCTGGAATTATACATGATGAACGGGCATTTTGGTGAAATATGGAGGGCTTGTAAGATTCATGGAATCCTACTATAGTAAGCAGAAAAAAATGAGATAAACATTGAATGCAATTTTTCTTTTATAAAGATGAACAATTTAAAGTGTAGATTTCTGCACTTTGCAGCTATAGATCAGCGGCAGTACAATAGGTAATAAATGAAGACAAGCAGTTAGACTGAAGGATGGGATCTGATATCATGGTGCCTACTTCAATTACAACATACTCTACTCAGTTTGTCTATTATTGCTGTACAATTAAACACTAAGAAATAAGAATCTAATAAAGAAAATTTCACAAAATATTTCATTCACAGCTGTGAGCTCTGCTGGTGTTGGAGAGGCTTCTCAGCAGGGGACAGAAACAGCAGCTGTAAATAATCATTTTATTAATGTTGCTCTAACTCGACTGCTCATCTCTTTTATTTAATACAGCAATTTGCGAAACAATGCAAAGTGGCCAGCTGTGTTAATGCACTTTTCTGTTACTATTGTCCCTCTGCCTCTGTGGGAATTTCTTTATCTCACACTCCAATTTCTCCCGGCCGCACAAGGAATGTTAAAAATAAAACCAAACCATCTTTTGACTTTTTCCAGGCCCACATCTGGCCTCCGGTTAAAATAGTAGCCAGGCCCCAATTATGTCACTAGAACTTAATCTGCATACATGAGGAAGGATCCAGTTGAGTATCCTCAGGCTAGAATTAAAGGCTAAGGGAAATAAGTTAGATGTCCCACGGCGCCTCATCAAGGTCCGCCTGATACTGCATCACGTCCACCATCAAGTCGGATAGTCCACCGAGGCCCCCTGCCATAGCTGTTCCTGCCTGCCTTGGACACCTCCATTCATGCTGCCGATGTGCAACGGGCCCTCCACTGCGGTCACCACTCTATCAGTGTTGGCCTCAGTGCCATGCATTGTTGGAGCATCTCCAGCGCCCACGGCTTCTGGGACTCCTCCAATTGGCTATGGACCAGCTGAAGTGTCGCTGACATCCCCCTCTGAATCTCACGGCCTCTCCCTAACGTCTCCATCAGCTCCGGGTAAACCTGGTCCTAAAGCTCAGCATCAGACTGAGACCCAGCTGGGTCCTGGGATCCAACAGACCTCGGACTGTTGTCTCGCCTGGGCATTCCCGCCTCCACCTCATGTGCATCTGCCACTGTGTGGTTCTCATCAGAATGTGCCCCAGAAGCCTGAACGCAAATGTTGTGTGTCTCTGCACTGGTGGAGGGTGGGGATGACAGCTGTGATGCATCAATGGTGGCTTCCGAGGTACTCTCCTCCGAGGTGTTCTTCTAGGGGGGAGGGGGGATGGCTGGACAGCCAAAGGGAGAATAGACTTGTGGTCTGTAGGAGGGATGTGTCATTCAGTATGGCAATAACAACACACATGTAATAGGTCGTCTGGGTGGGGCCCGGTGGATATTCCCATCTGCGCCGTGCATCGACCTCCGCATTGGTTACCACTCTGTCCTCAGCCACCAGGGCCCGTTCCTTAAAGGTGGTGAGGATTCTGATGTCCGGCACTCTGTCACCAGTCTGGGCCCCCTCCCAATGGTTGTGGGACAACTTCTTCGGCGGGGACACAAAGAGGGGATCATTAGCTGCACGCCAGGTTGACTGCGGTGGGAGGGGGTTTGTGGGGAGAGGGTGTGGTTAGAGAGGGGGTGTTGTTGGGGAGGAGAAGGTTTTGGGGAGGGATTTGGGGAGGGGAGTCATGGGAGGGCCATTGCACAGATTGATGCTGGGCGGGGTAGTGCCAGGTGCAGCCTCTTGTGGGGGCGGGATAGGGGGGGGTTACGGTGCCAACTCACCCGTGCGGCCCAGTGACAGTCGTTGACCTTCATATGGCACTGGATGTTGGTCCTCCTGGTCACCCTGCCCAAGCTGACGACCACTGCCACTTAATCCAGGTGCCACTGACTACCCTGCGGCTCACCCTCTGGGACACTTCGGGGAACAGGACATTCCTCCTGGCCTCGACTGCCTCTGGGAGCCTCCCCCGGTGTGCATTCCGAATTGTGGGGCCGGTCGTCTCAGCGCCTTGTTTGCGAGCTGATTGGGTTGTATGTGCAAAAGCGGGGGGGCTGCCGAGCACGGTCCCAGTGAATCGGCTGGTGAGCCTTCATTTGTGGCGTGAAGCCCATGGAGCCTCGTAAGTGGACTATTTAACATTGTTTTGCTGTGACGGTCTCGCCGGGCCGAGCGCGGGGAAGCACGTGGCAGTTCCGATTTACGACCACACTTGGAAACATTTTGGAAGAATCACGCTCCTCAATATTTTTCCGTTAAATTGCGCCCTGTTAATCAGCCTGTGAATCCTCCCATCCTTAAAGAGAAGAATGTGAAGATATAAAAATAGCAACTGCAACAGTTTATGAAGATAATACATGAGCTCATTGTTGATGATTTGCACAAACATTTGTATTACACAATTAGATCTTATTTAACAGAGAAAATTGACACTCTAATTCTGGATATACACCAAGGTAAATTTACTGTCCCAAAGGTTTGGAGTGTTACTGTGACAGTTGTGCTCACTTCCACCATGACTCCCTTTAACACAATTTCCTAATGGGCGAATAAGACAGGTGAACTGAAGCTATAAAAACATTCCACTTCCATCTCTTTTTTTGCTCTTCTGTTTATCATTGGAGAATTGGACACACCATACTTGTTATTCAAAATGCAACTACATTAAAGGCTATATAAATGAATAATTAATTAACATTATTAACAATAATTAATAATTAACATATGTTCCTTTTACTGGTTTATACTTCACAGCATAATGCATTCCATATAATGTGAAGAAAGTGACATTATTTTCAATGATAACTACTGGCATTAATAGTTACTACTTAGAGTTGACTCAACATTAATTTAAAATACAAGTAATATCAGTAATACACTTTAAATTGCTGAAGTCCTTTGCCCCTGAGCTCCTGTATTGTTTTTCCTTGCGCAAGTCACTCCTTGCTTGTTAATTGTCGATGATGCTGATCTGAATTCAGCACTGGTCACATTTATTTTGTGATTCTCTCTGAGTAAGAGTTAGGACTATGTGGTATATATCAAGATTTGAGCATTTTGTGATGAGGCCTCCTCCACCGCCTTCTCTATTGGAGAGGTGTAAATAATGGTATTCAATAACAGCTGCCTGCAGTTGAGCACCTGTTGATCCTATTCAGTTTGACACTCAACAGAAAGGTGGTGATGAGGCTAGGATGGACATTTATTTTACATTTTACATTTCATTTGATAAATGAAGGGCTGAAGAACAGTGTGACACATTTTTTCAAAAACATTGTAAACCGTTACACAATGCGTCAACATTGTGCATAACTGAGAAAAATAAATGGCACCAAAGGCATGTTTGGGGTCAATGGGGAAGTTGACTCTAACAAAGAGGATTATTGTGATTATGAACAAAGGTTACACATTTGACTGAAAGTGAGTAAAATAGGAGATGAGGATGTTTGTCTTATGAAGAGAGATTGAGCAGTTTATGCCTACACTCTCGAGAATTTAGAAGAATTTGTGGAGATCCAATTGTGGTAAATAAGATGATAAAAGGTACTGACAAAGTAGACGTCAAGCGAATGCTTCCTCTTGTTAGGCAATCTAGCACGAGAGGTCACAGTTTTAGGATAAGGGGTAGCAGATTTAAAACAGAGATGAGGAGAAATTACTTCTCCCAAAGGGTCGTGAATCTGTGGAATTCATTACCCCCGAGTGCAATAGATGCCGGGATATTGAGTAAATTTCAAGAGGAGATAGATAGATGTTTAATTCATAATGGGGTGAAGGGTTCTGGAGAAGGGGCAGGAAAGTGGAGTTGAGGTTGAGAGGAAATCAGTCATGACTGTATTAAATGGAGCGGGCTCGAGGAGTTGAATTGCTAACCCCTGCTCCTAGTTCTTACATTCTAAGCTTTCCTGCCATGGCAATCCTTCAGACCCCTATTTAATCCTCTTTTAACAAAAAAACCTTATATGAGAATACTATTAACTTACTTCCTTACGCTAACTTTACTTCCCTTACCCAACTTTGTTTATATATTTTTCTTTGTTATAATGACCCTGACTTTCACTTATTTGTGTTGTTCCTCCGTTAATCCCTTCCTCCAAATTAAACCACTTTTAAAATTCACTACTGCTTTGCTGTGATACTGACTGTGAGGACGCTGTTCCCAGACCACTTCTCTGTGACATTGACTGCGAGGACGCCATTGCCAGATTGCTTCACTGTGACACTGACTGTGCGGATACCATTCCCAGAACGCTTCTCTGCGACATTGACTGTGAGGACACCATTTCCCGATTGTTTCTCTATGAAGTTGACTGTGAGAACACTTTTCTAAGACTGCTTCACTGTGATGCTGACTGCAAGGACGACATTCCCAGACCAAGCCCAACAGGATGAGAGAGCTGTGGGATTTGTCACAATAGCTGGTCTGCCACCGATGTAGGGGGCAATCAACTGCTTTCATGTCACTCTACGCGTGGCATCAAAGAGTCCCATTCATCAGCAGAAAGGGGTTCCTCACGTTAATGTCCAGCTGATATGCGATCACCAGATGAGGTTCATGCACATGTTCTGTGGGGCGTGAATGAAAGCTATTTCCTTGGGTAATCGCAAAACCCTGGAATATTCGAGGGACAATCAAGGCTGCAGGATGGCTTGTTGGGGATAAAGGGTACCCACTAAGATCTCGGCTGATGATGCCAGTACGGAGGCCTGAGAGAAAAGCAGGCTCCTTAAGATGCTCTACGCTCTTCCATCCCCGACAGTAGTCCCCAAAGAGTCTCCTGCATCATTGCTGGCCTGCTGTGCCTTACATAACTTGGCACAGCAGCAGGGTGACCACCTTACTGATGAAGAGAAACAGAAGGCCTGCTCAGATGTGGAGGAAAGCCAGGACAGTGTGAAGGAAGAAGCCAAAGAGGAGCTGAAGGATGGAGGACAGATGGGGCAAGGATTCACATGGGCAGAAGGACCAGTGCTGCCCTGATCACTCCTTGCTTCATACTATGAGAACGGCATGTTATCCGAAAGGAGGTGGGACATGCTATCCCACTGGCTGGTGGGTGAATGACTGTGAGACCTTAACATTGTGAAGAAGAGGAATTTTTAATGTGGGTACATGTGCTTTTCTGGCATTTGATAAAGACCCCCCCCCTTCACTATCTGTGCCTAATTTCCCCTGTATTCACTCTGTGCTTCTACAATTCCTTACCCTTGTGAACCTTCCCACAAGTGGGCTCTGCCAGGGTGGTGGTAACACTCCTCCATTGGTGGGGTGGTCGTGGGGGACAGCCCCGATGTCAGGGCAGCGGTTGTGAGGAAGAGGGGGATAGTGCCCCTCCGTGGTGGTGCGGGAGGGAGACCCAATATTCCTGTGGTGGTGGGGCTGTCGCCCTGAATTTTGTGGGGCTGGTCCTTCATGCCCGTGAGGGGCTTGGGGGAACATATATTCAAAGCATATCGAGGCGCCCTTTAAAGATGGCACTTCGATCTCTGTGGAGCTGGCCTTGTTGACTATCAGGCCCTGCCCTACCAGAGCGACGGCGTAAACCACACTTCCAGATTTTCTATGTACTCAGCGCCAGAAAATATGGTCAAAAATTCAGCTGTGTTTCTGGAGAGAAACACATTCAGCCGGAGCCTGACACTCAGGCAAAGTTTTGGAGAATTCGACTCATTGTTTTTGTTGAAGACAAATCAATCAATGTCACAGTTCTAGGGCGCGATTCTCCGCTCCCGGGAAATATCGTGAAGACGGTCGTGAACTCAGCCGAGTTTCACCGAATTCACCCCCAGCCGGGGGGCTAGGAGCGGCGCTCCATTATTCTTGGCCGCCGGGCCTTGACGCTTGCATCAAGGCGGCGCGCTGAGAATTACGCGACGTCAGCGCCTATGTGACGTCAGCCGCGCATGCACAGGTTGGCCGGCTCCAACCCGCACATGCACGGCTGACGTCACGACGGCTGACAGCTCGAACCCGCGCATGCGAGGTGGTCGTATTTCCCCTCCGCCGCCACGCAAGACGTGACGGCTTGATCTTGCAGGGCGGAGGAGGGGAAATAGTGCGTCCGATTAAGACGTTGGCCCGACGATCGGTGGGCACCGATCGCGAGCCTGTCCCCTCCCGAGCACAGTCGTGGTGCTCATTCCCCACCAGGCGCCCTACCAGCCCCAAAACAGGCATCTCACGGCGATTTCACGACGGCAGCGACCAGGTGTGACCATCCGGGCCGGAGAATCGGCGGTCGCCATGAAAAATGGTGAGCGCCGATTCTTCCGAGCGGGGGGTGGGAGAATCGCGGGGGGCACCAGGGGGTCATGAAATTAGTTGGGGGGCCCTCCCACGATTCTCGCACCCGCCGTGGGGAGCGGAGAATCACGCCCCTAACCTTTTAAGTGCAGTTGGTAGTCTTTGTCAATGGTTTAAAATTGATTGAATCGGAGATGGGAGAGCAGAGTCAAGCTAATAGAAATGGATGGAGATACTTTGACAGAAAGAGAAAGAAGCCAGCTAAGTTAATCAAAAGTACACAGGTAGGAGTTTGAAATATTTGCTTTATTTCTTGTCAGATGATGATATTGTTATTGAACACATACTGGTATTAAAACATAACATGCTTTACATGTAACTCACTCTGGAAATATTGGTTGTTTGAATAATTTGGTGATGATAAGGAGGCTTATGTAAAGATGAGACGTAATAGTTCAGTTAGGGCGCTTGAGAGTTACAAGTAAGCTAGGAAGGCTCTAAAGAGAGAGCTAAGAAGAGCCAGGCTAGGACATGAGAAGTCTTTGGCAGGTAGGATCAAGGATAACCCTAAAGCTTTATATAGATATGTCAGGAATAAAAGAATGACTAAGGTAAGAGTAGAGCCAGTCAAGGACAGGAATGGGAATATGTGCGCGGAGTCCGAGGAGATAGGAGAGGTGCTAAATGAGTATTTTTCACACAGGAAAAAGACAAAGTTGTCGAGGAGAATACTGAGATACAGGCTACTAGGCTAGAAGGGCTTGAGGTTCATAAGGAGGAGGTGTTAGCAATTCTGGAAAGTGTGAAAATAGATAAGTCCCCCGGGCTGGATGAGATTTATCCTAGGATTCTCTGGGAAGCTAGGGAGGAGATTGCTGAGCCTTTGGCTTTGATCTTTAAGTCATCTTTGTCTACAGGAATAGTGCCAGAAGACTGGAGGATAGCAAATGTTGTTCCCTTGTTCAAGAAATGGGAGTAGATATAACCCCAGTAACTATAGACCAGTGAGCGTTACTTCTGTTGTGGGAAAAGTCTTGGAAAGGTTTATAAGAGATTGGATGTATAATCATCCGGAAAGGAATAATTTGATTAGAGATAGTCAACATGGTTTTGTGAAGGGTAGGTCGTGCCTCACAAACCTCATTGAGTTCTTCGAGAAGGTGACCAAACAGGTGGATGAGGGTAAAGCAGTTGATGTGGTGTATATGGATTTCAGTAAAGCGTTTGATAAAGTTCCCCATGGTAGGCTATTGCAGAAAATACGGAGGCTGGGGATTGAGGGTGATTTAGAGATGTGGATCAGAAATTGGCTAGTTGAAAGAAGACAGAGAGTGGTAGTTGATGGGAAATGTTCTGACTGGTGTCCAGTTACTAGTGGTGTACCACAAAGATCTGTTTTGGGGCAGCTGCTGTTTGTCATTTTTATAAATGACCTTGAGGAGGGCGTAGAAGGATGGGTGAGTAAATTTGCAGATGACACTAAGTTGGTGGAGTTGTGGACAGTGCAGAAGGATGTTATAAGTTACAGAGCGACATAGATAAGCTGCAGAGCTGGGCTGACAGGTGGCAAATGGAGTTTAATGCAGCAAAGTGTGAGGTGATTCATTTTGGAAGGAATAATAGGAAGACAGAGTACTGGTCTAATGGTATGATTCTTGGTAGTGTGGACGAGCAGAGAGATCTCGGTGTCCATGTCCATAGATCCCTGAAAGTTGCCACCCAGGTTGACAGGGTTGTTATGAAGGTGTACGGTGTGTTAGCTTTTATTGGTAGAGGAATTGAGTTTCGGAGCCATAAGGTCATGTTGCAGTTGTACAAAACACTGGTGCGGCCGCATTTGGAGTATTGTGTGCAGTTCTGGTCGCCATATTATAGGAAGGATGTGGAAGCATTGGAAAGAGTACAGAGGAGATTTACAAGGATGTTGCCTGGTATGGAGGGAAGATCTTATGAGGAAAGGCTGAAGGACTTGAGGCTGTCTTCGTTAGAGAGAAGAAGGTGAAGAGGTGACTTAATTGAGGCATACAAGATCAGAGGATTAGATAGGGTGGACATTGAGAGCCTTTTTCCTCGGATGGTGATGTCCAGCACGAGGGGACATAGCTTTAAATTGAGGGGAGATAGATATAGGACAGATGTCAGAGGTAGGTTCTTTACTCAGAGTAGTAAGGGCGTGGAATGCCCTGCCTGAAACGGTAGTGGACTCGCCAACACTAAACGCATTCAAATGATCATTGGATAGGCATATGGACGATAAGGGAATAGCGTAGAGGGACTTTAGAGGTGTTTCACAGGACGGCGCAACATCAAGGGCCGAAGGGCCTGTACTGTGCTGTAATGTTCTATAATTACAATAAAATCAACTATTAGACCCAACTTGTTAAATATTCAGGTACTGTTGATGTTATTTAATAATATTGTATTCTGGGAACATTTGTACCTGCACTATTTTAATATACACATTTTTTTCAACTGGGGAGGGAGTTTAGTATATTGCAAGAACTGAATAATTTATTATATTGCCCTCTTTGTTGCCTTCCTGTTGGGAAGTGTTATAACTGCCACAAGTGGGCAGCACGGTGGCCTAGTGGTTAGCACAACCGCCTCACGGCGCTGAGGTCCCAGGTTCGATCCCGGCTCTGGGTCACTGTCCGTGTGGAGTTTGCACGTTCTCCCCGTGTTTGCGTGGGTTTCACCCCCACAACCCAAAGATGTGCAGAGTAGGTGGATTGGCCACGCTAAATTGCCCCTGAATTGGAAAAAATAATTGGGTAATCTAAATTTAAAAAAAAATAAAATTAAAATAAAATAACTGCCACAAGTACCGGGTGAAAACCATTATTAATCTCCCCATGGGACCCATAGAGTATGAGCTTCCCACCCGCCTGGGGCTCGTTTATGTATTAATAAAAAAACTGGCCCAAAGCAGGGCCTCGACAGACTTGTCATTCCAGCAAGAATTGTACTGGGAGCAAAATTTTCCTTAACGCAGACCTTGTACGTAATTAAATAAATTAATGTTCAATTTAAGCCTGCTTCCACAAGCTCAAAACTGGCAATGAGGATTAAAAGAAACTCTGGACGCGCTCATAGAACCGCCTGACAGCTGGAAGTTGCTGTTTTGGAATGTAACATCATATTTCTTTATTCAGGAAATTGGAGGATCGCATGAGGTATTTCTTCCAGGTGATCCCACCGATCGCATCAGCTCGGATCCAGCCTGCCATGGACAGCTCGGATCCAGCGTTGGGCGCTCCTGTTCATGGCGTATGAATATTCCTTCCAGCACTGCCTGGGAACGCAAATGGCCCATGCCGATGCCCTCAGCCGTCTACCGTTTGTCCGGAGCTTAGCCTCATGCTGTTGAGTGGCGTGCAGAAGGAGGCCCTTCCGATGACCCACCGGCCTTTTGCCTGGAAATTTGCCGAGCTCAGTATAGAAGACGGGGTCAGATTGTGGGAACTGCGGGTGGTCATCATGCCCATGGGTCAGGAAGACCTGCTACAGGACATTCACAGTGGCCATCCACGTGCCTCTAAAATGAAAATGTTGACCTGCAGTTATGTCTGATGGACGGCATCAATGGGGAGGGTTATCTGTAGCTGCCTGGCATGTCAGGAACAGCATAAACTACAGTCGGTGACCTCGTTGCATCCATGGGAATGATCAGGATGGGAATGATCATGCAGATTTTGCTTCACTGTTCCTTGGTTCCATTATCCTTGTCCAGAGCCATATTAGAGAAATTCCGGCGAATTTTTAGCACCCACAAGACCCCTCAGGTCCTGGTGACGGATAATGGGATGCAATTCACCAATGAGGAATTTTTGTGATCAGGAACAGCATTCGGCACTCCATGCCACCCACCCTCCAAGGTTTAAGGAACGAGTGGTCCAGACTTTCAAGAGGGGCTTGAAGATCTGTTGGATCAATCTGTGGAATCTATGGAAACACGGCTTTTGCAGCTCCTTTTTAATGAGAGCACAACACCTCACGTGGCAATGGGAATCGCCGCTACAGAGCTCTTGATGGGCTGCAGACCCCAAACTGGGCTGAGTTTCACGTTTTCGAGTCTCAGCGGCAAACCAAGGTGGCGCAGTGGTTAGCACTGCCGTTTCACGGCGTCGAGGTTCCAGGTTCGATCCCGTCTCTGGGTCACTGTCCATGGAGAGTTTGTACATTCTCCCCGTGTTTGCGTGGGTTTCGCCCCCACAACCCAAAGATATACAAGGCAAGTGGATTGAACACGCTAAATTGCCCCTTAATTGGAAATAATGAATTGGGTACTCTAAATGTAAAAAAAAGAAAGAAAGAAATGATACCACAACTTGAGGGCACCAGGGTAAATATTTCACTCTCGGGATGCTGTCTATACCCACAATTTGGAGGATGGAGACTTGTAACTCCCAGGTGTCATACTGGAATTAACAAGTCTAGTGTCTTACAAGCTTTGTGTTCAAGGGAAGATCCACCACAAGCATTTGCACGACCTGATGAAGCGGGAACCCGTATATCTCAATGACCGACCGGCAGCATTGGTGTCTCCGCTGCATCAGGATCAGCCCCTGAGCATGGGGTGCCAGCCATCTGAGTCGCATCACCCAGTCCAGCACGGGGAGGATGACTCTGAACCTGATATGCAGGCAGAGGAGTCCATTCCAACAGACGGCGGCGGGTTGTGGGCTGAGGCCCCAACAGTCACTCTTCGGCGGTCATCAAGAAAATGCCGATAAGTGAACCGCTACATTCCACCCAATCCTGTGCGGCCTCAGGCAGAAGTGCAGCCGTGGGCAAAGCAGCAAAAATGGTTTGCGTTATTGGCGGCAAATGGGGTTCTTTCCTACTTTGCGGGTGGGGGGGGGGGAGTGCCATAACCCCCATGAGGACTTTGGGGAGGCCATTATTGATCTCCCCATGGGACTCGTGGAGCACGACCCGCCCCCCCCCCAGATAGGGGGTGCAGGCCAGGGGCTGCCAGGTGGTCAGAGAATCGCCCGGGGACGGCGTCAATCCCTCCCCTGCCGTGGCCCGAATTCTCTGCCACCCGGGAATCAGCGGGGGCCGGTATTGTGCTGCGCCGGTCAGCAGGCCCACCGCGGCGATTCTCCGGCCTGTCCGCTGCTGACAGGCCGTTCCTGGCGGCAGGAATCAAAGCACGTCTGGTGCCGGCGGGCTTGGCGGCGGGGGCAGGCGGCGGGGTCCTGGGGGGGGGCGCGGGGCGATCAGGCCCGGGGGGTTCCCTCACAGTGGCCTGGCCCGCGATCGGGGCCCACCGATCGGCGGGCGGGCCTGCACCTTCACCATAGCGGGGGTGGAAGAGAACCCCCTCCGCTGCTCATGCACCGGTATGACGTCAGCAGCCGTTGACGCACGGCGCATGCGCGGACTTCCGCCGGCCAAGGCCTTTCGGCCCTGCCTGGTGAGGCGCCAAAGGCCGTTCGTGCCGGCCGGCGGAGCGGGAGCCACTCCAGCACGGGCCAGCCCTTCAAGGTGTGGAGAATTCCGCACCTATGGGGAGGCCCGACGCCGGAGTGGTTCACGCCACTCCGTCCTGCCGGGAACACCCACCCTGCCGGGTAAGGGAGAATCCCAGCCCAGGGGCTCATTATATATTGATATATATCCCTGCAAGGATTGTACTTGGAGTGAAATGCTGCTTTACACAGGCCTATCGTTAACCAAATTCATGTTCAATCTTCGCCTGCTTCCCTAAAGGAAGGTGTAAATAAAGTTAGTTCAAAATGTCTGCCCACAGTTGAGCATGTGTTAGTTTTAGTGCAATACATGACAAGGAGTAAATTGGTGCAGGCTAGTGAAACTGCTGTGATACAGAACTGAGCAACAAATCACTTCCAGTCAGTCGCATTTTGTCTGGTTTGGCACCATCAGCGGGGAAATGGGAGGGGGAAGCAACAGCCTCTGGCCCATAGGAAGTGCTCCAGCAAGAAGTGAAGCCGCCAGTGTAGAAACAAGATCATCACAGGAGGACAGACGGGAGATGCTCCTTATTCAGTCACAGAGTGTATTGCCCTGGATCAGCTATCTGCTTTTCTCAAAGACGCTGGGCGTCAAACAGCTGAGGCCAGTAAGATAGTAAAGTTACAGGTTTGACAAAGGGTCATCTGGACTCGAAACATTAGCTCTTTCCTCTCCCTACAGATGCTGCCAGACCCGCTGAGATTTTCCAGTATTTTCTCTTTGGTAAAGTTACATATGCCCCCACCTATTACAACAATTATCAACACAGTCAGCAAATAAGACGTGCAGTCCCACTCTCCAGAGCTGTTTAACAACCAAGACTTTCCAGCGCAAATATAAAGAATAAAATAAAAACTATAAGTCTTGAAGTACACACAGGAACATTAGCAACGGTGAGGAGAAAATGTCAATGATGTTTTATGTAGTTGTGGGTTGCCTCCTCTTCAATATGTAGGTTACTGGAGAATATAAAGTCTTTCTGCTGTTTTTAACTAACCATCCTGTCAGTCCGTATAATGATGGCAATGGCCATCAGAGCATTTGTATTGTGATCTGTCACACTGTTCATCAGCCTGCAAATTCTTCCACTCCTTTACACTATTCTCCAAGGCAAGAATGAATGTTCCACAACAACCAAGTAATCATTCATGCACCTGTAAAACATTCAATGACATACCTAAGGAGAAAGGGCTATTAGACAGGAAATTACTCTGTGTGATAGTACTGCAAACACTTGAACTAATTCTTGCTAAATCATTCCTGATTTGATGCAACTGCGTAAAGAAAAGAAAGTATAGAGTGCATTCCAATTTATTTCCAACACCTAGTGGTGCACTAAGGCAGACTTTCATCTGTTTCCACAGCTATTAATGCCCAGAACAGGGGCGAAATTCGCCGACCCCCAGCAGGGTCGGAGAATCACCTGGGGCCGCCAAAAATCCCGCCCCCGCCGTGGCAGAGATTCTCCACCACCCGGGAAGTGGTGGCGGCGGAATCGCGCCACTCCGATCGGAGAGGCCCCTGCGGTGATTCTCCGGCCCGGATGGGCCGAAGTCCCGCCGCTGGTAGGCCTCTCCCGCCGCCGAGGTTTGAACCACCTCTGGAATGGCGGGATCAGCGGCGCGGGCGGGCCCCTGGGTCCTGGGGGGGGGGGGGGGGGGGGGGGGGCGATCGAACCCTGGGGGGTGCCCCCACGGTGGCCTGGCCCGCGATCAGGGCCCCCCACTCAGACTCCGGGCCAGTGCCTTGGCTGCACTATTTTCTTCCGCGGCCGCCACGGCCTTCGCCATGGCGGAAGCGGAAGAGAACCCCACATCGCGCATGCACCGGCAGTGACGTCAGCGGCCAGCTGCCGCTGACGTCACTGCCGGCGCATTCGCCGACCGGCGAAAGCCTTTCGGCCAGCTCTGCTGCCGGGGGCGCCGGATTTTTGCGCCAGTCTTCTGGTGCCAACCGCTCCGGCGCGGGGCTGGCCCCCAAAGGTGGGGAGAATTCCCCACCTTTGGGGAGGCGCGATCCCTGAGTGGTTGGTGCTACTCCTCTACGCCGGCACCCTCCGTCACGCCGGGTAGGGGAGAATGCCGCCCCAAGTCTTATAGCTTGAGGGGCACCACTCCACATCAATCATGGCTGACCAGGAGTCTCTCTTCCTCTTACTGCCAGTCTCTGGTGTGTTTGGAAGGATTTTGCAGGTTGATGACAACCTGTTTGGCTGTGTTATGATCACACATTCCTTGGTCATCAAGTCCTGGGGACACAAACCTGGAGCTTCTGGTTCAGAGGTAGGGACACAATCCATTGTGCAACAAGACCTCCCACAGAGTGTTGAGTTGTACAAATATAATTTTAGCAGTTCCTTCCATCACCAGTACTGGTTTTCTGCATGTATGTACCCTATTATATGCAATAAAGTATATGCTTAAAACTATTCAAACATATGTCTGCCGTCCCCGATCTTTTCAAGACTACTGTGGCACAAGTGTCCAACATTGTCTCCTCCAGGGTGTTGGACCTTCTGCTTATTAATGGGCAACTTCTGCAGAAGTGAAGTTGGTAGTATTGATCATGATTTCAACAATGTCTGCACGGACCTTCACGCTTATCTTTACTTTGCTACCTTCATCAGTATAGGTCCAATTCCCTCTCCTGATTATTGCTCTTGTCACAAAGCATGCTGATATTATCTGTGAGGGGTCCCAACGTGGAACACCAGTTCATGGGCTTGTACAGTTTTCTTTTTGTAATGGTGTGAGGGGAAAAGTGAAACCCCAGTGAGAATAGTAGTCCAGTCCTCGTGGAACAATTATTAAAGACTATTTACTAAAGAAAAGAAAAGACACATACACACAAACAGAACTATTCTACTCTATGACAGTTAGGTTTTATGAATTACTAACCATACATGAAGTTTATGCTCCAAAATATATAACATATCACTGGAATCCTTTGGACTTGCCCGTTTCCCCAAACAATTTCCAAATTAAATAAATCTATAAGTGAAAACCGGCTTGCAGGGACCTCAAAATACAGGGATGGTACACAAGACTGGGACATTTTTGTCCTGACCCAACAAAGGTGCACTGCCTTGGCTACGAGACTTTAAACTTGACCTTTAGGTTTGGTGGCTAAAAACTGGTTTGTCTGCTTCTGAGTCTGCTAAGTGTTAGCTGGTCTCTCTTGCTTCGGAGTGTCAGGCCAAACATACCTCTGCTGCACTATGATTTTGCTTTCTACATATTTGGTTATCTGTCCCTATATCGTTATATATTGATCTTCCCAATCGTCTAGGTAAAGTGTTTCTACTCGATTCAGATCTGATTCTTATCGAAAATGCCTTCTAATCTTGTTATTGAGAGAGACGCAACTCATCCGGCCTTTTTATTACTGGCTACTGCTGTCTCTAGGCAGATTTCCACCTGTTGCTGGGCAGGTTTCATCCCATTATGTTTTTCAAATTTTGTTTTACTGCTTTTGCGAGGCAAAATCAATACACTCTGTGCTGTGATAGTCATAGGTTTAACTTGACATCCATGCAAATCATATAACATGTATGCTGGTTTAGCACAGGGCTAAATAGCTGGTTTTTAAAGCAGACCAAGACAGGCCAGCAGTGCGGTTCAATTCCAGTTCAATTACCAGCCTCCCCGAACAGGCACCGGAATGTGGTGACGAGGAGCTTTTCACAGTGACTTCATTTGAAGCGTACTTGTGACAATAAGCAAATTTCATTTCATTTCATTCTCACAAGTCTACGTGCCATCAAGTCACAGAGGTAAAGTTTTGTTTTAATCAATTTAAATAATGGGAGCTGGGCACTTGTGAACAGTTGTACTCTGTAAACACCAGATTTGTTCAGGTGATCGTATTTTCACCTTTGAGTAGGAATATTATCAGTTCCAAACCTTTTCAATATTTAAGGGGGTAATATAAACTGACACTCCAGTGTCGTACCAAAGGGGCATTGCGATGTATTAATTGCCATCCTTGGGCTGAAGCAATAAACTTGAAAAAATAAAAGAATGTCTCATTATCCTTGTCAGCAAGTTAACTTCAACTTTTCAGAGTAGCAGTTCTCTGAAGCATACAGAAAACATGCAATGGGTGTTGCAACCCTATGTGTCTTAACTTCCATTTCTTGGCTGAAATTGGCCATTCCCCCCTGCGGGATCGTCTTCTGGTCTCACCAACTTCGACTCTGTGCTGCAGATTCCCCGGCAGCAGAGGTTTTATGAACAACGGGGAAACCCATTTGCAGCTAAGGGACCGGATGATTCCACTGCCAGCCAAAGACAGACCCCTCCACTACCGAACAACATACTGCGGAGGCATGGCAAATCCCCCCCTCCCCCCCAACCTCTTGCTGGATTCATATCACACACAACTTGACTTGTGGGAATTGCTGACAAACGTCATTGTCTGAAAATAACACATTGTGTGTGACAAACATTATTCTGGATTCTGTAAGTTTACATCTATGAGTGTTGAATGAGGACAGACTCAGACTTGCATATGATGCATTCCATGATGAAATGGTCAGGCAATGACCAATCTGCAGTTCAAATGTGTATACTTGAGTGAGGAATGTAGAGATAAGCAACACCACTGGAATTTACCCACAACAAGGAATCAAGCACTCTGAATACCATAACCTCATCAGTGGTATGGCTAAATTCTCCTGTGGCCCTACCGGTGGGTTCAATGGCTGGCGGAGGAGAAGAGGGGATGGGGGGAGTATTTGGTGTGAGGCCCAAAAGTTAGTGTTACACTGGCATGAATTTCGCACAGGATATTAGAATCATAGAATCCCTACCATGCAGTAGGAGGCCATTCAGCCCATCAAGTCTGCACCAACCTTTCGAATGTTCACTCTACCCATGTCCACCCTGCTCTATCTCCCTAACCCCGTAATCTAACCTGCACATCCCTGAACACTAAGGGGCAATTTAGCATGGCCAATCCACCAAACCTGCATATCTTTGGATTGTCGGAGGAAACCGGAGCACCCAGAGGAAACCCAACCAGACACGGGGAGAATGTACAAACTCCACACAGATAGTTACCCAAGGCCGGAGTTGAAAGCAAATCCCTGGTGCTGTGAGGGAGCAGTGCTAACCAATGAGTCGATAGTTTGCTGGTGCCAGCTATGACTGGTGGTTGGCACAAAGCTATTTTGCATCCCGCTAATTGGATGCAAATTGAAGCCCAACTTGAAACTTCCACCACTCTCAATTCTCCACAATGCCAGTGGAAAACACACCACTCCAGAACACAACTGGAACAATGTAACATGCAGAAGTCGGGACTTCGCTAAAGAATGCCTGGGGACAGCTTGGTAGCACAGTGCTCTCGTTTCCTCCCACAGTCCAAAGATGTGCAGATTAGCTGGATTGGCCATGCTAAATTACCCTTCGTCCAAAAAAAGGTTAGGTGGGGTTATGGGGATAGGGTGGAGGTGAGGGGTTAGCGTGGAGGTAAGGGGATAGGATGGAGGTATGGGCTTGGGTAGGGTGCTCGTTCCAAGGGCCAGTGCAGACTCGATGGGCCGAGTGGCCTCCTTCTGCACTGTAAATTCTATGATTCTATGACTGTCTCCAGAGTTTGAGATGGAGGTCACAGGTGACTATGAACTCTGAAAAAATACAGCAATGGGTGATGGGAACAGCTATCAGATGAATCTTTCAGCTTTACATTGATGATTTGGAGTTGGGGACCAAGTACAATGTGTCCAAGTTTGCAGACAACACTAAGATGAGTGGTAAAGCAAAAAGTGCGGAGGATACCGGAAGTCTGCAGAGGGATTTGGATAGGTTAAGTGAATGGGCTAGGGTCTGGCAGATGGAATACAATGTTGACAAATGTGAGATTATCCATTTTGGTAGTAATAACAGCAAAAGGGATTATTATTTAAATGATAAAATATTAAAACATGCTGCTGTGCAGAGAGACCTGAGTGTGCTAACACATGAGTCGCAAAAAATTGGTTTACAGGTGCAACAGGTGATTAAGAAGGCAAATGGAGTTTTATCCTTCATTGCGAGAGGGATGGAGTTTAAGACTAGGGAGGTTATGCTGCAATTGTATAAGGTGTTAGTGAGGCCACACCTGGAGTATTGTGTTCAGTCTTGGTCTTGGATTATGAGGAGAGGTTGAGTAGACTGGGACTGTACCCATTGGAATTTAGTTGGATGCGGGGGAATCTTATAGAAACATTTAAAATTATGAAGGGAATAGATAGGATAGATGCGGGCAGATTGTTTCCACTGGCGGGTGAAAGCAGAACTAGGGGGCATAGCCTCAAAATAAGGGGAAGTAGATTTAGGACTGAGTTTAGGAGGAACTTCTTCACCCAAAGGGTTGTGAATCTATGGAATTCCTTGCCCAGTGAAACAGTTGAGGATCCTTCATTAAATGTTTTTAAGATAAAGAGATAGTTTTTTGAAGAATAAAGGGATTATGGGTTGTGGTGTTCAGGCCAGAAAGTGGAGCTGAGTCCACAAAAGGTCAGCCATGATCTTATTGAATGGTGGAGCAGGCTCGAGGGGCCAGGTGGCCTACTCCTGCTCCTAGTTATTATGTTCAGTGTCATTGGGGAGTTCCATCTTCCAGCTTCAGAGTGTTCCTGGAAATTCATCTTCTTTCTTCAGGAGGTTCATATTCTTCCCCCAATGGTGGTTCAGTGATGTTGGGCAACCTTTAAAAATGGCTTCCAGATACAATGACACGATGCCTGCAATCAGCTTACCCCACCACGGGTAACCACACAAAACCCATGGTTGCATAATTAATTTGGTCGGGACTAGAAGATATGGTATGGTTTCCTGTCAGCCTCCACAGCAGGAAACACTCCCCACCCCACTCCAACCATGAGACTTGGTTCCAGATGAGAGAATTCTGGTCCCCCTTTATGAATTTACCAGTGCTGCTTCTACCAGAACTGAAGAACAGGAAGAGCTTGGAAGAATTTTCCAGACAATGCCTTCAAGGAAGGCAACTATGCGACTGTGGGCAGCACGGTAGTATAGTGGTTATCACTATGGCTACACAGCGTCAGGGTCCCAGGTTTGATTCCTGGCTTGGGTCACTATCTGTGCAGTCGGCACATTCTCCCTCTGTCTGCGTGTGTTTCATCCGGGTGCTCCGGTTTCCTCCCAAAAGTCCCGAAAGTCGTGCTATCAGGTAATTTGGACAGTCTGAATACTCCCTCTGTGTACACAAACAGGCGTCGGAATGTGGCGACTCGGGGCTTTTCACAGTAACTTCATTGCAGTGTTAATGTAAGCCTACTTGTGACAATAAAGATTATTAAAAAAAGGAAAGGGGAGTAAAAGGGTGGAAAACCAAGTAAAAACAAAATAAAATCACCAAGACAGCTCTGCAACACAAGCTAATGTCCAATTATGTCGTCCTGCCCAGAATATATGGTACAATGAGGAAGATTGAAGTGATAATTCCCCAGGGGAACAATTCAAACGTTGCAAGTCTGATTCTTTTTTCAGCATCAGACATGTAAAGATTTTAAAATATTTGGCAAAGAAAGTATGTTCCCAAAATTCAACATTACCTTTCGGTAACCATTGTGACTTCCAGGGCACAGTGCGTTTGTCAGAAAACTAAGCTGCAGCACAGGAGGTGTATTTTCTGCTGGAAATTTTTAATCTGTCTGGAGAAAGGCCATTTAATATTGTACAAGTGGCTCTGTCAGATTAACCCACTGTGGTGAACTTGATGCTGTGCTGTATCTTTGCATCACCGGGTCTTGAGTTAATTTCCATCTGCTTTTGAGAGGGTTGTCCGAAAATCGTATGTTATTTTTTCAATGCAATTTGGGTCGACAAAAGAATATTCAAATATTTTCAGCAAAGCTTTAGAGCTGGGCATGTCCAAACTAAAGGCCTTTTACTGGCTTCCAAAACAGGCCTTGAAATAGGCCCACTGGCACAATATTTTCATCATACCGCTTTGCATCTGATTTGCTCAGACAGGTGATTACAAACACAGCAATCAAGTAATTCTACTGGGAACTGGCTCAGCTTGCATACTGGAATCCGTCAGCAGGAATTCTAAATTGTTAAAATGATGGCAAATTTGGACATTGATTAAAATGGAGATAAAAATGGTAGCTATGATGAAATATTAACGTTATATTTCGCTCTGACTCTGCAAAGCGTAAGAATAAATTTTAAATAAGAGAAAGCACCTGTACATATATTTTTGAGTATCAATGCTCAATAATTTAGGTTTTCAATGAGGTCCCTAAGCATGAACTGTAAGCGACGCCAAATTGAAAAAGAAATGAACTATATTTCAAATTGTTCAATTACCTGAGAAATGATCGAGTTATTTATCAATCTGCAATAAAAAGCTGGTGTCAGTAAAAGTGTCCAGGAAGCTGTTGGATTGCCTTAAAATACACCAATTCATTAATGTTCTTCAAGGAAGGCAACTGTCACCCTCACTCAGCCAGACCTATAAGTGACTCCAGTCCCACACCAATGTGCTTGACTTTTACTTCCCTTTGAAATGGCCGAGCAAGTCATGCAGTTGTTTCGAATTGCTCAAAAGAATTACAAGCAAGAACAATCAACATCCTGGGGGTTACCATTGTGAACTGGAATTGCTATATTAATAGTTTGGCTACCAGAGCAGGCAAAGGCTAGTAACTCACATCCGGACCCCCCCCCCCCCCCCCCCCCCCCCCAAAGCCTATCAACCATCTACAAGGCACAAGTCAGGAGTGAGATGGAATACTCTCCACTTGCCTGGATGAGTGCAGTTCCAGCAACACTCAAGAAGCTCAACACCACCCAGGACAAAGCAGCCCTCTTCCACATATATTCAAACCTTCCACCGCTGGCGAACAGTGGCAGCTGTGCGTACCATCTACAAGATGCACTGCAATAACTCACCAAGGTTCCTCAGACAGCACCTTCCAAATCCACAACCACTACCATCTAGAAGGACAAAAGCAGCAGATATCTGGGAACCCCACCACCTGGAGGTTCCCTCCAAGTCACTCAACACCCTGACTTGGAAATATATCGCCGTTCCTTCACTGTTACTGGGACCACATCCTGGAACCCCAGTGGTGAAATATAAAGTAAATTAATTGATCGTTTGCCTTTTTTTTCCTCATTCGATCCCTCCAAAACAGTGGCAAAATGTCAGAAAATGGTCTGATATTGCTTGATAAGATTATATTCATTGCCAACAAAGAATGGGCTGCTTGTAAAATCAGAAAATGAGCACTTTTCTACAACTTGGAGAGAATGCACACCTTTCGATGCCTGAGTTTATTGGGTCACCTCAACTCATAGGAAAAAAGTCTGTAAAGACTGACTTCCTCTGCATTAACTTACATGTGTAGAAAGTCAAGCAAATGCATTCAGATCTTTCCCTACCCAATTTACTTTGCTGCGCTTAATCAATCCAGTACAATAACAGGGAAATCTGCCACATAGTCAGGAACATTATTTTGAAGTACCAGCATAGCACATACAGGAGTAACCCATGTGGTTGAGTGTAAAATCTAGTTGCTATTGATGGGTATATCACAATGGAAGCCAAGCAGGAAGAGAGAGCAGTGGCGCGATTCCACCGATGCTAGAATCGGGATACGCGATTGGGCGGAGAATGACGCACGAGGCGAAAATCATGGTTGGCACCGACGCCCAACAGAATATTATGCTCTGGTGCCTCGCTAGCAGCGTCAGTGCGTTCGACTCCGCACGTACAGTAAATACCTTTGGCATATCATTAGCGGACCTGACCCAGTATTCTCCGGGGCCTCCACGATGCTCCGCCACCGCCAGGAGGAATTATCGATGACAAATTTAAACCCATAATGCAATACCAAATGCAGGTATCTGGGAGAATGTATCCATACCCATCAACGCCCCATGATCCAAATTTATTTAACCTGATCTTATTACATGAGCATGTCAGAGTAGACCTGTCATCATTATCACTATTTCAGAAAGGGAGACAGTCACTGATAGGTTCCACAACAGAGAGAGCACTTCCTGTAACTATTTTAAAAATGAAAGCGTTGAGATTTATTGTAACTGCATCCTTCCAAGCAAGCACAAGGCAGCCAGCTGTTCATAGCAGGTGACATATGAGCTATTTTCAAGGGTTAGCGCCTTCATCACTACAATCTAGATAGGAGCCATCATCTAAAGTTTGTGCTGGGTGTCAAGGATTCCAGAGTATAGTGCTTAATAACTGGCATCCATGCAATAGGCATCCATCTCCTCCTGTTATGCATTTGCCAGTGTCGCATGAATGTAGTTTCTTTCCCAAGCACATTTTTTTGTGTTAGTCTCCTGGTGGTTTATGGGCCCCACAAAAAAGGGTTTCCTAAAGCTGATCTAAGGTAAACTAATTTTAGAAAAGAGAAAAGGTTTTCTCGGAGCTCTCTGTGATACTTCGAAAAAGTGCTGCAACCACCAGTTATGTTATTTTTTTGCTATCCTAGCTATGCGCATAGTTAACAAGATTGGACCCACTTACTTTGGCATTCCTCCAGCTACCGCATAATTATTCCACATTTCCTGGCAGGTTTTCAGGTCTTCATCTATACTTTTATTGTCTTTAACATCTCCTCCTAAGCAGCTTGCAGCTTCACTTTTACAGGACGTTGACCTAGGCCCAAACATCTTCAACTTCTTCATCAATTACCTTCTTTCTACCATAAGATCAGAAGTGGGGATGTTCGCAGATGACTGCACAATGTTCAGCACCATTCACAGCTCCTCAGGCACTGAAGGAGTCCATATACAAATTCTGGATAATAGCCAGGCTTGGGCTGATAAGTTGACATTAACATTCATGCCACACAAGTGCCAGACAATGACCACCTCCAATGAGAGAGAATCGAACCATCACCCCTCGGCATTCAATGGCATTACTATCGCTGAATCCCCATTATCAATGTCCTGGGGATTGACATTGGCCAGAAACTGAACTGGACCAGCCATATCAGTATTATGGCTGCACAGCTCCAGGGTCCCAGGTTCGATTCCCGGCTTGGGTCAATGTCTGTGCGGAGTCCGCATGTTCTCCCCGTGTGTGCATGGGTTTCCTCCGGGTGCTCCGGTGCCTGAGGAGCTGTGAATGGTGCTGAACATTGTGCAGTCATCTGCAAGCATCCCCACTTCTGATATTATGGTAGAAAGAAGGTCATTGCTGAAGAAGTAGAAATCCCACAAGTTCAGAAAGACGTGCTTGTTAAGTGAATTGGATCTTCTGAATTCTCCCTCTGTGTACCCGAACAGGCGCTGGAATGTGGTGACTAGGGGCTTTTCACAGTAACTTCATTGCAGTGTTAATGTACGCCTACTTGTGACAATAAAGATTATTATTATTATAAGAGCAAGTCAGAGGCTATGAATCCTGTGGCGAATAACTTACTTCCTGACTCCCCAAATCCTGTCCTTTAGGTACAAGGCCAAATCAGGAGTGTAATGGAATACTCTCCACTTGCCTGGATAAGTGCAGCTCCAACAACACTCGAGAAGTTCCTCACCATCCAGGAAAAAGCAAGCCGCTACCCCTTCTACAAGCATTCACTCCCTCCACCATCGATAAACAGTGGAAACCATGTGTATCATAAAGTCACAAGGCGGGACTCTCCGAAATTGATGCAATGGCTCGACGGCGCCGTCAAAAATGACGGGCCGACCGGACCTTGCTAAATCCTCACCGGCGTGACACCAAGTGCAACGGCACGACCCGGAACAGGGTCACAGACGCGTGTGGTGTAATTACGCCATGCAGCATCGCTCCTCAAAAGATGCCACCGGTGGAGAGATGGCAATGCTGGAATATGGCTGCACGACGTGCAGCACCGGGGTTCCAGGTGCGGGTCATCGAGGCGCTCCTGGAATCAGTGGAGCAGAGGAGGCAGGCCCTGTATCCCGGACACGGCTGCAGGGTTGCCCCAAACACCAGCCGGCGCCTGTGGAGGGAGGTGGAAGACGCTGTCAGTGCCGTGGCCATAACAGCCAGGACAGGCAGCCAGTGCCACAGAAGGTCAATGACCTCGTCAGGGCAACCAGGGTGAGTATCCCCGCCCATCTCCCACCTCTAATCCCCCAGGATGGGCAGCTGACATGGTTGCAACCACCCATGCAGGCTGCATTGGCAGGATTTGCTGTGAACATATGGCAACATACACACAACCACTGGTCTGTTATGTCTGCCCAACACAGTTGATCTTTATCTCTGTCACACAAACAACACCCCCCCCCCCCCCCCCCCCCCCACACACACACACACCTCCCGCCCCCAGGAGAAGGGCGAGCTTTTTCGCAGGCCGGAGAATACGGCAGCCAGCGTCAGAGCAGTGGGGCGGGATTCGCGTTGCCCCCTCAGGATTCTCCGACCCAGCGGGGGGCTCAGAGAATCCTGCCTATCGAGTCCTACAGTATAGAAAAGGCCCTTTAACTCAACGCATTTGCACTGGTTAAAAACAACCAACTAACCATTTTAATCCCATTTTCCAGCACTTGGCTCATAGCCTTGTATGCCCTGGGATCGCAAGTACACCTCTAAATGCTTCTTAAATGTTCTAAGTGCCTCTGCCTCCACCACCCTTTCAGGCAGCAAATTCCAAACTCCCACCACCCTCTGGGTGAATAGGTTTTCCTTCCAGCCCCAGGAGCGCCTCACCTTAAATCTATACCCCCTGGTCATTGACCCCCTCCACCAAGGGCCAAAATTTCCACAAGATGCACTGCAGGAACTCACCAGGCTTCATAGGCAGCACATTCTAATCCACGACCACCATCACTTAAAAGGAGAAGTGCAGCAGGTGCATGAGACACGACCAGTCCCCTCCAAGCGACATACCATCCTAACTTGGAACTATCTCCCTGTTCCTTCATTTTCAGTTGGTCAAACTGCTGCAAATCCCTCCCTAACAGCATTGTGGATGTACTTACACTACAGGGACAGCAGTGGTTCAAGAAAGCAGCTCACCACCATCTTCTCTGGAGAAATTAGGAATGGGTAACAATGCTGATCGAACCAGCAATACCCACATTTCATGAATGAATAAGGAAAAGTATCTTGGCTCCAAAGAAATACATTCAACTGTACTGGGTGTGATTCTTGTTTCTGAGTCTAAGGGCGGGATTCTCCGTTAGTCGACACCAAAATCGGAAAAAAGGATTGGGCGGAGAATCGCCTCCGATGGTAAAGTGGTGTAAATGGTCGTAGCTGCTCGTGCCGTTCCTGAAGGAGCACGGCCGAGAGGGTCAGATCTGTGCTTGCTACCTCAATTGCATAGGGGGAGAGCGGGTCTGGAACTTGTAGTGCAGGTACTGCGCTAAGGGCTTTCTTTAAATCTTCCACAGCCTCTGTATGCTGCGGAAGCCATTCCCAAGGGGCTCCTTTCTTAAGGAGGTCTGAAAGTGGGGCTGCCTTAGTCGCAAAACCATCGATATGGTTCCGACAATACCCAACCAGTCCTAAAAACGACCGGAGGGCTGAAACATTTTGGGGAAGGGGCAATTTGACGATTGAGTCAATTCTTTTGAACTCGATCTCGCGTTTGCCGTGCGTGATGATTGTACCCAAATACATCACTTTATTCTCCAATAGTTGGGCCTTTCTGGGGTTAACTTTACATCCGATTGACTGTAAGAGTTGTAGGAGTTCAGACAGAAGCATGATGTGCTCTGCCTTGGTGTGGGTCTGCAGTAATATGTCGTCCACATACTGTACCAGACATTCGGGTTGGAAAAATGTTGCTAGTCCATTTGCCAGCTGCCGGTGGAAAATGGAGGGGGAATTGTGGAATCCTTGTGGGAGGCATGTCCACGTGTATTACTGACCTTTAAAAGTGAAGGCAAATTTGTACTGGCACGCCTTTGCCAATGGGATTGACCAAAAGCCGTTGCTAATGTCCAATACCGTGAAACACTTGGAGTTGAGTCCCTGCTTGAGCATGGTCTCGGGACTTGTTGCTACCATGGGGGCTACTGCTGGGATAACTTTGTTGAGTTCCCGATAATCAATGGTCAGACGCCATGATCCGTCGGGCTTCCTCACTGGCCAAATAGGGGCATTATTAGTCGAGGCTACTGTCCTTAGTATGCCCTGCTCTAATACGCTCTCTATAACCTTTCCAATTTCGCCCTCCGCTTCTCGGGGAAATCTATACTGTCTTTGTGGTCTCGGGTCAGGTCCTGTAATCTGAATTTGTCCAGTCATTCTGCCGCAGTCGTGCCGGTGACTGGCAAATGCTGTCCTGTGTTTGTTCAGAACTGCCCTAACCAGTTTGTCCGTGCTGAGCGTGGTCGGGTCAAAACAATAGTCTCCTACTGTGCTAATCCTATGTTCGTACTTATCTACTGTGAGCGTTGCGGGTGCTCTGTCTGATTTTGCCATTCGCCAGACACACTGATTGACTGGGTCGAACGACAGGCTGTGGGCATTCATAAAATCAATGCCCAGTATGTGTTCTGCTGTGTGGGGCAGATTAACTAAAACAACGGTGTGTCTGGTGGAGAAAATCCCTAGCTGAATTGGTACTGGGGCTGTAATGGTTCCTTGCTGCGAGTGTCCTGTAAATCCGCTGAGTGTTATTGTGGCTGTAGTGGGCCACGTGTTTGCCTGTGGTGTAGACGAGGAATTAATGGTCGTGCAGGACCCTCCTGTGTCCCAGAGTAATTCTATGGGCTTTCCCCGAATTTTTGCGGTGATTACCGGTCGTCCGGATCGGTCCCAGAGGGTGTCACAGACCCAAGTGGGGGAGCCCGAACATCGTCAGTCCGTTCCGTCCACATTGGTCTGTCCTGACTGCGTCCCTATACTGTGAATAGGCTTCGCTCTGTTCCTGTTCAGCGTGCCTGTCTGCTGGCCTCTCTGAGATTTCTGCGGGGCGTTGCATTCCCTAGCAAAATGCCCTAACTGTCCGCAGTTGAAACATTCCTGTGACTTCTGTGGGGGGCTGTTCTGTCCCTCATTTACCCATGCAGGGTTTTGGTGCGTTCTTACTGCTTGGGTATCTACCTCGGTTTGCGCCTCCTCGGGCTTCTTAAATGCTGTCTTGTTGTGCACAGATTGCTCCCAAGCACGTTTCAATACCCATTTTTCATTAAGGGCCTCTTCTGAGGGGTCGTAATTGGAGCAGGCTTTCTGTCTTGCATCTGTGGCGTGAGAGATGATAGTGTGGGTCCATTTAATCATGTTATCCTGGGTCAAATGTGCGCGGTCTAATTCACCGCAAACTGCAGTGAAGTGAATCCACAGCCTTCCAGCAAATGCTGTGGTGTGCTCGGGCTTTTTCTGCCTACATCTGTTTAGGCCTTCAACTGGGTCTCCTCTGTTATACCCTATCGCATCCAAAATAGCTGTATGCATTTCTCCAACGTTCTGTGGGTCGGGGAGGGCTGCTACTACCGATGAGTCTAAACTCAAAACTGTGAGCTTAACCTGCTCTCGTGCATCAAGGCCATACAGGGTCGCCTGTTGCTTAACTTTTGCAAAGAATTGGTGGGGGTCTGAAGTGTGGAGAAACGGGGTGATTTTCTCACATGCGTCCATTAGTTGTGTCACAGTTAAGGGGGTGGTGTAAGTGATCTCGGGTGCGCCCTCTACAGTTGCTTTTCGTTGGGTGGTGACTGGGTTCATTGTTGCGGGTGCTATCTGATCTGTGGGGGGGTGGGGCGCTTTCCTTTTCTGCTGCGCTGCTAGCGCACATGTTCCCTGAACATATCGCTGCGCTGTTTCACTTAATTCCTGCCAATCTGGGGCATTTTCTCCTTCTATCTGTGTCCCAAATGTCTCTTGGAAGCCATTCTGCACAGAAAGCAGAGATTGTAGCTCTGCAATCTGCTTCCTACATATTGCATGGTCCACTGTGCTTTGACTTTGCACAGTGGTGGCAGCATGGAGTGCCCTTAAAGCTGCCTTTAGGTCGCTACACTGCTTTTTCAGTGTCTCTACCTGTTTCTCTGATTCTTCTCTTATCAAGACTGCACACTGCACATCCTGATTGGCTTTTTCGCATTGTACCTGGGAGCTGCTCAGATGGGCTACACAAGACTGGTGTGCCCCCTTGGCGTCATCCACCTCTCTATCCTTATCTGCCAACCTTTCCCTTAATTCTGAATTCTCTCTCTCGATGTCCCTGACATCCACTTTACTCATTCTATTCCTCTCCTCTAACTCTGCTCGGAGCGTCCTGACGATCTCCTCTGTGCCTCGCAATTGTGCCAAGCAGGACACAATTGCCATCGGCTTACGTGCTTTACTTAAACTTTTCTTATGAATTTCAGACAGGTTCTCCCACCAAGTATGCCCTATACTCCCGGGACCAGCCTCCTCATTCAAACAAAACTCACTCCAAATGGGCCATCCTTTCCCTTTGAGGTACTTCCTGAGTTCCAGCTCCCAAACGGGACACTGACCTACTCTGCTGCTGTTGGTCGCTGCGACCACGAACTACTCTGGGTTCATGAGGTGTTCCATTGCCTGCATGGCCATTTCTTCTATCTTATGCTCGTTTTAAATTTGGAATGAGGGATATTAAGGCAGTGCTATCAAATACGGGTACGGCTTTCGCTAGTTACCGAATTATAAACGCCCAACAGTTTGTCGCAACAAAAAATCTCTCGGTTTTACCTTATAACCCTGTTAGTTACTCATGCAAAAACACACTTCCGAATTATGAGGATTGATTTGAACTACTTGAACACTTGTGGTTTTTCCTTTTCCCAATTTGGATTTCAGATTCAAATTTCTGGGCTCTCTCGGAATTGCGGGGCCACATCTAGTCGAGTCCCATCTGGGTCGCCACTAAATGTTGCTCGTTCTGGGTGAGTGTGCTTTACACTCAATTTGGCTCTGTTTCGTTCCTTAGCTCTAGAGTCGTCAGGTATCGTTAAGATACCGCCACAAGTTTCAAGTTCAAGTTCAGACCAATAACTCAATACACCAGTTAGTAAGTTCAAACAAGACACGTTTATTATAATACAGTTATCTACTAATTGTGCATATGAAACTACAAGACTAGGCTAATCCTACCACTAACAGGCCAAATACTTATCTGGAATAAGGGAACTGCCGGATCAGGGAACAACGGCCACTTGCTTTGTCCTGGATCCGCAGGCTTCCAGTCGGTGTGGACTAAAGGGGTCAGTAGCATGCGTTGTATGACACTTACTTGATGGCAGCTGCTGGCCAGGCCTTTCCTTCTCAAGGTCTTCTGCTGCAACGGTGTTCTGCTGGGAGGGCTGGCTGGTAAAGGAGGGTCTGGCTAAGAGAGCGAGCTGGGGTCGGGGTCTCTGTCTTATACCTCTCCTAGGGTCTCGCGCCCACCTGGGTGGACCCTCTATACACTCGCAATCGATTGGGTCTCTTCCCAATCGATTGATTTGAATTTCCCAAATAACGGGGCTATTCTTCGATCACTAGGCGGTTCTTGGGGCTTATTGTTTTGGACTTCTCTTGGCGCCGAGAAGTCTGGCCTTCTATTCAATGTAGCGATTTGAGTTAACTTGTTTCCATAGTACCTGGGAATCACGGGGTATCGCCTCATTAGTATGCTAACTTGCTTTTTTCACAGTGTACACAAGCGCTTCTGCAAGCTGCTTGCTGCTTGCAACATGTCCATTTTCCCTGCATTCTTTGTAATCTTCCATTTTGTGTTGGGCAGTGGCCACCCCAGGTGGCTACATCCTGAAGCTGCTACATTTAAACTTATCCAATAGAATCGCAAGCAGTGTTTAAACTTCACCCAATGGGATTTCAAACAGCGCATGATTGATCCTGATCCTGACAGCTGTGTATTCATTGTCTGTGAGAAGCAGGAAGCAAAACCCACATCCTGCATTGTTTCACAAAGACAAGAGCCGGGATTCTCTGCTATCCGGTGGGGTGGGACGTACTGGCAGTGAGGAGTGGGATGAACCACTCTGGCATTGGGCCGCCCGGAAGGTGTGTAATCCTCCGTACCTTCAGGGGCTAGGCCAGCAGCATCAGGGTTGGCGCCAAGGATTCTGCACATCGCCCACAGAGCCAGGTCCGCCGGTAAGGACCTTGTTCGATTTATGCCATCGCGGAGCGGAGAATCGCCAGGGGTGCCGCTACCAATGGCCTCCGACCGGCAGCCGGCGTCGGGGCAGCGGGGCGGAATTCACGCCACTCCCCCCCTGGCCATTCTCCGGCCCCGTGGGGGGTCGGAGAATCCCCCCAAAATATGAGAAGTGACGTCCCTCCAGACAAGTTAGCTTTCCTAAATCGCATTTGATTACTTATCACTGCCATGTCCTAACAATACATGTTTAATGGTTAATAATGATTACTCAGTCCTATAATTCATCTCAATCCTCAATAAAGTAACATATAAATCTACTGTAGTGGCATGCTAACCATTCAGTTTTAAGAGCTATCATCGCTGAACACCCCCCTTCATGGGGGTGGGGGAGGGACATACGTGGGCGGAGCCCGCACTGCCACCCTGGGCCACCATGTAGACCATTGTATCTGTTTGGGCATGGGAGTATGCACCATGCTGGCATGTTGGCCATTTACCTCATACAGGCAATGGCGTTTGGAATTCAACCAGCAATGCTGGCCGCCCTGGTGATGGTCGCAGCTCTGCGACATGCCCTGCGGCAGCATGAGTGTGAGCCATTCGGAGAGGAGGGGTAGCTGCAGCAGCAGAATGGGCAGCAGCAGAGCAGCCAGCAGAGGACCAAGCTGCAGAGGACCGGGCTGCAGAGGAACAGGCTGCAGAGGACCGGGCTGCAGAGGAACAGGCTGCAGAGGACCGGGCTGCAGAGGAACAGGCTGCAGAGGACCGGGCTGCAGAGGAACAGGCTGCAGAGGACCGGGCTGCAGAGGAACAGGCTGCAGAGGACCGGGCTGCAGAGGAACAGGCTGCAGAGGACCGGGCTGCAGAGGAACAGGCTGTAGAGGAACAGGCTGCAGAGGACCGGGCTGCAGAGGAACAGGCTGCAGAGGACCGGGCTGCAGAGGACCGGGCTGCAGAGGGCCGGGCTGCAGAGGAACAGGCTGCAGAGGAACAGGCTGCAGAGGACCGGGCTGCAGAGGAACAGGCTGCAGAGGGCCGGGCTGCAGAGGAACAGGCTGCAGAGGAACGGCTGCAGAGGACCGGGCTGCAGAGGAACAGGCTGTAGAGGAACAGGCTGCAGAGGACTGGGCTGCAGAGGAACAGGCTGCAGAGGACCGGGCTGCAGAGGAACAGGCTGCAGAGGACCGGGCTGCAGAGGAACAGGCTGCAGAGGACCGGGCTGCAGAGGAACAGGCTGCAGAGGAACGGCTGCAGAGCGGCAGGTGGCGGCCGCACAGGCTGGAGGGCCAGCCGCCCAATGGGGCGAAGAGGAGGAGGTACCAAGAAGGTTTAGTGTGTATCGGCGCCGCCTGTCATTTGAGGACCTGCCGGACTGGGTATGCCGGCGGAGAGAGACAGTGTGACACATCTGGCAGATGATGGCACACCTGGCACCGCGGGGGCATGGGGGAGGACATCCGCTCCCGGTGACGATCAAAGTGACGTTGCCCTGTACTTCTACGTGATGGGGCCCTTCAGGTCGCCGAGTGGGGACCGGACTGGGATCTCACAGATCTCGGTGCACAAGGGCATCTGTGCCATCATGGAGGCTCTATATGCCCAGGCACCTCAATACATCCATTTCGATGTGGACCGAGCACGCCAGGATGCCCGGGCAATAGGATTCGCCACCATTGCCGGGATGCCCCGGGTCCAGGGAGAAATAGATGGGATGCATGTCGCCCTATGTGCACCTGTGGATAACAGGTCACACTACACTAATCAAAATGGTTCCACTCAATGAACATCAATGCTTCAGGTGCCTGGACAGCTCTGGAGGGGCCCTCCAGTGTGATGCTGAAACGATTGCCCGCATTGTGGTGGCCTGTTGCATTCCCCCACAGCATCGCGCAGCAGAGGGGCAATATGCTGGAGGATGATGAGGTGGAAAGACAGGCCTCGCCCGACAAGGAGGATGTAGGGGAGGGCGATGGTGAGCAGGACATGGGGCCTGGGCAGGCAGGGGAGGACACACCAAATCATCGTCAGAGCCATCTCGCACGGGACTCTCTTATCGCCTCCAGGCGAACCGAGTAGGAGGGAGGGGGGTGGAGGGTGGGGGGAGTGGGGGTGAATGCTGGCCAAGGGCAAGGATACCATATCCCTGATCCTCATGTCCTCACTTCCCACACCACCAAACCGCCCGCTTGGTGACGCCTCCATTATACATACCTGCGGCGCTACGAGCTGGGGGCCCTGGGTTAGCAGTGATAGCGGGTCTGGTCCGTGGGATGGAGGGTGATGACAGCTTGCTTAGCAATGAGTTCTGGTGCTCCACATCGTATGACAATTCCTGACTTGCCCACAGTTGCACCTTCCACCTGGATGATCCTTGTAAGTGAGCTGGCCAGTCCATCACATGGCCTCGTCGAATCTCTGGACTGGGGTCATACGGACGGTCGCAGGAATGCAGGCGGCCTGCTGTGACTCCTGCCCTGCAACAAGGATCACCGTTGGCATGCATCTCCTGGGGTGACTCAGCCTGGATGGGCCCAGCCGCTGCGCGGGCATCCCGGCTGGCATGGTGCCACCAAGTTCTGCCCGCTGCCCATACAGAAGGGAGAGAATCCAAGGTGCTGCGGTGCTCCAGAACCCCTCCTGCGGGAGTCACTGGCATGGGCCCCATCACCTCCTCCTCCCTTGGGGTTGCCGATAGCCCCCTGGCTACTCCATAGGCCTGGGGTGCGAGCAGAGCCCCCCCCTGCGACTTGGCGCTGTCAGTTCTGGAGACCTACTCTGGTCTCAATCAGGGTCTACATGTTCGCAGCCATGGAGCACAGAGAGTGGACCATCTCCGTCTGGAACTGCGCCACATCATGCTGCAACTGTGTCACCATCCTGTGGGTCTGTGCCACATCAGCCAGTGACTGGGGAACCTCCCTCTGGAACTGGGACACCGCTCACTTGGACTGTGCCACCTCCCTTTATGTCTGCGCAACGCTGACCAGAGCCTGGGCAACGCCGCCGACGTTCCCAGCTATGGCCTGCTGTGACTGGGCCATGCTGAGGAGTGTCGCTGCAATGTCCAGGTGGCTCTGATACATGGCTGTCTGTGAGAGGGCAGCCCTATACTGCGTCTCAGCCACCACCTACAAAAAATGCCCCGGGCCCTGACCATACCAATCCATTACCAAAACCGTCGCCACCAATATCTCCACTACAGACGCCACCCATGCATGCCAGCACCAGCCCAAGCTCCTGCACGAGGTTGGACTCCACCACCTGCGCTTGCAGGTGCTGAATGCCCACCGTCATCCCCTCTTGTAGTCCCTGGGTCTCTGACTGCATCTGCGCTGTGGCTGGGACTTGATGTTGCAGAAGACCGGGACCTGTCAAGATGGCAGCTGGTTTAAGGGCCGGCCTGCCCTCCGACCTTCCGGCCCCTCAGCTGCTTCTGCCTCCAGCTGCTGGACCGGATGCGATGTTTGGATCGCACCAGTTAGTGTCCCAGGAGCCTCTTCAGTAATGTGTCCAACCAAGGTGTTGGAGACAGCTGTGACGGAAATTCTGTGTCCTCCTCTGACCCGAGCTCCGGGATGTCTTGGCTCTCGGGCAGAGGGTTGTTGTTCCGGCTGCTCTTCCCGTCAGTGCTCGACTGTCTGGGGGGCACCGGCTGTGCCAATGGCTGGGGGCGGGGGACTCCGGATTGACTGTCACAATCTCTGGCCTGTAAGACACAAAACGACATGTATGATTAGACAGCGGACTGGGGGGGGAGTGGGACTGGACGGGGAGGGGGGGGGGGGTGAGGTGGGTGTGGGGTAGGGTTGATGAGGTGAGGGGGGTGTGGGGTCGAGAGGATGAAAGGATGAGGGTATTATGGGGTTGAGGGGATAGAGGGGTGAGGGGGTGGAGGAGTGAGGGAAGGGGTGGCCACACATATATCATGGGCAACCGCTAGTCGGCCGGGTCTCACTTGTTCGCCTATGATTTGATTTGATTTGATTTATTATTGTCACATGTATTAGTATGAAATGAAAATTGCTTATTGTCACGAGTAGGCTTCAAATGAAGTTACTGTGAAAAGCCCCTAGTCGCCACATTCCGGCGCCTGTTCGGGGAGGCTGTCACGGGAATCGAACCGCGCTGCTGGCTTGCCTTGGTCTGCTTTCAAAGCCAGCGATTAGCCCTGTGAGCTAAACAACCCCTAGTATACAGTGAAAAGTATTGTTTCTTGCATGCTGTACAAACAATGTATACCGTACATAGGGAAGGAAGGAGAGACTACAGAATATAATGTTACAGTTATAGCAAGGTGTAGAGAAAAGATCAACTTAATACGAGGTTGATCCATTCAAAAGTCTGATGGCAGCAGGGAAGAAACTGTTCTTGAGTCAGTTTGTATGTGACCTCAAACTTTGGTATCTTTTTCCTGATGGAAGAAGGTGGAAGAGAGTATGTCCGTGGCGCGTGGGGTCCTTAATTATGCTGGCGGCCTTTCCGAGGCAGCGGGAATTGTAGACAGTCAATGGATGGGAGGCTGGTTTGCGTGATGGACTGGACTACATTCACTTTTGTAGTTTCCTGCGGTCTTGGGCAGAGCAGGATCCATACCAAGCTGTGATATAACCAGAAAGAATGCTTTCTATGGTGCGTCCGTAGACATTAGTGAGGGTCGTAGCTAACATGCCAAATTTCCTTAGTTTTCTGAGAAAGTAGAGTCGTTGGTGGGCTTTCTTAACTATAGTGTCGGCATGGGGGGACCAGGACAGGCTGTTGGTTATCTGTACACCTAAAAACTTGAAGCTCTTTCCTCTGGCAACCGGCCACGTTCAGGACCCTCTGCATGGGCATGAGTGAGGGGCTGCAGTTCTGCTGGTCCCCCTCTAGTCTTCTCCCACTCCTGACGGTTGTACACCGCTTTCTCCTGTGGGGGGTTGGGCATGCAGATGTGTGGGGGAGGAAAAACAGCAAAACTGTTAGACAGTCCACCGCATGTGGCCCAGGGGTTGAGTAGTTGATGGCCTCAGTGGCGAGGGTACCCGGCCATGGCGGATGGCATGGGTGCTGGCATGTGGGGCAGCGTGGGGGAGGGGCCGGATTGCGGGTGTGTGTGGGGGTTAGTGCCAGGGGCACGGAGCAGCCAACTCACCCTGGCCACCCTGAGAAGTTTGTGTTGTTTCTTTCGGCACTGCATGCCAGTCCAGACGATGTTGCCAATGGCGCTGACCGCCTCTCCCACCTTTGCCCAGGCACGGCGAACAGCAATGCCTGGCGGCCTTCCACCCGGGCCGGGTATAGGGTCATCCTTCTTTCCTCCACGACAGCCAGAAGGGCATCCAGTTCAGCTTCTTTGAACTGTGGCGCTTCTCTCCTTCCAGTCATCTTGTTGGCTGGGACCGTGTGTGTGAGGAAGGACCGTTTAAGTGCGGCTGCGGTGTGTGAGCCTCATAAGTGCCAATCACGGATCCGACGAATCCGGCACCGTTTACTATGGAATTGATTTCTTTCCACGTGGCGATGGTGCTAGCCCATTAAAGCAGATGAATCAGTGCAGCTGTTGCACCGTGTTTTCTGTCGTAAAACGCCACACATCCTCCGCTGGCGTTGACACTTAGCCTCAGAAACGGAGAATCCAGCACCTTATGTTCTATTCACAACTTACTTTTGTATCTGCCTTGTTTGTCATCAGCTAATTTAGCAATCATATAATTGCTCCATTCATCCAATTCATTTATATTGATTGAAAATAATTGAGACTTCAGTACTGATGCCTGTGGTGCTACACTTTTTACAGCAAACCGACCCAAAATGGCCCATTTATTCCCACACTCTTTCCAGTTTGCTAGCCCATCCTCTGTCCATGCTAATATGTTACCCATGCTAAAATGTACCATGAGCTCTTACTTATTATAGTAAGTTTTAATGTGGCACTTTATCAAATGGCTTACGGAAATCCAAGTGCACCACATCTGCAGGTTCCCCTTTATCCACATTGCTTGTCACTTCCTCAAAGTATTCTAATAAATTAGTCAAACATGATTTCTCTTTTGAAATCTCTGAAGGAAGACTCTGCCTGATTGCATTGAGATTTTATAAGTGCCCCGCTATGACATCTTTAATGATAATTTCATGCATCCTTTGTATGACACATGTTCGGCTAACTGGTCTGTAATTTCCTGCTTTTTGTCTTCCTCTTTCTTGACAGAGGAGTTACATTCACTACTTTCAAATCTGATAGGACAAATATAAGGCTGGATTCTCCCAAAATGGAACTATGTCCCCACGCGCTGTACAAACGGTGGAGTTTTACTGCAGAAATTCCTCGAAACAAGTTGAGCTAATTCAATGCTATGCAGGGGATTAGCAGGGACCCAGAGTAAGTCTCGCAGCTTTAGCTGCGAAAACGGACCTCCGCACTTCCGGTTAAGAGTCCGCACATGTGCACGACGGTGGCCTCCAGAGGCTGCGCGAGCTCCATGGCGGACTTGAACCGCGACCGCGGAGCCAGGGGGAGAAAGGAGACCACCCCCCTCCCCGATTGGCTGCGCACCCAAGCATCAAATCGTGCGGATCTAACCCCCGGCCGCCGATAAGGCCCCCCCTCCCCCGGTGTCCGAGCACCACGCCCTCGACCAGGGCAACCGCAGACTGAGTCCGCCTCCACCATGCCCGCAACCCGGCAGTTGCGTGTCGTCAGGACTCGGCCGGTCTAGAGCGGAGTTTTGGTGGATGAGCCAGTGTCAATGGGCCCTCAGCCACGCGGCGTACTCTGAGGTCACGCCGATTTTCAGGCCCCGGAGAGTCACCGAACTGGTGCCAGGCCTGATTACGCCGTGAAAATCGCGGCCACCACAGGACTGCGAAGAATCCAGCCCATAGTTTTTCCAAATAAGTATGCACTGTTCCTTTCAAAGAAAACAGCAGCCTTTAAAAATGTGCTTCCTAGTCAGATATATTGCCCCTGTCTCACCAATCATAAATAGATTTACAGTGCAGAAGGTTATTCACCCCATCGAGTCTGCACCGGCCCTTGGAAAGAGCACCCTACTTAAGCTTGTGTGGAAATTTTCCTTCATTCATTTGATTTCCACTCTTTGAACATGGCCAACAGTTTACTTTGTTAATAAGCTAACCTTTCATTTATATTTCCCAACTACAGATTTTTGTAAACTTCTATTACCTTAATATCAGTAAAATCACAGTACACACAAAACCTTTTGCTTAGAATTGTCTTTTCGGGAATATTACTAAATTATCAAACTTGCATGTTTTATTTCTACATATAAATGCATAATTAAAGAACAGAAATGATAAGTAGAATCGATGATAGCAACGTAATATGGAAAAAAAATTGATATGGGATAAAATTAATTGCTTCGTTAGTTTTGAGTCATATTGAGGCAGCAATTATTACCCAAATTGTATCTTGTGATTACTGCGTACTCTGGATATACAAGTTTAATTAATTGAAAAATCTCACAATAAAGTGAAGCCAAAATTGCTCATGACTTACAACTGCCCTATTGAATCCTGTGAGATTTGTTATATAAATCCGGCATCTTGTCCCCATGGATCACATTTCTACAGTCCCAGCAGCACATGAACTATGGAATATCTAATCAACTTTGTCAGTGCTTACCCAAGACTATTAAATTGTATTCCGGATCCAATCTTTATCCAACTATGTAAGAGTTAATCAAAACATTTGCATTGCTGTAGCTGCTTCTTATTTTCACATTATGGGGCAAAATAGTTATTCTAATTTTTTGTCATCAATTTTCAGCCTTTCGCTCTGCATTCAAGATCTAATTGAATAGCCTATGAATGATAGTTTATCCAAGTGTCATGTGAGAGTGCCTTTAAGAAATGGATGTTTAAGCAATGTACCTTTAAGAAATGCAGTGATGTCAGAGTGTGGGTGGAGCTGGGCTTTTAGCTCAGCCATTTTGAAGTTTTTAGTTTCAGTTTGAGAGAGCTGCAGGAAGGAAAAGAGCTGGTCTGGTGATTTCTGCAAATCCAAAGACGATAAATATATTGAATGTAACCTGTTGTGCTCCTATTTTTGAAGGGTTGAAGTTTTTGGATGTTTAAAAGAACAGTTTGCAGGATTATTGTATTATTTTCGGGGTTATCTTTGAAGTAAGGGGTGTTAAGAGATCCAATGTTTATTTTAAAAGGTTAAGTTGAGTTCATGGAATAAAAATTGTTTGGTTTTAAAAACCACGTGCCCATAATTGTAATACCACACCTAGGGAACAAGCCGTGTGCTTCAAAAGCAACAGTACATTAAAGGGGGAGTTGGTTGAACTCCATGTTACATTTTGGGGTTCTGAAAACACCTCTCCCATAACACAAGTCCTCGCATTTGATCAAGTACCGCATTCTCCATCTGTGCATTAGATTTCCATCCATTGAAGAAAATGGAGCTGTGATGTTCTGATGCTCACATGTAACATTGGCATACCCAATGCTCTACATCAACCATTTCTCGGATCTGTATCATATATGCCCTTAAGGTTTTACTTCCCAATAGACATGATGACCTCTCTCATAACCTGGAGCACTAACTACTAGAATCAACCTCATCACTCTTCCTTGAACTGTGTTGATACCTTTTAAATAAATGGTGCTTAAGATTGTACACATTTGTGAAAATGTAGCCTCACTAATGTATTGGGTTATGGGGGCCGGCTTAGCACATTTAGCTTGACAGCTGGTTTGTGATGCAGAGCAAGGCCAGCACCGTGGGTTCAATTCCAGCACCAGCTGAGGTTATTCTTGAAGGCCGGGTCTTCTTAACCTTGCCCCTTGCCTGGTGTGTGGTGATCCTCAGGTTAAATCAGCAGCAGTCAAGCTGGGACTTTATGTCAACTTTACCTTTCACCTTAACTTGAGCTATAACTTGTTTGAACAATGTCAGACATAGCACAAAGGAAGGTGGTGGTTGTTATTGGAGGCCAACCATCTCAGCCCCATGAACATCTTGGCAGGAGTGCCTCAGAACAATTCCCTCAGCACAACCATCTTTGCTTCATCACTAATATTTCCTTCATCAGCGGGTCAGCAATGTGGATGTGCGTGCATAACTGTTCAGTTCATTCATAACTAAATTTATTAAATATTGAAGCATTCCACTCCGATATGCAACAAGGCCTTGGACAGATATGTGGCAAGTAATATTTTCACCAAACACGTGCCAGGAAATGGCCATCTCCAACAAGAGAGAATCTGCCATCTCCCCTGGACATTAAGTGGCATTGCCATCACTGAAAATCTATCGTGGGGTTTCTATTGATGAGAGACATAAGTCGAACAGTCTAGTAAATATGATAGCTACAAGAGCAGGTCAGAGACTGGTAATTCAGTGAGGAGTAATTCACCTGCTCACTCCCCACAGCCTCTCCAATGTTTACAATGCACAAGTCAGGAGTGTGATCAAATTCTCTCCGCTTACCTGGATAAGTGCAACTCCAACGGCACTGAAGAGGTGCCTACACCTGATGGCCTGCTGCAGTTCAAGAAGATGGCTTACCATGACATTCCCAAGGATAATTAGATCTTGGCAAAGATGCCCTCATCCATGGACTAATAAAAACAGCTTTGAATTATGAGTCATATGGTTTCTTGTTTACAGGAACTTTATTATGAGCTGAAATTATCACTGAATGGTGCAAAACAGTGCACGAATCCTTTTCCTTTCCCATTTGTGAAAATATTAATTCATTGTAAATCTTCTCCATGGATATTACTTTCCAGTTATTTATGGTGTTTATCTTTTTATTTAATTGGTCCAAATGCCTTTGAAAGGCACCAACCTGCTTTACATCTGCAACCAATGCACACAGCATAGGTTTGTGAACAAATTTTGGAATAAAATAGCCTACTCACAATTATTTAAGAATACTTTGAGCACCAGGGGGTCCACAATAACATTTCAAGAAATTCCATTTATCATGTGTCCAAAGATTGACTTTTGGGGCCCAAATTACTTCTCATTTTAGGATGGGATTGGAATAGTCATGCATGAAAAAGTGGTGGTGCAGCAATACCAGCCTCTTTCAACCAATCCCAGAGCTAGTACCATTTTGTGATTAAGTTATTAATATGGGTAACCCAGTATTCATTCATAGCAGGTTGGTGTTATCCAATAATACTTGCAAATTGGGACTGCCGTGATCCCCCGGAGATCTATAACATTTAAAAAGCCATCAAAACTTGCAGTTAATAACTAAAAAGGATGGCATAACAGAATTTCACAAGATTTCATATTGTGGAAAATTACTAAAAACAGTATTAGCTAAATGCCATTTTTGTAGATAACGTACATTTTGGACTACAGAAATGCATATTCCACTTTTATACATCATACATCGCACTTACCATGGAATTACATTCCTTATAGCAAACAGTCCGCAGTTGGTCACAGCTTCCAATTTGTTTGCACTTCATTTTTTGCATAGTAATAACTTTGAATGATCACCTTCAAGTGCTTTTCTTTCATTTCCGAGAGTTTCCTAAACCCTCTACCAGCAATCAAGCCTCTTGCAATGACTTGTTTTCCTGTCTGGCCACACCGGACTTAATCTGCAAGAATCCTGACATGAATTTGGAATGGGTCTCTTTGACTCGAGACTATCTCCCTCCAGCATCCAACTGAGGTAGTTCACAAAGCCAAAGAGCCCGTGCTCTCTGCTGACCACACAAAACCCAATGTCTATTATATTCATTGATTTGTAGGGAAGCTTGCAACCTGATCTCAAAAATAGCTTCCTCTGCACTCTTCACATGGCAATGTGGAACACATCAGCCTTGCGTCCAGGTAAAAGTGCAGGTTAGCTATTCTTGACCTCAACAGTATTTCATCTTAAAGGTATATGAACTGTTTACAACACAACTGTTTAACAACTCGATTATTTTAACACCTTTCTGGGTCTTTGGGAGACCCAGATTCTAACTCAGCGATGGCAGCCACTGTCTCAAACCATGATTTGTTAACACTATCATTCCAGTAACACAATCTGGGCCTCACTTTGATATTTAACTGCCAAACAGACTTCAGAACAGGTCACATGACCCAATCACCATTTAACCTTAAATTAATGACACAATTCCAATCCTATGCCAGGGGCTCAGGTTCGAATTTGGCCTTGGGTGACTGTTTTCAGATTCTCCCCATGCTTGGATGGTGTTCCCACCAGGTGCTCAGGTTTACTCCCACAGTCAAAAGATGGATTGTCCATGCTAAATTTCCCCTTAGTGTCCAAAGATGTGTAGGTTAGGTGGATTTGCTCATGACCAATGTGGATAGGGCGTGCAGTGTGCCTAGGCAGAGTGCTCTCTTGGAAGTTGGGTACAGACTCAATGGGCTGAATGGCCTCCTTCTGCACTGTAGCGATTGGATGATTAGAATCACAGCAACCTCATTTTTGTAACAGCATCCTACAATATACATAGGACACCAATTCAATTTTCGGCCCCATCAGATGGAACATGATCCCAGCCATTGGAACTATAAAGAGTTAGCTAGCCTGGAGGCTACTTTCCAGATGGAAAAGTTAAGGCTTTTGAATTATTTTTGTGAGATGTTATCAGGACATCTCAGGTCATGAAAGATACTGTATAAATGCAAGTTATTTCATTGTATTCCCCCAAAACCTCAATGTTCTTTGATGGAACACATGAAATTTTATCAAATGCTGTATTAATAGTCCAAGAAAATTATTTGTGGAGTGATCGATTGTTTCCAAAATAGTGCAAACTCTATTTGTCAGATGAACAATAATATATTTACAGGATTTATCCCAGGACACACATTATGTAATGGGTGGAATTTTCTCATAATTTGTCAGAATGTCAAGCTCTGACTGAAAACCAGCATGTAGCTCTTCAAATGTACTGTTAAGTTCTCAGATCATTTTCTGGCATTTTGACAAAATAGAAATCATGGGGCCTGGTTTTTGCTGTCAGTCTGACGTGGCCTGATAGAGCTGGCAAGGCCAGTTCCACAGAGAGCAGGGGCACCATGATCATAACTGGTGATACTCCCCCCAAGAGGCCCCCCCACCCCATTACAAAGGCATTGGAGGTCCTGAGCTTTCCCCCCCACCCCACAATCATTGGGGGCTCTCCTCCCCGCCCCCTCCATGGCACAATCATCAAGGCTGCCCCCACCCCCACCATAGCAGTATTGGTGGTGTTCCACCCACCTTGATACCAGATGCTCCGTCCCAAAACCTGCTCCCCACTCATTGCCCACTCCCCTGTGCTTGAAAATTCACCTATCAATGCCCTCCCAACACTGCCAGCTCCCTAACCTTCAATGTCATTATCCTCAGGGTAGGTGGAATGGTCACGCTAAATTGCCTTAATTGGAACAAAATGAATTGGGTACTCTAAATTAAAAAAGAAAAAAATGCCGCTATCTTCTGCCTGCAGTTTTCTCCCCCCAATGGCCATTCCCCCATCACTGACAAGTCCACCCATTCAAAAGCCTTGGTGCTCTCCCCCCCAACGCACATTACGGGAAATTCCCTCCCCATTTTGGCTCCGCGAGGGCCCGCCCCAGCACTGCCCATGACACAGGTTGGCAGAACATGGAATTGACAGGTTGGCAGTGCCAACCTATGCCAGGTACAGTGTCAAACTTTGCTAGGAGCAGTGTCAACATGTGCCAGTGGCACTGCCCTTGTATGTCCCTCTCCCTTCCCCTCAGGAGCTGCACTTACTTTTACACCTGGGCAAGATCCCGTCGACTGAATCACACCTTCATATACCTGTCGCCGATGTGAGGTATGAATATTAAGGGAAAGGGCATGTCGCCAGGGCTCATTAATTATATTAAAATGTATTTAAGCGTATTACAGTGATGTTATCATCCTTCAAGGGTGGGAATCTCATTACATTATTGATGAGCGGCTTGGAAAATGGGGAAACATGACCTCGCTGGCAAGAATCGCGTTTCACAATTCTTGCGGGATTTTGAGCCCACATTGGTGTTCTCGCTGAGAATAATGGGTCGATAATTTCCAAGATAACCCTCATTCTGATCTTTTCAATAACAGAATCACATTTTCTTTTATCCTATTCTCAGCTATAACTCCCAAAGGATTTTCCCATTTACACTGTGAGGAAGGACTTAAAGAAACAACTGCGTGAAGTGAAAAGTCTCGTCACAAACACAAATGGCAGTTCCCTTTTTGTTGACTTTGCAAAGTATTCTAAAATACGTACAGTGCAAACACCTGGTACTTGGCTGGATGCGATATTGGTCTTTATGTTCCACCAACATGCTTCATCTAACCTCATCAACATATCTTTGGGTACCTTTTACCTTCATGTGCTTGTCCATGCTATTTGCCTCAACTACTTCAGGAGGTAACAAGTTCCACATTCGAACCATTTCCTGTTGGATTTATTAATGGCTATCTTACATTTATGGCTTTTAGTTCTAATTTCATCTGCAAGTGAAAACAACTTCTTTACACCTAATCTACCAAATTCGTTTGGTGAATTGTGTTCTGTTCTGGCCATTTTATTTAAGAAAGAATGTTAAAGCCCTGGGGTGAGTGCACAGGAGATTTACTTGAATGGTACCAGGAATGAGGGGTGGGATTCTCCGACCCCCTGCCGAGGGGCTGAATTCTCTGCCGCCGGTTTTTGGGCAGGGGCAGGAATGGCGCCGCGCCGGTCGGGGGCCGATGGCGGTGGCCCCCCCCAGGAGATTCTCTGGGCCCCGATGGGCAGAGGGGCCGCCTGTTTTCAGCCAGTCCCTCCGGCATGGATTAGGCAAGGTCCATACCGGCAGGACCAGGCTTTGAGGGCGGCTTGCGGAGTCCTCGGGGGGGCACGGGGAGATCCGGCCCCAGGGGGGGTCCCCGCAGTGGCCTGGCCCGCGATCGGGGCCCACCGATCTGCAGGCGGACCTGTGCCGTTGGGGCACTCTTTCCCTCCGAGCCGGCCTGTGTAAGGCTCCACGATCCAGGAAGCACGCCAGCGGTTCTGCAAATGCGCAAGAACACGCTGGTGCTCCTGCACATGCGCCAACTCGTGCCGGCCGGCGGAGGCCCTTCGGCGCCGGTTGGCACAGCGCCAGCTACTCCAGCTCCAGCATAGCCCCCGTAAGTGCAGAGGATTCCGCACCTTCAGGGCGGCCCCATGCCGGAGTGGTTCACATCGCTCTTTGCCGCCGGTACTGCCCGCCCGCCGATTGCGGGAGAATCCTGCCCAAGGAATTTTAGAAACAAGGAAAGATTAGGGAAATTGGACTTGTTCTCCTGAGAGCAGAGAAGATTAAGCGGAGACCTAGATCATAGAATTTACAGTGCAGTAGGAGGCCATCGGGTCTACACCGGTCCTTGAAAGAGCACCCTACTTAAGCTCAAGCTTCCACCCTATTCCAGTAACCCAGTAACCCCACCTAACTATTTTTGGACACTAAAGGGCAATTTAGCACAGCCAATCCACCTACCCTGCACATCTTTGGACTGTGGGAGGAAACTTGAGCACCCAGAGGAAACCCACACAGACACGGGGAGAGAGTGCAAACTTCGCATTGACAGCCATCTAAAGCCGGCATTGAACCCGAGTCCCTGGAGCTGTGAGGCAGCAGCGCTAACCTTACTGTGGTGTTCAAAATTCTGAACAATTTTGACAAGGTAAAGAAGAATATTCTGTATCCATTACTTCGTAAGTCAGTGACTCGTGTGTCCAAGATAGACAACAAGAGAGAGAGGAGTGAGATGGGGAGAAGCTTATTTACTCAGAGAGCTGTTGGGTTTGGAATGCGCTGCCTCAGAGCGTGCTGGAGGCGGATTCCATTGGAGGTTTCAAAATAGAGCTGGTGGGTGGGTTTCTAGTTCAGAGTTTCTGTGGAGGCACCCTTTAGTTAAGGCAACTCTGGAGGATTGCTTTAGTTTAGTCTGTGGGGGAAACGATATTTCGTGGGTCTCTTGGAGGGTCTCTTTATTTCGGGGGTTTCTGGGGGGCTGTGGGGGAGTCTGGTGGATATGTCTGCCATTGTGGGGGGGGTGTGAAGGTGGCCCTCAATGGATGTTTGGGGCAACTCCCTGAAGAAGTTACCCCCTTGGCCCAAGGCGAGATCCACCACATCAGAGCCACGTTTGTCCTGTTGTAATCCACGCGCACATGATTCCGAGCCCGGAAGACCAAAGGATCATGAGAGAACGAAGAATTTGGTACCCGGCCCACTGACTGGGTGCAAATAGGTCATAGGACCCATTTCATCCATTTACATCCTCCCGTGGACACACGGGCAAGAATCCTGACTCCCTGTGACACCCAATTCTCTGCCGCACCTGAACTCCGCTAACAGCAGCAGGTGGCAGAGAATCCAGCCCAAATGGTGGTTGAATAGCAGTGTGGATCTCCCCCAAAAAGCTGGTGAGAAACACACCATGAAACCCGCCCAAAATGATGCTGAGGACGCGATTCTCTGGAAGACGTCTCAGTGTCATAGCGAGTGGGAACTGCCATGAGCTTCCCGGTGCTCGGCCCAGCGAGGCCAGCAACGCTATTCAACATTAATTGGTCCACTGAACGAGGTCCCATGCAGACCTTGATCCAATCACTGAGGAGCATTGCTGAGGGCTTTGACACAATGGTGCAGACCATGGGGAACTGGCAGGTATGGCAGAGCCAGACGATGCAGGGGCAGCTGGGGCTTGAACCAGGTGGTTACCTGGACCCGTACCATGGAGAGACGAAGGTGGCCATCAGCTCTCTTGAGTTCCATCCCTCTGATGAGGCCGCCTCTCACAGCCAGAACAATGGACAGGGTGGCATGGCTGTGCCACCAATATGTGAGCAAGGGCCTTCCGACCCCAGAGCACCCAGAGGATGCCCGGCGGGGGCATTGAAAGCTATGGGATGAGGTAAGCAGCTGGCTGCCTCTACCTCTGATGTGCATCTTGGGGAGACACCGAGGCATGGCGTTGGAGCTAGGACGGCTAAGCATACCAAGGATCACGAACGAGGCCGGAGAATCGTGTCCTGAGAAATCGTTTGATTGAATCACGCCCAAAAAGGGAGCTACTCTAAATGGGATGCAGGAGCAGAAGGACTTGGGTATAAATATGAATAAATCATTGAAAATGGCATGACAGGTTGAAAGAGAAGTTAATACATTTAGTATCCTGAGTGTTATTAATAGGGGAGTAAAATGCAAGGGCACAGAGGTTATATTGAATTAGTACAAGTCACTGGCTCAGCCTCAATTGAGTATTGCCTCCAGCTCTAGAAAGTTTATGAAGGATGTGGTAGCATTGCAGAGCATTTATAAACAACATTCGTTCTTGAGATGTGGGCATCGCTGGCTGAACCAGCATTTGTTGCCCATCACTAATTGCCCTTGAACTGTGTGGCTTGCTAGGCCATTTCAGTGGGGTGCAGTTAAGAGTCAACCACATCGCTGTGTGGGTCTGGAGTCACATCTCGGCCAGAAGGGTGAGGACAGCAGATTTCCTTACCTGAAGGACATTACTGAACCAGATGGGGTTTTACAATAATCGGCATTGGTTTCATGGTCATCATTAGATTTTTAATTCCAGATTTGTATTGAATTTTGTCCTTTAAAAAGCAATTAGACAGTTACATGGGCTGGGTGGGTATAGAGGGTTATGGGCCAAATGCAGGCAAGTAAGACGAGCTTAGTGATAGAAACTGGGTGGCATGGACAAGTTGGGCCGATGGGCCTGTTTCCATGCTGCAAACATCTATGATTCGATTAATTCAAATTTCACCATCTGCCATGGTGGGATTCGAACCTGGGACCCCAGATCATTATCCGGGGTGTATGGATTACTAGTCTAGTGACAGTATCACTATGTCACTGTCTCCCCAGATGCAGAAACAATTCACAAGACTGGTTCAAGAGGTGAAGAATTTCAGTTTTGATGATAGACTGTTCTCCTTAGAGAAAAGAAGGCTAAGAGAGGATTTGATAGAGGTATTCAAAATCATGAGGGGTCTGGACAGAGGAGATGCGGAAAAGCTATTCCCACTCATGAATGGATCAAGAACAAGAGGATACAAATAGAAGGAATTAATAAAAGAAGCAAAAATGATATGAGGAGAAGGTTTTTTATCCAGGAAGTCTTAAGATCTGGAATACACCACCTATTTGTGTGGTGGAGGCAGGTTCAATTGAAGGATTCAAAAGGGAACTATGCAATTATCTGAAAAGGAGGAATGTGCAGGGTTATGGGAAGGACATGAGGGAATGGTACTAGGTGAGTTACTCATTTGGAGACACAGTGCGCCAAATGGCCTCCTTCTGCACTGTGATAATTCTATGATTCTGTGGCTTCATTTGCCTCAGCCCCAACCTCTGGAATTCCCTCCCTACACCTTTCTGTTCCTTGAACACACTTTCCTCTTTTAAGACATTCCTTAAAACCTACCTCTCTGACCAAAAATTTGGTCATCTGACCAAATAGCTCCTTTATTAGCTCAATGTTATACTTTGTATTATAATGGTCCTGTGACATATCTTTGAACATTTCATTGTGTTAAGAGCACTCTATAAATACAGTTGTTATTATTGTTGTAGTTGTTGACACAGCCTCAGCGAGTTATGTTTCAGGTGCATATGATCTCAACATTTACTTTACATTTAAGATCAATATCTGTTCATTTGTTCAATACATGTTTCCTCATCATGTTATCCTGCTGTTTGATGATCTGCAGACTGATCAGTGTGTCCTGGTCGCACATCTTGGTGTAACCACCTGCATGGTGGTTAGCATAAATGCTTCACAGCTGCAGGGTCCCAGGTTCGGTTCCCGGCTGGGTCACTGTCTGTGCGGAGTCTGCACGTCCTCCCCGTGTGTGCGTGGGTTTCCTCCGGGTGCTCCGGTTTCCTCCCACAGTCCAAAGATGTGCGGGTTAGGTGGATTGGCCATGCTAAATTGCCCTTAGTGTCCTAAAAAGTAAGGTCAAGGGGGGGGTTGTTGGGTTACGGGTATAGGGTGGATACGTGGGTTTGAGTAGGGTGATCATTGCTCGGCACAACATTGAGGGCCGAAGGGCCTGTTCTGTGCTGTACTGTTCTATGTTCTATGTTCTATCTTTGTCAGATTTATGATGAAAGGTATTTATATAAATGCAATACCTGCATTTCAACTGCTCAAATATTTGATCTTTGTTGTCCTGCCTCACATTCCGTCGAAGCTTGAAGAAATGGTTACTGTCAAATTTCCAAAGAATTGGACACAATTGAACTCATCCTAGTCAAATGTCCCATGGGGCATTAGGTTGTTATTGTGCAGGAGTTCGCTATAGTTATTTTATTCAATCAATCATCACACTCATGCGTTGATACAGATCTTAAAATAACATGGATCAGGATAATAGTTGCTTATTCTCATTTTTCCTTGGACTTTTTTCTTCACATCACAGGCGTTACTTATTCATACCTACATTATAGATTTCTGAACCAAAATTACCTGATCTGGAATTTATTCACTGATATTCAATTGTAATGACTTTGTAAAAAAAAACACTTAATATGTCTACTACTTCATCATTCTATATAAAACTTCCATGTGACTTATTAAATAATGGCACGATCTGTTCTTCAGTCCTCAATCTGCCTCTTACAGAGCTGAAAAAATGATTTGGATCCTTCTTGGTCTTATCTACATTCTGATACCCAACTGTGCTCTCACCTCTTCTAATACCAGTTAAGTTATATTCAACCGAATATTATGACGTTCCATTCTTCTCTCAATAGCTTCTGATAAAAACAGCACACTCAGAATTTCAAAGATTTATTCTTCCTGTGCCAGGAAATGGGAGAAGGTATTTTGAAAGTGACAAACAATGTATGGAAGCCAATATGTAGGGCATATTTCAATGACATATTTAAAAAAGTGACGATCATCATCAGAGCACCAATGTCGAAGTATATAAGTTTTTTCATTAACAGCTGTGAATAGCCACTACGGAGGGCGATAGTAATCAAGAGGCAGTAGGTCATTCAGCCCCGAGAGCCACAGATAGGTAAATATTTCAGCAAAAATCTCAATAGCCATCAAAGCTACAGCTTTCCATAGAAAACAAAATGATAAGAATTTTGCACAATGTCATCTTTTGAATGTTCATACATTTTTAGGAAGATGTGATTCAACCTATTAGGTAACCATTGATAACAACAAAGCAATTGAAAGGACGCTTTTACAGCTCTTTTCATAGAACAGTGCTTATGACCGAAGGTGATAATCAAACATCTGGGAGATGGATGAAATTCTTTTGACTTCTCCATCCTTAGGTCCCAGATTTACATTCTGCTCTTTGATTCAGAGCCACTGTGAAGATGTCATTCCTACACCTCCATTGATGGCAACAGCTTCAGTCATCAAACCCCTGAACACCGGGGATCGTTTCCAAACTTTTCTTTTGCCCTTTGAGCTTCTCTTCAATATTTGCATCTTTCACTGTGTCTTCCCTTATCTACTTCCTTAATTTTCTGCTCTCGGACCACCACTCCACCTCTAAACCACCTTGAGATATTTTATGATGTAAAACGTAGTGTATGAATGTGAGTTGAAATCCATACTATAAAGCTGAAGCTCCTCCGATCTTTCCTCATTTCTCATCTATTTTACATCTTGGATTAGCACTGCCATTCTCTGTCCTATTTCGCTGTATACAATTTGAAAGAGTGGTTAATGAGGGGAAGGGATAGCGTGAGAGTGGGGTTGGGAAATCAAAGGGAAGCAGCAAGGTAATGAGCAGGGTATGGATTTGGGTAGTGTTAACCAGAGTGTGGAAGGAATGGACAGTGCTTTCAAATTAAAAGTGCACCAGCAGATAAAGCCAGCGACTGCAAAGATGGCAAAATGACAGATCTAAATGCTCTGCATCCTAATTAAAGAAATCCTCAAACAGACCCCTAAGTAAAGAACCCCCCCCCCCCACACACACACACACACAGACCCCTCAGAAATGAGGCCCATCTGGAAGCTAGTGAGAGTCGGACGGACAGTTAAAAAAAAACTACTGTTGTAACACTCATCTGGGCATACACCTGTATGGCTCAGACAGAGGTAGCACCATGTGACAATTCCTGGAACAAGAAAAGCAGTGACCTATGTTTAAAAACTTTGGGTCCTTGAGTGGCACGCCATTCATTCATTTCCCTCACTTGGCTGTGATTCATAGCTTCCAAAAAGACAGCTGTTAACCTTGCTTCATTCATCTTTCTTCATGGTGAGTAACTCTAAGTACTCTGGCCACAATATTTACAAATATCAACCACGTCACAAGAGTTAAGTACATCCCAATCACTCCCCTTGACGCTTGAGTGATTTTGAAGTGCTCAACTTGAAATCGATAGCGATTAACTCTCTTCGTAGTGGTTGATGTTTGCAAACATAGTGGTTCTATAGAGTACTTGGGTTAATCAAGCATGAAGGAAGATGAATAAAGCAAGGTTGCAGCTGTGTGTATGTGTGTGTGTGTGTGCGTGTGCGTGTGTGCAAGCTGTCAATCATAGTCCAGTGAGGGAAATTAATAAATGGCTTGCAGCTCAAGGAGCTGAGGCATTTAATCACAGGACACTGCGCCCACTTTCCAGGGATTGATACTTGCCGTTTCCTCTTCCTGAGCCAGCAGGCCTATGCCCAGGTGAGTGTTGCAACAGTAATTTTTTTCACTGCCTCAGTATGGACTGCTCTTTAGCTTCCAGACAGGTTTGTCTTTCCTGCGGGACTTCCTGGCAGCGGTTTTATTTCTACAGGGCTTCCTGACAGGTTTCTGTTTTCTGGGGTCTTGTTGACAGAGGTGTCTTTTCTGGAGGGCTTCCTGACAGGTTTCTCTTTTCTCGTGGGGTCCCACAATTTAGCGGGTCTCTGTGGGGCTGGGCAGGTTTTGCATTGTTGTGGGGGGGGGGGGAGTGGTTTTCATGTAGACTTTTGGGGCAGCTCCCTTAAGGAGTTATCACCTTGGTCCACGGCGAGGTCCACCATGCCAGGGCCATGCTTGTCAGAGCCACTAGTGATTCTTGCCCATGTGATTCCCGGCCCAGAGAACTGGAGAATCACGAGGGCTTGAAGCATATGTGGCAAGATTCTCAGTGCCCGACGCTGATTTCATAAATCAGCGATCGGGTGAAAAATCCCTTTTTACGATGGAACCCAGGGCGGCGGCGGTTTTCGGATGCTCAGCCCCTCCAATTGCTGTCATCGAGGAGCACGCCACACGCCATTGAGATGGCCTCAGGACTTTACCTGAAGGCCCTCCCCCGATTCTCCGCCCCCAATGGGCCAAATTCGCAACCTTACAGTTGACTGATCGTCTCAGCGGTCGGGAACCCGTCAGATTTAAAATAATTGGCAAAAGTAGCAAAAGCGATATGAGAAAAAACATTTTCATGTCGTAAGCGGTTAAAGTCTGGAATGAACAATCTGAGAGTCTGGTACAGGCAAGTTCAATTGAAGGTTGAAAAGGGTTTTAGATTATTATTGGAAAATAAAGAATGTGTAGAGCTACGGGGCGAAGGAGGAAGAATGGCACGAGGTCAACTGCTCCTCCGGAGAGCCAGAGCAGACACAATGGGCTTAACAGCCTCCTTCTGAACTGCAACAACTTTGTCATTCTGTGATCAATATTATTTTGTGAAAGAGAAACCATGTTTAACTAAATTCTTACGGTTCTTTGAGGGAATAGCATGCAAGGTTGTTAAAGGGGAATTTCCGCTCCTCTGATGAGTTGAATAGAGCCAGGGAGATAGCATCTGCTGTGGACCGGCTGTGGCGATAGGCCAACTGCAATGGATGGAGACCGTCTGGAAGGCTGGCATTGATCTGTCTCATGTATTATATGGTTTTCCCCTAGTTACTTCCCCACCTTCCCTTCGCGGCCCACCCCGAGGAGAGAACCCCAGCCCCAGCTGGCAAGTCCAGCGCTTCCGGGCTCTTTGCATGTGAGTAAAAATGGCTACTCACCTTCTCGGCTCCCCACAGAGCATGTTTTTCCAAAGGAATACTACTCGGCGCCAGCGTGACCACCTGCTGGGGAGGCCACTGAATGACTGGAGGCCGTTGGATATGGGGTGGCTCTCTTTAACTTTAGAGAAATAGGGCCTAAGTTGTGATCATTGGTTTCTCGCCATGCTCCGGCGAGATCTCGATTTTGCCTACCTGAGTGGGCCAGTATATCGCCAGCTGTTTGGGCCTGCCGCTGTCCTCGTTTCTTGCCTGTCCCGCTACTCACCAGCCTCGTTATGCTCTCACTCATATGCCTTATGAGTTTTGATTCCTTTGCCTTTGTTTTTGTCCTGGCTGGGAATGTCAGTTAATCTGTCAGTTGTTCAGTTTTGTGATTATAATGCATCTTGCTATGGGGTCTGAGATTCCACAAAGGATAGGAGTGGAACTCTTTTGTTCTTGTAGTCGCTGTGAGAATCTTCCATAACAGATAGCAAATCATGTGTCATGTGACCCGCAGCAACAATGTTGTGGTTCAGCAGACATCCATTTAAAAATAGCAGAAGGGAATAATGTTTTGACACATAGTTTCATATTTCCTTCCATTGTAAGGGCGCTTCCTGTTGATTTCCTTATTTCTCATTTATTTTACTTTGTTTTCATCATTTTGATCCATGTATATTTAATGGACATGTACCTTTAAGTTGAGCAGCAGAAGTGGGGAACACAAAAGTTGCAAAATAACACACTGTGCTATTGGAGATTTAGCTTTTGAACAGGAGAGCGCAGACTTTTTGGCACCCAAGAGGCCGGAAGGATTTGGTTCGATTGGGGAGATGGTGGTCAATGAATTGGTCTGAAGCTGTATTCTACCCGGCGACAGGCAGTGATTTGGCCCTACCTATGTGGGATGGTTTTCAGAGAACCCAGGAAGGGATAGTCGGGTCCTGGACACTGAGAGAAGAAGCTGTGTATGTCTCTATCTCTCTCCTTCTCCAAAAATGCTGGCAATCTGTTGTTTTCTGAACCTGCAGAAAGATGTTTGAGACCATGATGAATCTACTGTGAACATAATTACAGACTGAAAGCAAAAGCCTTGAACTGAAGGCCTAGACTGAAGGAAGGTGTACTGGAAGACATCCATCTGAAACAGACTTTTTAATACTTTTTACAATTACATTATTTTCTTTACACCCCTCTTTCCCCTCTGTTTGGCTGTATGTGTGCGTGTGTGTATGGGGGGGGGGGGGGGGGGGTTGCGGGGGGAGTAGTTAGAGAGGTGGGGTTTGGAACCTATTTTATTTGCTGAAACCTAAAAACCAAAACTAATAAAAATTAATTGGTTTAACTTTACAAACCTGGGCCGGGATTCTCCAATCCTGCAGCCAAGTTCTGTCGTTGGTGTGCAATCTGGCGCGCGCCACTTCGGCATCAACGGGCCTCACCTGGCAGCTATCCACCCCTTCCTAGGGGGCTAGTATGGCGCCGGAGTGGTCTCTGCAGCTCCGGCGCCCGAAAGCCGCCGTGAGTAAGCACATGCATGCCATGGCTGGCGTGAGTTCACGCATGTGCGCCACGGCCGGCGTGTGTTCGTGCATGCGCGCCACGGCCAGCGCAAGTTCATGCATGCGCGCCACGTCTGATGCGAGTTCGCGCCTGCGCACCACGGCCTTGCAAGAGTTCGCACATGCGCGTGGGTTCCCGTCTCCGTGCCGGCCAGCGGGCAATATTGCAGAGCCCTATTGGGCCCAGCGCGAAGGAACATAGGCCCCCACTACTAGCCCGGCCGCCGATCGGTAGGCCCCGATTGCATGCCAGGCCACCGTGAAGAACCCCCGCCGGGGTCGGATCCCCCCACTCCCCCCATCAAGATGACCCCTGCAGACCAAACTCCAAGGTCCCACCAGGTGGGACCATACGTAACCCACGCCGGCGGAACTCGGCTGAACTCAGTGGGCATTTGGCTTGTTCAGGCGTGGAGAATCGCTGGGGGGGACCACTTTCAATGGCTCCCGACCGGCGCGGCTGTGATCCCGCGGGCGCCCGAAAATCGGCAATCATCGAGCCGGTGTCGGTGCGGCGTGGTGCGTTTCTCGTACCCCCCTGACCCGACACGGGGTCGGAGAATCCTGGACCTGGTAACTGTAGTTATTCAGCGCCCAAAGACTTGAGATTTGGGGATTTTCTAAGAATTCTTTGTTAATTTCAAAGGTGTTATATCACCACGTCTTAAAGGAATATAGACAGGTTAAGTGAGTGGGCAAAAATTTGGCAGATGAAGTATATTGTGGAAAAATGTGAACTTGTCCACTTTGGCAGGAAGAATAGAAGATCATTATACCATTTAAATGGGCAGAGATTGCAGAACTTGCTGTACAGAGGGATCTGGATGTCCTGGTACATGAAGCACAAAAAGTTAGTCTGCAGGTACATCAAGTGCTTTGGAAGGCAAATTAAATGTTGGTGTTTACTGCAAGGAGAAAGGAAGTTTTACAACAGCACTATGCAGATTTGGTTTCCTTATTTGAAAAATTATCATTGTGCCAGAAGCAGTTTGCAGTTTACAGAAGATTCACTGGACTCATTCCTGGGATGAAGTGCTTTTCCCATGAAGCAAGTTTGTGCCTATACTCATTGGAGTTGAAAATAATAAATGGTCCTGTCATTGAAACAAATAAGATCCTGAAAGGAATTGATAGGCGGATAAATGAGCGGCATAATGGAACAGGGATTAGCACTGCTGCTTCACAGCACCAGGGACCCGGGTTCATGTTCATGCAGTTTGCATGTTCTCCCCGTGTCTGCGTGAGTTGCCTCTGGGTGCTCTGGTTTCCTCCCACAGTCTAACGATGTGCAGGTTAGGTGGTGTTGCGCGGATAGGTAGCCAACAAATGCTTGAGAAAAATTGCGTTCCAAAAGCACTTAGACTATTTTTCTTACTTCATTAACATTAGCAAATGACACAAGCAATTTACTCACTCTCACTTGCTAAACTAACCACAACGTGCAGGGCTGGTGATATTGTAGTCTGATATTGTGTCTGAGAATATTTTGTCCAAAGTTCCCAGGTTGCATTTTCCAGATGAGCTTTATCCAATGCTTTCTAATGCAGCTGTGTCCATATTTTTCTCTATTTTAAAATCTATCACTAAGTGGTGTGATCTGAGAAAGAGAAAGCATTTAGCTGAGTGCAGCAAATACTAAATCTGAAGTTTTAATAATATTTACCGTACTACTTCATTATGACTATTTTCTTTGGGAAACAGCATACCCTCGACTACACTATTCTGTTCATTAATTTTCATCTGAATGGACTGAAAATCATCAACTGGAATTGCCCATTTTTCTATTTGCTCTCATGAAGAATGTTCCCTTTGGGGTTGCATAACAGTTGAGGAAATCTATGTGTGTAAATTTTTCATATACATGTCTCAACACCCTAACACGCAGACCTGGGACGAAGATGAATTATAAATTGGGATTTTTAGTTCCCCAAATTTTTTTCTTGTATTTGTTTCTCCAGGCCAAAATACATTTGTCTTGACCGACTGATTTTGATGATATGAAATGACCTATATGTGGCACAAATTATATGATCTCTTAAAACACAGAATTCCTTTCACTGTCCTACTGTGCAAACAGGTCATTTTTTATTCTGGAGTTGTTGAGGTAATTTTAAATGACAGGAAAGAAAGCAAAGAATCAGGCACAACCTTTTCTTACCTATTCTTGACAGAACATTTTGCGCAACCTAAAGCCATTAACAGGGCAGACAAATTCCTTCAGTTTGCTAAATATTGATTACAAATGGCCATACTGACAAGGAAACTGGTGAAGGGGAATCTCAATATTCCCTAGTGTAGTACCTATTGATTACAATTAGCCTTACACTAGGAACAGAAGATCTGTATTCTTTTCTCTTGGTGAATTAACTATCAATTACAGCTAGCTACCACTGGCTTGGGGAAATCTACTATTCCTATTTGAACTACCTATTGATTGCAAGCATCCACAACTAACAAAATGTAATAACTAGAAGACACTCTTTGTTGTCCCCAGTGAATCAGGTATCAATTATACATAACCACATTAACTACACTAACTACTGTAAAATTGATTCAAACAAATGGATTTGGATCAGTGCATGAACTAAAAGGACCATTTGGAAAACTAACATTCTGGATTGACTCTCCCTTACTTATCAGGATGCTGTGATCCAGTTGTGTTTGTAAGGGCACTGGCAATCTTTAGACATTTTGACGCAATGGTCTTTGTTCATCAGCTTGTGGTGATCCACTATGTGCACCTGTATTGGGAGATGTAAGGTAGGACCTGCACTATAGGTTCGCCGGTAGCCCCTGCCGGCTAGCTCCGCCCACAAGGAGCCATATAAATATGCATGACCTCCTCCTGATCAGCCATTTCGCCAGCTGCAGCAGGAGGCCACGCATCTGACTGTAATAAAGCCACAGTTGTACCAATCTGAGTCTTTCGTGCAATTGATCGTGCATCAATTTATTACAGTCAGAGTTTGCTACATTATGGACATCAGGATCAAACCAGATCGCCTGCAGCTGGATCCGCCTCGCCAGACACCAGAAAGTACTTTAATCACTGGCTGGCTTGTTTTGAGGCCTCCATCATCGCTGCGACCCCCACGCCGACGGAAGCTCAGAAGATCCAAGTTCTATACTCCAGGTTGAGCTCCAGCGTGTTCCCATTGATCCAGGATATCCCGAATTACGCAGACACTATGGCACTCCTTAAAGAGAACTACGTTCAGAAGACAAACACACTCTTCGCAAGGCACGTACTCACCACTCGCGTAAAACTACCTGGTGAGTTGATCGAAGACTTCTGGCGGGCTCTTATCCCACTCATATGGGACTGTGACTGTCAGGCTGTCATGCCACTGAACATTCCCATCTCCTCATGCGTGACGCATTCGCGACGGGGATTGCGTTGGACCCCATCCGACAACGACTGCTGGAAGGGGCCGTGCTCGACCTAGCGGAGACAAAAACTTTAGTGCTCTCCATGACGGTTGCATCTCGCAATGTCAAATCCTACCCCACTCGCCGCGCGGCCCACCCCTCCTACCCCTCCGGTTGGGGCCCCTCCTACTCAATATGCCTGCGCCGCCCACCACACCACGCACCCTGGGGGTCCCTGCTGCTACTTCTGCAGCCAGCAGAAGCACCCCCGCCAGCGCTGCCCAGCCCGCGCCGCCACTTGCAAATCCTGCGGTAAGAAGGGCCACTTTGCGGCGGTGTGCCAGGTCCGCGCAGTCGCCGCTATCATGCCCGCAATCACCCCCTTCCCCCAGCCAAACGCACAATGGGGGCCACCATCTTCTGCTCCTGGGGCCACGTGCGACCAGTGGGCGCCGCCATCTTCTCCCCCCAGGTCCACGTGCGGCCCGTGGGTGCCGCCATCTTGCCCCACCCCCACAACGTGCGCACCATGGGTGCCGCCATCCTGCCCCGCCCCCGCAACGTGCACTCCATGGATGCCACCATCTTGCCCCACCCCTACAACGTGCGCTGCATGGGCGCCGCCATCTTCTCCTCAACAGGTCCTCTTGATGCCGCCATTGCCGTCATTTTGTCTCCCCCAAGGGACTGGAACGCTGGATCCGGGTCGCCGACGCTCCCCATCTGAATCCTCGGACGACCACCCACAGCTTGCCTCTATGACACTGGACCAGTCCCGTCCTCACAACCTGGCCACCACTTCGACGACAGTGGAAATCAATGGCCACACGGCCTCTTGCCTACTGGACTCCGGGAGCACCAAAAGCTTCATCCACCCAGACACGGTAAGGTGCTGCTCCCTCCCCACCAACCAACGGATCTCCCTGGCCTTCGGATCCCACTCTGTCTCAATCCGAGGTTTCTGTGTGGTCAATCTCACTGTCCAGGGCGTAGAATTCAGCAGTTTCCGCCTCTTCGTCCTCCCCAACCTCTGTGCTGCACTATTGCTGGGTCTGGATTTTCAGTGTAATCTCCAGAGCCTCACCCTCAAATTCGGCGGGCCCCTACCCCCACTCACCATTTGCGGCCTCACGACCCTCAAGGTTGACCCCCCTCCCTCTTTGCCAATCTAACTGCGGATTGCAAGCCCGTCGTCACCAGGAGCAGACGGTACAGCGCCCAGGACAAGGCCTTCATCAGGTCCGAAGTCCAGCAGCTGCTTCGGGAGGGTATCTTCGGGGCCAGCAATAGCCCCTGGAGAGCCCAAGTGGTAGTGGTTAAAACTGGGGATAAACACAGAATGGTTGTGGACTACAGCCAGACCATCAATCGGTACACGCAGCTCGACGCGTACCCCCTCCCACGCATGTCTGATATGGTCAATCAGATTGCACAGTACCGGGTCTTCTCAACGATTGACATTAAATCCGCCTACCACCAGCTCCCCATCCGTAAATCGGACCATCCATACACCGCCTTCGAGGTGGACGGTCGCCTCTATCAATTTCTTAGTGTTCCCTTCGGCGTCACTAATGGGGTCTCGGTATTCCAAAGAGAAATGGACCGAATGGTTGACCGGTACGGGCTGCGGGCCACGCATCTGACTGTAATAAAGCCACAGTTGTACCAATCTGAGTCTTTCGTGCAATTGATCGTGCATCACAGCTTGAGCAACGAGTGTCAATGACTATTGCACTGAGGAAGCATCACAGCTGGGCCCAATCCTTTCACCCAAACCTATTTCCTTTCAGCAAGAACCCTGTCTCATGGTCACACTCTCAGCTTCAGGCAAGGGAGGCTAACTGAGCACCACTGATGTCACCACTGCCTGTCCAATTGGGGATCTCTTTGTGCTATGTGGATCAGTATCACGCTACATAATGCATTTACTCACTGAACCATTTATATCCACTTTGTAGAAAGATATAGCTTGGAATCAGCACAATGAAGACCCATATTTGAAATGAAAATGAAAAAAATGAAAATCGCTTATTGTCACAAGTAGGCTTCAAATGAAGTTACTGTGAAAAGCCCCTAGTCACCACATTCCGGCGCCTGTTCTTCCTACCCTCGAAGTTCAAAACATTCTTCTGAAGTTAAGTAATAATTAGAAGGATTCAACAAAAGTAGAAGTTATTAGCTAAGTGGAAAACATGAATTTAACAATAGGGGCTGGATTCTTCCACCCAGCCCACGGCAAGAATACCACGGGGGAGCCGCAGACAATGGGGATCTATTGACCGGGCAGAATTCTCCAGTTGCCTCTGAGTTAGATGGTTTAGGCTCAAGCCCTGCTCCAGATGTTTCAGTAACTTTAACACTACAGAATAAGTCAAACATGGTACTGCGTCATTTACAATGCTGTCCTTTGGATTACATGTTTACCAAACTCCAATCTGGGGCGGGATTCTCCCGTCTCCGTCACCGAAATCGCGTTTGGCAATCAGCCGGAGAATGCCTGTTTGCACCGAAATCAGGGACGGTGCCACTTTTGCGATTCTACGCCCCCTGCAAAACAGCATATTTGCAGCGTACGCCGCCCACCGTTGGGATGGCCTCAGGACGTCACCTGAGGCCCACACCTGATGCTCCGCCCCTCCGATGGGCGAGTTCCCGATGGCGTGGAACACTTATCCTATATTTTTAAATAAATTTAGAGTACCTAATTAATTTTTTCTAATTAAGGGACAATTTAGCATATTCAATCCACCTACCTTGCTCACCTTTGTATTGTGGGGGCGAAATCCACGTAAACACGGGGAGAATGTGTAAATTCCACACGGACAGTGGCCCAGAGCCGGGATCGAACCTGGTGCCTCTGCGCCGTGAGACTGCAGTACTAACTACTGTGCCACCGTGCTGCCCTCACTTATCCTCAGTCCAGCACACGCTGGGAGCCATTCTGTGGGCAGGTTTTTTTTGGCAGGGGCTGGGGGCACTCGTGGGGGGTGGCCTGGGGGTGGCGAGCCTGGTCAAAGGAGGGCAGTTTTTGACAGGCTGGCTGCGTGCGCGGCCGCCGCCACGTCGCACGGCGCGACCGCTGCAGTCCGCTGCCATGCGCATTCACGGCCATGGACCCAGCAATTCTCCGGCCGTATCTGCAGCTAAAATTGGGGGCTCTAGTCTGTGTGCCTGCGAGCCCCGCACCAGACCGAGGATTGGTGCAGCTTTTGTTCCATTTATCGAGCGTAAAACGCCACTGTTCCCACGCCAGCTCCAGCACTTAGTCTTCCAATCAGAGAATCCAGCCCCTGGTCTTTCAAGGGGATGTAAAAGATCTCATTATAGAATTAGACAAAGTGCATGAGAGTTGTCCTGGTCAATTTTGGGTTTTTTTTGTTGGGAATTTCTGTGCACAAATTGACTGCCATATTACTTACCAAAAAAACATGAGCTAAAGTGTTTTGGAACATCCGGAGGATGTGAAAGGTGCTGTATACATGAACATTTGAATTAGGAGCAGGAGTAGGCCACTTGGCTCCTCGAACCTAATACACCATTGAAAAATATCATGGCTGATCTGATTGTAACCTCAACCCAACATTCCTACCAATACCCATTAATCTTTCATCCCCTTGTTTATTAATAATCTATCCAGCTCTGCATTTAAAACAGTAGGTTATGCATCCACCGCCTTTTCAAGAAGCGAGCTCCAGAGACTCACGATACTCTGAGAGAAACGATTTCTCCTCATGTCTATCTTTAATGAGAGACCCGGGGCTGGATTCTCCAAACTCCACGCCGAAATCCAGTTCCCCACGTGGAATCGGGACCGGCGCCGGTTCCCTGATTCTCCGGGGCCTGAAGAGCGGTGTACCCGGGACGTACGCCACGCTGCACATCCCCTACCTGAGGCCATTGTTGGAGGCCCCCTTCGCCATTCTCTGCCCCCGGCTGGCCAAAGTCCCAACAGCCTGGATCTAATATGGTCCTGCTGGTCGGGATACTAGCATGGTGGCTGCTGTCTCAGTCCGCGGTTGCCCTGGTTGGGGGGGGGGGGGGGGGGGGGCGATCGGAGGGCAGGGGGGCCCTCATACACAGCCAAAAAATGTTTGGGTGGGCGGTCAGGGTAGGGCGTGCGGCTGATCAGAGGTTCAATTTGAGGTTCCGGCTCCGTGGTCTGAGTCCGCCATGGAACACGGCGCGGCCGCTGGAGGCTACCACCGTGCGCATGCACGGCCACCAACACAGAAGTGAGGGGGCCTGTATCTGCAGCAAAAGCTGCTAGATTTACTCCGGGTCCCTGCTAGCCCCCTGCAGGACTGGGAATATGTGGCCCTTTCACACCAGATTTCTGGCGTGAAAGTCCACAGTTTTTGTCACGGCGTGGGGACATAGTCCCAAAGACAGAGAATCCAGCCCCCCTTATTTTTAAAACAGCGATCCCAATTCTAGATTTTTCAACAAGAATAAATAGCTGCTCCACATCCACCCCGTTAATATCCCTCAGGATTTTAAAGGTTTTGATCAAGTTGCATCTTACTCTTCTAAACTCTAGTTTATACAAACCTAGCTTGTCCAACCTTTCCTCATAAGATAACTTGCCCATTCCTGGTATCAGTCTAGTAAACCTTTTCTGAACTGTCTCTAATGCAAGTGAATGAAATGAAATGAAAATCACTTATTGTCACGAGTAGGCTTCAAATGAAGTTACTGTGAAAAGCCCCGAGTCGCCACATTCCGGCGCCTGTTCGGGGAGGCTGTTACGGGAATCGAACCGTGTTGCTGGCCTGCTTGGTCTGCTTTTAGAGCCAGTGATTTAGCCCTGTGCTAAACAGCCCCTACTTTACACAATACTCCAAATATATTGGTCCCACCAATGCCCTGCACAACTGAAGCATAATCTCCCTACTTTTGTAATCAATTCCCCTTACAATAAAAGGTAACATTCTATTAGCTTTCCTAATTACATGCTGTATTATGAATTATATTTCTTCGTTTTTCTTAGTGATTATCACTATGCTCCTCATGTCCATCAATTTTAATCTTTGAATTATTTTTAATCTTCCTTATACCTATTGGCTAATTTTTTTCAGCTTTCTGTGTGGTTAATTTCTACTTCCATTACTCAACATGTAAAGTCAACAAACAATTTCCCCAAATCACTTTGTAAAAAAAAGAAATCTTTCTGACACAATCACATTCTCTATTGTGAATGTATCTGTTAACAGTGTCACAGTGTTGTTTTAAATGTAATGAAATGTGTGTTTAGTTGATTATGATATTCTCAAAAGTGTAAAGTTGCAGGAAGAGCATGAGCACATTGCTGTACCTCTATTTACAAGTAGAATTACCAAGCCTCCACTCCTTTTCCAACCTATCAATGCTTTACGTGGGTCGGACCTTTATCCCTCCCCAGCATCAAACCACATTTGCACCATTGTTCCGGAGGCAAGATGGAGGGGTGGCAGGGCTGCCCACAAACAAATTTTAATTGAACTAATTTAAGGCCTATGAGGCCTATTGTTGAAGGTCAACAAATATTTTCCAATCAGCTGCCAGGCCCCTGCACATGGTTTAGCTGCCAGGAGACAGCCTGCTTGTGGCAGACTGGAGGGTTGGTGGGTTCAGACTTCAGGCAGGCTTGGTGCCGCTCCTTGCCTGCCTACATTCGCCAACAACCGCAAGAGGTCCTATCATGGCGGCATGGTGGCACAGCGCCAGGAATCTGGATTCTATTCCAACCTTGGGTAACTGTCTGTGTAGAGTTTGCACGTTCCTCCCGTGTCTGCGTGGGTTTCCTCTGGGTACTCTGGTTTCCTCCCACAGTCCATAGATCTGCAGGTTAGGTGGTTTATGGGGATGGGGAGCGGGGCTGTGGGCATAGGTAGGGTGTTCTTTCAGAGGGTTCATGCAGACCTGATGGGCAGAATGGTCTACTCCTGCACTGAAGGGATTCTATGTTCCATCAAGGACTTTATCCTACCTCACTCTGCTGGCCCGACTAGAAAGGCCATTTCTTTATTTTTATTTTGAAAAGGTTGAAGCGAAGGTACACCTATCTTAGGATGCACTTTCTCTCAAGTGTTTTGAATGGCAACTGATTTGAGGCTGGAGGGACTCCTATTGGCTTTCCAGCTTTGAGAGCTCACCCACTATCCTTATTGCATGGGAGGTTCACCCTTGTGCCACTAATTGGCCAATTCAGAGAAAAACTCAGGTGAGTGTGTTTCCTATAGCGTGGGCTTCTAACTGCCATTTTGAGCCTCATGACAGGCCCCTGAAGCCAGCAGAAAGATCCTGCCCTTGGACTCATCTGTGTCTCAGTCTTGCATCTTTTCCATCTCCATTTGCTCTCTTCCAGGACATAGAGTTCTTTGGGAAGGTTCCCAGGCCAGTTTTTCTTTAAATCCTCAGCTTGTGAATAATGGTACAGGAGATTAACTCATGTTAGTGACTTGAGGAAGCCAACGGTAGTGGAACAAGGATTTACTGAACAATGTACAATACTCTGACCATGGCAGTAACTCTCTCCCAACAACTCCGGGCCCTGCTTGGGTCGTCTTTTCTGCAGGTCTTTAATGAGCTCCAGCTGGGTGGCCTCCGCCCCCTACCTGGGACATTGTACTCCACGAGTCCCATGGGAGATCGACAATGATTTCCCCGTGGTTCTCATGGGTATTATGACAACCCTCCCCCCCACAAAGTCCCAAAGTTCTCCTTCAGCTGCCAATGGTAGGGGCCTTCTGGCCGCTTCACCCAAGGCTGTGCTTCAGCTGGCAGCGGCATATCTGCACGGGTGATATATATTGGTTCGTCGACTGCCTTTTCCGAGCTGACATCCAAAGTGTTATCACCGACACCTCGATCCTGGACACAATGTCAACCATCTGCACAGATACTTCCGTGGCCACATCCGAGCCAGAGTCATCCTCCTCCTGCTGTACTGGGCGCTGGGATATTGACGGCTTGGTCTCCTGGCTGAGGGGCGGTTCTTAGCATGGAGGGGACATCAATATTATCGGTTGAGCATCACGTACCAAGGACTCCCGCTCCTTGAGGTGCTCCAAATGTTCCCATTGAACTCTCCCCTGAATCCTAAGTTTATAGGAGACAAGTCATGAAACTGCGCCCTGGTGTCAGGTCATGGTGCCACTTCTGCGCCTCCTGCTGCACCTCAACTTTGTTCCGAGGTTTGGAAATGTGAGGCTCAACTGGATTCTAAACTTTCGGCCCATCAGCAGTTCTGCATGGGCTATCCCCATCATCACATGTGGTGTTGCGCAGTAGTTAAAAAGGAACAGCGCCTGTCATGTTTCCATGGAGCCCGTAGTTTGCTTTTTATGCCCCTTTTAAAAGTCTGTACGGCCCTTTCTGACAGGCAATTAGACGAGGGATGGTATGCGGCACTTCAGATGTGCTGGACGCCGTTCCATTTCGCAAATGTGGCAAACTCCTCACTTATGAAGAGCATCCCTTTGTCTATCACCAGGACCTCAGGGATCCTATGAGTGCCAAACAAGCACCTGAGCTTTTCTACAGTGACGCTGGAGGTCGTTGAAGCTATCCTGTAAACATCAAGGGGTTTTGAATGGGCTCCCATGATGAGGAACATGGGCCCCATGAAATGGTCCACATTTCAGTCAGACCCATGGGTGTCCCGGCCAGTCCCATGGATAAAGGAAGGCCGCCTATGGTAACTCCTGGCATGCCGGGCAGCTGCATCGAACCCTCTCAATGCCCCCATTGATGTCGGACCACCAGACATAACAACTGGCCAGCATATTTCACTTCATCTGCCAATGGTGGGGATGGGGAACTCATGGACAATGGTAGATGACAGAGAACATCGGAATGGGCAATCTGCGCACCCGGACATGTTGAAATGGATATTCATACGCGGCGAGTAGAAGCGCCCAACGCTGAATTCTGGCTGATGAAATGGGTTAAATTTCCTTATCTTGCCTAAAAAGGCAGTTCAGGGGCTTGCGATCATTTACAACAGGGAAGTCCCTCCCATAAACATATTTGTGGAATTTCTTGACTCAAATATAACCGCCAAGCCCTCCTTCTTGATTTGAGCGTACTGTCATTCTGCATACGCCAGGGTCCTTGAGGCAAAAGTGATGGGGAGTTCCATGCCGTCGTCCCATCTGTGGGCAAGTACTGTCCCAATGCCATAGGGGGAGGTCTTGCATGTTAGGATTAGTAGCCGAGCTGGATCATAGTGAGTGAGGAGTGTAGTGATCTGCATATCAGTGTATATGTACAAGGGGTGAATGTAGATGCACTACAACTAAGCAATCATGAGAGGGAGCACAGGAGATGTATAAATACAGGCAGACAGGAAGTCAGAGGACTCTTCATAGGAACGGCAGCTGTAAGCAGGACACAGACAGGCAGCTCAGATGTAACATAGTATACATGCTGGGGAGAGAACAAACTCATAGAAATAAGGCATCTACTTCAACTGTCAGACTACGAGCTTTATTCAGACACAAGTAATAAACATGGTACCAGGAGACTTCAGAACACTCACTAAAAGATTACACAAGATGCAGACACAGAAAGATCAAAATTACAAGAAAACTCGAACCGGACATTCGACGTGGAGAGACTTGGCTGATTCAATGAAACTCAGAACTCCACCGCAGCTGAAAACAACCGATAATTTAAGTCATAAATGGAAAAGATTTAAACAAATGTTCGAAATATATATCATAACTAATGATTTGAGCACGGCCTCAGAAGAAATTTAAACAGCACTGCTGCTAGCAGGACATGAAGCTAGAGAAATCTATATCTGCTTTAATTACTTGAAAGGTGAAGATAACACCAAATTAGAAGTAATACTAAAAAAATTTGAAGATCACTATAACACCAGTAATAATGCTGCTTTAAGACATTCAATGCTTGGAGACCAAATTGCACAGGGAATACGTGATGCAAAACTCAAATAATCATGACCAGAACAGAAAGGGCTAAAGCTGGAAATCGTGATTGAAAAGTACAGATCGAAAGAAAAAAGTAACATTAGCTTTTTGCCAAGACAAAAACGCCGAACACCACATTAAAATTGCATCTGAGCACATTTTAAACAGCCCAGGAAACAAAAGATGTAAACCAGGTTCTGCTCATGCACCGGAAACCACAGCCGCGCATGCTCAGTTGAAATCAGCCGTTTTGCGTGAAGACCAATTCAAAAAAGATGTTTTGGCCGCAGGTCGTTCTGCGCCTGCGCAGTTAGAAGAAGATCGAACACCATTCAAAAATAGATCTGCGCATGTGCGGCTTTCACAGTTGGACATAAAGAGCGCACAGTTCGAAGATTGATCTGCGCGTGCGCAAGGCGCGCATGCGCAGTTTACGAAAAAGCGCACAGTAAAGGAAAATCCATTTGCGCATGCGCAATCAATTTCTGCGCTTCACGTCACGAGCATCATAATGTCAGAAGACTCAGACCACAACCACTTAAAGGGGACATGCCCGAAAAATAAAAATAAGAATTTTAAAGCTACAAAACCCAATTTTTTTACCTTGAAAGGCAGAGCAATGACTCAACTTCTGCCAGCAGTTTAACTTTCGCAGCACCCTGGGACAAGCAGTTTGCACCACCCAAAGTAAAGAGCCCAATGACAAATCCGAAACCAAAGAAGATAATTTGTTCATTGAACATGAAGAGAACAATAACAAATCCGAAACCAAAAAAGATGATTTGTTTGTCGAAATATTTGGATATGCTAATCATAGCATCAGCAACAGGTTGCAAAGCTCAACACGACTCTACTCATGGTAGATGAATCCAATAACATGATGCAATGGCAGATCGTCTATACATTGGATGACAGCAGCCTGTCAAATACCCAAGAAGAACACAACGCCACACAGAGAGTACTGACCAACTCCGTTGAGAGAGCACAGATTGACTCCACAGAGAGAGCGATGAAAGACTCCACATAGAGAGCGACGCAAGCCTCCACAGAGAGCTCGTTGACAGACTCCAAAATGGAAGCAATTAAATACTCCATAGCAAATGCCATGCATGATCAAGACCATGAAGGTCTACCCACCATATCTGAGCAACTAGAAACAAACTATGAAAGTCTACCCTATGGTTTACACATAATCAACAAGAAGACAATGTAAGTCTACCTACTGTATGTGAGACAAATGACAATGTGATCACAATCAACATACAGCATGTGCAGAATCACAGCGAGACTGACAGATCGCAGCTCGTCTGTACAGAAGCACTCAACAATCAGAGTAGAACTAATCATGAGTCCAGTGAGACCACATCAATTGAAACCTAAACCACTCTAAACTACCCACAAGAAAATGAAATTTTGAAGATTTTGACTCCAGAAGAGGAGCACCAAGAAACCAAAGATGTTTCAAATGAGCCAGAAATGACTCCAGAAGAGGAGCACCAAGAAAGCAAAGAAGGGGAATCAAATCCACCTCAAATGACTGATGTAATCAAAACCAATGCAACATCAGATAATTCTCACAATCCTCAAGAAGAAATGCTCAATGAAACAGCAGATACCACAGAGGACACTGACACCAATAACTTGGAGAATGACTCAAATCATCCACACGGAACAGTCATTGAGCGCAAAAAGGACAGCAAAAACCACAAGAAGCACAGCAGAAACAAGAACAACTACAACAAAAACTACAATCACAACAACAAAAACTACAACAACAACAAAAACAACAACAAGGATAACAAAGACAACAACAAGCACGTCAAAAACAACAACGAAAACAACAAAAAAAGAAACAACACGTATGACAAAAACAACAAAGACAGAAATGGCAGAAACAACAACAATGAAACAACAACCTGTGCAACATGGTACAACTCTGCATAAGAAGGACAATGTAACAGCACACTCCAAAACAATGACAAGAGTACAAACATACCATGACATGGCAACGAATCTCACAAATTCACATTTTCTCCGGAACAAACAAGCACAACAGCTTTCAAGGCAGATGATACAATAAATCGATACCACAAGCACAGAAAAAAGTCCACGTCAGTCAACATCAGTGGATCGACCATTCAAACACCTCATTATGACTTGTTGGTTGCTTAAAATACAAGAACACTGACGACATTCACAAAGAAGTTACAATATCAATATCACCACGTCAACAACAACAAAAAACACTCAAATGAACAAATTCATAAAGTTTGGACTCATATATTTTTTTATTAAGATTGGACTCATAACTATTAATTGGCTTTGTATACTAACTAACATCATCACCACTTGTACAGATATACATATCATAATTAATATAACTGTTTTATACAATTTTCTTTGACACTGTACAGACAACATGTGAAAGAAAAAAGAGGGGGATGTGGCGATCTGCATATCTGTGTATATATACAAGGGGTCAATGTAGATACACGACAACTAAGTAATCACTGTGGGAGCACAGGAGATGTACAAATACAGAAAGACAGGAAGTCAGAGGACTCTTCACAAGAACAGCTGCTGGTGAGCAGGACACAGCTCAGATGTAACATAGTATAAGAGCTGGAGAGAGAACTAACTCATACAAATAAAGCATCTACTTCAACTGTAAGACTACGAGCTTTATTCAGACATGAGGAATAAAACAAGGAGCTGCGTGGACGTCAGACACTCTTTTACCACGATGAATGCTTTGTCTTGTGAGACACCTTAAAACCACTTCTGATCCTTCTTCAACAGTATGTGGAGTAGAGCCAATAAGGTGGTCAGGTTTGCCATGAACTTTCCATAATAATTTACCAGGCCTTGAAACGACCGGCGTTCAGTAGTGTTCTTCAGCGTCGGTACCTCTTTTATTGCGCGAACCTTGTCTTAGTTCCACTGTGTTCCCTGTCCACCATATATCCTAAGGATGTCACCACTCTAGCGCAGAACACATACTTGCTCCTCTTTAGCCGTACACTGACTTGGGAAAACCGTCTGAGTACTTCTTGCAAGTTGTCCATATGCTCCTTCTCCATGGTGCCCAGGATGAGCACATCATCTAGATAGACAGCCTCCTTTGGCATATCCTGCAGGATGCTTTCCATTACATGCTGGAAAATCACCAGGGAAGATGAGATCCCAAATGGGAGGAGGTTGTATTCGAATAACCCTCTTTGTGTTTTTATGGCCACAACCTTTCTGCACGCTAGATCTAGCTCCACCTGTAAATAAGCGTGGCTCAAGTCAAGTTTCATAAATAAACATCTACCAGCTAGTTTTGAGTACAAGTCTTCCACTCTAGGCACTGGGTACTGGTCCAGACATGAAGCTCTGTTTACCGTGAGCTTCTAATCCATACAGAGTCAGACATATTTGCTGGGCTTCATTACCGGCACCATGGGTGCAGCCCATGCTGCACATTTCAAGGGTGTATAATCCCCAGATCCTTCAGGCATTGTGGCTCCACGTCAACCTTGGCAAGTAATGCGTGGGGGACAGACTTTGCCTTAACGTATTGGGGCTGAGAATCAGGATTCACATAGATACGGGCTTTTCCCCTTTTATCCTGCCGAGACCCTCCTGGAACACTTTGGTATTTGCGCAATATGTCATACAGTTTCCTGGTGGCCTTCCAAAAAATCTGTTTCCAGTTGAAATGGAAGACTCGCAACGAGTATGGCCAAGCAAATTGGGCCCTGGTCCCTGTAGCACAACCAAAGGAAGATGGACCGACTGTTGCCCATATGTACCAGAGTTAGGTGCCTTCCACAACGCTCAATGGCGCCGGTGTAGGTCGCCAACCTTGCATTGGTGTCACGCAAAACCAGGGGCATGATCCTTGAACCAAGTCTTCAAAACATTTGATGGTCCACAATGGAGACGACAGCTCGAGTGTCCATTTCCGTCACCATTTACTTGTAACATGAACCAGATTGGCGCAACCTTCGGGACTGTGACGCAGTTCAGCTGCTTCAAAAAGTTACCCTCATCTGGCAGGGGGGTACCAGGCCCTGGCTCACGGTGATCTAGGCGGCAGCGAATTTCACAGCTCTGGCCATCACGTGTTCTCTGACCACACATTTGACAATGTGGTTGACTCCCCTTCATCCTCAGGGGAGGTATCCCGTAGGTCTGCGGTGGCTTCTGAGTGTTTGGTCCACCTGCGGAATTGCCTCTAGGGTTGCTCTTTGGGAGGTATTCGGTCTTGCCCCTTATACAACTGGAGGTCAAAATGTAGGGCGGGCCAAACTATGGACACCCTAGCTCATGGACCCCTGCAGCTCCTGCATTCCTTTCTCTGCATTCTCAAGTGACAATGACAGTTCGTCGGCCCATATTAAATTGGAGATGCGCTCCGCCAACAGCTTCCTCTGAGTGGCCATGTTGTTTATCCCACAAACCAACCTATTTCTCAACATTTCAGAGAAAGGAGGCCCAAACACGCAATTCTCTGCCAATAAGACGGGTCAGGATGTCAGTGACTGATTCACCTGGAGACCACTTAGCCGCATTAAACCTATACCGCTGCATGATAACTGAAGGGTTATAATGTTCAGCTACCAATGCAACCAGCTCGTCAAATAATTTAGATTCTGGTGCGGCCGGGTAAGTGAGACTCTTATAATAATAATCTTTATTGTCACAAGTAGGCTTACATTAACACTGCAATGAAGTTACTGTGAAAGCCCCTAGACTCCACACTCCACCTAGAATGTCCAATTCACTTAACAAGCATGTCTTTCGGGACCTGTGGGAAGAAACCGAGCACCTGGAGCAGCCACAGGGAGAACGTGCAGACTCCACACAGACAGTGACCCAAGCTATGAATCGAACCAGGGACCCTAGTGTTGTGGAGCAACAGTGCTACCCACTGTGCTACCATTTCTTGGCTGCTCCGGTCTTTACCTTCTTTACCACTTGTCCCCCCAGTTGTCTTCTGAACAACCTTGAAGGAACCAGAGGCGACCGTGCCCTTGTCTTTGTCCACATTCCTCCTGACACTTTACTTGATCTGGGTCCATAGTTTATCCACATCGAGCTCTTTGCTCCACAGCATCTTCTTCATGGCTTGTAAGGAAATCCCCTTGCGATCGCCGGTTTCCATCACAATCTTGAGGAGCAGCTCGCCCAGCCAGGGACCTTCTTGTTTCTTCTGGGGAACTGCCTTCTTCATCTTGAGAGTCTTGCCTGTGGCAGCTGCACTATCGCTCACGTCTAGGACTCTGCACAAAATCTCTCCATCAATCTGAGTTGGGTGAGAAATCTGAGAAATCTGAACTCTTTATAATTCCAAAATTTGAAGCTCCTCAGGTGGTCAGGAGAATGACTTTCTGATGGTCTTCCCTCAAAATGTTGTTAGCCTGGAAGAAGTACGTCATGCATTAAGCATATTGGCTCCAGTCTTCCAGGCTTCGTCAAAGGTTTCCAGCTTATCAGATAGCGGCATCTTGAACTTTTATGTCCACATGATCAGGGATAGTAATTGTCCTGAGCGGATAGATGGTTCCACAAGCAATTCCAGGGTCTCTTTTTTCCTTGTCGCCAGTTTAATAACGTGAGGAAACTAACGGTAGTCGAACAAGGATTTATTGAACTATACCCTGCCCTCGGCAGTAACTTTCTCACAATTCAGACCTTGTTGAGACAACCAACAACTTTGGGCCCTGCTGGTAGGTTGTTAATGAGCCCCAGCTGGGAAGCTCGCACCCCAGGGAGTCCGACGGGGAGATCCACAATGGTTTCCCTGTGATCCTCATGGGGGTTATGACACTCATGTTTTATAATAACACTTGCATTTGTTTGATATTCATCAGTCAATTACTGTTCAGGTGATTTTCTTTGGTGGATATGGTTTAATTCGCTCCTAATGCATTGGTTGTGAGCTTTAGAATTTTGTAACTTATGCATAACTTATTCATAACTGAGCAGCCAATCATAAAAAACCCTGAAATAGTGGTATTCAATCAAATCTAAACCCCTTTAATAGGCACTTAAGCACTATAAATAATGCTCAGTATGTCACTCAAACTGTGAAGTATGCTGATTGGACTAAACCTGCTTTTCTCCCTACTAATGCTGACAGAGCAATTCTGTACTTCTAATAGTTTGTGTTTTTACAACAGATATTAAAGTTGCATTACAGTTTATATATTATTTATGTGCATTATATTTGATAGCTGAACTGTAATATTACTTCAGCCTACATCTCCATATACAGGATGAATATAAGATTAGTACAGGAACATGAATTGCTAGTATCCCAACAAGCTCATTCCTTTTGAAAGGTTAAATCTACCTACCCTTTCCTTTTTTACTAATCTCTTCTCTCTACAATAGTACATACCACCTGTGTGCTTAAATACGTTCTGTATTAATGTGTTTTTCATTTTGCTTTATATATTTCACAGAAAACAATCTTCCCATAATTGTCTCTTAATCATATTTATGCGATTACTTCAGTGGTTTCCCTTGGTGACTTATTCACATTAATTCAAATAACTTCATCTATATCAGTCATTTTTAAACCCTGATCCACACAAGGTTCCTAGATGATCCTTGGAGTTTAAACTATTAGTGTGGTGACAGAGGGAGAGATAAAAGAGTGTGGGATGGGATAAGTGAAAGTCATGAATTTAATACAATGTGCTGAGACAGGGATGAGGAGGAGGTAGAAGAATGCATCCACCATCTTTTATTTTATATTGATCTCATCATCACTTTTGTTCATCTCGCACCATCGTTGCTTTTGTAATTTAAACATTCCTGCTCTCCACTTACCGTGGTCATTTCACTTTTGTTCTTTTCTTGCCCTTTTCCCACTGTCTCTCTACTTGCTGAAAAATAGTTTGAACATCTTTGGGTTCCAAAGAAAATATATCAAGCTGAAAAGTTGACCTCAATATTAATCTGCCCACAACGGGCTAAAGGAAGGTGCAGTCAAAGTTTTAAACACAAGGAATGCAATCCTCAGCTACCATGTGCAAGACCATATTCTTCTTTCACGTGGTGTATAACGGGTTGCCCACAGCAATAGACTTCCATAGCATATTTAAATTAGGTTCCTACAGTACATTTGGGAGTTACTTTTCAAATTCACTTCTGCTGTGTATGTTTCCTGGGAAGCCTGACAGTGAATGAAAGGAGGGAATTACTCGATCACAAATACCTTTTCCAGCAGTTCTTGTGGGTCAAGAGGAACAGGACTTCCTCTTCTCTTGAATAAGCTTTTAGCCACCTCCCGCTCTCCCCACTTGCCTAGATGGCTGACAATCTCTGACCTTGACGTGATGACCAATCTTTCGCCATCCTGTCTCAATATCCAAGCCCCACCCAACCCATCCCATGTGGCAACGTCCAATCTTTATCCCTCCCAGGCCCAATTTTTAGGCTCTTCCTTCTCCTGACTGCTGGGGGCCACTTCCCAAGGCTCTCCATCTATGTTCTCCTTGCAGTAGTTTTCCTGCGAGTGACTAAACTGACAATTTAACTTGCTACCAGATGGGAAATGCATTAATAAAATGATAGCACAGTGGTTCCACTGTTGCTTCACAGTGCCAGGGACCCAGGTTTGATTCCCAGTTTGGGTCACTGTCTGTGCAGAGTGCACATTCTCCACGTGCCTGCGTGGGTTTCCTCCGGGTGCTCCGATTTCCTCCCACAATGTCCTCGAAAGATGTGCTTGTTAGGTGAATTGGACATTCGGAATTCTCCCTCAGTTTACCCGAACAGGCACAGGAGTGCGGTGACTAGTGGATTTTCACAGTAATGTCATTGCAATGTAAGCCTTCTTGTGACACTGATAAAGATTATTATTATAATAACAAAGTTCTGACATTAAGTTAGGCAGGATCTTCACTTCCCTGGCCTTACCGGGTTCTTTGGTTCTTCTGGACCTCCTGAGCATCCTCCCTGGCTACTTGTAAATATCCGGGTCATTAACTTTGTTTCACTCTCTAAAAGTACTACCTGGTTTGATGATCTCAAATAGCCTGCTTTTGTATTGACTGTGTGGAAAATACTTTAGGTATAATTTTCAAAATATTTAGGGCGCGATTCTCTGCACTCCCGACGGTGCGGAGAATAGCGTGGCTCGTAAAATTTTACGGCCACGCTGTTCCGACGCCCTCCCGCTATTCTCCCCCCCCCCCCCACGCCCGACTCCCGATACGAATCGCTGCCGCCGTTTTTTTACGGCCGGCAGCGATTCTCAGCTGATGGATGGGCCGAGTTCCCAGCCCTTTACGGCTGTTTTTACGAACGGCAAACACACCTGGTCTGGCCGTTCGTAAAAACGGCCGTAAACTGTCGATTTTTAAAACCATGGCACCGATTGGCACGGCAGTACCACGGGCGTGCCAAGGGTGCCATGGGCCCGCGATCGGTGGGCACCGATCGCGGGCAGCGGGTCCGATGCCCGCGCACTCTTTGTCCTTCCGCCGCCCTGCAGTATCCATTCGCGGGGCGTCTGAGGGGCATCCCGGCCCGCACATGCGCGGGTTTCGCGCAAATGCGCGATGACGTCATCCGCGCATGCGCGGGTTGGAGTCTTCCAATCCGCGCATGCGCGGCTGACGTCATATGACGCGTCAGCCGGCGCTAACTCTGGCAAGCGGGCTTAACGAAATTCGATGCTAGCCCCGACCGGGGACCAGAATCGGTTCCCGGTCGGGAAGGGGGGGGGCTGGCGTCAAACCCGCCCGGATTTGACGCCAGCCTTACGATTTCTCCCCATATGGGAGAATCGCGCCCATAGTTCTCCCAGAGACCATCACCAGTCAAGAGCACACATTTAGAATAATTAGTTGTTAAATTGTAAGCAGTGCGAGTCTGAATTTTTAGACAGCTCTTCTCACTTACTGAGGCTCCCAGCCAAAAGCGCATGGTCGAAATATATCTTCAGTGTGTTTAATTCTGTTATAAGCATACATTTACAAACCTACCTGCTACCAGCAATAACAATTGTGATATTGTGTTCCCATTGCTAGTAGTTACTACCTGGTTGCCCTAAATATTCAGCAATTGAAAGTGAGTTTTTTTTTTAATTTGAAGAGTTTTTTGTTGTATCTAACAATCATATAATTACAACATGAAATGAAGAGTATTGCGACAGGGAATTCAGACCACAAAAGCAATGAAAATGTAATCAGCAAGCAAACCTATGCGAAGGGCTATGGCAAGCCAAAACTCAATTCAAATGTTGATTGAGTGAGGCGAAATCCAACACTGATTCTGTATTAACAAGGGGTTAGAGTGTTAATAAAATATAGAGGAAGGGGGACACATTGGTCATTACAGAGGTAATGAAAGAAAAATTAGGCTCATCCAATTATAGCTCAAAAATCTATAACAATAAAATGTAGCTAACTGCCCACAGGAAAATTCTCATCAAAAACTAATAATCAAGCTTAGCGCCCCTTCTCCCTCTGTTCCAGGTAAGTTTTAATTCCCAGTCTTCTCTATAGCACCGTGCCAAAAACAGAGCTATAAATCCCACCTAAGCAGAATAAGTGACGTACTGGCGCAGTCATTATTTGAAACAACCTTTGTGACTTTCTGAAACAAATACTATGCAGTGAAGGCTATATATAATGCTCAGTCTTCAGATTAATGTAAATTGACTGCTTAATGCAAGTGCTTGCTTATGCTGCAGTTATGCTGCAGTGATTGGTCTCAGAGTGGCATCTATGAAATGTATTGCCTAGTTAGGAGACTGCAGTTATACCACAGATTCTGCATCACTGCAGGTCATACTGAATCACTCCATTCAAGTGTGGTAGACAGCAAGTGCAGAGCTCCACTTGCAGGCTGCTGATTCTTAATGTTAGAAAAACATAGGTACGGTTGGAAAACGATTCTGATCAAAGTTTTTTAAAGTTCCATCAGGTCTAAAAGGTCAGCTGGTTACCAGGATGGAGTTTTACTGTAATGGTTATCAGATGGCTTCTCGCTGAATGTCACTTAACCATGCTTGGGAGTTATAGGAGGTTCCTGAATTACAGGGTTACTTTTGAGATTCAAAGCACTCCTGAAATTGTTTCACCTTGACATGGCAGTGGCAGTATTTATTACTGCATCCTCATGCAAGAGGAAATGCAAATAAATCTCATGCTACCTGGTTGCATGATTATATGTATTGTTTCTTAATTCTATTGTTTCCTAAAATTTAGATAAAACTGCTTTGTGCTTTCATGTTCTGGCTGCTGAAGTAATTTCCATCAAGAGTATTTTGAGTTGATACACTGTAGCAACTCATCAAGCCTGGCTTTGACAGCACCTTCCCGATCCGTGCCATGTAGAAGGATAGGGCAGCAGACACACGAGAACGCCATTATTTGCAAGTTCCCTTTCAAGACGCATACCACACTGATTTGGAAATATAGTTCCATTCCACCGCCGTTGTTTGATCAAAATATTGGATCACCCTCCCTCATTGCCTGCGCCACCACATGGGCAGCAACAGTTCAAGAAGCAACTCACTACCAACTTCTCCAGGGCAATTAATGATGGGAAATAAACGCTCGCCTAGCCAGCGATGCTGAAATCCCATGAATTGATTGATTGTTTGATTGATTGATTTATTGTCACATGGACCAAAGTACAGTGAAAAGTATTTTTCTGTGGCCAAGGGAACGTACACAGTACGTACACAGTAGACACAAAGAATGATCAACAAAATACTTCGACATTGGTTACTGTGCGGAACAAGGGTAAAACAAAGCAAATACATGAGCAAGAGCAGCACAAGGCATTGTGAATAGTGTTCTTACAGGAAACAGATCAGTCCGAGGGAGAATCGTTAAGGAGTCTAGTAGCTGTGGGAAGAAACTGTTCCTATGTCTGGATGTGCGGGTCTTCAGAGTTCTGTATCTTCTGCCGGATGGAAGGGTCTAGAAGAGGGCAAAGCCTGGGTGTGAGGGGTCTCTGACAATGCTGTCTGCCTTCCTGAGGCAGCAGGAGGGGTAGACAGAATCAATGGGAGGGTTGAAATCTCGTGTGATGCGTTGGGCTGAGTTCACCACACTCTGCAATTTATTGCGATCTTGGGCCAAGCAGTTGCCATACCAGGCTGTAATGCAGCTGGATAGGGTGCTCTCTGTGGCACAGTTGTAGAAGTTTGTGAGAGCCGACGCAGGCATGCCAAATTTTTTCAGCTTCTGCAGGACGTAAAGATGTTGTTGGGCTTTCTTGTCTGTTGCATCAACGTGAGTGGACCAGGACAGACTGTCGGTGATGGTGACCCCCAGGAACTTAATGCTATCGACCATCTCCACTTCGGAGCCATTGATGTGGATGGGGTTGCGGGTGGGGAGGGTTGTGCTATGCTTCCTGATTTTTAAAATGTCTGTAAGGAATAATTGTATGCAGCTTTTGATAGCCAATTCGAGCTGAGAATTCTTTTGGGAATTAAAATGCTCATTTGTTAGCTTTTTATCCATCAAGATGATTCATTCAATATTCTGGCACCAACTAGCATAACCTAGATTGTCAGGTTGAATCCCACCCATGACTAATTAATTATTCACCTTCCCATTCATTGTTGTCTATGTTTTGACAGCAGAGAGGTAATATTCACAGAAATTGTTTTACCCAAGAGAAAATCAGATGCCTACTGGGGTGTTAAAACAAAACATGAACCTTAATCAAATTTTCGTCGAAACTTGCCAAACTGTTTGAATACCTGCAACGAATGTCTAGAGTTTGCCCCACACAGATATTTCCCAGCATGTTATCCACCAATTTCTACATTACCATTAAAGGGTTTCATCATTTTAATAATGAACATTCATTATGCGTGTTATTTGTATGTAGCACCTTTGATATTGTGCTTAACATGAGGCTTAGAAAACAAAACTTGGTACCAAGCCAAAGAAAGGGGCAGAAATATGAAGGGATTTAGAAAGGAAATTCCAGAGATTAATACTGTGACAGCTGAAGGTATGGCCACCAATGGTGGAGTGATTAAATTTGAGGATACTCGGGAGACTTGACTTGGAGCAGAACAGATGTCTAAAAGGTTGTAAACTGGGGGAGATTACAGAGATAAGGATGGGTGAGGCAACGCAGAGTTTCGAAAACAAGGGTGAAACTATTAAAATTGAAGTGTTGCTTAATGTCAGTCAGCGAGCACAGGGGTGATGGATGAATGGAATTTATTGTGAGTTAGGACATAAACAGCAGAGTACTTGACAACCTCAAGGTAATGAAATGTAGAATGTGAGTGGCCAGTGAAGAGTGCTTTGGAATTGTCAAGCCTGGATGTAACAAAAGCATCAATAAGGCTTCCAGGACCATTTGAGCTGAGATTTTCCGACTTGCAGCTAAGTGCGACGCTGACATGGGAACTGTGGCGTTTTACGACGCCAAAATCGGTGGCGAACCCTCACCGATTTCGGGATGGGTGAGAGGCTAGCAGTGGCGGCAGCTAAAACTCCCAGCTCCCGCACCAAAAACAGCCGGAGACTGACTGGGTCCGTGGCCGTGCATGCGCACAACGACGACCTGAAGCGGTTGCACCGTACAACATGGCGCCGGCTATGCACGGACCCGACCTGCCAGATAGTGCCTCCCTAGATGCCCCCACCAGTCCCCCCAGCCCTCACCGAAACATCCCCAGCCAGCGGTATCGCTCCCCTCCCTTCCTCCGACTCTGGCGGCGCTGGACACAGTCCGCAGTCGCCATGTGAGGTTGACGAAAACCGAGAGAACAAGTGATCCGCTCCATCGTGAACTTGTCCCAACGGGGGCAGAGCATTGGGGGAGGTCCTGCGGCTGTCCTAACAGTGTGTGGCGTACTCCCCGACTATGCCATTTTGGAGGGGGTGGAGTGTCCGAAAACAGGCGTCACCCCCCCGATTCGGTTGCAAAAAGGGATTCCCCGCCCGATCGGCGATTACAATATCCATGTCAGGCAATGGAGAATCTCGCCCCTTGATTGAATTGAACTATGTTATGAAATTTGAAATAGGCGGTCTTCATCATAGCATGAATACGTGGCTGGTGAAGTCAACATGAAGTCGAATATCTCTAGTTCATAATTGTTTGTTGATAGATCGCTCCTGCAGTTGGCATCCATGGGCGAGATCCCCCGGCTGTTCACGCCAAAGAGATTTTCTGGTCCCGTCGATGCCGCACCCCCACCATGGGGTTCATGGCGGCGTGGGGTGGAATCAATGGGAAACCCCATGGACAGCAGTGGGACCAAAAGAAGATGACATGTGACACATCCCTCTGCCATGTGGAGGCAAGAAAATCTTGCCCCATATCTCAGAGCTGCTTTTCATTTCATTCTTTAGTATTTGACAGAGAGCAATAATTAATGCTGGATTGATTAAACGATATCCTATGAAATTAATTACCTGCCAAAAAGTGAATGAATCCAGTGGAAAAACCAAAAATAAAGTGTAAACTCAAAGAAGAGTGCTAAAGGATGTGGAGGAAAAAAGAGACCCAGGGGTATGAATAGGTGTACACAGTACAAGAGCAAAAAGGTTATAATAAATATGTATAATGTAATAATTAGGCCACAGTTAGAGTGCCGTGTACAGTTCTAGGCATTTCATTATAGGAGGTACATTAAAGCTAATGTGGATTCATCAGCATGATACCAGGAATGAGAAAGTACAGTTATTAGGAAAAGCTTCTGATACTTGGAAATATTTCCACTAAAACAAGGAAAACTAAGGGCATTTTTTTTCTTTGATATTATGAAATGTTTAAATAGGGCGAATAGAAAATAGTGACAAGCTGACAAGAATTAAAATTATTGTGAGGAGACCGAGGAAAGGCATTATGATTTTTTTTCACACAAGCAACTCTGCCACAGGGAGTAGCTGAAGCGGGGACCTTCTTTTTGAAACGAAAGTGGAAAAACATTTCAAGCAAAGGAAGACAAAAGGCTATAGAGGAGGAAGAAGGACAAATTAAATTTTAAATTGCTGAAGCAGAGAGCTGTCAAGATATGATGGGCTGACTGACCCCCTTCGGTGCTCTAAGCACGATGGTTTTTCCAGAACCTTTCCTCATCTTGTTTCCCTTTATGCTCTGCTGTATGTGTTTAAATATTTTATTTGCGTTGGAAAGTTGCTGATGAAGCCCCAAGATTAAATTAACTTTGCTACATAAATAAAGAGGAGCCAGTGGAGTTTATGTCTTCTCCCTGCAAGCATTTTGAAGAGAAAATGGTGACCTGATTAAATCCTAAGAACATGATGCTTTGTCAAACCATTTCATATCATGAGGACACATTCTGAAGTCTTCCACATTTGTTTTCCGTTAGATATGGGTTTTTTTTTTCATTTCAAGCAGGACAATGCACTGAAGGTTTGGAGGCAAGTTTTGAAGTGTCAAGGATAGGCCTTTTTCCTTATTCAGGCTGCATAAAAGAAGGTTCATTTCTGCCTCCTTGAACCTTGGTTTCCTTGTGAATGTTTTCTTCCCCAGTTAATTCTTTTCGCTGCCAGCAAAATAACATCAAAGTCATTGACAAAGGTCAACTACCTCATTTCTGTTCATTAGACTGATTAATTTAGATGATTTTGGTTTGCATCCAATTGCATGGCTTAATTTTTTACTGACAGTATTATTATATTACATGAGAGGTAAAATAATGTTAGTCCTCAAGCAACAACTAAATGATATTATCTTGAATTTACCTTTGAAAATGTCTCACTAACCGACTAAAGGAAAATGGGGACCGATATTTTTCCTTGAGATCACATTCATCCTTTTATTAAATCTTTTTATTCTCAGATTCAGCCTTTTTTAAACTAAAGTAACAATAATGTACTTTATATGGAATGAAGGACATGAATATATCTGAGATCTTTATTAATCTTTACTTCTTCATTCCAGTAGCCGTAGATTTGGGATTGAATTTTGCTCTCTTCAGGCGCGGGTAATAGACTGACCCAGAAGTGGCTGCATTGTTCACTTCTGCCCACGGGTGCCAGAATGACGCAACCACATGTTGGCTGGCCAAATAAAGCCGGGCCTTAGTGCAGCACTGTTGGCAGGGCTGGGGGTATGGTGGGGGCTAGGTTGATTGCTGACCTGGGGAGAAGTACAGAACGAGCCTAGGCATCTCCATGAAGGCTGCTAAGAATTGGGGAGGCCCCTAATGGAGTTGTCAACAAGAGAGTATAAATTTAGCACAGCTGATGGCTTCAGCGCCCAGTGGGCACATCAGGAGGGATGCCAATGCTGGGGGGGCACATGGACAAGAATTGTCAGATGAGTGCCTGCGTGCTCTAGTGGAGGCAATGAGTGCCCGGTGTGAAACAATTATGCCGCAGGATGGCAAGAGAAGGCCATCCCACTGAGGGGAAGAATGCATGGACAAAATGGGGGATATTCTCCGATATTGAGGCCAAGTGATCACGCCGTCGTGAACGCCGTAGCGTTTCACGACGGTGCGAACAGGGCCCGGGCGCGACCTATTCTGGCCCCCACAGGGGGCCAACACGGCGCTGGAGCGGTTTACGATGCTCCAGCCTCCAGCAGCATCAAATGGGCGCTGCGCCAACCCCGCACATGCGCAATTGGGCCAGCTCAATCCTGAGCATGCGCAGTTGGGCCCTCCATCCTGCGCATGCGCGGGGAACTTCTTACGCGCGCCGGCCCCGACCCAACATGGGGTCGGTGTTCAGGGATTGGCCACGGCAGAAAGTAGGCCCGGGGGGCGGGAGAGGCTGGCCCACCAATCGGTGGTCCCCGATCGCGGGCTAGACCACTTCGGAGGTCCTCACCCGGTGAAGGAGCCCGCCTCCCCACCCCCCCCCCCCCCCACAGGCCACCCCCCAAGCCTTCGCGATGAGTACCCGCCGGCAGTGACCAGGTGTGGACGGCACCGGCGGGACTGCCATCCGGGCCGGAGAATCGCTGCTCGCCATTTGCGGCAATTCTCTGAGCGGCCCCCCGCTGGATTCGGGGGGGTGGGAGAATCATGTGCGGGGGTCGGGGCGGCGTAGCGTGATTTGCACCGCGCCCCAGCAATTCTCTCACCCGCCGTGGGATGGTGAATACCTTGTCTAGGTGAGTAGATATGATGTGATGCGCCACAAATGGATCCAGTGCTGTTTAATGATCTTCTGCATGTTGAGAACCAACCTGGCATGGAACTGAGTGCAGATGTCTTGGAGGGTAGCCATAAGTCGCAGCGCTACAGGGTGTGAGAAGCATTGTCATCGTCACAGAGTCATAGTCCTACAGGGCAGAATAGGCCCTTTGGCCCATCATGTCTGCATCAGTCAAAAACCACCACCTAGCTATTCTAATCCCATTTCCCAGCACGTGGCTCATAACCTTACGTGCCTTGAGATCGCAAGTGCACATCCAAATACTTCTTAAATGTTATGAGGGTCTCTGCCTCCACAACCATTTCAGGCAGTGAGTTCCAAACTCCACCATCCTCCTATCATAACTTTTTTGCTTACATTCCCTCGAAATCTCTTGTCCCTTAACTTAAATCTATGCCCCATGGTCAGAGATCCCTCCACCAAGGGAAACAAATTGTTCTTGTCTATTCTATCTATGCCCCTCTTAATTTTATACATCTCAATCATTTCCCCGCTCAGTCTCCTCTACTCTAAGCAAAACAACCCAAGTTTATCCAATCTCTCTTCATAACTAAAACTCTCCAGCTCAGGCAACATCCTGGTAAATCTCCTCTGCACCCTTTCCAGTTCTACCACATCCCTCCTACAATGTGGATTCCAAAACTGCACACAATACTCTAGCTGAAATGAAATGAAAATGAAATGAAATGAAAATCGCTTATTGTCACAAGTAGGCTTCAAATGAAGTTACTGTGAAAAGCCCCTAGTCGCCACATTCTGGCGCCTGTTCGCTGTAGCCTAACCAACATTTTATGCACTTCCAGCATAACCTCCCTGCTCTTAATCTCTCTGCCTCAGCTAATAAAGGCAATTATATCATATGCCTTCTTAACCACTGATCCATCTGCTCTGCTGCCTGCACACCAATATCCCTCTAATCCTTGGTGCTTCCTAGGGTCCTGCCGCTTATCATGTATTCCCTTGCCAAATAGCACATATCCATGTGCCTGCCAAGTGTGGGAGACATTGCTACTTACTTTGTGTGTATAGAAGGGTGAGGAATGCCAATCTGATGGACAACTGAAGCTGGCGCTCTTGTTTATGATCAGGAGAAGAGAAGTCATAACGTGCGAGAGAGCACACAAACAGGAGGTGGGGTTTGAGCTGGATGTCCTGGACTTGGATTGAGATGTGGAGTAATGTCCACAGGTCTCAGGAAAGCAGGGATCTCAGAGGATGTAAAAAATGCGGTGGGCAGATGAGAGGCCATGAGAGGCAAGAAGGGCAGGATCATGGCATTTCCAATAAAAGGAGTACCAATCATGAGTATTCATTACTTGGCCACTCACAGTGATTCAATGAGGCAGGTGTCCATTTTGCCATGGAACTATCATGTTTGCACAGATACCTTCAGTCTGTGTCACATCATCTCTCTGCAACAGCGCTGATACAGAACATTGGTAGGCTACATCGTGTTTGGTCAGTTTGGTATGCACTGTGGTGAGGGTACATCATGCTCGCTTATGGAGCTGACAGAGGCAGAGTGTGCCAAGGGCGCCCGCAGTCAGAAGAGAGCTGGAGACCAGGACCAAACTGAGACCGAGGCAGATGACGAGCCACTGGAGTCATTCATCAAATGGCAGATGCTGGACGTCCAGTGGGATGTGCAGAAAGATCTGGCAAAGATCGTTAAGGGTCTACATGCTATGCTATTTGTCATGGAGGAATCCATGCAGAACAAGAGTGCTGCGAGGAACCTGAGCATTGAACGCCACAGCCTCCCCCATTGAAAGAGTGATGACTCTCATGGGAAGGCATCTTCAGAACAGAAACAGGTGTTCATGAGGTCGTGCCCGCACCTGCAAATCCACACACCAGCTGCAACCCCAGGAAGTCACTGCCAGCGTGAAAAATGGATGAGACACCCAGTCTCTCTGCTCGGTGTCCATCCATCAATGGTTAGAAGAGAGGTGCAGACACACCAAGCTGGTGGATGAGCTGCCTGTCACCTCTGTGGGTTTCTTTATGAAGGGGTTGGGGGAGGCACCGATATGTAGCACTCACAAGCGTAAGTTTTAAGCACCATGAGTGTGAGAAGAGGTTTTCATGGGTGACATGCATTCATCTGATTAGTACTATGTATTGTTTCTGATGGACTTTGACAAACATATTGGCCAGGATATTCCAGTCGCCGATGCCAAAATCACGTTCGGCGATAGGACGAAGAATCCCTGTTTGTGCCGAAATCGGGGGTGGCGCCGCTTTTGCAATGCTTTGCCCCCTTGAAAACTGCGTACTCGAAGAGTATGCCGCAGGATGTCACCTGAGGCCCTCCCCCGATGCTTCGCCCCAATGGGCCGAGTTCCTAACGGCATGGGACACGCATGCCATTTTTTTCCGTGAACCCGGCGTGGCGGCTGCGGACTGGGTCCAGCGCCGCCACAGTCAGGGGGGAACTGTTCTGCGGGCAGTGAGGGGGTGTTTGGCGAGGGCACTGGTGGGGAGTGTTCCTGGGGTGGCGAGGCTGATTACAGGGGGGCAGGTTTTGGCAGGCCGATACAGGCCGGCGGCATGTTGCACAGCGTGCCATGTGCATGCGCGGCCACGGACCCGGTAATTCTCTGGCCGTATTCGCAGCTAAAGCCATGGGCTTTACGCTGCGTATCTGCTAGCCCCTCACCAGATGGAGGATCGGTGCAGATTTTGCGCCATTTTCACGGGCGTAAAACACCACTGTTCCCATGCCGCCGTCAGCACTTAGTCTTCAAATCGGAGAATCTAGCTCATTATGTTTCGTTCCGTGTTTGAAACGTTGGTGAAGATAGAAAGCAAGCTTTTGTTTCAATGTCCTGAGTGCCCTTCAGGTTTTCCATAGGTGCAGGCCTCATCATTTCCTTATGATAAATTGAAAGGACAGCAAACTATATTACAGAAGTTGGGAAGTGGCAGTGGGGTCATGGCATTGCCTTCTCTGAAGAGTGTGTGATGGAGGCAGCGCTTGTTCACTGATGTGGAATCCAAGCCTTGAAGGCAAGATGAAAGAATGTTGAATCAAGACCTCCCTAGTCTCCCTGCCTCACTGAAGGTTCATCAAGTCTGACTTCTCATCCTCACCCTCTGCCTGCTCAAGCTCCCCATCAGACCAATCTATAGCTTCTTCCTCTGAGGCGTGTGGAGCTGCCTCAGTATTGTCATCCTTGTGTGGGTCCCCCTTGCCAGTGCCAGATTGTGCAGACCACAGAAAATCATGACATGCGCTCTGGAGGGAAGCCCCATGACTGTCCGGTCAGCGGAACATCATCTTTAGTACTATTGTCCTCTCAACCCCTTGTGAAGACATGACTATGATTACACCTTTCTTCCACCTCTGTCCTTGAGTGTCGGGGTGGCATCATGAGCCATCTTTTCAATGGATACCTTTCTCACCCAGCAACCAACCATCCAGCTGAGCTGGAGCCACGAACATCCTTGGCATCTGGGAGTTCCTCAGTCTGAGTGCATTATGGGAGCTGTCAGGGTACCTTGCGCAGACATTCAGAATACGGGTCTTGTGGTTGCATTCAATCTGTACATCGAAGGGATGGTAACCCTTCCTATTTGGCTGACCTGCTGGTGCCTTGATGGCCACATGGGTTCAGTAAATGACCCCTGGGTGTCGGTAAACCCTGCCTAGCTGCAAAGCCGACTTGCTCAGCCTGTCTGGCTTGGTTCATCCAAAAATGAATGAATGTGCGAAGAAACCGTCAGTTACCAGCTTGACACAGCTGTGAATAGCTGATTGGTACACTCCATATATATTTTCCACTGACCCCTGGAAAGATCAAGATGCATAGAATTGAGGACTACTGTGACCTCCAGAACCACACAGTTGGAGGCGATTTGCGGCCCGATCAGCTGGCATACTGATGTTATGGTGCCATGAGAGAGTCAGGACCTCATATGTGTTGAGGTAGCTGGCTTGCTGCCTGTACACTCTGGCAGCAGGATTGTGCCGTCATCTCCAGTCCTGTCCGCTCTGCTCGTCCTGCACCCCCTGTGTCTGCACCTCTCCTCCCACAGGCAACTCCCTACAATGCTGCCTCTGGACACCTAGCCTCCATTCCATTTTGCCTCTCTTTCTCCTCAGAGGAGGTGCCCAGTGGAGTACACAGTCCGCATCTGCTCAGATACAAATAGATCTACTCTGTGCTCTGAAAGCTGCAGTCGGGGAAGTGCTCCAATCGAGTCCTCAGAACAAGGCTAACAAAGCAAATGCTTCAGAGGAAGCAAGAGGAAAAGGTCTGAGGTCTCAACAATGAAGCAACAGCAAAATCTTACCTGAACTCCCAGCAACTCACAATGCTGTTGGATGAGAAAAGTGAAAAATAGGATGGCTGCTTGCCCATTTTGGATGAGAAATCACACAGGCAACGTAAAATTTTAATCTATCACCTTTTAAATGCCTTAAGTGGCTGATTTGTTGTCGGCAGTCGTGCAACCAACTCCCATGCATGCCCACCGACCATAGCCCGACACCATCACACAAGATTTATCGTTCTTCCGGGCCGGAAGCATGCCTGAAAATAAAAAATCTATTTTGTTTCATGTATACTGAAAGGATACTTTACCCTGAGAAGATTAATAAAGAAAGTGTGGGCAGCAGGGTAGCATGGTGGTTAGCATAAATGCTTCACAGCTCCAGAGTCCCAGGTTCGATTCCCGGCTGGGTCACTGTCTGTGTGGAGTCTGCACGTCCTCCCCCTGTGTGCGTGGGTTTCCTCCGGGTGCTCCGGTTTCCTCCCACAGTCCAAAGATGTGCAGGTTAGGTGGATTGGCCATGCTAAATTGCCCGTAGTGTCCTAATAAAAGTAAGGTTAAGGGGGGGTTGTTGGGTTACGGGTATAGGGTGGATACGTGGGTTTGAGTAGGGTGATCATGGCTCGGCACAACATTGAGGGCCGAAGGGCCTGTTCTGTGCTGTACTGTTCTATGTTAAAGTGACAAAAGTAAAATAAGTCAAAATGAATATGACGCACTTAAAGATAGAAAGAAAGGAAATTTAGATGCATTAGCTAATTTTATAGGAGAGTAAAGCCAAGCAACCTTTGTAAAGCTCTTAGAAAAATAGGAGCAGGAGGCTATTTGGCCCTTCAAGCCTGCTCCACCATTCATTGTGATCATTCCAATCATGACTGATCATCCAAATCAATAGCCTGATCACGCCTTTCCCCCCTATCATTTGATCTCCTTCACTCCAAGTGAATTCACTGAATCTTACATAACGTTTCGAGCATCGCAAGTCTCGTGAGTCGCCTCTCGCAAGATTCGACGGCCTCGTCTCGACACCAGGTCAATCCCCTCTCAGGTGTATTGCCCCTTGGTGTTTCTCAACTCTATCCATTCAGGAGCTAATATCCTTCCTCACTATTGTGTTAATTTACTCTTTAACCAGCAATGCAACCCCACCGCCTTTTCCTATTTCTCTGTCCTTCCTGCATGTTCAGTTCCCATCCCAGGTCGCCCCGCAGCCATGTCTTTGTAATACCGACAATATCATACCCGTTTCCATCTATTTGTACGATTAATTCATGCACTTTATTGCAAATGCTCTGCATATTAACGCACGTTATGGGCGGAATTCTCCGTCAGGCCCGACGCCGTCGTGAAACCCGGAGAGGTTCATGATGGCGTCGGAGGCCGCTCCTGGCCCCCTATTCTCCCCCCGCCGGGGGGCTAGGAGGTGCCATGCCGTAAATCATGGCCGCCGGGCCTTGTCGCTGGCGTCAAGGCCCTGCGCGCCAAGAATGACGCGGCCGACGCGCCTAATGATGTCAGCCGCGCATGCGCAGGTTGGCCGGCTCCAACCCGTGCATGCGCGGTTGCCGTCTTCCCCTCCGCTGCCCCGCAAGATGTGGCGGCTTGATCTTGCGGGGCAGCGGAGGGGAAGGAGTGCGTCCCATTGAGACGCCGGCCCGACGATCGGTGGGCACCGATCGCGGGCCAGTCCCCTCCCGAGCACGGTCGTGGTGCTCATTCCCCTCTCCGCCCCCCACAAGCCACAAAACAGCTGTCAGCACCATATTCACGCCGGCAGCGACCAGGTGTGGTTGCCGCCGGCGTGACCAGTCGGGAACGGCAGGCCGCTTGGCCCATCCGGCTCGGAGAATCGCGGGCCGCCATGAAAAACGGCGGCCCGCGATTCTCCGAGCGGCGTGTCGCAAAACGCAACACGCCATTTTGGGGGGGGGTGGGAGAATCGTGGGGGGTGCCAGAGCGGCCCTCCCGCAATTCTCCCACCCGGCGTGGGAGCGGAGAATCGAGCCCTATGTCTTTTGTTTTGTCCTTGATTCCCCTTCCTCTGAATCCTTGAATAAACCGCCCAAGACACTCTAGGACATCATTTCAGGTCTTGCCCAGGTGTAACCCATCCAGTTTGTACTGGTCCCACATCCCCCTGAATCAGTCTCAATGTCTCATAAATCTGAAACCCTCCCCCTCACACCATCTCTTCAGCCACGTCTTCATCCGATATACTCTGCTATTTCTACTCTGATTAATCCTGTGATCACTATCTTTGAGGACTGACTTTGTAACTTTCTTCCGAACTCGCTATATTCTGCTTTTCGGACCTCATCCTTTTTTTTGTGCCATTTGTATTAATGTGTACCATGACCACTGGTTGTTCAACCTTCTCCTCCAAAATATCCTGTAACTGTTCCAAGACATCCTTGACTATCACACTAGGGAGTCTCATTTGCTGCCACGGCAACGTCTATCTATCCCCCTTACACTTGAATCCCTTTAACTATTGCATTCTCACACTTTTTACTCCTCCCCTCTGCAGCAGAACTAATTGTGGTGCAATGAATTTGGCTGTTGCTGCTTTCCCCTGAGAGGCCATTCCCCCCCCAATAATATCCAAAGCGGTACCAGGGGAATGGCTGCAGAAGATTCCTGCACTGCATGCTTGGTCCTCTGCTCCGCCTGGCGTTCAGCCATTCCCTTCCTGTCTGTGGGGTCTTAGCCGGCGGTGTGACCACCTTTCTATATGTGCTATCCATGATACGGTCCATCTCCAGGATGCTCCACAGTGTCCCCAGCCACCGCTCCAGCTCCACAACCCATGCTTCCAGGAGCTGTAGCTGGAGACACTCTCTGTATACATGCTGGCCCCGGGCACTGGAAATGTTCCCAGCTTCCCACATGGAGCACAAAGAGCAAACCATGCTTTCAGCTCTCCTGCCATACCTTCCCGCTTTGAATTAAACCTTTAAAATATGCTTGGTATCAGATTTCATCCAATTCTCTAGGATATAATCTGATATCAAACATACTTGCAACTACTGAAAGAAATTAGAGAGGAGAGAGCAGTGGCGCAAGTATTCACATTTAAAAATACTGTAGAAATTAAAAGGAATAGTGGGAGATGATTGGTAAGCAGAAAAGTGCAATTCCCATCAACGAAAAAGAGAGATGTAATCCAACGAATTCTAGGCAAGGCACAGGCTCGACTTTTTGCTGGATAATGCTGATAAAATCAATGCAGTCTGCTGCCATCAAATTGATGCAAACGATTGCAATGTTTAGAAGGAAAGCTGCATCCAGTGTAGATGAAGTTCCCATGATCTATTTTAAAAATTACTTGCTGAAAGTCCACCCTGGCCACTCATTAAGTCCGTGTCCAACTTCCAGATGGTGGCTGGTCTGCCACCACTGTGGTGCTCAGACAAATGGCCCCCAGGTCATTTTTGGTTCGTCTACCAGCTGGCTCTCTTCTGCGCCGAAATAGGCGGGCACTACGACTCCTTCCTCGCTCGCCACCAGATCATCATGTCCTGCCTCGCCATCATGACGAGCCCGTTACGGACTTTGCAGATCTCCCTTTCGCTCTGCCACCCTCTGGGTCTGACGCAGTCCCACCCATTCCAGACCAGGCAACCCCTGACCCACCCTTGAGGCGATCAATGAGAATTTGTCGCCCACCTCAGATACTGAATTTATGAACTGCCTGAATTCATGGACTCTGAACTCATGAACTGATTGTTTCATTGCATTGTTTGATTAACTCACTGCTTTATACATACTGTTGTTCTAGTTATTTTTCTGTTACATACTGTCCATCTACACTAGACACCTTCCACTATAAATATTTTAGAGTTTATGTACATAATCTTGTAAATATGCTCACATATGCCACACATAGTTAGGAACATTCACATCATACATTATTTATCACCACGGACAAATATTCTTTTAAAAAGGGGGGATGTCATAATACACACATCAGTATATGATGGTGCAGAGACACACACTGACTGACACACTGCAAGGCCAATCAACACACAGAACACAGCAGCCAATCACCAGTTAGGGCACAGTCACTATAAAACCAGAGGGCACTAGTTTTCCCGTTCATTCGGGATGCAGCCTCTGAGACAGACCAAGCCCGCAGTCAGTAGCACAAACATCCACCATGTGCTAGCAGTATAGGCTGGTCAAGTTAGGCATAGGTCTTTAATCAATCTAACATAACGTTGATCCACAGTCCAAGTATGTTCAACAGCTCTTAAGTTAATAAAATAGAGTTGTACTATTACTAGTGTTGGTAGCCTGTCTACGTTACAGCTAAGGTAAACGCAGTCTCCACAGATCCACAGTACCCAACACATCAGGGGGGTTGTCGAGAAATCAGGATGCAATTTAAAAATGACGTCCTGATCTCTTCCTGCACTGAGGAGTTCTGGCGAGTGGAGCTTCTCAGTACAGAATCCGGACTAAGTGCGGCCTCTGCAGGGAATTGCCCGCTGAGGCCCTGAATTGTAACAGAGTGCTGATAGATAGCATACTGTTTCTCAGTGCTGCGAGCATCGGGAAATGTAGGGCAGCAAGGTAGCATAGTGGTTAGCACTTTGGTTTCACAGCTCCAGGGTCCCAGGTTCGATTCCCGGCTTGGGTCACTGCTTGTGTGGAGTCTGCACGTTCTCCCTGTGTCTGCGTGGGTTTCCTCCGGGTGTTCCGATTTCCACCCACAAGTCCCGAAAGACGTGCTATTGGTAATTTGAACATTCTGAATTCTCCCTCTGTGCACCCGAACAGGAGCCGGAATGTGGCGACGAGGGGCTTTTCACAGTAACTTCATTGCAGCGTTAATGTAAGCCTTTTTGTGACAAAAAAGATTATTATTAAAACACCCAGATAAACACGCTCGACACAGGACACTGTTACAATTTGATTAGATTGCACCTTGTATCTCCTCAGGAACTCAAAATAGCTGATTAGGTAAATACAGTTATATCCTCAATTATATAATCTATAATAACAGAGAACAGAGAAGAAGGGCTATGGTTAACATGAGTTAACACTAGTTGATATTATTTGATATCAGAAAATGTTTTCAACTTAATGGGGAAGGATATGGCAGGAGGGCTCCAAGCTGTAGTCTGCTCTTCTTGCTCCATATGGGAGACCAGGAACACTTACAGTTCCCAGAAACAGCATGTGTCTCCAGCTGTAGGTCCTGGAAGAGGGGGGAGGGCAGGAGAGACAGTGGTGTAGTGGCATTCTCACTGCACTAGTAATCTAGACACCCAGGGTTAAGACCTGGGGACCTGGGTTTGAATCGCATCATTGCAGATGATGAAATTTGAATTAAATAAATCTGGAATTAAAAGTCTAATGATAACCTTTAAACCATTGTCGATTCTTCTAAAAACTTATCTCGTTCATTAATGTCCTTTCGGGAAGGAAATCTGCCAGCCTTACCAAGTGTGGCCCACATGTGACTTCAGACCCATAGTACTGTGGTTGACTCCAAACTGTCCTCTGAAATGGTTAGCGAGCCACTCAGTTCAAGAGCAATTAGGGATGGGCAATAAATGCTGGCCCAACCAGCGACGCTCACATGCCATGACATTTAATATGCATCCATGCTTACTGAAAGTTAGGGAAGAGACAACAGAGACATTAATACCTATTTATAAAATTCATTAGAAATTGGTGGAAAGTTAACGTGATTCCTATATTTCAGAAGGATAAAGATAACAAGTCCAGGGAGCTATTGATTAAATTAATTTAACATTGTGTTCAGTGTTTAGAGAACCCCAAAGTATATCATGGAGTTCACCTGACCCACAACTTTTAATAGATTGTGGTATGGGGAGCACACAGCCCACTCTACAGGTGTGGTACAGCAGAAATGGAAAGGTATTTTTTAAAGCAAAACAATGCTTATTCTCTGAACTCAACATAACCTTTTTAAAACATACAGTGAACATCTTGGCAACTATTAATTCAAATACAGCCCCCAAAGACTACAACACTAAGTAATCTTTTAAGCTTTCCTTTTAACATCCATAAGACTTCAAAACACCTTTTTACAGAAAGACATCAGGCTTAACTTCACTACTGAGAGCATTTACCACGTTGAAATTAGCAAATGGACACTCATAAGCTTTCAGACATTCACACACATCGTGCTGTGATTTCAGCTTCTCCAAAACAAAAATGAATCCAAACCCACCCTGCAGCAAAAAAGCCTAAAACGAAAGTAAAAAGCTGACAGACAGCCTAGCTCCACGCACTCTCTGACATCACTACAGTAATAGACACCCATTTCTTGAAGGTACTCTCACATGACACATCCCCCCAAGAACAAAAAAGCCCATCAACTTCAAGATGGTTTCATTTTTCACCTTTTCACTATCCATTAAGAAATGCATACAGTGAATATACTTTTTCATTTCAAAAAACAACACACACAAACAAGTATAATAATATAGTCCATTTCTTTTTTTTTTCTTCTTCCTCCAACTGGAATCCCTCTTGATTGACAGTTTCTTTGAACAAGAAGGTCTCTGTACGATCCATCCATTTCTCTGCACCTCAGCATTTCTCTTTAAATTCAGATACTTTAGTTCAATATGATTACGGAGTCCCTTGTAATTCTCCAACACAGGAGCATTGGTTATCACAGCTTTCAGACAGTCAAATGCCTGTTGAAACTCCACTGTCCACTGAAATTTTTGACGTTTCTTCGGCAAGTCCATCAGTGGAGCAACCATGCCACAAGAACTTTGCACAAATGTTAGAACAAATCCACTCATGCTAAAAAATTGCATTATTTCCCTTCGTGTCGAGGAAACTCATCAATTACTGTTGGTTTCACATTCTGTGTGACCATTTGACCCTGTCCAATTGTATGGCCAAGGAAAGTGACTTGGCTTTTCCAAATTCACTTTTGGCTAGGTTTGCCACCAAACGCACCTCCTTAAGTCGATTGAATAACTCCATCAGATGTTTTAAATATTCTTTCCATGTCTGGCTGAAAATTACCAGATCATCGATGTATAAAGCACAATTGGGTAATCCTGAAACGACTTTGCTCGTTAACCATTGAAATGTGGATGGGACGTTTTTCATGCCAAATGGCATAACTTTGAATTGGTATATACCATCTGGAGTCACAAAAGCTGAAATCTCCTTTGCCCTTTAGGAATAAGGTACCTGCCAGTAACCTTTAAGTAAATCCAGTTTAGAAATAAAAACTGATTCTCCCACTTTCTCAATGCAGTCCTCCAAACGTGGGATAGGATAAGAGTCCATTCCTGTAACCTCATTAACCTTTATTTGATCCACACACAACCATTGGGTACTGACTCGTTTTGGTATCATCACTATGGGTGAGCCCCATTGGATGCAACCCACTTCGATTATGCCATTTTTAAGCATACTCTTAATCTCTTTGTTAACCTGTGCCAATTTTAAAGGGTTGTCTTTATGGATGTTGTTTGATTAGAAGAGCATTTCCGGCATCAACATCATGTATAGCCATTTTAGTACTTCCCAATTTATCTCTTCAAACTTGCCCATGTGATATCAATAACTCTTTCAGGTCAGTTTGTTTTCCTCTGGAAAGTAACTCAACAATTTATCCCAATTTTTAAGAACATCCCCATTTTCCAATTTAATTTGAGGTATGTCAAATTCACAGTCATCTGGATTTGATTCATCACTTTGAGTTAGAATCATTAAAACCTCCTTTCTCTCTTCTTCCCTTTCAAAGTACCTTTTAAGCATATTCACATAACGCACTCGGTGAGTCTTCCTTCTATCTGGTGCTTTTATCACATAATTCACCTCACTTAATTTTCTTTCAATCTGATAAGGTCCACAAAACCTTGCTTTTAAAGGCTCACCTACCAGTGGTAACAATACTAAAACTTTGCCTCCACTGGCAAAACTACGAACTTTGGATTTCTTGTCGGCTACCCGTTTTATCACATTTTGTGCAATTTTTAAATGTTGTCCAGCCAATTCACCTGCTCTATTTAACCATTCCCTAAACTTTGACACGTAATCCAATGATGTAATTTCCAATTTCTCACTCACCAATTTTTCCTTAATCAACTTAAGTGGTCCTCTTCCCTCATGACCAAAAGTTAGTTCAAAAGGACTGAATTTGGTTGGCTCATTTGGTGCATCCCTAATTGCGAACAGTACGAATGGAATCCCTTTATCCCAATCCTCTGGATAATCATGAAAATAAGACCTCAACATTTTCTTTAATGTCTGATGCCACCTTTCTAATCGCTCCCTGCGATTTTGGATGGTACGCAGTTGATTTAAAAAGTTTTATTCCTAAGCTATCCTTGATCCAATTGTATTTCTGTGGGTAGTCCATATCTAGTAAAGATATTAAGTAACTCCTCCACAATCTTTTTAGCTGTAATATTACGTACTGGAATGGCCGCTGGAAACCTAGTAGACACATCCATTATCATCAAAAGATATTGATTCCCACTTTTAGTTTTAGGATGCGGTCCTATGCAATCAACTGGGACCCTTGTAAAAGGTTCCTCGAATGCTGGAATGGGTATTAAGGGCGCTGGTTTTATCACTACTTGAGGTTTCCCTATAACTTGAGATATGAGACATGATTGACAAAATTTAACTGCATCTTTATGTAGTCTAGGCCATAAAAATGATTTTGTATTTTAGCTTGAGTTTTCCTTATTCCCAAATGACCTTCAACTGGAACCTCATGTGCAACGCGCAACACCTCCTTTCTATGCCCTACCGGCAATACTACCTGATGACCTTGTGCCCACTTTTCATCCGCCTGCATATGTAAAGGTCTCCATTTCCTCATCAAGACATCACTTTTACAGTAATAACACTCTGGTATACACTCAGATTCCTCTTCCGTATATGCTTTTTGATACATCCGTTTTATTTCTACATCTTTCTGTTGTAACTCCGCCAATTTTCCTGAACTAAAAACATCTGCCTCATCCTCCAGCTGTTCTTGTTCTTTTTCAACCATCCGATCAAACATTGTTTCTGATAATTGAACTTCCACTTCATCTTCACTCTTTCATTTCTCCTCTTGTCTTAACCTGTGACTTTGCGACCTTGTTACTACACAATCCGGAATAATCCCAGAATATTCGTCCTTCAACACTTCAGTTGTCTGATTTTCCACTTGCTTATCCACCACAGTAGGCATCACTCCCACCTGCGATCCAGCTATATCATTACCCAAGATAAACTGTATTCCTAGACAAGATAGTTTCTCTATTACTCCTACTAATACTTCACCACACTTCACTGGAATTTCCAACTTTACCTTATATAATGGTACACGACACCTCTCACCCTGAATTCCACATATTACCACCTTTTCTGGCAATATTCTTCCCAAACTACATAACTCCTCATCTCTTACCACTGAAGATTGACTAGCTCCCGTATCTCTTAAAATTGTGACTTCTTTACCTGCTCCTCCTGATACACATGAGTAAACTTTACCCACACAAGTAAATTCTTTAAAGGGATCTGGCACCTTCTTATCAATCACCTCTTGATCAGGCTGTACAATCTTTTGCACCTCCTTCACTTCACTTTTGATTTCCTTGACCACTTTAACAAACCCCACTGTCTTATCCTGTTTTACCACATCAGCCTTCCCAGTGCTTTTCTTCAACACTCTGACTTTACATGGCCGCGTTTATTACAGTGAAAACATTTGAAACTTTTAATTTCTCTTCCACCTGCCTGGATTTATTTTTTAATCTGAGGTACACTCTCCTTATTATCTCCCATCAGATCACCTTTACCGTTTACCACTTGACATGACAATTGGTCAAAGGAAAGGTATGTTCGCATTACTCAAATATGTAATGGAAAAACATCCAGAAATGTAAGTCTGATAAAAAGGCAATCAGCGCAAATTTCAACATATTGCGATGTAGATTCATGACTCATGTCAAAACATGGGGGGATTCTCCGGTAGTGGAATTCCCTATGCAGCGAAGAATCCCGTGTCAGGGGCAGAATGGGATCAGTGCTCAGCACTTATCCATTTGCAATGCTCCAGTTCTCAGCAGATACGGTGCATGAACCTCGAACCTGATGCCAATAGGAGACCGAATCTTGCGTTGTATTCTCCGCTGCCTAATGTTGATGTCAGAGTTCCCGATGTGGTGACAAATGCAGCCCATGGTCTCACCAACACCCACTACAACTGTTGCAAGTATCTCTATTTTTATATTCCAGTTCCCTTGTAAACAACAGCAATATTCTATTTGCCTTCCTAATCACTTGCTCTACCTTCAGATTAACCTTTACTGATTCATGTACCAAGACACCCAGATCGCACCGTATCTCAGAGTTCTGCAATCTCAATCCATTTTAAATAATATGCTGCTTTTCTATTCTTTCTGCCAAAGTGCACAAGTACACATTTTCCTACAATATAATCCATCTGCCAAATCGTATCCTACGTAACCTATCTATGTCCCTTTGCAGACTCCTTATGGCCTCTTGACAAGTTACGTTCCTATTTAGCTTTGTATCATCATCAGATTAAGCCACCATACATTCAGTTCCTTTGTCCAGGTCATTGATTTATATTTTAAATAGTTAAGGCCCCGTACTGATCCTCATGGCACTCCAGTTATCACATCTTGCCAGCCTGAAGATGATGCATTTATGTCTACTATCTATTCCCCGTTAGCTGATATATCCTTTATCCATGCTAATGTGTCCCCCAAAAACTGTAAGCTCTTATTTTGTGCAAGGTGACGTGACACCTTGTCAAATGTCTTCTGGAAATTTCTATACAGCTCATCCACAGTTTCCCTTTCAACCATGTTGCCTGTTACTGACTCAAAGAACTCCAATAAAATTGTCGAACATGATTTCCATTTCATAAAACCTTGTTGACTCTGCATGGTTGCATCGAGATTTTCGAAATGCCTTGCTAGAACCTCCTTAATAATATATTCCAGCAATTCCCCTATGGCAGATTTTAAAGGGAACTGGCCTCTGCTTTCTATCTTCTCTCTCCCTGGAATAGAGGAGTTACAGGGCACAGTGGTTAGCACTGCCACCTCACAGCGCGAGTACCCAGATTCAATTCTGTCCTTGGGTAAGCGTCTGTGTGGAATTTGCACTTTCTCCCCTTGTCTGCTTAGGTTTCCTCTGGGTGCTCCGGTTCCCTCCCGCAGCCCAAAGATGTGCAGATTAGGTGAACTGACCATGATAAAATTGCTACTTAGTGTCCAGGGATGTACAGCACATGTGGGGTAATGGGGTAGGGCGGGAGAATGGACCTAGATAGAATGCTCTTTTCAGAGACTCGGTGCAGACTTGATGGGCCGAATGGCCTTCTTCTGCACTGTAAAGATTCTATGATTCACTATTTTCTAATCTGAAGGGAATTTTCCAAAATCTCGGAAATGCGGGAAAATTGAAAACAATGTATTTCCTATCTCGGCAGGCACTTCTGTTGAGAAGGAGGATGTCTATAAAGACCAAGGGGACTGATTAACATATACTTTTGATCATTTAGTACCATTTCCCTGGTGATTGTAATTGTTTAAAGTTCCTTCCTCCCTTTCACCTACTGATTCACAATTATTTCTGATGTGTTAATAGTATGCTCTCCAGTGAAAACAGATGCAAAATATCTGTTCAATGCATTCGCCATTTCCATATTTTCCATTAATAATTCCCCAACTCGAGACTCACTTTACTCTTTTCCTTTTTTAAGTACCTGTAGAATCTGTTACTATCTGTTTTCAGAGCAGCATGGTAGCACAGTGGTTAGCACAGTTTCTTCACAGCTCCTGGGTCCCAGGTTTGATTCCCCGCTTGGGTCACTGTCTGTGCGGAGTCTGCATGTTCTCCCCGTATCTGCATGGGTTTCCTCCAGGTGCTCCGGTTTCCTCCCACAGAAACCGGAGCACCTGGAGGAAACCCATGCAGATACGGGGAGAACATGCAGACTCCGCACAGACAGTGACCCAAGCGGGGAATCAAACCTGGGACCCAGGAGCTGTGAAGAAACTGTGCTAACCACTGTGCTACCATGCTACATGTATCCTTGGATATTTAGATGTTCCCATCCAACCAGCCCTATTGAACCCAAAACCACTACCATTTAGAAGTGGCTCGTCTTGCGACCCGCAGAGCCCCTCCATGTGGTCGTGAATTCCATAGACTCACCACTCTCTGAATGAAGACATTTCGCCTCACCTCATTCCTAAAAGGTTTACCCATTATTGTCGAACTATGACCCCTAGATCTGGATTTTGCCACCATTGGGAACATTCTTTCTAAATCTACCATGCCTAATCCTGTGAGAGTTTTTTAAGTTTCTATGAGATCCATCTCACTCTTCTAAACTCGAATAAATATAATCCTAACCAACCTAATTGCTCCTCCTATGAATAGTCCGGCCATCCCTATAATTGCCTTTTAATTACCCTTTTGCAGGTGTGAGTCTCTGCATAAAGTTTGGGCTTCAGCTTGTATATTTGCAAACTGTCTGTCTGCATCCCAAATTTGACCACACTTCGCATCACTCTTTGCGGAAGGCCATTTTAGATGGCCATAATATGACTAAAGTTCACATTCATTTTGAGGGAGAGAGGAGTGGATCTGAAGTTTAATAAGGAGGGAGATATTAGAGTACAAGAGAAATGAAGCAAAAAAATATATGAATCATAGAAACTATAGTGCAGAAGGAGGCCATTCGGCCCATCGAGTCTGCATGGGCTCTTGGAAAGAGCACCCTACTTAGGCTCATGCCTCCACCCTATCCCCATAATCCAGTAACCCCACCTCACCTTTTTGGACACCAAGGGAAATTTTTCATGGCCAATCCACCTGGTTGGATGGGAACATCTAAATATCCAAGGATACATGTCCTATCGAAAGGACAGGTAGATGGGCAAAAGGGGGCAGGGTTGCACTGTTAGTAAGGAATGAAGTTAAATCGATAACAAGGCGCGATATATGATCAGAAAGCATAGAATCTCCGTGGATAAAGTTGAGGAATCGCAAAAGTAAAAAGACGCTGATGGGCCCCATAGCAGTAGTCAGGAACTGGGGCAGAAAATAAATCAGGAGATAGGAAAGGCATATAAAAAAGGCAATATTACAATAATCATAGTAAGAAGTCTTACAACACCAGGTTACAGTCCAACAGGTTTGTTTTGAATGACTAGCTTTCGGAGCACTGTTCCTTCCTCAGGTGAATGAAAAGGCTCCAGAAACATATATATAGACAAAGTCAAAGATGCAAGACGATACTTTGAATGCAAGTCTTTGCAGGTAATTAAGTCTTTACAGGTCCAAACGGAGCAACTGGAGAGAGAGATAATCACAGGTTAAAGAGGTTAAAGAGGTGTTAATTGTCTCAAGCCAGGACAGTTGGTAGGATCTCGCAAGCCCAGGCCAGATGGTGGGGGAGTGAATGAATGCAACATGAATCCAAGGTTGAGGCTGTACTCATGCGTGTGGAACTTGGCTATAAGTTTCTGTTTGGATCTGTAAAGACTGGAACCTACCTCTTCATTCACCTGAGGAAGGAGCAGTGCTCCAAAAGCTAGTCATTCGAAACAAACCTGTTGGACTTTAACCTGGTGTTGTAAGACTTCTTACTGTGCTCACCCCAGTCCAACGCCGGCATCTCCACATCATGGCTACAATAATCATGGGGGACTTCAATATGCAGTTGGACTGGGAAAATCAGGTTGGAAGTGGATCCCAAGAAAAATAATTTGTGGAATGTCTAAGAGATGTTTTTTGACGCAGCTTGTGACAGAGACTATGAGGGAACAGGCAATTCTGGATTTGGTGATGTGTATTGAGGCAGACTTGATTAGGGAACTTAAGGTAAAGGAACCCTGAGGGAGAAGTGACCACGATATGACAGAATTTACCCTGCAGTTTGAGAGGGAGAAGCTGCGTTCAGATGTAATGGTATTACAATTAAATAAGGGTGACTACAAAGAATTGAAGGAGGAGCTGGCCAGAGTTGATTGGAAAAGAAGCCTAGCAGGGAAAAGCAATAGCAGGAGTTTTTGGGGGTTATCATGGAGGTACAACAGAAATTCATCCCAAGGAGGAGGAAACATGTTAAGGGGAGGACAAGGCATCCATGGCTGATGAGGGATGTCAAGGACAGCAGAAAAGCTAAAGAAAAAGCATACAAAGTGGCAAGGATTGATGGGAAGCCAGAGGATTGGGAAGGCTTTAAAAGCGAGTAGAGGACAACTAAAAAAGCAATAAGGGGGAGAAGATGAAGTATGAGTGCAAGCTAGCTAGTAATATAAAGGAAGATAGGAAGAGTTTTTTTCAATATATAAAAGGTAAGAGAGAGGCAAAAATAGACATTGGACCACTGGAAAATGTGGCTGGAGAAGTAATAATAGGAAACAAAGAAATGGCAGATGAACTGAACAGTTTCTTTGCATCAATCTTCATGGTGGAAGACACCAATGGGATGCCAGAGCTCCAGAAGAACCAGGGGGCAGAGGTGAGTGCAGTGACCATTAATAAGGAAAAGGTTCTGGGGAAACTCAAAGATCTGAAGGTGGATAAGTCACCTGAACCAGATGGACTACACCCCAGGGTCCTAAAAGAGATAGCTGAGGAAATTGTGGAGGCAATGGTGATGATCTTTCAGGACTCACTGGAGGCACGAAGGGTCGCAAAGGACTGAAAAGTGGCATTTTCTCTTTTGATTTCCAACAAGGCAACATTTTGCTTTAGTTTTATCTCAATTGGGTATAATTCACTGGCAATCCTTGGAATCTTGAATTTACTGGCAGATTCGAAAAAATAGCCAGAACCTCCGCAGGAATCTGGATAGACTAGATTGAAGCCTCAGGTAGGAGTTTTGGGTGTTTTAATTTTAGGAACTGAGCTGATGTGAATAATAATAGGGCCAAGGTTGGATAATTCCTCCTGGAATATCCTATTTCCCCATTCTCAATTTGATCCAGTTTATGACTGGAAGCCAGTGGGCCTTTGACATGAAGTTTACTGAACTGAAGAATACAAACTAGTCCTGCCTTTGGCATGAAGATAGGTCTGGACTGAAAACCCAGCCTGATGTCCTGAAGAGTTTTAAAAACTACACAAGATAAGAGCACATGGTGTAGGGGGTAACATATTAGCATTGACAAAGGTTGGAAGCAGAGAGTTCGGATAAATTCTTTTCAGATTTTTTTTAATAGTGTATATGCTGCAGAGATCAGTGCTGTGTTCTTAAATATTTACATATGGCATCAATGGCTTGGATGAAGAGAGCGAATGTATGGTAAATAAATTTGTCGACGGCACCAAGATCGGCAGGAAAGTCCCCTTCCACCACCACTCTACTGTCTGGTTGAACATATCCTCACACAAAACAATTTCTCCTTTAACTTGTCTCACTTCCTCCAAACCTAAGGTGCGGTTATGGGTACTCATACTGGTCCCTCTTTTAACAGGGTATGTGGAACATTCCATGTTCCAGTCCTACTCTGGCCCCCTTCCAAAAATATTTTAGCATCAACAACTGTTTCAATGTCGCTTTGTGTTGAAATGAAAAAATGAAATGAAAATCGCTTATTGTCACGAGTAGGCTTCAAATGAAGGTACTGCGAAAAGCCCCTAGTCGCCACATTTACGGCGCCTGTTCGGGGAGGCTGTTACAGGAATCAAACCATGCTGCTGGCTTGCCTTGGTCTGCTTTCAAAGCCAGCGATTTAGCCCTGTGAGCCCTGTGTTCCCATCTGGACCTGGAAGAATTGATAAATTTTGCTTTCAATTTCCACCCCTCTATTTGCTTTACATAGTCCATCTCCAACACTTCCCCTTCCTTTCTTGACCTGTCTTTCTCTATTTCTGGGGATAGAATTCCACTAGCATCTATTAGAAGCCCACCAACTCCCTTAGATACTTCAACTACAGCTCTTCACACCCCACATCCTGTAAGGACTCCATCCATTCTCTCAGTTCCTTTGCCTCCGCCATATTTGTTCTGATAATACTGCTTTCCAAAACAGTGCTGCTGACAGGCCTTCCTTCTTCCTTAATTTTTTTTTTATAAATGTTTTTTATTGGGTTTTCGAACAAAGTATATTTACCGTTACGTACACAGAGTAAGAAACATATATATATATATATATATGTTAGCTCTTTATATATATACGTTAGCTCTTTTCTCTCCTGACAGATGCTGCCAGACTTGCTGAGGTTTTCCAGCATTTTCCCTTTCGTTTCAGATTCCAGAATCCGCAGTAATTTGCTTTGATTATATATATATATATTATATATATATACACACATATATAGAAGAGAAGGGCACATCCAAACATACCAAAGAAAAGAAAATAGTAAAAAAAAACAATAAAAATAAAATAGAATAACTGGGAGAGTATTGTGCACCAGCTCAACAGCAGAAACTCTGTACACCTGGCAAAATTATTTACAACACATAAGTAGGCGATGTTTTGCGGGGTGGGGGATCTGTAACAATTACAATGGGCCATACGCGAATGGGTTTGGTGTTGTTGTCCTTCTTCTTCCTTAATCATGGATTCCCATGCAATGTGGTTGACAGGTCTCTCAATCATATCCCACCGATCTCCACATCTCTGCTCTCACCACTTTCTCTCTCTCCCAGAACCAGGATAGTGTCTCCTTGTCCTCACTTTTCATCCACTAGCCTCCACATTCAAAGTATGATCCTCTGCCAGTTCTGCCAACTCCAGTATGATGCCATCACCAATTACATTGCCCCCATACTTCCCCCTGTCAGCATTCTGCAGGGGCCGTTCCCTTGCGGAATACGCTGGTCCACTCCTCCATCAACCCCAAACCCTCACCACCTTCCGATGGCATCTTCCCATGCAGTTGCAGAAGGTATAACAACTGCCCTTTACCTCGCCCCTGCTCATCAAGGGCCCAAAAACGCTTTTCAGATGTGGTAGCATTTCACGTGCACCTCCTTCAATCTGCTTTATTGCATTTGCTGCTCCTAATGTGGTCCACTCTACATTGGAGAGACTGACGTACACTGGGTGACGGCTTTGCTGAACACCTTTGTTCTATCCGTAAGAGTCATAGAATCATACAGCACAGAAAAGGCCTTCTGCACATCACTGCTGTGCCGGTCAAAAACAACCACTTGATCATTCTAATCCAATTTTCCAGCACTTGGCCCATAGCCTTGTATGCCTTGGGATTGCATGTGTACACCTAAATATTTCTTAAATGTTATGAGGGTCTCTGCCTTCACCATCTTTTCAGGCAGGGAATTCCAAACTTCCACCAGCCTCACATCCCCTCTAAACCTCCTGCCCTTCACCTTAAATCTACGTCCCCTGGTCATTCACCCCTCCACCAAGGGGAAATGTTTGTTCCTGTCTACTTTATCTGTGCCCCTCATAACTTTATACATCTCAACCATGTCCCCCTCAGTCACCTATACTCCAAGGAAAACAATCCAAGTCTATCTAATCGCTCTTCATTCCTAAAACTCTCCAGGCAATATCCTGGTGAATCTCCTCTGCACCCTTTCCAGTGCTATCACATTACTCCTTTAATGTGGATTCCAGAACTGTAAACATTACTCCAGCTATGGCCTGACCAATATGTTGTACAGTTCCAGCATAACTTCCCTGCTCTTAAACTCTATGCCTCGGCTAATAAGCAGGACTTAGATCATCCTGTCGCTTGCCATTTCAGCCTGCTGTCCTACTCTCACATCCGCACGTCCATTCTTGCCTGCTGTAATTTTCCAGTGAAGCCTAATGCAAACTGGAGAAATAGCACCTCACCTTCCAGTCCTCTGGACTAAACATTGAGTTCAACTTCAGACTGCAAACTCTCTGCTCCACCTTCACCTCTTGTTTATTTATATCAATTTATTTTATTTCTTCCAGTGATTCATTTTTCTATCCCTCTTTTCAACCCACCTTGTTTTGCCATAACCACTGCTTCCTCTCCTCCCACCCCACCCCACTAGGGTCATCTGTTCTCAGTCCCAGGTTGTCCTTGACACACTTACTTCTGCTCTGACAATGACACATTCTGTCCCTTAATGTGCCACTATCAGCACCCATCTGAGCCAGGTTCACCACCATTTATATTTTCTTTTGTCTTTTTGTCCATGACATATTTGCCACTCTCTCCCCAGTCTCCACCTATTGCTGACCCTCTATTCAGCCCTCACTGATCCATGCCCCCCCCCCCCCCCCCCCCCATCATCTGTGACTACAGAATAAATATAAATCTGATCCTATTTTCAGTTCTCTCTCGGTCTGGCGAAGAGTCATCCAGAATTGAATCATTAGCTCTGTTCTCTCTCCACAGATGAGATTTTCCAGCTTTTTCCGTTTTTGTTTCAGATTCCAGTATCCGCAATAATTTGTTTTTATCTTAGGAAAGTTAGTTGCCAAGAGGAGGTTGAGAGTCTGCAATAGATATAGACTGGTTAAGTGAATTGGCAAAAGTTCGGCAGATCGAGTATAACATTGGTAAATGTGAACTTGTCCATTTTGGCAGGAAGAATGGAAAAACAGTATATTATTTAAATGGAAAGAGATTGCAAAATTTGGTGGTACAGAGGAATCTGGGTGTCCTCATACAAGAATCGCCTAAGGCGATTACAGGTACAGCAAGTGATTAGGTAGACAAATGAAATGTTAATGTTTATTACAAGGGGAATGGAATGTAAATGTAGGGAAGCTTTACTATAGCTCGAGAGGACCATGGTGAGACGACGGGCTGGATTATCCACCTTGCGATGCCAGAAACACGAATCACAATTGAACGGAGAAACAGACGTTCAGCCAAAATCAAGGTCTGCACTAGGTGGCAATCGGGCGCCATGCTCAGTTCTCTCCCTGGTGGCAGAAATGAGGTTTGTGCCTGGTGCCAATGGGGCCTCTGGTTAATTTCTGCTCTGCACTACCCTGACCTACATGGTTGAATGTGTCAGTGAGTGTGGTGTAATTTGTTTGGGTGATGTATCTATCAGTATTGAATAACTGGAAACTGCTCAAATTGTGAAATGTGGGTGTGAGGCTTACAGTAGTGCTAAGTGTGCACGGGTATGGTAAAGCATGTAATGTTAGGTCGGAGTCCTGATTGGTAGAGATTGTCAGTCAGCAAGTAGTGGCTGAGGCTAGTGATTCATTTCATAGCACATTTTGTTTGAAGATGCATTTGTTTACCTTGACCACCCACGTGAAGTCATTGACCTTCTTGCAGCACCACACGCTGGCCCTTGGGGCATTGAATGGCAGAACCTGCTTCCACAGCTTCTCACTGAGTATCTGGAAGCCACCTAACCCCTTTGGTATAGGGTATCACTCGTCCTTTCCATCTCCTTCATCAACACTTCCAGAACATCATCCAAAAACCTTTGAGCTAAAACCCTTCTCAATTCAGTCATTCCTCGTTGTTTCTCAGGTCAGATTTGCTTCAACCATGGCTCATAGCACCTGCCCTAGGCCCAGAGCAGATTTTATTTAAGAGGTGCAGGCTACTTTTAAGTGATGGTGGCCACTCACGATATTGGGCCCCTACTGCTGTGTTGAGCCAATGAACAAGACGGTTAGCATTGGTTGATGCAGAGATCATTGAACTGAGCAAGCAGCATGAAGTTGGCAGGCTGCCTGCACTGCAATCAATGGGCATGGGCTGACTGTACATTACGATCCCCATGTACATTTTTGGGCATTATCCAGTTTAGCACCCTACCTGAAAAGGATGATAATGGCTCAAGCCATAGCAGTTAATCATATTTAATGGATTAATTAATTAACAAAGTAATTGACAAAAATTAAACAATCAACTAATCATCTTGTCACCGAGCCAGCTGGTACAGGCATGGTATAATACAATACACACACTTCACGCAGCCAGTCATATCCAGTTGCACAGATGAGTGCTGAGACATCAACACAACAATCAAACAAACACTGAAATGTTGTTTTAGTCTTAGATCATTAGCTAGAGCACTGACATGCAAATTCTGTAAAACGTGGTGCAAACAAGCTGGATATTTTCACACCAATCCCTTGTTAACCTCATGTTCAGTGTGATACACAGCAATGCATTGGTGCTGAGCTAATTCCTCAGAGTAAAGGATATCAGGTATGCACAGATCCGTGCACTGAGCATTGATTTCAAATTTACATTATATTTCAGTCTACAAAATCATTGCCCATTTGCTGCCATTCTATGGAACTGCTAATCCGAGTGCAATATTTAAATGTTATTGTCCTGTTCCAAGTGTAAAATATTTTCCTGTTAGTTCCATTGCTTGACAACATGAATCCTGTCAGTTTTTATCATGACAGCCATTTTCAAAACAATTCCTTCCTAAAAAACATAATTGCAACTTTAATTACGATGCAACACAGCAGATAAAATAGGTTTCAGGCATAAAAGTAATTGTCCATTCCATAAAAGCTTTGCACGATGTGGTCACAAATCATCGCAGCCATAACGCAGTCTGTGGAGTGTTTACTGATCCCAGCTGAGGAGGCAATCAGGGTTTCATTGTCAACAGAGCAGGGAACAGAAAATGATCCATTCCTACTTTTTGTTGTTGAAGTGAACCCTGCTGGAAATATGTGTACACATGGTGCATGAGCGGATGCAAGGGAAAGACAGGGCAGGACTCAACTTTAATGGTTTCTATAGTCACAATATTCTTCTTGATTTCTCTGCTTGAAAGCAGGTCCTTGGTGATGATCTGCCTGGCCACAGGAAAGTGTCATGATTTTTACTACAGGTAGGGCAGGAAGGTATTCCTGAGTGAAGTAAGATGAGTAGAACTGTACCCTAATTATAAGTCAAAATATTGAGAAGAAGATAGGTTAAGAATAAATATTGACGGAAAAAAAAGCACTGGCTACATTCTATTTGCAAACAACCTAAACAGTCTAACTCCAATTCTGAAAATTTGTCAATCCAATTAAATTATATTTAATTTGTCATTCTCTAAAAGTATTAGAGTGAAACTGTATCTTCATAGGCCAACTGAGGTTAAGGTACGTAACAGGGAACAATAGTTTACTGGACAGACTGAAAGTAGGTCGAGAAAATGTTAACGAATAGTTGTACAAGGGAATACACTCTTCCATTTAAGATGATTGAGTCAATCACTTCTCCCCATTACTTTCTATCTCTCAAAGTTGACACGATTATGAAAAGAAATGTGACTAAATTTTGGCTCAGTTGTTCCATACTTGCTATTGTGGACTTTGGGTGAATAAAGCTGCTAATTTTTATGGTATGGTCACCTGACATACATCTGCACTGCAGAATGTCAGTATGCTTGGAGTGCAGTGCAGTGCCTAAGTAAAAAAGGACAGAGGAGTACTTTGTCTCTGTAATTTTAGTTTTCTATTGCTGAAGCAGGTGGACAATGACAAAATTAAAAGAGACAACTGAAATATATTCTAATGTGGCCTGGTCATTAGTTTAGTACAGACTGACTTATGTTGACTGGTGGTGATGAGATTCTGTATTCTTGTCTATTTAAACAGATGGAGGCTCACACTCTGCAGAAAAATAGTCGAGGTGAAAAATCAACAAAGCTGCAAGCATCGAGCCACCATCGAGTCAAATTAAACACATGCATTGCAGCCATGAGTAGAGAGATTGGCATTAGTTGGGAATTAACGATAATGAAATTGATTCCCGATAGAATAGTTTAGAAACACTCTCACCTTAAACTATGCCTTAATTCTGCCTAAAAACTAGTCCCATCCCCCACATCACACTTTAAAAAAAGAACCCTGTAAATCCCAGCTAAGCAGAAAAAACTCTCACACTGGCACAATCACTGTTACAGACTCAGCTGCTTGCTCACTTTAATTACATCTGATCCCAAGGGCGATGCTTCTTAACTCTTCCTCTAACACGCCAAGAGCACACATACCATTGAGTGTGGATGTGTGTAGTTTACAGCAGGTATACAGATTGAGGTTGAATAGATTGTTTAAAAAAAAACATTCCATTCCAGTGTGTAGGGAATATTTTGTTATAAATCTAGGAGGGACGTCAAATTGGATTAACTAATATACAAGTTCAGTGACTTGTTACGCCAAAGACAATGCAAACATTCAAGAAACCATCTTCTTACCTGTAGGTGTGCTTGGGCTGCTCTTTATCAGGTTATGTCCTATAAAAACAGCCCTGTAAGACACAGCAAACCTGTATGTTGTATAACGGTGAAGCTCTGCTCCTGACATAAACATTATTTTACCAGTAGTGGTTTATTGCTTTTTCTGGCCCTTTCCAAACTATAAAAGACAAAACTTCCCTCAATGTTTCCTCAGTCGCCACGTTTGTCTGGATGGGTGTAGCTCCAACACCATTCAAGAACTTGACTCCATCCAGGAGAAAACAGCCCGCTTGATTGACATCTCATCCACCACTTGAAGCATTTATTCTCTCCATCACTGACGCACAGTGGCAGCAGCGTTCACCACCGTCAAGATGTATTGCAGCAACTCACTAAAGTTCCTTCAACAGCACCATCCAAAACTGCGGCCTCGACCTTCCAGAAGAACAAGGCCAGACATATGGGAACACCAGCAACTAGAAGTTGCCCTCCAAACCGCACAGTATTCCTGACTTGGGAATGTAACACCATTGCTTCATTGTTGCTGCGTCAAAACACTGGAACCCCCTCCCTAACAGCACTGTGGTGTACCTACACCACATGAACTGCAGAGGTTTGAGAAGGCGACTCATTATCACCTTCTCAAGGGCAATTAGGGTAGGCAATAAATGCTGTCCTAACCAGCGATGCCCACATCCGACAAAAAATAAAACAAAAATAATCCTTCAGCCTGCCAGTAGCACCTGAATCAGTCCGTTAATTTATAAATTTTCTTTGGGTACAGTTTTATTCAGTCAGAAGTGGACTGCAGCAAGAAATTGAAAATCCAGACGTGTATTAAATACTTCAATTTTATTAACTTTTTAAAAATTTAGAGTACCCAATTAATTTTTTCCAATTAAGGGGCAATTCAGCACGGCCAATCCACCTAGCTTGCATATCTTTGGGTTGTGGGGGCAAGACCCACGCAAACACGGGGAGAATGTGCAAACTCCACACGGACAGCTACCCAGAGCCGGGATCGAACCTGGAACCTCGGCGCCGTGAGGCCGCAGTGCTAACCCACTGCGCCACCGTGCTGCCTCAATTTTCTTTACTTAACAGCTGATGTGAGAAAACCATAAAATCATCAAACTTGCTCCCTCAATCATTGCGAGAACTCTTCCATCATGGCATCTAATAATATTTTTAACAAAACCCTCCCACACTATTCAAAACACTCATCGCTCTTACTGAGTTCCGTTTTAAATTTATTTTTCATTAATTTTAATTTATGTCCCCTGGTCTTAATTCCCTGATTTATTTTGAAGTGACAATTTGGACTTACTTTCTCCATGTCATTTATATTTTATGAATTCTGATGAAAATCAGTGCACATTCAGATCAAAAATTTTCCACTGGCAAAGAATTAGAACATTTAGCGTTGAATTTTTCAGTGAACTAACGCCCAATTGGGGGCAGATTTGGGGCAGCAATTGAAGTAAAATAGGTTATATAGCTTGTTGCAAAATACGAGACTAAAACAGCATCAACAATTTCTGCAAAAAGCAGAAGCCCATTCCAACATATTTGTATAGAGTCAAACCAGTGCAAAAAGCCTTTCTGACCCAATCTGCCCAAATTCTCAGTGAAACCCTTCTGAAATAATTGCCACCACTGTATAGCTGGGTAGTAACAGTACCAATAGGATATTATTGAGGTGGGTTTCACGTAGATGACATTTTAATCACTGCAACCGAAGGGAGCCAAGTTTATTTCATATCAATCTCTTTATTGCTTTGGAGATTCAATCAAGGCTTTTGATTCTATTTTTATTTTCTGTTCACACTACTACTTTGCATTGGGAATTTAAGTTTATTATAACATATAGGATGTGGAGATGGTAAAGACTAGATTGGAGGTTTATAGAGTTAAGCACCATTCTCGATTACACTTATTCTGTTGTGCTACCTGATGTGTTATCTATGTTGGTCTAACATCGACTGCAACTGGATGCAGCAAAATGAGAAACGGGCTTCCGACACAGGAGATGGTGCAACATTGTTTTATTGAACCTGTTGATTGCTGTAAATAATCTGCTGTGGGTTGACACTCTATTAACCTAACTGATAACCTCCAACTGGCTTGACTAGACTAGCTCTCTACCACATGGTGATGATGTTCATTGGCCTGTGCACTACAACTATCTCCCTAGCCATGTCCTGTGAGAGAGAGAAAGCCTTAATGCTCTGTGGGCTTTATAGTGGTGGTATCCTGTCTGGTGATTGGTCGTGTGTGTTCATTGGTTATCATGTATGCCAATCACTGCCTGTCTGCATCTCATGATATACATGAGTGGATATTATGACATCTCCCCTTTTTAAAATACATTTTGGAACATGGCTGTATAGCCATGCATAACTATGTACAAGTGGGGAATGAATGAACATATGTACATGGGAAGGAGTCTATCGTGCAGATACAGAGCAAACTGAACAAAATGTACAAGATTTAAGTCTATCGATTCAGTCTTTGTGGTGGGCGACAAATTCTCATCGATCGCCGCAGAGGTGGAGGGGGGGACGCCGGCACCTGAACAGCCAGGATGGCTGCCATCCCGGTGGCCTTGTGGACAGGTGTGATCGCTGCCAGATCAGTGGCCTCGTGGTGCAAGACGTCCGGAGGAGGCATGATGACATGCGGAGAGGTGCGGTCGGGTGATGGGCAGGGAACTTTACGCAGCGCCTTCCTGTTGCACCGTAAAATGGAGCCATCGGGCATTTGGACAATGAAAGACCTGGGAGCAGCCTGTTTGAAGACAACAGCTGTGGATGACCAACCTCCCTCAGGCAGCTGAACGCGAACAACATCATCTGGAGCCAGCGCAGGCAGATCCGTGGCATGAGCATCATACGTGATCTTTTGCTGGTCCCTGGATCGGAGCGCCTTCTGCAGCACCATGAGGTGGTCAAGGTCGGGAACATGGATTGCTGGAACAGTCGTCCTCAGGTTGCTGTTCATGAGCAACTGCGCCAGAGACAAACCAGTCGACAGAGGGGTTGTCCTGTATGCCAATAGCGCCAGGTTGAAATCCGAGGCTGAGTCTGCAGCCTTGCACAGCAACTGCTTGACAATATGGACCCCTTTCTCGGCCTTCCTGTTTGATTGCGGGTAATGGAAACTGGATGTGATGTGACTAAAGTGGTAGGATCGTGCAAAGTCGGACCACTCGTGGCTGGAGAAACATGGACCGTTGTCACTCATTACCTTGAGTGGTACCCCATGCCTGGCAAATGTCTCTTTGCAGGCTTTGATGACAGACTCGGACGTGAGGTCCGACAGTTTCACCACTCCCGGGTAGCTGGAGAAGTAGTCGTCCAGGAGCACGTAATCATGCCCATTGGCGTGAAAGAGGTATATCCCCACCTTGGAGCACGGGGAGGTCATGATCTCGTGCTGTTGCAGCGTTTCCTTGGGCTGAGCTGGTTGAAATTCCTGGCATGTTGTGCAGTTGAGGACTGTGTTGGCAATGTCCTAGCTGATGCCAGGCCAGTAAACTGCCTGCCGAGCTCTGCGTCGACATTTCCCAACCCCCAGGTGACCCTCATGGATCTGCCTGAGCACCATGTTTTGCATGCTTTGGGAAATGACGATTCTATCTGGTTTAAGAATGATCCCCATAACAACCGTCAGCTCGTCCTTAATGTTGAAGAACTGGGGGCACTGCCCCTTTTGCCAGCCATGGGCGAGGTCCTTCATCACGTGCTGCAGTAGGGGATCTTTGGCAGTTTCTTCACGTATTTGTATAACTCGTTCATCAGTGGCTGGGAGGTTGCTGGCACACAACTGCACCTTTGCATCAATGTGGCGAATGAAGTTGCCCTGTTCACACGGCATGGTGACAAAGAACAAAGAACAAAGAAAATTACAGCACAGGAACAGGCCCTTCGGCCCTCCCAGCCTGCGCTGATCCAGATCCTTTAACTAAACCTGTCTCCTATTTTCCAAGGTCTACTTCCCTCTGTTCCCGCCCGTTCATATACCTGTCTAGATGCCTCTTAAATGATGCTATCGTGCCCGCTTCTACCACCTCCGCTGGTAAAGCGTTCCAGGCACCCACCACCCTCTGCGTAAAAAACTTTCCACGCACATCTCCCTTAAACTTTCCCCCTCTCACCTTGAAATCGTGACCCCTTGTAACTGACACCCCCACTCTTGGGAAAAGCTTGTTGCTATCCACCCTGTCCATACCTCTCATAATTTTGTAGACCTCAATCAGGTTCCCCCCCTCAACCTCCGTCTTTCTAATGAAAACAATCCTAATCTACTCAACCTTTCTTCATAGCTCGCACCCTCCATACCAGGTAACATCCTGGTGAATCTCCTCTGCACCCTCTCCAAAGCATCCACATCCTTCTGGTAATATGGTGACCAGAACTGCACGCAGTATTCCAAATGTGGCCGAACCAAAGTCCTATACAACTGTAACATGACCTACCAACTCTTGTACTCAATACCCCGTCCGATGAAGACAAGCATGCTGTATGCCTTCTTGACCACTCTATCAACTTGCATTGCCACCTTCAGGGTACAATGGACCTGAACTCCCAGATCTCTCTGTACATCAATTTTCCCCAAGACCCTTCCATTGACCATATAGTCCACTCTTGAATTTGATCTTCCAAAATGCATCACCTCGCATTTACCTGGATTGAACTCCATCTGCCATTTCTCTGCCCAACTCTCCAATCTATATATATTTTGTTGTATTCTCTGACAGTCCTCCTCGCTATCTGCAACTCCACCAATCTTAGTATCATCTGCAAACTTGCTAATCAGACCACCTATACCTTCCTCCAGTCATTTATGTAGATCACAAACAGCAGTGGTCCGAGCACGGATCCCTGTGGAACACCACTAGTCCCCCTTCTCCATTTTGAGACACTCCCTTCCACCACTACTCTCTGTCTCCTGTTGCCCAGCCAGTTCTTTATCCATCTAGCTAGTACACCCTGAATCCCATACGACTTCACTTTTTCCATCAACCTGCCATGGGAAACCTTATCAAACGCCTTACTAAAGTCCATGTATATGACATCTACAGCCCTTCCCTCATCAATTAACTTTGTCACTTCCTCAAATAATTCTATTAGGTTTGTAAGACATGACCTTCCCTGCACAAAACCATGCTGCGTATCACTGATAAGTCTATTTTCTTCCAGATGTGAATAGATCCTATCCCTCAGTATCTTCTCCAACAGTTTGCCTACCACTGACGTCAAGCTCACAGGTCTATAATTCCCTGGATTATTCCTGCTACCCTTCTTAAACAAAGGGACAACATTAGCAATTCTCCAGTCCTCCGGGACCTCACCCGTGCTCAAGGATGCTGCAAAGATGTCTGTTAAGGCCCCAGCTATTCCAACCCTCGCTTCCCTCACGAACCTGGGCTAGATCCCATCCGGTCCTGGGGACTTGTCCACTTTAATGTCTTTTAGAATACCCAAAACTTCCCCCTTCCGTATGACAACTTGACCTAGAGTATTTAAACATCCATCCCTAGCCTCAACATCCGTCTTGTCCCTCTCCTTTGTGAATACCGATGCAAAGTACTCATTAAGAATCTCACCCATTTCCTCTGAGTCCACGCATAAATTCCCTCTTTTGTCTTTGAGTGGGCCAATCCTTTCTCTAGTTACCCTCTTGCTCCTTACATACGAATAAAAGGCTTTGGGATTTTCCTTAACCCTGTTAGCCAATCGAATCGGGATAGGGCATCCGCGACGATCAGCTCCTTACCCGGTGTGCAGACGAGTTGAAAGTCATATTGGCAGAGACGAAGAAGAATTCACTGCAGCCGAGGTGTCATGTCATTTAAATCCTTTTGGATTATGTGGACTAAAGGCGTATGCCACTGGAGCCCAGGACGAGGAGTCGTCTCGCTGGAGGAGCACCGCCCCAGTGCCATCCTGGCTTGCGTCTGTGGATATTTTTTTTATATATGTTTTTTATTGGGTTTTTGAACAAAGTATATGTACTGTTATGTACACAGGATAAGAGACATATATACACATATATAGAAGAGAAGGGCACACCCAAACATGTCGAAGAAAAGAAAATAGTAAATAATAAAAAAAATACAATAAAAAATAAAATTGAATAACTGGTAGAGTATTGTGCACCAGCTCAACAGCAGCAACTCTGTATACCTGTGGATATCTTGGTATCCTTGGTTGGGTCAAAGAATGCCAGTACTGGGGCTGTGGTGAGCTTCGCCTTCAGCTCAAGCCAATCCGCTTGTGTGCGGGAAGCCACTGGAACACTGTTGACCTTTTTACGAGATGCCGGAGGGCTGTGGTGTGGGATTCCATGTTGGGAATGAATTTCCCGAGAAACGGAGGACCGCCTTTCTGTCCTCTGGGGTCTTCATGGCATTGATTGCCAGCACCTTGTCAGCGTCAGGTTTCACACCCTGCTGTGAAATGTGGTCACCCAGAAACTTGATAGCGGACCTACCAAATCAGCATTTGGCCCTGTTGAGCTGGAGGCCGTTTTCATTAATCCGCTGGAAAACTTGTTTGAGGCGAGCAATGTAATCCTCTGGCGTCGTGGACCAGATGATCGCGTCATCCACATAGACTCGTACCCCCTCGATGCCCTCCATCATTTGCTCCATTATGCGATGAAATACTTCGGAAGCTGATATGATGCCAAAATGCATGCGGTTGTTGCAATACCTGCCGAACAAAGTGTGAAACGTGCACAGCTTCCGACTGGGCTCATCCAGCTGTATCTGCTAGAACCCATGGGAGGTGTCCAGTTTGGTAAAGAATTTGGCATGAGCCATCTCACGGGTTAACTTTTCACGCTTTGGGATCGGGTAGTGCTCGCGCATGATGTTGCGATTCAGGTCTTTGGGATCAATGCAAATACGGAGTTCACCAGAGGGCATCTTGACGCAGACCATGGAGCTGACCCAGTCTGTTGGTTCCGTGACCTTTGAGATGATACCCTGGTCTTGGAGCTCTCGTAGCTGCGTTTTCAGACGATTCTTGAGAGGAGCCGGCACCCGGTGTGGTGCATGGATGACTGGGATGGCATTCGGTTTGAGCAATATTTTTTAACGATATGGGAGCGTGCCCATTCCATCAAACACTTTGTGGTATTGCGTGAGAATGTCGTCTATCTCAGCCTGGACATCTACATTGGGCGAGACAGTCGCCGGTGTCGAGGACATGGCAAGGATGCGCTGGACCAGATTTAGGAGTTTGCATGCGCGAGCAGGGATGCCTTGTCAGGCCGGACGATCTCGAATCATAACGTCGCTTTGATTGCCTTGTGAGATACATCTAGCTGACACAATCCACTGACAGCTATGGCATTGCCATTGTAGTCAAGGAGCTGGCAGACTGGTAGAAGAATGCTTGGTTGGTCTCGGATGTTGTCGAGGTCCGACTGTGATATGAGGTTTTCAGATGCGCCAGTGTCCAATTTAAATCGGACGCGAGACTGGTTACCCGTGATGACAGCACACCATTCGTCGCAGGATCCACAGTGAGGATTGAAAGGCGGTTTGCAGGCACGGTGGGGGCAAGCTCACGCGTGGTGATTATGCCCACCCGGTATGGAAACTCGAGGCAGTCAGCATCGGGGTCCGTTTGGCTGTCGGGATCCGGATCCTGCATGCCTTGTTGTATGCAGCGGACACGTCTGCGCTGCAGCTGGGATCGCTGGCTGTTGGTCGGGGGAGCGGACCGGCATAATGCCCAGGATTTCCACACTGTAGACATCGCCTTCCTTTAAATGGGCGGAGCCACAATTTGGACACGTCATGATGCTGACATCAGCGCGTTCTGTGCGCCACAGCACATGCGCAGTGTGGTCGGCCGACGTTCGCACATGCGCATTGGGGTCTTCGGCCTCGTCGTCCACCCAGTTGTGGCACGCATGCGTAGGGACCCGGGACAAACGTGCAAAACGGCCATTCTCCTTGATGCTCAGGCCTTGCATTTTTGCGATGGCCTGCACCTTTTCTGCTTGTGGGAGGCTAGTTTTGCATTTTCTACCGCCCTGATGCGGGTGTAAAGATTCCTGGCATGCTCATGGACAACGCACATTTCGATGGCGACGGTGAGGGTCAACTGTTTGATTTTGAGGAGCTACTCCCGTAGGGAGTCGGACTGGACCCCAAAAACGATCTGATCCCAGATCATGCCGTCGAGTCATAGTTACATAACTGGGCTAGGATACGGAGATGGGTCAAAAAGGACTGAAAAGGTTCATCCTTACTCTGAAGCGTCTGTTGGAAGATGTACTGTTCAAAGCTCTCATTCACCTCAATGTCGCAGTGGTTGTCGAATTTCAGCAGAACCGTCTTGAAATTCGTCTTGTCTTCGCCATCGGCAAACGTGAGTGAGTTATAGATGTGGATGCATGATCCCCCGCAGTCGACAGGAACAGCACGATCTTTCGGGCATCCGATGCTGCTCGAGGTCGGAGGCCTCGATATACAGGAGGAACCTCTGTTTGAAGACTTTCCAGTTGGCGCCGAGGTTGCCGGAGATCCGGAGTTGTGGAGGAGGTTGGATCTTTTCCATGGCGCTGGATGGCTGCGTGCCGGTCTTTGCAGATTCACTCGAGGTAGGTTCACTAGAGTTAATAGCTCTCTGGTACCATGATGTGTTATCTGTGCAGGTCTAACATCGACTGCAACTGGATGCAGACAAACGAAAAACAGGCTTCCGACACAGGAGATGGTCCAACACTGTTTTATTGAACCTGTTGATTGCTGTACATAATCTGCTGTGGGTTGACACTCTATTATCCTAACTGATAACCTCCTACTGGCTTGACCAGACTAGCTCTCTATCACATGGTGATGATGTTCATTGGCCTGTTCACTGTGACTATCTCCCGAGCCATGTCCTGTGAGAGAAGGAGAGCCTTAATGCCCTGTGGGCTTTATAGTGATGGTGTCCTGTCTGATGATTGGTTGTTCTGTGTCGTGTGTGTTCATTGGTTACCCTGTGTGTCAATCACTGGCTGTCTTTCTCATGATATACATGTGGATATTATGACGCTGCCCTTAAAGAGAAAATCACCACATCCCTGCCCCCTTTAACTCCTTTACACAATCTTCAGCAACTAAATCACTCTTTCCTAAATACTAACTAAGCCACACTTGGTGTATAGTGTTCAATTCTGGTCGCCACACTACCAGAAGGATGTGGAGACTTTAGAGGGGGTGCAGAAGAGATTTACCAGGATGTTGCCTGGTATGGAGGGCAAAAGCTATGAGGAGAGGTTGAATAAACTTGGTTTGTTCTCACTGGAACGACGGAGGTTGAGGGGCGACCTGATAGGCATCTACAAAATTATTAGGGGCATAGACAGAGTAGATGGTCAGAGACTTTTTCCCAGGATGGAGGGGTCAATTACGAGGGGGCATAGGTTTAAGGTGCGAGGGGCAAGGTTTAGAGGAGATGTACGAGCCAAGTTTTTTACACAGGGTAGCGCGTGCCTGGAACTCGCTGCCAGAGAAGGTGGTGGAAGCAGGGACAAAAGTGACGTTTAAGGGGCATCTTGACAAATACATGAATAGGATGGGAATAGAGGGATATGGACCCTGGAAGTGTAGAAGATTTTAGTTTTGACGGGCAACATGGTCAGCACGGGCTTGGAGGGCCGAAGGGCCTGTTCCTGTGCTGTCCTTTTCTTTGTTCTTTGTTCTGAACATTACGTGTGTGAGTTGCACAGTTATAGGGCGAATCTTTGAGGAGGCTTTCTGTTTCTTGTCGAGCGGTGTATCGCTGTTGCCTGAGATACTTCCACAGGATTGGCATTAACAGGAACTGCAATAATGGGACCTCTTCTGGCTCAGGAGATTCTTCATTATTTGTTTCCATGGAGGCATCACTTTTGTCGATTACAGGTCTGGCGTTTAAGGGTTCCGAAACATTTCTTGATGGCAACACTGACTGCTGGAGCATCTCTCTAATCCCTAAGTGGTCCACGTGTTTACAAATTATCCGTCCTTCTGAGTCCTCTTGTCCTCTTGGTATGAAAGGGGTCTGGTCTGAGAGACAATGGGCGGAATTCACCGACCCCCCACCGAGTCAGAGAACCGCCATCGCGCCGCGTGAATCCCACCACGCCGCCCCGACGCCAGGACGCAATTCTCTGCAGTGCCGACTCTCTGGCCCGGATGTGCCGAACGGCCGTCAACAAAAAGCCCAGTCCCGCCAGCGCTGTTCTAACATCCTCTGAGCCGGCGGGACCTTGACGTTGAAGGGTCCGGGGGTGGCCTGTGGAGGGTAGGGAGGGTCCGACCCCGGGGGGGGGGGGGGGGGGCTTCCTTAGTAGCCTGGCCCGCGATCGGGGCCCAATGATCAGCTGGCAGACCTCTCTGCCCCCCGGCCTCCTTTCCTACGAGCCGGCTCCTGTAGCCCTGCGCCATTTGTCGTCGAGGCCGCCGTGGGAAAAAAGGCCACTGCTCATGCACTAGTTGGTGCCAGCCCAACTGCACATGCGCGGTCCCCGGGGCGCCGGGGTCAGGCCGGGATCCGTCTAGCCCCCTGTGGGCCGCAGAATGGAGTCCCGGAATGGGCGCCAATGCCGGAGTAAAACACTCCAGTTTTTACTCCGGCGTCGGCACTTAGCCACCCGTTGGGAGAATCCTGCCCAATAATTCTGCAGATCCAACTAGATCCCCTATCGAAGTTTCTCATTTACCATAATGATTGTGCTGCACGTTGTGAATTATGGCTTGCTTTCTGATTACTTTGGCTGTCTTCTACTCTCCCAAGCAAATTAGAAACATGAGGCCCAATTTCATAGAGTCACAGAATCCCTACAGTGCAAAAGGTGGCCATTCGTTCCATTGAGTCTGCACCAACCCTTGCTCCGATCGAGCATCCTACCTAGGCCCAATCCCCCACTCCCAGTCCCACATCCCGATCTAACGTTTTGAGCAATTTAGCATGACCAGTTCACCTAACCTTCACATCTTTGGATTATGGGAGGAAGCCACAGAATCTGGAGGAAACACACGCAGACTGACTCAGACTGTTATCAGGGAGATGAATGGAATCAGTTGCTCGGGAACACAGCTGGAGCACGGACGAAAAACTATAGCTTCAGACTTCCCAATATTTAATTAGAGAAAATGTCTTCTCATCCCGTACTGGGATGTTGGATAACCAGTTTGATAATTCAGCAACAGTGGAGGAGACGCGAGAGGTGGTAGAGAGGTAGCAATTAATACCGTCTGCTGAATGATTTTGCTGAGGGGCAGTATGTAGATGAGGAATGGGAGTGAGCCAAGAATAGATCCTCAGGGGGCACCAGGGCAACTGGTGTGGGGGCTGGAAGAAAAGCCATTGATTCTCTGCCTGTGATTGGATAAATCAGCCTCTTATCTACCTTTGATTATCCTTCATCCAAAATGCTGACCCTTGTCCTTTCCTTGTATTTCACGTGCTAGACGTATTGAAACCCCTATACCAGTTCAGGAAGAGGAGGCCAGCATTCTTGTAGATGCAGCACCTCTCAATCTGACTCTATGAACACCAGCTAAGAGACTACACGTACCTCAGAGGCTCGGCTGGAGCAATGGTTTTCATTTGTAAATCACCAGCCACAAGTGTGCAGGATCTACACCAGAGGGCCAGGATATTCCAGGGTTCAGTTTTCCGGAGGATGAGATCACAATCCTAGCCCTGCCTGCAGAGGACTCAGATATTGAATATGAGGCGCAGGGTGAAAAAATAACTCCAAAGATTGAAATGCGAAATGTCATCCACCCATAAAAGCAATTTATTCTGTTACATTTCAAATCATTTTGTTCTTTGAAACATCTTCATGCAATGCATAATATTTGACAAGTTATCAGCCTCATGGTAGAAACCATAGTTAACAGATTGAGATGGAAGGACAATAGATGCATCTACACGATAGCAACAAACCGATTCATTACGTAGGTGGAATGAACATCATTTCATTGATGTTGTAAAAATATCTTTTATTTTGATATTTTGCAGACATACGGGTAAGTTGAGTTGTTAAAGGCTGTATCATAATGTTACATAGAATTTGCATAGAATTGATAGTGCAGAAGGAGGTCATCAGGCCCATCGAGACTGCACTGGCCCTTGGAAAGAGCACCCTACCCAACCGTACGCCTCCACCTATCCCCGTAACCCAGTAACCCCACCTGACCTTTTTTGGACACTAGGGCAATTTAGCATGGCCAATCCACCTAACCTGCACATCTTTATACTGTGGGAGGAAACCGGAGCACCTGGAGGAAACCCATGTAGACACAGGGAGAACAGATGGTGACTCAAGCCGGGATTTGAGCCTGGGGCCCTGGAGCTATGAAGAAACAGTGCTAACCACTGAGTTACCGTGCCGCCAACTCTTCCGCAATTATACTGTAGGTAGGTAAATCATCAATATGCTTTCATACAATATAAGTTAACCATGATTTCACTTATATTGTTCTCTATATTACTGTATTGCCATGAAGCTATTCAGAAACCCATATTGGAATTACTTCGACCAGGCCTTTGAGATTGGTCAATTGGAATTCGAGATCCCTGATTAAATCCCTGAAAGTGGATCAATTAGGGAACCTCTTTGGATATAACAGGGAGTGTCAGGTCCTCTGCATTGTCAGTGTAGACAGCAAGCTGAATGAACATGGTTCGTACTGCTGTTGGTTTTGTAAATAAAAGGGATTCTGGGGAAGGGACGTCTACCTCCGTGGACTTATTGCACATATCATGGCTTAAATGTTTTAATTTATTCAATAAGCATATTCAGAAATGTTATGCTAGCCATTGAAACTTCATCTTCTTTGTAATACTTATTTTTATTAGATTTTGGAGAAATCCACAGTGATTCAGCAATTTTATTAGCAAAATTGCATTGAATTTCAGGCCTGCAAAGGTTAATCTGGAAAACACAAGTTTGTAAACATCCAGGATCAGATCTATAGATAGATCCTTCGTCTCTGCCTCAGTTCTGGTACAACATACAATTGAGATGCTGAAGAAGAGATTCTTCTCCATCCGCAATGATTGCTGGGCAGTCAGAGGGGAAATAGTGCTGTGCAGGCTTGACAAGGTATCTAAAATTTCAGAAACGAATGCAAACGCTACACATTTGCCAATGGAAGAAGGGAAACCATTAGAAAGAGAAGCTCGAGGGTTAGCCTGATTTGTTGTCAGAGGAGAATGACAAAAAATGGATGAAATAGAAATGGACAAGACTGCCGTGCTGCTATGAATCAGTTATTGATTGATTTTTTAAAAAACTTTGAACTAAATATGGGTTTTTGTTATATTCCAGAAAGTCAGATGTTGTAGGACAGAACTGGAGCCAATCTGTACACACTTTTATAAGCATTTATTTATGTAGATACACATTGAAAACATGCACTTCTTAATCCAACAACAGTTTCTGTCTGTTCTTATTTATGTGAGAACTAGTGACTCCCCAGTCAGCACTAACCACCTGCATACAATTAAACACAATTAATATACAATTAATAGCCTTCCTCATAATATACTCGTGCCCCGAACAACATTAGTTGTCCAAATTTCACTGGCTTCCATTATCTTTCCTGTCTAAATCCCTCCACTGGCAATATTAACATATCCTCTCAAGCAATATTTGACAAGCTTATTTCTCTCCTTTTGTTTCTCTGGCACTTTTCTTTGGTGAATCTGTCTGCTGACTGGCAGACAGATTCCCTTAATTTTGTGGTTTAAATGTTAACTCAGAAGAAAAACAAGATCCAGTTCTTCAGTGAAAACAACCTCATGTGCTGTTTTTCTGGGCTTATTCCCTGACACCCTCCCCACCCCCCAATCCCCACCACTACCCATCCACTCCCCGAAAAGTCTCACTCTTCCAAAATTCTTTGGACAGGAGGCAGGAACGCCAGGAGGTGAATTGCGAGAGGAGATGCAGGAAGGGTGAGCATTGGCTGGCATTGGACAATGGATGAGCACTATCCAGTGGCAGTGTATATTGTTGGAGGGAGGGGAATGCACATGTCGGGACCTCTTAAACGTATCTTCAGAATACATCAGAGGCAGAATTCTCGGCAGAGAATTAAGCTTTTGGCCAAAATTGAGATCCGTCACCGATTCGGTCGCAGTGTTCGGGCCCTCGTTGGTGGTGTTAACCTGTGTTGGCAGCGTCATGCTAAACAGGACTTTATGCATGCTTTTTAATGTTATTAGCATGTTTGATCCAGTATGCTCCATGCCTCTGTGATGTTCCATCCCTCTCAGGTGGAAGTCACACAGGTGCGGTTTACTCCAGGTATTTACAAATAGGGACAGGGCGCCATAGCTGCTGAGGATGTGCTCTGCTCAGAGTGGGTGAGAGCTTGGAGGTCTGGGTTACCCCTGTTTTGTTATGCTCTTGACGTAGCATAAGCTGCTTCCTTGATGTGCACTCTGGCAAAGGAAGGTTCAGACTTGGAGATAGCTTTAAATCATTTATTAAACTGTTAACGATTCTCCTGCTTGGATTCGACTCTCCTGTTAATCCTGCTATAGCTACTGAGACTGACGAACCAGTCTGCTACAATCCACGTGGTGGGTGTGACGTGTTTCAATCAACCCTGTGCACTCACTAAGTGTCTCCATTGGTTGTGTCCTATCTTACTGGCCTATTGGTTGAATGTCTGTGTGTCATGTCTCTGGTGCTCCCTCTAGTGTCTATCTAGTCTATGTGTATTTACATTAACCCCTTGTGTATTTACAGTGATGCATATCACCACATCCCCCTCCACTCTTCTCCAGCACCCTTCTGTTATGGGCCATATTTTCCTATGGGACACATAAAGGACATGGTAAGGTGCATGGAGGTGAGTTACACAGTGTGTCTGTAACCCGTGGCATGTGTGTGCAAGGTACCTGGCCACAGAGGACAACACAGGTGTTGGGGTTTGATGCAGGATAGGATGTGAAGCATATAGATGTAAGGACAGCACGGTCGTACAATGGTTAGCACAGTTGCTTCACAGCTCAAGGGTCCCAGGTTTGATTCCCGGCTTGGGTCACTGTCTGTGTGGAATTTGCACATTCTCCCCATGTCTGCGTGCGATTCCGCCGTGTGTTCCGGTGTCCTCCCACAGTCTAAAGATGTGCACATTAGGTGGATTGGCCATGATAAATTACCCATAGTGTCCAAAAGGTTTGGTAGGGTTACTGGGTTATGGGGATAGGGTGGAAGCGTGGGCTTAAGTGGGGTGCTCTTTCCAAGTACCTGTGCAGACCCGATGGGCCGAATGGCTTCCTTCTGCACTGTAAATTCTATGATTCTATTATTCTATGCAGGCAGGTGGATTTTGATTGGCCTCTATGGGAGTGGGTGGCACAGAGGCACAGTGGTCAGCTCTGCTGCCTCAAAGCACCAGGGACCTAGGTTCAATTCCGACCTTGGCTAATTCTTTGTGTGGAGTTTGCCCATTCTCCCTGTGACTGCATGGATTTCTTCTGGATGTTCCAGTTTCCTCCGATAGTGCAAAGATGTGTGGGCTAGATGGATTGGCCATGTTAAATTGCCCCTAAGTGTCCAAAGGTTAGGTGGGACGACGGGATAGGTTGCGGGGATTGGGCATAGGTAGGGTGCCCCTCCAGAGGGTCAGTGCAGACTCTATGGGCTGACTGGCTTCCTTCTGCACTGTAGAGTTTCCATAAGTAGTGGTGTGATGTGAGAATTGAGGGACAAAAGTGATACCGGGGCAGAAGTGGTGACTCACATGGGCTGCCCTAACAAGGTCATTCATCTTCTTGCAGCACTGCGTGTGAGTCCGCCTGGTGAGGTTCATTGTGCTGAGCACCTCGGCCACTCCTGTCCAGGCCCGGTTGACGACCGTTGGCGGTAACCTCCCACCTCTCCTCCACCGCATCCAACATTCGGTCAAGCTCCTCATCTGCGAAGCGTGGTGCTGCTCTTCATGGAGTGATCTTCTTGTCTGGAATGAGTGTGTCTGCAGCTCTGGCTTGTCAAACTCTCCACCGCCAAATCATACCCCAGCAAATCCAACACTGGCAGGAGTGTCAATTAATCTAAATTTATGTGGGCTGAGTGCTGGCTCATTAGCATGTCCTGACTTGCTCCAGAAAGATTGCCCAACGGGAACGCAAACCTCACACAAATTCAGACCCGATGTCAACACAAGTCTCCCAAACGGAGAATCGCGCACCAGATCTCCAACTATCTGGAGACCAGAAGGTGGTGTTAGGTCATGAGATGATCCAGCAAGAACTGATATCAGTTCAACTCCACAAAGACCAGCTATTGTTTCCCATTCTCTGCCAGATATTCAAGTCTTTGAGGTAGATGACTGAGTTTGGTAGGTATAACATTGTTAGAAGTTAGTTGCTTCATCTGTGTCTTCTCTGTACATGCCCCAGTAACTGGCTGTCCCATACATAATGACCAAGAACCTGCATGGAAACAGATCCTTAACTACGTATTACTTAAGATTAAAATCACACCAGCAATGCTCCCTCAAGCCAATCTGCTGAGATCTCTAAACCAGAGCTCAGAACTTTCCTCCACCCCCTTCCCCAAACGGACCCCATACCCTCTGTAAACTGGAATAGATCCCAGGAGCTAAACTCACAGACTTCAGAAGGAAAACCACATCTATGCTTTGGAGCTCTATTCTGGCAGGCTTCTCTGAAGAAGTCCGTAAAGTTGACAGTCTCTTCATATTGAATTAAAAGTTTCCCATTCCCTCTCATGTGACTGAACAGATGTCAGACCTATATGTCTCCACAGTCTCAGCGATAGCATGCATGGAGCTCGAAACATTCTCAAAGGAATGCATGAAGCACTTCTGCACATTAATGAGTCCCCCTCTGTATGCAGTCCCCTTAAGGTACAGATCCATAAGCACTACAGCAGAGAAACATCTGGTCCTAGCCCTCCCTTCAATATTTATGTAATTCCTCTGTTGCATTTGTTCCCTTTCTGTCATTGTGGACCTGAAAGAGTAGTTTGTCAATTCTGCCAGCAGCACTCATAGAGACAGCACCTCACAGAGCTCTATGTTTCTTTTATCAATGTTTACAGGTAGCAGCATAGCTGTATAGCCATTAACCCATTTACTTTGAAAACTGATTTATTTTGCACTCATACATGACACAATTACAAAGCCTACCTGAAAACTAAATTCAAGAGAAACCCGGATATCCTAAAATGTTGTAATATTGAGTACAATATAAATTAGCATTTAAAATAAATAGGTTAAAATAGAAAACAAATGAATTTCCCGTGAACAGGGTAAGCATTCCTATCATAATATTGTTCACTTCAAAGCGCAAGTTTTTCACAACTTGCATTTATTTCTAACGTTAAAAAAAATAAACACCTCACGGTGTGTTGCAGAAGAGTAAAGTGGATGCTGAAGACAATGGAGGGGTTGAAGGAATGACCAAAGGCATGTCCAGTAGCTTGGTTTCGGAAAGACATTTAGCAAGGGAGGAAACAAACTAAAGGGGTGAGGAGGAATATTTTGGGGTGTAGAGTTAACAGCCAGAAGTACTGTCAGCAATAATGAACAGAGAGAGGAGGGTGCACACTGTCCAGAGGTTAAAGAGATATTTTTGAGGGAATAAGGGCAGAGGGGATGAGACATAGTGGGTGAGGCATTGTGCAATTTTCAGATAAAGGCAAATATTCTGACAGTGCTGATATAATAACAGATTTAAAAGAATAAAAATATAACATTCTAAAACCAGATCCACAATTTATATATGAGCAATAAAATGAGAGAAAAAAATCCTTTAAATAAATGTACAAATGACCATTCTAAGTTTTAATGATTATAATCATTAAGTTTGTTCAATGGTGGAAATGATGATCTTCAGCTGATTAAAGTATTCAGTGCTCATCCTGCTTTTTAAGTAACACATTGTTCCTATTTCAGTCTCACTTTCAATGCAATCATCCACTCAAGCCTTATTTTTATAAAATGTTACCACCACAATATATTATTAAATGCAGAGTTCAAAATTATGACTGCGCAGTCTATCTGCTTAACTGGTATTCAGCCTGAGCAACCATGGTAGTGACATCGAAGCATTGATATTCTCTGGCTTTGTTCCAACTTGTTAAATGTAGAATCATTGGTGAAATACTTGGATAGGAATAAAAAGCACTTGCACCAAATATAATGCTTTATTTCTTCCTTTTTCCCATTATCGCTTGTCAAACCTAAGAATGCAATTCTAATAATGAGGCCCAAGTATAGTTGGAAATTCCAACCCTGACTTTTAGCTGGGGAATGAATTTGACGTGCATAAAGCAATGTATTATTAGCATATATCTAACTATTAGCATGCAGACATTAATATATATTTCTGGATTGACCTAACTTATATTGTATGAGCAAAATAAATTTCAAAATACCAGTGTCCAATAGGCATATCAGCCGAAAGATACCTCAAGTTTCTGATGGAGGGACAAAGATGTCACTGCAACAAGTTCACCAGAGACAGAAAGTCATCCACTCTACATATGATCGGTGGATGTCAAGATGAGTGCATACTTGGAAAGAGGTGGTGGCACATATTCATATGAATTACATTACTTTTTCCTATGCTGCTGTAAAATATTAAGTGCTGTCACTAATCGTGCAAAGTAAGAAAACATCACCAGTAAAATCTATGGGGCGGGATTCTCCATCCCACCACACGCATTTTATATTGAATTTTACATAGAATTTACAGTGCAGAAGGAGGCCATTCGGCCCATTTAGTCTGAACCGGCCCTTGGCAAGAACATTTAAGCCCTCCACCCCATCCCCATAACCCAGTAACCCCACCCAACCTTTTTGGACACGAAGGCCAATCCATCTAACCTGCACATCTTTGGATTGGACTGTGGGAGGAAACCGGAGCACCCGGAAGAAACCCACGCAGACACGGGGAGAATGTGCAGACTCCGCACAGGCAGTGACCCAAGCCAGGAATCGAACCTGGGACCCTGGAGCTGTGAAGAAACTGTGCTAAACACTGTGCTACTGTACCACCCACGTTTTCTGGCGCGGCGCTCTGCCACCAATAGCGGAATCCTCCATTCCAGCAGCTGACCAATAAGGTTTTCCATTGTGGCCCGTTGGGAAATCTGCGGGAGTGAGTGCGTTGCCGGCGAGCAGAGGATCCCGATGATGGAGAATCCAGCCCATGGTATCTGTGCAATCTGTCGTGAGGGCATCCCTTCCTGTTGCCATAGGCAACAAAATGAGCAACACCACAATTCTGGGACTGATAACCCAAGTGAGATTGAAAATGTCACATCAAATATAATGGGCTGGATTCTCCGCCACACACCATCAATAGCGGAGTTCTCTGGTCAGGTGGAGAATTCAACATTGGGGAAAAATCAGCATTGGTGCTAGCCAGTTCCCCTGCTCGCATTGAGATCAAGATTTGAGTTATTACCAGGTTGGCCACCATATTCTCTGGGCCCTCATGATTCTCCATTCCTCTGGGCCGGGAATCACATGGGCAATAATTGGTGCAGGTCTTGACAATCGTGTCTCTGATGCAGGGGAACTTCCGGTGGGCCAAGGGGATAGGTGACTTTTTAAGAGAGTTTCCCCCAAAATCCATTCGAGGCCACCCTCCCACATTAATGCAAGACTTGCCCACTTCACTCCCACCAGTCATCTCCAGTACCCCACACCAGAGATCCCCCTAATTAAAAAGCCCCCCCCCACCACAGGCCCAGTTGCTCCAGAAGGCAGATGCAAAAGGGGACCCAGGTCGCAGGGAGGATACGCAGAAGGGCGTCTCCACATCTTATGTACAGCCTGGGAACCCATCGAGAAGCAATGCTACGAATTGTAAGGTTAGAAAGTTAGACACCAATTATGTTGGCATGGGTGAAGCACACAGGTTAGCGATTGGGGCTAGGACACAATACTTGTATGTATTAAAATAAACACCTGTTCATCAACGTTCCTCTGTCTGAATGGGTGTGATGGATGGACTGGGCTGGGAGCAGAGGGTGTGCTGAATGTGGGGGTCAGGTGAGAGGTGGACATGGGCCAGGACCACCTTTGCAGTTGGGGGCCACCCCCGGGATTACCTCGGAGGAGCAGGTGACCGAGCCAGATATGTGGGGATGCCGTGTGGTAGGGCCTATCCGGTGAGAGACCCACCAGTAAAGCCGACGGGAAGGTGCCGAGGGGGGCGCAGGTGCAGGGGATGTGAGGGTAGGTGGTGATGTGTGGAGGTGGGATGGGATGTTCAAGCTGCCGGTAGCCAGGACTCCTCATCGGTGAACCTGGAGGCGATCAGATTGTTCCATTCGCGGCAGCGCTGAAGCCCACATTGTGTGGACTTCTGTGGCCATCCGGGCCCCATGTCCTTCCCAGCCTGGCCCTCATCGGATGCAGCCTGGCATTCACCCTCTTCCTCTTGCATATCACCCCTCTGCTGTGCAGTGCTGTGGGGGATGCAGCAGGCCACCACGATGTGAGCTGTACTTGAGGGCCCCTCCAAAGCATTCCACTTGAACCGCTTCCTCAGCATGCCATTGCACTGCTCGATCACCCTCCTGGTCGCAGCATGGGCAGCATTTTAGTGGTTCTCCACATTGGTCTTTGGCAATAAGCGGCATTAGCTCCGACTGCAGTGGATAGTCCCCGTTGCCCAGAAGTCAACCCCTCAACCGCCACAACCATCTTCTTTTGCGAGGTATGATTCCAGCCAGTGGAGAGTTTTCTCGCTGATTCACTTTGACTCCAGTTTAGCTCGGGATTCTTGATGCCACACTTGGTCAAATACTATCTTGCTGTGAATGACAGTCACTCTCTCCTCACCTCCAGAGTTCGTCTTTTATTTCCATGTTTAAACCAAGGCTGTATTGATGTCACCCAGGTAAAACCCAAACTGAACATCCGTGAACAGGTTATTGCTGAGGAAGTGCCACTTGATAGCACGGTTGAGGGCAGCACGGGAGCATAGTTTTAGCACTATGTCTTCACAGCGCCAGGGTCTCAGGTTCGATTTCCACTTGGGTCACTGTCTGTGCAGAGTCTGCACGTTCTCCCCGTGACTGCGTGGGTTTCCTCCATGTGCTCCTGTTTCCTCCTACAGTCCAAAGGTGGCCAGGTTAGGTGGATCAGTCAAGTTAACTTGCCCTTAGGTTAGATGGGGTTGCTGGGTTGCAGGGATAGAGTGGATGTGTGGATTTAAGTAGGATGCTCTTTCCAAAAGCCGGTGCAGAAATGATGGGCTGAATGGCCTCCTTCTGCACTGTAAATTCTATGATCTATGATGACCCCTTCCATTACTTTACTGATAATCAAGAGGTGACTGATAGGGCGGTATTTGGCCGGGTTGGATTTGTCCTGTTTCTTTTGCACAGAATATTATCTGGCAATTTTCCACATTGCTGGGTGGATGCCAGTGTCGTAGCTGTACTGGAACAGCTTTGCTACAGGTGTGACAAGTTCTGGAGCACAAGTTTTCAGTAGTTTTGCTGGGATATTGTCACAGTCCATCACCTTTGTCATATCCAGTGCCTTCAGCCATTTCTTGATATCACATGGTTGAATCAAATGGCTGAAGACTGACATCTGTGATGCTGGTGACCTTGCGAGGAGATCGAGGTGGATCATCCATTTGGCATTTCTGTCAGAATGTTTCTGCCTTATCGTTTGCACTGATGTGCTGGGGACCTCCATCATTGAGGATGGGGATATTTGTGGAGCTTCTTTCCTCACTTTGTTGGTTTAAATGTCCACGGCTCAATGTGGCAGGACTGCATCTGACCCATTGGCTGTGGGCAGCATGGTAGCACAAGTGGGTAGCACTATTGCTTCACAGCGCCAGGGTCCCAGGTACAATCCCCCGCTGGGTCACTGTTTGTGCGGAGTCTGCACGTTCTCCCCGTGTCTGTGTGGGTTTCCTCCGGGTGCTCCGGTTTCCTCCCACAGTCCAAAGACGTGCAGGCTAGGTGGATTGGCCTTAATAAATTGCCCTAAGTGACCAACAGAAATGGTTAGGAGGGGTTATTGGGTTACGGGGATGGGGTGGAAGTGGGGGTTTAAGTGGGTCAGTGCAGACTCGATGGGCTGAATGGCTTCATTCTGCACTGTATGTTCTATGTTCTGTCTCTTACTTGCTGCATATGATGATAAAAGTAAATTACTGCGGATGCTGGAATCTGAAACAAAAACAGAAAATACTGGACAATCCCAGCAGGTCTGACAGCATCTGTGGAGAGAAAAAGAGCTAATGTTTCCCACCCATTTGGTCGACAAGGCCCTCAGCCAGTTCTGACCCATCTCCTGCATCTTTTCTCTCACCCTTCCCCTCCCTCCCGTAACCAGGATCGGAAGTCCCTTGTCCTCACTTTTCACCCCACCAGCCACCGCATTCAAAGAATCACCTTCACCAGTTCTGCCAACTCCAGCATGATGCCACCACCAAATACATCTTTATCTCAATCCCACTGCCAGCATGTTGCAGGGATGTTCCCTCTGGGATACGCTGGTCCACTCCTCTATCATTCCCAACACATCACCCTCTTCCCACAGTACCTTCCCATGCAATTGCAGAAGGTGCCCCTTAACCTCCCCCCTGCTCACCATCACAAGGTCCAAATACTCATTTCAAGTGAGGCATTTCAAGTGAGGCACGCTTCACGTGCACCACCTACAAACTGGTCTATTGCATTCGCTGCTCTCAGTGCAGTCTACTCTACAATGGAGAGACTAAACGCAGAGTGGGTGACTGCTTTGCAGAACTCCTCCAATCCATCCACAAGCAGGATCCAGACCTTCCTGTCGTTTGCCATTTCAACGCACCGTCCTGCTCTCACAACCACATGTCCATCCTTGTCCTGGCTGCAATGTTTGCATGATGCCCAGTGCAAACTGAAGGAATAACACCTCATCTTCCAATTAGGCCCATTACAGCCTTCCAGACTTAATATTGAGTTCAACAACTTCAGACTGTGAACTCTCTCCTCCACCTACGCCTCCTTTTTATTTCTTACAATTTATTTTAATTTCTTCCATTGATCAGTTCTTCCCTCAACATTGTTCCCCCCCCCCCCCCCCCCCCCCCCCACCCCCATCCTACTTGGGACATCTGTCCCTTGTTCCTGGTTGCCCTTTGACCCACTGCTAAACTTTGTTCTGCCATTCACACATTCTTCTCTCTTTATGTACCACTGTCAGCACCCTTCTTAGCCTTAATCACCCCAATTTGCATTGGATTTTTTTTTCTGTTCATGACATCTTTGTCAACCACAAACTATCCCTGGCCCTCTATCCAGCCCCACTGCTCCACACCCCATCCACAACAGTATAAGTCTGAGCCTAGTTCCAGTTCTCTCTGGCTTTAACAAAGAGTCATCCAGACTCAAAACGTTAGCTCCCTTCTCTCCCCACATATGCTGGCAGACCTGCTGAGATTGTCCACCATTTTCTGTTTTGTATAGGCATGACCTCTATTCCCTTTGAAGCATGACACCTACTCCCTGAGTGAGCTAAGTGTAAAGGTGAACTATGAGGAACACAGAAAGAAGTTGCAAAGAGACTGAATATGAGATTGGACAAGAAGGTGTCAGATAAAGTATAATGTGGGACAATGTGAAGTTACACACTTCAAACGGAAGGACAGAAAGGTAGCATTGTTTAAGGAAAGCTGAGAGGCTAGCGAGTGTTGGTATTCAGAAAGATTTGAGGGTCCATGTACATGAATCATAGAAAGTTACTGTGTAGATAAACAATAATTAGGAAGGCAAATGTCATGTTAAACTTTATTGTTAAGGGGTTGAAGAATAAGAGCAAGGAAGCCTTGCTGCAATTGTATAGGGCTTCAGTGAAACCACATCAAGCATAATATCTTATAATAGATAGGATAGATGCGGGCAGGTTGTTTCCACTGGCGGGTGACAGCAGAACTAGGGGGCATAGCCTCAAAATAAGGGGAAGTAGATTTAGAACTGAGTTTAGGAGGAACTTCTTCACCCAAAGGGTTGTGAATCTATGGAATTCCTTGCCCAGTGAAGCAGTTGTGGCTCCTTCATTACATGTTTTTAAGGTAAAGATAGATAGTTTTTTGAAGAATAAAGGGATTAAGGGTTATGGTGTTCGGGCCGGAAAGTGGAACTGAGTCCACAAAAGATCAGCCATGATCTAATTGAATGGCGGAGCAGGCTCGAGGGGCCAGATGGCCTACTCCTGCTCCTAGTTCTTATGTTCTTATGTTCTTATGTTCTTATAAGTGTACAGTTATCACAGCAAATAAATATTTGCCTCAGATATGGGGCAACAAAGACTCACTAGATTGATTCCTGGGTTGAAAGGGTTGTCCTGAGAGGAGAGATTTTGTAGAATTGTCTTATATACAACAGCTTTTAGAAGAAAGGAAGGTTGCCCCATGTAGGATCAAGAATTAAACGTAATTGTATTAGGATAAGCGATTGTCCATTTCGGATTGAAGTGAGGAGAAACTTCTTTACACATAGGCTTGTGAATCTTTTAACACAACATCAAAGGGCTGTAGATGGTCAGTCATTAAGTAAATTCACATAAGGGCAGCACGTTGGCGCAGTGGATAGCACTGCTGCCTCACGACATCAAGGTCCCAGGTTCGATCCCGGCTCTGGGTCACTGTCCGTGTGGAGTTTGCACATTCTCCCCGTGTTTGTGTGGGTTTCACCCCCACAACCCAAAAGATGTGCAAGGTAGGTGGATTGGCCATGCTAAATTGTCCCTTAATTAGAAAAAATAAATTGGGTACACTAAATTAAAAAAAGAATAGTGTCTTCACATAGTTATAGAATCACAGAGTAGCTACTGTCCAGAAGGAAACAATTTGGCGCTTCAAATCAGCGCTGATTCTGAAAGTTTAACTCAACTGGTTCCAGCCGTCTGTTCTTTCTCCTTCTGCCTGATCTTTTATTCTCTTCAGATAATTATAGTGTCCTTTTGATAGCCATGGTTCAACCTACTCCCTTCAAACTGTATTCTGGATCCTTGCTGTGTTCTGGACAGGGATGGGAGAGAACTGAAGCCTCAATTATTTTGTCTTACTCTCCATAATCAGTGTATCATTTATAAAGGAAGATTTGTGAGTTTCTTCATCCTGAGTATATGGTCAACTTGACTAATCAGCAACAAGATTGCGTTGGTTTAAATGAAGAGGATTATGTATCCTGGGGTTCACCCTGAAAGTTTAAGCTATGTCAATCACTCAGTACTCACACATGTGCTCAAGAAGAATTATAGGTAGAGCAGTTGGTGTACAGTTTTACAACCTGTAAACAAATTATCAGCTCATAATTCATGCGTTATAGGAATATAAGATGTAAGAGTAGCAGGACTTATTTTGTGATTACTACCTTCCACCCAGCTTGCTAGTTTCTTTTCTATCTCCCTAAAATCTGCCGAAAGGACATAATTCTTCAGCATAACTATGTTGTTTGTAACAATATGGATGGACCATGGTCACTGGTTCCTCACACACAGAACTGGTTGGCGAATTATATGTACACAGGAGACACTTACATTAATTATTTGTTCATCCATGACTGCCTGGCAATCATCCATTCCCTCTCTGCCTGTACTCTTTTAAATTGAGAGCCGGAAACATGTCAACTATGAAATGCTCATCTTTACAGATGCATCGCAACTACTCAAGTTTCAAGCTTCAAAACCCAGACCTGAAGGTGCTCCAGCTGAAGACACTTACTGCACATGTCCAGATACAGGAAGTATCATGGAGTTCCCACGTGGAACAGGATGTACACTCCACGAGAGTGAGAGGAACTATCATGCCTCTATTTATTCGGTTATTAATTCATTGAACAGAAATAAGCTAAAACCTTAAATAAACAAACTGTCTCCTCACCAAATAGATGCCTCCATTATACTGGAGCCTCCTTATTTTATAAGATGGTGAATTTTTAAAAATGTTTCACATAATTTTTATTATCTAGCTTTCAGACAAGCAGCCTGGAAAAAGAATAGGACAAAATGCATGACCAGATGGTGAAAGATGGAGTCCGCCAGAAGGAAAAACATCAGTCATCCTTGGGCCAACACTATTCATCTATGCCAGCTGTGGAAGGGACTGCCAGTCACGAATCAGCCTCTACAGCTACAACAGATGATGTTGAATACAGAAGTGGCAGAGACCCTATGTGCAGTCCATCATCTCCCAAGATGGGCAGATGTCATAATCTTTGATTTTAATTTGCGGAAAAATTGAGAACCCTTCACTATCCCTTGGTATTTAATTTAATCTTTATCCCCTTAGACCTGATTACTTAATTAAACACTAATTGTAATTATACGATAAATTATCAATTTGGCTTTAGTTTCATCATAATTAATTGATCTAGGCTTACTTTATAGTTGATTAATTAAATGAAATTAAAGGTTTTTCAGTGTACCCACCCCATGTGACTCCTTGTTCTGTGTGATCATTTTGCAATTTACCCCTGCTGTGCTGTCCGTTACTGCTGCTGCTTTGGGCTCAGAAAACATTAAATACATTATCTCTGATCTGTCCATCTAAGTTATCGATATAGCTTGTAAATTTCCCTTTCGTAAATTCATGTTGACTCTGTCTAATCATGCTATGATATTATAAGTGCATTTCTAAGATGCTCTCAATAATAGATTCCAGCATTTTCCAACATCAGGAGACCTGACCTGTCCTACCCTGCTTTTGTTTTCATCCTCTCTGAAATAGTGCTGTTACATTTCCAGACTATCATCCAATGCAATAACCAATGTATCCACTATTTCTGGAGCTCAAGCTAACTCCATTTGAACCCAAGGATACAGGCCATCAGCTCCTGGAGATTTGTCAGCTTTCAGTCCCTTAATCTTCTCTAGTACCGTTTCCCAGCTGATATTAACAGCTTTAAGTTCTTCACTCTCATTAGCCCCTTGGATACCAGCAATGTCTGATACATAACATGTGAAGGAAGACAAAGGGTGATATTTTCCAGTCCTTCCCACTGCAGGATATTCCACTCTCACCGGAGGTGGCCCCCATCCACTCCCCCCACCCCCCGACCAAAATCAACCTATCGCAATTGTCATTTTTTGGTTGCTAAAATTCACCCAATCCTCATGCTTACGAGAATTCTTTTAATTTCACACCGTCCTTAACTTTCTGAGTGAACCATGGGTGGATTTTTCTTGTTGAGTTCTTGTTTTTCAGTGGAACATATTGGGCATGATTTTCCATTCAGGAGACTGTTCTCTCTCTGCAGCCAATGGCAAGTCCAGGGGTTGGCTCCCCTCCCCGGCAATGCACTTCATCCCACGTACAATTTTCTGTGTCATCCTCTTCCCCCTGCAGTATGGGGGTGACTCAACACCCCACCTCATCACCCCCATCAGAGATACCTGCTAATTAAAGAGAGCCCCCAGAGGCCCTCTAATTAAAGTGACCCCCCCCCCCAGACCCAGCAATGAAACAAACAGAAAGCACTATTCTCTTTGATGTGGCCTGCGAGCTGTCAATTAAAATGAGATGTTTATAAACATTGTGGTTAGTTTCACAGCCAATTCCATCAAAGTCACTCAAGCCTGAAAGGAGATGAATCAAACAATGCTGACAATTACGGTGTGTGTGGAAGCTGTCAATCACAGCTCAGTAAAATCAATAACAAAGATAAATTACTAGCTTGCGGATCATAGATCTGAGGGGATTTAAACCCAGTTGACTGTTTCCTCTATCCAGGAATTGACAGATGCTGCTTCCTCTGCCTGAGCCAGCTGGTGTATTTTACAGGTGAGTTTTAAAGCAGTGATTTTTTTCAGTGGAGCATGAATCTTGATCCCGATGGCAGCAGGGGACTGGAGCATCGATGCCATTTTTCCCCAGATGCTGAACTTTCCGCCATATTGGGAACTCCGCTACCGGCTGTGGGCGGTGAACAATCCAACCCCTCAAGTAGCTTTGTTCATTGTTGATTCCACAAGGTATTGTTCTCAGAATTTGTGATAAAATCATTTTAGAAACTCTCCTTCCAGACTAACATTCAAGGTTATGAGCCAAGTGCTGGGATGTGGGATTACTGTAGAGTAGTTTTCTTTTGTTCGTCAGGCTTGATGGGCCGAAGGGCCATTCCTGTACTGCATGATCCTTTGATTCTATGATCCGATGACTACCTTTGGCCATTTGATTTGTCCAAATTATTTGAAGATTAAAGTCCTTATTATTATCATATCGCCTCTGTTTCAGTTCTAATGATTTCTTGCTAAATGTTTTTGTCCAACAGTCTAACTACTGTTAAGGGGCCTATAAACTACACCCATCACGGTTTTCAGACCCTTTCTATTACTAACCTAATAATAATAATCTTTATTAGTGCCACAAGTAAGCTTACATTTACACTGCAATGAAGTTACTGTGAAAATCCCCTCATCACCACGCTCAGGCGCCTGTTCGGGTTGACTGAGGGAGAATATGGGTGGCACGGTAGCATAGTGGGTAGCACTGTTGCTTCACAGTGCCAGGGTCCCAGGTTCAATTCCCGGCTTGGGTCACTGTCTGTGCGGAGTCCGTATGTTTCCCTGTGTCTGCATGTTTTTCCTCCGGGCGCTCCGGTTTCCTCCCACAAGTCCTGAAAGACGTGCTGTTAGGTAATTTGGACATTCTGAATTCTCCATCCATGTACCCAAACAGGCGCCAGAATGTGGCGACTATGGGCTTTTCACAGTAACTTCACTGCAGTGTTAATGTAAGCGTATTTGTGACAATAAAGATTATTTTCTAAAAAATCAGAATGTCCAATTCACCGAACAAGCAAGTCTTTCGGGAATCCACCTATACTGATTCTAGCTTCTCATCTTCGGAGCCATTTCCTTTCTCACTACTTTTCTTATGCCATTCTTTACCACCAGGCTACATCAATGATTTTTCTGTGCTGCCTATCGTTTCAATAGTTTGTGTGCATTAGAAAATGTATTTCCCAACCTTGGTCATCTGGTAACGTGCCTCTAAAATGGTGGTTATATCAAATCCACTTTTCTCTATTTGACAACTGGTTCACCTATCTTGTTATGAATGCTTTGTGCATTCAGATGAAGAGTCTTTATATTTTTCAACCACTATTCTTTGCATGGATCTGATTTGCTGATGCACTATTGCATTAAATCCTCAGTCCCATTTTGCTCCCTCTGTTTACTTAGTTCTTGAGTAGGGCAGCATGTTAGCATTGTGGATAGCACAATTGCTTCACAGCTCCAGGGTCCCAGGTTCAAATCCGGCTTGGGTCACTGTCTGTGCGGAGTCTGCACATCCTCCCCGTGTGTGCGTGGGTTTCCTCCGGGTGCCCTGGTTTCCTCCCACAGTCCAAAGATGTGCAGGTTAGATGGATTGGCCATGATAAATTGCCTTTAATGTCCAAAATTGCCCTTTGTGTTGGGTGGGGTTACTGGGTTGTGGGGATAGAGTGGAAGTGTTGACCTTGGGTAGGGTGCTCTTTCCAAGAGCCGGTGCAGACACGATGGGCCGAATGGCCTCCTTCTGCACTTGAAATTCTGTGATTTACCTTTATCAAAATGACTCCTCTGCTCCATTAACTTGAATCATCTCTTTATGTTTCAAAACCTCCCTTCACCTGACCCTTCCCAACACCTCCCCCTCAACCCCCCATCAGTAGCAGAAGGATTCATTTTTATGCAGGAGTTTATCTCAGCATAGATGCACCTTTGCCTTTCAGTCAGAGAACTCTGGTTCAAAACCTCTTTCAGGGCATTGACTAACATTTCAAAATAATAATGAGGAAGTACAGCAATTTTGTCTTTTGGATCGGTTATCAAACCCTGTTTAGGTAGATACAAAGGCCACATGATGTTATTTGAAGAACAGGGGAGGTGTCATGGCCAACATTAACCGCTTGGCTTTCCAAACAAATTATTTCTTTGTTAATCTCATTTGCTGTTTGTGGAATCTCACTGCAAGGAAATTGGTGGCCGCATAAATCACAAAGCAATAGTACAAAAATGATTAATTGGCTTTGAACCACTCTGAGACTTCCTGACTCTGTGAAAGGTACTATATAAATGTAAGTTCTTTGTTTCGATTGTATAATTTAATTTTTCTTTGAGGTAACTGTTGGATTTCCTGTGACTAATTGAGTTTATCAAGTTAGAGAGACCAGGAAGATATTAAATTATGTTGCTAGTTTGTGCTGGCCTTACTAATTACAGTAGAGACATGATCACTGTGCCTCCATAATCCTGGTTGCCCAGGTACTCATTTCCAATTTCCTCTGAGTACTCTGTTGGAACTGGAGGACAGCATTATCTGTCATTTCCCCTCACTGCTTCTCAGTCAAGTAGCCAGCTGACACGTATTGTCATGGTTGACCTCATTTGAATAGTGACCACTTGAATAAGGTACCAGAGTGTTATTGGTGCTGTCAACCTATATCTCAACAAAAATTAATTGTCTTCAGGAAAGGGGAGAAAGAGAATTCACTGAGAACAAAATGGCGGCAGGAAAGTTTTAAAGGGTGCATTGTCTGGTTTTGATGCATGATGAAATGAATATTGCCATGTCTTGATATTATAAAGAGAACCATTCGTACACTCTGGTTTCCCTTCAGATCGTATAAAAAGAGCTCTTTGGAATGTGCTTTAAGTGTCAAAAGGCCTGCCAAGTGTCAAAAGGGAACAACAATTTCCAAATTATTAAAGGCGTTTATGGAACAATATAAGTGCAATAATTCAATCATTTTAAAAGAATGTAGAATACAATACTTATTAAATACCAGGACAGCTGAGGTTAGCACTGTGATGAACAGAAAGCACACTCAGCATTGTGTCATATGAATGTTTTCAGTTTTGCTGACGGGTAGATAACCTGACCCAGGCATTTAATAAACCAAATTTAATGACTGTTTTCAGTGACTTAGTGGGTCAAGGTAGAGTACTAATGAAAAAATGACTGCGCCAAGGGAGTTTGACTACATCTAGTAAATGCATTTTCTAATATCCCAAGCACTATTGTTGTGTTCTCTTACAACGGAGACTGGAGGATTTTGGTCAGCAAAAGGCTGAGTAGAAGCAGACAGCCATTTTCCCAGTGCCAATCATCCAGCCTCTAATTTGAACCCATGAGGGTGGTCATCAATAGCGATTTAATAAATGTTGAAATTCCTAAAACAGCAATTATGATGTTTATTCTCAGCGTAACTATGTCACTTTGAGCCTGTTGTACAATAATAATGCACATGAGGTCTCCATTCACTTGTGCCATTTGTTTCTTAAAGGGAAATTAGGAACAAATGTACAGGGGTAGGCCATTTAGCTTCTCATGCCAGGTTTGCCATTCAATAAGATTATGGCTGTTCTGTTGACCTATCAATTGGCAAGATGATATTGTAGTACTTAAGGGGACGTGGTTCAGCAGACTTGCATTAATAGTCGCTGAGCGGCATTTTTACAAGGGTGTTTCTCGGTCCCTTGGCTCAGCTTACCAGTGCAGGAGGACTACTCATGAAAGGCCGCCACGATCTCCCCCCCCCCCCCCCCCCCCCCCCCTCCTCAGCAACCCCACCGCAGCCTCCGGGCCGTCCATCTCACTCAGCTTCCACTTCCGGGATCGTCAAGTCCAAACCCCCCCCCCCCCCCCCACCCCCCCCCCCCTCACCTCACCTCTTATGGCCAAGGCCCACTCTTGCCTGAACCCCGGCATGGGAAACCTGGCATCTGGGCACCTTGGCACTGCCAACTGGCACCTTGACATTGCCACAATGGCATCCTAGCACTGCTGGGGTCGCATGGACAGGGCACGCTGGTGGAAGTGCTGATATACCAGGCTGGCAGTGCCAAGCTGCACATGTGCCAGGGGAAAGTCAGGGTGCCACCCTGTCCAATGCCCGACCACCGAGTGGTCTCCAATAGCCTGGGAGATTCCACCCCAGGTGCCATTACACCTGGTCCACATTCATGTGGCACCCTAGCGAGACCTCCCAAGCACAACGTTGAGTCCCAGGCCCCGAGTGAATCCAGCGAACGTCTATCTGAATGGGCCTAAGGGCTCATTTAAGTGTGCATATTTGGATCTCGCTCAGTGAGAGCGAGATCCCGATTGTAATGTCTCACGAGATTCTATTGTTGAGGCCTCTCATGAATAGCCTCGTCCCGACACCAAGCCAGGTGCAACGAAGCCGCTGAATCATGCACAAGATTTCTGGAATCAGACATTCACTTGCTTCCATTATCATACAATAATAGAATTCTACCCTTTAACAAAGCAAAACCATTTTGTGAAACAACATCTACTTCATAAGTAAATATAATCTTCGTCATTCTGGTACAGATCTGTCAACTAACAAAAAGGATCTCTCCAGGTATGATTTAGATAGTCAAATGCTTTTGCTTGTCGGGGAAGTGGGGGGTGGGTTTTGAGTGTAATCAGTTGAAAAAGTAAACATCTTCTCTGCCTGTTCTCCGTCCTTCGGCTCCTTTCTGGGTGTTTCCTCCAGTCCCTTCTGGTCCACCTCCACTCCTCCTCAGACGAGGTCGCAAGGCCCTCCTCCTCCACCTCCAGCAGGTTTCCCCATTGCCTTACCTGATTGTGGACGGCACAGCAGACCACCACAAAGCGGGAGACCCTCTGGGTGGTGTACTGCAGGGTACCACCAGAGTGGTCCAGGAACCGAAACCGCCTTTAGTAGATCAATGCACCACTAAATGACAGCACGGGTGGCAGCATGAGCTTCATTATAACCGGTGTCTGCCTCTTCTCAGGCCTCTACACCTGCAGCAGCAGCCATGACCGTAGCGGGTAATCCTTGTCCCCCACCAGCCAAGCCAGCATCCTCGGCTGGTCCTCGAAGACACCGGGGATCCCCAGGTGCCCCAGGTTGAAGCTGCCATGCACGCTCCCTGGGGAGCAGGCACACACATGCATGATTCGGAGGCGGAGGTCGCACACAATCTGATCATTCAAGGAGTGGAAACCCTTCCTGTTAATATAGGGCACTCCTTTGATGTCCCGGTACTTGCAGGCTGACATGCGTGCCATTCATGGTCCCCTGGCAGCAAATCCTGCAGCCCAGCATCTTTGTGGACCTGGTCCTGCTGGATATATTTGGATGCCCCGGCACTTTGAGCATTCGTCACCTCCCAAATACATCTGAGGGCGTAAGATTGGGATATGCCACACAGGTCCCCGCTCGACCCTGGAATGACCCAGTGGCAGAAATGTTCAAGGCTGCAGTGACCCTCCCAGCCACCGGGATCAGGTGCACTCCTCCTCCAGGGTGTGCCAAGTGACGTGGCACAGGTACCGCACTGTCTCTCTGCTGAGGTGCAGTCTTTTGCAGCACATGGTGTCTGTCAGTTCATTGAATAACCAACAACACCTGTACACATTGGGCTGTCACTGTCCTCCCCTTCTGGGTCACCCTTCTGCCTGGGGAGGCCGGGTCTTCAGTGTGTGCAGCAGCCCCTGCGCATGGGGTGCCGCCTTCAGCCTGTGTTGACCTTGCTTTCATCTCTAGCGCCTCTCTGTCTGGGCTGCCAAAAGCAACACGCCAGCAGCAGCCGCAGGATCGATTCATATATCTGTAAGAAATTGGAGAATAGAGAAAGACCGACAATCAGTTAGGGCTTCCATCTCGGGACTCTTAAATCCCCCAAGACTCCTCCACCCTTGCGCGTCCTGTTTTCGCTCAGAGTGCCATACAGCAAGTCAATTCTGCTGACAAACCTTGTTCTGCACACCCGTCCCTGGTCACATCAGGAGCTCCTAGACCCCATAGTCCAGACTCTGACGAGAACATTTGAGAAGCTGTGCTCAGCTGCCCTTGCTCACCCACACTCTTTGGTTACAAAAAGATTTCTAGTGCTGAAGCCTGGCTCTTTATTTTTTGTTTGTTTGGAGCTTCCTCTATCGTGCAGACACTCTTCGCGTTCAGGCACATTGTTTCGGCATCAAAGGTTGCTGGATATACAGTGCGCTAACCATCCTCTGAGACATGGCATGTGTGCCCTCGAGTTGGCTAGTGTGAAGTGCTGTCACAACAAACAAGACTGATTCCTCATTTGAACCAGCTTTCAGCAGTGAAGCTTGAGGCTGCTCACAGTTAATGGGAGTGAAATTGAATTTCAGGCCATAAGTCGCAGCAGGGGTTCTGTCCTGGGAGTATTTGGTAGGTCAGACAGGCTGCAGCTTTGGTTGCCCCTGTTATGGGTCTCCACAATAATTAAAGATGGCTTGAAGGCCTCAAGGAGGCAAAGCACTTCACCCCCCCCCCCCCCCTCCAACAGACCAGTGGCGAGCCCTGACCTGGAACTCTTCAGCCTCCCGCCCAGTGTCCCTGAAGGGTCCTACTGTATTTATTCCTGACTATCTCATGCATATGGTCCTTATTTCAGCCTCCCCCTCAAGTGGAAATATCCTATCTATATCTGTGCTGTTAAGCCCTTTCAAAGTCATTTATCAGGTAATTGTGCAGCGTTCTTTTTTCTGGAGAAAAGAGACCCAGCTTTTTCAATTTGTCTTGATAGGTATAATTTCTCAGTTCTGGTAAACGTTTTTGCCCCTGTCCCAGGACCTCCATATCCTTGTATAAAATGGGGGCCAGAACTATTTACAGTATCCGTAATGTAGTGTTAACCAATTAAAAGTCAATAAATCTCATATAACTTCTCTGTTTTAAATTCCAGGGCCGGGATTCTCTGATCCCGCGCTGTGTCGGAGAATCCCCGGGGGGTTGGGGGAGGGGGGGGGGCGCGCGAGAATCACGCCACTCCACCCTGACGCCGGCTCGCCGATTCTCCGTCGCCAATTTTCGGGCACTCACGGGATCATCGCCACGCCGGTCGGGGGCCTTTGAAAGTGTCCACCCCCGCCGATGATTCTCCGGGCCTTGACTGGCCGAGTGCCCGCCGAGTTCGGCCGAGTTTTGCCAGTGTGGGTTACCTGTGGTCCCACCCGGCGAGACCTCGGAGTTCTGTCTGTGGGGGCCGTCCTGGTGGGTGGGGGTTCCGACCCCGGGGGAGGACCTCCACGGTGGCCTGGCCCTTGATCGGTGTCCACCAATCAGCGGGTGGGCTAGTTCCGTGGGGGTCTGTGCTCCTCCGCGCCGAGGCCCTGTAGGGCTCCCACATATTGCCTGGGGGCAGCCGCAGAGACGGGAATCCACGCGCATGCGCGAACCTGCGCCGGCAATGGCGACATGCGCGAACGTGCCGCCGTGGCACACCGGCTTTCGGGCGCCGGAGTTGCGGACACCACTCCGGCGCCGAAATATTCCCCAAGGAAGGGGTGGATAGCTGCCAGCTGAGGCCCGTTGATGCCGGAGTGGCTCGCGCCACTTTTCATGCCGGTGTCAGAATTTGGACACAGGATTGGAGAATCGCGGCCCATATCTCCAAATGTAATCTCTAGTGATTTTTTTTGTTTTTTAAAAAATGGCAGTTTTAATCTATATTTATATAGCTTTGACAAAGAGTCATCGGACTCGAAACGTTAGCTCTTTTCTCTCCCTACAGATGCTGCCAGACTTGCTGAGATTTTCCAGCATTGTCCCTTTTGTTTCAGATTCCAGCATCCACAGTAATTTGCTTTTAATCTATATCAGTATTTACGATGATTTTTGCATCTATAGAAACATACAGATTAGGAGAGGAATAGGCCTTTTGGCCCCTTCCACCCATACTGGTATTCGATAAGATCACATCAGATCTGATTGTGGCCTCAACTTTACTTTCCTTGGGCAGCACGGTGGCACAGTGAGTAGCACTGCTGCCTCACGGCGCTGAGGTCCCAGGTTCGATCCCGGCTCTGTCCGTATGGAGTTTGCACATTCTCCCCGTGTTTGCGTGGGTTTCGCCACCACAACCCAAAGATGCGCAGGCTGGGTGGATTGTCCACGCTAAATTGCCCCTTAATTGTAAAAATGAATTGGGTACTCTAAATTTAAAAAAAAAACTTTACTTTCCTGTCTCTTCCCCCCCCCCCCCCCCCCCCCCCCCCCAATAACCTTTCACTCCCTTGATTCCCAAGTACAAATCACTAGTATTAACCACACTCTACAGCCACTTTGAATTTTCCATGGTACTTTCGAGATGTCATCCTGCCATGGTAATAAATGGTTATATTATCCCTGCTCAATTACACCCTTGACATCACTCAGACTCACGTGCATTATCAAAGCCAGGGACTGCTGTCATATACCCGTTGGTTCGACTCCCTTTCTAAATGAAGTGCATCCCATACTCCAATAATAATGACCTTTATTGTCACAAGTAGGCTGACATTAACACAACAATGAAGTTACTGTGAAAAGCCCCTAGTCGCCAGATTCCGGCACTTGTTCGGGTACACAGAGGGAGATCTCAGAATGTCCAATTCACCTAACAGCACGCCTTTCGGGACTTGTGGGAGGAAACCGAAGCACCCAGAGGAAACTCACAGAGATATGGGAAGAATGTGCAGATCCGCACAGACAGTGACCCAAGCCGGAAATCAAACCTGGGACCCTGGCATTGTGAAGCAACAGCTCTAACCATTATGCTACCGTGTTGCCCGTATATTCTGTATATGTATATTCTGCTCCCTGTTTATTGCTGTCACAGCATGTATTCATATTTATGCTTCTGCCAGGTCACGGGAAGAGGGTTGATTTCACGCAAAACCTGGCCAAGTTGTGGAAAAAATGCATCCCACCGCCTCTTTCTTGAACAAGCTGAAAAGCATGACAATAAAACCAGCACACCATTCGGCTATTCCTGTGCCATCATTCTTTACACCCGTGTTTGCTTTCTCTGTTCCTCCATTTACTGCTTAGCACCATGGTGCTATCCTCTCACCAGCTTCATCCAAGATTTCAAGGGTATCCACACTGGTGTTTGAGGTGCTGCTAGCTTCTCAACAAGGGTAAAGCAGCATGAACTCATGCACAGGAGATCAAATCTTTAAATTAACATGAAGACCACTGACGTGCATATCACGGCTCCTGGCAGGTATAAATTAAATTAAGAACTTACCACCATTCATCAGAAGCTGGCACAAAAACAGTACCGCAGCATTACCTATAAAATGTGAAGATTAACTGTGCCTCATGTGGATTCTCTAATTGACCTGCACTGTAGCACTGCAGAATCAAGACATCCTCTCAACCTCTTTATTGTGTCTGATAGATCACCCCCAGCAGTGCCCACAGTCTGTACTCTCCAATATAATGAAGGTCTAGAGAAAAATTGGTTGCTGCTTCACTCAGACTCCCTCCTCGCCTCAATCCAGATGTTCTGTACCCATATTGCAGAGGATCTTTGTTTCTCTAGACAAGACTGCAAATTTTGGTTCCTTGTTAAAACCAAGACTTGGGAAGTGAAAGCAAACCTTTCTGTGCCTGTTTTTGAAGCAAATAAAGGACCTAAGTTGTTCCTTCCGGTGTGCTAGATAAGATCATGTGCCCGATCTGCATCACCAAATATGGCTGGACCATATAGATTGGTGCATCAGAGATGGTCCGGCCACTTAGCCCCTCGAACCTGCTCTGCCAATCAATGACTAACTTTGTCTCCCCATATCATTACCAAAATATCAATCAGTCTCAGATTTAAAATTAACAATTGATCGAGCATTAATTACCATTTGAGGAAGATGGTTCAAAACGTCTAGTACCATTTCTGTGTGGAAATGATTCATAATATCACTTCTGAAAGGTTTGCTTCTAAAGTTGAGTTATGTCCATGAGTCGTCGGCTAAATCACCAATGAAAATGGTGGGGATGATATTGATCCGCGTTCGCCGTGAGCACAAATGGCAACGTGGGGGCAAAAAGAATCAGGAGTGCCAGTCTGGCAGTGTCAGCAGCGGCACTGCCAGGGGTAAGTTCCAGGGACTGTGGAGCTCCATTAGGGTGGAGCCCTATTAGGGATGGTATGCCTTCTATGTGGAGGGAGGTGGGGGCTTTGTCCCGGTGCGCGAGGGAGGGGGTTGTTGTTACCCAGGTGTTTGGGGAAAGGGGGAATTCCCTTGTCCAAGGAGAGGGGGGTTTGCCCAGTGCTTGTCAGGGGGGTGGGGGAGGGATTTCCCTGGTTCTTGTTGGAGTGGGGGGGTGGGGGGGGGAGTATTTTTTTCAGCCTTTTAAAAAGCGCACCCTGACCTCTGTGGAGCTGGCATTGCCATTTCTAGCAGGCTCCACGCCATCAGTGTGATACTGAAAACCACACCTTCAAATTTTCTGTCCACAGGGTGCCAGAGAATCTGAAGAGAAATCTTGGGCTGGATTGCGTCGCCGATTGGGCGGAGAATCTACTTTTAGGGCAGAATCAGGGACAGTACTGTTTTTGCGATGCTCTGCCCTCTTAAAAACCGGGTACTCAAAGTACACCGCACGCCATCGGGACTGCCTCTGGACATCACCTGAGGCCCTCCCCTGATGCTCCAACCCGATGATCGCGTGTGCTGACATCATTCAGGGACCTCGTGTAGCAGCTGCGGACTGAGTCCAATGCCACCACAGTCGGAGGGTGGCGGGGGGAGAGCCGTTTCCCTAGCAGTGGGGGGTGGGGCGGGGGCCGGGGGCTTCAGCTGGGGCTGGGGGGACTGGTAGGGGGTGGTCCAGGGGTGGCAAGGCTGGTTACAGGGGGGCAGTTTTTGGCAGGCCGTGTCCACGCGCGGTTGGAGCCGTGTTGCCAACCGGTGCCTTTACACTGCGCGGCTGCTAGCCCCCCACCGGGTGGATGATCGGTGTTGGGGCAGTGTCTACTGTCCGGTCGTAAGCATCCTGCGGACGTAGCCGCAGGATCAGAGAATCCAGCCCCTCAGTTGTGCAGTTGCATACCAGTTTTCTCACCTCAGCCAGTACTCGTGCGTTGTGCGCAAAATTCCACCCTGTTCCTCTCTATCAGCTGCCCTTAATATCTTGGAAAGTTGACATACTCACTACTTTGTCTTCTAAATTCAAGAGGTGGAGATCCCGGCGTTGGACTGGGGTGGGCACAGTAAGAAGTCTTAGAAGACCACTTTAAAGTCCAACAGGTTTGTTTCAAATACTAGCTTTCGAAGCACTGCTCCTTCCTCAGGTGAATGAAGAGGTATGTTCCAGAAACATGTATATGGACAAAGTTAAAGATGCCAGACAATGCTTTGAATGCGAGCATTTTCAGGTTATTAAGTCTTTACAGATCCAGAGATAGGGGTAACCCCAGGTTAAAGAGGTGTGAATTGTCTCAAGCCAGGACAGTTGGTATGAATTCGCAAGCCCAGGCCAGATGGTGGGGGATGAATGTAATGCGACATGAATCCAAGGTCCCGGTTGAGGCCGCACTCATGTGTGCGGAACTTGGCTATATGTTTCTGCTCGGCAATTTTGAGTAGTCGCGCGTCCTGAAGGCCGCCTTGGAGAACGCCTACCCAGAGATCAGAGGCTGAATGCCCTTGACTGCTGAAGGGTCCCCGACTAGAAGGGAACATACCTGCCTGGCGATTGTCGGGCGATGTCCGTTCATCCGTTGTCGCAGCGTCTGCATGGTCTCACCAATGTACCACACTTCGGGACATCCTTTTCATATGAGGTAGACAACGTTGGCTGAGTCGCATGAGTATGTACTGCGTACCTGGTGGGTGGTGTTCTCACGTGTAATGGTGGTACCCATGTCGATGATCTGGCACGTCTCGCAGAGATTACCATGCCGGGCTGAGTGGTGTCATGGTCGCTGTTTTGAAGGCTGCAAACAATGGTTTGTTTGAGGTTGCACAGCTGTTTAAAGGCAAGTAGTGGGCGTGTGGGGATGACCTTGGCAAGATGTTCATCTTCATCGATGGCTTGTTGAAGGCTGTGAAGAAGATGTCGTCGTTTCTCTGCTCCGGGGAAGTACTGGACGACGATGGGTACTCTGTCGGTTGTGTTCCGTGTTTGTCTTCTGAGGAGGTTGGTGCGGTTTTTTGCTGTGGCGCGTTGGAACTGTCGATCGATAAGTCGAGCGCCATATCCCATATCGTACGAGGGCATCTTTCAGCGTCAGTAGATTCTGTTATGCTCCTCCTCGTCTGAGTAGATCCTGTGTATATGGACGGCTTTCCCATAGGGGATGGCTTCTTTAATGTGTTTAGGGTGGAAGCTGGAGAAGTGGAGCATAGTGAAGTTATCCATGGGCTTGTGGTAAAGCAAAGTGCTGAGGTGACCGCCCTTGATGGAGATGAGTGTGTTCAAAAATGCAACCGATTTTGGAGAGTAGTCCATGGTGAGTCCGATGGTGGGATGGAATTTATTGATGTCATCGTTTAGTCGTTTCAGTGATTCTTCGCAGTGGGTCCAAAGGAAAAAAATGTCATAGATGCATCTGGTGTACAACGTCGGTTGAAGGTCCTGTGTGGTGAGGAGGTCTTGTTCAAACTTGTGCATGAAGATGTTGGCATATTGAGGTGCGAATTTGGTCTCCATGGCTGTTCCATGTGTCTGGATGAAGAACTTGTTGTCGAAGGTGAAGACGTTGTGATCCAGAATGAAGCGGATGAGTTGCAGAATTCCGTCTGGAGATCGGCAGTTGTCGGTGCTGAGCACTGAGGCTGTTGCAGCAATGCCATCGTCACCTCAGCACTTCACTTTACCGCAAGCCTTTTGACCTTTTGTAATTACCTTCCAAAAGGGTCCGCCATGTAGACTATAGTTCACAATATCTCTGATATTGAACCACGACTCTTTGAAAAGCTGGCACAGCTCCAGGAAAATTGTGGAGGATGAGAGCATGCCTATCTCTACAATGGAACCAGCCAGGTCAGGAGTGCAGGGTGCAGACTTGAAATGCGAACCAGCCCATACCCTTAAAAAGCACTCCCGAAAATCACAAGACCTGGCAATTGAATCAGGAATGCTGGAATCTGGATTTACCTGCCATTCTTGAAGGACTCCTGAGTCATCCAACTTGGCAAAAATGCAGCCCATCATGTTCGCACTATTAAAATCCATGTGTTTGATATTGATATATCTTAAAGTCTTTTCGGCTACATCAGGAAGCAGAGAAGTTGCATTTTCACTATATATTTGGTAGTACTGGAGAATTCAGATTATTCTCTATCCTCCTGTGTATGAATGCTTGGTTCGATGAGATAAGCCTTTGTATTCTAAAGCCCTTTTTTCTCCTGGGAGTGGCAATCCGCCTGGATATGTTTCTTGACAGAGTTTATTTATGAAGTTATCCAGAGTAAGATGCATTTTGAATACAAAATGAACAAAGATTGTTCCTCTTATATAAATTTCTGAATTGCACCAAAGTTCATTTCCACTTTGTAAAAATATTATTATTGCAATATTAAAGCAGATGCATTGTTATAGGATCTAAAAGTTATAAAAGTTTGGGAAAGTATCAACAGTTATGTAGGTGAGATGATTGGTTAAAGAGCTTGGGATGGTGATAAGTTGCCCTAATCAATACAATGTGCATAGACACATAGGAACATCGGAATTCAGCGCAGAAGTAGGCAATTCAGCCCGTCGAGCCTAAATCTGAAGGAGACATATATCTGTCTCCTTCTTGAAACCATTGAATGACTCCGATTCCACTGCACTATAGGGCAGCGATTTTCACAAATTCATCACCCTCTGTAAGAAATAATTCCTCCTCATCTCAGTTCTAAATCTACCACCTCTCCACCTATGTCCATGACTTCTCATTCACAATTGCTCCACAAGGGGGAACATTTGATCTACGTTTACTTTCGCATTTGATATACCTCGATCAGATCCTCTCTCATCCTTCTAAACTCCGGCCAGTATAAGCCCAAACTATTTAATCTCTCCGCATACGTCAACACTTTCAGCTCCAGAATCAATCTGGTAAACCTCCTCTCAACTGTCTCCAATGCCACCACATCCTTCCTCAAATAAGGAGACCAGAACTGGACACAGTACTCCAGATGTTGTTTCACCAACACCCTATACAATCACAACAACATATCTCTACTTTTATACTCCAGTCCTTTTGTAATAACGCTAAAATTCCATATGCCTTTTTTTATTACATGCTATACTTGCTGTTCAGAAAATAAAGATAGCTTTAAGGGATTTATATTTGTATTGGTAAACATTAGATATAAGGAATAGTTTTAAGTGGGTTTCATTTATTGTTTCTGTGCCTGGATTGGTAAAACCTATAGTTTGATTCATGTTGGACAAAGGTAGTTGTATGTGTGGAAGTTGATTTAAGTTCCAACTGTGATTCTATAGTGCCCTGTCAGGACTATGGTTTGAAGTGTAAATGAACCAGCAGTTGTTGCTTAGCAACTGGGGCCTTGTAAGGTAGAGAAGCTTTTAAGTTTTAGTTTAGCTAATTTGATTGCAGTTGGAGATAGGTAGTGAGAGAGAAGGCTGCTCTCACAGCTCTGTTAGAAGCAGTTGGTTTCAGAAGGCTAAAGAGGGAACACATCTCTCAGCCTTGCTAGAAGAAAAGCCATACTATGGAGTAATGGTTAAGAAAATAGATGCCAGAAACCTAAAGTCCTGCTGATTGAAAAAACTTGAGAAATGATGAGAAGCATCCTAGAAGCCTGGAGTTAATGGAACAGTAGAAACTGGGAAGCAGAATAGATTACTGTTCAGTAAAGTCACAGAGAGTTGACAAGGCATTAGATTGTGAGAGGCCAAAAAGTTATCTTCAGTAGTGCTAAAGTTTGTGAGAAATTAATAGTTTGGGAGACGTTATTTCAAATAATTGTGGAAATTGGAACAATCGGTGGAAATTGTGGCGGACCTCGAAGTTTGTGTTAAAGCCTTTAAGACAAAGAAAACCTGAAGGGAAAGGTGTAAAACCTGAAATCAAAACATTGATGGAAACAATGGGGGGGAAAAGCATCGTTTAAAAGAAGATTTAAAAGTGTGACTTTTGAAAACGAATTTTAAAATTACTCGTGTGGCAGCCGGAGTCCAGAGAGACAGGGTGACTCGTGATATAAGATTTTGAGTAGAATTCTCTTCGGTTCAGAGAGAAGTGTGTCTTGCCAGGGTTATCTCATGTGCTTAAAAGGGACTTTGTGAGTTAATAAGACCATTGTAGCTTCAGATGTACTTTGTAATCTGTGTTAAGTTAAAAATCTGTGTAATTGTTAAACTCAGGGCGGAGTAAATGAATATCATAGCATAGTTCAATTTTTTCATGTTTAATAAATGTATTCTTTTCTTAAAACTAGTTGGCGATCCTGTGACTCTGTTCCTCAATGTTTTATTTTTTAAAAGTGAAAGCTATGGGATGGGATGCTCTGTCGGCTGACGCTGGAATTGGGAAACATGGTTGGGCGGAGAATTCAGCGTTAGAAGAAAATTGAGGTTGGCATTGGATACCAAATGGAATGCCATGCTTCAGTCTCTCGACAGCTGTATGAATGCAAATTGTACAGTAAATGCCGTTGGTTTATCATTAACGGGCCTGACACGGCACTTCCGGGCCTTCCACAATGCTTTGCCTCAGTAAGGAGGAATTACAGAAGTTCACGTGTACTTTTTCAAATAGGGTCACATGCACTGTGGCTGCTTAGGGTGCAGGAGGGGGTACAAACAGTGTCCAACATTGTCATACTGTGCTGACAATTGTTCCGCTGGCCTGGGCATCTGTCAGTGCCAGGGGGAGTAGCAGGGGGCAACGAAGGGGTGGGTCGTGGGGTTACGTGGTCGGGCAAGGACCGCCATTACCAATGCCTGCAAGGTAGCTAATCCAGCTGCTGACTGCCCACTGGGAACTTAGTGCCATGGGTCTTATGTGTGCCCCCCCAGCCACCTCCCTAGGTACCCTCTGGTCCCAGCTGACCCATCAATGGGTTTGGCATGCTCCAGCACAATCAGTACCATCATCTTGGCTGGGATGAGGGTTGACATGCATTGGGATTGTGTGAGTTCAACATGGCGCCAGTGCTCGCTCATTGGATCTGATACGGGGCTTTTGTCTACAGAGAACATTCATGATTCAATCCAATCAGTCCCAGTATCAGCACTTAGAGCGGGATTCTCTGTTCCCCCAAGGCAATTCCATAATTGGGGATCGGGGGGAGAATACCTTTTTACGACGGAATCGGGAGCGGTGCCTGTGTTCGGATGCTCAGCCCCCTCCAAAACGGCGTCACCGAGGAGCGCGCCACACGCCTTTGGAACAGCCTCAGGACATCGCCTGAAGGCCCTCCCACAATGCTCCTCCTCCGATGGGTTGAATTCCCGGCCACACGATTGACTTATGGTCACAGCCATCGGGAACTCGGCGTGGCAGCCGCTGACAGTGTCCAGTGCGGACCTGCCAATTCTCCGGTCGTTATCATGGAGGCCGGCGTCTTACGTGGCGCGGCTGCCAGCCCCTCACCGGTCGGAGGATCGGTGCTGGGTGGTGCCTATTTTTGTGACATAAAATGCCACGGATCCTTCGGACATAGGCTGGAAATCAGAGAATCCAGCCCTTGGTCTCTCAAACGCAGAATTCGCCCCATGATCTTTCAAGCCAGGTTCCATTTTGGGATCTTCCCATCCAGTTATAATATCAACTAGGATCATAATAATGCCCATCCGGAAAGGGTTGAGTCTCCACACATCACATGTAGGCCGGAATCACATATACATCCGCACCCGTGGGTTTACAGGCTGTGTCGGGTCGCTTCAATGGGAAACTCTGTTGACAAGTGGCGGAAGTAGAGAATCCCACCATCAGCGAATGGTGAGCTGCAGAGAAACACGCGACTGGGGGAACAGAGAATCCCGCCAATGCTATTCACCCCTTCAGTACCCATTCATCATCTAAAAACTAACATTTCACAATTCAGCTTCAAAGATCGCCTGGAGAGACAGTGCATGAAAATGTACAGATGAAAAATCTTAAATTAGGAAGAAACATAACAATAATTACATACTCACACCATTTTACTTTACTGCAATGTAATGACAATTCTGCTGTGATATAGTGGGAAGCTGTTGAAACAGAAACTTTGAAAAGAGCAGTAAAGTTGTGATAGTAACAACATTCATTGCAATAATAGTAAAACATATTGAACAGTAAAATATACAAGGAAGACTCCAGCAAGGCCCTAAAAGGGGATTGAGAATCATGTCTTTAACAGTATCATCTCAAATCCTGGCATAGTGTCTAAAAGTAGTTTAGCTAAACTCATCTGGAGATCTCAGGGGGTATAAAGAGTATCAGGTTGATAGATGGTCGCTTCAGCAGTTCAGACCTGGAGTAAATTGGGTGGTCAGCACTAAGAGTCTCTTGGAGAGAACAAATCCTCCTCTGGGCTGTCACTTCTTGAACTCTCAATTTATGTAGTCGTTTCCTACAGCTAAGAAAAAAAAACCTTGTGGTAAATGTAAGGCGAAGATACAATCAGTGACATTTATTTCACAAGCTAGCATGCTCATTGTTCAGACTGAAATGTGCAGGACAGCTTTGCGGGGTCATATTAGCCAACTAGTAAATGTGTTTGCTATTATTAATAGCAAATTGTGATCTTTATTTTTACCTTTATTTTTACCTAAAAAAAAAATCATCTGACATGTGTAGTGCATTCATACTACTAAACCTGGCAGCAACAACAAAAACTTGTATTTACATAATGCCTTTAATTTAGTAGACCTAATTAGCTGAGATAATTAAGCTAATGGTAGGAAGCAGGTGATGATTTGCTCTGTGTGCTATGTGATGGTAATGTTAAAGGAGGTGCTGCAGAATCAGACTGCTTCAAGCGTCAAGGTCCTATATCAGCAGAGGAGGACAGTAACATTGTGGTAATGTCATTGAACTTTGCGGTAATGTGGATGAACTAGTCATCCCGAAGCCTGAACTAATTCTCTAGAGACATGACTTCAAATCCCATCACAGCAGCTGGAGGACTATGAACTCAAGTACTTAATAAATCTGGATTAAAATACAAATCTCCAAAAAAATAAATAAAAAAAATACAAATCTCATTAATGACTACCGGATACTTTAAAAAGAAAACTGGGGCTCATTCATATCTTGGGGGGGAGCAGATCTGCCCCCGTTACCTGGTCTGTTCTCCATGTGACTCCAGACGTACAGCTATGTGGTTAAACTTTAACTGCCCCCTGAAATAGACTATCAGGCCACTCAGTTCAAAGGTAATTAGGGATGCGCAATAAATGCTGGCCTTGCAAGAACAAATGAATTTTTAAAAAAGAGATGTGGAGGCCAAAAGCACCTGGCATGATGAACATGTTTCAGTGGAGGACAAAAGTTTATTGTGTTTCTTGTATACTTCAATCGCGTGGTTTGGGTGAGTTAAGAATCTCTCCAATGAACTTATCTCTAAGATCAGGGCCGGAATTCTGCAATCATCGGGATTCACTTTTCCCGCTGGCAGCACGCCCTCTGCCAGCAGGTTTTACGGCTGGCGTGAGATGGTTTCGATGAGAAATCCCATTGACAAGCAGCTGGAGTATGGAATCCTGCTGGCAGCGAATGGCTTGCCACTGAGAATCCCGGGTCTGGGAGACAGGAGAATCCCCCCCCCCCCCCCCCCCCCCCCCGTGCTTAGAACCTGGGATTAAGGTGCTGGTGACTGCCTGAACTAGACGTTACATAAAAGCAAAATACTGTGGATGCTGGAATCCAAAACAAAAAACAAAAATGCCGGACAATCTCAGCAGGTCCGACAGCACCTGTGGAGATAGAAAGTTACATTAACATTAGTCAGAACATTACATAATTCTGTTGTGACAAGATCTAATATGTATCCACTTTCTCTGAGTAAAGCCCAGTATGGATTTGCTAAATTCTTTAGAATTAGAAGCTATTGTGACAGTATGGTTAAACTGTTAATGTGGGCTATCATTACTCCTCTGAAACTGACAACAACTACTGGGATCTTCACATAGGTGTTTAAATGTAGAAACCAGGAGGTTTCTGTCAGTGATTTTAATCTTCTTCAGAGGATGCACTGCTATGCTCTCGCAGGGTTTGGTACGTTTCGGCGTGGCCAGTTCGGCGTGGCCGATTCGACGGAGGAATTTTTCGGCGGAGGGACGTTTCGGCGTCAAATTAGTTATAGTCGCAAAATGTTTGTGTAGCCCATTTCTTGTATCTTTTCCTTCCAGCCGCCTCAGATATCGTGTTTGTGCACCAAACCGGGTCTCTTAAAGAAAGGCACCAACATTAAACTCTTAAAGAAAGCCGGTGTTACTGAAAGTATTGAAGCAGCTGCCCAGTGATCTACACTGCTGTCTGACTTAACACATTGTGTAAAGTCACAATATCTTCAGTAACACCGGCTGTATAAAGTCAGACCCGGTTTGGTGCTCCGCGGGGGAGCTTATGGACCCCAACTGTCAGTTGTGTCAATTTCAGCGGCCGGCTCACTTTGATCCGGAGAGGGAAGCTGCTCTCTCACTGAAGCAATCAGCGGCCGCTGAAATTGACACTGTTTTAATTAGATCCACGATGGGGGTTTTAAATTTATTTAAAAATCTATGCTAGCGCTTCCCATTGAGAGTCTACGGGGGTCTGACCTCTCCCCCCGCCCCCAGTAGACTCTCAATGGGAAGCGCTAGCATAGATTTTTAAATAAATTTAAAACCCCCATCGTGGATATCCGCGGCTCGGATGTAACGCGGGTGGCTGTCTTGGATCCCAACACCCGAGTTATAAAGGGGGACTACTGTATAACTAATTTGACGTCCCTCCGCCGAAAAACTCCTCCGCCGAATCGGCCACGCCGAAACGTCCCATTCCAATCGGCTACGCCGAACTGGCCAGGCCGAACTGGCCACACCGAAACGTCCCATCCCCGCTCTCGCAGGACTGCATTCAATGGGAAATGTTGGAACTTATGAAAACTCCCACTTTAACATTCTTCAGGTGCAATTTATTGTCTGACATTTTGTCTGACATTTTTTCTGGCATGAACAACTCACTTGCAACAGGTCATCTGGGTGATGGAGCAGTGCATCCTCACCTCTGTAGTTTGGGTCAACCTCGCTATCTGTGACTGCTTTCTCCTTGGTCAGCCTCAGGATCTCGAGGGCCCGTTCTCTCATCGGGGGTACTCTGATACCCCCCCCCCCCCGTCTTGGCCCTTTCTCCTGCAGGGACAAAAAAAAGGCCTTGTGAGCCGTGCACTTGGTGGATCAGGGAGGTCTATAGCAGGTGGCATGTGTGGGCACTACAAGTGGACATGAATTGGTTGTGCTGGTGGGTGCCAGGGGTGTTGAGTAGCAAGCATGAAGATCGAATGTGGGGAGAGTGCGAGGTGTCAACCAGTAATTTGTGGGTGGTGGTGGCGGCATTGGCAATTTGAGGGGTGGCAGATGGAACTGATACGTGGAGAGAGGTGATAATTTACCCTTGCAGCTCGATGGAGATCATTGGTCTTCTTCCTACAATGGACGGCGATCCTCCTGGTCATGCTGCCCATACTGACAGCTGACAGAAAAATTTCGAAGTGTCATTTTGGGCACAATTAGCAGGGTGTTTCTCAACGGCCGCGTTGGCGAGATCGTGACTTGCGTTTAATGGCAACACACAACGCAGAACAGCTCCTCGCTTTGGGGTTGCTGAATTCACAAGGGTTTCCCACGTTGTGAATGTGAGATGGGTCATCTGCTCCCCTGTTCAGATCGGAGGACCATCAACAGGAGTCACCAATACCACCTGGGAGGCAGTGGCAGCAGCTGTGGAAAATGACCTGGAACATGACGAGGTCCAATTTCAGGTCGGCATTTTTCAGATGTTTTCGAGACAGATGGTTCTGCTCAAAAATGTATTTTAAAATAAAATAAGCACAGTTAGGTGTTCCAGACATCAGGGGCACATAAACAACCTTAAGCTCTCCTGTCATAGAATGTAGAACATACCGTGCAGAAGGAGGCCATTCAGCCCATCGAGTCTGCACCGACCCACTTAAGCCCTCACTTTCACCCTATCCCCGTAACCCAATAACCCCTCCTAACCTTTTTGGACACTAAGGGCAATTTAGCATGGCCAATCCACCTAACCTGCACGTCTTTGGACTTTGGAAGGAAACGGGAGCACCCGGAGAAAACCCACGCAAACACTGGGAGAATGTGCAGACTCCGCACAGGCAGTGATCCAGCGGGGATTCAAACCTGGGACCCTGGCGCTGTGAAGGCACAGTGCTCCCGCGCCACCCATCCATCATCAGAATATTTGCATTTAACTCATTCATGGGATGGCCCAGCATTTATTGTTCATCCCTCACTGCCCTTGAACCAAGCTTGCTCAGATACTTCAGAGGACAGTTAAGAGTGAATTACATTGCTGTGGGTCTGAAATCACATATTGGCCAACCCAGGTAAGAATTTCATAGAATTTACAGTGCAGAAGGAGGCCATTCGGCCCATCGAGTCTGCACCAGCTCTTGGAAAGAGCACCCTGCCCAAGCCCATACCTCCACCCTATCCCCATAACCCAGTAACCCCACCTAACACTAAGGACAATTTGGACCCTAAGGGCAATTTAGCCTGGCCAATCCACCTAACCTGCACATCTTTGGACTGTGGGAGGAAACCGGAGCACCCGGAGGAAACCCACGGACACATGGGGAGTACGTGCAGACTCATTTGTGAAGCATTTGTGCTAACCACTGTGCTACCGTGCTTCCCAATGGCAGATTTCCTTCCCTGGCGGACATTAGTGAACCAGCTGGGTTTTTCTGGCAATTGACAAAAGTTTCATGGTCACCATTAGACTTTTAATTCCAGATTTTTATGGAATTCAAAATCACCATCTGTTCACCGGTGTTTATATTTGTTTCCCTCTTCACAGGCATCTGTGTATTCCCCAACCCCTTGGATTTGGCACAATCCAATTTTCCATTAATAGCTCCACAGTAAACTTGAGATAGATTAACTCAAAGGACTAGTTTATTTGCATGTGCTCAAAATGTGCAATGTTGCCTCCACACTCAGACATTAATAAGGGGGAGAACCAAAATATGTACAATGCAGCGACCACAGAAAAAAACAAATATTGTTTCACATAGGGCATTAGGGCAGCATGGTAGCATTGTGGATAGCATAATTGCTTCACAGCTCCAGGGTCCCAGGTTCGATTCCCGCTTGGGTCACTGTCTGTGCGGAGTCTGCACATCCTCCCTGTGTGTGCGTGGGTTTCCTCCGGGTGCTCCGGTTTCCTCCCACAGTCCAAAGATGTGCAGGTTAGGTGGATTGGTTATGATAAATTGCCCTTAGTGTCCAAAATTGCCCTTAGTGTTGGGTGGGGATACTGGGTTATGGGGATAGGGTGGAGGTGTTGACCTTGGGTAGGGTGCTGTTTCCAAGAGCCGGTGCAGAATCGATGGGCCGAATGGCCTCCTTCTGCATTGTAAATTCTATGATAATGAATGACATGTGTTCTAAAGTCCAGAATTAAAGTCCAAAAAGATATTCCTTCACAGAGGTCGGTGAGTAGAAAACCAATGCTGGATAATTTTATTTTCTAATGGTGTTGATTTCACATGATGAGATGGACATACAGAAATTAATCAGTCTTGTGGCCTGCGGTACAGAATTCCCTGCAGAAACAGTGTAGGTAGGGACAAGTATCCAACCTGGGCCAGAGTTCCTTGCCTATGAGACTGCTAGATAGATGATAAAAAGACATACTGAAACTTTGGGGATCAGCAAGGCAATATTACTGGTGCCATAATCCAGCGGCCCATGTCACAAAACTCCCAACTCTCCACACTATCTTTGACAAAGGACACAAATACCTCACCTGGGTCCCTGAGATTGTTAATTGTCTCAACCATTAAGAATTAAATGAAGGGTGGAGGGCACTGCAGATGAGCAGACTCCTGTTGGCTAGACTGGTCTATGAAATGCAGATAATCTTTGTATATCTCTCTTTTAATTTTGTCTGTGCAGCCCACGGAGGGTGGGGAGGAGGGGGTGGTATTTGTGGTTCTTCAGGAATAATGATGTGAGTTTCCTGATGTTGCCAGTTTTGCTCCATTTGTTTGGGGACAGAGATGGGCATAGATTCAGATACTTTTGGTTTGAAATTTTCAGAGATAGCAATGAGCATACCTCTATATAGTTAATTAAAAAATATACAGGGGCTGGTCTTAGTCCCTCACATAGGTTTGCGCCCGAATCACCATTTTAAACAAAATGCAAATGTTGCTGAATGTTCACAGAAGATTAGTATCCAAAAGAAAAAAGGGAAATTCATGTTTTCATCAAAATAGAACAAACCTTCATGTTGACGGGTTCAAGCAGAAAGATTAAACTGTTCTTATTTACCTTCCAGCTGTTGGTTGACCTGCATCTTTTTGAATCTTTGATTTCTATTCTAAATCTTTGTTCTTATTCCCATTAACCAGTGATGATGCTAATTACACAGTTCAAAGAAATTAACCGTTTTGTTGTGAGATTTTTCAAGGAGCTAATGCAATATTAATTATAAAATTACATATCTTCAGCTGAAAACTAATCAAGATTTTACCTGGATATGTATTCCTTGAAAGTTCAACTGTGCCGAAAGGTCATCGACCTAAAATGTTATCCTTGTTTCTATTTGTACAAGGGGTTGCCTGACGTCCTGAGTGTTTATAACAGTTTCTGTTTTTAATTCAGATTTCCAGATTTTGCTGTATTTTGATTTTGTATTACTGTCCCCAACTACCTCTAATTTCCTCCTCTCCTCTCTCGATTATATTTCACAATCTCATGCCAGTTTGATTTTCCTTCAAGAAGGTTTTCCCATTTTAAAACAAATTGGAATGCACTATGAAAAGTCTACTGTCATAATGTTGGTTCTTTCCTACATTTTATGGATCCCTTGATACCTGAAATTCTTGTGTTGAAGGGAAACTGCCAGAAGGATTAACAAAAGAAAAATGTTCAAAGCTCCATAGATGCCAATAAAGGTGGAGAGATAACAGACAGCAAGGTGGGTGCGAATGAGGTATAACATTTGAGAAGTTGTTTTTCATGCAGTAACCTAATCAAAAGATTCATTTAATATCATGGACTATAAGAACAAAATTTTAGTGGTTGTAACCACCCTCTGAAAACCAGAGATTAGCTTGCTGCCTTGAAATCTCTCTGGGGGATCTGAGATCTAAGATATGTTCATTTTATGGTATGGTTTTATTGTTCCAAGCCTTTTTGTGCTTCTAATGCTTATTATAGGTGGCGATGTGCCACACATTGGCCAATTTGACTGCACCGTAAAACTAAGATCTGGACATAAACACTGTAACTTTGTTTTGGTCTGCTTTGTGAGTGATTATTGGGAAATCTTTGAAGTAAATAATATGGACCGATCATTATTCACAAAATAGCGGTAAACTGAGAAAATCTTCATTGGTTTTTAACCTCTTCTGAATTCCTAAGATTAAATTACTGCTTTAAAATTACTCCAGGGTAATTGTTTCATTTATAATTTATGCCGTTAACTTTATGCATTGATTTCTAATATTTTTTTTAAAAATTGCAGCAGTGACGATAATCAGCATCAACTCCCAAGTATCATCATTTGTTGGTTCAAACTGAAGACAATTCAGTGTATCTAATAAGAGGTCATTTGTAGTTAATTATTGGGAAATTCTGTGGTAAGTTCGTCAATGTATATAATAATAATCCAATACCCACAATTTTCATAAACTTCACAAACTTTATAAAGAAATGAACTGCTGCTATATTGCTGCCATAACTTCACCATAAATGCAGTGAAAACCCAGTTAAGGAATTAAATGGGGTTCCTGTGCATTTCTGAATACGTTGTGGTGGAGTGGGAACACTTGTAAGAAGATACAAGGTCAAGATACTGGCCGGAACTCCCCGGCCATTACGATTCTCCTTTCCCTGTGGCAGCGCACCTCCACCCATGGGTTTCCCAGGGAAGTAGGGTGGCTTCAATATCCCATTGACAAGCGATGGGAGTATTGAAACTTGCCACCAGCAAACGGTGCACCGCAAAGAAACACGTGGATGGGCGCACCAGCAGTGCCAGGGTACCAGCCTGCACAAAGGGCATACACCTGGGTGCCTCCGATCCCCTGGGAGCCCCCACATGTGCCATTCCATCTGGTCCCCATTTGTGGAGACTAGTAATGAACCGTGCTCACCTGAGGTCTCCCAGGCGAAGGGGATAGATCCCAATGCCTTAGTTTCCTCAGGGAACTGAATATTAGAGTGAGGCTAACAATTGGCTAACTGGAAATTAGCAAACATGACACCACTGTTTAAAAAAGGAAGTAGGCAGAAAGCAGGTAATTATAGGCCAGTTAGCTTAATTTTGGTAGTAGGGAAGATGCTGGAATCTATCACCAAGGAAGAAATAGCGAGGCATCTGGATGAAAATTGTCCCATTGGACAGACGCAGCATGGGTTCATAAAGGGCAGGTTGTGCCTAACTAATTTAGTGAAATTTTTTGAGGACATTACCAGTGCGGTAGACAACATGGAGACAATGGATGTGGTAAATCTGAATTTCCAGAAAGGTTTTGACAAGATGCCACACAAAAAGTTGCTGCAAAAGATAAAGCTGCATGGCGTTAAGAGTAAAGTAGTAGCATGGATAGAGGATTGGTAAATTAATAGAAAGCAAAGAGTGGCGATTCATGGGTGTTTCACTGGTTGGCAATCAGTAGCTACTGGTGTCCCTCAGGGATTAGTGTTGGGCCCACACTTGTTCACAATTTACATTGATGATTTGGAGTTGGGGGCCAAGTGCAATGTCATTTACAAATGTGGACACACTAAGATGAGTGGTAACGCCAAAAGTGCAGAGGATACTGGAAGTCTGCAGAGGGATTTGGATAGTTAAGTGAATGGGCTAGGGCAGGCATTGTCAAAGTCGGGGGCGCGGCCCACGGGTGGGTCATGGGCGGGTGTTGGGAGGGTTGCGGAGCCATCCGTTGCGGCGCTCCCGATCACACAAATCCACGTGCAACAGCCGCAGCAACCGAGTTTTAATAACGCCGGCTGCAAACTGACTTCAAAATGGCCACAAAAATGCTGCCGCACTGTGCATGTGTGCCTGCTCATCAGCACGCATGCGCAAAATTCCGCATGCGCACCAATGAACAGGCACGCATGCGCAGTGCGCCCACATTTTTAAAATATGGTCGCAGCCTTTTTTTTACAAGTTCGGGGAAGTTTTTATTTGATAAAAGTTCACAGGAAAAAAATGCAGAAACTGAAAATGTTTTCATCCTCTAGAAATTGGAGGCTCACCACATTTCACCAAAACGTTACGAGGTAAGAGAAACTGGTGGGTCGCGCAGGACAGCCAGAAAGTCGGCCGTGTTGGGTCCCGAAGTTTGGCTGATTGGTAAAAAAACGGTCTCCTGAAAAAACGTTTGAAAAACACTGGGCGAGGTACTGGCAGACAGAATACAAAGTTGACAAATGTGAGGTTATCCATTTTGGTAGGAATAACAGCAAACGGGATTACTATTAAAATGTCAAAATATTAAAACATGCTGCTGTACAGAGGGACCTGGGTGTCCTAGTTCATGAGTTGCAAAAAGTTGGTTTACCAGTGCAACAGGTGATTAAGAAGGTGAATGGAGTTTTGTCCTTCATTGCTAGAGGGATGGAGTTTAAGACTAGCGAGGTCATGCTGCAACTCTACAAGGTGTTAGTGCAGCCACACCTGGAGTATTGTGTTCAGTTTTGGTCTCCATACCTGAAAAAGGACTTACTTGCACTGGAGGGTGTGCAGAGGAGATGCACAAGGTTAATCCGAGAGTTGAGGGGGTTGGTTTATGAGGAGAGGTTGAGTTGACTGGGACTGTACTCGTTGGGATTTAGAAGGATGTGGGGGGGGGGGGGGGGGTCTTATAGAAACATATAAAATCCTGGAAACCCCTCCTTCAGGCACTTGTGAGTGTACCTATGTCAAATGGACTGTCACAGTTCAAAAAGGTAATCTTCCCAAGAGCATTTGAGATGGACAATAAATGTTGGCCTTGCCAGTGATGATTAAATCCCATGAACTATTAAAATATTTTCTTTCGGGTCTACCTGAGTATCCAAAGCCATTGCGTAGGATTCTCTGTCCCGCAGAACCTGATTTCTGATGCCAATGGGCTTTCCCATTGTGGGCGGACCCACGTCGTCGGGAAATCCCTGGACTACCGGTGAAATGGAGCATCCCGACAGCGGAGAATCCAGCCCCCTGTCTCTTTTAATTTGAAAATCGGAACCCTATAATGTAAATAAGATCTCAATTGCCATTTTCATTCCGAATTACACTGTGCCTACTCTGTGCAAATTCTGACTAATTACCTGGGTGATGGATCTGAAGAGGCTCAGTTAAATGTCCATGACAAATCATTTGTCTCCCTCCAATCACAAGTTTCCTCACTGCAACTCCCAATTCAATTGCAAGGTCTCAATAGGAAAAATTACAGTGGAACATCTGATTGGTCAGCACTTGGCCTGCCAAAATTTTAAATGGACTACACTGAGGGGGAAAGTGTACATATGTCCACAAAGAGAATTTATGGTCAAATCAACAACAGTAAGGATGGCCATTTCTAACTGAGTAGATACTAAAATGTCATCTCTCTGTACTGGGTTGACATCTAGCAAGGTATTTGTGTCTGCACAGAGTGACCACTGTTTCCTTAGCAGTATTTCCATCTCCAGTCATAAGGGTTGGTGACTGAGACGAGGCAGCTTGGAGTCAAGTTTCCAAGTATTGAGCTGATTTTCCAAGGGTTAATTGCATCCAATAGGATCCGAGGTCCAATTGGTGTGCGTTGCTTCCGCCATCACAAAGAGTAGGTGAAGCACTTTAACCTTGGTTGTAACCCACCTGAAAGAAAGTAAAAACTGTGAGAAACGCTACAGCAAACCTCTTCAGGTACTCTTCCCACACAAGTTGTTCAAGAATCTCACGTGTGGGATTTGAGCTCGAAACTGCCTCAGGGCAGATGGATGGAAGGATATATTTCTAATTGGCTGCTCAGTTGGTCTTTAATGGTCATGCATCCTAACATAACAGAACTCCAAGAATGCACAGCATTTTCCTCGAAGCAGGAACAATGTAGAAGACAAAGTTAAAATACATTTAGTACACATTACAATTGTTGCATTAAGAACAATTACATTGTTATTTTTTATATATCTTATCTGTTCTTTTGTAATGTCTCTTTTACACTCCAGGTTATGTTCATTAAGGGCTTTAACCCTTCCTACATCATCTACAGCATTATCAATGTTATTAAATGTAATAAGTATAATAATATAGGAAACTATTAGTGGTATTGTACAAGTTTTTTTTTTAAATCCCATTTGTTTTTCAATGCAGTATATGTATACATTCCATGACAGATATTTCATATTTTATGATTGCTGCAATCAGTGAGATGATTGACATAGGAAACATTCAAAATTGTAAATTATGAGTGACACTGGCTGAGGTAATGTGCATCTCATGCAACATGCTCACACGATTATAAAGAAAATAATCCTCTTTTTCCGTTCGTCACGACATGTTTCCTTCGCACTAATCTCTGGTTCTCAACAAAACATGTTTTACCTGGTGTTAGTAGTATAAAATACCCTGAAGGCAAATAAGTGAATATTCACAAATGATTGCTGAGAACGGCTGACGGATGAATGATTACAAGTGAGGTTGAACCTACCAGGGACTGGAAATAAGACTTTATGCAAATGTGTTTTAATTCTGTCTTCAATCATTAATGACCTTCTATAACAGGATTTCAGGAATATGCAGCACCTTACTCATTAGATTGCATTGCAGTTTAGAATGGGTCTGCTGTTGTTGTCCGAACTATATCCATGGGTGTTTGAACAAAAAAGATAGATTATACTGTGAAGTTTAAAATCTGAGAAATGCAGAAATGCTAATATATTCTGCTGTTCAGTTATGGAACTATTAGACTAAAAAATGCGGATGGAGGTGGACAAAATCTGTGGAACCTATGCTTGTAGTGACCAGCCCTGAAAGGGAAGCAAAGACAAAGATTTCAGGAATGCCTGAAATATTAATCTGCTTTTCTCCTTCAATGCCAACGAATCTCCAGTGCATTTCCAATTGGGATAAGCTGGATGCCAGAGCCGCAACCTAGTGGAAGAGACTGTGTACCCTGAATATCTCTGCCCCTCACACACCCACCCACCACATCTCGCTTGATTTTTCTTTCATTTCAAGCAATGTGATAAAAATAAGGCAGCTTTTAGAAATATAAGCAAATTACTGCAGACACTGGAATCTGAAACAAAAACTGAAAATACTGGACCAGCACAGCAGGTCTGGCATCATCTGTGGAGGGAGAAGAAAGCTTCCTTTTCAAGTCTGGATGACTCTTTGTCAAAGCTGGAGTGAACTGGAAATAGGACCAGATTTCGAAATTTAGAAAAGATCTAGAAAATCAGTTTTAGTTGAAATGATGATCTGTACACAAAGCCACACAGGCAGCCAAGTTGAAAATGATCCCCAACAATTCCTGATTTCAAGAAATGTGATCAAAACATTTGCAATTATTCAAATATCTACTGCAAGACATTGGGCGAAATTCTCTGACTCCCGACTCTGCAAACGCGAACTGTGATCGGGCGGAAAATCAGGCCGGTGGCGATTCAGGCTCCGTGCTCTGGTCCCTCACTGGTGGCGATAATGAGGTTTGCGCTCCACGCTGGAAGCAGCATGCAAAACCGGCATTTGCATGCATTTAAATGTGATTACCGGGTTGGATACAGTATGGTCCACCCTTCCGGGATGCTCCACTCCTCTCAGGCGGAAGTCACATGGGTATGAACTACTACAAGTATTTAGTTTTTAGAAATAAAATTAGAGTACCCAATTCTTTTTTTCCCAATTAAGAGGCAATTTAGCGTGGCCAATCTACCTACCCTGCACATCTTTGGGTTGTGGGGGTGAGACCCATGCGGACACGGGGAGAATGTGCAAACTCCACGTGGACAGTGACCCAGGTCCTTGGCGCCATGAGGTAGCAGTGCTGCCACTACTACTGGTATTTACAAATGTGGACTGGGCACCATGGCTGCATAGGGGGAGCAGGAGGCTAAAACAACACTTAAAAATCAGTGGCAACTGTTGGGCTTGCTGGGGGGTGGCTGCCTGGATTAGGGGCAGGGATGGGTAGTGACTTGTTGCTAAATCCAAGGGCTTGGGGTGTCGCCCTCGAGATCAGGTGGCCTGGCTCAGGTCACCATTGCTGCAGTCCATCTTTTAAACACACCCCTTTGATGCTACTCACAGGCTCCTGGCTGCTCACTCTGATGAGTGCTGCCTGTGTCCTTTAACTTCTCAGATGGTCTCTGATCATCTGGGAGCCTACCCAGGCCGCTCCTCTGGACATGCTGGCATCCCAGCTGTTTCATCAAGGGGATGGGGGTAGCCAGACTCAATCAGTGCTGCCCCACTACAGAGGATCAGCAGAGATCATCCCAACCAGAGGTCACCTGCACCACGGCCTTTGGAGCCCTCCCAGGTTCTCTGCCCCTCTCAGTGCAAAGGAGTCATCAGTGACTCTTACCCCTCCGCATCACCAGCTGTGTCCTCCTGGTGAGACTGGCAGAGCTGATTGCCTCTGCCACCACCACTCAGGCAGTGTTCAGGAGGGAAGGCTTGAATCGGTGACCCACGCTGGGGAAGAGGGGGGTTTTATTCCTTCTAACTCTTTCAGAGTAATTATTGGTGTGAAACTGGCATAACAATCTGAAGATAGTGATTTAAATCACCTTTTAAAGTGGTTCCTGGCAGAATTGTCCAGGGAAAGTTAGACCTTAGGGACAAAGTTCAGGATATAGGCAATTTAATTAAAAGTATTTTATACCTCAAAACCCTTCCAAACCAAAACTGTGCACAAAATCTGCCTTGCAGTGGCTAGCAGGTGTAAATAGTAAGAAGCAACCTCTGGGCCTCCACCACCTGCCTACCTTAACCAACTATCCAAAGGGAGTTGAGACAAATCATACTATGGGTGAAATTCTCATCACTGGCATGGAGCTGTGGCTCCACCTTGGACTCCGACCTTGGAGGGGCAGATCCATTGTGAGCCATCTTAGTAGCTGCAGTGCGTGTGTGATAAGTGGAGCACTTAAAAACAGCTCCAGTTGCCAGGCACTTTGGCGCTAACTTCGGCCCCAGCGGTTAGAATACTCGCTGGCCCAGGAATTGCTTAGAATTAGAGCCAGCAGAGTGCTGGCCAATTTGCATGTCCTGACACGCCGCAAACCAAATAGAGCCCCCACCTAAAATACGAAGCGCACACAATCCAGTCCCGGTGTCAACACTTAGAGCGCGATCCTATGGCTACACTGCGCTGGAAAATCAGCTCGTGCGGCAGTTGAAAGCCGGGAGACCCTGTTCCCTACCTGGCTCGCAGCACTTCACGAGATTCAATCCTGCGAGATGTCGCAAGGTGAATCCTGCCCACAATGGGCTGGTACACTTTCTGGAAAATCTGCATATTTCATCGAGGCAGTAACCCTCACTGTAATGTGCAGATTCCTGAGGTACATGAGGCTTTGAGATTCTACCCCTTTGCCTTAGAGACCTCAGGCAAGTACGTTTGGTACTGGTTCCCACAAATGGGTGCCTTCAAGGGGATCAGAGACCCCAGCTGCATGCCCTTTGGGCAGGGTGGTGCCCTGGCACTGTGAGTCATGTTGAATAGTCATGTGTTTCTTGGCATTACAAGTGCTGGGAAACACATGGCGAAATGTTCTCACTTGGGGACTTGGTTCCCTTTTAGAAAGATAGCGCCCTTAATCTGCCAAAGGGAGAATTTCATCCATACCCCCGCTGTGGAGATGACTCCTCCCGGACCTCCCTCTCCCACTGAGCAGACTCAACCTGGCAGTGGACCTGACCCCCCCCCCCCCCCCCCCCCCCCCCCCCCCCCCCCCTTGACCCTCCCTCCTAGATTCTGGAGCCCCACCATCCAATTTCAATGCACTTACCTGGACACTTACCTTCTCCTTGCCCTGTCAGGTTCAATGGACACGTTAAACTGACCGACTTTCCGACAGCCAATTTGGTAAAAATGGGGCGTGGCTTCCCTGGTCTCGCTGGAGTTGCACCGCGCTGTGGTCTATGGAGACACTTTTGCTGGAGGCTCCAAGTAGCCCTCGCCCAGCAAAGGTTTAAAACTAAGTTTACTGGAGCAAACTCTTGTAATTCCAGCGGGACAGGACTTTACACCATTGGGGTGAAGTTAGGGCTTTATGTCATTCGGAAATATAGGTGACCCATGCTATATAATATATAAAGGCCAGGGCATTAGCAAACCTAATTCTAAATCAGAGACAGGAGAGTTTTATCTCAAATATCATTTCAAAGAAGCCATGTTGAGTTCAAGCTGTTGGCCAAAATGTTTGTTTATTCCTTTAAAGCCGGCAGAGAAGTTTTAAACTGTAATGATTTTTAAAGCAAAGGAAATGCTGTAACTTCTGAGGCTGGCAGACAACAGGTCCTTATCAGTACACTCTTCTCACAGGACGAGAAATTTGATACAAGCAAATTCCTGCGGATGCTGGAATCTGAAACAAAATCAGAAAATACTGGACAATCTCAGTTGGTCTGACAGCAGCTGTGGAGAGAGAAAGGAGCTAATGTTTCAAGTCTGGATGTCTCTTTGTCATTGTCTTTGACTAGAAATTTGAGTAGCTGCCTCTGCAAGTCCTGCTATTTAACTGTTTAATCATCTCATTCACGGTGGGCAGAAATTTAAAGTGAACACTTTGAAAAGATGGCTCAGTTAAAATTCAAAACTGTCAGTTCAAGCTTAGAGAACCCTCAAAATTAGAAGTATTGTCAAAATCTTACAGTTTTTGAGCACAGTAAGGATGGGCACTCACACTGTATTGGGAAAACAGAAATTCTGCATCGACTGGTACAGTGCGATGAGAAATATCTCCAAACTGCTACTGGAACAGGCAGGATAGTGGTAGCTGAGAAATGTCTGCCTCTGCAGTGACATCGTACTCAACTTAGAACAGGTGGAGGCCATGCAGATTTGGGTTTTACCTTTCGGAAGGTGAACCTGATTCACAAGGCTGAAGGCTTGGTTTGATAAGGGACAGATCATGCGGAGGTACCAAACATGGTGCATGTGTGTGGGGGGGATGGCATAACTGGTGGAATGTCCCAATCAGGGATCCTGGGAGCTGCAAATCCTGGGAATAGAGAATGTTTGGATTATGGGTGATGTCAGCTCTTGCTCAAGAGGGTACAATCACATGATAGAGTGTCCCATAGTGGTTTGATGTGATCTCACTGTAGGGGCGAGGGTTGTAGTGGTGTTTTGGGGTGAATGTTGGTAGTTGTGGGGTGTGATGGTGACTTTGGGTGGAGGTGGTGAGGATGGCCTCCAAGCAGTGCTGTAAAGCCACATCTCATGAATTAAGCCCCTCTCACCTCTTTTAAGCTGTTGGGTTTCTCACATCCTGAGAAACCTGGCCATATGTGATCAAAAATAGAATGACTGTTAAAATGGAACCACACAGCCTCGTTATAATATTTAACCAACCAATCCACTTCCAGCAAGTAGGTTGGTTGCCCACCGCACATCCCGTCCCAATTATAACAAGAAATAGTCAAGTATGAGGTGGGTTTGGATACTTTTTCAGATTTTTGGCACTTTGCCCCCTGATATGAATGAACCTACATTCTTTTAACAGTTATGGTTCAATCCTATCACCCTAAGGGCACCTATAATTTTGCATGTAAGGATATCACCTGTGGTGATAGGCTAGGCGTCTGACTGTTACCTATTAGTTAGAAATTGCAATGGAAATGATGGAAGGTGCAAAGTATGAACATATAAATACTAAAAGCCCATGGAGAATGACCGATTTCATGAGAAAGTACAGTGTGCTTTAAAATGTGCAACTTTTTAATTTTTTAAGACTCTTCGGTTCAGGCCTTCTTCTGCTGTTGGAAGGTGTTGAATACAATTTCCTCATTTTCACCTGAACAAGACATCAATGCAGTAAACTGCCACTATTATCAGCCTAAAAAATGAATAAATGTCAGTTTCAGAAGGGCAGTAGAAGCGCAATCAAGAGTTCTGACCCTTCTGTAGACCTCAAACGAGTCCAGACCAAGTAGATTTAAGAAAACTTGGTTTATTAATACAATATACACCAGATCCCAGCTTGGTGAACTGGCGGTACCATACCTGGCCGACTTCATACAAAATGTAACCATGGATGATTTAGGGTTCCTCGCCTCTTTAATGGCGGAGCTCGTATTCGGAAAGATTCACGGGGAGGTTGATTGCTCCAACTCTGTAGGTCTTCTGCGGGTAATAACAGACCAAAATGAGGGCATTGCAACAGTGACTACATTTTGAAGCACTTAATTGGTTATAAAATGCTTCAGGATGTTCTGAGGTCATGAACATAATTATATAATTGCAAGTCCATCTTTCTGTCCTCATCCCAGAATCTTGTGATTTTTAAACTATGATTCTCTGAACCTTCTTGCTACTTATTGATTTTATTTAATAATGTACTGTTACACTCATAATGGGTAGAGAACCTTAATGGAATTGTGCACACATTTTACTTCTATTTATTTGAGTACTGGGACCGCGTACAACTCTATTACTTTACCATGAGTTCATTGTAATTAATTTTGTTACAAAACTGAGGTAAAGGGCTAAATTCAATAGTGTGAAGCATTATCAAAGTTCAGAAGACTGAAAGGGAAGCTAATTCTGAAAGGACAGGTTGTTCGAGCCATATACCTGGCTTTTATTTTTAAACAATTCACAAGAAATGTAGATAAGTATTTCCCAAACTTTTACGTTGCTGTGACAAAATTAGCTGGAATAGGAGTCTTTTAATGACAGAAACAGTAAATAATGCAGATTCCAAAGGTACATTATCCATTGAATGAGTTAGACATGATATGCCATGAATGAGTTAACTGCACAGTCATTATCAAATTCTCTCGTTGCCCACTATAAATCAGTTACAAATAACTATAATCCTGAATTCCTCCAGCAAAATTTATAATCCCTACTGTGGATTACAATACAGTGTTAATCAAATAATTTAATACCACCACCAACTTTAATGAAAACACTGGCCTCATATGCATTTAGCTTAGCCTCACATTCTTATTACATTCTTACATCAAATGTGTGAGTAATTTTTGGCCCACTAAGAGCCACGCTGCTCAGAGCCAGAAGATATTGTAGATTGCTGCACTATCTTCTGTGCATACAAGACAGAAAATCTATGTAATTACTTCTGAAGCAGAAGAAACTCAACAGTCAGACTGAGGCAGCGTAAGAGGTAAAGCATCCTTGGAGTTCTGCAACGAATCTATCCAGGACTTCTCTCCTTGTCTTTCAGACTAATTTGGAAGTGGTGAATCTTGTAACTTGAAGCTGTGTCTTCTTGTGTTTTTGTAACCCGTCACATTATCTAAGGGAAGACTGCACAAACCACCGATGAAACCTAATGAATGCCGCGTGAAAATAAGTAAGCATCAAAATCCACCAATTAAAATAAATATGACACACCAGTGAAACCACTCCAAATGACATTTTAAAAATACTTATGGCTAGCGCTGGTGATGCTAATTTGAAGCAAGAAATATATTGCTGTTTCTGGGTCACGTTGGCTGATCATCGCAGTTCCTTACCATCAAATTGGATGGAATCCCTGTATGCTCAGCGTAAACCTCTTCTGTACCTTAATTGAGACTCATGGTTGCTGGTAAGAATGATAATTGATCCCTGAAAGATCGATTATCATTAAAATCCTCTTTCTTTGAGGAAAATTCCGAAATCTTTGTGGCGCTAACAATTGTACACAAAGACTCGAGAGCAGTACAAGAGAGGCTTTATTAGAGTGAGATGCTATTCCTCCGGTGGCAGCTGTAGGATGGCATCTCGGTGAAACTTACGAATATTTATACTGCTCCTGTGGGTGGAGCTAACCGGCAGGGGCTTACCGGAGAAACCCGTAATACAGGTACGGCTATACATCCCCGACTGCAAGCATACATATATACAGTGGTTAGATCACCACATTCACCCCCTTTAAAAAAATGAGTCCGGCGGGGGTGACGTGGAACTATAATACATAAAGTGATCTATGTACAAAAGGGCAAAAGAAAAGAAAACCAAGAGTCCATCAGGCAATCCGGTCACAGGTTGAGTCGGATCGGCAGTCGAACGTTCCCTTGCGAGCGACGTAGCTGTGGTGGCGGCTTCTGCACAGGTGGCATTGGGGACGACGGTGCAGGTGCTGGCGGTGTTGGTGCTGGCCAGTGGCGGGATGACTCCAGGAGTGAGCTGAAATCTTCCATGTCCTCCAGCATGGGCAGGGGAACGAGGGATGGACCTGGTGGGGACGAATACGGGGGTGCCGGGGAAAAGGAGGGTGGCTCAGGGGGGGGGGGGGGAAAGGGGCAAGACTGTGTCCTGGCGGCCGTCGGGGAACTCCACGTAGGCATACTGAGGGTTGGCGTGGAGCAGGCGTACCTTGTCCACCAGGGGTTCCGCCTTCTGGTGCCTGGGCCCGGAGCCGTGAGCTAAGTCGGGAGCGACACCCCGGATGTAGACTTCCTAGGGAAGGCAAAAACACGTTCATGGGATGTGTGGTTAGTCGCGGTGCACAGCAGTGACCGAATGGAATGGAACGTGTCAGGGAGGACCTGCTGCCAGCGAGTGGCTGGGAGGTTCCTGGACCGTAGGGCCAATTGGACGGCCCTCCATACCGTCCCGTTCTCCCTTTCTACCTGCCCGTTTCCCTGGGGGTTGTAGCTGGTCGTCCTGCTGGAGGCGATACCCCTGCTGAGCAGGAACTGACGCAGCTCATCACTCATGAATGAGGATCCCCTATCACTGTGGATGTAGTCGAGGAAACCGAACAGAGCAAAGATGGAATCAAGGGCCTTGATGACGATGGCAGACGTCGGGCATGGGATGGCGAAGGGGAACCTAGAGAATTTATCGACCACACTAAGGATCTAGGTGTTGTGGTCAGTGGAGGGGAGAGGCTTTTTGAAATCCACGCTGCGGCGTTCAAAGGGGCGGGGCGCTTTCACCAGGCACGCGCGATCTGGCCGGTAGAAGTGCGGCTTGCACTCCGCACAGACCTGACATTCTCTGGTGACTGTCCGTACTTCCTCAACGGAGTAGGGCAGATTGCAGGCTTTGACTAGGTGGTACAACCAAGTGACCCCCAGATGGCAAAGGCTCTCATTCAAGGCGCGGAGCTGGTTCACTTGTGCGCTGGCACATGTACCTCGGGAGAGGGTGTCTGGGGGCTCGTTGAGCTTGCCGGGGCGATACAAGATCTCGTAATTGTAGGTGGAGAGCTCGATTCACCACCGCAAGATTTTATCGTTTTTGATCTTGCCCCGTTGCGTGTTGTTAAACATGAAGGCTACTGACCGTTAGTCAGTGAGGAGAGTGAATCTCCTGCCGGTCAGGTAATGCCTCCAATGCCGCACCGCTTCAACGATTGCCTGGGCCTCCTTTTCATCTGAGGAATATCGAATTTCGGAGGCATGGAGTGTACGGGAGAAGAATGCCACGGGTCGGCCGGCCTGGTTTAGAGTGGCGGCAAGGGCGACATCTGAAGCGTCGCTCTCACTTGGAAGGGCAGTGACTCGTCTACTGCGTGCATCCCGGCCTTGGCTATGTCAGAGCGGATACGATTGAAGACGAGTCGTGCCTCGGCCATGAGGGGAAATTGTGTGGACTGGATCAGTGGGCGGGCCTTGTCCGCGTATTGTGGGACCCACTGGGCGTAGTAAGAAAAGAACCCCAGGCAGCGTTTGAGAGCCTTGGGGCAGTGGGGGAGGGGAAGCTCCATGAAGGGGCGCATGCGGTCGGGATCGGGCCCCAGTAGTCCGTTTTGGACAACGTAGCCGAGGATGGCCAAACGGTCTGTGCTAAAAACGCACTTCTCCTTGTTATAGGTGAGGTTGAGGAGAGATGCGGTGTGGAGAAATTTGGCAAGGTTGGCGTCATGGTCCTGCTGATCGTGGCCGCAGATGGTGACATTGTCTAAGTACGGAAACGTGGCCCGCAGTCCGTACCGGTCAACCATTCGGTCCATTTCTCGTTGAAATACCGAGACCCCGTTAGTGACACCGAAGGGAACCCTAAGAAATTGATACAGGCGACCGTCCGCCTCGAAGGCAGTGTAGGGACGGTCCGATTTACGGATGGGGAGCTGGTGGTAAGCGGATTTCAGGTTAATTGTTGAGAAGACCCTGTACTGTGCAATCTGATTGACCATATCAGATATGCGAGGAAGGGTGTACGCGTCGAGCTGCGTGTATCGATTGATTGTCTGACTGTAGTCCACGACCATCCTGTGTTTCTCCCCAGTTTTAACCACTACCACCTGGGCTCTTCAGGGACTGTTGCTGGCCTCGATAATACCCTCCCGAAGCAGCCGCTGGACTTCGGACCTGATGAAGGCCTTGTCCTGGGTGCTATACCATCTGCTCCTGGTGGCGACGGGCTTGCAATCTGCGGTCAGATTGGCAAAGAGGGAGGGAGGGTCAACCTTGAGGGTCGCGAGGCCGCAAACGGTGAGGGGAGTTAGGGGTCCGCCGAATTTGAGGGTGAGGTTCTGGAGATTGCATTGAAAATCCAGGCCCAGTAAGAGTGACGCGCAGAGGTTGGGGAGAATGTACAAGCGGAAATGGTCAAATTCCATGCCCTGTACAGTGAGTTTAACCAGGCAGAAGCCCCGGATCGGGACAGAGTGGGAACCGGAGCCTAGGGAGATCTGCCGGTTGGCGGGATGGACCGCAAGGGAGTAGCGCCTTACCATGTCCGGGTGAATGAAGCTCTCGGTGCTACCGGAGTCGATGAAGCAGGATGTCACGTGGCCGTTGACGAGCACCGTCGTGGAAGAGGGTGCCAGGTTGCGAGGACGGGACTGGTCGAGCGTCACGGAGGTGAGTAGCGGGCGATCAGCCAATGAATCTGACGAGTCCAACAAGTAGCTGCAGCGACCCGGGTCCCGTGGTCCCGTCCCGAGGGAGGACAAAATGGCGGCGTCTGGAGTACCTGTGAGGAAGAAGATGGCGGCGGACAAGATGGCGGCGGGCAAAATGGCGGCGCCCATGGAGCGCATGTTGTGGGGGCGGGACAAGATGGCGGCGGGCAAGATGGCAGCGCCCATGGAACGCACATGGAGGCGGAGGATGAAGATGGCGGCGCCATGATGCGCACATGACGGGGGCGGCGAAAGATGGCGGCGCCCACTGATCGCACATAGGGTCGGGGGCAGCGGACGGCAGGGCCCATTGTGCGATCGGCTGAGGCGAGGGGGGAGTTACAGCGCGATAGCGGCAACAGTGCGGGACTGGCACACCATTGCAAAGTGGCGTTTCTTGCCACTAGCTTTGCAGGTCGAGGTGCGGGCTGGGCAGCGCTGGCGGGGATGCTTCTGCTGACCGCAGAAGTAGCAGCGGGGACCCCCAGGGTGCGCGGTGCGGCAAGCAGCGCAGGCATAGTGTGCGGGAGCGGCTGCTGGGGGGGCCGGTTGCGGGGTCCACGAGGGGTAGGACGGGTGGGCCGAGTGGCTAGCGGGGTAGGATCGCGCATTACGGGAGGCGGCCGTGATTAATAGCGCCAGAGTCTTTGTAGCTGCGAGATCGAGAGCGACCCCTTCCAGCAGTCGTTGCCGGATGGGGTCCAATGCAATACCCGTAACAAAGGCATCCCACATGAATAAATCGGAATGTTCTGTGGCCGTGAGGGCCTGGCAGTCGCAGTCTCGTATTAGAGGAATAAAGGCCCTCCAAAAGTCCTCAATTGACTCACCCGGCTGTTGGACGCGAGTAGAGAGTAGATGTCTCACAAACAGGGTGTTCATCGACTGTGCGTAGTTCTCTTTGAGCAGTTCCATGGCCCGGGCGTAGTTAGGCGCGTCTCGAATTAGCGAAAACACGCTGGAGCTGAGTCTTGAGTAAAGAAGCTGTTATTTTTGAGCCTTCAAAGGTGGAGGGTCCGCTGAAGAGATGTAGGCCTCGAAAAGTGCAAGCCAGTGAACAAAGTCTTTCCTGGCGTGGGGCAACTGCGGATCCAGCTGCAGGCGGTCAGGTTTAATCCTGATGTCCATGTTGTAAGGAAAATCTCACTGTAATAAATTGTGGCGCTAACAATTATACACAAAGACTCGAGTGCAGTACAAGAGAGGCTTTATTATAGTGAGATGCTATTCCTCCGGCGGCAGCTGTCGAATGGCATCTCAGTGAAACTTATGAATATTTATACTGCTCCCTGTGGGCGGAGCTAGCCGGCAGGGGCTTACCAGAGAAACCCGTAATACAGGTACGACCATACATTCTCCTACTGCAAGCACACATATGTACAATGGCTAGATCACCACAATCTTTTAGTTTAAGAGGTAGTTATTCAGGAGTATCTTAAAGAAGGATATAAAGAGATGGAGATATATAGGGAGGGAATTCAGAGAATAGGGTCTAAAGATTTGAAGGCACAGCTGCCAATGGCGAAAATTGGATATGAATAAGAGACCTGAATTAGTGGAACCCAGAACCCAGAGAGCTGTGGGATTGGAAGAGTAGCAGAGTTATGTACAGGTTTGAAAATAAGAATGAGAATTTTAAAATTGTGATGTTGATGAATGAAAACGCATGAAAATATTGCAACGCTGTCACGATTTGCTCTTGTTTATTTATGTTAAAATGACAGCTCCACATCTCCGTAGTTTTCTTCATCCATGTTTTAATATTGAAAATGCATCACTGTTATGAAATTAACTGAATGGCAGCACTCTCTGATCCTATCCAGATGAACATGCCTGTGCCATAAACAAAAAAATAACCCATCTGTGTTCATTCATTCGGAGAATCGGAATTAGTGTAACATTTTTGAAATTAAAAAAAGCGTCTTTAGTTGACTGTGTTAAACGTTTAAAGGGAAATCTATCAACCAAACATACTCTGTGCCATATTATGTAAAACACAGGATTATTTATATTGGTGTGGTAGTGGCTCATTCGTGAGAGCTTGAGGCTTGTGTGTTTGAACATAAAAACTTTTTTGGTAGGCTTTTATCTACAGTTCAAAGTCTGGTCTTGCACGGTGTTTCCTCCACCATGCAAGCTAGCTGCTTACAAAGTGTTGTTTTAAACTGTTCTCTAACCATGTGACTACATACATCACACTGTGGACAGTGCCACTCTCCAGTCCCACGCTAACCCTTGTTCTGCTGAGCACCTTTACGTTATAATGTATGCAAGCACATATCATCACACCTGAAAGTTAATATAGAAATGTACACAGATCTAACTTCAGAACTGAGTTAATACACCACATTCCTTTACTTCATTTTTCTGCTCCCAATATCTAGTATCTGCTAAAGCATGTCAATTTAAGCTTTGCTCTATTAATGAAAGCTATTGTGACAGATCAAAGTACTACCTTGTTCAAAATCAGAAGAAGCTAGAGGCTCTGGGGCTAATAATTCCTGCACTTTAGATAGTGAAACATCATTAGATTACAAGTTCTAAGTTTCAACATTTATTTCTGGGATCTTTGAGTGGTATTTTCACTGTGACCACTTTAATTTGGTACAGCAAAGGTGTTATGTGAGAGATTTGTTTCAGCTTTCTGGCTGCCTGATATGCGGACTGTCATTTATAAAAGTCAGAATGAGTCACCTCGGTCTACATGGACTGCTTAAAGTGCCCTAGTTTCCAACTCCATCTAGGTGATAGAAACACTTACCATTGATTGCCTGGCTCCAAGCAATAGATACCGCTAATCTTTTGTGATTGCTTGTTCCATCAGGAGTCCTTCAAGTAAGGTTCTTAAAGCTTGGTCTTGTCTTTGAAAGTCTCTTCGCTATTTCAGTGAGATTAGTCTGATGTTTGGTAATCAGGGGCTGGTTTAGCACAGTGGGCTAAACAGCTGGCTTGTAAAGCAGAACAAGGCCAGCATGTGGGTTCAAGTGCCATACCAGCCTCCCTGAACAGGCGCCAGAATGTGGCGACTGGGGGCTTATCACAGTACCTTCATTTGAAGCCTACTTGTGACAATAAGCAATTTTCATTTTTCATTTTCATGTGTGATTTCTTGGCATTTAAATGCCTATTTCTGGACTATTGAGTGAGCTTCTGCTTCATCATTAAGATAGGCGAATGACAATGGTCTTTTCTGATGCTGTCGACTCCCATGTCACTATGTCAGGCTGTTCATAGATCAGGATCAGTAAGAACATTCTCTAAAATCCAATTTCACGCATCTTACATACTGGTCCAGGTGAAGCATTTTTATAAAGGATATTATTCTATCTGATTTAAAAGGTAACTTTATTTTTGGAGATGCTGCATGTTATTATGCAAGTGACATGTCCAACACTGGGGCATGTTCTATTCTGAACTTCAAACTATTTTTTATATTTTAAAACTGAGCGCGAAAGACTGGAAGGATGCTCATCTGAGGGTCAACTGACATAAGAGGTAACAAAAAGAACATTCTGAATTGATGTGAATCAATCCTTTTTCCTGAAACAAATCCAATTATCAAATTGAAGGAGTCATTCAAAAACAAATGCAGGAATCTACCGTTTCTGCCTGCAGCAGGAATCACTGCGGACGTGTCTGGAAAATGTAGAGCGCAGCCAAACGTCAGTTAACTGTGGGTGGAAATTTTGGGAAAGAAAAACTCTGCTGAAAGACTGTCTCAAACTCTCAAGATGTTAAACACAACACAGGATGTTGGAATCAACATAAACACCCTTAATTGGAAAGGTTTTTGCCTTGTAGAAAGTCGTATGGTGTGACAGCCATGTTTTCTGCCTGCTTTTAAAAATCAGCTCAAGCTGTTTGCAGACGGTTCCACCAAAGCTCTCAAACTCGTTGCAAACAATTCAAACAGCCAGGGTTATTAACAACAATACTTTGTAAGCTGGCGATCCCAACAGAGAGAAGAACTTCCACTCTGTTCCAAATTCGAAGCAATCTTCTCAAAATTGGACCACAGGACACCTCACAGCCCAGTGAGAATTCTTCACTTTATAAGTCCCTTACTTCATTGGTAGCACACTTGTTAGCACTGCTACTTCACAGCAGCAGGGTCCCAGGTTCGATTCCCGGCTTGGATCACTGTCTGTGCGGAGTCTGCATGTTCTCCCTGCGTCTGCGTGGGTTTCCTCCGACAAGTCCTGAAAGACGTGCTTTGTGAGGTGAATTGGACATTCTGAATTCTCCCTCTGTGTACCCGAACAGGCGCCGAAATGTGATGATGAGGAGCTTTTCACAGTAACTTCATTGCAGTGTTAATGGAAGCCTAATTGTGACAATAACAATTATTATTATTATTTTAAAGGCTCAAAATCATCCAAGTCAATATAGGCTTGCCATGTGAGAGCCAGATATCGTAAAGAAGGGACTGAGATGACTGTGAACTGTAACAGCACATTATCTTCAGCTGTATAAAATCTTTGTGTGTGCGTAAGTGTGTGAGTCATCAGTGAGATCTTTCAACTTTTCATGCCAGCAGGATCATATGGTCCCACTGGTGGTGCTACCCACCACACCGCAGGTTTCCCGGTGGTGTGGGATGGATGGGAAATCCCATTGATCGCAGCGGGACCAGAAGATCACGGCGCAGGAAAACAGCAAGCCACCTCCCATCGCTGAGAAACACGCCACGGGGGGGGGGGGGGGGGTCCAGAAAATATCATCCCACGTTTAACTTGAAGTAAGTGGGTGAGAAGAAATTATATATTTCATTTTAATATTCACAAAAGCTTGCTGGGGGAATTATGTAATTAGATTACACAGTCCGAGGGTAATAAAAGACACAGTTCTTGAATACAAAAGACACTAATCATGGGCAGTGAAGGGAACACATGACAGTAAGGTATCCAAAATGCATTCTTGCATAAGTTACAGAAGAAAAGAAAAGTTATATTTATTCAACGGCAGAAAGACATTTATAGTTAAGTGAACCCACACCAATATTCAGCATATGAAAATATCAGCAAGGTTCCAGACCAGTCTAGTGGTGATAAGTAAGTTATACATGTACCACCACAATCTCGTCATTTTTGTTCTGTGATATGGTATTACAAAGCGCAATTGTGTATTTTGTTTTTTGTTATTTCATATCTTCACAATTTATTTTCATTTTGTTATTACTTTACTTTGTACAACAATCAGCTCATACAATCACCTCCTTCATGTTCAGTAATCACGACTGTAATCATAACTCAATGCAATGTCAAAGATCCCTACTTCATTCCTTTGCATAGTACTGGGGCTTTTAGGATAACATTTAATCTAAACAAGACTAGCAATACAATCATTTCTTTATGAACAATCATATTGAAGAGTAATACAGAAATATAAGAATTTGATACTTTGTTAGGCATTTACTCCACAGATTTGTTGCTGGATAAGAATAAATGTTTTCTATCTACAGCTTTCAACAACCAATTTATGAATCTGAAAATGAGACTACTGTTTTTAAAGAGCTAAGCCTTGTGCGAGGGCGGGGTTGGGGTGTGGTGTTGGGGGGGGGGGGGGGGGGGGGGCCGTAGGTAAATAAGGAAGTTCTTTCCTGCTCTTTCTCTTCCGTGAAAATGGCAAAGAAAGATGAGCTCATTAATAATCCCATATTGGTTCCAGATAGCCTTTCACTGTGGCTAAAACATTCCAGGCAGTGAGATGAAGTGAGATGCTGACTAAGATCAAAAATCACTTCAAAAACACTTTGACGGGAATCTGTAATTAAAGTGCAGTCAATCTTAAGGCTTAAAGGTTCCTCACTCCAGCCAGTCTTAGTTGACTCTGACAACAGGCATGCCTGATCCATCACCTTCTGAGTTACCCCTTGTGCATTTAAATGACCTATGTAAGAAGCTGGTGAATATGACTCCTGCCTCAATTTTCTGGCTAAATAAATAATTTCTCATGTTTACTGCCACACCATCGTTGAATACATCAAAATTTGGGTCTAAAATAAGAGCAAACTTTGGCAGAAGCCGAAAATATAACATTTTTAAAAAATGAGCTGGAAAATCTCAGCAGGTGTGGCACCATCTCTGCAGAGAGAAACACAGTTTCTCTACAGATGCTGCCTGCCCTGCTGAGATTTTCCAGCATTTTCTCCTTGGTTTCAGATTTCAGCAACTGCAGAAATTTGCTTTTAACATAGTTAACGGCCGTTCTCACTGGCAGGATCTGCCAGTTCCACCGACGGTAACCCCTCGCCATGGGTTTCCCTGTTGCAGTGGAGGCATAGAATGGGAAAACCAACTGACAGCCCGGCTGTAGTCAGGCATCCTCCACTGCTGCAAAATGCACTGCGGAGGGCACGGAAAATCCTGCAACTTTCAAGTCCAATGTGACTCATCACGAAGGGTTCCAATGAGAAGTTACCAGGACTTGAGATGCTATCAGGACTTGATGGTCTGAGTTATAATGAGAGGCTGGATAGGCTGGGACTGTTTTCCATGGAGTGCAGGAAGCTTAGAGGTGATCTTATAAAGGTCAATAAAGTAATGAGGAGCATAGATAAGGCAGATAGTCAACATCTTTTCCCAAAGATAAAGGAGTCTAGAACGAGAAGGCATAGGTTTAAGGTGAGAAGGGAGAGATACAAAAGAGACCAGAGGGGAAATGCCTTCACACAGAGGATGGTGAGAATCTGGAACGGGGCAGTGCACTGCAGAGGCAGTGGTAGAGGCGGGTATGATTTTGTCTTTTAAAAAGCAGTTAGACAGTTACATGGGCAGGGTGGATATCGAGGGCTATGGGCCAAATACAGGCAAGTGGGACTGGCTTAGTGATAGAAACTGGGTGGCATGGACAAGATGGGCTGAAGGACCTGTTCTATGCTGTGAACATCTATGACTCTATAAGTCATATTTGGACTTGAAACGTTAGCTGTTTGTCTCTCCACGGGTGCAGTTTGACCTGTTGAGCTAGGGTGTTGGGGTCGACTTCAGGGTTCCAGTGAAACACTTTATTGGATAGTTCAGTTAGCCTGGGCCCTGATTTGATGTAAGTTCTCATGTTTAAATATTAGCAATTTGATCAGCATAACTTACCCAAACACCTTCCCCCCCCCCCCCCCCCCCCCCCCCCCCCCCACCATCTCCTCCCCACATGCACTATATGGTTCCTTCGTAACTAACTTTATTTCTTTGGATGTATTTCAATTTGTTTCTCTTTATTTGAACTACATACAATTCTCTTTATTGTAATAGACTTTTTCATCATTGTCTGACATAAACATAAAATTACCATTGAATTAAAATGTCCAGAAGGTTAAAAAAATTAATGCATTTTTGTTAATTTTATATTTACTAAAATGATAGAACTCCGTTTCAAAAGAGATGATAATTGAAGCTCATACATCAGAACCATAACCACAGGCTAAGAAAGATAGACATGTTTCTCAGCAATTGCTCATTAACCAGGCTTTCGCAAGATACAATGATAAATTGCCCTTAGTGTCCAAAATTGCCCTTAGTGTTGGGTGGGGTTACTGGGTTATGGGGATAGGGTGGAGGTGTTAACCTTGGGTAGGGTGCTCTTGCCAGGAGCCGGTGCAGACTCGATGGGCTGAATGGCCTCCTTCTGCACTGTAAATTCTATGTAAATCTATCTATGTAAGTAAATTGCATGTTAGCCATGGCTCAGGTAATAGCACTTTTGACTGTCAGTCAAAAAATCATGGGTTCAGATCCCACTCCAGAGGCTTAAACACAAATGGAGGTGCTATCTTTCAGAGGAGACATTATCCTGAAGTCCTGAAAACGATCCTCTCTTGCAATTTGAACAGTTCTCCTCGGTGTCCTCAACCAACGTAAAACATTTACTCATTGCTATTTGAGGGAACTTACTGTATGCAAATTGTCTGCTATGTTACAACGATGACTACTTTATTGGTTGTAAAGTGCCCTGAGTTTGTGAAAGGCATAAAAATGAAAGTTTGTTGTCTATTACAATCTAGAATGACTATATGTTGTTCAGCACTTGCTTCTAACTGCATACCTGCTCACGGACGCTGAGGTTGGATTCCACCAGCATCACTCTGCTCCTGACCTCACTACAACTTTGGTTCAAACATGGACAAAAGAGCTGAATGTTAGAGGTGAGGGGCGAGTGACTTCCCTTGACAGCAAGGCAGCATTTGACCGAGTGTGGCATCAAGGAGCCCCTGCAAAACTGGAGTGAATGGGAATCAGGGGGGAAAAAATCCATTGGTTGCTGTCATACCTGGCATAAAGGAAGGTGGCTGTGGTGGTTAGTGGTCAATGATCTCTTGCTCTCAGCAAGAATTCCTCAGGGTAATGTCCTAGGCCCAACCTTCTTCAGCTGCTTCATAGAACATATGACATAGAACATACAGTGCAGAAGGAGGCCCATTGAGTCTACACCTACCCACTTAAGCCCTCACTCCCACCCTATCACCGTAACCCAAAAACCCCTCATAACCTTTTTGAACACAGTAAGAAGTCTTACAACACCAGGTTAAAGTCCAACAGGTTTGTTTCAAACACGAGCTTTCGGAGCACGGCTCCTTCTTCAGGTGAATGGAAAGGCTTGTTCCAGAAATGTTTATATAGACACAGTCAGAGATGCCCGGAATGCGAGCACCTGCAGGCAATCAAATCATCAAAGATGCAGAGAGAGAGGTAACTCCAGGTTAAAGAGGTGTGAATTGTCCCAAGCCAGTTCAGTCGGTAGGCCTCTGCAAGTCCAGGCTTGTTGGTGGGGGCCGAATGTAATGCGACATGAATCCCAGATCCCGGTTGAGTCCGCATTCATGCGTGCGGAACTTAGCTATAAGTTTTTGCTCAGCAATTTTGCGTTGTCGCGTCTCCTGAAGGCCTCCTTGTAGAATGCTGACCCGGAGATCAGAGGCTGAATGTCCTTGACTGCTGAAGTGTTCCCCAACTGGAAGGGAACAGTCCTGCCTGTTGATAGTCGCACGATGCCCGTTTATTCGTTGTCGCAGTGTCTGCATGGTCTCGCCAATGTACCACGCTTTGGGACATCCTTTCCTGCAGCGTATGAGGTAGACTACATTGGTCGAGTCGCACGAGTATGCGCCGCGTACCTGGTGGGTGGTGTTTCCCCGTGTAATGGTGGTGTCCATGTCGATGATCTGGCATGTCTTGCAGAGATTACCCTGGCAGGGTTTTGTGGTGTTGTGGTTGCTGTTCTGAAGGCTGGGTAATTTGCTGCAAACAATGGTTTGTTTGAGGTTGCGCGGTTGTTTGAAGGCCAGTAGTGGGGGTGTGGGGATGACCTTGGCAAGATGTCCATCCTCGCTGATGATGTGTTGGAGGCTGCGAAGAAGATGTCGTAGTTTCTCCGCCCCAGGAAAGTACTGGACGACGAAGGGTACTCTGTCAGTGGTGTCCCGTGTTTGTCTTCTGAGGAGGTCGGTGCGGTTTTTTGCTGTGGCGCGGTGGAACTGTCGATCAATGAGTCGAGCGCCATATCCCGTTCGTACGAGGGCATCTTTCAGCATCTGTAGGTGTCTGTTGCGCTCCTCCTTGTCTGAGCAGATCCTGTGTATACGGAGGGCTTGTCCATAGGGTATGGCTTCTTTAATGTGTTTCGGGTGAAAGCTGGAGAAGTGGAGCATCGTGAGATTATCTGTGGGCTTGCGGTAAAGCGAGGTGCTGAGGTGACCGTCCTTGATGGAGACGAGTGTGTCCAAGAATGGAACTGAATTTGGAGAATAGTCCATGGTGAGTTTGATGGTGGGATGGAACTTATTGATGTCATCGTGTAGTCGTTTCAGTGATGTCTCGCCGTGGGTCCAAAGGAAAAAAATGTCATCGATGTATCTGGTGTATAGCATCGGTTGAAAGTCCTGTGTGGTGAGGAAGTCCTGTTCAAACTTGTGCATGAAGATGTTGGCATATTGAGGTGCAAATTTGGTCCCCATGGCTGTTCCGTGCGTCTGGATGAAGAATTTGTTGTCGAAGGTGAAGACGTTGTGGTCTAGAATGAAACGGATGAGTTGCAGAATTGCGTCTGGAGATTGGCAGTTGTCGGTGTTGAGGACTGAGGCTGTTGCAGCAATGCCGTCGTCATGGGGGATGCTGGTGTAGAGTGCCGAGACATCCATTGTGACGAGGAATGTTCCTGGTTCAACTGGTCCATGGGTGCTGAGTTTCTGTAGGACTACACGATGACATCAATAAGTTCCATCCCACCATCAAACTCACCATGGACTATTCTCCAAATTCAGTTCCATTCTTGGACACACTCGTCTCCATCAAGGACGGTCACCTCAGCACCTCGCTTTACCGCAAGCCCACAGATAATCTCACGATGCTCCACTTCTCCAGCTTTCACCCGAAACACATTAAAGAAGCCATACCCTATGGACAAGCCCTCCGTATACACAGGATCTGCTCAGACAAGGAGGAGCGCAACAGACACCTACAGATGCTGAAAGATGCCCTCGTACGAACGGGATATGGCGCTCGACTCATTGATCGACAGTTCCACCGCGCCACAGCAAAAAACCGCACCGACCTCCTCAGAAGACAAACACGGGACACCACTGACAGAGTACCCTTCGTCGTCCAGTACTTTCCTGGGGCGGAGAAACTACGACATCTTCTTCGCAGCCTCCAACACATCATCAGCGAGGATGGACATCTTGCCAAGGTCATCCCCACACCCCCACTACTGGCCTTCAAACAACCGCGCAACCTCAAACAAACCATTGTTTGCAGCAAATTACCCAGCCTCAGAACAGCAACCACAACACCACAAAACCCTGCCAGGGTAATCTCTGCAAGACATGCCAGATCATCGACATGGACACCACCATTACACGGGGAAACACCACCCACCAGGTACGCGGCGCATACTCGTGCGACTCGACCAATGTAGTCTACCTCATACGCTGCAGGAAAGGATGTCCCGAAGCGTGGTACATTGGCGAGACCATGCAGACACTGCGACAACGAATAAACGGGCATCGTGCGACTATCAACAGGCAGGACTGTTCCCTTCCAGTTGGGGAACACTTCAGCAGTCAAGGACATTCAGCCTCTGATCTCCGGGTCAGCATTCTACAAGGAGGCCTTCAGGAGACGCGACAACGCAAAATTGCTGAGCAAAAACTTATAGCTAAGTTCCGCACGCATGAATGCGGACTCAACCGGGATCTGGGATTCATGTCGCATTACATTCGGCCCCCACCAACAAGCCTGGACTTGCAGAGGCCTACCGACTGAACTGGCTTGGGACAATTCACACCTCTTTAACCTGGAGTTACCTCTCTCTCTGCATCTTTGATGATTTGATTGCCTGCAGGTGCTCGCATTCCGGGCATCTCTGACTGTGTCTATATAAACATTTCTGGAACAAGCCTTTCCATTCACCTGAAGAAGGAGCCGTGCTCCGAAAGCTCGTGTTTGAAACAAACCTGTTGGACTTTAACCTGGTGTTGTAAGACTTCTTACTGTGCTCACCCCAGTCCAACGCCGGCATCTCCACATCATGGCAACCTTTTTGAACACTAAGGGCAATTTAGCATGGCCAATCCACCTAACCCACATGTCTTTAGACTGTGTGAGGAAACCCATGCAGACACAGGGAGAACGTGCGGACTCCGCACAGTCAGTGACCCAGTGGGGAATCGAAACTGGGACCCTGGTGCTGTGAAGTCACAGTTCTAGCCACTGTGCTACCATGCTGCCCAGAAATTCCCTTCGTTAATGATCTGTCTTCCATCATAAGGTCAGAAGTGAATGAATGCACAATGATCAGCACCATTTGTGACTCCTCAAATACTGAAGCAGTCCATGTCCAAATGCAGCAAGACCTTCACAATATTGAGGCTTGGGTTGACAAGTAACAAGTATCATTTGCCCCACACAAGTACCAGACAATGACTATCTCCAACAAGTGAGAATCTAACCATTTCCCCTTGACATTCAATGGCAATACCACTGCTGAATCCCCCACCATCAACATCCTTCGGGTTACCATTGATTAGAAACTGAACTGGACCAGCCATAGAAATACTGTAGCTACCAGAGCAGGTAAAGGTTAGGAATCCTGTGGCATGTAACTAACCTCCTGACTCCCCAAAGCCTGTCCACCATCTACAAGGCACAAGTCAGGAGTGTAATGGAATACTCTCCACTTGCCTGGATGAGTGCAGCTCCAATAACACTCAAGAAGCTCAATTTCATCCAGAACAAAGCAGCCTGCTTAATTGCTCCCCCTTCCACAAATATTCCATCCCTCCACCACCAATAAACAGCTGCAGCCGTGTGTACCATCTGCAAGATGTACTGCAGGAACTCACCAAGTTTACTTCAGCACACCTTTTAAACCCACGATAACTACCATCGAGAAGGACAAAAGCAGGATATACCTGGGAAACCCATCACCTGGAGATTCCGCTCCCAGTAAATCACCATCTTGCTTTGGAAATATATTGCCATGTCTTCATTGTCGCTGGGTCAAAATACTGGAATTTTCTCCCTAACAACACTGTGGGTAAACGTAGTTCAATTGGGATGTTGCCTGGTGGAACGACATGCAAATGCAAAGAAAGGCTGAAAGATGTGAGGCTTTTTTCAATAGATCGTGTTGATTTGGTTGCATTGCTTCAAACAATGAAGGAATGGACAGAAATAAATGTTTTCTAATGGAAGATCTGAAATGTGGGAACATAGGTGTTGGAGAAAACGTAAAAGAGTTAAGAAAGAGAACAGGAGAAGCTATATTGAACAGAGGTTGTGATGCCGCAATGGAATGCACTGGAATGATTCCAGTAGCGAAAATGACAACATTGATTGATTGATTCATGGCATGTGGGTGTTGCTGGCAAGGCCAGCATTTGTTGCCCATACCTAATTGCCCTTACACTGAGTGACCTGCTGGGCCATTTCACAGGGCAGTTGAGAGCCCAAGCATATTGCCATGGTTCTGCAGTCACATGTAAACCTGCAGATATCCTTCCTGAAAGGATAATAGTGAATCTGATGGGGTTTTACAGCAATCAATCACCATTATTGAGACTAGCTTTATATTCCAGGTTTGTTTTAATTAGTTGAATTTAAATTCCACCAGCTGCCATGAGGGGATTTGAACCCTTGTCCCCAAAGCATGAGGCAGACCTCTGAATTATTCATTGAATGGCATTACCAATGCACCGCCAGCTCACCTGAAAGAGAAAACAGGAATCAGTGGATTACATGGTTGAAGTAAGAGGGAATAAAGGGGTATGGGAAAAATTATAAACCCTTAAAATTAGGACCACAGCTCATATGGCAGATAAATATCAGTACTGACTGGTTCGCTGAGCCAATTCTGCTTCTGTGCTGTAATTCTATGTTTTAACATTGCGCCACCTGAAAATCTGTTGATTCTGTGAATCAATAAATATTTATTTAAAAAGTGCTGAAGCAATTACTGTCACAGAGGCTGCATTTCCCAGATTGTGTTTGTGTTGTATTTCCTTTGCAAATTAAAAAAAAAGAAAACGGTGACCTTTCACTGGTTTTGGAAGCACATGTCTGATTAAAAATTGAATAATTTACCTGATTAATAGTTAAATAATTCATGCCATTGCTACTATCATCAGGGATTATCAAAATATTGCAGTCTCCAAAAGCTGCAGTTTGCCATTGCCCATGGTACCAAAAATATAATGGAATATAAATAAGTCGAAGTTTGTAACTTAGCACTGACAACAAGAATAACTACGAAACCACAGGGCAAAGTACTAAGTAACTGATTGCAAATAACAGAATAACTGTTTTTCCACAATTTCGGTTTATCATCATTTCCTGTGGCAATGTGATATTGTAAGAAGAGGAATGGTGGTAGAATGTTTGGAGAAGGTCCCTCAGGCCTTTGCAGTGCCACTCTTTCTTCACTAGTGCTGCTTCCACTCCTTGGTAATGAAGATCAAGGACACTGAAAATACGCATCGGACAAATGGGAACACACCATTAATTCCACGACAAAAAAAGCACCCCAAATAATTCAAAATATAGCTTTCACACTCAATCTGTAATCGTTAACTATGTTATACTACAAGGGGTGTTCGATGTAAAACAGATAATATATCAAGAGCATTAAGTGAAACTGATATTTTATCCTTTTGCATTTGAATGTAAAATATTAGTTTATTTCAAGAGATAAACAACATTTAAGGAATGTCCAGATCTGAATTATTTATTCTCGGGAATTTTTTTAAAAATGAACTCATTTTCCTTTAAAATCATGTTGCAACTTTTTCTTCGTTAGTCGCTTGGTATAGAGCGTTCCATGTCGTGATAAATATCAATGGTGAAAAATTCTTCCAGTTAACTAATTTGTCCCACTCTGTGAAACTGTGGTATTAAGGGTGTCTTGCAAGCCATGAATTTAATGCTCATAACTGTCTCTCTGGAAACCATTATGGTTGACAGGATCTCCCCTTAGTTTCGTAGTCACAGATATCTCCTGGGCTGTCACCCTGTGCTGCATGTTCTATGTGCCCCCCCACACACACTTTCTCTGCATTGTGTTGCAAATTCTGGTACTGGACTCCACAAAAAGAACAATTACATGCACAGGAACGAGCAAATGTTTTTGATCATGTTTCTTCCAAACATGATGCTCCTGCGTTATGGGCCTTCAAGCCCCTCAGTTGAAGGTACACTTCATGGTTAAACAGGTTGGTCCCCATTTGCATTCTCAGTCTCTTCTCCTTGGCATCAAACTCACTTCTTCACTAATGAGTGAGTGGCAGTGGCGGAGGGGCAGACCAAGACCAGAGAGCTGGGAGATATGGTGCAGCAGTCCTACAACGTCGAGTGAACACGCCGGTGTGATATCAGAGGTAAGTATCTCCCTCTTCTACCTTTTCTGACTTATTTAATATTGAAGGATAGGTAGGTTAAATTATTGAGTAAAAACTAAAGATTAGAAGTAAATTTAAAAACAAATTGAAAATCTAATTAAATTAAATAGGAATGCAGGGCCAGGCAATGTGTTGTAGCTGCAGCATATGGGAGCTGGTGGAGCCCTTTGTATTTCATAGTGACCAGGTCTGTAGCAAATGTTGGTTGCTCGAGGAACGTCGGCTCAGACTTAATGGGCTGGAATCCCAGTTTCAGACATTGTGACACATCAGGTAGGGGGAGAGTTACCAGGATGCTGTGTTTCAGGAGGCAGTCACACTCCTGAGATTAATTACCTTTAATTTGGTCAGTGGCCAGACACAGGTGGGTGTGACAATGAGTGAGGCAGGTAGGGAAATCCAAGAGGTAGCACTGCAGGAGCCTCAGCCCTGCCCTTGTCCAAAAAGTTCCAGATTCTTGATCTCTGTGAGGATGAGAACAGGGACCGTAGAAAGGATGAGGCAACCGATCATAGCACCATGGTACAGTGACTCATTCAAGTGGGGAAGAAATGAGAACTACAGTCAGATTCAGAGATAGTATAGTTGGGAGAAAAGATACTGGGCGGGAATCTCCGACCCTGCGCCGGGACAGAGAATCGTCGGGGGGGGGGGGGGGGGGGGGGGGATTCACATGACGCCGCTCCGACGCCGGTCCGTCGAATTTGCAGTGACCGGAGAATCGGCGCCATTGCGATCGAGCGGTCAGCACACGCCGGTTGGGGCCATTGAAAGCGGCCACCCCGCCGATTGTCCCCGCTCGATGGGCCGAGTGCCTGCCAAGTTAGGCCGATTCCCGCCGGCGCCGTTCTTGTATGGTCCGACCCGGCAGGACCGGGGCGTTCATTTTGTGGGGGGGGGGGGGGAAGCCTGGTGGGGGGGAGGGCGGATTCCACCCCAGGGGGGGGGCCTCCACGGTGGCCTGGCCCACGATCGTAGACTACCGATCGGCGGGTGGGCGTATCCTGGTGGAGGCCTATGTTCCTCCACACCGGGCCTCTGTAGCTCTCCGCCATGTTGCATTGGAGCCAGTACGGAGAAGGAAACCCACGCGCATGCGCGAAGTCGCGCCGGCCGTAGCTCGCATGCGTGAAGTCGCGCCGGCCGTAGCCCGCATGCGCGAAGTTGCGCCGGCCGTAGCCCACATGCGCGAACTCATGGAAGCTGTAGCACGCATGCGTGGACCCACAGTGCCCGTACCGGCAGTTGGAGCAGCGTGAGGCTCTCCTGTGCCATGCTGGCCCCCTGTGCGGTGCAGGATCATTGACGCCGTTGTAAACGTTCTTAGCCCCATGATCAGAGAATCCCGCCCACTGTTTCTGTAGCCAGGATCGAGAGTACCAAGCCCTACTTTGACTACCTTATGTCATGGTTAAGGACATCTCAACAGGGCTGCAGAGGAACTTGGAATGAGAGGGGGAAAATCCAATTTTCATGGCCCATATAGGTACCAACGATATAAGTAGAATGAAGAAAGAGGTTCTGTTGAGGGAATATTAACAGCTTGGTGATAAATTAAAAAGCAGAAATACAAAACCATAGAATTTACAGTGCAGAAAGAGGCCATTCGGCCCATCGAGTCTGCACCGGCTCTTGGAATGAGCACCCTACCCAAGCCCACACCCCCACCCTATCCCATCCCCATAACCCTGTAACCCCACCCAACACTAAGGGCAATTTAAGACACTACGGGCAATTTAGCATGGCCAATCCACCTAACCTGCACATCTTTGGACTGTGGGAGGAAACTGGAGCAACCGGAGGAAACCCACGCACACACGGGAAGAAGGTGCAGACTCCACACAGACAGTGATCCAGCCGGGAATCGAACCTTGGATCCTGGAGCAGTGAAGCAATTGTGCTAACCACTATGCTACCGTGCTGCCAAAGGTAATAATATCCGAATTACTACCTGAGCCATGATCTAATTGGCACAGGGTCAATAAGATTAAGGAGGTAAATGTGTGGCTCAAAGATTGGTGTGAGGTAAATGGGTTTGAGTTCATGGGACATTGGCACCAGTACTGGGGAAAGAGGAAACTGTTGCATTGGGGCAGGTTCCACTTGAATCATGCTTGAACCAGTGTCCTGGCAAATCGAATAACCTGGGCTGTAGCTAGAGCTTTAAACTAAATAGTGGGGAGGGGAGGATGGTTCAGTTGCATGGAAATTCAAAAAATCAAAGTGTCAGGAGAAGTTGGGAGTACAGGTTAATTATGAGGCTAATTGTTGCCAAATCTTGAAAGGAAGGGACTAAGCGTGTGAATTTTATATTACACCAAATAATCATACAAGAGTAGGGAAAATTAACAATAGGACAAACTTAAGTCTTTGTATCTGAATGTGCTTAAAATTCAGAATAAAATGAATGAGCGCAAATAGAGACAAAGGGGTATGGTTTGCTGGTAATTACTGAGACATGGAAACCCGGTCTTGGAGTTGAATATCCAAGAGCAGCAAGTATTCCAGAAGGATAGACAGAAAGGAAAAAGAGGTGGTGTAGCTTTTCTAGTAAAGGAAAGGGTAAGTGTTGTAGTTGGAAATTATATTGGCACTGAAGATCAAGACATGGAATCAGTATGGGTAGAAATAAGAAATGGCATGGGGAACAGATCCCTGGTGGGAGTTAGCTATAGGTCCTCCAATAGCCATTCCCCAGTGGGACACTGTATAAACCAAGAAATACCGGGGGCTTGTAAGAAAGGTACAACAATAAACATGGATGATTTTAATAGCTATGAGAGATTGTATAAACTGGGATTGTTCGCCCTAGAGGGACAAAGGCTGTGGGGCGACCTGATAGAAATTTATCAAATTATTCTGGGTATAGTCAGGGTGAACAGTAGGAGGCTTTTTCCCAGGGCGGAAAGGACAATTACAAGGGGGCACAAGTTCAAGGTGAGGGGGGAAAAGGTTCAGTGGAGATGTGAGAGGTAAGTTTTCTTACACAGAGGGTGGTGGTGGCCTGGAATGCATTGCCAAGTGAGGTGGGTCACTCAAAGGGTCATAAATCTGTGAAATTCTCGACCTTGTCATGGAAGAGTCCCTTTAAGAAAAGTGTGTTTTATCAAATGGCTGCAGTGATGTCATTGTGTGGGTGGATCTGGAATGTGATCTGGTTTTTACTTTTGTTTTGAGCTGGAAGCTCATTTTGGCTCTGTGTTTTAGTTTTGCTTTCAGTTGGAGAGCTGCATTCAAGCAGATGTATATTGGTCTATCTCATTGTATGTTAAAAAAGGTGTTTAGATCACTTGATAATTTAAAAGTGATAACTGTTCTCTGTAGAGAATTCAAATCTACTGTCTTTGTTAAAAAGTGTTTTGGCTTATGGATGTTGTTAGGAAAGATACTAAGGGTTACCTATAGAGTACAGTATCTTTTTGGGGAGTTATCAGTTAGTTTATAAAATGTTAACTGGATTCATAGAATGAACATTGTTTTGTTTTTAAAATACTTTAGATCTCTGTTGCATCACACCTGTAAAGTGTTCCCCATAACCAAAATGTATTAAAAGTTGTGGATCAGGTGAACTCCATGATATACTTTGGTGTTCTCTAAACCCTGACCCATAACAACCTCAATGTGCAGTGAATGCCGGAACATTAAAGAAATATAAGGAGGGGATAGATAGGTTTTTAATCAGTAGCAGGATGAAAGATTATGGGGAGCAGGCAGGAGGCTGGTCATGAAGCTAAATGTCATGAAATTGAGATGAGATCAGCCATGATCACACTGTTTGGTGAAGCAGGCTCAAGGGGCTGAATTAGCCAATCCTGCTCCTAATTCTTGGGCGTGATTCTCTGTCGGCCAACGGCAAAATGGAAAACGCAATTTGGCGGAGAATTGTTTCCAATGCTGAAATCATGGTGGCCGCTGATTTCACGCCAAATCGCAATTCTCCGTCACCTCGACAGCAGCGCCAATGCGATCCAGAACGCACGCAGAGTAAACATCCTTGGCATATCATTGGCGGCTTGACCTGGCGTTCTCTGGGGCCTCCGTGATTCAATGCCTCAGATGGGCCAAATTCTCGACGGCGAGGTTCACATGTGCTTTTAAAATTTGTGAAACTGGCGACGTGGCTGATGAGGGACAGAGAGGAGGTAGGATACAGACAGAGGCGCGACTGCAGGCTGCTGAGTCAGACACTGGCCGGGCTGACTGGGGTGGGGGAGGGAGCCCAGCCAGTGTCGGCGGGGATGACAGGGGAACAGGCCGTAGGGCCGGAGTGACCTCCATGGGACTGGGGCAGTGTCCAGGCATGGACTGCCATTGTCACAGCCTAAAAGCACACCCCACTACCTTGGCCCTTGATTCTGCAGAGTGCCACCGGCTGTATGGGTGCCCTCACTCCAGCACCCCACCCCCCACCCTCCACCCAACTACACCTGCACCCCATCCTCTGCCATACCACATCCCCTACCCAGTTGACTAACACCTACCAGAGTCCCCAAGGTGCCGGGCACCGACAGGGCCAAGGGTGCGGCGATGGGAGGGAGGATATGTCGAGGCAGAGTCCACAGTGCCAAAGAGTACACAATGCCAATCGGGGGCACCATGTAGCCTGTTGGATCTGGTTGGGCCCAGGGGTACGCACATGCCAACACGTCAACTTTTCACCTCCTGCAGGCAATGGATATTGGGGTCCAACCAGCAATGGTGACTTTCCTTCTAATTGCTGCAGCCCTGGAGCTGCTCGAGGAGGAGGAAGCTACAGCATCGGAGCATGCAGCAGCAGACTGTGTAGCAGTGGAGCATGCCCCAGAGAAACAGGAGGCAGCCACCCAGGTTGGAGAGCCGGCTTCCCAACAGGCCGAGGAGGGGAAGGTGCAAAGGAGGCGCCGCAAGAGGCCTCACGTGTACTAGCAGCACCTGTAATTCGAGAATCCACCGGACCAGGCACGCTGTCGAAGACTCCAGCTGAGCAGGGAGATAGTGTGACATATCTGCCAGATCATGGCGCATCTGTCGCTGCTGGGAATGGGGGAGAACATCCACTCCTGGTGGCCGTCAAGGTGATGGTTGCCCTGAACCTTTATGCCCAAGGGGCTTTCCAGGCAAGGAGTGGGGACATGTCCAGGATCTCACTTAACTTGGTGCACAGGTGCATCTGTGCCATCACAGAGGCCCTGTATGCCCGGTTGGCACAATGCATCCATTTCAATGTGGACTGAGCCCACCAGGATGTCCGGGCAGCGGGGTTCACTGCCATCGCAACATGCCTCAGGTCCAGGGGTGATTGACGGGATGCATACCCCCCTACAAGCACCTGCAGATGACAGGCCGCTCTAAACAAAATGAAAGGGGTCCCACGCGATGAACGTGCAGCTGATATGTGACCACCAGATGCGCACCATGGTAGAATAATGGCGTGTAGATTAATTTGTTCTTGCGGGCAGCACGGTAGCATTATGGATAGCCAATTGCTTCACAGCTCCAGGGTCCCAGGTTCGATTCCGGCTTGTGTCACTGTCTGTGTGGAGCCTGCACATCCTCCCCGTGTTTACGTGGGTTTCCTCCGGGTGCTCCGGTTTCCTCCCACAGTCCAAAGATGTGAAGGTTGGGTGGATTGGCCATGATAAATTGCCTAGATTATCATAGAATTTTGGACACTATGATTAAACTAGGACAAAAGTTCAGCACAACATCGTGGGCCGAAGGGCCTGTTCTGTGCTGTATTTCTCTATGTTCTATGTTCTATGTGCATCTGTGGCCCATTACTTGGGCAGTGTGCATGATGCCTTCATCCTGGCACACCGGACAATTCTTGGCATGTCTGAGGTGCCGCCCTGGCAGGGAAGTTGGCTCTTGGGTGATACAGGTCATCTACTGTGGTCGTCGTTGATGACACCGGCCCATAGGCCACAGACCGACGCCGAGACCCGATAAAACGACACCCACGCAGTGACCAGGGGCGTGATCGTGTGGTGCTTCGGCCTCCTGAAGATGCAGTTCAAGTGCCTGGACCGCTCTGGCGGGGCCGTCCAATATGATGCTGAGAGGGTTGCCCAGCAGAGGGGATGTGCTGGAGGAGGAGGATGAACAACAGGCCTTGTCCGAGGAGGAGGGTACAGGGGAAGGCAAAGATGGACAGAACATGGGCCCAGGCAGGCATGGAAGGCCGCACAAAATGTGTACCAGAGCCAATGCACACGGGACGCTCTGATCACCTCCAAGTTCACCAAGGTGGGAGGGAACGATGACTGGCCACGGGCATGGACACCATATCTTAGCCACAATCACAGCCCCCCCCCCCCCCACCCCCCCTCCACCCCAGCCACCCCACTGCCTACAACCCCCTCCATGCTGCTTTCCTGCTGCACTACAGAGTATTTCCTGCTTCACTGTAGGGTGTGGGCCTTGGGTTGGCAGTAACACCAGGTCTGATCCTTGGGATGCAGGATGATGACAACCCGCTCTGCGATGAGCTCTGGTGCTCCGCATCGTATAGCAAAATCTGACTCCTACCCACCGTCCGCCTGGGTGATCCCTGCATGCGAGCTGGTCATTGCATCACAAGGTGCCATCGGATCCCTAGATTGGTGGTGGTGGGGGCGGTTAGGGGGATGGTGGGACCCCTCACACCCAAATGACAGAGCACCGAGGCAGGTTGTAAAAATGTTTACAGGTGTTTAATGTGCACAAATATTTACAGAGTTATGGCCTAGCTCCTATAACTAAACTGTGCCCTGTACCCATGCCAACTTAATTGGTAGCCATGATGTGGAGATGCCGATGTTGGACTAGGGTGAGCACAGTAAGAAGTCTTACAACACCAGGTTAAAGTCCAACAGGTTTGTTTCAAACACAAGCTTTTGGAGCACTGCTCCTTCCTCAGGTGAATCACTGTTGGACTTTAACCTGGTGTTGTAAGACTTTTTACTGAACTTAATTGGTGCCTAACTTTGTGGCCATACGGGCCTTAATGCTATGTCTAGGTATTTCCCCAGATGGGAAAGTGGGAGTGGAGGTAGCCTGCTGTATTTCCACCCTGCACCCTGTGTCCCCATTGCCGAGTGTCTTCTGAGGTGACCGGGCCTGGATGAGCCCGGCTGCTGCTCGGGTGTCCCAGGTGGTATTGTGCCGCGCTGTACTGCTCACTGCCCAGAAAATGCACCAGGGATAGGAGGGAGGGGGGGGGGGGGGGGGGGTCCGGGGGGGATACTGCGGTGTTCCGCAACCTCTCCTGTGGGAGTCACCAGCACGGCCCCTATCATCTCCTCCTCCCTCGGGGTGCCTGATGGCCCCCAGGCTACTCCATGGGATTGGGCTGAGTTATTCCTTGAGTCTCCCCCGCCACCTGACGCTGATAGTGTTTAAGGCCCTCTCTGGTCTCAACCAGGGTATGCATGCTCGCAGCTATGGAGCACAGGGAGTGGACCATGGCTGTCTGGGACTGTGCCACATCACTCATTGATTGTGCCACCACCTTCTAGGTCTGTGTCACTTCAGACAGTGACTGGGCCATCTCTCTGTTGGACAAGTTACCACCCTCTCTGCCTGCTGCCACATCGGCCAGCGCCTGGGCAATGTCGCCAACGTTCTCAGCCATGACCCGCTGTGATTGGACCATGCTCAGGAGCTTGTGGAATTGGAGCTCCGCTTCAATTTCCAGGTGGCTCTGGCACATAGTCGCCTGTGAGGTGGCAACTCTGTCCTGAGCCTCAGCCAGTGCCTGCTCAGAATACCCCAGGCATTGGACATACTGATCCATAGCCAAATCAGCCGACCCCAATGCCTCCACCGCAGATATCACCAGTGCGGTGTTGGCCTGGGTGGCACGCATGGCTGGCACCACCACCCGCTCCTGGGTGCAGGTGCAGGATGTGCGCCGACAACCCTTCATGGAGTCCTTGGCTCTGCGACTGCCTCGCCACTAAAGATTGGGACTGTCTGTTCCAGAAACCTGAAACCCATCTGGACGGCAGCTAGTCCCTGGGGTCGGCCCGCCCTCCGACCCCAATTTATAAATATTCCACCACTCTCCTGACTTGTGTTGAGAAGGTGCTCGAAATGTTCTGGGAGACAGGAGATGAACACGGTAGCACAGTGGTTAGCACAGTTGCTTCACAGCTCCAGGGTCCCAGGTTCGATTCCCCGCTGGGTCACTGTCTGTGCGGAGTCTGCACGCTCTCCTCGTGTCTGCGTGGGTTTCCTCCGGGTGCTCCGGTTTCCTTCCACAAGTCCAAAGATGTGCAGGTTAGGTGGATTGGTCATGCTAAATTGCCCTTAGGTTAAGTGGGGTCACTGGCTTACGGGGATAGGGTGGAGCTGTGGGCTAAAGTGGATGCTCTTTCCAAGAGCCGGTGCTGACTCAATGGGCTGAATGGCCTCTTCTGCACTGTAAATTCTATGATGAGTTTCTTGACACAGAATTCCCAGTGTCTGACTGGTGCTTGTAGCCACAGTATTTATGTGGCTAGTCCAGTTCACTTTCCGGTCAATGGTAACCCCAGGATGCTGATATTTGTGGATTCAGTGATGGAAATGCCATTGAATGTCAAGGGGCGATGTTGTCTGGCACTTGGGTGACAATGTAAATCACCACTTATCAACCAACCCATGCCTGAATGTTTTCCAGGTCTTGTTGTATATCTGCAGTATTTGAGGAGTTACAAATGTTGCTGGCATTGTGCAATTATTGATGAGCATCCCCACTTTTGATCTTATGATGGAGGGAAGGTCAGTGATGATGCAGCTGAAGAATGTTGGGCCTTGTGTCATGGCCTCCATTACTGAGATTAGCTTTCAATTCCACATCAGGATGCAGGAAGACATAGATGGGTTGGTTAGATGGGCAGAGCAGTGTCAGATGGAATTTAACACTGAAAAGTGTGAGGTGATGCACTCTGGAAAGAGTAACAAGACAAGGGAGTACTCAATGAACGGCAGGACACTAGATGGCTCAGAGGAGGGATCTTGGTTTGCTTGTTCGCAGATCCCTGAAGGTGCAGAACAGATTAATAGGGTAGTTAAGAAGGCATGCGGAACACTTGAATTTGCACTTGCAGGTTATGTTGGTGCTATACAAAACTTTGGTTAGGCCACAGCTCCCTGTTACTGTTCGGTAATTTGGACATTCTGAATTCTCCCTCTGTGAACAGGCGCCGGAATGTGGAGACTAGGGGCTTTCACAGTAACTTCTTTGCAGTGTTAATGTAAGCCCACTTGTGACAATAAAGATTATTATTATTTTTAGCTGGAGTACTGTGTGCAGTTCTGGCAGCTATTTAACATGTAATTCACTTTAAAGTGGAAAGCACATCACAATGTTAATGACTATAAAATATTTTTAAAAAGCATTTGTTCCAAAACAGAACCTATTAAAATCTTTTAAAATACAATTCTCACTCACTAACGAGTATGATTGTCCACCTTAAGAAGTGGCAAGGGGTGGCAGGTTGGCACATTGGTTATCACTGCTACCTCACAGCTCCATGGTCTCAGGTTCAATTCCAGCCTTGGGATGGAAACACGTTCTCCCCGTGCCTGCGTGGGTTTCCTCTGGGTGCTCCGGTTTCCTCCCACAGTTTAAAGATGTGCAGGTTAGGTGGATTGGCCATGCTAAATAGCCTCTTAGTGTCCAAAGGTTAGATGGGGTTACTGGGTTACGGGGGTAAGGTGGAGGTGTGGGCTTAGGTAGGGTGCTCTTTCCAAGGGGCTTTCACAGTAACTTCATTGCAGTGTTAATGTAAGCCCACTTGTGACACTTGTGAGAATAAAGATTATTATTATTATTAGCTGGAGTACTGTGTCCAGTTCTGGCAGCTATTTAACATGTAATGCACTTTAAAGTGGAAAGCACATCACAACATTATTGACTATAAAAGATTTTTAAAAAGCATTTGTTCCAAAACAGAGAATCTATTAAAATCTTTTAAAATACAATTCTCACTCACTAACGAGTATGATTGTCCACCTAAGAAGGGAGATAGGATTGGTCCTTGGACTCCAGGTGGCTGGTATTCCTTTCTCAGGCTCTTTTTCCAGGCCTCCTCTAGCCATCGGGTGTCATCGATGAATTGTGTCCCTTCAGTCAGAATGTTTCTCCAAGAAGTCTCTTTTGAGAAAGGGTCTCCCAGGCATTGACGTTTTATGTTGCATTTCTTAGGGTGGCACCATGGCAAGGGGCGGCACGTTGGCACACTGGTTATCACTGCTGCCTCACAGCTCCATGGTCTCAGGTTCAATTCCAGACTTGGGTGACTGTCTGTGTGGAATCTGCACGTTCTCCCCGTGTCTGCGTGGGTTTCCTCCGGGTGCTCCGGTTTCCTCCCACAGTTTAAAGATGTGCAGCTTAGGTGGATTGGCCATGCTAAATTGCCTCTTAGTGTCCAAAGGTTAGGTGGGGTTGCTGGGTTACAGGGGTAAGGTGGAGGTGTGGGCTTAGATAGGGTGCTCTTTCCAAGGGATGGTGCAGACTCGATGGGCTGAATGGCCTCCTTCTGCATTGTAAATTCTATGATCCTATGATTGAGGTAAGCCTTCAGGGTGTCTTTGAAGCACTAACTTTGTCTTCCTCTTGTTCAGGAGCCTTCCTCGAGCTGTGCGAAGAAGATTTGCTTTGACAGTTGGAACTCTGATATCCTTAGCACATGGCTGACTCAGCCGAGTTGGGTCTGAGTGTTCATGGCCTTGATTCTATTGCTCGTGGCTGCTTCTTGGACACTGATATTAGTATGCCTGTCCTCCCAACTGATGCGAAGAATCCGTCTCAGACAGCGTTGATGGTATCTCTACAGGACTTTGAAGTGGTGTCTGTACATAGACCAAGTTTCTGATCCATATAGAAGAGTTGGTGGGACAACTGCCTTGTACATGAGGATCTTGTGCCACCCCAAATTTGCGGTCGTCAAAGACCTGTGTCCTTCGGTGTCTGAAGGAGTCACTCGTGGATTAGACACGATGTTGAATCTCCACATCGATGTCAGCCTTAGATGAGAGGTAGCTCTCCAGGTAGGAAAAATGTTTCACATTTACTAGGGTTTCTCAGTTAATCTTGATGGAGGGGGAGACTGGGTCTTGCATTGGGGCAGGTTGGTAACAGCTGTAAATTCTCTTGAGGTTGAGGCTGAGACTGATTCTTCGGTATGCTTCTACAAAGGTGTCAAGCACGGCTTGGAGATTCTCTTCTGAGAGTGTGGAGATGCCGTTGTCATCCATAGGCTGAAGTTCCATAAGCGACGTTGGCGTCATTTTCTTCTTGGATTTTAACAGGTTGAGGTTAAAAAGGTTTCCGTCCATCTTGTCGACGATGTTCACAGCCAATGCTACAGCTAATATCAGCCATGGAAATCCATCAATATTCACAGTAATGTTATCTGAATCCCCAGGTGAATCAGTTATTGGGCAGTTAGATACAAAAGCTATCTACATTATACTTTCCAACCCCTCGACAACCAGATAAATATTAAGAGGAATCTCAGTACTCTTTCATAAAGCTCTAATATTCGGAAAGGAAGCTGGAACATTTATACCCTTCAAAACCAGATCACATTATTCTTCAGCAACAATGGGTGTTGCCTCTTGATTGAACTCCTTCTCTTGATTTGTCCTTATTATTCAATATTATTTAATTGTTAAAATGGTTTAAATTAGATCCTCACTGTGAGTGGCCATTGGGCGGGATTCTGTATCTGCAAGCTGCGTGTTTCTCAGCTGCACGTCATTGACTGGCACCGGGATTCCATATTCCCACTGCATGTCAATGGGATTTCCCATTATAACCACCCCACAACACTGCAAAACCTGCAGGCAGCAGTACCCTAATCGCAACGACCAAGGTTTCTGGCCATTATATTCTTAAACATGTCCTTAATATCTTTCATATTTTGTTGCATTTCTTAGGGTGGCACCGTGGCAAGGGGCGGCACGTTGGCACACTGGTTATCACTGCTGCCTCACAGCTCCATGGTCTCAGGTTCAATTCCAATTGTTTGTGATTTCTCATTAAAGTGATTTTATACTTTCAATAGGGGTTTTTAAGGTCTGTCTTCTGACTTGCAGTAAGCTACATCCCCATGATCATGTCCAATTCTGATTCACTGAGTTAAGTTCTAGGAATGTCTTCTTAATAGATAAGGAGAAACAATACCAATGAAAATTCTCTGAAATTTCCTTTGAAAGTAAATTTTGAGCTTCTTCAAAATTCCATTCCTTAATGTGAAGAGAACTTGAAAGATTCTGGTGCTACTTTCTGCATGGCCTCTTTAACATTTGTTGGAACCAGAGCTGTGTGCTCATGCCTCCCATGTATATGTTTTAAGGCAATTGGGCAAAAATGGCTATCCATGAATATGTGTACATTTTCTCAAATTTAAAGTCCAATGTCCTAAATACATATGAATTAGACCTAATCATTTGTGTATTTCCTTCACATGCAAAAGTACTTCATTGGCTTTGGAATATCTGGTGGTTGAGAAAAGGGGTACATTAACACAATTTTTTTTTTCCCTTTCTCATTAGTTTGTCCCAAAATGTAACCTTCGTTTGCTGCATCATCTGAGGCTGTTTTTTCAGCTTTCCTTCCAGGCATCTACTTTCTTAATTATGGTTGCAGAATTTTCTCTCCAGTGGGCTGAGGGAAATCCAAACCAATGTAATCTCCTCTTTCCCTGTTGATCTAATACAAAACATTAGTGCATTAATATATTGTAAACTGTCATAAATAGAATTATAATCAGAATTTTTGTATTTTATTTGAAAAATCTAACAATTGTGCAGCAACTGATTAGGTGAATGTTTCACATTCAAACACTTCAATTTTCATTGTGATTGACATAGGTTTTAATTGCACATCCTAATTTCTGCAGTAGTTGTGACCTTGAACTGGAACAATAATGTGAGATGGGTGGAATATTCAAGGAAATAAAGTACCATTTCCAGTCATTTACCCCATTTTCCTGGGGCTGCGAGCCATCACCTACCAAAATAAAGGCAGGAAAACAGGGTAAGCTCAGGAAATAACAGTCTGAAAGCAGCATTAGATAACTGAATGTAGCTTTGCATATCAATTGAATGCAACTATTATATTCAGGAGATTAACAGGTTAGTCACTATTTATGTTCACTTCAACAATACCAAAATCATTAAATGCAAATGTACTGTTTCCGAGAAGCATAGCTTGACAGAGCATAGAATGAACACTTTTGTGTCTGTGTCAGTTCTTAAAAAGAACTTTCCATTTAGTCCCTCTGCCCAATTCTTTCCCCAGCGATTGCAACTTTTTTTTTCCACTTCAAGAACTGATCCAATTCCTTTTTCAAAGTTATTATTGAATAGAACATAGGAAGATAGGAACTTAGATGCAGGAATTGGTGGTTCAATGGTAGAATTCTTACCTGCAAAGGCCCGGGTTCGATTCCCGGCCAATGTGAGGCCGGCTGGTGTTCCATTGTTATTTAGGTCGGCACGGTAACACAGTGGTTAGCACTGTTGCTTCACAGCTCCAGGGTCCCAGGTTCAATTCCCGGCTTGGGTCACTGTCTGTGCGGAGTCTGCACAATCTCCCCGTGTCTGCATGGGTTTCCTCCAGGAGCTCTGGTTTCCTCCCACAGTCCAAAGGCTTTCAGGCTAGGTGGATTAGCCATGCTATATTGCCCTGAGTGTCCAAAGGGGTGGGTGGAGTTGCTGGGTTACGTGTATGGGGTGGAGTTGTGGCTTAAGTGGGGTGCTCTTTCCAAGTGCCGGTGCAGGCTCGATGGGCCGAATGGCCTCCTTCTGCACTGTAATTCTATGCTCTATGTATGTTCTAATAGGCAATCGGTGCCTGCTCCAGTGTTCAATTAGATAATGGCTGATAATCTTCCTCAATGCCACTTTCACACCCTGTCCCCTTATTCCCCTGATGTCATTAGTATCCTGAAATCCATCAACTTCTGTCTTGAACATGCTCAAAGATTGGACTTCCACAGCTCTCTGGGATGGAGAATTGATCAAGATCCTGTTGCAATCCTAGATAACCTTATTCACTGACAAATATGATGCCAATCTTGGTGTCATCTGCAAACTTACGAACCATCACCAATGTTTGCTGCCCATTACTGACTCTGAGATCCACCAAAACTGACTTTACATCTTGATACTTCAATCTAAGATCCTCTCCCACCAGTGTACTAAATCTGCTTCCACCATTATTCTTGACAATGTACTCCAGATCATAATAACTTGCTGCATAAAATAAATTGCTACTTTTGTCAATTACTTTAATTTTTTCTCATCTGGTTATTGAGTCTTCTGCTTATAGAAACAGTTTCTCCTTATTTACCTTATCAAAAACGTTCATGATTTTGAAGAACACTCCAAAATTTTCCCTTAACAATTATTTTCCTTCTGCTTCATTACATGGTAGGAATGAAGAGGGCACTCAGTAGAACAAAGACCTCGGCCACACTGCATTTGCTCAACATTGTCACATAACTGTTCCATGAGACTTTTCTCTGCCTGTTTGAACCTCTGTAACCACAAAACTGAAAATACATCTTTCTATTAAGTGCTTTCATCTCACTGAAGAGACTTCAGGCCCATCTACACCCAACATCCTGCTCGGAAAACCCTGCTCACAATTTGACAGCTGTGACAAATTCCACAGAGCAGCTGAGACATTCCACAAAATTCGAAAACAATCAACAATGTGTTACATAAAACAATACAGAGCATTATAATAAAAAGGTCAATTTATCCTATCTCCCAATGATAATGGATCCTGTAAAAAAATTCTAATATCTGGATCCAGATACGTATCTTTGGCAAACACTATTCAGCTCTTTCTTGGGACCTACCCTATCTGTGTCTCTGGTACCTGAGCTCTTCAAGATAGTGAACAATTTAGTCATCTTTATAATTAAAAAAGGTTAAGAATGGCAGATTATCAGGCAGCCCAGATCTCACTCAGCGGACAGCAAGGCAAGTCTTTGTTGGAAGGGAGGGGTTTGCAATTGAGGAGTGGGAGAAACCTCGGATAGCAGGCAACAAACTAAATTATTTTTTGAGAAGCAGAGAAGTCCTGCTCCTGTTGGCTCCAGAAAAGGGACTGTTTAACTGTACTGAATGCAAAACGAAATGAAGCATGTATGGTTTGTTTGCCATCAGACCTTAATTTACATATTGAAAGGGCCTGACAGTTTGAAACAGCTCACCTTGAAATATCTCTTTCTGATGCTGAGCTGACCTCATGCTCTGAGGTTAAAAAAGAAATTGTGAAAAGCTTTCATCCGAAATTCTACCTCAATAAAGCTTGTGAAATTTATCTGCTGATTGGTTTTCAACTATCTCGGAAATTCAAATCAGCCAAAACGCTATTAAAACTGAATAAATATACATTTGTACAGAGAAAAGTAAATGTATTTTATATAAATAATCAACGTTTTCAGATTCTCAGTGCGAACAAAATGAAGATCAGATGCTGCAGGCACCACATTTCCCTTTCTCTCTCTCTTGATTCATTCATCTCACTATTTATTTTCCCAATAGGATTTCTCATCAAAATAAATATTAAGCACTTGATTCCAAAGGCACATTGGAATAGGAGTCGGCCATTTGGCCCATCAACTGTAGATCAAACTGAGGCACTATCTGCCTGGTCAAGTTAATGCAAAAGATTTATTTGGAGTAGAACAACCAAAACAGACAAACTGGGAATTTATTTCATCGTTGTGTGCAAACTACCTGTTACAATTGCTGACATGAAAATTGTGATTATGCTTCACAATGATACATTGACAGCGTAGCACCATGGGACATTCAGCAGGGTTTCAAATTCAGCACTGTTCCATGCGAGCATGTGAGGTTATTCTGAAATACATATTTTGGACAACTACTTTAGAAGTCGTCAGTGAGTTATCCAATTTTAGTTTCCATCTCCGATTGAGCAATTCTGCTTATCATGATTGGCTGCCTTGAAAGAAGTCCTTATCTAACACTATCTGTTGGTTATTTTCAGTAAACAGGCTTCAACGTGACAGCAAGATATAGAAGTGTAAAAGCATTGCCCGAGAAGTGTAAGAAATAGTGCAAACACGAGCTACTAGCTTTGTATCCCTCATATCATTTTTCATTACACTACTGAGGAAAACATAGTCCACAAATTGCTCTGAATACCTTATACATCATTATAAATGTTAGGTAATCTCCATTTCAGAGTGTGTCTGGATATTGATATCCTTTGATTTACAAGATATTGCTTCAAGGAATACATCAATTTGCATAATTTCACATATTTATATCTTAATGCTTTGGAGCTAAATCACATTTTATGGCATAATTATTCAGTTCTTTTGCCAAACAGCCTTTGTTTCCTTTTAAAGGTACCAGTTATGTGTTTCATGCATTGTTTCGAAAAAGTATTGGAATGCGTTTTGAGTAAGGAAACTGTTCCCTGCTTTTTTGCAAACTTTAATGTTCGCAAAATAAAATGGAGGCTATGGTTAATTTGCTAAGTTTTTAATTAATTTAATAACACAACTCTATGAATGATTGTAGAAGAGTTCTCAGTTGCCTGTTAGCCAGTAACATTCTCCGGCCTTTTGTCTATCCAGCTGTGGAGCACCCAGGAAAGAATAAGGGGTGGGATTCTGCCGTAATCGGCGGGGCGGGCAACTCCGGCAGGAAGGAGTTGAGTGAACCACTCCGGTGTCAGGCCTCCCCAAAGTGGAGGAATCCTCTGCACCTTCAGGGGCTAGGCCGGCCCCGGAGTGGTTTGTGCCGCGCTGGCCGGCGGGGAAGGGGCCTGGCGCCACGCCAACCGGCGCCAAAGGGCCTCCGCCGGCCGGCGCGAGTTGGCGCATGCGCGGGTGCGCCAGTGTGTGCTGGCGTCATCCCAGCGCATGCGCAGAGGGCTTTGTCTCCGTACCGGCAATGACGGACCGCTACAGCCGCCGGTGCGGAAGAATAGAGTGCCCCCACAGCACAGGCCCGCCCGCAGAGTGATTCCCGCCCCCACCAAATTCCCGGTGCCGGAGAATTTGTCAGCCAGCGAGGGCGGGATTCACGCCGCCCCCTGCCGATTCTTCAACCCAGTGGGGGTCGGACAATCCCGCCCATGATATTTGAATGTAAACGTTCTGAGTCAGTGCTTTCAATATGGAATGTTGTTTGATGAAAGGGCAGAGTAGAGCGTGGAGGTCAGAATGGCTGACTCATGGTGATTTGTATTGATGATCATTAAAATGAATAACTGGAAATTGGGAGGTCCATGAATTATATGCACTGACCTCTATGTTTTATTTGTGGTCCTCCTATTTAACTTTAATTATCAAAAATTCAGGGAGCCACAAATTGGGTGCACTGGAAATGCTGACTCATAAGATTAGCCCCGTAGATATGGGCGTTGATGCAGCAGAAAGCGTCAACCTATTTTAGTGCCTCAGGGCCGTCAATCACCATTCAGCGGAGCGAAGCAGAACAGTACATCGCACATCAGGTGAACTTGACATCCTAAAATAGGGAACCTGGTAAAAAGTGCACAAGATATTTCATAATATGCAAAAGAGCACAAATATGAGGCTGTCATATGTCACCTTGCTATATTACCAAAATACAGACATGGATATGAAATAAACATAGGTTATTGATAATGACTTGAAAAATGAATTTATTTCCGACTGTCAATTCGTCTTGCCCAATACAATCCATTTGTCATTATGATGGGATAAAGTTGTACACAATCAAGGCTTGGATTATCCAGCTGTGATTCCCAGAGAAAATTGATGAATTATAAAAGATGACTTGGTGTGATCATTTAAAGGAACATTTTGAAGGGCTGGAGCAAATCATAGAATTATCTTTTCTGTTATGAAATAAAGTCATTTTGGACGATCGCTCAAAAATTAAATTAATGACTGGGCTTTACTCAAAAGTGTGTTTCAGAATTACATATACACATGCTTACCCAAAAGTTCACGAGTACTGACCAACAGCTTTCAAAGACCCCAAAATTTGATAATGAACGAATGGAAGCAAAATAATGCAGATGCTGGAAATCTGAAGTAAAAACAGAAAATGCTGCGTCTTGCAGAATCTGTGGAGAGAGAACCAGAGGTGATGTTTAGAGTCCACGGGCTGGACTCTCCCACCCCGACACCAAAATCGCGTTCGGCGAAAGGGCGGAGAATCCGCTTGGGCGCCAAAATCAGGAATCATGGCGCCGGTTTTGGAACTCTATGCCGTGTCGATTATCCACTGCCTCATGCCATTGCCTAAGCCCACGATGCTCCATCCTCAACCAACCTATTCCCCGACGGTGTGGGTTACGTTTACTCAGCCCATCCGGGAAGCTCTCGTGGCTGCGTCACGTCAGCTTTCCCTGCAGATACGGACGGAGAATTACCGGGTCCGTGGCGGCGACCTGCAGCGGTCGCACTGTACAACATGGTGCCGGTCGTGCGCGGACCCGGCCTGCCAGATTGTGCCTCCCTGTAACCCCCCTCGCCACCCCTGGACCACCCCCCACCAGTCTCTCCAGCCCCCGCCGAAGCCCGCTCCCGACTGTGGGGGCGGTAGATACAGTCCGCAGCTGCCACGCGGGTTCCCTGAAACCTGTGAGCACATGCGTCCCTTGCCGTTGGGAAATCAGCCCATCCGGGGTGGAGCATTGGGGGAGGGCTTCAGATGACGTCTTGAGGCCATCCCAATGTCATGCAGCGTACTCAGCGATGATGCTGTTCTTGAGGGGGCAAAGTATCTGAAAAATGGCGCCGCCCTCGATTTCACCGTATAAACGGATTCTCCGGGCAATCACCAAACGCGATTTCAGCATCAGCAATCAGAGAATCCAACCCGACGTTTTCCCACCAGAGGAGAATTGCGACCGATTTATGTAGCCGCTGGGAGTGCATATTGGAAGCAATTCAATATCCCTCAGCATGAAAATTTATAGAGGCTTCTCGCGAGGTTCAATGGCCTTGTCACATCACCACGTCAGGTGCGTCAAGGTCGGTAAATCGCACCCCAGGATGCTAAAAAAGAGAGAAGCCCCATCACGTTGAAGCCCTTCAGAAGCCACAACAGGAGATGCCTCCAAAACCAATGAGCCCCCTTCCTTCATTTCATATGTAGGATAAGTGCTGCAAGAAATCTACTGACCTTCAAAAAGTCATCAAACTAACACAACAGTAAATAAATGGACAGATATAGATTGTGAGCACATATATTGCAAGGCACTTGTGAGGTGAGCATCCTGTTGTCATCAGGTTATAAGATAAATAGAATGTGACATTTCAAATTAATGTACAAATGGCCCACAAATAATAGAGACCCTCACACATGAGGGTAACTCAATCTGGTTGTCATTTTAAAGATGGTCTTGTAATGAAAAAAGGCTGATGTGTCTTAGGAACTGCAGGAGAAGCTTTATGGGAGTAAAAAATAAATGTATGTACTGTCATTCATATTTTGCATTTGAAACAGTTCATAAAATGGGTATGCCCAAGGTCTGAATTGACACAGCAGGATATGAATGGCATATGATGTTCTAGAAATCTCTCATGCATATAAAACAGCTGCACAGTGCACCTTCATTTATCAGCACTTTCTTACAACTTCACTTTTTGTTTGCTTTGGACTGCACCAGAGCCAAAAGTTGTTCCAGTAATGTGAACTTCCAATAAAATCATATTTATAACCAACCAGTTCAAGTCCCATTTTCTAAGGTGTCTAAGCAAATGACAGACTGTCAACAAGCACCCCCCCCCCCCCCCACCTTTCCGCCCACAATCGAGTGGGTAGTCACAAACACAAGCAGATACAGATGCATAATGTACACATTTGGAAAATGGTACAGAATCCAGACACCAGAAAAAGTAAATTATGCAGAAAAGGAAAAGCACAGAAATCTATTGTGATATATATGCTGGCACTGATTGAAAAATCATTGCATCTCTGTCAAGTTTCTAAGCAACTACAGTGTTATCAGCTCACGCGCGTTGCTTGGATTTGTTCTCAGAATATGCTTAATCTTGAAAAGGATACATTTATTGTCCATCCTCAGTTGCACTGAGAAGATGCCTTCTCACCTGCTGAGAACCATTGCAGTCATTGTAGTGATGGTGCTTCCATGATGCTCTCCATTGTTCACCTCCATTTTGTGGTGTAATCCTGGCGTGAGCCCGAGCTGCAGTGGAACCAACGCATCATTGGATTGAAAAATACTGAAATATTAAGCCAGCAACAATGAATTCATTGTACTACCAAATTAGTGTGTTGACGTAAGGTGTGAGGAAAAAATGAAAACAATAGTGCTCCTGCAATTTTACTACTCTTATCCTTCTTGGTGGTAGAGATTATGGGTGTGGTGAATGTAATTCACACTGTATTGTATTGTATGGTATTGTGTCCTTGTGGGCTCTGTCTGTGAGCTCTGCCAATAAGGGGAGATGAGGAGCTTGTACAGGGCTCCACCCTCAGCTCCGCCCATGGCCCCTCCCACTACCAGAAGTATAAAGTGCTGCAGCCGTGTGAGCCTGCCCTCATTTCTTCTGGTCACAGGCAGGCTCAGTTGTAGGACTATTAAAACCACAGTTTACTTCCAATCGTGTTCCGAGTGAATTGATGGTCACATCAATAGGTCTGGGAGATATTGCTGAAATAAGCTTATCAGTGTGTGGTAGTTGATCTTGTAGATTGTTGTGGTGGTTCGAGACATAAACTGGAGGCTTCCAGTCATAAACAAAGGGGTTTATTGATGAAAGGCAAATGCAAAAGTTAGTTAATTGGCACAGAATGCTATGCAGCACGTCATTACACTTAAGCTCCCTGATCCACAGTGCCTGGGGTGTTACTCCCAGGACCTCATGCAAAGTTCCCATTGGCTGGCGTTTGCGCACCCCTGCGCAATTGGCCCCGAGCCGGTCACATGGTTCATGGACCCCATCCCTTTAAAGGGGCCATGTTACCACATCCCTCACCCCTTTAAAACCCTTAACAACTACTCCAAAACTATGTACAAAGGTTACAATGGTGAACAGGGACAACAAAGGAAAGAGGGTCCATCAAAACATCAATTGGTCTGGAGACCTCCGGGTCCTCCTGGACCTCCATAGCCTAGCCACAGGCTCAGCACTTTTTTCAACAATCGAGTAGTCCATGGTCGATGTCACTTTAGGAGGGCCACTTCAATGGCAGGCAAACCAGCCGTACTACCCATGACAGATGCAGCTGGTTGAACAGAAACACGAGTCCCTGGCTCCCCTTGACTGGAGTTACAGGAGTATTTTTGGTGCTCGATGGACTTGTTAATCCCACATCAGGGGTCACCACCTCTTGATTCCTCAGGTGGACGAAGTGGGCTGGATTCTTTGTTAGGTGATGCCTAAATCGCAAAATGCGATCGGCCGGAGAATAGGCTCCGATGCCGAAATCGAGCCTGACGCCAGTTTCACGCCGATTCGGCATTCTCCGATCCCCCAAAAATGACAAAATCGCAGCACTCACCGTGCAGGCCGGAAATACAGTATACATCTCATTAGCGGTCCTGACGACGATTCTCCGGGGCATCAGCGATTCAGCACCTCGGATGGGCCGAATTCCTGAAGGCATGTTTCTAATGTGCTATAAAAAAATTGTGAACCTGGCGTGCTGGCTGAGAGAGGAGTTGGAGGTGGTGTGGGGGGGGGGGGGGACTGTGGGCTCCTGGCTCAGGCACCGGGCATGCTTACAGTGGGGGGGGGGGTAAAAAGCCGAGCAGCCGGGAAGTGGACAGGGGCGGTGCCCAGCCACGGACCGCCATTACGGTGGCCATATTGCTGGGTGCACATTGTGAAAATGGCCATATGGGTGTGTCCCCTTACGCCACCCCACCCAACTGGCAACACCCACTGGGTAACCACCCAGGGCCACGCCGACGGCAGCCCCCAGTGAGGGCCAGTCAATGGTGCCCCTGGCAGCAGGGCAGGTGCCAGAATCGGGGACACCGACGGGCCAGGGGTGCGGGGGGCATGCGTGTTTGGGGCGCGAGGTGACAACCAGGGTAACCATGTAGCCGCTGGTACCTGGATGGGCACGGGTGTATGCACCATGATTACATCTTTGCTTTTCACCCCCTGCAGAGAATTATGGCTTTTGGACACCAACCTGTGATGCTGGCTGCTGCCCTGCATGAAGCCCTGGGGCAGCGTGAGCAGAGCATGCTCAGAGAGGAGGCGGAGGCTGCAGTAGAGGAGCTGGCTGCAGAGGGGCAGGTAGCAGCCACTCAGGCTGGAGGGCTGGCTGCCCAACAGGATGAGGAGGAGGAGGAGGTGCCAAGAAAGCGCCGGATGAGGCCACCCGTTTACCACGACCGCATATCCTTTGAGGACCTTCCGGACTGGGCACGCAGAAGGAGACTGTGGATGAGCAGGGAGACAGTGCGACACATCTGCCACATGATGGCACCACCTGGCACCGCATGGGTATGGGGGAGGACACCCGGGTCCGCTGGCCATCAAGGTGACTGTCGTGCTGAACCTTTATGCGACTGGGTAGTTACAGTCGCCGTGTGCGGACCTCTCCGGCATCTCCCAGGTATCGGTGGACAAGTGCATCCGCACCGTCACCGACGCCCTGTATGCTCAGGCGGATCGGTACATCCAGTGCACTGTGGACCGCATGCACCAGGATGCCCGGGTAGGGGGCTTCGCTGCCATCACCAGGATGCCCCGGGTCCAGGGGATCATTGATGGGGTGCATGTCACCTTACGGCCACCGGTGGATATCAGCCCGCTGTTCACCAACCAAATGGGGTACCATTCGATGAACATTCAGGTGGTCTGTGACCATCAGATGCAGATCATGCATGTCTGCACCCGTTTCCCAGACAGTGTACATGACTCCTTCATCTTGGCGCATTCGTTGATCCCAGACATGTTTGAGGGACACTCCCCCGGCTGCGGGCTGGGTTGCTGGGTGAGAAGGGGTTACCCGTTGGGTCATGGCTGATGACCCCTATACGGAGGCCACAGACTGATGCGGAGACCCGATAAAATTATCCCAGTCCTTCTAACCAAGGTGCAACGGCAGCGAGTTTTCAGACCAATGCAGGGTACTCTACTCGGAATGACCCGTCACCTCTCTACTCTGACTGCAGATTCTTCTTGGAGGCCTGACGTGCCTGCACCCTCCCCGCCAAATTTGGAAATACAACCGACTGCCCGTGAGCAGCTCAGCTGGTGTGACCCATGAATGAATGAGGGGTTAAATTAGACCAGAAGATGTAGGAGCAGATGTAGGCCACATGGTTCATTGAGTCTGCTCCGCCATTCAATGAGATTATGGCTAATCTGATATATTTTATTGGACAACAGCAAAAGATTATCCAAACCCTGGCAGAGCGGTTTATTGGATCGCTTTTTCATGGCATTCTTGACACTTTGAATGACTATCTCAGCTTGAACATTCAATGCTGCGTGGTAAGGGGCTGAAAAAATGTGCCATCTGCCGTTGTCTCTAACAAAACCCTTGAAATCATTGGCAGTGAAGGGAGTGTTTTTGTCTGAAACAATTGACTTCAGAAGTCCATGAATGGCAAACACTTGACACAAGGCATCTACCATAGCCGCCGAGGTAGTGGTCCCTTTCTCTTGAAATGATAGCCACTTTAAGTGGGCATCTACCATCACCAGAAACACATTTCCTCGAAACAGGCCCACATAATCAACATGGACCTTGGTCCACAGATAACCTGGTCATTCCCAGGGGTGAAGGGTGGTGGAAGGTGATACAATGCATATGGTCCTGGTCTGACTGAAGAACTTGGGTGCTGAATCCAAATTGGCATACATCTTGGTTTTAGCATCCTTAATCCAGCCAAATTCTTTGTGGAAGATGTAATCATATGTGTTCAAGACATCTTGGAGGACAGCGTCAGATATTTTGAAGATTTTCACCCAGATGAGCCTAATCTTCTGTAACCAGTCTCTTCCCAACAGACTGGATTCCCAACATGACGAGCAAAGGCAGATTGTCCACTGTAGGCCACTGGGGTCTGTGCTATTTCGAGGATCTTCAAAATCTCCCCAGTGTATGTCGAAAGCTTTTTCTTCAAGCTTAAGGACTGCTTTCCTGCACGCTGATATTGGAAAGGCTGCCACCAAGGCCCCGGTGTCAACTTCCATTTTAAGGAGTTTGCCATTTACCCTTGAGAGAATTTCAATCGGAACCATCTTATTCAATTGGACTGCATTCAACCGATGCATTACATGGTCTTCTTCAGAGCTCTTCTCCACTATGTTCAGTGGAGATGTGGCTGCTGCTGCTGTTTTTTCTTTGCATTAGAGCACTCTGCATCATGCAGCAAAATGCTTGAATGTGCCCCCTTCAGTTGCAATGGTAGCACACAAACTCCCAAATATGGCAGGTCTCCTGGGGATGGTTCCCCCACCGCGATAATGGCAGTCCACCTGAGATTTGGTTTGACCCCTCGACTCCTCCCCACTCCTTGGGTTCTGGCTCTGTACTGAGGAACGTGCCTGGCCAAGAGCTGTGCCTGTTGATCCCGCCACACACCTCATAGCCGTACCACCCCATACTTGGTTAACCTCCCCTTCAGCCACGCATTGAAGCTCAGTGGCACCTTTATTGGCATACCCCATCACCTGATACATCTCAATTGCTTTTTCCAATATAATGTGGTCTCCGCCAGAAGGTTTCTTCTTGATAAACAGGTTATGGATCCTTCAAACCAGTCGCTCAAGCTAAGTGTGGTCCCAAACTCACAGTTCTCAGCACGATGCTGAAATCTGGCTAAGAAGTCTGAGACACTCTTTATTGTCCCTCATTGCAGAGTTAAACTTATAACATTGGAGGATAATTGAGGGCCTTTGGTCGTCATGTTCTTTAACCAATTCCGCTACCTGGTCTTCAAGTCAGGTGACTCCAGGGACATGACGTTCCTATGTGAGGGGATTGGCATTTCCCTATCCCGAGTGTTTTAATCTTACCAGTCTATTCTGGAGAAGTCACGAAGGAGGGATAACTATGTCTCAGCAAGACACTAAACGGATCTCACTAGGCTCGCTCTAAATGTTGGAAAGGCCAAGGAACTGGGCCAGGATTCTCCCCTACCCGGCAGGGCGGGGGGTCCCGGCGTACCGGAGTGGCGTGAACCACTCCGGCGTCGGGCCTCCCCAAAGGTGCGGTATTCTCTGCACCTTTAGGGGTTAGTCCCACGCCGGAGTGGCTCCCGCTCCGCTGACTGCCGCCAACGGCCTTTGGCGCCCCGCTGACCGGTGTCGGGGCTGGCCGAAAGGCCTTTGCCGGTCGGCATGAGTCCGCGCATGCGCTGGGGCGTCAGCGGCCACTGGCGTCACCACCGGTGCATACGCGGTGGAGGGGGTCTCTTCCGCCTCCGCCATGGTGGAGGCTATGGTGGCGGCGGAAGAAAAAGAGTGCCCCCACAGCACAGGCCCGCCCGCCGATCGGTGGGCCCCGATCGCGGGCCAGGCCACCGTGGGTGCACCCCCCAGGGTCCGATCGGCCCGCGCCCCTCCCCCCCAGGACCCCAGGGCCCGCTCGTGCCGCCTGCTCCTGCCGGCAGCGGGAGAGGCCTGACAGCAGCGGGACTTACAGCACATAAGGAGGCCATTTGGCCCATCATGTTTTCCAGCCTAATTCCACGTTCCAGATCTTGCTCTTTAACCCTGTAAGTTGCAGCACCCCAGGTGCATGTTCAAGTATTATTGTTTGATGCAATGAGGGCTTCTGCCTCCACCAACATTTTAAATAGAGAGTTTAGGATCCCCAACAATCCTCTCAATGAAAGAAATTCTCCTCAACTACCCTCTCACCCTTTTGCCAATTATCTTACATCACTGCTCCCTGGATATTGACAGATCTGCAAAGGGAAAATGGTCCTTCATAATTTTGTGTACATTCAATAAATCTCCCCTGAACTTTTCTGTTCCAATGAAAACTGCCTCACCCTCGACAATCTTTTCTCATAGCTAAAATTGAGGGTGGGAAAATTGACAATGGCTGTGTTTTTGAAGGTCAGACAAAAATGTAGGAGGCGGTGGCACAGTGGACTAGAAATCTAGAGACTAATGAGGACTCAGGATCGAATCCCATTTGAATTTCAACTCAATTTGAAAAATCTGGAATTAAAAAGTCAAATGATGAAACCATCGTTGATTGTTGTAAAAGTCCAACTGGTTCACTAATATCCTTTAGAGAAGGAAACCTGCAGTCCTTACTTGGTCGGACCCACATGTGGCTCCAGGCCCTTAAATGTTTTCTAACATGGCCTTACGAACCGCTCAGTTATATCCAACCGTGACAAAGAAAGCACAAAGGAATGAAACAGGATGGCCTATTCAGCATCAACCTAGGCAGCGGAAATGACAATGGCAAACCCAGCTCAGTTTGGGCTTACGAACATCTGGGGGCTTGTGCCAAAATTTGGAGAGCTGTTTCACAGGTGAGTCAAAAATCAGCTTGTCCCAGAATGTCCACAATGTCCCAGACACCACCACCACTATTCTCCTGCTGATTACCACGTCCCGTCCACCTCAGCTGATGAATCAGTATTCCTCCATGTTGCACACCACTTGAAGGAAGCACTGTAGGTGGCAAGGGTGCAGAATGTACTCTGGATGGGGGAATTCAATGTCCATCACCAAGATTAGCTTGGTAATACCACCACAGACTGAGATGGCCAGATCCTAAAGGACATAACTGCTAGACTAGTACTGTTGCTGGTGTCGAGGGAACAAACAAGCGGGAAAACACACTTGACCTCCTACTCACCAACCTGCCTGCTGTAGATGCATCTGTCCATGACAGTATTGGTAGAAGTGACCACCGCACAGTCCTTGTGGGCACATAATCCCATCTTCACATTGAGGACACCCTCCATTGTGCTGTGTGCAGCTACCGTCGTGCTAAATGGGATAGACTTCGAACAGGTCTAGTAACTCAAGAATGGGCACGCATGAGGCACAGTGGGCCATCGGCAGCAGCAGAATTGCACTCTACCACAATATGTAAACTCATGGCCCGGCATACCCCCACTCTACCATTACCACCAAGCCAGGGGATCAACCCTGGTTCAATGAAGAGTGCAGGAGGATATACCATGAGCAGCACCAGGCATACCGATAAAAGGAGCTGTCAACCTGATGAAGCTACAACGCACAACTATTTACATGCCAAGCAGCATAAGCAGCAAGTAATAGACAGAGCTAAACCATCCCACAACCAAAGGATCCAATCTAAGCTCTGCATTCCTGCCATATCCAGCCATGAATGGTGATGGACAATTAAACAATTCACTGGAGGAGGAGGCTCCGTAAATATCCCTATCCTCAATGATGGAGGAGCCCAGCACATCTGTGCAAAAGCAAGGCTGAAGCATTCACAATAATCTTCAGCCAGAAGTTCCGAGTGCCTGATCCATCTCAGCCTCTTCCAGAGGTCCCCAGCATCACAGATGTCAGTCTTCAGCCAACTCGACTCACTCCATGCCATATCAAGGAACAGGTAAAGACACTGGATACTGCCAAGGTTTTGGGCCCTGACAATATTCCGGCAATAGTCTGAAGACTTGTGCTCCAAAACTTATTAAGCCTTAGCCAAGCGGTTCCAGTACAGCTACAACACTAGCATCTACCCGACAATGTGGAAAGTAGCCTAGATATGTCCTGTACACAACAAACAGGATAAATCCAATCTGGCCAATACAGCTCCATCAGCCTACACTTGATTATCAGCAAAGTGAGGGAAGAAATCATCAAGAATGCTATCAAGCGGCATTTACTCAGCAATAACCTGCTCACAAACGGTCAGTTTGGGTTCCTCCAATGTCACTCAGCTCCTGACCTCAACACAGCCTTGGTTCAAACATGGGCATGGAACTGAATGCTGTAGGTGAGGTGAGAGTGACTACCTTTGACATCAAGGCAGCATTTAACCGAGTATGACAGCAAGGGGAACAAGCAAAACTGGAGTCAATGGGAATCAAGGGGAAAACTCTCCGCTGGTTGGAGTCATACCTGGCACAAAGGAAGATGGTTGTGGTGGCTGGAGGCCAATCATCTCAGCTCCAGGACATCACCGCAGGAGTTCCTGAGGGTAGTGTCCGAGGCCCAAGCTTCTTCAGCTGCTTCATCAATTACCTTCTTCCCATCAGAAATGTTTAGGAATTTTCTTACTCGGATATGTTCATAGCCTGGCACATATTTTATATGTTAGTTCGCAGCACAAGTTTGAATGTTGTCCAGTTTCTGGAATAGGCTTGATTTGGGCACCATCAATTTTTGGCATGGGATGAAGTTGTGGCTGGTAACCCTTAATAGTGTATTCCCAGATTGAGGCTGCATTACGGCATCACTTTAGCTTTGTAATATATAGTCAATATTTAGAAAATGTCCACAAATATTGAGGAACCTTCCTACAGTGTATGAAAGTGTATTTATTATTTTCTTGTACCTTTTATTAAAATTAATTAGATTTATAAATCATATCTCACATTTACAACCTTATAGTACTCTACTTAAAATTTCAAAATGCCATTGAAAAAAACCAGTTGAATTTCCCTGCATTGTTTAGTTTCAACCATCTGTGCAACAACCAGAAATAAATCAGCAAACAAGCAGGGCACGTTCTGAAGATTCTAATGTCTCCACAACCTCTCTGATAATATCAGAGCAAATCCTATCGCTGTGTTTGGTGGGGGTATTTATATTTTGAACAGTATTTTTAAATATTGAATTAATTTTTGAGCCGTGTTTACAACGCAACTGAAAAAAGCTTTGAAATGCAGGCTTGCTGGTCTCGTGTGAATGATATGTTTTGACATCGATAGGACAGTGCCATGCAGGTAACTTCACTTGGCTTATTTTCTGGTGCCAAAGGCTTGCTGTGAGGGCTGAATGAACCATGAATGTCAGATACCCCATGCTGTCGAGGTGTGCACTCCATTTCTGCCTCTGGCATTTAAACAAATCAAAATTATGAATATTCCACAACTTGCCTTCAAGCCTGAAGATGATTCAACATTAACCATCCATTTGCACAACCTATGAAGGTTTCAAGGTTAATGCATGTGAATTCATTGTTTTTTTTTCCACAGTCGATCCTAAACTGTTAGTGATACAAAAAAGACTGATTAAAAAGGCTGTGCTTGAGGAACCCAATAGTGAAACACTATAATTATGGCTTTGTGCCCCAGCTAACATTTGATTCTACAGATCAACAAGATGCCCAATGTTGCAAAATTAAGGTTTGGGATAATAGCCAACTTCATGCATTTCTCGTAGGAAGTGGACTGGTCTTTTAAATATTTTAAGGAGCCTTCATTGCAATAGCAATTCTAGTTTTCATCAGAGGTGACTGAATTTCCCAGGCCTTGGGAAACCTGGCAGATCAAAGGAGGAAAGAACAATGCCTTTACAACATTGTGGCCCACAGGTCAAACAAGGTATCCAGAAAACATTTCCTTTCGATGTCCTCTCTGCAAGCATTCCCCACCCACACACCGGGAGAATGTGCAAACTCCACACAGACAGTGACCCAGAGCCGGGATCGAACCTGGAACCTCGGTGCGGTGAGGCCGCAGTGCTAACCACTGCACCACCACCAGGGGCTGGTTTAGCTCAGAAGGCTAAATCGCTGGCTTTTAAAGCAGACCAAGCAGGCCAGCAGCACGGTTCGATTCCCGTACCAGCCTCCCCGGACAGGCGCCGGAATGTGGCGACTAGGGGCTTTTCACAGTAACTTCATTGAAGCCTACTCGTGACAATAAAGCAATTTTCAAATTTTTCAATTTTCAATTTCACCATGCTGCCCACTAGGAGTGCCTTTTAAGGGTGCAAGCTGGTTTGGGTCGCAAACCCGCACTCCCAATCTAACTGGTTCCATTGCGGGGATAAGCAAGTCATAGTTTTCCACAATTTTCATGGAATCAGGCCAAAATTTCATAGAATTGTGCTTTGCAGCATTTTAAAGGTGTCATGAAGCCTCGTCCATGAGGGAACCTTTTAAAAGGAAAGTTCAAAATGTCATTCTCATGCCTCGCATGTGTAGGTATGCCCTTCGAAACATTCCCAATGGCTCCTCATGTCAGGGTATGCTCCCAAATGATCTCCTTGCCAAGGTATTCCCCCTAAAATACCCTTCTGCCCCTCATGCCCCATTCCGAGGTCTAGCACCTCCAAGCCCATTAACAGTAGGAGGTGGAAAAATAGCTTTGAGTAAAAGTAATTTGTTGATAGCTTTCTACATTCTTAAAAATCTCATATACTACAGGCCTATAAAGATGTCCATCATTCAGCCTCTTTAAAGTATCAAAAGAGCAATCTACAAGCGCTTTATCTTGTGAAAATAAACATAGTGAAATTTACAGCATTGATTGGAGGGCCGGAGCTATTCATCAAGAAATATTTCCCTTGGGGCTCAGGTGTTTCAACAGATGAACAGATTTCTGGGCTCTTAAGCCAAGCCTCACTATGTATTCTTGGTTCAGAGCTCAGACTTCTCTTAAAGTGGAAGGAAGACAGACCACTTGTTTTATCTTGTGAGCCTCCCCTGCCCCCCACCAGCCTATTCCACTGCCACCCCCCCCCCCCCCCCACCATGCCTAAATAAAATAAATCTCTCCATCTATCGAGTTTGCCATGCAACAGTTAATAATCTGACAATCGTGCCATTTTGTTTCCATGCATAACACCTTACAGTGTTGTGACATGCCATAAAATAACTGGACAAAGCATCAACTTTTGAAAAAAACAAAGACCCAGGATTTATCATGATGCATTTGTCCAGAATGAACAAAGCTGGGTAACTAACTGAAGACTAAAGAAACCCAGGAAGAATATACAGGTGTCTTTCTTTGGGAAAAAGTCAGACAGGATCTACCGCCAGTGTCATTTATGTCCTGAAGGCTGTCAAAAAGTGCAGCATTCAGCTAAAAGAAAAATCAGGTGGATTGTAACCATGCTGTGAAACGTATCTAAATTTGGAATAATCAGCAGCACTGTAAACGTGCCATCCATTGCCGAGATATGAACTGAGAGTGTCTGGAGTAAGGAGAAATCCGATGCCAATCAGAAAGGGAAAGCTGGTTTAGCACTGGGCTAAATCACTAGCTTTGAAAGCAAACCAAGGCAGGCCAGCAGCATGGCTCAATTCCTGTACAAGCCTCCCTGAACAGGCGCCAGAATGTAGCGACTAGGGGCTTTTCACAGTAACTTCATTTGAAGCCTACTTGTGACAATACGCGATTTTCATTTCATTTTCATCAATACAGGGTACTCAGGAAAAGTGCTTCCAAACAAACTTAAACATCAACTCAAGCAGCACATTACAATTGATCTATCCATTGGTACTTTCTTCTGCTTAACACAAGACCGCAAACATTCCTGTGTAAATCGTCATAGCTGGAACAATAAGGCTGATGTGTCCTCCCATGCCCCACCATCAAAAAAATGTTTCAATACGGTTCACAAGTGTAGCATATTTGCATATTAATTAAAAGGCCAAAGAAAAACAATATTCAGCTGTTCGGTCAGAATCCAGTTTTGAGACTTCCCTTTGCTTCCAATGAAGTGCAGTCACTGTTGTAATGTAGGGAAAAGTGACCACAAATTTGTTAACATCTGGGGAGATAAATGACAGACAGTGGGGCAGGATTCTCTGTTCCCCGACACCGATTTCGGAATCGGCGATCGGGCGGAGAATCCCTTTTTAAGATGGAATCAGGGGCGCCGCCTGTTTTTGCATGCTCCGCCCCCTCCAAAACGGCATCATCAAGGAGCACGCTGCACAATGTAGGGTCAGCCTCAGGGCGTCACCTAAGGCCCTCCCCCAATGCTCTGCTCCCGATGGGCCGAGTTCCCAACCGCGCAGGGACGTGTGGACTGGGTACAGCACCGCCAGAGCCAGGCGGGAGCCGTGCTGATGGCTGGGGGGGCTTCGGCGAGGGCTGGGGGGTGGCCAGAGGGTGGCGAGAGGGTGCCCAAGGGCACTATCTGGCAGGTCGGGTCTGTGCACAGCTGATGCCATGTTGTATGGTGCGACCACTGCAGATCATCGGCGTGCATATGCGCGGGCAAGGAGCCGGCGATTCTCTGGCCGTTTCTTCATGGCACAGCTGCTAGCCCTCACCGGTTGGAGGATTGGTGCTGGGGCAGCATCAATTTTTTTGACCTAACTTAGCCCATTAGAGTAAAAGGATCGCGGAGCCCCAGAGAATACTGGGTTAGGCCCTCTAATGATATGCCAAGGTTTCCACTGTACTTGCATTCCGGAATGATCGATGTCACTGTCGAGGTGATGGAGAATTGCGATTTAGCGTGAAATCGGCACCCGCTGCGATTTCGGTGGTGGAACATATTCTTCGCCCGATTGCGTTTCCCGATTTTTCCATCGGCCAATAAAGAATCCTGCCCTAAGTGTTGATGACGGGACTGAATAGGTGGCCCTTCTATGACAACTAAATTGGCACAGGTCCCGGAGTCATTCATGATCTGTTAATGGGCGAGCAAAAACGCCACATGGAACTCGATTGATTCCAATGAAAAACAATGTCCAATTCGGGGTCGGGATTGTCGCTCGAGGGGCTGACAAGCCATAGGTGCACATTAGCCCTCCACTCTCCACACACACTCATCCCAGCCAACAAGATGGCAGCGAGAAGATCTCCGCACTTACAGTGAATGCCATCGGCATATCATTAGCGGGCATGACCTGGTATTCCCTGGGGCCTCCATGATGCTCCATATCCGCCAGCAGCAATTACCGACTGTAAGTTTCACTTGTGCCATGGCTGATAAAGGAGAGAGAGGACGTAGTAAATGTTCCCAGAGGTGCGTCTGCAGGCTGCCAGTCCTGCCGCTGGCAAGTCTGGTTGGGGGCAAGGAGGCGTCTGTCAGGCCAGGGGGGTCAGAGTGAACTCCTACAGAACCGGGGAACCCAGTTACGGACTGTCATTGCCGCAGCCTGCAAGGCAGCCATCTTGCTGAGCACCCCAAAGACCACCCATCGTGGTCCGTGGATGCAAAGAACAACACCAGCCATATGGGTGCCCCCAACGCAACCCAGCCCCCACTAACTCCCCCCACAAATGGACGCCATCCGCCAGTGGGGCAGCATGCGGCACACTCGAGGGCAATGGCCACAGTAGCCCCTCAGGAGGTGACTGGACAATTGACCCTATTGACCGCCCATCGTGGCCTCTGGTTGCACAGGGAGACACTGGATGCATGGGTGACCCCAATCCCACCACTCTCTGCACCTCAGCTCCCACCAACCCCTGCTCCAAAACACCACCACATGCCAGCAGGGCAGCATGCAGTCAAGGGCAACATCTACAGTAACCCCTGCAGACGGTGCCGGATGGGGGTTGCGGAGTGTCCCACTGGCGTGGGTAGCGCCAGCCAATGGTACCTCTGGCAGAAGGGATGGGCGTCAGGATTAAAGGCCCCCACGGTGCCGGGCACAGACAAGGCCAGGGGTGCAGAGGGCAGGCTCCAGGGGGAATCGCCGGGGATGGGTGTGGGAATGGAGGTGGGGGCGGGGACGGGAGGGGGACATGCGAGGCTAAGGGCTGCAGTGCTGGCCACAGCCACCGTGTAGCCTGGTAAAACTGGTTGGGCGCTTGGGTACGTAACATGCTAACATGCCTGATTTTCACCCCCTGCAGACAGTGGCTGCCGGAATACAATGATGACCTTCATCCTAGCCCCTGCAGCCCTGAGGAATGCACTGAGGTTGTACGAGGAGGAACTGCTCAAGGGGGGCGCTGCAGCAGCTGAACCCGCCCCAGAAGAACAGGAGGCAGCTGGTGAGGATGGTGAGCCGGCCAGCCAAAGGTGGAGGAGGAGGCGGGAAAGAGGCTCCACATGAGGCCTTGTGTGTACCGGCAGCTCATGTCATTTGAAGACCTACTGCACCAGGCATGCCATTGAAGACTCCAGCGGAACAAGGGAGACTGTGCGACATATCTGCCGGTTCATGGCACACCTGGCACTGCGGGGAATGGGATGAGCACCTGCTCCAGGTGGCCTTCAAGGTGATGGACCCCCGGGAATTTTACGCCATGGGGTCCTTCCAGGCGCTGACCTGTCTGGGATCGAACAGACCTTGGCACACATGTCCATCACAGCGGTCCTATGTGCCTGCTCAGCGCAATACATCAAGTTCAATATGAACCAAGCCCACCAGGATACCCAGGACCAGGGGATGATCGACGGGATTCATGTCTTCTTATGAGCACCAGCCCATGTCAGGCCGGTCTTCACAAACTGAATGGGGTTCCGCTTGATGAACATGCAGCTGGTGTGTGACCATGAGATGCGCATCATGCATGTCTGCGCCCGATACCCGGGCAGTGTGCACGACGCCTTCATCCTGGCACAGTCAACGGTCCCTGACCTCTTCGAGGCTCACACCTGACTGAGCGGTTGGCTCCTGGGCGACAGGGGTTTTCTGCTGCGGCGGTGGCTGATGATGCCTTTCCGGAGGCCACAAACCGTCACGGAGTCCCGCTACAACAACCCCCATGCTGCAAATAGGGACATGAATAAGCGGTGCTTCGGAATCCTGAAGATGGGGTTCAGGTGCCTGGACCGCTCTGGAGCAGTCCTCCAGTAGAGGGCTAGGAGTGCCTCCCGTGGTGGCCTCCTGTATTCTCCACAGCATCTTGCAGCAGAGGGGCAACGTGCTGGATGAAGAGGATGAACGCCAATCCTCGTCCGATGAGGAAGACCCGGGGGAAGACAAAGTTGGACAGGACATGTGGCCCGGGCAGGCACATGAGGCTGCATAATGTGTGTTCCTGGGCCGGTGTGCACGGGGTGCACTAATAACCTCCAGATTCACCGAATAAGGGGCCAGGCCAGCGGACGGAGATTCCAACCCATACCCACATCATCACCCCCTGGTCATTTCATAACACGTTCCACCGAACACTTGGGGAGGTGGAAGTGGGGACCATGGGGCATGGTGGGGGAGGGAATAGGGTGAAGAGGGATGTGAGTGAGGCACTGGAGTGGTGAGTGCTAGCTGAACTGGAGTCCCTGGCCCAAGCACACCCCAACATCTGCATGTCTCCCCACCCACCCCCAGCGCCCACTCTGCAGACAGCCCAGCACAGGACATCCCTCACACCCGTCTGACAGAGCAGCGAGGCAGGTTGAAACGTTGTGAACAGCTATTTATTGTTAAACATTGAACATTGTTAAACATTGAACAGGTTTCATGCCTCTAACGCAGCGACTGTATGCTGCACCTGTGTCAACTAGTTTCTACCTTTCTGGCCTTGGTGGATCCACAGACGATATTCCCACCCTGTGACATGCGACCCCCCATTGGCGATCGTCTTCTGGGGCTGATGAAATGAAAATGAAAATTGCTTATTGTCACGAGTAGGCTTCAATGAAGTTACTGTGAAAAGCCCCCAGTCGCCACATTCCGGTGCCTGTTCGGGAGGCTGGTACGGTAATTGAACCGTGCTGCTGGCCTGCCTTGGTCTGCTTTAAAAGCCAGCGATTTAGCCCAGTGTGCTAAGCCAGCCCCTGATTGGGTGTCCCAGGTGGTGCAGTGCCACCCTGTTCTGCACACTGCTCATCAGATGCACCAGAAACAGGAGATGGGAATCCGAGGTGCTGCGGTGTTCTGGCACCACCCCTGCGGGAATCTCCTGCACGGACCCCATCACCTCCTCCTCCTCGGGATACCCGATGGTCCCAGGCTACTCCTTGGAACAGGGCTGCAAGTGAAGCTAACCCCTGAGGCTCTCCCGCCCACTTGGCACTGCCAATCCTGGAGACACACTCCCGTTTCAATTAGGGTCTCAATGCTGACGGCCATGGGGTACAGGGAGTGGATGACCTCCCTCTGGGACTGCGTCACATCACGCAGTGACTGTGCCACCACCCTCTGGTTCTGTGCCACATCATCTAGTGACTGCGCTACCTCTCTCTGGGTCTGTGCCACATTGGCCAGTGACTATGCCACCTCCCTCTGTGCCTTGCTCAGGTCAGCCAGTGCGCAGGCATTGCCACCACCGACCTCAGCCATAACCCGCTGTGACTGAACTGCGCTCTGGAGCACGTCTGTAATATCCAAGTAGCCCTGGTAAATGGCTGTCTGTGACAGGGCAGCTCTGTCCTGTGCCTCTACCACCGCCTGCACAGAGTGCCCCAGACCTTGGACATCCTGACCCAAATCCAACCTTCGCCATCAGTGCGATGTTGTCCTAGGTGGTACGTAGGGTCGGCGCCGTCTCCTACACCTGCACGCTGTTGGACTCCTCCAACTGCACCTGTAGGCACTGGACGTTGTCCCTGGCTCTGTGTCTGAATCACCCTTATCAATGGGACCGCCCTTTCCAGATGCTCGAGACCCGTCTGGACGGCAGCTAGTCCCTGCGGTTGGCCGACCTCCGATTTTCCGCTCCTTCGGGGGTTCCGACCTCCACCTGATGTACTGCAATGTGTATGTGATGTGCACCAGACAGTGTTCCAGTAGCCTCTTTGCTAAAGTGCCGAAACGAGGGGAGGCCCAGGAGTTCACTCTGGCCCCACCTCTGTCCCATGGAGTAGCCCAGAGGCCATTGGACACCCTGAGGGATAAGGAGGTGATGGGGCCTGTGCTGGTGACTCAGGCAGGGGAGATGCCGGGAAACCACAGCACCTCGGACTCCCTCTCATCTGTCTGTGGTGCATCTGATTGGCAGCACGCAGAACACGGTGGCACCATTCCATTCAGGACACACGAGCAACTGCTGGGCCCATCCATGCCCAGTCGCTGGAGAGGATGGCTGCCAAAGGGGATCCATGTCACAGGGCGGGATTAGCAGAAGGCCACCTCCACTCTTGGTGTACCACCTGGAGGTCCACCTGGATGTAGCGTTAGGGCCCATAAGGCCAGAAAGGTGCACACCAGTTAAGTTGGCACGAGCACAGCATATAGGATAGTGTTCGGGCCCGGGGCACAAACCTTTATCATGATGTTCACATGTTCTTTGCAAAATAAACACCTGTGCACAATAGTTCCAACCTACCTCAGTGCTCTTTCAGAAGCGTGTGAGGAATGGGCTGGGCTGGGCTGGGCTGGGCTAGGCTGGCTGCAGAGGGGGCTCTGTGCGGGTAAGATGAGTGGACTGTACCCCAGTACCCCAGCCCTTCCCTTTGCCCAACCGCCGCACCTCCCCACGCAACCCCCCTTCCCCCAGCACCTCATCCCCACCTCCGACACCCCAAGGGTTCAGTGGGACCGTGTGATGGAATGGAGGGTATATCCAGGCGGATGGTGGAAAGTGCCATCGTGGGCAGAAGTCATACATTGTCCAACGAAATGGAGCACCGGGGCTAATCACAGAGCCGGTCGTCATCATCCTTCATCCCATGGAACAGATCCACTGTTACTGCCAACCCAGTGGCCACATTTCAAGGTAGGCTTTCTGGGGTGGTGGAAGTGGTGTAGGATGGTCGGTCATTGGATGGAGTGGTTGGCCAGGATGTGGAGGTGGGGGAGGCGGGTGTGAGATGGGATGGTCGTGCGGTATGCCAAGGCCCCGGGTCGGTGAACCTGGAGGTGATTAGAGTGCCCCATGCCCGTCGCCCTGGCCCACATATTGTGTGGCCTACTGTGCTTTCCCGGGTCCAATGCCCTGACCATCCTGATTATTCTTCGCATGCTCCTCATCAGACAAGGCCTGGCGTTCATCCCCCTCTTCCAGCATGTCTCCCCTCTACTGCGCGATATTGTGGAGGAGGTAGCGGCCGCCACGATGCGGGAGACCTCCAAACACTATACTAGAGGAATGTTTCAGATCATTCCAGGCACCTGAACCGCATCTTCAGGATCTTTTGCACCGCTCGATCACGCCCCTGGTCGTGGCATGGGCGTTCTTGTAGCTGGCCACTGCATCAGATTGTGGCCTCCAAATAGGCGTCATCAGCCTCGACTGCAGCGGAGAACCCCTGTCGCCCAAGAGCCAACCCCCTGTAGCTCTTGCCCCCGCATATCCCACCCCCCCAGCCCCGGTTCCTCTCCTATTCCCACACCCTGCCCCGGTCATTTCCCGGCACTCTGCCCTCCGCACTGCACCCCTGGCCCCGCCGGTGCCCGGCACTGCCTGGGTCTCTGGCCATGTCATCCGTCCCGACAGCAGGGTTAATGATGGCTGGCACGACCCATGCCAGAGGTATGGTGTGCAGTACCCGTTTGGCACCCCACTGTAGGGGCTACTGTGCGTCCCCCCCTGGAGTGGGCCACATGATGCCCCGCCGGCAGATGGCACCCAGTTGTGGGGAGTGGGGCGGGGTTGTTGGGGTGGAGGGTGGGGTTGGGGTGGGTGTCACTCTGCGCAACCACGTCCACAGTGTGAAGTCAGTGGGGAGCACAGCAAGATGGCTGCTTTGCAGGCAGTGGCAATGCGGTCCATGCCTAACCCCGACCCCACAGCCCATTCTCTGGTCACCCTCCCCCAACCCCCGTCACACCCTGCTATTTCCCCACCCCACTCCGGCCCTGGCATACGGCATTCACCCCCAGTCAGCCCTGTCAACGGCAGGTCCGGCAGCCCATGGTCACGCCTCTGGGAACATGTCTTACCTCCTCCCTCTGCAGCCACGATGCCTGTTTCCAGACTTTTAAAATCACAAGTGAAACCCACCGTTGGTAGTTCCTCCTGGCGGAGGTGGACCATTGCGGAGGCCTTGGATAATACGAATACCGGGTCAGACCTGTTATTGATATGCCAACAGTGTTTACTGCCTGTGCAGAGTAGAATGCATTAACGCTGCTTCCGAGTCCCCGGAGCATGGTATTCCATCGGGCGTGCAATGCCGACCACGATTTCCGCCTCTCGCACGATCCTTCGCCAATCGCATTCATGATTCCCGCTTCACTGGACAGAGAATCCTGCCCAATCGGTTTCCAGCACTGGTTGAGGAATAAATATCAGCTAAGGCACTGAGGGAACTCTCCCACTCACCTCCGCATAATGGCGACCAGCCTCCTTCTACACTTTAGTGATTCTGTGATAACATGCTGATATGGGTGTACAATTGATGGTATCATTAACTTACATGTTAAAATGTATTTACATACTGTGGGTGCAGCGCATCATCCTATTGAAGAATACCAATTTGAAAAGAATCTGTCCTTATAGTCCTACGAAGCAGAAATTGAGGTTGGCGTGTCATAAAGAGGTTAATTGTGGGTTACTAGAAATTTCTGAGAGAATGAATATCTGCACATTAAGCCCTGGTATCGCTGATTGCTACAGCAAAGTAAATTGTGTGCTGGAAGGAAGAATGTGCAAGGTTACAGGGAGAAGGTGGGGGAGGAACATGAGGTGAAATGCTTTGATGGAGTGTCCCTGCAGACAAAACGGGCCAAATGGCCTCTTTCTGTGCTGCAGCAATGCTGTGTGATTCTGTGATTCTGTAATTAAATCCCACGTGCTAGACTGACCAAGCAAATGGCAGAAATAATATAACTGATGCCCATAATAAAGAAATACAAACAGGAAATTAGGATAACAATATTCAGTGGAAAATACAGGGTGCGATATAACGAAAACATTTCTAAGTGTCATTTTGGCTGCGATTAACAGGGTGTTTCCCAATGAAAAATTGAAATGCAAATCGCTTATTGTCACAAGTAGGCTTCAAATTAAGTTACTGTGAAAAGCCCCTAGTCGCCACATTCCAGCGCCTGTTCGGTGAGGCCGTGTGGGAAATGAACCCACACTGCTGGCCTGCCTTGGTCTGCTTTAAAAGCTAGCTATTTAGCCCTGTGCTAAACCAGCCTCTAATGACCATGTTGGCGAGGTCCGAGCTCATATTTACCGAGCTCATATTTAATGGCAGCTAGTGCCGGAAATGAGCCCCCATGAGCGTCTAAGACCGTCATTACTGGCTGTCTCGCCGTCTGATTAGCCAGATGTGCCTCAGTGTCTCGTCGCTTTTAAGCATTCCCCCACCACTCCCTCCCAGTCAACGCACAAGCATGGCAGCGCCCACACCTGCTACTCACTTTGGAGATGCCTAACTGGCCAGGATTCTGTGGCGGTGAGGTGGGGCATCCTGCTCCCTTGACTGGGTTGGAGAACCAGAAGCACGGTCACCAATACCGCCTTGGAGGCAGTGGTAATGGCTGTCAGTGAGGGCAGCATGACCAGGAGGACCGCTGTCCAATGTGGGAAGAAGACCAACAACCTCCACCAAGCTGCAAGGGTAAGTTACCACCTCTCTCCTGGCATCAATTCCACCTGCCACCGCTCAAATTCCCACCCCCCGCATTCCCGCATAAATCACTGGCTGACACCATACACTCCCCACATCCAATCTTTGTGTTTGTTCCTCAGCACCTCCTGGCACCCACACGCACAACCTCTTCATGTCCAGGAGCAGTGCCCACACATGTCACCTCCCACAGAACCACCTGATCCATCAATTGCACAGCTTACAAAGCCCTCTGTTTGTTCCCACTGGATGAGGACAGCCAAAATAAACAGGAAAGGGCCTAGAAGGGGGTGGAGATCCGAGTCCTCAGCCCCTTTGAGGAACAGTCCCTGGAGGTCACGGGGTGACTGAGGAGAGAGCAGCCACTGACAGAGAGGTTGGCCTATGCCAGAGAAGTGAGGATCCACTGCCCCACCACCCAGATGACCTGTCTCAGGTGAGCTATTCATGTCAGATAAAATGATCCTTCCCTCTCACTGCCCACATGTCCATTCTCTCGCAGGATCTCCATCTGATGCAGCCGGGCCATCCGGAGCCGTCCCCCTCCGCCAACCAAGAGACCACCTTGGAGGAGAGCTTCATGGAGACCACCATTTATGGTTCACACCTATCGCCCACACCTTCCACCAGCACAGAGACACACACGTTGGTGGGCAGGATGGAGGCAGGAACATTCAAGGGAGACAGCAGTCGGAGGGCTGCTGGATCCCAGACCTCAGCTGAGCCCCAGTCAGATGCCGAGCCTCTGGACAAGGTTATCTTCAAGCTGATGTCGATGTTAGGACATGGCCGTGAAATCCAAGAGGGGATGTCAGCAATATTCCAGCGAGTGCATAGCTGATTAGACGAGTCCCAAAGGCTGCAGGCGCAGGAGATAATGTTGCAATAAGTGGCACCGAAGTCAACACTGCGAGGGTGATGACCGCCTGCAGTATGAGGTCAGCGTATTGAGTGGTAGTGTCCAAGGCATGGCTCAGTCTGTATTGACCATGGCTGAGGGCCTCAACATCATGTCCTAGTTTATGAGGGACATGTCCCAGACACAGGTTGACATTGCTGAAGCACTGCAGATCATGGCCCAGTCACTGAGGTGAATCGCTGAGGGCGTTGATACCATGGCGCCGACAATGGGTAGCATTACGGCACCAAGGACCAGGGTTCGATCCATCCCTGGGTCATTTTCCATGTGGAGTCTGCAAATTCTCCCCATGTCTGCGTGGGCCTCATCCCCACAACCCAACCATGTGCAGGGTATGTGGAAAGGCCATGCTGAATTGCCCCTTAATAGGAAAAAGACAACTTTTTAAACAGGGTTGCGGATAGTGGCACATTGCGAGATGAGGATATGGCTTTGTTCTGCCATTGGCAGATCTAGTCTTGTGTTATGCCACTATCAGCACCGTTTTTAAAAATAAGACAATGGTGTAGAGCCAGATGAAACAGTAGCCTTTCGAGCTCACTCCAGCATCCCCTCCATCCATGGGCCAAAGGGCACTGTCAGAGAGAAGGAAGCACTGGAGGTCAAGCGGGAGTCTCCACCAAGGGGATGACGGCAGTCTTCAGTTCTTGCGAATTCCCCTCCTGTCAGCGGCGCATCTCAAGGACAGCAGGCAGAACAGGGTGGCATGCCGATGCCAGTGACAGCGGTAAGTTGGCCCCGGCCCTCCCACTCGAGTCCCTCCAGAGGATGTCCGCTAATGGCATACAGGGCATGGAAAGCAGCATCCTGGGGACACATCTAGACGTAGCAGTAGACGACGAAAAATCAAGAAGATTGAGGATCACTGATTGGGACTGGTGGTGACCTTGGAGAGCAGGGTGGGGGCAGGGAGGTCACAGTCTGTAGCTAGGGGATATGGAAATATGCAATGTTTATTAGTAAAACCTGATACACCTGATACATGCAAAGGATCTGTCACATCAATCTTCACAGCGGGCCTGCCTAAACCCCCACCCTCTGTTGCTTTCTGCTACTCGCAACTCCCATTCCCTGGGCATAGTGGTGCAAAATCAAACCTCCCTGATGCAGACCCCATTCAGAGGATGCGTGGGGGTGTGCTGTCAGCAGAATGTCAGGAGTCAGACTTTGGTGTGAACTGAAGAGCACCAGAGCTTACTTCATAACGAGAAATCATCATTCTCCTGCCTTGTATATTGACCTGCTGACAGTGTCAACACAGACCCATCAACCTGGGGTGATGTTACACAGATCCTTGGAGGGTGGAACTGGGTAGTCGGGCGGGATGGAGGGGGGTGTGCCGGTGGGGCAGAGGGAGTGTCAGGAATGGGGGGCAGGAGGGGATTGGGTGGGGAATGAGGGAAATGGGGAAAGGAGGAGAATGGGAGATGGAGGGAATGGGGGAAGGAGGGGAATGGTTGTAGGAGGGGGATGGGGAGGAAGAGGAATGGAAGGGCGGAGTGGGTGAGCTGACAGACAAAGCCTTGTCCTATAAAAGCAGGTGAGGATGAGGGCCTCCCTGGTCCTCTGGGAATCCCGGGCCGTTGCCGCTGCCTGCACTCCACCCTCCTACTCTTGCGGCTCCTCCCCAGATTCATCAACCATATGCCTGATCCAGTTCCTTCTCATCCTCAGACAAGGCTGGATGTCTGTCCTCAACCTCCAGTATGCCATCCTGCTGCTGTGCCAAAACGGGGGACCCTCTCAGGGGCATTCTGCAGTGCACCACCAGAGTGGTCCAGGCATCGGAACCAAATTTTGAGTTGTGCGATGCACTGCTCAATGACAGCATGGTTGGCAGTATGTGCCTCATTCTCTCATGTCTCGGTCTCAGTCTCCAACCTCCGCACTGACATCATCAGCCAAGACATCAGCGGGTATCCCTTAACCCTCAAGAACCAGCCCGTCATCTTGGGGTGGTCCTCGAAGACACCAGGGATCTGCGAGTGTCCCAGGATGTAGCTGTCATGATCACGAGTTGAGCACTCAGGGAGTGGAACCCCTTCTTGTTAATGAAAGCCACTATCTGATGGCTCAGTCAGTGCAAGGCGGCATGCATGCAATCAATTACCCCCTGGCCCTGGGGCATCCCGGCGCTGGCAGAGAATACTGCATCTAGGGCATCTTGGTGAGATTGGTCCAGCTTAAAGTTGATATAATCTGTTGCTCAGCCATACAGGGCATCCATGACTTCCTGGATGTAGTTGTGGGCTGTAACTTGTGAAATGCCATACAAGTCACTGCTCAAGCCCTGGAAAGGTGGCGTAGAGTTCATGGCTGCGGTGACCTTCATCTCCACCGGGAATGGGTGTTCTCCTCCTCCATGGGATGCCACGTCTGCAAGCAAGTGGTACAGGCGCTGCACTGTCTATTTTGTTGAGACAGAGTATCACAGCTGAAGAAATGCATTTGAAGATTGCTGATGCTTTTGTTGCTTGTGTTGTGAGTGCTGAATGTAACTGGCACATCTGCCAGCGCCGGGATGCCCCAGGTTAAACACGCTGGAAGTCAAGGATGTTCAACGGTACCTTGAGCTTCAGTGAACTATGTGGATGCCAGGATTTGGCTCCGGTGAGATTGGGCTGTTTGGGAGGACCTGCACAGCTGTCCATCATCTCCTTGAAAGACCAACATTGTCTGTACACCTTCGATGTCGCTGACATCCCCCTCTGTGTTCCTCCTCGGCCGGTTGGGCGGCTGGGTCTTCAGGGTGTGCGGTGGCCCCCTGTACATGGGGTGCTGCCTCCAGCCTGCGTCGACGCTGCGGCCGCTTTCACTTGAACTGCCTTCGGAAGCGTATGAAGACTGGATGACAGAACAAAATAGCAGACATGGATGTACTCACCCGAGCTGGTGTGTCAAGCATCCACACCATATTGAGACAATCACAACTGAGTTGGGCTTGTCTTGTAGCCACAATGCTTGACACTCTCTTCAGTGGACCCTCTGTGGACAGCTTGAAGCTGCGTCCTGTCGTGTTTGCAGCAGGGCCTTCCGGTGCAGAGCAGCATTAGCAGTCACCTAGGTACCTACTGAGACCCTGCCAAACATCCCATGTGCTGAATATGATCATCTTCATCTCAGCTTACAAACAGTAACTGAGTAGAATTGGACAGGTTAGTCAAACTGCTGGGGTTTGATGAGTGGGAGAAGAGATTAAGTATGACTCTTCCAGAATTAATAATCAGTTTTGAGAGCAAGCATTTAGATTAGAGATAGAATTCCCATCTCGGGGTCACAAGTGCAGGGTTTGAACATGCACAGCATAGTCTAGGAGGTGGAAACCAGAGCTTTATCTCGGGATTCTGGCTTTCCATCCAATGGGATACTCGCATCAATTGGATAAATTTGGCCCCTCTAATATTATGGATTGTAGGAGCTCATTTCACATACATTACACCATAAAGGATCAACCATCCAATCAGCTGATATAAAGATGGTTATACGTATGGAGAGAGCGTTCACATCATGACCTGTCAGACTCTTAAACAGCACTCCTGTCGGATTGGCTACCCATATCAGCACTATCCTTGTATGTTTGACTTTCTTGAAATGGATGGCAAAGTTCTGTAACTGATTCATTGTTAAATTTCAATATCCAGAGGCAATGCTCTTGAATCATCATTAGGTTGTTCTGCCTGCATCTGAAGATTCAAAGGGTATCCTCGTGGCAGGCCTGCATAGTATGCTTTTGGTGCCAGTTGACATCTCTAACAGCTCTGCTCATTTCCTCAGTCAGATCTCAAGTCAAAGGAGCATTAAAGCTACACTGTCTGTTAACTTCATTTGAGTCGAAAGAACCCACAGGAAGTAGTTGAGGCCAAAACATTGTGGGCTGGTTCTCCAGCAGCGGGATTCTCCGTTGCGCCGGTAGTGCACCCGCGCCTGCGCGTTTCCCAGCGGCATGGGGTGGCCACAATGGAAAATCCCATTGGCAGGTGGCGGGAACGGAGAATCCTGCTGCCGTCGAGGGTGCACCTCTCAGGAAAATGTGGGTGGCAGACCGGGGAATCCCACCCTGTATGTTTTCAAGAAGCAGTTAAATACAGCACTTGGGGATGAAAGGATATGGGGGGGAGGGGATTAGGCTTTTGAGTTGGATGATCAGCCATGACCATAATGGCGGCGGATCAGACTCAAAGGGCCGAATTACCTCCTCCTGCTCATATTTTCTATGTTTCTATGTCTAAATTTGACCCCTGCAGTCGAACACCTGGCTCAGTTTCACTGCCCTTTCCATTTGGGCATGAAGATTTGAAGGTGAGATGCAAGCCATTTGGAAGGGATGGTGATGGCAGGGAAAGTGCTGGATTTTCACTGAGCTCTCCCAATCTCCTTTATAACCTGAGCGGAAACTTTGTTGATGTGGTCTAAGAATACATAGTCTTGTCAGTGTTTCTGATGATTTCCCACCAAACCTACAGCAAGTGATCGGGGCAATCCCTGCAGTATTTCCAGATGTTAATGAGCAATTATATCGGTGACTTCTATCAGCCAGTGTAGTTGTGCTCACGGCCCTCAGTGTTTCCACAATAGGCACAGAACAGATAGAAACTGGCCAGTAAATAAATGCCATATCACACATTTGCCACTACTGTAGTGTGAAGGTTTACCCCACCTTCAATGTCTAGGCTTACAGGAAAATATTTTCTAAATGTTTGCAAATGCACTGACATGTACATTCAGTTTGATACTGATGAGATCATTTTCTGTTTTTTGTATCTCTCTTGTCTGTGCAAACAAAAAACGACTGCAAAATCAAACCTGGCACAAGTGTTTATTTCTGGAAGGTCAGAATTGATAAGTAGACGCTGTGGTGTCTTATAACAATGGTGACCACCAAGTAAATCAGCGAATAAATGGTTTATTAAGGGAGTAATTATTTACAGAGAGTGAGATAAAGGCTACTGTATTCCAGGGGTCCAGGCTCCAAACTGCAAAAAAAAGCTACGCTCAACCCCAGGATTCAAGCACTCTGGCCCGATTGGCTCAATTACTCACATGACCCTCCAAGAACTCATGCTACACATCCCTCCCCCTTAAGTTATTGATTAACACATTTCAATAACAATGGAACTATTTACAATATTAGACAACAAATGGATCTCAACACGCTTCCTTATAAGTTCAGCTGGTTCGGGGACTTCCTAATCCCTTAGGAGTGTTGTCATTCATTAGCAGGTGCTCCAATAGTAGAGGTAACTTTGATTTGAACCTCAATGGGTTGACTCTCAACTTGCGAAGGTGCCTCAGTGCCAATAACTTCTCATGTTTCCATTCCTCGGCGTAGCTTCCTGCAGCATTACTTTCATCCAGAGAATTATTGCTAACAGGTATACTGGAGGTGAACTGCTGCACTCACTCTGTGTACGATTCTCTTCTTCTCAAATGGTTCAGGTGTTTCTTCACCCTTTTACCTTGGACATTGATTTCACATGACACTGGATCTGTCCTGGTCACAACCATTCCAGGGGCCCAATTTGGACCAGTCCCTAAATCCTTTACATATACCAAATCGTCCACCTCAACTGTTCTCTCAATTTTTGCCGAGTCATGATGCCTCTTTGGTGCATTCTATTTTGCCACCGCCGTCCCCACCAAATTCCACATCCAACCTTGTTTTAATACTTCTGCCCATTTGTAACTCGGGAGGTGTGACACCTGTGGTGACATGAGATGTTCTACAGGCGATCAGGGAACAGGCCAATTCTGTTTGTAGAGAGGCTGATGACTGTTCCTTCATGGTGACTTTGAATGTTTGGATGGCTCGCTCCGTCAGTCCATTTGAAACAGGGTGGTAGGGAGCAGTGCGAAGATGTTGGAATGCCATTAGTTCTCATGAAATGCTGGAACTCTTGGTAATTGCAAGCACAGATTACCCAAGACCAGCACCTCGGGCAACCCATGGGTGGGGTATGTCTGTAACATTTTCTCTACTATTGCTGTTGAGGTCGTGGACTTCATTTTCTGTATGTCCAACCACTTGGGGTGCACACCTATTATGAACAGGAGCATGATGCCCATGAATGGGCCGGGGAAATCGACCTGTATTGCACCCACGGTCGACCTGGCCGCTCCCAAGTGTGCATAAGGGCCGCAAATGGCAATTTTTGCTGCATTGGTCACATTGTTGACCAGATTCTCCATGCAGGTATCCATCCCGAGCCACCACACATAGCTGGGTGTGAGTATCTTCACCTTTGCCATCCCAGGGTGGGCTCAGTGTAACTCTTGTAATAATAACTTTCTAGTGGCGGTGGGAATGACCAGCTTCAGTCCCCATAATAATAAGCCGTCTTCACAACTAAACCCGTCTTTTCCTATCTGAAAGGGTCTTAATTGCAGAACTAATTTCATATTGGCAGCCATAGAGGACCACAAGCTAGATAATACAGGGTCTTTCTGTCATACCGACAAGGGTAATGCACCGATGAAGTTTAGAGCAGGAACAATTTCCTGTGATACTGGCGGAGGCATTACACTTTCCAGTAAGGGAAGGTAGTTTAAAGTATCTGTGTTTGATACGTGTGTGTCCTATGCTGAAAAGTATACTCGTAGGCTGCTAATGAAAGATTCCGTAGGGAGACGCGTCGCAAGTGTAAATGATCTGTTTTGAGGGGTCTAAATAAATTAAGAGACTGGATGACTGCAAAGCTAGTTTAACATGTGGTGAGACCATCAATTCACGAGACACGTGCTTTAAGATATGAACAGTGGTTTTAATCTACTTACAACAGAGCCAGCCTGTAACACGATGCACCCTGGATGAACTGGTCGGCTGGCTCTGGGCATCGATCTTTGTACAGCAGTCCAGGGGGAGGAGCTGTGGATGGAGCCCTGTACAAACTCCCATGCATTCCAAGTGCGACTCCCCTTAGTGGTCGGGCAACGCAACTGCGCTTACAATAATATGGTATCATATATATTACAGTGTGAATTACATTCACCACAACATGTTCAAAGGGTTCTTTCTGATGCTCTCTCCATATCACTTCTGGTGCTACTTGAGCAGTGTGTGCAGGGGTGCCAACATTGCAGAAAGACTAAGAATGGATCATAGAATCCCGACTGCAGAAGGAGGCCATTCAGCCCATTGAGTCAGCCCCGACACTCTGAACGAGCACCCTAACCGGGCTCCCATCCTATCCCTGCAATGACGTAACCCCACTTAAACCGCACATCGTGGACACTAAGGGGCAATTTAGCATGGCCAATCCATCTAACCTGCACATCTTTGGACTATCTCCATAATAACTCACCACTCCAAAAAACGATTTCAATTCTGACACATTTTCGGGGCCAGTTCTTCCTTAATTGCTTATATCTTCCCCTCAATAGGTGCAGCCCTTGGGTGTCTACTTTAAACCCCAAATACGTCACTTCATCAGCCTGGAACATACACTTTTTCCTTTTTAGCCCTACTCTGGCCTTTTTCAATCGTTTTAAAGTTTCTTCGAGATTTGTTTGGTGTTTCTCTTTGGACGTACATCATCTAGATCGACAACCACTTTAAATAAATCTTGCAATAGGTTTCCATTGTAGGTTGAAAGATTGCACAAGCTGATGATACTCCAAATGTCAGTCTGGTGTACTTGTATAGGCACTTTTGTGTGTTAATGGTGGCAAACTCTCTGGATGCAATAGACAGCATCCTATCCGGCTGCATCACAGCCTGGTATGGCAACTGCTCAGACCAAGATCACAAGAACTGCAGACTATGGTGAACTCAGCCCAAAGCATCACACAAACTTACCACACCCACATTAATTCTGTATGAGCCTCCCGCTGCCTCAGGAAGGCAGACAGCATTATTAAAGAACAAAGAACAAAGAAACAAAGAACAAAGAAAAGTACAGCACAGGAACAGGCCCTTCGGCCCTCCAAGCCTGTGCCGGCATGCTGCCCATCTAAACTAAAATGTTCTACACTTATGGGGTCCAAAGACCCCTCCCACCCAGGCATTGCCTTCTTCCAGATCCTTCCATCAGGTAGAAGGTACAGAAGTCTGAGGACTCGCACATCCACACATAGGAACAGCTTCTTCCCCACAGCTACAAGACTCCTCAACGTCTCCCCCTTGGACTGATGTGTTCCCTGTAAGAACACTATTCATGATGCCCTATGCTGCGCTTGCTCATGTATTTGCTTTGTCTGGCCCCTTGTTCCACACTGTAACCAATCACTGTTTTGTCGATGTACCATTTGTCAATGTTCCCTGTTGATTATTCTTGTGTCTACTATGTGCGTACTGTGTACGTTTCTCGGCCGCAGAAAAATACTTTTCACTGTACTTCGGTACATGTGACAATGAATCAAATCAAATCAAATCAAAAAATGCATCATGAGCTCTGGTTGCTGGTATGCATGACTCATGTCTAATCTAGAGTAAGTTAGACCTCCAGCCAGCTTGGCGTACAGGTCCTCTATTTTCGGCATAGAATACATGTCTATTTTTACCACTTGATTGACTGTTAATTTAGAGTCGCCACATATTTGTACAGCCTTTTCTGGTTTAAATATTGGCACAATGGGAGCTGCCCACTACACAAGGTGCACAAGCTTGATATGGCTGAATTCTTCCAACCACTTGAGTTCAGACTCAGCCTTCTCATGTAAGGCATACGGCACGGGTCGGGCTCTGTAAATTCTGAGGGTGGCCTCAGGATCCAAGTAAATGTTTTGCTTTTAGGCCAAACTTGGAACACCTCCTGGTATTTTCTTAAGACTTCATGAAAATTTCCTTCATTAATTTTAAAGAATTCTTGCCAATTTAATCTAATTTGTTGAAGCCAAGGCCCTCTCCCCCCCCCCCCCCCCCCCCCCCCCATCCCGCCCCGCGCACTGCTAATAGAGGCAATTAAGCTGACTGGTGCGAGTAGCTTATGGGCATTGTTGCTGTTCCTAGGATCTTTAAAGATTCCCATTGTAAGTGGCTAGCCTGGCCATTGTGATTGTTAACTTCAGGGGCTGGATCGCTCCCCACCAACCTTGTAAATAACAATACATTTGTTCTCCTACAACTGTAGATTCCATTTTGCATGGCTGACAGTTTACCATCAACACAATTGAGATTGGGGCCATTTTGCCACTTTAATGTTGTTTGGCTTGTATTCTTGAGATCTTCCCCACACCGATAGCATTCTTGATTGCTCCTGGTCTGTGGACCAAATTTTCTATACCTCTGCACTCTCTTTTGTGCCAAGACCCTTTGTGTTCATTGCTCTGTGCTCTCGTCCCTGGCACATGACTACCAGGGGCTTCCTGCCAAACTTGGTGGACCTCACCTACTTGCATGCTTTGCAGTTCCATCATCCCCTTCTGCACTTTCCATAGCTTTGGCGATCTCTAATGCCTTCTTTAAGGTAATCTCTGTCTCTGCAAATAATTCATTTTGTATGGCCATGCCGTAAACACCACAGACTAGCCTGTCTCAACATGTTCTTGAGTGCAGACCTGAACTTGCACTGTTCAGCCATTTGTCATAATGATGATGTCCCTTGACTAATTCCACAATCTCCTCAGATGTTTTGGAGTTAGTGGTATCTGGAGAAGTCAGACTCCTTATCAGATTATAGGCCTTAGCCCTGTAGGCTGTGAATAGGGTTACCCCCTGCTTCTGATACCGCCCCATCCAATTTCATTGGACTTAAAAAATAATGCAGGTGTTCGACATATAGCACCTGCTATTCGATTGTGCTAGGGTTGAAAGGCTTAAGTTTTGGTAAAAAGGGCATCTTAATGCTCACAGACTGCTGAACGAGTTTTCTTCCACACTTTAAAGTACGACCTATCACAGGGCACGTGATCCACTTGGGGCCTATCCCGTGGGAGCAGGCAAACCCTGACCAACGGGGAGAAAGAACTGGGCCACAGAGCAGAGACCCGGGCAGTGAAAACCCAGGGTCAAGGAGTAAAGACCTATATGATATACCTCTGTGCCTGTATATAGTGAAACCCCATTGTTTCCAATAAACCTCTTTGTTCTATAAGAAGCCTGCTCAGTGATGCATTGCACTATTACACACATGGGGCTGGATTCTCCGTTGCCCATGTCGATATCGTAATCGGCGATCTGGCGGAGAATCCCTTTTTATGACTGAATCAAGGGTGATGCCTGTTTTCAGATACTCCGCCCCCTCCAAAACGGCATAATCGTGGAGTATGCCGCACGCCATTGGGATGACCTCAGGACGTTACTTGAAGGACCTCCCCGATGCTCTGACCCCCCGATGGGCTGACTTCCCATGGCGCGGGACACGTGTGCTCTCAGTTTTCGTGAACCCGGCGTGGCGGCTGCGGACTGGGTCCAGCAGTACCACAGTCGGGTGGGAGCCGTGCTGTTGGCCGGGAGGGTGGGGACTTTGGCGAGGGCTGGGGGACTGGTAGGGGGTGGCGAGGGGGCAAGTCAAGTTCACACGCTCCTGTGGCCCAGCGCCATGCTGTACAACTGGTGCGACTGCTGCAGGTAGTCGCCGTTCGAATGCACGGCCACGGATCTGGCCATTCTCCAAACGCTTATATCGGGAAGGCCATGCATTTTATGTGGCGTGGCTACTGGCCCCTCACGGGTCGGAGCATCGGTGCAAGGGCAGCGTCAACTTTTCTGTCGTAAAACCAGACACGTCCTCTGGACATAGCCTCAAAATTGCTGAATCCAACCCATGATGTCTGCTCTCCCGATTTCTGTGGCAGTAGTATAGCACTCCGATTGATCCTCATCGCCAAATGTAGTGTCCTGGAAGACTGCCGACCATCAACAAATAAACGGTTTATTAAGGTATGTCACTATTTACAGAGTGTGAGGTAAAGGCTACTGTACTGCATAACGCCAGACTCCAAAACTGGCAAGAAAAACCCGCGCTCAACCCGAGGATTCATGCGCTCTGGCCGAGCGGGTCACATGACCCTCCGAGCACTTACCCTTTAAAGGGACATACTACTACAGACACGTTAACCTTGTATTAATCCTTAATTAGTCCACATATATGGAGTGTGGTGCACAATTCTGGTTTTAATATACAAAAAGGATATACAGGTACTGGAGAGGATGGAGAATAATTTGTAATGATGTCAGAAATGTGAAAAGGATAAATATCTTGGGTGCCTTTTCTCTTGAAAAGAGTAAGCTGAAGGATGACTTAAAAGAGGCCTTCAAAATTGTGAGGGGTTTTGATGGAGTAGACACACAGTCAATGTTTCCACTTGTGGAGAAGAGCATCAATATCAGGTAACCACCAAGAAATCAAACACAGAGTTCATAAAAAAGACTTCTTTACTCAGCAAATGTCAAACTTCCTCCCACAGGGAGTGGTTGAAGTGAATAGTGTAGTTGCATTTTAGGGAAAGTTTGATAAACAAACAAGGGCAAAATGAATAGATTACCATAGAACCCTACAGTGTAGAAGCAGGCCATTCAGCCCATCGAGTCTGCACTGACTCTCCAAACACTCTAACTAGGTCCACTTACTTGCCCACCCCACCCGACACGCGTAAATAACACATCCCTGGACAACAAAGGGCAGTTTAGCATGGTCAATCCACCTAACCTGCACATCCTTGGACTGTGGGAGGAAACCGGAGCACCCGAAGGAAACCCACGCAGACACGGGGAGAACATGCGAGCTCTACACAGATAGTTACCCAAGCTGGAATACAACCTGCGTAATGGCACTGTGAGACAGCAGTGCTAACCACTGTGCCACTGTGCTGTGGATAAATGGAGAGGATTAGATAAGGAGAGATGGGAGGAGGCTCAGGTGGAGCATGAGGACTAAATGCATATTTCTGTGCTGTATATTCTACATAATTCGGTCTAAAGCACAGCAACAATTTTAGAAATATTTCTCACTTAATCTCTCATTATTATGTACAACCAAAGGTTAATGACCTTTGACCTACTGTTCTCTGTCAATAATAAACAGTTACTTACTTGGCAGATCAGTATAATGTGGATGAATGTGAGGTTAACCACTTTGGGAGCTAAAACATAAAGACAGATCATTATCTGAATGGTTATAGATTGAGAGAGGGCAATGTGCAATGAGACCTGGGTGTCCTTGTTCACCAGTCGTTGATGGAAAGCATGTAGGTTCAGCAGGCAGCAAAGATGGCCATTCATGGCAAGAGGATTCAAGTTGAGGAGCAGGGATGTCTTTCTGCAATTAAACAGGGTCATGTGGTTGGGGGGGGGAGGAGGAGGGGAGCGAATGGGATAGGAGGGATGGTATTTTCCAGCTATTCTCGGCAGAAGGATTTCTTGGACCTGCCGTTGGCGAATCCTGCCTGGCCTCAGGGGCCTGAATTCAATCGGAAATCCAATTGACAGCGATGGGACCAGATCAACCTGCCACCGGCCAATGATGGGCCTCCTCCCTCCACTGAGTACCACGCCAGGGGGCGGGGGGGGGGGGGGGGGGGGGGGGGTAAATCCCCTCTTCCTCCCCCCTCCGGCCCAACACCTGGACTATTGTGTGAAGTTTTGGTGTCCTTATCTGAGGGAGAATGTTCTTGCTATCGAGGGAATGCAGAGAAGGATTACCAGACTGATTCATGGGATGACGGGATTGACGAATGAGGAAACATTGAATCAGTTGAGATTATATTCTCTGGAGTTTAGAAGAATGAGGGAGATCTCATAGAAATCTATAAAAATCTAAAAGGATAGACAGGGTAGATGCAGGAGGGATGTTCCCGATAGTGGGGCAGTCCAGAACCAGTCTCAGGATACCATATCAGGTAACCACCAAGAAATCAAACACAGAGTTCATAACTTCTATGGTAATCTATTCATTTCTCCCTTGTTTGCTTATCAAGCTTTCCCTCAAATGTAACTGCATTATTCACTTCAACCACTCTCTGTGGGAGCAAGTTTGACATTTGCTGAGGAAAGAAGATAGGGGTAAACCATTTAGGACTGAGATGAGGAAAAATGTATTCCCCCAGAGAGTGGTGAGCCGATGGAACTCACTGCCACAGAAAGCAGCTGAGGACAAAACATCCCAGACGCAATTCAACTAATTCGGAACAAAGACACATAGCATACGGATTTAGTCTCGTGTCTCCCAGCACTCGCAGCACACTATAGGATGTCCCATATGCACTATGGGAGGGTCCCCAGCTCCCCCCCCGCAACACCCATGCAGGGCATCCCTGGTCCAATCACACACACTGCTAGGGTGCCCAGGTGGTACCATCAACATCAGCCCAAAGGGAATGCAGCTGGGTGCCTCTGTTCCCTGGAAGACCCCGATGAGTGCTATTCCATCTGGTCCCCACTTGTGGCACTCAACCGAGGTCTTCAAGGTAAAGGGGATGAATCCCAAAGCCTCAGGTACCTCAGGAATCTGCACATGAGAGTGAGACTTGCTGACTCGCTCTAATATGCAGATTTTCCAAAAGGTGATCCTGCCCACAATGGGAGGGATTTACATCGCAACATCGTGCAAGATTAGGTTGGATATCACGAGACATTGCGAGCTGGATAGATCCCGGGAGCAGGGTCTTCCAGCTTTTATTAGCCACGCTGCACCACGGTGCACTGCTTTTCAGGTGCAGTGTGACCATTGGATCACATCCTGTGTGCTTTCAAGAAGGAGTTAGATATAACTCCAGGGGCTAAAGGAATCAAAGAATATGGGGGGAAAGTGGGTACAGGTTACTGAGTTGGATGATCAGCCAATGAACAGTGGAGCAGGTTCAAAGGGCCGAATGGCCTTCTCCCACTCCTATTTTTAAATTTTCCTATGAACTTGTCATCATTATTTGCATCGCGCCATGTTTTGATTTTAAATAAACATTTTACATTGTGTTTGGTCCTTTCTCTGGTTGTCTCTCTTTCTCTTTTGTCTTCTGGGCTGTTTACAGCTCATGGTTCACCTTTTTCCATTTGTCTGTCAGTTCCTTCCTCCAAGTTAAGGGCCCTGTGGTGGGATTCTCACCGAACCGGCGTGGCGGGCCGTACTGGCGCCGAAGAGTTGCGTGAACCATTCCGGCATTGGGCCGGCCTGAAGGTGTGGAATCCTCCACACCTTCAGGGGCTAGACCGGCACCCGCGGGGTTGGCGATGCGCCAGCCAGTGCCGAAGGGCTTGGCATCGCGCCAACCGGCGCTGAAGGGCCTCTGCCAGCCGGCACAAGTTGGCGCATGCACGGGAATGCCAGCGTATGCTGCGTCATCCCAGCGCATGCGCAGGGAGGGTTCTTCTCCGCAGCGGCCATGGCGGACCATTACATCAGCCGGCGCAGATGGAAAGAGTGCCCCCACGGCACAGGCTCGCCCACGGATCGGTGGGCCCTGATCGTGGGCCAGACCACTGTGGGGGGCCCTCCAGGGGTGAGATCCCCCCTCGCTCCCACGATGACCCTGCAGGGCGCCCACAGAGCCAGGTCCCGCCGGTAAGGACCTGGTGTATTTCATGCCGGCGGGAGCCGCCGAAAACGGGCGGCCACTCGGCCCATCTTGGGACGGAGATTCGCCGGGGGGCCGGTGCCAACGGCCCCCAACCAACGCGTCACGATTCCCGCTCCCGCTGAAAAACCGGCACCGGAGAGGCGGCGGGGCGGGTTAAACGCCTCACCTCGGTGATTTTCCTGGCCGACGGGGGTGTCGGAGAATCCTGCCCGATCTTCCGAAGGGCAGCAATAATCTTTGGATTAACACTCCGCCTTGAAATTCCCCCAACCTGATGCTGCTCTGCATTTCTTCTCAGACCTTCCCAACCCAGGCTTTGCCACAAATGCGGACCGCAGTGCCCTTCTGGGATCTCTGTCGAAGCAGAGTGTCATAATATCCACTGATGTATATAATGAGATGCAGACAGGCAGTGATTGACACACAGGATGACCAATGAACACACAACACAGAACAATCAATCACCAGACAGGACACCCCCACTATAAAGCCCACAGGGCATTAAGACTCCTGCTCTTTCGGGACCCAGACACTGAGACAGTCAGAGTGCACAAGTTCGTGAGAATTATTGCCATGTGGTAGCAAGTAAGTCTGGTCGAGCCAGTAAGAGGTCATCAGTAGGATTAATAGAGTGCCAACCCACAGCTGAACATGTACAGCAGTTCATAGTAAAATGAACAGTGTTGGATCATCTCCGGTGTCAGACGTTTGTTTCTAGCTTCCATGCATCCCGTTGCAGTCAATGTCGAACCAACCTGCCTAACACATCGCTGGGGAAGAAATAGGTTATATCCCATTTAATGGCACTAGCAGGTGTATGGGAAGTTTAAATTTTCAGTCTTTGAATAGTTGAGGAAGTTAGCAGGTCAGTTCTGGAGTTACCCAGGAGTTAGACTAACATGTCAATAACCTTAGACTATTTCCTGAATAACGATACAGTCAAGTACATAATAATAATAATCCTCAATGTCACAAGTTGGCTTACATTAACACTGCAATGAAGTCACTGTGAAAAGCCTCTAGTTGCCACATTCTAGTGCGTGTTAGGGTACACAGAGGGAGAATTCAGAATGTCCAAATGACCTTACGTCACGTCATTTGGGACTTGTGGGAGAAACCAGAGCACCCGGAGTTAACCCATGCACACACGGGGAGAACGTGCAGACTCCGCAGACAATGTTCTGCACAGCCGGAATCGAACCTGGAACCCGGGCACTGTGAAGCAACAGTGCTAACCACTGCGCTACTGTGCAGAACTAACTCATAGTCGGGGACTCTGCAGAAGGTCCCAGGGAACATGGGAATTCCCGATTGGAAGTTCAAACTTTCCTGGAAATTCCCATGGAGGTAAGGACTTCCACAGAGTCCTGACGTGCATTTTCGGTCATAGGTCTACAACAATCCGAAAACTGGAAGGTTTGGCCCAAGAAGTTATTTTATTCGCTGGGTTGCTATTTTTTTCTTTAAATTCAGTTTTCTCACCCATTTTCTTCTTCCACCTCTGTTCTTCTCAGTTAATTTGCATCTCATTAACACCCAAAACGTTTATTGTGAAATGGGATTGTAGCAGGTCAAAAATCTGATTTTAAAAGTTGGTGCTAAAATCACTCCAGAGACCCACCCAACGTTTTCTTCAAGATTTGAAATAGGCAGTCAGGGTTGGTACACGTCAGTCGGGTGATATTACAATGCACATGCTGTGAAAAATATTAATAATCCTTTACTCTGAATTGTGTGAAGTGGGACAATTACTTCTTGGTGGTTTGGACACACAGAGTAGGTGTTTCATGGAAAATTATTCATTCCACCTATATATAATCATCATTGGAAAAGCTCTTAAATGAGAAACTGTACATCAGAAACCCATCAAAAGATTAATGAAGATTCAAGTCAGTAAGTTAAAATGTTCTGAAAGCAATGGACCTAGAATTCTACTGGCAACGTGCTTTTTTTTTAACAGTCATAAATTGGGTACCTAAGAGGACAATATAGCAGATGGTGCATACCATTTATCATATTGGATTGGGTTCCAATATAGGCAGCCATTGCACAAAAGTATTCACTGTACATATTCGCAACATTTAAATGGTTTTATGCTGGTCAGCCCCTTTTGTGAAATTCGACTGACCCGAGGCCTGATCTGAGAAATCTGATCAGCAACGTGTGGTGCTAAAAGGGAGCAAGCACCCTTCAGCAATTAGGTTTGTTGCTGTTTTGTCCTTTTCAACTCCTCGCTGATTTTTGACCTGTTTATTGACTTCTGAAACTTACTTCTGATTTCTGAGATTTTTTTTGTTGTTGGCTACTTTTCAGAACAGTTTCTGAATGGCTCACTAAGGCTGTGTTCGGGCTGAAGGATGTGGGGAGCAACCAAGAACACGGGCAGCAGCAGGAGAAGCTGGAATATGAGAAAGAAGAAATAACTGTGGAGGATCAGTTCTCCTACCTTAATTGCACTGTGAAACTGTGAGTAAGGCGCCTTTAATTCACCAAGAAGCTATGTTACTGAGCTATGTCACCGACTGCAGCCACAATTGAAGTCCCCACTAGGATATGGACAGCACTGCCTACGACTGTTGAGATCACTGTGATCAATATTTTCTATGAATTAGGCTCTTCCAGGCTGCAACAATTGACATGGGTGACAGCACCCAGTTTGTTGTACAGCGGTTCCGTCCAAAGGTTCGCCAGATCTCTTGCCGTCAAGCAAATCACCGCAGTCACTTTCCCGAAGGAGAAAGTGAAGAAGGACGAGAGGTTGAATTTGAATGTGCTGCCATTGCAATCTTATCATGAGTCCAGGATGCCACAGACAGCCTTTCATGGTCCCCATCACCAACATTATACATCTTTGTAATTAGAAAATGATTCCATTTCCTGAATGTCCAATTTGATTGTGATGGCAGGTCGACATCAGTGCTTATGTTGTCTGCTTGTTTGCTTTTCCTTTAGCTACTCTGAATTGTATCTTAACGGGGCTACCATTTGGGAGGTGGAAAGTTGCTGAGCTTCCATTGAGGTCACAGCACCTATTCATGGAGGGAAACCTCAAGTAACTCTGAATGATCTGCTCGAGTCTAGGAGCTGGGATGTATTGCTGCAGTTACACAGGGGTCAAAGGATATTGGGGGGAGGGAGCGGGAACAGGTTACTGAGTTTGATGATCAGCAATGATCATAATCAATGGCAGAGCAGACTCGATGGGCCGGACGGCCTACTCCTGCTCCTATTTTGGGCTCGGGCAAAGAGGAGCATAGGCATTTGATAGAGGACAACTCGTGCCTCTCCCATAAAGCCTAGGTCCCCATATTAAGATTGTGTCTCAACACCCCTATTGTTCTGCACTAGAACAGACTGCAGAAGTGATGTGACGCTCTGGAACACGATGAACACAATCAACTCTAACCCTGAGAGTACAGGTGACAGCAGTCTGAGCGTCCTTGGCAGCTTGTCCTTTATAAACAAATCCAGGGCGATATTCTTGATCACTCTATTTCAACAGTTAAATCATGAGCATTAATGCATCAAGTAAACACTATTAAATTTCATTAGTCTTCGGCCTCATCCTGTTCAATAACATTTTCTTGGCACATTTTCATCACATTTGATAGAATGCACAATGCATTTAGCAGAATTATCTTCAGCATACATGTTAGGTGCCAGTTTCTGGAATGTTACCCATTATTTAAAGTCCCATTGCCACAGATTTCTGCTACTCAATTAATGCAATGAGAAATAGAATCAACCACTCATGGTACACTCACTTCTTTATAATGGATGAAAATCATTAATTTACTCTTACTTCAGCCATCATGACTCCTCTGACTAGTTATTTTTCTATAGCTGTGTGGGAGGTGAGGCACACTTGAAAATTGTATGAATAGTTCAATTCTTACCACAGTTTTAAGCCTTTTTATCATTACTGCTTTGAACCAATATAACAGATGGAGAATCAATGTTCTACCAATGTCCTGAACTCCTTAATAAACATGTGGAAAAGTGGTTGTGCGAGATCTACCGGCCACGTCATGCCCGACTGAGATTGCGGCGTGGCCGGTTGATGCTGAGTAAAGCCTCCCGCTGTCTGCCCAGCAGCCATGATGCTTCACGGGATCTACTCATGTCTTGCGAAGTGGCATGACCAGAATCCAACCCAGAATGGGATTTACCGGCCTCCCCAGGGAGGCCTCAGCCAGGCACAATTCAGTACTGGTCCACACAAATGTTGACCAGGCGGAACGGCACCCAGAGGTCTCCTGGGTCATCAGAGACCCTGGGTGGTCAGGGATTGGGCTGGGTGGCCCCCTGGCTCTCCGCCTGGAATGCATCTTGGCAAATCCCCAGCTGTCACCTTGGCACTACCAACCTTGACAGTGCCAGGGTGCCGGTGTGTCAGGATGGCACTGCTATGGATCAGGCTCTGAGGAGGGCCATGCCCATGAAAGGAGGGTGGAGGGGGGCATGAAGGGTGTGTGGGTGCAGAAGAGGTAAGCACGGACCCCTGGAAGGTTGTGGGATGAATGATGGGGGTCCTGGAAGGGGGGCCCTGTAAGGGGGTTTGGGGCCTGAAGAGGGGGGCCCTCAGGGACACCATAGCAGACTGTCCTCACTTGAGGGGCGGTGTGGGGTAATTCCCATGAAATGAAATGAAAATGAAAATCGCTTATTGTCACAAGTAGGCTTCAAATGAAGTTACTGTGAAAAGCCCCTAGTCGCCACATTCCGGCGCCTGTCCGGGGAGGCTGTTATGGGAATCGAACCGTGCTGCTGGCCAGCTTGGTCTGCTTTCAAAGCCAGCGATTTAGCCCTGTGCTAAACAGAGAGAGGGGGGATGGGGGAGAGAGAGAGAGGGGGACGACGGAGAGAGAAAGGGGGACAGGGGAGAGAGAGAGAGAGAGAGAGAACGGGGGAGAGAGAGAGAGAGAGGTGGAACGGGCGAGAGAGAGAGAGAGTGGTGGGGGGGGAGAGAACGGGAGAGAGAGAGAGAGAGAGGAGAAAGGGGGAGATGAGAGAGAGAGAGTGTTGGAGGGGGAAGGGGAGAGGGAGAGAGAGAGAGGACAAACAGGGAGAGAGAGAGAGAGGGGGAAGGGGGAGAGAGAGAGAGAGGGAGAGAGAACGGGGGAAACGGGGGGGAGAGAGAGAGGGAGAGAGAACGGGGAGAGAGAGAGAGAGAGAGAGGGACGGGGAGAGAGAGAGAGAGAGGGGGACGGGAGGGAGAGAGAGAGAGAGAGAGAGAAGAGAGAGAAGGGGGAGAGAGAGAGAGAGAGAGAGGGGGGGGGGGGAGTGAGAGAGAGAGAGAAAGGGGAGAGAGAGGAGAGGGGGGGGGGGACGGGAGAGAGAAAGAGAGAGTTTGGAGTGACATTGCTCATGGGTGGAGCATTCGGGAGAGCCTGAAAAGCACTTAGATACCGAGGCACCTTTTCAAACTGGCGGGCAAATCTCGGAGGAGTGGGTGTGGCCTGTGATTTCAGCTCCCCAGTGATGAAAATAATTTAAAGTCTGGATTAAACTGGGGAGAAAGTCCCCAGGGTCCAAAAAAGTGACGATGGGCGCGATCACGTTCAGCAGCGCCGAGAAACACAACGCTACCTGATGCGAATCTGCTTAGATACAGACCCTCAGCAGGGAATGCACAGCCGAGGTCACATGTCATCCCTTTCCCTGCACTAAGGGGCCCCGCTTGCTGAAATTCCTCAGTTCAAGGAGAGATCAGGATGCCGCCCCGATCTCTCGACCATGGACGCGACCCCCAACCCCTCCAAAGCCCCAATTCAGCAGTAAGGATGTCCTCCCCCCCCCCCCCCCCCCCCCCCCCCCGCGTCCCACCTCATATGCACAGGGCACCTCTGGGCCCATTCACCACTGAGCAGAAAATGCCAGCTTGACAGCTTGGAACTTCCAGCCTGGCACCCTGCAGTGAACTGCCAGTACCACCTGGGTACCTTGGCATCACCTGGCTGGCACCCAGGTGACACTGCCAGGGTGCAAGGCTGGCATTGCCAGGATGCCTGGCTGACACGAGCAGTGCCAGGATTCCAACCTACCCAGAGGGTAAACATCTGGGTGCCTCTGATCCTCCAGGAGACCCCCATGAGTGCCGTGCTGTCTGGTGCCCGTTCGTGGAGACCATTATGAACGACGCTCACACGAGGTCCCCAAGGCAAAGGGATAGATCCCAATGCCTTGTTTACCTCAGGGAAATGCATATTAAAGGAGACACACTCTAATGTGCAGATTTGCCAAAAAGTGACACCACCCACAATAGAAACATAGAACAGTACAGCACAGAACAGGCCCTTTGGCCCTCGATGTTGTGCCGAGCAATGATCACCCTACTCAAGCCAACGTATCCACCCTATACCAGTAACCCCTGCCCCCCCCCCCCGCCCCGCCCCGCCCCGCCCCGCCCCGTGCATTAACCTTATTTTTTAGGACACTAAGGGCAATTTAGCATGGCCAATCCACCTAACCCGCACATCTTTGGACTGTGGGAGGAAACCGGAGCACCCGGAGGAAACCCACACAGATACGGGGAGGACGTGCAGACTCCGCACAGACAGTGACCCAGCCGGGAATTGAACCTGGGACCCTGGAGCTGTGAAGCATTTATGCTAACCACCATGCTACCGTGCTGCGGGTTCACATCGTGATGTTTCAGGAGATTGCATTAGATCTCGTAAGGCGTTACGAGCGTGTTCGATTTCGGGAGCAGGTTCAACTGGCATTTACCAGCTATGATTCTCCACGGCGTGCAGCGTTTCGGGTGCAGTGTGGCTGGTATATTGCTCCCTAAGTGTGGTTAGAAGCGGTGGGGAACTCGCCGGCAGAGCCAGCGGGAAACTCCCAGCAAAAGCAGCCACAAATGACACTTCGCAATGTTTCTGTTAGATCGCGCCCGATGTGTTCCAAGAACATACTGCTTTGTAGCGCACGGTAATACGGCGAGGCAGTGTTAAATCACAATGGTGCTTTATTAATAAAGGAAGAACTTTATATTTACAAAAGAAAGACTCCAACACAAGACCAGTTCCCTCAATCCTGGTGCTTACTCTGAAGATCCCCGACCACCCGGGCCCGTGCCCTGGCACCTGATAGGCACAGGTTCACGCATTCGGTCACCAGAGGTTCTGGGTGGGTCACGTGGCCCGCGAAGGATTGTCTTTTAAAGGGGCCACACGACCACATTCCTCCCCCTTTAATTTCCCTCACAATTTTGCAAATAAACCTCTTATCTACAACTTAATACAATTAAACAGAATTAACAGTAAGAGAGACAATGGGCAAAGATCATCAGGTCAGTCTATCAAGTGACTTTCGGAATCTTGCTGAGATCTGTAACTCTGCAACCGATTTCTCCATACTTGAATCATCAGAGTCCACATCAGGGGCAGGAAAATTCACAGATCCCGAGGATGAGGCAATACTGACACCTTCCTCAGCTTCTTGTGCTGACATTAAAAGCATCATTCCCATAAAATGGTCTATGAAATATGCAGCCTCTTCCACTGATGGCTCAGAAGTATGTAGTTTAACTGCGGGTGAAATGGCATGCTGTGTCTGGCAATGTTCGCAACTGCTGGCCACACTCTCTATTTCTTTGTCCAAACCTGACTACCAAAGTGGCTGCTAGTCGATATCTCCATCTTGGTTTTCGATGGATTCATGCCGTGCAACTTTTGGAGAAGTGATTGTCGCCCAGGGGGTAGCACTATCACACTGCACCCCCCCACAAAAGAAACCCATCATCACAGGAATTTTCATCCCTATGCTGCAAGTACGGTCTGACTTACTCTGACTTAACAGATTGCCAGCCAGATAGAACCATCCTTGTCACCTTTGATAAAACCAGGTCCCTGTTCGTCCACATCTTAACATGGGTCGACGAAATGGGCAGTGTCCAGAAAATTCAGAGCCAGGATGATCTCCTGTGGAATGGGAGGGCTCAGTTATCATCTTGGTAAGTGGAAGCCGTCTTAAAGCATCAGCATTTGAGATCTAGGTGCCTGGTCTATGTTCAAAAATATAAGTAAGAAGTCTTATAACACCAGGTTAAAGTCCAATAGGTCCCCCTAGTAATTGGCCTCTCTAGCCTGGGAAAAAGTCTCTGGCTATCCACCCTATCTATGCCCCTCATAATTTTGTAGAACTCTATCAGGTCGCCCCTCAACCTCTGTCGTTCCAGTGAGAACAAACCAAGTTTATTCAACCTCTCCTCATAGCTAATGCCCTTCATACCAGGCAACATCCTGGTAAATCTCTTCTGCACTCTCTCTAAATCCTCCACATCCTTCTGGTAGTGTGGCGACCAGAATTCAACATTATAATCCAAATGTGGCCAAACTAAGGTTCTGTACAGCTGCCACTTGACTTGCTAATATTTATACTCAATGCCCGGCCAATGAAGGCAAGCATTCCATATGACTTCTTGACTACCTTCTCCACCTGTGTTGCCCCTTTCAGTGACCTGTGGACCTGTACACCTAGATCTCTCTGGCTTTCAATACTCTTGAGGGTTCTACCATTCACTGTATATTCCCTACCTGCATTAGACCTTCCAAAATTCAATACCTCACATTTGTCCGGATTAAACTTCATCTGCCATCTCTCTGCCCAAGTCTCCAAAACAATCCAAATCCTGCTGTATCCTCGTCCTCATCGCTATCCGCAATTCCACCAACCTTTGTGTCATCCGCAAACTTACTAATTAGACCAATTACATTTTCCTCCAAATCATTTATATATACTGCGAACAGCAAAGGCCCCAGCACTGATCCTTGCGGAATACCATTAGTCACAGCCCACCAATCAGAAAAGCATCTTTCCACTGCTACTCTCTGTCTTGTATGACCGAGTCAGTTCTGTATCCATCTTCCCAGCTCACCTCTGATCCTGTGTGACTTCAGCTTTTGTACCAGTCTGCCAGAGGGACTTTGTCAAAGGCCTTACTGAAGTCCAGACAGACAACATCCACTGTCCTACCAGCATCAATCATCTTTATGACCTCCTCGAAAAACTCTATCAAGTTAGTGAGACACGACCTCCCCTTCACCCCCCCCCGTGCTGTCTTTCGCAAATACAAGCTAAGGAGTAAAGCATTCACTGAAAAGAAGCATCATTCTATTATTTAAAATTTAAATGATATTAAGGGGACCAGGAGTTATGGGGAGAAGGCAGGAGAATGGGGATGAGAAAAATAATGGCCATGGTTGAATGGCAAAGCAGACTCGATGGGCTGAATGGCCTACTTCTGCTGCTATGTCTCATGGTCTTATTTTAAACTGATTGTGTTATGATACTGAGCTGTTAAGACACTGACTTTTGGTATTGAGGCATAAACAACTAAACAAATAATATTTTGTTCCACTCCAAAAACTTAGCTAACTCAATAATCATTCAAATTCAACTACCCAAAGTATAAATCTGTAAGCGTGTTATGTTTTGAATGCATTTTACAATAAATCATGGCATTAATAAGCAACAATGATAAGTTAGAAAAAAAGCCTAATTATTAACCATGTCTGTTCTCAGAGAAGCTATAATCTCAAATAGCATGAAAAGTATACCATGTTCGAAAGAAGCTGAGAAAGAGCAGAGTCACTCAATATTTTGCTCTCCCGCAGTTTTTCTCCACCTTTTTTCTCTTTTATACTGGCCTATTTTCACTCTATTTTCCTTCTTCTCTTCCTCGTTGACTCGCTTACTGTTTTTTAAGTGATCACTTCAATGGCTCCCCTCTGACCTGCAAACTCCACTTTATTTCCATAAATGTTTTCCCTCACTTTGCCCTGTTAAACCTTGACCTTCTGCTGCAGTGAAAGCTTTATTCCTTTCATTTAATGTTCATGAGTAGGAACTGGGTAACCGCATTTTGAGGAGAGATGAAAGTGTTCCACTGGGAGTGTTCAGGCAGCGCTCTACGGTCCTTGGCATATGGAGCAAAATCTCGAGGCACTGACATTAGTGCTCTAGCTTTAGGTTAGTCATTTAGCTTTAATGTCATTTTACAATAAATACACCATTTTCCGACACAAATTAGACAGCTATTGAGATTAATTCTGCACTGCTATCGGCAACATCTTAAATCAAAAATCACACTTTATTAACACACTCTGCCTCCAGTTCACCCCTCTGTCATACAAATAAATGTATTTCTTGGTTGACACAGAGCATTGAGTGTTTTATAATAGTCTAATTGTACCTAATGGTTTGTGCAACTAATTAAGGTCTATGAATTACAGTAATCAGTCAGCTGAATCTTCTATTCCAAATCATTCTGTTCACTCATTCTTCCAGCAAAGCAGAAAAATCCACAGCATAATAATCAGGTTTCCTTATTAGCAAGCAAGAAAATTAGATGTTTCTCATTTAGTATTTCAAAAAACAGAGCAAGCGGAAAGGAAAATAACTAATTAGTGTTGAAAAGTGCTGGAAGTGCGGAGTAGATTGATCAGAACTTGGATGAGAAGAGTGTTATAATCCCCACGGGGGAACCAGAAACCAAAATAACCAAGTTTACCAGGCCACGCCAAATGAAGAAATTATGAACAAGATTTCAGTCTTGTCGCGTTTTCCTTAACACACATCAAGAATTAACGCCAATTAAACCTGAATTAGCAGGCAAATTACAGTTGGTATCAATTATCAGTCACACATGGAAAAGCAGATAAACCAAAGACTCTCTCACAAGATTACAAGCATTTGGGTCAGTTCCCACATAGATTTGGCACCACGTGCAATCTCAGAATCTTTTCAACTTGGCCTCTGAATGTCAGATCTCTCACTTTCCACACTTGCATCAACATTCACAATTTCCCAGGCCTCTGGCACCAACCCTGTGCCAAAGGGTAACTGGAAGATTATCACTAGCACCTCTGCAATTTCCACATTCACTTCCGTCAGTATCTTTGGATGCATCTCAACCAGTCCTGGGACCTTGGGCTGGATTCTCCCCTACCCGACGTGACGGAGGGTCCCGGCGTAGGGGAGTGGCGCCAACCACACAGGGGTCGGGCCTCCCCAAAGGTGGGGAATTCTCCCCACCTTTGGGGGCCAGCCCCGCGCCGGAGCGGTTGGCACCAGAAGACTGGCGCAAAAAACCGGTGCGCCCGGCAGCGGGGCTGGCCGAAAGGCTTTCGCCGGTCGGCGCATGCGCCGGCAGTGACGTCAGCTGCCGCTGACGTCACCACCGGCGCATGCGCGATGTGGGTTTCTCTTCCGCTTCCGCCATGGCGGAGGCCGTTGCGGCCGCGGAAGAGAAATAGTGCACCCAGGGCACTGGCCCGGAGTCTGAGCAGGGGGCCCCGATCGCGGGCCTGGCCACCGTGAGGGCACCCCCAGGGTCCGATTGCCCCCCACCCCCCCAGGACCCCGGGGGCCCACTTGCACCGCTGATCCCGCCGTTACAGAGGTAGTTCAAACCTCGGCGGTGGGCGAGGCCTCCCAGCGGCGGGACTTCAGCCCATCTGGGCCGGAGAATCACCGCAGGGGCCTCGCCGATCGGAGTGGCGATATTCCGCCGCCGCCACTTCCCGGGTGGCGGAGAATTTCTGCCACGGCGGGGGCCGGATTCTCGGCGGCCCCAGGCGATTCTCCGACCCTGCTGGGGGTCGGAGAATTTCACCCCTTATCTATTCTAAGTAAAGGTAGCCTTTCTACCACCTCCTTCCTCTCAATTGTAAATTCCTCTCATGTACCAGTTACCTCTTCTCTCATATCAACCTGGGTAACATTTGTAATGACGCATGCAAAGTTCTCATTTAATACCACCCTTTTTTATCCCTAATTGGCCTTCATCTTTTTGTCACCACCCTTTTATTATTTCTATGCTTTAGAAAACCTTGGGATTATCTTTTATGTTAGGGGCCAGTCTTTCTTCATTCCCTCTTCTTGCTTTGCTCATTCATTTTTTATACTCCCCTCTTGGTCCTTCTATATTCAGCCTGATACTCCACTGTATTTTCTACTTGACATTTGTCATACTTGCACTTCTTTCTTTTCATCTTCACTGCCATCTCTCTCATCATCCAAGGCAGTCTGGAATTACTTGTCCTACCTTTCCCCTTCAAAGGAATGCACCTTGACATTGCCTGCAATACTTTTTCTTTGAAGGTAGCCCATTGTTCAGCCAGTATCTTTTCTGCCAACATTTTATTCCAACTCACTGAACACATATGCATTTTCATCCCATCGAAGTTGACTTTTCCTCAATTCATTTTCCCTGTTCTGGATTGTTCCTTGTCCTTTTCCATGGTCAACCTAAACCTTATGATGCACTGGTCACTGTTTCCTAAATACACTCCATTGATATTTGATTCAACTTGAGCCAGCTTATTCCCCAGAACCAGCTCAAACAGTGCCTGCTATCTCATTGGACCGGGAATGTACTGCTGCAGAAAATGATCTTGAAAACACTCCAGGAACTCTCAATGAAGTCTATAATTACTCTAGCATTCTGGCACCTCTGTATTTTGTAAAGTTGTTTCCCTACATCCCCACCACGATTTGTTGGTCTATATATGACAATGATCAACATTATTGCATCTCTTTCATTATTTACCTCTAGCCAGAAACATTGCATCCGTGACCCCTGTGGAACATCCTCTCACATTTAACCAATTCTGCTACTCTTCTCATGAGCACCGCCACCACCCCCCCCTCCCCCCCCCACCCCCCCCCCCCCCCCCCCCCCCCACACCCCCCCCCCCACCCCCAAACTCTTTTCTCCCTTTCCTTTCTAAATACCGTCAGACAGCACGGTAGCACAGTCAGGAGCAATGTTGCTTCACAGCCCCAGGGTCCCAGGTTCAATTCTCTGCTTGGGTCACTGTCTGTGTGGAGTCTGCACCTTCTCCCTGCGTCTGCGTGGGTTTCCTCCCGGTGCTCCGGTTTCCTCCCACAAGTCCCAAAAGATGTCCTAGTAGGTGAATTGAATATTTTGAATTCTCCGTCTGTGTACCTGTACAGGCGCCGGAATGTGGCGACTAGGGGCTTTCTACAGTAACTTCATTGTTGACGTAAGCCTACTTGTGACAATAAAGATTATTAAAACAAAACACCTTCTGCCCAAAAATATCTACTGCCCAGTCCTGCTCTTCTTTGAGCCAGGTCTCTGTTAAAGCAATAATATCATAATTCCATTTGTCAACCTGTGCCTATAGTTCACCATGTAGCCATCTGGGGTGGCCACGTCCCGATTTCAAAATGGACACTCGCAAAGAGTGCAGGGAAAAATGGACAGCACTAGAAAAACAAGCAGGTACAAGGTTTCCTGTGGATTGGAACTTGCAGAGCCCAGACAGAACTGAAACTACAAGCCATTAGCATAGTAATGAGCTATCTCCGGGGACAAAAAGAAACATTGAAACAATCGGTACCAGGACAGACTCCCCGCCGCCAGTGGAGATTAAAACAAAGGCAGGCCAACGGTTACCTAGGGCCCGGCCAGCAATCGGGGAACGACCCCGTTATTGGAGAGAATCAATACAAACGATTGGGACATGGTCCAATTAATTGGGGCCAAGTCCAGGTCCACCCAGAAGGGCACGAAACCCCTTGGGGTATAAAGCAGAGTCCCCAAGGTCAGTTCGCTCTCTTACCCTTCTTCGTCACCTTCACCTTGGCCTTTGTCTCTCAGCGATGAGAGGCCCGCCAAGCACCAGCCAAGTAAGTCTAAGGTCAATGCATGCTACGAGATAGGCGCTCCTAGCTACTATTCTATACCAGTTTGAAGCCAGCAGTATCAGAACCGGACAACGGCCATTGTTCCTCTGACTGAGTGGGCCCCCGAAGCTAAGTATAGGCTTTTAGTAATAGTTGTAGTTTAGTGAGTAGAGTTTGTGTATGAGTAATAATTGACTGTGTGTGTAAATAAATGTGCATTGATTTCAAACTTACTAACTGGTGTATCGAGTCATTGATCAATATTCGGTTTTGAACCTTGTGGTGGTATCAGAAAGATACCTGCTGACTCTTGAGCAAAAGGTAATTAAAACAGAGCAAATTAAGGGAAAGCATAATGAGCAACAACCAGTATAGTTAATTACATAGCACACATTTGCACATTAATCCTAGTTTCAGCTTTTTCACTTTCCTCCTTACTCTGTCTCCATCTAATGATGTACTGATGGCTATTCTAATTCTATCAAACTCTCCAAGTATTCTATTTGCCTTGATACTACTATTTTATAAATCCTTCTCATCAGTCAATACTTCTCTACTTCCACCTTCTCTACATTCTTAATATTCTCTCAGATTCACATACTGCTGATTTAGTTTAAACCCTCCCCAACAGCCCCAGCAAACCTTCCTGTGAGGACATTAGTCCCAGCCTTATTGTACAGGTCCCAACTGGCCCAGAAATGATCTCAGTGCTTCAGAAATCTAAAGTCCTCAAAATTACTCCATTTCTCCAGCCACATGTTCAACTACTCAATCTTCCTATTTAATGCTCATTAGCACATGGTGCTGGGAGTAATCTGGAGATTACTGCTCTTCAGGTCATGTTTTTTTATTCCCTTCCTAATCCCCTGGTCTCGTTTCTTCCCCAATTTCAGCTTCTTTGTCTCTGAACCCCTTCATGTTAATATTCCTTCAGGTAAATGGTCACCAGGTCAAATGGACCAATATTTCTTGTTATCGAAGAAAATTACAATTTATCCTTTTACAGCTGACTCTTAAAAGTTCTTATAAACATTCTTAAAAGCAACTTCAGATTCCCTGGACATTTTGGAGAAATTACAAAGTTTTCTTACTGCACGACGTTCATGTCAAAGGTAATCACAAAAGAAGATTTGTTATTTAATCTTAATTTAATCTTTATTATTGTCACAAGTAGACTTACATCAACACTGCAATGAAGTTACTGTGAAAACCGTCTAGTCGCCACACTCAGACGCCTGTTCAGGTACACAGAGGTAGAATTCAGAATGTCCAATTCACCAAACAAGCACGTCTTCCGGGACTTGTAGGAGGAAACGGGAGCACCCAGAAGAAATCCATGCATACACAGGAGAACGTACAAACTCCGCACAGTTTGTGACCCAAGCCGGGAATCTAGCCCGCCCAGATCCGGGTGCAACGGGGTAGCTGAATCGTACCCTTTGAGTTTCGGCTTTGTAAAATGGCTTAATTAATGGAAGGATCTAAGGTACCAGTCATTTTGTAACTAAGCATCATGGGGCAGCATGGTAGCACAGTGACTAGCACAGTTGCTTCACAGCTCCAGGGTCCCAGGTTCAATTCCCACTTGGGTCACTGTCTGTGTGGAGTTTGCACCTTCTCCCGTGTCTGCGTGGGTTTCCTCTAGGTGCTCCGGTTTCCTCCCACAGTCCGAAGATGTGCAGGTTAGGTGGATTGGCTATGCTAAATTTCCCTTGGTGTACAAAAAGGATTAGAAGGGGTTACAGGGAAAGGGTGGAGGTGTGGGATTAGGGGGGAGGTATGGGCTTAGGTAGGGTGCTTAGTTGAGTTTTAGATTGTGATGTAAGCAGAAGTCAGGCATCTGCTCTCACTGCAATTCATTTCAATATATGCCTGTAGACAGATTAGCAGTTTCTTTCCAAACAGTTCAGAATTGAGTGGCTGGAAGGTGACTTGAAACATGCTGAGAAGCAGCTCCTGAAGAAATACAGCCAGACAAGATTCAGGTCGACCTTTTACAACAGTCCCAAAATATCGTATCCAGACATCTCTGTGCAGCAGATATTCCTGAGTGCTAACTATATTTGAAAGTGGATTGACGGCTGAGGTGGTTTTGTTGTTTGAGTGGGAATAAAGATAGCAATTAAGGGTTATTGTGTCACTGTATTGATTCCTATTGTTTAAGGGGTAATTGTAAGCTATTTTTCTTGTGTGATGTTAAAGATAATTTAATACCGAGGTAGTAATAACGTTTGTTTTAATATCCCATATCCCTGTTTTGCTTGAAATCACTCCTGGAGCGAGGTATCCTGTCCTCACAGTTTTACAAATTTAAAATAAAATATTACGGTTTTTGTCACGTATCCTAGCTACTGTTGGGGTCTGGTCTGGAGGATCATAATACATATATGAACTTCTGAATCTTCTTGCTTTTAATTATTTCCACGGCTTTTTTTTTTCATATTTACCCATTGATTGTGTGGCATTAACTAATAACTATCACTTCATAAATGCCATTATTTTTATTTTCCTCACACTTACTTATAGCATTATGTTGTAGCTTACTATGACTGCAAAGAGAGTGCATTCCCACAAAAACGAAGGATAATTGAGAATGTGCATTAAACTGAAAGAAACAGCAAAACCTATTCACCAAAAACACTTTGCAACAAAAACTACTGTAGTTGGTACTTGGAAAAAAAACTGCTTTCACTCTGAACCCACAAAATCTGCAAATGCTACAAGAATGTTCAAACCAGTGCTGGTGGAGCACTTTTTTATGTACACTAATGGAAGTTTCATTACCTGTCATTTGGAATTAGGACAAAGTCTAAGATAAATGGAAAAGTCATGTCAGCAAGATCAAAAATTGTAAAATTACTGAGCTACAGTGAACAATGGAATAAAATGATGATGCAAGTGAGAAAGTTTCCTATGCCACTCCCACCATGCTCCTGCAGAGACCCAAGATATGAGAAAGAGGACACTTTTTATTGATGTGATGTTTTGCAAAATGTTTCCATCTACTTTCCAATGATTAGTCCTACAGTTCCACTTTATTAGTACACATCTGACACGACTATGATGTCCTCTTGAATATTTGCATCAATGTACCGGTAGCCAAGAGATGATCTTCCATCTCTGCACCAACTATAGCGTTAGAGTAGATGTTTAGCCCTCGCTAGTAAATGTTGCTTTAAATTTTCCAATCTCCTTCACTTTGACCTTCAGCCTAAATCTATGGAGTCATGCTACGACACATATGTACAAATACAGGACCGTTTCAGTCCTCTACATTACTTATTCCCCAATCTAAAAGTAAATTACAAATTATTCCTCCCTGTATGTAAGTGAGTGACCAGAAATAAAATTGTTGCATGAACCTGCAGGTAGTGGATATTCAAAACAAATGAGAACGCTTAAAACCTTAGCAGGAGCAAATGTTCATGGAATGTTCATAGAATCCCCACAGTGCAGAAGGAGGCCATCCGGCCCATCGAGTCTGCACCGACCTCCAAAAGAGCACCCTACCTCGGCCCATGCCCCCACCTTATCCCCATAACCCATCAAACCTTTTGGACATGAAGGGACAATTCAGCATGGCCAATCCACCTCACCTGCACATTTTTAGACTGTGGGAGGAAACAGGAGCACCTGAAGGAAACCCACACAGACACAGGGAGAATGTGCAAACTCCACACAGACACCAACAATGAGAAGGGGGCTGGGGCAATCATTAGCAGTACAGCTGTATAAATAAAGAGGGACGCAGTCATGAACTACTGGGCCTGTGTACATATTCTTGTCAATAAAGTTACTTTTTGCTTTATTCTACGATCTTATGCTGGATTCTTCATGGCCCTCACAAAACTGGCGACGAGGGTTAAAATTAGATAGCTGTCTATATTGCTGAAGCCACCACCTTGAACATTTTGTTGGTTACAGGTTGGAACTATTTTTTATGTTGCACCATCCCTCTTTATGGATGTCTGGATGCAATTGATGCTGTGCTGGAGAGTTGGAACCAGTACACACAAAGAATGTGTTACTACCTCTGGGTGAATAACATCACAGAAAACAAGTTTCTATCCATCTCAAGACACTACCCGCAATCTCATGTGCTTTAACTTTACATAGCAATCTGCTGTGTCAGTCCTTTGAAAGTCTCCATAAACCAGATCCACCGGTTCTCCTTGATCAACTCTGCCAATTACATCTTCAAAGAATTCCAGTAGATTTGTCAAGCATAATTTCCCTTTCATAAATCCATGCTGATTTTGTCTGATTGTACCACTGCTTTCCAATTGCTATGCTATGAAATCTTTGATGTGGAGATGCCGGCGTTGGACTGGGGTGAGCACAGTAAGAGGTCTTACAACACCAGGTTAAAGTCCAACAGGTTTTTTACAAACACTAGCTTTCGGAGCACTGCTCCTTCCTCAGGTGCTATGAAATCTTTGATAATGGACTCTAACAACTTCCCTGCTGCCGATGTTAGGCTCATTTGTGCATTGTTCCCTGTTTTCACCCGACCTCCGTTTTTGAATAGAGGGCTTCCATTAGCCTCCCTCCAATCTGTTGGAACCATTCCAGAGTCCAAAGAATTTTTCTGATAAGCCTATCATAGAACATAGAACATAGAACAGTACAGCACAGAACAGGCCCTTAGGCCCTCAATGTTGTGCCGAGCCATGATCACCCTACTCAAACCCACGTATCCACCCTATACCCGTAACCCAACAACCCCCCCCCTTAACCTTACTTTTTTTTGTGGCTGCAGAATCCAAATAAAGTAGCAAGCATAAATGGCAGGTAGAAAATATTGGATTTTAGTTTATTGGCAGTACAACATGCCTTCACTCTCCTAAGGGTCTCCCTCCCTGATCTGCACATGCAAGTGAGGGCTCTCCTTGTTAAGAGGAAGCCTTGCCCCATTTTAAGGGACGTTCATACTCTGTGGAGGTCACGGGAAACTGGATAGTTCTTATCCCTTGACCTCCATTGGGGTTATCACAGTGGCATTTTATTAAAAGCCATTTGGAAGTCAATATACATCACATCAACCACATCACCTTCATCACCCCTTTCTGTTACTTCACAAAAACTCAATCATATTGATTTTTATTTGACACTAACTGGGCCGTGCTGGTTTTCCTTGTCCATGTGACTGTTAATTTTGTCCTGGATTTTTGTTACTAAAGGCCTTTTCACACACAAGTTGAACTGACTGGCCTGCAGCTGCTAGATTTATCCTTACATCCTTGTATGAACAAGAATGTAACATTTGAATTCTCCAGTCCTCTGGCATCACCCCTGTACCCAAGAAGAATTAGAAGATTGTCATTTTCTTCTGTCTCATCGCTTCCACAGTTCATTTTGAAACTGGAGGCAACTTTGTTTTTTAAAAATACAAAAAGGAAATGACATTGGAGAATAGTTTAGGTGTGGTGTCTGTGACATTGATCTGTATGCTGCTCCAAGTGAGACACCAGAGTATGTGGGTTTGCTAATATTCCTGAGTTTCTCAGTTCGCGATGACTGGAATGGCATCTATTCCTGGTATCAGGAGGATTCTGTGCTTCCCGTTGCCGAAGGTTTTTTGCTGTGAGTGGTGTTCCAAAAATCTCTTTGTGCTGGGCCGAACTTCAACTCCTGTGTCTCCACTTGCAGATTGTGATAATGAATTTTCCATGCCAGAGTGGTTGATTGGCAGGAACGGACAAGTTTCAAATTATTCAAATAGTACTCATGCTTGAATTGATTTATCTGCCTTAAACTTACAATATTCTTAAGGGAATTGTGAAAAAATTCTTTCATGAGATGTGAGAATTGCTGGCAAGACCAGCACCTGCTGCGCATTCCAAATTTCCCTTGAACTGAGTGGGTTACTAGGCCATTTCAGAAGGCAGTTAAGAGTCAACCACATTGCTGTGGGTCTGGAGTCACATGACTGAACCAGCTGGGCTTTACCCCAGACTTCGTTTTTAATTCCAAGTGTTTTTTATTTTGAATTCAAATTCCACCATCTGCTATGGTGGGATTCAATCCAGGCCCCCAGAGCATTATCCTGGGCCTCTGGATAACCTGGGTCTCTCGTAAAAATACTACTACTCCACCTCCTCCAATGAACAGGACAGGTGCAGAAAGAATGTTTCCCCTGGCTGGGGGAGTCTGGAACCGGTCATAGTCTCAGAATAAAGCAGTTAGGACCTACATGTTGAGGAATTTCTTCACTCTGGATCGAGAATCTTCCAATTCACTGCCCCAGAGGGCTGTGGAAGCTCAGTCAATGCGTATGTTGAATACAGAGATTGGTAGATTTCTGGACACTAATAGCTCTAAGAAATATGGTGAAAGCATGTAAAGATAGCATTGATGTAGATGATCTGGCATGATTCAGTTGAATGGCAGAGCAGGCTAGATGGACTGAATGGCCTACGCCTGTTCCTATTTTGTATGTTCCTTTCTCTGGTGAGTTTAGTTTGAATCTATAGCCGAAATACAGCAGCTTCACATTGTTCAATGCATTTCAATGGCAAGGCAGATCTAATTTTTTACTAAGCGAATGCACAATTCAACACAATTTGGATGGTAACTTTTGGATATTTAAGCTTAGCTGCACATCTTGCCTTACACGTGAAGTTGCTTTACTATCAACACATAAATAACTGCAAGTTAATAAAACTACCTTAACAGCCATGTTTCTGGTCACCTTCAAATTCCTGTTTTATGAAACATATTGGGGTTTGACAGTGATAGTACATTATTCCATGTGTGTAAAGGACAGATTGATAGCGAACATAGAATCATACAGCACAGAATGGGTCAATTTGACCTATCATGCATGTACCAGCTTGTGAATGAGCTATCCAGTTAGTCCCAAAGTTACACTGTGCTTATTCAAATTGCTATTTTTTTTTGTTCTTATTAATCTGAGGAATACAGGAACTGGAAAATTAAACACGTCTTGCTTTGGGATCCAGGGTCTGCAATAAGCAATACAGAGGCAGCAAGATCCATAGTAAAAGGTTCCTCATTATCCAGCTACTCAAACAGAATGTTAAATGTTCACTTGACAAGTCTCCAATGTCCATGAAATAGATAATAGTTCAGTGATAAGCACAATAACAAGACAGGAAGATTGATTAGCGTGTCATATGTTAATCATGTAATAAATAATATATCATAATATCAGTCACATTTTACGGTTATCTTTTAAACCTTTGATAAAACGAAGAGAAGAAGCCCAACAATATCCATATGCTCACAAGTCTAGCATTACTTTAAATAAAATAAAACATGTGGGCAAGATTTTGCTGCGGCAGAGCATCAAATAGCACCTGCTATTAGTTTGAGATGCCTCTGTACCCTTCAGCGTCAAACAGTTTTTCTCACTAAGTGGCTGAAATTGTGGGCTCATAATGGCACAGCCCTCAAATGAAACCATAAATCTGGGCCCTGAGTGAACAAGGCAAACAACTCTGTAGCTCCTTAACCAATGAGATTGAAGCATAAATAAATGAACAGCACAATGACTGAGGGGGCAGTGTACCTAAGAGTGGGTGAACGCAATATTAAATCAAGCGCAGAAAGAAATAAAGAGTGTGAAAAGAAGCTTAAATGAAGAGAGCAAGGGAGAGAATTAAGAGCACGAAAGGAAAAGCAAAAACAAGTAGCTGTGAAATGTAAAAACCTTTCAACAATTAATACCTAAAGGAATGAGACTCTACACTTTTAATATTTAATAATCAGCATCAACGTAGTTGATTGGCAGTACTGAACAATTATCATATTATTAAAATTGTACTTATATTTGAAATGACTTCACTTATAATTCTGTGGCAGATTTAGCTTATATCCATGGCACAAACACAGCAACTACAAGATGTGTTTTTTTTAAATGTGCTTTATTGCCCACCCCTGAGGTCATTTAAGAGTCAATCACATTACTGTGGGACCTGAAGTCACATGTAGGCCAGACCAGGTAAAGATATTAGTGAGCCAGATGAGTTTTGACGACAATCCAAAGATTACTTTTATTGAATTCATATTTCACCATCGGCCATGGTGGTATTTGAACCGGGGTGTCGGAATTACTAGTCAAACAACAATCACTATGCCACTACCTACCCTTGTTCAATGCATTTCAAGGGTGAAACAGACAGTGAGATGCCATTTTTACAGAGCTAATGGTGGAGTAGTGCAATTCAGACAGCAAATTTTGAATATTTAAGTTTAACTACATATCTTCCTTTCATCAAAAGTTGCAGTACCATCTACACCAAAAAATTACTGTGATGTTGGCAGTAAAAGCTGGTCCTTTTCTTTGATAAAGGAACTCAACTCAAACAAAATGAAATCCAAAAGTGCTTATGTAATATTTAATTTGTTTAAAAAATAAATAATCATTCATTAATTTTGATACACACTTAAATAAATGATTTTACACCTATACATTGATACACTGCTACATGATCCATGGACTTCGGTATGGAGTCTTGAGTTGCTTCCATTGTGGAGTCTGTCAATGAGCTCTCCGTGGAGGCTTGTATCGCTCTCTCTGTGGAGTCTTTCATCACTCTGTGTGGAGTCATGCAGTGGTCTCGCTGTGGAGTCTTTCATCGCTCTCTGTGTGAAGTCATGCAGTGGTCTCACTGTGGAGTCTTTCATCGCTCTCTGTGTGGAGTCGTGCAGTGGTCTCGCTGTGGAGTCTTTCATCACTCTCTGTGTGGAGTCGTGCAGTGGTCTGGTCATTCCACGTATAGTTGGAATTTTTGTTTGAACAAACGCCAGTTAGCACTAAGATTACCGGTGGTCCTGTGTTGATGAGGAGCCTGAATCTTATTCATCGTGCCTGGATTCAGTTGCTGGTTGTCTCTAACCTTGCTGAGTTGAACTAGGGAGATTGAGCAGTCACTCCTGTACCATGTTGTACCATGTACCATGCTGTACCATGACTACAAAGATGGCGCTGGAGCGAGGCGACTCTCTGCAAGCTCTCCCCAACAGATCCACTTTTAACTTAACTTATACTCGTTCTAACCTTTTAAAAATTAATTCTAAAGCTAACATTATTACTAACCTCTCTCTTTTATCTTCTCTTGCAGGCTTGAAGATCCTCCGAGGCTCTTGGAGACCATTTGACCCGACCCGACCTGACCTCCGTGACCTTGAAGAAGATCGGGCCCACACCGGAAGTGATGCCCCGATCTCGCTTTGGAGCCGACCCGGGCCTCGGAGCTCCAAACCCGGCCTAACTACCGACGCCAGCCCCCGGATCGCCCGGCCTAGTCCCCGGAGCTCCCAACCCGACCCCCGACGGCAAGACCCGGCCCAACGCGACCCCGAGAGACCCGCCCAGCGACCCGACCCGGAGAGGCCCGCCCAGCAACCCGACCTACCTGGTGATGGAAGAAAGAAAAATCCACATGGAGGCCCCACCATGCCGACTTCAAGATCCGACCCCAGGAGCGCCCAGGGAGGGAACAGACCATGGGACCTAGCCCAAACTGCCCCAGGAAGCCGCTGCCCATGACCCAGGACCCCAGAAACAATGGAGACCGCGCACGAGGACCCGAACACGCTGCAAGTTATTCCCGCGCCCGCAGAACGCCGGGACCCATCCGGATCGCAAACATGCTCTCCCAGCAACCCCTTTACCTCAACCAGCACCCGGGACCCTGCCAGACGCAACCCTGGAAACGTAAACAGCGCCGTGGACCCCGCTAGCGCCCTGGACCCCGCCAGACGCAACCACCTACCTTCCACAAGGGCTGACGTCTCCCATCGGATCCCAGGATCATCCAGCAGCAGCCGTCGACCGAGGAAGCGAGGGAAACGCAGCGGTCTGCAGGTTAGACTGACGCAACGCGGTTTCAAGACCCCTCTCCCCACCATACTCCTGGCAAACGTCCAAGCGATTGAAAACAAGCTGGATGAACTTAACGCCAGACTTACCTCTCAGAGGGAAGTAAGAGACTGCTGTGTGCTCTGTTTCACAGAGACATGGCTCACCCCCGCCTCACCGGACTGTGCCATACAACCTGAAGGCTTCTCTATTCACCGGGCAGACCGCACGGCATCTTCAGGCAAAGCGAAGGGTGGAGGGGTTTGCCTCCTCATCAACTCCTCCTGGTGCTTGGATGTGGCGATCCTGGCGATCTACTGCTCCCCGGACTTGGAATATTTGACCGTAAAGTGCCGCCCATACTATCTTCCACGTGAGTTCACTTCAGCCATTATCACAGCTGTCTACATCCCACCCCAGGCAGAAGTGAGGAAGGCGCTGGATGAACTGTACACAGTCATAAACAACTATGAAACAGAATACCCGGAGGCCTTGTTCATTGTGGCCGGAGACTTCAACAAAGCCAACCTCAAGAGTGTACTGCCAAAATTCCACCAGCACATCTCCTGTCCCACCAGGGGCAACAACACTCTTGACCACTGCTACTCAAAAAACAAGGGCGCCTAACGTTCCATCCCCCGACCGCACTTTGGAAAATCAGACCATAAGACTGTGCTCCTTCTCCCGGCTTACAAGCAGAAACTCAAGCGGGAGAATCCAGCTAAGAAGGTTGTGCAGTGCTGGTCTGAGGAGACAGAAGAGCTCTTACGTGACTGCTTAGAGACAGTGGACTGGTCCATATTTAAGAACTCAGCGACTAACTTAATTGAGTATGCCACCACCGTCACAGACTTCATCAGCAAATGTGTGGACGACTGCGTGCCAAAGAAAGCAGTACGTACGTTCCTCAACCGGAAACCATGGCTCAACCACGAGATTGACTCCCTACTGAAGGACAGATCTGAGGCGTTCAAGGCAGACGACCCTGTCCTATACAAGAAACCCAGGTACGACCTCTGCAAAGCCACCCGAGATGCCAAGAGAGAATATCAAACTAAGCTTGAGTCACAGACAGACTCTCGGCGGTTGTGGCAAGGACTAAACAACATAACGGGCTACAAAGCGAAACCGAGCAGTATCTCTGGCAGCAGCGCACCCCTCCCCAATGAACTTAATGCATTCTATGCTCGGTTTGAGCAGGTAACCAACAATCCGCTGTCGAGTGCCCCAGCAGCCCATAATTCACCCATACCCACCATCACAGTTTCCGAAGTCAGACCGGCCTTCCTGAAAGTGAACCCACGGAAGGCGATGGGCCCGGACGGGATCCCTTGTCATGCACTCAGAGCCTGCGCATACCAGCTGGCAGAGGTATTCACAGACATCTTTAACCTATCCCTTCTCCACTCCGAGGTCCTCACCTGCTTCAAGAAGACCACCATCATACCGGTACCAAAGAAGAACCAGGCAACATGCCTCAATGACTATCGCCCGGTGGCCCTGATGTCAGTTGTAATGAAGTGCTTCGAGCGGCTGATCATGAAGCGCATCACCTCCATACTCCCGGAACGCCTTGACCCACTTCAATTCGCATACCGTCGCAACCGGTCCACATCAGACGCCATTTCCCTGGCCCTACACTCATCCCTAGAGCATCTCGAAAACAAGGACTCCTACAACAGACTCCTATTTATTGACTACAGCTCCGCCTTCAACACCATAATCCCAGCCAAGCTCATATCCAAGATCCAAAACCTAGGACTTGGCTCTTCACTCTGCAACTGGATCCTTGACTTTCTGACTAACAGACCACAATCAGTAAGAATGAACACCAACACCTCCTCCACAATAGTCCTCAATACCGGTGCCCTGCAAGGCTGCGTACTTAGCCCCCTACTCTACTCCCTGTACACACACGACTGCGTGGCAAAACTTGGTTCCAACTCCATCTACAAGTTTGCTGACGATACGACCACAGTGGGCCGGATCTCGAATAATGATGAGTCCGAATACAGGAGGGAGATAGAGAACCTAGTGGAGTGGTGTAACGACAACAATCTCTCCCTCAATGCCAGCAAAACTAAAGAGCTGGTCATCGACTTCAGGAAGCAAAGTACTGTACACACCCCTGTCAGCATCAACGGGGCCGAGGTGGAGATGGTTAGCAGTTTCAAATTCCTAGGGGTGCACGTCACCATAAATCTGTCCTGATCCACTCACGTCAACGCTATCACCAAGAAAGCACAACAGCGCCTATACTTCCTCAGGAAACTAAGGAAATTTGGCATGTCCACATTAACCCTTACCAACTTTTACAGATGCACTATAGAAAGCACCCTATCGGGCTGCATCACAGCCTGGTATGGCAACTGCTCGGCCCAGGACCGCAAGGAACTTCAGAGAGTCGTGAATACCGCCCAGTCCATCACACAAACCTGCCTCCCATCCATGGACTCCATCTACACCTCCCGCTGCCGGGGGAAAGCGGGCAGCAAAATCAAGGATCCCTCCCACCCGGCTTACTCACTTTTCCAACTTCTTCCATCGGGCAGGAGATACAGAAGTCTGAGAACACGCACGAACAGACTCAAAAACAGCTTCTTCCCCACTGTCACCAGACTCCTAAATGACCCTCTTATTGACTGACATCATTAACACTACACCCTGTATGCTTCAACCGATGCCAATGCTTATGTAGTTACATTGTATATCTTGTGTTGCCCTTTTATGTATTCTCATGTATTCTCATGTATTTTCTTGAATTTTGTTTAATTCCCTTTTCTTCCATGTACTGAATGATCTGCTGAGCTGCTTGCAAAAAAATACTTTTCACCGTACCTCGGTACACGTGACAATAAAAAAATCCTATCCAATCCAATGTTGTGTTATGCTATTGCTAGTAACATCAGCTGCTATGTGATGTAGGCTCTGGTGAAAGATGCTCCAGACTCGCAGATAAGTTTAACGTATTTATTGAACGATTAACAATGCTCTTAAATGACTCTCTACTAATCTGCCTCTAGTAACTCAGACTACTCTGCTAACTATGCAAGCTTGCTCTCGACCATGTGCGAGGGTGTGATGTTGCTGATAATCAACCCTGTCCTGCTCTCTTGGTTTCTACCGGTGGAAGAGGCAGAGCCTGTGTGCCTTGTCCTTTTTATATGGGTCGTGTAGTGCCCCCTTGTGGTAATGCCACCTCTGGGTGTCCTAATTGCCCATTGGTTGTGTCCTGTTCTAATGATCCATTGGTTGCGTGTCTGCATGTCATGACATGTCTAGTGCTCCCTCTAGTGGTTACTTAGTTGTAGTGTATTTACATTAACCTCTTGTGTATATATAGTGATGCACATCACTACAGCTTGTACACCCTAGGCCATTGCGGGCCTCCACCTCTGGGTCCCTCCCTGGCCTGATGGTTGGTCCAAGATATCATCAATACCGTTCAATATCTGTGAGGAATTGGGAAAGTGTGCGAGACTGGCAACCAGCGATGTCTTCCACCCCGGGACCCTCCGGCCCCCACCCCATTGCTCTGTCCCCCCGGTCACAATGGGGCCCATGCTCACCGGATCACAGACCCAGTACCCCAGACACATGCACCTAATGTTACTTTGACTGGGCTGAGGAGGTGCACCCTCCCCGGTACACTCACCCACACTCCGGCCTCAGTGTTGGGGCCCAGCCACTGGGTGTTCGGATGTTGGTCGCTGCATCCGTGGTGTTACTTTCTGCAGCCTCCAGGCACAGTGTCCAGGCATCACCGACGTTTTGGGATGCCTGGCAAGAAGTTCCTCAGCAACATGGCCCGCTACCCATGGGGATCCACTTGGGAAATGTGGCAAACTACAATTGCCAATTCCCTATTAGCAATAGCTTTTAGCCATGCAGCCAGAGGCCTCTGCGGTCAATGGAAGTCATGGCTGGTTGGTAGGGCAGACAGGCAGGGGCTAGGGTTGCCCCCTGAACGAGTACACATGATTTAGGAATTGGCATGGTGGACCCGTGCGTTGTAGAGCGCCCCCACATCCCAGCTGACAGCATGGGGAGCCACCCCCCCCTGCTCCGTGACCCCAATCCCCCATGGCGGCCCACCCCGACCGAGGCTGGTCCCACAGTTTCTCCACACTTCCCTCCGAGCACCGGGCAGCAACCCCAGTGCCCCCAGGCTCTTTGCTTGAGAGCGAAGATGGCTACTCACCTCCTCGGGTCCCCGCAACAACTATTCCGCCCATTTCACATTTTCAAAAAGGAGTACTAATCGGCACCTGCGTGACCACTTGCTGGTGAGGCCGTTAGATCACAGGAAGTCAATCGATTGTGGGTGGCTCCCGTTAATTTTACGGAGATTGGCCTTAAGTGTTGATTATTGGTTTCCAGCCACACTAAGGCAAAATCCAGATTAGATCACAAACAGATCTGCACCCAATATGGTTCCCATTTTTGACCTCTCCCATTATTTAATGGCTCTCGCTTAAGCGCGATGCAGCCATAAAACCGGGCCCCAGATCTCCTTAGATTGAAATGTAATAATAGTTCAATTAAAATCCATTTAAAATGGATGTACTTGACAGTACTTATATCCACTATGTACAAAATAGTGCTCATATTTACACTCCACTAGAATATTCACAATTGATACCTGCATAAGGATGCAAAAACAACAAGAGTGGGCATGAGAACTGCACAGTCTTATTGTGAAACATTAATGTGCTTCAGGACTGGAATGGTTTGGAATCAATACCCCAAAGTTTGCTGTCAAAAACTCACCACAATCTATGCATTAAATCAACTGCAACGTCAAGTGATGGTTGACTATCGACCAGTGTTTTTCCAACTTTTTTTCCGGCGAACCACATTTACAGAATGGCCGACTCTTGCGATCCACGCCACATTCACAAAAGATTATCTAGTTACTTTTAAACAGGTCACACTCATTGTTGGCACTTCTGTATTATTGTACTGTAAAATTGTAAATTGAGCTGCTGTTTCACCTTAAATGACAGCTCCACTCTGACACCATGCTAAAGGGTGTAACTCAGGATAATTTCATGGCCGTGATTCTCCTTTACGGGGACTAAGTCCCCCACGCTGGCGGGAAAACTGCCGCAAACCACTCCAGTGTCAACAGCCCCGAAAGTGCAGAATTCTCCGCACTTCCGGGGGCGTTAGGTGGACACCGGAGGGGCTGGCGCCGCGCCAGCTGGTGCCGAAGGGACTGCACGAGTCTGCGCATGCGGAAAATGGCCAGCATGATCCGGCGCATGCACGGAACCGCCGGCATGTTTTGGCGCATGCGCGGGGTTTATCTTCTCCGCACCAGCCATGGCGGAGCCCTACAGGGGCCGGCGCGGAAGGAAGGAATTCCCCCCATGGCAAAGGCCCGCCCGCAGATCGGTGGGCCCCGATCGCAGGCCAGGCCACCGCCCGGGATTGGATTCCCACGCCCCCCCCCCCCCCCCCACCCCGAGGACCACCCCTCCCACTTATCTGCCAGGTCCTGCTGTGTGGGACCATGTCTAACCCACGCCGGCGGGACTGGCCAAAAGTGGACGGCCGCTCGGCCCATTGGGGCCCAGAGAATTACTGGGGGAGCTACTGCCAACAGCCCCCGACCGCCGTGGCATGATCCCCGCCCCCGCCCGAAAACTGGCACCAGAGAATAAGGCAGCTGGCGTCAGGGCAGCGGGGCGGGATTTGTTCCGCCCCCAGGGGATTTTCCAACCCGGCGGGGGGATTCGGAGAACCCCGCTACATATCTTCACAACCATTATTAACATTTGGCGAATTACTTGCAAACGCTGGAAAGATTAACAGGCTCAATATTGCACAGGTTTAACAACGTTATGTTTACTCGTTCAAAACTTAACACAGCCTCGGATAGGAAATTAAACTCAAAACTTCTGTATACATGAATGCAGTTCAGTCGGCAGCTAGTGCCATCCTTGATGTTATGAACAATTGAAGTCCCGATAAAGGTAGATGCAAAATTCCTTGCAGCACAGGAACTAATTCAGCTGATGGAGTCTATGTAGCCAGAGGGCAGAGACTGATCCTTGGGGATGAGTACCTGGGAAGATTAGGTGGATAGAGGAGGGGGAGGTGATGAACGAAAGAAGCGTTCTTGAAGTACAAGAACCCCGGTGTGGAGACGCAATTCAGATGTGGAAGGAGTGGACATAGGGGCTTGTAGGGGTGGAGGAGACTGTCCGGGTTAACTGAGAGCATGATAAAAGACACAGGGGATTTGTTAGTGATGCACTGAACTAAAGAGATAATACAGATCCTGACACTGAACAAAGTAGCAGGAAATGCCACCCAAAGAGAATTTTACAAGTCTCTGACTGCAAACTGCGCAACTGCACTGTGGCCCAGAGAGGCAAAGTTGTCCACAGCACCACTTCTACATCAACCTCATGTGGTCACACACTGTACTGCAGTGAGAATTTACCTGGAGAGAAAATTAGGTAAAAAAATGGCCAGGTGATCCTTGGGGATCATTTTTGGTGACGTTTCGGTGACCCATTCTACACCATCCCGCGACCCATTGGCGGGTCGCGGCCTTCACTTTGAAACTCACTGCTTTAGACTAAACACAGAAATTGAAAAGAACGCTGTGAAGATGCTTTTACTTTTTATTTTGTTCTTAATCCACTCTTTCTTCTCCCTTATGCTTCTTTCTATATCTGATTTGACATTGAATTCACCCTTGTAAGTTGCACTCCGGTCTTACTCCTTGCACTGTTAATTTCACCATCCTTCAATTTGATTGCAACTTGAGGAGATATAGCATTAAACTGTTCACTCAGAGCCCAGAGGGTTTGTAGAGAACACTATGTAATTTTCATTTTGTACTTCCAGCGGCTCAATTAAAAGCCATCAATGCAGGGGTTTCTTGGGGCAGTGTGCAAAGACCTTTACCTGCTTCACCAATGATTTTCCCTTCTTGGAGATGTTTACCGATGATTGCACAATGGTCAATTCTATTCACAGCTGCTTAAACAATGAAGCATCCTGTGTCCACATGCACACAAAGCTGGACAATATTCAGGCTTAGGCTGACAAGTGGAAATATAGCATTTCGGGTGCCAACCAATGATTAACTCCAACAAGATAGAATCTAACTGCTTCCCTTTGACATTCCACAGCATAGCTATTGCTGAATTCCAACCAACAACATTCTGGGGATGTGGACATACGAGCTAGGAGCAGGAGAACGCCCCTCGGCCTCTCGAGCCTTCTACTCCATTCAATAAGATCATGGCTTGGATACGATTGATCAGAAACATAATTGGCCCAGCCATATAAATACTGCACTGCAACAGTAGGTCAGAGGTTTGGAATTCTGTGATGAGTAATTCCCCTCTTGATTCCTAAAAGTTGAGCCATCTAAAATATATAAGTCAGGAGTGTGATGGAATATTCCCCACATGTCCACATGTCTGAATGAGTGCAGCTGCAAAAATAATGAAGAAACATGACACAGTCCAGGACAAAGTAGACTGCTCAATCAGTTTGTCATCCACCAACTTAAACATTCACTCCACCACCACTGATGCACAGTGGCAGCAGTATGTAGTATACAAGATTCACTGCATCACTCACCAAGCCTCTTTTGGCAGCACATTCCAAACCCACAATCTTTATCACCTAGCAGGACAGGGACAATGGCATGTCCAGTGGTATGTCCTATGTTTTTCATGTCTGGTACTATCTGACTGGACTGAATCATAGAATCCCTATTGTATGCAGAACAATAATTTTCACTGTGCTTTGGTGCACATGACAATAAATCTAAATCTAATCTAAATCTAAATAACAGAATTGTGGATGTTGCTGTACCAGATGGTCTTTAACAGTTCAAGAACGTTGCTCACTATCATCTTCTCAAGGGCAATTAGGGGTGGGCAACACATGCTGGCCTTGCCAATGAGGCCTACAATCCATGAATGTATAAAAATAATCTACAAGATGCACTGCAGCAACTCACCGAGTGCCTGTGACAGCACCTCACCATCCAGCAACCTCTTCCACTCGGAGAGCAGCTAATTGGGAACACCTGCAAGTTCCCCTCGAAACCACACACCAGACTGACTTGATAGTGAGCCAGATGTCAGCAACTCCATTCCTAAGAGCACTTTTGGTGTACCTTCACCACACTGATTGCAGTCGATCAAAAAAACAGACCACCAAACAGACCACCACTACCCCCTCAAGGAAAGTTTGGGATACTAAATAAATACTGGCCTTGCCAGGGATACCCATATCTCATGGGGAAAAAAAATCACTTTGCCTCGCTGATTATGTTTGTCTCTTGAATGCATAATTTCAGTGTCCTGCAGAATGAATACATGAACCTGTAAATCTCTTTAGATTTCTGAAAATGTCCAGAATTCCCCATGGACAAAGCAGGTGCACAGATTCCCACAGCCAGTGAATGGTGCGCCACCTCTAGAATCTCCTGTTGCTGAGAAACACGCGGCTGGAAGGCCGGTGAATCGCACCCTGAATCTTTGTACCATCAGCAAACCTCGATGTACACTTTCTATTGTCTTGTCTATGTCAATCATAGAATACCTTCAGCGCAGAAGGAGGCCACTCGGCTCACTGAATCTGCACCAATCCTCCAAGAGACACCCTACCTGGACCCACTCCCTGACCTATCCCTGTAACCCCATCTACTCTTTGGATACTAACAGACAATTTATCATGGCCAATCCACCTGACCTGCACATCTTTGGACTGTGGGAGGAAACCAGAACACCTGGAGGAAACCTACGCAGATACAAACTCTATGTGGTCACCTAAGATTGGATTCGAACCCAGTCCCTGATGCTGTGAGGCAGCACTGCTAATCACTGTGCCACCCATTAATAATTGATATCAGAATAGTTTTTTTAAAATTTAGAGTACCCAATTCATTTTTTCCAATTAGGGGGCAATTTAGCGTGGCCAATCCACCTAGACTGCACATCTTTGGGTTGTGGGGGCGAAACCCACACAAACACGGGGAGAATGTGCAAACTCCACACGGACAGTGACCCACAGCCGGGATCGAACCTGGTACCTCGGCACCGTGAGGCAGCAGAGCTATCCCACTGTGCTACCGTGCTGCCCAATATCAGAATAGTTAAGGCCCCAGCACAGGTCCTTGTGGGATCCTACTTATTTACTTCCTTCCGATATGAATACATACCCATTACTCCTACTTTTTGTCTTCCACTGCCGCAACAACCTAACCAATAATTTACTTTCAGTTCAATGAGTTTTAATTTAGTTTATTATTTGATCTTTTATCAATAGTTTTATCAATTGTCTTCTGGAATTACATGTAACCTACATCAGATACAGGCCATCTACGACATTTGTTATTTCCTTGAGAAATTATGTTTACTATATAATAATCTTTATAATAATCTTTATTGTCACAAGTAAGCCTACATTAACACTGTAATGAAGTTACTGTGAAAAGCCCCTAGTCGCCACATTCTGGCGCATGTTCGGGTACACGGACGGGGAATTCAGAATATCCAAATTACCTAACAGCATATCTTTCGGGACTTGTGGGAGGAAACTGGAGCAGCCGGAGAAAACCCATACAGACACGGGGAGAATGTGCAGACTCCGCACAGACAATGACCCAAGTCAAAGAACAAAGAACAAAGAAAATTACAGCACAGGAACAGGCCCTTCGGCCCTCCCAGCCTGCGCCGATCCAGATCCTTTATCTAAACCTGTCTCCGATTTTCCAAGGTCTACTTCCCTCTGTTCCCGCCCATTCATATACCTGTCTAGATGCTTCTTAAATGATGCTATCGTGCCCGCCTCTACCACCTCCGCTGGTAAAGCGTTCCAGGCACCCACCACCCTCTGCGTAAAAAACTTTCCACGCACATCTCCGTTAAACTTTCCTCTCACTTTGAAATCGTGACCCCTTGTAACTGACACCCCCACTCTTGGGAAAAGCTTGTTGCTATCCACCCTGTCTATACCTCTCATAATTTTGTAGACCTCAATCAGGTCCCCCCTCAACCTCTGTCTTTCCAATGAAAACAATCCTAATCTACTCAACCTTTTTTCATAGCTAGCACCTTCCATACCAGGCAACATCCTGGTGAACCTCCTCGGCACCCTCTCCAAGGCATCCACATCCTTCTGGTAATGTGGCGACCAGAACTGCACGCAGTATTCCAAATGTGGCCGAACCAAAGTCCTATACAACTGTAACATGACCTGCCAACTATTGTACTCAATACCCCGTCCGATGAAGGCAAGCATGCTGTATGCCTTCTTGACCACTCTATCAACCTGCGTTGCCACCTTCAGGGTACAATGGACCTGAACTCCCAGATCTCTCTGCACATCAATTTTCCCCAAAACCCTTCCATTGACCATATAGTCCGCTCTTGAATTTGATCTTCCAAAATGCATCACCTCGCATTTGCCTGGATTGAACTCATCTGCCATTTCTCTTCCCAACTCTCCAATCTATCTATATTTTGTTGTATTCTCTGACAGTCCTCCTCGCTATCTGCAACTCCACCAATCTTAGTATCATCTGCAAACTTGCTAATCAGACCACCTATACCTTCCTCCAGGTCATTTATTTAGATCACAAACAACAGTGGTCCGAGCACGGATCCCTGTGGAACACCACTAGTCACCCTTCTCCATTTTGAGACACTCCCTTCCACCACTACTCTCTGTCTCCTGTTGCCCAGCCAGACCAAGTCGAGACCTGGGACCCGAGCATTGTGAAGCAACAGTGCTAACTACTGTGCTACCATGCTGCCCTGTGCTACAGTGCCACCCTAGATGTGGTTTACCTGTTGTTGCCTTTTCTTATTTTACTCTGTCCTTTCTGTAGCTCTGCTCCAATTATGGCAATCAGTGAATTTGCCCTTCTTTTGATGTTATCTATGTTCTAATGCTTAGAGTCGCCAGGTATCAACTGATACCACCACAAGGTTCAACCGGCTAACGATCAAAGAGCCAAACACCAGTTAGTTAGTTCAAGGTCAAGAGTACTTTATTTACACACAATTAGTCATGCAACATAAACACTACTAGTTAACTACACCTATCGACTAAGACAAGAATCGCTGTTCGATTCTGGATCTATCGAGTCCGAAGGAGTAACTGCTGCTCAGCTAGGCTCATCCGTCTGGCAGCGAGCGTTGAACTTGTACTTGCTTCTGTTGCTGCTGCAATTAGAGATGGCCGTGACCATGGTACCAGGTCCAAGAGAGGACGAACATGTGGCAAACTCTTCTTCTTATACTTGGGGGTTTTCACGCTCTTTTGGGCAGTCCTTCAGTTTGGGCCCCACTAATTGGGTGATCCCTGATCACTCCGTTCGATTCCTAACCAATAAGTGGGCGGGGATCTGGATGGCTGGGCGTGTCCCAAGCGGTTACTGACCCCGTTGTTTGCGTTTCCCTTGAACAGGGAGTGGCGCCGAAATATCTGGGACTATACCGGTTGCTTGAGTACCAGTCCTTTGTTTTAGTGAAGATGGGCCATCAAATACTAATCGGCCCCATCAAAATGCTAATTGTTCGGAGTTTCGATACCGTCTGGACTTCTTGCATTTCAGGCTCTGAGCCTGCCTAAGTCTTGGCTTGTCCATTTTACCCGCTAGGCTTTGCGTGTTTCGCTGTACCTAGTTGCAAGTGGCCATCCCAGATGGCTACACTGTACAAATCCAGGTTGGTAATTGGTAACCAAGTCAAATTTCTCAAGCTGCTCAGTCACTCTGCCTTTAATTTTAGAATACAATAGCTTTCTTACAAAAAATGTGAAACCAGCAGGTTCAGAAATTAAGATGTGACATTTGCTGGGGTGCCTACACTGCCACTGTTCCTGTAGGTTGCCCTGCAGCCATTTAACACTCAGAGGAGCGTTAATTGACTCAGTGCATGACTTCTACCTCCATCTGCAGAGGAAGTTGAATCTCTGAGAGCTGCCAACCAGTGAGATGGCCAGTTGTCCTCTGGTCCCAGCAGCTGAAGTGGGTGTGATGTTCACTGCTGGGACCAGGCTCCAATAAAGATTGTTGGTCGACGGGATTGGAGAAGGGAGTTGGGGGGGGGTTCTGCTCGGCCAGGTTCGGAGGGCATAGCGAGGGATCCTAAGCACAGGCCTAAGGGTTCTTCGGGGTGGGGGGCAGAACTTGGGGTGAGGGTCTCTGTTTACCCAGAGAGTCTATAAAGACGGAATTCCCCCCCCTCCACCCCCCACCTCCCACCAATAGCTTAAGGAGTGAGACCTGCTGGGCTTCACATTTGCTCCCTCATATACCCTCTGTGGGAATAATTGCAGTGGAGTCAGAAGTGGCCATTAATTGGCCTTATAACAGCTGGGGTCAAGCCATGCAAGCATCAAGAAGTCATCACTACAGCCAATGAAAAGAGAGGGTATGCATTATTTTTTTTAAAAAGGATACCCAATGGTCTTTGCCATTATATTTCTGTACTAGTTTAATATTTTGTGTGACAATATTGAGCAATATCTGCCAGAAATAGATATATGAGATGGGATTGTACCCTCCCCAATTGATGACAACAAATGGAGCCATATTGCATTGCAAAAAATGAAAATATCTCTTCAATTCTCAAAAGCCATTTTATTATTGGTAAAGAATGAAGAATGCAAAGGAGTTCCATTCATTACCAACAAAAGGGCCATGGAGTAAATACATTATTCATCAGGCACTACTCATTTGCGTTATTGCACAAACTTGGATTAATATCTGCGCACTCAGCCTTAGGCTTTGTTATGTGCCAGATATTAATCCTCCGTCACATGGGGTAAAAATATGAGCATTGACTGCTAAATAATGTATAATTATGAGACTTAATGCAACATATTCAGTGATATATATGTTCATATCCTGCTCTTACATTATCTACTGAGCCTGTCTTTGTAAAGGGAAAAGACAGGCACAATAGAGGAGGGGGGGAAAAACAGATCTGACGTAATGCTTTAAGGCGATTTATGTGTAATATTTTATATTTTATTTAGTCACAATTGTTCGCTGACTGTTAAAAAGCAGCAGTATGCATGTTCAAATCTTTTGTCTTTCTAAGCATCATCTGAAAAAATATAGGAAGGCTTCAAAAAAGGTGATTGGAAAGGCCGAGGGAGTGTGAGAGAAAATGAGCATGGAAGCATAAAGGACATTAAAAAGAAAGGCTTTCTGTAGGCACACTGGTAGTAAAAGGATATTTACGGTACAGAAGGAACCCATTAAGATATAAAACTGGCAATGCTTATAGTAGAGGCTGAGAGAATTGCAGAAATAATAAATGTACTTTGCCTCAGTTTTGAATGAGCAGCTCAAAATGGGGATCCGGAGTGATCATCCAAGGTTACCGTGAAATAATGTGAACAGCACTCGGTTAGTGCAATAGTGTGCGTCGGGCCCAGACTGATGGTCGCTGCAGTTGCTGGTAGTGTCCCGATGGCAGACATATTGTACATCAGGCAGCTTGTCAGTGGCAGTGGAGTGCAGACAAGCCGATTAACAGCAGAGACAAAGGAAAAAACTTGGAACTCTCAGAAGCTGTGCAGTGAGCTTGTAGGCAGTAGAGTATTACACTTGGAAACAGTGTCAGTGTTCTCAACAGGAGCCACAGAATTTAATCTTACTCCAGGAAGACCAGTGAGGTATCATGTGGTGAAGTATTCAACAGTCCTGTTACAGAACCTGTGAGGTAGCCTTCCGGTTGAAGGGATGAAAAAAGTTTTCACATCACCAAACACATCAATGCTCACTGTATCAGACAACCGTGGCAATATTTAATGCAAATCATTTTAACCTGACACTAATGAAGTTCACATTCTCATTTTAACCTGACACTAATGAAGTTCACATTCACAATAGGTAAAAACAGTTTGGATGGGCATTCTTATTTCCCATTTTTTGCAGGTGTTGCATTTTTAGATATATAACACCAGCAGTCTTATCTCCCAGTTTTTTCTGTCTTATTTCCTTCAGCGAAGTCATAGTGGCCTGATAACTAACCATTTCACAAAAGGGTCCCTCAATTAAAATGGTTTTGGAACCATTGTCATGAAGAATTCCGAGATTGTAGAATGATCGTATTTGACTTCCTTCAGATAAATGTCCTGAGAAAAGGGGTGGGTTAAGTGCAATGGGCTAGACAGCTGACTTGTAAAGCAGAACAAGACCAGCAGCACGGGTTCAATTCCCATACAGACCTCCCTGAACAGGCACCGAAATGTGGCGACTAGGGGCTTTTTACATTAACTTCATTGAAACCTACTTGTGACAATAAGCTATTATTATTATTAAAAAGTTGTATAAAATAAAAACAGAATATTTTTAAAAATTCACAGTCAATAACTTGATAAGATAGGATGTGACCTATTACCAGAATTATAATGGGTTTTAATGGAAGAAGCAAGAAGAAAAAAATTACACAGGCAGGAGGGTCAGCGAACAGTCACATATGGAATAGAAGTCCGTAGAATCCCGACATGCAGAAAGAAACCATTCAGCCATCTAGTCGGCACCAACCCTCTGAAAGAGCACCCCATCTAGGCCCACCCCATCCTCATAAACATATCTAACCTGCACCTCTTTACATACTAAGGTGCAATTTAGCATGGCCAACAGCTAACCTGCACACCTTTGGACTGTGGGAGGAAACCGGAGGAAACCCATGCAGACACGGGGAGTATGTGCCAGTTCCACGGAGACAGTGACCTAAGGATAGAATTGAACCCGTGTCCCTGATCCTGTGATGCAGTAGTGATAGCCACTATGCCACCCAATTGGAAGGGAAGTGGCAGAAGAATAAGAAAGGAAATATGGAGGGTTTTTTTGTTTAACACAAAGAGTTGTGACGATCCGACATGCTCTGCCTGGAACGATGGTGGAAACAGGTTCAATTGTAACTTACAAAATAGACACTCCAGAAATTCCTCCTCTGTTGTACTGTGACTAATTTATCTCACCCAGTCTACATGCAGATTAACGTCACCCACAGTCACAGATGTTCCTTTATCACGTGAATCTCTGATTACCTGTCTAATTCTATTCTCAGCATTACCACAATACTTTTCACTGTAAACTAATACATGTGACAATAATAAATCAAATCAAATCAAAATCAAGTTTAATGTTACCAGGGATGAGAAACTTCAGTTATGATGATAGATTGGAGAGGTTGAGACTGTTATCCTTGGTGAGAAGAAGGGCAAGGGAAGATTTGAGAGACATTCAAAATCATGAGGGGGCTGGACAGAGTAGATAGGGAGAAATTGTTCCCACTCATAAAAGGATCAAGAACAAGAGGGCACAGACTTAAGGTGATTTGAAAAAAAAGCAAATGTGCCGAGAGGAAAGGCATTTTCACACAACTAATGGTTAGGGTCTGGAATGTGCTGCCTGGAAGAGTGGTGGAGGCCATTCGGCCCATCGAATCTGCACCGACCAACGTAAGCCCTCACTTCCACCCTATCCCCATAATCCAATAACCCCTGCTAACCTTTTTTGTGCACTAAGGGCAATTTAGCATGGCCAATCCACCTAACCTGCACATCTTTGGACTGTGGGAGGAAACCAGAGCACCCAGAGGAAACCCACACAGACACGGGGAGAACGTGCAGACTCCGCACAGACAGTGACCCAGTGGGGAATCGAACCTGGGACCCTGGTGCTGTTAAGCCACCGTGCTATCCACTTGTGCTACTTGCTGCCCACGGTATTCCTACCATTACTGTAGTAACAATTTCATGATTCCATGAAGTAAATAAAGAAACAGAACTATTGGAAAAAAGCAGCACAGTGAAATTAGTTTTGAGTTGCTTCATCAAATAGCCACCACAGACAAGATTGAATGGTCAGTTCACTGTAAATTTCTGTTGATGGATCCACTTAAATGTCCATTGTTCTATGGTTCTATGAAGAGCAATGTTTAATTCACAGTAGTAAGGAAGGGAGCTCTGAATTTGGAATGTTTACTATGAATAAAATCATGATAAGGAAAGAAAGCAAACATGTCCTAACAGTTATTGCTCATGGGAAAAGTAGAATTTGGTGGGCTACACTTGCCATAAGATAGTCATAACCGCTATTGCCAGTATTTCTTTGAGCTACCATTTCATAAACCAATATACTTCTTGAAGTCCACGCAGAATCTTTCATTGACCGTAACTTTAGGGAGCTTATCATTTTCTGGACAATGTACTCTTCATCTTTTACATGGTATCCCTTGGGACCATTCTTCACAAGTATAGGATCAACCCCATTGGCTCAGCAATAATACCCAAGTGTTTCTATGCACTACCATTGACTCCAAACTATAAGGAGGGGTTAAGATTTTAAAATCAAAATTGGATCCAATTCCATGGTAAATCAATGATGTACAACCTACTTTCCTGTTTGACTGCAAGCCCAGTCGTTTATTCCATATCTGGTAGTTAGATCACTGGGACAACCTTCTTCCCAGAACATTACAAGATGATAAAAGAAAATTACTGCTAATGCTGGAATCTGAAACAAAAACAGAAAATGCTGGAAAATATGATAAGGCCTGCCAGCATGTGGAGAGAAATGGAGATAACAGGCAGGTTTCTTTGTTTGGGAGATTAAGTGTTGACCGCTGGGACTGACTTGTGTGTGGTTCATGTTCCCGTTGGGAGTGCTATTAGGTAAGAGAGTCAAGACATGCAAATTGCCAGCACTCTGCCGGCACAAAGTGAAAGCAATTCCCGGCCCAGCGGCCGTTGCTGGGGCCAGAGTTAGTGCCAGAGACCCTGGCAGCTGGAGATATTTTCAAGCTCTCCACTTACCACACGCTCACAAGATGTCTCATAGAAGACCTGCCTCCCCGAGTTTGGAAGTCCGAGGTGGACCCACAGCTCCATGCCAGTGATGAGTGGAGGGAAAACCCTCTTCCCCAAAGTGGTCCGCAGACACAAGCCTGCCCTCCTGAACATCGCCTAGTAGTGACAGTGGCTGTCAGCTCTGCCAGCCACATCAGGAGGAGACAGCTCATGAGTTCGAGGGCTGGTGTCACTAGTCAGGCCTCTTCCCTGAGAGGGGCAGAGAACCAGGGAGGGCTCCAAAGGCAGCTGTCCTCTGGTTGGGGTGAACCCTGCTGATCACCTGCTTCCTCTGCAATGCAGCAGATATCTGAGGAGCGCCCACACCTGGTGGACCCCTGATTTAACTTGGCCACGTTCATCCTCTTGATGTGTAACGGTATCCAGAGGCGGGAGCCAAGGTGGGCTCCCAGATGATTAAAGACCGTCTGGGCATTCAAAAGGCACAGGCAGCACTGTGAGCAGCATGAGCAGCAAGGAGCCTGTAAGTAGCATCATAGAGGTACATTTAAATGACAGATTGCAGCAATGGCCGTCTGAGGCCACCCCGATCCCGAACGGGACACCCCGGGTCCATGGACTCAACACTACTGGCCCTGGCCCCGGCAGCCACCCTCATCAAGCCCAACAGTTCTCGATGGCTTTTAAGTGTTTTTTTAACCTCCCATTCCCCCGACACAGCCATGGCACCCAGTCCCTGTTTGTAATTCACACTCGCATGACTTCCGCCTGAGGGGGGAGGGGCATCGTAGAAGTGCAGAACATACTGGGTCCAATCCGGTAAGTACATTTAAAGGAATGGAAAAGCTGCTTTTGCATGCCCCTGCCGGCCCGTGGCACAAAACTAATCAGAGCATGGCCCCCAAATCGCCGTCAGGCATGATCCTCGATTTTTTGCTGGGCGGCCAATTCTCTGGACGTGAGATAGAGATTCCAGTCACATGTTTCAAGTCTGGATGACTCCTTGTCAAAGAGTCATCCAGACTCAAGACATCATCTCCCTTCTCTTTCCACAAATGTTGTCAGATGTGTTAATATTGTCCTGTATTTTACTGTTTCCATTCCAGAACATTGGACCATTATAGCCTCATTCCTTGCCATCATTAGTAAAACTTAATCCCTGTCTTTATAGCTCCAAGTATTAATGTTTCAAATGCTTTCTTCACCTTTAGCAAATCCTATACATGTCTTCTCTCGCAATAAATCTTGTATGCCCATATTCCTATCACCTCCAGGCTCCACTGGCTTCTGAGTCCCAGTAGATATGCAGGTTCATAACCTTGTAAAACTAGAATGTCCAGGAATTTTACAAGTGTGTGTTGATCAGGGTAATGTAGCACACAGAGGAAATGTCTTGCAGGAGAAAGTTGTTCTTGTAGCTGTGCATGGCTATATCGATTTCTGGGGAGAAGGCAGCACCAGGCAGCATTTTTAAATGATACCACTAAGTAATGCCTTGTAGGCTGCACATGTAGTGACCCATAGTGCTGCTTCCTGTTGCAGAATTGACATAAGCCTGGATATGGTGATAAAATTGGTGCTGTGCAAAAGAACCTTTCTCCTCACTGGGGCCCAATCACAGTTCTATCCAACTCATAAACGGTGTATCTCTTTTAATTTTACAGCTCCCAGAAATAAAACTCTCAGGAAGCTAGCTTCCTCTTTCGTCAGCATGAAGCTTTTTTCAATTAATGGCGTGATGTCCTGTCAGAGTTAGGTCTTGAGCCCTGAGCAGCAGAGATATTTACTACTAGTCTAGCTATCTTGCAAATAGGTGAAAAGCTGGATAAGAATTTGAAATATAGAATCGAGTTAATATTCGCCAGGGGGAGGGAGAGAAGGTCTCCAATGTGCAACGTATAATCCATGAACAACAGGAACATGGATTCAAATCCAGACCAGGCTCACAGGTGTTTAACCCTCTCTTAAAGGTTGGGCAACTTCAGCTCAGTTCTAAGTGTCACACAGGGAGGTGGTGGCGTAGTGGTATTGCCACCAGACTAGTAATCCTGAGCCCCAAGGTAATGCTCTGGGAACTGGGTTTGAATCCCACCACTGAGATGGTGAAATTTGAATTCAACAAAAATCTGGAATTAAAAGTCCACTGAAGACCATGAAGCCACTGTTGATTGTCATAAAATCTCATCCAGTTCACTAATGTTCCTTAGGGAAGGAAATCTGCCATCCTTACCTGGTCTGGTCTCCATGTCACTTCACTCCAGATCCACAACAATGGTTTAGTTCAAGGGCAATTTGTTGGGCAATAAATACTGGCCCACACATTCCCTGAACAAATAAAAAAACTACAGCATAAAATGTTCCCTTAATATAGGAATTGGTACACTTCTGAAACAGCTGGCTTTCTGGGAATGCCAATGTCACAGTTTGATGGTTGGGACTATTTGGTTCCAGTTTGAGTTGGAAGATATTATGGAAATGTCGACAACGAGTTTATATATGACTCATTCTGCCCTGGCTTTGGGGTGCTTGATAATACGAAAAGTATAAGAATGAGAAAAATGCACCATTTCAAACAAGCATCCTTCACCCTGATGAACACAAGGTGGAGAGAGAAAGGATTAATATGACAATAGAAAATTATCATCGAAAAACAAATCCAAAGTCTACAATCGATGCACAGTATGTTCTTGTCGCAGATTTTTCCAAATTTCTCAAATACAATTCAAATAATTGGCAATGTTTATAATCTTATGGCAGCAAAATGTTATAATGTGTGCAGCTCATTGTAGTGGAATCCATAATAAATGCAGAGCTTCATGTTCAGCATTGTCTCGGTGTTTAACAGAAGCAAACATCTGGACCAATCATTCAGTCCTGGCTTTAATCATTTCAACTGGCTTACTGGCTCCTCCTAATGCATACATCACCCACCCAAAGTATTATTTTTTGCCTTGACAGTGAAAACGTACGATTATTTTATTGTTAACGCTTTGGTTCAAATTTTACAATGTGCATCAGCAAAATTCCCATAAGGATATTTCCGGAGATATCAAAACCTAGGGAAAGGAAACAGTGGGATGACACAACAAGGCAAAACCCCAATGGAATTTTTCCTCTAGAGCATTAAATTATTATTCATGAACTTGCCCCATCGTTTCTTCTAAAGTTAAATGTACTGGAAGGGATGTAACATGGGAAACTTCCAATTTAGGGGAAATTATGGATAGAATTTTATGTGCGCCTGACAGGCATACTTGTTGAAAGGGGATGGGGGGGGGGGGGGAGGGGAGGTATGGTAGCACAGTGGTTTGCACTGTTGCTTCACAGTGCCAGGACCCGGCTTTGATTCCTGCTTGGGTCACTGTCTGTGTGGAGTTTACACGCTCTCCCCGTGTCTGCGTGGGTTCCGGTTTCCTCCCACAAGTCCCTAAAGACATGCTTGTTAGGTGAATTGAACATTCTGAATTCTCCCTCTGTGTACCCGAACAGGTGCCGAGTGTGGCAACCAGGAGATGTTCACAGTAACTTCATTACAGTGTTGATGTAAGCCTACTTGTGACATTAATAAAGATTATTATTATGTAAAATATTATATGGCAGGTGCCTGCCTGTCCCACCACCTTCCTACTCACCCCTGGGCTCACCACCATAATATGGGGCTGAGCAGATGCCAAAATTGGCGTTCTGCCCATCAGAATAAATAAATAATCAAGAGTCAATTCGGCTTATATCAAGCCAATTGAGCCTGATAATAAATTGTCCACGTCATAAAATGTTTGGCACGGACAGCCATCTGGAACGGACAGCCCAATTTTTCACTTACATATTTTAAGGGATGAAAGGAATGGGGTGCGGTGGAGGGAGGTGGCTCTTCAGGGATTGCCCCTCATTGATCATGAAGTGCCCCCCCCCCCCCCCTCAGGGTGAACCACCCTTCCTATCTGCTCCCTCCAATAAACTCACCTCCTCTCCTCCTGTCCCTTTCCCTAATTTACCCAAAACATTCCTGGTCCAAGACCCTGGACTTGTCTGTTGCAGGGATCCATGGTCCTCAGTTTTCTGCTTCTTGTACAGTCCAGGCAGTAGTCACTCACACTCTCCTGCCGCTCTCGAGACAGATGGAGCTGTTGACCCTATCCGATTGGCTTACAGCTCCAGAGAACAGGACAATTTCCTCATTGAGGGTGGAAGTACCACTGGACCCTTGTTACTCTGTCCAGTAGCGCTTTATAGCTATGGGCTGATGGGCATGGAGCATGTCAGCCGTTTCCCCAACTCCAAATTATTCCTCCCTCTTTTTTCAAATGAATTGTTATCTTTTATTGAATAGAATGCTAATTTTGTTTTTAAAGTTCCTTGATGGTTCAGTGGGTAAATACATTATGTGCTGTGATCCTGTTCTGGACTTTATTCATTGTGACAGCAGAATATTATAATTTGCTTTTGTCAACCTGTGTGAGCAAAATGGGTCCCAATGCTAGGCCATATGGCCCAATGGAAAGTATACATGGAGAATCACAGAACATTTATGGCGCAGTGGCTAGAAAGAGGTCACTTGGGCCCATGGTGTCTGCGCCAGCTAATAAATGAGCCATCTACCTTAATCCCACTTTCCAGCATTTGGTCCGTAACCCTGCAGATTACGGTATTTCAGGTGCAGATCTAGACACCTTTTAAATGACATGAGGGTTTCTGCCTCTGCTATCTTTTCAGGCAGTGAGTTGCAGAACGCCACAACCCTTTGCGTGAAAAATGTTTTCTTCATCACCCCTCTAATACTTCGACCAATCACTTTCAATCTATCTTCCCTGGTCACTGACCTTTGTGCTAAAGTAAATAAGCCCTTCCAACCCACTCTACCCAGGCCCCTTACAATTTTATAGATCTCAATCAAATCTCCCCTCAGCCTCCTCTGTTCTAAGGAGAGCAATGCCAACCTATCCAATGTTTCCTCAGAGCTTTTTCCAGTCTTGGCGACATCCTCATAAATCTCCACTGTACCGTCAAATGCAATTACATCCTTGTATGGACATTTGATGAAGACAAATTAGACCTTATCAATGATCCATTTCTACACATTATTCCTGTCCTGGTTGATCATTGGCTCTAAGCCCATGAAGATTTGAAATTCTTCCTCCTTGTATGCAAATGCATGGCCTTATCTCTCCTTACCTCTGCATCCTCCTTCAGTCCAAGAACACTGCAAAATTTCTAACTCTGATCTCTTGTGCACCCCACACTTTCTTTGTCCACCATTAGTGACCATGACTTCAGCTCTGGAATCTCTTTAGCCTCTCAGCTTTGGAATTTTCCCTCTGCTCCGACACACTTGACCTCCTTTGAAAGTCTGCTGGAAATCTCCTTCTTTGATCAGGCATCATCCAGACTAAGTTTTCTCTTTGTTTCAGTGTCACATTTCTGTCTTATAGCTCCCGATGTTAAAAGACACTCTATAAACACAAGTTGGTGTTATTATTTGTTGTTGAGTAGCTCGCTGGTATTCGATGTATGCTCATTGTTCCATTTGCAACTTCTCTGATAATGAAGCAGTCTGTGCTTGTATACAATTAAGACCTGGACAACATCGAGCGTGGGCTGATAATGATCAATAGCAAATAACATTCGCATCGGGCCAGGCAATAACAATTTCCATCAAGGTGAAGTTTAAACATAGAGGTCATGCCTGACAAGTCTCTTAGAATTCTGTGAGAAGGTAATGGGGAAGTTAGACAAAGGAGAGCTATTGGATGTGATCTATTTGGATTTTCAGAAGGGCTTTGACAAGGTGCCATACAGGAGACTGTTAAATAAGATAAGAGACCATGGTGTTCGGGGCAAGGTACTGGCATGGATAGAGGATTGGCTGTCTGGCAGAAGGAAAATAGTGGGGATAAAGAGGTCTTTTTCAGGATGGCAGCCAGTGAGTAATGGTGTTCTGCAGGGGTCAGTGTTGGGACCACAACTATTTACTATATACATTAATGATCTGAAAGAAGGAACTGAGGGCATTGTTGCTAGGTTTGCTGATAATACAAAGGTATGTAGAAGGACAGGTTGTGTTGACGAAGTCGGGAAGCTGCAAAAGGATCTGGATAGGCTAGGAGACTGGGCAAAGAAGTAGCAGATGGAATACAATGTGGAAAATTGTGAGGTTATGCACTTTGGTAGGTAAAATAGAGGCATAGACTATTTTCTAAATGGGGAAAGGCTTCGGAAATCTGAAGCCCAAAGGAACTTAGGAGTCCTAGGTGAAGATTCTCTTCAGGTCAACATGCAGGTTCAGTTGACAGTTAGGTAGGCAAATGCAATGTTAGCATTCATTTCGAGTGGACTAAAATACAAAAAGCAGGGATGTGCTGCTGAAGCTGTATAAGGCTCTGGTCAGACCCCATTTGGAATATTGTGAGCAATTTTGGGCCCCGTATCTAAGGAAGTATGCGCTGACCTTGGAGGGGTCCAGAGGAGGTTCACAAGAATGATCCCAGGAATAAACAGTTTGTTATATGAAGAGCGGTTGAGGACTCTGGGTCTGTACTCGATGGAATTCAGAAGGAAGAGGGGGGATCTCATTGATACTTACAAAATACAGAGAAGAATAGATATAGTGGACATGGAGAAAATATTTCCACTAGCAGGAGAGACTAGAACCCGATAGCACAGCCTCATACTGAAGGGATGAACTTTTAAAACTGAGACGAGGAGGAACATTTTCAGCCATAGGGTGGTGAATCTGTGGAACTCATTTCCGCAGAAAGTTGTTGAGGGCAAGTCATTGAGTGTCTTTAAGACAGAGATTGATAGGTTCTTGATATAATAAAGGGATCAGGGGTTATGGGAGAAGGCAGGAGAATGGGGATCAGAAACGTATCGGCCATGATTGAATTGTAGAGCAGACTCAGTGGCCAGAATGGCCTAATACTGCTCCTTTTTTAAATGGTTTTATTGTCTTATGATCTAAAAACTTTTGCTTGATTTTCAAGGAAATTGTCATCATTGAACCCCTCATAATCAATATTCTGGGAGTCACCATTGACCAGACATTTCCCCGGACTGGCCATAGAAGTAATGTGACTGCAAGTTCAAGTCAAGGACAGGGAATTCTGTGATGAGTAGCTCATTTCCTGACTTCCAAAATGTTTTCTATCACTGACAAGGCATAAGTATGTGATGAAATACTCTACAGTTACCTGGATGAATGTAACTCGAACGACAGTTAACAAGCTGAAAACCATCTAAGGTGGGAGCAGCTTGGTTGATTTGGACTCCATCCACCACCTTAACTATCCACTTGCTCCACTACTGATGCACTGTGGCTGCAGTGTGCATCATCTACACAATACTGAAGCAACTCGCCAAGGCTTCTTCAACAGCATCTCCTAAAGCCAAAAATTCTATCACTTGGAAGGACTAGGGCAGCAGGTACATGGAAATACCACCACCTCCAAGTTCCTCTCCGAATCACACACCATCCTGACTTGGAAATCTCTCACTGCTCCTTAATCATTGCTGGATTGAAATTCTGGAACTCCCTCACTAATAGCTCTGTGGAAATAACTCCCATCACTGCAACAGTCCAAGTAGGCACTCACAGCGATCTTGTCAAGCATAAATAGGATGGGCAATCAATGTTGGTCTTGCCAGTAACGCCGACATGAATGAATACATTTTTTAAAAAGCCAGCATTTCAACTGTAATCGCTTTGTGCAAGGCATCAGACATGTGCTGGAGTCTACACTATTCCTTGGTACATGTCAGCACAGATGGGAGATGATGGGGTAGCATTGTTTTGGAGAGGAAGGAAGAAAATAGCAGAAAGGGTATGATTTTCAATCCAAGTTCAATGGGAAAAAACAGCTTTTCATAGTCGCTGACATGTATTAAAATGATGAGACGGAGCATGTGCATTTGAGCTCTTTATATGAGTGTATATAGATGCCAACAATACAAATGTATTACTTCATCTATGAATTTGTGCTTTTGCAGTGATTAAAACTGTTGTGATATAAAATGATGGACAGTGAGTGGGAACTGATGCATTTTTTATATGTTTACTGGCCATGTACTTTCCCCTGTTTGCTATCGAATGCAAATTTTCCCTATCCATTAAAGAAATCATTCTGTTTGTAGAGAAGTCTGCATTAACAAGAAATGATGGGACACTGTGCATATCCTCCATCATAAACTAGCTTGGAAAAGAAAATCAGAATTTAATAGGTTTTCCTCTTGGTTGAATTATGTATTAGATGGCCTGCGTATTAAAATCCCACAGTATGCTTATGTGTCAACTTTAAGATGAAGCATGGTGAACTGTTGGGCGCCCATGGGTTTACCAAATATTGACAAACATTAAATGATGCTAATCTATCACAGTCACATCAGCGCAGGTATCCTCCTCCTATTCATAAACAAAGCTGCAACTAAAGGAAGCGTGTCTGCTATGAAAGTCAAAATCAACAATACAATATCTACTGACAGCTCATCTAACATATAAAATCGATAATGCTACACTGCTCATATTCAGCACACACATGGTTTTCAAGATCTGCATTACCCTTTTCCTGCGCAGTAGGTCGGGGGGGGTTTGGAAAAGGTATTTCATGGACCCAATCCATATGTTGTTTCGGCTTTCCAACCAGAATGATAGTGATTCAATTTCCTCTCCTGACTGTCCTTCAGAGTCATTTTGCTTCATGAACACCCATCGAGAGCGGGCCAGGTGAATTGCAAACTGGTTGCAACAGGAATATATTTTGCATTAGCCAATCGCTCAAGTTATGGAAAGGGAAGGTTTGTAGTCCTGAGCTTTTTGAAGGAAAAAAATGTGAACTAATTCAGTAACTGGGGACAGTGGGTAGGGATGGTCAAGGAGGAATGGCGGAAAGGGGTGACGAAGAGATGTAACTAGCACATAGAATTATAAAACTTAAGATTCTCTATCGGCGGGATCCTCCGCTTCGCCGGCAGCGCACATACGCCTGTGGGTTTCCCGATGCCGTGTGAAGGCCACAATGGAAAATCCTATTGGCTGGCTGCAGAAACGGGGAATCCCCCTGCCAGCAGGGATGCGCCGAGGCTTGTGGGAGAGAGAATTCCGCCCCATGTTACCATGATTTTATTTTAACCTTGTTTTACACCATGTCCTATTTCATAATAAGATCAGTGGGAATGTCAACCATTGACAAAGCTAAGTAAGAATCAGCGATGCGTCTCAGACAACAATGTTGGAGTAAAAAATAATTTTGAAATAGAACTGGCTCTCTCTTTCTCTTGGTACCAGGCTCCGATAAGTTGTTAACGACCATGGTTTTGGTTCATAGTTATGCCTGGCAAAATAGTTCAGTGATTTGCTGTTACCAGGTAACTGACCAGGAAATTCTACCACTCCTGCCACCCACATAGGCAAATCAGAAGGACTTCCTGGTGGATAATAAACCTTCTATGGTATGAAGGCGCCATCCCTGACCAAGTCCTGGGGTGGGACACAAACCCGGAGCTTCTGACTCAAAGATAGGGACAAGACCATTGCACCATAAAACCTCCGAAGTAGAACCAGAGTTATTGAAATCATTAATTTCCTAATTATTAAGTATTTTTGGATGGATAATACAATCCTTCTCTTTAATTAATGGAAACGGTTAAAGTTTAATTTTAGAAAAGAAATTGTTGTAGTAAAATAAAGTTACATGTGTACAGACATCTTTTGAAATCTAATTCTAAATCTTAATATAATAAAGTAAGGAAAATATGGGATGCTACTTAACCACCGCCTGGCATGGATCTGGGCGTGGTAGACAGCGGGAAAGGCTAAAATCGAGATTTCCGTCAAGTGCGAACCAGTTTGCAATTCACCTGGCCTGCTCTCGATGGCGAGTTCCGGATCTCACCCAAAGATGGTGAGCATATCATTAACCCTCATTTGCATTCATTTCAATCTCATTAACAAGATTGAAGTTGTGGAAATAACCCCATCCCTGGCGAGAAAACACATGGGCATTGTTTAGTACCCTTCTGTAAAATGTGAAGCTGGTGCAATGGCTGCTGAGGGGAAGTGAGGAGGTGAGTAGCCATTTCCGTTTTCCAGCATGCAGCTCAGGGGCATTGGAGTTGCTGGCCCAGTGCTCGAGGAGGGGGGGGGGGGGGGAACCTCAGGGGTGTTGGGCTTGGTCAGGGGCTGAAGCATTTCACGTTGTGGTCGCCCCTGGGCCGGGGGGGGGGGGGGGGGGGGGCCTTTGCATCTGTGAGACCTTCAAATCATCTTTAAATATTATGGAGACACATGACAGGGGCAAACATGGCTGTAATCTGTCTTTCCCACCAAACACTTCCAGGACAGAGCCCTGCTGTGGATTCAATGCGGAAAGTCAATTTCACTCCCTTTGACTGTGAGCAGCCTCTAGCTTCACAGCTGAAGGCTATTGAAAATGAGGAATTAGCCCTGTTAATTGTGACTCAACTTGAGGGCACATGTGCCATGTCTCAGGTGATAATTTGTAAACTGTATTTCAAGCAACCTTTAATGCCTGAACAGTGTGCCTGAACTCTGAGAACATCAGCATCATAGAGGCAGCTGCCATCAATTAAATTGTAAAAAACTGAGCTTCAGCTCTGGAGATCTACTCACGGTCAAAGGGTAAGTGTGAGGACCAGGGGACGGCACCTGAACACGGCCTCTCTCATGTTCCTAGCAGAGTCTGGGGTCTAGGGGCACCTGATGTGGCCATGGGTGAGTGTGCAGAGCAAGGTTTACCAGCACAACTGAATCGCTGGATGGTATGCTGAGAGAAGGTGGGACAAGTAAGGGTGGGAGAGGCTTGGGGATTTGTGGGTACCAGGATGGAAACCCTAACTGTTGATCTATCTCCTTCTCCAATTCCTCACAAGTACTAAAATGATCCTGGTGCCAGTCCCGCAGTGGATGCCCACACATTGCTGGTGGCAGCCCAGGTGGTCAAACGCCAGAGAAGGCAGCAGTGATGGCACAGGCTGGAGGGGGCACCCCATGTGCAGGGGACCACCACATATAATAATAATAATCTTTATTGTCACAAGTAGGCTTTCAGTAACGCTGCAATGAAGTTACTGTGAAAAACCCCTCCATCACCTGGCATAACAGCGGGGCAACATGCTGGAGGAGGAAGGACAGCAGCTTCATCTGAGGAGGAGGAAGAGGCGGGCGAGGAGGGCTGGAGGGCCAGTCCAGGGAGGAGCACCGGAGGATGGAGGACAGGCGGCGGCAAGGGTCTGATGTGCCCGTGGACCAGGGAGGTCCCCACCCTCACCAGATTTTCATAAGACAAGGTTGTGTCGGTCAGCTCAAGCCCCTCGCAATTTCCTTCTCTCCATCCCTCCTTCCCCTTCCACCTCATTTCCTTTGTTCTCTGAAAATCCCCTTCCCCCATTTCGCTGCTTTCTCCAATGTCCCCTTCCCCTATTTCCCTGCTTCCCCTAACCCACCCTTCCCCCATTTTGCTCCTTCCCCCCCATCACCCTCCCCCAATGCCCCCCCCCATAGCCATTTCCCTCTTTTCCCCAATTCCTCCTCACTCCTATTCCCCGCCTCCCCATCACACCCCACACGCCCTCCCTGACTACCCTGTTTCAACCTCCCAGGGTCAGAATGTCATTATACAAGGCAGGAGATGCTAACTCACTGTGAGGAAATCTCTGGTTCTCCTCTGTTTCTGCAAAATTATGAATCCTGGCTTTCTGCAGACAACGCACTCATACCCATCCTCTAAACGGGATCTGCATCGGGAGTGTTTGATCTTGGACCACTGTGCTTAGGGAGGTGATGGTGCACCGACAGCAACAGAGGGTGGGGGTGGAGGCAGGCCCACTGTGCAGATTAACATGACAGTATCCTCATATGTATGAGGTGTAACACATTTTAATAATCAACATTTGACATTTACATTCTGCCTAGCTGCATAAAGTGAATCCTCAATGCCCACTGGGCACTCCTCACTCTTCGTGGTCTTTTGTGGTCTAGTGCTACATCTTGGTGTGTCCCCAGGACTCATATCAGCGGTGGAGGCAGCCTGCTGCTTTCCCACCCTGTTACATTTGATCCCCTTGTTGAACGTCCTTTGGAATGCCTGGAGCCAGCGGACCCCTATCAGAGTCACAGGCGTGCCATGCCACCCTGTTCTACCCTTTGTTATGCCTCGATGGCGGTCTCCTCAGAGAACTCCTCATTAGGTGGTATCTTGGGTAGCAGAGGGGTGCCGGGGTGGGGGGGGGGGGGGGGGGGGGGGTGATGACTCCGGAGGCCTGGCCTCATCGGATGGAGGTCCTCAGAGACAATGGACATGTGGTCAGTGAAAGGAAAGGATAATTTTGTAGGTTATCAACAACTCACGTGAGACAGGTCATCTGGGTGAAAAAAGAAGTGTATCCTCACCTCTTGGCAAAGGCCAACCTTGCTGTCATTGACTGCTATCTCCTTGGTCAACCCCATGATCTCTGGGGCTCGTTCCTTATAGGCGGTGAGGACTCAGATCTCTGGAATGTCATCCCCCATCTTGGCTCTTTCCCGCTTATGGGCTATCTTCTCCTCCGGGAACAAAGAGAAGGCTTTGTGAGCCGCATGCGTGCTATGTCAGGAGCGTCTAGAGCAGGTGGCATGTGTGGGAACTGCGCCTGGACATGAAGGGGTTGTGCTGGTGTGTGCCAGAGGGTTCTGAGAACAATCACGAAGATTGGATCTGAGGAGGGGCGAGGTGTCAGCCAGTAATTTGTGGTGTAGGGGTTTGGGAATTTGAGGGGTGGTAGATGGAACTGATGCCAGGAGAGAGGTGGTAACTTACCCTTGCATCTCGATGGTAGTCATTGGTCTTCTTCGGACATTGACGTTGGTCCTCCTGGTCGTGCTGCCAACACTGACAGTCGCTGCCACTGCCTCCCAGGCCACATTGCTGACCCCTGTTGCTGGTCCTCCGATCCCTTCAGGAGACACAGGATATCCCAACTCTCTTTCACAGCGTCAAGAAGCCTAGTGAAGTCACCATTCCCAAAGCGAGGAGCGGGTCTGCGTGCTGCCATGCTTGTGTATTAACTGGGAGTGAGCGGTGAGGAAGCGTTTAAAAGCAGCTTCTCCTTGTTAGCAGCGTGAAGATGAGGTGCGAATCTGGTGAATCAGATGGAGAGAGGCTCATGGGGGCTCATTTTTGCCACTAAGTGCCAACCCGGCCATCAAAGAACACCCTGCTAAACCATCCAAAATGATACTTAGAAATCTTTCCGTTGAATCGCGCCCAAGATCTATATGTTGTTAACCCCTGCAAACTGCCAGATTCCTTGAGTGGCTTAACACCAGCTTTTCAACGAAAATTAGGGGTATGCAATAAATGCTGGTCAAGGCAATGACACGCCCACATCCTGTGAAAGATTAATAAAATAAAGCAGCACCTCACGTCTGTTTTGTTATGCTCTTGCCGTAGCATAAGCGGCTTCCTTGATGTGCACTCTGACAAAGGAAGGTTCAGACTTGCAGATAGCTTTAACACATTTATTAAACTGTTAACGATTCTCCTATTTGGATTCGACTCTCCTGTTAATCCTACTATAGCTACTCAGACTGACAAACCAGTCTGCTACAATCCACGTGGTGGGTGTGATGTGTTCAATCAACCCTGTGTGCTCACTAAGTGTCTCCACTGGAAAGAGGAAGGTCATGTGTGCGGTGTCCTTATATATGGGTTGGTGTAATGCCCTCCTGTGGTAGTGTCACCTCTGTGTGTGTCTTGAAAGCCCATTGGTCGTGTCCTATCTTACTGGCCTATTAGTTGAATGTCTGTGTGTCATGTCTCTGGTGCTCCCTCTAGTATCTATCTAGTCTATGTGTATTTACATTAACCCCTTGTGTATTTACAGTGATGCATATCACCACAACGTCAACATCAGAAACATTGGAAGGACCGTATAGCAGAAAGTTCATTTGTTTCAATGTTTAGTTTCATTGTTTCGCTCTCTTGTCGCCTAAACAACTTCTGATTGTTTCTAATTATTAATTATCTAGCTTTCATAATTGCTCAGTCAACTAAAAAATTAGGTTTGTCTTTTAACAAGGACACGAGGAGTCCACACCAAATAACAATAACAAACTTTGGTTTATTTACAATAACCTTATGTACAACTCCTGGCAGATCTCTACCAGTTCTTTCCTCGGGTGGTGCGTTACTGGCAGACCTTTTATACATAGTTGAATGGAATTCCCCTCGCCCTTCAGCGGGGGAGCGTGTAGTCCATGAGAATCATGTGGAAGATAATCATTCCCACAAGTTTTTAGGGCAGCACGGTAGCATGGTGGTTAGCATAAATGCTTCACAGCTCCAGGGTCCCAGGTTCGATTTCCGGCTGGGTCACTGTCTGTGCGGAGTCTGCACGTCCTCCCCGTGTGTGCGTGGGTTTCCTCCGGGTGCTCTGGTTTCCTCCCACAGTCCAAAGATAGAACATAGAACATAGAACAGTACAGCACAGAACAGGCCCTTCGGCCCTCGATGTTGTGCCGAGCCATGATCACCCTACTCAGACCCACGTATCCACCCTATACCCGTAACCCAACAACCCCCCCCCCCCCCCTTAACCTTACTTTTTAGGACACTACGGGCAATTTAGCATGGCCAATCCACCTAACCCGCACATCTTTGGTCTGTGGGAGGAAACCGGAGCACCCGGAGGAAACCCACGCACACACGGGGAGGACGTGCAGACTCCGCACAGACAGTGACCCAGCCGGGAATCGAACCTGGGACCCTGGAGCTGTGAAGCATTTATGCTAACCACCATGCTACCGTGCTGCCCACAATGTGTGGGTTAGGTGGATTGGCCATGCTAAATTGCCCGTAGTGTCCTAATAAGTGAGGTTAAGGGGGGGGTTGTTGGGTTACGGGTATAAGGTGGATACGTGGGTTTGAGTAGGGTGATAGTTGCTCGGCACAACATCGAGGGCCAAAGGGCCTGTTCTGTGCTGTACTGTTCAATGTCTATTAGTCCCATCCGGGATGTCATAGTCTAATCTTGCTGGACTCAAATTATCTCAGATTTAAACTATTCAAAACCCATGCACTTTCACACAGATAAAATCAGTCCTAATGACACTACAAGTCTGTTGCAGTTCGCATGTTCAGTCAGAGGATGTCACTAGGGCCAGAAGATACCAACACCACCATAATACAGCTTTATCACCAGCCATCCAAAGTTTCCAGAAGATTTGGCAACTGCCTGCGACAGGGATGTGGGCAGTAGCTCAGCACCTCACCCAGGCTCCATGCAGCTCCCACTGCACATCCTCTCCTCATACGTCAGTCCAGCCAACCCATAGAATCAGTCAGGCAAGCCTTCTCTGCACTCTCTCAATAGCAAGAATGTCCTTCCTCAGGTAAGGAAACCAAAACTGCATGCAGTATTCCAGTTCTGGCCTCATCAAGGCCCTGTGTAATTGCAAACATCCTGCTCCTACACTCAAATCCTCTCGCTATGAACACCGACATAACATTGCCTTCTTTATCACTTGCTGCACCTGCACATTTCAGTGACATGTGTTCGAGGGGCCCAGGTCCCCATAGAATTCCTAAAGTGCAGAAGCAGGCCATTTGGCCCATCGAATATGCACTGACCAAACGTGCTAACGACTATGTCATCGCTAGGAGTGGCGCCCAGGAGTGATTCATTCTCGGGTGGCATAATGGCGCAGTGGTTAGCACTGCGACCTCACAGCACCGAGGACTGGGTTCGACCCCGGCCCTGGGTCACAGTCCGTGTTGAGACTGTCTCTCAGCATAATGGATCTCCTGGTCTGCTCCCCATACGTAAGCTTTCTCTGATGTTTTCCAACTTCCATTCTTTGGCACACATCAATTGCTTTCTTGAGCATCAGTCCCTCAGCTTTCAGCAGACCTGCTCTCACAATGAGGTCTTGCATACCTAAGACTAGTCTATCTTTTATCAGATCATCTTTTAGCTGTCCAAATTCACGTGATTCTTCCAGCTGCGCCCTGCCATCATGTCTTGTTTCACTCTGAACTCGAGTTTTCATTATATAATATTCATATGTAACATTCACTGCGTGTTCAAAATGTGCATTCAAGGTGTTCCAAATCTTTGTCTATTGTATTTGCTTGTCAGTTAGATTTAGGGTAATATACGCTTTGTAGCAATCTCTCTCCAGGAGTATTAAGAGTATGGCTATTCTAATTGGCTCAGGTTTATGAATTAAGTCTGTTGCAATTTTATAGCCTTGCCATTCTAATTGGAAAAACTGCCAGTTTTGCCATGTATCACCATCCAATATTACGAGAAATGGGATGAGAAAATGTACAAAGATTTCAACTTTTCTGTATTCCTGGTTTCTCAATGCCTCATTTCACAGTGTTCAAATATCTATTTTTCTTCACTTTATGACACCATGGATCCTATGGCCTCTATGTTTCATGTAGAAGGACAGCAAAGCTTCATTAGCATCTTGCCTCAGTGAGAGTCTTTATTTAATGCCCTTAAGATGTCTGCCTCCACATCCAGCCTCATGGCAAAGTAACAGGACTATGGAAAGCCAGATGTGCCAATCAGACAGGTTACATTTCAAAACCCAAACACCGGGGGCGGGATTCTCCCACCCCCCTGCCGGGCGGGAGGATCGCTGGGGGGCAGCGTGAATCCCGCCACGACGCTGGCTGCTGGATTCTCTGGCGCCGGGTTTTCGGCAGGGGCGGGAATCGTGTCGCGCCAATCGGGAGGCGTTGGCAGTGGCCTCCCCGGGCGATTCTCCGCTCTGCGATGGGCTGAGTGGCTGCCCGTTTTTGACCAGTCCCACCGGCGTAAATCAAACAAGGTCCTTACCGGCAGGACCTGGCTCTGCGGGTGGCCTGCGGAGTCCTCGGGGGGGGGGGGGGGGGGGGGGGGAGCAGGAGGATCTGGCCCCGGGGGAGTCCCTGCGGTGGCCTGGCACGCGATCGGGGCCCACCAATCTGCGGGCGGGCCCATGCCATGGGAGCACTCTTTCCCTCCACGCCGGCCGCTGTAACGGTCTGCCATGGCCGGCGTGGAGAAGAACTCCCCTGACTCCCCTGTGCTTGTGCTGGGATCATGCCAGAACAGGCTGGCGCTCCCTCACATGCGCCAACTCGCGTGGCCAGCGGAGGCTCTTCGGCGCCGGTTAGCGCGCCCCAACCCCGCTGGCACCGGCAGGCTGGGCGCAAACCCAGCATGCGCCGGGCTACCCCCTAAAGGCGCGGAGGATTCCATACCTTCCAGGCGGCCCGACACCGGAGTGGTTCACGCCACTGCTCGACGCCGGGACTGCCCGCCCCGCCAGATAACGGAGAATCCCAGCCCAGATGCCTTAAGATCCTGTAAAAGAGTTTTGCAGATAAAGTTATCAAATGTCTTTTGAAAATCTACATTCACAATATTCACTGAATTTCCCGTATCTGTTATATGCTTAAAAAAACTCAATTACATTTGGCAGACACAACTTGATTTGGTACAAATCCATGCTGGCTGTCCTTAATTAGTCGCCTTTCTAAGCTACTATTCATTTCATGTAACACTTTGGCCCCTGGAAAAATTATCCAGTCCTGATGTCAGGCTGATTAATCAATGATAATTGGCTTACCTTTGTCTACATGTCTGATCCTCTTCCGCCCTTATGTTCCTCTCGAAGTGCCTCACAAGCTATCAGAGACAGAGGAAGGAGAAGAATTAGGGCCAGCACCTCAGAGCATGTGCAATCACTCACTCTTCGTCTATCAAACAATTGACAAGGTGGTGTTTTCCCGTAGACAAATAAGAGTGAGAAAGCAGGGGCAGATCATAAATTGTGGAAGCTGAGGAGGAAGATGTTGCTGACCAGATAGCTAGGAAACGTTACCACCTCAGCTGGAATGTCCAGGCAGTGAATTTTCATGCTGCTACCAGGCCTAACACTGGCCTTGTAAACCTACCTGATTTTCATTTCCACTGATTTCATTATAACCTACCTGATTTTCATTTCCATTGATTTCATTATAAAGGAGCAAAATTTGCATTCAATCCCTGTCACAACTTGTATTTATATTGTACCTTTAACACATATGCAATATTCACTGCATGTTCAAAATGTGCATTCAAGGTGTTCCAAATCTTTGTTGTCTATTGTATTTGCTTGTCAGTTAGATTTAGGGTAATATACGCTTTGTAGCAGTCTCTCTCCAGGAGTATTATGAGTATGGCTATTCTAATTGGCTCAGGTTTAACACAGTAAAATATTGCATGCCGTATGCCACTCCTGTGCCCTTGACGGTGATTAGTTATTGGATACCATCAGTTATTGTCCATTCACTTAATCAAGGACATTCGCAGGCAAAAATTAAGGAAATGTAACATCTTAAAATTGAGATTTATAAAGTGTTGCAAATAAATGGAAACCTGCAAGTTCATGCAAACTAATCAGTCATATTGATCTCTTTAACTATTTTGGCAGCATTTAAATTTTTTATAGCTCGCGTTATAGTAGACTTGTTTCAAATTTATTTTAGGGATGACCTGATCAAATTTAAAATATTAATAACCAATAAATATGTAAAGAGCACAAATCCTACCCAGCAAAACGAGTTCCAAATAAAGTTGAACCGATCTTTGCTTCTTTCCACAGGAGGCCCATTGCCATCTTAAATGTTCTTCAAATTCCAGGGGAACCATGAATGAAACAAATTTAAATTATTGGAACACTCAGAATGCTGGAGGAGAAAATGCTGATTTGATATCCTGAGCATTTTTTCTCCTTTATTACATTTATATAATCCCAACACTGTGGATGGAAAAATCATAATTCCACACAAGTCATGTTGCAATGGAAAGTAACTTTACCAGATGGCTTATTCCAGTTTACTAAGCTAAACAAAACAACATTAAAAAATCATTATCTTTTGTTTCATAAAACAGATAGCATGAGTAATGTGAACAGAATACTAAATACATACCATGATTTTTTTCCACCCTTGAACCTGACCAAATTGACTGATAGGCTCTATTTACCACTGTGCAGTACCAGTAGGAGACACATTGGGGTCACTTTTCACTACCTCTGCTTTGCTTTGAGATAATGGGCTCAAATTGGGATCAGTAGTCTTGTCACTCCGTTAACTTTGGTGGTGTGGCAGTAATTAACTGGGTGCTCATTATTCAGTTAATTTTACCTCTCTTCATGAACAATCTTGGGATGTTAAATGATGACCTTCCAATGTCTAAAGCACTACTTCACATATTGTAAATCCTCAGTTAGCATTCACATGTTGCCAAGTGGTCCTCTCTCTCTCTCCCTCCCTCCCATAAATAGATATGATCCTTTCTATGTTGCAGAATTCACTGAAGTAGAATATAAATTGGCAACCAGCATTTACTTGCATTACAAGAGGTTAATAAATGGCAAATAACAATGAGTGGTATAAATTTCAACAAAAGCTTAGAGGAATCATGACAAATCAATTGATGAGGTCAACTCCCTTACAATATGGAAGCTTACTTCCATTCTCCGCTGCATGATTCAAGTTTTTCTTACGTAACACTTTTATTTAAAGGAAAGGGTGTTGGGTTTGAATAGACCTATTTGTTTTTTCATTGATTAGCTCCACCTACCTACCTTCTCAGTGTATAATGTTAAATTATATCTCCAAATTTGCATCAAATTGTCTTAGATCTATTATCATTGTTTACTTCGATATCCTTCTCCACAGATTTCTATTTGGTTAAATAAAAGTTCCAACAGTGTTTTTTCTTATTTCTAACAATAGGACCATTACAGAAGGAAACCATTCGGTTCATCGAGTCTGCATTGACCCTGCGAAAGAGCACCCTACCTAGACCCACTCCCCTGCCCTAGCCCCATAATGTCGTAACCGCACCTAACCTGTGCATCTTTGTGCTCTAAGGGGCAATTGAACATGGTCATCTACATAACCTGAACATCTTTGTACTAACTTCCAAGCATTTGAATTAACTTCCTTAATCTTTCTACATTATATTTTATCGTCACTGTTTTTTTCACACTAATTTTCTTTAACTTCTCTGCCTTGCCTGATGGCATGAACTTCTTTCTGATAAATGGTTCTACAGATGCCAGTAACTATGCAATACCTCATCAAAGTGTCTTCATTCATGTGTGCCTGATGTTTCCTTAAAATGTGGCTTTAAATTAAGTCTGTACCATTTTCTTTGATTTAGTGTCAGTGAATAAGAAACCACTCTTGTTAACAAAAAATGTGGTTCATTACTTGTTGGTAAGATGTTAAATTTGCATGATTTGATCAAATTTTCGATTGAATGACTTACATTAGCATCAGCAATAAATTATCATGCATGAATGCAGAAATCACTATTCTTAACTATGTGTGGTTCAGGTTGTTGTTTAAACATCTTCCTTTGTACATATAAGGCTTTCCTCCCCATTTTCTTATATTATATCAACAACAAACTTGTCATATAATATAGAACCAAAGAAGGAGGCCATTTGGCCCATCAAGTCTGCACTGAACCTCTGAAAGAGCACCCTACCCAGGTCCACTCCCCCACCCTTTCCCCATAACCCCACCTAACCGACACACATTTGGACACCAAGGGACTTTTTTTTAGCATGGCCAATCAACCTAATCTGCACATCTTTGGACGGTGGGAGGAAACTGGAGGGCAACTACGGATGGGCAATAAATGCTGGCCTAAACAGCAACGCCCATATCCTGTAAATTAATTTTTAAAAAACCCCGAGGAAACCCATGCAGACACAGGGAGAAAGTGCAAATTCCACACAGTCACCCAAGGCCGGAATCGAAACAGGGTTCCTGGTGCTGTGAGGCAGCAGCGCTAACCACTGTGCCACCATTCCGCCATGTTAGCTGTACTTTGAACACCACATCGAAAAGATGTACCATGATTAGTTCAACTTTTAAAAATAAAATTCAACTCTTTGTATCAATTTCAGGGGATAGTAACTTGCATTTTATTTCAAAATAATCCTATGTTCTCATACGTCCTAAAGATGGCCTGGCCAAAGAATGGTATCGCTTTATGGACAGAATGTGGAGAATGACTTGTACTACTTTCCACCTCCGCCTGATTTATTTTTTACACTTTCTGCTTGACGGCACTGTTGATGACCCCTTCCATTGCTTTGCTGATAATCGAGAGTAGACTCTTGGGTTGGCAATTGGCTGGGTTGGATTTGTCCTGTTTTTTGTGTGCAGGACATGCGTGGGAAATTTCCCACATTGCCAGTTGGATGCCAGTGTTCTAGCTGTCCTGGAACAGCTTGGCTAGGGGCGTGGCAAGTTCTGGAGCAGAAGTCTCAGTGCTGTTGCTGGAATATTGTCAGGGCCCATAGCCTTCTGATAAAATCTAGTTCTTTTGTACGAATCCACATCTGGAGTTTGAATCATTTATGTGCTGTTTATTTTCAGACAATGCAAGTTGCACAGAATCTCTTATTATTGAATAATTTGTAGTTGGAAAAACCTGAGGGTCTGGGTTGAGCATATCCTGACGACAGTAAAACAGTCACTTTTACAATTTTATGCACTGAACATGGAAGACAGATCTTTGAAGAAATAGCTAACAAAGAAAAAAAGGCTTTTGATAATTCCTCTCATGAGGGCTGGTGGCAAAATTAAAGCACATGGGATAAGGAGTAATGTATTGCATGGACCGACGATTGGTTGACAGGAGTGGGAATAAATAGGTATTTTTAAGAGTGACAGGCAGTGACAGGTGGGGTACAGTAGGGATAAGTGCTTGGGCCCCACCTGTCCACGGTATATATAAATGACCAGGATGAGGGAGCAAAATGTAACATTTCCAAGTTTGCCGACAACACAAAACTGGGTGGAATTGTGAGTTTTGAGGAGGATGCAAGGAAGTTTCAAAGTGATTTAGACAAGTTGAGTGAGTGGGAAAACACATGACAGATGCAATACCACATGATTAAATGTGAAGTTATACATTTTGGTGTGAAACGGAAAGGAATAGTTTTATTTAAATGTTGCTATATTGGGAAGTGTGGATGTACAATGGGATCTGGGTGTCCTTGTACACCAGTCAATAAAATTGGAAAGGCAGGTCCAGCAAGCAATTAGGAAGGCAAATGATATGTTGGCCTACGTTGCAAGAGGATTTGAGTTCAGAAGTCGGATGTCTTACTACAGTTATACAGGGCCTTGGTAAGACCACAGCTGGAGTGTTGCATGCTCTTTTGGTCTCCCTACCTAAGAAAGGATATACTTGGTTTGGAGGGAGTACAGCGGAGGCTCACTACGCTGATACCCGGGTTGGTGGGACTGTCCTATGAGGAAAGATTGGTTCAACTGGGGCTGTATTCACTGGAGTTTAGAAGGATGAGAGGAGATTTGATTGAAACATATAAAATTCTAACAGGGCTGGACAGACTAGATGCAGGGAGGATATTTTCCCTGGTTGTGGAGTCGAGAACCAGGGGACACAGTCTCAGATTACGGATTAGACCATTTAGATGAGGAAAAATGTCTTCACTAAAAGGAATAATCTATGGAATAATCTACTATGGAATAATCTACCACAGAAGTTTGAGGAGGCCAAGTCACTGAATATATTCAAGGAAGAGATACATAATTGTTAAGATTTTAATGGCATCAAGGGTCATGGAGACAAGGCAGAAATATGGCATTGAGATAGAGGATCAGCCATGATTGCATTGAATGTCAGCGCAGGCCTGAAGGGCTGAATGGCCTACTCCTGCTCTTGAATGAACTGAAAATCGCTTATTGTCACGAGTACGCTTCAATGAAGTCCCTAGTCGCCACATTCCGGCACCTGTTCGGTGAGGCTGGTACAGGAATCGAACCGTGCTGCTGGCCTGCTTGGTCTGCTTTAAAAGCCAGCAATTTAGCCCAGTGAGCTAAATCAGCCCCTGAAATGAAAATCGCTTATTGTCACAAGTAGGCTTCAAATGAAGTTACTGTGAAAAGCCGCTAGTCACCACATTCCTGCGCCTGTTCAGGGAGGCTGGTACGGGAATTGAACTGTGCTGCTGGCCTGCCTTGGTCGGCAGCGATTTAGCCTAGTGTGCTAAACAGCCCCTGATTGATTCAATTGACAGATTTACTGTGCACTTACAGGAAGAGAACCATATATTACAATCATATATTAGAATTTAATTAATTTTGTCTATTTTAAATGTCTCACTTACATTCAATCCAATCACAATTGTTTCTTTCTTCCACTGCTAACTGAGGATTTTAAAGTAACAAAATAACAGCATGACAAGGGAGCACAACAAAAGATAGCTCACAATGAAAGTTCAGACCTTGCTATTCTAAGTAATGAAGTCTGGAATCAAACAGCACAGAAGGAGGCCATTTGGCCCTTTCTGCCTGAATTGTTTCTTTGAAAGAGCGATTCCAAAAACAGCATTTTTCTTGTTAAAGTATATTTCTAATTTTCTTTAGAAATTTACTACTGTATCTGCTTCAACCAGCTTTTCAGAAATGTGTTTGCAGAGTGAGTTATTTATATTCTTGAATGCAATGGCAAGTCGAGAGTATTTAAGAATATAAACAGCTCACTCTGTTAACAAATTTCTCTCAAATTTCTCTGCTTCTTCTGCCAGTTATTTTACATCTGTTCTCTTTGATTACTGACCCACAGACTAGTGGAAAATGTGTATCCATGATTACTCGTGGTGGCACAGTGGTTAGCACTGCCTCAATGTGCCAGGGACCTGGATTCAATTCCGGTCTTAGGTGACTGTCTGTGTGGAGTTTACACGTTCTCCCCATTTCTGCGTGGGTTTCCTCCAGGTGCTCCGGTTTTCTCCCACGGTCCAAAGATGTGGTTGTTAGGTGGATTGGCCATGATAAATTGCTCCTTACTGTCCAAAAGTGGGGTGGCGTTGCAGGAATGGGGCAGCGGAGTGGGATTGGGTGTGGTGCTCTTTCGGAGGATCGGATCAAAATCGATGGACCCCTTTGCAGTATCGGGATTCAATGATTCTATTTAAAAAAACTGAAAACTTTGAATGGAAAACAGTCTACACTTCCCTGGTCTCTCCACATAACTGAAGTCTCTTATTGATGGTGTTATTTGGGTAAATCTCTTCTACAAACTCTTCAAAACCTTGAATCTTTCCTAGAGTTTGGTGCACAGGCATAATGTTGTACCTGAAGCCTAGCCATTTTTAAAGTTCATTCGTGGGATGTGAGCATTGCTGGCTAGGCCCATCCCCAATTGAGAAGGTGGTGGTGAGCTGCCTTCTTGAACCTCTGCAGTCCATATGGTGTAAGTGCACCCATTGTGCTGTTAGGGAGGGAGTTCAGGATTTTGAACCAGTAACAATGAAGGAACGGCAATATTGTTCCAAGTCAGATTGGTGAGTGGCTTGGAGGGAACTTTCAGGTATCTGTTGTCCTAATCATTATCAACATAATGGTCATCAGTTTGGAAGATGCTGTCTAAGGAGCTTCAGCACTGGATCTTGTAGATGGTGCACACTTCTGCCACTGTGTGTTGGTGGTGGTGAATGTTTATGGGCGAGGTACCAATCAGGTGAGCTGTTTTGTCCTGGATGGTGTCGACTTTCTTGAGTGTTGATGGAGCTGAACTCATCCAGGCAAGTGGAGAGTATTCCATTCCACATCCAAATTGTGCCTTGTGGTCAGGCTTTGGGGAGTAATGAGGTAAGTTATTCACCAGAGGATTCCTCACTTCTGACCTAATAAAGGCAAATTACTGCAGATGCTGGAATCTGAAACAAAAGAGAAAATTCTGGAAAATCTCAGCAAGTCTGGCTGCATCTGTAGGGAGAGAAAAGAGCTAACCTTTCGAGTCCAATGATTCTTTGCCAAAGCTAACAGACAGAGAAAGTGGGAAGTATTTATACTGTGGAGTGAGAATGAAAGATGAGTCACAGCCACAGAAACCCAGGGAAACCAGATGCTAATGGCCACAGAAATCAAAGGGAAAGAGTGCTAATGGCAGTCCTCAGAGAGAACAAAAGATGTGAAAGGTCAAACAGCAGAGAAATTAACATCAGAGGATGAACTGTGACAGATGTAGATGTGGGGGGAGGGGAAGGGGGAAGCAAAGAGGAGAAAGGGTAAGGAAAGGTGGATAAGATGGGAGTGGGGGGTTAAATATATATTAAGAAGACAAGAAAGAAATGGTAAAAGACAGTTAAAATGAAATGGGATGAAAACAAATGGGTCGAGGTGGGGTAGAGCTAATCAACTGAAGTTGTTGAATTCGATGTTGAGACCTGCTCTTGTAGCTGCAGTGCCTACATGGCTAAACCAGTTCTGTTTCTGGTAACCCCTGGATGTTGATGGTGGGGCATTCAGTGATGGTAATGCCATTGATAGACAAGGGGCAATCATTAGTTTATGTCTTGTTGGAGATGGTCATTGCCTGGCACTTGTGTGATGTGAATATAACTTGTCAATTGTCAGCCCGAGCCTGGATATTGGTGAAGCCTTGCTCCATTTCAACGAGGACTACTTCAGTGTCTGAGGAGTCATGAATAGTGCTGAATATTGTGCAATCGTCAGCAAAAATCCTCACTTCTGACCGTAAAATGGAAGGAAGGTCATTGATGAAGCAGCTGAAGATGATTGGGCCTAGGACACTACCCTGAAGAACTCCTGCAAATGATTGACTTCCAACAACCATAACAATCTTCCTTTGTGTTACATATGACATTGACCAGCAGAGATTTTCCATTTTGACAGCACTGTTAATGACGTCTTACATCACTTTAGTGATAATCGAGGGTAGACTGTTTGGGTGATATTTGACTGGGTTGGACTTGCACTATGTTTTGTATACTGGATAAAACATGGACAATTTCCACATTGCAATGTAGATACCAATGTTGTAGCAGTACTAGAACAGCTTGGCTAGGGATGCATCAAGTTCGAGAGCACAATTCCTCAGTACTTATTGCTGGAAAATTGTAATGGCACATAGCTGTGTCTCGTGCCTGCAGACATTTCTTGATGTCCGTAGAATCCCTACAGTGTAGAAGGAGGCCATTAAGCCCATTGGGTCTGCACTGACCCTCCAAAAGAACACTATACCTAGGCCACTGCTCCACACTACCCCATAACCATGCACATTGATCATGTCCAATGCACCTAACCTGCATATCTTTGGACATTAGGGGGCAATTTAGCATGGCCAATCCACGTAACATGCACATTTTTGGACTGTGGGAAGAAATCAGAGCATCTGGAGGTAACGAACGCAGACAGGGGGAGAATGTGCAAACTGACACAAATGGTCAACCAAGGCTGGAATCGAACCCTGGTCCTTGGCCCTGTCAGGCAGCAGTGCTAACAACAATGTCACTGTGCCACCTCATGTGGAGTGAATCGAATTGTCTGAAGACTGGCATCTGAGATGCTGGGGCCCTCTGGAGGAAGCTGAGAATTGTCCTCTCGCCACTTCTGGCTTCAACATTATTTATTTCACAGATGTGCTGGGCACCCCCAGCATTGAGGGCGGAGATATTTGTGGGGCCTCCTCGTCCAGTGAGTTGGTCAACTGTCAACCACTATTCGCGACTGGTAATGGCAGGATTGCAAAGCTGACATATAATCCTTTCTATGTGGAATCACATAGCTCTGTTATCGCTTGCTGCTTCGTCTTCTTCTTAGCCTATTCGTGGACTGCTCGGTAGCACAGTTAGTAGTGCAGCTTCACCGCTCCAGGGTCCCAGGTTCAATTCCCGACTTGGATCACTGTCTGTGCGGAGTCTGAATGTTTTCTCTGTGCCTGCGTGGGTTTCCTCCGGGTGCTCCGGTTTCGTCCCACAAGTCCCGAAAGTTGTATTGTTAGGTAATGGGGACATTCTGAATTCTCCCTCCATGTGCCCGAACAGGCGCCGGAATGTGGCTAGGGGTTTTTCACAGAAACGTCATTGCAGTGTTAATGTAAGCCTACTTGTGACAATAAAGATGATTATTGTCACTCCTTGACGGAGCATAGGTCACAGACAAATTCTCCACATCTAATCCTGTCTTGTGCCGAATCCTCCAGTTGTTGCCATGTATCGATCTCGGCTCTCATCACTTGTTGCTTTACCATTTACAAAGGTTACTGATAGCTGTTTTGCTTCTGCCGTTCTACGTTTCTATTAATGAAGGAATGGATCCTTTATGCTTGTGATTGTAGAAGATATGATTTTGTTTAATTTGGGAGGATATAACGTCTACAGAGGGGAATGGAGGCTGATGTGGCATATAAACACTTGCAGAATGTTTGGCTGAACAATTACAAGCTCAACTACTCCCATACCTACCTCGGCTACACCTCTCCACATCCTGCAAGGACTCCATCCCATTCTCCCAGTTCCTTCACCTACGCTGTGTCTGACCCAAAGATGCCGCTTGCCAAAAGGGTGCTGCTGACATATCTTCATTCTTCCTTATCACGGTTTCCCACCTACGTGATTGACAGGTCCCAGGTTCGATTGCCGGCTTGGGTCACTGTCTGTGCAGAGTCTGTACATTCTCCCCATGTCTGTGTGGGTTTCCTCCAGCAGCTCCAGTTTCCTCCCACAGTCCAAAGAAGTGCAGGTTAGGTGGATTGGCCATGCTAAATTTCTCTTAGTGTCCAAAAGAAGGATGATGGGGAGATGCCGGCGTTGGACTGACCTGAGGAAGGAGCAGTGCTCCAAAAGCTAGTGTTTGAAACAAACATGTTGAACTTTAACCTGGTGTTGTAAGACTTCTTACCAAAAAAAGGATAGGCGGGGTTATGAGGTAACTGGGTTACGAGGATAGGGTGGAGGTATGGGTTTAAGTAGAGTTTTCTTTCCAAGGGCCTGTGCAGACTCGATGGACCAAATGGCCTCCTTCTGCACTGTAAATTCTGTAAAGGTCTCTCAACCATGTCAGACCAATCTCCTGCATCTCTACCCTCACTTCTTCCCCTACGACCCAGAACCAAGATAAGTGGCGTTATGCACCGTCCCGCCACGCCACATTTCTGCTTCACCCTGCCGGCGGGATGCTCCACTACACAAGTCAGTCAATGGGGTTTCCCAACGGAGCACCCTGACAGCGGAGAATCCCTCCAGGGTCTCTTTTGTCCTCACATTTCATCCCACCAGTCTCCGCATTCAAAGGATCACCCTCCACCAGCTCCGTCAACTCCAGCATGCTGCCACCACCAAACACATCTTCCCCTCACTGCCCTTGCTAGCATTCTGCAGGGATCGTTCCCTCCAGGATACCCTGGTCCACTCCTCCATCAAGCCAACACCTCACCCTCTTCCCACACACCTTCCCAAGCCATCGCAGAAGGTATTCTGAAAATATTCTTTTCAGGTGAAGGAGCGCTTCACAATCTCGTCTATTGCATTTACTGCTCGCAATGTGGTCTACCCTACACTGGACAGACGGAATGCAGACTGGGTAACCGCTTTGCATAACACCTTCTGCCCATCCGCAAGCAGGACCCAGACCTTCCTCCCACTTGCCATTTTAACACAATATCTTGGTTTCATGTCCAAATCATAGAATTTACAGTGCAGAAGGAGGCCATTCATCCCATCGAGTCTGCACCAGCACTTGGAAAGAGCACCTGATTTAAGCCAATGCCTCCACACTATCCCCATAACCCAGTAACTCAACATAACCTTTAGACACTAAGGGGCGATTTATCATGGCCAATCCATGTAACCTGCACATCTTTGGACTGTGGAAGGAAACCACGGCACCTAGGCAAAACCTATGGGGAGAGAGTGCAAACTCCACACAGAAAGTCATCTAAGGCCAGAATTGAACCTGGGAGCCTGGAGCTGGGAGGCAACAGTGCTAACTGCTGTGCCACCATGTCACCCCCACATGCCCATCCTCCTGCTGCAATTTTCCAGTGGTCCAGCGCAAACTAGAGAACAGCACCTCATCTTCCATTTAAACACGTTACTGCCTTTCAGACTTAACACTGAGTTCAGTAACCATAGGCTGCAAACTCACTCCTCCACCTTCACCACTTTTTTATTTCTATCAATTTATTTTCATTGCTTCCATCGATCTGATTTTTCCTACCCATTGCCTACTCTACCCTCCACCCCACACTACTACGGCCATCTGTTCCCTATTCGAGGTTGTCCTTTGACACACTGCTTACCTTTGTTCTGCCGTTAACACATTCTGTGCCACAGGCAGCACCCTTCTTAGCCATGAACACCATCACTTACATTCCCTTTGTCTTCTGTCCACAACATTTTTATCAATCTTTCACCAGCCTCCACCTATCGCTGGCCCTCTATCCAACCCATACTGCTCCATGCACTCCCCCCAACCCCCTGTAGCCATCTGAGATGGCCACCTGTAAAGGACCATGGGAATTATGGCCAACCCAGGACTCAGACAGATACAGAGCTTCTGTGTATTTGAAATGCCGGTAGCTAGACCTGATTGAAACCCCCACTTGTCTGCATTTTAATGGCCCGTTCCCCAGAACAATAGGACTCCAATCAAGAAACCGGTACAGCCACAGACTGATCGGCGCCACTCCCTTTACTCAGAGAGCTCAACTGCCAAAGTCAATGACCGCTAAGGATCCGCCCAGCCACCAAGGCACCTGCCCCTTTATTGGCCGAAATCGAAGGCAGTGATCAGAGCCCTGTCGAACTATTGGGTCCAAAATCAAGGACCGCCCCAAAGAGCGCAAAATCCCAGAGGAATAAAAGGGGACACAGCCATGTGTTCTGTCTCTTTTGGATCCGGCCTGTGCCAGCCAACTGTAGCAAAAACAGCCAGCCAAGTTCAGGACAAATGATTGCTACCTGAAGGATGAGCCCAGCAGACAGAGCCACTTCTTCAAACCAGCCACGCGAGATCAAGATAAAGGTCTTATCCATCTGCACAGTGCTGGTCGCCCTGAAGTTAATTATAGGTTATTGTAGCTGATAGGTGTAATTTAACTCGTAGTAGATATTGTGTTTGCATGTCAAAGTAATCCTTGTGTGTGTAAATAAACCATCTTTTGAACTGACTAACTGGTTGTGTGGTCATTTGACCGATATAAGGGAAAGACTTGTGGTTTTCCGAGATAAATAGAAATACCCACAGTATTGGCGACGCTGTTAGGACATAACATCATATTATAAATAGAGCCTCATTATTAAAAGGGGCAACACCCCACAACAGTAAGTATCTCAAGCTCCAATTCCGATGATGAGTCATCCAAATTCAAAACGCTAGCTCTGTTGTTTCTCCACGGATCCTGTCAGACCCACTGAGATTTTCCAGCATTTTCTGATTTTTGTTTCAGATTCCAGCATCCGCAGTAATTTGCTTTCATCTGGCTGAATAATTTGTTTCTTGGTGTAAATTCAATGTAATTCTATGCAATGTTTATGTGGAAGTTATCCAACCAGTTTGTGTCATTTGTTAAATTTACAGTTCTACCACAGAAATATGTGATAGTCCACAAGATAATGTGTACAGTGTGAGTGAGAATATTTCAGCAAAAGTCAAGTGAATCTGTGTTTAGAACTCACAACCCTCAGGTGTTCAGTATAGACTTGGATGCTCAGGTTTCTTTAAAACCAAACCGTGATGCACAATATGCTGAGGTAGTATTTTTTGCCAAATAATATTGCTCTGTAAATGTGCAATATCGTGATCTTTCTTTTTTTCAAACATTCTGACAATTAGCACAGTGACTCTTTCAACATAGGTCATTATTCTGCTCTGATAGGATAGTGCATGGGTGTGCAATTTTCTTGGTGGTCTATGTGACAATTGACCGTTTATAAAGATGATTCATTTTACACACTATCATTTTACATGATTGTTTTGTGGTAAACATCTGTTTCTTGCGATGATTTAGTGGGATACACTCATTTGTCACAATGGTTTAGTAGTAGGCACATGTATCTTATGATGGTTTAGTTGTTTACATCTGTTTTTCATGATGGTTTTGTTGTACACATCTGTTGATTTGACATGTGCATGTCTTCTATATCCGTTGCACTACTTTGAAAATGTGATGTTTCCATCTACATTTAGAGTCGAAGAACCTACATTTTGTGGATTCTCCAAAACTAAATTTCCTATTTAAAAAAAATAAATTTAGAGTATCCAATTATTATTTTTCCAACTAAGGGGCAATTTAGCATGGCCAATTCACCTAATCTGCACATCTTTGGGTTGTGGGGGTGAAACCCATGCAGACACGGGGAGAATGTGCAAACTCCACACGGACAGTGATCCAGGGCTGGGATTTGAACCCAGGTCTCCAGCGCCGTCGGCAGCAATGCTAACCACTGTGCCACATGCCGCCCTCATTTCTTATTGTTTTTGAGACATTGGTATTAAGGGCCAAATAATTGTGCAGGCACAGGCAAGGTGAAAAAGGTTACAAGAAAGTAATGCAAAACAGGCAGCAATGGTTAGGTGACACCAATCTCAGTTTTGAATACCATCTAGGTTATTGGAGCTAGGGAAGGCTGAGAAAAGTAAGGAATTACACAATGTTCAGTTAAAATAGGAGACTGTTCAATGCATTTTGATTCCAGCATAGTGTGGATGTTGAAAAGAAGAATAGTCTGCAAACTGTAGTATTTGGAACATACAATGAACAGGAAAGTTAAGTAAAACACTACCCACGGTGATCGTAATGAAAAAGAAAAGCAAAATGGTCAGAGATAAAAGCCATAATTTAGTGGCCCCATTGATCGCAGGTGCAAATCTCGTAATAGCCACAAAATCCCATGAGCAGCCAAAAATGGGATTTGCCCCGGCAAGTTCTCACTTTGCGTTTTCCCCCTGCCATCCATCTCCCCACTAGTGACCTAATCAGAAAAGGTGTGAACCTGATTTCCATAAATTTCAATCAGCATATACTTCCCCGAGTTTGACACCGTAACGTCTGCACTTGGCGTATCTTCCCTCCCAGTCGGCGTGATGATGTAATGCTGGCGCGAATCACTACTGGGTTTCAGAACTGGTTTTCACTACTGGTTTCAACTGAACCACATCCTGCAGAAAAATACTAGTCAATAATGACCAGAAAATTAGTAATTTCCCATTTCACGCATGTACAGGATTTAGAACCTAATCATCTGAACTTGATAATAAAGAGTAGAAGACAGTAGAAATGCTGCACTTCAGAAACACAAAATACTTCAATTTTGAAACCACAAACTGAAATGCTACAAACCTGTGCATGTCAGTTTGCGCTACTGTGTCAGGATTGTGCCCAGCAGTGCTCTGCGGTACTGACCCCACCAGAAATTGTACGGTCAGCTATCGCAAATATTAATTAACAGTTCTGTACCACAAATCCCCTCTAAACTGCTCCAGGGTGCCTGGAAATTAGATTTCAGCATTTCTGAGTGAGCTGACGAGAGGCAAAGAGGGAAGTGTGAAACGCTGTGAGGTGACTGTTAAATAACTGGACTTTCTGATGCATATATGAATTTATGCCACTTTAAAATAATGTTTTCCACAGAAGGATCTGGCAGAACCAACCAAGGATGGGAGAAATGTATTATGCCCAGGATTTTTACCATGGAGGGTATGGTGGTATGAATGTGAGCACTGCCATTGGTGCAGAGCATTGGTTTCCCATTGGCTCTGGCAGGTCATGTGCCTCTCGTCCGATTGGCTGGGACTAGTCATGTGACTGCTCACCAATTGGTCGAGAGGCAAGTAGACCCCGCCTACGAGGTGGGGTATAAGTACCCAGAGCTCCCGGCGGTTGGCCTTTCTGTGTAGTCGACCACCGGGCTAACAACTAGCTGATTAAAGCCACAGTTTGGATCTTCATCGTGTCTCGAGTCTAATTGATGGTACATCAGAGGGTTTTGTGTTTCCATCACTGGTGGGGAACACATCGCCACCGATACAATCTGCCCTGCAGCCAGTTAACATTCCAACAGGTGTTAATTGGCTGGAGGTGGGACTTTCGCCCCTCATTTGAGAGACGCCCCACTTCAGAGAATTGTCGGCCAGTCTGGTTGGCTGGCAGGTCTCTGGTACCAAAGCGCCAAAGTCTGCAGTGGACAGGACTGGAGCTGCAAGCAGTCCCCAAAGACTTTTTTCAGGGTTTCAGAGGGCAAGCAGAGGTGGGAACGTGAGGCCCAGGAGGTTGGGCAGAAGGGAGTGGGAGTATTAATGAAGTTGATGGCGGGTAGGGAGAACCTGCTGGGGCCAGTCCATCTGTTGGGGGGGGGCAATGTTGAAAGGACGCCACTGGTGGAGATGACCATCACCTCCCCCCAGCCCTCTGCTCAAGGCGTGAACAGGGTTAGTTTTCAAGCTTTCACCCTGCCTTGGATTCCACCCACCAGTCTGAAAATTGAAGCTGCATGGGAAATGGCCCTTGAGTAGTCAACAATTATCCACTTAGGAGCAAGAGTGGGTTGGGTGGCCTAGGCATCGTCTATCCCAGTGTGAAATTGTGCCAAGATCGGGGCGGTCAGTAACCAAGTGGGAAAGCCATTTGGGACGGCCCGATGCCGGAGTGCTTCACGCCACTCCAATACGCCGGGACCCTCCGCCCCGGCGGTAGGGGAGAATCCCAGCCCTTATCTCTATATATGAACAGCAGCCTGGAAATATGACGACAAAGAACAAAATACCATGTTCAAGAAAAAGGCTCATATTCTGGTAAGGACAAGTTGCCAAGATACAATGCCCAAGCATTGAAGGTGAACATTTGACCTCCATACTTACTTATATACTTATTATAAAGTCATCATAATCCCAGATGACCATAGGCGTCTTTCCCCTTTGATGGGAGGCACTGACGAGTGGTGATTTAACCTGACAATCACCACACCTAAGGCGAGGGGCAAGGTTGAGAAGGCGGAGCCTTCATGAATAACCTCAGCCAGTACAGGAATTGAATCCATGCTGTTGGCCTCACTCTGAATCACATCACTTGTGTGTAAATCATAAATGGTGTTATTGCCATCATACGAACAACACATTATTGTGACTAACCAGGGAGGAAGTCCACTAACAGCGGCTCATTTCCTATTTCTCTCTTGGGAACCAAAACACCTCCAACTTAATAATAATAATTGCTTATTGTCACAAATAGGCTTCAATGAAGTTACTGTGAAAAGCCCATAGTCGCCACATTCCAGGGGCTGTTTGGGGAGGCTGGTACAGGAATTGAACCCACGCTGCTGGCCTTGTTCTGTATTACAAGCCAGCTGTTTAGCCCACTGTGATAAACCAGCCCCTGAACTTACAGAATTAGAAGCTCTAATAATAATAACAGCAATCCTTTATACTTCAGTTTTTTAACTCAGAAAAGTTGTGCTGTCATATCTCCCAAATATAAGCAAGCAAATCCACAAAAACTCTTCCTCACCTGAAAGACGTTGAAACCAACAAATCTTTAATATCACTGTATGATGCCAAATGAGAAGCAATCCTCATGTGCAACTTTCACCTAATTTGCACAACATTGTCACTTTAGAAACATATTGAAGGGGTGTCCAGTAATGAGACATCTTAAAACTGAATAGCAAGGATGCCACTAGAGTAGTTTTCCATAAATTAGTTTATTAAGGATTGAGATTAATTATAGAAAATATACCCAGTAAGAATTATCAACCATTAAACTTGTATTTTAGGACATAGCAGTGATAATCATGTGAGCTCTGGCTACACGCAGTGGCCACAATGTATGATGGGATTTAGGCTAGTTAACTTGCCCCTGATTTTGAGACACAGGAGATGTGTGGTGAGCGGATTACATAGTGGACACAAACAAGTTTTACCAGTGGCCCCCAATATCCTCTGAAACAATCCATGAAATAAAGAGGAAGCCAGTTCTGACATCCCGTCCCTCTAAAACAATGGGTGGACAGGATCTGATGGCGATATTAGGATGGAAAAACAACTTAAAATGGACATAAAACCTTTGGTAAACAACAGGTGACAGGATGAGACTCAATCTTGGTTTGATCGTAATTTAATTGGATAGGTTTGAACATGACAGCTTCAGGGATTGGATCAAGCTAACTGCTTCACAGCACCAGGGTCTCAGGTTCAATTCCCGGCTTTGGTCACTGTCTGTTCTCTCCGTTTCTGCTTGGGTTTCCTCCGGTTGCTCTGGTTTCCTCCCAAGAGTCCGAAAAGACATACTATTCGGTGAATTGGACATTCTGAATTCTCTCTCAGTGTACCCGAACAGCGCAGGAGTATGGCGACTAGAGGATTTTCACGGTAACTTCACTGCTGTGAAATGTAAGCCTACTTGTGACAATAATAAAGATTATTATTATTATGGGAGGCCATGCAGTGCCCTTCCTTATACAATTTCCACAGCACAACAGTGGGCCAGCAACCTCTTCTAAAGCTCGCTCCACCCAAGAACCAAAGGGGAATTCCTGTCAATATTGCAGCTGATTCAGATTGGACAACAGGAACCTGCCTCCAGAGACTTAGTGCACCAAAATCACTCAGAAGAAGGCCAAGACCCAATTTTGGGCTTCCCACTTCTGACATGTGCTGGGAGCACACTGACCATTGCAAACCAGAAAACAAGCCCAAATAATGTTTTCCATCATTGTGTTGCCATTACCAAATTATAGTATCAGAACACAGGCAAATCTCGCTTTTCACAAATTGGGAAGAAAAATAATGAAATATTAAACATGATAAAAAAGTTAAATCTACCTCATTATAATCATATAGATTATACAAACTACTTACTCTAAACTGATGACAAGGTAAAGCAGTTTTGCTAACGTTATGCATTAATAAAATTCGAGGAAATTACTTTGTCAACTTAATAAAACTTCAGGTACATACCAAGTGAACTAATTAATCATGGCCTGTGTGCGAAGATAAATATCACTATATTGTAAATATATGTGTAAAAGAACGTTATACACAAGCAGAACGAGACTATCAATCATTAAATGATAGGAATAAATAATACACAATGGCTAAAGACTGGACAGGTTCTCAAAGAAAGTAGTGGAATTTTTCAAAAGCCACAGCTTTAGGGAAGGAAAAGGTGTTCACCTCAAATTAGGGGCCCCTTATGCTCCTTAAGGAGCTTGTTAAAGGGCCTCTCTGAAATGGAATCAAATTTTCAAAGCTTTTCCTGACAAGCCTGTTATAATATACACACAAGTATATGATGGTGCATAGACAGACACTGACTGACACACTGAAAGACCAATCAACACACAGAACACAGCAGCCAATCACCAGACAGGACACGGCCACTATAAAGCCAGAGGGCACTAGTTCTCCCGCTCTCTTGGGATGCAGCGTCTGAGACAGCCAGAGCCCGTGATCAGCAGCACGAACATCCACCATGTGCTAACAGGATAGTCTGGTCAGGTTAGCCTCAGGTCTCCAGTCAACTGAACATAGTGTCAACCCACAGTGCAAGTATGTTTAACAGCTCATAGTTCAATAAAATAGAGTTGTACTTCTACAAGTGTTGGTAGCCTGTCTCTCTCACTGCTATGGTAAACGCAATCCTCGCAGACCCAGCATACCCAACACATCAAAGCCCAAACAGTCTTGTACATGTCAATGCATTGCAGCAGGTTTCACCACAAACCCCGAATACATTTGTTTGGAGATTCTTATGAGAAAGATTTATAGGGCCAATTAGCATTGGTATGAGCGCAGGCCTCTAGTTTGTCATACAAGTCTGCTGTTTATCTTATTCCATGTCCTAATCTTCCAAGGAGCTGCATGCTCAAGTCAGGAAGGGAGCATGAGGCCACAACATGGCGGCCACCTGTCTTCGCTACTGGTGCCAGATAGGCAGCTCCCAGTTCCTCATTGTGCAAGGTGCCTCTGATTGGACAACAGGCTCATCTAATGTTCAATTAGACCATTTCAGTTTGAAGATCATGTGATGCATGTCAGACGCAGGGCGGTTCCTTGCATTAATCTGGGTGCAAGGTTCCCAGCCCCATACTGAAATTCCTGCCTATGGTGTAAGTGTGCTTTTTCAGATTGAGGAAAAGTCAATCATACGGTACAGAAGAGGCCCTTCAGCTCATCGAGTCTGCATGATATAATAACACTAAATCTGCACTCGCCCCACAGCCTTGAATGTAATGAAATTTCAAGGACTTATCCAAGTACTATATAAATGTTCTGAGGTTTCCTGCCTGTACTATCCACCCAGGCAGTGCATTCAAGACTCCCACAACCCTCTGGGTGAAAATTTTAATTTAATCAAGCTTGTTAGACATGACCTCCCTCCGAGAAAGCAATGATGATCAAACCTTGCCTCTCCAAGTGAAGATTAATTCTCTCTCTCAGAAATTTCTTCAATTGTTTCCCTACCACCGACGTGAGTCTCGCTGGTCTGTAGTTCCCTGGTTTATCTCTACCACATGTCTTGAAAAGCAGAACCACATTAGCTGTCCTCCAATCCTCTGGCACCTCCCCTGTGGCCAGAGAGGAATTAAAAATCTGGGTCAGAGCCCCTGTAATTTCCTCCCTTGCCTCCCACAGCAGCCTGGGATATAACACATCTGGACCTGGGGATTTTTCCACTTTTAAGCCTGCCAAAATCCCCAATACCTCCTCAATCCCTATGTCAAACTGCTCAAGAACCTCAGAGTCTGTCACCCTGAATTCTGTACCAATATCCTCCTCCTTCTGAGTGAAGACAGATGTGAAATATTTGTTTCACACCCTACCAATGTCCTCTGACTCCATGCACAGATTGCCCCATTGGTCCCTAATGGGCTCTACTCTTTCCCTGCTGTCCTCTTCCCTTAATACACTTATAGAAGACTTTGGGGTTCTCCCTAATCCTATCTGTCAGTGTTTTCTTTATGTCCCCTGTTTGCTCTCCTAATTGCTTTCTTAAATTTCCCCCTGCACTTTCTGTACTCCACTAAGGCCCCCAATGATTTATTCCCTTTGTACCTACTTAAAGCCTCTCTTTTTTTCCTGAGCCAGTCTTGGATATTCCAAGACATCCAGGGTTCTCAAAGGCTTGTTACTCCTACATTTCACCTTAAAGGAAACATATTGGGCCTGCACTCTCCCCATTTCCTCTTTGTCATCCCCCACCCCCACTGCATCTGCCATGCTGTCAATTTTCCCACAGGAACGGCTCCCAGTCTACTTTTTCCATATCCTACCTTATGCTCATAAAATATTCCTTCCCCCAATCCAAAACCTGGCACAGACATTTTGGGTGAGACGAGGCACTTAAATAACACAAAAACTGCATTTTGATTAGTGTATCTCCTCTTAAAAGCACCATCATTTTCCTGAGTTCAGCTTATTTTACATGTTCATGGTGGATTCCTGGTGCAATGAGAGACAGTCTAAAAAGGTCAGTGTAGTTAATTGTACATGTCAGAATGTGACTGTGATTTGACATTGTCTGCAGTTGATCCTTTTCCAAGGCTCCACAATTTTAAAATTCCTCAGTTCATCTGCTGCTTTCTGGAATTTAGCAAAGGAGATCCAATGTGGTATTTTCCGGTCCTTCCTGCTGATGGGATATTATGGTCCCACTGATGTCAATACCAGCAGTGGGTTCCCTGGTGCAGGGCAGGCCAGCCCATGCAAATACCCAGAGGTCAGAAGATACCATTGGTGGTGAATGACCCACTGCGTCTGCCATAGGAAGACCTGCTCAAGGAGTACAGAAAGTCCCGACCCCTGATTTTTAACTGAAATAAGAGACATATTCCTAAGTTTTTCCCCTTGCATTCTTCAGGACAAACACAAAAATGCCAAACTTCAAGTGATCACTGCCAGTTACACTACAGGAGAAAAGGGTGCTGATTGGTTGCCAGGTCAAATCTGATTGGTGAGGCAATGCCATGGAGAAGATAATAGGCTGTGATCCAAGTTCCCAGATAATTCAAAGGCTTGAACTTGTCCCTTTTGTTTGCAGAGCACAGGTCCCAGCAACTCTATCCAGCTGCAACTATGGCACTTTCTCCCTATCATGTCTGTCCTGTTTTTTGTGTACAGGACATGCCTGGCCATTTTTATACATTACTGGGTAGATGCCACAGAATCACAGAATTGTTCCGGTGCAGATTTGGCTGAAGAGATGTGTGAGTGGGAGGGTTTCAGATTCCTGGGGCATTGGGACCAGTTCTGGGGGAGATGGGATCTGTACAAACTAGATGGGATACACCTGAGCAGGACCAGGACTGACATCCTTGAGTGGGGTGGGGTAAGGGATACTTGCTAGAGCAGTTGGGGAGCGTTTAAACTAATATGGCAAGGGGGTGGAAACCTATGTAAGGATTCAGAGCAAGGGGAATAAAGAACAAGAGAAAAATACAGCAAGGAAAATGAGAGAAGTGATAGGCAGAGAAATCAAGGGCCAGAATCAGATAAGGACACAGTAAAAAATAGTAGGGACAGGACAGGTTACGTTAGAAGGACTAGCCTTAAGGTTTTGTCCATGAATATTTGGAGCATTCAAAATAAAATGGATGAATTAGTTGTGCAGATATGTACAGGGATATAATATAGATGGGATTAAGGTGATATGTGTCAAAGGTGACCAAGGATGAAAACTAAACATTGACGGCTATTCAGTTTTTAGGAAGGAGAGACAGAAAGGAAAAGGTGTTGGAGTTGAATTGTTGATTAAAGAAGATATCAATACAATATTGAGAAAAGAAATGAGCACAGACAATTTGGAATCTGTGTGGGTCGATTGAAGAAACACCAAGAGGCAAAAAACATTCGTGGGGGTGGTATACAGACCATCAAACTCTTGTGGTAATGCTGGTAATCAGAGATTCACGTGATAAAGGAACATCTGTGACTGTGGGTGACGTTAATCTGCATGCAGATTGGGTGAGATAAATTAGTCACAGTACAATAGAGGAGGAATTTCTGGAGTGTCGCTGGGGTGGTTTCGGGACCTATACATTTTTGATTTCATTTATTATTGTCACATGTGTTAGTATACAGTGAAAAGTGTTGTTTCTTGCATGCTAGACAGACAACGCATACCGTATACAGTGAAGGAAGGAGAGACCACAGAATGTAATGTTACAGTCATAACTGGGATGTAGAGTAAAGATCAACTTAATATGAGGTAGGTCCATTCAAAAGTCTGATGGCAGCAGGGAAGAAGGTGTTCCTGAATTGGTTGGTACGTGACCTCAAACTTTGGTATCTTTTTCCTGATGGAAGAAGGTGGAAGAGACTATGTCCAGGGTACGTGGGATCCTTAATTATGCTGGTTGCCTTTCCAAGGCAGTGGGAATTATAGATCGAGTCAATGGATGGGAAGCTGGTTTGCGTGATAAACTGGACTACATTCACCAAAAAGAATGCTTTCAATGGTGCATCTATAAAAATTGGTGAGAGTCGTAGCTGACATGCCAAATTTCTTAGTCTTCTGAGAAAGTAGAGTCATTGGTGGGCTTTCTTAACTATATTGTCTGCATGGGGAGACCAGGACAGGTTGGTGGTAATCTTGACACCTAAAAACTGGAAGATCTCGACCCTTTCTATTTAGTTCCCATTGATGTAGACAGGATCATGTTCCTCTCCACGATTTCTGAAGTCGATGACAATCTCCTTTGTTTCGTTGAAATTGAGGGAGAGATTATTGTCGGGGCACCAGTTCACCAGATTCTCTATCTCATTCCTGCACTCTGTCTTGTCATTGTTGGAAATCCGACCCACTATGGTGGTGTCATCAGCAAATTTAAGAATCGGATTGGAGGGGAATTTAGCCACACAGTCATAGGTATATAAGGGGTATAGTAGGGGGCTGAGGACACAGCCTTGTGGGGCACCGGTGTTGAGGATGATCGTGGAGTAGGTATTGTTGTCTATCCTTACTAATTGTGGCCTGTAGGTTAGGAAGTCCAGGATCCAGTCACAAAGGGAGGAGCTGAGCCCCAGGCCACGGAGTTTGGAGATGAGTGTTTTTTGAATGAGTGTTGAAGACTGAGCTGTAGTCAATAAATAGGAGTCTAACATTGCACTGGAACACCTAGATAACAAAGAGACCTGAGTGCAGGGCCAGGGAGATGGTGTCTGCTGTGGACCTGTTGCTGCAGTAGGCGAACTGCAGTGGAGCAAGGCATCCGGGAGGCTGGAGTTGATTTGTGCCATGGCTAACCTTTCAAAGCACTTCATAATGATGGATGTCAGAGCCACTGGACTATAGTCATTAAGGCACGCTGCTTGGTTTTTCTTTGGTTCAGGGATGATGGTCATCTTTTTGAAGCAGACAGGGAGCTCAGATTGTTGTAAAGAGAGGTTGAAGATGTCTGAAAACACCCCCGCCAGCTGATCCGCGCAAGACCTGAGTGCTCGTCCGGGTACCCCATCCTGGCCAGTGGGTTGACCTTCGAGGAAGCTGCTCTGACATTTGCGATGGTGACCTTGGATACAAGTTAATCCGAGGCTTCCAGGGTGGAGGGCGCGCACTTGCTGATCTCTTGCTCAAAGCAGGCATAGAATGCGTTGAGCTCATCAGGGAGGGGTGCATTGGAGTCGGCGATTTTACATGCCTTCATCTTGTAGCCCGTGATGTCTTGCAGACCTTGCCACCGTCGGCGGGGATCCGTGTGGATAGCCTGGGACACGACTTGGTCCAGTACTGTCTTTTGGCATCTTTGATGGATTTCCTGAGATCGTATCTGGCTTTCTTGTATAGGTCAGGGTCGCTTGATCTAAACGCCTCAGACCTAGGCTTCAGCAAGCAGTGGATATCCTGCAATTGTCTCGGCCATTGCTGAGGCCACACCTGGAGTATTGAGACAGTTTTGGGGTCCTTATCTGAGGAAGGATATTCTTGCTGTGGAGGGAGTGGAGGAAGGTTTATCAGGCTGTTTCCTCAGATAGTGGAACTGTCATCTGAGGAGAAACTGTCAGTTGGAATTATATTCATTGGAATTTAGAAGAGTGAGAGGGGATCTCATAGAGACGTTCAAAATTCTACCAGGATTAGACAGGGTTGATTCAGAAAGAATGTTCTCGATGGTGGGGGAGTCCAGAACTAGGGTCATAGTTTGAGGATAAGGGGTAATCATTTTAGGACTGAGGTGAGGAGAAATTTCTTCACGAGAGCGTGGTGAATCTGTGGAATTCACTGCCATAGAAAGTAGTTGAGGCCAAAACGCAGTATAATCTCAAGAAGGAATATATACAGCTCTTAGGGCTAAAGGAATCAAGGGATATTAAGGAAAGGCTGGATCAGGGTATTGACCTTGATGATCAGCCATGGTCATAATGAATGGTACAGCAGGCTCGAAGAGCCGATTGACCTCCCCCCTGCTTCTATTTACTATGAATATTTTATGTATCCCAGAGACCCATCAGAGGAACCTTTGCAGTGCTGCTTCTGAAGCAAGTATATCCTTCTTGGAGTATGGGGACTAAAGGTGCACGTACTATTTCAGGTATAGAATTTACAGTGCAGACGGAGGCCATTTGGCCCATCGAGTCTGCACCGGCTCCTGGAAAGAGCACCCTACCCAAGGTTAACACCTCCACCCTATCCCCATAACCCAGTAACCCCACCCAACACTTAGGGCAATTTTGGACACTAAGGGCAATTTATCATGGCCAATCCACCTAACCTGCACATCTTTGGACTGTGGGAGGAAACCGGAGCACCCGGAGGAAACCCACGCACACACGGGGAGGATGTGCAGACTCCGCACAGACAGTGACCCAATCCGGAATCGAACCTGGGACCCTGGAGCTGTGAAGCGATTGTGCTATCCACAATGCTACCGTGCTGCCCTTTGTTGTCACCAAAGCCCTGTACAATTGCAGCAAGACATTTTGTTCTTCAGCTTCTTCAGGAATGAACGTTCCTCCATCACAAGCTCAGGAATAAGGGGCGCGATTCTCCACTCCCGTACGGCATCGGGAAGGCCGTCGTGAACTCAGTCGCGTTTCACGATGGCGTCGGAGGCCGCTCCTCGCACCCTATTCACCCCCCCCCAGGGGGTTAAGAGCGGCGTGCCGTAAATCTCGGCCGGCGGGCCTTGACGCTGGCGTCGAGGCCCGGTGCGCCGAGAATGACGCGGCCGGCCTAACGACGTCAGCCGCGCATGCGCAGGTTGGCCAGCTCCAACCCGCGCATGCGCGGTTGCCGTCTTCCCCTCCACTGGCCCACAAGATGTGGCGGCTTGATCTTGCCGGGCGGCGGAGGGGAAAGAGTGCGTCCCTTGGAGACGCTGGGCCGACGATCGGTGGGTACCGCCCCCCACAAGCCACAAACGAGCCTTTGGCGCCATGTTCATGCCGGCAGCGACCAGGTGTGGTTGCCGCCGGCGTGAACAGGTCGGGAACGTCAGGCCGCTCGGCCCATCTGGGCCGGAGAATCACCGGTCGGCGTGAAAAACGGCGAGCAGCGATTCTCCGAGCGGGAGGGTGGGAGAATCGCGGGGGGGTGCCAGAGCGGCGTGTCGTGATTCGCCCAGCCCTCCCGCGATTCTCCTACCCGGCGTGGGGAGCGGAGAATCGCGCCCAAGGTTATCGCTGAAGATTACACTGTGTGCAGCATCGTTTGTGATTCCTCAGGTGCTGAAGCAGTTCCTAACCATAGGCAACAAGACGCAGACAACACTCGCGCTGAGGTTGGCAAGCAGTAAGTAACATGTATGGCACGTATGTTTCAGTCAATTGCTATCTTCAACAAGGGAGATAGATTTTGACCATCTTGCCTTGACATTTAATATCATTACCAATGTTGAATCCCCCCATGAACATCCTGGGGGGTTCACCATTGACCAAAGCTTTACTGGACGGTTATATAAATGCTGTTGCTGCATGAGCAGGTCAGTGGCCAGGAATTCTGCAACAAGTAACACTCGGTCGGATTCTCCTGATCTTGTTTGCTATCTAGAAGAAACAAGTCAGGAATGTGATACAATATTCCCAGCGTGCACGATTGAGTCACATGAATGCTAACAGACAATGATCTGATTTAACAATGAATGAATTGCATCAATGACAATTTCTAAATATTCCAAATCAAAACTATTTTTCCCCATAAGTAAATGCATTTCAAGCAGTTCAAAACATTTCAGGAGTAGCTCTTAATTTCGAGCATTAGTGAATTTATACACTTGATAATTATTTCCAGAAATAAACAGACATCTGGGAACATGTTATTGGGTTTGTCGAGTGAGTTGCAACTGCACCAGTCTTGAACATACTGAGATATACCCTTCGGAGTGATTTTTTTATTCTTCAATTTTTAGTCAAACTGTGAGAGTTTGAGTGCTAAATTAAAATAATAGGTAATTATTTATTATTTATGGATGTTAAAAAGTCAAACACTGGCACCAAACTGTAGCAACACTTACCTGTGGGATGATAGTATGTGATTGCCCACAGTTTGAACAATATTGTTTGGTCAGTTTTTTAGTAGGATCTCATTGTCGAAGCTCCAACCAAGTCCCTCCTCAGGCTACAGATGGTGTGAAAAGGGCCTGTCGCTATGCATTTTTCTCAGGAAGATCCGCCATGGGTTTGAAGAGAAACATTGATTCCACTGATAAAGTCCCTCAAACAACGGATTTGAGGAAGAGAGGGATCCCTGAAATAGTCATGCTTGAAAAAGATAAGCGGATTGTGTTTCAGATTGCCAGCAGCTGCAGTGTTATGCTTCTGGTTTGTAACAAGCTTTCTGGAAACTGGGCAAAGGTTTAGACCTGGGACTTGCTTATCACAGACACTGGGTCCTGTGGAAAACATCAGCATTTTCGCTCTTTCGATGGGAACTACCAGGCAGAATTTAAGAACTTTGCACTATTTGGGCCTCCGATCTGATGATTTAAGTGCTTGAGAATTGTGAAAGGAGGATTATTATAGAGGCATTTTGATTAGTGAGTTTAACTAAATCGTCTGCAGGAAGCTTGTGTCATTTTCACTGGACAGCAGCATATTCACCATTTCAGAGAATTGTTACAGCACAGAAAGAGGCCACTTAGTCCATCATGTCTGCAGCAAAAGGGGCAGCACGGTGGTGCAGTGGGTTAGCCCTGCAGCCTCACGGCGCCAAGGTCCCAGGTTCGATCCCGGCTCTGGGGCACTGTTCGTGTGGAGTTTGCACATTCTCCCGGTGTCTGCGTGGGTTTTCGCCCCCACAACCCAAAAGATGTGCAAAGTAGGTGGATTGGTCCCTTAATTGGAAAAAATGAATTGGGTACTCTAAATTTAAAAAAAAAATGTCTGCAACAAACAATTCAGCTTGCACCATCCCCTAGCTTTCCCCTCTAATCCTGCACATTCTTCCTTAGATAACAATCAAATTCCCTTTAGAATGCTTGGATTCAACCTGCCTCCATCACATGCTCAGGTGGTGCATCCCAGATCTGAACGACTTGTTACTGAGAAATCACTTTAAGAGAGATTATGCTAATAGATAAGTAGCCAGGATATAAACCATGTGACCAGCAGACATTTTCAGAGGAGATTTCAGTTCAGCTCGAAGCACGTGGTGTGCAGGAAATGCAGCTTTACTTTCCTGTTAACAATAACTGTTGAACCGAAGTGGGCGGGGTGTACCTTATAGGTGCCCATCTTTTCCTTGACGACCTCCTTGGAAGTTGTTCTTCCTCCTCCTCGGGGAGAGGTGTCGCGGCGGCCTCGTCGAACGTGTCCATCTCCGACTCTGATGACTGGATGACGGGGTCTGGAGAAATTGCTCGGGGCTGGGGTGTGGGTATCCTTTCCGTCTGGGCTATCCCAGCTTGAGGCGGTCCTGCTTCGCCTGCCTCCAGGTGTGGTTCCGCTGCCCTTATTTGGTCTAGGTGTTTCTTCAGCACCTTACCTCCTATCGAAACCTCATAGGATATGGGCCCTGTTTGGGATTCTACTGTGCCTTTGACCCACGTTGGTCCATTTCCATAATTCTTGACCCAAACTGGTGCCCCCATCTGGAAATGTCTCTGCTGCCGACTATTATCATGCCCCCTGCGTTGGGTCTCCTGTTGTTTCTCTACTTTCCCTGTTAAATTTGGGAAAAGGAGACTCAGCCTCGTTCGCAGCTGCCTTCCCATTAAGAGTTCAGCTGGCGGTATGCCCGTTGTGGAATGCGGTGTGGTCCTGTAATCAAACAGCCAGCGGGAGAGCTTTGTGTCCATTGACGCTATCACCAAAAACATTGAGCCCATGAAAGGGCCGGCATGGTCAATATGCAGGCGGGTCCACGGTCTGCCTGGCCATTCCCACAGGTGCAATGGCGACGCTGGTGGCACTCTTTGCCCCTGTTGGCACTCCTGGCACCGACGTACCAAGGCTGCTATGTCTGTGTCCAACCCTGGCCACCAAACGTAGCTTCAAGCTAGTATCTTCATTTTAGACACCCCTGGGTGTCCGTGATGTAACTCAGTTAAGATTGCCTGATGGCCCTGACCTGGGACTATTACCCGGGCTCCCCATAATAGGATACCGTCTTCTACGATCATTTAGTCCCTTCTGCTCCAGTATGGGTGTATCTGGGGCTCCACTACTCTTTCCAGTTCCCCTGTTAGCGGTAAATGCTTCACCTTGGCTAAAACTGGGTCTTTTTGTGTCCACAACCGAATATGTTGTGCGTCTACTGGTAGGGTGTCCAAAAAATTTAGAGTCATTACTGTCTCCTCTACTTTTGGTATTTGCGGCGGAGTGTCCGGGAGGGGAAGTCTGCTCAAAGCATCTGCATTTGCTACTCGCGTTCCCGGTCTGTGCTCCAGAACGTATCTATATGCCGCCAGTAGCAACGCCCAGTGTTGGATTCTAGCTGATGCAATCGGGGGTATTGACTTGTCTTCTTTTAATAACCCTAATAATGGCTTATGGTCCGTCACTATGGTGAATTTCCGCCCGTACAGATACTGGTGAAATATTTTTACTGCGAATATCACCACCAGTCCTTCCTCAGGTGGGTCAAGAAATTTGTGACTGACTCCCTGTCTTCCCGCTTCGCTGTGTAGAATCTGTACCTACGCAAAATGAGGGGTGGTTTTGGGTCGTAGTGCTTTTTCACCAATTCCGTTACTTCTTGGAAAGTTTTCATGTCCGGCGCATCGGGATAAGTCAGACTACGTATAATGGCGAAAGCTGAGGGTCTGCACGCCGACAGCAGGATAAGCCGTCTCCTTTCGTCCGTCAGTATATCATTTGCCCGGAAGAAGTAACACATTCTCTCCACATACTGGGACCAGTCCTCAATAGCCGGGTCGAATGCCTCTAACCTCCCAAAAAACGGCATTTTTAAAATGGCAAGGCTTACCCTCCGAGTGCAGCAGCTGGTCTCCGCAAAATTCTTAGTTACATCGTCGCCACTGTAGTAATCCACAGGAGGCAGGAGTTCTGTCACCACACCAATATTTATTTACAATAACGATATTACAGGAGCAGCTACAAACAGTGCTGCTAGCAGTCCAGTCAACTTAAGACTGCTCACAAAGCCTACACAGGTGCTTATAAGGGCCCCCTCAATGAGCTATCATTGAGGGAGCTCGTACTCCAATTGGCCAACCAATAAAGCCAATTGGAGTTCATTACATCTTCAAATAAACTAGACCTGCATTTTGGTTAGCAGTCCTCTGTGAGATTTGTATGTTTCTATTAAGCAAACGTAAAATACAACATGATGCGCTGCTTTTTGTTCAGAGGAAGTAACATAGACCTCAGTATATTAAATTGTCTTCCAATTGCCTTAATTGGTTATATCTGTCCCGACACCAATTGTGTTCAATACCAATATCAACTGCAGTCATTGCAAGTAGCAGAAGAGAGTTGCTTTATACTCAAGCCCCCACACCCCAGTCTTTGGTCCTTGAATTCAAGGAAATAAAGTTGGGAAGTGCAAGTGAAAACAACATGCTGGTAGGAAGGGGGAAACATCAATTAACATTAGAATGTCAGAACATTTCACTATGTACAGCAGAATCCTTTTTGATGCACTGAATTAGGTTTGATAAAATAGTTTTCCTTTGTTTAACACTGTCAGGTTTCATATGACAGAAGCCAAAAAACGCTGAAACACCATTTGATTAGTGTGTACAGAACCTGCTGCCATAGTATATATCACTATTTGATCAATTACAAGTGGACTCCAGCTCAGATGCAATGTTTTGAATGTTTGGATTTCACTCGTTTCTGTTTTGCTGGACTCCAGTCTGGTATTCGTCTCAATATATGTGTTTTCCGCGCTGATTTTATTTCATCGCCCTGCCATCATTTGTTTTACCGGGGTTAGTATCAGCACATTGCTGACTCAATATACTCCAATATGAAGAAATGATGATCAATTCTGTCATAAATCTCCATGATAACAGCAAACATTTTAATTTAAGAGGGGTGCAGCGAAGATGTTTCCACTTGGTTGGGGAGTCGAGAACCGGGGGGCACGATTTCAAAATAACAGGGATGTCACTTAGGACCAAGATGAGGAGAAATCACTTCACAAATAGGGTTGTGAATCTTCGGAATTCTCTACTCCAGGGGCTGTGGAAGCTCAGTCGTTGAGTATGTTTAAAGCAGAGTGTGATAGATTTCTGATTAACGATAACATAAAGGGTTATAGCGATAGTGGGTGTAAAAGCCATTGAAGTTTCTGATCAGGTATGATTATATTAAATGGCGGAGCAGGCTCAATGGGCTGATTGCTGACTCCAGTTCATAAGTTCAGAGGAGGTGTGAGGATTTTCTTTCAAATCATTTTTTTCTCACCTTTCTAGGCTTTCATGAATGCAACTCAGGGCACATCGGGGTTCATGAGGTTTAGTTGGAATTAGTTGTTTGAGCAGGAAGAGCATGTCAGTCTTTTCTTTTCTGTCCTTTTTGTGTTTTAAATTTAAGGCTAATGAACAGTAGAATCTGAGTAGAAATTTACTCCTTGATATTTGTTGCTGGATTTACTTTCAGGATGTGACAATGGTTGAAGTTAAACCCAAATTCAGATGTTAGCATGGTAGCACGTGATTAGCACTGTGGCTTCACAGCGCCAGGGTCCCAGGTTCGATTCCCCGCTGGGTCACTGTCTGTACGGAGTCTGAACCTTCTCCCCGTGTCTGTGTGGGTTTCCTCCCACAATCCAAAGACGTGCAGGTTAGATGGATTGACCATGTTAAGTTGCCCTTAGTGACCAAAAAGGTTAGGATGGGTTATGGGGATAGGGTGGAAGTGAGGGCTTAAGTGGGTCAGTGCAGACTCGATGGGCCAAGTGGCCTCCTTCTGCACTGTACGTTCTATGTTCTATGTACCATAGTCAAGTTGGTTCTTATTTACTTGCCATTTTAAAATAATGAAAATGAGGGCAGCACGGTGGCACAATGGTTAGCACAGTTGCTTCGCAGCTCCGGGATCCCAGGTTCGATTCCCGGCTTGGGTCGCTGTCTGTACGGAGTCTGCACGTTCTCCCCGTGTCTGTGTGGGTTTCCTCCCACAATCCAAAGACGTGCAGGTTAGATGGATTGACCATGTTAAGTTGCCCTTAGTGACCAAAAAGGTTAGGATGGGTTATGGGGATAGGGTGGAAGTGAGGGCTTAAGTGGGCCAGTGCAGACTCGATGGGCCAAGTGGCCTCCTTCTGCACTGTACGTTCTATGTTCTATGTACCATAGTCAAGTTGGTTCTTATTTACTTGCCATTTTAAAATAATGAAAATGAGGGCAGCACGGTGGCACAATGGTTAGCACAGTTGCTTCGCAGCTCCGGGGTCCCAGGTTCGATTCCCGGCTTGGGTCACTGTCTGTGCGGAGTCTGCACGTTCTCTCCGGGTGCTCCGGTTTCCTCCCACAGTGCAAAGATGTGCAGGTTAGGTGGATTTACCATGTTAAATTGCCCTTAGTGTCCAAACAATGTCTGGTGGGGTTACGGGGATAGGGTGAGTGTGTGGGTTTGGATAGGGTGCTCTTTCCAGGGGCCGATGCAGACACGATGGGCTGAATGACTTCCTTCTGCACCATAAATTGTATGATTCTATGAAGACTGGTATTTATTGATCACCTTTCATGATCCCAGGATGTCTCAAGGAATACCTTTCAAATGCAGTCATGGTGACGTAAGCAACATGGCAATCAATTTGGACAGTTTTATCCCACAAACAGAAATGTGTTATTGACAAGACAATTTATTTTAGGATGTTGGTTAAGAGGTAAATATTGGCCAGGGCGCTAGGAAACTCGTGTTCTCCGAGTCATAGGACAGTATCGATCCTCGAAAGACCAATCAGTCGATATAGTCTGTCACTTCTTTCAAATCCTGTTAGTCCGACTCTCCTGCTCATTCCTCATGTTCCTGCAATTACTTCTCCGTAAAGTGACATGGATAGAGCAGGGACAGGAATGGTTGTTGCAGGTTCCGGGGTTTAGGTGTTTTAGTAAGGTCAGAGAAGGGGGCAAAAGAGGGGGAGGTGTGGCACTGCTAGTCAAGGACAGTATTACGGTGGTAGAAAGGATGCAAGATGGGGACTCTTCTTCCGAGGTAGTATGGGCTGAGGTTAGAAACAGGAAAGGAGAGGTCACCCTGCTGGGAGTTTTCTATAGGCCACCTAATAGTTCTAGGGATGTAGAGGAAAGGATGGCGAAGATGATTCTGGAAAAGGGCGAAAGTAACAGGGTAGTTGTTATGGGAGACTTTAACTTTCCAAATATTGACTGGAAAAGATATAGTTCGAGTACATTAGATGGGTCGTTCTTTGTACAATGTGTGCAGGAGGGTTTCCTGACACAATATGTTGACAGGTCAACAAAAGGTGAGGCCACATTGGATTTGGTTTTGGGTAATGAACCAGGCCAGGTGTTAGATCTGGAGGTAGGTGAGCACTTTGGAGACAGTGACCACAATTCGGTGACCTTTACGTTAGTGATGGAAAGGGATAAGTATACCCCGCAGGGAAAGAGTTATAGCTGGGGGAAGGGCAATTATGATGCCATTAGACATGACTTGGGATGTGTAGGTTGGAGAAGTAGGCTGCAAGGGTTGGGCACACTGGATATGTGGAGCTTGTTCAAGGAACAGCTATTGTGTGTTCTTGATCAGTACGTACCAGTCAGGCAGGGAGGAAGGGGTCGAGCGAGGGAACCGTGGTTTACCAAAGAAGTGGAATCTCTTGTTAAGAGGAAGAAGGAGGCCTATGTGAAGATAGAACATAGAACATAGAACAGTACAGCACAGAACAGGCCCTTCGGCCCTCAATGTTGTGCCGAGCCATGATCACCCTACTCAAACCCACGTATCCACCCTATACCCGTAACCCAACAACCCCCCCAACCTTACTTTTTTTTTTTTTTTTTAGGACACTACGGGCAATTTAGCATGGCCAATCCACCTAACCCGCACATCTTTGGACTGTGGGAGGAAACCGGAGCACCCGGAGGAAACCCACGCACACAGGGGGAGGACATGCAGACTCCACACAGACAGTGACCCAGCCGGGAATCGAACCTGGGACCCTGGAGCTGTGAAGCATTTATGCTAACCACCATGCTACCCTGCTGCCCCAGATGAGGCGTGAAGTTTCAGTTGGGGCGCTTGATAGTTACAGGGAAGCGAGGAAGGATCTAAAGAGAGAGCTAAGACGGGCAAGGAGGGGACATGAGAAGTCTTTGGCAGGTAGGATCAAGGAAAACCCAAAAGCTTTCTATAGGTATGTCAGGAATAAAAGAATGACTAGGGTAAGAGTAGGGCCAGTCAAAGACAGTGGTGGGAAGTTGTGTGTGGAGGCTGAGGAGATAAGCGAGATACTAAATGAATACTTTTCGTCAGTATTCACTCAGGAAAAAGATAATGTTGTGGAGGAGAATGCTGAGACCCAGGCTATTAGAATAGATGGCATTGAGGTGCGTAGGGAAGAAGTGTTGGCTATTCTGGACAAGGTGAAAATAGATAAGTCTCCGGGGCCTGATGGGATTTATCCTAGGATTCTCTGGGAAGCCAGGGAAGAGATTGCTGAGCCTTTGGCTTTGATTTTTATGTCATCATTGGCTACAGGAATAGTGCCAGAGGACTGGAGGATAGCAAATGTGGTCCCTTTGTTCAAGAAGGGGAGTAGAGATAACCCCAGTAACTATAGGCCGGTGAGCCTCACGTCTGTTGTGGGTAAAGTCTTGGAGAGGATTATAAAAGATATGATTTATAATCATCTAGATAGGAATAATATGATTAGGGATAGTCAGCATGGTTTTGTGAAGGGTAGGTCATGCCTCACAAACCTTATCGAGTTCTTGAGAAGGTGACTGAACAGGTAGACAAGGGTAGAGCAGTTGACGTGGTGTATATGGATTTCAGTAAAGCGTTTGATAAGGTTCCCCACGGTTGGCTATTGCAGAAAATACGGAGGCTGGGGATTGAGGGTGATTTAGAGATGTGGATCAGAAATTGGCTAGTTGAAAGAAGACAGAGAGTGGTGGTTGATGGGAAATGCTCAGAATGGAGTTCAGTTACGAGTGGCGTACCACAAGGATCTGTTCTGGGGCCGTTGCTGTTTGTCATTTTTATAAATGACCAAAAGGAGGCCGCAGAAGGATGGGTGAGTAAATGTGCAGACGACACTAAAGTCGGTGGAGTTGTAGGCAGTGCGGAAGGGTGTTGCAGGTTACAGAGGGACATAGATAAGCTGCAGAGCTGGGCTGAGAGGTGGCAAATGGAGTTTAATGTGGAGAAGTGTGAGGTGATTCACTTTGGAAAGAATAACAGGAATGCGGAATATTTGGCTAATGGTAAAATTCTTGGCAGTGTGGATGAGCAGAGGGATCTCGGTGTCCATGTACATAGATCCCTGAAAGTTGCCACCCAGGTTGATAGGGTTGTGAAGAAGGCCTCTGGTGTGTTGGCCTTTATTGGTAGAGGGATTGAGTTCCGGAGCCATGAGGTCATGTTGCAGTTGTACAAAACTCTAGTACGGCCGCATTTGGAGTATTGCGTACAGTTCTGGTCGCCTCATTATAGGAAGGACATGGAAGCTTTGGAACGGGTGCAGAGGAGATTTACCACGATGTTGCCTGGTATGGAGGGAACATCTTATGAGGAAAGGCTGATGGACTTGAGGTTGTTTTCGTTAGAGAGAAGAAGGTTAAGAGGTGACTTAATAGAGGCATACAAAATGATCAGAGGGTTAGATAGGGTGGACAGTGAGAGCCTTCTCCCGCGGATGGAGGTGACTAGCACGAGGGTACATAGCCTTAAATTGAGGGGTAATAGATATAGGACAGAGGTCAGAGGTAGGTTTTTTACGCAAAGAGTGGTTAGGCCGTGGAATGCCCTACCTGCAACAGTAGTGCACTCGCCAACATTGAAGGCATTTAAAAGTTTATTGGATAAGCCTATGGATGATAATGGCATAGTGTAGGTTAGATGGCCTTTAGTTTTTGACTTCCCATGTCGGTGCAACATCGTGGGCCGAAGGGCCTGTACTGCGCTGTATCGTTCTATTTTCTAAGTTTGTATCCAATTCTCTTTTGATACTTCCTATTGAAGCTGTATGCACCGCCATATCAGGCACTGCATTCCAAATCCAGAGCACTCGTTACAGGAAAAAGGATTTTCTCTATCACTTCTGTTATCTTTGCCAATCACTTTAAAGTGATATCTTCTGTGCCTTCAGGCTTTGGATACAATTCCCCTTTATTCGCTTTATCTGAACCTTTCATGAGTTTGAGCAGTTCTATCAAATCTACTCTTTCCCTTCTCTGCTCAAAGTGGAGCAACTTGTTGAGTTTATTCACGTAACTGCCCACCCTTCACTTCACATTTCTCAGGAACGGTTCAAAAACATTTTCTATCTTTTCTCTTTTCTGATACTGGAATTCCTATCTCCACTGCCAATATGTCTTTGTTGATTCTCTGTTGCTTTTCCCCTTGCAATGCATTTAACCTAACACTCCTGGGAGAAACTAACAGAATTCAATTCACTAACCATTTTTATACCTGCTGGATTTAATTTCCCAGTGATTTTAGTTCTATGGAAAGCAAAATGGGGTGGAGTGGGGTGTGAATCCCTCTCACGGGATTCCCGACGTTCGTTAAATCTCGCAAGATCTAACGATCTATTGGATTTGGTACTTGGGAATGAACCAGGACAAGTGATATATTTGTTAGTGGGCGAGCATTTTGGAGATAGTGACCACAATTCTGTGACTTTCACTTCAGTAATGGAGAGGGATAGGTGAGTGCAACAGGGCAAGGTTTACAATTGGGCGAAGGGTAAATACGATGCTGTCAGACAAGAACTGAAGTGCATAAGTTGGGAACATAGGCTGTCAGGGAAAGAAACAATTGAAATGTGGAACTTGTTCAAGGAACAGATACTACGTGTCCTTGATATGTATGTCCCTGTCAGGCAGGGAAGAGATGGTCGAGTGAGGGAACCATGGTTGACAAGAGCAGTTGAATGTTTTGTTAGGAGGAAGAAGGATACTTGTGAAAGGCTGAGGATACAAGGTTCACACAGGGTGCTGGAGGGATACATGATAGCCTGGATGGAACTGAAGAAAGGGATTAGGAGAGCTAAGAGAGGGCATGAAAAATCTTTGGCGGGTAGAATCAAGGAAAACCCCAAGGCCTTTTACACATATGTGAGAAATATGAGAATGTCTAGAGCGAGGGTGGGTCCGATCAAGGACAGTAGCGGGAGATTGTGTATTGAGTCAGAAAAGATAGGAGAGGTCTTGAATGAGTACTTTTCTTCAGTATTTACGAATGAGAGGGGCCATATTGTTGGAGAGGACAGTGTGAAACAGACTGGTAAGCTCGAGGAGATACTTGTTAGGAAGGAAGATGTGTTGGGCATTTTGAAAAACTTGAGGATAGACAAGTCCCCCGGGCCTGACAGGATATATCCAAGGATTCTATGGAAAGCAAGAGATAAAATTGGAGAGCCGTTGGCAATGATATTTTGGTCCTCACTGTCAACAGGGGTGGTACCAGGGGATTGGAGAGTAGCGAATTTCGTTCCCCTGTTCAAAAAAGGGAATAGGGATAACCCTGAGAATTACAGGCCAGTTAGTCTTACTTCGGTGGTAGGGAAAGTAATGGAAAGGGTACTGAGGGATAGGATTTCTGAGCATCTGGAAAGACACTGCATGATTACGGATAGTCAGCACGGATTTGTGAGTGGTAGGTCTTACCTCACAAGTCTTATTGAATTCTTTGAAGAGGTGACCAAGCACGTGGATGAAGGTAAAGCAGTGGATGTACTGTACATGGATTGTAGTAAGGCATTTGATAAGGTTCCCCATGGTAGGCTTATGCAGAAAGTAAGGTGGCATGGGATAGTGAGAAATTTGGCCAGTTGGATAACAAACTGGCTAACCGATAGAAGTCAGAGAGTGGTGGTGGATCGCAAATATTCAGCCTGGAGCCCAGTTACCAGTGGCGTACCACAGGGATTAGTTCTGGGTCATCTGCTGTTTGTGATTGTCATTAATGACTTGGATGAGGGAGTTGAAGGGTGGGTCAGTAAATTTGCAGACGATACAAAGATTGGTGGAGTTGTGGATAGTGAGAAGTGCTATTGTTGGCTGCAAAGAGACATAGACAGGCTGCAGAGCTGGGCTGAGAAATGGCAGATGGAGTTTAACCCTGAAACGTGTGAGGTTGTCCATTTTGGAAGGACAAATATGAATGCGGAATACAGGGTTAACTGTAGGGTTCTTGGTAATGTGGCGGAGCAGAGAGACCTTGGGGTCTATGTTTATAGATCTTTGAAAGTTGCCACTCAAGTGGATAGAGCTGTGAAGAAAGCCTAAGGTGTGCTCGCAATCACTAGCAGAGGGATTGAATTTAAGAGCCGTGAGGTGATGATGCAGCTGTACAAAACCTTGGTAAGGCCACATTTGGAGTACTGTGTGCAGTTCTGGTCGCCTCATTTTAGGAAGAATGTGGAAGCTTTGGAAAAGGTGGAAAGGAGATTTCCCAGGATGTTGCCTGGAATAGAGAGTAGGTCTTACGAGGAAAGGTTGAGGGTGCTCGGCCTGTTTTCATTAGAACGGAGAAGGATGAGGGGCAACTTGATAGAGGTTTATAAGATGATCAGGGGAATAGATAGAGTAGACAGTCAGAGACCTTTTTCCCCAGGTGGAACAAACCATTACAAGGGGACATAAATTTAAGAGGAATGGTGGAAGATATAGAGGGGATGGACAGAGGTAGGTTCTTTACCCAGAGAGTAGCGGGGGCATGGAATGCACTGCCTGTGGAAGTAGTTGAGTCGGAAACATTAGGAACCTTCAAGCGGCTATTAGATAGGTACATGGATTACGTAGAATGTTGGGGTATAGATTAATTTATTCTTAATCTTGGACAAAAGTTCGGCACAACATTGTGGGCTGAAGGGCCTGTTCTGTGCTGTATTTTTCTATGTTCTATGTTTTCTATGTTCTATGAGACATTGCAATCAGAATCAAACTGGCTCCCAGGATCTATCGGCTTTGCTGAGGAGACCCCAGCCAGTTGCCGTTTAGCACTGTCCCCTGCAAGCAGAGATCAGGCGGAATGGCACTTGGGTGGGTCTCCCAAGCAATCGGACGCCTCCGGGTGGTTGGTATCTGGGCAGGGTGGCACCCTGACACTGCTGATGCCACCCAGGCACCTGGCAGTGCCACCTGGGAACTCTGACAATGGCACCTGAGTGTCACCATGGCATTGTTAGGCTGGCAGGGGCACTGCCAGAGTGCCAGGCTGATAATGCCAATGTGCCCAGGTGGTATTGTGCCCATATCAGGGATCGGGCCCGGGGTGCCCTGCCCATAAGAGATGGAGGGGGCTTCAGGACCCCGGAACAGGTGGTTTAGGGCATTGGGGACTCCAGGGCCGCGTCAGGATGATCGAGAGATACGACCACTGCAGTGGATGGTTCTCTACCATGGATGCAGGTACATTATTTGCACATGGAATTCATTATACTTTTTCATGGAATGACATAGGATATTTAATATTCAAACAGGTCATTCACTTCAACCTGTCCATGCTGGCGCTAATGCTTCACTTAAGAGTCCTTCCCCATCCTTAGTAACCTATTAGCATTACCCTATCGTTCCTTATCCCTCGCATCTTTCATGACTTTCCCCATACTATCAACATTATTTGCCTCAACCCCCCACTGTGGTAGTAAGTTCCACACTCTCTCAGCTTTCAGAATTCCCGCTTTGATTTCTTGATGACTGTTAGGGTGGCCATGAAAGACACAGGGGATTATCAATAAATCTCCCCATGGGCTTTGTGGAATGTGAATTCCCCTTTAAGTGGGCTGTAGCTCGCCGAATAGGAAATGTACTGCGGGAGCTTAAAATCCGCTGCTCCAACCTGGACCGGTATTCCATTGGTCCTCGGTTTGGACTAGTGCACTGTAAGATGCGGCAGCAGCCATGTTAGTTACTTTAATAAAAGAGTTTGGTGCTGGGGGACTGGCCTTGGCGAAGTTATTACATTAGTGACGAGGAGTAAATAAGTGATTTTCTCTGAGGAACCTTCAGAGTCAAAAACAAGCAGCTTCTCCGGTAAACTTGAACCCCATGATGTAAACTGGGCCCAGTACACGGAGAGCATGCAATACTTCTGGGCTAATAACATTATGGGAGATGGGTCGCAGAAAGTAATCCTGCTGACAACATTCAGCGTGATAAAAATCGCTGACCTACTCAGATGCTCCTGGCTTGCAAACGTTTGACAAGCTAGTAGACCTGGTGCTGTGATCTGAAGCCCTCTGTCATCCTCCATAGATACCACTTTAACACGGCTGAGAGAACCCCAGGGAAACCTGTTACTGAGTTTTTAACCAGATTGTGGCAACTGGCAGAACATTGTGAATTCGGCCCACCCTTGACCAAAATGCTGTGGGACAGATTGGTGTGCGTAATAAACAATGTGACAAAAAAAGTTATTGGCAGAACCCAATCTGGATTGTAAAAAGCTATTGAACTAGCTTTATGCTGGAAAAAGCAGAAAAAGGGACTCAGGGCCTACAAGGGACATCAGATAGAAGCTTCGTTACCAGCCATAGCGGTGGCTGCTTTTCACACAGGGCAAACAGCCCAAAGTGAGCCTACGAGTTCCAAGATGGGAAGCAAAGGAACTGGTTTCCAGACAGCAAGACAGAATCTGGGTCAGGAGCTCTTCAATGCTCCCTCCAGAAGTGAAGATCTCCAATTCATTTCACGCCTCCAGATCCAACTTCACTCTTGACCGACCTCAGACCGATTGCGAAGCAGCGGAAGAGACCGCCTTACCGTGTGAGTACTGAAGGAAAAACAGACTGGCGGTGAGGGGTGGAGGATGTTATGGTGGCCACAGAGGACACAGGGGGTCATCAATAGATCTCCCATGGGCTTCGTAGAATATTAATTCCCCTATTAAATGGGTGACAGCACAGAAGGAGCTTAAAACCCGCTGCTCCAACCCAGGCGGTATCCCGTATTTCCCCAGGTTGAGACTTGTGTACTGTAAGCCATGGCAGCAGTATTTCTCAGTACTTCAATAAAGGGGTTTGGCGTTGGAAGACTTGCCGAGGCAAAGCTGTGACAATGACTATCTTAGTTTGATGGCTCTTTCATGCAAGAGGAACCTTTTTCTCATTGTGTGTCCTCTCCCAAAACCTTTCATAATTTAAAGATCTCGAGTTCAGATTGTTTTTCAAGAGAAAAAATAAATCCAATCAGTTCATTCCTTTCTGCTTACATGTACCTTTTCAGTTCTGATATCATCTTGTTTTCCCCCTTCAGTGCCTTTATATCCTTTCTAGAATATTTTTTTAATATAGATTTAGAATAGCCAATTATTTTTGTTTTCCAATTAAGGGGCAATTTAGTGTGGCCAATCCACCTAACCTGCACATCTTTGGGTTGTGGGATGAAACCCACACAGACATGGAGAGAATGTGAAAACTCCACACGGACAGTGACCCAGAACCCGGATCCTCAGCTCCGCAGTCCCAGTGCTAACCACTGCGCCACATGCTGTCCCTCCTTTCTAGAATATGGCAACCAGAGCTGTGCCCAATAACCCCAAGTGAGGTCTAACCAATGTACTGTACATGTTTATCGTAACCTCTCTACTTTTCAGTTCTATCCCACGAGAAATAAGCTTAGGTGCTTTCTTTGGTAGCCTTATGAACCAACAATGGTCCTTTCGTGATTATACATTTGTACTCCTGGATTTATCAATTTAGATTGAGTGAGATGTAATCTCCTTATTTTTCTTACCAAAATGTAATGCCTTACACTTATCCATGCTAAACTTAATTTGCCAAATATCTACCAATTCTACAATTATGAAACATGAGAATATTGTGAATTGTGATCTATCGTAACAGCACTGAATCTCATGACAGACTATCCCACGGCAGCACTTGATTTGTTTATGAACAAATTTGGACAAAGTTCTGGACACAGTCAGAAAAGACAAAAGCCGCTTATGCGGTAAATAGCAGAATAAGATGCATGCTATGCTGGCAATGATCTTGATAGTGCACAAAATTAAACCTGCTTCAGGAGACTCTCCACTGCATTTGCTGAGTGGTGACTTAAATCAAATAAGCACTTTCATTTTGTGAACACCAGCATTTCAAGGTAGGCAATTAGCCATAGTCCACAAAGGACCATCGGCACACTTTCCAGAGAGAAAGACAATTGGTTATAGTCACTTGGTGGTACAGAACTTGAATATTGCTGAGGAAAAGAATACTGTTGAAGCTTTTCATCTTGCACTTATCAAGACAGATTTGCAAGAATACTAAATCTCAAAAGTAACAACAATTTATACTTCCTGAAACGAGGGTGCTGATTTATTGGGAAGTAGACTCTGATTGGTAGAGATGTTGTCATGGAGAATGCACTAAGGAGCAGTTAACTGCTAAGCTTTTGCTTAAATTGAAACCAGGCAAGTGCATTCTGATTGGCCCTATTGTGAAGGCAGAAAGACCATGGCCATGCATTGCTCTTTCTTCAACTAGAAAAAAGCTTGGGGGACACTATTCCATGATTCATTTCCCTTGGCAATCTCTTAATCAATCATAGGCAACCAGCCTGGTTTGAATTTAAACAAAAACTTGGCACTTTAACTTAAACAGAAGTTTGGCAGTTTAAATTCACACAAGAGAAAACATCCTCTCCACATCTTCCTCTCAAGACCGAGAAGGATCTTATATGTTTTAATCAAGTAGCCTCTTATTTTTCTAAAGTCCAGCGGATACAAGTCTAGCCCGTCCAACCTTTCCTCATAAGACAACCCACCCATTCCAGGTCTTAGTCTGCGAAACATTCTCTGAACTGCTTCCACTGAATTTACATTCTTCCTTAAATAGGGTGACCAATACTATACACAATAACTATCACTAGAGATAAATACTGGAGAAAATAATGGGGCTAAACGCCGATAAGTCCCTTGGACCTGATGGGTTACAGAGAATGTGGAAGAAAGTAATCTTCCAAGAATTCTTAAATTGTGGAAAAGTCAGGCAGCACGGTGGCACAGTGGTTAGCATTGCTGCCTACGGCGCTGAGGACCCGGGTTCGAATCCCGGCCCTGGGCCACTGTCTGTGTGGAGTTTGCACATTCTCCCCGTGTTTGCGTGGGTTTCACCCCCACAACCCAAAAGATGTGCAGGATAGGTGGATTGGCCATGGTAAATTGCCCCTTAATTGGAAAAAATTGGGCACTCTGAATTTATTTTGAAAAAATTTTTTAAATTCTGGAAAAGTCCAAGAGGATTGCAAAACTGCTAATTCAAAAATGGAGGGAGACAAAAAAAAACAGTTTAACTTAGGCCAGTTAGCTTGACATCTGTTATTGGGAAAATGTTAGAGTCCATTACGAAGGATGTTATAGCTGAGCATTTTGAAATGCATAATATAATCAAGCAGAATGGCTTCATGAAGGGGAAATCATGCCTGAAAAATTCATGAGAATTCTTTGAGGTGGCAATGAGCAGGATACATAAAGGGGAACCAGCGGATGTAATATATTTGGATTTCCAAAAAAGCATTTGAGAAGATACCATGCAAAAGGCTACTTAACAAAATAAGAGCCCATGGTGATGGGGGTAGCATATTAGCGGGGGATAGAAGTTTAGCTAACTGATAGAAGACTGTGAGTTGGGATAAGAGTTGGTAACCCGTAACTAGTGGAGTGCCACAGGGATCAGAGCTGGGGTGACAATTACTTATAATATATAGTAATTACTTGGACAAGGGAAGTAAATATACTTTTGCCAAGTTTGTGGATGACACAAAAATAGATGGAAAGATCAGTGGTGAGGACAACACAATGAGTCTACAGAGGGATATAAGCAAATTAATTGAGTTGGCAAAAACATGGCAGATGGAATATAATATAGGAAAATGTGAAGTTGTGCCCTTTAGGAGGAAGAATAAAGGAGCTGAATATTATTTAAATGGAGAAAGTCTGCAGAACGTTGCAACACAGAAAGATTTGGGGTTTTTGTATATAAATCACAAAAAAACTAGCATGAAAGTTCAATAGATAATAGGGAAGGCAAATAGAAGGTTGGACTTTATTTCAAAGGGAATGAAGTATGAAAATTATGAGATCTTGCTAAAACTATACAAGGCACTACTTAGACCACATCTGGAATAATGTGGATAATTTTTCTCCCCTTATCTAAAGAAACACATACTGGCATTGGAGGCAGTCCAGAGAAAGTTCACGAGGTTGATCCTGGGTATGGAGGAATTTTCTTATGAGGAAAGTTTGAGTAGGTTGGGTCTGCACTCATTGGAGTTTAGAATAATACAGGATTTCTAGGGGGCTTGACATGGGAGATGCTGAGAGGTTGTTTCTCCTTTTGGGAGAGTTGAGGACCTGAGGCCATAATCTCAGAATAAGAGGTAATTTAAGACCGAGATGAGGAATTTCTTCTCCAAGAGAGTAGTGAATCTGTGAAATTCTTTGCCACAGAGGTCTGTTGAGGCTGGGTTGTTAAGCATGTTCAAGGTTGTGGTTTTTAATCAGTAAGGTCAAGTGTTAGGGGGATAATACAGGAAAGTGGAGTTGAGGATTATGAGATAGGTCATGACCTAATTGAATGGCAGAGCAGACTCGATGGGCTGAATAGCCTACTTCTGCTCCTACGTCTTCCAGTCTTATGGTCACAGTACTCCAGATATATTCGTACTTGTGCCTTGTACAACTGAAGCATAACCTCCCTACTTTTGTGTTCAATTCACCTCATAATAAATGTTAATCAGCTTTCCTAATTAGTTGCTTGTACCTGCATACTACCATTTTGTGATTCATGCACAAGGACATCCAGATCCCTCCTCTTTGGTTTAATACAGAATTAAACATTTTTTAAATATTCTTTCACAGGATGTTAGCCTCATTGCCTTGGTCAGCATTTATTGTCTGTCCATAATTGACATTGAAAAAGTGATAGTTACCTGCCTTCTTAAACTGCTGAAATCTATCAAGTGTAAGCACACCGACAGTGCTGTTAGGGAGTGAGTTCCAGGATTTTGAGCAGTGACATTGAAGGAACAACGATATATTTCCAAGTCATGGAGGGGAGCTTGCAGGTAGTGGTGTTCCCATGAAACTGCTTCCCTTGTACTTCTCGGTGTTAAATGTCATGGGTTTCAAAGGTGCCTTTCTGGGTTGCTGAAATGCATCTTGTAGATGCCACATTCTGTTACTCCAATGTGTCAGAGGTAGAGGGAATGTATGTATGTTTGAGGTGGCAGATGGGTGCCAATCAAGCAGGCTGCTTTATCCTGGGTGGGGTTGAGCTCCTTGCATATTGTTGGAGCTGTACTCATCCAGGCAAGTGGTCAGAATTTCATCACATCTTTGGCATGTGCCTTGTAGATGGTGGACAGGCTCTGTGGAGTCAGGAGTGTTATGTTCTGGTGCTTGGCCGAATGGAATTAGTGCATGAGAGAACGTTTAGCTTGTAACTAGTTGAATCTTTAACATGGTCAGATAACAATAAGAAAACTATCAAAATCTATTAACTATTATATTACTATTATTACATTATCTAAGAGCTACTACAAATGTGACTATCCACTGCAGCAACTATCTCCAGACTCCCCTAGGTAACAGTGTCATGTGGTTGTTCTTTACTGCCACCTGCTGGTTGGAGGCTGTATCTATTAATATTTACATGATTACTTATGCATATCATCACAAGGTGGTGAGTTATTCTTTGCAGAATTTCCAATCTCTGACCATTTCTTTTGGCCATTGGCTGGTCCAGTTCAATTTTTGGTCAATGGGAACCCCAGGATGTTGATAGTGGGGGATTCAGTGATGGTAATATGATGGAATGTCAAGGGGGAGATGGTTGGGTTGTCCTTTGTTGAAGATGGCCATTACCTGGCACTTATGTGCCGTGAATGTTACTTGCCACTTATCAACCCAAACCTGAATGTTGTCCAGATTTTGCTGTGTATGGGCAGGGACTGTTTCAGTATTTGAAGAGTCGCGAGTGGTGCTAAACACTGCAATCATCATAATAATAATCATAATTGCTTATTGTCACAAGTAGGCTTCAATGAAGTTACTGTGAAAAGCCCTCAGTGAAAATGCTTACTTTATGATGGAAGTCATTGATGAAGCAGCTGAAGATGGTTGGGTCAAAGGCACAACCCCGAGGACCTCATGCAGTGATGTCCTGGGACGGAGATGATTGATGTCCAACCATCACAACCATTTTCCTTTGTGTCAGGAATGACTTCAACCAGTTGCGAGTTTTCCCCTTGATTCCAATTGATTCCAGTTTTGCTAGGACACCTGGAAGCCACGTTCAGTCAAATAGAGTCAAATTGAAATATCAACGGCAGTCACTCTCGCATCTGGAGTTGAGCTCTTTTGTCCATTATTGTACCAAGGCTGCAATTAAGTCAGGAACTGAGTGATTCTGGTGGAAAAGCAGTACAGTGCTCACAGCGTCAAACACATGGGTTCAATTCTGGCCTTGAGTGACTGTCCGTGTGGAGTTTGCACATTTCCCTGTGTCTGCAAATGTTTCCTCCAGGAGATTCGGTTTCCTCCCACAGTCCAAAGAAGTGCAAGTTAGGTGGATTGGCCATGCTAAATTACCCTTTAGTATCCAAAACGTTAGGTGGGGTTACGGGAATAGGGTGGAAGCATGGGCTTAAGCTTAAGTAGGGTGCTCTGTCCACGGACTAGTGCAGACTTGATGGGCCAAATGGCCCGCTTCTGCCCTAAAGGGATTCTATGATTCTATTTTTGATACTAAAGTTTGATCCATGTATGCTTAACGGCCAAATATCTTTAAGTCAAGCAGGGGAAGCGAAGGCCTCGGCGTTGAAGGGGCCAGGGGCGGCCTGTGGAGGAGGGAGGGGGTTCCATCCCTGGGGGGAGTCTCCGTAGTGGCCTGGCACACTGGGGCACACTGATTGGCGGGTGGGCATCTCTGCCCCCCGGCCTCCTTTCCTCCACGCAGGCTCCTGTAGCCCTGCGCCATTTGGCGTTGGGGCTGGCATGGGGACAGCAGAACTCAGACTTTTTGGCACCTGAGAGATCAGTGGGTCTTGGTTCAATTAATTAGCTGGTGGCCAATGAATTGCTCAAAAGGCCATGTTCTGCCCAGTAACATGCAATGATTAGATCCTCTCCCAGTGGAATGATTCTCAGAGAAACAGGAAAGAAAAGTTGGTTCCCGGATACTCAGAAAAAAGGACCTGCCCTCTCTCTCTCTCTCTTGACTTCTCCAGAAACTGCATGGCTGCTGTATTTCTGAAACTGGAGAGACTAGAATGAATCTGCAGTGAAAATCATTTCAGACTGAAAGCAGAAACCTCATGCTGGAAGCCTAAATTGAAGGACGGTGTGCTAGAATAATAATAATAATAATAATAATAATATTTATTGCCACAAATAGGTTTACATTAACACTGCAATGAAGTTACTGTGAAAAGCATACGCAGTGGCCTTCTACCTCGGGCCGGCCCCGATGCCAAATGGCGCAGGGTTACAGAAGCAGGCGTGGAGGAAAGAAGGCTGGGGGGTGCAGAGAGGCCCACCCGCCGATAGGTGGACCATGATCAAGGGCCAGGCCACTACGGAGGCCACCCCTCAGGTCGGACCCCCCCTTCCCCCCCCCCCCCCACAGGCCGCCCCGGCCCTTCAACGCCGAGGTCCCACCGGCTCAGAAGATATTAGAACAATGCCTGCGGGACCTGGCTTTTTGGTGACAGTCGCTCAGCCCATCCAGGCCGGAAAATCAGCGTACCGGCCCGTGCCGGCCCTGGCCAGAATGCCATTACATCCCCCGACCGGCGTCGCGCCACCCACACTGACCCCAATGGTGTCAATTCTCCAACCGGGCATGGGTCGGAGAATTCCGCCCAAAGAGTCTTATCCTTTTCACTGTTATCATTATTTCACACCCCTCTTTTTCCTTCTGTGTTTGTCTGTCTTGTGTGTTTGTAGAGGATGGGGCAAGTTTAAATGGAGGGTTTATGAATTAGGTAATAGTTAACCTGTTGTTTTTACTGAATATTTAAGCATAGTTATTGTTATTAATCAAATTAATTTGTTTAAATTTTCAAACCTGGTGACTATAATTAGTGGGCAGCCAAGTGTCAAAGATAGATAGATAGATAGAGAAATACAGCACAGAACAGGCCCTTCGGCCCACGATGTTGCGCCGAACTTTTGTCCTAGGTTAATCATAGAATTTTGGACAATTTTTCATGGCCAATCCACCCAACCTGCACATCTTTGGACTGTGGGAGGAAACCGGAGTACCCGGAGGAAACCCACGCAGTCACGGGGAGGATGTGCAGACTCCACACAGACAGTGACCCAAGTCGAAATCGAACTTGGGACCCTGGAGCTGTGAAGCAATTGTGCTATCCACAATGCTACCGTGCTGCCCATAAGAAGTTAACCTACACTCCATTATTCTACCCTAATCCAAGTACCTATCCAATAGCCGCTTGAAGGTCCCTAACTTTTCCGACTCAACTACTACCACAGGCAGTGCATTCCATGCCCCCACTACTCTCTGGGTAAAGAACCTACCTCTGACATCCCCTCTATATCTTCCACCATTTATCTTAAATTTATGTCCCCTTGTAATGGTGTGTTCCACCCGGGGAAAAAGTCTCTGACTGTCTACTCTATCTATTCCCCTGATCATCTTATAAACCTCTATCAAGTCGCCCTCATCCTTCTCCGTTCTAATGAGAAAAGGCCTAGCACCCTCAACCTTTCCTCGTATGACCTACTCTCCATTCCAGGCAACATCCTGGTAAATCTCCTTTGCACCTTTTCCAAAGCTTCCACATCCTTCCTAAATGAGGTGACCAGAACTGCACACAGTACTCCAAATGTGGCCTGACCAAGGTTTTGTACAGCTGCATCATCACCTCACGGCTCTTAAATTCAATCCCTCTGCTAATGAACGCTAGCACACCATAGGCCTTCTTCACAGCTCTATCCACTTGAGTGGCAACTTTCAAGAACTATGAACATAGACCCCAAGATCTCTCTGCTCCTCCACATTGCCAAGAACCCTACCATTAACCCTGTATTCCGCATTCAGATTTGTCCTTCCAAAATGGACAACCTCACACTTGTCAGGGTTAAACTCCATCTGCCACTTCTCAGCCCAACTCTGCATTCTATCTATGTCTCTTTGAAGCCGACAACAGCCCTCCTCACTATCCACAACTCCACTAATCTTCGTATCATCTGCAAATTTACTGACCCACCCTTCAACTCCCTCATCCAAGTCGTTAATGAAAATCACAAACAGCAGAGGACCCAGAACTGATCCCTGCGGTACGCCACTGATAACTGGGCTCCAGGCTGAATATTTGCCATCCACCACCACTCTCTGTTTTCTATCGGTTAGCCAGTTTGTTATCCAACTGGCCAAATTTCCCACTATCCCATGCCTCCTTACTTTCTGCATAAGCCTACCATGGGGAACCTTATCAAATGCCTTACTAAAATCCATGTACACTACATCCACTGCTTTACCTTCATCCACATGCTTGGTCACCTCCTCAAAGAATTCAATAAGACTTGTAAGGCAAGACCTACCCCTCACAAATCCGTGCTGACTATCCCTAATCAAGCAATGCCTTTCCAGATGCTCAGAAATCCTATCCCTCAGTACCCTTTCCATTACTTTGCCTACCACCGAAGTAAGACTAACTGGTCTGTAATTCCCAGGGTTATCCCTATTCCCTTTTTTGAACAGGGGCACGACATTCGCCACTCTCCAATCCTCTGGTACCACCCCTGTTGACAGCGAGGACGAAAAGATAATTGCCAACGGCTCTGCAATTTCATTTCTTGCTTCCCATAGAATCCTTGGATATATCCCGTCAGGCCCGGGGGACTTGTCTATCCTCAAGTTTTTCAAAACGCGCAACACATCTTCCTTCCTGACAAGTATCTCCTCAAGCTTATCAGTCTGCTTCACGCTGTCCTCTCCAACATATGGCCCCTCTCGTTTGTAAATACTGAAGAAAAATACTTGTTCAAGACCTCTCCTATCTCTTCAGACTCAATACACAATCTCCCGCTACTGTCCTTAATCGGACCTACCCTCGCTCTAGTCATTCTCATATTTCTCACATATGTGTAAAAGGCCTTGGGGTTTTCCTTGATCCTACCCGCCAAAGATTTTTCATGCCCTCTCTTAGCTCTCCTAATCCCTTTCTTCAGTTCCCTCCTGGCTATCTTGTATCCCTCCAGCGCCCTGTCTGAACCTTGTTTCTTCAGCCTTACATAAGTCTCCTTCTTCCTCTTAACAAGACATTCAACCTCTCTTGTCAACCATGGTTCCCTCACTCGACCATCTCTTCCCTGCCTGACAGGGACATACATATCAAAGACACGCAGTACCTGTTCCTTGAACAAGTTCCACATTTCACTTGTGTCCTTCCCTGACAGCCTATGTTCCCAACTTCTGCACTTCAATTCTTGTCTGACAGCATTGTATTTACCCTTCCCCCAATTATAAACCTTGCCCTGTTGCTCGCACCTATCCCTCTCCATTACTAAAGTGAAAGTCACAGAATTGTGGTCACTACCTCCAAAATGCTCCCCCACTAACAAATCTATTACCTGCCCTGGTTCATTACCAAGTACTAAATCCAATATGGCCTCCCCTCTGGTCGGACAATCTACATACTGTGTTAGAAAAGCTTCCTGGACACACTGCACAAACACTACCCCATCCAAACTATTTGATCTAAAGAGTTTCCACTTAATGTTTGGGAAGTTGAAGTCGCCCATGACTACTACCCTGTGACTTCTGCACCTTTCCAAAATCTGTTTCCCAATCTGTTCCTCCACATCTCTGCTGCTATTGGGGGGCCTATAGAAAACTCCCAACAAGGTGACTGCTCCTTTCCTATTTCTAACTTCAACCCATATTACTTCAGTAGGCAGATCCCCCTCGAACTGCCTTTCTGCAGCTGTTATACTATCTCTAATTAACAATGCCACCCCCCCCCACCTCTTTTACCATCCTCCCTAATCTTGTTGAAACATCTATAACCAGGGACCTCCAACAACCATTTCTGCCCCTCTTCTATCCAAGTTTCCGTGATGGCCACCACATCGTAGTCCCAAGTACAGATCCATGCCTTAAGTTCACCCACCTTATTCCTGATGCTTCTTGCATTAAAGTATACACACTTCAACCCATCTCCTTGCCTGCAAGTACTCTCCTTTGTCATTGTTACCTTCCCCACTGCATCACTACGTGCTTTGGCGTCCTGACTATCGTCTACCTTAGTTGCTGGACTACAGATCCGGTTCCCATTCCCCTGCCAAATTAGTTTAAACCCTCCCGAAGAGTACTAGAAAACCTCCCTCCCAGGATATTGGTGCCCTTCTGGTTCAGATGCAACCCGTCCTGCTTGTACAGGTCCCACCTTCCACAGAATGCGCTCCAATTATCCAAATACCTGAAGCCCTCCCTCCTACACCATTCCTGCAGCCACGTGTTCAACTGCACTCTCTCCCTATTCCTAGCCTCGCTATCACGTGGCACCGGCAACAAACCAGAGATGACAACTCTGTCTGTCCTGGCCTTTAACTTCCAGCCTAACTCCCTAAACTTGTTTATTACCTCCACACCATTTTTCCTACCTACATCGTTGGTACCAATGTGCACCACGACTTCTGGCTGCTCACCCTCCCCCTTCAGGATCCTGAAGACACGATCAGAGACATCCCTGGCCCTGGCACCCGGGAGGCAACATACCTTTCGGGAGTCTCGCTCGCGACCACAGAATCTCCTATCTATTCCCCTAACCATTGAATCTCCTATTACTATTGCTTTTCTATGCTCCCCCCTTCCCTTCTGATCCCCAGAGCCAGACTCAGTGCCAGAGACCTGGCCGCTGGGGCCTTCCCCCGGTAGGTCATCCCCCCCAACAGCATCCAAAACGGTATACTTGTTTGAAGGGGAACGGCCACGAGGGATCCCTGCACTGTCTGCCTGTTAGTTTTCTTTCCCCTGACTGTAACCCAGCTACTCTTGTCCAGTACCTTTGGTGTGGCTACCTCCCTGTAACTCTTCTCTATGACCCCCTCTGCCTCCCGGATGATCCGAAGTTCATCCAGCTCCAGCTCCAGTACCTTAACACGGTCTCTGAGGAGCTGGAGTTGGGTGCACTTCCCGCAGGTATAGTCAGCGGGGACACCAGTGGTATCCCTCACCACCCACATCCTACAGGAGGAGCATGCAACTGCCCTAGCCTCCATCCCCTCTTACTTTACAGAATTAGCTGCCCCTTGGACCAACTGGACCTCCGCCCTCCGACTCTACTTCCAGTCAGCTGTACTCTAAACTTCTGGCTCTCTTCACGCTCTTTGATAAATATAGGAAATGAAATGTCAGGAGCACCTTGCTCCCTCCTCACCTAACTCCCTCAGTCACCAAACTCTCACTGTAGCACTCAAATGCCACAAGCTCAGCACTCCCTCAGTCACCAAACTCTCACTGTAGCACTCAAATGCCACAAGCTCAGCACTCCCTCAGTCACCAAACTCTCACTGTAGCACTCAAATGCCACAAGCTCAGCACTCTAGTGATGTTGGGTGTTTTGCTATGATTGATTTATTAATTTTGATTGTGTTGCAACTCCATGTCAAGTGGGGTTGGAATTGACTGTGCACTAGCCCAGGGGTCATAACAATGGGTTTCCTTCCTGTACGGGTTTTCTCCCACAGTCCAAAGAAGTACAGGTTAGATGGATTGGCTAAGCTAAATTTCCCCTTTGTGTCCAGGGATGTGCAGGTTAGGTGTGGTTATGGAGTTACAAGGATAGGGTGGGGGAGTGGGTCTATGTAAGGTGTTCTTTTATAGGGCCGGTGTAGATTTGATAGTCTGCATGGCCTCCTTCTGCACTGTAGGAATTCTATTGAAAGTTCAGGAGCAAGCAGTATATAATTCTCAGACATTGCAGTGTCACCAGTAATGAAACTTTAGTTGGCTTGTTAATCTGACTGTCGTCTTCAGGGGAACCTGGCTTAATGGCTTATTTACTTCCTTGACAACTTCCTTCATCGAAAAATGCATTATTTATCAACCTGTTCGCTGTATTTCATTAATGATCAAAGAAGCACAGGAATTTTTTTTGGAAAAGATGGTCAATGCTTTCTGCTGGATTTATTGTGCTGGCTTCTTCATTTTGTCAAGCAGACAATTGGTGTTAGTTGGATTGTGTATGATAGGTACAGCAGGTGAATGGAATAACTCATTGGTTCAGCAGAACCAGGAGATATGAAAATGGGCTGCCAATTCATTATTTCCCACTATGCACTCAAAATCAAAATCATCCCAATATGTGTGGCTCCATGAGACAATTAGATGCAGGTCTGCACGTACAAGGATGGAGAAAAATGAAGAGAAGGTGGCTAAGTTTATCAGTGAAAGCAGAAACAGCTTGTTGAAGCTAATGCAAATTCTTAAACTGTTATTGCTGGTTTCTTGCATTTTTTCTTTTTCTTTCTCTGTCCAATACCCTCGTGTGGGGGTAGAAAATAGAACATTTCATGATACCTATTTTTACAATACTGCCAACATTAACTGTGGAGGGATGAACATAACTGTTCAAAGTAAAATATGATTTTACAATCTTACCTCCACTGGGAAATTGATGCACACATTCAAAAAATGATTGGAATCTGACCAGTGTCAAAATGACTACCCAAAATTGTATGTAATAGTCAGTTTGGAAAACTTTTGTCCATGTTCCTGATGGATGGATGCTATTAAACCTGTGGCACACAAGAGTCTCCAACCACCTGGCAGCAAAGAAGCTGGGTTAAAGACCTATGCCTATTTTGCAGATTAGTGACAGCTGTACCCTTGACAGAATGTGGGCTGAGAGCAGATATGTCAATTCCTGCAGCATTAAACATCAACTTGATCCAGGAGCAGATGGTATTCTCTCATCATAGAGACCTGAAACCAACTCAACAAATGACGAGGGAATCTGACCTGCCTCTCAGATCCCAGGAACTTTGAATGGAAATTGTCAGAAGTAAGGGATGTGAAAATGGTGAGAAAAAGACACTAATCCCACATGTGTGTTTAGATTAGAGATCAATATGCCGATGAAGAATGTCATTTGCTGGATTAAAGGTAGCTCTCAAAACTCTTCAACAATAATGTCTGAATAAACCGTAGGTGCACCAGACATAGTACTTGGAAAAAAAAATCAGCAATGTAACTGGACAGGAAGGCAAAATGAAAACGAGTGGTATCAATTGTTCTGCATATAGTGATAAAACCAGTGGAAGAATATCAACTAAATCCATACACACCTGTTCCTGCATAGACAATACAATCTGAACTAATTCAGTTACAAGAAAGATACCGAATACAGTTTTCAATTGCTATCTCTGCTGCACTGTCATGTGCACATTTCATATGTGACTCAATACTCTATTCTTATATGCATAACCTCTTCGATAGTCAAAATCATATAATTTTGAAGATTCACTCTCATTATCCCAGATTTTGACTTGCTGCTTTACAATTTAGTGTCTGATTGACTGTCTACAAACTGAATTACATTGTCCACCTACTGAAACATAAATTACTAAAAAGCTTCTTTCCTATTATTTCCTTTATTCCCAAAGGAAGTGTACAGAAGGATTGACAATGAACCAAGCAGTCATAGACAGCAAGAATTGCAGAGTAGGTTGAAAAAAACACCTTCTTGAAGCAGCGCTGCTTGAGAAATAGGTTCAACTCGCAACTGCAAAAGGAGAAGTTACAGATACCTGCTGATTTCCAGCAGTCTCTGGGCGGGATTCTCTCACCCCAGGGCCGGGCCGGAGAATCGACGGGACTGGCGCAAATCGCGTCAAACCGCCCCGACACGGTCCGCCGATTCTCCGGAGAGCGGAGAATCGGCACCATTGGCGCCAGCATAGCCGGCGCGGCGCCGGTTGGGGGCCGCTCTACAGGGCCCCCTCGGATGATTCTCGGCCCGGGATGGGCCTAGCGGCCACGCTAAAAAAGCCAAGTCCCGCCGGCGCCGTGTACACCTGCTCTTACCTGGCGGGACCTCGGCGTGGATGTATCTGGGGGCGGCCTGGTTGGGGGGGGGAGGAGGGGTTCTGCCCCCGGGGGGGGCTCTGCTGTGGCCTGGCCCGCGATCAGGGCCTACCACTCGGCGGGCTGGCCTCGCAGGCTGGGGGCCTCTTTTGTTCAGCGTGGCCCCTGTAGCCCTACGCTATGTTGCATCGGGGTCGGCGCGGAGAAGGGAGCCACTGCGCATGAAGCGGTGCCCATCTAACGTCGGGGATCAGCAGCTGGAGCGGCCTGGGTCACTCCAGTGCCGTGCTGGCCTCCTGTCGGGGTCAGAATTGCTGCTCCTGAGGCTGTGTTGACGCCATCGAGAAATGCAACGGCATTTACAACGGCGTCAACATTGAGCCTCAGGATCAGAGAATCCCGCCGTCTGTGTTTATTTCAGATTTCCAGCATCTGTTGCATTTCGGTTTTGGTTATGATTTTCTGTTTTATTCTTATGGCAGCAACCAGTGGATCTCCTTTGCTGTTGATATCTAGCAACCTATAGAGAGAATACTCACTAATATTTTCTGTAATAATATTGGCTTATATGATTTACAAGTATAACATCGCAGCTTTAGCCCATCTCCAATCAATGATTTTCCCATATGGTTTTCCTTCCTCTCAGAGCATGAAACAAGTGAAATTCCTCCCATTGATAATTAGTACAATCTAAGCGCAAAGCAAGTCTTGTTCATACACATTCTGACCCTTTGAGATATATCTCACACAATATATTTCACTGCTTAGAGATCAATGCTGCTGTAAGTATAATGGCATGAATATTTATATCAGTGGCGAAGCATCAGTGTTCACTGCTGACTGTATAAAAAAATCAGAACTCACCTTGTCCATAGGTGCAGCAGGAGCTTTCACTTCTTGAGGTGCACCACGACCTAGTATTGGGGCAAAGAACGAGGCCTTCAATCTTGGTGCATTGCCGATGTCCCCAAGTAATATTAGAAGTTGGGGCCTCACGGTAGCATGGTGGTTAGCATCAATGCTTCACAGCTCCAGGGTCCCAGGTTCGATTCCCGGCTGGGTCACTGTCTGTGTGGAGTCTGCACATCCTCCCCGTGTGTGCGTGAGTTTCCTCCGGGTGCTCCGGTTTCCTCCCACAGTCCAAAGATGTGCGGGTTAGGTGGATTGGCCATGCTAAATTGCCCTAGTGTAAGGTTAATGGGGGGATTGTTGGGTTACGGGTATACGGGTTACGTGGGTTTAAGTAGGGTGATCATTGCTCGGCACAACATTGAGGGCCGAAGGGCCTGTTCTGTGCTGTACTGTTCTATGTTCTATGTTCTAAGTTAAAACACACACTTTGAGGCCAGTCTTTAGCTTAATGACAGGTGATTTAACAAAAATAAGTAACAATTTTGAAAGTCTGATAGAATTAGTCCCATGGGTATCATGCCACCCAGGTACTGTCCAGGTTCCTCTTCCCCAATTCCTTTCCCTGACCTCTGGCTTGCCTAGTTGCCCGATCTTCTAGTTGTCGAGAGGAACAGAGAGGAAGATCAAACAGAAAAAGGAAGTGTACGATAGGCCCAAAGAACTAAGCACTGCAGACAGCACTAAACATGTATAGGAAGTGCAAGAAGAAGTAAAAAAGGAAATAAGGCATGGAGCATGTCGGATGGCCAGCACTTTGTCTTCAATTGGATGGAGGCTCTCGCGGTCCACACAATAACCGAGATAGGTCTTTTCTCGGCGTGAAAGACACACTTCTTTCTACGGAGGTGAACCACAAAGCGACGGAGCACCTCGTCCAGGTTATGCAGGTGGTCCTGTTCAGACATTCCTGTGACCAAAATGTCATCCAGATAGACCGCCATGCGTGGTAACCCCCACAGAATATTCTCCATCACGTGCTGGAAAATGGCGCAGGCCAACGATATACCAAAAGGCAACCTCATATACTATAGCAGGTTCACTGACCTCCAGAGGTCTACGGAAAGGTGGCTAGGTACAGCAAAAATGGCACCGTCTGTAGCTCCACTTAATCCCATCTTCGTCAGCAGTGTTGAGTTTGCAGAAGCAACCATATGGCGAGCACAGGGAACTAAAATGGTTTATTTGCAGAGGTACGAAAATATTATATGCATATTGATGTACCATCAATTGAACGCGAGACAAGTTGCTGTATAAAAGTATGGCTTTAATCAGCTAGATGTTAGCCCTGCGGTCGATTACAGTAAATGGACGACCGCCGGGAGTACTGGGTATTTATATCCTGCCCTGGAGGCGGGGTTAACTCAGCCTCTCGACCAATCGGGGAGCCGTCACATGACTGGTCTCAACCATTCGGTCGAGAGGCATATGACCGACTAGGGCCAATGATAAGCCGGTGTTCTGCACCAATGGCAGGCAGCTATGCTAATCATACCATCACACAGAGGTCCCAGAAGGGACTACCCGTGCCCGGATCACACTAGTGTTGGGTTTTTATATCCTGGTTTCTTCTCCCATTGATGAGGGGGCTCAGCCCCTCAGTGGGGAAGTTTATACTACACGAGACTCCCAAGGAGTCTAATCGGCCCGGCTCAATGGGTTTCATGTAGATTACAACACAAATGCATGAGATGATGCAGATGTGGTACTCCAGAAGGAATACTGTGAGACATTGGACAGGATAATAATAAAGAGGGAGGAAGTACTGGAAGAATTGGAATCCTTGATAAATTGGTAAGTCGCCAGGGCCAGTTGGACTTTTATGAGGCTACTGAAGAAGGTCAGGTTGGAGGTAGCTGATGATCTGTGGATGATTTTTCAATCAGAGGACTGGAGAAATGCAAATGTAGTTCCATTGCTTAAAAAGGTATTGAAGGAAATGCGAACAATTATAGATCAATTAGTCTTATGTGGATGGTGTGCAAATTAGTAGAATTAATTCTGAGAGACAGGATTAACTGTCACGTAGAAAGGCATGTGCTAGTCAGGGATGGTCAGCATGAATTTATTTAAGGAAGGTCTTACCTCACAAATTTGTTTGAATTCTATTACAAAGTGAAAAAAAGGTTTGATGAAGGTAGTGCAGTGGATGTTGTGTACATGGATTTAGCAATGCATTGATAAGGTACGACATGGCAGACTGGTCAAAGAACAAAAAGTCCATGGGATGCAGGATATATTGGCAAACTGGATAAAAAGTTGGCGTGGTAACAAGAAAAAAAGGGAAACGGTAGATGGATGCCCGTGAATGGAAATTTGTTAAAAGTTGTGTTTCACAGCACTCAGTGTTGGGAACCTTACTGTTTGTGTTATATATTAACAATTTTGATGTGAACATGGGGAGTATGATTGGGAAATTTGCAGACTATACAAAAGATTGGCTGAGTGGTGGACAGTCAAGAGGATAGCTACAACGTCCAGAATGATATAGATGGGTTGGTGGAGTGAGCAGTAAAGTGGCAGATCAATTTTAACACCGAAAAGTATGAGATGATGCATTTAGGGAAGTCAAACGCTTATAGGGAGTACACAATAAATGGTAATATACTAAGAGGGGTAGATGAAGTGAGATATCTTGCTGGACAAGTACACAGGTCCCTAAAGGGAGCAGGTTAAATAGACAAGGTTGTAAAGAAGGCCTATTGAATGTTGTCTTTCATTAGCAGAGGTATAGAATATGAAAATAAGGATATAATGTTGGAATTACATAAACACAGATGAGTCCACACTGGAATATTGGTTGTAGTTCTGGTCACAACGTTACAAAAATTACATGCAATTGCTCTGGACAGAGTGCAGAGGAGGCTCAGAAGAATGTTACCAGGGCTAGAAAAATGTAGTTACAAGGAGAGATTGGGTGGGTTGAGACTATTTTCCTTGGAGAAAGAAGGTTTGGGGTGACTTAATTGAGGTGGACACATTTATAAGAGATAGAGTGAACAGAATAAAATTGTTTCCCTTGATGGAGAATTCTAGAACCAGGGGACATAAATTCAAGATAAGTGGCAAAAGGTGCAGAGGAAACATGAAGAAGACCTTTTATTACACAGAGGGTTCTGGGTGCCTGGAATTTGCTGCCCGAGTTGGTGATGGAGGCAGACACTCTGAACTATTTTAAAAAGTACCTGGATCTGCACCTGAAGTGCTATGAAATGCAGGGCTCTGTGCCGGGTGTAGGGTGATGGTATTAGAAAGGGCATCAGAGTGTCTTTGGGCAGGCATGGACACAATGGACTGAATGGTCAGCTTCTGTGCTGCAGGTTCTATGGTTTTTTTTCCCCCTGCCACCCCACCCACAGATGTGTCTCTTCTGATTTCTCTTTCCCTTCCCCCAACTCCCACCCCACACCTCTCGCTCCTTCTGTAAACTAATCATGGATGGCTTCAATTCAAGTGGACTGGGAAAATCAAGTTGGTAATGGATCCCAAGAAAAGGAATTTGTGGAATATCTAAGAGACGTTTTTTTGGAGCAGATTGTGATGGATTTGGTGATGTGTAATGAGGCAGAGTTGATTAGGGAACAGGTAAAGGAACCCTTAAGGAGCAGTGACCACAATATGATAGAATTTACCCTGCAGATTGAGAGGGAGAAGCTGCAATCAGATGTAACGATATTACAATTAAATAAGGGTAACTACAAAGACATGAGGGAGCAGCTAGCCAGAGTTGATTGGGAAAGGAGACTAGCAGGGAAGACAGTGGAACAGCAATGGCAGGAATTTTGGGGGTTATTAGGGAGCACAACACAAATTCATCCCCAGGAGGAGGAAACATGCTAAGGGGAGGATAAGGCATCCATGGCTGATGAGGGATGTCAAGGACAGCAAAAAAGCTAAAGAAAAAGCACACAAAGTGGCGAGGATTAGTGGGAAGCAAGAGGATTGGGAAGCCTTTAGAAGCGAGCAGAGGGCAACTAAAAAAGCAATAAGGGGGAGAAGATGAAGTATGATTGCAAGCAAGCTAGTAAGATAAAGGAGGATAGGAAGAATTATTTCAACATATAAAAGGCAAGAGAGAGGCAAAAATAGACATTGGACCACTGGAAAATATGGCTGGAGAAGTAATAATAGAAAACAAAGAAATGGCAGGAAAACTGAATAATTACTTTGCATCAGTCTTCACGGTGGAAGACACCAGTCAGTGGGATGTCAGAGCTCCAGGAGAACCAGGGAGCAGAGGTGAGTGCAGTGACCATTACTAAGGAGAAGGTTCTGGGGAAACTGAAATATCTGAAGATGGTTAAGTCACCTGGACCAGATGGACTACACCCCAGGGTTCTGAAGGAGATAGCTGAGGAGATTGAGGAGGCATTGAATAAAGAGCAATACAGCACAGGAACAAACCCTTTAGCCCTCCAAGCCTGTACCGGTCATGATACCAACCTTGCCCAAAATCCTCAGCACTTCCCTGTGTCGTATCCCTCCATATCCATCCTATCCATGTGTTTGTCAAGATGCCTTTTGAACGCCGTTAATGTTTCTGCTTCCACAACTTCCCCTGGCAATGTATTCCAGACACTCACCACCATCTTCATAAAAAAACCTGCCTTGCACATCTCCTCTAAACTTTGTCCCACAGACCTTAAACCTATGCCCCTGGTGTTCTTTCAAGAATCACTTGAGGCAGGGAGGGTCCCAGAGGACTTGAAAGCAGCTAATGTAACACCACTGTTTAAGAAGGGAGGGAGGCAGAAGACGTAAAATTACAGACCGGTTAGCCTGACTTCCGTCATTGGTAAGATTTTAGAGTCTGTTATTAAAGATGAGATCATAAAGTATTTGGAAGTGCATTGTAAAATAGGACTGAGTCAGCATGGCTTTGTCAAAGGGAGGTCATGTCTGACAAATCTGTTAGAGTTCTTTGAGGAGGTAACAAGGACGTTAGACAAAGGAGAACCAGGGGACGTGATTTATTTAGATTTCCAGAAGGTCTTTGACAAGATGCCGCATAGGAGGCTAGTTAAATAAGTTAAAAACCCATGGTGTTAAGGGTAAGATCCTGGCATGAATAGAGGCTTGGCTGACTGGCAGCAGGCAGAGAGTGGGGAGAAAGGGGTCTTTTTCAGGATGGCAGCCAGTGACTAGTGGTGTGCCTCAGGGGTCTGTGCTCGGACCACAACTTTTCACAATATACATAAATGATCTGGAGAAAGGTACTGAAGGCACTGTTGCTAAGTTTGCAGATGATACAAAGATCTGTAGAGGGACAGGTAGTACTGAGGAAGCAAGTGGACTGCAGAAGGATTTCGACAAGCTAGGAGAGTGGGCACTGAAGTGGCAAATGAAATACAATGTGGAAAAGTGTGAGGTTATGCACTTTGGAAAGAGGAATTTAGGCATAGATTATTTTCTAAATGGGGAAATGCTTAGGAAATCAGAAGCATAAAGGGACTTGGGAGTCCTTGTTCAAGATTATCTTAAGATTAACGTGCAGGTTCAGTCAGCAGTTAAGAAGGCAAATGCAATGTGAGCATTCATGTCAATACGGCTAGAATACAAGACCAGGGAGGTACTTCTGAGGCTGTATAAGGCTCTGGTCAGACCCCATTTGGAGTATTGTGAGCAGTTTTGGGCCCCGTATCTAAGGAAGGATGTGCTGGCCTTGGAAAGCATCCAGAGGAGGTTCACAAGAATGATCCCTGGAATGAAGAACTTGTCGTACAAGGAACGGTTGAGGACTCTGGATCTGTACTCGTTGGAGTTTAGAAGGACGAGGGGTGATCTTATTGAAACGTACGGGATACTGCGAGGCCTGGATAGAGTGGACGTGGAAAGGATGTTTCCACTTGTAGTGTATGGGCCAGGGTTTAGAGAAAACCAAAGTGTATCATGGAGTTCACCTGACCCACAACTTTGAATAGATTGTGGTAAGGGGAGCACACAGCCCAATCTACAGGTGTGGTACAGCAGAAATTGAAAAGTATTTTTTAAAGTGAAACAATGTTTATTCTATGAACTCAAGTTAACCTTTTTGAAACATACAGCGAACATCTTAGCAAGCATTAATTCAAATACAACCCTCGAAGAATACAGCACTAAGTAATCCTTAATAACTTCCCAAACCACATCTAGAAGACAGAATAAACACCTTTTAACAGAAGCACATCAGGTTTACATTCACTACTGAAAACATTTATAATTCTGAATTCACCAAATGATCAAGAGATAGTCTTTTCACGGCAGAGAGATCAAGAGTACACCTGCTTTGTGTGGCTTCAGCTCCAACACAGAAAACAAAACCAAAAAAACACAGACACACCCAAGCATTTCTCAAAGTGAAACTAAAAAGCAGAGCCAGAGTTCAGCTCTACCCACACTCTGACATCACTGAAGTAACATGAGCAGCCAAAAATTTCTTAAAGAGACATTCTCATGACACATTACCCAAAAAAAAAATAAACCATCAACTTCAAGATGGTTTCATTTTTCTCCTTTTCACTATCCTTCAAGAAATGCACACCGTAAATATACGTTTTCATTTCAAAAACAACACACGCAAACAGGGATATTAATATAGTCCATTTTTTTTTCTTCTTCCTCCAACTGGAAACCTTCACGATTGACAGTCTCTTTGAACAAGAAGGTCTCTGCATGATCCATCCATTTCACTATGCCTCAGCATGTCTCTTTAAAGTCAAATACTTTAGTTCAATCTTATCATAGAGTCCCTTGTAATTCTCCAACACAGGAGCATTGGTTATCACAGCTTTCAGGCAGTCAAATGCCTGTTGAAACTCCACTGTCCACTGAAATTTTCAGCCAATTTTAAAGGGTTAAATCTGTATGGATGTTGTTTGATTGGAACAGCATTTCCCACATCTACATCATGTATAGCCATTTTAGTACTTCACAATTTATCTCTATAAACTTGCCCATGTGATATCAATAACTCTTTCAGGTCAGTTCCTTTTTCCTCTGGAAAGTAAAACAACAATTTATTCCAATTTTTAAGAGCACCATCATTTTCCAATTTAATTTGAGGTATGTCAAATTCACAGCCATCTGGATTTGGTTTGTCACTTTGAGTTTGAATCATTAAAACCTCCTCCTTTTTCTTTCCTTCCCTTTCAAAGTACCTTTTAATGCATATTCACATGACACACTCAGTGAGTCTCCTTCTATCTGGTGTTTATACCATATAATTCACCTCACTTAATTTCCTTTCAATCTGATAAGGTCCACAAAACCTTGCTTTTAAAGGTTCACCTACCACTGGTAACAATATTAAAACTTTATCTCCACAGGCAAAACTACGAACTTTGGATTTCTTGTCCGCTACCTGTTTCATCACATTTTGTGCAACTTTTAAATGTTGTCTAGCCAATTCACCTGCTCTATTTAATTGTTCCCTAAAATTTGACACGTAATCCAATAATGTAAGTTCTGATTTCTCACTCACCAATTATTCCTTAATCAATTTAAGTGGTCCTCTTACCTCGTGACCAAAAATCAGTTCAAAAGGTCTAAATTTGGTTGACTCATTAGGTGCATCCCTAATTGCAAACAGTACGAACAGAATTCCTTTATCCCAATCCTCTGGATAATCATGACAATAAGCCTTCAACAATGTCTTTAATGTCTGATGTCACCTTTCTAACACTCCATGCGATTCTGGCTGGTACGAAGTTGAATTAAATTGTTTTATTCCTAAGCTATCCACAACTTCTTTGAATACCTTAAGGTAAAATTCGATCCTTGATCGATTGTATTTCTGTGGGTAGTCCATATCTAGTAAAGAATTTAAGTAACTCCTTCACAATCTTTTTAGCTGTAAGATTATGTACTGGAATGGCCTCTGGAAACCTAGTAGACACATCCATTATACTCAAAAGATATTGATTCCCAATTTTTCATTTAAGAAGGGGTCCAACACAATCAATTAGGACCCTTGTAATAGGTTCCTCAAATGCTGGAATGGGTATTAAGGACGCTGGTTTTAGCACCACTTGAGGTTTCCCTATCACTTGACATGTGTGACATGATTGACAAAAATTAACTACATCTTTATATCATCCAGGCCAATAAAAATGTTTTTTATTTTAGCTTGAGTTTTCCTCATTCCCAAATGACCTCCCACTGGTACCTCATGTGCAACTCGCAACACCTCTTTTCTATACCCTACCGGCAATACTACTTGATGAACTTCTGCCCACTTTTCATCCGCCTGCATATGTAAAGGTTTCCATTTTCTCATCATCGATATCACTTTTACGGTAATAACACTCTGGTATACACTCAGATTCCTCTTCCGTATATGCTTTCTGATACATCCGTTTTATTTCTATATCTCTCTCTGTTGTAACTCCGCCAATTTTCCAGAACTAAAAATATCCACCTCATCCTCCACCATCTGATCAAAAATCGTTTCTGATAATTGCACTTCAACTTCGTCTTCACTCTTTGATGTATCCTCTTGTCTTAACCTGTGACTTTGCGACCCTGTTACGACACAATCTGGAAAAATCCCAGGAGATTCGTCCTTCAACACTTCAGTTGTCTGATTTTCCATTGGCTTATCAACTACAGTAGGCATGCCTCCCACCTGTGAGCGAGCTATATCATTACCCAAGATACACTGTACTACTGGACAAGATAGTTTTTCTATTACTGCTACTACCACTTCACCACTCTTCACTGGACTTTCCAACCTTACCTTATATAATGGAACACTACTCCTCTCACCCTGAATTCCACACATTACCACATTTTCTGGCAACATTCTTCCCAAACTACATAACTCCTCATCTCTTACCATTAAAGATTGACTAGCTCCTGTATCTCTTAAAATTGTGACTTCTTTACCTGCTCCTCCTGATACACATGAGTAAACTTTACCCACACAATAAATTCTTGAAAGACATCAGGCACCTTCTCATCAATCACCTCTTGATCAGGCTGCACAATCTTTTGCACCTCCTTCGCATCACTTGAGCTTTCCTTTATCACCTTAACAAACCCCACTGACTTATCCTGTTTTACCACATCAGCCTTCCCAGTGCTTTTCTTCAACCACCAACACTGTGATATTACATGGCCTAGTTTATTACAGTGAAAACATTTGAAACTTTTCATTTCTCTCCTCCATCCTGGATTTCTTTTTTAATCTGAGGTACACTCTCCTTATTATCTGCCATCAGACCACCTTTACCTTTACCACTTGAGTATTTCTCATGTCCCCAGTTTCTATCCCTCACAGGCTGAAACTGATGTTGGAAACCAAACTTTGATTTCTGAACTAATTCATAATCATCTGCCATTTCTACTGTTAACCTCGCAGCTTTAACCCTCTGCTCTTCCACATGAGTTCTCACTACATCAGGAATTGAATTTTTAAACACCTCCAAAAGTATAATTTCTCTGAGAGCTTCTTATATTTGGTCTATTTTCAAAGCCCTTATCCATCTATCAAAATTACTCTGTTTGAGCCTTTCAAACTTCATGTGTGTTTGACCAAATTCTTTCCTTAAATTTCTAAATCTTTGTCTGTAGGCTTCAGGACTCGTTCATATTTACCTAAGATGGAATTTTTCACCTCCTCATATGTCCCAGATACCTCCTCCGGTAGTGATGCAAACACTTCACTAGCCCTACCTACCGGCTTTGTTTGAATCAGTAACACCCACATGCCCTGTGGCCATTTGATTTGTTTAGCTACCTTCTCAAATGAAATTAAAAAGGCTTCCACCTCCTTCCCATCAAACCTTGGCACTGCGTGGGCATATTTAAATAGATCCCCACCAAGCCTTCGACTTTGTTGCTCTTTCTCATTATCCTCATCACTATCATCCAACTGTATGTTTCCCTTTACGTCTGCCAATGTTAACTGACTGTCATGTTTCATGGCCATTTTCTGAAGTTCAAACTCTCTCTCTTTATCTTTTTCCCTGATCTGTATCTCTCTTTCTCTTTCTTTTTGTTCTGCTAGGGCTATTCTTTCTTTTCTCCTTTCTTCTCTCTCTCTTTCTTTTTCCTGTCTATCTCTTTCGTATTCAAGCTGCTTTAATTATTTCTCATGTTCCATTTGTTTAAGTTGTGAACCGCCATAATTATGTCACCTTTTCGCATTTTGTCAGGTAATGTTAACTGCAATGTTTTTGCCAACTCTAACAGTCTACTTTTAGTCTCTGTCCATAAGGTACTGCATGAGACCATCTCCACCCCCAAAACTTCAGAGCCTCTGAAAGAGCCATTTTCCACAACACACTCCCCACTTAAACTGGAATACTGCACATGAAAAGCAACCACAATATGCTCATCCCTTACTGTCTTTAAGTTCACTAAGCCAATCCAATAGATAGACTTTTATCTCCCTTGAGCCCCCAATTTGTTATGGGCCAGGGTTTAGAGAACCCCAAAGTGCATCATGGAGTTCATCTGCCCCACAACTTTTAATAGATTGTGGTATGGGGAGCACACAGCCCACTCTACAGGTGTGGTACAGCAGAAATGGAAAAGCATTTTTTAAAGTAAAACAATGTTTATTCTGTGAACTCAAGTTAACCTTTTTAAAACATCCAGTGAACATCTTAGCAACCATTAATTCAAATACAACCCCCAAAGAAACAACACTAAGTAATCCTTAATAATTTCCCAAACAACATCCAGAAGACAAAAGAAACACCTTTTAACAGAAGCACATTAGGTTTACATTCACTACTGAAAACATTTATAATTCTCAATTCACCAAATGATCAAGAGATAGTCTTTTCATGGCAGAGAGATCAGCAATACACCTGCTTTGTCTGGCTTCAGCTCCAACACTGAAAACAAAACCAAAAACACAGACACACCCAAGCTTTTCACAAAGTGAAACAAAACAGCAGAGCCAGAGCTCAGCTCCACCCACACTCTGACATCACTGCAGTAACATGAGCAGCCAAGAACTTCTGAAAGTGACATTCTCATGACAGTAGGTGAAACTAGAACCAGAGGACACCATCTCAGACGAAAGGGACGATCCTTTAAAACAGAGATGAGGAGGAATTTCTTCAGCCAGAGGGTGATGAATCTGCAGAACTCTTTGTCGCACAAGACTGTGGAGGCCAAATCACTGAGTGTCTTCAAGACAGAGATAGATAGTTGCTTGATTAAGAAGGGGTTCAGGGTTATGGGGAGAAGGCAGGAGAATGGGGATGAGAAAATATCAGCCATGATTGAATGGCAGGGCAGACTCGATGGGCCGAGTGGCCTAATTTGGCTCCTGTGTCTTATGGTCTTATGGTTTGTGCCCCAGTTGCCAATTTCTGCAGTTCCTTTTCACCCCCATCTCCAGTCCTCTCAATTCCCCAGTTCCACTTCCTCCCACAGACCCCATCTCTTGTTCTCACTGCCTCTTTCTGCTCCCTTGGCTCCTCCACCTCTCCTGCAGTCCCACTAATGGCAGAGACAGCATTTCATGGATGGGAAAATGCAAAACAATTCATTTCACCTCTCAACAAATGCCGGTTCTGAAATTGGTGGGACTAAGGATCCAGGAGAATAGGGGCGAGGGGGAGTGGTGCTTGGACAGGTGGGAAAACTGGAGGGGAACCAGGGGTGCCGACGGAGTCTGGGAATTCTTGAAGAAAGTATTTATTGCCAATGATAACATTCAACAGCAATGAAGGCTGAGATAGTTTTCATGCTCATATATTCATCTACTCTGCTTGGCAGGTTTACTGTTTTCTAATGTTGTGGACCCACTCCTCTGCTTATAAACCAAACATTTGCTCATACAAATCCATGCAAGCTGTGGGAAAATAGGGAAAATTCTCAAATTAATGACCCAAGCTGGGAAACGAACCTGGGACTCTGGCACTGTGAAGCAACAGCGCTAACCACTGTGCTGCCCTCAACTCCACCGTCCTGCCTGTTCTCTGTAACCCTTCAACCCATTCCAAATTAAAAACCTGTCATCTCTGAGAGTGAAGACTGATTAACTTACCCAGTAATAAATATGTACAAAAAATGCAACATACAATTAATAGAATGGCCATTCTTCAAGGAGAGCATCAGACTGTGTCTGAGGTGTTGACTTTGTTCTCCATTGGAATATTGGCCATTTACCATTGAAGAAAACAGAACCTCGGCTTGGGGAGACATCTTTTGGCCAGTCCACTGAAATTGATTAGCAGCAGTTTTGCCTGAATGTTTGTGGGGTTGAATGCAATTTACTTAAACATTTAGTCAAAAGTCTTCCCATTGAGTGTAAAGGGTGTGGCAAAGTCCACATCTCACTGCACACAAGAGTGCGGTGACGGAAACTAGGGGCGCGATTCTCCGCAAATGCGGCGAGTTGTAAAAACACAGCCAGTTTCACGGCAGCCTCCGCGCCCCCTCCCGGGACCTGATTCTCCCCCCCGGGCGGGGCTAGCAGCGCGGCCCCGTGAAGCAGGGCATCGCGGGCTTAGCGACCGTCGCTAAGTCCGCACGGCAAGCGTCACGGCGGCTGACGCGCACGATGATGTCAGCCGCGCATGTGGGGGTTGGACGGCTCCAACCCGCGCATGCGCGAATGACGTCAACACGCAGATGCGTCAAACCCGCGCATGCGCGGGCCGTCATGCCCCTCAGCCGTCCCGCGGACTGATCCTGCGGGGCAGCGGAGGAACAAATAGTGCGCGGGTATCGGACCCGCTGCCTGCGATTGGTGGACACCGATCGCAGGCCCATGCCACTCTTGGCACGGCCGTGCCAAACGGTGCCATGGTTGTCCGGGATGGCACTTTGCGGCCGTTTTCACGAACGGTGAGAGCAGGTGTGATTGCGTTTGTGAAAACGGCCGTAAAGGCCTGGGAACTCGGCCCATCAGCCAGGGGTGAATCGCTGTTCGCCGTAAAAAACGGCGTGCAGTGATTTGTGCCGTGGGGTGGCCGTGGGGGGGGGGGGGGGGGGGGGAGAATAGCGGGAGGGCGGTAAAAATGTCGGGAAGGCCCTCCCGCTATTCTCCGACCCGTTGTGGGCAGCGGAGAATCGCGCCCTAGGACTTTTGTTGGCTTGCAGTGGTCTTCGTTGTCATAGTATGCCTTCGTTTGTAGAAGGCGGCGTTGATGCAGCTGCTCAGCTTTTGGATCTCCTCGTCAATGGTTGCCTTTTGAGAGTATGGGGGTGGGGGGATGGGGGGGGTGGGGGGGTGTGGGGGGTGTGGGGGGGTTGAGGGGGTGGGGGTGGGGGGGGTGGGGGGGGGTGGGGGGGGGTGTTGAGGGCTTTGGGGTGGTGGGGTGGAGTCTTCATCTGAGCAAAAGCCCACCAACCAGGTGGACGTGGGACAGCATACTTTGAGGCACCATTTTTAGCCTCCTCATTTGAGGTGAGCAGAGGCTATTCTGAACGGGAGTCACAGATACTGCTGTCCAAAGACACCTCAATACCAATACAGGTGTCCAATGGCCTTCATGCATCAGTCAACTGGGATTAGAACATAGAACATACAGTGCAGAAGGAGGCCATTCGGCCTATCGAGTCTACACCGACCCACTTAAGCCCTCACATCCACCCTACACCGTAACCCAATAACCCCTCCTACCCTTTTTGGCCACTGAGGGCAATTTATCACTGCCAATCCACCTAACCTGCACGCCTTTGGACTGTGGGAGGAAACCGGAGCACCCGGAGGAAACCCACACAGACACGGGGAGAACGTGCAGACTCCACACAGACAGTGACCCAGTGGGGAATCGAACCTGGGACCCTGGCGTCGTGAAGCCACGGTGCTATCCACTTGTGCTAACGTGCTGCCCACTAAGATTCTTGACTGTAGACTCTTGACTGGGGCCTCCCAGGTTCCCATCCAATTTTCCAGCATCAGAGGTTTTGGAAAATGGATCCTGGTACAAGACTGCATGTGGTTTTGTTTCATATGGACACCTTGGGCCGCTGTCATTGTCCACACAATCTTGTTAATGGGGCTCAGCTTGCCGCTCCAGCCTTCTACCGCCTTCAAAGGTGGGGACATGCTTATTCTGCTTTGAGAAATCTTTTGACTGCACCTCCCATGGATGGCCTTACCAGGAGCAAAGAGTTCCCAAATTCATATCTCAAGGGATCATCAGGGTGCACAAGGAAGGAAGTGAGGTCGAGAGGATTAGGGAGTAAATTACAGAGATAAGGATTGAAGCAGCTGAAGGCATGGCCACCAATAAGGTTGAAATCCTTTTAGGGTTTGTAATTCTACAAATTATTCCCTAAACCTACAAGCAAGACTGAACCATGCAAGCCTCTGTGCATAATTAATCCGATGGTCCAGTCACTCCTTGAAGTTAATCTACAAATGCTGCAGCTGAATCGTGTGAAGAAACAGTACATTTTTTTGACTTTGTTCAAAACGTTGTTTCGGTTTCCACGTATCCGTGGAGTATGCCGCAATCATGCTTGCAGCAGGCACATGGAAAACGTTTGACGATCAATAGAATTTGTCACACCAGGTGGTCCGCTCGTGTAGGTGCTGTTTTGGCTTTGACACTGTACTTTGTCAATATAAAGGATTTTTTTATCAGACATAGGGCAAAATTCTCCGACCCCCAGCAGGGTCAGAGAATCGCCTGGGGCTGCCTAAAATCCCGCCCCCGCCGTGGCAGAGATTCTCCGCCACCCGTGAAGTGGCGGCGGCGGAATCTCGCCACTCCGATCGGAGAGGCCCCTGCGGTGATTCTCCGGCCCGGATGGGCCAAAGTCCCGCCGCTGGGAGGCCACTCCCGCCCCCGAGGTTTGAACCACCTCTGGAACGGCGGGATCAGCGGCGCGAGCGGGCCCCCGGGTCCTGGGTGGGGCGGGGGGGCGATCGAACCCCGGGGGGTGCCCCCACGGTGGCCAGGCCCATGGCGGAAGCGGAAGAGAACCCCACATCGCGCATGCGCCGGCAGTGACGTCAGTGGCTAGCTGACGTCACTGCCGGCGCATGCGCCGACCGGCGAAAGCCTTTCGGCCAGCCCCGCTGCCGGGGGCGCCGGTTTTTTGCGCCAGTCTTCTGGTACAAACCGCTCCGGCGCGGGGCTCGCCCCCAAAGGTGGGGAATTCTCCTGACCCCTGAGTGGTTGGCGCTACTCCCCTACGCCGGCACCCTCCGTCACGCCGGGTAGGGGAGAATCCCGCCCAGGGTCACATCTAAATGAGAGAAACCACGGGTGAAATTCTCCGACCCCCAGCAGGGCGGAGAATCACCTGGGGCGGCGAAAATCCAGCTCCCGCCATGGCCGGAATTCTCCGCCACCCGGGAATTGGCAGCGGCGGGAATCGCGCTGTGCCGATTGGCGTGCCCTCCACGCCGATCGGCGAGCCCCCTGCAGCGATTCTCCAGCCCGTGATGGGCCGAAGTCCCACCGCTGAGAGGCCAATCCCGCCGCCGTGGTTTCAACCACCTCTGGTGGCGGCGGGTTTGGCGGCCCGAGCGGCCCCCGGGATCCTGGAAGGGGGGGGGGGGGGCGCGGGGCGATCGGACCCTGAGGGTGCCCCCACGGTGGCCAGGCCCGCGATCGGGGCCCACCGATCGGTGGGCGGGCCAGTGCCGTGGGGGCACTCTTTTACTTCCGCCGCCGCCACGGCCTCCACCATGGCGGAGGCGGAAGAGAACCCCCCTACCGCGCTTGCGCCGGTGGTGACGTCAGGGGCCGCTAATGCACCGGCGCATGCACGGACCGGCAAAGGCCTTTCGGCCAGCCCCGACCCTGGCCGCCGGGCGTCAAAGGCTGTTGGCGCCGGTTTTGGCGCCAGTCGGCGTGGCGCCAACCACTCCGGCGTGGACCTAGCCCCCAAAGGTGCGGAGAATTCCGCACCTTTGGGGAGGCCCAACCCTGGAGTGGTTGGCGCCACTCTGCTACGCCGGGACCCCCTGCCCCGCTGGGTAGGGGAGAATCCCGGCCCACATGTGAAAGCTGAAGCTTGAAAAGTACAACATTGCAGTTTTTCTGTTTTGTGGGACAGTCCACTTTAAAGAATTAATGCCATCAGCTAATCTCTGCAAAATGTTGAAACAACTTTGTTGAATGCTTCAAAATGGTTAGCCTCAGTTAGAAGTTTTGTCATAGAAGTTCAAAATTATTATACCTCACTGGAAGAAGAGGCACTAACATTAAAAAGAATCTAGGTCCCTCTGATGATGAGAAGCATCCAAGACACATGAAGTTATTTTTTGATGAGACAATTAAATCACTTTAAAAGGGAAAAGGAAGTTCATCGTTGAGACTGACAGTGTTATTTGTGACACAATAATGGTGCAATTGCAGAGTAGAAATCTCTGAAGAAAACTGTTGAATTACTTTGCATGTTTTTCAACAAAAGGTTGGATGAGAATGCTAAGATCTGCTGCAGTAAGAGATTAATTGGATTCTACCAGGAGAACATAGACATAAATAATTTTGAAGATGAAGTGAAACAATTCATTCATTTCATCGATAATGATGAGCTCCATGATTCAAGATCACCAACTGATTTGTATAGGCTTGTACGTGATAGTTTGCAGGCAATCTTTCCAAATTTGGAAAACATTCGGAAACTGTTTTTAACAATGTCTGTCACAAATGGTCCTGGCGAACATTCTTTCTCTGTATTGAAAAGAGTGAAAAATTATTTGCGAAATATGACTCGTCAGAAAGATTTGACAAGTTCAGCAATACTGACGATTGAAAATGCAAACTTACAAGGTTTTACCGACAATAATTTTGATGATTTTATGAATGAAATGCGCAGAAAAAAAGTTATCTAAATTGCCATGGATTACAAACAATTGATGAAGCAAGCCAATCTAAATTCTATTCTTCACGAGAAGATATGCTCGTCTGATATAATGGCTGGTGGTCACATTCAAAAGTTGTTACTGACGAGTAACTGCCAACCCCATCACTCTCAAGCCAGTAGTCTTGGACTGGACACTCCACTTCATTGGAGTATTTACTTCTGCACCAGAATTTTTCAGGCTAATTCTGTCCTGCACTGTGCTGCAATCATATCTCCAGCTGACTTCTCCATCCTGTTGCTCATCAACCAGTTCATGTTTGCTCGACTCAAGGTACACAGATCGCAATATTGGCCATCTCTACTGTCATGCTGACAACAGGTAAGCTTTTTGCTTTTGTTGTTTTCAATTTATCAATTAAAGATTTGTTCTCATGAGTTAAAAAGCAGTTAAGCAGTGAGTTTGAGTTTTTATGGCTTGCATTGTATGAGCTAAGGGTGCTTGGGGGTCAGGAGGGCATTGATATCATTGGGGGCAGGACTTGACATTGGGGTGGGGCACACCGTTTTGGGGATGGGGCTTGGCATTATATGGGGTGGGGCTTGACATCATTTGGGGCAGGCTGCCACATCACCAGAGAACGGGGCATGACATGGGGGCTCGGTAAAGAGGGAGAGCGTGGGACTCCCAATGTGGTAGTCAGCCACCACGTAATGTAGGAACACTAGCAATGCTGTTTGAGAGGGGATCCACAATGACTCATCTTTCTTCTTAGAATGTCGGCTCAATTCTTCCCATCGTCAGGCTCTGACTTCAATTTTTGTAAACATTACACCGACTCTCTAACTAATCTGTGTTTACATCAATAACAATTGCATATGTTTTAATCTTCACTGTTTTAATTATGACAGAAAGGACTGAGAACTACGCAGTAGCATCATATTTTGGCAAACTTGAAATTAAATAAATTCCCAAGTCCATACTTAAGACACTACATAAAATTATTAAAGATGCTGTCGTGTATAGCACATAGCTGATCCATGTTAGGAACCATTAATAAATGTCCTAAACCATCTGACTTATGAAAGCGAGTGCAAAACTATCAGATTACTTTGCAAGTGTGATGCAACTATAAAACTAATGAAATGTAATGCTTTGAAGCAACAGGAAATGCCACATAGTTTCTGATATTTTAAATGGGTGAAAGGTTTGTCGAATATTCCTACACAAGATGGATTTGCTGACAAGGCAGTTTTTGGTGATCCTTCACTGTTCTTGAGAAGGTATTGGTGTGCCACTTTCCTGAGTTCAAGTGAATATTTTGCTGAACCACCTCAGGCAGCAGCTAAAAGTCAACACTAATGTGTGCCTGGAGTCACGCATAGGCCAGACTGGATATGGGCAATGTATTTCCTTCCCGAAAGGATATTATTGAACCAGATGGGCTTTTAACAACAGTCAGTAGTTTCATCACTGACACAAGCCAAATTTATCGTTAAGTAATTGGACTTAAACTTTCCAGCTGCTGCGGTGATGTATCTGAAGGTTATTTGTCCAGGCCTCTGGATCACTAGTTCAGTAACATACTCACTATTCCATTGCACCCCACTGTCATTGGACCAAGAAACCATTAGCAGACACTACCAACCACCGTAATAGTGCCTTTTAATTCATTCATTTTCTCCAGCCATATCTTCATTTGTTTCATGATCTGACAAAAATATTGATAGAAAATGTTGTTGCACAAAATTATTGATTATTGCACTACCCGAAGCAATGAAGTTAAACTTTAAATAGGGAGCTGTGTCTCTATTGCTTTTGTCAAACTTCTAGTACATGTTATTCCAGTAACTTACAGATGCTTAAACTTGTATTTCAAATAAACCTGGCCCCAGTTACTTCTAAACATGAGTTCAAACATTTTCTGAAGATGCTAAATGTGTGGTGAAACTGAGAAGACCCTTTTGCCAGTTAACTAAATTGTCAGAAAAATCCTGTCCTCAGGCATAATAATAGTGATTCTATTCCTGGTCTAGTATTGGTGATTAACCAATCACCTGCGTTGAAAACGCCATCATTTCAAAATGAATTGCTTAGCAACTAAGATCATATCAGAAGTTTTACTGGCCAGAACAAATTGCAAGTAATTGCTTGCATGATAAAGAGTAAGTGCTGCATCGTAGCTGTGTCTTTTTCCCTGCAGGCCTGCCATAACCTTACACTATGTGCGGCTTATGTTTTTCTCAGTGAGTGCTAGCTGCCTTGTAAGAATGCATTAACATTCCATTAACACAGATCTAGTCCAAGGCAGGTTGAGAAGACGGAAGCTGTTAGTTTACACGGATACTTCAGAACAAGTAGGGAGGCAAATTGTTGATTTCCTTTCAAGTAATATTCCATTCTCCTCATTGTACTTCCTTCCCAACTCTGCCTGACCTCAAGCTACAACTTTCATTTTTCTTTGTGAAGCAGCAGCAATACTTTATTAACTGTTCAGGTTATGTAAATGCCTCAACTCATTTAATGCTCCTGCTACAAAGCTTTGCAAGTTGAAAACAAATCCACTGTTGCTTATTTTAAATTAGCTTCCCACTCTTCCCAAAATGTAATTTAACCCCTGAGAAGTAAATTTATAATGTCATTGTTTCATAAATAAATATGAATTAATGAAGCAAATAAATAACTTCAATACCCTAACGTTAACTTGAAATTTTGTTTGTGACAGGCAACTTTCCAAGATCAACGATCTGCAGGAGACAAACGTGTCGGTGTTTTTAAAATTAATTAATCTCTTAATGAAGTTGTTTAAAATTTTGACTAGTGCCTACTCTTGATAGTTCAAAATCCTTTCAGATTGAGAAAAATCCAAACAATCAAATAGGATGAATTAATCAGTTTTGATATAGCAACTCAAATCAACGGAATATTGAAATTCTTTAAAGAACTTCAAATTAAGAGTGCAGTGAGTAAACTATGTAAGGCTAACTGTGCCACCACACAGATACACACACTATAAACGATACATTACGTTATCTCTTATTCCTTTTCCAGACAGATAGATTATATCTACGGCTACACAACTGGTGCTCCAGAATCCCATTAATGCTTAAAAAGGATGATGTCATTAATCATTGTCAAATGAGGATTGCTTGGGTACAATGATGTTGATTCACCTCTGGGGCATGAGGTGCACATTTTCTCCAAGGTGACCAGTGTCGATGTTATTTCTGGTTTGGCAAATCTCTTAATTCAACCCTGCCGACAAGGGGAAAATTAATTTGGATATTGCAATGTTTGGCAAGAGTAGGCCATAATTTCCAGCTGCCACCAGCAGAGTACTGATTATTCCACTGGTGGCATTAATTATTGCTGTTAAGAAGCCATTTTTAAAAATCATTTTCATAGAATCCATGGAACCCCACAGAGCAGAAGGAGGCCATTTGGCCCATCGCGTCTGCACCAACCCTCTGAAAGAGCAATCTATCTAGGTCCACTTTCCCACCCTATCTCTATAACCCCACCTAACCTGTACATCCTTGGACTGTGGGAGGAAACCGGAGAACCTTGATGAAACCCATGCAGACGCAGGGAGAATATGTAAACTCCACACAGTAGACCAAGGCCGGAAATGAACTCTGGTCTCTGGGCTCTGAGAGTCAGCAGTGCTAATCACTATGCTGCTCGAAAATATAATTTTTGAAATAAAATTTGCAAAATGTGTGACTGAATTTGTGTGCCACTGCGGGTCTGGTTAATCCTCTGTTCTGGCTGAAGTAACAGTGAGTACAATAGTTGAAAAAGTAGAGGGGGTTAAACAGATGAGGAACACCAGTAGGAAGCAACATTTTTTCCATTCTTTCTGCTACTCTGGGTCTTCCTGTCATTCTAAAACCCATGGACCAAAATAAGCCATGGAAAATGGGTATGGATTCCACAGAGCCTCAACAGGCCATCTGCTAGAAATTCAACAGAAAATCCATAGAAATCCCAGACAAATGAAAGTGAAAGTCACCATAGTCCCACATGACCATAGGCTCCTCTCCCCTTTGAAAGAGCTGACTAAGGGTCCCCACACCTCAGGCGAGGGATAAGGTCCTTCCAGCAGCCTGCCAGCTCCTGGACTATAACGGTAATGCCATCACGGCACGGGGGTCCTGCCATCTACTCGTCTCCAACCGGAATACCCATGCACGGCTAAGGTTTGAAACTGTCAAGCCGGAGAGGACATCCCTACTGGACGTGCATACCTGCAAAAAGCTAAACCTGGTGCAGTGGGTTTATTCAACGACATCCTCGAAAGTTGATCTTCAAGCTGGCATTGACGACATCCTCGCTCAGTATCCAGATGTGTTTGACGGGATGGGCACTTTGCCATATCGGTACAAGATCCTACTGCGACCTGATGCCAAGCCAGTGGTCCATGCACCACACCAGGTCCCGGCTCCACTGAAGGAGCACCTGAAGGAACAGCTCAAGGAGCTGCAGCAGCAGTTGATCATTTCCAGGGTAACCGAACCGACTGACTGAGTCAGCTCGATGGTGGTGGTTAAAAAACCCTCTGGAGACCTGCACATCTGCATTCATCCCAAGGATCTCAACCAGAAAATAATGCGTGAACACTTCCCCATCCCGAAGTGGGAGGAACTCACCAGTGAGATGGCACATGCACGGTTTTTCACGAAGTTAGATGCGTCACATGGATTCCGGCAAATCCAGCTGGATGAGTCCAGCAGAAGGCTCTGCACCTTCAACACACTGTTTGGCAGGTACTGCTATAACCGTATGCTGCTCGGCATCGTCTCGGCATCGGAGATATTTCATCGCATCATGGAGCAGATGATGGAGGGCATCGAAGGTGTTCGTGTGTACGTGGATGACGTCATCATATGGTCCACGACCCCTGAGGAGCATGTTTCCCGTCTCCAGCAGGTATTCCACCGTGTCCACGCCAATGGCCTGAAGCTGAACAGGGCCAAATGTTGCTTTGGCATGTCGACACTCAAGTTCCTAGGAGACCAGATCTCTCAGCAGGCCGTGTACCCCGACACAGACAAGGTCAAGGCCATCGCAGCCATGAAGGTCCCGGAAGACAAGAAGGCGGCATTGCGCTTCTTGGGCGTGGTTATTTTTCTGGGCAAGTTCATCCCAAACCTGGCCTCACACACCACGGCCCTACGAAACCCAGTGAAGAAGTCCACTGCCGTCGAGTGGAAGGCAATTTTTCTGGCAGAGTGGCTGGAGCTGAAAGCCAAGCTCACCACTGCACCCGTATTGGCATTTTTCGACCCAGACAGCGAAATGAAAATCTCGACAGATGCGAGCCAGGATGACATCGGTGCAGTCCTGCTGCAACGCAATGACACTCCATCCTGGGCACCGGTTGCCTACACATCAAGGGCAATGACGCCCACCGAACAAAGGTATGCACAAATCGGGAAGGAATGCCTGGGCCTTCTCACTGTCTATGGCCTGCCGACATTCACAGTTTAGACGGATCACAGGCCCCGGTCCACATTATCCACAAGGACCTGAATGACATGACGCCTCGGTTGCAGCGCATCCTCCTCAAACTCAGAAGGTACGACTTTGACCTGGTCTACACGCCTGGCAAGGAGCCCGTCATTGCCGATACACTGTCCCGCTCCATCATCATGCCTAGTGAACCACCGAACGTCATCCGGCAAATTAGAGGTTGAGTCACAGGTGCAACTATGTGCTAGCACACTCCCGGCATCTGATGAGAAGGTGATTCGTATCTGTGAGGAGACAGCCAACACCTAGTCAATAACTGGCAGAAAGGGCAGCGCCCTCAATTTTTCAATTTAAAGGACGACCTGACTGTGGTTGATGGTATCCTTCTCAAACTGGACCGGATTGTAATTCCACAGTTTCCAGAGCTTGGTGCTCCGTCAAATCCATGAGGGCCACCTGGGCGTGGAAAAGTGCAGACGCAGAGCCAGGCAGGCTGTCTACTGGCCCGGGATCAGCCAGGATATCGCGAACATGGTCCTTAACTGTGCGACCTGTCAACTCTTCCAGCCAGTGCAGAGTGAGGAGACACTTCAGCAGCATGAAATCAAAACCTCTCTGTGGTCTAAGTTTGGCATCGACCTCTTTCATGCAAATGGTCGTGATTACGTGTTAATCATTGATTACTTTTCCAATTACGCTGAAGTCGTGAAGCTCTCAGACCTCACATCTCGGACCGTCATCAAGACCTGTGAGGAGATGTTCTCCAGGCATGGTATCCCACTCACTGTCATGAGTGATAATGGCCCGTGCTTCAGCAGCCATGAATGGTCTCTGTTTGCCCAGTCGTATCAGTTCAAACACATCACTTCCAGCCCACACTATCCACAGTCAAATGGAAAAGTTGAGAATGGGGTGCACATAGTAAAGCAGCTCAACTGCAAGGCCGTGGATTCTGCGTCTGACATTCACCTCACGCTGCTTGCATACAGTGCGACCCCACTGTCCACTGGCATGTCGTCGGCTCAGCTCCTGATGAACAGGGACCTGCGAACAACACTTCCAACCATACACGTGCCCAACCTGGATCACCTCCCGATGCTGCAGAAGGTGCAGCAACTCCGAGACCGGCAAAAACAAGGCTATGATGCTCATGCCACTGATTTGCCAGTGTTATCCCCGTCAGACACTGTTTGGGTCAAGATCCCTGATGGAGGCTGGTCAGCTCCAGCTGTCATTGTTCGACAGGCTGCCCCCGCTCGTATGTTGTGCGTCTGGCTGATGGTTCTGTTGTGCGATGAAACAGACGGATACTGCGCAAAGTTGCCTGCCTGCAACCGCTTTCTTCTCCATTTCCTTCTGTTGTCTTGCCACTTCCTGATACCTCGGCTCACGAGGCCACTAGTCAGGCTTCAATCCCGCCCATCAAGGCACTGTCGTCCCCACCACCACCTCTCCAGCTGTCAACCAGGATCAGACGCAAGCCACAGAGACTGGACTTATGAACATTTGTTCTGTTTGCTATGTTCTCGCATTAGACAGCTGTTTTCACATGTACATATGTTCACATCTACTGCATGTATATATGTTAATATTGGCCTATCCTTGTAAATACGCTCACATATGTCATCCAAACATTAAAAAAGGGGAGATGTCATGATATGCAGACACACACATAATGATACACAGACAAGCAGCTAATGGACACAGAGAACTGGACATGACCAATAACCAGGCAGGACACTCAGGGGTGGGATATGACTATAAAAGACACGAGGCACTGACACTCCAGCTCTTTCCACTGATGGACATCTGGAGAGTCAGTCAAGGTTTTAGTTACAATCTCACACGTCCACCACATGGCTAAGAGCTAGTCTGGTTCAGTCAGACAGAGTAACCGCACTTGAGTTAGCAGAGAGTCGAACTCACAGAGAACTGTGCTAACTGTGCTATTAGTTCAATAAACCTGTTTGAACTAACTTCAAGGTCTGGAGTATCTTTCTGATCTAAGCTGCATCCAGTTGCAGCCAGTGTTAGACGAGAGTACCTAACACGACACTTGCCACTTTGAGACACCAAGGAGAAGGTAAGTATGGTAAACGGGTAGAATAGGAGGGAATTAGGGGGCAGGATGGCAGAAGGTCGATTGGTTCAAGGATGAGGGGGTTGGATGGTTTAGGGTGGGTTGGATGGCCCGGGCATGTAAGCTGGTTTAGGGATGGTTGCGTGGACAGTCAGGCAGGGACAGTCATTGGGGGCTGGGAAGGCCATTGGGGATATTCAGAGGTTAAGAGGCTCGTCATAGTGAGGGAGTAATCAGGGGTGGGTATGTAGTCAGGGGTAATCGGAGGTCAGGAGGGCAATAAGGGAATAGTTAGCTGTTTGGGAGGTTAGTTGAAGGAAGGAAGAGTAGCTAGAGGCTTGGGGGTATAGTTGGGGTTCAGAAGGGCAGTTGGGAGCTTATCGGGGGGGAGGAAGGAGTAGTTAAAGGACTGGTATAATTGGAGGGAGGTCTTTGCGGGGGGGGTGGAATGAGGGTGTGTTGTCAGTGAGGGTTTCGAGGCAGAGGGATGAGATCAATACCATAATTATTGAGGTGTTAGACATAGTTTTAACCATTCTAAATTTTACTGGGTGACTATTCTGCTAAGAGAGTCAAAACCATTCAAAGTCTCTTAATCAGTTTGTTCCCGGTGAAAGGTAGTTGTCCATTGGAAGTTTGAACTTCAAAGGCAATTCCCACACAGTCCTTGCTTGGGGGCTTATGGAGGTGTCCCCCAGTGCAATCTGGCTGCAAACCCCGGCCTGCCCCCCCACCAGAGCATAAGCCATTTATTTTTGCGATTTCTCCAGGGTCTCTGCACAGATCGTCCTCCAATGTTATGGCACATATCAGGAGAATTCTGACTGAAATTCACCCTCATTTATCAAGGTTCTGTTAAAGGCCAGCCATAACAGAAATGTGTTGTTAAAGTCCGAGTGAAGCATAACTGAAATTAAATTTTGAATGCCCTGTCAGAGTGTGACCTAATTTTACAAAAGAATTACAAGATTAAAGAAATAGCTTGACTGGCTTTTTTCATTTGAAACAATTTAAATTTAGTTCTGTTCGATGATCACTTGACAGTTGTGCCGGTACTTTAGACATATTTTTTATAAGAGTCTCATTGTAGAACCGTATGATTTAGTGACAATATTTTGTTAAGGATGCAATACAATGCAGATCCACAGCAGTGCAAGAGAGTGTTGTGGTTGACTCTTAAATGCTGGGGCTGGTTTAGCACAGTGAGCTAAATAGCTGGCTTGCAATGCAAAACAATGCTAGCAGTGCGGGTTCAATTCCTGTACCGGCTTCTCCGAACAGGTGCAAGAATGTGGCGACTAGGGGCTTTTCATTCACAGTAACTTCAATGAAGCCTACTTGTGACAATAAATTATTATTATTGTTATTAAGTGGCCTAGCAAGCCTCCCAGTTTAAGGGCAATTTGGGATGGGCAATAAATGCTGGTCCAGCCAACAATGCCGACATTCCATGAATGAATAAAAAACATATTTGTCTTGTGGCGCATAGTGGCTGCAGTACATACAACCCTACAAGATATAGTGCACTAACCTGCAATAACTTCAATAACAACTCCCAGTCCTATAACCTCTGTCCCTAATTCCATTGTTAGTGTCGTACTGCAGCATTGAACATGAAGACCCACCAGCACTTGTTCAGCCATGAATGCACAATCAATGCTAGTCCTGCCATCATCGTTCACATTTAAGAACATTAAAAAAAAGTATTGAGAAAGTTACACAATTATGTTCTGTTTACCAGCTGCAGTGTGTACTCTCATTCTACATGAACTTGAGAACACTTTTCAAATGATCAAAGCCTGAAGGAACCACAAGTATTTCAACTGACCATGACAATGAAGCTCAGAAACCTGTCAAGTAAGCTCTTCACTGCTTACCCAGATAAGGCCACCACTTATCAAATTGGCTAACCTGGTTATCTTTATGGAGTAGTAAAACTGCCAACCTTCAGTGACTGATCCGTTCCTTTAATGCCATCAATAGACCGGACCAACTGATTAACCGTCAGCAACACATGAAACATGAGTGGCAGGGTCACAATTTCCCAACAGATCGCCATCTCATCTAAAAAACAGCTCACAGTCAGGTGATTTTTCTTTTAAACCAGGCTGAATCACAACTTCCAAATTTTTATCCCCATTTGGCATCAGTGTTGTTAAACAGCTGAAGCAAACAGACCCATGTACATGGTTTTGTGTCAGTTCACCCCTTTGCAAACATTCATGCATTCATATCTGGCACAGGCAAATACAGCATTTTGATTTTGATTTGTTTTGATTTATTGTCACATGTACCGAAGTACAGTGAAAAGTATTTTTCTGTGGCCGAGGGAATGTACACAGTACGTCCATAGTAGACAAAAGAATAATCAACAGAGAACATTGACAAATGGTACATCGACAAACAGTGATTGGTTACAGTGCGGAACAAGGGGCCAAGCAAAGCAAATACATGAGCAAGAGCAGCACAGGTCGTTGTGAACAGGAAACAGATCAGTCTGAGGGGGAATTGTTGAGGAGACTTGTAGCTGTGGGGAAGAAGCTGTTCCTATGTCTGGATATGAGAGTCTTCAGACTTCTGTACCTTCTGCCTGATGGAAGGGTCTGGAAGAAGGAAATGCCTGGGTGGGAGGGGTCTCTGACAATGCTATCTGCCTTCCTGAGGCAGCGGGAGGTGTGGACAGAATCAATGTGGGGGTGGCAAGCTTGTGTGATGCGTTAGGCTGAGTTCACCACACTCTGCAGTTTCTTGCGATCTTGGACTGAGCAGTTGCCATACCAGGCTTTGATGCAGCTGGATAGGATGCTCTCTGTCGCACATCTGTAGATGTTTGTGAGCGTCGATGCAGACATGCCAAATATTTTTAGCTTTCATAGGAAATAGAGCATTAAAACATTTTCACAATTACAACAGCTTCCCACTGGTAACGGGATTGGAGTATACTAGGGTTAAGTTCTACGTGGGAGTTTGGCAACGTATCGAATGTTTGTCTTCAATGGAGTTACTTAAAGATTAAGGTTAGTCACAATAATTCTTACTGTAACAAAGGAAGCTAACAATTAAAAATAAGCAAAATGCACCATGAATAAAATAATGAAGAAAACGAAACTGTCCTTTCAATCTAACCATTTACTGCACTGGAGGGCTGACTGTAAATTTGTACATGGAGCATCAGTGGGCTGTACAGAATTTCCCAACTATTACCCTGAATTCTAATGGATGGAAAGTTCTGTATGGCCTCTGAGCTCTGCCCCTGAACACCCAGTAGCGATATTAGTAAAATTATCATAATAATATTACAATTATAGAATCATAGATCATCATAGATTATCATAAAATTTATAGTGCAGAAGGAGGCCATTCGGCCCATCGAGTCTGCACCGGCTCTTGGAAAGAGCACCCTACCCATGGTCAACACCTCCACCCTATCCCCATAACTCAGTAATCCCACCCAACATTAAGGGCAATTTTGGACACTAAGGGCAATTTATCATGGCCAATCCACCTAATCTGTACATCTTTGGGCTGTGGGAGGAAACCGGAGCACCCGGAGGAAACCCACGCACACACGGGGAGGATGTGCAGACTCCGCACAGACAGTGACCCAAGCTGGAATCGAACCGGGGACCATGGAGCTGTGAAGCAATTGTGCTATCCACAATGCTACCGATCTATGATTCTATAATTGTAATATTATAATTGTTGATGGGTGTGCGATATGAACGTGGTGGAAGCAAATTCTTCACAATTTTTAAATTTACAAGGTTTGTTCATTTCACTTGGAAAACTATTTTTAATTGAAATTACTGGCTGGAGTTTCTGATTGGATAATTACGGCGGAAACCCCCCACAATGCAATCAAAATTGCCTAACGGCTGCAAAAGATTGAGGAATTTCAAGTGCAATTGGCGTTCAGACCATCACAAGTTTCTGTGATCTTTTACACTAGCTGTAAAGACATCACATTGAGCTCCACCAACCTAGTGCAGGATTCTCCGGTCCCCAGACACCTGTGTCCCAGCAATGCAACATTTGTTGGTGGCGGGATTCTATTCTCCCGCTGCTTGTTATTGGGATTTCTCATTTAATCCACCCCATGCCACTGCAAAACCCACTGGCAAAGGCGCACTGCCAGTGGGAAAAATGGATCCCGAACTCCGGAGAATTGCAGCCCTATTCTGAGCTGTTTTCATGAAGTGTTGTCATGTTTTTACTTAATTCGGTCATAATGAGACTCTCCCCTCCCCTCCCCCTCCCCGTCCACTGCCCGTCCAGAAGTCCTAACCTGGAGATCTGCCAGTCAATCTGATTGGACAGCAGCGCTAGGATCGAGTAGAGGCCACTTCTGGGAAGACAAGCAGTCCCTGAGAAGAAGTATCATGGATCCCAGAATTCAGGCAAGTCTAAGGATTTTGGACAGAGCTGGCAGACCCCAGTGAGAGGAGATCAAGAGTTGGGGTGACCGTCTTTCAGATGCCAGGGGGTGTCTGATCCTGGGGGTGAGTACCTCCACTGGGCACAGGAGATGTCCCAAAGCAGGTATCGCCCCTTCCTGCCTGTCAACGGTTCAGGCAATGAAAGCTGCCTGGTTGCCCGCCTTCCTTCCACCTTGCAGTACGATGATAAAACAAGTACATGGTTTGTATGAAAGAACTAATAACCTTTCCTTCATATATTTAGAAGTGAAAAAATGTTGAAGGTTAATTCAAACTGTTCAAAATAGGTTTATAACGGCAGAGACAGAATGAGGCCTTTAAGTGGCCATTAATTGTAAAATTCATTGGAACGTAAAATTCACCCATTAGTAGAGGTTTACCAGTCAGGATGGCATCAGAAAGATATGCATATCGCTGGCACACAGCCCCTCCTCCCAAACACCCCCACGAGAGCTGTCTGCTCCTTCAAAGGATTGGCAGCTCGGCAGTGCCACCAGCAGCGATGGTGATGGTTGAGGTAAGCACGGGCCCTACAGCGTCAGACCATAAGACCAGAATTAGGCCACTCGGCCCATCGAGTCTGCTCTGCCATTCCATTATGGCTGATATTTTTCTCATCCCCATTCTCCTGGTTTCTTCCCACAACCCCTGATCCCTTTATTAATCAAGAATCTATCTATCTTTGTCTTAAAGACACTCAGTGATTTGGCCTCCACAGCCTTTGCAGCAAAGTGTTCCACGGATTCACCACCCTCTGACTGACAAAATTCCTCCTCATCTCTGTTTTAAAGGATCATTCCTTTAGTCTGAGATTGTGTCCTCTGGTTCTAGTTTTCCCTAAAAGTGGAAACAGCCTCTCCAGGTCCACTCTATCCAGGCCTCGCAGTATCCTGTAAGTTTCAATAAGATCCTCCCTCATCCTTCTAAACTCCAACGAGTACAGACCCAGAGTCCTCAACCGCTCCTCATATGACAAGTTGTTCATTCCAGCGATCATTCTTGTGAACCTCCTCTGGACCCTTTCCAAGGCCAACACATCCCCGCTTGGGAGCTGGTGAAATTCAACCCATTCATTCTAATTAAGTAGAATCCTGGGTCTAGGTTGGCCAATGTCCTTTTACTTGTGCAAGGGAAGGTAAAAATCATTTGTAGTTTTTACATATATTTTGCTTGAGATTTCCTTTCATGATACCTCATCAAAATGTTAAACACTTAGCAACAGGTTGCAGTATTTGTATAACATTTTACAATGTGAGCCCATAGACATTGGTTTAAATTTGTGTAAACACATTTTAATGAGAAATCATGCATTTTACTGCATTATTACATTTAATTACTACTTTCTTTTCTCTGGCAATTTTTATTTTTGTGATTAGAGCATCCTTTGCTCACTGTTTCCATGACATTTTTCTGCTGATAATTGCAGATTTACTGACAAGGGGCAAAATTCTCCGACCCCCAGCAGGGTCAGAGAGTCGCCTGGAGCCGCCGGAAATCCCGCCCCAGCCGTGGCAGAGATTCTCCGCCACCCGGGAAGTGGCGGCAGTGGGAATCACACCACTCCGATCGGCGAGGCCCCTGCGGTGATTCTCCGGCCCGCGATGGGCCGAAGTCCCGCCGCTGGGAGGCCTCTCCCGCTGCCAAGGTTTGAACCACCTCTGGTGGTGGCGGGATCGGCGGCGCGACGGGGCCCCCGGAGGGTGCCCCCAGGTGGCCAGGCCCGCGTTCGGGGCCCCCCACTCAGACTCCAGGCCAGTGCCCTGGGTGCACTCTTTCTCCTCCGCGGCCACCACGGCCTCCGCCATGGCGGAAGCGGAAGAGAAACCCACATCGCGCATGCACCGATGGTGACGTCACCGCAAGCGCATGCGCCAACCGCCGAAAGCCTTTCGGCCATTCCCCACGGAGAATTCCCCACCTTTGGGGAGGCCCAACCCCGGAGTGGTTGGCGCCACTCCCCTACGCCGGGATCCCCCGTCACGCCGGGTAGGGGAGAATCCCACCCAAGGGACGGGAATCTAGGTGGAGCACATTCTATTCACAGAATTCTTCCAATCATGGAATCATATAATTTACAGTGCAGAAGGAGACAATTCGGCTCATCGAGTCTGCACCGGCCCTTACAAAGAGCACGCTACTGAAACCCACGTATCTACCCTATCCCTGTAACCCAGTAACCCCCACTTAATATTTTCTGCACACTCAGGGCAATTTAGCATGGGCAATCCACCTAACCTGCACATCTTTGGATCGTGGGACGAAACCGGAGGAAACCCAAGCAGACACGGGGAGAACATGCAGACTCCGCACAGTGACCCAAGCCGAGAATCGAACCTAGGACCCTGGAGCTGTGAAGCAACTGTGCTAACCACTATGCTACCGTGCTGCCAATCAATGCAATGGGTCTGAAATTCTGCAGGCCATGGATCCTGGTTTAAGGGCCAAAATACACAGCATCAGGCAGAAGTCATCTAAATTAAATATGCGGGTCCCAAGTGGAGCAGCCAGAGCGGCAGTGCGGGGCCTAGGCAAGCAGCTAGAGTGGCCGTGCGGGACACAGGCAAGGCAGCTAGAGTGGCCGTGTGGACACAGGCAAGGCATCCTGAGCGGCAGTGCGGGGTCCAGGCAAGGCAGCTAGAGTGGCCGTGTGGACACAGGCAAGGCATCCTGAGTGGCAGTGTGGGGCCCAGGCAAGGCTGACAGAGTCGCAATGCGGGACACAGGCAAGGCAGCCAAAACGTCAGTGCAGAATACAGGCAAGGCAGCTTGAGTGGCAGTGCGGGGTCCAGGCAAGGCAGCCAGAGTGGCCGTGTGGGATACATGATGTGGAGATGCCGGCGTTGGACTGGGGTGAGTACAGTAAGAAGTCTTACAACACCAGGTTAAAGTCCAACACGTTTCTTTCAAACACGAGCTTTCGGAGCACTGCTCCGAAATGGAGAGGTATATTCCAGAAACATTTATATAGACAAATGCCGGGCAATGCTTGGAATGCGAGCATTTGCGGGTAATCAAATCATTACAGATCCAGAGAGAGGGATAATCCCATGCTGAAGAGGTGTGAATTGTCTCAAGCCAGGACAGTTGGTGGGATTTTGCAAGTCCAGAACAGATGGTGGGGGGTGGATGTAATGCGACATGAATCCAAGATCCCGGTTGAGGCCGCACTCATGAGTGTGGAACTTAGCTATAAGTTTTTGCTCGGTAATTCTGCGTTGTCGCGTGTCCTGAAGACCGCCTTGGAGAACGCTGACCCGGAGATCAGAGGCTGAATGCCCTTGACTGCTCAAGTGTTCCCCGACTGGAAGGGAACATTCCTGCCTGGTGATTGTCGCACGTGCCCGTTCATTCGGTGTCGCAGTGCCTGCATGGTCTCGCCAATGTACCACGCTTCGGGACATCCTTTCCTGCAGCGTATGAGGTAGACTACATTGGTCGAGTCGCACGAGTATGTGCCGCGTACCTGGTGGGTGGTGTTTCCACGTGTAATGGTGGTATCCATGTCGATGATCTGGCATGTCTTGCAGAGATTGCCCTGGCAGGGTTGTGTGGTGTCGTGGGCGCTGTTCTGAAGGCTAATTTGCTGCAAACAATAGTTTGTTTGAGGTTGCATGGTTGTTTGAAGGGCAGTAGTGGTGGTGTGGGGATGACCTTGGCAAGATGTTCATCTTAATTGATGATGTGTTGAAGGCTGCGAAGAAGATGTCGTAGTTTCTCCGCCCCAGGAAAGTACTGGACGACGAAGGGTACTCTGTCGGTTGTGTCCTGTGTTTGTCTTCTGAGGAGGTCGGTGCGGTTTTTTGCTGTGGCGTGTTGGAACTGTCGATCGATGAGTCGAGCGCCATATCTCGTTCATACAAGGGCATCTTTCAGCATCTGTAGGTGTCTGTTACGCTCCTCCACGCCTGAGCAGATCCTGTATATACGGAGGGCTTGTCCATAGGGGATGGCTTCTTTAATGTGTTTCGGGTGAAAGCTGGAGAAGTGGAGCATCGTGAGGTTATCTGTGGGCTTGCAGTAAAGCGAAGTGCTGAGGTGACCATCCTTGATGGAGATGAGTGTGTCCAAGAATGCAACTGAATTTGGAGAATAGTCCATTGTCAGTCTGATGGTGGGATGGAATTTATTGATCTCATCGTGTAGTCGTTTCAGTGATTCTTCGCTGTTGGTCCAAAGAAAAAAAATGTCATCGATGTATCTGGTGTATAACGTCGGTTGAAGGTCCTGTACGGTGAGGAAGTCTTGTTCAAACTTGAGGTGCGAATGTGGTCCCCATGGCTGTGCCACGCGTCTGGATGAAGAATTTGTTGTCGATGGTGAAGACGTTGTGATCTGGAATGAAGCGGATGAGTTGCAGAATTGCGTCTGGAGATTGGCAGATGTCGGTGTTGAGGACTGAGGCTGTTGCAGCGATGCCGTCATCATGGGGTATGCTGGTGTAGAGTGCCGAGATGTCCATTGTGATGAGGAATGTTCCTGGTTCAACTGGTCCATGGGTGCTGAGTTTCTGTAGGAAGTCCGTCGTGTCACGACAGAAGCTGGGGGTTCCTTGTATGATAGGTTTCAAGATGCCCTCGATGTGGCCAGAGAGGTTCTCACACAGGATCCCATTGCCTGAAATGATAGGACGGTCTGGTGTGTTGGCCTAGTGTATTTTCGGGAGGCAGTAGAGATCTCCAATGCGGGGATTACGTGGGATGAGAGCACGTAGGGTGCTCTGAAGGTCTGGATCCAAGGTCTTGATCAGTCTGTTGAGTTGGCGGATGTGTTCCTTGGTTGGATCTGGGGGTAACTGTCTGTAGTGTTCTTGGTTGTTGCGTTGTCGGTATACTTCTTTGCAGTAGTCCGTTCTGTTCTGTATGACGGTGGCCCCTCCTTTGTCTGCTGGTTTGATGATGATGTTGCGGTTGGTCTTGAGAGCGCGGATGGCGTTGCGTTGTGCTTGGGTGACATTCGAGGCTGCCTTGTGAATGCGACTGATGAATCTGGCATTGACATGACTCCTGACGGCTTGAGCATACATGTCGAGTCTAGGGCAGCGGCCTTCCAGAGGGGTCCAATTCGACTCTTTCCTCTTTGGCTGCCGCACCGCAGATCTCTCGGTCTGCTGTTCTGGTTCATTGGTCGTCTCCTTGGGTTCGCTGTCGCCTCTTGGGGTCTGTGGAAGAATTCCCGGAGCCTCATTCGCCTGATGAATTCCTCCGTGTCTGCCGCGAGACTGATGGGGTCCATTTTGGTGGTTGTGCAGAAATTGAGCCCTCTGCTGAGGACTTCGATTTCGTCTGGTTGAAGGGTGTAGTCCGACAAGTTGACAGTAGATTTCCCTGTATTGTTTTCGTCTGTGGTACTGGGGGAGGCTTGTTTGCTGCTGGTGGTGATGCCGAGTTTCTCAAGCTTCCTGTTCTTGGTGTGCATATAGGTGGCATAGTATCGTTGTCTCATCTGTTTGGCGGTGTTACGCAGCTGGTGTGCTGTGTCCTGAGCGCAAGTTGAGGATATGGCCTCTATCTTGGTTTCCAGGTGGGATACAGGCAAGGCAGCCTGAGTGGCCGTGTGGGACAAAGGCAAGGCATCCTGAGCGACAGTTTGGGACACAGGCAAGGCAGACAGAGTGGCCGGGTGGGACACAGGCAAGGCAGCTTGCGTGGCCGTGTGGGACACAGGCAAGGCAGCCTGAGCGGCCATCTGGGACACAGGCAAGGCAGACAGACTGGCAGTGCGGGACACAGGCAAGACAGCCTGAGCGGCAGTATGGGACACAGGCAAGGCAGACAGACTGGCCGTGCGGGACGCAGGCAAGACAGCCTGAGCGGCAGTATGGGACACAGGCAAGTCAGCTAGAGTGGCCGTGCGGGACACAGGCAAGGCTGACAGAGCGACCATGTGGGACACAGGCAAGGCAGCCAGAGCGGCAGTGTGGGACACAGGCAAGGCAACCTGAGTGGTCGTGTGGACGCAGGCAAGGCAGCCTGAGCGGCAGTACGGGACACAGGCAAGGCAGCCTGAGCGGCCGTGCGGGGCCCATGTGAGGCAGGCAGAGCAGCAGTGCGGGGCCCAGGTGAGGCAGGCAGAGCGGCAGTGCGGAGACACAGGCAAGGTAACCGGGGTGGTAGTGTTGGGCTCAGGCGAGACAGCCGGGACGGCTGTGCAGGCCCATGTGAGGCAGCAGCAGTGGATGTGCGAGGACGTACATGAGACAGCCAGGGTGGCAGTGTGGGATGTGGGCACAACAGCTGGAGCAGTCATGTAAGGCCCTCGCAAAACAGAAAAAGCTGTGGTGCCATTGACGTCTAAGTGAGTGAGTGACTGGAGAATGTGTGAGAGAGAGAAAGTGGAGGGTGGGTAAGTGAGAGTGTGAGCAGATTGAGGAGGAAAGAGTGGGTGGATGTTTAATAGAGAGAGAGTAAGCGGGTGGTGGGGCAGAGAGTGTTATCGGGTGGGAGAGTGTGATTGGATTGATTGGATTGGATTTGTTTATTGTCACGTGTTCCGAGGTACAGTGGAAAGTATTTTTCTGCAAGTAGCTCAACAGATCATTCAGTACATGGGAAGAAAAGGGAATTAAACAAAATTCAAGAAAATACAAGAAAATGCATAATAGGGCAACACAAGATATACAATGTAAGAAATGAAAATCGCTTATTGTCACGAATAGGCTTCAATGAAGTTACTGTGAAAAGCCCCTAGTTGCCACATTCCGGCGCCTGTTTGGGGAGGAGAGATTGTGAGGCCTGGGGTGAAAGAGTGAGGGGAAGGTTCGGGAGAGAGAGTGATTGATATTAATTCCTTGGATGTGATACTGGTATGGTGTTTTCATTCCCTGGTGGCAGATTTACCTGGTATTTACAACACAGAAACAGACCATTTGGCAGAACCCTATCCATGGCGGTCTTTACGTTCCACAAAAACCTCCTCCCAACCTTTTTATTTTACAAATTTAGTGTGACCGATGAATTATTTTTTTCCAGTTGAGGGACAATTTAGTGTGGCCAATTCACCTAGCCTGCACATCTTTGGGTTGTGGGGGCGAAACCCACGCAAACACGGGGAGAATGTGCAAACTCCACACAGACAGTGACCCAGAGCCGAGATCGAACCTGGGACCCCGGAGCCGTGAGGCAGCAATGCTAACCACTGCGCCACCGTACTGCCCTCTCTCAACCTTCTTGATCAGGTTAACCTTCAGCTTCTTTCGTCCTCATGTGTTTATCAACGTCCTTGAATGTATCTCAGCTCATATCATAGACTGGTTACAGCACAGGACATGACTATGCAGCACATTGTCTCTGTATCAGTTTTCTACAACAGCAAATCAAAGAACAAAGAACAATACAGCACAGGAACAAGCCCTTCGGCCCTCCAAGCCTGCGACGACCATGGTACCTGCTTCAACTAAAACCCTCTGCACTTATGGAGTCCATATCCTTCTATTCACACCCTATTCATCTATTTGTCTAGATATTCCTTAAATGCCGCTATCGCACCTGCTCCCAGCACCCCCCGAGGCAGCACATTCCATATATTTACCACCCTCTGTGTAAAAAGCTTGCCTTGCACATCTGTTCTAAACTTTTCCCCAAGCACTTTATACCTATGTCTCCTAGCACTTTACTCTCCGACCCTAGGAAAGAGCATCTGACTATCCACTCTGTCCATGCCGCTCATAATCTTGTAGACCTCTGTCAGGTCTCCCCTCAACCTCCGTCGTTCCAGTGAGAACAGACCAAGTTTATCTAACGTCTCCTCATAGCTAATGTCCTCCATACCAGGCAACATCCGAATAAACCGCTTCTGTAGGGGCAGCAGGGTAGCATGGTGGTTAGCATAAATGCTTCACAGCTCCAGGGTCCCAGGTTCGATTCCCGGCTGGGTCACTGTCTGTGTGGAGTCTGCACGTCCTCCCCCTGTGTGCGTGGGTTTCCTCCGGGTGCTCCGGTTTCCTCCCACAGTCCAAAGATGTGCGGGTTAGGTGGATTGGCCATGCTAAATTGCCCGTAGTGTCCTAATAAAAAAAGTAAGGTTAAGGGGGGGGTTGTTGGGTTACGGGTATAGTGTGGATACGTGGGTTTGAGTAGGGTGATCATGGCTCGGCACAACATTGAGGGCCGAAGGGCCTGTTCTGTGCTGTGCTATACTGTTCTATGTTCTATGTACCCTCTCCAAAACATCAAGTAGTCCCATTCCTCAACCTTTTCCCTGTAACCCAGTAAAAATGTTTCTCTTCAGAAAATTATCCTGTTCCATTTGAAAACCGCGATTGAATCTGTCTCTATCACACACTCAGGTAGCGGGTTCCAGATCCAAACCATTTGCTGTATAAAGGGATTTTCCCTCCCGCCACCTCTGGTTCACTTGTTAATCATCTGAGGGTTCTTGACCTTCTGCCGATGGCAACAGGTTCTCCCCCTTTATGCTCTGCAGACCCCTCATGATTTTGAACACTTCTAACAAATCTCCTCTCAACTTTCTCTTCTCCAAAGAGCACAGTCCCAGCTTGGCCAAGCTATCCACATAACTGTAGTCTATCAATATAATTTACCAAATGCTCTCTCAACCTATCCTGCCATCTTCAATGATTTATGCACATATGTACCCAGATCCCTCTACTGCATTTCCTTTAGAATTGTACCCTATATTTTATGACACCTCTCCTTGTTTGAGACCAAAATAGTAGCTTCATACATTGCTACATCAGCCATGTGTCTGTCCTCCCTTGAAGTCTATCACTATCCTCCTCACAGTGCACAATACTTCCAAGTTTAGCATCATCTTCAAATTTTGACATCTGTGCCCTGTACACCCAGACCTGGATTATAATTATAAATGAAAAAAAGCAGATAGCCCTCCATATGCTATCCTCCAGTCAGAAGTATGTCAAGTCTTCTGTAATTCATGTTTTTAATAGGATTGAATTAAAGAATAAAACTGTTGCATAATGAAATTCCAGCTTTGCTAAAGCCTAATGTTTCACATGAATCAAAATAAAATGCCTCCTGGTACGAATATTCTTCACTTAAAAACCATTGTTTTACTGACGTTTGGGGACTAAAATGATGAATGTATAGGAAGACAATGTAATGGTAGATTTAGATATTATACGGCCAACACCTTTTCCCAAAAATCCTGCACCTCAAAACTTTCCACTACCTCACTGGTTATGAAGGAAAAGAATGCAGTGCTAAAAATGGCTTTTGAAGCATTTAAGAGGGAATTCGATGAAGCACTCGAGGAACACACACATATTAAGGGGGTTGGAGAAAGAGCAGAGAAATTGATTAAAATAGATAGCTCCAGTGGGGGAGCTGCAACTGGCATTGGTATGTAGGCTCAATGGCTTCTTCTGAAGCAAAATTTCCATGATCTATGTGAAGTACCTTTGGGATGAAGCTGCATCACTGTTACAAAATGTCTCATTTTCTTTTTGAGGGAAAGGTCAGTTTTTCTGTGTCAAGTTTCCCCCTGAGGGAAGAAGGCTGGTGGATCTTTGCCCTGGCAAGGGTATTTCATTTACGATTACATGTTTAGCAAAAGAAATGGACCTAGTAATCTACTGGTTTCTGTCCTATGAGTCATAATGTCAAGGCAATGAATTAATAATAATGTTTGCTGTGGCACTGCTCTATAAAATCCCATTTGTGCTATTCACTTTTATGGTAAGTGAAGTCTAAAAAGTTTACTGATTTGAGTGCTATTGCTGCCTGGTGTTGGATTTTACCGTGTGACAGAGTTACTCAATTGTTTGACATGCGCACCTGGCATGCTAAAGGAAATAGTGAATGGCACAGGTACGTAAAAAATCATTAGTAAATGCAAAGGATGAATTAGGTACATAGAGCAAAATATATTTTATTTTATCAAAGTGCAATGCATAGTAATAGACACACATAATGCAATGAATAATATATTTGCTAATGTAATTATTAGGATTTCCAATTTGACTGACAAATTGAATAACATTTCCATTATTACAATGCGCATTATAATGTACACATTTTTTGCACTCCCATCAAATAGGAGTGAGGACGTATTGCTGACAGCAGCTTATGTGGGAAGTCCAAAGCTATATCCGCAACTCAGAATGAGGCCATCATAGTTTATTAATCCACAGCAAATAATACTCTTGTGCTCTGTTATTTATCCGGTCTTTGTCTGTCCCATAATTAGAAGCTGATATTTCAGCAAGCTGAGATTTCCCCCAGCTACCTGCTGACTTAAACAGAATTTGCAGGCTTCCCACTACAGGAAGGGAGTATTTCAGAGTTAAACTTTAGATTTTATAATCATTACTTTTTCGCCCTCTGGTTTTCATTGCCTGGAGCTATTGATTCAGTATAAGTTTTGCATGTGCTAATGCTTTCTGATGTTTTACCAGAGGCGCCACTCTTGGTTTGGGACTTAGAAAATAAGAGGCGCCCACAGCCCTCGCGTCCAAGCACAGGCAATCGGACAGTGAACAGCAATAGAAATTCTGGTTGATTCTACCCCCTCAAGCACAGAAAGTTGCAACCAATGGTGGGGCTCCAATTGCTATGTGATACCAACAAATTCAGCAGAGAATAAGATTGTATCTGTGACCTTCCTGATGAAAGGAACCTTGATAATAAGATCACATAGAACCTGGCCTGGACACTATATGGTGCAAAGATCTGCCTGATTCTAAGGACCAAAAACATTGGTATGTGAAAGATAAAAGCCGATTTTCATCTGTGGTGTCGATCAAGTGTGTGGCAAACGGATTATTTAGAACATCAGCTTAAATGTGTCAGCAGGAGTCCCAGTACATAGAAATGGCCAAGTAGCATTTCCATTTAACAAGTCACTAGTGTGTCCGCGCACTGATTGGCAGTTCACTATTGTGAAGGGCCAGGAAATATGGCAACCCATCTGTCGAGTAGAACTGACGATAAAGGGGAGACCTGGGCTTGACTGGGCTGATCCAGGGCTAGGGGCCTGATCCAGTGGACCATTGATAGTTACGGTGTGGAGGACTGTTTGGGAAAAATAAGGAAAGCAATCCTGCTTGCCCATCAGGCAGAAAGACCACAACAACATATTTGCTTTCAATTCTTGCATAAAGGAGCACTAGTTAACTGGTCTTGGCAGTTTCTCACTCTGTACGGTGGGTGGGTCCAACAGACAGCAGGCATCCAAACACCATCATGGAATGCATGGAATAATGTCACTTTCAATCATTTCCAATTGAAACATGCCAAAATTATGACCTATAAATAATAATAAAATAAATAACATTTATTGTCACAAGTAGGCTTACATTAACACTGCAATGAAGTTACTGTGAAAAGCCTCCTAGTCTCCAAATTCTGGCAGTATTTGAAAATGGCATCTGGCTAGAATCGGGCAAGGGATCAGTGAGAATGTTTGGTTCAGGCTTTCTCTCAATGCTGCCCACCAAAGAATGGGAAGTAGAGAAAGTAAATCACCCTGAAGTATCTAACTTCAACCATTTTAATCGGGCAAGACTTGCCAGAGGCAGATTTACACTTTTGGGAGCCCCGCGTTCTCCCTCTTTTCAGGGCCCCTATATCATGCCCTTCCCTCAATGACATTTAGGCCCTCTTGACCTTGCCCAACCTCAGCTTACATAATGCAAGGTACAGAAACTCAAAATCACTGCTTAATTGCTGTAGTGCTCGATGACATATGACAGCAGCAAGCCTGAACTGTAATTGATAAATTGAAATCCAGGCCTACCTGCTGTCAGCATGATGATAGAGATGGTACATACTGCGAACTGTATGTCTTCAGGTGGGCAAACATGAACTAGCTGGTTTGACATGATTTGATTTATTGTCACATGTACTGAAATACAGTGAAAAGTATTTTCCTGCAGCCAAGGGAATGTACACAGTACGTACATAGCAGACAAAATAAGAATAATCGACAGAGTATATTGACAAAAGGTACATCAACAAATGGTGATTGGTTACAGTGCGGAACAAGGGGCCAATCAAAGCAAATTCATGAGCAAGACCAGCATAGGACGTTCTGAATAGTGTTCTTACATGAACAGATCAGTCCAAGGGAGAGTCATTGAGGTGTCTCGTAGCTGTGGGCATGCGGATCGAGTGAAGTCTCGCAACACTAAAACTCAGTAGAAATTTCAGTTAAACGTCTCGAATGCAAATAAGAATCTTTTATTGCCACTACTTGATTACAATTGAGAGAAACCTAAAGCTATTCTCAATAAAGTCCGGCTAGCAAAAGGACTTAAAGAGAAGTAACTTATAAACAATTTAACTTTCAAAATAATACAAAAATGTTTTTTTGCTTGCGGCAAAACAGCTTGCATGAACTTCAAAAGTTAGAGTGGAAAAGTGAAAATATGAAAATAGAGATAATGCATAGTTAGATCAAAGTATAGAGTGATCCCGGAATAAAGATGGCTGTGCGGACCCTCATGTTTAAAGAGAATTTTATCAGTCTGAAGCCACCTGTCTACACCTCTATGTCGTCCTAATTGGTTCAGGTGAGAATCAAATACATTTGATTCAATGGTTAACTGTCAATCCTCGATATGCAACACAAGTTCTGAATGCTTCATGTTTGAATATTTGTGTATGCTATGGAATGTGATTTTATGCTGTTATCAAGACTGGTTTTTACTGGTTTTCTGCTGACTTTGCTTTATCCATATTCTGGACAATGGTGCCTTCATATTGCTATATTATTTCGACCTAGAGTTTGATTACTGGTACAGCTTATTTCTTAAAGTGAAACTAACTTTAAAATATGTTCATTAGAACAATAGTTCATTCATTTTGTCAGCAAAAATTTTGTTTTTATCTCCAATTAGTTTGCGGATGTGTCAGGCTTTTGTGCTTCTGTTGAAGTTATGTGTTCTGTCATGACCTAAGGTTATGAGTACTGAAATCCTTATTTTAAAATGGGTGTTAAAACTGGGCTTTAATATTTACATTAAAATAGCCTTTTTATCTGTCAGAAAATAGTTGATTACCTTCAAGCAGCACAGGACGTTGTGAATAGTGTTCTTACCAAGGAACAGATCAGTCCAAGGGAGAGTCATTGAGGAGTCTCATGGCTGCGGGAAACCTGTTCCGATGTCTGGATGTGCGGACCTTCAGACTTCTGTATCTTCTGCCTGATGAAAGGATCTGGAAGAAGGCCAGCATGGTAGCACAGTGGTTAGCACAGTTGCTTCACAGCTCCAGGGTCCCAGGTTCGATTCCCGGCTGGGTCACTGTCTGTGTGGAGTCTGCACGTCCTTCCCGTGTGTGCGTGGGTTTCCTCCGGGTGCTCCGGTTTCCTCCCACAGTCCAAAGATGTGCGGGTTAGGTGGATTGGCCATGCTAAATTGCCCGTAGTGTCCTAAAAAGTAAGGTTGGGGGGGGGGGTTGGGTTACGGGTATAGGGTGGATATGTGGGTTTGAGTAGGGTGATAATTGCTCGGCACAACATCGAGGGCCGAAGGGCCTGTTCTGTGCTGTACTGTTCTATGTTCTATGTTCTATGTTCACTGCTCCAGGGCCCCAGGTTCGATTCCCGGCTTGGGTCGCTGTCTGCGGAGCCTGTACGTTCTCCCCGTGTCTGCGTGGGTTTCCGCCAGCTGCTCCAGTTTCCTCCCACAGTCCAAAGATGTGCGGTTTAGGTGGACTGACTATGTAAAATTGCCCTTAGTGTCCAAAAACGTTCAGTGTGGTTACTGGGTTACAAGAATAGGAGGGAGGCGTGGGCTTGAGTGGGGTTCTCTTTCCAGGGGCCAGTGCTGACTCGATGGGCCAAATGGCCTCCTTCTGCACTGTAAATTCTATAAGGCAAATCCTGGTTAGAGTGGTCTCTGATAATGCTGTCTGTCTTCCTGAGGCAGCGGGAGGTGTATACACAATCAATGTGCGAGTGGCAAACTTGTGTGATGCGCTGGGCTGAGTTCACCACACTCTGCAGTTTCTTGCACTCTTGGGCCGAGCAGTTGCCATACCTGGCTGTGATGCAGCCGGATAGGATGCTCTATATGGCACATCTATAGATGTTTGTGAGAGTCGATGCAGACATGCTGAATTTCTTTAGCTTCCGTAGGAAGTAGAGATGCTGTTGGGCTTTCTTGACTGTTGCATCAACGTGAGTGGACCAGGACAGACTGTTGGTGATGGTAACCTCCAGGAACTTGAAGCTATCAATCATCCCCACTTTGGAGCCATTGTTGGCCGGGGAGGAGAGGTTGTGTCGTGCTACGCTTCCTGAAATCAATGATCAGTTCCTTGGTCTTTCCGACTTTCAGGGAGAGATTGTTTTCGGTACACAATGCCCCTCCCTCAATGACATCTAGGTCCTCCTGACACCGCCCAACCTCAGTTTACATAATGCAAGGCACAGAAACTCAAAATCACTGCTTAATTGTTGTAGTGCTCCATGACTTATGACAGCAGCAAGCCTGAACTGTAATTGATAAATTAAAATCCAGGCTAACCTGCTGTCATTAGTCATCGAATCCACCTGAGGAAGGAGCAGTGCTCCGAAAGCTAGAGGGCGCGATTCTCCGCTCCCCAGGCCGGGTGGGAGAATCGCGGTAGGGCTGCTCTGGCACCCCCCGCGATTCTCCCCCCCCCCCCCAATAATGGCATGTCGCATCACGGGTAGCCGTTTTTCCCGGCGACCGGCGATTCTCCGGCCCGGATGGGCCGAGCGGCCTGACGTTCCCGACCTGTTCACGCCGGCGGCAACCACACCTGGTCGCTGCCGGCGTAAACATTGCGCAAATGGTAAGTTTGGGGCCTGTGGGGGGCGGAGAGGGGATCGAGCACCACGGCCGTGCTTGGGAAGGGACTGGCCCGCGATTTGTGCTCACCTATCGTCGGGCCGGCGTCTCTAAGAGACGCACTCTTTCCCCTCCGCCGCACGGCAAGATCAAGCCGCCACATCTTGCGGGGCAGCGGAGGGGAAGACGGCAACCGCGCATGCGCGGCTGACGTCACTTAGGCGCCGCCGGCCGCGTCATTATCGGCGCGCCACCTTGACGCCAGCATCAAGGCCCGGCGACCAAGTTCCCCGCAACGACGTTCCTAGCCCCCCCGGAGGGGGGGGGGGGGGAGAATATGGGGCGAGGAGCGGCCTCCGTCGCCGTCGTGAAACACTCCGGGTTTCACGCCGGCGTCGGCCGTTGTGGAGAATTGCTCCCAGTGTTTGAAACAAACATGTTGGACTTTAACCTGGTGTTGTAACACTTCTTACTGTGCTGGTCTGAGTGGAACTGCTGTGGCTTTCTATGGGTCTTTCGTGTTGTCTTTTCTATTGTCTATTGTCTGCACCAATTCATTCAACAAGAAAAGAATTTGGCCATACCCTGGAATTGTTGGAGGTAAAGAAAGAACAACTTTCAACGTATCCAGTGCTGTACGCGTGAGAGCACAGTGCGTAATGTGCACTCCACTGAACGTTTCAAAATGCTTTGAAGCAAATTAAGTACAGTTACCCATTTGGCCCGCAGCAAACCCCCACAAACAATAATATAGTAATAACCAAATAATCGATTTTTGTCATAATAATTGATGGAAAGATATTGACCAGGACACCATGCGATAACTCCCCTGCTCTTCTTTAACTATTGCCATGGGATCGTTTACATCCACCCAAACCAGGCCTCGGTTTATCCTCTCATCTGAAAGATGTCACCTCCCACAAAGCTGAATTCCCTTTTACACAAGTAAGGAGGAATATAATTTGGAAATAGTTCCCTACATTTTACAGAAAGAGTACATATCAGCTACACAACATATTAATCACAATTTACAAAATAGTATATGTTTATAACACATTATAAGAACGATAAGCCATTTTTATCGTGTACAGTCACTTTAATGCCAATTCATCTGAAGGTTTTTACCATATTTGACAAAGAGTTAAAGCACATTAGGCTCTCGCTCAGAATAATTGCATTGTGACAGAAAATTACAATGTACAGCTCAAATTATGGAAGATTACATTTGCAATTTAGAAACATACTATTTTGGGAACAATATAATTGCCAAACTACTAAGAGATACTTACCTAATGTTTTGAGCAACTCTGTAATTTTGAATCCTCGCATTCGAATTTGTAGCCCATGCTGTTTAAATTATATGAGAGCTTCTAAAAGTTGTAAAGCATTATGCACTGCAATAGAATGAAAATAGTTCAATTGAATGTTAGTAGTAATTATTATTAATTTGGATGACAAGTTGGTGAAATTAGTAGCTTCCTCGTTTCAAAGGGCATCAGGTGATGGATATTTCGTCCAACGTGGACATGCACTCAAACAGGGCCAAATAAAGAAAATATCTTTCTCAATTCCAGATCTATGCTGCGTTTACTGATAGGATCGTAGAATTACACAGCACAAAATGATACCATTTTGCTAACTGCATCTGTTCTCTAAGCAACACAGTACTTAGGAGTAGGACATTTGGCTTTTCGTACCTGCTCTGCCATCTGATAAGGTCATTGCTGATCTGGTTGAGGACCCAACTTCACTTTCCTGTCTGCTCCCCAAAGTCCTTGACCTTTTGAAGGAAGTGACGAAGATGATTGATGAGGGTAGGGCAATGGATGTTGTCTACATGGACTTGACAAGGTCCCTCATGGCAGACTGGTACTGAAAATGAAGTCACATGGGATTTAGAGGTGAGTGGCAAGGTGGATACAGAACTGGTTCGGTCATAGAAGACAGAGGGTAGAAGTGGAAGGGTGCATTTCTGAATGGATGGCTGTGACTAGTGGTGTTCCGCAGGGATCAGTGCAGGGACCTTTGCTATTTTTAGTATATATAAATTATATGGAGGAAAATGCAAATAGTCTGACCAGTAAGATTGTGGATGACACTAAGGTTGGTGGAATTGCAGATAGTGATGAGGACTGTCAGAGGATACAGCAGGATTTAGATCGGTTAGAGCAGGGGTGGGCAAACTACGGCCCGCGGGCCGCATGCGGCCTGCCAAAGGTCTTTATGCGGCCCACCAAGTCATTAAAAAAAATTTAAAAAAAAAATTTTTTTTAAACAAATTTTTTTATTTTTTTTTTAAATTTTTAATTATTTATTTTTAAGGTTAATGGGGGGGGGGGTGTTGTGTTACTTACTGGTATAGGGTGGATACGTTGACTTGAGTAGGGTGATCATTGCTCGGCACAACGTCGAGGGCCGAAGGGCCTGTTCTGTGCTGTACTGTTCTATGTTCTATATGAGGCGCCCAGAATCATAACCGGGTGAAGTAATTATTTTACTTAATATACTATGCGGCCCTTTAAAATTGTGAATTTCTGAATGTGGCCCTTGCACGGAAAAGTTTGCCCACCCCTGGGTTAGAGACTTGGGCGGAGGGATGGCAGATGCAGTTTAATCTGGACAAATGTGAGGTAATGCATTTTGGAAGGTCTAATACAGGTAGGGATATACAGTGAATGGTATACAGTGAATGACAGTCAGAGAGATCTAGGTGTACAGGTCCACAGGTCATTGAAAGGGGCAACACAGGTGGAGCAGGTAGTCAAGAAGGCAGACGTCATACTTGCCTTCATCTGTTGGGCATTCAATATAAAAATTAACAGGTCATGCTGCAGCTTAGTTAGGTCACACTTATAATATAGTGCTTAAGTCTAGCCACCACACTACCAGAAGGATGTTGAGGCTTTGGAGAGAGTACAGAAGAGGTTGACCAGGATGTTACCTGGTATGGAGTGCATTATCTATGAGGAGAGGTTAGATAAACTTGGTTTGTTCTCACTGGAACAACGGAGGCTAAGGGGTGACCTGATAGAGGTCTACAAGATTATGAGGAACATGGGCAGAGTGGATAGTCAGAAGCTTTTTCCCAGGATGGAAGTCAATTACTCGGGTACATAAGTTTAGAGGAGATGTGCAAGGGAAGTTTTTAACAGAGGATAGTGGGTGACTGGAACTTGCTGCTGGAGGAGGTGGTGGAAGCAGGTACGATAGTGACGTTTGAGGGGCATCTTGACAAATACATGAATAGGATGGGAATAGAGGGATATGGACCCCGAAGTGTAGAAGGTTTTGGGTTGGATGGGCAGCGTGGTCGCTGCAGGCCTGATGGGCTGAAGGGCCTGTTCCTGTGCTGTACTTTTCTTTGTCATCTCTTCTGTCTGGCTGCTTTAGGCGGAGGCATTGATCTTGGAGTTTTGGATCTTGTTATGTCTTGCTGTTTTATCACAGATGGTAGAACTTGATGATCTGTCCATTAGACATCAGACCTCCCATTCCCACAAACCCACCATGGATCAAACAGTACAGGCATCACTTAGCTTTTTGACCTCAACAATGACATAATCCAGGAGGTGCCAATTCTTTGATCTTGGATGTCTCCATGTGGTTTTATATTTGTCGATCTGATGGAAGAGGATGGTTGTTAGGATAAGACCGTGCTGAACAACACTTTTATACTATTTGCATTGTTTTTGCCCACCCCCTTTTTTCCCAATCGTTTTGCTGCAGACATCGGAGTCACAGCCAAACCTGGCATTTAAGTCCCCCAGAAGGATTATCTTTTCTTCTTTTGTGATGTCAGTGAGGATTTCATTAAGGTTAGAGTAGAACTGTTCCTTAACATCCTCATCTGTGTGAAAGGTTAGGGCATAAGCGCTGATGGCAGTGACATATTGGTTATGGTTCAGCTGTCAAAAAAGTGTCATGAAGCTTTCATTTACACAGTTCTGGCAGTGCATCCAAAATCCTATTCCAGATTGGAAAACCAACACCATGCACATCCGAATCACTATCAGACTTTCCATTCCAGCAGAAGGTACATTCCCCTGTTTTTCCCTTCAGCTGCCCCTCCTCAGGAAGGCAGGTCTCACTGAGGGCGGCAATATCAATTTTAAGCCTTGATAGCTCATGTGATACAATTTAATTTCTTCTTTCTGCATGGTCACTCTTCAGATTATCCATGAGTGTTCTGATATTTCAAGTTGCAAAATGTAATTGATTTATTTATTTGACCACAAAGTTGGTGATCCCACAGGGTGTGGTTCCCCAGCCAGGAGAAATGGGAAAGTCTATTTTTAGGGCATCTTTTCTAACCCCCTCCCCATTTCAGTGTGAGTAGTAGAGAGTGTACTGAAGTTCTGCTCAGTCACAGATGCGACTGTTCAAAGCAGCGTCTAGCTCAACACAGGTGTCCAATGACCTCTGTGCGTCTGTCATCTGCGTGTAGATTCATGACTCGAGACAGCCATGTCAACTCCATGCTACAGGACTTGACAAATAGACTTTGCTAGAAGCCTGCACTGGGCCTTTTTCATGCCCAGCAAAAAAAGTGTGCCATATTCATAACTTTAAACATGGGCCGGGATTCTCCCCTACCCAGCGGGACGAGGGGACCCGGCATGTCAGAGTGCCGTGAACCACTCCGGTGTCGGGCGGCCCCAAGGTGCAGAATTCTCCGCACCTTTAGGGGCCAAGCCCTCACATTGAGGGGCTAGGCCCGCGCCAGAGTGGTTCCCACTCCACCGGATGGCGTGAACGGCCTTTGGCCGGCCGGCGTAAGTCCGCGCATGCTCCGGAGCGTCAGCGGCTGCTGACGTCAAACCGGCGCATGCGCGGGGGAGGGGTTCTCTTCCGCCTCCGCCATGGTGAAGGCCATGGGGTCAGATCGCACCGCGCCCCCCCCCCCCCCGGACCCCGGAGCCATGGGGTCAGATCGCACCGCGCCCCCCCCCCCGGACCCCGGAGCCCGCCCGCGCCGCCAATCCCGCCGGTCAGGTAGGTGGTTAAATCCATGCCGGCAGGAATGGCCTGTCAGCGGCAGGACTTCGGCCCATCGGGGGGCCGGAGAATCATCGCAAGGGGCCCGCCGACCAGCACGGGGGTCCCGCCGACCGGCGTGGCACGATTCCCGCCCCCGCCGAATCTCGGGACACGGCGGGGGGGGGGGGGGGGAATTGACACCGGCCCCGGGCGATTCTCCGACCCCCCCTGGACTGTGCTGGTATGGATATGTCTGGAACTGCCTTTGTTTATTTTAAAAGGACACCAATGATCTGTTAAAATGGCTGCCAAGCAGATTGGCATCTGCAACACAGACAGTCAGGCTACAAGAAACTACAGAGTTGTGAACACCACCCAGTTCATCACACAAGCCCGCCTCCCATCCATCGACTATCTATACCTGCCGCTGCCTTAGGAAAATGGTCAGCATAATCAAAGACCCCTCCCACCCAGGCTAATCTCTCTTCCAACCTCTTCCATCAGGCAGAGGATACAAAAGTCTGAGAACATGCACTAACAAGTTCAAAAACAGCTTCTTCCCCGCTGTAACCAGACTTCTAAATAACCCTCTTATGGACTGAACTGATCTCTCCACACATCTTCTCTACTGAGTAGTACTGCACTCGTACCCTTCACCTGATGCCTGTGTCCATGTATTTACATTGCGTATTTATCGTATTTCCTATGTTTTTCATGAATGGAACGATCTGTCTGGACTGTACGCAGAACAATCCTTTTCGCTGTACCTCGGTACACATGACAATAAACCCAAATGCAAATCCAAACCCTCATATTCCAAATGGAATAATCATTGGCGAGGTTTCCCCTTTGGATGGATTAGCCTAAATGTCACATTGTTGTGGGATTCATGTCAGCCATTGTTGAACCTTACCCCCAAACTCAAAGTCAATAGATTCCCAGGCTCTATAAGCGGGTTTCTCCATCCTGGGATGCCCAGATTGCGGGTTCTCAATGGGACAGAAATTTGGGCGTGGGGCAAAATCAGGAACGATGCCAGGTGCCAACCCGACCACGATGCTCCGAGCCCCAGAATCGAGGTCCATGACGCATGCCAGCAGGAGCATGTAAACAAATGCCAATGGGTCGGATGATCCAATTGCATCCATTTAGCAGGCCCGACACACTATGCTTCAGCCAGGGTGGTGGTGGCGGGTTGGATAACCCCTGTAACTGGGGTAAGGCGGGGGACACCCACACAATCCGGGGTTGAGGGGCTACTGTGCGGTGCATGGGGGAGCTCTGGGGCTGACATGCAGTGTGGGGAAGTGGCCAGCCGTGGGACTTCACTATCGAGCTGCCCGCTCAAAATGGTGGCCCGATAGCGGGATTCCCCTTGGGAAATCCCTCATCTTCCATGCCATGCATAAGTTTGCATGGCAAGGAATATAGAATTGCTTACTGTCTTGTGCTACGGGGCTCAGAAACTGATTACAATTTATTCTGGTGGGAAAACATAGGGCTGGATTCTCCAGTTCAGCAGCTAAGTGCTAGAGCCAGCGGAGCATGTGTGGTCTTTTATGACCAAAAATAGGCTCCGACCCCTCACAGATTCCGGGACCGGTGAGGGGCTAGCACTGGTGCCGGGTGAACTTCCTGCCTCCCGTGCTGAAAACGGCTTGAGAATGGCCGGGTCCCGGACCGCCGCATGGCTGATGACCTACAGCAGTCATGTGCTGCAGTTTCATTGTGATCTGACCAAAATAATAATAATAATCTTTATTATTGTCACAAGTAGGCTTACATTAACAGTGCAAGGAAGTTGCTGTGAAAATTCCCTAGTCGCCACACAGTGGTGCCTGTTCAGGAACACAGAAGGAGAATTCAGAATGTGCAAATCACCTAACAGCACAACATCCGGGACTTGTGGGAGGAAACCGTAGCACCTGGAGGAAACCCACGCAGACATGGGGAGAATGTGAAGACTCCGCACAGACAGTGACCCAAGCTGGAATTGAAACTGGGACCTTGGAGCTGTGAAGCAACAGTGCTAACCTCTGTGTTACTATGCCCCCCCTCCTGTGCCACCCTGCTGTGCTACTGTTCACACTTATTTCATGCCATGAGGAATGGTCTGAGGTTGTTTAGCATGTCACACCTGTACTGAATCTTGCTGCCATGTTGTTTTACCACCTCGACACACTATATTCTGTTTTTGTAATTATATAAAAGGAATCAATCACTCAACAGGGATCGGGTAAACACATTGTGGTTTCATTTATTCAGACCAGACACATGGGAACATAATAACATGGATAGAAAGTTTTAACAACAGGACTATGTCTGTTGTGTTTTGTTCACAGGCCGAAGTGAAACTGAGACTGGATCACATAACACACTTCCCTTTTTGTGATACTGCAGTGTTGTTGCCCACTCTGCACCAGATGTGGCACACATTCTTGCTCTCTTCAAATCTGCAACAAGAAAATCAACCTTTCCTTGAACATTGTCAAGAAAAAAACTAATATATCAACACTCATTTGGTCAGTCAAATATTCCACCTCCCATATATGTTGGAGGAGAGACTCTGAAATATTTTGAGCACTTCCCATTCTTTTGCAGCCACCTTTCTTGAAAAGCTGCCATTGATGAGGAGATCCAACACTAGATCAGCTGCACTAGCTTCACTTTCTGCAAACGCTGGCAGCGAACGTTTGACAATAAAAACCACCGCACATTAACATAGGCCCTGGTGTATAGAGCAGTTGTCGTTATTACACTCTTGCATATCAATGATACATATGAGTACCAGAGAAATTCCATTAGCAATGCTTCCACCACATCTTCCAGTTCTAATGGGAGAACTGCCAAATTAATGCCATTGTCTTTCTTGAAGCCAAGCACACAAACTTTTGAGCAAAATCAACTTCGATGGACTAAGCACTGTGTCTGGGTTGCTGAAAAGCATTTGCCTGCCAAGTCCTATTTTCTCAACTTGCAAATGGTCAATGTCCCAGGGGTGGACAAAGAAAATGCTTTAATTACACTCTTGAAGCTCTTCTTGAAGTGTGGCAGCATTGACAGTAATGGCCAAAAGAGCTTGCTCCCAGTTATTCAGATTGGCTGCAACTTGTCCATCAAGCTGCATCACTCTTTGAGCCACAGTATTGAAATGATGCAGCGGACAAGAAAAGAAATCAAACCTTGCACTCCGGATCCCACTACCCTATGGGATTTCCTGCCCCATGTATCAAAAGATCTGTGAGCCGAGAAGTAACCTGTTCCGTCACATGAAGACCCATGGCAGACGTTGGCAACCTTGCAACAGTAGAAGCACTACAATTGACTACAGCATAAACTGAGCCAATAAAGGGAAATATCGTGACCATTCTTTCTAATGATTCGTTTACTGTGTTCATGCATGGGTGCAAAGTAGATTTTTTAAAATAATCTTTATTGTTACAAGTAGGCTTACATTAACACTACACTAAAGTTACTGTGAAAAGCCCTCATCGGCATATTCCGGCTAACCTCTGTGCTAACGTGCTGCCCACGCTTGGATGAAGAGTGTGTTGGGCTGAGCTGCGGTGCTTCCCATAGTTACATTGGGTGCTCGCGGTCTCAGTTTGCATATGAAATTTGGCAATTTGATAGAGATGCTGGCAGGCAGCTTCTCCTTGAGAAACTGTCCAACGTAAGTCAGCATCTTCAGAAAAGGTGAGAAAATTAGACGGGAAAAAAATCAATGACTTATTTGAGTGAAATCTAGGAACAGTGCCAGCCAATATTCAAAAAGGAAAATTATGTAGTTTGTTTACATCATTCAAGATAAAGAGATGATCTGTGTGGAGGTATGAAGGTGTAGGGGATCACTAGCAGTGTTTATAATATGTTTGATGGCCCTCAATTGGTTTTGGGGTTGTAAGTAGTTGTGTCATTGTGAGTGACTTGTAAACATTCAGTTTTGTTAATGCAGTTACTTGAAATATCAATATAAATATTCCATCAATCATGGGACTATTGTCATTGTCATAAGTCTTTTACAGCCATCACTAGAGACAGTTTTGGAACATCACAAGCAATGCTTTACAGGAAATAGTTGTAGAGCGCATCGTAATTTTTCATTAGTTTAATATATTTTTGAATATTTTATCTAAGCCAGACACAGATATCAAATAAGGATGCATCTGTTTCTAATGAACGTTAATATCTTTCTTAAGTGAACAGAACCAAGCCAGATCCATTTCAATTGTGTCGACGCTGACAGTGTGAGATGAGAGAGCAGTAAAAATGCATCTGGCCTAAGTCAGGATGACTTTCTCATGTTCGGTCATGCTCACCATTTTTTAAATGAGAGAAGAAAGTATGCAGCAAATACTCTCCACCTTCTCTGTCCTTCTAGTCTAACAATCACTTATATCATCTCTTCACCATATAGTGTGTATAGTCATATTTTTATGCCGAGTAAATTCACACAAAACCTGTATTGAAACCCGTGCAGGCTGGAGAACTGGTCTCGTCACTAGAAGTAAGCTCATAATTATTTTATTTCAGCATTTTGTGACAACTGAAAGTTCACCTTGTGTAACACATTCATTGAATAGGTGAAGCTCTGTGTCCTCTGCTTGTGGAAAATAAAGTTTGCTTTTGGGTAAGTCCATACTGCCTGTGAATTTTCAATTAAAGGATAATAGTGATACAACCCCATGACAATAGTCCCATGATTGATGGAATATTTATATTGAAATTTCAAGTAACTGCATTAACAAAACTGAATGTTTACAAGTCACTCACAATGACACAACTACTTACAACCCCAAAACCAATTGTGGGCCATCAAACATTGTATCATCACTGATACAACACCGGTCATGCTGATTCCTCTCATTAACGGTAATTGTCAAATCTATGCAGGTTTCCAGTAGTGAAGAGATAGGATGTGGATTTCCTTGGAGATGTTTCTTTGTCCGGCAATGGTACAGGATCAGGCAGAATAGCACTCAAAGATGTTAACCCCTTAAAATCTTCAGCAACAGATCAGTTTAGATGGCATTTGTTTTCTGTGCAGCCTCATGAGAGGCACAGCAAACTGTGCTGGAGAAGGAAGAGACTTTGACAGTCTGAAATGTCCTTACATTAGTCATTGAGTTCAGGTCATTCTGTCAGTTTCTCAAGAGCATCCACAAGAGATGCTCCATCCACATTATTCATTTAAATAATAACGGTTTCACTGCAGGTATGACTAACTTTGTCAGTTGACCATGACAGTACACTATTCAATCAAGATGTCACTCACACTGCTTGTGATAGTGCAGGACTAAGGAGCAGGCTCCTCCACAGTCCAAACTAACTTTACCAGCTTAAAACACACCAGGGAAAAATTATTAATCTATTGCGGCTCATGCAACACAAGCCTTTTAAAAGTTATCCAACCACATCCGGTTATCTTAATTGCAATGTTTAGAGAACTGGTATTTGCCCTTCTCAGTGTTTCTGTTGGGAGAGAACTATTTCCACACATGTAGCCTGTCATGCACACTGTTATGTCATGCCTGAGCAAGTCTGTTACAATTTCAACCAGGCATGAGTTCAGCAAAGTAAATTAGACATTCCTTGCTTTCAATCTGAATTGCAGTGATCACGTGCTGCCAGTGGGTGTAGTGTCAATACAGCCATTGCCATGAATGTTCCACCACCGCGTTCCAGTGAAGTATCTCATTATTGATTTAACAGCTCATTACACAATTTTATTACAATTGCATTCAAATGGCCTGCTAAAAATTTTAATTTATCCATTTGACCGGAATTCAACACCGGTGGAGAGAAGCTGAAAGGAAATTCTTGGCTTTGAACTGCTTCCGGCCAGACTGATATGTTGAACAGAGATGATTTTCATTGACCTTGGGCTCACTTTTGCCCAACTGGAGGTTTTTGTGTCTCACGGTAGCATGGTGGTTAGCATCAATACTTCACAGCTCCAGGGTCCCAGGTTCGATTCCCGGCTGGGTCACTGTCTGTGTGGAGTCTGCACGTCCTCCCCGTGTGTGCGTAGGTTTCCTCCGGGTGCTCCGGTTTCCTCCCACAGTCCAAAGATGTGCGGGTTAGGTGGATTGGCCATGCTAAATTGCCCATAGTGTAAGGTTAATGGGGGGATTGTTGGGTTACGGGTATTCGGGTTACGTGGGTTTAAGTAGGGTGATCATTGCTCGGCACAACATCGAGGGCCGAAGGGCCTGTTCTGTGCTGTACTGTTCTATGTCTCTAACTCATTCAGTATATCAACCTCCAGTGAAACATTGACAGCTGAATTAGATAGGGCCTAAAAGTCGGTGAGGGAAGTGTGACGTACGATTAATGTATGTTTGTTCAGTGGGATAGAACATGGAACATTCAGTGCAGAAGGAGGCCATTCCGCCCATCGAGTCAGCACCGACACACTTAAGCCCTCACTTCTATCCTATCCCCGTAACCCAATAACCCCTCCTAACCTAAGTGGTCACTAAGGGCAATTTATCATGGCCAATCCACCTAACCTGCACGTCTTTGGACTGTGGGAGGAAACCGGAGCACCCGGAGGAAACCCACGCAGACACATGGAGAACGTGCAGAGTCCGCACAGACAGTGACCCTAGCCGGAATCGAATCTCATCCCTGGTACTGTGAAGCAACAGTGCTAACCACTGTACTACCGTGCTGCGCAGCAAGAGGCCCATATCTTTACATGCTTGCACTGCTTAAGGCACTACAGCAACTATTGCACAGGTTAATGTTACACTGCTTAATGTTAGCTGATATCTTTTTAAAGTGAAACTGCATTATAGCTTCTGGAGTTGGTGGGATTGTTGGAGATAGTGCTGCGCAGCATTCTGGTGGACAATGGGAAAGAACATGCATCAAGGTTTGTTTCGTTCGAGGGCTTGGTGAAGTATTTGGAAAGGAGGAGAGATATAATCAGTGGGATTCTCCGACTCCCCCGCCGGGTCGGAGAATCCCCGGGAAGTGGCGCGAATCCCGCCCCGACGCCGGCTGCCGTATTCTCCGACTCCGGTTTTCGGGCGGGGTTCACGCCATGCCAGTCGCGGGCCATTGGCAGTTGCTCCCCTGGCAATTCTCTGTGCCCCGATGGGCCGAGCGGCCGTCAGTTTTTGGCCAGTCCCGCCAGCGTGGATTAAACATGGTCCCACAAGGCGTGACTTGGCAGGTTAGTCAGCTGGGTCGGTCCTCGGGAGGGGGAGGGGGTGCATGGGGATCCGACTCCGGGTGGGCCCCCACGGTGGCCTGACCCGCGATCGGGGCCCACCGATCTGAGGGTGGGCCTGCGCCGTGGGGCACTGCTTCCTTCCGCGCCGGCCCCTGTATGGCTCCGCCATGGCCAGCGCTGAGAAGACATCCCCCTGCGCATGTGCGGGATCACGCCGGCGCTTTGGCGCATGCGCGGACTCGTGCAGTCCATTCGGCGCTGGCTGGCATGGCACCAACCCCTCTGGCGTCCACCTAGCTGTTGATGCCGGAGTGGTTTGCGCGGTTTTTCCGCCGGCGTGGGAGCTTTGTCCCGCGAATGGAGAATCTCGCCCTCTGTGTCCACAGAGGGTCAGACGACCTTCCATTCACATGATGAGAAAACTGTGGAAACCGACCAACATAGAGGTAAATGTCAGGAGTGTTACCCTGACGATGTGGAGACAGTGCTGCAAGAAGTGTAATTACTTCACATGAGCAGTCAAGGTCACTGAACATATCTTCAAATTCTGTATCCTATCAAGTGCACCATTAATCTCAGGCACTGCTCAAACACCACACCACTCACCTACCAACAATCTCCATCAACCACAACTCTGATAACCAACATCCAAATGCTTCACTTTACCCTCAGATAGTCAGTAACTTTGCAAGCTTCACACACATACCTTAGCTTGCACAGCTATACAACTATGATAGTCACATCATCCAAACATATTGCGTGGCACTCACTGACACACTTTATTCTCTATAGAGGGAGAGGATGGTACACAACTAGATAGCAGCAATTAACTGGTGGGGAGGAGCATGCCTGCCCCGCCCTTTGAAAGGGATGGTGCTGGAAATTATGGCAAGAGCCATTTCTGAGGCCAAAGCCAATGGCATGGCTAAATTCATTTAAATAACAAGCCTTTACCCCTCAAACCTAATTCCCCTTCTCACATTCCACTCTCCCCTCATCCCATAATCTTTTCTTACAAGCTACAGATGTCACAAGCACACACCTCCTTAATTTTATCTCTCACCTCAACAGAAGCTTACCCTTGTCCATTTTTCCTTTGAGGTATCCAAGAAAGTAGATAAAAGCAAAAATGACAGTGATGATGGAGATGCACCATCACTAGACTTTCCACTCACAGGCATCAATTCAAATTCTTCAGATACTTCAGATTACACAACAGGATAGAGGCAGAATCTGCATACAGGGGCACGGGGGAACAAGTGTACTGCAGCCAAAGTAGAGACAAGGAGAGCAAAGATGGCAGGTCATTGGAGAATGAGTTTGCACATGAATTGATTCAAGACTACACCTTGAGTAATTCACCAATGATGTTACAAGAGAAACTAGACATGCAACCTATCAAATGATCAGTTCAGTGTCAGTCATAGATCTTTCTATGTGATTGGCCAAGTCATTGCTTTCTGACTGCAGTTCAGATTATCGTTTTACAGCCTGCTATTCCTTTTTCAGGGGTATATTTGAGATATTGCATGGAGAGGGCCTTACTATACTAGAAACATTCTCCTTAATAGGAACCAGCTAATGGCGCACTTGGTTCTTTGTTTAAACCATTGGATAATATTTTACATTCCATCCCATCACTGGGAGGCATTCAGGGACTTCACAACGCCAGAGTCCCAGGTTCGATACCGGGCTGGGTCACTGTCTGTGGGGTGTCTGCAAGTTCTCCCCGTGTCTGCGTGGGTTTCCTCCGGGTGCTCTGGTTTCCTCCCACTAGTCCCGAAAGACGTGATGTTAGGTAATTTGGACATTCTGAATTCTACCTCTGTGTACCTGAACAGGCGTCGGAATGTGGTGACTGGGGGCTTTTCACAGTAACTTAATTGAAGTGTTAATGTAAGCCTACACGTGACAATAAAGTTTATTGTTATGAAGGAAGAAAGACAGAAAACTGAGGATCTATGTCGAGAAGCAGGTACTCAACACAAAGACACAGAAGGATTTGTATCCTCTACCTAAGATTGCATGTGCTCAAAGTTGTAAAGCATTCCTGCAGTCTTGATTTGGCCCACAGTTATAATCATTTACCCATGTCTGTGTATCACACTGAAAAGATAAATATTCCAAACAGGCACCTGATGACTTCACGAACACTGGAGAATGCTGTTCAGGCGCTGTAACTTCCCTGCTACCTTCATGCATGTGATGGATAAGGCCTTAATTTTCAGGGCCTTCTTGTCCATCTGGATGATATACTTATCTTCAGCTCAATGTTGGAAGGTACTCTTGAAAGACTAGATAATAATTATCTTAGCCTGCTTACTGAAGCTAAATTCAATGTGCCAACTTGTCTGGATAAAAGTACAGAATCTGAGAGGCTGATTTAGCTCAGTGGGCTAAATCCCTGGCTTGTAATGCAGAACAACACCAGCAGCATGGGTTCAATTCCTGTACCAGCCTCCCTGAACAGGCGCCAGAATGTGGCAGCAAGGGGCTTTTCACAGTAACTTCATTGAAGCCTACTTGTGACAAAAAGTGATTATTTCATCATTATTATTAGAATCTTAAGCACTTTATCACCATAGAAGGCATCACTCCTGATGATAAAATATGAGTGATATGGGAGTGGTGTGGGAACTGTGAGTGTTACTTGGTGCAGATGGTTGCTTTGGAGATTTGTGCAAAGTATTGCACAATTGGCCCCATACTTGCTGAAGAAACCAGGGAATGCCAAGGGACCTGCTGTGGGTTGGGGAGAAAGGGGGAGAGAGGTGTGGGGAGAAGGATGCAGAAAATACTTCACAAAATATCGCAGGGAGTTGGCTCAAATATGCGAAGACTCCTTTTGCCTTCTAAATCAGAAACTCATCTCATCACCTATCCATGGCTCCAAGTGGGGTCTAACCAGGACTGCAGCATTACTTCTGTTTCTTTATACTCCAATCCTCGAGATATAAAGATATTCCATGAGCCTTTTTGATTATTTTCTGAACTTGTTCGTGGCATTTTAAAAATCTATGTACCTGAACCCCTAAATCTTTTTGAACATCCACTGTACTAACTTCTTCCAATACCAATTTCCATCTTCCTTTCCTACTGGAAACATGTCAGTTTCCTTTGCTTAAGAGTGATGATGTCACAGCTTCAAGGGCAGAAAAGGAACATAGGAACAGGAGTAGACAATTCAGCCCCTTGAGCCTGTCCCACCGTTTAATGAGATCATGGCTGATCTGTTACCTTACTTCATATACCTGCCTTTTTTTAAATCATAGAATTTACAGTGCAGAAGGAGGCCATTCAGCCCATCGAGTCTGCACCGACTCTTGGAAAGAGCACCCTACTGAAGGTCAACACATCCACCCTATCCCCATAACCCAGTAACCCCACCTAACACTAAGGGCAATTTTGGACACTAAGGGCAATTTATCATGGCTAATCCACCTAACCTGCACATCTTTGGACTGTGGGAGGAAACCGGAGCACCTGGAGGAAACCCACGCACATACGGGGAGAGTATGCAGACTCCGCACAGACAGTGACCCAAGCCGGAATCGAACCTGGGACCCTGGAGCTGTGAAGCAATTGTGCTGTCCACAATGCTACCTTGCTGCCCCTTTGGCCCATATCCCTTAATATCTTTGCTAAACAAAAATCTATCTATCTCAGATTAAACATTGACAACTTTTCTAGCTTCAACTGCTGTTTGTGGGGGAGAGTTCCACACTTCTACCACCCTTTGCATGAAGAAGTGCTTCCAAACAGACCTCCTGAACAGTCTGGCCTTCATTTTTTGACTACGCCCACTAGTTTTGGAATCTCCAACCAGTGGAAATAGTTTATCTTTATCTACCCTGTCTTTTCCTGTTAATATCTTGAAGACTTTGATCAGGTCACCCCATAACCTCTTAAATTCTAACAAAAGCAGGCCTAATTTATGTAATCACTCCTCATAATCGAAACCCTGTTGTCCAGATATCATTTTGGTAAAGCTACATTGCACTCCCTCCAAGGCCTATCCTTACTAAGGTGTGGTGCCCAGAACTGCTCCCAGAACTCCAAGTGGAGTCTAACCAGGGCTGCAGCATAACTTCTGTTTCTTTACACTCTAATCCTCTGGATATAAAAATATTCCATTAGCCTTTTTGATTATTTTCTGATCTTGTTTGTGGCATTTAAAAAATCTATGTACCTGAACCCCTGAGCCTCCTTGAACATCCACTGAACTTAACTTCTTCCAATTTAGAAATTACCCTGGTCTATCTTTTTCATCCAAAATGGATAACCTCACACTTCCTTACATTGAATTCCATCTGGCACAATTTTGCCCATTCACCTAGTCTGTCAATATCTCCTTGCAATGTCGTGCTGTCATCTAGACTGTCTACAATGCCACCTAACTTTGTATCATCAGCAAATTTGGATATTTGACTTTCTATGCCATCAACCAAGTCGTTAATGAATAATGTGAATATTTGAGGCCCCAACATAGATCCCTGTAGTACACCACTAATCACCTCCCGCCAATTGGAGTAATTATCTATTATCCCCACTCTCACCTGCCACTCAACTAATTTCCTAACCATGTGAATAATTTTCCCTCAACTCCCTGGGCTTGCACCTTTGTTAATAGTACCTTTTGTGGGACTTTATCAACTGCCTTTTTAAAGTCCATATAAATAACATTCATAGACATTCCCCTGTCCACTACCTTAGTCACCTCTTCTAAAGTTCAATGAGATTAGTCAGGCATGACCTTCCCTTCACAAATCCATGCTGGCTCTCCCTGATTGACCAACATTCTACGAAGTGTGCAGTTACCCCATCCCTGATTACAGCCTCCAGCAATTTCCCCACCACAAATGTTAGGCTAACCGTTCTGTAATTCCTTGGTTTCCCTCCTTCATTCTTCTTAAAAAAGTGGAATGACGTGCAATTTTCCAATCCAAAGGATCTATTTCTGAATCTGGGGAACTCCGAAGGATTTTAGTTGGGGCATCTACAATGTGCATCTACTTCCTTTAACACCCTTAGATGGAAACCGGATTTGTCACTCTTTAGTTCCATTAATTTCCAGGTTACTGATGCTGTAGTTATGTTAATTGTATTATGTACGTTTCCCTCTGTCGAACATTAATATTTACAAGATTTACAGCAAGTTATCCTCTTTTTCAGCTGTAAATGCTGAGGCAATGTAATTGTGTCTGCCATGTCTCCATTATCGCTGAAAATATCCCCATTTTCAGCTTTTAGCAGGCCTACATTGCTCTTGACGATTTGCTTTCCCTGTACATAATTGTCACACTTCTTTTTATTGATCTTTCTGTCCCTTGCATGTTTCCTTTCATAATCCCTTTGAGTAGCTCTTATAAGCTGCTTTGTGACCCTTACTGGTCTTTGTATCAATTCGATTTGTCCGGACCTTGCTGTGTTTTGCATTTTTGGTGGCCTTTTCTTTCAGTTTTATGCTGTCCCGAATCTCTTTAGTTGTCCGTGGCTGTTTATTTTTTTGTGAAATGGAGCTATTTCCTCTCAGGGGTATAATCTCACTCTGTATCTTGTTAAATGTTTCTTTAAATATTTTCCACTAATAATAATAATCTTTATTACTGTCACAAGTAGGCTTACATTAACACTGCAATGAAGTTACTGTGAAAATTCCCGAGTTGCCACACTCCAGCGCCAGTTCGGGTCCACAGAGGGAGAACTCAGAATGTCCAATTCACATAACAGCACGACTTTTGGGACTTGTGGGAGGAAACCAGAGCACCCGGAGGAATCCCATGCAGACACAGGGAGAACGTGCAGACTCCGCATCGACAGTGACTCAAGCGAGAATCGAACCTGGGACCCTGGCGCTGTGAAGCAACAGTGCTAAAAATGTTGTTAACGTGCCACCCATTCTTTAGTCATTTGACCCAATAATAGATATTAGTTGACTGTGGACAATCTCTGTGTCAGCCTGTTAAAGTCAGCCTTAACCAAGTTGAGATTCTATTAGCTGATTCGTGCTTTTCACTTTCAAATGCTACTTTGAATTCAATCATGTTGTGAGCGCTATTGATAAATGTTCACGCAGAGTTAGGTTACTAACTCAATTTGGTTCATTACTCATAACTAAATGCAATATTGCCTGTCCCCTTGATGCATCCAGAATATATTGCTGCAAGAAACCATCCCAGACACAATCATAAATTCACTACCTTTCTGACAGGTGCTTGTCTACCACTCCTAATCCATGGGTGAGTTAAAATCCTCCTTTAATGCTGCTCTGCCGTTGTTATAGACGTGCCTAATTTCTTCATTTGTACAATCCAACACCTCTGAACTGCTACCAAGGAATCTATGCACAGCACCCATTACAGTTTTCGATCCTTTTCTGTTCCTCAGTTCCATGGTCTTAATGCCTTTTCCCTCAATATATTCTTCCTCACCATTGAAGTGATAGAATTTCTCATCAGTAAGATTAATCCACCCCTCTGCCTTCTTCCCTGTCCCTCCTGTAAACTTTGTAACCAGGTATATTTTGTTCCCAGTCCTGACCATCCCGCAGTCATGTCTCCATAATAGCTACCACATCATAACCTTAGTTAGAATCGTTATCCCTGATGTCAGTCGCAGTCTCACGCCGAATGAGAGAAATATGCAAAACTATTCCTGTGTCAAGCTCGAATTGATTGCTTTGAGAAGGCTGTTTCCCAAACATTTAGAGACATTCTGATTGGTGCAGAGTTTGAAGTGTTCAAACATCTGTCAGGCTTGGAGCAACAGAAACGTAATGAGCCGCTGAACTTGTTCAGATCCACATTCAGATCCGATGCAAGTCAGGAAAAACTAATGTGAATGCTGATGCCATCAGACAGAAAAATGGCCACAGGAGGGAATCCACCCCTGCCCAGTTAGAGGAAGCTACGGCTGATGCTGTCCATGCCTCAAGCCAAAGGCAGCATTTGAACCTTGTTTCCCAATGATATCTGGACTAGGATTCAGTAGAATGTCACCGATGCACTTTTGAGTAAGATTCAAAGCGGGTGCAGGAGTACAGCCATGTACCCTTTCACCTTTGCCATCCATCTCCAAAGTGAATTTCAGGCAACTTTGGTTGGTCAATGCAGACATCGTTGAACTTCACCACGAACAAGATAGCACATGAACTGTTGAGGTGCTGTAAGAGGATCAGTGAATTGGGTGGAGTTCTCTATTGGTCAGGGCATGAAAATGGGAGGGAGGTGCAGCAACTCATCCTTTCCAGCAGTCTCAGGCATCAAGCATTGACAGTGGTTCATCATCTGCAGGAGGTGTGCAAGGTGCATTATCAAGAGCCACACTACTCCCTGCCATCAGTAGGATTTAGGATTTAGCACAGTGGGCTAAATAATTGCCTTATAATGCAGAACAAGGCAGCAGCGTGTGTTCAATTCCCATACCAGCCTCCCCGAACAGTCACCAGAATGTGGTGACTAGGGGCTTTTCACAGTAACTTCATTGAAGCCTACTTGTGACAATAAGCAATGATTATTATTATTTTTATGATTGAACAGTACTCAGCATGACCACTTGTCCACCATGCCATTTGAGACTAAATGACTACCTTTCAGAGCTGGTGAATGCTAATAAAAAGTGCACATTCCTTCATGGAATATTCTCCACACTATCTCAGGTTTGGAAGAGAGCCCAGTCTTTCCCACAGAGTATCCCCTTGGGTTCATTGCACATACAAAGTGAGTGAACAGCTGAGCACCATGTGAGATTAAACCAAATATTCAAGATGGCATCTGTGGCAGTGCAGCCCCTTTAAGGGATGTGTTCTGGTAGTCCATGTGACGGGTTCAGGATCTATTCTGCGGGAACACGCGAATCCCGACCAATGAGGAAAAAGCAGGGCACCCAACAAGCAGTGTTCTGATCAAAGTGAACCCAAGAGCCAGAATGTTAACACCTGTATAGAGACTCTGTGCCTGTATATAAATTGCTCTTGTTAGTTGCCATAAACACTTTGTTCTTCCATACTACCGTCATCCTGGTATTGCCTCGAGCCATCACAGCATCCAAGAGGACTGAGAAAGTAGCGCTACGGAGAAAATTGCGATAAGATGTGTGAGGCAGGTTTTTTACACAGAGGGTGGTGAGTGCCTGGAACGCATTACCAGGGGAGATTGTGGAAGCAGATACATTGGAACCAGTTCTGGGAGAGGTGGGACCATTGCAAATTTGATGGTCTACATCTGGGCAGGATTGGAACCAATGACCTGGGGGGAGGTTATTTACTTGCGCAGTTGGGGAGGGTTAAAACTAATATGCCGGGGGAGGGGACCCTACGTAAGGAGACAGAGAAAGAGGAAGCTAGGACAAAAACAAAAGATAGAAAAGGGAATGAGAAAAGTGATAGGCAAAGAAACGAAGGGTAAAATTCAAAGAGGGCAAAAGAGAAATCTACTGGGAGCAAGACAAAAAATGTGAAAAAGACAAACTTAAAGGCTCCATGTCTTAATGCACGGAGCATTTGCAATAAAGTGGATGAATAATTGCGCAGATAGATATAAATGGGTACGATATAATTGGGATTACGGAGACATGGCTGCAGGGTGACCAGGGGTGGGAACTGAATGTCCCAGGGTATTCAGTATTTAGGAAGGACAGGCATAAAAGAAAAGGTGGTGGCATGGCACTTCTGGTTAAAGTGGAAATTAACACAATAGTGAGAAAAGATGTTAGCTCTGACAATGTGGAGTCTGCATAGGTAGAGTTGAGAAATACAAAGGGGCACAAAACATTACTGGGCATCATAAATAGACCTCCAAACTGCAGTGCTGATGTTGGGAATGGCATTAAACAAGAAATTAGAGATGCATGTAATAAGGGAATATCGGTGATCATGCGAGACCCCTTGAGCGACCATAACATGGTAGAATTTTTTATCAAGGTGGAGAGTGAAGTAGTTGAGTCGGAAACTAGGGTGATGAACCTTAATAAAGGAAACTATGAAGATATGAGGCATGGGTTGGTCTTGATAGATTGGGGAGAGTTACTTAAAGGGATGACAGTGGACCGGCAATGGCAAACATTCAAGGAACGCATGCGGGAACTGCAGCAACTGTTCTTTCCTGTCTAGCACAAAAGCAAAATGGGTAAGAGGACCAATCCATCGCTCACAAAGGAAATTAGAAATAGTATCCAAAATAGTATTAGAAATAGAATCATTCCAATATTCAAAAAGGGAGGTAGAGAGAAAACAGGGAATTATAGACCAGTATGCCTAACATTGGTAGTGGGGAAAATTCTTGAATCCATTATCAAGGACTTTATAGCGGAACATTTAGAAAGCAGTAGCAGGAACAGTCAGAGTCAGCATGGATTTATGAAGGGGAAATCATCCTTGACAAATCTGTTGGAATTCTTTGAAGATGTAACTAGTACAGTTGACAAGGGGAAGCCAGTCGATGTGGTATATTTGGACTTTCAGAAGGTTTTTGACAAAGTCCCGCATAAGAGATGATTTGATTGATTGATTTATTTATTTATTGTATAAATTTAGTGTATCCAGTTAATTTTTTCCAATTAAGGGGCAATTTAGCATTGCCAATCCACCTAGCTTGCACGTCTTTGGGTTGTGGGGGCGAAACCCACGCAAACACGGGGCGAATGTACAAACTCCACACGGACAGTGACCCAGAGCCGGGATCGAACCTGGGACCTCGCGCCATGAGGCAGCAGGGATAACCCACTGGGCCACCGTGCTGCCCTCCGCATAAGAGATTATTGTGCAAGATGAAAGCTCATGGGATTGGGAGAAGTGTATTGAGGTGGATAGAAAAATGGTTGGCAGAGAGGGAACAAAGAGTAGGGAGTAATGGGTCCTTTTCAAATTGGCAGGCAGTGCCACAGGAATCGGTACTGGGACGCCAGCTATTCAAAATACATATTAATGATTTGGATGAGGGAACAAAATATAACATCATCAAGTTTGAAGATTGGGTGGGAGGGTGAATTGTGAAGAGGATGTAGAATCCTACATCATGATTTGGACAGGTTGGGCGAGTGGGCAAATCAATGGCAGATGCAGTATAATTTGGATAAGTGTGATGTTATTCACTTTGGAAACAAAAACAGGAAGGCAGATTACTGCCTGAATGGTTGTAAATTGGGAGAGGGGGATGTGCAGTGGGACTTGGGCGTCCTTGAGCACCAGTCACTGAAGGTAAGCAGGCAGGTGCAGTCGGCGGTAAAGAAGACTAATGGTATGTTGGCCTTCATTGCGAGAGATTTTCAGTACAGGAGCAGGGATATATTATTGCAATTATACAGGGCCTTGGTGAGGCCACATCTAGAATATTGTGTGCAGTTTTGGTCTCCTTTTCTGAGGAAGGATGTTCTTGCTCTCGAGGGAGTGCAGCGAAGGTTTACCAGACTAGTTCCAGAGATGGCGGGACTGTCATATGAGGAGAGATTGACTAGGTTATGATTTTTCTCGCTGGAGTTCAGAAGAATGAGGGGGGATCTCAAAGATAAAAATGTAACAGGACTGGACAGGGTAGATGCAGGGAAGATGTTCCCAATGGTAGGTGGGTCCAGAACCAGGGTTCACAGTCTGAGGATTCAGGGTAAACCATTTCAGACAGAGATGAGAAGACATTTCTTCACCCAAAGAATGGTAAGCCTGTGAAATTCATTACCACAGGAAGTAGTTGATGCAAAAACATTGAATATATTCAAGGGGCAGCTATATATAGCACTTGGAGTGAATAGGATCAAAGGCTATGTGGAGAAAGCAGGATTAGGCTATTGAGTTGGATGATCAGCCATGATCGTGATAAATGGCGGAGCAGACTCAAAGGGCCAAAAGGCCTCCTCCTGCTCCTATTTCCTCTGTATCCATTTATTAACGGCGTTCAAAAAGGCATCTTGACAAATACATGGATGGGATGGGTATAGAGGGATACGGCACAAGGAAGTGCTGAGGGTTTTGGCCAAGGATGGTATCATGACTGGCACAGGCTTGGAGGGCCAAAGCGCCTGTTCCTGTGCTGTATTGTTTTTTGTTAAACAACCTCCTACCTAATCCCATTTCCCAGCACTCGGTCTGGAGCCCTGGAGATTACGGGACTTCAGGTGCATATCCCTTAAATTGAGTTAAGGGTTTCTGCCTCTACCATTCTTTATAGCCAGTGAATTCCAGACCTCCAGCATCCTCTGGGTGAAGGAAATATTTCTTCATGTCCCATCTTATCCTTCTACCAATCACTTTAAATCTATGCCCCTTTTCACTTACTTTCACCAAAAGGGAAAAGGTTCATCCCATCCATTCTATCCCGGTCCCTCAATCAAAACTACCCTCAGCCTCCCTTGGTCCAAAGAAAATGTTGTTAAAGCTGTAGCTGGAGAAGAGCCATAGAAAACAGCTTACAGAGGGGAGTTACATGGACCTGAGCCCAGAGCATGGGCTGACGAGAACTGGGGGTGGGGCCTGACCCCGAAGCGCAGGCTGAGGATAGTTAGGGGTGGGGGATTGAGCCCAGGACATGGACTGGAGGAGAAGGAGGGACCAGATGACTGTGGACAAAGAGAGAGACAGCAGAGCAGCAGGAAGGAGCTGGTGCAGAAATTCAAGACTGACGGGCCACAGCATTGAGGACGCATGAAGATCATGAATGGAGCAGACCAATGTTTTTGTCAGTAGATAGAGAACTGAGAAGTGGCTGCAAAACAGACAAGCAGCTCCTGCAGATCGAGGTGCACCACCTGGTCAGCACCCCTGAGTTCTAGAGTCCATGAGGAGACAAAAGTAAATCAGGTTAATGTGGGCATGGTAAGTTGGTAAGTGGAGCCTCATCAAGTGAATTGTGTTTTCTGATTGACTAAGGATCAGGACTTAAGGTCTCGATGGTATCCAAATGAATCTGGAGCATCGGCCATGAATATCCATTGCAAATAGTTTGTTCCTCTCAGTTAAACTTTTCCATTAATGTTTATGAAGATTTAATGCTGGAGGACTAAAGGTGCCCTGTTTTATAAATTTCTTGGAGTTTGTGTGTACGAATCTCATGTTATCTTGGTCAAATTTGATTATGTTTTTGTTTTAATTTAAAGTAATATCAAACAGAACCAATAAATAAATAAAAGCCTAAAAAAATAATTTCAAGACTTCAATGGGAAAAACAACAGATGGAACATGAGACTCCAAACTATCTGTGAACAGTAGTTCTAATCGAAGAACACTTAAGTGTGATGAAGGAGAGGCAAAATACAAGAAATGTATTTACATAATCCTGACAGTGGATTTTATAAAGATTCAGGATGATTTTTATATTATAAGGAGATTTAGCACCTTGTGTACATTCGTTAATTAACTGCGTATCTTGGACGGGGCATTACTGCTCCTTTATTGTAACTGTGTCAAAATGCGAGGACTCACCATGGGAATTTTAACACCTTAACATCTGCAACAGCTCAATAATATTGCTCATCATCACCATCGCAGGATAGTTAAGGAGGAGCAACAAATTCAGCCTTCCCAATCTCACCAGCATTCCAAGAAAAAAATGTTTTTTTTAATATCCTTCCCTTTTAATTATTTTTCCCAATGACAGGTTTTAAAAATCTAACCACTTGCTGATTTATCTTCTTATTTCAACCTTGGTGATGTCCTCTAATATTGGCTTGTGGCCATTTACAACAGTGAATACTTACATCAATCCTTTTATGTAATATAATATTCCAATGTGCTTCACAAGAACATTATAAAACAAAATGTCACACCATGTCACATAAGGAGTTGTTAGCTCAGAGGACCCAAAGTTTGGTCAAAGAAGGAGGTTTGAAGGACTAGCTGAAAGGGAGGAAGTGATGTGGAGAGGCAGAAAGGTGTGTGACCAAGCAACTGAAGGGCACAGTCACAAATGCTGGGGCAATTAAAATTGGGGCTGATCAAGGGGCCAGAATTGGAGGAGCAGAAATATCTCAGAGGGTTATGGGGCTGGAAGAGATTACACATGTGGATAGATAGTGAGGTCTTGGAGGATTTGAAAACAAGGCTGAGAATTTTAAAATCAAGACGTTGCTTGACAAATGGCCCAACTATCTTCAGCTGTTTCATCAATGACCTTCCTCCTATCTCAAAGTCTGAAGTGGGGATGTTTACGGATGACTGCAGAATGTTCATCACCATTCACAACTCCTCAGATAATGAAACAGTTCATGTCAAAACGCAGCAAAACCTGTATAATATCAGGCTTGGGCTGACAAGTGACAAGTTACATCCACGCCACACAAATTCCAGGCAATGACCATCTCCTACAAGAGAGGATCCAACCTCTGCCCCTTGACAGTCAATGGAATCACCATTGCTGAATCCCCCACAATCAATATTCTCGGGGTCACCATTGATCAGAAAGTGAACTGGACTAGCTATATTAATACTGTGGCTACTAGGGCAGGTCAATGGCTATGAATGCTACGTTGAATAACTCACCTCCTGACCCCCCAGAGCCTGTCCACCATCTATAAAGCACAAGTCAGGAGTATAATGGAATACTCTCCACTTACTGGGATAAGTGCAGCTCCAACAACACTCAAGAAGCTCGACACCACCCAGCACAAATAAGCCTGCTTATTAGCTCCTTCTTCCACAAAAATTCAAACCCTCCACCACCAATGAATAGTGGCAACCGTGTGCACCATCTACAAGATGCACTGCATCTCACCACCACCTTATGAAGGGCAACCAGGGATAGGCAATAAATGCTGGCCTAACCAGCAACACCAACAAACCATAAATTAATTTTTTTTAATGTAGTTCAGTGTGCGCAAGAGTGATTGGGAAATTGGACTTGGTGCAAGTTAAAATACAGGCAGCAGAGTTTTAGATAAGGGTAGACTTGGGAAGGCCAGCCTGCAGTGAATAAGACTTGTCAGGTCATGAGGTAACAAAGGCATGGACAAGAGCTCTGCAGAAGGTGGGCTGAGGCAGGGAAGAAGGTGGGCAATGTTACAGAGACTTTCTTATGGATGGTGCAAGGGTGCAGTCAGGAACTAATAGGTTCAAGTGTAACTCAACAACTGTGAACAGACTGTATAGTCTCAGAGTGTTACATGTGATGGAGTCAGTAGCTAGGGATAGTAGTTTGGAACAGGGGTTGAAAACAACAGCTTCAGTCTTCCCAATATTTAGGGAGAGGAAATTTCTGCTCACCAGGCATCAGATAAGAAGACTGACAATTTAGCAACAGGAGAGCAGTCAAGAGAGGTGGTGGTGAGGGAGAGCCAGTTGTCATCAGCATGCATGTAAAAACTAATGTTGTACTTTAACGGGATGTTGAGGGGTAGCATGTAAATGGAAATTGAAAGCGTCCAAGAATGAATCCTTGAGGGGACATCAGAACTGAGATGCGGGGCAGGAAGAGAAGCTATCGTAAATAATATTCTGGCTACAATACGATAGATAAGAATAAAACCAGGTGACAACAGTCCCATGCAGCTTGACGACAGTGGAATGGTATTGGAGGAGAATGCTTTATCAAAGGCTTCAGACAGGTCAAGGAGGACGAGTAGGGAAAGCTTACTTTTGTCAAAGTAACATTGGATGTCATTTGTGACTTTGATAAAATTGTTTTGTTACTGTAGCATGGGCTGACTGGATAGACTTCCTGGAAAGACGGTCATGGATTTGGGAGGCATCGGCAATTCTTGAACTTTGGAAAGAAAATTAAAGTTGGAGACTGGGACAGTGGTTTGCAAGGACAGTGGGTCAAAGGTAAAACTTTTGAGGAGAGGAGTGATTATGACAGTTTTAAAGTAGAGAGGAGCAATACATGAAGAAGGAGAACCACTAACAATGTTAGTTAACATGAGAACCAGTTGTGAATCTGGGTGATTAGACATTTAATGGGAGAAAAGAGAAGGGATTAGGATGTGGGCCTCATGGATAAGTTTGTTCAGAGACGGCTACAGAGGAGGTAGGAGAGAAACTAGAGAAAGATACAAGTTCAGAGTTTAGGGAGAGAGAACTTTGGAGAAAGTTTGTCCTAGTGGAACAGGGGAAAGGAGGGACATGAAAGGGCAAGTAATCAGATAGTCCAGTCTCAGTGACAAGAATTCGACAAGCTCCTTGCACTCATTATTGGAGGTGAGTGGGGGATCTAAATAATAAGAAAGAAAATTGAAACACAGGACACTTCAATGGCATTGGTATCCGACACAAAAAGGAAGCCCACTTCTTTGCTGCAATCTTCCCATTATTCTGAGTCATTTAAATCCAACAGAATTGCATTTAAAATTTCAGTGAAATGTCCCATTTATGTAATTATTATTCTTGAGAAAAATCTTAATAAAATGTGACAAACTTGATTTAAGTGACAGTAATCACACGCTTTTGAACAGAAGTTGTTCTCCTTTACAGCAACTGAAAAAAAATGTCTTAACCGCTGTGTCACTTAATTTAATGCAAGCAATTTATTGTGAATAAAAGACACGTATTTCCTTTTTATCTCCCCCCCCCAGTTGCTCACCCTAACAGTTTGCCTACCATTATGCTTTATGCCTCATTAAAAGATTTTTGAAGTGACATCTGGCTGGGCAAGCGGCATGCCATTAATCTGATTGCTGGCACTCGCCCCCTTTGAAGCATTTCCAAGGGAACTTTATTCCTTTTTCATAAAGCCATTTCATTTCGCCTTGACTTCACAGGATTTTCCACAACTATAGACCCATCCAAGGTTTGATGTTTGCATTAGAATAATGGAAATGGGTTCTGATGTCTGAATTAAAATAGGACAGAAGGTCATATGCTCATGAGGCAAAGGGTAGGAGTGGTGGGGGGAGGGGGCGGCGGGGGGGGGGGGGGGTGGTTACGGTGGTGAGGGGAACATTGTTACAATTTGAATGTAATTTATGCCTTACTCGGCCCCAGATCTTTCGCAACAACCTGAAGGTCAGGAAAGGAACTTGGATGTGAATTTCAGTATTTCAGATAGAAACAACCAGAGTTCTTACCTGAGAGGTAGAATCGGAATTTTTCTTTTCAGGATCCTGCTTTGTGTGAAACCGTTCACACAAATATTAAGAATGCAACATTTTTGAGTTACAGCCGAAACGGGAATAAGCACACAGCTGATCAATGTATAAAGTTTCTGGTTATTGTTCCTTTTTAGCTGCAATTTAAATAAATGCTACTTCAGTTCAAGCATAATTTGATGTAAGTGTAACAATGCTTGGCAAATTTGTTGAATTTTTCAAGGTCTAATGCAGTTGAAAATGTACTCACAGAGACAATAATATTTAATTAAAACTACGGTACTTCAATGGATTCCAGTATTAAAATGTTATAAACCTTACAGTCTTTGTCTTTGGAATATTTCTTTGTTTTCTTGTACATCCCGCTCCCAATTCAGCATTTTTATCTGCATTCTCATCTTTGTTCAATGGGGCAAGAAGGTCACGCACATCACCACAGATGTCATCGCTGTCTTTAGTCAAAACACCAGGAAGCAGCCATATGCAGTCCAGGAAACATTAAGAAATGAAAATATGACCCTAATCTAACCAAGGCATGAAGGCCAGTCTGGTAAATGGGCACCAGCGTCAGGATAAGTTTTTTTAAAAAAGCATTTGACTTTGGAGTCTTTCCATTGCTTAGTATCAGTCATGCTGTAAATGACAAAAGGGCATTGCACGTAGTCAGCCGGAGTCAACTGAGTATAGTGGCCTTCTGTGCTCTTTCTTTTTTAAAGGGGACATGTGGATTTGAATCTGAACAGACTGTGTTGTGGAAAAATGTTGATTTGACTTGGAAGTCGGATCTGGCAATTCCTGCATGGCTCGCACAATTGCATGATGGAAACTGGAAAGCTGCCAATGGAAACAGATTTACATGATGCAATACAAGGTGTATTTGGAATGCAAACAGCCCGAAATGAAGTCCAATTCCACGATAGTGCGATTACACTACAGTATTGCCTATTGGTTCAGAGTCACATGGAGATGACTAGTTGGCCTGTGATGCCATTAGCACCTACTGCAAGTTTATAATATCGGAAAATGCTCAGCCTAGTACAATGATAATGAAGATGTTGATGATGATGATGATGTACTGGTGCTATACAATGTAACACTTTAATCTGGCATATGCACCAATCCAAGCATCAAGTGCTCTGAAAACAAAGTGGGGGAGTATAGAATAGATCGTTCTGGGTATCAATTTATCAGCTTGGGCAATGATTTATGGTGATCAATAAATCAAATCCTGTTTTATAATTGCATGGGAATCTGGGATTTTTTTTTGTAGATCACATTTTACAAATATGTTACATTTTTTCATGCAGAATGAGAACTGGCCTTGATTATGATGGAATTGTCCTTCCTCTCATTAGAGAATGTGTGATTGTTCAATTCTGACTTTCAAGATCACAAAGTGAATTTACAAAGCCGGTCTGGATAATTTCTTCACAAACGATTTGAATGTCATTGCACACAACTGCAAATGAAAAAATTGGCTGAAGAAGGAGTGGAACTTTATCTTTGATGGATGCCTTTTGGAGAACGTTTTAAGGAATATCGCTGGTGACTTTTCTCTCTGAGCTGCCCATCTCATATTAAAAATCAGATTGAAAATAGAATCTCGGTTCCCTTTTTCCAGTTTGTGCCAGATCCAGAATTCAACTGATCTTTCTCTTTGGTGAAATTCCTGGTGGACGAGCAAGCATAATAATGCAGAGAGAATGGAAAATGATGCTGTGGCTTGTGATGACTGTCCCTCTCTGTCCTGTGTCCTGTTTCGGTGCCAGAAAGCAAGCCTCAACAGGTGCCCGGTTGTTCAATCTGTGGCTGGGCTCTTTCAGGTGCCAACTAAAAGCATCTTGACTGAACTGTGGCAGCCTACCTCTTCCTGCAGCCATTGAGTGAATCTCCCCAGAGAAGCATTAGAGCAGGTACGATGCACTTTTAAACAGGATCGTGTTGAGTCATGCTGTAAGGCAGGAAAATCACACTGGTTTTTTAAAAGCTTTATGGACAGAAAGCATTTCCGCTCTAGCTGGTGATCCTGCACTCTTAATTGATGTGAAGATGTATTTTAGTATTTGAGCAGTTGGATCAACTGGGGAATATGTTGGATGTTACTATTAGTACTAAACAGGCCACCTTGCAGTAAATTCTCTTCAATGAACTGCTGCCAAAAAGCTCAAGCTGCAGGGAATGTTTGAGCCCCACAAGTGCTCAGCCTGCTCTCTATCAATTTCCCAGAATTCTATTCCATCCTCAACAGGCCCGGGATATTCCCTGAACTTCCTTTTACTTTTCCAGGCGATTGTGAAGTTGTTGATAGATTCTGCTACCAATTTCAAGCTTTATAAGATGGTTATGTTTTTAATTCAAATTGGAGCAATGAAGAGGGCCATGTGATCTGCTACGAGTTCTGTCCAACAACACGTCTGTGTTGCTTGTGTAAAGCACGTGGAGTGCACAAAGGTTACAAAACAGATATCCTTTATTCCATTGGTGTTAAATCTTTATAAACATTAATGGGGAAGCTTACCTTAGAGGGACAGATTTTGGATATTCATGACACAGACTTCAGATTCACAATCGTGCATTTAACTCTGATCTCTGACTAATCTTTAACTCTGAGTTCATCTGTTAACTTCCCATGACCACGTAGTCTAGATTATCTTGTCTCACAGACAGGATAGGGGCCTTGCCCACCCCTTGGCTTCTCTAACTCAAGGTTGCTGTCCATTCAGTCATTCTAGGTCTCCAGCAGATGTTTGACCACTTTGCTGCCACTTGCCGATTTTCTAGCCACCTTCAGAGGCTTAGGTCTGCATGTCCTCGTCATGAAATTGACTCCTTGACTCTGCGACTCCCTGGTGCTGCTCCTGCTCTCTCTCACTGAGGCTCCTTGCTTCCACTCCTTCTTCAGCCCACTCTTCAGGCTTCCAGCTCCACCTCTGGCCTGCCAAGGGCATCGCAACTCATCCCCAGGGTGGCCCACAAAGCCGACTACGTGTCCTTCCATGAGGACCATTGTCCTGCAAAATCACCATCTCATCAGGCCAGGCTATCTGGAGTCCTACCCCCCCACCACCCAAGAGACCGAGGATAACATAGGCGATGTATCTCATCTATCACTCCCAACTTCCACCAGCACAGAGACACAAACCTCGATGGGCGACTTTAGTAGACAGGCTTTGGGAACTATCTGGTGAGCACCACACCATTCCTGTTGCACATGATGTTGAGGCAGTAACATCCAACGTAGACAAGAGTCGGAGCTGGATCCCAGGACTCAATTGGGTCCCAGTCAGATGTTAAGCCTCTGGACAAGGTTCTCCCAGAGCTGTTGCAGGTGATAGGATACAGTCATAACATTCAGGAGGGGGTGTCAACGACATTCCAACATCTGCAAGGCCAATTGGAGGACGCACGGAGATGGTGCGGGCATAGCACCAAGACCAACACTTGTAGTGGTTAGCACTGGTGCTTCCAGTGCTAGGCACCTGAGTTTGATTCCTGCTTGGGTCACTGTCCGTGCGGAGTCTACACGTTCTCTCGATATTATTATAGATTATTATAGAATTTACAGTGCAGAAGGAGGCCATTCGGCCCATCGAGTCTGCACCGGCTCTTGGAAAGAGCACCCTACCCAAGGTCAACACCTCCACCCTATCCCCATAACACAGTAACCCCACCCAATACTAAGGGCAATTTGGGACACTAAGGGCAATTTATCATGGCCAATCCACCTAACCTGCACATCTTTGGACTGCGGGAGGAAACCGGAGCACCCGGAGGAAACCGACGCACACATGGGGAGGATGTGCAGACTCCGCACAGACAGTGACCCAAGTCGGAATCGAACCTGGGACCCTGGAGCTGTGAAGCCATTGTGCTATCCACAATGCTACCGTGCTGCCCTTTCTCCAGTTTCCTCCCACAAGTCTCGAAAGACGTGCCATTAGGTTAATTGGACATTCTGAATTATCCCTTTGTGTACCCGAATAGATGCTGGAGTGTGGTGGCCAGGGGATTTTCATTGCAATGTTAATGTAAGCCTACTTGTGGCACTAATAAAGATTATTATTATAGTGTTGGGACTGCAATGGAAAATTTGGAGCATGGCGTCCAAGTCTTGAGTGGTGGTGTCCAAGGCATGGCTCAGTCTGTGATAACCATGGCTAACCATGGCTAAGGGCCTCAACATCATGCCCCAGTTGATGAGGGACATGTCCCAGATGCTGGTGGACATTGCTGAGGCACTCTAGAGCATGGCCCAGTCACTGAGGAGCAACGCTGAGGGCATCAACACCATGGTGCAGACAATGGAGAGCCTTCAGGACTGGCAGTGCCAGATGACACTAAGGCTTCTGGAGCTCACTCCAGCTGCCCCTCTGTCCCATGGAGTCACCAACGGCCCTCGAGGCAGCCTCAGAGATGAGGAAGTACTGGAGCCCAACTCGGGACTTTCCACCAAGGCAACGAATATAATCTCCAGTTCATATGAATCCCCCATTCCTGACACTGGAGCATTTGAAGGGAGAGCAGGCAGGACAGCGAACATATGACATTTGTAAGATGGCGAGGGCCTTCTGGCTCCAGGCCCTCCAGAGGACGTCAGCCAAGGAAGGGCATCTAAAACTACAGGGCGTGGAAAGCAGCAGGCTGCCTCCACCTCTGGGGACACACCTCAACGTAGCAGTGGACTATGTCAGATCAGGAACAGTAAACAGCACTGAGTGGGCACTGGTGAGGTCAGTATTCCGAGATAGGGGAATGGAAATCTGTCACATTAAAATTTTCACCATTAAATATTTCACACCTGAGGCATGTGAAGCTTCTGTTACTTTAATCTTCACAACAGGCCTTCTATGATTCTATAATTCTTCTATGGTATCACCTTGTAGCTGCAGCATCTCTTTAGCATCTTCCCTTGCTCACCGCAGATGTGACCAAGCTTATCCTGCACAAACACAACTGGGGATGATTTGAGCTGGCTGCCTGGTGTGTCAAATGTCGATGATACCTGGCATGTGTGGGCACCATGTGTAAGCAGGGAGGGGTCCTGTTGAGGAGTGCTGGGGGTGTGAGGAAACGTGTTGTAGGTTGGGTGCTGGAGCTGCGAGGTGACAACATAGAAGTTTCATAGAATCATAGAAAAGTTACAGCACAGAAATAGGTCATTTGGCCCATCTTTCCCATGCCCAGGTATCCTTTCTTTTTTTAAAATAATTTTTATTGAAAATTTTTTACAGAATATGTAACAACAAACAGTAACAAACAACAATTAAACAACATAATAAACATAACACCCCAAAGACCGTAACAACGCATATAGCGAGCCCCCCACCCCCCCAAACCCGGTAAACAACAAGAGAACTTGAAAATAAATTAAATTAAATAAACATAGTCAACAACCCCCCTCCCCCCCCCCTCCCCCCCGGGTTGCTGCTGCTGCTGACCTAGTTCCCTATCGTTGAGCCAGAAAATCGAGGAAAGGCTGCCACCACCTAAAGAACCCTTGTACCGATCCTCTCAGGGCGAATTTGACCTTCTCCAGCTTAATAAAACCCGCCATGTCATTGATCCAGGTCTCTACACTTGGGGGTCTCGCATCCTTCCACTGTAGCAAGATCCTCCGCCGGGCTACTAGGGACGCAAAGGCCAAAACACCGGCCTCTCTCGCCTCCTGCACTCCCGGCTCCACCGCAACCCCAAAAATCGCGAGTCCCCAGCCTGGCTTGACCCTGGATCCTACCACCCTCGACACCGTCCTCGCCACCCCCTTCCAGAACTCCTCCAGTGCCGGGCATGCCCAGAACATATGGGCATGGTTCGCTGGACTCCCCAAACACCTGACACACCTGTCTTCGCCCCCAAAGAACCTACTCATCCTAGTCCCGGACATATGGGCCCGGTGCAGCACCTTGAATTGCATGAGGCTAAGCCGCGCACATGAGGAGGAAGAGTTAACCCTCTCCAGGGCATCCGCCCATGTCCCATCCTCGATCTGCTCCCCCAGCTCCCCCTCCCACTTAGCCTTTAGCTCCTCTACTGGCGCCTCCTCCACCTCCTGCATTACCTTGTAGATATCAGATACCTTCCCATCCCTGACCCAGACCCCCGAAAGCACCCTGTCCCTCACCCCCCTCGCGGGCAGCAAAGGGAATCCCTCCACCTGCCGCCTAGCAAACGCCTTTACCTGCAGGTACCTGAACATGTTCCCCGAGGGGAGCTCAAATTTCTCCTCCAACTCTCCCAGGCTCGCAAACCTCCCGTCAATGAACAGGTCCCTCAGCTTACTGATGCCCGCTCTGTGCCACCCCAGGAACTCCCCATCAATGTTCCCTGGGACAAACCGATGGTTCCCCCTTAGCGGAGCCTCCATCGAGCCCCCCACTTCCCCCCTATGTCGCCTCCACTGCCCCCAAATCTTGAGGGTAGCCGCCACCACCGGACTCGTGGTATACCTCGTAGGAGGGAACGGCAACGGCGCCGTTACCAGGGCCCCCAGGCTTGTGCCGCCACAGGACGCCATCACCAACCTTTTCCATGCTGCCCCCTCCCCCTCCATCACCTACTTGCGCACCATCAACACATTGGCCGCCCAATAATACCCCGAGAGGTTGGATAATGCCAGCCCCCCACCATCTCTACCCCGCTCCAAGAAGACCCTCTTCACCCTCGGGGTCCCATGCGCCCAAACAAAGCTCATGATGCTGCTAGTCACCCTCCTAAAAAAGGCCCTAGGGATAAGGATGGGCAGGCACTGAAAAAGGAACAAGAACCTCGGGAGCACCGTCATTTTGACGGACTGCACTCTACCCGCCAGCGATAGCGGCACCATGTCCCACCTTTTAAATTCCTCCTCCATCTGCTCCACAAGCCTTGTAAAATTAAGCTTGTGGAGAGTCCCCCAACTCCTGGCCACCTACACCCCCAGGTACCTAAAATTCTTCACTGCCATCTTAAATGGGAGCCTACCAATTCCCTCCTCCTGATCACCCGGGTGCACTACAAACACCTCGCTCTTACCCAGATTCAGCTTATGGCCCGAGAAGCCCCCAAACTCAGCCAACAGCTCCATCACCCCCGGCATTCCCCCCTCTGGGTCCACCACATACAGCAGCAGGTCGTCCGCATACAGCGATACCCGATGTTCCTCCCCACCCCGCACCAGACCCCTCCACCTCCCCGACTCCCTCAACGCCATAGCCAGAGGTTCAATTGTCAAAGCAAAAAGCAAGGGGGACAGGGGGCACCCCTGCCTGGTCCCACGGAAGAGCCTGAAGTACTCTGATCTCCTTCCATTGGTAACTACACTCGCCATCGGGGCCTCATACAGCAACCTCACCCATTTGATGAACCCCTCCCCAAATCCAAACCTCACCAGCACCTCCCACATGTACCCCCACTCAACTCTATCAAAGGCCTCCTCTGCATCTAGTGCCACCACCATCTCCGCCTCCCCTTCAACCGCCGGCATCATAATAACATTTAACAACCTCCGCACGTTCGTGTTAAACTGTCTTCCCTTGACAAATCCTGTCTGATCCTCATGTATCACCCCTGGCACACATTCCTCTATGCTGGTGGCCAGGATCTTCACCAGCAACTTAGCATCCACATTGAGGAGCGAGATTGGCCTGTATGATCCACACGGCAGGGGGTCCTTATCCCGCTTCAGGATCAAAGAAATCAGCACCCGTGACATCGTCATGGGCAAAGCCCCCCACCTCCCATGCCTCATTGAAGGCCCGCACCAACAGGGAGCCCACCAGGTCCACATACTTTTTATAGAATTCCACCAGGAACCCATCCGGCCCCGGTGCCTTCCCTGACTGCATTTGACCAATCCCCCTGACTAGCTCCTCCAACTCAATCGGCGCCCCCAGCCCCTCCACCAGCTCCTCCTGCACCTTTGGGAAACATAGCCTGTTCATGAAGCTCTCCACCCCCCCCCCCCCCCCACCGGTGGCTCCGACCGGTACAGTTCCTCGTAAAAGTCCCTAAAGACCCCGTTCACCTCTGCCCCCTTCCGCACCACATTCCCACCCTTATCCATCACTCCACTAATTTCCCTAGCCACATCTCGCCTGCGGAGCTGGTGCGCCAGCATCCTGCTCGCCTTCTCCCCATACTCATAAACCGCACCTTGCGCCTTCCTCCACTGTGTCTCCGCCTTTCTGGTGGTCAGCAAGTCGAACTTGGCCTGCAAGCTACGCCGTTCCCCCAACAATCCCTCCTCCGGGGCCTCCGCGTACCTCCTATCCACATCTAGGAGCTCCCCCACCAGTCACTCCCTCTCCCTCCTTTCCCTATGGGCTCGGAGGGAAATCAGCTCCCCCCGGATCACTGCCTTCAGAGCCTCCCAAACCATCCCCACCCAGACCTCCGCCGTATCGTTGGCCTCAAGTTACCCCTCAATACTTCCCCGGATCCTCCTACACACCTCCTCATCTGCAAGCAACCCCACGTCCAGACACCACAGCGGGCGCTGATCCCGCACCTCCCCCATCTCCAGATCGACCCAGTGTGGAGCATGGTCTGAAATTGCTATGGCCGAATACTCGGCATCCTGCACCCTCGGGATCAATCCCCTGCTCAGAACAAAAAAATCTATTCGGGAGTAAACCCTATGCACATGGGAGAAAAAGGAGTACTCCCGCGCCCTCGGCCTCCCAAACCTCCAGGGATCCACCCCTCCCACCTGGTCCATAAACCCCCTCAGCTCCTTGGCCACCGCCGGCCTCCTACCCGTCCTTGAACTGGACCGGTCTAGTGGGGGATCAAGCACCGTGTTAAAGTCTCCCCCCCATGATCAGGCCCCCCGCCTCCAGGTCCGGAATGTGGCCCAACATACGCCTCATAAAGCCAGCGTGGCATTCACGTTTACCAGCACCACCTTCTCTCCCTGCAGCCTACCCTTCACCATAATATATCTGCCCTCCTTGTCCGCCACCACCTCAGACGCCTCGAACGCCACCCTCTTCCCCACCAGAATCGCCACCCCCCAGTTTTTCGCATCTAATCCTGAATGGAAAACCTACCCCACTCACCCCTTCCTCAGACGAACCTGGTCCGCCACCTTCAGGTGGGTCTCCTGGAGCATAGCCACATCCGCCTTCAGCCCCTTCAAATGAGAAAATAACCTAGACCGCTTAAACGGCCCATTCAGCCCCCTCACGTCCCAGGCGATCAGCCGGATCAGAGGGAACCCCCCCACCCCCCTCCCCCGCCGACTATCCATAGCTCATTGACTGCCCGCCCCAGGCCAGCACATCCCGCCCGACCCGTTCCCCATGACGATAGCGCCTCTCCTCTACCCCCCCCCCCCCCCACCGGCCCACACCAGCTCCTTCCTGGCCATTCCAGCAGCAACCCGATATCCAGAGGAAAGCCCACGCTTTCACACTGCCCCACCCCACCCTTCTGACGCAGCTCCCAAATTCCTGCTCCACCCCATCCCCCAGCCCCGTAAAGAAAAAAAAAACAAACCCCCAACATCCCCCACATAACACAAAACCAAACCCAACAGAACCACCCGGAAACAGAGCAAGAACCAGCATAGAAAAACGTATCAAAATTACAAAAACAGCAACAGTAAAAACAGCAACAACCGTAGTACACAAGACCCCGCAGCCCCCAAACCCTAGTTCGAGTCCAGATTCTCCCCAAAGGCCCACGCCTCCTCTGGGGACTCGAAGTAGTAATGCTGGTCCTTGTATGTCACCCACAGACGGGCAGGCTGCAGCATTCCAAATTTGACCTGCTTGGCATGCAGCACCGCCTTCGTCCGGTTAAACCCGGCCCACCACTTAGCCACCTCCGCACTCCAGTCCTGGTAGATTCGCACTACCGAGTTCTCCCACTTGCTGCTCCTCTCCTTCTTGGCCCAGCACAGCACACACTCCCGGTCATTGAACCGATGGAACCACACCAGCACCGCGGGGGTTCATTCACCTTGGGCCTCCTGGCCAGCATTCTGTGGGCTCCCTCAAACTCCAGGGGCAGATGGAAGGACCCCGCCCCCACCAACGAATTCAGCATCGTGGCCACGGTAGATCCGACCCTTCCAGCCCCTCCGCCAGGCCCAGGATCCTCAAATTCTTCCGCCTCGTACGAAAGTCCAGCTCCTCCAAGCGGTCTTGCCACTTTTTGTGAAGTGCCTCGTGCATCTCCACTTTCCCCACGAGGACCACGGCCTCCTCCTCCCGATCAGCAGCCTGCTGCTGCAACTCCTGAATGGCTGCCCCCTGGGCTGTCTGGGACTCAAGCAGCTTGCTGGTAGTCCCCTGCAGGGAGTCCAGCAACTCAGCCTTCAGCTCCGCAAAACAGCGCAGAAGAGCAGCTTGCTGCTCCTGCGCCCACTTCCACCAATCCTTGGGTGCTCCCCGGCCGCCATTTGTCCTCCTTCCCCCGCTTTTTCTGGGGAGCTGCTGCCGCCTTTCTCTTTGCCCCACTCCGGGTGCGCACCATAAATTCCGGGGAATGTTCCTCCAAGCACCTTCCCCCACCGGGAATCGTCGAAACAGCGCCGTTTGGGGCCCTAAAACGGGCCCGAAAGTCCTTTGATAGCGGGAGCTGCCGAACGTGCGGCTTAGCTCCGCATCACCGCAACAGGAATTCTCCCCAAGCACCCTTTCTAATGCCACATTCCTGTACCCAGTCCATAGCCTGCAGCTTACAGCACTAAGGTGCAGGTCCAGTTACTTTTTAAAATACTTTAGGATCTCTGCCTCCACCACCAACTCGGGCAGCGAATTTCAGATACCCACTACCCTGTGGGATTAATGTGACATTCAGAGGGGTAACGGCTAGCTGGAGTGCAGTTGGGAGACAGAGCGGACTTACCCTGGTAGAACACAGTATTTCATTCATCTTCTTGCGGCATTGCATCCCTGTCCTCTTGTGCAGGCTGCTGTCACAGACCAGTGCTGCGGCATCGCCCAGGCATGATTTGTTATCTTGTTAAAGACTCTCCTGCCAGCCTGAGGGTATTTATTTTCACATTAAGTGCCTAAAAATTGAGGTCCAGATAAGGCTTCCGGGGCTGACGAAAGTCGCATCAGTTTCCGAGCCGAGATTGACACTTTGCCATTTTTTACGAAAATTTCACCCTAGATATTTAGAGCTCCATGGTACTTTTGTGTATAAACATACTTCTTGTTGTTGTATTGATCTATTCAGGCCACAAGTTCCCAGGCTCAATACCTATGGTGAAATAGCTGATCTCAAGTGAAGGATCAACAGGTTGTTACAATTTTTCATGTAAAAGTGCCTATAAAACTATAATACATAAATAAACTTTGCTGACCATGTAGAAAATCAAACAGAATGAGATAGTGAAACCTTTCTTATATAAATTGAGGCTTCGCCAATGTGACATTATGAACATAATGACATTCATTCACCTAAGGAAGGAGCAGTGCTCCGAAAGCTAGAGATTCGAAACAAACCTGTTGGACTTTAACCTGGTGTTGTAAGACTTCTTACATTATGTAAGGGTTAATGTTATGTCCAAATAAACCACTAGAGGGAGCCAGATGCAGAATTATGTAAGGCATTGATGCCAAGCCTTCTGGTGTGAGAGGTTGAGGAGAAAGCTAGAAGACAGACTGTAGGAAAGATAATGTGTTTGAGAGCAGATTATAGTTATTGTATTATTGTAGAGATTAGTAGTAGATGAGTGTAGATTGTATCCAAAGGGAAAATACTGGAAAATCTCAGCAGATCTGGCAGCATCTGTAGGGAGACAAAAGAGCTAATGTTTCAAGTCTAGATGACCCTTTGCGAGAAGAAATGCTGAGATGACCAATGAAGCGATTCATATGTGCAAAGCTAGTGGACAAGCATCCTCTGAATATGTGAAGTTCAGGACAAACAAAAAAGGCGCAAAGGTGGGAAACATGGCCAACGCCATTAATGCTGTGTCACAGCACAGAAAACTGCATACAACGACTGGTGGCCATTTTGAAAGTGATGTCACGAGCATGATGACGTGCACGTGCTGTGGGCACAACCACAGTAAAAAAGAAACTGTCTGGCAAAAGGCAATGTTCCAAATGTTGCAAATTTAGTCACTTTGCAGCACATTGTTGTTTCGCAACAGCTTTTCCAGCAAACACATTTTTTGAATCCTACAATGACTTTAGAAAGATTCAGAATATACAGAGTGAAGAAACAAGACAAAATATCTTAACTAATAATGATGATTCCTCCCAAAATGCACTGAAGGATATTTTCATGGTCGATGCAATTACAAGGATTAATGCACCATAAGATAAGACCATAAGACATAGTAGCAGAATTAGGCCACTTGTCCCATCAAGTCTGCTCCGCCATTCAATCATGGCTGATATTTGCTCATCCCCATTCTCCTGCCTTCTCCCCATAACCCCTGATCCCCTCATTAATCAAGAAACTATCTATTTTTGTCTTAAAGACACTCAATGATTTGACCCCCACAGCCTTCTCCGGCAAAGAGTTCCACAGATTCACCACCCTCTGGCTGAAGAAATTCCTCCTCATCTCTGTTTTAAAGGGGCAGCACGGTGGCACAGTTGTTAGCATTGCTGCCTACGGCGCTGAGGACCGGGTTCGAATCCCGGCCCTGGGTCACTGTCCGTGTGGAGTTTGCACGTTCTCCCCGTGTTTGCGTGGGTTTCACCCCCACAACCCGAAGATGTGCAGGGTAGGCGGATTGGCCACGCTAAATTGCCCCTTAATTGGAAAAAATAATTGGGTACTCTAAATTTATAAAAAAAACATTTTTTTAAATCTCTGTTTTAAAGGATCGTCCCTTTAGTCTGAGATGGTATCGTTTGGTTCCATTTTTTTCTACAAGTGGAAACATCCTCTCCACGTCCACTCTATCCAGACCTCGCAGTATCCTGTAAGTTTCAATAAGATCCCCCCTCATCCTTCTAAACTCCAACGAGAACAGACCCAGAGTCCTCAAACATTCCTCATACGACAAACTCTTCATTCCAGTGTGCATTCTTGTGAACCTCCTCTGGACCTTTTCCAAGGCCAGCACATCCTTCCTTAGATATGGGGCTCAAAACTGCTCACAATACTCCAAATAGGATCTGACCAGAGCCTTATAAAGCCTCAGAAGTACCTCCCTGGTCTTGTATTCTAGCCCTCTTGACATGAATGCTAACATTGCTTTTGCCTTCCGAACTGCCGACTGAGCCTGCACGTTAACCTTAAGAGAATCATGAACAAGGACTCCCAAGTCTCTTTGTGCTTCTGATTTCCTGAGCAATTCCCCATTTAGAAAATAGTCTATGCCTAAATATGTCCTTCCAAAGTGCATAACCTTTTCCACATTGTATTTCATTTGCCATTTCATTGCCTACTCTCCTTGCTTTTCCAAATCCTTCTGCAGCTCCCTTGCTTCCTCAATACTACCTGTCCCTTGACAAATCTTTGTATCATCTGAAAACTTAGCAACAGTGCGTTGAGTTCCTTCTTCCAGATCATTAATGTATATTGTGAAAGCCCCAGTACAAGGGGCTGGATTCTCTATTATTGACACTATGTCCCTACACCGTCGTAAAAACGGTGAAGCTTTACGCCTGAAATTCCTGCAAAAAAGTTAAACAAATTCATAGCCCAGGAGGGAGCTAGCAGAGACCCGGAGTGAATCTCGCAGCTTTTGCTGCAGATGTAGACCCGCACTTCTGGGTCAGAGGCCGTGCATGCGCATGGCGGCGACCTCCAGCGGCCGCACATGCTCTGTGGCGGACTCGGACCCCGGAGCCAGACCGAAGAAAGAGACACCCGATCAGTCGCGCGCCCAAACCTCAACCTATGCATATCAAATCCCCGGCCATCTATAAGGCCCCCCCCCGGTGTCTGATCAGCCCATCCCTGACCAGTGCGTCCGCGGACAGAGTCCACAGCCACCACGCGAGCATCCCAACCGGCAATAGCAGGTTACTTCCACACCATCGGGAATTCGGCCAGTTGAGAATGGAGGATTGCTGAGCGGCGTACTCCCCGGTGAGGCCGATTTTCGGTACCCGGAGAATCGCTGAACCGGTGCCGGGCCCGATTAAGGCGTCAAACTGGATTCTCCACCACGGCACCAGCCGTCATTTGGGCGTCGGGCTGCGGAGAATCCAGCCCAACAACTTTCAAAGAGTGGACTGTACGACTTGATATAAATGGGTCTGAAATTCCATTTCAGATATATACAAGAGCACTATGCAAATTTAATAACGGAACAGGATTTAAGACTAGCATACAGCACACCACAAATAAAGAAATCAACCTGTCGATTGACTGACTATAATAGAAATATCATAGCCACAAGAGGTTTCTACTGTCTCATTGTTGGGAATGGCGACATCAGTATGCCAATTGACTTTGAAATAGTGGAAGATGCCAAATCATCGTTATTTGGGGTGGATGCTTGCGATAAGTTAAAGGATGCACAGCACCAAAAATTCATAAGTCAAGCTTAAAGAGCCAGGACAAGACTTAGTTGTTGCTGATACCTTATCAAGAGCTACAAATAATATTGATACCACAATTTTAGATATAGTACACAATGTGGAAGCACAAGCTTCATTTGTGGCTGAAATGCTACCAGTGTCTGGCAACAAGCTGCAAATCATAAGAGAAGAAACAGAAAAGGACTTGACACTCCAAAGGGTAATCAAATACCTGAAAGACAGTTGTCCCAATGAATGTTGCTCCAGTTTTCGCACTATCAAAGATGACCTCACTGTAATCAATGGATTCCTACTCAAAGGAAACAGAATAGTTATTCTCTCCTGCCTCTGACAAGATATCTTGGAACAGACACGAGGGTCACCAAGGTATTGAACAATGTCGTAGATGAGCAAGGCAATCTGTGTACTGGCCTGGAATCAACTAGGATGTGAACAATCAGATGCAGGAATGCAGCATTTGTCAGATGCATCAATCTGTGCAATGCAAAGAGAGCTTGGGTGAAAATGAACTAATCACAAATCCATGGAGGAAAGTTAGTCGGAATCTATTCTACATTAATGGTCATGACTATTTAGTCATAATTGACTACTGTTCCAACTATCCTGAGCTTATTACGCTTAATGATTCAGCAACTCGATCCATAATCCGAGCAGCAAAATCTGTTTTTGAAAATGGTCCTTGCTTCATCAGCTGGGAGTGGACATAATTTTCAGAACGTTATTATTTTAACCATGGCACATCAAGCCCATTGTACCCCCAATCCACTGGCAAAGCAGAGAAAGGCATAATTATAGTTAAGAAGCTATTCAGCAAAGCACAAGATGACAACAAAGATTTATCTTTGGCACTGTTGACATACAGAGCTACTCCACTGTCATCAGGTTTGTCCCCTGCCCAGATGTTGATGGGAAGAAAAATTTGTACCACGTTACCAGAAATCACGATTCAGAATATGGACGACCAAGAAAGACATAAATGCCTGAGGTTACAAAATCAAAAACAAAAATACTACTACAAGAGGCTCACAAAACCTTTATCGACATGAAAAGGAAGAGACTACATTCGAATACAAAATCCTGATGGTGGATGGTCACATGTTGTTAAAGTATTAGAACAAATTGCCCCAAGATCATATTTGGCACAAACTGAAAAAGGCACAATGTTTACAGAAATAAATAGGGTAGCACGGTAGCACAAGTGACTAGCACTGTGACTTCACAGCGCCAGGTTCCCAGGTTCGATTCCCCGCTGGGTCATTGTCTGTGCGGAGTCTGCATGTTCTCCCCGTGTCTGCGTGGGTTTCCTCCGGGTGCTCTGGTTTCCTCCTACTGTCCAAAGACATATAGGTTAGTTGGATAGGCTATGCTAAATTGCCGTTAGAGTTCAAAATGTTAGCAGGGGTAGGAGGGTTTATTGGGTTTCGGGGATAGGGTGGATGTGAGAGCCTAAGTGGGTCGGTGCAGACTTGATATTCCGAATGGCCTCCTTATGCACTGTCTGTTCTATATAGATGAGCATTACTGAAGATAAAGAACTATGTACCACTTCCAACTCTGAACATTATTGCTCAGGATGTTGTTTCCCAAAACATTGACTTTCCAAAGCCTTCATTATCAACAATGGATCAAGACAATTTGGAAGACAACTTGAATACTTTGACAAGACCACTGAGAAGATTAATGAGAATGGGGAAACCACCAAATAGACTGAATTTGTCATGACATTAATACCTATTAACCTGTAATCACTACTGTGATATGACATTTATTATTGCAACTGATTGTAAAACAAGATGATGACTCATGCTCGCTAATGTAATAGTCAAAGAAAAAGTGTTCCAGAGTTTGTAACCATTTTTTCCAAAGAAAGGGGATGTGACATTATGATAAACGTATAGAACTGTAAGGGTTATTGTTATGTCTGAATCAACCACTAGAGGGAGTTAGATGCAGAACTATATAAGGCATCAATGCCAAGCCTTCTGGTGTTGTGGAGATGCCAGCGTTGGATTGGGATTGGCACAGTAAGAAGTCTTACAACAACAGGTTAAAGTCCAACAGGTTTGTTTCAAATCACTAGCTTTCAGAGCACAGCTCACCTGCGCTCCGAAAGCTGGTGATTCGAAACAAACCTGTTGGACTTTAACCTGGTGTTGTCAGACTTCTTACTAAGCCTTCTGGTGTAAGAGGTTGAGGAGACAGACTGTAGGAAAGATAGTGTGAGTGAGAGCAAATCATAGTTATTGTGCTAGTGTAGAGATTAAAGCTAGTTTGTGGTCTTTGTGAACACTACGCCAACCATCCTCAGAACAGAACAACAAAGAACACCACAGTCAAGAAAAAATAAAAGCAAAAAGTTGGAGTACCACTTTGTTAGTGTTTTTATTTACCACTTCGTCTTCAAATATTTTGTCCAATAAAGTATCTGGAAAAGGAGAAAGACAGGAGGCTATTTATGAAGACAATCTGTCTCACTATCTAATTGTTATGTGTGTTTTGAGGCAAGATCGTTAAGGCAGATTCTTCCAAAGCACAGAGCAGTAATCATGGAGTAAAACACAAATGCTATTAAAATGAGAATTTTCAAGTTAGCAAGAGGAACAGGGGGGTCAAAACAATTTGACAGATGTCTTTGTGTGATCAGGTTTACCTTTATTAGGAATATTAGGAGCAACATTTGTCTTCAGCAGACGAGAGTAGAGAAGTACTGATGAACAGATTATTCTTCCGGGAGATGTGAATAGAGCCTATTTTCCAAAAACACTGAGATCATGAGACTAGAATAGTTTTCCTCAGTTCAATCAACTACACCTCTGTGCATGTAACACCAATGAACTTCTAGCTCAACCAGAAAAGATAAGTATCTATTCCCTCAAGAGGATTTAATCCCACAGATGCAAGTCAACGATAAACCTTCAATATTCTCATGCAAGTACAATAATGACCTGGACGTGAATGCTGGAGGTATGATCAGTAAGTTCGCAGATGGCACAAAAGTTGCTGGTGTGTTCAATAGTGAGCTTCAGATTGCAAGATGGTACAGACGGGCTGGTTAAATGGATGGAACAGTGGCAGATGGAATTTAATCCTTTAAAATGTGACATAAAGCATTTGGGAGGACTAACGAGGCAAGGGAATATACAATGAATGGTAGGACCCTAGGACGTATAAAGGATCACTCACTTGGTGTGCATGTCCATAGATCCCTGAAGACAGAAGCACAGGTGGACAAGGTGCTGAAGAAGGCATCTGCAATACTTGCTTTTATTAGCAGAGGCATAGAATATAAAAGTAGTGGAATTATGATGGAGCTGTATAAAAAGCTGGTTGGACCACAGCAAGAGTACTGTGTGCAATTCTGGTTACCACACTAAAGGAAGGAAGTGATTGCACTAGAGAGGGTGCAGAGGATATTCACCAGGATGTTGTCTGGGCAAGAGTGTTACAGCTTTCAAGAGAGGCTGGTTAGGCTGGGATTATTTTCCTTGGAGCAGTGAATGCTGAGGGGGGAAACCGATGGAGGTGTATCAAATAATGGGGGGCAGAGGTAGGGTGGATAGGTCGGAACTTTTCCCCTTAGCGGCGGGCTCAATAAACAAGGATTATGTTTCCATAGGTTCAATGAGATGAATTCTCTGTGCGGGATGCCTGAAGCATGTTTCCCGATGGAACGGAGAATCAAACAATCTGGATCAGTACCGGGCGTCGGCAGGAGCCGATCCAATCGCAATACTCCAACCCCGGCTGGTGGCGGGATCGGAGTTCACACTCACGGGCCAGTGGGAGGATGTAAATTAATGCAAATGGGTCTTAATGATCTTTTAGCTTCAATTTAGCAGGCCCGGTATTCTATTATCTGGCCCTCTGTGATTCTCTGGTCCCCTGGGCCGGAAATCACATGGGCGGGGATGACTGCAGGTCTCATCAAACGTGAGCCTGACGTGGTGGATTTCATGGTGGGCCAAGGGGGTAACTCCTTAAGCGGGTTGCCCTCAAAGTCCATCCGATGGCCACCTTCCCCCCACAATGCACCACCTGCCCACCCCTCCTCTACTTGCCCCCCCCCCCCCCCCCTCCCCGGGGACTCCCAAAATGGGAGAACTCTGCCCAAGAGACCCGCATAATAAGGAGAACCCCCAAAGACGCCCTTAATAGGGAGACTCCCTCCCCCCCCAGGGTTCCCCTCAATAGGGAGAATCCCCGAGGAACCCCTTAGCGATGAGACCCCCCCCCCCCTCCAGGACCAGCTAATTCATCGAATCCTGGCCCAAGAGATACCCCCTAACTTAACGAACACCCACACCCAAATTACAGCTGTAACACTTACCTGGAAGCTCCAGGTGTCCATTCCTAGACATGTGTTTCCGCCCCAACAGCCCTGGACACACCCATACCCACTATTACAGCCTCAGAGCGAAGGGCTGCCGTCTTGAAATTGAACTTACGGAAAGTGATGGGCCCCGACAGAGTCCCTGGGTGAGCACTCAAAGCCTGCGCAGACCAGCTGGTGTATTTTCAGACATCTTCAACACCTCACTCCCCAGATCCGAGGCCCCCACCTCCTTCAAGAAGACTACCATAATACCAGTACCAAAGAAGAACAAGATAGCCTGCCTCAACAACTACCAACCGGTGGCCCTGACGTCTGTTAACATGAAATGCTTCGAGCTGCTAGTCATGAGACGGAACAATGCCAGCCTCCCAAACGGTCTCGATCATTGCATTTCGACTATATCTGCAACCGGTCCACAGCAGATGCTATCTCCCTGGCTTTACAATCAACACTCATAGAATGTATAGTGCAGAAGGAGGCCATTCGGCCCATCGAGTCTGCACCGACCCACTTAAGCCCTCACTTCCACCCTATCTCCGTAACACAATAACCCCTCCTAACCTTTTTTGGTTACTAAGGGCAATTTAGCATGACCAATCCACCTAACCTGCACATCTTTGGACTGTGGGAGAAAACCGGAGCACCCGGAGGAAACCCACGCAGACTCGGGAGAACATGCAAACTCCGCACAGTGACCCAGCAGTGAATCGAACCTGGGACCCTGGCACTGTGAAGCCACAGTGCTAATCACTTGTGCTACCGTGCTGCCCAACACTCGAACACCTTGACAACAAGGACACATACGTGAGACTGCTGTTCATAGACTCCAGCTCCGCCTTCAATACCATTATCCCAACAAGACTTATAACCAAATTCTGCAAGCTTGGACTTGACCCCTCTCTGTGCAACTGGATCCTTGACTTCATCACCAACAGAGCACAATCTGTCAGTATAAGCAACAGCACCTCCTCCACAATAGTCCTCAACACCAGGGCCCCGCAAGAATGTGTGCTCAGTCCTCCACTGTGCTCCCTATACACACACGGCTGTGTAACAGATTTAACTCCAACTCAATCTATAAGTTTACGGATGATACGAATGTGGTGGGTCATATTGCAAACAATGACGAATCAGATGACAGAAAGGAGATAGATCAATTGGTTGCATGGTGTACTGAAAACAACCTCCCTTTAAACGTCAGAAAGATCAAGGTACTGACCATCGGCTTCAAGAAGCGTAGCATGACACAAACCCCCATCTGCATTAATGGCTCCAAAGTGGAGATGGTCGTTAGCTTTAAATTCCGGGGGTCACCATCACCAACTGTTTGTCCTGTCCACTCAAGTTAATGCAACAGTCAAGAAAGCCCCAAAACGTCTCTACTTTCTACGGAAGCTTGAAATTCGGCATTTCTGCATCGACTCTTACAAACGTTTACAGATGTGCCACAGAGAGTATCCTATACGGCTGCATCACAGCTTGGTATGGCAACTGCTTGGCCCAAGATTGCAAGAAACTGCAGAATGAGTGAACTCACCCCAACGCATCACACAAGTTTGTCAAGACCACATTAATTCTGTATACACCTTCCGCTGCCTCAGGAAGGCAGACAACATTATCAGAGACCCCTCCCACCCAAGCATTGCCTTTTTCCAAACCCTTCCACCAGGCAGAAGGTACAAAACCACAGGCTTGAGTGGTACTCTGAAAGATGATGGGTGCAATTTCACTGCCGTGTTGCTCCAGGCGTGAATCCGCGGAAGCCGGTTAGATCGCTCAAGTGTCCAAAGTTGGAAACCACTCTGGGCAGCGATTTTTTTTGCTCTAATCGCCCTCAGCCCATTCCCGTTAGCACAATCCAGACCCCACCGTGATGTGGCGATAAAACCAATAATCACCGGGTAAGGCCAATCTCCAGTCCATTAATTGGAAGGACTCCCTATCGAACAGCCTCCCATGATCTAACCAGCTCACCAACGAGCGGTCACAGGTCACTTTAAAAAGTGAAGCTAGCGCAATGGCTGCTATGGCGATCGGAGGAGGTGAGGAGCTACCTTCAAAATTGGGCAATCAGCCTGGGGGCAACGGGGCCGCTGCCCAGTGCTCGGGACAGGTGGCGGAGCCCCCGGTACGGGCGGGCCTAGTCGGAGGGGTCAGCCACCATCAGTGTCACGTCACCTCTGTGCTGGGGGTTGATGGGCTCAGCACCCACGGGACCAATATGCCGCACCCCAGATCTTTTATACCCATACCAGAGACAACTTCAACTACTGCCTGTCAGTCATCCCAAACACTCCCAGGACAGAGCATTGTCTGTGCTGATGCAGTACAGGTTACTTTAACTCCCGCTGACTATGGCAACCTCTGGCTGCACAGCTGAAGGCTACTAATAGTGAACTGGCAATGTTAGTTATGTGAGCACTCCACAGCTCCCAAGTGGATTCCCATGGGCAAACATGCCATGTCGCAGGCAAAAGTTATTGCCAAACATCCCTATCAGATCGTGAGGCCTGGACAATTTGCTTGAGCACTGGAGGCATCAACACCACAGAGGCAGCAACCAACAATCAACCATCCAAGAGCTGTGCCTAAGTACTTCGACATCCCCAGGGCCAGAGAGTGGGTGTGTGGTTTGGGGAGGGAGCCTGCGCCCGGTCCAAGTTATATTCCTGGCAGGAGTCTGGAATCTGGGGCCTGGGGTCTGGTGTCCAAGGGCCCCTGGTGTGGCCAGGGGAGAGTGTGCAGGATAGGATCCCCGAGCACAACCAGCTCATTGGATAGCAATCTGAGAGTTGGCAGGCAATGAAAGAATGGGGGGGGGGGGGGAGGGGGGAGGGGGGGGGGGGGGCTGCCTGGAGGACTCGGGGTAGAAGCCTTAACTGAAAGCTGGTCTTGCACCCTCTCTTAATGTTCACAGGCATCGCTGGTCATTTGGTAAGATGTTGGACCTCATGTGCCACAGAAGACTCCGCCTCAATTAGGGGATGGTGAGGCACCTATGTCAACCATGGGGTCGTTGGAGGGGGGGGGGGGGGGGGGGGGGGGGCAGGCATGACTGGTGCCAGGGGGCCGATGTCAACTCACCCGTATGGGGTACTTGAACGTCTTGAGGCACTGGGTGGACATCCTCCTGATGACATTCCCAGACCTGAAGGCTGCTACCACTGCCTCCCAGGCATCACAGGTTACTCTGCGGCTGACCTTCCAACCCTCTCGGGGGAATTCCAACGCATCCAACAGTCTGGCGAGGTCGGAGCTGTGAATCGTGGAGCTGGTCTGCACGGTGACATGGCTGTGAGCTGCCTGGGGTTTTCTTTGCAGGATCGGTTTAAGAACTGCTCCCCCTGTTCACGGGGAGCTGCCAGGCGGGGTCCAGGCGAATCAGGTGGTAGGACCGTCATTTCCAACATGGAACCCTGGGGGCATCATTACCTGCCCTAATAGACATTAGATACCGGTGGCAGTTTCGCCTGGTAGGCCGCTGGGAAGCACTCGCCAATTCTCGTTCGCTACCACACTTAGAAACTTTTACATTCGATCGTTCCCAATATCTCATCGCTCTTAGCCCCACTGATTCCATCTGAGTAAAATATCAGCATAGAACACCAATCATGGGGATTTAGGTTGTCTCTTTGAGGTAGGAGCACATAGTGAAGCACAGTGCTTGGGAGAACAGAAGCAGTTGGAGGAGATGGAGCAGGAGATGGAACCTGTTAAGTAAAGGACCAACTCAGAGATTTGGGATCTGGGCCCACCCTGGGATCATATTTTAATAAGAGGATGCCATCTGAGCTACCAATTATTTTTGACATTAAGCATCAAACCTGAAAGGTTTGGAAGAGTTGCCAGAGATGATGATGCAGTATTTCTTCAGAATTAAATGTAAACATGGTCATGTCAAGGGTTAAATGCTCAAAGCTGATCATGCTTCAGAATTTGATGCTATTTAACCCAAAGAGAAATAGTATGGATGTCGTCAGTACATATATTTTAAGGCCCAGGCTAGTTACTCTGCAGATTTCCCTGTGGTCCCATTAGTTAAAAGAAAATTGTGAGAAAATGGATTATGAAAATTTTACATGCCTTGGACTTATGTTAGCCACAGGGAAGTGTCTACTTTCCTGAAGATAAAAATCTTTGCTTTACTCCCCTCTTTTGCATGAACATTCTTTTAAATGCAGTTAAATTACAATTAAATATCTGCTCCCCAATCATTTTCAACGTCCTCCTGAGACCTCCGCGAAAACCTCCAACATGTTAGTTAAACATGATTTCCCCTTTTGAAATCCATGCTGGCTCATCCGAATCAACCCATATTTTCCCATGTGCCTACTAATTCTATCCCAAATAATTGGTTCTAGAAGCTTGCCCACGACTGCTGATGAACTAACTTGTCTGTAATTAATGGGACGTATAACCTGATAACCTTTTTGAACAACAGACGAACATTTGCAATTCGCCAGTCCTCTCGCAGCAATCATCAACTACACCTTCAGAGGGGAGCCCTTGTATCCAGGAGTCGCCTTGAGTTTGCTTTCACATCCAAACCTCTCTGGAAGACTTGACTGGTGCAGGATGGAAGCATCACAGCTGCTTCTTGGGAATCCTGCCCAGATATTGCATGATAATTGTTCTGTGGTTGCAGGTCAGCTGAACATTGATGGAGTGGAATGTCTTTATTCAATAATGTCTCCCGGGTAATCTGCTGAAATCTTACCACATGTATGCAGTCAATGATTCCCAGGACTTGAGGAAAGCTGAGCAGAGGCAGGAATTCCCACAGCTGGAATATTGTGTGTAGTTTTGGTTCCCTTACTTCAGGAGGGACATATAGTATTGAAGCAGTTAAGAAACGGTTCACCAGGCTGATTCCTGAGGTGAAGGGGTTATCTTTTGAGGAAGGCTGAGCAGGTTGGGCCATTGCTCAGTGGGGTTTAGAAGGATGAGGGGTGATCTTATTGAAGCATCTGTGAGACTGAGAGGAGTTGACAGGATGGACACAGAAAGACACTGGCCGGGATTCTCCGACCCTGTGCCAGGTTGGAGAACCCCCGGAGGGGGGAGACACGAATCCCGCCCTGCCGCCCCGATGCCCGGACGATGGCTGCCCTATTCTCCGGCACCATTTTTCGAGGACCGGTGGGATTCCCGCCATGCCGGTCGGGGGTTTGACAGCGGCCCCCCGGCGATTCTTAGGGCCCCAATGGGCCGAGTGGCTGTAAGGTTTTGCCCAGTCCTGCCGCCATGAATTACTCACCTCAGACACAGCGGGACCTGGCAGGTAAGTGTGCGTGGACGGTCCTGGGGGTGGGGGCGTGGGATCTAACCCTGGGGGGGATGCCCCACGGTGGCCTAGCCCACGATCGGGGCCTACCAATCGGCGGGTGGGCTGGTTCCGTGGGGGCCCATCTTTCCTCCGTTCCGGCCCATGTAGGGCTCCGCCATATTGCCGGGGGCCGGTGCAGAGAAGAGAACCCCGGCGCATGCGCGGAAATACGCCAGCCGGTCTGCGCATGCGCAGAAATACACCAGCCAGTCCGCGCATGTCCAAGATCACGTCAGCCATTCTGCGCATGAGCGAACTCGCGCTGGCCCTTCGGTGCCGGCTGGAGCTGGGGGAGCCAGTCCAGCGTCAACCTAGCCCCCGAGCAAGGTGAGAATTCCTCACTTTCGGGGTCTGTTGACTCCGGAGTGGTTGGCCCCAGTTTTCCCGCCAACGTGAGGACATAGCCCCATTATTGCAGAATCTCGCCCATTGAATCTTAAACTCGGGGGCATCACGTTTAAGACAGAGATGAGGAGTAATTTGTTTTCTCAGAGGGTCTTTAGTGTTTGGTATTCTCTTCCATAGGAAGTATTGGAGGCTGAATCATTGAATATATTCAATTCAGAGTTTGATTATTGATTTACAACAGAACCAAGAGTTATGGAGGGGCAAGTCGGAAAGTGAAGTTAAGGCTATGATCAGATCAGATCAGCCATAATCTTATTGAATGGTGCAGCAGGGTCAAGGACTGAAAGGCCTATTCCTACTCTTATTTTTTATGTTTCTTCTGACTGGTCTCATTAGTTACAGAGTGCTGTTCATGCTAGCCCTGGAAAAGGTGGCATCCATCACCTATGGGATGCACGTTTTGATAACAGACAATAAGATTCCAGAAATATCACCAGCAGATCCTGGAAGAAGACAGAGGGAAATAAATAGAAGGCTGCAATCTTCAATGCCATTGGTGACGCTTGCCCAACTAGTCCAATGGCAGCAAGGTTGCAAATGTCAGCAAAAAGCTAATGGGAAACTCTAAGCCTCCTGACGGACTGCTGCTCAGTTATGTCCAAGAACCTTATCCTCCACCTGAATACCTTGTGTTGGGACTATTTATTGCCCACCATCTATGGGCTGGAGCTCTGTGTCCTTCACCTCGGCCTTGTGTAAAACATGTGATTGAAGAGAAAGCGATTGGTGTCATCTGTGCTATTGTTGATGTTGCTGCTGCTCAACCTTGTGTTTCTCTTCCAAGATTGAGCTCCAGAGACAGCTCCCACGTTGAGTTGGAGGTTGACAGCAGGGAAGCATAGATCAAAGGCATAAAAGTCCAATATAATATAAATGACTTCCAATGTATTGGAAATCACCTCTAAAGTAGCAAAAGTACACTCTCAGAACAAATTTGTGAACAAAATCCTTTTCTTTAGGCAAGGACACAGATATCAGATATCAGTCTTTAAAGCTTTTATTGTCTATCCATCGCTCAGCCCCATCAAATCCATATGTCCTCTCACCTTGTTTCCTCTGATGAGCTCCAGGAAGCTCAGGAAACCATAGCGTACACTGTTAATTTCAGAATCCTGAGTTCAAAAAACAGCTAATGAGCAGTTTACATGTTGGTATGAATATGGCCAATGGCAATTCCAGAGGAGGGGTGGGAGTGACAAATCTTGATGTCAAAGCCACAGTTTTGCACCAAAATTGAAGTCAATGGCTATCAGGTGGAAAACTCTCCACCGGTTAGAATCACACCTGGCACAAGGGAAGATTGTTGTGGTTGGTGGAGGCCAATCATTTTGGTCCCATGGCTTTGCTGCAAGAGTTTCTAAGGGTAGTGTTCTTGGCCCAACCATCTCCAGCTGCTTCATAAATTATCTTTGCTCTGCCATAAAGTCAGAAGTGGGGAAGTTTACTGATGAGTGGACAATGTTCAATACCATTTGCAACTATTTAGATCCTGGAGCAGTCCACACCATTTTTCAACAAGACCTGGACAATATTCAGGCTTTGGCTAATAAATGGCAAGTAACATTCATGCCACAAAATGATCATCGCCAACAAGAATTAATCTAATCATCTCTCATTGACATTCAATGGCATTAACTTGCTGAATACCCCCACCATCAACATCCGGGGGGTTATCATTGACTAGAAACTGAATTGGGCCAGCCATGTAAATACTGAGGTTACAAGAGTGGTTAAGATGGGAATTCTGCAATGAGTAACTCGCACCCTGACTTCCCAAAACCTGTCGACTATCTACAAGGTACAAGTCAGTGGTGTGATAGAATACTCTCTATTTGCCTAGATGAGTGCAGCTCCAATACTCATGTAGCTCGCCATTACCCAGGACTAGATAAAATACATTGTGGTAATTCAGCACGCTTCCTACGTTAGAACCTTCTGAACCCACCTCTACAATCTAGGCGGACAAGAGATGATTGGTGGGCAGCACGGTAGCACAAGTGGATAGCACTGTGGCTTCACAGCACCAGGGTCCCAGGTTCGATTCCCTGCTGGGTCACTGTCTGTGCGGAGTCTGCACGTTCTCCCCGTGTCTGCGTGGGTTTCCTCCGGGTGCTCCAGTTTCCTCCCACAGTCCAAAGACATGCAGGTTAGGTGGATTGGCCATGATAAATTGCCTTTAGTGACCAAAAAGGTTAGGAGGGGTTATTGGGTTACGGGGATAAGGGGGAAGTGAGGGCTTAAGTGGGTCGGTGCAGACTCGATGGGCGGAATGGCCTCCTTCTGCACTGTATGTTCTATATTCTGTTTAGATGCTTGGGAACACTACCATCCACAAATTCCTCTCTGGACCACATACCTTCCTGATTTGGAACTATATTGCCATTCATCACAGTCGCTGGGTCAATATCCTGAAACTCCTTCCCTAACAACACTGGGTCCTCTTGCATCAGATGAATTATAGCAGTTCAAGAAGGCGACTCACCACCATCTTCTGAATGACAATTAGGGATGGGCAACAAATGCTAATCTCAAGAAAAAAAACGAATGAATGACTAAATAAATAAAAGAATACAGTCTACAGGGTTGAACGCACTGTAGGTTGAGATCAGATGCAAGGCAGAAGTCATGGGTTCCTGCTGCTTCCTGACATGACAGCAGTTTCAGTTGACTTCACCCACCAGTCATGCAAAAATCCACCCATCTTGTCAGTTTAAAACTTTCTCTCCTTCTCCCTCCATCCAATGTCTGGTCTTTCTCTCCTGTGTATAATACCATTCTTCTCATATTCTACTAAATTTTCTGACTTAACTGTTTTTGTTTTAAGAACTTTTTACCTCCTTGTCAAAAAGCTCTTGAATTCCCCTTCCTCGTGCCTTCCAATATTTTGGGCATCCAATGCTTCATTTACCCTCTCTCTCTCTCTCTCTCTCTCTCTCTCTCTCACTCTTTTTCCCTCTCTTCATATATACATCAGTCAGATTTAGGCAATATGCCTCTTGCTTCCTCAGAATTGCGATGGTGGAAGCAGGGACGATAGACGATAGTGACGTTTAAGGGGTGTCTTGACAAATACATGAATAGGATGGGAATAAAGGGATACGGACCCCGGAAGTGCAGATGATTTTAGTTTAGACGGGCAGCATGGTCGGCACAGGCTTGGAGGGCTGAAGAGCCTGTTCCTGTGCTGTACTTTTCTTTGTTCCTTGTTCTTTGAATTCATTGCCTCATAAATCTGAAACTCTCACTTCTAAACCAAGTTTAAAACTCCATATTGATGTTTTAATAAGGACATGGGAAGTCCACACCGAGTAAAGTTTAAAACCTTTGATTTATTCATGATACGGTATATACACTTCCTCGTAGACCCCATTAAGTCTCTCTCTGGTCAGTGCCTTATTGGCCGACCTTTTATACAATGCTAAATTGAGTTCAGGGAGCTTGTACTTTACGAGAACCATTGGGAATATCATCATTCACACTCTATAAGTCCCGTGCGTGATATTACAGATGTCACCTGGCCTGCTTCTTGCCAAAGTGACTCCTCACGTGGCATTATCCTCACAAGTCCTCCAACCTTCTCTTTTTTTCATTTAGTAATGTTCAAGATTCGATCTGCATGCGTATAACCTGCTCCCCAATGGTAGGTCCCACATTATGGAGCTCAGTGCACCACCACACACTCAGTGTACTGGCAACCACCAAATCTATTTTCCAGTCAAACATTGGGACCCTAATTTAGGAGACCCACGGAAAACCCCTGGGCTGGATTCTCCGCCGTCGGGATGCTCCATTTTGCCAGCAGCCCGGGGGTTTCCCGACGACGTGAGGATGCCCCACAATGGATAACTCCATTGACCAGATAGCATAACGGAGCATCCCGCTGGCGGTGTGAAACAGAAAAGTGGCAGGGCGAAGAATCCAGCCTCCTATCTTTCCAGCATTGAATAAAGGATAAATGTTCTTCCACTTTTAAGGCTGCTAGGAACCTAGCACAACTGAATCACTGTTATTTCTGCATCTACACTGAGCTTCCATTTCAGTTACATTAGGAATTTGAAAGAGCCCCTGAGGAACCATATCTTGGAATAGATAATTCTGAAATAGTTATCCATTGGCTGAATTTTATACCTCCCGCCGGCAATGGGCTTGCAGCAATGCATGGGCGCCATGCCCACTACCTACCAGCATGGTCCTGCCTCTGCTGCAAATTTACCAATGGTTTTCTCACTCTGACCACTACAGGGAGCCATCTAAGTGGCTCGTCAACTGCTGTTGAGACTCAATCAGCAGCGGGAGAGGCCCACACTAAGTAGCACAACCCATAGCTCTCAATGCATGGGCTGGTGGCAGGAAAGGGGAGTGGTGCCTTCTTAACAGAACCCGTAGCCCCACTGGAGGACCCTCACAGTTTATTTCCCCCCCCTCCTACCCCAACCCCCAACCTGCATCCCCCTTGTCCCCCTCACTGGGGCATTCCAGAAAGGTTTCTGGTGATACTATTTCCCACCCCACTGCCCTCCATTCCACAAACCTTTCATACTGGCTGTGGTACCCCAGCGCCCAGTGACTGTGTTGAGATCAGATTTTGATTGGCCTGCAGCTCTCAGTGGCAGGTTTCCCAGGTGGGCTGGAATTCCCATCTTAAACCAATTAATGGCCCTGTGAGTGTTAAATGCCATGGGGAAGGGTTGGAGTGTGAACCGCCGGAGAGGGGCGGACTCATTTTTCCCACTGACCTTTTTCCATAGCGAGGAGGGGCGTGGTTGGGATCACTGCTCCCCACAAGGGCATTGCTTTATCATGGTTTTGGTTCAACCAGCTGTCATATGTAACAGAAAGTTATTAGGTTACGTTGAAACATTCTCCAGCAATTCATTCCAAAGGGGAAAGTTTAGCTACTTCCCAAGTCTAATGTAAAATTTAGATATTCATCCTCATGGACAAAGAAAAGGATTTGTGACTTGAAGGAAAATTGGAAGCATTCCCCTTTACCAAAATACTTGAAAATATTGACAAATTTGATAGACACATCCTTGGAATTGTTCAGTCAACAAGTAACATGAAGGGAGCTGGGCAAATTTGTGCTCTTCAATTGAAAAAGCCAGGGAAATATATCCATACCCCTAAAGGAACGTACACCTCACAACATAAATGGGGATCAAATACAATACATCGGTCCTTCAGGAATTATATGACCCTCACTAGACCAAACAGATTTGTAAACAAATGCAAAATAGATAATGCAGACAGAAATAAACCTCAAATAACTCAATGGGGAGTGCTGTAGATTTAGAATGTTCATTGCAACTTGCTCCTCTTACTCCCCTCAGAATTCAACAGCTTTTGGCTTCCATCTCAGGTATCAGTAGCAATGGTACAAAAATATTTTTAAAATGAAGTCTGACTTTGATAATCTGAATGTTGAAAACATTCCTCAAGAGTGAAATGTATCGCAAACTGCATAAGAAAATAAAAAATGTGTTGCTGAGCACACAAAGGTACAAGAAATAGGGAGCGGAATTGAATGGAAAACTGCCAGATTAATGGATTCACGTCTCAGGTTGTTGGATACTGTAACTATAACATTGGAAGAAATAGCAATGAGTGCAGTATACTGCAACTTTTCACAATTCAGAAATAGCTTCTGAAATGGCTAATTGGTGAAGAAATGATTTGTCAGCAGTTGTGGGTTAGGACATCTGCTGTAACAAATCTGAGCACCCTCAGGCAGCAGAAGAATGCATTTCACAAGATTCTGGTGAGAAACACAGAGCAACGATTGGAAGATCAATGCTAAGTGATGTTTTGAAGTTACAATGTGTCGAGTAGTTGAACAAAATGACAAAGCTTCAAAGAGAAAGCACAACCTGAAATAGAGAAAAGTGGAGGCAGCATGATTCATGGAGTCGAGAATGTCAGGACCGATAAGTTGCCCATCAACAATGAAATGTTCCAGACAGAAAGGCTGGACTTTTGTTTAAAGAGTTGCACATTGATAACTTTGGTTACTAGATTTTAAAAACCAGTGTAAGTGTTACAAATCTGTGAGCATTGTAGATAACCTTTTGGTGCTTAATAATAACAATTGCTCTCATAAACAGTCGGAGTACCTTTTTATAGGAGCTGAATCTTACTGCCCTGCATTTACGAGTGTGGAGGTGGAGTTCAGCCTCCTCAACAGAGACAGGTGATTGTGAAAGATGTCACGTGACTGAATTTTCCACTTCTACTTTAGGTATCGTAACAACGAATCTCCCTTGTGATCTGATTTATCTGAATGTTCCCCTTCAATCTCTCTACTGATAAACAAGTTCATTGGGTGAGACAAAGCTTGATTGGAATAGTAAGCTGCTTTATTTCACACGGGCAAAACACACAGAACAATCAGACTTATTAGAGTCGCTTGATACAATCAATCTGACTTTTCTCAATGTACTGTTGCAGAAATAAAGAGCACACAAGCGCTAATCCATTCTGGTAGGTCATCCAAATTTACTTAAAGGAAAAACATCTCTGTACTTTGCTCTACCACTGAAGGGAATTGCTGCAGTCTGTTCAGTCCCAGTCAATATTTTCATTTTTTCAAAGATTCTTGCATAACCTCCACCAAGATCCAGAAAGAACCAGGTGACAAGGTGTCTCTCTGAATAACCAGATGTATCTCATGGATTGTTCATTGTTTTAGTTTGTAAGGGAAACACATTTCACTCTCACATTGTCATTCATCGCTCAGTGATCCACAGTTCACCATGGGGCCTGCAGTGTTTAATTATTCAGTTGTTCTGATTTTAATTTTGTGAGTTTGTTTACGATTGATGCTCACCGTACTAGATTAGTTAAGCCTGAGAATGAACTCAAGGAAAAGCAAGTAAACTGTCGAAGTGGCTGCAAGCAAAATGAGCTGTGAACCATGGAGAAGACATTTTGGAGCACTATGCACTGTGACTAAATCTTGTTCGGCGCAAAAATAATGGTGTCATCTTTGCATAGCCCTGAGACAAAATTTTCAGAAAAATGGCAAAAAGGATGATGGAGAAAAGTTTAAATTTACCGCCTCCGGCACTCTGTCTTTCTTCACCTGCAAATCCATCCCTCCTACGATGGATTTCAGGGTTCAAGGCCTACTTGCTGACTATGGGAATGGGCACTGTTGATGGAGCAGTGATTCATAAGGCGAAACTCGTATGTTGTTTCAGAGCAGAAAGCCAGTGAATCTTCAAGCAGTTCACAGAGGATGCATCTAAATTTGAGAAAACCGTGAAGTGCTCGTGAAAACTACTTTGTGCCAAGGAAAAGTGCAATGATTAAACAATATTAATTCTGCCAGAAATGCCCGGGAAATGGTGAGGCCATTGAATAATATGTGGCAGCATTGTGTCGATTGGCTTCTGCATGGAAATTTGGCACACAAATCAATGAACCAATTTGTGACCACTTAATTAAAAATACTTCAATTTCACGAATTAGAGGACCTCTCCCTTTGAGGATGATGACTTGGGCTTGGAAAAAGTGATGGCTCTGGCAGTCCTTATCGAATCTGCCATGTTCAATTCAAAGATATTATGCAGCCATGCACTCTTAGACTCAAGATTGCAGGCCCATCTTACCCAACCAGCTCACATGCAACGGTGACAAAGAGGCCTCAGCAGTCTCATCAACACCATGCCCTATTATGGTCAATTACCTTCAATACTGGGTCTAACTTGTGGAGGTGCTCATCGATCCGCCATGTCCAGCTCCAGCGAAAAAGTGCAAATCATGCTTGAAGTGGAATAATTTAGCAAAGGAGAGCAGATTGTCAAAGAAAAAGACTTCAATGGTTCACACGAGGAAGAGACTCTTTTTGACAGTGAAGTATGGCATGTAACTTGCTTCCTGAACAGTAAAGCACCAAGTCATTTTAAGCACAAACAGAAAATACTGGACAATCGCAGTAGGTCTGACAGCATCTGTGGAGAGAGAAGAGAGCTAATGTTTTGAGTCCAGGGACTGGATTCTCCGAAAATCAGTGCGATGGCCGGGACCCGGCGCCAAAAACGGCGCGGATCACTCCGGCGTTGGGCCCCCCCAAATGGCGCAAAGTCTCCGGGCCCGAATGGGCTAGCAGCGGCGTGGCACCATTCACGACAGAGTCACCAGCCGTGGACGCGCCGAGTCACTGTTGGTGACGCCGCGCGGCATCACAGCACAAAAGACGTGGCCCAGCCCCCTCCGGAAGACCTGCTAAGATGGCCGCCTGCAGCGCAGCCCCCGAGGTTCCAGGAGTGCGACATCGAGGCACTCCTGGATGCAGTAGAGCAGAGGAGGGAGGCCCTGTACCCTGGACATGGCCGCAGGGTCGCCCCACGCCTCAGCCGCCGCCTGTGGAGGGAGGTGGCAGAGGCCGTCAGCGCTGTGGCTGTGACACCAAGGACAGCCATCCAGTGCCACAAGGTGAACGATCTCATCAGAGCAGCCAGGGTGAGTACCCCCTCCACCCCCGATGTGCGGCACACCCCCAGCTGCAACCAACCCTAGTGCTAACCCAACCCTAACCCTAATGTGCTGCGCATCTCTGCCAATATACTGCTGGCGTACATTCATATACCTGTAAAACACTGTTGCCCTTTACCCCTGCCACCACCCGCCTGCCCCCCACAGAAGAAGCGCGTACACAACAAAAGGGAGCATCAGAGGTCTGGAGGGGGCCCAGCTTTTGAGAGATCACTCACCGTTCATGAGGAAAGGGCCCAGAAACTGGCAGGTGGACCTGAGGACCAGGAGGTTGCCGGTGGAGAGGTCGGGGGCCTACCAGCAAGTGAGCCAACCATGGCCCGTCCCCATTCCCCCAGATCCCCCCTCCCCATATCCCCCCTCCCCATATCCCCTATATCCCCCTCCCCCATATCCCCCATATCCCCGGATCACCGCCTGCATGTCTATCCATGCTGCTGTATCGTGTATTGCAGGACCAAACATCGAGACACCCGTCCCCGCGGATGCCAACGCCCGCAGGACGCCCCAGGGTGGCCACGAGAGAGGGAGAGACCCAGCCCTCTGGCATGCGACACCAGCAGGACGCTCCAGGGCAGCCACGAGAGAGGGAGAGACCAGGAGCAACACGGAGACGACACCCCTGTCTCATGCGGTGCGGTGACGCAGGCGTGTGACACCCAGCGACGAGGGGAGCAGCCATAGGCCCCCGTCGCAGCCGAGCCAGGACACCCCTACCCAGGACACCACTACCCAGGACACCCCTACCCAGGACACCCCTACCCAGGACAGCCCTACCCAGGACAGCCCTCCCCAGGACACCCCTACCCAGGACACCACTACCCAGGACACCCCTACCCAGGACACCCCTACCCAGGACAGCCCTACCCAGGACACCCCTACCCAGGACAGCCCTACCCAGGACAGCCCTACCCAGGACAGCCCTACCCAGGACACCAGTAACCAGGACACCCCTACCCAGGACACCCCTACCCAGGACACCAGTAACCAGGACACCCCTACCCAGGACAGCCCTACCCAGGACAGCCCTACCCAGGACACCCCTACCCAGGACAGCCCTACCCAGGACAGCCCTACCCAGGACAGCCCTACCCAGGACACCAGTAACCAGGACACCCCTACCCAGGACACCCCTACCCAGGACACCCCTACCCAGGACACCCCTACCCAGGACACCCCTACCCAGGACACCACTACCCAGGACAGCCCTACCCAGGACAGCCCTACCCAGGACACCCCTACCCAGGACACCCCTACCCAGGATAGCCCTACCCAGGACACCCCTACCCAGGTCACCCCTACCCAGGATAGCCCTACCCAGGACACCCTTACCCAGGACACCACTACCCAGGACACCACTACCCAGGACACCGACACACATGACACAGAAAGATAGGACACTGACTCACAGTGGACGGGTGGACACAAATCGCCACCCCAGAGTATCATGGACTGTGAGTCGGACGATGCTCATGACACAACGCCACTGCTGTCTCCAGCACCCTCCACCATTGCAGAGACACTCACCTCGGTTGGGCTCTTTAGTGATGAGGCATCTGGTACACTCACTGGTGCGCAGAACACAGCCGTACCGGTACAGCAGGTGGAGGAAGGAGCAGCCGAGGGGCCGGGAGGTCGGAGGGCATCCTGGCGCAAGCGAACATCTGCCGCCCAGACAGGTACCGGGTTCCTGGAGTTACCACACCCACCCATAGACCCGATGCAGCCACCAAACCTGGGACGAAGGAAGAGGATGACGGCTGGCTTGCAGCAGCTGCAGATGCAGGTGGAGGAGTCCACTCGCGTCCAGGAGCTGGGAGTGGTGCCGGTCTCATGCATGCCATCCAGGCCGAAACCGCATGGGTGGCATCCGTGGTGGAGGCAATGGGTGCGTCGGTATCAGACATGGGGAGCAGGATGCGAGGTCTGGGGCGTTCCGTGAAGGCGGCATGTGTAGCCCAGGACATGGCTTCCCTCTCATAGGAAGCCATGAGCCAGAGCCAGCGGCAGATGGCAGAAGCGCACAACGCCGTGGCCCAGTCTCAGCAGGCCGTGGCCTAGTCCCAGTAAGCCATGGCGCAGTCCCAGCAGGCAATGCCAGTCCCAGCAGTCAGTGGCCCAGTCTCAGCAGGCCATGGCCCAGTCTCTGCAGGCCTTCGCTGAGGGCATTGGCGCCATTGCCCAGGTGCTGGCCGGCGTTGCACGGTCACAGGCAGGGATGGGCAACTTCCTGAGCTCCATGGCTGCAAACCCTCAGACCCTTGTCGATACCAGCATGGGCCTCCAGGACTGGCAGCGCCAGGTGTCGGGGGGGGGGGGGGGGGGGGGGGCGTCGGATGGCCAGTCCGTTCGCACCCCCGACCCATGTAGAGGCTGGGGGCCATCGGGCACCCCAAGGGAGGAGGAGGTGCTGGGGCCCGTCCCGGGTCCCCCTGTAGGGGAGGTCCCGGAACACTGCAGCACCTCGGACCCCCCCTTCCGTCCCAGGTGCATCTGGTGTGCAACGGGCAGGACAGGCTGGCAGCTCGCAATCCCAGTCGCCCGTGCCGCAGCCTGGCTCATCTAGGCCGGGCCGCCCCAGGAAACGGCCACCAAAAGGGATCCCGAGTCAGAGGGCAGGAATCACAGGATTCCACCTCCAGTTCTGCTATACCGTCTGGGGAACCACCTAGACGTAGTCAAAGGGCCCGTAAGGCCAAACAGTTAGACACTGAGTAAGTTGGCACGGGTGCAGGGCACAGATGAGTTTTAGGGGCTAGGGCACGTGTCTGGACTGTTTGCTATTAAAGTCACTTTCACACCTCCAGGAGCTGCCTTTGTGCTCTGTCCGAAGCGTGCGGGGGGTGTCATGTACGCTGAGCGCCAGTGTGTGTGTGAAGGGTGGTCTTACGTTGGCCCCAGGTGTGTGTGCCCCCCTCCCCCTGGGCCGCCCTCTCCATCCCCCCGGGAAGAGGATGGGACCGTGCGCTGCAGTGTCACGGCGGCATGCAGGATGGTCCGGGTGGATGGTGGTACTGTGGCCATGAGTGAGACATTGTCCAACGATATGGAGCCAGGAGCTCATCGCAGAGCAGGTTGTCATCATCCTCCATGGCCTGCAATAGACACGCTTCCACCAGCATCCGTGTGAGCCCAGCCCATCGTGCCACAGGTGGATCTGCAATGGAGGGATGGTGTGCATGCGGGTGGGGTGGGTGTAGTTGATGGATGGGTGGGGGGGGGTGAGGGTGTTGATGCTTGGTGGGTGATGTGACCATCAATTCACTCAAGACACAAGAGGAAGTAAACTGTGGCTTTAATAGACTTACAACTGAGCCTGCCTGCGACCAGACGAACTGAGGGCAGACTCACAAGACCACAGCACTTTATACTAACAGTAGTGGGAGGGGCCATGGGTGGAGCCATGGGTGGAGCCAAGGGTGGAGCCCTGTACAAGCTCCTCATCTCCCCCTGTGGGCAGAGAAACGCAACGGCTCACAGACAGAGCCCACAGGGACACAGTGATACACAGTGTGAATTATACATTATACATTCACCACAGTGGGAGGGTGGGTGGGTGGGTGGGTGAGGGTGTTGGTGCTGGGTGGGTGAGGGGGGAGTGAGGGTGGTCGGATGTTGCCATGGTGTGCGGTATGTGGCCATACTTGCCGATTCCCACTCCCCCATGTTAGTGAACTGGGCAGCTACCAGCCTGTCCCGTGCCCTCTGGCCCAGCCGGTAACGGTGGCAGCCACCCGCCCATGTCCAGCCCATCTTCCCTGACCATTGCCCCCATACCCCTCATCTGCGGAGCACTGCGCCTCTTCCTGCTGCTCCTCCACTCCCCCCTGCTCTGCCTGCGGCACATCGCCCCCCTGCTGGGCTATGTTGTGCAGGACACAGCACACCACAATGATGTCGCCGACCCTATCTGGCGGGTACTGGACGGCCCCCCCAGAGAGGTCCAGGCACCTGAAACGCATTTTGAGCACGCCAAAGCACCTCTCTATCACACCCCTTGTTGCTTCATGGACATCATTGTAGCTGTTCTCCGCCTCAGTCTGTGGCCTCTGTATAGGCGTCATCAGCCACAACCGCAATGGATAACCCCTGTCGCCCAGCAACCTGCCCCTCAGCCGGGGGTGGCGACCCTCGAACATGCCGGGGATGTAAGACCGCGACAACACGTATGAGTCATGAACACTGCCCGGGTACTGGGCGCAGACGTGCAGGATAATCATGCGGTGGTCGCAGACCACCTAAATGTTCATGGAATAGGTCCCCTTCCTATTGGTGAACACGGCCCTGTTATCTGCAGGTGGCCGCACGATCGATCGCCCCCTGGACCATGGGTTAACTGGCCACGGCAGAGAAGCCCACAGCCCGGGCATCCTGGCTGGCCCGGTCCACAGGGAACCGGATGTAGCGGTCCGCAGTGGCATAAAGGCCGCCTGTCACTGCCCGGATTCACCGGTGCACCGAAGCCGGCGAGATGCCGGACAGGTCCCCACTCGGCGGCTGGAATCACCACGTGGCATAAAAGTTCAGGGCCACCGTAACCTTGACGGACACGGGGAGAGAGTGTCCTCCCCCAGTGCCACATGGTGCCAGGTGTGCCAGCAGGTGGCAGATGTGTGCCACAGTTTCCTTGCTCATCCGGAGTCTCCTCCTGCATTCCCGGTCCGTGAGGTCCTGGTACGACGAACGTGGTCGGAACACACAGGACCTCGTCCGGCGTCTCCGTCGCTGTGGCGCCACAAAGTCCTCCTCCCTCTCCTCATGCTACTCCTCCTCTTCGTGCTCCCCCTGCTCCTCCTCGTCCTGTCGGGAGGGTGGCCCTCCAGCTTGTGCGGCTGCCGCCTGCCCCTCTGTGGCAGCCTCTCTGGCACGATCCTCCTCCTCGAGGGCAACATGCAGAATAGCGGCTGCCGCCATGGCGGCCAACATCGCTGGCTGATCAGAAAACAGGACTTGGCCAGGCGGATGACCTCCCTTGCCCTCGCCCCCCTCCCTGACACTCACCCCCCTCCCCGGCACTCTCTCCCCTCCCCGGCACTCACCCCCCCCCCTCCCCGGCACTCACCCCACCCTCCCCGGCACTCACCCACCCCCCCCCTCCCCGGCACTCGCTCTCACCCCCGCTCCCCGGCACTCTCCCCCCTTCCCCGGCACTCGCTCTCTCCTCCCCTCCCCGGCACTCACACCCCTCCCCGGCACTCACCCCCCCTCCCCGGCACTCAACCCCCCTCCCCGGCACTCGCTCTCTCCCCCCCTCCCCGGCACTCACACCCCTCCCCGGCACTCACACCCCTTCCCGGCGCTCGTACTCTACCCCCCTCCCCAGCACTCTTTCCCCCCTCCCTGGCACTCACACTCTCCCTCCCTTGCCGGCACTCTCCCCCCCTCCCCGGCACTCACCCCCCCTCCCCGGCACTCTCCCCCCCTCCCCGGCACTCACCGCCCCTCCCCGGCACTCACCCCCCCTCCCCGGCACTCTCCCCCCCTCCCCGGCACTCACCCCCCTCCCCGGCACTCACCGCCCCTCCCGGCACTCGCTTTCTCCCCCCCTCCCCGGCACTCACAGTCCCTCCCCAGCACTCGCTGTCACCCCCCCTCCCTGGCACTCACCCCCAGTCCCCACCCCCCCCCCCCCGCCCCAGACACAGACTGCGGCCACGCCGTCACTTCTCCAGCGGCCACCCCCCACGCCGTGACCTACCTCCACGCTGTACGGCGTCAACCATCAGCACTGGTTGACGCTGTTATATAGGTGTTTTGATTTACCACTGGTCATGTCAGCGGGACTTCGGCCCATCCGGCCGGGAGAATACGGGCAGCCCCGGGGGCCATTGCGTCGCGCCGGCCCCCGCCATTCTCCGAGGCAGGCGGCGTGATTGATGCCTTGCTGACTTTTCAGCGTTTGGAGACTTCGGGAGACGGAGGGGGCGGGATTCACGCCGGCCCCCGGCGATTCTCCGATCCGGCGGGGGGGTCGGAGAATCCAGCCCCAGATGACTCTTTGTCAAAGTTGCTCAGCCAAGATCAGGATGTCAGTGTTACTTCTCTTCAATGTTGCCATAAAAGTATCCATTTTGAATGACAAGCTTTGCCATCGCATTTTTTGTAACTTTCTCTCACTTCTGTGGCACACACTCTTCCAGCTTACGATGACATTATTACTTTGGTTTTGAGAATGATCACAGTTTCAGTATACAACCAAAATACCACCCTAGACAGGGATGGGCGACACGGTAGCACAGTGGTGAGCACTGTTGCTTCACAGCTCCAGGGTCCCTGTTTCGATCCCCAGCTTGGGTGACTGTTTGTGTGGAATCTGCACAATATCCCTGTGTCTGCGTGGGTTTTCTCCGGGTGCTCCGGTTTCCTCCCACAAGCCCCAGAAGACATGCTTCGGTGACGTGGGCATTCTGAATCCTCCCTCAGTGTTCCCAAACAGGCGTCGGAGTGCGGCGACTAGGGGCTTTTTACAGTAACCTCTTTGCAGTGTTAATGTAAGCTTACCTGTGACACTAATAAAGATTAATTATTAATGATAAAATTCTATGTAGCCAAAGATTAATTGCTGCTGTCACATCTGTCTATTCAAAGTTAGCTTCCTTGAAATCTCCCCTTATGGGATGTAAACCTTTTCAATAGACATGGATTCAAAAAGTAGGGAGATCCCACAAGCGGACACATTAACGTGATCAATTGGGCAGCACGGTGGCACATGTGGCTAGCACTGTGGCTTCAGAGCCCCATGGTCCCAGGTTTGATTCCCCGCTGGGTCACTGTCTGTGCGGAGGTCTGCACGTTCTCCCAGTGTGTGCGTGGGTTTCCTCCGGGTGTTCCAGTTTCCTCTCACAGTCCAAAGACGTGCAGATTAGGTGGATTGGCCATGCTAAATTGCCCTTAGTGACCAAAAATGTCAGGAGGGGGTTATTGGGTTGTGGGGACAGGGTAGAAGTGAGGGCTTAAGTGGGTCGGTGCAGACTCGATGGGCTGAATGGCCTCCTTCTGCCCTGTATGTTCTGTATGTGTGTATCAATGACTCAGAATACACATGCTGGTATGCGTTCTCATTTACTGCATTTGGAAAGATTAAGGGGTACATTGTAAAGGTATCATTTCTGCGGAGCTCCAAGTCATAAAATATACAACAGGGTTATTTTGAGATTGTTATTGATTTAGGTATATCTTAACAAAAAATAAATTAACATAATAGTAATCTTTATTATTGTCACAAGTAGGCTTACATTAACACTGCAATGAAGTTACTGTGAAAAGTTGATGCCCAAGTTATTTTTATGAAAAGCCAAATAATATCATATATCTGATAAAAAGCAAATTACTGCGGACGCTGGAATCTGAAACAAAAACGGGAAATGCTGGACAATCTCAGCAGGTCTGACAGCATCTGTGGAGAGAAAAGGGAGCTAACGTTTTGAGTCTTGATGACTCTTTTTCTCTCCACAGATGCTGTCAGACCTGCTGCCATATATCCGAGGTTAATTGAGACTTAGATACATCCAACTGATGGAAGATTTTGATCCATATTTTTACAATATAGTTTAGTTTCTGCCAGAGCCAAATAACACAAACACCACTAATAAAATCAAAATACTGCAGATGCTGGGGATCGGAAATAAAAACAGGGGATGGGATTATCCGTTGGCTGATGCCAAAATCGGTAAAGGTGGTTGGGCGGAGAATCAGTTCCGACGCCAAAATCGTGGCAGGCACGATTTGACGTCAATAGCGATTTTCCGTCACCTCAACAGCGGCACATTGCGTTCAGGAATGCACTACAGTAGGCACCTTTTGCATGTCATTAGCGGGGCCGACCCGGTATCCTCTGGGTTCTCCGCAATTCACCGCCTCCGATGGGCCGAGTTCCCGATGGGGCAGTTCACTCTTAAATATCCAGAAATCGGTGTGGTGGCTACTGAGGGAGAGAGGAGGTAGGACATGGAGAGGAACGACTGCGGGCTGCCGGGCCGGTCACTGGTCGGGCTGGCTGGGGTGGAGAAGGTCCTGCCAGAGCCCGGGGTAGGGATGGGGGAACAGGCCGAGTGGCTGGGGTGACCCGCCCACGGGACTGGGGCAGTGCCCAGGCACAAACCAACATTATGGCGGCCATCGTGCTGCGCATGCACTGACCACCTATCTTGGCCCCTGGGGTTCTACAGTGAGACACCAGCCATATGGGTGCCCGTACCCCGCCACCTCTGCAGGCCATCCCCACCACACCATCCCCCCTGCGCCCCCACCCCCTTGCTCCAGCCTCCCACCCCCACCCGGCTGTCACCCACCTGTGGCACACCCAGGGCAACATCCACAGTAGCCCCTGATGAGGGCAGTGCCAGGCAATGGTATGCCTGGCATCAGGGATGGGCGCTGGAGCCAGAGGCCAGGGGTGGGATGGGGGGGGTGATGGACCTTTTGGAGCAGATCCCACAGTGCCAACTGGGGATAACATGTAGCCCGATGGACCTGGTTTGTTGCGGGGATATGCACCACAATAACATGTTGATTTTTTACCCCCCGCAGACAATGGATATTGGAATAGAACCAGCAATGGTAGCCTTTGTCGCCCCAGACCTGCGGGTTGTCCTGCAGCTGCATGAGCAGTGGTCCCTCGAGGAGGAGGAGGAAGCTGCAGCAGCAGAGCGGGCAGCCGTGATGCAGGCAGCAGTGAAGGCTGCAGATCGATGTGGAGGCCCGTTACAATGAAGCTCATACAGTGACCAGGTGTGGTGGTATGGATATGAGCACTGCCATTGGTGCAGAGTACTGGCTTCCCATTGGCTCTGGCTGGTCATTTGCCTCTCGTCTGATTGGTTGGGACTAGTCATGTGACTGCTCTCCAATTGGTCGAGAGGCAAATAGGCCCCGCCTCCGAGGTGGGGTATAAGTACCCAGAGTTCCTGGTGGTCGGCCATTCTCTGTAGTCGACCACCGGGCTAACAACTAGCAGATTAAAGCCACTATTCAGATCCTAAATGTGTCTTGAGTCGAATTGATGGTACATCACCAGGGTCGTAATCGAGCGATGCTTTAGCCTCCTGAAGATGCGGTTCAGATGCCTGGACCACTCTGGAGGGCCCTTCCAGTATGACACTTAGAGGGTCGCCCGCATCGTGGCGGTCTGCTGTGTCCTCCACAACGTTTCACGGCAGGCGGCAATGAGCTGGAGGAGGAGGAACGTCAGGCCTCGTCCGACGAGGAGGCTGTGGAGGAGGGCGAGGAAGGACAGAACATAGAGCCCAGGCAGGCATGGGAGGTTGCACAACGTGTGCACCAGGGCCAATGCACATAGGATGCTCTGATCGCCTCCAGGTTCACCGACTAAGAATGGGGTTAAAGCGGGGGGGCAGCTGACCAGGGACACATACACCATATCTCACCCCACACCCCCTTATGCCCCCGTGGCCACCACCACCTGCAACCCCCTACATGATACAGATCTGCCCCACTACGGGGTGGGCACTGGATTGGCAGTAACACCGGGTCTGGTCCATGGGATGGAGGATGATGGTAACCTGCTCTGCGATGTGCTCTGTTGCTCTGCATTGTATGACGATGCCTGATTCCTTCCCAAGGTAGCACTTTCTACCGTGCACCTGATGATCCCTCCATGTGAGCTGGCCATTCCATCACACGTGCCATCAGATCCCTGGGGTGGCTGTGCTGGGGCGATCGGGGAATGGTGTGTGGAAGTTTGGTCCCCCCCCCAATGTCTGCCCATTTCCCCTCCATCCCAAGCCAGCCCAGACCAGCCCACCTCTCACATCCATGCTGCAAGCATGCAAAACCTGGTTGCAGCCAGAATGGACCGCTAAGGTTGGCAGCGCCAGGTGTCCACGGAGCCTCAGGGGATAGCTCCACTCACATCCCAGTGCCATGGAGTAGCCCGGGGACCGTCGGGCATTGCGAGGGAGGAGGAGGTGATGTGGCCTGTACCGGTTACTCTCGCAGGGGAGGTGCCGGAATACCGCAACAGCTTGGGGTCCTCCCTCCTGCCCCTAGAACACCTGGTGGGCAACGGGAAGAATGGGATGGCACAACGCCACCCAGGACAACCTGGGATCAGCAGCCAGGCCCATCCTGGCAGACTTGATGTTTCCTGACCTCTTTGAGGTGCAACCCCATCTGAGGGCTCTTGGGCGACAAGTGATATCTGCTGCGGCCAAGGCTAATGACACCTATCCGGAGGTCACTGACCGTCGCGGAGACCTGCGACAATGATGCCCATGCTGCGACTAAGGGTGTAATCGAGCGGTGCTTCGGGATCCTGAAGAGGCAGGTCAGGTGCCTGGACTGCTCTGGAGGGTACCTCCAGTATAGCGCTAGGTATGTCTCCCACATTGTGGTGGCTTGCTGTGTTCTCCACAACATCGCGCAGCAGAGGGGTGACATGCCAAAGGAGGAGGAGGAATTTGAGACTTGGCAATGCGGGGGGAGGGCGAGGATGGGCAGGACATGGGACCTGGGCAGGCATAGGAGACCGCACAATATGTGCTCTGGGTTGCAGGCACAGGACGCTCTAATCGCCCCCAGGTTCACTGACTAGGGGGCCTTGCCAGCAGCACGGACAATGCATCCCACCCCCACACCAGCTGGCCACCCCTTCCCATGAACACCCTCCCTTTGCCACCCTCTCGCCCTTCCCCCCATGCAGCCCTCTCTTTGATTCCTACCTGCCTCACTGTGGGATGGCAGTAATAGCATCTATGGGATGGAGGGTGATGACAACCGGCTCTGCGATGAGCTCTGGTGTTCCGCACTGTTACATAAAGGCTAACTGTTGCCTCCGGTAGAACCTGCCACCATCCACCTGGGTGATCCCTGCATGCGAGCTGACCATTCCAGTACATGGTTCAAACCCTTGGGGTGGCTGAGGTGGGGACAGGGTTGGGTGAGAGAGATAGGGTGGGACACCGGAATGGTAAGTGCTGGCTGAACTGGGTTACCTGGGCCAAACCCTCCCCCAACGTCCACCCACCATCAGCCCCCCTCCCCCCCCTCCTCCAACAACCCTAGCACCCCTACTGTGGCCAGCCCAGGCCAGTCCATCCCTTGCACCCTTCTGGCAGAGCACAGGCAGGTTTTGACATTGTGAACATTGTTCAATGAGAACAAGTGAATGTATATGTACAGCTTTGTGCCTAACAATATCCTATATGCTGCACCACTGCCAAATTAACTGATGTCTACCCTTTTGGGTTTACGGGCCTGATGCACCATCAATCGGACACGAGGCGAGAGGTAGTTCCAAACAACAGGCTTTAATACACTAGATACGTGCCCGGCAGTAGACGTACAGAGAAAGGCCGACTTATCCTTATTGTAAGTGAGGTTAAGGAGTTTTGCGGTATGGAGGAATTTGCAGATATTGGTGTCGTGGTCCTGCTGGTCATGGCCGCAGATGGTGACGTTGTCGAGATACGGGAAGGTTGCCCGTAAGCCGTATTGGTCAACCATTCGGTCCATCTCCCTTTGGAAGACCGAGACCCCATTTGTGACACCGAATGGAACCCTTAAAAAGTGGTAGAGTCGTCCATCCGCCTCGACCGAGGTGTACTTTCGGTCACTCGCGCGGATGGGGAGCTGGTGGTAGGCGGACTTAAGGTCCACCGTGGAAAAGACTTTGTACTGCGCGATCCTGTTAACCAGGTCAGAGATACATGGGAGAGGATACGCGTCCAGCTGCGTAAACCTGTTGATGGTCTGACTGTAGTCTATGACCATCTGGTTTTTCTCCCCAGTCCTAACCACCAGCACTTGTGCTCGCCAGGGGCTGTTGCTGGCCTCGATAACCCCTTCCTTCAGAAGCCTTTGGACTTCGGACCTGATGATGGTCCGGTCCTGGGCATTGTACCGTCTTCTCCTGGTGGCGACGGGTTTGCAATCCGGGGTAAGGTTTGCAAACAAGGAGGGGGAGTCGACCTTGAGGGACGCGAGGCTGCAGACAGTAAGGGGGGGGAATAGGACCGCCGAATTTGAATGTTAAGCTCTGGAGGTTGCATTGGAAGTCCAATCCCAGGAGTGCTGCTGCGCAGAGGCGGGGAAGGACGAGGAGCTTATAGTTTTTAAAAAGCCTCCCCGGACCGTGAGGTCCGCTACACAGCACCCGGTGATCTGGACCGAGTGCGAACCGGAGGCCAGAGCGATTCTATCTTTCACTGGGTGGACGGGGAGTGCGCAGCGTCTTACCGTGTTGGGGTGGACGAAGCTCTCTGTGCACCCGGAGTCCAGTAGGCAGCTCATCTCATGGCCGTTGAGGAGAATCTTTGTGGTCGCCGTGGAAAGCGTGCGGGGCTGTGACTGATCCAACGTCACCGAGGCGAGTCGTGGCAGGAACTCAGAGTCGTCATCCAGTATCGAGTGGGAGCTTGCGGGGTCCTCCGTGCTGATCCAAGATGGCGGCGCCCGTCGGCCGCACGTGGTGGAGGGTGGACAAGATGGCGGCGCCCAGGGATCGCACGTGGAGTCGGGTGTCCAAACTGACGGTGCCCGGGGATCGCACATGGCGTCAGGGGCCCAAAATGGAGGCATCCCGGGGTCACTCGTGGCGGTGGGGGGTGGGGGCAGCGAGGTCTGCGGGCCACAAGGGGCCCTAGACGAGCGCGGGGTGGGACCCGTGGTTGTCGATCGGGACGGCAGCGACCGACTTTGACTGGTAGACAGCCGCAAAGTGTCCCTTTTTGCCGCAGCTTTTACAGGTTGTGGTGCGGGCCGGGCAGCGCGGGCGGGGGTGCTTGGCCTGACCGCAAAAGTAACAGTGGGGGCCCGTGGGTTTATCGGGGCGTCCTGCGGCGCAGGTCTGGGGGGGTCCGAGTCTGCGGGGGTGAGGGGGGGTCGCGTTCCACGCTGCCCAGGGGACCGCCGCAGGGGGCATATGTGCGGGCGTTGCGGTCAGCGACCTCTAAGGAGGATGCGAGGGTCCATGCCTCAGCGAGGCTTAAAGAGTCTTTATCCAGGAGTCTCTGGCGTATCTGGGATGATTGCATCAATCGGACACGAGGTGAGAGGTAGTTCCAAACGACAGGCTTTAGTACACTAGATACGTGCCCGGCAGTAGACATACAGAGAAAGGCCGACTGCCAGCCGGTACGGGTTCTCATACCCCGCCTCATAGGCAGAGCTACCTACCTCTCAGCCAATCGGCGGGGAGGCACATGACTAGCCTCAGCCAATTGGCAGAGAGGCACATGACTTGCCTGGGCCAATGGGCAGCGAGTCTCCTGCACCAATGGCAGCTTGGTTCTAGGGTACCGTAATCTCCCTAGTCATACTACCACAGGGCCCTAACGCTATGCCTAGGTGGATCCCCAGGTGGTACATCAGGAGTGAAGGCAGCCTATTGTAGTTCCCACCCTTTGATGGTCCCATTTGGTGGCCGTCTACTGGGGCAACCGGGCCTGAATGGGCCCATCTGCTGCTCAGGTATCCCAGATGGTGTGGTGCCGGCTGTTCTGTCTGCTGCCCATCAGATGCGCCAGGAACAGGAGGGATGAGTTTGAGGCACTGTGGCGTTCTGGCACTTCCCCTGCGGGAGTCACCGAGGCCCCATTACCTCCTCCTCCCTCGGGTGCCCGATGGCCCCCGGTCTATTCCGTGGGATGAGGGTGTGAGAGGAACTAACCTCTGAGGCTCCCCTGCCTCCTGATGCTGCCAGTCCTGCTGGCCCATGTCCGCCGCAACCGGACTCTCACCACTTGTGGCCATAGAACACAAGGAGGGGACCAACTCCCTCTGGGGCTGTGCCACATCACTCTGTGAGTGTGACACCACCTTCCGGGTCTGTGCCATATCAGCCAGTGACTGCGCCACCTCCCTCTGGGTCTGTGCCACATCAGCCAGAGCTTGGGAAATGTCGCCAATGAAATGAAAAATGAAAATCGCTTATTGTCATGAGTAGGCTTCAAATGAAGTTACTGTGAAAAGCCCCTAGTCGCCACATTCCAGCGCCTGTTCGGGAAGGCTGTTACGGGAATCGAACCGTGATGCTGGCCTGCTTGGTCTGCTTTCAAAGCCAGTGATTTAGCCTTGTGCTAAACAGCCCCTGTCCCTGCCCCATGCCAATGCCCTTAGCCATGGCATATTGTGACTGGGCCATGTTCTGGACCACCACTGCAATATCCAATTGGCCCTGTTACATTGCTGCCTGTTCTAGGGCAGCCTTGTCCTGGGCCTCGGTCACCATCCGCAGAGATTTCCCATGCCTTGGACATCTCGACCCAATGCAGAAACCTTCGCACCCAACACCTCCACCGTGGATGCCACCCGTACGCTGGCCTGGGTGGCCCATATTTACGGACGAATGTGAGGTAATGCATTTTGGAAGGTCTAATGCAGGTAGGGAATATACAGTGAATGGTAGAACCCTCAAGAGTATTGAAAGTCAGAGAGATCTAGGTATACAGGTCCACAGGTCACTGAAAGGGGCAACACATGTGGAGAAGGTAGTCACAAAGGCATACGGCATGCTTGCCTTCATTGGCCGGGACATTCAGTATAAGAATTGGCAAGTCATGTTGCAGCTGTATAGAACCTCAGTTAGGCCACGCTTGGAGTATAGTGTTCAATTCTGGTCGCCACACTACCAGAAGGATGTGGAGGCTTTAGAGAGGGTGCTGAAGAGATTTACCAGGATGTTGCCTGGTATGGAAGGCATTAGCTATGAGGAACGGTTGAATAAACTTGGTTTGTTCTCACTGGAACGACGGAGGTTGAGCGGCGTCCTGATTGAGGTCTACAAAATTATGAAGGGTACAGACAGAGTGGATAGTCAGAGCCTTTTCCCCAGGGTAGAGGGGGTCAATTACTAGGGGGCATAGGTTTAAGGTGCGAGGGGCAAGGTTTAGAGTAGATGTACAAGACAAGTTTTTTATACAGAGGGTAGCGGGTGCCTGGAACTCGCTGCCGGAGGAGGTGGTGGAAGCAGGGCCGATAGTGACATTCAAGGGGCATCTTGACAAATACATGAATAGGATGGAAATAGAGGGGTACGGACCTAGGAAGTGTAGAAGATTATAGTTTAGTCGGGCAGCATGGTTGGCACGGGCTTGGAGGGCCGAAGGGCCTGTTCCTGTGCTGTACGTTTCTTTGTTCTTTGTTCTTTGTACATGGTTGGCATCAGCAACTGCTCCGCAGGTATTTAGTATGCTCCAACTGCACCTGGAGGCGTTGGATGGTTGCTGACACCCCCTTATGTAGTCGCTGGCTTTGAGACTGCATCTCCTCTATAGATGGGACTGCCCTTTCCAGAAGGCCAAAACCTGTCCTGATGGAAGCTAGTCCCAGGGAGGATGGTGGAGGGAGTGGGTGGTTACAGGTTTGTGGGTCAGGGGTTCATGCCACAGGCACAGTGCTGCCTACTCATCCTGCCTGCCCTGAGGAGGTTGTGCAGTTTTTTCCTGCACTGCCAGCCGGTCCTGGCAGTGTTGCCCACGGCGCTCACGGCGTCTCCCGCCTACACCCAAGTACAGTGCACGGCAGTGGGTGGCAACCTACTCCCCACCTTGGGCTACAGGGTGGGCCGCTTCTCCTCCAAGGCGCATCTCAGTGTTTCCAGATCCGTGTCAGTGAAACGGGTTGTTGCTCTCCTTGCTGTCGTCTTGTTGGCTGGGATGGTACGTGTGGGGAGTGGAGTGCTTATATGCGGCTGCAGCTTGTCAGCCTCTCGAGTGTCAATCCCGACTCTGGCGAATCAGACACATTTTAATTGGAATCAATCGTGTTCCACTTGGTGCCGGTGCTAGCCCTTTAACAGTTGATGAATTGCTTTGGGAATGGCGTCAATTTTCCTATCGTAGAACACCACCGGTTCAGTCCTGGCATGAAGACTCTGACATGGAGTAGCCCCCGCTTATGTTCAAACACAAAAGAAATTCTGCAAAACAAAATGCATAACTGAAGCACGGGACCACAGTTTCTCCCGAAATAGCAACAAAATAGAAAGCAGTTGTTAAGAGCATCCACTGCCCAAAGAGGAGCATGGTCAGAGTTATGACTTTGTTTTCACAGCCATGCCTAACATCACAATAAAAATCTAGTTGCACCAAAGCTCTTTGCAGAACATTCCTGCTAAGATTTGCAAGTACATTCATTTCATCCAGTGGCATAAATGTGATAATTGCCTGGAAGATTTAATGCCCTCAAAGTGAAATTGTATTTGTGGAGAATTTTGGAAGATGTAGACAGAGTACTTCACGCAATGGCTACATGAACAAGTTATGAGAAAGTGCTCTTGCTTTCAGTGTTAAATTCTGCCCTGCAGTCTTATCAGGCTCTTCCTGTTCCTTTTCATGGTCCTGTGGATACTTCAATGCTTGAGGCCTCCATTATGATGCCTCTTTTAAAAAGACAGTCTATAGCAACATACCATAAAACAAAAAGTCAGTGCTGGAAAAACTCAGCAGGTCTGGCAGCATCTGTGGAGAGCAACAGAGTTAATGTTTTGAAACAAATATCTCTTCTTCGGATCCGAAAGAGGTTATTTGACTTGAAATCTTAACTCTGTTCTCTTTCCATGGATGTTGCCAGGCCTGCTGAGTTTTTATTTGGCATTTTCTGTTTACATTTCAGATTTCCAGCATCTGCAGTATTTTGCTTTGAACACACCTCGAAACATTTGCAGTGCTGTACTGCAGGAATATTCCTGATTGGTCCAGTCATTGGAAATACTGTTTCAACATTTCAATAAGTGCCCAAGAAATTGTATATACCTCACTACACAAGTGTTCAGCTGGTGCCCCTGGGATACCACAGAGGCATCATGAGCCATGATTACAGCAAAATCATATGTATTGGATAGGAACCACCCCTTACACATGCACTTCAGGTCTAATATTGAAGGAAGCAGTTGGTTTCCTTCAAATAAAGTTATCATGACAGCTGCTTGATAAATATGCATTGGCTTGTGTAATCGAATACAAATGTTTACACAGAAGCTGCATATACCTGTCCTATCCATGTAGATAATGATAGCATGCATGTGAATATGCGAGGCCAATTGGGTGCAATCTATCAGCCTCTGGTCTTTCAGAAATCCTGTCACTCTGGGAAATCTTAGAATCTTAGAATCCCTATAGTGTAGAAGGAGGACATTCGGCCCATCAAGTCTCGAAAGAGCACCCTAACTTTAACCCACTCCCCCATCCCATCACTTTAAACCCCACAACTCCACCTAACCTTTGGACACTGAGGGACAATTTAGCATGGCCAATCCACATAATCTGCATATCTTTTGCACACACGTGTCTTGTTCTTTTGGTTGTCTATGGGGAAGGCAATGAAAAGACTTTCTCCAGGATCACATTGCTGATGTGGTGTCTGTAATGATAACAAAGAGTAAAAGTGAAGGAAAGTTAAGATCCTGACCACCACAAGCAGCCTCCCCGTACCAGCCTCCCCGGACAGGCGCCGGAATGTGGCGACTAGGGGCTTTTCACAGTAACTTCATTGAAGCCTACTCGTGACAATAAGCAATTTTCATTTCATTTCAATGCTCCACTTGAAGAGGAATTTGGCTGAAGGTCAGAGTATACGGCTCAATTCTTGCCAATAAAACCTCGCACATACAATTTTTCTGACAAGTGGAGCTAAGTGTGCCCCTGTCTACAGAAGTACCTTTGGGAGATCACTGTGGAGAAATGAGTTGAAGGCTTTGTGAACTTACTGTTAGATGTTTCAAGTCAGATTTGGATTTGGCTTTGGATTTATTGTCAAGTGTACCGAGGTACAGTGAAAAGTAATGTTCTGCGTACAGTCTAGACAGATCGTTCCATACATGAAAAACATAGGGTATACATAAATGCACTATGTAAATACATATCTACAGATATTGGGTGAAGGATACAGAGTGTAATACTACTCAATAGAGAAGATGTGTGAAGAGATTAGTTCGGTCCATAAGAGGGTCGTTTAGGAGTCTGGTAACAGGGGGGGACGAAGCTGTTTTTGAACTTGTTAGTGCGTGTTCTCAGACTTTTGTGTCTCCTGCCTGTTGGAAGAGGCTGGAAGAGAGGATAACCCGGGTGGGAGGGGTCTTTGGTTATGCTGTCCGCTACATCAAGCATTGCATCCTTGCCATGAATTTGGTAGCCTTGTCATGTTCATTTGATTTTTTACGGGGAAGCAGAAGAAAAGATTTTCTCCAGCAGAGCACTGGTCACTTGCTTTTAAAAAAATATTAGCTTTTTAGACGCATCACTGATGTTGCGCCTGCAAAAAGGTAAAAGTTAAGGTTATTTATGATCATGACCACTACTGTCAAATACTACACCTGCAGTGGAATTTGGCTGCAGCTCAGAGTGGGGATTATGGCTCAGTTGTTGCCAACCAAGCCCCTGCACAATTCTTCCAAGTGGAGCTATGTGTGTGTCCCCATGTAAAGGAGATGGTTTGTATTGAAAGGTGTTAGTTAGACAAAGCTTGCCGTCGCAGCAAAACTGAAATAGACTCTGTTCTCATTTATCTTCCACAAACCATGATGTCCAAAGCAAGAGGGCTCTGCCTCATGGTTAATATCTTGCATTAAAATGCTCCAATAATGTTCTGACTTCTGGATTCTGCTGCTAGCAGTGTCAAGCTCCTCATAGAACTAGCCTTTCAGCTCTGTCGTGGAGCACAGCGTACACATGAGGCTAACAGGCCAATGGATGAGAAATCATTGGTTGCATGCGCACAGTTTTCTGGCTGATTTTCCTGTCAGCTCTGTTTGCCATTGGGGAAAGCAGAGCAAGGAATCACCAAAACATAAGTGCATTTCCATGGTGATATGCATTGTGACACGATTGTAACTTTTAGGATATAAAAAAAAAGCTGCACCAAAGCCTCCCCAGGAACTAAGCGGCAAGAGAAAAAAAGACAACAAAGTTCTTCGTGAATTGATGGAAAATTATAACGATTGTATGCAACTCAATCACTGGGCAATTTAAATACGCATTTTATATGAGCAGATGTAAGAGTCAATGTCCCGCCCAGACAAATTTTGGGAAGCCGCAGGGATATCTATATGCACTGGTCTACTCCAACACACCCCTGCCCAGGTTCATGATTAGTAGCACCTTGTTTGCACAGGAATACCAGTATGAGTTGGAAAGTCCAGGCGAGCACAATCAGTTTTACTCCCTGCCCGGTTCCATTGCAAATCAGGTACCCAGCTCTTTCTCCATTGAACCTGAGTGCTTTTTTTTAAACACTTCAATTTATATGCACTGGTCTATTTCAGTGCCTCAATACAGGGTAGAAAACTGTTGATTTGCCCCATTAAAGACATGAGGCAGCATTGCGTGGAGATATCATTTTATGCTTGTGGCCGGTGTCAGAAACAGCAGCCAAATTGCCATTTCTCATATAGAGCAGTGCCGTTGCACTGAAGAATTCATTAAATTGATCTACCTGCAAGTTGCTGGCTGCCCTTTTACAGATTCTCTGAGGTATAATGCTGAGTACGCAGGATAAACACATGCTGAAAATCAACCAGCTCAGCCTAAACAAATGTAACACTAAATGGATTAACAAAGACAGGAAAACAACCTCTCCAAATCCTACAGGGAGAGAGCAGAAGAGACTCAATAGGATGAATATAACAAAATTAAGAAACAAGGGTGATGAGAAGGGCCAAGGGAAATCTAGAAAAGTGTAAAGCTGCAGAGACTGAGCATAACAGCAAAGAAACTCAGTCCTACGACAGCACAGTGCCTTATGAGAAATGATAGAACAATAAAGGATGCAGACAGGCTTGAAACCAGGATAAGAAGGTATGACAAAAATTTTGAATGATTTCTTCCTCCAAGGACTCACAATGCAAGACATGAGCAGCATGTTCCCCCCCGCAGAGATGGCCTAAGCAAATTCAAGACTTCCTAATACGTGAGATAGCAGTTCCAGTTAAGCTAAAAGAGCTCAATACAGTAAATGCCAGTGTGGTGATATGCCTATGGGGTCCATCATAGATGAATGGTTTGTGACCTCCAACCAGCAGGTGGTGGTATAGACACACCATGCCATCTCAAGACTAAGGTCGTGTGATCAGTGACTCCCATATAAGGGGAGACACATCCAGCCACCTTCAGAAGAAGATTGAGAAGGTAATAAGACATACAAGTAAATGGTCGGTGCTCGGTGAAAATTCCAGAGGACTAATAAGCAGACTCCATGATAATGTGCTCTGTAACATATTGCTATCTTACCACACGAGACTCGCTAAAGATTCTGGCTTGAACAAGTAAAGGTGTTTGGTGGATTCCTTCGTAAGGTATAGTAGACCAAACACAACATGGTACCACGAGTGCTGAAGATTTAAAGATAGCGACGGCAGTGATAACGTTAGGCATTCGGCTGGCAGACAGGTCTGGTGAACTGCAGTCTGAGGCGACCCAATGCGCAAGAAAATGCTCGAGGTGGATGGACTGAGGGCCACTGACCAGCTTCAGATATCCGGTAATGTAGATGAGAACTGGCAGCTCTTCAAACAGCAGTTCAAACTCTATGTTTCAGCCCTGTACCTACAGGCCCAACCTGATGAAAGGCAAATTGTGTTGCCTTTCGGCAGGTCCACAGCGCTTGAACTGCATAAGTCGTTTGCGTTTGATAATGAGGAGGATCACAAGAAATTTGATGAAGTGATGAAGCACTTTAATAAACATTGTTCCCCGAGAAGAATGAAATGTTTGAGTGCTACATGTTCCATACGCGAACCCAAAGACCTGGCAAATAATTTGACAGTTTTGTCACAGACCTGAGGCTGAAGGCCTAGTCATGCAACTTCAGTGACCTGAAATTTTCTTTAAACCGCAACCTAATTATCTTTGGTGTAGCTGATGATAAGCTTTGGGCAATATTATTGCGGGAAGAAGATTTAGTGCTGGAAAATTCTGTGAATATTTGTCAGGCAAACGAGATAGCTGCACAGAGAATAGGTGCACTTTGCTTCAAAGATTTTGGTGCTAACTTGGAAGAAGGAGCCATTAGTGCTGTGACGCATGTCATGAAGAAACATGGTTTCAATGCAGGCAACCACTTTAAGTGGCTGACAGGAGCTGCTGCCGCCATCTTGTACCAAAAGTGTGGCACTCGGCATGACCCACGGCAATGACCGGCCTATGGAAAAGTCTGTTCCAGGTGTGGCTGTCTTGGGCATTTTGTAAAACAATGCAAAGATTCAAGAGAAGTAATAAGCAGACTCCATGATAATGTGCTCTGTATTGCTATTTGACCACACGAGACTCAATAAAGATTCTGGTTTGGACAAGGCGAATTTGGTGGATTCCTTCGTAAGATACAGAAGACCACACACAACACCCAGGTATAGGTGGCAGTTTGTCCAAACTGTTGAAGGAGATCAGGTAAAGATTTTGTGAGGGAATCACTGAACACTGGTAAGAAAACAGTAGATTAGAAACAGGCCAATGTGTTGCCCATATTCAAAAATGATAATGGGCATGATTCTGTGGAAAGATTTCTAAGTGTGGTGGCGAGCGGGAACTGCTGCCCTTCTGTCCAAAGTCATCCTCACCAGCCACCAGTGCAGGTACATGCACGTTGGTGGGAAACGTTAGCGGTCAGGCTTCTGGGGCACAATCTGGTGAGCACCACAGAGGTGCTGATGTACATCAGGTGGAGGCAGGAAAGCCCAGGCGAGACAGTAGTCAGAGGTCTGCTAGATGCCAGGACCCAGTTGGGCCCCAGCCTGATGCTGAGCCAATGGAAGAGGTATTCCCGGAGCTGAAGGAGATGTTAGGGAGCTGTTAGGACATTCAGAAGGAGATGTCAGCAGCACTCCAGCAGATCCACAGCTGATTGAAGGAGTCCTAGAGGCTACAGGTGCAAGAGATAAAACCGGCAATGTGTGGTACCAAGGCCAACACTGCTGGGTGGCGACCGCAGTGGAGAGCCTGGTGCATGATGTCGGCAGCATTAGAGAAGATGTCCAAGGCATTGCGCAGTCGGTCATGGCCATGGCTGACGGTCTCGGCAGGCCACAGATGGAAAAGCACATTGAGGATCACTGATGGCACCGGGGGAGGGGAGGAAATAGTGGGGGGGGGGGGGGGGGGGAGCAGGCAGAGGGGTGGTGAGGGGGGGTTCAGGGGAAGGGGGGGCTGCACCATCAGAACAGTGGGGAATTGTAAAACACAATAAACACGCTTGAGCACAACCAGTATGACGCCTCTGTGACTTGCTTCCGTAATGTGGGCCCACGACTCGCTGGGGGGGGGGCGGTGTCACCCAGTACCAGGCTGACCTTGATGCGGTGCTGTGGGGCATGTCCCACTCTCACATGGGCGTGGCCAAGGCGCTGCAGAGCTTGTCCCAGTTGCAGCTGGGCATTGCCGAGGCACTGCAGAGCATGTCCAAAACACTGGGGAGCAACGCCGATGGCATCGACACGATTGTGCAAACTATAGGGTGCCTCCGGGGATGTATTGGAGTGCACTACCAGAGTGGTCGAGGCATCAGAACCGCTTCTTGAGGAGTCCGATGTACCGCTTGATCACAGCCCGGGTGGTCACATGGGCCTCATTGTACCGGGTCTCTGCTTCGGTCTCTGGCCTCAATGCTGATGTCATTAGCCAGGTCCTCAGTGGGTACCCCTTAACCTCCCCCTCTTGGGGTGCTCCTCGAAGAGGCCAGGGATGACCGACTGCCGCAGGATGTAACTGTCGTGGATGCTCTCCACGAAGCATGTACACATATGCAAGATCTTCATGTGGTGGGCGCACATGAGCTGTATGTTCATGGGGTGGAACCCCTTTCTGTTAACACAGGGCACTCCCAGAAGGACCGGTGAGCGCAGGGCAACATAAGTATCATTGACTGCCTTCTGGACCTGTGGCATCTCAAACGATGGCGGATAAACCTGCTGCCCGGACATCCTGTTGGGCTTGTAGTTTTCCGCCCAGGCATACAGGGCATCCATGACCTGTTGGATGCACCTGTGGGCTGTGGCCTGGTGATACCACACAGGTCCCTGCTCAATCCCTGGAAAGATCCTGAGGCGTAAAAATTCAGGGCTGCGGTGACCTTGACTGCCACAGGGAGTGGATGTCCTCCTCCACATGGTGTCAATCCGCGAGGACATGGTACAGGTTCCGCACCATCTCCTGGTGGCAAAGCCTCCTGCAGTACGTGCTGTCCGTCATCTATTCGAATAACCAGCGCCGCTCGTACTGTTGCTCTTTTTAATGAGTGGAATACTATCCCACCAGCGTCACCAATAATGTTGCCAATCGGCACCAATAATGTTGCCAAATTAACTAGATATGGCAATTATTAATGATAATATTGCTTTTCAGAGTTGCCAGGTATCAAATGATACCACCACAAGGCTTTACCGGATATCGATCAAAGACCAAACAACCAGTTAGTTAGTTCAAGTTCAAAGATAGTTTATTGACACACAAGGATTACTTTGACATGCAACATAAAACACTACAAGTTAAACTACACCTAACAACTACAATAACCTATTCTTAACCTCAGGGCAACCGGCTCTTTGCAGATGAACAAGGCTTTTGTTCGGATCGTGCACTGCTGGGTAGAAGAAGTGGCTTTGCTTCTGCTGGGCTCATCCGTCTGGTAGCGATCGTTGGTCTTGAACTTGTCTTCTGGTTGTAATGCTACAATTAGTTTTAGGCGTAGGCCGGGGCCAAGAGTGCCCAAACACATGGCTGTGTCTCTTTTTATCCCTCTGGGATTTTGCGCTCTTTGGGGCGGTCCTTAGCTTTGGACCCAATAATTCAACATGTTTCGATCACTGCCTTCGAGTTTGGCCAATAAAGGGGTGAGTGCCTTGATGGCTGGGCATGTCCTGAGCGGTCATTGACCTTGGCTATTTGGGCTTTCTTAGCAAAGGGAGTGGCGCCGGTTAGTCTGCATCTGTATCGGTTACCTGAGTACAGTCCTTTTGTTCTGGGGAAATGGGCCATTAGAATGCAAACGAGCGGGGGTTTCGATCGCGTCTAGCTATCTGGGTTGCAAATACACACACAAGCTCTGAGTGTGTCTGAGTCCTTTGCAGGTGGCCATCTGAGATGGCTGCGGTACACTCTGGGCCGTTGCAGGACTTCCCTCTTGGTCTCTCCCTGGTCTGATGGACGACTGGGTCCTTTGGGTGTGGGGTAGGGTCTGACACGGGAGCCACCACCTCGACAATCTGCTGATGCTGCTGCTGACGCCGCCATGCCTGGCATCTGGTCGCCCGGCCTAGCAGAAGCACCGATAGGGCAAGTTCTGCGTCCAATATCCCTGCCATAACGTTCAATATCTGTAAGACATTGGGAGAGGGTGTTAACCTGACAAACAGCATTGCTCCCACCCCAAGACCCTCCATTCCCCCATTGATCCACCCCTCCCCCCTCCACCCAGAACACCCTGCCCATGCACTCCGGGCCACAGCAAGCTCCCCTCATCGGACCGCACACCTTGGACACCTGCTCATAACGCCACCTGGACCTGGCGCTGGTCCCTTCTCCATGGTACATACCCACCCTCTGGCCGTGGACATGTCCCCGGAGCTGTGTCCCATCCCCCTGGATGTTCAGATGTTGGCCGCAGTGTTTAAGCAGTGTCCAGGCATCGCTGTTAGATTGCGATGCTGGCCGATGCCTCTCACATGCCACATGGATCCACATGGGTTGTGCGAAGTGCTCACTTACCCATGGTTGCCATTTCCCTATTAGCAATCGCCTTCAGACACACAGCCGGAGGCCTTGGCAGTCAGTGGGGGTTATGGGTTGTCTGTAGGGCAGATGGGCAGAGATTGCCCCCAGAATGGATACACATGTTCCAGGGGTTGGCATGGTGCTGCCATGCACAGTTGCCACCCCCGCCAGCACCTCCACCCCACCCTCCCATTGCGGCCCATCCCTGCAGAGGTTCCACCACCCCCAGCCACCACCCCTCCAGCACCCAAATAGGGCTTAAGTGGTGATAATTGGTTTCTCGCCACGTTACGGCGAGATCCCGATTTCGGCCATGGGAGCGGGCCGATTGCATCCTGGTGTTTGCTGCGGTTCTTGTTTTCGGCCTCTCCCACTATTCACCGGCCTTATTTCTCTCAAGCGAGCATGCAATGAGGTCGGAGAATCATACTCAATGAAACAGACACAAGCAATCCTGGTGTCATTTGCGTTCCATTTAAAATAATGATGATCAGGAATATATCTTCCGAAGGGGAGGCAGAGAGCACAGAGTCTCACTCTATGCAGATGACCTGCTCCTCTACATTTCGGACCCACAGAGCAGCATGGACGGAATCATTGCGCTCCTGAAAGAGTTTGGAGCCTTCTCGGGCTACAAGCTCAACATGAGCAAAAGCGAGATCTTCCCAGTACACCCGCAAGAAGGAAGGGCAGCACTAAAGGGGCTGCCGTTTAAACAAGCCCGACACAAATTCCGCTACCTGGGGATCCAAATAGCCCATGAATGGAAATGAATCCACAAATGGAACCTCACCAGTCTGACGGAGGAAGTAAAAAAGGACCTACAACAAAGATGGAACACACTCCCACTCTCCCTCGCGGGGAGAGTCCAGACGATCAAAATGAACGTATTGCCCAAGTTCCTCTTCCTGTTTAGATCCATTCTGTTCCATTTCAAAGTGCTGGACAAACTAATCATGGCGTTTGTATGGGGGGGTTTTGGAATGCTAGGATCCCAAAGAAGGTCCTACAATAAACAAATTCCAGGGGGGGTCTAGCCCTCCCAAACCGACAATTCTACCACTGGGTGGCGACGGCCGAGCGAATAATGGGATGGATCAAGGAGCCAGAGGCCGAGTGGGTGCGCGCGGAGGAGGCCTCCTGCATGGGGACCTCCCTCCGGGCCCTCGCCACGGCAGCACTCCCATCCCCACCCAAAAAACACTCTAGCAGCCCGGTGGTGATAGCCACCCTCCAATCCTGGAACCAACGGCGGCAGCAATTTGGCCTGACCAAAATGTCGGACAAAGCTCCCATCTGCAACAACCATAGGTTCACACCAGCACTGACTGACGCCACCTTCAAAAGGTGGGGGCAGGACGGAGGGACACTGACAGTCAGGGACCTATACACGGATGGCAGGGTCGTAACACTGGACGAACTGACAGAGAAATTTCAGTTAGCCAGGGGGAACGAGCTAAGTTATCTGCAGCTTTAAAACTTCCTACGAAAGGAGACAAGGACGTACCCACAACCGCCACGACAGACACTACTGGAAGAACTACTGGACGCAAGCATACTAGACAAAGGAAACTGTAGTGACATGTATGACCGACTGATAGAAAGGGCCGACACCGTACTGGACGCAACAAGAAAGAAATGGGAGGATGACCTGGGGATTGGGATAGGGTGGGGACTCTGGAGCGAAGCACTGCATAGGGTCAACTCCACCGCCACATGCGCAAGGCTCAGCCTGATGCAGCTAAAAGTGGTACATAGAGCCCACTTAACAAGAACCCGTCTGAGTAGGTTCTTCCCGGAGGTGGAGGATAGATGTGAACGGTACCAAGTAGGCCCGGCCAACCACGCCCACATGTTCTGGTCTTGCCCCAGACTTGTGGAGTACTGCACAGCCTTCTTCGAGGCAATGTCCAAAGTGGTGGGGGTGAGGGTGGAGCCATGCCTGAAAGTGGCGGTCTTCGGGGTCTCGGACCAGCCAGATATATTCCTGGGGAGGAGGGCGGACGCCCTTGCCTTTGGAGACAGCTAAACCTGAGGAAAGAAAGGCGAACCGTGGAGGGGGGGGAGGGGAAACAAGAGAGGAGAACCAGCGAGGTGGGGGGGGGGGGGGGGGGCAGGGAAATGGGAGGCGGAAGGAAGGCATGGGATAGCAAAACGAGCATGACATCTCCAGGAGCGGGGAACGAGGAAAATAAAGATGGAGGATGGGAGGAGCAGCAGAAGCGGAGGCGAGCGCGAGACGGCAGCGAGATCCGTCCGGGAGAAGTAGGCGACAACAACACGAAACACAGCCAAGTATCGCACACTGTAATTATCTCCCAGGCACCCAAATGTATATTTGTCTCCCGAATCCCCCCCCCCCGCAAACACAGTCGCCTATTTACGTGTTGTAAATAATTTTGCCAGGTGTACAGAGCTGCCGCTGTCGAGCTGGTGCACAATACCCCACCAGTTATTCTATTTCATTTTTTCTTGTTTTTTTTTCTTGCTATGTACTATTTTCTTCTCTTTGGTATGTTTGGGTGTGCCCTTCTCTCCTATATATGTGTATATATGTTTCTTAACCTGTGTACATAACGATAATTATACCTTGTTCAAAAACCCAATAAAAAAACATTTATAAAAAAGGAATATATCTAAGGATCATCTCTGAAACAACAACCAAGTAGACAGCAGAAAAGATCTTGCTCAAAAGCCTTCTCGACTTACTTGAACAAATGATTGCCATCTCAACTGTGATAAACATTGTGAGATTCTGCATTTCGAGTTAGAAAAAACATTTTATAGAGTTCCAAATAAAAGACTATTGATTTAGCTCAAATCTGTTCGGAAACCCTGGGAATTAGTAAGAAACTTGGTCAACACATAGGAGCATACCAATTTTTAGACAATGAAAGATTCCAGGGAAACAATGATGTCAAAATGATATTGGATGGGCACTTAAAATAAATACCCGTGCAGGGCTAAAGCTGTGCAAGTGAGTGTGTTTAACTGGATTGTTCTTTGGTGAGCCTGCATTGACTCGATGGGCCAAATAGCCTGCTGCTGTACTGTAACTAACCACATGACTGTGGAGTGTATTTAGGATCCTGCAGACAGGTTGGCATATTAAATAAGACAGGAAGCGAGCCTACCACCTCCAGTCCACTCCAAACCTGTGCCCCATAGAATCCATAGAATCGCTAAAGAACAGGTGGCGGCCATTCGGCCCATTGAGACTACACTGACACCCTGAAAGAGCACAATACATAGACCCACTCTCCCATCCTATCTCCGTAACCCAATGGCCAATCCACCTAAACTGCACATCTTTTGATTTGATCTGATTTATCATCACATGTACCGAAGTACAGTGAAAAGTATTTTTCTGCGGCCAAGGGAACATACACAGTACGTACATAGTAGACAAAAAAAATAATCAACAGAGAACATTGACAAATGGTACATCGACAAACAATGATTGGTTACAGTATGGAACAAGGGGCCAAACAAAGCAAATACATGAGTACTGTAGGAGGAAACTGGAGCACCTGGAGTAAACCCAGACACGGGGAGGAAGTGCAGACTCCACACAGACAGTCACCCAAGACCAGAATTGAACTCAGCTCCTTGGCGCTGTGAGGCAGCAGTGCTAACCACTGTACCACCGTGCGGCACCATCCAGCTCACCCACCCTTCGCCTACTGTGTTTCCATCCATTCCATTCCACATTAACACGTCTCAGGTGAAGAGATGGGAAGGAAGGTACCTCCTTTGGGGATATAGGGGGAGGCACCCCCTTCCCACAATATTACTCCCCAACCAACATGTCAACACCATTCCAGCCTCCAAAACATACCCCCCCCCCCGGACACGTCATCGGTCTTGTGCTGTCCGTGGGGCAGCCATCTTCAAGCTTGCACAATGTGTGCGACTCACGGGGGCCGCCTTCTTGGCAATCCTCGTCCACGCGGCCCACCACATGCGACTCATAGGGGCCGCCATCTTGAACGCCATCTTCCTTGCCGCCCGACACGTGCGACGGGGGCAGCCATCTTGGAACCAGCCCAGCACCTCTGACCATGCCGGCTACCCGCAACTCAGCACGGTTACCCTGGACCAGTCGCGACCCAAACACCTCCGGACCTCCATGATGACCATCCGGGTAAATGGACATGAAACACCTTGCCCGTTCGACTCCGGGAGCATGAGAGCTTTATTCACCCAGACATGGTAAGATGCTGCTCGTTCCCAATCTTCCCGGCGCATCAAACCATCTCCCTCGTTTCCGGGTCGCACTCGGTGCAGATCCGAGGGTGCTCTACCGCAACCCTCGCAATACAGGGCGCCGAGTACACCGATTTTAAGCCACACGTACTCTCCGACCTCTACGCTCCTCTCCTGTTGGGACTGGATTTCCAGTGTAACCTCAGGAGCCTAACTCTGAAGTTCGGCGGGCCCCTACCCCCACTCACCGTATGTAGCCTCGCGACCCTAAAGGTCGACCCTCCCCCGCTCTTCGCAAATCTCACCGCCGACTGTAATCCAGTCGCCACCAAAAGCAGGTAGTACAGCATCCAGAACAGGACTTTCATCTGGTCCAAGGTTCAGTGACTCTGGTGGGAGGGGATCATCGAGGCCACCTGGAGAGCTCAGGTGGTGGTCGTCAGGACCGGGGAAAAGAACCGGATGGTTGTAGATTACAGCCAAACCATAAACCGGTACACGCACCTCGATGCATACCCCCTTCCCCGGATCGCAGACATGGTTAACCAGATCGCACACTACCGGGTGTTCGCGGTGGATCTGAAGTCTGCATACCACCAGCTCCCAATCCGCCCGGAGGACCGCAACTACACGGCCTTTGAGGCAGACGGCCGCCTCTTCCACTTCCTCCGAGACCCCTTCGGAGTCACAAACGGGGTCTCGGTCTTCCAAAGACTGATGGACCAAATGGTGGACCAGTACTGACTGCGGGCCACATTTCCGTACTTGGACAACGTCACCATCTGCGGCGATAATCAGCAGGACCACGATGCCAACCTCCAGAGATTTCTCCAAATCGCCCAAACCCTTAACCTCACTTAGGACAACCAGACTAACCATCCTCGGCTACGTCGTGGAAAACGGAGTTCGAGGACCTGACCCCGACCGTATGCGCGCCCTTCTGCAACTCCCCCTCCCCCACTGCCCTAAGGCCTGAAAAGGTGCCTCAGGTTCTTTTCCTGTTGCGCCCAGTGGGTCCCCAACTACGGGGACAAAGCCCGCCCACTAATCAAGGCCACCATCTTCCCACTGGTGGCAGAGGCCCGCCAGACCTTCAGCTGCATCAAGGCAGATATTGCCAAAGCCGCAATGTGCGCAGTGGGCAAGTCCGTCCCCTTCCAGGTGGAGAGAGACACATCAGAGTTTGTCCTCGCCGCGACCCTTAACCAGGAGGGCAGGCCAGTAGCATTTTTTTCATGTACCCTCAATGTATCCGAAATCCGACACTCCTCGGTCGAAAAAGAAGTCCAAGCCAACTTGGAAGCTGTAAGGCACTGGAGGCACTACCTCGCTGAGGCACTACCTCGTTACTGACTAATGTTCGGTAGCCTTCATGTTTGATAATACGCAGCGGGGAAAGATCAAGAATAATATGATCTTGAGGTGGAGGATCGAACTCTCCACCTATAATTACGATATAGTATATCGCCCTGGGAAGCTCAACGAGCCCCCAGCTGCCCTGTCCCACGGCACGTGCGCCAGCGCGCAAGATGACCGACTCCAGGCCATCCACGATGCCCTCTGCCACCCGGGGGTCACCCGGCTTCTCCATTACATCAAGGCCTACAACCTGCCCTACTCCACTGAGGAGGTCAGAGCCATGACCAGGGACTGCCCAATCTGCGCGAAGTGTAAACCGCACTTTTATCGATTGGATAAGGCCTACCTGGTAAAGGCATCCCGGCCGTTTGAGCGCCTCAGTATCGATTTCAAAGGGCCCCTCCCTTCTACCAACCGTAACACATATTTCCTCAACGTCATTGACGAATTCTCCCGCTTCCCCTTTGCAATCCCCTGCCCCGACATGACCACTGTCATTAAAGCCCTACATAGTGTCTTCACTCTGTTCGGTTTCCGCACGTACGTTCACAGTGACCGGGGCTCATCGTTCATGAGCGATGAACTGCGTTAGTACCTGCTCGGTAAGGGCATCGCCTCGAGCAGGACTACCAGTTATAACCCCCGGGGAAACGGGCAGGTGGAAAGGGAGAACGCAACGATCTTCCAGTTTCCCACTGGCAGGAGGTCCTCCCCGACGCACTCCACTCTATTAGGTCCCTCTTTTGCACGGCCACAAGTGAGACCCCTCATGACCGCCTGTTTGTTTTCCCCAGGAAATCCACCTCCGGGGTCTCGCTTCTGTCCTGGCTGAAGACACCGGGGCCCGTCCTACTCCGCAAACACGTCAGTAGCCATAAGTCCGACCCCCTGGTCGCATGGGTCCAGCTCCTACACACCAACCCCCAGTACCCATACATAGAACACCCCGAAGGCAGACAGCATATGGTTTCCCTCCGGAAACTGGCACCCGCAGGTTCCACTACCACCGCCACCCCAACTTACCGTGCCCAACCTACACTGACCAGCGCTCCTGCCCCTACATGGCACCCGCACCCCCCCCCCCCCCCCCCCCCCCCCCCCATTCCCCCTTCACCGACCCACAGGAACGAAGCTCCAGAAGACAAGCTCCCGGAGTCCACGTCTGTGCCCGCACCGGCGGCTTCGCTACCCATGCCCGCACGAATCAGTTTGACACCCGGGCCAGCTGCGATACCAGAGCTTCAGCAATCACAGCGCATGATCCGGGCACAGGACAGGCTGAACTTGTGAACCCTTCACCCCATCCGGACTTCAATTTTTTAATAGGGGGTGAATGTGGTGAACGTATTGATTAACCATTCACCATGTATGTCACTGTATCACGCTGTTGCCCATGTGGGCTCGGCCCCGGCTCCTCCCCTTGAGGGGACATATAAAGAGCAGTGGCCCTGTAGGCGGCTCTCACGAGCAGTGCAGTCGCAGGCAGACACTGTTCGAGTCAATTAATGCCACAGTTTACATCCACTTTCTGTTTCACATGAATTGATGGTCGCATCAGTGTGCAAGGCGTGGGGCATTCTGTGCAGGTGGGTCCATCGCCTAGGACAGGGCTGTCCACTCACAGGCAACCATGTGCCATAGCCAGCTGGAGATTGCAGCGGCGCTCCTCAGCATGCCCCAGTCACAGCGGGCCATTGCTGAGAGCATTGGCGGCATTGCCCAGGTGCTGGCCAATGTCGCACAGACACAGAGGGAGGTCGTCCAGCCCCAGAGGGAAATGGTGCACTCCCTGTACTCCAAGGCAGCTAACGTTCAGACGCTTGTCGATACCAGAGCGGACATCCAGGACGGCAGGTGTCCGGGGGGGGCCTCGGGGGATAGCTCCGCTCGCATACCTATCCCATGGAGAAGCCAGGGGTCCATCGGTCATCCAAGGGAAGAGGAGGTGCTGGGGCCCGTGCCAGTGACTCCTGCAGGTGAGGTCCTGGAACACCGCAGCACCTTGGACTACCCCCCCTCCTGTCCCTGGTGCATCTGGTGGGCAGCGGGCAGAACAGGGTGGCACCACGCTATCTGGGACGTCCGAGGACCAGCTGGGCACATCCAGGCCTGGCCGCCCCTGAAGACATGTGCCAACAGGCTCCTGGAACATCCAGTCCCACCCATAGGTGAGGTGCAGTCGGAGACCCAGGGAGTAGCAAAGGAGCAGTCTGCCTCCATTCCTGCTGTACCGTCTGGGGAACCACCTAGGTGAAGTGTTAAGGCTCACAAGACCAGAAAGTTAGACACCAGTTAAGTTTGTAAGGGTGCAGGGCACAGTATAGTTATAGGGGCTGGGGCACAGACTGCATTTACCTCTTCATATTAAACACCTGTTAATATCGTTGAAACCTGCCACTGTGCTTCTCACAGAGTGGTGTGGGGTGGGCTGTTCAGTGATGACCACTGGGATTGAGGGGTGGTGGACGAGTGAGGCCCAGTGGGTAAACTGTGCAGTCTACCCATCCACATCACTCCGTTCCCAGTGATTCGACAGGGCCGTGTGATGGACTGGCCAGTTCGCATGCAGGGATCACCCAGGTGGAAGGTGCTAATGTGGGCATGAGTCAGATATTGTCAAACGATGTGGAGCCCGGAGCTCATTGCAGAGCAGGCTGTCATCATCCTCCAGCCTATAGACCAGACCTGCTGTCACTGCTTGCCCAGTGCCCCTGCCTCATAGTGCCGCAGGTATATATAACGGAGGGTGTGTGGTGGATTGGTAGTGTGGGGAGTGAGGGTGTTCGGTGGTGGGGGAGGTGAGGGTGTTCGGTGGTGAGGCGGTATGGTATTGTGTTGTCTGTACCCCTGCCCAGCAACCCCCCTCCCCCCTAGTTGGTCAAACGTGTATCGATTAATGTGTCTTGTGCTCGATGGCCCTGGCGGGTTTGTTGTGCAGCCTCCCGTGCCTGGCCAGCCCCCATGTCCCACTCATTGCCCCCATCCCCCTCTCATCCTCCTTGTCTGACTAGGCCTGCCCTTCCTCCTCATCCTCCTCCAGCACATTGCCCCTCTGGGCTATGTTGTGGAGGATGCAGCAGACCACAATGATGCGTCCGACCCTCCTTGCCTCGCACTGGAGGTCCCCTCCAGAGCAGTCCAGGCACAGGAAGCAAATCTTCAAGACCCCGAAGCACCTCTCGACCACACCTCTGGTCGCACAATGGCATCATTGTATCGGGTCTCCATGTTGGCCTGTGGCCTCTGTATAGGCATAATCAGTAACTCCTGTCACCCAGCAGCTAGCCCACACAGCCGGGGTGAGTGTCCCTCGAACATGTCGGGATCACAGATTGTGCCGAAACAAAGGAGTCATGTACACTGAACGGGTATTGGGCGCAGACATGCAGGATCCTTGTCTGGTGGTCACAGACCACCTGAACGTTTGTAAACATCGGCCTGTTAGCTGGTGGCCGCAGGGTGACATGAACCAAATCGATTTCCCCCCTTGACCCGATGGCGGCTAAGCCCGCTACCCGGGCATCCTGTTGGGTACGGACCGCAGGGTTCTGGGTATACCGGTCTGCAAGGGCATTTTGGGCATCCGTAACGGCAAGGATGCACCTGTGTGCCGATGCCTGTGAAATCCTGGACAGGTCCCCACTCAGCTACTGGAAGGACCCTGTCGCGTAGAGGTTGAGGGCGAACGTCACCTTGCCAGCCACCAGGAGGCAGTGTCCTTCCCAATACCCACGCGGTGCCAGGTGTGCCATCATGTGGCAGATGTGTCGCACTGTCTCTCGGCTCATCCGTAGTCTCCTCCTGCAGGCCGGGACCGGGAGTTCCTCAAAGGACAAGGTTAATGGGTGGCCTCATCCGGCGCCTCATTGACACCACCTCCTTCTCCTCCTCCTCATCTTCTCAGGCGGTTGGCCTTCCAGCCTGAGCGACTGGCACCTGCCCCTCTGCAGTCCGATCCTCTGCTGCAGCCTCCGCCTCCTCACTGAGCCACCCCCGCTCACGCTGGCACAGGGCTGCCAACATCTCTGGTTGCTGACCAAACATGATTATCTACAGGGGGTGAGGGGAAAACATATTAGCATGGCGCATACATCCGTGCACAACCAGGACATGTCACATGGGCTACATGGGCAACGTGGTGGCCCCGGTCGTCACATGGGCTACATGGTGGCCCCAAATACGCATGTCCACCAACCCCCCGCACTCCGGCCCCGTCGGTGCCCCCGGTCCTGGCGTCCATCCCTGCTGCCAGGGCCACTGTTTAATGGCACTGCCCTCAATGGGGGCTGCCATCAGTGTTGCCCTGGGTGGTCCCCCGGTGGGTGTCGCCAGTTGAGTGGGGTGGCCGTGGAGGGATGGAGGGGGTGTGGGGTGGGGGGACGCGGGGAGTTTGGGACACACCCACACATAGGCCATTTTCTCGCCGTCCACCCAGGGGCCTTGGTGGGTGGCCAACAAGATGGCCGCCCTAATGGCGCTCGGTGCATGGGCACCACCCCTATCATGTCGGGGGTCGAAAGCACGGCTGGTGTCCGACACAGGAGCCCGCAGTCCCCCCCCCCATGCCACCTCCTACCTCCTCTCGCAGCTGCCTCAGCCAGCACACCGGCTTCACACTTTTTAAAAGGTGGTTACAAACACGCCATTGGGAACTCGACCCATCCGGGGCACAGGATCGCTGAGGCCCCGGAAAATCGGTCGATGGGACTGATAATTGGATGCATACTGTACCTCCAGGCCGGGCGGCGGATGCCACAATTTCATCAAGTTGGGGGGTCGGCGCGAAACCGCCGTCAAGCCCGACTTCGGCGTCGGAACCAATTCTCCTGCCGATCGTGTTTCACGATTTTGTCACAATGTCATGGAGAATCCAGCCCCAATTTGAAGCAGAAGAGAGAGGTAGAGGTAGAAAAGCCGATGCCAAAAATTCAAGACATGATGATGACACAGCCAGTGATGGGGGTGATGGAAAACAAAGATGCACGGAGATCTCAGAGAGTTGTACAGCTACAAAAACGTTACAAAAATAAGGAGTGCAAACTTGGAAGGGTTTGTCAAAAGGATGTGAAAGCATAGCTGGAGCAGGAGGCAATGTAGCTTAGCACGAAGTGTTGGCAGATCATGAATTGGTGTGATTTTGTATCTGGGCTGCATAATTTTGAATGAACTCAATTCGACTCCAGGAGGCGGCCTGGGAAGTGTCAGAATGAAGTCTGGAAGTTCAAAAAGCACAAATGAGGGTTTCAACAGCTAAAGAGCAGAGGCAGGGATAGAAATTGGTAGGTTTACAGAGGTGGAAATCGATCGTCTTGGTGATCGAGATGGTGTGGTGTCAGAAGTTAAGCTGAGGGTCAAGCAGAATGTCGAGGTTGTGCGCCATCCAGGTCAGCCTCAGATAGTGACCATGGATGGAATCAAGTCAGGGGCTAGGCAGCTCATTGAAGACAATGGCTTTGGTCTTCCCAATATTTAATTGGGTAAAATTTCTACTCAGCCAATACTGAACATTGAGCAAGCAAGGTGAGAAATGAGAGTCAGTGGTGGGGGTCGAACGAGGTCATGATGAGGGAGGATGGCTATTGTCTGTGCACATGGGGAATCAAGCATTGTGCTTTGTCGTGATGTCACTGACGGGCAGCATATAGATGAAGAATAGGTTGGATGGTTTCTCAGTTTCAAATTAATGTCAATTAATGAATGTCAATTTTTAGCAAATTGTGAAAAAGACAATGCTCCTTAAGAGCTGCATTGAGACTGTCAAGTGCTATATATGAAGCTCCCTGTTCAACGTTACCTTGAGATGATTGACAGTAAAGGTTTGGAGTGTATCAAACTGAAGCAAGCAATTTACTTTGTACAGGATGCCTGGAATATTGTAACAAACACAACCATACACAACTGTTACTGGTATGTCAGAATCCTCTCTGACACTGTGGAGGGCACTTCTCCCTATTCCAGGAATCAAACAGTGACAATAGAACTGCACAGACTAATAAACCAAATGAATCTCCAGGTTCCAGCTACTGCTGCTGCTTGCTTTGAGGTACATGAAAATAGCGAGGCTGAAGCGATGGATACAAATAATCAAACACACACAGAAATCTCAGCATTGTCAGCGAAACACAAGCAGATTCTGCCAGTGTGGAAGATGACAGCTTGCAGGATTATGATAAATCCCATTCTCCTGCCAATGCCCCTGCATGAGGCAGAGGAAGTGTTTGAGGTTTTGCTTAATTGTTTTGAACATTACAGCGAGCTTGATGCTGAAGACATAGCAAGGGGTTTGGAAGCTGAATAAAAGATTTATGGTCTGTGAAGAATGACCAGCCTGTCTGTTAAAAAGCGCTGAATTTTTTTCCCCCTAACCTAATTGTGAGGTCGAAAATTAATCAAATAAACTTACATTTTGATTCACGGCATATAGAGGTCAACCCTAAACACCTTTGTTTTTAAGATGATAAAGAGTACATATATTGTATTCAAACAATACACATCACACCTATGAATGTTGGGAGCAAGAAAGTACAAAGCGCATTGGTATTGTGAGCAGTTTTGGGCCCGTATCTAAGGAAGGATGTGCTGGCCTTGGAAAGGGTCCAGAAGAGGTTCACAAGAATGATCCCTGCAATAAAGAACTTGTATGAGGAACGTTTGAGGACTCTGGATCTGTATTTGTTGGAGTTTAGAAGGATGAGGGAGTATTGAAACTTACAGGATACTGCAAGGCCTGGATAGAGTGGACGCGGAGAGGATGTTTCCACTTGTAGGAAAAAGTAGAATCAGAGGACACCATTTCAGAGTAAAGGGGCGTTCCTTTAAAACAGAGATAAGGAGGAATTTCTTCAGCCAGAGGGTGGTGAATCTGTGGACTCTTTGCCACAGAAGGCTGTGGAGGCCAAATCACTGAGTGTCTTTAAGAGAGAGATAGATAGGTTTTTGATTAATAAGGGGATCAGGGGTTATGGGGAGAAGGCAGGAGAATGGGGATATGAAAATATCAGCCATGATTGAATAACGGAGCAGACTCGATGGGCCGAGTGGCCTAATTCTGCTCCTATGTCTTATGGCCTTATGGTCTAACATGGTGATAGAAGGTGTTAGGTGTGAAGGAATGTGAGGATATTCCCTTTGGATCTTGGAAAAACAAACTGGAATGTTTTCTTAAATGAAATGAAATGAAATGAAAATCGCTTATTGTCACAAGTAGGCTTCAATGAAGTTACTGTGAAAAGCCCCTAGTCGCCACATTCCGGCGCCTGTCCGGGGAGGCTGGTACGGGAATCGAACCGTGCTGCTGGTCTGCTTGGTCTGCTTTAAAAGCCAGCGATTTAACTCAGTGAGCTAAACCAGCCCCTAATAGTGCAAGACTAGTATCTGTGGTGGAACAAAGGGATACAAGCATGCAATATCGGAGCAAAAGTTTATTGACCACCCAAACCTGCTCCACCATTTGATGGGATCACAGCTGATCTGATTGTGGCCCTCAACGCTACTTTTTTGTCTACCTCCTAAAACCTTTGATTCCCTATCAATCAAGAATTTATCTAATTCAATTTTTAAAGTATTCAATGACCCTGACTTCTCCACTCTCTGGGGAAAATAATTCCACACAATAACAACCCTCTGAAAGAAAAAAAAAATCTCCTCATCTCCTTCTCAGAAAAGATTATTTTTATTTTTAAATGAATTCCCTTGGCTCCCTCCCGCAAGGGAAAACATCATCTCAGCATCCACCTTGCCAAGTCCCCTTAGGATCTCATGGCTTTCAAAATGGTCTTCATTCTTAACTCCAATGGAAACAAACCCAACCTGTTCGACCTTTGTTTGCAAGGCGGCTCCTTCACTCCAGGAATCAACTGTGTAAATCTTTTCTGAACTGCCCCTCATGCAATTGTATCCTTTCTTAAGTAAATATAGCAAATCTGTACACAGTAGTCCTGATGTGGTCTCGCCAATCCAGTGCAACTGGAAAAAAAATCTCTATTTTTTTATTCCATTCTTTTTGCAATAAGCAACAACATATAGAACATAGAACAGTACAGCACAGAACAGGCCCTTCGGCCCTCGATGTTGTGCCGAGCCATGATCACCCTACTCAAACCCACGTATCCACCCTATACCAGTAACCCAATAATCCCCCCTTAACCTTACTTTTTAAGGACACTACGGGCAATTTAGCATGGCCAATCCACCTCACCCGCACATCTTTGGACTGTGGGAGGAAACCGGAGCACCCAGAGGAAACCCACGCACACACGGGGAGGACGTGCAGACTCCGCACAGACAGTGACCCAGCCGGGAATCGAACCTGGGACCCTGGAGCTGTGAAGCATTTATGCTAACCACCATATAATTTGCCTTTGCATTTCCTGTATCTGCATCTGACATATGAAGAGAGATTGAATCAGTTAGGATTGTATTCGCTGGAGTTCAGAAGAATGAGGGGGGAATCTCATATAAACCTATAAAATTCTAACAGGACTAGACAGGGTAGATGGAGGAAGGATGTTCCCGATGGTGGGTGCATCCAGAACCAGGGGTCACAGTCTGAGGATACGGGGTAAACCATTTAAGACAGAGATGAGTAGAAGTTTCTTCACCTCGAAAGTGTCGGCCTGTGAAATTTGTTACCACAGAAAGTAGTTGAGCCCAAAACCTTGCTTGTTTTCAAGAAGCAGTTAGATATAGCCTTCGGGAGAAGGGGATCAAAGGATATGGGGGGAAAGCGGAATTAGGCTATTGAGTTGGATGATCAGCCATGATCGTAATGAATGGCGGAGCAGGCTTGAAGGGACAAATGACCTCCTCTTGCTTTCACACTGCTGTCGAGGTACCAGAACATGGCATTCCGTGCAGTGCTTGGTGCCAGCCTCGATTCTCGGCTGACACGTGATTCTCTGCCTGATCATGCTTCACGATTTCGTCATCGCTGGAGATTGCCACGCGTATTAATTTGATTTGGGGCTGGATTCTCCGATTTTGCAGCTTTGTCCGGAGGAAGGGTCTGATCTTACGACCAACAAGTCGGTGCCGCTCCCGTAACGATGATGCTTCACACGATGGGGGGCTAGCAGCCACGCCATATAACGCCTACCTGCAGATACGATCGCAGAATGGCCGGGTCCATAGGCTGCCTGCGGCAGCCGTGCCGTACACCATGGCGCCGGCTACGCGTGGACCCGGCCTGCCGGATAGTGGCCCCCTGTAACCACCCTCGTTATCCCCAGACCACCCCCCACCAGATCCCCCAGACCCGCAGAAGCCCCCCCCCCCCACTCCTCCCCCATCCCCCAGCCAGCAGCACGGCTCCTCCCCAGACTGTGGTGGCACTGGACACAGTCTGCAGCTGCCCATCGGGGCGTCGGTCCATCGGGGGCAGAGCATTGGGTTAGGGCGTCAGGTGACATCCTGAGGCTTCCCCAATGGCGTGCAGCGTACCCCTCAAGTACAGAGTTTGTACTTTTTGAAGTGCAGAGCATCCGAAAAACGGTGACGCTGCCGATTTTGGCATAAATACGGATTCTCCGGCTGATTGGCGAACGCGATTCTGGCGTCAGTGATCGGAGAATCCGCCGTATGAATTGTGGGTGTTATGGTCTTAACATTTTATGGCATTTTCAACATTTGCAACATTTGCAAGAGGCTTGAACCTGGGCAAATACTTTTCTATCTGGCCGTGAAATTGGGGAAAGCTACAGTTCTGCTTCAAAAGTGAATGCTTTGGTTGCATTGATCCACTTCCTGAATCACAATGTCTTCACCTTCGACAATAAGTTCTTCATCCAGACACACAGAACAGCCATGGGGACCAAACTCGCACCTCAATACGCCAACATCCTCATGCACAAGTTTGAACAAGACCTCCTCACCTCACAGGACCTTCAACCGACGTTATGCACTAGATACATCGATGACATTTTTTCCTTTGGACCCACGGCGAAGAATCATTGAAACGACTTCACGCTGACATAAATAAGTTCCATCCCACCATCAGACTCACCATGGACTACTCTCTAAAATCGGTTGCATTCTTGGACACACTCATCTCCATCAAGGACGGTCACCTCAGCACTTGGCTTTACCGCAAGCCCATGGTTAACCTCACGATGTTCCACTTCTCCAGCTTCCACCCTAAACACATTAAAGAAGCCATCCCCCATGAAGCCTACCTCCGTAATACCAGGATTTGCTCAGACGAGGAAGAGCGTAACATACATCTACAGACGCTAAAAGATGCCCTCGTACGAATGGGTTATGGCGCTCGACTCATCGATCGACAGTCCCAATGTGCCACAGCAAAAAAAAACGCACCAACCTCCTCAGAAGAGAAAAATGGGACACAACCGACAGTACTTCCCCAGAACAGAGAAACTACGACATCATCTTTGCAGCCTTCAACACGTCATTGATGAAGACGAACATCTTGCCAAGGTCGTCCCCACACCCTCAATACTTGCCTTCAAACAACCGCGCAACCTTAAAGAAACCATTGTTTGTAGCAAACTTTCCAGTCTTCAGAACAGGACCACAACACCACACAACCCTGCCGTGGCAATCTCTGCAAGACGTGCCAGATCATCGACATGGATACCACCATTACACATGAGTACACCACCCACCAGGTACGTGGCACATACTCGTGTGACTCGGCCAACATTGTCTACCTCATACGCTGCATGAAAGGATGTCCCAAAGCGTGGCACATTGGCGAGACCATGCAGACGCTGCGACAACGGATGAACGGACATTGCGCGACAATCGCCAGGCAGTAATGTTCCCTTCCCGTCGGGGAATACTTCAGCAGTCAAGGGCATTCAGCCTCTGATCTTCAGGTAAGCGTTCTCCAAGGCGGCCTTCAGAGGTCACAAGAGGATTTGAGTATGGGAGTAGCAGAGTCTTGCTTCAGTTGTATAGAACCTTGATTAAACCTCACTTGCAGTACTGTGTGCAGTTTTGTCCTCTTACCTTAGGAAGGCTCTTATTGCCATAGAGGGAGCGCAATGAAGATCTCCAGATGAATTCCTGAGATGACCGGACTGTTCAATGAAAGGAGATTGGGGAGATTTTGCCTGCATTCTCTACAGTTTTGAAGAATGAGAGATGGGGCGGAATTCTCCAATCCCCACGCCGGGTGGGAGGATCACTGGGGCTCGGCGTGAATCCCGCCCCCCCAAACACCAGCCCGGCGTTAGTCGCGCTGCCCGCCCCGGAGAATGGCGGGGTTCAGCGCGACTCAATGGACGCCGGAGACACCCAAATTCTCCGGCCCGCGATGGGCTGAAGTCCCGCCCGCCTGTAGCTGGCCCCGCCAGCGTAAATCAGAGTAGGTACCTTATGGGTGGGACCTGGCGGCACGGGCGTTCCTGGGGGGTCGCGGGGGGATTTTGCCTGGGAGGTGCCTCCACGGTGGTCTGGCGCGCGGTCAGGGCCCAACTATCCGTGGGCAGGCCTGTGCCTATTCCTTCCACCTCGGCCATTGTGGTCCTCCGCAATGTCCGATGCAGAAGTGAATCACTGCGCACATGCGCGGGGATGATGCCTGCACGCGCTGGCGCTCAAGCGCATGCGCCGACTCGTGCCGGCTGGCGGAGGCCCTTCGGCACCGGTTCGCATGGCGCCAAGCCCCTATCCCGCCGGCTGGCGGGGCGCCAACCACTCCAGGGCGGGCGTAGCCACTGAAAGTGCAGAGGATTCCTGCACCTTTGGGTGGCCCGATGCTGGAGTGGTTCACGCTACTCCATCCTGTCGGAACCCCCGCCCCGCCGGGTACGGGAGAATCCCGCAGAAGATCTCATTAAAACCTACAAAATACTTACAGGGATAGACAGGGTCGATGCAGGTGAGATGTTTCCCTTGGTTGGTGAGTCAAGAACCAGGAAACACAATTTCAAAATAACTTGGGACCGAGATGAGGAGAAATTATTTTACTCTAAGGATTGTGAATCTTTGGAATTCTCTACCCAGAGGGCTGTGGGAACTCGAACACTGAGTATATTCAAAATAGAGATTGGCAGATATCTAAATGTCAATAATGTGAAGGATATCGGGATAGTGTAGGAAAAGGCATTTAAGTCAGCCATTATTCTATTGAATGGTGGAGCAGGATCAATGGGCAGAATAGGCTACTCCTGCTTCTATTCTCCGATGTCCCTATGTTGTCGAAGTCCAATTAAATGTCTGTGCATATATGATCTGGTGATGCATCAGTTGTCGTACTGTCAACTATGGAAGCTAGTTTGGCATTCAATTGATTGGGCTGCTGATTGACCTTTGGGAGAGACATCAGTTGTATCTTCTGGCCTTAAAGGGACATCCTGGATTAACATAATTAGCAGGATAATGGAGGGGAAGTTCACTAGAAGGGAAAATGTAAAGCAGACTGCCAATTGGCTATCACTCATTACTCTTCAGCAATCCATTTAAAGACCACTGATGTGGCTGCTCTGGACTAGTACAATTACATTGAATGAAGCACAGCAGAATTTGCACTTGCAATTTGCATCAATATCCAACAATAAACCTAGGACATGTTTTACTTGGTAAAGTAATCTTACTCCTATTGCAAGTAGGCAGGCTTTGTTTTCGATTATCTCACGGGATGCAGACATCATATCAAAGCTAGAAATTTATTGCCCGTTTTTAATTGCCCTGAGGAAAGTTGCTCACCCATTTGCAATGCCTCATGAATATGGCATCAGGTGGGCCTTGGATGGTAATATACAGCCAATGTACCTCCTCAATATTCAACTTCTGGTTGCCATTTTTCAGCTGCATAGTGATTGACTGTAAGTTGAATTTCTCTGCTGCAGTATTGTGTTGCCTGTACCTCCAGTGACTTCCACCTCATTCATCAGAATGAAGACAAGGGCAAAAATAAATTGAAGCCTCATGCCACTGTTGGAGAAAGTGAATTATCATAAACAGCATGATTGTACGATTTCCCATCCACCATGGGGCAGAAAATTGCAAGCGATGCACCCATGATAAGCTGTCATTGCTTATAAGGCCAGTAAAGGATCTGCAGCATAGCAGTGATTCCCTTCCCACCAAGTGAGGAGTTGGCGGTTAAAAGAAGGCTGTTGTTGGAGGCACCCCTTCCCTTCCTGAGGCCTGAGTAGGGTCACATTTTGGGCATTTCTGGGGCTCATTCACCCTGAATATTTGCCTCATTGCCCAAGGCAAAAACTGCTGTCACTTTTGTAAAATTATACCACACGACTTCTCACTCACTTCCACTTTATTGTGAAAATCTAAAAAAATTCAGTCACAAGACTTGTTCTGAAATAAAGATTTTTCTGATTTCTGGGTGCTGCTTCAGATTTTGCACCTTCTTTCAGCTGTTCCCAGGGTGTCTTGCCCACACAACCAACAAAAGTACAACTCAACATCTGCCCTGAAATATTCATTTTCTCTTTCATCTTTGTTTCCATAGTCCTCAATCAAAAAACTTGGAAAAGGTAATGGCACATGAAATTGAATGTAAACATTGCAGCTCAAAGCTTTTAGGCTTCTTGGCATACAGAAAAAGCTAGAAAAAGCTAAAGGGTAATGAAATTGACTGTATAAAAAAAACTCCTAAAAAGGTTTCTACCACTTTACCTTCATCTGACAGATCTTTGAACTTGGCATGTTGGCAGACAGTCTAAGGGTTTAAGACTGCAGATTGGAGGACTTTCAATTTATTCTCAGAGAACTTTAATTTTGAGATACTGACAGACCGTTTAAGAAATTTAAGTTGCAGATGGGAAGACTTACATTTTATTGTCAGAGAATTGTAAAATGCTGGGAGACAGTTTAAAAACTGCAGATGGGAAGACCAGCTAAATGACCCCCATCCGAGGAAAGAACCCTTACCTGAGTCCCTCAAGCTCAGCAAAAGCCCCCCTCATTCCCACCTCCCATTAAGGAACCTCCTTGGCCCCCTGAATGCAATTATAGGGAGGGTACGCACCCCCTTGTCATGCCTTAGAGAGAAAGCTGCCAGGTCCCCATTTCTCAGAACTCACAGCAATGTACACCAGTAGGATTTCCAGCTGGAAGCACTGGAGCATCCCAGGGGCACGTGGATCGGGCGTCCTGTAAGTTGCATTCAAGTAAGCCCTAATGAGTTATCTGGAAGGTTACCTCATTGGGGCCATCGGGAACCACATCAGGGCTGGCGGGGCGGGACTCGCTTTCATGATCGGCGTGAAATCCAGTTTTTGCCCAATGCCCAATTAACCAGGCCACTGAGATTCCTGTCACCAGCTGGTGGCCGCAGTGAATCCCGGCCGTAATGTCAACTGCTCTCCCCCATCAACCTTAATCCAGTAAAGAACTCAATCAGTAAGCAAAATGCAATTTGCCTTTACCAAATCCATTTCATTTGGTGCTCAAACTATCACAAAGATCTTCTTCCAGATTATTATATCTAAAAGTTTCCCAATCACCAACGTTCAGCTACATGTGTTTACTGTTCTTTCCGTACAAGTTCTTGGATAGAAGTTATTTCAACATCAGAATTTGTTCATAGTTCTCAAATATTGTATTTTATTTTTATCAAGGAAATCAGAGAAAGAAGGGCTTTGCATAATATTTGACATTTCATGGCCTGAGATTAGTCAAAAACAATCAATAAATTACTTCTTAACGTGGAGTCGTTACTGTTTTACAGACAACCCAACAGCCACTGTGCACACAGCTTTGATTCCACTGTAATGAGATGTAAAACCATTTCAACTGTTCTGGCAGTGCTGGTTGATGAAAAAAGACACAGAGGAACCCAAGGACTCAGAATGGTTTAACATCGCATCAAGAGGACAGTGTCTCCAACAGTGCAGCTCCCTGTCAACTGCAGCGAACAGGAAATATCAGCTGAGATTATGATTTCAATTTGCTGGACTGAAGCATGAGCCATGACCTGGTGACTCAGAGACAAGACTACCACCATTGGAATTCCTTGGCCTAAACCTGAATATTTTCAGGCCCCATTAACATGCTTTTGGGTTGTCAACAGCCCCCATCCCATAAAATCGACTGAAAGTAGCAATTGGTCAGAATCCTGGAAAGGATGTTTCGGAATAAGGATACCACTGCCCAGTGCAAAACAACATGTTTAGCACAGTGGCTAAAAAATTCATTTGAAGCCTACTTGGAAAATAAACGATTTTCATTTCATTTCATCTCATTTGTAAGCAGACAGGCCGGAGTGAGAGGTTTAGGAAAATCTCATGAGGGAAAGGCAGGAGGAGCATGGGACCATGTGATTCTCTTGTTGAACCTGGACGAGAAAACTCTGAATGGGAAAGCTGTGACAGTAGTATCTCTCAAGCCAAAGTTGAAATGCAATTGGCATAATAAGTCCTCCTTCTGCTTCAGGTGAGTGCCTCAGCCGTTGAAGAGCTCTGCAAGTCAAGATCGCAGGGAGCAATAGAGGAGCTTGCTCAGCTCGGTTCTAATTGTCCACCTGCTGAGTTCCCACTGGGGCTGCTGGGTTAAAATTCACCCCTTAGGTTTGGTCAGAAATAGAAATGCACACACATCTTTACAATAAGATGTCACATGAAAGCCGCACATTTAAAATTTTGGGTTAAAAGCATGCAACTTTATGGGCGCGATTCTCCGCAAATGCGGCGAGTCGTAAAGGCTGCCGTGAAACTGGCCGTGTTTCACGGCAGCCTCCGCGCCCCCTCCCGGGACCCGATTCTCCCCCCGGGGCGGGGCTAGCAGCGGGGCCCCGTGAAGCACGGCATCGCGGGCTTAGCAACCGTTGCTAAGTCCGCGCGCCAAGCATCACGCCGGCTGACGCACACGATGACATCAGCCGCGCATGCGCGGATTGGACGGCTCCAACCCATGCATGCGCGGGACCGTCATCTCCCTCGGCTTCCCCGCGGACTGATCCTGCGGGGCGGCGGAGGGAGAAAGAGTGCGTCCGTGGTACTGTCATGCCAATCGGGGCCCTGGATGCCCAGAACGGGCATGTTGCGGCCGTTTTTACGACGGCAGCAAGCAGGTGTGTTTGCTGCCGTAAAAACGGTCGTAAAGGCCTGGGTACTCGGCCCATCGGCCTGGGGAGAATCGCTGTTCGGCGTAAAAAATGGCGAGCAGAGATTCGTGTTGTGGGGCGGCCGTGGGGGGGGGGGTGGGGGGGGGGGAATAGCGGGAGGGCGTGAAAAATGTCGGGGACGCCCTCCCGCTATTCTCCAACCCCTCGTGGGCAGCGGAGAATCGCGCCCTACATTTTTGTTGCTGTATATTTGATTATGGTCAGAGCTTTGGGCACTCTAAACAGTTGCTGTAATTTTGTTGCCTCCCAGTATTTCATGCAAAACAGCATACGAGAGTTCTAACCATGGAATTCTGCAGCCTAGATGAAAATTCCTTGACATCAAAGCCAGCAAACTGTAGAAATTTGGATGAAATTTCCATTGTATGGCCTGGCTATCTCACTCGTGGTAGAACCCGTGGCACAGTGGGTAGCACCCCTACCTTTGGACCAGATGCTCCGGGTTTGAGTAGTACTTTGCCAAGCATAATCATAGACTAATCCAATGGAAATCCACGGTCACCAATGCCCTTTCAGGGCATGGTGCCTGGAGAAGAAGAAGAAAGATCTCACTAGACCCCAGCAGTTACACGCTTCTAATATGAAAAACTGATGACATACAGCCAGTTTGATCGTACTGGGATAACAAAAACTTTTCATTTCTGTTAGGGAATTAACTCCAGAGCAAATCCATAGTTACAGGTATTCATATTCACCATCCAACACACAATCTACAATGTATGTAGAACACCAATGTTTTGCAGAGAAGCAGTGATATGAGAAGAACTTTGTTTCCGGACGTGTTTGTATATAAGCTTCCCAGACCAAACACTCTTAGTTACATTTAACTTTCCTGCAATATGAAGGTCAAGGTAGACCTGCAAATTTGGGATGTCCTCCCACTATTCCTGATGGGCCCGAATACAATCGGTTAGATGAATATTTTGCCAAGATTTTTATTTCTATTCCAGTGCCTTCTTGTATTCCTGCGTTTTTCAGAGATTGACCAGCTTCTGACTGAGTTTATTTAGACGGGTAAGGGCCCGAGGATCAGGAGGGGTGGTACTGCAGAAGGAGAGACAAGCAGGGGGCTTGGCCTTGCCAAACTTTCAATGTTATTGGGCGGCCAATGCTGAAAAGGTGCTGGAATGGTGCGGTGTCTCGGAGGAGCTGTGGGTCCGGGTGGAGGCAGAGTCTGTGAGGGGGAGCAAGCCTGGGAGCATTGGTAATGGCTCCGCTCCCATTGATGCCAAAGAAACACTCGACTAACCTGGTGGTAGTAGCCACATTAAACATTTGGAGGCAGCTCCGTCAACATTTCAAATAGCTCCCACCTTTGCAAACCAGCAATTCGAACCTGCTAGGCTGGGTGCTAGGTTTAGGGAGTGGATGGTGAAAAGGTGGCAAAATCATTTTTAGGAGGTCAATTCATTAGCCTGGGGGAGCTGAAGGGGAAATGTCGGCTTACGAGTGCTGACAGGTGCAGGTATCTACAGGTCTGTAGCTGGGTCAAGAGGTACTTTCCTTCTCGGTGAAGCAGCCTTCTACCTTGCTCCAGTGGATATTATCCTGCTCGGGGTCGGAGGTGGCCAGGACATTCATCAAATAAAAGTGGATAGTAGGGGAGGAGACAGGTTCGGTTGAGTTCGGGAGTGAAAGCAAAATGGGTAGAAGAGCGAGGGCCAATTGTGGGGGAGGATGTTTGGAGTCAGGTATTGAGGAGGGTGAACATGACTTCATCCTGTGAGAGGCTGAGTCTCATTCAGCTAAAAGTAGTGTTTTGAGCACACCTAACAAATGCAAGAATTAACCAATTTTACATTGGATGGAGGACAGATGCGGTCGGTATTCGAGGGGGCCAGCACAACATGAACGCATGTTCTGGTCATGCTCTAAGCTGGTGGGATTCTGGAGGTCCTTTTTGGTACCTGTTGGCAATCGTGAACATGGCATTAGAGGTTAGAGTCATGCCTATTGGTTGCGATTTTTGGGGTCTTGGATGTACCGTAGCTCCGGTGAGGGGTAGGACAGGTGCTCTGGCCTTTGTCTCGCCTTTGGCAAGGAGGCAGATCCTCTTAGGCTGGCGCTCAGCTACACCCCCAAGTGCCTCAATGTGGTTGGGTGACCTGATGGAGCCTTTGCACCTCGAGAAGTTCAAGTTTACCGTAGGAGGGTCGGTGGATGGGTTTTACTGTAGCTGGCGGCTGTTTATATTGTACTTTAAAGAGTTGGCCACTGTCAGCTGTTAGGTGGGTGGGATGTGATGGGTTGGGGTTAGTTTATATTGTTATGCGGAAGGAAGGGGGGTTATTACCACTTTATGTGTTACTGTTTGTTTGTTTTTTTGTAAACTTTATATAAAATTTGTTAAAATTTGAATAAACGTATTGCCAAAAAAAGTTTTGCTGCAATATCCCAGCGGGCTTTTAGAAGCCCAACTATTCATTTCCTACTGGACAAGTTGTGGAAATACCTGGAGTCATTGTTTCTGTGTTCCATCAAGTGACCATAATGTCATTCTCTTGCAGGATGAAGTAGTCTGATAACACCAAAAAAAATCTTCAAACATGTTTGAACACCCAACTCTGTGATGAAGGTACAGTGCTGAAAGTCATGGGATGCATTTTTAAAAATCTGGAATACACTGTCGGAGAGAGTGGTGGAGGCGGGTTCAATCAAGGCTTTTAAAAAAGAATTGGATAATTATCTCAAGAGAAAATATTTGTAGGACCCTGGGGATAGCCAAGGGAGTGGGACGAGATGGATTGCTCTTGGAGAGTGCTGACATGGATACAATGGACCAAATGGCCTCCCTCTGTGCTGTAACCATTCCATAAATTTTTTTTAACATTTGCAATCTTAAAGTTAATGTAGATATAAGCACATTGTAAAGGAAAATGAATCAGGAATCTATTTCAAATTAAATGAACATACCTGGTTGCAATGTTTCAAACTTCTAAAGAAGCAATAAATCAAGTTTCATACCTTTCATTTTCATGCATATTTCTTTGCTTTCTTGACTTTAATAAGGCAGGAACCCTTTCTTGGTTCACGAAAGGAATCGTTCAATAAGTGAAAAACATCAAATGATGTCAACGTTATACCTCGTTACTATGTTGCAGTCCTACAAACAAAAAAAAAATATATATCATTTTGAAGATTGAAAAATTGCTTTTAACTTTGGTTGCAGAGACTGGTTTCATGAGGCAATGCAACCAAAATGTACATCCCCAGAAAAGGCAATAGGAATGCAAATCATCAAGTGGCAGTTTAGGCTAGAAAAACTATTACAGTAAAATCAAGTGTAAAATTGCTTACAAGATTGTATTGGTAAAATGTATGTCCACTGCAGAAAACGTTAATAAAAGAATAAAGGTGTGGAATATATAATTTATCCTTTAAGTGTAGTTTCCAATCAGAAACGCAACTTCTGATGTATTCTGGAACTGATCCCTGAGAAATATATCTTTCAGACGAGACGTTAAACTGAGGTCTAATTTTCCTGCTCAGTTGGGTAGAAAAGATCATGGAGAGAATTTTAACCTGTGCGCGGGCAGCAGGTTGAAACAGCTGAAACAGCCAATGTGGCAGGAAGTCAATGAAGGTCCGTTTTTAACTTGAATGCGTTTTGCAGCATATGGGAAACCGCTAAGGACCGACGGGTGGGAAATTTAAGCATGCAAATTCCTCATTGGCTGCTATTTTAACCCAGGATTCTGCAATTAACCACATTTGCACGATTTCACAGGGCGACTGGAAGTAATTACGGAAAGCACGCTGAGACAAGGGTGGGATTCGAAAGGGTTATATGATTGAAAGGCAAGAAAATCTTTCCGTATTCAGATCTGAATTGGAGTTTCCTGGGGCTCATGGGGCTGTGCTCGGAGACAACGCATCAGGAAATTGTGCCACGCTTGTAACGTTGACACATAAAGTGCCGTCACATCTGGAAATGCCCACTGGAGTAAAAGTGGCCTTTGTTATAGTGTGCAACAGATGCTAATGACTAGGCCACCTGCTTCATACCCTGCTTAGAGGCAATGGAAAAGAAACCTGGATGTGCGATATGATGACCTGTCAATTTGCTACTGCCCATTTTATGAGGCTTTTGCTGAAGACAAATTTCACTGTCAAAGTATCACAGCTGTCATCCCCACCCTTCACAAGCATTGAGACACACACATCGGAGGCAACAATAGTGGACAGGTTCTGGGGCACAATCTGGCCAGAATCACAGTTTTTTTGATATTTGTTTACGGGATGTAGGCATCGCTGGTTCGGCCAGCGTTTATTGCCCATATTTAGTTGCACTTCAGAGGATGGTGGTGAGTTTACTTCTTGAACTGCTGCAGTCCTTGAGGTGTAGGTACACCCACTGTGCTGTTAGGGAGGGAGTTCCAGGATTTTTGCCCCAACGACCATGAAGGAACGGTGATATATTTCCAAGTCAGGGTGGTGAGTGGCTAGGAGGGGAACCTCCAGGTTATGGGATTCCTAGGTATCTTCTGCTCTTGTCCTTTTAGATGGTAGTGGTCATTGGTTTGGAAGGTGCTATTTAAGGAACCTTGGTAAGTTACTGCAGTGCATCTTATAGATACACACGGCTGCTACTATTCATCGGTGGTGGACGGTTTGAATATTTGTGGAAGGCGGAGCAATCAAGAGGGTTGCTTTTTCTGGATGGTGTTAAGCTTCTTGAGTGTTATTTGAGCTGCGCTCATCCAGGCAAGTGGAGAGTATCCCATTACACTCCTGACTTATGCCTTGTAGATGTTGGACAGGTTTTGGAAAGGTCTGTAGGTGAGTTACTGGCCATAGGATTCCTAGCCTTTGACCTACTCTGGTAGCCACAGTATTAATATGGATAGTCAAGTTCATTTTTTGATCTCTAGTAACCCCAGGATGTTGATTGTGGATGATTCAGCAATGTTAATGCCATTGAATGTCAAGGGGCGATGATTAGATTCTCTCTTGTAGGAAATAGTCATTGCCTGGCACTTGTGTGGCGAGAATGTAACTTTCCACTTGTCAGCTCAAGCCTGGATATTGTCCAGGTCTTGCTGCATTTGGACATGGGCTGCTTCATTGTCTGAGCAGTTGCGAATGGTGCTGAACATTGTGCAGTCAGCCATAAACATTCTCACATCTGACCTTATGATCGATGGGAGGTCATTGACAGAGTAGCTGATGATGGTTGGGCCGAGGACACTACCCTGAGAATCTCCTGCGGTGATGTCCTGGAGCTGAGATGATTGTCCTTCGACCACCACAAACATCTTCCTTTGTGTCATGAATGACTCCAACCAGTGGAGTGTTTCCCTCTGATTCACATTGACTCCAGTTTAGCTGGGGCTCCTTGATGCCATACTCGGTCAAATGCTGCCTTGATGTCAAGGGCAGTCACTCTCACCTCACCTCTGATATTCGACTCTTTTGTCCATGTTTGAGCCAAGGCTATAATGAAGTCAGGAGCTGAGTCACCCTGTCGGAACCCAAACTGCGCGTCTTTGAGCATGTTATTGCTGAGTAAGTGCTGCTTGTTATTATTGATAGCACTGTTGATGATTCTTTCCATCAGTTTATTGATGATGGAGAGTCGACTGATAGGGCGATAATTGGCTGGATTGGATTTGTACTGTTTCTTGTGTACAAGACACAACTGAGCAATTTTCCACATTGCTGGCTAGGTGCCAGTATTGTAACTGTACAGGAACAGCTTGGCGAGGGGGGGGGGGGGGGGGGGCAAGTTTTGAAGCACAAGTTTTTTATACTATTGCCAGAATATGATCAGGACCCATAGCCTTTTCTGAATCCAGTGCCTTCAGCCATTTTTTCATATCACGCGAAGTGAATCTTGGCTGAAGACTGACATCTGTGATGCTGGGGACCTCCAGAGGAGACCGAAATGGATCATCCACTTGGTGCTTCTGGCTGAAGATTGTTGTGAATGCCTCAGCCTTGTCTTTTGCACTTATGTTGTGGGCTCCTCCATCATTGATGATGGAGATATTTGTGGAGCTTCCTCCTCTAGTGAGTTGTTTCATTAACCACCATTAACGGCTGGATGTAGGGAATTACAGAGTTGTTGATGCACATCAGATGAGGCAGGAATGCCCAGGCGACACAGCAGTCAGACATCTGCTGGATCCCAGGACCCAACTGGGCCTCAGTCAGATGCTGAGTCGCTGGACCACGTCTTCCTGGAGCTGATGCGGACGCTACAGTGTGGCTGTGAGATTCAGAGGGGGATATCAGCAGCCCTCCAGCAGCTACAAAGCTGACTGGAGGGGTCCCAGAGGTTTGTGTGCAGGGGATAGCATTGACAATGCATGGCACCGAGGCCAACACTGCTAGGGTGGCGACCACAGTGGAGAGACAACATCAGCTGTATGTATGGAGGTGGCCAAGGCATGGCTCAATCAGCGAAGACCATAGTTGAGCTCCTTGACAGCATGTCCCAGATGCTGGGAGACGTGACCCAGTAATAATAATAATAATAATAATCACTTATTGTCATAAGTAGGCTTCAATAAAGTTACTGTGAAAAGCCCCTAGTCGCCACATTCCGGCACCTGTTTGGGGAGGCCATACGGGAATTGAACGTGCACTGCTACCTTGTTCTGCATTGCAAACCAGCTGTGTAGCCCACTGTGTTAAACCAGTACAAGATCAATCTTCATGAGATGCATGTGCCCCAGTCTCAGGTGGTCATTGCCGAGGCCCTACAGCACACTTCCAGGTCACTAGGGGAGGTTTCCCAATCCCATGTTGGCATAGCCGAGGTGCTGCAGAGCATGTCCCGGTCACTTGGGGATGTGTCCCAGTCACAGGTGGGTATTGACGGGGCGCTCCAGAGCTTGTCCCAGTCACTGAGGAGCACCACCGAGGGTGACAGCACTGTGCTGCAGACATCGGGGAGCTGCAAGGGCTGGCAGAGCCAGATCCAGCTGCACCTTCATCCCAAAGTGAACCACAGGGTTCTATAGGCATAGAGGGCCCTATAGGGAACAGAGGGAAGTGGGTGCCAACCCGGGGCCACACTACAGAGTGGCAACGGCAGCCACCTGCTTCCCCAAGACCCAAATGATTGACAACGGAGCTTCTCGGAGCCAGCACGCGGAACAGGATGACATGGTGAAGCATGTGTTGCCGGCAAGTGCGCCGGGGCTCCCTGGCCCCAGAGTCCCCAGACGACACCTTCCAGGGGCATCAAAGGCACAGGATGCAGCAGCCCTTCCACCAGGCTGCCTCCACCTCTGATGTGCATCCTGGGAACACCACTAGACCAGCGGTAGAGCGCAGAAAGCTAAGCAGGTCCCATCACACAGGAGTGATGTTACACAGGAGCTGTGAGGGTGGCGAATCGTGGAGGCGGGGGGGAGGCTGAAGGGGGGTGGTGAATGAAGGAGGGTGGGGAAGGCTGAAGGATTGGGAGAGGGCGGGAGGGGGTATTGGGGAGAGTGGGAATGACGGGTGAGGCCACGTCCTGTATGAAGCAGGCAAGTATGAGAATCTCCCTGTTCCTCTGGGCTTGCTGGACCCTCATTGCTGCCACCTGTTCTCCATCCTCCGGTCAGTCCTACGGGTCGTCCACAGGGTCATCCTCCAGCCTGTCCTGGCCCGGTGCTTCCTCGTCCTCCTCCTTGGAGGTGGCCACATGTTCCTATCCCTCCACCTCCAGTATGTCACCCCGCTGCTGTGCCAGGTTGTGGAGGACACACAATACCACCACAAAGCGGGCAACCATCTTGCCATTTTTCTGCAGTGCACCATCAGAGCGGTTGAGGCATTGGAGCTGCATCTTGAGCAGTCCGATGCACAGCTCAATGACAGCTGTGTGGCTGCATGGGACGCATTGTATCGGGTCACTGCAGCAGTCACCGTCCTGCATATTGGTGTCATTAGCCAGGTCCTCCGTGGGTACCCTTTATCTCCAAGAGCCAACTGGCCATCCTGTGGTGCTCCTTGAAGAGGCTGGGGGTGCTTGGCTACCCCACAATGTAGGTGTCGGGCACACACCCTGGGAAGCTTGCACACACATGCATGATCTTCATGTGGTGGTCACAAATGAGCTGGATGTTCAGGGAGTGGAACCCCTTCCTGTTGATCTAGGGCACTCCCAAGACAGCCCGGTGGGTGCAAGGTGCCATGCGTGCCATCTATTAGCCCCTGGACATCATAATCTTATTATTCATAATAAATCCCGTTGATGGTGGAGAAACCAGCTGCCCGGGCATCCTTTTGGGCCTGGTCCATGTCAAAGTTGATATAGTTTGCTGCCCAGGCAAACATGGCATCTGTGACCTCACAGATGCACTTGTGGGCTGCAGCTTGAGAGATGTCACACAAGTTCCCACTCGAGCCCTGGAATGATCCTGCGGCAGAAACGTTCAGGGCTGCGGTGACCTGGGCGGCCACAGGTACCCTCGTCCTCCACGGGGTGCCAATTCCCCGAGGACATGGCACAGGTGCCTTGTTGAGGCAGAGCCTCATTTGGCACATGCTGTCCATCATCTGTCCAAAAGGCCAGCAATGTCTGTACACCATGGGCCACCGTGAGCCTATTGGGTGGTTGGATCCGCAGGGTGTGCACCTGAATAGGTGCCGTAGTGTGGTGACAAGGGGATTTTCACAGTAACTTCACCGCAGTGGTGATGCCAGCCTACTTGTGACACTAATGAAGATTATTATTATCATTACTATACCTGTAAGGAATTGGAGAGGTGAGAGACTGACAACCAGTGGTGTCTTTCACTCCAAGACCATACAGTCCCACCATTGCACCTCCCCGTAGCACACCCTGCCCATGCACCCCCGGTGGGGGTCCCTGCTCCCGGAACCCACACCCTGTATCCCAGGCAACTGCACCAAATGTTACCTGGATGGGAGCTGGTCCCCTCCCTGGTGCACACACCCACCCTCTGGTTGCGGAGATCTTCCCGGTGCTGAGGCCCAGCCCCTGGGTATTCGGATGTTGGCCAGTGCGTCTGTGGTGTTGCTTCCTGCAATGCTCAGGCACAATGTCCAGGCATCACAGTCCGATTGGAATGCTGGGCAATAACTCCCACATGCTACATGGCCCGCCTACCCACGAGGATCCTCTTGGAAGGTGTGAAGTGCTCACTTAGCTACGATTGTCAATTCCCAATTAGTAATAGCCTTCACCCACACAACCAGAGGCTTCCGCGGTCGTGGGGCAGACAGGCAGAGACTGGGGTTACCCCCGGAACAGGACCACAATATCCAGGGGGTGGCTAGGCGGACCAACGGGTGCTGAGACACCAATCTCTGGCCTCCCAGCCAGCCCAGGCCATGGGCAGCCATCAACACCCCACCCTACTCTGCAACCCCTTCACACAGTGGCAGCACATTCCAACGGAGGCTGGTCCCCTGGGGATTTCCCCATCATCCTTGGCGCACTGGGACAGCACCTCGAGTGCCCCCGGGCTCATTGCCTGGGAGCGAAGATGGCTACTTACCTCCTCAGGTCCCCTTTCACCAGATTCACATTTTTAGAAAGGAGCACTAATCGCTGCCCACATGGCAACTTTCTGGGGAGGCTCCCATTAATTGTATCGAGTTTAGCTTGAGTGGTTACTTTGGTTCTCGCCATGCTAAGGCAGCAACCTGATTTCATCAAAGGGAGAGGGTGGCTTATATCACAAACATATCGCCGCCCGATGCGGTTTTCGATTTTGGCCTCTCCCAAAATTTAACGGCCTCATCGCACTCTCGCTTAAGTGCAACTCGGCCATTAAATCGTGCCCAACATTTCTACTCAGGAACTCCTCCCACTCTCAAAAATGTTGGAAGCACAAGAAACCTGCTGCAGTGGCGAGGTGATAGACTATGGGCGGGATTTTCCTTCCAATGATGGCGGAATCGTGAAATACGATTGAGCTGAGAATCTGGCATGAGCTAAAAATCATGGCCGGCCCTGGGCCCCCGAAGGAGTGCCATGTTCTGGTTTAGCTCACTCGGCTAAATCGCTGGCTTTTAAAGCAGACCAAGCAGGCCAGCAGCACGGTTCGATTCCCGTACCAGCCTCCCCGGACAGGCGCCGGAATGTGGCGACTAGGGGCTTTTCACAGTAACTTCATTGAAGCCTACTCGTGACAATAAGCGATTTTCATTTCATTTCATTTTAATTTCATTTCATTTTCATGTTCTGGTTTCTCGACAGTGGAATCAATGCATTCTACTCCGCACGTACAGTAAGCGCCGTTGACATATCATTAAAGGGTGCGAGCGAGCATTCTCCTGGGCCTCCACAGTGCTCCCCCTCTGCGAGGAGGAATACCGATGGCGAGTTTCAAGTGTGGTTTTAAAAATTGGGAGACAGGCGACGTGGCTGCTGGGGGAGAGAGTGAAGGGAGATCATTTTCCTAAAGGCACGGCCGTGGGCTGCCGGTCAAGCCGCTGGCAGGGTTGGCTGGGGAAGGGGGAGGTGGGCTGTCTGCCAGGACTGGGTGGGAGTAGCGTAGGCAGTGACCAGGGGATTGGCCATGTGGTTGGGGTGAATCCCCAGGAATAGGGTGTCCAGGCACAGACCACCATTGCAGCAGCCTGCAAGGCACCCAATTGCTCAGGGACCGGTGCCAATTTAGTTGTCAGCCGATTCTGTCGCAGCATCAATATTAGGGCTGGATTTTCCATTCCTGCATCTAGATGCTGACGCTAACGGAGGATCCGTGGAGTCACATGACGGTAATATTGGTCCCACACCCACACCCATTCCGCTACCGGTGAGGGGTTAGCACCGGCGCCACATGAAACACCGGCAAAACACGCAGAAAATGGTCGGGGAATCGTCAGGTCCGTGCTGGACACGTGCAGAACTGAAAAGCTGCAGCCGCGCGTACAATTACACCCCCCACATGCACGCTGATCGCTCCCGAAAAGATGGGATTGGTTGTACCGGGTACCTGTCCAGCCCGTCCCTGCAGCCCACCTCCTGGCCACCTCCCACTACCCCCCGCAGCCCTGGAAGAAACTCCCCGGCCAGTGGCAGGACTGTGGGTGAAGTATGGCGGTGCTGGACACTCCCTCTCTCTCTCCACAGCCACCACATTGATGTGTTAGGCAGTTTGGTATGACATTGACTGCAACTGGATGCAGGGAAGCTAGAAACAAACATCTGACTCTGGAGATGATCCAACACTGTTTTATTTAACTATGGACTACTGTACATGTTCAGCTGTTGGTTGACACTCTACTAATCCTACTGATGACCTCTTACTGGCTTGACCAGACTTACTAGCTACCGCATGGTAATAGTGCCCACTAACTTGTGCACTCTGACTGTGTCAGTATCTGGGTCCCGAGAGAGCGGGGTCTTAATGCCCTGTGGGCTTGATAGTGGTGGTATCCTGTCTGGTGATTGGCTGTTCTGTGTTGTGTGTGTTCATTGGTTATCCTGTGTGTCAATCACTGCCTGTCTGCATCTCATTATATACATGAGTGGATATTATGACATCTCCCCTTTGTTTTAAATACGTTTTGGAATGTGAAGGTACATACATGCCTGGCTATGTACAGGTGGCGAGGTAACGAACATATGTACATGGGAAGGCATCTATCATGCAGATACAGAGCAAAGTGAACAAAATTTACAAAAGTAAAGTCTATAGATTCAGTCTTTGAGGCTGGTGCCGGATTCTGGTCAATCGGCGCAGAGGTGGAGCAGGAGACGCTGGCACTTGGACAGGCGGGATTGCTGGCATTGCGGCAGTGTCTGGACAGATGGGATCGCTGGCAGATCGGTGGCCTCATGGCAGGAGATGTCCGTAGGAGGCATGATAACCGGCGGAGCAATACGGTTAGGCGGTGGGCGGGGAACTCTTCGCAGCGCCCTCCTGTTGCGTCGGAGAATGGAGTCGTCAGCCATTTGAACAATGAAAGACCTTGGGGCGGCCTTCCTGACAATAACAGCTGGGGCTGACCAACCTCCCTCAGGCAACTGGACGTGAACAACATCTGCTAGAGCCAGCGCAGGCAGATCCATGGCATGTGCATCATACGTGATTTTCTGCTGGTCCCTGGACCGATGCACTTTTTGAAGCACTGTGAGGTGGTCAAGGTCTTTAATATGGATGGCTGGACAGTCATCCTCAGACAGTCGTCCTCAGATTGCGGCTCATGAGTGATGTACCATCAATTGTACGCGAGGCGAGTGATTTACCAAAGTCTGGCTTTAATTGACTAGAACACAGCTCTGCGATCGTCTACAATGGAAAGGGACGATCGTCAGGCGTCTGACCATTTATACCTCGTTAATAGAAGCGTGGTTAACTCAGCCTCTCGGCCAATCGGTCGAGAGGCACATGACCGACCAGGGCCAATGGTAAGCCGACGTTCTGGCCCAATGGCAGACGAGTATGCAGATCATATCACCACAATGAGCATCTGCGCCGGAGACAAACCAGTCGACAGAGGGGCTGCTCTGTAGGCCAGCAGCGCCAAGTTGAAATTGGAGACTGAGTCTGCAGCCTTGCACAGCAACCGCTTGATGATATGGACCCCTTTCTCGGCCTTTCCGTTTGATTGCAGGTAATGGGGACTGGAGGTGATGTGTCTGAAGTTGTAGGATTGTGCAAAATCGGACCACTCTTGGCTGTAGAAACATGGATCGTTGTCACTCATTACTGTGAGTGGTATCCCGTGCCTGGCAAACGTCTCTTTGCAGGCTTTCATGGCGGACCTAGACGTGAGGTCCGACAATTTCACCACTTCCGGGTAACTGAAGAAGTAGTCGACCAAGAGCACGTAATCACGCCCATTGGCGTGAAAGAGGTCTATCCCCACTTTAGACCACGGAGAGGTCACAATCTCGTGCTGTTGCAAAGCTTCTTTGGGCTGAGCCGGTTGAAACTTCTGGCAGGTTGGGCAGTTGAGGACCGTGTCAGCAATGTCCTGGTTGATGCCCGGCCAATAAACCACCTCCCGAGCTCTGCGTCGACATTTTCCGACCCCAAGGTGACCCTCATGGATCTGTCCGAGCACCATAGCTCGCATGCTTTGAGGAATGACAATCTTATACAGTTTAAGAAGGATTCCCCCCATGACCGTCAACTCATCCTTAACGTTAAAGAACTGAGGACATTGCCTCTTTTGCCAGCCATGGGCGAGGTGTTGCATCACGCGCTGCAATAGAGGATCTTTGGCAGTTTCTTCGCGTATTTGGACCACTCATTCATCAGTGGCTGGGAGGTTGCTGGCACACAACTGCACCTGTGCCTCTATGTGGCAGATGAAGTCACCCTGTTCACAAGGTGTGGTGATGGACCGGGATAGGGCATCCGCGACGATCAGCTCCTTACCCGGTGGGTAGACGAGTTTGAAGTCATATCGGTGAAGATAAATTTGCTTCAGCCGAGGTGTCATGTCATTTAAATCTTTCTGGATTATGTGGACTAAAGGCCTATGGTCTGTTTCCACTGTGAACTTCGGCAGGCCGTATACGTAGTCATGAAACTTGACTGTTCCTATCAGGAGACCCAAGCACTCCTTTTCGATCTGGGCATACCGTTGTTCGGTCGGAGCCATGGCCCTGGAGGCGTATGCCACTGGAGCCCAGGACGAGGAGTCGTCTCGCTGGAGGAGCACCGCCCCAATGCTGTCCTGGCTAGCATCAGTAGATATCTTGGTGTCCCTGGTTGGGTCAAAGAATGCCAGTACTGGGCTGTGGTGAGCTTCGCCTTTATCTCGAGCCACTCCTTTTCATGGGCGGGCAGCCACTGGAATACTGTTGACTTCTTTACGAGATGCCGCAGGGTCGTGGTGTGGGCTGCCAAATTGGGAATGAATTTCCAAGAAAATTTACCATCCGAGGAAGCGGAGGACCGCCTTCTTGTCCTCCGGGGTCTTCATGGCATTGATCGCCAGCACCGTGTCGGTGTCAGGTTGCACACCCTGCTGTGAAATGTGGTCACCCAGAAAATTGATAGCTGATTGACCAAATGAGAATTTGGCCCTGTTGAGCTGGAGGCCATTTTCATGAATCCGCTGGAAGACCTGTCTGAGGCGGGTAATGTGATCCTCGGGCATTGTGAACCAGATGATCACGTCGTCAACATAGACTCGCACCCCCTCGATGCCCTCCATCATTTGCTCCATGATGCGATTAAATACTTCGGATGCTGATATGATACCAAAAGGCATGCGGTTGTAGCAATAGTGGCTGAACAGAGTGTTAAACGTGCACAGCTTCTGACTGGACGCATCCAGCTGTATTTGCCAGAAGCCACGGGAGGCGTCCAGCTTGGTGAAGAATTTGGCATGAGCCATCTCACTGGTTAACTCTTCACGCTTCGGGATCGGGTAGTGCGTAATGTTGTGGTTCAGGTCTTTGAGATCAATGCAAATGCGGAGTTCACCAGAGGGATTTTTTACGCAGACTATGGAGCTGACCCATGCCCTGGTCTTGGAGGCCTTGCAGCTGCTTTTTCAGATGATCCTTGAGAGGAGCCAGTACCCGGCGTGGTGCATGGATCACTGGGGTGGCATTCGGCTTGACCAAAATTTTGTGGCGATATGGGAGCGTGCCCAGTCCATCAAACACATTTGTGGTATTGTGTGAGAATGTCGTCTATCTTGGCCTGGAGATTCACATCGGGCGAGGCAGTGGCCAGTGTCGAGGACATAGTGTGGACTCGCTGGACCAGATTCAGGAGCTTGCAGGTGCGAGCACCGAGCAGGGACGCCCTGTCAGGCCGGACAATCTCGAATCGTAAGGTTGCCTTGATTTCCTTGTGAGATACTCCGAGCCGCCACGATACACTGGCAGCTATGGCATTGCCATTGTATTCAAGGAGCTGGCAGGCTGGTGGAAGAATGCTTGGTTGGTCACGGATGCTGTCGAGTTCTGACTGTGATATGAGGTTCGCAGACGTGCCGGTGTCCAGTTTAAATCGGATGCGAGCCTGGTTGACTGTGAGGATAGCACACTACTCGTCGTCGGGATCCACACTGAGGATCGAAAGGCAGGTTGCAGGTGCAGTGGAGACCAGCTCGCGTGTGGTTAATATACCCACTCGATATGGAGACTCGAGGCAGTCAGCATCGGGGTCCTTGGCCTGTCGGGATCAGATTCCTGCATGTCTTGTTGTACCGAGCGGATACTTCTGCGCCGTGTCTTGGATCGCTGGCTGTTAATCGGTGGAACGGATCTGCAGCACGCCGCGTAATGGCCAGGCTTCCCACAGTGCAGGCATCGCCGTCCTTTGGCTGGACATTGCCGCTTTAAATGGGCGGAGCCATAATTCGGACAGGTCATAACGCTGACATCAGCGCATTCTGTGCGCCAACCCGCATGCGCAGTGCGGTCGGCCGATGTACGCACCTGCTCATTAGGGTTTTCGGCCTCGTCGTCCACCCGGTCGTGGCGTGCATGCGCCAGGGCCCGGGAAAAGCGCGCGAAATGGCCACTCTCCTCGATACTCAGGCCTTGCATTTTTGCAATGACATGCACCCGTTCTGCCTCGTGGGAGGCCAGCTTTGCAGTTTCTGCCGCCCTGATGTGGGAGGAACGATTCTTGGCATACTCATGGACTACGCACATCTAAATAGTGACAGAGAGGGTTAGCTATTTGATTTTGAGGAGCTGGGGATCGGAGTGGACCCCAAAAATGATCTGATCCCGGATCATGGAATCAGCCGTTGAGCCGTAATTACATGACTGCACAGAATGTGGAGATGGGTCAGGAAGGACTGAAAAGGTTCATCCTTACCCTGAAGCCTCTGTTGGAAGATGTACCATTCAAAGCTCTCATTCACTTCAATGGCGCAGTGGCTGTCGAATTTTAGCAGAACTTTGTCTTGTCTTCGCCATCGGCAAACGTAAGTGAGTTGTAGGTATGGATGGCGTGATCCCCCGCAGTCGAGAGAAATAGCGTGATCTTCCTTGCATCTGATGCTGCCTTGAGGTTGGAGCGCTCGATATACAGGAGGAACTTTTGCTTGAAGATTTTCCAATTGGCGGCGAGGTTGCCGGAGATGCGGAGCTGCGGAGGAGGCTGGCTGTTTTCCATTTCGCTGGATGGCCGCTTGCTGGTCGTTGCAGATTCACTCGAGGTAGGTTCAGCAGGATTAATATCACTCTGGTACCATAATGTGTGAGGCAGGTTGGTTCGACGTTGACTGCAACTGGATGCAGGGAAGCTAGAAACAAACGTCTGACACCGGAGATGATCCAACACTGTTTTATTTGACTATGGACTGCTATACATGTTCAGCTGTGGTTGACACTCTACTAATCCTACTGATGACCTCTTACTGGCTCGACCAGACTTACTAGCTATCACACGGCAATAGTGCCCACTAACCTGTGCACTCGGACTTTCTCAGTATCTGGTTCCCGAGAGAGCGGGAGTCTAAATGCCATGTGGGCTTTATAGTGGTGGCGTCCTGTCTGGTGATTGGTTGTTCTGTGTTGTGTGGTTCATTGGCCATCCTGTGTGTCAATCGCTGCCTGTCTGCATCTCATTATATACATGAGTCGATATTATGACACACATCAGGCTCATGACTTTTGAGACCACACGGGGCCCGTGCCATTGAGAACTTGGCCCATCGGAGGCAGAGCATCGTGGGTGAGCCCGGTAATTATATGGGAAAGGTGTTGCAAGCAATGATGCCGATTTGGAGGGGGTGGAGCATGGTGACTCGCTGTCAAACCAGCGCCTGCCACGATTTCGGCATTGGGGGCCATTCTCCGCCCGATCGCCGTTCCCGATTTTGGCAGTCAGGCAACCGGGAATCCCGCTCTTAGTCTCTGAAACGGAGAATACCGGCCTTCATGTATGAAAAAAAAACTTGCAGTGAAGTAATAAAGCTGACATCCTGTTACCTTTATTATCACTGACACTGAAAAACTAGAGTATCAGAAGTTGGTTGATTGTTCAGTTGACCCACTCTCAATTACCATTTTGCAATACTTCAGTAGTAGCCTGCAGATGCCAGAGAGAAATCCATTTGATTTTCCAAAGGCCATTATCGCAAAGTAGAAATATATCAAAAAACTGTGTAATGCCGTTACAATGGATAGAATCTCTGCAACACGATGGATAGAACATTTTGGTGCATTGCCAATTATGTAGTGTTCAGCAATTCTCTAGTTTTGAAAGTCAAAAAATATAAATCATGGATTAAAGCCAGTCCTTCCAGCTTGTAAAGGGCTTGAGCCAGAAAGTTGGTACTATACTAGAGTATTCAATACCTTTTCTTATATCAACTCATGGAGTGGGAATGATGCAGGCAAGGTCAGTATTTATTGCCCATCCTCATTGTTTATTAAGACAGTGCTGAACTTCGAAGTGTTCTTCATTGTCAGCAGCTGCAACAGGGATAAAGTAACTCTTCAGCACACTCAGCCTCCACCTTCTGAGCAAATAACTGTAAATGGATAAATAACAGGATCATAAGAATGATCAGTTTAAAATTGTGCAATAGACCTTGAATTGGACTTAACCTCTTTAAGAGTAATTGGTGGACATGCTATTTGTAAAAGAATCTGAAGAATAAGCTACTGACACTTAAGACACGTGTTTCAAAATGAAGAGTGGAAAACTTAGCCATGAGCAGCCCACAATGAATAGGACGCAAATATGCTTCTATTAGATTAATCCGTGTGCTTGTTGTAGTTTTGGTACTTGAGTTGATTCCAAAGAGTGAGCATAAGAACATACGAAATAGCTGGAGTTGGCCTTTCGGTCTATGAGCCTGCTCCATCATTCATCAAAAGTATGGCTAATTTTGAGCTATTCAATGGGAGGTCATAGCAAGTTGCATTATGGCAGTAACGTATGGTGAACGAGCCAACTCAGGCCCTATTTTCTTGCCTGTGAAATAATAATCTTTATTGTCACAAATAAGGATACATGAACACTGTAATGAAGTTATTGTGAATAGCACCTAGTTGACACATTCCGGCACCTGTTTGGGTCCACAGATGGAGAATTCAGAATGTCCAACTCATCTAACAGCACGGGCTGGATTCTCCCAAAATGGGACTATGTCCCCACGCTGGCGTTTCACTCCGGAATGTCCTCAAAAAAAGATAAGCTAATTCACTCAGCTTCAGTGAGCGAGCAGGGACCCGGAGTGGTTCTTGCAGCTTTAGCTGCGGATACTGGTCCCTGCACTTCCGGTTTCGGGTCCGTGCATGCGCACGGCGTCAGCCTCCAGCGGCTGTGCCGAGCGCCATGGCGGACTCGGAAAATGTAGGACCCCCAATCGGCCGCCCGCCTGAAGATCCGACCGGCCCAATCTGTCCCCCAGCCGCATATAAGTCCCCCTTGTGCCCGATCCCCAGGCCCCCCACTAGGGCGGCCGCGGACTCAGTCCGCATCCGCCATTTCGGGTTTCTGAATGGCGATAGGTGGTTAGAACCGCGCCGTCGGGAACTCGGTCGGCCGGGAGCAGAAAATTGCTCGGTCGGCCTCTGGAAATGGCCCCACAGCCGCGCGGAGTACTCCACGAACATGCCGATTCTCGCGTCCCGGAGAATTGCCGGACTGGCTCTGGGCCCGATTTCAGCATGAAAGCTGCAGAGAATCCAGCCCCACGTCTTTCGGGGCTTGTGAGTGGAAACCGGGAGAACGTATGCAGACTCCGCACAGACAGTGACCCAAGCCGGGGAATTGAACCTGGGACCCTGGAGCTGTGAAGCAACAGTGCTATCTGTGTTGGTCTAATATCGACTGCAACTGGATGCAGTAAATCGAGAAACAGGCTTCCGTCACAGGAGATGGTCCAACACCGTTTTATTGAACCTGTTGATTGCTGTGCATAATCTGCTGTGGGTTGACACTCTATTAACCTAACTGATAACCTCCTACTGGCTTGACCAGACTAGCTCTCTACCACATGGTGATGATGTTCATTGGCCTGTGCACTGTGACTATCTCCCTAGCCGTGTCCTGTGAGAGAGAGAGAGAGAGCCTTAATGCCCTGTGGGCTTTGTAGTGGTGGTTTCCTGTCTGGTGATTGGTTGTTCTGTGTTGTGTGTTCATTGGTTATCCTGTGTGTCAATCACTGCCTGTCTGAATCTCATGATACACATGAGTGGATATTATGACAACCCACTTGCTACCATGTCGCCCTATCGCAGTATTTCTGTAAAATGATTTATTTTTCAGTGTACTTAGAACATAGAACATAGAACAGTACAGCACAGAACAGGCCCTTCGGCCCTCGATGTTGTGCTGAGCAATGATCACCCTACTTAAACCCACGTAACCCATATCCCAACAATCCCCCCATTAACCTTACACTACGGGCAATTTAGAATGGCCAATCCACCTAACCCGCACATCTTTGGACTGTGGGAGGAAACCAGAGCACCCGGAGGAAACCCACGCACACACAGGGAGGACGTGCAGACTCCACACAGACAGTGACCCAGCCGGGAATCGAACCTGGGACCCTGGAGCTGTGAAGCATTGATGCTAACCACCATGCTACCGTGAGGCCCCTTAGATCTGAAGAAATAATATGTTAAAAAATCACAGAATAGATAAAAATTTAATTTGTGTATGAGAAGTAATTGAAATTGTGTTCTCTTGTCTAGTCCCATAAAATATATCCAGAGTGCTTTATATCAAGGGTGCAATTGTATATTACAGTTACTTGTTTAACACCATTACCTGCGAAGGAGATATGGATCAAGCAGACCCAAATTATAATGCTCGCTCTAAGTTGCTCTCCAATAGGGGAAAGTAAAGCTCTGATCATGTACACCTGATCATAGAATCTCTATAGTGCAGCAGAAGGCCATTCGGCCCATCAGCTCTGCACCGACCCTCTGAAAGAACACCCTACGTGAGCCGACTACCCCATCCTATCACTGTAACCCCATAACCGCACCCAACCTTTGGACACTAAGGGATGATTTAGAATGGCCAATCCACTTAACCTGCACATCTTTGGACTGTGGAGGAAACCGGAGCACACAGAGAAATCCCACGCAGACACAGCGGGAACGTACAAACCACACAGTCACCCAAGATTGGAATTGAACCTGGATCCTTGGCGTTGTAAGGCAACAGTGCTAACCACTGTGCCACCCACCCGACCGAGGCCACTCTCCCGCTCTATCCCTGTCACCAAACCTAACCTGCATCTCTTTTGGACACTAAGGGACAATTTTAGCGTGCCCAACGCACCTAACCTGCTCATCTTTGGTCTGTGAGAGGAAACCGGAGCACCCAGAAAAAACCCAAGCAGGCACAGGGATAACGTGCAAACAAACAGTCACCCAAGGCCGGAATCGAACCCAGATTTCTGTTGCCGTGAAACATCAGTGCTAATTACTGTGCCACTGTGCCGCCATATGATAGTTATATTGTAATGGTTACAAAAAGCCAAGAGACTGACATCAATTCAGAATACTATTGGAATGAAGGGACAAGATTTAAAAAATATAATAATTACAGCTTGCAATGCTTGATCTTAAGTAGCTTTTGAAGCTGAGTCAAGACACAAAGGAAATCGGTAAATATTTGCAAAGGAAGGCCTCAACTTTTATTCAAAAGGAATAACAATATAAATGAGCAGAAGAAAAGCAGGGGCCAGAGGACCTGGAGGCAATAACTACCACCGAGAAGACTTGGTGAAAAGAAGAAAGTGAAAAGAGGCAACTGCCACCAGCTAAAAGAGTGATTCAATCCTGTCTGTGGCTCGTGGGAAGAGCAGACATGTTCTGAGAAAACTCAAAGTGTAACATCACAGCAAAACAGGTAGGTGGTTAGTTGGTGAATATTTTGCTCACTTACCTTCAAAAACCATTTAATTTATTTCTAATCATAAGGTTTTATCAGTTACAGTAATGTTTACGAGCAGTAGCAAAGGTTATTAGAAGTAGTGGTGTTTATGAATTACAAATTAATTAAGAGTAAAATAATGAGCACATAACCAAGCTGGCAGGGCAGGCGATGTGTTGTAACCACAGAATGGGCGCCAGGATGATCCTGGATAAACATGACTGCAGTAAGTATCTGTGGTTTGAGGAACTCTGGTTCAGGGTCATTGAGGTGGAGCTTCATCTGCAGACACTGCGATGCGTCAGTGGGGGTGTGGGGATGGGGATGTAAATTACACGGGCACTTTGTTCCAGAAGACTCACACTCCTTAGGATAGGCTCTTCTGATTTGATCAGGAACAAGAGGGTGTGACTGTGAGGCAGGTATAGGCAGCCACAAGATAGAAGTGGATGAGCATCAGCCTTTGCAACTGCCCATCAGATGTGAGGTTCTTGCAGCCCGTATGGATGATGGAGTTAAGTGGTGGCTGCTGGGTGGATGAGCTCAGTGATATGACATCATGGTACAGGAGGCCATTCAAGCGGGGAGAGTTAATAGGAATGCAGTAGTAGTTGAGGATAATATAGTCAGATGGGATAGAGACAGTTCTCTACAGGGGGCTTTGTTGTCTTCTGAGGGCTAGGGTTTGGGACATTGGGCAGGATTTTACATTTGGGAGACTAAGGGTGTGATCTATAGGAAATATTTCTGAGTGTGTTGGTGAGCGGGAATTGCCGGGAGTTACCCGACAGCCGATCCGGTGAGGCCATCACCAGTACCTAACACCAATTAGGGCCACTAATGATGCCTCATGGGCTTCACATTGGAAATGACTGTCCCACCAGCTGATTCGCCTGGACTGCACCCGACATCTGTTAACTAGGGGCAGCAGAATGAATCCCACAGAGCAAACCCCTGACAGCACGCAGCCATGCCACCAAGGGGGACTGTCACACTATTCGGAGATGCCGACCTGGCCAGACAGTTGGACGCAGTGAAGTCCAGACAAGATACCCTGTTCACCCAAGGAAGCTGGAGGGTCAGTCACAGGGCAGCCAGTGCTGCCCGGGAGGCAGTGGCAGCGGCTATCAGCATGGGGAGAGTCACAAAGAGGACGGCCACCATCTGCCGCAAGACGCACGATGACGTCCACTGGGCTGCATGGGTATCGGACAACAGAGTCCTCACCCCCTACGGTGAAGAGGCCCCAGAATTTGTGGGGTGGCCGAGGATAGATTGGTCACCAATGTCGAGATTGGTCTGCGCTGCAGAGGTGAGTATCCACCGGACCCCATCCAGGTGGCCCATCACACGTGAGTTAATCATGTCAGACATAATGATCCTTCCCTCCCACTGACCAAATGTCTATTCTCCTGCAGGATTTCCATCCTTCAGTGCCGGCCCATCCAGGGAGCCCCCCCGCCCTGCCTCCCAAGAGAACACATTGGATGCCACCACCTTGAGACGTCACAGCAATCATCGCCACCCTCCACCAGGGCAGAGACACACACATCGGTGGGCGAAAGGCGACAGGTTTCTGGGGCACAATCTGATGAGAACCACGCAGTTGCTGATGCACCTCAAGCAGCGGCAGGAACGTCCAGGGGGGGACAGTCGAAGGTCAGCTGGATCTCTGGACCCAGCTGGGTCCCAGTCAGTGGCCAAGCCCCTGGACACGATTATCTAGGAGCTGATGCACGGGCGAGGCTGCAGCTGTGAGATTCCGAGGGGGCATCAGCGACACTCCAGCAGGTCAACAGCCGACTGCAGGAGTCTCAAAGGCTACGGGCGCAGGAGATGGCACCTGCACAGTACTGAGGCCAATGCTGCGAGGGTGGCAACCACAGTGGAGAGCCTGGAGCACAACATCAGCAGTATGAGTGATGTTGTCTAAGATGTTGCTCAGTCATTGGCTGAGGACCTCGACAGCATGTTCCAGTCACTGGGAGACATATCTCAGATGGAGTTCGACCTTGCCAAGGCGCTGAGGAGCATGTCGCAGTCTCAGGTAGGCAAAGCCGAGGCACACCAGAGCATGTCCCAGTCGCTGAGGACTGTGTCGCAGACACAGGTGGACATTGGGAGGCACTGCACTGTGTGGTCTGGCACAGAGGGGAATTACTGAGTGCACTGACACTGTGGTTCAGACAATGGGGAGCCACCAGGGCTGACAATGCCACCTTATATAGGGGGCCTTGTTGCTCAATCCAGTTGCCCCTCCATCCCAAAGTAACCCACAGGGCCCTGCAGGTACCAAATGGGAAGAGGGAGCACTGGAGGCCCACACGCAGCTTCACTACAGGGAGACGGCGACGATCTTGGTGTCAGTCGGCTGAACAGGTTGGCATGGCAAGGCATGTGCCACCAGCAAGTTGGCCGGGGCCCTCTGTCCCCAGGCCCTCCAAAGGACAACCGCCAGGTGCATTAAAGGCCACAGGCTTGGTAAGCTGCAAGCTGCCTTTAGCTCTGATGTGCATCCTGGGGTCACACCTAGATGTAGTGTCAGAACACGAGGGCTAAGAAGATTAAGAATCACTGAGAGGACACTGTGGGGGGTGGGGGGGCGTTGGCCCCGGGCATCCGTCGCCCCCCTCCTCTGCATGCCGCTGCCCCTACCCCAACCCCCTCCCCTCACCACCCCTACCCCCCTCACCACCCCTACCCCCCTCCAACACCGCACCCCCCCACCCCCCACCCCCACTAACGCCGCACCCCCCCCCCCAAATGCCGCAACCCCCCCCCCAAATGCCGGAACCCCCCCCCCCCAATGCCGCAACCCCCCCCCCCCCAAATGCCGGAACCCCCCCAAATGCAGGAACCCCCCCCCCAATGCCGCAACCCCCCCCCCAAATGCCGGAACCCCCCCCAAATGCCGGAACACCCCCCCCAAAATGCCGGAACCCCCCCCCCCCAAATGCCGGAACCCCCCCCCCCAAATGCCGGGTCTGTCTCTCTCCTCCTCCTCCTCCAAAAAACGCCGGGTCTCACCACTTCCGCAGCTGGTGAAACTGACGCGTATCGCGTCAGTCCGCTGCTGGCCCCTCCGGGAACGGAGAATCGCCGCCTAAAAGAAGGCCCCCACGCCAGAGTCATCTACTCCAATTTTGCTCGCCGGAAATCGGCGTTACGACGGTCTGCAGAGAATTTCGCCCAATAATTGAGAGAATAGATGCCAGTACAGTGAAGAAGAGATGGTTAAACAATTCTGCTGGATTAAAGGAATTGCATTTTGAAACTGATACTTGAAAGCAAACGACTGGAGTTGAATCCAAGGTACGTCAGTATACAGTAGACTTGTGGTTTGACAAATATAATTGCTAAAGACACACACACATATCTGGATTTGCAGTATAGAAGTCCTGTTGTGATAATAAATTGTTTATTCTCAGTGCTGTGCTTTCTGCTGTATCAGAATCTCATTAAGCAAACAGCTTTATCCTCCAAGTCCAGTATAACCCTAGCCCCATTTTATCCGTACATATTAAAATATTGTCATGCAGAAGAAAACAGGAAACTCTGTGAATAAATCTAACAAGGTCATGGCTTGTATAATCCAATTAAACGCTGCATGCAAGTTATTTTGCATATTTGGAATTACACGTAATGCATTATATTCTCTAGTCAGAAAAATCCAGTTATATTTATTTGTAAAATAATGACATAAGCTATACATATTATTCTAGAATAATATTATTCTAGAAACAGTCCAGGATTCACAATACTAGAATACTGATCTTCTTCCATCCTCTATACTTCTTCCATTGGGCAGGAGATACAGAAGTCTGAGAACACGCACGAACAGACTCAAAAACAGCTTCTTCCCCACTGTAACCAGACTTGGAAACAACCCTCTTATGGACTGACCTCATTAACACTACACCCCTGTATGCTTCACCCAATGCCAGTGTTTCTGTAGTTACATTGTGTACCTTGTGTTGCCCTATTATGTATTTTCTTTTTATTTTATTTTATTTGCATGTACTTAATGATCTGTTGAGCTGCTCGCAGAAAAATACTTTTCACTGTACCTCAGTACATGTGACAATAAACAAAATCCAATCCAATCCAATCTTTTCAATAGCAAACACAGGCTTACCTTCACTGACACGTGGTCTGAAGTTATTCTGAAGAGGGATCAAATTGATAGTAAGTAATGCTGTCCTAACCACTCATCTAAACTATTGATTGGTTAACTTGACAATATCCATAATAATGTTTACAAACTAGATTATCTTGGTCCTTCAGCTAGGGATCACACATTCATTGGGTGGGAGGGGACCCAGGGGTCGGTGGTGTGGTGGGGGTGTTAAAAGGAAAGCAAAGAGAAGAAAATCAGCACAGTTATCTCACCAGCTTGTTTAGTACATTAGAATGCCTCTTTTTATCATCCACCAGCAACTCAAGGCTGTAGACAATCAAATCCCCTTGAAGTTAATGGTGACCATTCTGACTTGATTGTTGGGATGGAGTAAAATTATACTGTAACTCATGTGTGGCGCCGGAGAATTCGGCAGCCGGCATCGGAGCAGCGAGGCGGGATTCACGCCGCCCCCCCCCCCCCCCCGAACCGGTGGGGTGGGTCGGAGAATCCCGCCCAATATGTCCCATTCCCCAACATCCTTCTTCTAAAAATGTGACAGTAGATAAAGAAGTAGAACATCAAAGTTAATAATCTCACGATTAGGAGTAGTAGGTGTAACTGTTAACTAAGGCCAGGCAATTGACAATTTTTATCCCCGAAGGAACAATGCACAACTTCATTCAAAAAGGTACAAATAGGGCAGCACGGTGGTCTAGTGGTTAGCACAGCTACCTCACGGCGCTGAGGTCCCAGGTTCGATCCCGGCTCTGGGTCACTGTCCGTGTGGAGTTTGCACATTCTCCCCGTGTCTGCGTGGGTTTCGCCCCCACAACCCAAAAATGTGCAGGGTAGGTGGATTGGCCACACTAAATTGCCCCTTAATTGGAAAAAATAATTGGGTAATCTAAATTTATAAAAAATAAATTTTTAAAAAGGTACAAATAAACTATTGAACAGGTCACCCTGGGGTTGGGAAAAATGTTCCACATAAATGTTTTTTACATTCATTCTTGGGATCTAACATGTTGTGCAAAGCCAGCATTTATTATTCCTTCTGAGTATCTCTGAGAATGTGTCTTTCTTGAACCACTGTCGTTCAATTTTATTCCTATTATTTGTAGTAACTTGATTGATGCATTGTAGCAATGAGTAATTCCATAACCTTAAAAGCCAAAGCTTTGACTTAGTTTGAAGAAGCCAATCTACCTTTCTCTTGTTGAACTCATCCTTTTTTGAAACTAAACTTCTTCAAAAATTAATCATAAATCTATCCATAAAGATATATTTCAGAGTATTTAAACCTGCAGAAACTTTGGAGGATTTAAATGATATTTATATAGTACATGTGAGATCAATAAAACTGGAGACTGAAATGCGTCATTCCATTCTTCAGAACATTGCACTCAATCTTAAATCTGCAATATCCTCCATCGTGCATGATGACTCAATTATAGAACTACACTTTTATTACTGAATGGTCCAGCAATTTTTTTTATTTTGTCCTATTCACTCAGTTCATATCATCTATGTAATGTGAAATTAGAAAAATCTGTACCATTTCAAATCTTGCATGCAACAGGAACTGATTTTGGCATCACAGGCCGAATCTTCTGAGATTATGCCAATCACCATTGGATCGCCACTTCAACTTTTCCGCTCTACACAGGGCTCTTCCCTACTAGCTGGGACTTTCCATTCGGGCTTCTCCAGAAATGTGGTACATACCTGAAAGGGAAATGTTGCTTCGTTGCACGAGATCATCAGATAAAGATGAGGGATGTCTCCTTTTTATGGGACTCACTGAAAGTAATATGGCCGTATTAAGTATTCACTCACACACTAAAAGTTTAGGACATTTAAACAGCTTTACTTTATGAGTTTCTGACAGAATGGGTGAATGTGGAGGTGGGTAAAGAGATAAGGTGGGTGATGTAAATTGATAAGATGTAGGGTAGGTGAGGGAAATAAGTGAGGGGGTATGGTGGCAAGTGGCTGAGGTAAATGGATAAGGGGCAGGCTGGCAGGTGGATATGATGGAAGCTGGGTAGGGTGCACTCAACTAGGCAAGTGGAGAATATTTCACCCCACTCCTGACTTGTGCCTTGTGCATGGTGGTCAGGTTTTGGGGAGTCAGAAGGTGAGTTAGTCGCCACAAGACTCTAAGCCTTGGACCTGCTCTTCTCGCCAGAATATTTAAAAGACTGACCCAGTTCAGTTTCTGGTCAATGGTAACTCCCAGGATGTTGATAGTTGGGGATTCAGTGATGGTAATGTCATTGAATATGAAGGGCAATAGTTAGACTCTCTCTACGAGATGGTCATTGCATGGCACTTGTGTGCTCCGCATGTTACTTTTCATTTCTCAGCTCCAAGACTGCATATTGTCCAGGTCTTGCTGCATTTGGACTCAGACTGCTTCAGTATCTGAGGAGTCACAATGGTGCTGAGCATTGTGCAATCATCAGGGAACATCCCCATTTCAGACCTTATGATGCAAGGAAGATCATTCATGAAGCAGCTGAAAATGTTTCGGCCCAGGTCACTACCCTGAGGAACTCCTGCAGTGATGTCCTAGGACTGAGGTGATTAACCTCCAACAACCATAACCTTCTTCCTTAATACTTAATGCCACCAACATGTGCAGAATTGGAGGGTAGCTTGCAACACCGGTCAGCAACTCATTGTTCTTATCTGACAGATTGTAAAGTTAAGCAGATGTGTTCTTGCGAGATGTACAAAGTGCTGTACCATAGGAATATGCACTGTGGTTGCAGCTTTTCAACATATATGTTAATGACTTGGATGAAGAAATGCAAACTTGTGTATCCAAATTTGAAAATTGAATTTGGGAGGCACAGTGTGTGGATGGGAGCAGGATGTTATAATGGGACACAGATGGCTGTTAGTAAGGTAATTCAATGTAAAATAAACTGCAAGCAATTTGTACCTGAGCAAGGCAAATTCGATTTTTTCTCTGAATTATGAAAGAGTAAAAACTGTGGAGCTGCAAAGGGATTTAAGAGTACGTGTACAAATCAGTAAAACCTAATGTGCAGGTATGAAAGTAATTAAAATGGCTAATGAAATGTTAGCCTTTATCTCAAAGGAATTGAAGTACAAAAAGTGAGGAAGTGATGCTTTAGTTGTACAGTGCCTTTGTCAGACCCCCAGCTGGAGTACTAGATTCAGTTTAGGCAGATACGCCTTTTAAAAAAGGATGAAAGAGCTGCAAACTGAAACGCTAACTCCCTTTCTTTCTCCCTTTCTTGCTTGGCCTCCCCAGTGTTTTCTGTATGTATCTCAAAAATATGTATTGGTCTTTATATTGGAAGATGTACAGCATAGATTAATGAAACTAAAGGGCCAAGTTATCAGGATAAGTTTACAGGATTGAGAGGTGATCTAACCGTCACAGAACAAATGATGAAAGATCTTAGGAGTATACAAACAGAAAAGCTATTTCCTCTTGTGGGAGAAGCTGGAATACAAAGGCATTATCTTAAAATTAAAGCTGGGCTATTTAAGAGGAAGCACTTTATGCACAAAAGGCAACCTGGAACTCACTCCCTAAAAGGTTGCAGCTGCTAACTCGATTAAAAGGTTTAAGACAGAGATTGATAGATTCTTGTCAGATAAGAGCATGAAGGGACAAAAAACAAGGAAAGAAAATGGAGTTGAGGTAGAGATCAGTCAATATCTAACTGAGTGGGACAGTGGGTTCAAGGAGCAGAATAGCTCACTCCAGTTCTTTTGTTCCTCTGCCCCACACATTTTATTCCAATCCTGCATCATTCCAGAACTGTTGATTTCTGACTCCAGTCTCTTGTGCATCCTAGCCTCTTTCACACCACAACTCTCCTTCTCCACTTCATCAGCTTCCTTTCTTCCCTTCAAAACCTTGAAAACCCTTGCCTAAGGTTTTGATCACTCCTTTTTAATCGTGCTTTTCTTGATATAGCATGTTACTAAGAGAAATCAGAGAAAATAATGAGAAAGAGAAAGAATTGAATGGCTACAAGAAGGTAGGTGAATATTGACGACAGGAAACAATACAGAGAAATATAAATATAGAGGTTTTGGGGCGAAGGCAGGCAGTGGACTATCTGGAGTTTTGGAGAATTCAACTTTGTACTCTAGGCCCTTTTTGTACACCCTGACTTGGACTCCCAGAAGCAGGACTCAGAATCGGTGAAGTGTCAGATTTCTGCAAGAAACCACCAGAGTAGTTTCCAGCAAAGTATGTTCATACGGTAAGTTCATATGGTTTTCAGCAAAGCCTTTGACAAGTTCCAACATGGGAGACTTACAAAGCACGTGGGATACAGGGTGACTTGATTAGGTGAATTCAAAATTGGCTTAGTTGTAGGAGACAGAGGGTGATGACAGTGATTGGAGCCAATGTCCAGTGATTGTAGCCAATGTCCAGTGAGGTACCACAGGGATCTGTGCTGGGTCCCCTATTATTCATCATTTATATGAACGAGGTTGATGACTATGTGGGGGGGTGGGGGATCAGTAAGTTTGCAGATGACACAAAGATTGAACGGGTGATTAACAGTGAGGTTGAGTGTCATGGGTGACAGGAAGATATAGATGGGATGGTCAAATGGGCAGAAAATTGGCAGATGGACTTTAACCTTGAAAAGTGTGAGGTGATACGCTTTGAAAGGAGTAATTTTACAAGGAAGTATTTAATGAATGGCATGACACGGGAATTTTTGAGGAATGAAGTGACCTTGGCGTATCTGTCCCTAGATCTCTGAAGGCAGATGGCCAAGTTAATACGGTGGGGGAAAAGGCACATGGGACACTTGCCTTTATCAACCGAGGCATAGATTGAAAAAGCAGGGAGGTCATGTTGGAGTTCTATGGAACTTTTGTCAGGCCACAGCTGGAGTACTGTGTGCAATTCTGGTCACCACATTATAGGAAGGATATGACTACACTGGAGCAGGTGCAGAGGCATTTCACCAGGATATTTAAGTTATAGAGAGAGATTAGATGGGCTTAGGTCGTTTTCACTGGAGCAGAGAAGACTGAGGGGGTGTCTTCATCGAGGGGCACAAGATTATTAGGGAAAGACAGGTTGGATAGGGACAGCTGTTCCCCTTAGTTAAAGGGTCAGTTGAAGGGACACAAGTTCAAGTTGAGAAGCAGGAGATTTAGGATGGGGATTTGAAAAAAAGCTTTTTTACCCTGGGGTCGGTGATGGTCTGGAATGCACTGCCTAGGAGGGTGGTAGAGGGGAGTTGCCTCACATTTTGCCTCTTTTACCTGCTATAAATAGGGCAGTCAATAAGGTTGCCCTTCTTTCTTTAGATAACGATACTATATTGCTTTCAGACTCGCCAGGTATCAAATGATACCACCACAAGGTTCAACTGGATATCGATCAAACAACCAGTTAGTTAGTTCAAGATCAATGGTACTTTATTTACACACAAGATTAACTTACACATGCAACATAAATGCTATGAACTAAATGACACCTAACAACTATGACAACCTGTACTTAACCTCAGGCACCCGGCTTAAGTCAGAGGAGCAGTGGCCTTTGTTCGAATCTGGATCTACCGGGTCTGGAGAAGTAACTGCTGTTCAGCTGGGCTCATCCGTCTGGTAGAGAGCATTGAACTTGAACTTGCTTCTGGTCGTGGTTCTGTGATTGGAGATGGACATTGCCGGAGCGCCAGGTCCAAAAGAGATCAATCACATGGCAGTGTCTCTCTTTATCCTTGGGGGGGTTTTGCGCTCTTTTGGGCAGTCCTTAGGTTTGGACCCAATTAATTGGGTAGTTCTCGATCACTGCCTTCGATCTGAGCCAATAAAGGGGCGGGTGCCTTGGTGGCTGGGCGCGTCCTCAGCGCTCATTGACCCTGCTGTTTATGCTTCCTGAGTAAAGGGAGTGGCGCCGAAATGTCTGGACTTTTATCGGTTACCTTAGTATCAATCCTTTTTCTTACGGAGATGATCCATTAAAATTCTAATCGGTTGGGGGTTTCGATACCGTCTGGATTCTCTGCTCACAAATATACATGCAGGCTCTGTGCCTGCCTGAATCTTACATTGTCCACATTTCCCTTTAGGCTTTGTGAACGTCCATGTTTCTTGTTTAAATGGCCATCCCAGATGGCTACAACATCCTAAAAAGCAGTAACTGGATGAACACTTGGTAAGTCATAAAATTCAATGCTATGGACCAAGTGCTAGCAAATAGTATTAAGTACGCATGTCAGGTGTTTTTCATGTATCGGTGCAGACTCAATGGGCCGAAGGCCTCTTCTGCACTGTATTTTTCTGTAATTCTGAAGTCTATAACTGGAAAGCCAGGGCCAACTCTGGCATGGTCATTTTCAGAAGCCCCAACATAATTCGATGTACATCAGGCATTTGGCGCTTCTGTGCCTTGAAGGGAAGAAGTCCTGCCTCCAGGATTTTCTGTCCACCAGAGGGCTTGCAAGCTCCTCAGTCTGAGCAGCATCAATTGACCATTTGAGGGGCTCAATTGACCACCAGGCGGAAAGACCATCCTCGGGTTTGCCTGCCCTGACTGAAGCAGGCAGAGTTGGGAAAGCGGAAGTAAAAAACTAAAGTGCTGGCAAATCTGGGCATGTCTCGCAGCATCTGTGAAGAGAGAAGCAGAATTAATATTTGAGTCTGAATGACTCAGATTCATACGGACTCAAAACACATTTCTCTCTCAATCGATGCTGCTGAGCTTTCCCAGCATTTTCTGTCTTTATTTCAAATTTTCAGCATCCGCAGTATTTTATTTTAATTTTAAGAGTTGGGAATGTGATGAGCACTCTGTCCTCCCCACCTTCTCTCCGAATTATAAGTTGCTTCCCAGTCTGCTCCTGAGATGGGAAATTAAATGCCTCCCATGGTCGTAATTTTACACTGAAAATCTCAAATATATTTGGATATATCATTATCCAAATATTATACATATATACTTACATTCAACGAGGAATAAATGTCTCTTGTCGTGCAAGTTTGCTGAGAGAAAACGAGAAAAACATCACAGTAATGGTCCTGTAGCAGTTTGAAAGCTGTGAAAGTAGTTCAGTTCTGAAATAGTTAAATGTTACTATAATGTTATAAGTGATGCACAACACTATTATCCTCTGGAAGAAAATATTGTTGCATATAATGATCTAAATTCAAAGTTGAAAATTGTGTTAATAATGTTTCTTCCTACTAATATGCGCAAAGAGCTTTTGTCAGTTTTCATCTAATGGGGCTTTCCATTATGTATATCTTGCCTTAGGGATGCTGGCCAAGTCACTGATCAGCACTGACTCTGGAAGTCCTTGATGATTCTGCAGCACTGACTCTTTATGGCTCTCACATCTGGAGCAGGATGATGCGGAAAAAAGAAAAGATTGATGAAAAATATAAAAGTGCATTCTACAAGCTACAGAATAAAACACTGCCAGGGTTTTCAAATAAATTAACAGATTTCAAGCCTTGTCATATTTAATGATGCGGCATTAACATCATATTGTCATCAGAGGCATGTGCGCGACAAACACCAGAAATATACTAAAAATACCTTTCCGGCATCAACATTTTAATATTTAATGCTGTAGTATAGAAATGTGTCTGTTTGTCACTCAGAACTGAGGTGCTATTAGATATTTTTCAAGTATAATTGCTATGTTTATGTAGAAAGAGGTTGTTCCATTCACTCTGGTTTCTATAGTTTGGCAAAATAATAAGTGACAGATAATCCACTTTCAGATGACAAGGGGCTGCCGAAGAAGCTATGATCTGCTCAGCAAATAGACAAGTGAGAAATTTGTTTGGAGGGTCACCATGTACTGAGTGATATGTTATGACCCATCACAAAAAATGGTGTTGCATCTGAAATCAGAGATGAGTTCGACAACATAATGGAATGGAATTTCCAGGGTGCCACACCCCTTCCCGCCAGCTAAAGATTTGTGCCGGGGTCCTGCCCATGATCCCTTTGGCTGCCAAGCAGCATTAATTGATTTCTGGCAAGATCTCTGCCCCTTTCATGGGACAGGAGCTGGGGCCACTGTTGAGACTACAGTAGTCCCTCTGCACCAAAGGAGCCTGTTAGATCCAGGGTCAGGGGTCTTGATGAGGGGTGGATGAGATGGTGGGAGAGTCACAGAAAAATACAATGCAGAAAGCCATTTGGCCCATCGGATCTGCAACGCTGCATGAAAGGCACCTGATCTGCCAATTCTAATCCCATTTGCCAGCACTTGGCACAAAGCCTTGAATGCTAAGACGTGCCAAGTGCTCATCCAGGTACTTTTTAAAGGATGTGAGGCAACCCGCCTCTATCATCCTCCCAGGCAGTGCATTCCAGACAGTCACCGCCCTCTGGGTAAAAACGTTTTTCCTCAAATCCCCCCTCACCTTCCACCCCTTACCTTGAACTTGTCTCCCCTCGTAATTGACCCTTTAACTAAGGGGAACAGATGTTCCCCATCCACCGTGTCCATGCCCCTCAATCAGGTCACACCTCAGTCTTCTCTGCTCCAGCAAAAACAACCCAAGTATCCAAACTCTCTTCATAACTTAAATGTTCCATCCCTGGCAATATCCTGGTATGATGCCTATACACCCGGTCCAGGGCAATCACCTCCAGGTTCAAGAAGCCGATGAAGGGGGGGCAGTGGTTAAAGGAGCGGATGATGTTTGGAGGACAGACGGCATCTCCAATGGGGCCAGGGGTCTATCAAAGACTGTCCCCCGCCTTAGCTGACATCAGCCCATGCAGCTTATGTCTCCCCCCATTGCGAATGCAGGTATGAGCCCCTTAAGTGACAATTAACAGGCCTGAGAAAGGCTTCATTAGGCCCAAGGGTGGACCCAACACTGCACTCGTCCCCCACCACATAAAATTTCAGACAGGTCTGGTGTGGGTATGTAGGTGGCAGGAAGGCCATTTGCTGCTTTTTACATGAATCACCTTCAAACCCTGCTGATGGCAGAATGCAAATTCCAGCCCAATGAGAGGGCAGATTAGGCTGCAAGACTACCAACTGTGAGACATGCATGCACTCTGTCCCTTCATATGTGGAAGGAAAATTGTTGTCGGCAGGCTGGTCAATATTTATTTGAGCTGTTCACTTACACATGGTTCAAATGACATTACTCCACTACACGGCAAAATTATAGGCTCATGTTTAATGTTAAGTAGAATTTGCGACCTAGTGTGTTATCAGTTGGTAAACCTTTCGATTAGCAGCAAGGCCAGTTCATCCTTGTTTGTACCACTTGTCTATTACCCTCCAGGCCTAAATTGAACATGAAATCTGCGAAGCATTAATGTCCAAATTGGAATCTCATCTGAAAGCAGAATCTTATCTGAAGTTGGAATCGTATTCTAAGCTCTGAAAAATAATCCTTCGATTGTGAAGTGTACTTTGACTTAATTAACTAAGTAACAGCAAATACATATATATGAATACATTCTGAAATGACAAATTAGTCAGCACAGAAAATACCTTAGTTTAAGTGAATGTCCGATATATTCATGTGTGGCCATGAATAAAGGACCATGAACACAAATTTCAGTATTGCCCCATTAGTTACTAAACATCAGTCAAGTTAACAGCTTCGCACAGTTACCTCAGGGTCAGAAGGCTGAAGGTTCAAGCTCCACTCCAGGGCTTGAGCAGGACCTTGGACTGGCACACAATCAGCAATTCAGTGGGGATAGGCTGCTTCAAATAAGAGACAAATATTGCCTTGCTGACCTCTTTCGGATAGGTATTGAAAATCCTATGGAACATTCTCCTGATGCACTAAGTAGCCAATTCCATTAAAAACAGATGAGTTGGTTTAATTCTTCATTTTTTTTAGAATCATGCTGTGCACAAAATGACTCCTATGTTGCCAACATATCAACAATTAGCCACTGAAAAATATAGAAAGAAACACACTATGTAAATGCAAGTCTTTTCATTTCAGTATTTCATTATAAGTCAGAGGGAATTTGTGAACCAGGGCACAAACATGCCAGTTCATAAAAGCAAAATACTGCGGCTGTGAAATACTACAATAAAAAGGAGAGATTTGGGAAATAGTCAGAAAGACTGGCAGCACCAACAGAGAGAGACACAGAGACAGCTGAACAGACAGGGGTGAGGTGAACCAACCTCTATTTGGCCATGTCACCTCACTGTGATTTAACAACAATGGACCATTAACTGAATCAGGGCAATACATCAGCCCTCATCCCAGAGGAACTCCCACATCCGAGAACTGCTAACCAATCCAATGGTTGGCAGATCTCTTTTTTCCAGCAGTGTCACCAGGAATGGTCACCACTCCTAGATCAGCAGGCAGCCCCTCATGCTGATGAACCATGCTGCTGGAGGCCCAGGCAGGTGTGGGATTTCACCATGGCTAGGCCAACAGCCTCCAATGAAGGGGTTGAAGGGTCAGGATCAGCAAGTCTGGGAGAGGGATTGCACAATGGGGAGAGTACCATGGTGGGTGCCCCCTGTTGGGCACAGGGTGCCAGAATAGGAGGGACCCTCTCCCTAGCTGTAAAAAGGCTGCATCATCGTGTGACATTGACACCTCCCACTGCTGGTAAAATACCAGCAGTTGCAGGAGGAGTCCCTTAAGTAGCCATTAATTGTTATACCACCCAACATCTACTCCTACATGACTGGAGGAGTTTGTGAGTCGGCAGGCACAGCGCATTTTCTTGACATTGTACTACCACGCCACCTCCCAGCCTAATCTAAAATTCCACCTAATGCATTAGGTAAATGCCCTTTCATCACCAGGAGCTATGATATTACAACTGGGACACACTGAGGTCATGAAAATGGTCGTATAACTGCATGTCTTTCTTGCTTTCATCTTTGTAATGAACTCCAACTGGCTTTATTGGTTGGTCAATTGGAGTATGAGCTCCCTCAATGATAGCTCATTGAGGGGGCCCATATAATCACCTGTGAAGGCTTGTGAGCCAATTTTAAGTTGACTGGACTGCTAGCAGCACTGTTTGTAGCTGCTCCTGTAATATCGTTATTGTAAATAAATATTGGTGTGGTGACGGAACTCCTGCCTCCCGTGGATTACTACAGTGGCGACGAGGTAAACTAAGAATTTTGCGGAGACCAGCTGCCGCACTCGGAGGGTAAGCCTTGCCATTTTAAAAATGCCGTTTTATGGGAGGTTAGAGGCATTCAACCCGGCTATTGAGGACTGGTCCCAGTATGTGGAGAGAATATGTTACTTCTTCCAGGCAAATGATATACTGACGGGCGAAAGGAGACGGCTTATCCTGCTGTGTGCGGACCCACCGCTTTCGCCATTATACGTAGTCTGACTTATCTCGATGCGCCGGACACGAAAACTTTCCAAGGATTAACGGAATTGGTGAAAGAGCACTACGACCCAAAACCACCCCTCATTTTGCGTAGGTACAGATTCTACACAGCGAAGCGGGTAGACAAGGAGTCAGTCACAAATTTCTTGACCCGCCTGAGAAGGCTGGCGGAAAAATGTGAGTTCGGCCCGACGCTAAATGAAATGCTTCGGGACCGGTTAGTGTGTGGTATAAACGACCTCACAATACAGAAACACCTCTTGGCGGAAACGGAGCTAGACTGCAGGCAGGCGTTACAGCTCGCACTGTCCCTAGAAAAGGCAGCAAGTGGGGTGCAGGAACTACAGGGCATGCCAATGGAGGTAGATACCTGTGAGAGGGACTACCACAACGGGTCCTGCTACCAGATTGCCGCTCTCAGGAAAAACCTGAGGAATAGAGGGAAAAAGGAAAACCCCAGAACTGCCCCTAAGTCTGCCAGGACTAACTGGAGACAGAGGGAAGTACCGGCTGAGGCTCCCCCAACAGAGAAGGACCGTTTCTGGCACCAGACAGAGTGGGGTAACAACGACAGAAACCCTAGAAGGAGGTGGCAAAAGAGGAATAGCAGGTGGGGACGCAGGGAAGTACACAACCTAGACGCCCCATCCTCCTCCGAAGGGGAACAATTATATAATATTACAACGAAGAAAGCAGAACCCATTAGGATTACCCCACAGGTGAACGGGCGGCCGACAATAATGGAAATAGACACGGGTGCGGCCGTATCAGTAATGGGAGTGGCAGCATTTATAAAAATCAAAGATGGACTCCAGCCACTAACCCTAACAAAAACATCGGCGAAACTTAAAACCTACACGGGGGAACCCCTGGAAGTTCTAGGCACGACTCATGTACCTGTGGAATATGAGAAACAATTGCTGAGATTACTGTTGACGATATTAGAGGGCTCCGGACCGAGCTTAATTGGACGGAACTGGCTGAAAGACCTAAAATTAGATTGGATGAAAATTTTCCGGAGTGGAAGCGGGCAGTTGAGTGGAGTACTCCAAAAATACCCGGAGGTCTTCCAGGAAGGTTTGAGGGAAATCATGGGCGCCAAAGCAACTTTGCACGTGGACCGAGAAGCCCTTCCGAAATTTTGTAAGGCCAGGCCGGTACCTTTTGCATTAAGGAAGAAAGTAGATGACAAAATAGAAAGGTTACGGCGCGACGGCATTATCAGACCAGTACAATTCTCGGAATGGGCAGTGCCGGTGGTACCAAGTTTGAAGCCAGACGGCTCGATACGTCTCTGTTGAGATTTCAAACAGACAGTAAACAAATACGCACTGCTGGACAAATACCCAATCCCGAAAATAGACGACCTGTATGCCAAATTGGCAGGTGGGCTTTTGTTCACGAAACTAGACATGAGCCATGCCTACCTGCAGTTAAAACTCGACAAGGGCTCCCACAGGTTCGCTACGATCAACACCCTGAAGGGCCTTTTTCATTATATTAGGCTACCTTTTGGAGTGTCATCAGCCTGCGCTATGTTCCAGCGTACGAAGGAAAATATTCTGCAGGGACTACCGCAGGTGGCGATTTATTTGGACGATGTCTTAATCACGGGTAGGACAAACAGGGAACACTTAAGGAACCTGGAGGAAGTGCTCAGGCGTTTCGCAAAGGCAGGCGTACGGCTAAAAAGGGAAAAATGTTTTTTTCTGGCCCCACAAGTGACATACCTGGGATATAAAGTAGACGAGTCAGGCTTACATCCATTAGAAGACAGAGTAAGGGCAATAAAAGAAGCCCCAGCTCCCACCACAGTCCAGGAGTTACGATCATTTCTAGGGTTGGTAACCTATTATGGAAAATTTATTGAAAATAGGGAGTCCATCCTAGAACCCCTCCACCAGCTACTAAAAAAGGGGCAAGAATGGAAATGGTCCACTCGCCAAAACCGAACATTTAGGGAAATTAAGGAACAGCTGTCATCTGAAAATGTCCTAGAGCATTATGACCCAAGGAAGGAGTTGGTGGTCACTTGTGACGCATCCCCTTATGGGGTAGGAGCCGTCTTAGCCCATAGAGGAAGGAATGGGGAAGAACGGCCAATAGGCTATGCTTCGAGGACCTTGGCGATGGCTGAGGGGAAGTACGCCCAAATCGAGACGGAAGGTCTGGTGGTGATATTCGCAGTAAAAAAATGTCACCAGTATCTGTACGGGCAGAAATTCACCACAGTGACGGACCATAAGCCGTTATTAGGGTTATTAAAAGAAGACAAGTCAATACCCCCGATTGCATCAGCTAGAATCCAACGCTGGGCGTTGCTACTGGCGGCATATAGATACATTCTGGAGCACAGAACGGGAATGCGAGTAGCACATGCAGATGCTTTGAGCAGACTTCCCCTCCCGGACACTCCGCCGCAAATACCAAAAGTAGAGGAGACAGTAATGACTCTAAATATTTTGGACACCCTACCAGTAGACGCACAACATATTCGGTTGTGGATGCAAAAAGACCCAGTTTTATCCAAGGTGAAGCATTTACTGCTAACAGGGGAACTGGAAAGACCAGTGGAGCCCCAGGTGCACCCATACTGGAGCGGAAGGGACCAAATAACCGTAGAAGACGGTATCCTATTATGGGGAGCCCGGGTAATCGTCCCAGCTCAGGGCCGTCAGGCAATCTTAACTGAGTTACATCACGAACACCCAGGGGTGTCTAAAATGAAGATGCTAGCTCGAAGCTATGTTTGGTGGCCAGGTTTGGACACAGACATAGCAGCCTTGGTACGTCGGTGTCAGGAGTGCCAACAGGGGCAAAGAGTGCCACCAGTGGCGCCATTGCACCCGTGGGAATGGCCAGGCAGACCATGGACCCGCCTGCATATTGACCATGCCGGCCCTTTCATGGGCTCAATGTTTTTGGTGATAGTGAACGCCCACTCCAAATGGTTGGACGTCCACCGGGTAAACACGGTAAGCACAGCATCGACAATAGAAAAGCTCAGGGCCTCATTTGCAACACATGGACTTCCGGAGGTATTGGTATTGGACAAAGGAACGGCATTCACAAGTGGGGAATTTGGAAAATTCCTGAAGGAAAACGGAGTCCGTCACATCACAACGGCCCCTTACCATCCAGCGACCAACGGCCTGGCAGAGAGAGCGGTCCAGACACTTAAAGCGGGACTCAAGAAGCAGCCGGCAGCGTCAATGAACACAAAGCTCTCCCGCTGCCTGTTTAATTACAAGACCACACCGCATTCCACAACGGGCATACCGCCAGCTGAACTCTTAATGGGAAGGCGGCTGCGAACGAGGCTGAGTCTCCTTTTCCCAAATTTAAAGGGGAAAGTGGAGAAACATCAGGAGGCCCAACGCAGGGGGCATGATAATAGTTGGCACCAGAGACATTTCCAGGTGGGCGCACCGGTTTGGGTCAAGAATTATGGAAATGGACCAACGTGGGTCAAAGGCACAGTAGAGTCCCAAACAGGGCCCATATCCTATGAGGTTTCAATAGGAGGTAAGGTGCTGAAGAAACACCTAGACCAAATAAGGGCAGCGGAACCACACCTGGAGGCAGGCGAAGCAGGACCGTCTCAAACTGGGATAGCCCAGACGGAAAGGATACCCACACCCCAGCCCCGAGCAATTTCTCCAGACCCCGTCATTCAGTCATCAGAGTCGGAGATGGACACACTCGACGAGGCCGCCGCGACACCTCTCCCCGAGGAGGAAGAAGAACAACTTCCAAGGAGGTCATCAAGGAAAAGACGGGCACCTATAAGGTACACCCCGCCCACTTCGGAGAACGACCCGGCGGACGACACAGAGGTGACTGACCCAGACATGAGGAGCAGGAAGAAGCTCAGAGGAATGCCAGCTGGCAGGAATTCCTAGGACCTTGGGGGGGGGGGGGGGGGGGGGGGGGGGGGGGTAATGAACTTCAATTGGCTTTATTGGTTGGCCAATTGGAGTATGAGCTCCCTCAATGATAGCTCATTGAGGGGGCCCATATCATCACCTGTGTAGGCTTGTGAGCCAGTCTTAAGTTGACTGGACTGCTAGCAGAACTGTTTGTAGCTGCTCCTGTAATATCGTTATTGTAAATAAATATTGGTGTGGTGACAGAACTCCTGCCTCCCGTGGATTACTACAATCTTTCCTTTCTTTATAGAAACTGGAACCCTATATTCAGATGCTTTAAGTGGCAATGGACACAAAATGTATAGATCTCCTAAGAAGCTAGAGTCTTAAATATATTTGATTAACGATATATCCTCTGGCTGTAAGACTAATTGCTGAGAAACTAGAAAGTGCAAAATGTTACTGTGTGAAAGGAATTGGCAGACTGGAATGTTTTTTTTAAAAAGGTAATAGTTTGTCCAGGAAACTACAGGCCAGTCAGCTTCAGGTGAAAAGGAGAAAATATAAAGGAAAAATCAATAAACACAGAGGCCAAGGCCAGAGCTTGATGATTACCGGTGGGTTTGCAGGCAGGGGAGAGCTTGTGATATTCTGCAAGTGCTTTTCCTGCCTCCTACCGCTTGCCTGCCCTGGCTGCGATTGAATGGGTGGCGGACAAGGCACTGGAGAGCCCACAAATCACATGCCATTTGAGACCTTTACGTGGAAAATTAATGGCCACTTAAGGGCCCGTTTGCACAGCAGGAGGAGTTTGGCGATGGTGGGAAGCATGTCAGATGGGCTTGGGCCTGCTTGGGCCACAAACGGGAAAGGGTGGAGGAGGGGAAATGCTTCCTTCACAGGTCCCCTTTTCTGATCGGAGTCCACCATGCCAACCACCTCCCAAGGTCTACTTGCCCGTCCTGGGTACTCCATCCCCACTTTGCTGAGGTACCACAAAATAAACTAAAGATTAAAGTCAGAGCAGTCCGCGTCAGGGAACATGGGCAGAAAGGATGGATGTTTATCTGAAAGACAGAAAGAAAAGGTTAGGGGCAAAGGGGTAGCTATTCAGATTGACCGAATGTGAGAAGCACGATTCAGCAAGGATCAGTGCTGGGATGATTGTGGTTCATAATTTATAATGGTCTCCTTCTGCACTGTCGGGATTCTATAACAATTGAGCAAAAACACAACTTCAAAATTTTTGGATGTCACAAAACTGGGAGAGATTGTAAAAGCTGATGAGGAATGCAGCAAAGGAGATATTAAACTTGAAGCATCAGCGGGATTCTCTCCTACCCGGCGGGGCGGGGGGTCCTGGCGGGACAGAGTGGCACGAACCACTCTGGCGTCGGGCCACCCCAAAGGTGTGGAATCCTACGCATCTTCAGTGGCTAGGCCTGCCCCGGAGTAGTTTGCGCCCCGCCGATCGGCGGGAAAGGGGCTTGGCGCCACGCCAACCGGCTGCGAAGGGGCTCCGCTGGTCGGCGCGAGTCGGCGTATGCGCGGGAGCACCAGCATGTGCTGGCGTCATCCCCGCGCATGCGCAGAGGGCTTCATGTCCGCACCGGGAATGGCGGAGGACCACAGCCTCCAGTGCGCAAGGATAGAGTGCTCCCACGGCACAGGCCCGCCTGCGGATCGGTGGGCCCCGATCACGGGCCAGGCCACCGTGGGGGCACCTCCCGGGGCCAGATACCCCCGCGCCCCCCAAGAACCTCGGAGGCTGCCCGCGACGCCAGGTCCCGCTGGTAAGGGACCTACTCCAATTTACGCTGGTGGGACTGGCAAAGAACGGGCAGGACTTTGGCCGATCAGGGGCCGGAGAATCCGGGCGGCCCCGGGGCCCATTGTGTCACGCCGGACCCCGCCATTCTCCGAGGCGGGCGGGGCAACTCACGCCGGGCCGATTTTTGGGGGCCCGCAGAATTTGTAGGACGGCTTATCTATCTCCCTCTGTAACTTGTAATATCCTTCCGCACTGTCCACAACTCCACCGACTTTAGTGTCATCTGCAAATTTACTCACCCATCCTTCTACACCCTCCTCCAGATCATTTATAAAAATGACAAACAGCAGTGGCCCCAAAACAGATCCTTGTGGTACCCCACTAGTAACTGGACTCCAGGCTGAACATTTCCCATCAACCACCACCCGTTGTCTTCTTCCAGCTAGCCAATTTCTGATCCAAACTGCTAAATCACCCTGAATCTCATAGAACATAGAATTTACAGTGCAGAAGGAGGCCATTCGGCCCATCGAGTCTGCACCGGCTCTTGGAAAGAGCACCCTACCCAAGTTCAACACCTGCACCCTATCCCAATAACCCCACCCAACACTAAGAGCAATTTTGGACACTCGGGGCAATTTATCATGGCCAATCCACCTAACCTACACATCTTTGGACTGTGGGAGGAAACCGGAGCACCCGGAGGAAACCCACGCACACACGGGGAGGATGTGCAGACTCCGCAGACAGTGACCCAAGCCGGAATCGAACCTGGGACCCTGGAGCTGTGAAGCCATTGTGCTATCCACAATGCTACCATGCTGCCCTTAAAATTGGCAAGTCACGTTGCAGCTGATTAGAGCACATTACCAGAAGGATGTGGTGGCTTTAGACAGGGTGCAGAAGAGACTTTTCTTTTTTAAATAAATTTAGCATACCCATATCATTTTTTTTCCAATTAAGGGGCAATTTAGCGTGTTCAATCCACATACCTTGCATATCTTTTTAGGCTGTGGGGTGAAACCCACGCAAACATGGGGAGAATGTGCAAACTCCACACGGACAATGACCCAGAGTCGGGATCGAACCTGGGACCTCAGCGCCATGAGGCAACAGGGCTAACCAACTGCGCCGCCGTGCTGCTCGTAAATTGTCCTTGCCGCAATGAGGCAGCAGTGCTAACTACTGTGCCACCGTGCGAACCCCAGAACCTCAAAGAGGCTTTAAGAATAAAGCTGGTTCCTTTGAGTGCTAAGACCCTAAAAAGTATGTTTTAAAACTTTTAAATATCATGTCTGCTTTAATTCAGTAAGAAACTAGCTAATCTATTTGAATTATTCACACATTTGTGAAGGTAAATTTCAGTCATTTGCGAGATGGTGGTTTGAAATTTGTGATTAAAAATGGAGGTCATTGTTATAATTCTCATTGAGACTGACAACTTTTAAAAAGGGATGAATTTCCCAATGACTGATGGAAGGAACTGAAGGACAAAATTTTATATTTTAGGCTTTTACTGTAACAAACTAACTGAAATCAATATAAATCATTCATTACTGAATCACTCATTAATACATCAAACTACCATGGTATTTTTGCATTAATTAACAAATGCAAGTGAAATATTTCTTACAGAACCTCTTCATCATGCTCCGTATGTCTGGCAAATATGTTGCATTGCAGAAATTAGCCCACCGTCATTCCCACTGCCCATTCAGGATCACTCCTCTTGTTATGACAGGTAAAATCTCCAATGTCCCTCAATAATTGTTCCACTCCATGTCCCAGCATATCACCAGCATGAAGCACCATGACAACACCCCATTTCCTAAATCTCCAAAAAGTTTATCTGTTCGGTTTCCTTTCTTCTGAACTGAATCCAAACTCTCACCAGCATCCTGTTTGATCAGGAGCACAAAACACTCCACTTGCTTCTCCACAGTAGTAGCTTCCTTGTCTCTGTTTCACAAACTGTCCTTCTCCTGTAAAATATTGTGAAAAGCTGTTAAAATTATACCTGACACTTCAATGCGTTTTGGTTTAAATTTCTCTTCTCGTAGTAACAGAATTACATGGGCATGTTTCCAAGTGAGGCATTTATCATGACTTCACCATCCACCTCTTCAGAGCATTCTGTTTTACTTTAAGTTAAGTGGGAAAATTTAAAACATAATTGTTTGATAAGATTCAGGATTCATGGCACCAGAATGAAAGCAACTCAAGGATTAGAATTTATTTCTATGTGGATAGAATTGAAAAGTAAGGACATTTTTCTGAACTTTTATCAAACCTTGTTCGACTGATATTAGCATATGGAGTGCAGTTCTCATTGCCATGTTGCAAAAATGAGATAGAGGCACTGGAGATAAAAAGATTTCCAAGGATGGTACCAGAATTGCAAGCTAATACCTATGAAAAAAGGATGAATAGTCTGAGTCTCTGTTCTCTCGAAAAAACAAAGCTGAGGGGTGACCTCGTACAGGTCTTTAAAATAATGAAAGGATTTTATGGGACCGGGAGAGATTTTGTGAACTCATAATGGAACCAACTAGAGGCGGGACAGTACAAAAATAGCCACTGGTCTGGGCAGAAGTCTTGCTTCTGTTTTCACCAATGACCATTTTGCAAGACACAGGAAAGGGCATGGAGCAGGAAGCTCCATGAAAGAACCAAGGTCCTGAAGGATTTTCAATGGAGTGGGAGGGCTTTAGAAGTTGTCCACAACCCCACTGGGTCAGAAGAAGCTAGAATAGCCACAGGGCTGGAGTCTCCACCTTGCGACGTCAGAAATGCAATTCGCAATGGGGTGGAGAATCAGGCATGCGGCAAAGATCCAGGTTTGCTGCCAATGGGCGCCATGGTCCAGTCCCTCCCTGGCAGCAGAAATTAGGTTTCCACCACGCGCCGGCAGCGACAGGCAAAACCGGCAATTGCATGCAATTAAATGTGATTAGCGGGTTGGACACAGTATGCTTCGTCCTTCCGCGATGTTTCGCCCCTTTCAGGCATAAGTCTTGTCTGTTCAAATTACTACAAGTATTTACTAATAGGGGCTGGATGTCATGATTGCAGAGGGCGAGCAGAACGCTAACAAAACACTGAAAAACCATTTTAAAATGTCGGGCTTGCTGGAGGTTGGCTGCCCGGGCCAAGGGCAACAGCAGGGAGTGACTTGAATCTGATCTGTGGACTTGGGTTGTCTCCCTTGGGATTAGGGTGGCCTGGCTCAGACCACCATAGAATCATAGATTCATAGAAATTACAGTGCAGAAAGAAGCCTTTCGGCCCATCGAATCTGCACCAGCCCTTGGAAAGAGCACCTCCACCCCATCGCCATAACCTAGTAGACCCACCTAACCTTTTTGGACACTCGGTAATTTAGCATGGCCAATCCACCTAACCTGCACCTCTTTGGACTTTGGATGTTGCTGCGGTCTGTCTTTTAAACTTACAGGCTCCTGGCTGCTCACACTGCTGAGTGCTGCCTGTACCCTTTGAACGTTCAGAAGGCCTCTGGTTATCTGGGAACCCACCCTGGCTGCCCCTCTGGACACCCTCATATCCCAGCTGTATCATCAAGGGATTGGGAGTGGCCACACTCAATCAGCCAGCCACCATGTGTAGGCACTCCTTGTGGTGATATGCCTGTGCACAGTTCTGTATGTAGTTCGCAATGCGACCTCCAGCCAGTTGGTGGCGATAGAGATATATCAAGTGACTCAAGGCCAGTTGGTAGTAAGACGTACAAGACGTTAGTTGCATTTAGAGTAGCTCCAGGAGAATTCACTGAATTCATTTAGCAGCCAACGTCTGTATTGTAGTTCCTTAGTTATCTTTTCCACTTGTTTATTAGTAAGTCATCATTATCGTTAAAAAGTATATGTTCTGTGTACATCATTACAAGGGTTACATCACAGAACACAACATGGTACCTGTCAGAGGTGACTTGCGGTTGAAGGTGCAGTCATGCAATTTTAGTACTCTGAAGTCGTCGATGATCCACGACCAGATAGTGTTTGGGATATCAAATGATAAACTAAGTGAGATATTATTATGGGAAGAAGTCCTGAAATTAGAAAATGCGATCAAGATCCTCCATGCAAGTGAGTTGGCTGCACAGCAGATCAGTACGCTCAATCCTAAAAACTTTTGTCGCGGGCAGCACGGTGGCACAGTGGGACTTTGTCGCCAATCTGGATGGAGACGCCAATGCCATCAGCACTGTGATGCAGTTTAATAAAAACGTGGGCTGGGATTCTCCCCTACCCAGCGGGGTGGGGGGCCCCGGTGTGATGGAGTGACGTGATCCACTCTGGCATCGGGCCGCTGCAAAGGGGGCTGCGGAAGTCTCCGCAACTTAGTTGCCAAGCCCACACATTGAGAGGCTAGGCCCGTGCCGGAGTGGTTGGCGCTCCGCCGGCTGGCGTGGACGGCCTTTTGTGCCACGCCAGCCGGGCCCGAAAGGACTTCGGCGGCCGGCGTAAGTCCGCGCATGCGCAGGAGCGTCAGTGGCTGCTGACGTCATCCCCGCACATGCGCAGAGGAGGGGGTCTGTTCAACCTCCGCCATGGTGAAGACCATGGCGAAGGTGGAAGGAAAAGAGTGCCCCCACGGCACAGCCCCGCCCGCCGATCGGTGGGCCTCGATCGCGGGCCAGGCCACTGTCGGGGCAACCCCCGGGGCCAGATCACCCCGCCAGTCCTGCCGGTCAGGTCGGTGTTTTGATTCCCGCCGGCAGGAGAGGCTTGACAGCGGCGGGACTTCGGCTCATCGCATGCCGGAGAATCGCCGGGGGGGGGGCCCAACGACTGGCGCGCCGTGATTCCCGCCCCCGCTGAATCTCTGGTGATGAAGAATTCGGGACACAGCGGGGGCATGATTGACGCCAGGCCCCGGCGATTCTCCGACCCGGCGGGGGGGTCGGAGAATCCCGCCCGTGGTCTCAGTGCGGGTGGCCTTTTTAAGCAGCTGACCGGGTCTGCCACCTTATGCCTGTGATGCGGTAATCATCATAGGCCACGGCAATGTCCAACATTTGGGAAATTGTGTTCCAAGTGTGTCCGTATAAATCGTTTTACGAAGCAAAGTTTTTCGCATCCTACAGAGGATCAAACAGGGTCATTCAGCGCAGTTGATGAGATGTCCCCTGAAGAACAGTTTTTTGATGATCTGATTTCAATGTTGAGGAAGGGATGGTGTAGAGTTGGTGTGATGACTCCATAGAAAGGCCAAATTATGGGCAGGCGTTGATTTTAATTGGCCATCTTCAGAGTCCCCAGAAGCGTCATATATGCACTTTTAAGCAGTGGCAATTATGACTTGATCTTTTGCTGCCACTTATAAGGAATCATTGGAACTATTGAAAAAAATGGCAGCTGAGATAGGTCCTTAAGCAGGCCCAGGCTGTGAGTCTCTTCAGCTGATCCAACTTTGCAGAAAATTGGGCCATCCACTGGGAAAATCCATATTTTGAGAACAAAGGCAGGATCACAATGATGGAATTTGCTGCCTTCCAATTTCCACCTCTGACATGAAAAACCGGTCCACTTGTGGGGTGAACGGACAATAGACAATCAGTATAAAATAGTCACCAAGAACTCAACTGAGGAGGGTCAGAAAAAGGACAATGGTGGTGTTGTGGTAATGTCACTGGACCACTAATCCAGCGATCCTGAGAACATGGGTTCAAATCCCACTTGACAGCTGATGGCATTTAAATTTAATGAATGAAACCTGGAATTTAAAGCTATTCTCAGTAAGAGTGAGCATTAAAACCTTTGTTGATTGCCTGGAAAACCAGTCTGGTTCATTCATGTCCTTTAGGGGAGGAAATCTGCTGTCCTCACCCGGTCTGTCCTGCATGTGACTTCAGACCAGCAGCAATGTGTTTGACTCTTAACTGCTCTCTGAAATGGCCTGGCAAGTCCCTCAATTATAGGGCAATTAGGGGTGGGCAACTAATGCTCACCCAGCCAGTAGCACCCACATCACAGGAAAGAATAAAAACAGAAGAAATGTCTTTACCCAGAAGGTGGTGAAAATGTGGAATTCTCACAGGAAGCAGCTGAGATGAATATTACGGATGCATTTAAGGGAAAGCTAGATAAGAGTATGAAGGAGAAGAGTATATAGACTTACACTGATAAATTTAAATGCGGAAGGATGGCTTGAGTGGAGCATCAACACTGATATGGACTGGTTGTACCAAATGGGCTGTTTCTGAGATGCATATTCTACATAATTATAGTTACAAATGCAACGCACTTGAATTTCCACACGCAACCTCTACTCATTTCACTTACATCAGTCCATCTATAATCTGACTATCATGCCGATCAATCTTTGTAACTTGGACACGCTTTATTGATTATATACTTTCACAACAAAATTGTAAGGCTATGTAGTTACCAAGTAGACTCACTCTGATTGTGTTTACTTCATACCATTGAGATTATAGATTTCAGTATATAAGGGACACAATTAACAGTTGAGATGAAATAAATCTTTGTTAACGTTTCTTCTAATTAAAAAAGGCTTATGGACAAGCATAGTTATGCAATGGACAATGACGGAGTAATTCTATACCATGTATTTTCTCAAAGAATACGTTTGATGTCCTGATGCAGCATCATGTCTATTTTTACAACAATGAGCCACTGCTGTCCATCTTTTTTTTTTAAATTCCTGCACTTCTCCATTCGAATATTCTTGGTCTCTCCTGCTTTTTGCAGTGCTCTCATCCATGCATTGATGCACGTATAAAAAAGATCAAAATGATGAGAAAATGCAGCTGGATCTGGCCACAGCAACACTCACATTTCCTTTCAGTTCAATAACCCTTTGTTTCATCACCTGTATTTTCATCCAGTAATACTGCTACTAATAAAAATGCATTTTAGACTGAAAAAACTGCAGGCATTCTTTTGGGCAGTTGGAAATAAGGATTACTATTAAGTCAATCATGCTCCATTTGCAGCTCCAGTGAGTATTGACTTAACACCAGAGGAAAGTCAATGCAAGTAATTAGATGCTGGTTGAAATTATTCAAATAGTCAAGTATACCTACTTAATGAGTGGAAATTAGTCCCTGGACATATTACTCTAGTGACGGTAAAGGGTAAAAAAGGGCAACATGGATGACCGTGTTTCTTTGAAAGGAAATTACTTAAATTAGCAGTTACACCGTACAAAAAACTGAAGAATACATCCGGCTTTCAACAATATCACCCATGTGGTACAGTGGTTAGCACTGCTGCATCACAATGCCAGGGACCTGGGCTCAATTCCAACCTTCGGTGACTGTCTGTATGGAGTTTGCGCATTCTTCCCATGTCTGCATGGGTTTCCTCTGGGTGTTCCAGTTTCCTCCCACAGTCCATAAATGTGCAGGTTAGGTAGATTGTCCATGATAAATTGCCTCTTAGCTTCCAGGGACGTGCAGGTGAGGTTACGAGTAAAGTGCGGAGTGGATTAGTGTAGACTCGATGGGCCGAATAGTCTGATTCTGCATTGTAGAGATTCTATGATTCATCAGTGTTTATCAGTTAATGATACTTTAGATATGCAATGTGATTGGGGGAGTACACAATGTAAAAAGTTGTAAGAACTAAATGTAATATATAATGTCCACATCACTTGCATTATGAAGTCACAGTCCTGAGCAGCTATTCGTTAAACTTTTGGATTGGTTTTAACAGCCCTTTGGAGACAGGCTGATGATCTCGTGAAATGGTGGCACAAAGGAGCCTAATGTAAGAGATTACCAGTAACAGGAACTCAGTGGTGTGGCCAACAACCAACGAGAAGTGGGCAACTCATTTAAGTGGCTTTCAAGGGCCACTTCCCACTCCTTTACTGCCAATCAGGAGGCACTGCCATTGTATGGCGAGACTGCCAGGTAGGCCCTGGTGACCTCCCAGGTTTCCTGGTGTTTGGGGGGGGAGTCTCCATTACTACTATCCCAGCTCTGATGCAGCTGCCGGTGCCTTCACCTCACCTCCATTGTCAGAAGCCTGCCTGCCTAGCCTTGGCATGGAAAATAAATAATAAGAATAATTCTTCTATCTCCCGTAGCCTGAGCAACAGTCATCTTAAATAGTGACACTGTCAATTCTATCAAGCTGCTGGATCTCTGTTTGGCAATGTTAAAACACGCACGGAGGTCATGGGATCTGGACCATGTGTTTCCCTGTGACCTCACCTGAATACAATCTTCGCCAATGTGGTGAACCACTGTGTGCACCTGTATTAGGGGATGTAAGGTAGGACCTGCACTACAGGTTCGCCGGTAGCCCCTGCCGGCTAGCTCCGCCCACAAGGAGCTGTATAAATATGTGTGTCCTCCTTCTGATCAGCCATTTCGCCAGCTGCAGCAGGAGGCCACGCATCTGTTGTAATAAAGCCACAGTTGTACCAATCTGAGTCTTTTGTGCAATTGATCGTGCATCAGCCAATGAGGGAGCGGGGCTGAACCCTTAACCAGGAAGCTCTGTTAAAACCATTAAAGCCCCAACCTGAGTGTGGGGTGGGGCAGGGGACCCTTCGGGCATGATAAGTGTAACTTGTTATTTGTGTATTAAAACTTTTTGTTCCATATCCAATATTGTTTCCTTGTGGTCACTTGAAATGAAATGAAAATCACCTACTGTCACAAGTAGGCTTCAAATGAAGTTACTGTGAAAAGCCCCTGGTTGTCACATTCCGGTGCGTGGTATGGGAATTGAACTGTGTTGTTGACTTGCCTTGGTCTGCTTTCAAAGCCAGCAATTTAGCCACATGCTAAACCAGTCCCAGTCCTGGATCCTACAGGCAGCTGGGCCATATCCTCAACTGGATGACTGGCGTGATGATGGCCTCTTAATTGGCTGTCTTAATTACCTGACATGATAAAATGCACCCACCACCCACCCATATGGGCTCAGGTCCTGTTTAAGGTCCTGTGCTGGGAAATCCTGCTCTTTGATAAAATTCTGGCTTTCATATCAAGTGGAATAAAACAAATTCTCACAGACTCAATTGTGATATCTGGGTCGGGATTATCCCCTACCAGCGGGACTGGGGGTCCCGGCGGGATGGAGTGGCGTCAACCACTCCGGCGTCGGGCCGCCCCAAAGGTGCGTATTTCTCCGGACCTTTAGGGGCCAAGCCCTAATCTTGAGGGGCTAGGCCCGCGCCGGAGTGGGTTGGTACCTCGCCGGCCGGTGGGAAAGGCCTTTGGCACCATGCCATCCGGGGCCGAAGGGACTTCGCTGGCCGGCGTAAGTCCAGGCATGCGCCGGAGAATCAACGACTGCTGACGTCATCCCCGCGCATGCGCAGGGGAGGGGGTCACTTCCGCATCCACCATCGTGAAGGCGATGGCCAACGCGGAAGGAAAAGAGTGCCTCCACAGCACAGGCCCGCCCACCGAGCGGTGGGCCCCGATCGCGGGCCAGGCCACCGTGGGGGCACCCCCCCGGCACCAGATCGCACCGCGCTCCCCCCAGGACCCCAGAGCCCACCCGTGCCACCAGTCCCGGTAAGGGAGGTGTTTTGATTCCCGCCGGTGGGACCGGCATGACAGCAATGGGACTTCGGCCCATTGCGGGCCAGAGAATCGGCAGGGGGGGCCCGCCGACAGGCGCGCCGCGATTCCCGCCCTTGCCGACTCTCTGGTGCCGGAGCCTTCGGGAGACGGCAGGGGCGGGATTCACGCCGCCCCCCCCCCCGCCGATTCTCTGACCCGGCCGGGGGGGTCGGAGAATCCAGGCCCTGGTCCGCGTAACATGGTATTGATACATGACTGTCAGAATACGTCATAATAACTTCCACAGCATCTTCTGGAAAATATATGCCAGCAATTGTTAATAGATCATAACTTTCAAGTTCCAGGGATTTGTACAAAAAGTTGCACTAGGAACCCCACTCCCTCCTTCCCACACTCCCAGCTGTCACCCCAAACACCAACCCCTCACCACCTGCAAGGCCCAACCCGATAACCCCCAAGGCCTGAGCTGACCCAATAAACCCCCGCAAGACTCCACATGACACGTCACGTCCTCTCAGTCATACCCACTTTCCTTACATAGTTACCTACTCCCTGTCTTGTCAAGGACCTTTAAACCTGGCTGGGTCTTTAAACTTACCCTGTTTACGTAGCTCGTGACATAAGGATTCTCCTTACCTGAGAATCCACAACCCTTCAATTCTCGGCCCCGGGATGCGCTGCATTGTTCATACCTTGCCCATTGTGAGTGAAAGGTCGGGCAAAATAGGATCGCTTGGATTTTAACCAGGCGCTTTTGAACAGAGTGGCAATCCCACTATTTTGATCCCATAACCATTTGCTTTACTTTGAACTTTGCTCGGTTCTTTCCTCTGTATCAAATACTCAAAGATTGGTCATTCAGTCGGTGAAGCCCAATGTTAAAAACTGTCTACATGGAGCTCCTGAGGTTTCCTGAACATTCCACTACATTTAGTGGGCGCGATTCTCCGCACCCGCGGAAAATCGCGAAGTTGGCCGTGAAAACGGCCGACTTTTGCGACGGCCCGACACGGCCCATTTCCCGAGGTATTCACGTCCGGGAAATGGGCTAGGATCGGGGCCGCGTCAATCACGTGCGCGATGACGCCGGAACGTGGCGACGCTACGAACACGCCCACTTGATGCCGCCCGATGCTGTAAAAGGGCGCGGGCGAGCACAGAAACTAGGCCAGGATGTCGGAGCTCAGGAGAGCAGCCCCGCGATTCGTTGAGGCTGACGTGGAGATGCTGCTCGAATCAATCGAGCAGAGGAGGGGCATCATCTGCCCACGTAGAGGGCATCGCCACCCTGCCAGCACGGTGCGCCCGGCCTGCCGTGAGGTGGCTGCTGCCATTAGTGCTGTGGGGCAGATCCCTCGCTCTGCAGACCAATGTCGGAAGAAGATGCACGACCTCACCAGGGCTGCCAGGGTAGGTGCAAAGAGGGTGCCCCCGGGTCACAACCACCCCTCCCCCTGAACTTAATCACCCACCTTCCCCCCACACCCCCGGCACGGGGAGTGGACGGGGATTGGGGCAGAGTGAGTTGAGGGTGGTTCACAAAGTTGTCACAGACCCAGCGCTCTGGCCCCCGTGGAGAGATGCAATGGGCTTATTACAACTTGACCCCCAAACTGTGCCAGTATCTGAACGGACTGCTGATACCTGCCGTATTGTAATGATGTACCTATGCCCCCTCCCCCCAACACCTCACAACACCCGTGAGCGGAACAAGAATGGAGGGGGTTCGCCCATCCTGAGCCCCCTCACCACCTTTGAGCAGAGGTCACTGGACCTTGTTGGGGGATCTGCCACCCGGGAGATCGCGCAATGCGAGGTTGGCGGAGCTGCAACAAGTGAGACAACCCTGCATGACAACCAACCCCCCCTCCCCCATCCTCTGTTCCTTCACACCCTGCCCACTGGGTCACCTCCCCCATCCTCTGTCCCTTCACACACCCTGCCCACTTGGACACCTCCCCCATCCTCTGTCCCTTCACACCCTGCCCACTGGGTCACCGTCCAGCGCCCGGCCGAGCGAATCTAAATAACCCGTTTCATTCTCTTCCGTAGGACGTGATGCCGAACGACCAGGGCCGTCTGCCTCCAGGCAGACACAGGCATCTGCCCCCACCTCACCCAGGGCCGCACAACTGAGGGTGCCCGATCAGCGGGGAGTCCCATCTCCCCAACAGAATCTGTGGAGCAGGACGCCCAGAGGGCGGCGACACAGCCAGAGAGAAAAATGGCCCGCCAATGCCCTGCGGCCTCTTAGCGGGCCGATGACATAGAGGAGGCGTCAACCCAAGACGACCTCAAGCTTGCGGCACAGCTATCTCCCACACCATCCACCATCCCAGAGTCACTCACCCCGGTTGGCCTATTTAGTGATGAGGCTCCTGGGTCACAGTCTGGGTCGCACATCACAGCTGAGCAGGTACAGCAGGTGGAGGTCGGAGCAGCCGAGGGCCCGGACTGGTGGAGGCCAGGCCATGCCCAGCATGCAGCTGGTTCCCAGACGTTTTCCGAGTTCCTGGACTTTCTCAACCCACCCGCTCATGGCAGCAACCCAGGCCGACACCGCACGGGTGGCATCGCGGTGGAGGCAATAAGAACTAGGAGCAGGAGTAGGCCATCTGGCCCCTCGAGCCTGTTCCGCCATTCAATTAGATCATGGCTGATCTTTTGTGGACTCAGCTCCACTTTCCGGCCTGAATACCATAACCCTTAATCCCTTTATACTTCAAAAAACTATCTATCTTGACCTTAAAAACATGTAATGAAGGAGCCTCAACTGCTTCACTGGGCAAGGAATTCCATAGATTCACAACCCTTTGGGTGAAGAAGTTCCTCCTAAACTCAGTCCTAAATCTACTTCCCCTTATTTTGAGGCTATGCCCCCTAGTTCTGCTGTCACCCGCCAGTGGAAACAACCTGCCCGCATCTATCCTATCTATTCCCTTCATAATTTTAAATGTTTCTATAAGATCCCCCCTCATCCTTCTAAATTCCAACGAGTACAGTCCCAGTCTACTCAACCTCTCCTCATAATCCAACCCCTTCAGCTCTGGGATTAACCTAGTGAATCTCCTCTGCACACCCTCCAGCGCCAGTACGTCCTTTCTCAAGTAAGGAGACCAAAACTGAACACAATACTCCAGGTGTGGCCGCACTAACACCTTATACAATTGCAACATAACCTCCCTAGTCTTAAACTCCATTCCTCTAGCAATGAAGGACAAAATTCCATTTGCCTTCTTAATCACCTGTTGCACTTGTAAACCAACCTTCTGTGACTCATGCACTAGCACACCCAAGTCTCTCTGAACAGCGGCATGCTTTAATATTTTATCGTTTAAATAATAATCCCGTTTGCTGTTATTCCTACCAAAATGGACAACCTCACATTTGTCAACATTGTATTCCATCTGCCAGACCCGAGCCCATTCACTTAACCTATCCAAATCCCTCTGCAGACTTCCAGTATCCTCTGCACTTTTCGCTTTACCACTCATCTTAGTGTCATCTGCAAACTTGGACACATTGCCCTTGGTCCCCAACTCCAAATCATCTATGTAAATTGTGAACAATTGTGGGCCCAACACGGATCCCTGAGGGACACCACTAGCTACTGATTGCCAACCAGAGAAACACCCATTTATACCAACTCTTTGCTTTCTATTAATTAACCAATCCTCTATCCATGCTACTACTTTACCCTTAATGCCATGCATCTTTATCTTATGCAGCAACCTTTTGTGTGGCACCTTGTCAAAGGCTTTCTGGAAATCCAGATATACCACATCCATCGGCTCCCCGTTATCTACTGCACTGGTAATGTCCTCAAAATATTCCACTAAATTAGTTAGGCATGACCTGCCCTTTACGAACCCATGCTGCGTCTGCCCAATGGGACAATTTCTATCCAGATGCCTCGCAATTTCTTCCTTGATGATAGATTCCAGCATCTTCCCTACTACCGAAGTTAAGCTCACTGGCCTATAATTTCCTGCTTTCTGCCTACCTCCTTTTTTAAACAGTGGCGTCACGTTTGCTAATTTCCAATCCACTTGGACCACCCCAGAGTCTAGTGAATTTTGGTAAATTATCACTAGTGCATCTGCAATTTCCCTAGCCATCTCTTTTAGCACTCTGGGATGCATTCCATCAGGGCCAGGAGACTTGTCTACCTTTAGCCCCATTAGCTTGCCCATCACTCCCTCATTAGTGATAACAATCCTCTCAAGGTCCTCACCTGTCATAGCCTCATTTCTATCAGTCGCTGGCATGTTATTTGTGTCTTCCACTGTGAAGACCGACCCAAAAAACCTGTTCAGTTCCTCAGCCATTTCCTCATTTCCCATTATTAAAACTCCCTTCTCATCCTCTAAAGGACCAATATTTACCTTAGCCACTCTTTTTTGTCTTATAGGTCAGGTTTGGCAAGGCATTGGGCTTAATGTGCACGCGTCATCCTCGGCCCTGGACAGGGTTGCCCTCTCACAGGCAGCAATGCGCCAGAGCCAACATGACATTGCCGGCGTGCTGCGGGCCTTGGCCGAGTCTCAGCAGGTCATGGCCCAGTCGCAGCATGCCATGGCACAGTCACAGCAGTCGATGGCACAGTCCCAGAAGTCGATGGCACAGTCCCAGCAGTCAGTCGCGGAGAGCATCAACCGCCTGACACATGTGCTGGATGGTGTCGTGCACTCACAGGTTGAGATCGCACAGTCCCTGGCGGGAATGTCTAACTCCCTGGACTCCGTCTCTGCAAACCTTAGGATCCTGGTGGATACCGTTGCAGGCCTCCAGGACTGGCAGCGCCAGGTGTCGGTGGCGCGACGGGGTACCTCCCTGCTTGCACCTCTGTCCCAAAGTGAGGCCCGGGGGCCACTGGGCTCCCCGAGGGAGGAGGTGGTTTTCGGAGCCCGTCCCATTAACTCCATCACGGGACGTCCCGGAATTCACGGCCTCCCCCCGTCCCATCCCTGGTGCATCGGGTGGGCAGCAGGCAGAGCAGGGTGGCACAACGTCACCCGAGACGCCCGCAGAGCAGCCTGGCCCATCAAGGCCGGGACGCCACAGGATACGCTTGCCGAAGGAGAAACGAGTCGAAGGGGGCGATTCGCAGCAGTGCTCCTCCACTCCTGCTGTATCATCTGGGGAATCACTTAGACGCAGTGGTAGGGCCCGTAAGGCAACAAATAGAGACACTGAGTAAGTTGGCACGGGTGAAGGGCACAGTTTAGTTGTAGGGGCTAGGGCATCTGTAAATTTTTGTTCACATTAAACGCACTGTTCCACCTTACTTGTAATACCGTGTGATCGTTCCACAGCCACAGGAATCGTGATGGTAACCGAGTGTCGCTGGGGTTGACGAGCGATGAAACTTCGGTGCCGGGTGTGCAGTCCCTTCCCCCCCCACCCCCTCCCACAGCTAGCCCACGTGGGCATGTGATGGAGTGTCCTTGATGATCTCAGCGGCCACCAAGGTGGATGGTTCAGCTATTGCCATGGGTCAGACTCTCTCTAACGATTCTGAGCTCACAGCTCTTTGCAGAGCAGCCTGTCATCATTCCACATGGCACTGATCACACCCGCTGACACAGCCATCAATGTTGTGCCATACTGTCTGGACCCAGTGGTAAGGGTGATGTCGAAGTGGAGCAGTGTACACTGAGAGGGGGGGGGGGGTTGTGGTGGTGGCAGTTATGTGTTGACCCTCTGCACGACTAGCGATGCAGGTGGTGGTTTGGTGTTCAGCGGGGACGTCGCATACGACGCGTGAACCGTGCTGCCACCAAGGCGTTGCATGCCCGCCGTCCTCGCCGGGTCCGTCGTGACGCCTCCTGGACATCACCAACACCAAGGTCGTGTCTGCGTGCTGCGCCCGCCACTCCGCCACCCTCCTCCTCCTCTTCCTCCTCCTCCTCTGTGCTGGCACCACTGCCACTTGCTTCTCCCTCCGCCTCCTGCAGCAGGTCATCTCCCCTCTGCATCGCGATGTTGTGCAGCGCACAGCAGACCACAACAATGCAAGCGACCCTGTCGGGCTGGTACTGCAGAGCCCCTCCGGAGCGGTCCAGGCACCTGAATCTCATCTTCAGGAGGCCAAGGCAGCGCTCCACCACACCCCTGGTTGCTGCATGGGCCTCGTTGTATCGTGTTTCCGCATTGGTCTGAGGCCTCCGTATAGGCATCATCAGCCAAGACCTCAGCGGATAACCCCTGTCGCCTAGCAACCAGCCCCTCAGCCGGGGGGGGGGGGGAATGTCCCTCAAACATCGCAGGGATGAACGACTGCGCCAGTATGTAGGAGTCATGCACACTCCCTGGGAACCTTGCACAGACGTTCATGATCCTCATGTGGGGGTCGCATACTACCTGGATATTCATGGAGTATGTCCCCCTCCTGTTTGTGAACATGTCCCTGTCCCCTGCAGACGGGCGTATGGGGACGTGAACACAATCGATTGGCCCCTGCACCATCGGTATCCCGGCCACGCTGGCAAATCCACGAGCTCGTGAGTCTTGAGTTGCTCGGTCCTCGGGAAAGGTGATGTAGCGATTGGCGATGGCATAGAGGGTGTCGGTCACATTCCGGATACACCTGTGCACCGATGACTGGGAGATCCCGGAGATATCCCCGCTCGGAGACTGGAAGGAGCCGGTCGCACAGAAGTTAAGAGCAACCATCACCTTGATGGCAACCGGGATCGCGTGTCCTCCCCCCGTTCCACGTGGGGCGAGGTGCGCCACGAGGTGACAGATATGTATCACCGTCCGCCTACTCAGCCGGAGTCTCCTCCTGCGGGTAATGTCCTTCATTGTTAGGAAAGAGATCCGGGCACGGTACACCCTCGGCCTTGGTCGTCGCCTCTGGCGCCGTGGCTGCACCCTCACTCTCTCCTCCTCCCCCTCCTCCTCCTCCTCCCCGCCATGCTGCCCGACGACTGGCAACTCCTTGGCCCTTCCCTCTGCTGCTGCAGCTGGCCCTACATGCACTGCAGTGCAGCGGCCCCAACCACTGCGTAGAACATAGCCGTTCTGTTCGCAGACATTGTGTTAACCTGCAGAAGGGTGGTGGGGGGCAGAGAAACGGGACATGTTAGACGGAGGTTAGTCGACACCTCGGCAGCCGCCTGCCACGGGATACCTGTGTGTCCCGGTGGCCTGGTCGCGCTGCTGACACGCGGGCAGCCTAACCCCTAGTCACTTTCTGCATCCAACGGGCAGTTAACTACGTCCTCTTCACCGGTGCGTCAGTGGCCTGTGGCCGTAATCCACAGGGGAACCAGCGGCCGTGTACTCGTGACCGGCACGCCATGGCATGGTGGCAGACATTTTGTAACCGGGGTTGGACAAGTCACTCGCTCACTCTCTCCCTACCCCCCCACTCCCACTCCCCCCCTCCGTCTCCCCCACTCCCCCCTCCATCTCCCCCACTCCCCCCTCAGTCTCCCCCACTCCCCCCTCAGTCTCTCCCACTCCCCCCTCAGTCTCCCCCAGTCCCCCCTCCATCTCCCCCACTCCCCCCTCCATCTCCCCCACTCCTCCCTCAGTCTCCTCCACTCCCCCCTCAGTCTCCCCACTCCCCCCTTCCATCTCCCTCACTCCCCCCTCAGTCTCCCCCACTCCCCCCTCAGTCTCCTCCACTCCCCCCTCAGTCTCCCCACTCCCCCCTTCCATCTCCCTCACTCCCCCCTCAGTCTCCCCCACTCCCCCCTCAGTCTCCCCCACCCCCCTCAGTCTCCCCCACTCCCCCCTCAGTCTTCCCCCTCCCCCTCATCTCCCCACTCCTCCCTCAGTCTCCTCCACTGCCCCCCTCAGTCTCCCTCACTCCCCCCTCAGTCTCCCCCACTCCCCCCTCAGTCTCCCCCACTCCCCCCTCAGTCTCCCCCACTCCCCCCTCAGTCTCCCCCACTCCCCCCTCAGTCTCCCCCACTCTCCCCTCCATCTCCCCCACTCCCCCCCTCAGTCTCCCCCACTCCCCCCCTCAGTCTCCCCAACTCCCCCACTCCCCCCTCAGTCTCCCCCCACTCCCCCCCCACTCTGGACCCCCCTCCCGTTCTCGGGGATGCTTTCCCCGTTGTGGCCAGACTCCAGCAGTGCGCTGAGCGGTGCGCTCACCTAATCGAAGCTCTCGTCAGCCAGCACGACTGGTTGACGAACTTGAAAAGCAGGTGTGTTGGCCGGCATGAAAACAGTGCGTGATGATGTCGGGACTTCGGCCCATCCGGGCCGGAGAATAGCGGGGGGCCAATACGTAGCGATTCTGGTCGTGTCGGGGGCGCGTTCGAGGCCTTTGCCGGGAATGCCGACGTGTAGTTTGTGCGGGTTTTCGGAGAATAGCGGGAGGGCGTCGGACCTGCGTTGCCGTGAAAATGTGCGCGGCCCACTATTCTCTGAACCGGCATGAGTGCGGAGAATCACGCCCAGTGTCTTCCGGTTGAGATGTGGGCCTGGATTCTCTGCCCTGTGGAGCCGGAAACGCGAATTGCGATTGGGTGGAGGATCGGGAGCCTGCCGAAAATCAAGGTTCACTCCTGGCGCTGAAGCGAAAGCCATGAGGGCTGCATTGGTGGCAGAAACACAATTTGCTCTGGCGGCGTCATGCAAAACAGGCATTTTCATGCGTTAACATGTCATTACCGGGTTTGACCCAGTGTGCTCTACACCTCTGCAATGCTCCGTCCCTCTCAGGCAGAAGTCACGTGGGCACAGTTTCCGAATAGGAGATTACAAACAGGAACTGGGAGTCATAGCTGCTGAGGGAGAGATGAGAAGGTAAGAAAAGTTTGTAAAATTGTTAAAACTGCACTACTTGTTGGGGGTGGTTGCCAGGGCCAGGTGTGTAGCAAGGAGCAACTTGCTGACACATCAGTGGATTCAGGGTGTCCCCCTTGGGATCAGGGTGGCTGGACGCTGACCACCATTGCTGCAGTTTTTAATTTAAACACACCCATTTGGTACAAGTTACAGGCCCCTGGCTGCTCACTCTGCTGACTGCTCACCGTGTACTGTAAATGTTCACAGAGCCACAGCCCATCTCTCTGGAACCCCTCATACCCCGGCTGGCCCATCAACGGGATTGGCGTGGCCAAGCTCAGTCACCAGGTACTGCCACTCCTCAGTACACTCATCAGAAGCACAGTCCCACTGCAGGGGAAGCAGGGGATTAGCAGAGCTCACCCCAAACAATGTTCACATGCACCGTGGCCTTTAGTACTCTCCCTGGTACACTGCCTCTCTCAGGGCAGAGGCCTCACTAATCACACTGTCAGCTATCCCACTCCACAGGACCACCTGCTGTTTCCAAGCCCTGCCTGCCCACTGCTCCCCTGCTCCCATCCACCCTGCCCTCAGACAGATTGTCACAACCTGTGTCACACCCAGGACCCACATCACACTGCAGCTAAGACCTCAGCAGATGCCGACCTCCCCTCACTTAACCCCATCTGCAGGACCTGCCCGCACACTAGTCTAAGCATAGATGTGATTGGTGGCACACCATCACCTATCCACCGTACAATCAGGTGCAACTCTGCTGGCAGGATAACACCTGACCCACCCAGTGAAGACACCCATAGTAACCCCACTGGGGGGCTGAACAGGGGCTGTAGAGCCTACCACTGACAGGGGCTGTGGCAGCCACCTCTGTCGATAGGGACGGAGGGTGAGGATATCGGCTCCCTGGTGACACTCACTGATGGGGTCAGGCATGTAGGCTGATAGGCAACATCAGCACACAGGTGCATGCGTGCCATTATGGATGCCCTGTCTGCCCGGGCAGCGGACTACATAAACTTCAGTCTGGACCAAGCCCATCAGGGATGCCTCGGAAGGATTCGCCGCCATCGCCGGTATTCCCGAGGTCCGGGGGATGATAGATGGGATACCCCATACCCCCCTCCTCTGAGAGTACTCCCTCCCCAGAATAGAGACCCATATCTGGAAGCTAGAGAGAAGTCCAGACAAGTACAGTGAAAACAATTACATCTGTAACACTTACCAGGAAGCTTCACTGCCCATTCGTGAAGGAGAACAGCTGTGACCAGTGTTTAAATAATAATAATAATCTTTATTATCATAAGTAGGCTCACATTAACACCGAAAAATAAGTTACTGTGAAAAGCCCCTAGTCGCCACATTCTGGCGCCTGTTCATGTACACAGAGGGAGAATTCAGAATGTCCAAATGATCTAACAGCACATCATTTGGCACTTGTGGGAGGAAACCGGAGCACCCTTAATGAAGGAAACCCGCACAGACACAGGGAGAACGAGCAGACTCCACACGACAGTAACCCAAGCCGGGAATCGAACCTGGATCCTGTGAAGCAACAGTGCTACTGTGCTGCCCCTTCAAATCCAGTAGCTCCATGTCATTCATTCATTTCCAGTAGTGGGCTGTGATTGACAGCTTCTGTAAGTGTATTCCGATCACTAAGTGCATTTCAACCACTCAAGCATTTGATTGCAATCCACACACCACTCTTTAATGTGTTTGATGTTTGTAAAGATTGGGGTTCCAGCACTTAGCGTCACTCATCCATGAAGGGCGATGAATGAATCAAGGCTGCAGCTGGTTTGTGGAAGCTGTCAATCACGGCCCACTACTAGAAATGAATGAATGGCTTGATGCTGTTCTCTTTCCAGGAATGGTAACGTGGAGCTTCCAGGTAAGTATTACAGCTCCAATTCTTTTCACTGCTGGACTGCTCTCCAGCTTCCAGACAGGGGTCCCTTATCTGCAGGGGTGGGGGACAGGTGGGGAGGTATGTGGCAGGGGAAGTTCCTTTAGTCAGGGTGTCCCCATGATTGGTCCCTTTAGTTAAGGTGTTGCTGTGGGGCTGTGGGGGGGGGGGGGGGGTCCATTAGTTAGGTGATCCCTGTGGGAGGGTCCTTTCATTAGGGTGATCCAAGGGGGCTGGGAATTACTTCAAGGCGGGGGTCGCTGTGGGGGGTCCTTTATTTAGGGGGTCTCTATGGGAGAGTTCCTTTAATTATGGGGTCCTGGGACGGGCCTCCCTATTAAGGGGGTCCCTGGGTTTCTCCCTATTAAGGGGTTCACTGGGGAGCTCTCACGTTCTGGGGATCCCAGGGTGTGGGTGTGGGGGGGGGGGGGGGACATGGTTAGTAGAGGAGGGCGGGCAGGTTGCATATTGTGGGGCAGGTGACTCTCGGGTGGACTTTGGGGAAACTCTCTTCCGGAGTTACCCCTTTGGCCCACCAAGAGGTCCACCATGTCAGACACGTTTGGTGAGTCCTCTATTGATCCATGCCCACATGATTTCTGGCCTAGGGGACCGGAGAATGAATGATGGCTGGAGGATAGAATGCCGGGCCTGCTAAATGGAGGCAAATGGGTTATTAAGACCTATTTACATTCATTTACATCAACCTGCTGGCGTGCAGGCGCAAACTTCCATCCCGCTGCCAGCCAGAGTTCGGAGCATTGCGTTCAGATCGCTGCCCGCTGACTCCCGGAAATAATCCGATATTTTGATTCTCCGCCGCATCGGTGACCGCACTACCGACAGCGGGTGGCGGAGAATCCAGGCCCTAGTCTCCCAAACAGAGAAATCTGGTTGTGGCTTCCTTCACTGTCGCTGGGTCAAAATCCTGCAACTCACTGACTTTGTGGTGGCTGTAGATCACCACCATCTTCTCAAGGAGAATTAGGGATGGGCAATAATTGCTGGCCTAGTGTGGCGATTAGGGGATTTTCACTGTAACATCTTTGCAGTGTTAATGTAAGCCTACTTGTGACACTAATAAAGAGTATTATTATTATTATGTGTGAGTAAACAATCTTAAGAATGAAATCTGAAAGTTATTTGATTTTGGGTGCATCAAATTGAGCCTAAAGAAAACTTGCCTACAGACACTTTGCAGCACTGGTTATCCAATAGAAATCTGGAGCTATCCCCCTCCAGCCCCCACAGGAACATATTGACAATTTTGGGGCCATTATTGGTGCTATCATTGAAATGAGCTAATTGATCACAAACAAGTGTGATCTTTGGAATGTCAGTCTCGGATCAGCAAGAGTACTCTCACCTTTGAGTTAGCAGGTTGTGTTTCAAGTCTTACTTCAGAAATTTGAGCCTATAAATGAGGTTGACACTTCAGTGTGGTGATGATCAAATGTTGCACTGAGTTTTGGCGAAACACAGGCCCTGACTACCCTCTCAGGCATACATAGTAGAACCCATAACATGATTCAAAGCAGAGACACAGGGCAAGATTTTCCAGCCCAGCCCCGTGGTGTGTTTTCCGGTTGTAGCTTGTCATTGGCTGCCAGCAGGATTTTCCAGACCCACCAATGTCGGCGGCTTTTTCCATGGCTCACACCTCCGCCACTGGGGAAGCTACAACTGAGGATTCCCATCTGCAGGACCAGAAGAGCCTGCCAGGAAAAGGGCTGGAAAACCCCACCCGTTGTGTTCTACCCTATCATGGCCAATTTTTTTGCCACAGTGAGACATATCTAAATAATAATCTGGTCATCTATCTCATTGCTGTTTGTGGAACCTTGTAATGCAAATTGGCTGCCTCATCTCTCAATATTACAATTACATTTCAATCACTGCTCAGTAGCTTTGAAATGTTTTGAGAACATCCCGAGTTAATGAAAAGTATTATTTCAATGCAAGTTCTTTCTTTCTGGACTGTATATTTAATCAAGTCCATTTTAACTGCATGATAGATATATTCTCTTTAACAGTAAACTGGAATCAAAATGATTGACAGTCTCCAAATAGAACCTGATACAAGTGACGGCACAAGAGGATTTTCTCATTGATTCAGCAATGTATTCCAAATAAATTTGATTTTGGCAAAGTTCTCTTAGAGTTCATAGTTCAGTGCCATGACAGTTCTTATCTAATGGTGATAATTACCAACATAACTAATGTAACAATCAATGTTTTACTAATATAGCTCTTTGTCAAAAACATAATTACCACAGTTAATTCAAATTTCTAAGACTGGGTTTGATAGATTTATTAGGTAAGTGTACAAAGGGGTATGGATCTAGACAGCTAATGGGCCAGAATTTGTCATCAGTTGGGCAAGCAAATTCAACAAGTCTGGAACCGAGTGCAAAGCACACTTCTGGCCACAGTCTGCCCAAGAGCTCTATTTCATGCTGGCTGACCAATTAATGGCCAACCAACATGAAGCGTGCTCTGTAAGGCCGAATCCTGCTGGGGAGGGCGGGGATAGGATTGGCGGCGAGAGAAGTGAAGGTACAGGCAGGCGTTTTGTTCTGTGATATGGCCGTTGTAATGAGATACCCAGAACATCTTGTTGTTTAACCAGAAAGATGATTTATTAACAAGCACGTGGAAAGATACTTAATCAGATTACTATATAGACAATGACTTGAATTAATTCAGTGAATTCTCCTGGAACTACTTGAAGTGCGACCATCCTCTCGTACGTCCTACTACCAACTGAACGGGTATCTCAAGTCATGTGAAGGATGTCTGATGCGACCAGCTGGTTGGAGGTCACATAACTAACTATCTACAAAACTGTGCACAGGCATATCACCATAAGTGAGCATTTTCAACAGGCCTCCTGAAGGTTGACAATTGCCTCAGGGAGCTGGAGTATTGTTTCAGTGACATACGTACTGAAGAAATGCTACAAACTCTCTTTATCACGCAGAACCAAGCAACTGGCAGCATAACACATAACGCATCAACCCTAAAATATTTTCTTTTATTTCATCCTGGAATTTTAACCTGCACTCAATCAAGAATGGTGAAAACGTGAGCGCCGCCTGACGATTGCCCATGCACCAAGCATCAAGGCCACGTAAGATTAGGGTCAGTTGTATGCTAAATGTCCTTAACTGACCTTTCAATTGTCGCGGGTGAACTTCCCACTCTTGCTTGCATCTGCCGACGGAAAAGTTGTCCATGGGCGCCAGTACATCGGGAAGTGCGCCCAAGGTCCTCTAGCTCGATTGCACATGAGTTTGGGTCGGGTGCACATCTGCTCAAGCTCCGTAGAATTCTGACCAAGGCATTGATGTACAGATTAGCCATGATTGCCACAAGGCCTGCAATCAATCAAGAATGTGGCTCACACCATCTTTTTAAGAGTAACGGGATAGAGGAACTGAATGACCTACTCCTGTTCCAAAATGAGTCTGAGGTACTTGTAGGGCGGCAGCATCACAATTTTCCAACAATCAGAACTCGAGCATCAATACGTACATAGCAGACAGAGGGAGAGTTAAACACAGAAAATTAATTTCTGAATGTTCCTTGAAGTTATAATAATGTACACGTCGTTCAGTGGAAACTATTTCCAAAAACAACAGGACAAATTATGAACTCAATCAGAAGCATAAACTATGGTTGTTACAATCACTGGTTCAATAGATTTTTCTCACTCAAGAATGCTATTGTTTGTCACTTACTTGAAATCGTAGATTTAGGTTACTATGGTTACTAAAAGCTAAACATCATCACGTCCAAGATCTGAATTGTATGTGTCTACAACAGGGGTGGGCAAACTTTTCCGTGCAAGGGCCACATTCAGAAATTCACAATTTTAAAGGGCCGCATAGCATATTAAGTAAAATAATTAATATTTAAAATAGCCAAAATAAAAGGTTTTTAAAGAAAAAAACAATTAATTTTTATTAATTAATATTTTAAAGTAGAAACTTTACATGAAACACATTTATTTGAAAAACAAAGTAACTCAGTTTAAAGAAAAAAAAGCAATTAATTTTTATTAATTAATATTTTAAAGTAGAAACTTCACATGAAACACATGTTGTGCCGAGCAATGATCACCCTACTCAAGTCAACGTATCCACCCTATACCAGTAACCCAACAGCCCACCCGCCTTTAACCATAAAATTTAAAAAAAAATTTTTCATGACTTGATCTTGGTGGGCCGCATAAAGACCTTTGGCGGGCCGCATGCGGCCCGTGGGCCGTAGTTTGCCCACCCCTGGTCTACAACAATGAAACAAAGTTGCTTCGATGTTATTGTTTACCGGCCCCAACTATCACCATGCTTTTGCAGGTTGTTTTTTCTTATTTTGCAGCTCTGACAGTGTTTTGTAGTGAGGGAGAAATTAAGAATTGTATACATTATCCCACGAGAAACAACAATATCAGGCCTTCTTGAAAGAATGGGCAGGACTGTTTGACCCTTCCCACTGGCGAGATTTTCCGGCCCGCTGATGTCGACCCACCTGCGGCTGGCATAACGTAACATACAGAGCCACACAAACATCTGTAGAGATCAGCAGGACCAAAAGTGTTTTAAAGGAATGTAGAAGTTTTTTAAAAGTTCTTATTGCTCTGTCTTTTAAACAGGGATTATTGTTATTGTTGATTCTTTAAAAGTATTTTTTTATTTTTTTATGATGTTGGTCGTTCTGGGTGAGTGTGCTTAACACTCAATTTGGCTCTGTTTCTTTACTTAGCTCAGGAGTCGCCAGGTATCGTTAAGATACCGCCACAAGTTCAAGGTGAAGTTCAAAGCAATGAAACCATAAACCAATTAGTAAGTTCAAACAACTGAGTTTATTATAATACAATTATAATAACTACCCATGCACACGCTAAAAGGATTAAGCTATTCCTACCGCTAAATAAATTAATACTTATCTCGAAGGAACTGCCGGGTCAGGGAACAAGGCCTCTTGCTCTGCTCTGGTCTGCAGACTTCAGGTTGGTATAAGTTAAAAGGGGTCAGGAGTGTCTATCTCTGGTAGCGATCGCTGTGAGACACTTACTTGCTGGCGGCTGCTGTCTGAACCCTCTCCTCTCCTTCAGGGTCTTCTTGGTAAAAGCTGGTCGAAGTGCTGGTCCACGGAGGAGTGCTGGTCAAAGAGAGAGGAGGGCTGGACAAGAAGACTGAACCATGTGTGGGACCTGTCTTTTATAGGTCCCAGGGATCCGCGCCCCTTTGGGCGGACTCCCTTACCTGCTTGGAATCGATTGGGTCTCTTCCCAATCGATATGTTTGAATCCCCCCAATACTGAGGCTGTTCCTTAGCTACTGGGCGGGCTCTCAGGCTCTTTGTTTTCGAACCCTGTCGGTGCCTGAGTGTCTGGTATCCTTTACAATGTTGCAGTTGCTACCCCATTTGTGTCCATTGTATCTGGAATCGTTCCATTAACATGCTAAATATCCCGGTAATTGCCTCATTACTATGCGGGACGCTTGTTTCGGTGCTGTCTGCTTTCTTAGCAGACAGAATCCACACCTGCAAGGTGCAGCCTGCTGGGGCTGCAAACATTGTCCATTTTATCCTGTATGCTTTGCGTTCCTCCATTTTGTATTTAGGGAAATGGCCAACTTCGGTGGCTAAAATGATTAAAGGTGATTATTTATTTATAAGAGAACATGGATTTGGTTATTTGTTTTAAAACTGTGAAACTATTTAAATCTGCACAAAATTATTACATAATTTTACGTATGGCATGCTTCAAAATGTTCATATGTTTTAATTTAGATTATGGTCATCAGATAATAAAAGCACTCAGGACTTTTTGCTGTCACTGTCCTTGTAACATCTGATTTTTAAAAATTTGTATTTATAGAATGATAGAACTACTGCAGTGCAGAAGAAAGCCATTCGGCCCATCGATTCTACAGCGACACTCCGAAGAACATCCACCCAGGCACACACCCCGTCTTATCCCCATAGCCCCACCTAACATTTGGACATTAAGGGGCAATTTAGCAAGATCAATCCACCTAATCTACACATAGAACATAGAACATAGAACAGTACAGCACAGAACAGGCCCTTCGGCCCTCAATGTTGTGCCGAACAATGATCACCCTACTCAAACCCACGTATCCACCTATACCCGTAACCCAACAACCCCCCCTTAACCTTACTTTTTAGGACACTACGGGCAATTTAGCATGGCCAATCCACCTAACCCGCACATCTTTGGACTGTGGGAGGAAACCGGAGCACCCGGAGGAAACCCACGCACACACGGGGAGGACGTGCAGACTCCGCACAGACAGTGACCCAGCCGGGAATCGAACCTGGGACCCTGGAGCTGTGAAGCATTTATGCTAACCACCATGCTACCGTGTTGCCCTTAATCTTTAGACCTTGGGAAGAAACTAGAGCACTCGGAGACACCTCCACCCTATCCCCGTAACCCAGTAAACCCCCCCCCCCCAACACGAAGGGCAGTTTAGGACACTAAGGGCAATTTATCATGGCCAATCCACCTAACCTGCACATCTTTGGACTGTGGGAGGAAACCGGAGCACCCGGAGGAAACCCACGCACACACAGGGAGGATGTGCAGACTCCGCACAGACAGTGACCCAAGCCGGAATCGAACCTGGGACCCTGGAGCTGTGAAGAAATTGTGCTATCCACAATGCTACCGTGCTGCCCCATGCTACCGTGCTCCCCAATCTTGCTTCCCACAGATCAAAGATATGCAGGTTAGGTGGATTGGTCAGGCTAAGTTGCCCCTTAGTGTTCATGGATGTACAGGTTAGATTTTGGGGATTGGGTGGGGGAGTGGACCTCGGTAGGGTACTCTTTCAGAGGGCTGGCGCAGACTTGACAGGCCGAATGGCCTCCTTCTGCACGTAGTAATTCTATGGTTCTAATGCCTGGTAGACCTTTGCTCCAAAGAGACTTACTTGGATGAACCTTCTGATTGAAGGGTGACAATTCTTCGAGAATGCCCGACTGCAAGAAGAGGCCTGGAGAAGGAGCCTGAGAAAGGAAAACCCATGAACTAGTATCCAAGGACTAATCACACCTTTTGGAAATTCCTGCCAAGTGATTGATTGAAGATGCAGCTCTAGGATTGGGCTCAACAGCCATGTGAGGATCTGTAGAACCCATGACCAGTAGCACTGAGTATCTTAGTTGGACAATAATACCTGTTAGCGAGCGATGACCACATCTGTCCATTATAGTTCTTTTAATCAAATTAATATCTTCATGACAAACAACAGTTAAAAAAAATAATTATTTCACCTTCTGTGACTCCAAACTCACTTTATACAGTAAAGTACCCTTTCAATGGAATTAACAGCCTCATGACAAACCAAGTTTAAAAAACTATATGTATATATCTTGCTTTCATTTTATTTGCATTTTAAACATATATATAAACTCTAAACACTATTAATATAAAACATTAACTTACCAAATAAAATGTCCCCCAATGTCATCTGCCTCTGCTGGACTGAAAAATAAAAGTGCAAATAAAAAGGTGGAACATCTCACCTAAAATCTGGTCAAGTGGCCCAAGTTAGCACCGTCCCTCCATCTTTCATTCAACAGTTCCAGTGCAGCGCAGGACTTCAAGCTTGTAAAAAAAAGTTGGCTGGGGGTTCGAATGCCACACGCTTCCAGCGTGCATGCCCGTATGGCCGCACTTAGGGAACATCATGCAGCGTACGCGCAGTTGCATCAACAATTTAAGTCGCTTGCTGGAGAGGAAGTTACAGGCCAATAACTCTGTGGAAAGTTGAACTTCTAAATGGCAATTTACCTCTTCCCAGGACCCTCCAAAAAGGTCTTCAACTTTGAGTTAAAGTTGGAGAGTTTGGATGGTTGAAATTTATTTACCTGATGGTTTCCCAGGAAATATTAAACAAAAAAATCCTAGTCTAACTCCTAGATTGCTAGACAACTGATCCTCCAAGTCACTCACACTGACTCCTGGACTCGCCAATTGATATCTCACTAACCCCCGAACTCACCCCCTGATCCCCCCAACTCCCCCAAACTGCCTGCCAACTGCCCCCAACCTGACCTGACCTCAACAGGTGACTCCACTACCAAATCCTCAAATCCCCCCCAACCTGACTCAACCCAACCTCACTACCCTACCCAGCTGCCTCCTTAGCCACTTATCCACTAACCTTACCCAACTCATCCCCTTACCTCGTCAACCATACCCCCATTTAAAAAATTGCCTTCTCTCCTAAGTTTTTGAAAGACTTGGGGCGCGATTCTCCGCACTCACGCCGGTTCGGAGAATAGCGGGCCGCGCATATTTTCACGGCGACGCCGGTCCGACGCCCTCCCACTATTCTCCGAACCCCGCACAAACTACACGTCGGCATTCCCGGCAAAGGCCTCGAAAGCCCCCCCGACACGACCAGAATCGCAACTTATTGGCCCCCCGCTATTCTCCGGCCCGGATGGGCCGAAGTCCCGACGTCATCACGCAATGTTTTCACGCCGGCTAATACACCTGCTTTTCAAGTTCGTCAACCAGTCGTGCTGGCTGACGAGAGCTTCGAATAGGTGAGCGCACCGCTCAGCGCACCGCTCAGCGCACTGCTGGAGTCTGGCCACAACGGGGATGGCATCCTCGATAATGGGAGGGGGGTCCAGAGCAGGGGTAGTGGGGGAGACGGAGGGGGAGTGTGGGAGACTGAGGGGGGGAGTGGGGGAGACTGAGGGGGGAAGTGGGGGAGACTGAGGGGGGAGTGGGGGAGACGGAGTGGGGGAGACTGAGGGGGAGTGGGGGAGACTGAGGGGGGAGTGGGGGAGACGGAGTGGGGGAGACTGAGGGGGGAGTGGGGGAAACTGAGGGGGGAGTGGGGGAGACTGACGGGGGAGTGGGGGAGACGGAGGGGGGAGTGGGGAGACGGAGGGGGTAGTGTGGGAGACAGAGGGGGGAGTGGGGGAGACGGAGGGGGGAGTGGGGGAGATGGAGGGGTGAGTGGGGGAGATGGAGGGGGGAGTGTGGGAGATGGAGTGGGGGAGATGGAGGGGGGAGTGGGGGAGACGGAGGGGGGAGTGGGGGAGATGGAGGGGGGAGTGGGGGAGACTGAAGGGGAGTGGGGGAGACTGAGAGGGGAGTGGGGGAGACTGAGGGGGGAGTGGGGGAGATGGAGGGGGGAGTGGGGGAGACTGAGAGGGGAGTGGGGGAAACTGAGGGGGGGAGTGGGGGAGACCAAGGGGGGAAGTGGGGGAAACGGAGGGGAGAATGGGTGAGACGGAGGGGGGGGGGAGTGGGAGTGGGGGGGTAGGGAGAGAGTGAGCGAGTGACCCGTCCAACCCCGGTTACAAAATGTCTGCCACCATGCCATGGTGTGCCGGTCACGAGGACACAGCCGCTGGTTCCCCTGTGGCTAACGACACAGGCCACTGACGCACCGGTGAAGAGGATGTAGTTAACTGCCCGTTGGATGCAGAAAATGACCTGGGGTTAGGCTGCCCGCGTGTCAGCAGCGCGACCAGGCCACCGGGACACACAGGTATCCCGTGGCAGGCGGCTGCCGAGGTGTCGACTAACCTCCGTCTAACATGTCCCGTTTCTCTGCCCCCCACCACCCTTCTGTAGGTTAGCACAATGTCTGTGAACAGAACGGCTATGTTCTGTGCAGTGGTTGGGGCCGCTGCACTGCATTTGGAGATGCAGCAGCATCCACACCCACAACCCGCAGTGGATGCAGGGCCAGCTGCAGCAGCAGAGGGAAGGGCCGAGGAGTTGCCAGTCGTCGAGCAGCATGGGGGGGAGGAGGAGGGGGAGGAGGAGAGAGTGAGGGTGCAGCCACGGCGCCAGAGGCGACGACCAAGGCCGAGGGTGTACCGTGTCCGGATCTCTTTCCTAACAATGACGGACATCACCTGCAGGAGGAGACTCCGGCTGAATAGGCGGACGGTGATACATATCTGTCACCTCGTGGCGCACCTCGCCCCACGTGGAACTGGGGGAGGACACGTGAACCCGGTTGCCATCAAGGTGACGGTCGCTCTTAACTTCTACGCGACCGGCTCCTTCCAGTCTCCGAGCGGGGACCTCTCCGGGATCTCCCAGTCATCGGTCCACAGGTGCATCCGGGATGTGACCGACGCCCTCTATGCCATCGCGGACCGCAACATCACCTTTCCTGAGGTCCGAGCAACTCAAGACTCATGAGCTCGTGGATTTTCCAGCGTGGCCGGGATACCGATGGTGCAGGGGGCAATCGATTGTGTTCACGTCCCCATGCGCCCGCCTGCAGGGAACAGGGAGGTGTTCACAAACAGGAGGGGGACATACTCCATGAATATCCAGGTGGTATGCGACCCCCACACGACGTTCATGAACGAGGAGGAGAGGGAGGAGGAGGAGGAGGAGGCTGGCGGAGTGGCGGGCGCAGCACGCAGACACGACCCAGGTGCTGGTGATGTCCAGGAGGCGGCACGACGGTCCCGGCGAGGACGGACGGCACGCGGCGCCTTGGTGGCAGCACGGTTCACACGTCGTACGCGACGTCCCCGCTGAACACCAAACCACCACCTGCATCGCTAGTCGTGCAGAGGGTCAACACACAACTGCCACCACCACAGCACCCCCCCCCCCCCCCACCCCCCCCCCCCCCCCCCCCCCCCCCCACCCCCTCTCAGTGTACACTGCTCCATTTCGACATCACCCTTACCACTGGGTCCAGACGGTATGGCACAACATTGATGGCTGTGTCAGCGGGTGTGATCAGTGCCATGTGGAATGATGACAGCCCGCTCTGCGAAGAGCTGTGAGCTCAGAATCGTTAGAGAGAGTCTGCCCATGGCAATAGCTGAACCATCCACCTTGGTGGCCGCTGTGTTCGTCACTGACACTCCATCACGTGCCCGCGTGGGCTAGCTGTGGGAGGGGGTGGGGGGGGAAGGGACTGCACACCCGGTACCGAAGTTTCACCGCTCGTCAACCCCAGCGACACTCGGTCGCCATCACGATTCCTGTGGCTGTGGAACAATCACACGGTATTACAAGTAAGGTGGAACAGTGCGTTTAATGTGAACAATAATTTACAGGTGCCCTAGCCCCTACAACTGTGCCCTTCACCCATGCCAATTTACTCAGTGTCTCTCTTTGTTGCCTTACGGGCCGTACCACTACGTCTAAGTGATTCCCCAGATGATACAGCAGGAGTGGAGGAGGACTGCTGCGAATCGCCCCCTTCGACTTGTTTCTCCTTCGGCAAGCGTTTCCTGGGGCGACCCGGCCTTGATGGGCCAGGCTGCTCTGCAGGCGTCTCGGGTGACGTTGTGCCACCCTGCTCTGCCTGCTGCCCACCCGATGCACCAGGGATGGGACGGGGGGAGGCCGAGAATTCCGGGACGTCCCGTGATGGAGTTAATGGGACGGGCCCCGAAACCTCCTCCTCCCTCGTGGAGCCCGGTGGCCCCCGGGCCTCAGTTTGGGACAGAGGTGCGAGTGGGGAGGTGCCCCGTCGCGCCACCGACACCTGGCGCTGCCAGTCCTGGAGGCCTGCACCAGGATCCGAAGGTTTGCAGAGACGGAGTCCAGGGAGTTAGACATTCCGGCCAGGGACTGTGCGATCTCAACCTGTGAGTGCACGACGCCATCCAGCACATGTGTCAGGCGGTTGATGCTCTCCGCGACTGACTGCTGGGACTGTGCCATCGACTGCTGGGACTGTGCCATCGACTGCTGTGACTGTGCCATGGCGTGCTGCGACTGGGCCATGACCTGCTGAGCCTCGGCAAAGGCCCGCAGCGCGCCGGCAATGTCGTGTTGGCTCTGGCGCATTGCTGCCTGTGAGAGGGCAACCCTGTCCAGAGCCGAGGATGCCGCGTGCACATTAAGCCCAACGCCTTGCATAACCTGACCCATTGCCTCCACCGCGGATGCCACCCGTGCGGTGTCGGCCTGGGTTGCTGCCATGAGCGGCACCACTCCCTGCTCGTCGGCGCGGTTCGACTCCTCTAACAGCATCTGCAGAGTCTGGAAGACAGCCCTCATCCCGTCATTGTTTCCCTGGGTTTCTTGATGCATCGGCTATGCGGGTGGGTTGAGAAAGTCCAGGAACTCGGAAAACATCTGGGAGCCAGCTGCATGCTGGGCCTGGCCTGGCTTCCGCCAGTCCGGGCCCTCGGCTGCTCCGACCTCCACCTGCTTTACTTGCTCAGCTGTGATGTGCGACACAGACTGTGACCCAGGAGCCTCATCACTAAATAGGCCAACCGGGGTGAGTGTCTCTGGATGGTGGATGGTGTGGGAGATAGCTGTGCCGCAAGCTCGAGGTCGTCTTGGGTTGACGCCTCCTCTATGTCATTGGCCCGCTGAGAGGCCGCAGGGCGTTCGCGGGCCATTTCTCTCTCCAGCTCTCTCGCCGCCCTCTGGGCGTCCTGCTCCACAGATTTGGTTGGGGAGGATGGGACTCCCCGCTGATCGGGCACCCTCTCTTGTGCGGCCCTGGGTGAGGTGGGAGCAGATGCCTGTGTCCGCCTGGAGGCAGACGGCCCTGGTCGTTCGGCATCACGTCCTAGGGAAGAGAATGAAACGGGTTATTTAGATACGCTCGGCCGGGCGCTGGACGGTCCCAGTGGGCAGAGTGTGAAGGGACAGAGGATGGGGGAGGTGTTCCAGTGGGCAGGGTGTGTGAAGGGACAGAGGATGGGGGAGGTGTCCCAGTGAGCAGAGTGTGAAGGGACAGAGGACGGGGCAGGTGTCCCAGTGGGCAGGGTGTGTGAAGGGACAGAGGATGGGGGAGGGGGGGTGTTTGTCATGCAGGGTTGTCTCACTTGTTGCAGCTCTGCCAACCTTGCATTGCGCGATCTCCCGGGTGGCAGATCCCCCAACAAGGTCCAGTGCCCTTTGCTCAAACGTGGTGAGGGGGTGCAGGATGGGCGAACCCCCTCCAGTCTTGTTCCGCTCACGAGTGTTGTGAGCGGTCTTGTCCTGTTGGGGGAGTGGGCATAGGTAGATCATTACAATACGGCAGGTATCAGCAGTCCGTTCAGATACTGGCACAGTTTGGGGGTCAAGTTGTAATAAGACCATTGCATCTCTCCACGGGGGCCAGAGCGCTGGGGCTATGACTACTTTGTGAACCACCCTCAACTCACTCTGCCCCAATCCCCCTCCACCCCCCGTGCTGGAGGGGGGGGGGGGGGGAGAGGTGGGTGATTAAGTAAAGGGGGGGAGGGATGGTTGTGAACCGGGGGCACCCTCTTGGCACTTACCCTGGCAGCCCTGGTGAGGTCGTGCATCTTCTTCCGACATTGCTCTGCAGAGCGAGGGGTCTGCCCCATAGCACTGACGGTAGCAGCCACCTCACGCCAGGCCTGGCGCACCGCGCTGGCAGGTGGCGATGCCCTCTGCGCCAGCAGATGATGCCCCTCCTCTGCTCGATTGATTCGAACAGCGTCTCCACGTCAGCCTCAACGAATCGCGGGGCTGCTCTCCTGAGCTCCGACATCCTGGCCTAGTTTCTGTGCTCGCCCGCGCCTTTTTACGGCGTCGGGCGGCGTCACATGGGCGTGTTTGTATCGTCACCGTGTTCCGGCATCATCGCGCACGTGATTGACGTGGCCCCGTTCCTAGCCCATTTCCCGGACGTGAATACGTCGGGAACTGGGCCGTGTCGGGCCGTCGCAAAACGGCCGACTTCTCGATTTTCCGCGAGTGCGGAGAATCGCGCCCTTAAACTCTTTACTTACCAATATATGGCAACTAGTGCTTTAAAAAGCGGTGTGACTTCTGTGCAGATTCTCTCAGCTGCCTTCTCCAAAGTTTCCCACGCTGAGTCAACTTGAAACGACCCTCCATCGAAAGATTGCCCATAAAAATCAGAGGAAGGTAAGTGGTTGATGTTAATGATGGTAAGCGGTTGAAGGTAATGTTTTGATTGATCATGGTCATAAATAAAGGTTCTGATCCCCATCCCTTGCCACAGATGCTGACAGACCTGCTGAGTATTTTCAGCATTTCCAGGTTTATGCAACCTGCGCCAATAATTTAACTCTTTCAACTTTGATTTCATTCTGGTGAATTTGAGTTGTTTCCCCGAGCCAATTGACGTTTCTTGATTTTCTGGGTGGAGTACTGAATGCTTAACTTCCACCAGGTCTATTCCAAATCCCTCAAGGTAAAGGGCAATATTCCATTCGCAATTTTGATTTATTTTTGTATTTGTGCACTAGCCTTTGTTGATTTGTGTTCTTGGGCACTTGAATCCCTTTCTCTTCTTTACTCTAGTCTGAGTATTTAGAAAATAAATTGATTTATTTTCTTGGATCCAGAGCGAATTACCTCACACTTCTGCAGATTGTAGTGTATCTGTCATAGTTTATCTGACTCACTGAATCTGCCTTTTATTCTTTTGTAAACTTCTTGCTCTCATCCTCACACCCACATATTACTGTGCCACCTAATTTAGAACAACCTGTATTTGGTTATGCAGCTGTCTATTACTTTATCTATATCACTGATACATATGGCGAAAAGCTGAGGCCCCACACAGATCCTGAGAGGGCACCACTTATCACATTCAGCCATTCTGTACACATTCCCTTTATTTCGACTCTTTGACTCCGACAATTCAACCAATTACAAACATATGGCACAGAGCTACCCCCAATTCCATGTGCTCTCATTATTGCTAATAATCTCTCATGTGGAGTCTGATCAAATGCCTTCTGGCAATCTATAGTTACCACACCATAGGAAGAAATTCAAGGCCTTGCAGAAGGTGCAGGAGAGATTTATTGGAATGGTATCAGTGATGAAAGACTTCAGAGGTGTACAGAAGGGAATTTGATAAAGACGTTCAAAATCATGAATTGTTACGATAGAGTAAATGAGCGCGGTATGTTTCCAATGGCAGAAGGGTCATTATTAACCGGAGGACACAGATCGTCATTAGAGAAAGAGCCAGAGATGACATGGTGGGGGTGGGGGGGGGGGGGGGGGGGGGGGGGGGGTGGGTGGGAGAAACATTTGTTTTTTAACACAGACTGTTATCAGTGTAAAATTCATAGGGCCCAATCATTCAGTATCATGTTAATACAAACGCTAATAACAGATATGGAACCAAATCCAAGAATATTTATGGTAGCCATAACTCTGTAACCAAACCATCTTTCCAAAGATAACATATATTGACGTTTTAATTTTTAACACTTCAGTATCAAACCTTCTAACTTCCTCAATCTATTGTGGCATACGACAGATAAAAAAAAAACATAAATGGAGAAAATCTGAAATGAAAAATTATTGGAGGTTTTGAAGTGAAAAACCTATTAATTCTTCACATGGGGCCGGCCCATTATCGGACGAATGGTCTTGCTTGAAATGCTTGAAAATACTCTCTTCTCTTTCATAGACAGACAAACATTTATTGCATTTTGGTGGTGTAGTGGTATTGTCACTGGACTAGCGAACCAGAGACCCAGAGTAATGCTCTGGGAATCCAGATTCACATCCCACCACTGCAGATGTCTAATTTGAATTCAATAAAATAAATCTGGAATTGAAAGTCTAATGATGACCATGAAACCATTGTCTATTGTCTCAAAAACCCATTTGGTTCACTAATATCCTTTAGGGAAGGAAATCTGCCATCCTTACCTGATCTGGCCAACGTGTGACTCCAGACTCACAGCAATGTGGTTGACTCTCAAGGGCAATTACGGATGGGCAATAAATTCTGGCACACCCTGCGACGCCCATGTCCCATGAACGAATTAAAAAACAACTTTTTTTTCTAAAATTCTCATTCAATTTTCCCACATCCTGGATTAACCACTTATCCCTTCTCTGGACTTTAGACCACAGTCAATTTGGTAGACTGGAGATTATTAACAAAAATGTGATCATGCATCCTCATTTCAGTTTTTAATTCACCGTTTCAAATGTGCTTTACACTGTTAAAAAAAATGAAGGAAAATGGAACCCAATTTAACATTTTTAATAGTATACTTGTTCCTGATCAATCACCATTGCAGTCATGATCCACCAGATTGTCTGTTGATCATTATCTTGGACTTGCAGTGTTCAATTTTGCCCTGTTAGAGGGTTAACTGTCAACATTCTTCACAGCGGCAGGGTGGCACAGTGGTTAGCACTGCTGCCTCACAGCGCCAGGGACCCGGGTTCGATTCCGGCCTTGGATCACTGTCTGTGTGGAGTTTGTATGTCCTCCCTGTGTCTGCGTGGGTTTCCTCGGGGTGCTCCTGTTTCCTCCCACAGTGCAGGTTAGGTTAATTGGCCATGCAACATTGTCTCTTAGCATCCAGGGATGTGGGGAGGTGGGTCCAGGTCGGGTGCTTTTTTGGAGGAGGGTCAATGCAGACTCGATGGGCTGAATGGTCTCCTTCTGCACTGTAGGAATTCTATGGTTTTGTGTTCTACAATTCTTGATTGGTGAGTGGACAGATCCTTACAACTTGCATATGGGATGATTGTCATAGATGACGGCATTAATACAAGGACAGCTATGCAACTAGTTAATTGTGATATTAGATCATGTTTTGTTCATGTTCTGAAGTTTATAGAAATGTTCAGGAAATCTAGAAAACATAAGCAAATTGTCCTTGAATCTGTGGACACTTCCACCCTTCTGCAAAGCCATAATGCAATCAAAACATTGCCATATCGTTCTAGCCATCATATGATACAAAATGTTGCAATTTTAAGCTCAGCGAAACAAAACAAAATCCTCTTGACAACTGATTAGAAGAGAACTTGGAGCATCAATATTGAACTGTGGTTAAGGAGGCTGCTGTTCCACAGTAAACAATTTTTTAAAAATCCTTATGGGTTGTGGTGAGTGACAAAACTATGCACACACGTGTGTACAAGCATGCAGATTTATGAATTTATCAAAGGAAGGCACAGCATCTTAAGTGATGTGTTGAATTTGATATTGGCCAGGATTCTCCGTTGCGGGTCCACCTCGCTACCACTGCTATCGCGGACGAAGAGGGGCTGGTTTAGCTCACTGGGCTAAATCCCTGGCTTTTAAAGCAGGCCAGCAGCACGGTTCGATTCCCGTACCAGCCTCCCCGGACAGGCGCCGGAATGTGGCGACTAGGGGCTTTTCACAGTAACTTCATTGAAGCCTACTCGTGACAATAAGCGATTTTCAATTTGATGCTCGGCCAAATGTCCCATTCACTGCAGCAGCACCGGAGAATCCCGCTGGAGTGAACGGACGGAGAATCTCATGCATGATGATTGGTCCTTTCCTGTTCTGTCCATCTCTAATATTATTAGCCAGTTCCGAAGAAGAGTCAAATTGGACTCGAAACGTGAACTCTGTTTCTCTCTCCACAGATGCTGCCAAGCATGCTGGGTTGATCCAGCATTTTCTGTTTTTATTTCATACATTCTTAAATTCTTCTTTCACTCACCTCCGCAGCCAGAGATTTGAGCGCATTAACCAGGTGAAAACCTCAGTACAATACTGAGGGAGTGTCTTACTGGGGCCAATCTCCCTTATCAGTTGGACATAAAAGCTCCCATGACATTGTTTGAAGAAGAGCAGTGAGGTTCTTCCCATATACAAAGAACAAAGAAAAGTACAGCACAGGAACAGGCCCTTCGGCCCTCCAAGCCTGCGCCGACCATGCTGCCCATCCAAACTAAAATCTTCTACACTTCCGGGGTCCGTGTCCTTCTGTTCCCATCCTGTTCATGTATTTGTCAAGATGCCCTTTAAACGTTACTATCGTCCCTGTTTCCGCCACCTCCTCCGGCAGCGAGTTCCAGGCACCCACTACCCGCTGTGTAAAAAAACTTACATCTGCTCTAAACCTTGCCCCTCGCACCTTAAACCTATGCCCCCTAGTAATTTATCCCTCTACCCTAGGAAAAAGTCTCTGAGTATCCACTCTGTCTATGACCCCCATAATTTTGTAGACCTCTATCAGGTCGCCCCTCAACCTCCTTCATTCCAGTGAGAACAAAGCAAGTTTATTCAACCTCTCCTCGTAGCTAATGCCCTCCATACCAGGCAACATCCTGGTAAATCTCTTCTACACTCTCTCTAAAGCCTCCACATCCTTCTGGTAGTGTGGAGACCAGAATTGAACACTCTACTCCAAATGTGGCCAAAGTAAGGTTCTATACAGCTGCAACATGATTTGCCAATTCTTATACTCAATGCCCCGGCCAATGAAGGCAAGCATGCCGTATGCCTTTTTAACTACCTTCTCCACCTGCGTTGCCCCTTTCAGTGACCTGTGCACCTGTATGTTAGACAATATCTATCCTTCGACCAACACCAGTGAAGCAGATTGTCTAATTATTATCTCATTGTGGTTTGAGGTACTTTGCTGTGAGAAATTGGCTGCTGTGTTTCCCACAGTGCAGAAGTGGACGACACTTCAGAAATACTTCATTACCTGCAAAGCATTTGATGGCATGGGATCATGAAAGGTGCCACATAAAAATGTGTTTGACATTGAAAGGCATAATTGAAAGGGCAGCATAGGGCAGCACGGTAGCATAGTGGTAGCACAAATGCTTCACAGCTCCAGGGTCCCAGGTTCGATTCCCAACTTGGGTCACTGTCTGTGTGGAGTCTGCACGTTCTCCCCGTGTGTGCGTGGGTTTCCTCCCACAGTCCAAAGATGTGCAGGTTAGGTGGATTGGCCATGATAAATTGCCCTTAGGGTCCAAATTGCCCTTAGTGTTAGGTGGGGTTACTGGGTTATGGGGATAGGGTGAAGTTAGGTCTCTTTCCAAGAGCCGGTGCAGACTTGATGGGCTGAATGGCCTCCTTCTGCACTGTAAATTCTATGAAATCAATACCATTTCAAGAATCAAAATATTTTTGTCACTGTGATGGAATCTATGGTTTCAAAGCTTGTATTTTGTGAGACGGACCCTGTTTGAAAAAGAGAAATCGAAACGTGAAACTAAGAACGGAAACAGACCCTCCCAGCTTTTAAAGAAAGAAAAACTGAAACTGAGGTTGGAAACTGAATATTCTGGGGAGACTGAAATTCATTGAAATGTTTAAAAGGGCACAGATCAATACAAGGTCAGCAGAAGTTGATGAGTCTCGTGGTGGCAAGTGGAGGGAGCCAGAAGCTACACCCAGAAGCTGAGAATAAGGAAATACACAGTTGCTGCAGCTGCTTCTATTGCTTGAATATAAAGTTGGTGGATTTAGGGCATTCAGACCAAGTTGAGGATGTTCTATGGATGTTGCAGGGGCTAGTTTAGCACAGTGGACTAAATCGCTGGATTGTAATGCAGAACGCCAGCAGTGTGGGTTCAATTCCCGTACCAGCGTCCCCGAACAGGCGCAGGAATGTGGTGACTAGGGGCTTTTCACAGTCGCTTCATTGAAGCCAACTTGAAGCCAACTTGTGACAATAAGCGATTATTTATGGTGACCACCATACGTGTGGCATTCAGATTGGTTGTGTGCTTCTGCCGTCCAGGCATCAGGCTAACTCCTGGGAGGAGAGGAGCTGAAATTCTTTGTGAGGAAGGCTGAGCTTTGAGGAACTTTGTGACTGAGCTGATTGATCGATACACTGAATGGACTGCTGAACTAATTTTTAAGATTTATCTTAGTCATATCTGCCATTTAATGTGTGATTTATAATTTATGACCAACCGTCATTTGCTTGTTAATTTATGATTAACTTAGATTTTAGAGTATACAGGGGTGCCTAAGATAATATTTAATACCTGTGGTGTTTGTACCGCTATTCCTTCACCGTCCCTGGGTCAAAATGTATGGGCCAGTTTAGCTCTAGTATGGGCTGGTTTAGCTCAGTGGGCTAGACAGCTGGTTTGTAATGCAGAACAAGGCCAGCAGCTTGGATTCGATTCCCGTGCCAGCTTACTCAAACAGGCGCTGGAATGTGGCGACTAGGGGCTTTTCACAGTAACTTCATACTTGTGACAAGGAAAGATTATTGTTATTAAGATCCTTGAACTATTTCCCCAACAGCACTGTGGCCGTACCTGTACACATGAGGGTCTGCAGCAATTCAAGAAGGCAGTTCAGCACCGCCTTCTCAAGGGCAACTAGGGATGGATAATAAATGCTGGTCTAACCAGATATGCCCATACCCTGTAAATGAATTAAAAAGCAAACAAGCTGAGAAGGTAGGAATGAGGATGGAGCATCTAGCAAACATGTTCAGTCTATCATTTAAATTTTGTACTTCACCTGCAAATGCGAAATAGAAACTCAAACGGTGTCACTGGATTTGAGATATGTCAGTACTTTCACTTCCTGCTTTGTCTCTGTCATGGGTCAGCTCAATAGTAGCTTGATCTTTCATCTGTGAGTCAGAAGGTCATGAGTTCAAGACCGACTGGACCAGATTTAAGCACATAATCCAGACTGATCTTCCGTGGTGTAGGAAATGAATGTGGTTGGGATCACCATTTTCTGAATGTGGCTTTAAACTGAGGTGCTGTCTGCCCTCTCAGGACAATGAGATCCCGCAGCTGTGTTCAGAAAGGAACATGGTATTCTCCTGCTACACTGGCCAACATATATCTTGCAATTAACAGCTAAAATAGATTATCTTGTCATTTATCTCATTGGTGTTGTGGGATCTTGCTGTGCACATGTTGACTGTTGCATTTCCTACATTATACAGTCATATGATCAAAAGTAAGTTGGTTAATTGGATGTAAAACATTTGGGATGTGCAGAGGTCATGAAAGGAGCTCCACGAATGCAACGTTATTTCTTTCCTCATTCATTGAAATGAACTGCTGTTAGGAATGAGCACCCAGCTGGTCCATCCATTCTGCTCATGGCACAGAATAACTGAGCAACTCCTGGCTGTTTAATTGGTAGTACAGCAGGCCAGGATAGACGAAGATTTAGGCAGATGGGTTTTCATCTAAATGGCGCTTCCTTGATGGTGGGTATGGTAGTGTGGCCCCTTTGAGAGGTGAGCTCCACTGACCACATGACTGGCTCGGGGCCAATCGATTATTCTCCAATATTTTAAGTGTAACTCTGCAGTGAGGGTCCATGAAGAGTCTTTCTCAACCTTCATAGCCAGGTTTCGCCAGCTTGCTGAGCACTGTGAGTTTGAGACTATGCTCAGCGACATGTTGCACGACCAGATGGTTTGTGGGATTCATGACCTTAATATCCAAAAGAGCCTTCTGGCGGACACCACAATTATGTTGGAAGAAGCAATCAAGATTGCTCAGGCAACGGAGTATACCAATAAAGGCACCACTGATGGGAGGTTATCCAAGTACGGTATGGCCGGGAGATCTGCAGTGGGATCAGTGAGCACAACTCAGAGCCAGACATGGGGCGAGATTCTCCGCAAATGCGGTGCCCACCGATTGGTGCCCACCGATCGCGGGCCGTGCGTCCGTAACGGACAAACTCTTTTCCCTCCGCCACCCCGCAAGATCAAGCCACCACGACTTGCGGGTCGGCTGAGGGAAAAGACGGCAACTGCGCATGCGCGGGTTGGCGTTGTCCAACCTGCGCATGCGCGGCTGATGTCATCGGCCGCGCCAGCCGGCATGACGCTTGGCGTGCGGCCTTGATGACGGTCACCAAGGCCGAGCCGCCGTGACGCACGGGGCCGCGCTCCTAGCCCCGCCCGGGGGGGAATCGGCCCCGGAATTGGGCGTGAAGGCTGCCGTGGGTCACGGCCTGTCCCATGGCAGCCTTTACGATTCTCCGCATTTGCGGAGAATCTCGCCCACTGAACATAGTAGGAAAGAGTTCTGGAGAAGAGAATACGATGAATTGGTTGAATGCAGTCCAAGTGAATAAAACGATTCTGGTTGAAACTGACTTTCAAGGGTAAATGGTAGACCTTTTAAAATGGAAGTTGACACCAGGGCTTCGGTGACCCTTTGTTTACTATTGGAAGCCTGCAGCATGTGTCTTGAGACCCCGCAGTGGGCTCAGAAAATAATAGCAATAAATTCCTTTTGGATCAACTGATATTCAATTTGCCTCTGATTGGGGCCTACATACAGCGAAGAATGGCACCGACATGTATTTCCTCCTACTGGTCTGCTGACCACACCACATACTCCTGAATAAGTGTCTGAACATACTTCAATCTACAATTAGGATTCAGGGAGTGATGTACCATCAATTGAATGCGAGCCGAGTTGCTGAACAAAAGTATGGCTTTAATCTACTAGATGTTAGCCCTGCGGTCGATTACAGTAGAAGGACGACCGTCGGGAGTACTGGGTATTTATACACCGCCCTGGAGGCAGGGTTAACTCAGCCTCTCGACCAATCGGGGAGCCGTCTCATGACTGGTCTCAACCAACCGGTTGAGAGGCACATGACCGACCAGGGCCAATGGTAAGCTGGTGTTCTGCACCAATGGCAGGCAGCTATGCTAATCATACCACCACATTCACCCCTTGTGGAGAAAGAAGCCGGGGGGGGGGTGTCAACGAGAGCTTGGGGAGGGAGGGGGTGTCAACGAGAGCTGGGGGGGGGAGGGAGGATTGGTGGTATGAGTAGTAAGGAGAGGAAGAAAAAAATGTATCCTTGGATTCCCACTGGCCCAGACATTTAGCAACAGTACATAGTGTCCATACAAGGTCCATGGTGGTGTTGAAGTTAAATGGACTCAATTAGCCTTTTCGTTGCCCGTGACGTCCTGGCAGAGCGCCGCAGGAGAGTTGGTGACGTTGGTTCAGCCGATGGTGGTGGTTCAGCTGATGTCCTGGACTCCGGGAGCGATGGTCCTTGAACTGTCTCCGTACCCCGGGCTGGTAGTGGCGACGCCATAGATGAGGAAGGGGTGGCCTGGGTGGGGTGCTGGGGGAAAAGGGGCAGGGGGGTGGTCTGTGGTGAAGGGGGGGAGGGCCGCACGCCGGCGGGTGCCAGGTCCCAGAGGGAGACAGTGTCCTGCCGACCGTCGGGGTACTCCACGTACGCATACTGCGGGTTAGCGTGGAGTAACTGGACTTGTTCCACCAACGGGTCGGACTTGTGCACCCGCACATGCGTCCGGAGCAAGATGGGTCCGGGGGCGGCCAGCCACGTCGGGAGAGGGGATCCGGAGGACGACTTCCTGGGGAAAACCAGAAGACGTTCATGAGGTGTTTGATTTGTTGCGGTACAGAGTGAGCGGATAGAATGTAGGGCATTGTGGATAACCTCTTGCCATCGGGAAATAGGGAGATCTCTGGACCGGAGGGCCAGGAGGATGGTCTTCCAGATGGTACCATTCTCCCGCTCGACCTGGCCGTTACCCCGGGGGTTATAGCTAGTCGTCCTGCTAGAGGCAATGCCCCTGCTGAGCAGGAATTGACGCAGCTCGTCGCTCATAAAGAGGACCCCCGATCGGTATGTATGTACGCGAGGTAGCCGAACAGGGAGAAGATGGAGAAGAGGGCCTTAATGACGGTCGATGTGGTCATGTCGGGGCAGGGAATGGCGAAGGGGAAGCGGGAGTATTCATCGATCACCATCAGGAAGTAAATGGTGCAGCTGCTAGAGGGAAGGGGCCCCTTGAAGTCTATGCTGAGACGTTCGAAGGGGCAGGATGCTTTGATCAGATGCCAGCGCTTGGGGCGGTAGAAGTGCGGTTTGTACTCTGCGCAGATGTGGCAGTCACGGGTTACTGTCCTGACTTCCTCGATGGAGTAGGGCAGGTTGCGGGTCTTTATGAACTGATAGAAACGGGTCACCCCTGGATGGCAGAGGTCCGCGTGGAGGGAGCGGAGGCGGTCTATCTGCGCGCTGGCGCAGGTACCTCGGACAGGGCATCAGGAGGCTCATTGAGCTTCCCAGGACGATACAAGATATCGTAGTTGTACGTGGACAACTCGATCCGCCACCGCAAGATCTTGTCGTTCTTAATCTTGCCCCTCTGTGCATTATCGAACATGAAGGCTACTGACCGTTGGTCTGTGAGGAGGGTAAACTTCCTGCTGGCCAAATAATGCCTCCAGCGTCGCACAGCTTCGACTACGGCCTGGGCTTCCTTTTCCACTGAGGAGTGGCGGAGTTTGGAAGCCTGGAGGGTTCTGGAGAAGAAGGCCACGGGTCTGCCCGCTTGGTTCAGGGTGGCTGCCAGAGCTACTTCTGATGCGTCGCTCTCAACCTGGAAGGGGAGGGACTCGTCGATGGCCCGCATCGTGGCCTTTGCGATGTCCGCTTTGATGCAGCTAAAGGCCTGGCAGGCCTCTGTCGCCGGCGGGAAGGTCGTGGACTGAATGAGGGGACGGGTCTTGTCCGCGTAATTGGGAACCCATTGAGCGTAGTAAGCGAAGAAACCCAGGCAGCGTTTGAGGGATTTGAGGGTATTGGGGAGAGGGAGTTCCATCAGGGGGCGCATGCTTTCGGGGTCGGGTCCTATCACTCCGTTACGCACTACGTAGCCGAGGATGGCTAGGCGGTCGGTGGTAAACACGCACTTATCCTTATTGTAAGTTAAGTTAAGGAGTTTTGCGGTTTGGAGGAATTTTCGGAGGTTGGTGTCATGGTCCTGCTGGTCGTGGCCGCAGATGGTGACATTATCGAGATACGGGAAGGTAGCCCGTAATCCGTACTTGTCGACCATTCGGTCCATCTCCCGTTGGAAGACCGAGACCCCATTTGTGACACCGAATGGAACCCTGAGGAAGTGGTAGAGGCGCCCATCTGCCTCGAACGCGGTGTACTTGCGGTCACTCACGCGGATGGGGAGCTGGTGATAAGTGGACTTGAGGTCCACCGTGGAGAAGATTTTGTATTTCGCAATCTCGTTTACCATGGCGGAAATATGGGGGAGAGGATACGCTTCCAGTTGCGTAAACCGGTTGATGGTCTGGATGTAGTCGATGACCATCCGGTTTTTCTCCCTAGTCCGGACCACCAGCACTTGGGCTCGCCAGGGACTGTTGCTGGCCTTGATGACCCCTTCCTTCAGCAACCTATGGACCTCGGACCTGATGAAGGTCCGGTCCTGGGCACTGTACCGTCTGCTCCGGGTCGCGACGGGTTTGCAATCGGCGGTGAGATTAGCAAACAAGGAGGGGGGGTCCACTTTGAGGGACGCGAGGCTGCAGACAGTGAGCGGGGGGTATCGGGCCACCGAATTGGAAGGTCAAGCTCTGCAGGTTGCACTGGAAGTCCAGTCCTAGGAGTGCCGGTGCGCAAAGGTCGGGGAGGATAAGGAGTTTATCATTTTTAAAAACCTTCCCCTGGACCGTGAGGTCCGCGATGCAGCACCCGGTGATGCGGACGGAGCGCGAACCTGAGGCTAACCCGATTTTGTGTTTTACAGGGTGGACAGGGAGCGCACAGCGTCTTACCGTGTCAGGGTGTACGAAGCTTTCTGTGCTCCCGGAGTCCAGCAGGCAGTCCGTCTCGTCGTCATCTTGGCGAGCGTGCGTGGACGTGACTGGTCGAGTTGAATGGCCGCGAGCCGTGGAGAAGATCCATAGTCATCGTCGTCGGCCGAGTGGGTGCTGGCAGGACCTTGTGTGCCAGTCCAGGATGGCGGCGCCCAGGACCCGCACATGGGGTCGGGGCCCCAAGATGGCGGCGCCCAGGACCCACACGTGGCATCCGGGGCCCAAGATGGCGGCACCCGCAGGACCCTCGTGGTTGCTGGGGGCGGGGTTAGCGGTGCCGGCGGGCCGATCAGAGCGGCTGAAAGTGGGGGCAGAGAGGTGCGCAGGCCGGGCGCGGGGGCGGGGGAGGGATTGATGCGGTGCACTGGAAGGGCCCGGAGGAGGAGATCCTCGGTCGCTGCGCAGCACAGCAGTATTTATACCCGCCCTGGAGACAGGGTTAACTCAGCCTCTCGATCAATCGGGGAGCCGTCACATGACTGGTCTCAACCAACCGGTCGAGAGGCGCATGACCGACCAGGGCCAATGGTAAGCAGGTGTTCTGCCCCAATGGCAGGCAGCTATGCTAATCATACCACCACAGGGAGGTGGAAAGAAAAATGCATGCCAATTGAAATTTACTGTCAATGCATTGAAACCCAAAATTCCAGTTGCTCCAATGCTCCAATTCTAGCCAAAATAGAAGCAGGATCTCTAAACTATTTCTGTTTCCAAATTGTATTCTGGACCCTCAGTGATTCATTAAAATCACTCCATTATGCTTTGTAATTTATAGACTGTAGCATCCTTGCAAAGTGAATGGACATGGAACTGCCTGCTGGAGGCAATAATACGTTTATTCTCAGCACACATAACTCTCCACTCCCCAAAGGCTCTCCCTCCATGACCTGCACCCAGGTTGGGGTTTTTATACTATGAGGGTTCCCCTCGTTAAACGGGAATCCCCGTTCTAGTACTGGGGAAGTTCATATTCCGCAGAAGTCATGGGGAATCGGATGGTCCACACCTCGTGACCTCCTTAGGGGATGTAACATCGACAAACAAACCTATCACACGGGGCCTCACGGTAGCATAGTGGTTAGCATCAATGCTTCACAGCTCCAGGGTCCCAGGTTCGATTCCCGGCTGGGTCACTGTCTGTGTGGAGTCTGCACGTCCTCCCCGTTTGTGCGTGGGTTTCCTCCGGGTGCTCCGGTTTCCTCCCACAGTCCAAAGATGTGCGGGTTAGGTGGATTGGCCATGCTAAATTGCCCGTAGTGTAAGGTTAATGGGGGGATTGTTGGATTACGGGTATACGGGTTACGTGGGTTTAAGTAGGGTGATCATTGCTCGGCACAACATCGAGGGCCGAAGGGCCTGTTCTGTGCTGTACTGTTCTATGTTCTATGTTCTACATGCATTTGAACAGCAGCACATTTCCTGAGTACTGAATAAGAGCATAAGCTCACAACATCAACTGCTTGTTTGCTCCACAGGTGCTGAATCACCTGCTGTGCATGCCAATAGATTTGCAACATTTTGCTGCGTCACTTCGTAAGTATTTGATTTGACACTAAACTTCGGTTAATAAAAACTGGAGATTCTAGCTGGAAAGATGACCGAGGGAATTAAAGAACTCAAAAAAGTTTGAGGTGAGCAAAAATAAAATAACCTGATGCAAAAATGTTGTATTCCTCGACCTCGATGAGCAGAAGAAAATCTCCTCTCTTCAAAAGAAATGTTTAAGAAGACCATAAAACTGGATACTTGACTTATTGCTCATAGAAAGAGGCCAACATTTTAAAAAGGATAATAATGAGAAAATTCCCTTGTAGTGCAGTCCTTATTCTTCATACACATTACCAAGCTTTCATTATGAGACAAGCTTCTTAACTTGCATACACAAATAAATTGCATTGTGAAAAGTGCATCAGTATTGTATTGTGACAGAAACACTCAGAAACTCACTAAGACAGTCGATGAGGTACCATGCATTATGTAAAAGTACATCAGAGATTTCAATATAACAAGGATTTAGAATGCTTTTATATCTGAACCAGGTAGATTTTATGCAGCGTGGAATTGTTTTAGATTAGCCGTTTTCTTTCTCGCCTTGGTTCAGGAATTTTCTTTGAGGGAAATATGTGTTTCTCATCTGCTGCCAACTCCGCACCCTGAGATAGGAGTGCTGTATAATGAATAAGAAGTGAGTTAATGCTCAGCAAAATTATTCTGAAAGGATAAAATAAATACCAGGTGTGTGGTTATGTGGGATTTCAGTGCAGCACAAACCACAGCAAGTAAAGCTTGAAGGGTTACAAGGTCAATTATTTTGAATCCAGCAGGGCTCCGAATATTCCCTGTTTGCTTGGCATGCACGTCTGCAGCCGAGATGGGATCTGGCACCACATCATGCTCACAGTTTGGACCCATCAATCAAACTCATCACCCTAATTACACTGGGAGCTGAAACTGATGGACATTAGCAAATCAAAGAGCTGGTGCTAATACTAGGCACAGAGGCCATTTTAAAAAAAATAATGAAAACTACTTGTATGAATTCATAGGAAAAGAAATAAACAAATGACGCTGTAAAATTTACCATTATGTTTTTCAGTGCTTCTTTGGAACTCATTAGCAACCATTTTATTTAGTCCTTTTATTAGCCCTTTTAGTATTACATTTTTTCTATCAAAAAAACATATTTATTCTCTTCTTCTCACCCCCTGCAAGCATTCAGAATGGATGTTTCACATCTTAACGAGGTAAAATACATGTATTGTGAAATTGTTCTAGATTAACAGTTTTCTCTCTTTCCTTGATTACAAGAACTTGTTTGGAGGAAAGTATGTGTCACAGTAATATACGTTCCCTGACAATATCGAATAAGATCCCTAACCTCTCAGTAATTCCATTAGATGTGCAAGAGTGGCTGAATTAAGTTGGCTCACACTCCCATCCCTTTTCCTTTCTCTGTAGTCATACTTTTTTTTACCTTCATTCAGGAACTCCTCCAACTAACCCAACACCTCAATCTGTGGGGAATCAGCAAAACAGGTTTGACAATTGCAACTGGGCTCCTGGTTAATCTCATTCTATTTTACAGTGAAAGTAGTCTGGTTCAGTTTGAGGACAGAGCCTTATTAAAATGGGGTTGATGGGCTGGAGATGATAAATGAGTGGCCTGGGACAGCCTTTCAGCTCCAGACCACCATAATATTAAGCAGCCAACAGGAAAAATGGTGGGATACTGCACTTGTTGGTCAGGAAGAATTGGTGCGGCTCTGGCACGTTATATTCCTGTAACTCAAGGAAACTCCAGTGTTCCTCCGGACCCCCAAAAGGTAAATAACATTTTTAACTTTGGACTCTGTTTTAACTGAGCGAGTGACGAGTCATAATTTTGCCCGAGTCTGTGTCCAAAAATGGGATTGGTGTCCTCATGACATCTTCAGACCCTGACTTAAATACCATAATTAGTCATGAGGTTACTTCAGGGATGCCTATTCCGAGCAATATGGCAAGATGGCCACAGCAACCTTTAGTTGATCCCTGGGTTTTTCCAGCTGACAGGAGTTCTCAGGATCTTCAGTTAAGAGCTGTTAAGCAAAGATGACCAGGGTTGTGGATCTCGCCGCTGGCATGAACTCCCAAATTAAGGAGGAGAAAGGAGGCTAGTGGAATGAAATTGCAATGTCCGTCAGTACTTATTGACAGGTTGATTATTGTGTGCATTTTCTTAATGTTTAAATAACGAATGGTAGAAACCAGTAACAACACCACAAATCGATGTGCAGCGCGAGACAGCACATTTGACACCTCTGATCATCATCTCACCCCCCCACCCTGATCACCATCTCACCCCCCATCCTGATCACCATCTCATCCCCCCATCCTGATCATCTCACCCCCCCGATCACCATCGAACCCCCCCACCCTGATCACCATCGCACCCCCCCACCCTGATCACCATCACACACTCTCCACCCTGATCACCATCCCACCCTCCACCCTGATCACCATCGCATCCCCTCCACCCTGATCACCATCGCACCCCCTCCACCCTGATCACCATCGCACCCCCTCCACCCTGATCACCATCGCACCCCCTCCATCCTGATCACCATCTCACCCCCCACCCTGATCACCATCGTACCCCCTCACCCTGATCACCATCTCACCTCCCATCCTGATCACCATCTCACCCCCTCCACCCTGATCACCAACTCACCCTCCACCCTGATCCCCATCGCACCCCCTCCACCCTGATCACCATCGCACCCCCTCCATCCTGATCACCATCTCACCCCCCACCCTGATCACCATTTCACCCCCTCCATCCTGATCACCATCTCACCCCCCATCCTGACCACCATCTCACCCTCCACCCTGATAACCATCTCACCTGCCACCCCGATCACCATCTCAACCCCTCCATCCTGATCACCATCTCACCCCCCACCCTGATCACCATCGCACCCCCTCCACCCGGATCTCCATCGCACCTCCCCACCCTGATCACCATCTCACCCCCCCACCCTGATCACCATCGCACCCCCCCACCCTGATCACCATCGCACCCCCTCCACCCTGATCACCATCGCACCCCCTCCACCCTGATCACCATCGCACCCCCTCCACCCTGATCACCAACTCACCATCCACCCAGATCTCCATCGTACCTCCCCACCCTGATCACCATCTCTCCCCCCTCCACCCTGATCACCAACTCACCCTCCACCCTGATCACCATCTCATCCCCTCACCCTGACCACCATCTCACCCCCCACCCTGATCACCATCGCACCCCCCCATCCTGATCACCATCTCACCCTCCACCCTGATCACCATCTCATCCCCTCACCCTGACCACCATCTCACCCCCACCCTGATCACCATCGCACCCTCCCATCCTGATCACCATCTCACCCTCCACCCTGATCACGATCTCACCCCCACCCTGAACACCATCTCATCCCCCCACCCTGACCACCATCTCACCCCCACCCTGACCACCATCTCACCCCCCACCCTGATCACCATCGCACCCCCTCCATCCTGATCACCATCTGACCCCCATTCTGTTCACTATCTCCCGTTCCCCATCCTGATCACCATCTCCCATTCCCCCATTCTGATCACCATCCCACCCTGATCACCCCTCACACACACCACACACTGATCAACATCGCACCCCCTCCACCCTGATCACCATCTCACCCCCCACCCTGATCACCATCGCACCCCCTCCACCCTGATCACCATCGCACCACCCCCCTGATCACCATTGCACCCCCTCCACCCTGATCACCATCGCACCCCCTCACCCTGATCACCATCTCATCCTCCACCCTGATCACCATCTCACCCCTTCCACCCTGATCACCAACCCACCCCCTCCACCCTGATCACCATCTCACCCTCCACCCTGATCACCATCTCACCCCCTCCACCCTGATTACCATCTCACCCCCTCACCCTGATCACCATCTCACCCCCTCCACCCTGATCACCCTCTCACCCCTTCCACCCTGATCACCAACGCACCCCCTCCACCCTGATCACCATCTCACCCCCACCCTGATCACCATCTCACCCTCCACCCTGATCACCATCGCACCCCTCTACCCTGATCACCATCTCACCCCCTCCACCCTGATCACCATCTCACCCCCTCCACCCTGATCACCATCTCACCCCCACCCTGGTGACCATTTCACCCAGCATCCTATTTATAATCTCCCCCTACCTCATATCCTGATGACCACCACGTCCCCCTGCGTCTTATTTACAATCTCACACCCCCCACCCTGATCACCATCTAACCCCCCACCCTGATCACTGTCTCACCCCCCACCATGATCACCATCTCACCCCCTCACCATGATCACCATCTCACCCCCCCCCCACTCTGATCACTATCTCACCATCCCAACCTGACCAACATTTCACTGACACCCTCCATTACTGCCTTACAATCAGCCATTCCTAACCACCATCATCTCACTCCCTCCGATGCAGCATATTATCCCGTCCTGACCACCATTTTGTCCACACCTGCCCAACATCTCACTGTCACTTAATAGGCAGCACGGTAGCATGGTGGTTAGCATCAATGCTTCACAGCTCCAGGGTCCCAGGTTCGATTCCCGGCTGGGTCACTGTCTGTGGGGAGTCTGCAAGTCCTCCCCGTGTGTGCGTGGGTTTCCTCCGGGTGCTCCGGTTTCCTCCCACAGTCCAAAGATGTGCGGGTTAGGTGGATTGGCCAGGCTAAATTGCCCTTAGTGTCTTAAAAATAATGTTAATGGGGGTTGATGGGTTACTGGTATAGGGTGGATACGTGGGCTTGAGTAGGGTGATCAATGCTCGGCACAACATTGAGGGCCGAAGGGCCTGTTCTGTGCTGCACTGTTCTAATTCTCTAATTCTAATATGTCTCACCCATCCCAACCACTATCTCGCTCCCGTCCCGAACACTGTGTCGGCTAAACATCTTGATTCCTCCTGAGCACCAGCTTGCTCGTTGGCCCAGCCAGCATTTTGCCTCCTCAGAACCAACTTCACATTCCTCCAACCCCTTTCCTGGATCAGCAACCCTTGCTGCATCTTGTTCTTTGCTTGGAGACATCCTTCTGCATCTATGTCTCCCACCCGATATTCCAGCTGCCTGTCAATTAGCGTGGTTTTTGTGCGGGAAACATGCAGAAAATATTTCAAAAGAACCCTGCTGTCAAAACATGGGTTTGTCACTGCAAGTGACACAGGGGAGGGTGGCCCATAGCAATATTGCCCCCTGAAGCAAAAGCTTTAATTGGCAGTGAGGCGAGAAGACTGACCACCACATCAGGGCTTTGATTGTAGAGACCACAAATGAACCGTGCCCGGAGAATGATGAGAGGCCAGAGAATAGGGTGCCAGGCCCGCTATCACCCATTTACATTTATTTACATACACCTGCTGGCCTGCAGCGAGGAACTTGTTCATGCCGCCAGCGGAGGTTCGGAGCATTGCGTTCGGGTTAGCGCCAATCCCGATTTTGCCCCAACACCCAATTCTCCGTCCCATCGTGGAACGGATTATGGGCATCCCAGGATGGTGAGCCCAGCCCTGTATTACATCTCCCAAATTTTTGCCTACTCACTTAACCTTTCTCAATCCCTTTGTAGATCATTTATGTCCTCTTGACAACTTATTTTTCTCCCTATCTTTGCATTATTAGTAAATTTAGCTGCAATAAATTCAATTCCTTGATCCAACTCATGGATTGTAAAGAGTTTAGGCCCCTGCACTGATCCCTGTGGCACTTCTTTCATTAAATCTTGCCAACCCATAAATGAACCGGTTCTGGGGGAGGTGGGACCAGTACGAACCGGACGGTCTGCATCTGGGCAGGACTGGAACCAATGTCCTCGTGGGAATGTTTGCTAGTGCTTTTGGGGAGTGTTTATACTAACGTGGCAGGTGGATGGGAACCGTTGCAGGAAGTCGGAGGGAAATAAAGTGGGGACTGAAACAAAAGGCAGTAAGGGGAAAAGTGAAAGGCAGAGAAACCAAAGTCCAAAATCAAAAAGGGCCACAGTACAGAGTACAGAGACTGTGGAGAACTCAGTGAGTGGGTCCAGTAAGGCAAAGAGAAATAAAACACAGGGAGAGTGTACAAAACATGACCGGACAGATTGTCTGAGAAAGCAGGGCAGAGAGCAAGGGAAGTCTAAATTACCCTGCATTTATTTCAATGCAAGAGGCCTAATGGACAAGGCAGATGAACTCAGGGCATGGATGGTTACATGGGACTGGGATATTATAGCTATTACTGAAACATGGCTCAGGAGGAGCGGGTGGGGGGGCGGGGGGGGGGGGGGGGGGGGGGCGCTCAATGTTCCAGGGTACAAATGCTCTAGAAAAGATAGAACAGGAGGTAAGAGAGGAGGGGAAGTTGTGTTTTTGAATAGGGAGAATATCACGGCAGTACTGAGAGGGGATATATCCGAGGGTTTGCCCAGTGAGTCTTAATGGGTAGAACTGAAAAATAAGACAGAAGAGATCACTTTGATAGGATTCTACTACTGACCTCCAAATAGTCTGTGGGAAATTGAGGAGCAAGTATGTCAGGAGCTTACAGATAGCTGCAAGAAAAATAGGGTGGCAATAGTTGGAGACTTTAACTTTCCCAACATTGACTGGGACAGCCATAGCATTAGGGGCTCGGATGGAGAGAAATTTGTTGAGTGTACTCAGTAGGAATTTTTCATTCAGTATGTGGATGGCCTGACTAGAGGGGGAGCAAAGCCCGGCCTCCTCTTGAGAAATAAGGATGAGCAGATGACGGAAGTGTTAGTGAGGGATTGCTTTGGAATGAGTGACCATAACTCTATTAGTTTTAAGATAGCTGAGTGGCACGGGTGTGCAGTGGATAGCACTGCCTCATGGTGCTGAGAACCCAGGCTCAGTTTCGGCCCTGGGTCACTGACCGTTTGGAGTTTGCACATTCTCCCCTTGTCTGCGTAGGTCTCACTCTCATTGCCCAAAGGATGTGCAGGGTAGGTAGATTGGCCACAACAAATTGCTCTTTATTTTGAAAAAAAGAATTGTGTACTCTATAATTATTCAAAAAAAAGTTTTAAGATAGCTATGGAGAATGAGAGGACTGGCCCAAAAGTTAAAATTCTAAATTGGGGCATGGCCAATTTTGATGGCATTAGACAGGGGCCTGTATTCCCCGATTTTGCGGCTATGTCCAGGGGAATTTACGGGGTGTGGGCATCTCTGGTTAGATCAGCATTTATTATCCATCCCTAGTTGCCCTTGAGAAGGCTTCTTCTCAAGACTGAGCTGCCTTCTTAGGGCAGCACGGTAGCATTGTGGATAGCACAATTGCTTCACAGCTCCAGGGTCCCAGGTTCGATTCCAGCTTGGGTCACTGTCTGTGCTGAGTCTGCACATCCTCCCCGTGTGTGCGTGTGTTTCCTCCGGGTGCTCCGGTTTCCTCCCACAGTCCAAAGATGTGCAGGTTAGGTGGACTGGCGATGATAAATTGCCCTTAGTGTCCAAAATTGCCCTTAGTGTTGGGCGGGGTTACTGGGTTATGGGGATAGGGTGGAGGTGTTGACCTTGGGTAGGGTGCTCATTCCCAGAGCCGGTGCAGACTCGATGGGCTGAATGGCCTCCTTCTGCACTGTAAATTCTATGAAAAACATTCTATGGAAGCATTTGGTCTTATGACCAATAGGTCGGTGCCGCCCCCACACCAATGCTCCACGCACTGGGGGGCTAACAGCCGTGCTATGTAAAGACCCCAGTTTTACCTGCGGATACGGATGCAGAATGGCCGAGTCTGTGTCCATGTATGGGCATGGTGGTGACCTGCGGTGGCCGCACCATACAACATGGCGCCGGCTGTGCATGGACCCGGCCTGCCAGATAGTGCCTCCCTTTAACACCCCTCGCTAGCCCAGGACCAACCCCCACCAGTCCTCCCAGCCCCAGTGGGAGAACTCGGCCAACGAAACAGCTCCCTCCCCCGACTGTGGCGGCGCTGGACACAGTCCACAGCCGCTACAAGAGGTCCCCGAAAATTGAGAGGATTCACGACCAACGCCTTTGGGAAGTTCGAACATCAGGGAGGGGCCTCAGGTGACATCCTGAGGCCGTCCCAACGGCGTATGTAGTATGCGTTTTTGAGGGGGCGGAGCATCTGCAAAACGGCTCTGCCCCCGATTTCGGCGTAAAAGCAGATTCTCCGGCAAATCGCCGAATGCGATTTTGGTGTCGGCAATTGGAGAATCCAGCCCAGGAACTTTCAAAAGTTGATTGGGGGAGTCTGTTGGCAGGCAAAGGGACGGCTGGTAAGTGGAACGCTTTCAAAAGTGTGTTAATTAGGGTTCAGGGAAGGGCGGCACGGTGGCCTAGTGGTTAGCACAACCGCCTCACGGCGCTGAGGTCCCAGGTTCGATCCCGGCTCTGGGTCACTGTCCGTGTGGAGTTTGCACATTCTCCCCGAGTCTGCGTGGGTTTCGCCCCCACAACCCAAAAATGTGCAGAGTAGGTGGATTGGCCATGCTAAATTGCCCCTTAATTGGAAAAAATAATTGGCTAATCTAAATTTATAAAAAAAAAATTAGGGTTCAGGGCAAGCACATTCCTTTTAGAGTGAAGGGCAAGGCTGGTAGACGTAGGGAACACTGGATGACTTGGGATATTGAGACACTGGTCAAAAAGAAGAAGGAGGCATATGACATGCATAGGCAGCAAGGGATCAAGTGGATCACTTGTACAGTATTGAGGTTGTCAGAGTAGAAATAAGAGAGAAGTCAGGAAGGGACAAAGTGGACATGAGATTGCTTTGTGGATAAGGCACAAGAGAATCCAAAGACCTTCTACAAATACATAAAGGGCAAAAGAGTAAATAGGGAGAGTGTAGGGCCTCTTATGTATCTATACAAGGTCATTTATGTGCGGATCCACAAGAGATGGCTGAGATCCTAAATTAATATTTCTCATCAGAATTTACTGTTGCTAAAGGCATGGATGTTAGGGAATTGGGAAATAAAAAGTGATGTCTTGAGGAATGTACATATTACAGAGGAGGAGGTGCTGGAAGTCTGAAAGCACATCAAGGTAGATAAATCCATGGGACCTGATGAAATCTATCCCAGGAGATTGTGGGAGGCTAGGGAGGAAATTACGGGTCCCCCAGCAGATCTATTTGAATTATCAACAGCCACAGGTGAGGTGCCTGTAGATTGGAGGACAGCAAATGTTGTGCGTTTGTTTAAGAAGTGCCGCAAGGAAAAGTCTTGGAAGTACGGTGAGCCTAACGTCTGTGGTGGGTAAGTCGTTAGAAGGTATTCTGAGAGACAGGATCTACAACATTTAGAGAGGCAAGGACTGATTAGAGACAATCAGAATGGCTTTGTGAGTGGAAAATCATGTCTCACGATTTTGGTTGAGTTTTTTGAAGGGGTAACCAAGAAGTAAGATGATGGCAGTGCAGTCGATGTTGCCTTTGACAAGGTACCGCATGGTAGGCTGTTGCATAAGGTTAAATCACATGGGATCCAGGGTGAGGTAGTCAGTTGAATACAAAATTGGCTTGACAAAAGAAGACAAAGGGTCTTTGCAACAGAGGGTTGTTTTTCAAACTGGAAGCCTGTAACCAGTGGTGTCCCTCAGGGATCAGTACTGGATCCACTGGGATTTGTTATTTATATTAATGATTTGGGTGAGAATTTAGGAGGCATAATTAGTAGGTTTGCAGATGACACCAAGATTGGTGGCATAGTAGACAGGGAAGTAGGTTATCTAGGATTGCAACGGGATCTTGATCAATTGGGCCGGTGAGCCGATGAATGGCAGATGGAATTTAATATAGACAAATGTGAGGTGACGTATTTTCATAGATCGAATCGAGGCAGGACCTACTCAGTTACTGGTAGGGAGTTGGGGAGAGTTATAGAACAAAGAGATCTAGGAGTACAGGTTTCTAGCTCCTTGAAGGTGAAGTCGCATGGTATGGAAATCTGTGAAATCGTCAGTGAACATTACCACTTCTGAGCTCATGATGGAAGGGAGGTCATTGCTGAAGCAGCTGAAGATGGTTGGACCGAGGACACTATCCTGAGAAACTCCTCCAGTGATGTCCCAGGGTTAAAATGATAAGCTTACAACCCCAACCAGCTTCCTTTGCACTTGGCAGAACAGGTAAGACTGCTCCACTGATTCTTATTGCCTTCAATTTTACTCAGACTCTTTTGTGTCACAATTATTCCAATGCTGCCTTCACGTGAGGACAGTCACACACACACCTTGCCACTTTGTTCTTTTCTCCGTGTTTGTCTATGGTAGGCTGCAATGAGCTTTCGAGTGGAAAGGGCTTGACAGATGTGCAGATAGAAAAACTGGATTAGAATTTTGAAGTTTATAAACAGGCAAATTAAAATGACCACAAAGGCTCTGAGGAAAAAGTTTGGGAGAAATTTCTTAACATGTGCTGATGGAGTGAAAATGTCACTGGCTATCAATCCAGAGACCTCGGCTAATGCTCTGAGGATACATGTTCAAAACCCACGATGGCCTTGGTGCCATATAAATGTATGTTGTTGACGTCCTTGCCTATGCTGTTGCCCAGTTATAGGACCTTCAATTTATCATAAAAGCATTGTGTGTGCATCTATACCACACACCTCTTAACTAACCACCTTGCATTCGGCCAGCGGTCAGGGACAGGAAGGATTAGATTGGATTGGATTGGATTGGTTTATTGTCACGTGTACCGAGGTACAGTGAAAAGTATTTTTCTGCGAGCAGCTCAACAGATCAATAAGTACATGGGAAGAAAAGGGAATAAAAGAAAATACATAATAGGGCAACACAAGATATACAATGTAACTACATAAGCACTCACATTGGATGAAGCATACAGGGTGTAGTAATGAGGTCAGTCCATAAGAGGGTCACTTAGGAGTCTGGTGACAGTGGGGAAGAAGCTGTTTTTGAGTCTGTTCGTGCGTGTTCTCAGACTTCTGTATCTCCTACCCGATGGAAGAAGTTGGAAGAGTGAGTAAGTCTGGTGGGAGGGATCTTTGATTATGCTGTCCGCTTTCCACAAGCAGCGTGAGGTGTAGATGGAGTCAATTGATGGGAGGCAGTTCGTGTGATGGACTGGGCGGTGTTCGCGACTCCCTGAAGTTTCTTGCGGTACTGGGCCGAACAGTTGCCATACCAGGCTGTGGTGCAGCCCGATAGGATGCTTTCTATGGTGCATCTGTAAAAGTTGGTCAGGGTTAATGTGGACATGCCAAATTTCCTTAGTTTCCTGAGGAAGAATAGGCGCTGTTGTGCTTTCTTGGTGGTAGCGTCGACGTAGGTGGACAAGGACAGATTTTTGGAGATGTGCACCCCTAGGAATTTGAAACTGCTAACCATCTCCACCTCGGCCCTGTTGATGCTGACAGGGGTGTGTACAGTACTTTGCTTCCTGAAGTCAATGACCAGCTCTTTAGTTTTGCTGGCTTGAGGAAGAGATTGTTGTCGCTACACCACTCCACTGGGTTCTCTATCTCCCTCCTGTATTCTGACTCATCATTATTTGAGATCTGGCCCAGTATGGTTGTATCGTCAGCAAGCTCGCAGATGGAGTTGGAACCAAGTTTTGCCACGCAGTTGTGTGTGCAGGGGGCAGGGAGCAGGGGGCGAAGTATGCAGCCTTGCGGGGGCCCGGTATTGGGGACTATTGTGGAGGAGGTGTTGTTGTTCATTCTTACTGATTGTGGTCTGTTGGTCAGAAAATAGAGGATCCAGTTGCAGAGTGGAGAGCCAAGTCCTAGGTTTTGGAGCTTTGATATGAGCTTGGCTGGGATTATGGTGTTGAAGGCGTGACGATGAGTGAGGTAGGTAGAGGAATCCAGGAGGTAGGGTTGCAGGAACCTCAGCCCTTGTCCCTATCCAAAAGGTTTGAGATTTCTGCTCCCTGTGTGGATGGGATTGGGGACTACAGGGATGATGAGCAAACTGACCACAGCACCTTGGAACAGGGAGCCATTCAAGTGGGGGGGACAGAACAGAAGTGTAGTCGTAATTGGGGATAGTATAGTTAGGGGCACAGACACTGTTCTCTGTGACCAGGATTGAGAATCCCGAAGGTTGTGTTGCCTGCCTGGTGCTCGGGTTCAGGATATCTCATCTGGGCTGCAGAGGAACTTGGAGTAGGAGGGTAAAGATCCAGTTGTCGTGGTCCATATAGGGACCAATTGCATAGGTAGAACAAGGACAGACTTTCTGCTGAAGGAATATGAGCAGTTAGGGGCTAAACTATAAAGCAGAACCAGAAAGGTGCTACTCTCTAGATTACGAGATGAGCCACAAGCTAATTGACACAGGGTCAATGAGATTAAAGAAGGCTCCAAGGTTGGTGTGTGAGAACATAAGAACATAAGAACTAGGAGCAGGAGTAGGCCATCTGGGCCCTCGAGCCTGCTCCACCAGTCAATGAGATCATGGCTGATCTTTTTTGGACTCAGCTCCACTTTCTGGCCCGAACACCATAACCCTCCATCCCTTAATTCTTCAAAAAACTATCTATCTTTAACTTAAAAACAACTGTTTCACTGGGCAAGGAATTCCATAGATTCACAACCTTTTGGGTGAAGACGTTCCTCCGAAGCTCAGTCCTAAATCTACTTCCCCTTATTTTGAGGCTATGCCCCCTAGTTCTGCTGTCACCCGCCAGTGGAAACAACCTGCCCGCATCTATCCTATCCATTCCTTTCATAATTTTATACGTTTCAATAAGATCCCCTCCCCGCATCCTTCTAAATTCCAACGAGTACAGTCCCAGTCTACTCAACCTCTCCTCATAATCCAACCCCTTCAGCTCTGGGATTAGCCTAGTGAATCTCCTCTGCACACCCTCCAGCACCAGTGCGTCCTTTCTCAGGTAAGGAGACCAAAACTGAACACAATACTCTAGGTGTGGCCTCACTAACACCTTATACAATTGCAGCATAACCTCCCTAGTCTTAAACTCCATCCCTCAGCATGAAAGACAAAATTCCATTTGCCTTCTTAATCACCTGTTGCACCTGTAAACCAACTTTTTGCGACTCATGCACTAGCACACCCAGGTCTCTCTGCACAGCGGCATGTTTTAATATTTTATCATTTAAATAATAATCCCTTTTGCTATTATTCCTACCAAAATGGATAACCTCACATTTGTCAACATTGTATTCCATCTGCCAGACCCTAGCCCATTCACTTAACCTATCCAAATCCCTCTGCAGATTTCCGGTATCCTCTGCACTTTTTGCTTTACCACTCATCTTAGTGTCGTCTGCAAACTTGGACACATTGCACTTGGTCCCCAACTCCAAATCATCTATGTAAATTGTGAACAAGTGTGGGCCCAACACTGATCCCTGAGGGACACCACTAGCTACTGATTGCCAACCAGAGAAACACTCATTAATCCTCACTCTTTGCTTTCTATTAATTAACTAATCCTCTATCCATACTATTACTTTATCCTTAATGCCATGCATCTTTATCTTATGCAGCAATCTTTCGTGTGGCACCTTATCAAAAGCCTTCTGGAAATCCAGATATATCATATCCATTGGCTCCTTGTTATCTACGTCACTGGTAATGCCCTCAAAAAATTCCACTAAATTTGTTAGGTACGGCTTGCCCTTTATGAACCCATGCTGCGTCTGCCCAATGGGACAATTTCCATCCAGATGCCTCGCTATTTCTTCCTTGATGATAGATTCCAGCATCTTCCCTACTATCGAAGTTAAGCTAACTGGTCTATAATTACTCGCTTTCTGCCTACCTCCTTTTTTAAACAGTGGTGTCACGTTTGCTAATTTCCAATCCGACGGGACCACCCCAGGGTCTAGTGAATTTTGGTAAATTATCACTAGTGCAAATTATCACGAGAGAAATGGGTTCAAATTCATGGGATGTTGGCACCAGGACTGGGGAGTGAGGGAGCTGTTCCGATGGGACGGTCTTCACATGAATCAAGCTGGGACCGGTGTCCTGGCGAATCACATAATGAGGGCTGTACATGGGGCTTTAAACTAAATAAGCATGCCGTATGCCTTCTTGACTACCTTCTCTACCTGTGTTGCCCCTTTCAGTGACCTGTGGACCTGTACACCTAGATCTCTCTGACTTTCAATACTCTTGAGGGTTCTACGATTCACCGTATGTTCCCTACCTGCATTAGACCTTCCAAAATGCATACCTCACATTTGTCCGGATTACGCTTCATCTGCCATCTCTCCGCCCAAGTCTCCAAACGATCTAAATCCTGCGGTATCCTCTGACAGTCCTCATCGCTATCCGCAATTCCACCAACCTTTGTGTCATCTGCAAGCTTACTAATCAGACCAGTTACATTTTCCTCCAAATACGAGCAGCAAAGGTCCCAGCACTGATCCCTGGAAACACGACTAGTCACAGCCCTCCAAATAGATAAGCACCCTTCCATTGCTACTCTCTGCCTTCTGTGACCTAGCCAGTACTGTATCCATCTTGCCAGCTCACCCCTAATCCTGTGTGACTTCACCTTTTGTACCAGTCTACCATGAGGGAGCTTGTCAAAGGCCTTACTGAAGTCCATGTAGACATCATCCACTGATCAACCTGCATCAATCATCTTTGTGACCCAGTCAGTATTGGGGAAGTTGAAATCTCCCATCACAACAACCCTGTTGTTTTTACCCATTTCCAAAATCTGTCGACCTATTTGCTCCTCTATCTCCCGCTGGCTGTTGGGAGGCCTGTAGTAAACCCCCAACATTGTGACTGGACCCTTCTTATTCCTGATCTCTACCCATATAGCCTCACTGCCCTCTGAGGTGTCCTCCCGTAGTATAGCTGTGATATTCTCCCTAACCAGTAGTGCAACTCCTCCACCCCTTTTACATCCCCCTCTATCCTGCCTGAAACATCTAAATCCTGGAATGTTCAGCTGCCAATCCTGTCCTTCCCTCAACCAGGTCTCTGTAATGGCAACAACATCATAGTTCCAAGTACTAATCCAAGCTCTAAGTTCATCTGCCTTACCCGTAATACTTCTTGCAGTAAAACATATGCACTTCAGGCCACCAGACCCACTGTTTTCAGCAACATCTCCCTGTCTGCTCTTCCTCAGAGCCATACTGGCCCTATTCCCTAGTTCTCCCTCAATGCTTTCACCTTATGATCTATTGCTCCAGTACCCACCCCCCTCACTAGTCCAGAGGAAGGTTCAATTGTATGAAAAATTAGAAAATCAAAGTTAAGGTAAGAGTGCAGGTTAATGATGAGGACTTTAAATTATTTAAATCGGGGAGAAGGCTCAGCAGAGCTTAGTAAAGTAATAGAACAGAGGCTATGGAAAGCAGCAATAATCTAATTTCAGGCAAAGCAGGGGGGTTAACGCAGGGCTGAGGGTGTTATACCTAAATGCACGCAGTGTACAGAACAAGGTAAATGAGCTTGTTGAGCACATTGAAATTGGTGGTAACAATTTTGTGGGCATCACAGAGATGTGACTTCAAGGGGATCAGGGATGGGACCTAAATATCCAAGGATATGTGTCCTATCGAAACGACAGGCAGATGTGGGCAGCACAAGTGGCTAGCACTGTGGCTTCACAGCGCCAGGGTCCCAGGTTCAATTCCCCGCTGGAACACTGTCTGTGCGGAGTCTACACGTTCTCCCTCTGTCTGCGTGGGTTTCCTTTGGGTGCTCCGGTTTCCTCCCCAAGTCCAAAGACATGCAGGTTAGGTGGATTGGCCATGCAAAATTGCCCTTAGTGTCCAAAAAGGTTAGGAGGGGCTATTGGGTTCCGGGGATAGGGTGGAAGTGAGGTCTTAAGAGGGTCGGTGCAGACTCGATGGACGGAATGGCCTCCTTCTGCAATGTATGTTCAATGGCAGAGGGGGCGAGTTTGCATTCTTCACAAGAAATGAAATTATATTGATAGCAAGAAGCAATACAGGATCGGAAGGCATAGAATCTCTATGGGTAGAGTTGAAGAATCGCAAAGGTAAGAAGACCCTAATGGGAGTTATGTACAGGCCCCCCCAGTAGTAGTCATGATGTAGGGCAGAAAATAAATCAGGAGATAGAAAAAGCATATAAGAAAAACAATATTACAATAATCATGGGGGACTTCAATATGCAGGTGGACTGGGTAAATTAGGTTGGTAGCAGATCCGAAGAAAAGGAATTCATGGAATGTCTACAAGATGGTATTCTGGAGAAGCTTGTGTTCACTAGGAAACAGGCAATTCTGGATTTGGTGATGTGTCATGAGGCAGACTTGATTAGGGAACTGAAGGTGCAGGAACTCTCAGGGCAGAGTGACCACAATATGATAGCAGTTTGAGAGGGGGAAGTCGGAATCAGATGTAACAGTATTACAATTAAATAAAGGGAACTAATGAGGAAGGAGCTGGCCAGAGTTGATTGGAAGGGGAGCCTAACAGGGAAGATGGTGGAACAGCAATGGGAGGAGTTTTGGGGGGTTATTCAGGAGACACGACAGAAATTCATCCCAAGGAGGAGGAAATATGCTAAGGGGAAGCCGAGACATCCATGGCTGACAACGGAAGCAAGGGTCAGCAGAAAAGAAAAAGAAAAAACATACAATGTGGCAAGGTTAAGTCCAAAGATGTGCGGGTTAGGTGGGTTGGCCATGCTAAATTGCCCGTAGTGTGCTAAAAAGTAAGGTTAAGGGGGGGGGGGGGGGTTTGTTGGGTTACGGGTATAGGGTGGATACGTGGGTTTGAGTAGGGTGATCATTGCTCGGCACAACATCGAGGGCCGAAGGGCCTGTTCTGTGCTGTACTGTTCTATGTTCTATGTTAGTGGGCAGCCAGAGGATTAGGAAACCTTTAAAAGCAAGCAGAGGACAACTCAAAAAAAATAAGGGAGTAGAAGATGAAATATGAGTATAAACTAGCTAGTAATATAAAATAAGATTGCAAAAGTTTTTTTGATACATAAAAGGTGGGAGATGGGCAAGGATGAACATTGGACCACTGTAAAATGAGTCTGGAGAAGTAGTAATGGGGAACAAAGAAATGGCAGACAAACTGAATAGGTGCTTTGCATCAGTCTGCACGGTGGAAGATATCAGTGGCTTCTCAGAACTTCAAGGGTGTCAGGGGGCAGTGGTGAGTGTAGTGGTCATCACTAAGGAGAAGCTGAATGGTCTGAAGGAAATAGCTGAGGAGATTGTGTAGGTATTGCTGGTGGTCTTTCAGCAATCACTGGAGGCAGGGAGGGTCCCAGACGACTGGATAATAGCTAATTTAACAGCACTGTTTAAGAAGAGAGGGAGGCAGAAGAAAGGAAATTATATGCCAGTTCGCCTGACTTCGGTCATTGATAAGATTTTCGAGTCCATTATTAAAGATGAGATTGCGGAGTATTTGGATGTGCATGGTAAATAGGGCTGATACAGCACGGCTTCATCAAGGGAAGGTCATGCCTGCCAAATCTGTTCAAATTATTTGAGGAGATAACAAAGCAGTTAGACAAAGGAGAACCAGTCAATTTCCAGAAGATCTTTGACAAGGTAACGTACAGAAGGCTGCTAAATAAGATAAGAGCCCATGGTGTTTGGGGCAAGGTACTGGTATGGAAAGAGGATTGGCTGACTGGCAGAAGGCAGAGAGTGGGGATAAATGGGTCTTCTTCAGGATGGCAACCGGTGACTCGTGGTGTTTTGCGGGTCAGTAGGAGGACCACAGCTATTCACTACATATATTAACCATCTGGAATAAGGAACTGAGGGCATTGTTGCTAAGTTTGCAGATAATACAATGATCTGTAGAGGGGCAGGTAGTATTGAGGAAACAGGGGGGCTGCAGAAGGACTTGGACAGGCTAGGAGAGTGGGCAAAGAAGTGGCAGATGGAATATAATGTGGAAAAGTGTGAGGTTATGCACTTTGGTAGGAAAATAGAGGCATAGACTATTTTCTAAATGGGGAAAGGCATCAGTAGCCTGAAGGACTAACTACTTAGGAATACTAGTTCAGGATTCTCTTAAGGTTAACATGGATGTTCAGTCAGCAGTTAGGAATGCAAGTGCAATGTTAGCATTCATTTTGAGAGGGTTATAATATAAGAGCAGGGATATACTACTGAGGCTGTATAAGGTTCTGGTCAGATCCCATTTGGAATATTGTGAGCGGTTTTGGGTCCCGTATTTAAGTAAAAATGTGCTGGCCTTGGCGGGGAGCCGGAGGAGGTTCACAAGAATGATTCCGGGAATGAAGTCTGTCATATGAGGAGCGGTTACCGACTCTGAGTCTGTACTCAATGGAGTTTAGAAGGATGAGGGGAATCTCATTGAAACGTGCAGAATATTGAGAGGACTAGATAGAATGAAAGTGGAGAAGATGTTTTCACAAGTAGGAGAAGCTAGAAGCCAAGGGCACAATCTCAGACTGAAGGGATTATCCTTTCACACTGAAATAGGGGGAATTTCTTCAGCTGGAGGGTGGTGAATCTGTGGAACTTATTGCCGCAGAAGGGGGGCCATTGAGTGTCTTTAAGACAGAGATGGATAGGTACTTGAGTAATAAGGGGATCAGGGGTCAGAGGGAAAAGGCAGTAGAATGGAGATGAGAAACACATTAGTCATGATCGAATGGCGGAGCAGACTCGATGGGCTGAATGATCTACTTCCGCTCCTATGTCTTACGGTCTTATGGCAGCTGGTGGAGTTTGAATTCAATTAATTAATTAAAAAATTCAATTTATTAATATTCAAAGCTAGTCTCAGTAATAGAAGTGCCATTGATTGTCATAAAAAGCCATCTGGTTTACTAATGCACTTTAGGGAAAGAAATCTGCCATTCTTACTGGTCTGGTCAACATGTGACAGTAGACCCATAGCAATATGATTGATTCTTAACTGCCTCTTGCAAGTTATTCAACTCAAGGGCGATCATGGATGGGCAAGAAATGCTGGCCTTGCCAGCAATGCCCACATCCCATGAAAGTATTTTTTAAAAAGCAGTTAACAGCATGATATATTTGTTATGGGAAGTGCTTGCAGCAGAAAGGATATGTATTTGTAGCAAAATCTGGGGAGATAGCAGGCAATGAAATTAGTTTCAGATGCTCTCGCAAAGGCAGCCCAAATGCAATGGGTTGAATGTTTTATTCTGCACTGTAAACATCCATGGTTCTATTGAACTGAGTCATAAAGCATCATTCCAGGTAGGATTTCACAATATTACTGTTAAAATAACAGGGCAGCACGGTAGCATTGTGGATAGCACAATTGCTTCACAGCTCCAGGGTCCCAGGTTTGATTCCGGTTTAGGTCACTGTCTGTGCGGAGTCTGCACGTCCTCCCCGTGTGCGCGTGGGTTTCCTCCGGGTGCTCCGGTTTCCTCCCACAGTCCAAAGATGTGCAGGTTAGGTGGATTGGCCATGATAAATTGCCCTTAGTGTCCAAAATTGCCTTTAGTGTTGGGTGGGGTTACTGGGTTATGGGGATAGGGTGGAGGTGTTGACCTTGGGTAGGTGCAGACTTGATGGGCCGAATGGCTTCCTTCTGCACTGTAAATTTTCTGATAAAATGAGTAAAAGTGCATAACAATATACGTCAGTGGCCTGGTACACCCCAAAGTTTTAATGACATGGTACACACTGTTCAAGGTTTACACTAAAGGTTTGCATTTAAAGCTGTACTATATACATGCACATACTTGTTTATAGCAGCAGAATTGCTAAAATTCCAAAATAAGCAGAACATTTTCAGAAGTCAAAGCAATCAGTCAGAATATGAAAGTGGAAAGCAAGTAACGTTTTGAGTATGGCTGCTTCACCGGAACTCAACCCATCTTCATCAAAATTGATTCTATCCATTCAGTCTCATCCTTATCCTGCTGCTGGCTGACCTACTCTGAATTTCCAAACTTCTCTTTGGCGTCCCTCAGTTCCTTTTGCCTTAACTGTCTGTATCTTTTTCCCACACCAAGGCAAATGAACACAAAAAGAAAATGACTTTTTCACAAATTGAAAGCAGGTTTATATGAAAGCTGGTAAAGGCCATTTTCGAAGCAAATATTATTGCAACCTTTCTTCTTGTTATTTCATTTTCTGTGGGTCTTGATGTTTATGTCTTATCTTACTACTGCAGTTTGCAGTAGAAAGCTCCTTTACAGTGGCTGAATGCTGCTTCATGAAAGGATCCTGCAAGGGTATGCAGCCATCCATTCAGAACAAAGGAGGGAACCAGATGACTTTGCTGGGTCTGTGTTAGACTTTACCCTGAGGGGGGTGAGTTCACAAGCAGTTATACCATCTGTTCAGTTAATACAGAGATACTTCAATCCAAATAAAGAAGGCCCCTGAGTAAAACTTACGTCAGACTTTCTTTAATGGTAGATATTTTAACAGCTCGGTTGTTTAACTATTTTCAACACCAACAAAAAGATGCGATCAAAAAAGTATAGAATAGCAATCAAAAGTCTTCAAAAGTGTTGTGTTAGCAGAGTTAGCTCTATCTGAATTAACATTTTCAAAATGCGATGAAATGCATATTAATCTGAATGTTTAATCTGTTTAATATGCTTTTCAAATGCTGTTCAATTAGGAAATGAGTATTAGGAATATTATGATGAAAGTCATCTAGCTGCTGGTAACTGAGTTAGACTGATTGACGGACCTTGATTCGAATTGATGAGCCAGTGGAAAATCATGCTCAAAATTCATTTCCCATTACTCATCAATTGCTAGAATTTATCATTTATTATAACCTCATTATCAAAGGCACATTGATCCTTTTGCATTAATAATAGAAAGTACAATAATTGAACTAGTTTCTTACAATCTAGGTACTTTCCAAAACAACGTGAAATTGCATCTGTAGAGTTTCCACTGGATCTATCAATAATTCCACTCACCTACAGAGTAGAAAGTGACATAGACTGCCTAATGCCCTGAGGCAAATGCACCTCCTGTCAGACAACATCAATTGGCACTGATGACAATATTCAACGCACAGACCGAACTTAAGAGCCTGCGTGAAGGCTGAAGTCTATGAAGCAGACAGTAATGGGGATTTATTTGAAGGAAGAACTTGCATTTGTAGTGTCTGATCTAGATGTCTAGAAGCATGGCTGTCAGTGCCGAAGAAAATAAAGGAAGCAATGCAAAGGAGGCCAAAGTGAGAGCGTCAGAAAGGTTGGAATGGCGGTGGTGGTTGGGAGCGGGGGTGGGGTATGGTTGTAAGACTCGGCCCATCGAGTCTGCACCGGCTCTTGGAAAGAGCACCCTACCCGAGGTCAACACCTCCACCTTATCCCCATAACCCAGTAACCCCACCCAACACTAAGGGCAATTTTGGATCTAAGGGCAATTTATCATGGCCAATCCACCCAACCTGAACATATTTGGACTGTGGGAGGAAACCGGAGCACCCGGAGGAAACCCACGCACACACAGGGAGGATGTGCAGACTCCGCACAGACATTGGGTGGGGTTACTGGGTTATGGGGATAGGGTGGAGGTGTTGACCTTGGGTAGGTGCAGACTTGATGGGCCGAATGGCTTCCTTCTGCACTGTAAATTTTCTGATAAAATGAGTAAAAGTGCATAACAATATACGTCAGTGGCCTGGTACACCCCAAAGTTTTAATGACATGGTACACACTGTTCAAGGTTTACACTAAAGGTTTGCATTTAAAGCTGTACTATATACATGCACATATTTGTTTATAGCAGCAGAATTGCTAAAATTCCAAAATAAGCAGAACCAAGCCAGGAATTGAACCTGGACCCTGGAGCTGTGAAGCAACAGTGCTACCCACTGTGCTACCGTGCTGCTCTTTGAGAGGGTGGTCGTGAGCTGCCCTCTTCAACCGCTGCAGTCAATGTGTTGCACGTACACCCACAGTGTTGGTGAGCAGGGAGCTCCAGGATCTTGACCCAGTGACAGTGAAAGAATGGCGATACATTTCCAAGTCAGGATGGTAAGTGGCTTGGAGGGGGGGGGCTACAAACCAGCAACAGCGGACGTTGCTCACTTGTATATGAATAATATTCTCAGGTATGCGATTGAATATGGATAAAAGTGAAAAAAAAGGAAGGGAAGAAGAGCAGAAATTTCTAAAACAGAATAACTCCACCCTGCACACGTGAACACTTTTCTTATCTGGTACCGGGTTTCGCTGGCCCATCATCTATGCCCTTGCTGAATACATTAATTCATAGTCTCCAATTACATATTTTTATCATGAAATGAAAATGAAATGAAAATCGCTTATTGTCACGAGTAGGCTTCAAATGAAGTTACTGTGAAAAGCCCCTAGTCGCCACATTCCGGCGCCTGTTCGGGGAGGCTGTTACGGGAATCGAACCGTGCTGCTGGCTTGCCTTGGTCTGATTCAAAGCCAGCGATTATCCCTGTGAGCTAAACTGCCCCAAAACCATTGGGGTCTTTTTTAACCTATGTATGGAAATGCGATGACATCACTGGGAGATGACTTCAGTTTTAAGCAGTGGGACTGAGTGGAAGGTGGCAGTTGGATCAGAAAAGGTAAGAGTGTTCCCCTGCAAGGAAATCAAAGTTAGGATAGATGGCATTGCTCCTGTTGCAAACATGCCCACTCCCAATCAGAGGGCTTCCTGATCAGGTTGGCAGCTGATCACCCCACTTATACACTGTCGAAGGACGTTCCTTCAGGCTGAATGATTTACTGTTGTGCCACTGCCAAAATGAGAACCTGTCATTTTAATTAGTTGGACAAAATAAGCAATGACGACATAAGAAAAACATGAGTGGTTAAGATACGGAATATACTACCTGAGACTATGGTGGAGACAGGTTCAATCGAGGCGTTAAAAATGGAATTGGACTGTTATCTGTAAAGGAAGATGTACAGGGTTACAGGAAGAAAGTCACAAAATGGTCCCAGGGTTAGGGAACAAAGAACAAAGAGAACAAAGAACCATACAGAAGTGAGAGATTAAAAGTACAAGAAATTACTTGAAAGTGGTTTTTTGCTAATATTTGTTTTCCTTGATTCTTATTAATAAAACTCATTTGCTTTTAAACTGTGGGATCTTGTAAGTTCATTATTTCACTAACTAACTGGGTGTCCAAATTTATCTTTAAATGTTAATAGTCTGTATGGAGATCATACAAAAATTTAAATTTGAATTGAAATCTAAGGCTCACTTTACAGTAGGGTGACATAGCTAGAGGATTATTTCCTGATTTCCTCTCAATGACAAATATAAATCTATGCAACACAAATGGCTCTCAACCTCTAAGATTTCTCTGAAGCCTCTAAAAATTTAAGATTAATCTCTTGGACACTACTTCATGTAACCTGGAAGAAAGATTACAGGAGCGTTAAACAAAAAATTTTTTTTTTTACTCCTTACCTGGCAACTCTAATGTTGTATCATATCTATCTTTGCACATGATACAATCTTATTGACATGTGTACCCTTTATGTGAAGAGCACATGTAGGAAAGACACACCAGTACAGCAGCATTGAGATGAGAGGGGGATTTTGCGTAGTGTGTTGGCCGCTGACCTCAGTTACGAATGGGATGGGGATGTTGGAGTGGCATGGGGGAGGGAACAGGGGCCACTCTGAGTGAACTGCAGAATACTGACAATTGGCACATATGTGATGTGATGGAAAGGTTAAAATGAGTCTAGGGACCACCATAGCATATTGTGTGGCCCTCAATGCTACCTTTACAATGGTATCATCTCAGACTATCCAATTTTCAGCAAAATCTGTTTTGTACTATCACTGTTTGCCTTGTTCAACTGTTAAAATATTGCTGTAGTTCATAGTTCTTTGTACCACATTCTCCCTGTGTCTGCTTGGGTTTCCTCCGGGTGCTCTGGTTTAGAACATAGAACAGTACAGCACAGAACAGGCCCTTCGGCCCTCAATGTTGTGCTGAGCCATGATCACCCTCCTCAAACCCACGTATCCACCCTATACCCGTAACCCAACAACCCCCCCTTAACCTTACTTTTTTTAGGACACTACGGGCAATTTAGCATGGCCAATCCACCTAACCCGCACATCTTTGGACTGTGGGAGGAAACCGGAGCACCCGGAGGAAACCCACGCACACAGGGGGAGGACGTGCAGACTCCACACAGACAGTGACCCAGCCGGGAATCGAACCTGGGACCCTGGAGCTGTGAAGCATTTATGCTAACCACCATGCTACCCTGCTGCCCTAACAACTCCTAGAACACGCGCTGTTAGGTAATTTGGACATTCTGAATTCTCTCTCTGTCTACCCAGACAGGTGTGGAATGTGACTAGGGGCTCTTCACAGTAACTTCATTTCAATGTTAATGTAAGCCTACTTGTGACAATAAAGATTATTATTATTGGATACAGAAAAGTATATTTGATTACATTTATTATGCACTTGAACTGAATCACTGCCCATAATTGCTTAAAGAATTGTTATGTATATAGAAAGAGGTTTCCCATTAACAAGTCAAAATCTTTACTGAGCGACAAAAGAAGAAATTGAAAGTGCAAAACTATTCCTTTAATGCACGGTAGTATTAGTGATTAGCACTATGGCTTCACAGTGCCAGGGTCCCAGGTTCCATTCCCCGTTGGGTCACTGTTTGTGCGGAGTCTGCACGTTCTTCCCGTGTGTGTATGGATTTCCTCCGGGTTCTCCGGTTTCCTCCCACAGTCCAAAGACATGCTGGTTAGGTGGATTGGTCATGATAAATTGCCCTTAATGACCAAAAAAGGTTAGGAGGGGTTACTGGGTTACGGGAATAGGGTGGAAGTGAGGGCTTAAGTGGTTCGGTGCAGATTCGATGGGCCAAATGGCCTCCTTCTGCACTGTATGTTCTATGTTCTAATGAGGCTTCATATCTTTGGAAGCCCTGGTTAGCCTTTCAAAAACGCTGACTGCTTACACCACAACCAAAATGCAGAACTTGGTCTTACGTAAGTCCACGGAACGCCTTTGCAGTTTTATTTTTATTATTCTCTTAATATTTAAGTGCAATTTTAACCTATCCCATCCACAGTAAAGCTTGTGAAATTGGATATTACTCCTGGTATGGTTTAAAATGAGCACTCTCCCCATTAAGAATAGAGATAAAAATTATACTTCTTTCAGCTCTAAGTCATCTCGTGGAAATAGTACTGTTATTCTGTGAATCGCAATCACTTGACAAATGAGGAGTATGTGCGAATGTTTACTTTCTCTTGGTATAACTGCTTTAATTCTATTGTCTCGGATAACTGAGGCAAAAATATGCTGATCTGAATAAGTTTAACTAGTTACTCTTGTTTATTTCATATTTATTAAGGTGAGAGACGCTGGGCATTGGAACATTGCATTTCAAGCGCCCAGTGGAAAATTCCTTCCTTTTTCTAAGAATGGCAGAATGTTAAATTTATTGTTTATATTGTTTTATTGATGAACTCTCAGTGAGAAACAATAGCACTGCTATTATATTTAAGTAACAGTGGGGATGCACGTGCGCACAGTAGCACAGTGGTTAGCACTGCTATTTCACAGCATCAGGGTCCCAGGTTCGATTCCCAGCTTGGGTCAGTCTCTGTGTGGAGTCTGCACGTTCTCCCTGTGGGTTTCCTCTGGGTACTCCAGTTTCCTCCTACAAGTCACGAGAGATGTGCTGTTAGGTAATTTGGACATTCTGAATTCTCCCTTCCTGTACCCGAACAGGCGCCAGAATATGGTGACAAGGGACTTTTCACAGAAACTTCATTTCAGTGTTAATGTAAGCCTACTTGTGACAATAATAAAGATTATGATTATTATTACTGGGAATACTCTCAACTACCAGCTGGAGTAAATTTGCAGAGAAAACACAATGCAAGAGTAGTAGAATAATAATAATGGGGGATATGTATAATATTATCGGCTGGTATAGTACTAGTGTAGGATAGAAGAAGAGTTTTTGAAATGAATTCAGGAGAATTTCCTTGATCAATATGTTTTTGGCTGCACAAAGAAGATGTCATTACTGGACCAGATTCTGGGCAATGAAGTGGGTGAAGTGGATCATGCTTGATTGAGTATTTTGATGAGATAACAAGGAAGGTTGAGAAGGGTAATGCTGTTGATGTGGTGTTAAGAGACTTTCAAAAGGTGCTTGATAAAATGACACACAATAAGTTTGCCAGCAAAGCTAAAGCACCTTATGGAATAAAAGAGTCAGCAACAGCTCAGCTGAAAGTTGGCTGAGTGACAGGCAACTGAGAGTAAGGGTGAACAAATGTTTTGTGGGCTGCAGGTGGGTATCAGTGGTATCCCTCAGGGGTTGATACAGTTTTTCTTGATATATATTAATTACTAAACTTGTGTGTGTGCAGTATATAATTTCCAAATTTGCAGATGTCACAAAACTTGGAAGCATTATCAACTATGAGGAGCTGCGTGATAAATTTTGAGAGCGCAAAGGGAATGGGCAGATATATAGCCGATGAAATTTAATGCAGAGAAGTGTGCAGTGATACATGTTGGGAGGAAGAATGAGGACAGGCAATTTAAAATAAAGGTTACAATTCTAAAGGTGGCACAGAGCTGGAGGGACCTGGAGATATATTTGCACAAATTGTTGAAGATGAAAGGGTTCCAGCTACAAAAATGGATGAAAAGGCATACGCAATCCAGGGAGAAGAATACAAAATCAGTGATCTTGTGATAATAATAATCACTTATTGTCACAAGTAGGCTTCAATTAAGTTACTGTGAAAAGCCCCCAGTTGCCACGTTCCAGTGCCTGTTCAGGGAGGCGGGTACGGGAATTGAACCTGCGCTGCTGCCTTGTTCTGCATCACAGGCCAGCTGTTTAGCCCACTGTGCTAAACCAGTCCATTTTATAGGACACTGGTTTGGTCTCAACCAGATAAGTGTTTCCATTCTGGGCACTGTCCTGTCCAAAGGATATGAAGGGTGCAAAAAGGGTTCACAAGAATGTTTTCCTGACTGAGGGTCTTCATTTACATGGATTAGATCTTTGAAGCTGAAGCTCTTCTCTTTCAAGAAGAAAAGATTGAGAGAAGATTTGACTGAGGTGTTCAAAATCATGAGAGGACTTTGGGCAGAGATAGTGAGAAACTGTTCCATGAGCAGAAGAATCATAAACACAAGAATACAGATTTAAGGTAATTGGAAAAAGAACCCGAGGCCATGCAAGTGAAAGCTTTTTTATGCAGTGAGTGATTAGCATCTGAAGTACATTACCTGATTGTGTGGCGGTGGCAGATTCAATCCTGACTTTGAAAAGGGAATTGAGTAAATACCAGCGATGGGAAAAGGGGAGGGAACAGAACTAGCTAAATTGTTCTTGCAGAGAGCCAGCACAAACTCGATGGGCTGAATGGCATCTTTCTGTGCTTTAACCATTCTATGAGTTTACGATAAATGCTTCTTATGCTGCCATCCCAAAGTTAATGCAGAGAAGGGCACAGTGACCCTATATTGCCTCTCCTGAAGTAACAGGAGAGGCAATATTGGGTATTCAGGAACAGAAAGGCCTGAGATTGTATGTTATATAAGTCATTGCAGGTGGCAGGGCAGATTGTATGTGAAACATATCAGTCAAGGAGTCCAAGCCTGGTGCTATTGGAGAGAAATGGTTGAACAGGAATCTCTCCCACTCTTACCATCTGGCCATTGGTGCATATCAGAAGAATTTTTGGGTTGATAATTAACCTGCTTGACCACATTATAAATGCAGATTTTGACTGGCTCACTGACCTCTCGGAATTTCTCCACCTGGAGAAGATTAAGTACGCCATCCGAGGGATAGAGGAAGGCTTCCTGGATACTTTGGGGCAGTTCGTCGGCCTGTTCCAAAACCTGTTCGAGGCCAGCAACGAGGAGTAAGCCAGGGAAAAAAAAAAGATGAAGAACCAAAGGACTGCGCAACCCGGGGGGGGCCTGGGGGGGGGAGAAAAATTGGGAAACCACAAGAGAAGAGGAAGGGTGATGAAACCAATGGGGGGGAGGGAGGAGGAAGGGGGGGGGGAGGGGGGTATATCATAGACCAATCCAGAGGGCATCAAAATGTATGTACAGTTAGTCAAATGAAGGACAAAACAAACGTTTCTGTAAAATAAAGCAAATTAGCGTGGGCAAGAAAAATGTAATGTCTATAAGTAACAACTGTTTATAAATATGGTTTAGCACAGTGGGCTTATTTGCTGGTTTGTAGTACAAAACAATGCCAGCAGCGCGGGTTCAATTCCCGTACCAGCCTCCCCGAACAGGCGCCGGAATGTGGCGACTTGGGGCTTTTCACAGTAACTTCATTGAAGCCTACTCGTGACAATAAGTGATTATTGGGGCTGGTTTAGCACAGGGCTGAAGAGCTGGCTTTTAAGGCAGGCCAGCAGCACGGTTCAATTCCCGTACCAGCCTCCCCGAACAGGCGCTGGAATGTGGCGACCTGGGCTTTGCACAGTAACTTCATTTGAAGCCGACTTGTGACAATAAGCGATTTTCATTTTTCATTTTCATTTTCATTTCATTTTCAATATGAGAAAAGCCAATAAAAAGATTTTCAAAAAATATAGATGCACATTTCTTGGCCATCAAGTCCTGGGATGGGATTCAATCTTTATAAACAGCGGAATAGTGAGAGCCAGAGTAGGAAATTATGAAGATCCTTTATAAAACTCTGATGTGGTTACAATTGAAGTACTGTGGCCAATTCCCCCGATGACCCCAAAATCACAACCAGAGCATGGGACTCCACCAGACGCAATCACGTACCTTCCATAAGGTCAGACCTCTCACATTGGATGCCAGGATCATCCAGAAACAGCTGCCGACCGAGACAAGTGGCAGTCTGCAGATGAGATTAAAACAACGTGGTTTCAAGTTTCCTCTCCCCAGCATACCCCTGGTAAATGTCCAAGCGATCGAAAACAAGCTGGACAAGCTTAATGCTTGACAAACCTCTCAGGGTGAATTAAGAGACTGCTGTGTGCTCTGTTTCATGGAGAAATTACTCACCCCTGCCTCACTGGACTGTGCCATACAACCTGATGGCTTCTCAATTCACCGGATGGACCGCAGGGCATCATCAGGCAAAGGGTGGTGGGGTTTGCCTCCTCATCAACTCCTCCTGGTGCTGGGATGTGACAACCCTGGTGAACTACTGCTCCGCGAACCTGGAAAACCTGACCATGAAGTGCCGGCCCTACTACTGTCCACGTGAGTTCACTTCTGTCATCATCATGGCGGTCTACATCCCACCCAGGTGGAAGTGAAGAAGGCCCTTGATAAATTGTACACCGCTATACATAACAATAAAACAGTATACCCGGAGGCATAATTCATCGTGGCCGGGGACTTCAACCTGCCCAACGTCAAGAGTGTACTGCCAAAATTCCACCAACACATCTCCTGTCCCACCAGGGGTGCCAATACTCTCAACCACTGCTGCACAAAGATCAAGGGCACGTACCAATCCATTCCCCAATCGCATTTTGAAAAATTGAAACATAAGGTGCTCCTTCTCATGGCATGCAAGCAGAATCTTAAGCGGGAGAATACGATTAAGAAGGTCGTGCAATTCTGGTCCAAGGCAACAGAAGAGCTCCTACGTTACTGCTTGGAGTCAGTGGACTGCTCCATATTGAAGAACTCAGCGGCCAACCTAAACCAGTATGCCACCACCATCACAGATATCATCAGCAAGTGTGTAGAAGTTTGCGTGCCAAAGAAGATAGTACACATGTTCCTGACCCAGAAACCATGGTTTAATCGGGAGATTCACTCCAGGTCAGGTCTGAGGCGTTCAAGACAGGCAATCCTGACCTAGACAAGAAATCCAGGTATGACCTCTGCAAAGCCATCTGGAAGATGCCAAGAGACAATACCAGACGAAGCTAGAGTCAAAAACTAACGACATGGACTCTCATCGGTTGTGGCAAGGTTCAAACAACATAACGGGCTACAAAGCAAAGCTGGGTAGAATCTATGGCAGCAGAATGCTCCTCCTTGATGAGCTAAATACATTCTATGCTTGGTTCGAGCATTAAATCGACAAAACATTGTCAACTTCCCCACACCCATCCTACCGTCACCGCTTCCAAAGTCAGATCGACTTTCTTGAAAGTGAACCCTTGGAAAGCGACAGGTCCTGATGGAGTCCCTGGGTGTGCACTCAGATTCTGCACGGACCAACTGGCGGGTGTGCTCCTGGGTGTCTTCAACCTCTCCCTATTCCATTCTGAGGTTCCACCTGCTTAAACAAGACCGCTATCATACCGGTGCCAAAGAAGAACCAGGAATGCACCTTAATGCGACCGTCCAGTGGACTTGACTTCTATCATTGTGAAGTGCTTCGAGAAGTTGGTCATGAGACACATTAGCTCATACTTCCAGAATGCGTGATCCACTGCAATTTGCTCACCGGTCGACAGCGTACACCATCTCCCTGGCCCTACCCTCATCCCTGGAGCATCTGAACAACAAAGGCACCTACGTCAGACTCGTGTTCATTGACTACAGCTCCGTCTTCAATGCCAAAATCCCAGCCAAGCTCATATCAAAACTCCAAAACTTAGGACTTGGTTTCTCCCTCTTCAACTGGATCCTCAGCTTCCTGACCTATAGACCACAATCAGTAAGGATAAACAACAACACGTCCTCCACGATAGTCCTCAATACCAAGGGCACGCAAGCCTGCGCACTTAGCCCACTACTAAACTCTCTATAAACACACAACTATGTGGAAAAATTTGGCTCCAACTCCATATATGTTTAGCACACTGGGCTAAATCGCTGACTTTCAAAGCAGACCAAGGTAGGCCAGCAGCACGGTTCGATTCCCATAACAGCCTTCCCGAACAGGCGCCGGAATGTGGTGACTAGGGGCTTTTCACAGTAACTTCATTGAAGCCTACTCGTGACAATAAGCGATTTTCATGTCATTTTTCATTTTTTCATATATAAATTTGGTGATGACACGACCGTAGTGGGTTGGATCGTGAATAACAGTGTCAGAATACAGGAGGGAGACAGAGAACTTAGTGGAGTGGTGTAATGCCAACATTCTCTCCCTTAATGTCAGCTAAAATAAGGAGCTGATCCTTGACATCAGGAAGCAAAGTACTGTGCACACCCTGGTCTGCATCATTGGTGCCAAGGTGGAGATGGTTGACAGCTTCAAATTCCTAGGTATGGACATCACCAACAATTTGTCCTGGTACAGCCACAGCGATGCTAAGACTAAGAAAGCACAACCGTGCCTATACTTCCACAGGAAACTAAGGGGCGGGGAGATTCCCGGCAACCGGGCCAGGCCGCCAAGACGCCAGCACGTGATTCTCCGCGGAGCGGCGCCGGTCATGGGCCACTCTACGCAGCTGGGCCGCCGATTCTCCGGCCCGGATGGGCTGAGCGGCTGTTCTAAAAAGGCTGAGTCCCGCCGGGGCTGTCCACACCTGGTCACAGCCGGCGGGAACTCTGCGCGCAGGATCGGGGGGGCGGTCTTTGGGGAGGGTGGGGGGCTCCGACCCCGGGGGCCTCCGATGGGGCCTGGCCCACGATCGGGGCCCACCGATCAGCGGGTCGGCCTCTCGCTCCCCAGGCCTATTTCCTTCTACGCTGGCCCCTGAACTCTCGCACCATGTTGCGTCAGGGCCGACGCGTTGAGGGAGGCCACCGTGTATACGCGTATTGGTGCCTGAGCCACTGCGCATGTCCTCGTTGACGCCGGCACCACTGCGCATGTGCCTATCCCGCGGTGCACAGTTCATGCCGGGATGTGAGGCTGGAGCGGTGTGTACCACTCCAGTGCTGTGCTGGCCCCTTGTAGGGGCTCCCTGCAGCCTTTTCATGCCATGGTAAAACGCGACGGTGTTTCCGACGGCGTGGACACTCTGCCGCCGAAAGGGAGAATCCCGCCCAGGAAATTTGGCAGGCCACACTGACTCTTACCAACTTTTACAGATGCACCACAGAAAGCACCTTTTCTGCATCACAGCCTAGTATGGCAACTGCTCGACCCAAGACCGTAAGAAACTACATAGAGTCGTGAATACAGCCCAGTCCATCGCGTGATCCCGCCTCCCATCCATTGACTCTGTCTACACCTCCTGCTGCCTTGGGCAAGTGGGCATCATAATCAAATACCCCTCCCACCCGGATTATTCTCTCTTTCAACCTTTTCCATTGGGCAGGAGATACAAAATTCTGAGAGCACGCACTAACAGGTTCAAAAACAACGTTTTTCCTATTGTTACCAGACTGCTGAATGGCCCTTTTATGGACTGAACTGATCTCTCCAAACATCTTCCCTACTGAGTAGTACTATACTTCTGTGTGCTTCACTCGCTCTCTGTGTCTATGTAGTTACATTGTATATTTATCATATGTCCTATGTTTTTTCATGTATGGAACGATCTGTCTGGACTGTACGCAGAACATCTTTCACTGCACCTCAGTGCACATGACAATAAATCTAATACAAATCCTTATTTGCATTGGCACAATTGACAAAAACATACCTCAAGAAATCATCTTAATACTGCTTTGTCTCCAAGTTGTTACTTCTTTGTCAGCTGTTAATCAGAGGCCCTGGAGCTCTGTACAGAGCTGAAACTAGCACTGCTCTGTCCTGCCTTGGACACTCCTCAGTAGCTCCCTCCAGGAGATTCTGTTGTGAGATCCTGTCCAATAGGTCAACTGCCTATTTGTGACTCTGACCATCTCTTGTTTTTAAGAAAACCAGTTATCTCCACAGTTCACTTGCCTTGCTTTCCAACAGCTGGAAAATGGAAGCAACATCGCTCTGTGATTTTGCACCACAAGCATGTACCTAGATGATACCTAGCATGATGTCAAGTGTGTGTACAGGGCACGTGACCTGCTCTCTGCTGCCACTTCTGGCCAGAAGACTCTGCACAGCCTCATTTATCTCAGTTTAAAAGGCGGCAGCGGCTGCCATTCTCGATGTAAAAGCCTGTAGCAGCTGTTGGGTGCTTCCCCAGCAATCACCATGGGAACGGCGAGACCAGTCAATCCATGACTCTCCCATACATCACCCGCAGGTTGCAACCCACAATTTGAAAAACCCTATTTAGAGAGAGCAGATGAAGAGAAACAGGACAGAATCTTATGCCCCTCGGAGTTGTGTTTGGAGACAAGGGCCATCATTTGATCATGTAAGAGGGTGCAGTTGGAGACTTCCCTACTTTTTCAACTTTCTACAGTAAGCTTCAGATAGGAAGGGTAAATAGAGGCCTTCTCCCCCTTTAGCGCCGCATAAGTGTCTCATCCTACCACCGCTTGAATCCTACCAAAGGCTGGTGGGGTACAGCCATGCAGGAACAACACCCAAAAAAACCAGTTGTGTTTACCTGTGACCTTTTGGGCAGGGATGGGGTCCGGGGAGGGGGGGGGGGGGGGGGGGGGGGGGGGGGGGAGGTGTGGAGGGATCCCTCATGGGCAGTCTGTCCCTAATCCAGGGACCTGGCATTAGGAACAGGGACCTGCAGGAGTTCACACCCCTGACCTTACTGCCAACCCCCTCACTTTTCCTCATTAACACCCTGCTCCTTTGTAATTTCCACATCCTGCCCCACTTATTTCTCTCTAGTGGCCCATTGATGATCCCTGGTGATCCTTTGTGAAGGTTCGAGTGTAGTACTGGCAGTGGCCCCTGGCTCCTGGTGGCACTGCTGGTACTAGGGAGTTTTCAAACTCTGATTGGTCGTCAGCTTTCGGGCAGGAGCTTCACTCAGGAGAGACACAGCTACAGTGGTGTTTTCACCTAGATCCAGGGACCTAGAGTATTGAGCTGCAGATATCGCTTTTAATCCCACCGTGGCAGATGGGGAAATCTGAATTGAATGAAAATCTGAAATAAAAAATTTAATGATGACCATGAAACCGTTGTTGATTGTCATTAAGACCCATCTGGCTCACTGATGTCATTTAGGGAAGGAAATCTGTCATCCTTATCTGGTCTGGCCCACATGTGATTCAGGTCTACAGCAGTGTGGTTGACTCGTAAAATGTCCTCTAGAATGTCCTAGCAAGCCACACAGTTGAAGGACCATCAGGGATGGGCAATAAATGCTGGCACAGCCAATGGTGCCCACATCCCATGAATTAATAAAAATAAAAATTCATCAGGAGGCATGATGCTGCCCAGGTAAGTCTCTGATTCTTACAAAATGGCATTGGACCGACCAAAACACGGTGGAGACATATTCAATCATGGCATTCTAAAGGGTGTTAGATAAGCACTTGAAAGGCAGGGGGATAAATTGCAGAACTACAGAGAAAGGGCTGGGGAGTGTGATTTTGTGAATTGCTCTTACAGAGAACCAGCAAGGACTCGAAAGGCTGAATGGCCTCTTTCTCTGCTGTGACCATGATTTTATGACTGTGACCGTACAAAATAAAATCATAAGTCAATCAATCCCAAAGTCGCGTGAGTTTTTGCTGCTGGTTTGTGGAACTCGATTGAACGTGGCTAAACCTATTTAACGTAGAAACTTAACATCCAGCAAAATTGACCTATATTCATGCAATATCGTTAAGCACAATATTCCATTCTGGATCAATTATATACATTGAATCTACTGCTTCAGATCAATGTGACACTGTGCAGCCTAACGTACTGATCTATGTTAATGTAATACTGTAATGCCATAGAAGAAAGGTATATTTCAAGGTTTTTCTGAGAAATGCGTTATTGAAAATGACAGCATCCTAAAGTATTCAGATCTCCTCCATCAAAGAGTGCAGAAGTCTGATATTATTTCAGATTATTAAGTAGATTTTCTTGCATTGGCACGTAGATACAATGAATCACCTGGGCAGAATGAAGGTAAAATAATCAAACAAGCACGTGAGTCTGTCAAGGAACCAACCTAATATTCTCCCCAGCTACTTAAATCGAGGAAATTTCCATTTGAAGCTCAAGCTCTGAAACATCTGAATTTCCAATCCACTTGGCTACCAAGAAAAGCAGTGCACATACGTACAGACCAAAAAGGTCTCCTCTTCTTGCTACGATTATTGGAGGTGGGTGGAAACAGCCTGTTAAAGCATTTTTTATTTTAAAGGATACAACTCAAAGGAACAATTACTGGAATGATTTAATTATAACAGTGACGACACCTCATTCATTCCTCATTGGCTGTAAAGACATTGGACACACCTGACCTTGTGAACATACAAATGCAAAGCTTCCTTTCTTCATTTAAGGTATTCTCCCCAAATTTGAAAATTAAGGAAAATTTATAATTAAAAAAATTGCATGTGCACAGATATCACAATTTCTGATATGATCTCGAAGGCTCATGGGGTGAGGTGGGATGAGGTGGGGTGGGGGGGGGGGGGGGGGGGGGGGGGGGGGGGAGGTGTCAGGATGGAGGATAGGATGGGGGCTTGGGGGGGGTGATGAGGGGTGATGTGGGGAAACATGGAAGCCAAGGAAATGTGCAAATTCAGAGCATCTGTCAGTGGTAATTTAATTTAGCCAACTGATTGTCAATTTACTTCCAGGCTGACATTAATGGTACAGCAACGGGTGTTATGGGCCAGGGTTTAGAGAACCCCAATGTGTATCATGGAGTTCACCTGACCCACAACTTTTACTAGATTGTGGTATGGGGAGCACACGGCCCACTCGACAGCAGAAATCGAAAAGTATTTTTTAAAGCAAAACAATGTTTATTCTATTAGAACATAAGAACATAAGAACTAGGAGCAGGAGTAGGCCATCTGGCCCCTCGAGCCTGCTCCGCCATTCAATTAGATCATGGCTGATCTTTTGTGGACTCAGCTCCACTTTCCGGCCCGAACACCATAACCCTTAATCCCTTTATTCTTCAAAAAACTATCTATCTTTACCTTAAAAACATGTAATGAAGGAGCCTCAACTGCTTCACTGGGCAAGGAATTCCATAGATTCACAACCCTTTGGGTGAAGAAGTTCCTCCTAAACTCAGTCCTAAATCTACTTCCCCTTATTTTGAGGCTATGTCCCCTAGTTCTGCTGTCACCCGCCAGTGGAAACAACCTGCCCGCATCTATCCTATCTATTCCCTTCATAATTTTAAATGTTTCTATAAGATCCCCCCTCATCCTTCTAAATTCCAACGAGTACAGTCCCAGTCTACTCAACCTCTCCTCATAATCTAACCCCTTCAGCTCTGGGATTAACCTAGTCAATCTCCTCTGCACACCCTCCAGCGCCAGTACGTCCTTTCTCAAGTAAGGAGACCAAAACTGAACACAATACTCCAGGTGTGGCCGCACTAACACCTTATACAATTGCAACATAACCTCCCTAGTCTTAAACTCCATCCCTCTAGCAATAAAGGACAAAATTCCATTTGCCTTCTTAATCACCTGTTGCACTTGTAAACCAACCTTCTGTGACTCATGCACTAGCACACCCAAGTCTCTCTGAACAGCGGCATGCTTTAATATTTTATCGTCTAAATAATAATCCCATTTGCTGTTATTCCTACCAAAATGGATAACCTCACATTTGTCAACATTGTATTCCATCTGCCAGACCCTAGCCCATTCACTTAACCTATCCAAATCCCTCTGCAGACTTCCAGTATCCTCTGCACTTTTCGCTTTACCACTCATCTTAGTGTCATCTGCAAACTTGGACACATTGCCCTTGGTCCCCAACTCCAAATCATCTATGTAACGCAAGTTAACCTTTTTAAAACATACAGTGAACATCTCAGCAAGCATTAATTCAAATACAACTCCCAAAGAATACAACACTAAGTAATCCTTAAGAAATTCCCAAACAACACCCAGAAGACAAAAGAAACACCTTTTAACAGAAGCACATCAGGTTTAAATTCACTATTGAGAACATTTATGATGCTGAATTCACCAAATGATCAAGAGATAGTCTTTTTATGGCAGAGAGATCAACAGTACACCTGCTCTGTCTGGCTTCAGCTCCGACACTGAAAACGAGACCAAACAAACACAGACATACCCAAGCTTTTCTCAAAGTGAAACTAGAAAGCAGGGCCAGAGCTCAGCTCCACCCACACTCTGACATCACTACAGTAACATGAGCCACCAAACATTTCTTAAAGTGACATTCTCATGACACCTCCACTCCCCCAAAAAAATAAACCATCAACTTCAAGATGGTTTCATTTTTCGCCTTTTCACTATCCTTTAAGAAATGCACACAGGAAATATACTTTTTCGTTTCAAAAAACAACACACGCAAACAGGTATAATAATACTGTCCATTTTTGCTCTCCTTCCTCCAACTGGAATCCCTCTTGATTGACAGTTTCTTTGAAGAAGAAGGTCTCTGCACAATCCATCCATTTCTCTACGCCTTGGCATGTGTCTTTAAAGTCAGATACTTTAGTTCAATCTGATCATGGAGTCCCTCGTAATTCTCCAACACTGGAGCATTGGTTATCACAGGTTTCAGGCAGTCAAATGCCTGTTGAAACTTTCAACATTTCTTCAACAATTCCATCAGTGGAGCAATATCGCCCCAAACCTTTTGCACAAATGTTCGATCAAATCCACTCATGACAAGAAATCGCATTATTTCCTTTCGTCTTGAGGGTATTGGAAACTCCTCAATAACATTTGTTTTCACATCCCGTGGGACCATTCGACCCTGTCCGATTGTGTGGCCCAGGAAAGTGACTTGGGATTTTCCAAATTCACTTTTGACTAGGGTTATCACCAAACTTGCCTCCTGAAGTTGATTGAATAACTCCATCAGATGTTTTAAATGTTTTTTACACGTCTGGCATGAGGGACTGGTTTAGCACAGGGCTAAATAGCTGGCTTTTAAAGCAGAACAAGGCAGGCCAGCAGCACGGTTTAATTCCCGTACCAGCCTCCCCGAACAGGCGCCAGAATGTGGCGACTAGGGGCTTTTCACAACAACTTCATTTGAACCATACTTGTGAAAATAAGCGATTTTCATTTTATTTCATTTCAATTACCAGATCGTCGATGTATCCCGCACAATTGGGCAATCCTGAAACAGCTTTGTTAGTTAACCGTTGAAATGTGGCTGGGGCGTTTTTATGCCAAATGGCACATAACTTTGAATTGGTATATATCATCTGGAGTCACAAAAGCTGAAAGCTCCGTTGCCTTTTCGGATAAAGGTACCTGCCAGTAACCTTTAAGTAAATCCAGTCTGTGAATAAAAGCTGATTGTCCCACTTTCTCACTGCAAAACTCCAAACATGGGATAGGATAAGAGTCCGTTCTTGGAACTGCATTAACCTTTCTATAGCCCACACACAAAAGTTGGGTACTGTCTGGTTTAGGTACCATCACTCTGGGTGAGCTCCATTGGCTGAAACCCACTTCAATGTCATTTTTAAGCATACTCTCAATCTCTTTGTTAACCTGTGCCAATTTTAAAGGGTTAAGTCTATATGGATATTGTTTAATTGGAACAACATTTCTCACATCAACATCATGTATAGCCATTTTAGTACTTGCCAATTTATCTCTACAAACTTGCCCGCGTAATATCAATACCTCTTTCGGGTCAGTCCCGTTTTTCCTCTGGAAGGTAACTCAACAATTTATCCCAATTTTTAAGACCATCCTCATTTTCCAATTTAATTTGAGGTATGTCAAATTCAAAGTAATCTGGATTTGGTTCGTCACTTTGAGTTAGAATCATTAAAACCTCCTCCTTTTTCTCTCCTTCCCTTTCAAAGTACCTTTTAAGCATATTTGCATGACACACTCGGTAAGTCTTCCTTTATCTAGCATTTTTAACCACATAATTCACCTCACTTAATTTCCTTTCAATCTGACAAGGTCCACAAAACCTTGCTTTTAAAGGTTCAGCTACCACTGGTAACAAAACTAAAACCTGGGGCGGGATTCTCCCCTACCCGGCGGGGCGGGGGGTCCCGGTGTTGCGGTGTGGTGCCAACCACTCCGGCCAAGCTCTCACATTGAGGGGCTAGGCCTGTGCCGGAGTGGTTGGCACCCCGCCGCCCGGCGCCGAGGCTGGCCGAAAGGCCTTCGCTGGTTCGTGCATGCGCCGGTGGTGACGTCAGCAGCCATGGTGGAGGCCGTGGCGACGACGAAAGGGAAAGAGTACCCCAACGGCACTGGCCCGCCTGCCAATCGTTGGGCCCCGATCGCGGGCCTGGCCACCGTGGGGGCACCCCCCCGGGTTCCGATTGCTATGGGTAGTCCATATCTGGTAAATAATTTAAATAACTCCTCCACAATCTTTTTAGCTGTAATATTACATACTGGAATGGCCTCTGGAAACCAAGTAGACACATCCATTATCGTCAAAAGATATTGCTTTCCACTTTTCGTTTTAGGAAGCTGTCCTACGCAATCAATTAGGACACTTGTAAAAGGTTCCTCAAATGCTGGAATGGGTATTAAGGTCACTGGTTTCATCACTGTTTAAGGTTTCCCTATCACTTGACATGTGTGACATGATCGCCAAAATTTAACTTCATCTTTATGTCGTCCAGGCCAATTAAAATGTTTTTGTATTTTAGCTTGAGTATTCCTTATTCCCAATGACCTCCCACTGATACCTCCCATGTGCAACTCACAACACTTCCTTTCTATACCCTACCGGCAATACAACTTGATGAACTTTTGCCCACTTTTCATCCGCCTGCATATGTAAAGGTTTCCATTTTCTCATCAATACATTACTTTTGCGCTAATAACACTATCCACACATATTCCTCTTCCGTGTATGCTTTCTGATATATCCGTTTTAATTCAACATCTTTCCATTGTAACACCGCCAATTTTCCTGAACTAAAAATATCCTCCTCATCCTCCACCTGTTCTTGTACTTTTTCAACCATCTGATCAAAAATCGTTTCTGATAATTGCACTTCAACTTCATCCTCATTCTTTGATTTCTCCTCTTGCCTTAACCTGTATCTTTGCGAACTTGGTACTACACAATCCGGAAAAATCCCAGGATATTCATCGTTCAACATTTCAGTGAACTGATTTTCCACTGGCTTATCAACCACAGTAGACATCACTCCCACCTGTGATCCAGCTACATCAATACCCAAGATAAACTGTATTCTTGGACAAGATAGTTTCTCTATTACTCCTACTACCACTTCACCATACGTCACTGGACTTTCCAACCTTGCCTTATATAATGGAACACTACTTCTCTCACCCTGAATTCCACACATTACCACATTTTCTGGCAACATTCTTCCCAAACTACATAACCCCTTATCTCTTCCCATTAAACATTGACTAGCTCCCCTATCTCTTAAAATTGTGACTACTTTACCTGCTCCTCCTGATACACATGAGTAAACTTTACTCACACAAGTAAATTCTTTAAAGAGATCTGGCACCTTCTTGTCAATCACCTCTTGATCAGGCTGGACAATATTTTGCACCTCCCACGCTTCACTTGGGCTTTCCTTTACCACTTTAACAAATCCCACTGTCTTATCCTGTTTACCACATCAGCCTTCTCAGTGCTTTTCTTCAACCACCAACACTGTGACTTTACATGGCCTAGTTTATGACAGTGAAAACATTTGAAACTTCTCATTTCTTTTCCACCCTCCCTGGATTTATTTTTTAGTCTGAGGTACACTCCCCTTATTATCTCACATCAGATCACTTTTGCCTCTACCACTTGAGTATTTCTCATGCTCCCAGTTTCTAGCATTCACAGGATGAAACGGATGTCAGAAACCAAGCTTTGATTTATTAACTAATTCATCATCATCTGCCATTTCTGCTGCTAAGCTCGCAGTTTTAATACTCTGCTCTTCCACATGAGTTCTCACTACATCAGGAATTGAATTTTTAAACTCCTCCAAAAGTATAATTTCTCAAAGAGTTTCATACATTTTGTCTATTTTTAAAGCCCTTATCCACCTATCAAAATTACTCTGTTTGAGCCTTTCAAACTCTATGTATGTTTGACCAAATTCTTTGCTTAAATTTCTGAAACTTTGTCTGTAGGCTTCAAGCACTAGTTCACATGCACCTAAGATGGATTTATTTTACCTCCTCATATGTCCCAGATACCCCCTCCGGTAGTGATGCAAACACTTCATGAGCCCTACCTGAAATGAAAATCGCTTATTGTCACAAGTAGGCTTCAAATTTAGTTACTGTGAAAATCCTCGAGTCGCCACATTCCGGCGCCTGTTCGGGGAGGCTGGTACGGGAATTGAACCGTGCTGCTGGCCTGCCTTGGTCTGCTTTCAAAGCCAGCTATTTAACACTGAGCTGAACCAGCCCCTAAGGGAGGCTACCAGCCCCCCTACCAGGTAAACCTACCAGCTTTGTTTGAATCAGTAATACCCACATGTCCTGTGGCCATTTCATTTGTTTAGTTACCTTCTCAAATGAAATGAAAAAGGTTTCCACGTCTTCTCTTCAAACCTTGGCAATGCTTGGCCATATTTAAATAGATCCCCACCAAGCTTTTGACTATGACGCTCTTTCTAACTGTCCTCATCACTATGATCCAACTGTATGTTTCCCTTTACATCTGCCAATTTTAACTGACTGTCATGCTTCATGGCCATTTTCTGAAGTTCAAACTCTCTCTCTTTACCTTTTTCCCTGATCTATATCTCCCTTTCTCTTTCTTTTTGTTCTGCTAGAGCTATTCTTTCTTTTCTCCTTTCTTCTCTCTCCTTTTCTTTTTCCTCTCTCTCTCTTTCATATTCAAGCTGCTTTCATTCTTTCTCATGTTCCATTTGTTTAATTTGTAAATTAATTTTTGCCATTTCGAATGAGTTAAACTGTATTTCAGGCAACTTTAAAAGCTTAGCCATCGCCATAATTACCACATCTTTTTGCATTTTGTCAGGTAAAGTTAACTGCAATGTTTTTGCCAAATCTAACAATCTGCTTTTAGTCTCTGCCCGTAAGGTACTGCATGTGACTGTTTCCACCTTCAAAAACTTCAGAGCCTCTGAAAGAACCATTTTCCATGACACACTCCCCACTTCAACTGGAATACCACACATGAAAAGCAACCACAATATGCTCACCATTCACTATCTTTAAGTTCACTAAGCTAATCCAATAGATAGACTTTGGTTAAAAGCAAATTACTGTGGATGCTGGAATCTGAACCGAAAGGGAAAATGCTGGAAAATCTCAGCAAGTGTGGCAGCATCTGGAGGGAGAGAAAAGAGCAAACGTTTTGAGTCAGATGCCTCTTTGTCAAAGCTCAGCCTGCGTCAACGGCCCCCGAAAGTGAGGAATTATCACCTTTCTAATGGGCTAGGTTGCCACCGGAGCCGTCCCCACAGCTCCAGCCGGCGGGGAACAGCCCACGAGCCCATGCATGCGCGGAAAGGCCGGCATGATCTCGCGCATGCGCAGAATGGCCGGCGTAATCTCGCACATTTGTGGAACGGCCGATGTATTTCCGTGCATGTGCAGGGGTTCCCTCCTCCACACCGGCCCCCGGGAAATATGGCGCAGCCCTAAAGGGGCCTGCCGTGTAGTAAACTAGGCCCCCATGGCAACAGCCCGCCCGCCGATCGGTAGGCCCCGATCACAGGCCCGGCCACCGTGGGCAACCACCCCCCCTGGTTCAGATCCCCCCCCAGGACGGCTCCCGCACACGTACCTTCCAGGTCCCGCCATGTGGGAGCTGAGTAATCCACACCGGCGGGGCTGGGACAAACTCGTCGGCCACTGTGCCCATTGGGGCCTGGAGAATTGGCGGGGGGGGGGGGCGCTGTCAACGGCCCCTGACCGGCATGGCGGCGATCCCGCCGGCACCTGAAAAATGGTGCCGGAGAATAGGGAGGCTCCCCCAGGGATTCCACCACCCCCCACCTCCGGGGATGCTCCGACCCGGCGCCAGGTCAGTGAACCCCAGCCTATATTCTTTAGGCTGATGCATAAATGCCAGGTTATGCATTACAGGTTATTTCATGCCTGTGGTGCATTGCTTTGTTTGTTACCTGCCCTAAGTTTTAGATCTGATACCAGTTCTGCAGATTATAAGGATCAATATGTGGACCTTTCAGAGATTGGAAGGAATTTTCCTGTGCAATTAATTTGTCTTGTAGCCTATGAAGCATTCGCGGGCAAATGGGACCCTCTACTCTGTGACAATCTGACAAGGCTGGGTAAGTTTGTGTAAAACTGGCAGAAGGTACCAGCGTACTCTGGAGCCACCACAAGAAGGAAAGGTGTGGTTTTAAAGATATTTGTAGCTGGTTGGTGCTGAGGTTTGCTTTGATGAGTTGGGCAAAGAGAGCTGTCGGTGACAGAATGAGACACATTTTTCTGGTGCATGATCTGTCCAAATTTTGAAATTCCAGTTGAAAAGATTGGACACTTAACATCAAGTTAGGAAGTCAACATTCCATTTCCCGTTAATGTTCACCCTTTTTCATATAAATTATTTATTGAGTCTGCTAAAACAAACTATTTTACAAGAAAAGGATTCTTACTTTGAAACCGCTTACCAGAACATTGCTCACAGGGAATTTATATTACAAATTATGGTGTCCAACCAACATTATTCTTCATCCATAAAGAACTGAAAATTCGTAGTGCTGTGGAGCAGGTGAGTTGCACAGTTTCCTAATAGTCTGAAAAAGCCGTGCTTCTGGAAAATATTCCTATTATTTTGGAAAATTACCCTCGTTGGCTACCTTGGAGAGTGTCAATCTTCTTTCAGCAATTCACCCTTTTAATATCAAATGCTGCCAAACATATTTGTGGAATTGTGTATCTTTCTTATTGTAATAGCACAAGTGTTACTTTTTGTAGAATTGTACTACTTGGCTTTAGAAAACCAACTTTAATTGCATTTTTTTACAATTACTCCTTTCTCAAACAATTATAATTTTATAATAATTACCATTTTCACAGTCATACAAAAAATAACACCGGCATATTTACAAAACATGTGTTTCATCTTGGCTTCAGGGTCTACATGGAGTTTCTTTAGGGTTTGCCTCAGACCATGGACTATTATTTGTAAAAAAAAACATTCTTGTTTATTTACAGATCTATATACATCTCAATACTCTGCGCGATGTTGTACTTATGCTTCAATGTGACATTGTGGCATAGTGTAGTAACAAGTGCCCAGATGTTAATCTTTTCCTCTGGATCTCTCCCAGCATCTTTATCCCAATTATATGCATCCGCTTGCACCGGGGCCAAGAAGGGGGTGAGGGGTGCGGGGATGAGAAGTGAAACCGAAAAAAGGCAAAGCAGAGCTGGAAAATTCAAAGATAACCTGTGAGGAGCAGAGTGTAAATATTGTTTGAACAGGAGTTCAGGTGGAAACAAAAATACATATCAGCTTTCTTAATCGGTGGCACAGTGGTTAACACTGCTGCCTCCCAGCTCCAGGGACCCAGGATTGATTCCCACTTCGGGTGACTGCGTGGAGATTGCACATTCTCCCCATGTCTACGTGGGATTCCTCCAGGTGCTCTAGATCCTCCCACAGTCCAAAAATGTGCAGGGTAGGTGGATTGACCATGTTAAATTACCCCTGATTGTCCAAAGGTTAGGCTGGGTTATGCAGTTACGGATAGGGCGGGGGAGTAAGCCGAGGTAGGAGGCTCTTTCGATGGGTCATCATGTGGTGGTATGATTTGCATAGCTATCTGCCATTGGTGCAGAACACTGGCTTACCATTGGCCCTGGTCGGTCATGTGCCTCTCGACCGATTGGTTGAGACCAGTCATGTGACAGCTCCCCGATTGGTCGAGAGGCTGAGTTAACCCCACCTCCAGAGCGAGGTATAAATACCCAGAACGCCCGGCGGTCGTCCATTTACTGTAGTCGACCGCAGGGCTAACTTCTAGCTTATTCAAGCCTAACTTTTGTACAGCAACTCATCTCGCGTTCGATTGATGGTTCATCACACCACTGACTTGATGGGCCAAATGGTCTCCTTCTACACTGTAGGGATTGTACAATTCTATGAAGAAAAAGGCTTCCGGAAGCCTCCATCACTGTGCAGTGGCAACCTTTTGGTGGTGATATCCTGGCTATTTTACTCTTAAGAACTTAAAATGAATCACTCACTTTGACATGAGTAAAGCAAAATTATCGTCAAAGTACCTATTTTCAGTCTGAATGAGGACAGACAGCTTGGGCAACAGGAGCTCCAATAATTGTTGATTGCAAAGATATTGTTCAGAAAATTCTTGAGAAAAAAAGTGCTGTGGAATGTGAATAACCAATTTGGTAAATAATTAAAGAGGAGCAAAATGTAGCCAATGACATTGAAGTAAATTTAAAAATGGGACTGAAATTGCAACAGTGCCAAATCTTGGTCTCACCCTACTTCCATACTTTACAGCAGGGGTGGCTGAGCAGTTATCAGGAACAACAACCCTGACTGTTACATTAACCTCCCTGTTGCAAGAGCTCTGAGACCAAGTGCCCAGCTGAAGCCAAATTCTGGATCGCCCAGCTGTTAAATGGGCAGCCTTTCTGCTTTGCAACACATGGTTTCACGGGAGCCAAGCTACTTACCAAGTAAACCATTGGCAGATGTCCAGTAACATATTGAATAATTAGGAAAGTAGCAAGTGAACACAATCCACCCAGAATCAAGCTAATTTGGAAAATCACTAGGAACTGAATCCCAATTCTGAACCTTAACTCAGGCCAGTTGAGGGTGGGGCGTGGGCAGAATTCAGGGCTGGTGCCAAACAGCTCTGACCTGGGCAGCATGTGCCCAAGGAGATTTTAACACTTGGGCCTGAGCTGCAGAGGAGCTTCCTGTTCAGAACTGCCAGTAAGTGGCTGCTGGCGGAACATCAGGCAACAGGTCACTAAAGAAGCAGTCTCTGTCACTCAGATAAATCACCAAGAGCGAGTTTGGAAGAGCCTCAGCTCTGATTTGAAAAGTCAAAACAACTAAAAACACTTACTTTTCTGGGTGTTCCTTTGGCCTCAAACTCCTTTTCTCACTAAGCTGGCCTGCAGGAAACCCATGGACAAGTGTACTGACACAGGCCTTTCATTGAAATAACAATTGGGCCCCATTTATGAAATAGAAACCTGATCTGATCTCAGGGATCCCCTGAGAAATCATAACCTCCAAAGTTATGAGGAGATTAGAATTCTCAGGCAAGTTACACTGGCAGCCAAAGATAGATTTTCCCCTCCGAGTTCTAGATCCACAGAAACAGGGCATCAGGTGCCCATATTGCAAAATTATGTATCCCACTTTATTACAGACATTATTCATGTTTTCAAAGCACAATCGCATTTGTATACCAGAGTGAAATCTTTCGCTTGGATGGAACACCGCTAGGTTTAACGGTCTGATGTTTCTGCTAGGTTGCCCTGCATTTTTCAATGCACTTTGCTCGCTATCAGTTAAATCGGTGCAATATGGATCATTGAATTTCAAGCCGTAATTATGTCCAGCACAGATTGTGTTCCATTGATCTCCTGCATTGATTTAAAAAACATTGTGCTGATAACTGGTCACATCCCCAGATTCAATTAACCACCATGGCCATTTCTGTTAATTTTACCCAAATTCAGACGTTCAAGGAGTCTCTTAAAATTTAACTGGTTCTTTTGGGTGCAAGATCGCTAATAGAAATGTTTCAAAATCATGAGCTGGATTCTCTGCACCCCGACTCCGAAATCGAATTCAGCGACGGGGCAGAGAATCTGTTTTCCGACATGAAATCGGGACCGGCGCCGGTTCCGCTATTCTCTGCCCCCCACCCCTTCCAAAAGCATGTACACGGGGAGTACGTCGCGCTGAGTATCCACCACCTCAGGCCATTGCCTGAGGCCCGCCCCGCTATTCTCCGGCCCCGACCAGCCGAATTCCCGATGGCGTGTTTCTAATGTCGTCTTGCCATTCGGCAAACTCACGAGTCATACGAGTGCCGATCGGAGGGCAGGGGGGGCCTCATTCAGGACTGGGGCTATGTGTGTGGGCGGACCGAGTCAGGCGAGCAGCCGATTTGGGGCATTTTTCCAGCGGTCCAGGTCCGCAGGCTGAGCCCGCTTTGGAGTACAGCATGGCCGCTGGAGGCTGCCGCCGTGCGCATGCGTGGCCTCTGACCAGGAAGTGCAGGAGGCCATATCGGCAGCGGGAGCTGTGAGCTCCACGGCAGCTGCCTGCACGCCCCCTGCAAGATGGTGAATCTGTGGCCCTTTCATGCCAGTTTTACTGGTGTTAAAGGCCATGGTTGGGATTCTCCTGCACATGGCGCAATGGCTGACTCCGGTTCCAAGAGCAGCGCGAACCACTCCAGTGTTGGGCCCCCGGTAAGTTGCAGAATCCTCTGCACTTTCGGGGGCTAGGCCGGCGCCGGAGGTGTTGGCTCCGCGTAACCGCCGCCAAAGAGCCGGCTTGAGTTGGCGCATGCGCAGAACCGCCGGCATGTTCTGGCACATGAGCAGAACCGCATGCGCAGGGGGGGTCTTCTCCGCGCCGGCCATGGTGGAGCCCAACAGAGGTCGGCAGAGAGGGAAAGAGTGCCCCCACGGCACAGGCCCGCCCGCAGATCGGTGGGCCCCGGTAGTGGGTTAGGCCACTGCGGGGGCCCCCCCTGGGACCGGATACCCCCTACCCCCCCCACCCCCCGAGGACTCCACTAGCCGCCCTCCAAGCCAGGTCCCACCAGGATGGACCGGGATGGACCATGTCCATTTCATGCCGGCGAGACTGGCCAAAAACGGGGGCCCGCTTGGCCAAACACGGCCCGGAGAATTGCCGGGGGGGCCACCGCCCAAAAACCGGCGCTGGAGAATTCGGTAGCCGTCGTCAGAGCTGCGGAGTGGGATTCACGTCGCCCCCTGGAGATTCTCTGTCCCAGCGAGGGGTCGGAGAATCCCACTCCACAGTTTTCACGACGACATGGGGACATAGTCCCTGAAATGGTGAATCCAGACCCATATGTAACTGTTCATAAAAAAGTTGACTCCTATACAATGAGCAAATGCTTCTGTATAGTTTTAAAAATTAATTTTCACTTATTTAAGATCTGGACCGGGATTCTCCCCTTCCCAGCGGGGCAGGGGGTCCCAGCGTGCTGGAGTGCCGTGAACCACTCCGGCGTCGGGCCGCCCCAAATGTGCGGAAGTCTCTGTACCTTTAGGGGCCAAGCCCTCACATTGAGGGGCTAGGCCCACGCCGGAGTGGTTACCTCTCTGCCTGCTGGCGTGAACAGCCTTTGGCGCCATGCCAGCCAGGGCCAAAAGGACTTCGCCGGCCGGCTTAAGTCCGCTTATGCGCCGGAGTGTCAGCGGCTGCTGACGTCATCCTGGCGCATGCGCAGGGGAGATGCCCCCATGGCACAGGCCCGCCCGCCGATCAGTGGGCCCCGATCGTGGGCCAGGCCACTGTGGGGGCACCCCTGGGGTCAGATCGCCCCGCGCCCCCCCCCCCCCCAAGACCCCGGAGCTCGCCCGCACCGCCAATCCCTCCAGTAAGACAGGTGGTTTAATCCACGCCGGCGGGAGAGCCTTGTCAGAGGCAGGACTTCGGCCCATCACAGGCTGGAGAATCGCCGCGGGGTGCCCCGCCGATCGGCGCGCTGCGATTCCCGCCCCCGCCAAATCTCGGGTGGCAGAGAATTCGGGACACGGCGGGGGCTGGATTGACGCCTGGCCCGGGCGATTCTCGGACTCGGCGGGGGGTCGGAGAATCCCGCCCATGGTTACTCACAAGTGGTGGCCCAGACACGCGATTTAAAAATTTTACATTTTGGTGATCATTCCATTTTCTTCTCTGTCAATTAGACTGCATCATGTTCGCACTCCTTAATCTATCAAGGAATATTTTGTAAAGCAATTTTTAAAAAAATATGTTATAAAACACTGCAATTATGTGATAAAATACTGCCCACTTGCATTGGTTTATGGCAGTATTTGTGTTTGGTGAAATGAAAATGAGTTTGAGCAGAAACTTGAGAGAAGAGAATAGGAAAATTGGTGGGGTGGTAAATAGTGAAGAGGATGGCTTTTGATTACAGAATGATGTAGACGGGCTGGTCAGATGGGCTTATCTGTGGCAAATGGAATTCAATTCGGATAAGTGTGAGGTGATACACATAGGCAGGGCAAACAAGGCAAGGGAATACATTATAAACAGCAGGACCCTGGGAAGCACCAAGGATCAGAGGGACCTTGGTATGCATTTAGACAAGTCCCTTAAGGTAGCACAGTGAGTGGATTCAGTGGTTAAGAAGGCATACCTACTTTTATTAGCCGATGCATAGAGTTTAAGAGCAGGGAGGTTATGCTGGAGCTTTATAAAACATTGGTTCGGCCACACCTCGTGTATTGTGTGCAGTTCTGGAATCCACATTATAGGAGGGATGTGATGCCACTGGAAAGGGTACAGAGGAGATTTACCAGGATGTTTCCTGGGCTGGAGAGTTTTAGTTCTGAAGAGAGATTGGATAGACTGAAGTTGGTTTACTTGGAGTAGAGGACTCTGAGGGGGGACATGATTGAGATGTATCAAATTATGTGGGACATAGAGAAAGTAGACAGGAAGAAACTTTTTCCTTGGTGGAAGGATCATTGACTGGGGCATAGAACATAAGAACATAAGAACATAAGAACATAAGAACTAGGAGCAGGAGTAGGCCATCTGGCCCCTCGAGCCTGCTCCGCCATTCAATTAGATCATGGCTGATCTTTTGTGGACTCAGCTCCACTTTCCGGCCCGAACACCATAACCCTTAATCCCTTTATTCTTCAAAAAACTATCTATCTTTACCTTAAAAACATGTAATGAAGGAGCCTCAACTGCTTCACTGGACAAGGAATTCCATAGATTCACAACCCTTTGGGTGAAGAAGTTCCTCCTAAACTCAGTCCTAAATCTACTTCCCCTTATTTTGAGGCTATGTCCCCTAGTTCTGCTGTCACCCGCCAGTGGAAACAACCTGCCCGCATCTATCCTATCTATTCCCTTCATAATTTTAAATGTTTCTATAAGATCCCCCCTCATCCTTCTATATTCCAACGAGTACAGTCCCAGTCTACTCAACCTCTCCTCATAATCCAACCCCTTCAGCTCTGGGATTAACCTAGTGAATCTCCTCTGCACACCCTCCAGCGCCAGTACGTCCTTTCTCAAGTAAGGAGACCAAAACTGAACACAATACTCCAGGTGAGGCCGCACCAACACCTTATACAATTGCAACATAACCTCCCTAGTCTTAAACTCCATCCCTCTAGCAATGAAGGACAAAATTCCATTTGCCTTCTTAATCACCTGTTGCACTTGTAAACCAACCTTCTGTGACTCATGCACTAGCACACCCAAGTCTCTCTGAACAGCGGCATGCTTTAATATTTTATCATTTAAATAATAATCCCATTTGCTGTTATTCCTACCAAAATGGATAACCTCACATTTGTCAACATTGTATTCCATCTGCCAGACCCGAGCCCATTCACTTAACCTATCCAAATCCCTCTGCAGACTTCCAGTATCCTCTGCACTTTTTGCTTTACCACTCATCTTAGTGTCATCTGCAAACTTGGACGCATTGCCCTTGGTCCCCAACTCCAAATCATCAATGTAAATTGTGAACAATTGTGGGCCCAACACGGATCCCTGAGGGACACCACTAGCTACTGATTGCCAACCAGAGAAACACCCATTTATCCCAACTCTTTGCTTTCTATTAATTAACCAATCCTCTATCCATGCTACTACTTTACCCTTAATGCCATGCATCTTTATCTTATGCAGCAACCTTTTGTGTGGCACCTTGTCAAAGGCTTTCTGGAAATCCAGATATACCACATCCATCGGCTCCCCGTTATCTACTGCACTGGTAATGTCCTCAAAAAATTCCACTAAATTAGTTAGGCATGACCTGCCTTTAACGAACCCATGCTGCGTCTGCCCAATGGGACAATTTCTATCCAGATGCCTCGCAATTTCTTCCTTGATGATAGATTCCAGCATCTTCCCTATTACCGAAGTTAAACTCACTGGCCTATAATTTCCTGCTTTCTGCCTACCTCCTTTTTTAAACAGTGGCGTCACGTTTGCTAATTTCCAATCCACCGGGACCACCCCAGAGTCTAGTGAATTTCGGTAAATTATCACTAGTGCATCTGCAATTTCCCTAGCCATCTCTTTTAGCACTCTGGGATGCATTCCATCAGGGCCAGGAGACTTGTCTACCTTTAGCCCCATTAACTTGCCCATCACTCCCTCCTTAGTGATAACAATCCTCTCAAGGTCCTCACCTGTCATAGCCTCATTTCTATCAGTCGCTGGCATGTTATTTGTGTCTTCCACTGTGAAGACCGACCCAAAAAACCTGTTCAGTTCCTCAGCCATTTCCTCATTTCCCATTATTAAAACTCCCTTCTCATCCTCTAAAGGACCAATATTTACCTTAGCCACTCTTTTTTGTCTTATATATTTGTAAAAACTTTTACTGTCTGTTTTTATATTCTGAGCAAGTTTACTCTCATACTCTATCTTACTCTTCTTTATAGCTTTTTTAGTAGCTTTCTGTTGCCCCCTAAAGATTTCCCAGTCCTCTAATCTCCCAGCAATCTTTGCCGCTTTATATGCTTTTTCCTTCAATTTGATACTCTCCCTTATTTCCTTAGATATCCACGGTCGATTTTCCCTCTTTCTTCCGTCCTTCCTTTTTGTTGGTATAAACCTTTGCTGAGCACTGTGAAAAATCGCTTGGAAGGTTCTCCACTGTTCCTCAACTGTTCCACCATAAAGTCTTAGCTCCCAGTCTACCTTAGCTAGTTCTTCTCTCATCCCCTTGTAATCTCCTTTGTTTAAACACAAAACACTAGATTTAAGTTTTGGTGCAGGAGGTTTAGCGGGGACGTGAGGAAAAACGTTTTCTCCTAGAGGGTGCCTGAAAGGATGGTGGAGGCAGAGTCTCCATGGCATTCAAGGCTATGGGCCAAGTGCTGGAAAATTGAATTAGAATAGTTAGGTGGTTGTTTTTGACTGGTGCAAATGTAATGGGCTGTAGGACCTTTTTCGTATTGTAGACCTCTATGACTACAATTTTCCAAAACTAGCACAACTTTGAACACAGTTTGTGTTGGATCTTGCCTCCGAAGTGAAATTGGAAACTATGGTCGCGATTCTCCGCAACCACGATGGGTGGGAGAATAGCGGGCCGCGCCGTTTTTTTCCCGCGACGCCGGTCCGACGCGCTCCCGCTATTCTCCCCACTGGCCAAATGTCCGTGGTCGGCATACTCGCGGAAATCCACGGAGAGTCGCCCGACGGAGGCAGAACGGTGACTCTCCAGCACCCCCGCTATTCTCCGGCCCGGTCGGCCGAGCGGCCTGCCGTTCCCAACCTGTTCACGATGGCGGCAACCACACCTGGTCGCTGCTGTCATGAACATGGCGCGCCAAGTAAGTGTGGGGCCTGTGGGGGGCGGATCGGGGATCGAACACCACGATCGTGCTCGGGAGGGGACTGGCCCGCGATCGGTGCCCACCGATCGTCGGGCCGGCGTCTCTAAGAGACGCACTCTTTCCCCTCCGCCCCCCCGCAAGATCAAGCCGCCACATCTTGCGGGGTGGCTGAGGGGAAAGACGGCAACCGCGCATGCGCGGGTGATGTCATTAGGCACCGCCGTGGCGTCATTCTTGGTGTGCTGGGCCTTGACGCCAGGGACAAGGCGCGGCGGCCGAGTTTCTCGGCACTGCCCTCCTATCCCCGCCGGTAGGGGAGAATAGGGGGAGAGCAGCGGCCTCCGAGGCCGTCATGAAACTCGGCCGAGTTCACGTCGGCTTTGCCGATTTTTTCCGGTTGCGGAGAATTCCGCCCTATGTCAGTGTGTACTGCATCTGCACAGAATGCAATAGAACGATTTTAACCTCCTCATGTTCAGCTATTAAGCATTTCAATATGTGATAAACTAATAGTAATGGAAAAACAGAACATTTGGTGTCAAGTAATGCCAGGTCAGATAAATTGTGGGCTAATAAGACTGTTGAAAACTTCTGATAACCTGTATAAAAAGCATCTCTTATGCTGCCAGTAACATTCTCATTTATATTCATGGAACTGTGATCTTTCTGAATTGGTTTCTCCAACTTGTGGCAAATTGTAGATCATTCTGCGCTGTGGACTCATGCCCATTGGAGACTGGATTGGGCCTATCAAATTCAGTTTCACATAGGACCCTTAACAGCTGTCAGAGAGAAAAGCTTTTAATCCCATTAGTTTGAGATGGTTTCAACCCCAGATCCGGGGAATGAAAGAACTGTGTTTTAATCCATGGCATCTTGTCCCTGAGGCTTTGCAGTGTAATTCATTTTAATGTTATGTACAGTAGGGCAACTCAGAAAGACCAACAGAAAGGTATCACTTTGATGTTCAAATGAAATTTACTTCCTGGCAAAAGCATAAAGTAGAGCTGACTATTTTTTTAATTGACAGATGGTAGATACAATTCTGCATGCTTGAATTATACGTGTTGTTTGCCATTCAAACCGTTCCTTACAGATTTCTGTGACTTGTAGCGTTCTATCCATATTGAAGAAATCCCTCAGTGACAATAGAGTATTTCCCTGCCATGCTGCAATATGGATTGTTAGCCACGAAACCAAAGTCATTGTGGGCATTGTTTACAATTTGTCCTTTGTTAGGTCAAATGCTCTACATAACTTCAATTTCTGTGAATATTTTAATACAGGATGTCCTGGATTCTTCTAAAGGTCTGTGTGTCTTTGGTTCGAAAAACTGATCTGAAAAAGAAAGTATGTTTTGATGAGTGTCACGACTGCGTGGTCAATTCCAGCCCCGCTTGAGCCGGATTCGCAATACAGGTGAAATTAGATTATATTTAAAATACGCGAGGTCCTTGGTTGAACCAGTAAACTGCAGTTACCAGGTTTGTAACATTAACACAAGTAACCTTTTATTATCTGCAGTATTATAATTAAACGGACAGAAAATGTAACTGACTCTCTAATACCAATTTCCCAACCCCCCCCTCCTAAGGACCCCGCTCTCTACACACACACACAGACAAGCAAGACAGAGGGGAAGGGGTGGTGGAAAGAGAAAGAAAACATTAATAAAACTAGGAGGATAAAGATCTTTGGTGCACTGGGACACTGGTTAGTATCTTTCAGAAGTTTAGCTTTTGCTTTGATACTTCTTCCTTCCAGACTTGAGAAGGTCTTCAACGGAAAGGTTGTCCATCTTCTCTGCAGACTCCACATCATTCCAGGTTCATAGCAAAGAATGTGCCAGGCACTCATTGCTTTCAGAACAATAAAGCAGTTATTGCACTTCAGTAAGCAGGAGAGAGAGAGAGAGAGAGGGAGTGTGTTTCTTTTGCTTCCAAGGTCTAAAAGCTTCTGCCCAGTTTTCTCAGAAAGCATCACGCAGGCAGGAACCAACCACTCACCATTGTGAGGCAGAACATTGTCCCTGGCCAACCCACCAGTTGCCAGTTAACCATTAGATTCAATTCCCTCCAAACCTTGTCCAAAGATCCACTTGGTGCCAATGAGTCTGGCCAAAAATAATACCTGGGAACTCAGTGTCTTAACAAGAAGGCTGTTTCAACCTTCAGTCTTCTGCTCAAAGGCACATTCTGATTATGGGTCCATGGGCCAAAATAATAAAATATACGTAATATAAATGGGAACAAAGGAAATAAACAGGAAGGACTCTCACATAAGATTGAGTGCTTCACACATGAGATAGAATAGTTGACTGGAAGCTTCTGAAACCAGGAGCAACATTTTCCATTCCAGGACTAAGTCCTGTGCTGGGGATGAGAATAGGCACAGGATGCTGCTCTGATTAATCATGGAGTCGGGGGTTTCCTGACGTTTTTAACAGTGGGACGGTATTGATGGCTCACACCCCGTCATTATATCCGGGTGCCATATTTAAAAGGGATGCAGACAGCAACTGACCCACTGTTAAAGGAAAGATCCTCCTCCTGGAAACTACTGCAACGCGAATATTAATCCAGCAGAAGGTCCACCCACCGACTTCTGTATGTGGTTCTCCAGGACCAATGGTCCATGGACATCCCTCCAACCCGATCTCCAGAGCCTTCCCAGGTCTTTTTCAGATAAATCCCGATATTTCCACGTCACGTGGGTGCAGATGTGGCAGCATGGACAATTGGGCAGGGTGTGATGATTCGGGCCAGATGTTCATCTACATTAACGGGATGCAAAACAATTTCATGCTGGCATCTGACATGAATGGCGACTTGCCGGTGGCGATGTAGCACAGTGATTATCACTGTTGCTTCGCAGCACCAGGGACCCGGGTACGATTCCCGGCTTGGGTCACTGTCTGGGCAGAGTCTGCACGTTCTCCCCGTGTCTGAAAATGAAATGAAATGAAAATTGCTTATTGTCACGAGTAGGCTTCAATGAAGTTACTGTGAAAAGCCCCTAGTTGCCACATTCCGGCGCCTGTTCGGGGAGGCTGGTACGGGGATTGAACCATGTCGCTGGCCTGCATTGGTCTGCTTAAAAGCCAGCAATTTAGCCCAGTGTGCTAAACCAGCTCCTCCTGGTGCTCCGGTTTCCCACAAGTCCTGAAAGATGTGCTTGTTAGGTGAATTGGACATTCTGAATTCTCCCTCTATGTACCCCAATCAGCGACTAGGGGATTTTCACAGTAACTTCATTGCAGTGTTAATGTAAGCCTGCTTGCGACACTAATGAAGATTTTATTATTACCAGCATGGCAAGCAGGAGCGCAAGTTCCCACCATCATTTTACAAACCGATTTTTCAGCTCTTGTTTCATTGTGCCGTTAAACATGTCACGGAGGGACTGGGAAATTTTGCCTATGTTTCGAAGCAAATTGTGTCCTGCAAAGAACTATCAACTGGACATTGTGTGTCAGTGATAGTGGGAGTAGAAAGCACTGCCCCAGATTAGAATACTACTGAACTGCACTCTGGCGGAATTATTTGCTAAAGCACTGCATTTGTGTGGTAGGCTTGTTAAGGTAATTATTGCTGACCTAATAGATTTAAAGGCAAAGTGTACCATATTTTAAAGTCCATTACACAAATGACACGTTTCAAACCCAAATATTAAACTAGTGTTGCAATAGAGGTTGAGAACTATTTGCCTGCACAGACAGATAGGCTACGACAGTCATTATAAAACATATAGTATCAGTTCAGGCAGGAGAGTGGAGTGTAGCCCGCTGGCTGCCTTTCCGGCATTTTCCGCCATTTATTTTGACATTTTGCCAAAAGAAAAGGTGGGTTCCACGATGTCACGCTGGTGAGGTGGGCTCTAAATGAGCCCAATCCGCTGGCAACTTTGGCTTTTAAAAGATTTGTTCACTATTTTAAAAGGTCACCATGTATAAAATAATGATGGAAACCAACCCCGATACCACACCGCAGAACAACCCCCCCTCCTCCCGGACAGAACTCACCCCTCCTCCCACTATGGAAGACACGGCACCTCCCATTGAATCTCATAGAATCCCACAGAATCCGACAGTGCAGAAGGTGGCCATTCGGCCCATCCTGTCTGCACTCCACCCAAGCCCACTCCCCTACCCTATCCCAATAATCCTTAACCTAACCTACAAATCTTTGGATACTGAGAGGCAGTTTATCATGGCCAATCCACCTAACTTGCACATCTTTGGACTGTGGGAGGAAACTGAAGCACCCGGAGGAAACCCACGCAGACGCTGCAGAATGCATACATTCCACACAGACAGTCACCCAAGGTAAGACTTGAACCCGGGTCCCTGATGCTGGGAGGCAGCAGTCCCACAAAACCCCCGTACTACCACTGTACATGCCCCCCGGTGCAGTACTCACCTGTGTGGCTCCTATGTGCTTTGTTTCCCAGGTGCACATTGTGGAGGGGAAGTATGATTTACGTCAGTTTTCTATTCTCTCACACCAATTCCCAGTTCAAAACTGGGTGAACTGGGACCAATTTTACTGGAATTTACATTTCAAATATGGGGAAGATTGGGACACTCTGTCCACTTCCCTCCTGAGACAATGATCATAAATCCTGGAATGGCAGATCAAAAATATGCTAAAAAGGACAGCTAGTCCAACTAGCCTATGCTCAGCCACCTAACTCTCTTATTCTAACTCTATCAGTATTCCTGATCCCCACAAATGCTTGACAGCTTCCATTTAAATCCATCCATGCTGACTGCTTCAACTACACCTTGTGGTAGAATTCTGCTTTCTAATAACACATTGGGTAAATAAATTTCTTCTGAATCATAGAATGACCACAGCACAGAAGGAGGCCATTCAGTCCACTGTGTCTGTGTCAGCTCTCTGCACGAGCAATTCGCCGAGTGCCATTTCCTAGCCTTTTCCCCATAGCCCTGTTTCTTTTTCCTTTCCACATAATAATCCATTTGAAAGTCCCGATTGAACATATCTCGATCATACTCTTCGGCAGTGTACAGCAGATCACAACCACTCGCCGCATAAAAACAGCATATTCTCTTGTTTGCCAAATACCTTAAAGCTGTGCCCTATGGTTCTCGCTCCTTCCTTCAAAGGGAACAGTTTCTCTCCAGCCACTCTGTCCAGTCCCCTCATAGTTTTAAATTCCCTGTTTGATTTATTATTTGAGCATTAAGTTAAATATAAGCTGGTTCCTTTCCTTAAATAAAAGCAAAATACTGTGGATGCTGGAGATCTGAAATGAAAATAGAAAGTTTTGGAAAGAAATAGCTGGCCTGGCAGCACTTGTAGAGAAAGTTCACATCCAATATGACTCTTTCGAAGTTGTTCCTAAGACGAGTCTCAAACTGTCACACTCTTCCACAGATGCTGCCTACCTCCTGCATGTTTCCAGCACTTTCTGTTCTTATTTTGGTTCTTTTGCTTGTCCATTGTTGTCCTTTGAAATTGCAGAACAGGAATATGTCCTCAACAGTAATTACTATCACTTAATTCCCCCACCATCAACACACTGGGGGTTACCATTGACCAGAAACTGTGGGAGGAAACCGGAGCACCCGGAGGAAACCCACGCACACACGGGGAGGACATGCAGACTCCACACAGACAGTGACCCAGCCGGGAACCGAACCTGGGACCCTGGAGCTGTGAAGCATTTATGCTAACCACCATGCTACCGTGGGCAGGCTCCATCAGAGAGCAGGATACAGTAAATCACATTTGGCTTGGGGTGTAACTAGCATATGGAGTCAGGTTAGTGTGACCGAAGAAGAGAGGAAGGAGGAGAGAAACAAAAATGAAGAGGCATTGCTGAGGTGTCCCTGCCATGAAAAGTGGCGGGTAAGCACTCACAGTTTGCATGGGGCAGCTGGGACCTTGTAGCTGCTGTGGGTGGTGTTCTCTTTCATATCTGGGGGCTAGTCTAGCTGGTGGTGGGCGTCCCCTGCAATCTCGGGCGAAGTGTCCTGACTGCCCACAGTTGTAACATGATCCCTGGGGCACATAAGGTGGAGCAGGCTCTCTGGGGTATTGCTCCCTTGGGTATGGTTCCCTGGGTGGGGGTTTGGGGCTCTTGGTGTTGTTGCGTTCGGGGGGCATTTGTGGGCTGATTCCGTTGCTGTTTCAGGGGGGCTTGACATTCTCGTGCGTAATGTCCTAACTGTCCAGAATTATAGCATTCTTGTGATTTAGGCTGCTGTGGGCTGTTTCTTCCCTCGTTTACCCATGCGGGGTTTTGATGTGTCCTGACTGGATGCATGTTAACATCTGCCTGCTCTTCATCTGCTTTTCCGTATTCTGACTTTCCCTGAAGGGACTGTTCCCAAGCTCAGGATAATCTTTTTAAAACCCTTTCTCATTGTGTGTATCGTCTGAGGGGTCATAATTGGCGCAAGCTCTCTGTCCAGCTTCGGTGGAACACTAGGATTCAAGTCCATTTGGCCATATTTTCTGGTGTCAAATGGGTGCGGGCTAACTCTCCAAATACTGCTGTGAAGTGGGTCCACAGGCATCCAGCAAATGCTGTTGGATGCTTGGTCTTTTTCTGTCTGCATTTATTCAGTCCTTCTACGGAATCTCCCTTATTGTAGCTGATTGCATCTAGGATCGCTGCATGCATTTCTTGGAGGGTGCCTCCTCCTACATTCTGTGGGTTGGAAAGGGCTGCCACGGCTGAGGGGTCGAGGTTCAAAAGTGTGAGCATAACTTGCTCTCTTTCGTCCAGGCCGTACATGGTCGCCTGTTGTTTAACCTTTGCAAAATGATGGTGCGGGCCCGATGTGGGTTGGAATGGTGTTATTTTGTCACACGCGTCCCTTAATTGGGTGACAGTGTACAGAAAATCGGGGTCTCCGTTTGTTGTGGTCCTGCGCTGTGTGGTGACAGGGTTTGTGGAATTGTGCACTCCCTGTGCAGTCAGGGGGTGGGAGTGCTTTCCTTTTCTGGGTTTTATCCTGAGTACATGTTCCATGTACATAGCGATGGGCTGTTTCATTTAACTCCTGCCAATCGGGGCCATTTTCCTGATCAAACTGGGGTCCGAATGTATCTTGGAAACCATTTGTACTGAGAGCAGGGATTGCAGGTCTGCAATTTGCTTTCAGCATTTGCGTGATCTACCGAACTCTGCCTTTGTTCCGTCGTGGACCTGTGAAGTGCTCATAGGGCCGCTTTTAAATCCTGACATTGTTTCTTTAATTGCTCAATTTGAAGTTCTGTCTCTTCTCGTACCAACACTGCACGTTGCGTGCCTTGATAGGCCTTATCACACTGTGACTGAAAGCTGCCTATGTGAGCGAGACAAGATTGGTGTGCCCGTTTGACATCAGCCATCTCCTTGCCCTTCGCCGCTAACTGCTCTCTAAGTTGCCTGTTAACTTTCTCGCACTTGCTAATGTCACCCTCACTATTCTTCCCTCTGTCCTGAATCTCTCTGCGGAGCGTCTTCACGACCTCCTCTGTGCCTCGCAATTGTGCCAAGCAGCACATGATTGCCATCGGCTTACGAGCTTTTCCTAAGCTTTTCTTATGCATCTCGGTCAGGTTCTCCCACCAAGTATGTCCTATACTTCCAGGATCTGTTTCCTCATTTGCACAAAATTTGCTCCAGAGGGGCCATCCTTTCCCTTTCAGATATTTCCAAATTTCCTGTTCCCATATGGGACACTGCCCTGCTCTATTGGTCGCTGCGACCTCGAATTCCTGGGGGTTCATAAGGCGATCCATTGCCTTCATTGTCGTCTCTACTGTAATCTCTGGGTTTCTACCCTAAATTTGGAACAGGGGGGAATAAAGCAGTGATGCAAACACGGCTATTTTCCAGTCTACAAAACTCCCGACAGTTTAACGCAACAAAATCTATCAAGGTTACCTTATATTCCTTGTTAGTATGCATGCAAATAACACACTTCCGAATCTTGGTGGTTTTGTGAATTGCGCTTTCACGTATCTGATCGTCAGTCCAGAAGTAAAACACTCGAACACGTCAGTAACGAATATTCGTTTATTTACGGCCGGGACAAATCTCTAAGCAGTCGGGTAACTACCTTCGAGAAGTGCCAAAGTCCAAAATATGGACGGTATCTTTATACAATCACAGCTTAGAGGTGGTCCCTTTAAATTCCTACATACACCTATGATTTTGCAAGGATCCAGAACATGTACATATATGGAATTATTCTTCGAGGTCGGGAGGTTATTTTTGACATAATCATTAGCACAAGTCACTATCAATATTAATACAAAGGTTTTTGTATCCCATGGCCATATGGCTCAACTCACTCCAAAGACAGTCCCCCTTACATTTCAATGTTTAATTGTTCCAACTGGTCAAACGAGCTTAATTATGTTTATCTCTGCAATAAAGTAACGGTTCCCATTCATTCCATTCTTTGCCTTTTTGACCTCTCTGCTTTTACAGATACGGGTCAGAACATTAATTAGTACCAATGCCACACTCCCTATATTCCATCCCATAACCTTCTGACATCTTTGCTTTTACAGATACGGTCAGACACACTCCCTTTATTTCATCCCTTGACCTGTTGACATCTCTTTCACAGAGCTTTTCAGAACTGTTATATTAACCCTATCAGCGAAGTTCCAAATGAAATCCACTTCTACATTCCCCCCTTTGATCATTCCTTGATCACATAACACTCAGGATACTTTAGATGGAAATGAGAGCGAGGCGGAGGTACTCCTCCTCTACTAGGCTCCGGCAGGATGCCACTTCCTCATATAGGTCAGGGGTAGGTGGAACCAGTGTTTCTTTTTCGTCTAGGGCAGATCTCTGAAGCATCTGTGGTAATGCAGTGGCACCCAAACGGTTGCATAGGCATTTCACACCAGTAGCTATGATACAGAGCAACAAACAGATGGTAACGAAGATAATGAGCCCATGGAATAGGTAAGTGGCCCAAGAATTGGACCACATCCAGCTCCACCAGTCAGCCTGACCGGCGAGTCGCAAGCGCTGTACTCCATCTCTGATATGGGTTACCAGACGCGTGATATTCTCTGAACTGTCTGGAATATAACCCATGCAGCCGTCTGTTCGATCGAGAAAGGAACAGATATCAAGGGAATGCCTCCATGGGCATGGGTCGGGACCTGTGTACATACCCAGCAAGAGGAGACACCCACTTTCTTAGCATAGACATAGGACATAAACAGAAAAGAATTTGCCGTTACATGGTGCGTTGCCCGCTTCCTTCTGGAAGGCGAGTAGGGGTGAGTAGTCCTTGATGGTAAAATTTGTACCCTGTCCTTATCAATGCACCGGTGGTTCCACCGGCATGTGCGGCGATCGTAGATCAGAACCATGTACGTAGTCCGGAATCGGGGCTTCTGGTCGTCGGGATGAACGGTGGTTGGGCAGGTTTTGATAGCCGTGGTGATCCATCGGAGATCTGTCGTTGTTCCACATCGTGGGGTTCCTTCTCGGCACAGGGGTGGACGTCGGCTTCCATACGGGCATCTCCTTCTTCTGGATGCAGCGAGAGAGAGCAGGGTGGCGAGTATTGTGACGGTGAAGAGGGACTTCATCCTGGTACTCGTGTTCCTAGGACTTAAAGGAAAAGTTTAGAACATCATGGATACTTAATTAACTTACAATGGTGCATATGTACCCATGCGTTCCGGCCCTCCACTTTTACTGCAGTGGGGGTAGTGAGTAGAACCTGTAGGGGACCCTCCCATCGAGGTTCCAAACCCTTACGTGTCCAATTTCGAATTAGGACATAATCCCCAGGGTTGATGGAGACGTCATGAGTAATGGAGGGGACTTCTTCCTGGGTGGCACGAACTCGGGAGTGTAATCCTTTCAAAATTCTAGTTAGTGTTAATATATAATTAGCCATCTCGGTAGTCATGTAATGGAATTGAACATTCCGTGGAACACTGCTGTCCCAAGGCGTTCGAAAGGGTCTGCCATATAGTATTTCCGCTGGGCTTAGGCGAGTTTTTCCTGCGGGGGTGGCACGTAGCTGGAAGAGTGCTAAAGGCAGGAGTTTGAGCCAAGTGGCCCCAGTGTCTGCTTGTAGTTTAGCGAGTTTAGTCTTTAGAGTCTGATTAGCCCTTTCCACCACTCCAGCGGCTTGTGGTCTGTAGGCACAATGAAACTGTTGCTTTATTCCTAGCAGAGCACAGAATTCCTTATTGATCTGACCTATGAAGTGGGGACCGTTGTCAGAGCTCAGCCGGGCTGGAATTCCAAATCGCGGAACAATTTCTCGCATTAACACCTTAACTACTGTCGAGGCCTTGTTATCCGTAGTCGGGTAGGCCTCGATCCATTTGCTAAAAGTGTCCACAATGACTAACACATATTTATAGCATTGACATCTTTCCAACTCAATGTAATCCATTTGCAGGGTCTCAAATGGACCCTCAGGTAAGGGGGTTGTGCCAGGATCACAGGGGACGGCCTTACCGGGGTTGTGCTGTTGACAGATTAGGCACCGACTGCTAATTTGTTGGGCCATTTCTTGCAGTCGTGGGTGCCACCAGCTTTTTAACAATATGTCCCCTGTGGCACGAGCTCCACAGTGAGTTGCAAAGTGTACACATTCGGTCACCCAGGCTGCTAATGCATCGGTCATACATGTTTGTCCTACCGGGGTGACCCACAGCTTATTTTCGATATCATATATACATCCTAAGTTTTTCCACATATTTACAGCAGTTGCAGGAGCGTCCTCCTGCATTTGGGTTATGTCAGCAATGGTTGGCATAGGTTTTTCAGAGGGGGACTTTCCCGAGGGGGTTTTAGTCTGCCTCATCATTCTAGGCACCATTAGTTTGCCAGATTTAGAAATTTCTTTTGCCTTCTCGTCCGCTCTCCTGTTGCCCGTTTCCACCAGTCCTGTGCCTTTTGTATGCGCTGCGCATTTTATCACCGCTATCTTGTCTGGGAGCATAAGGGCCTGCAATAACTGGGTTACTAACTGCTGGTGTGAGATGGGTGTACCAGCGGAGGTTAGAAATCCTCTGTTTTTCCATCACCGTCTTGATCGATGATTGCATAGCCAGATTGTCTATCCCCCCTTTCGCCGACGGAAGAACTTCCATCGGTGAAAAAGGAACAATCTGCACTCGGGATGGGTATATCGGAGAGGTCGTCTCGAACCGAGGAGACTTCCTGCAACAGTTGCAGACAGTCATGTGTTGGGTCGAGCATGTCTGTGGGAGGATGCGTCAAAAAGTCAGCAGGGTTGATAGTGGTGCAGTGGGCAAACTGGACTTTCGGGTTATTAAGGAGAGCAATCTCATATTTGTTCTGACGAGCCATCGTGAGATGCTGAGTCTGTAGCTGTCCCAAAAGGGCCGTAACAGAATGGGAACTATAGACAGTGATATCTTGTTGGAGGGTAATATTAGCAGCCGATTGCAGGCTGTGTGGTTCTGCTAGTGACTGTTTGTGATCAGCGGGCACTAGGACCCTGCGGAGCCATGCAGTGTCAATTTCAACGCAGCAGTTTCGAAACTGCCCAGCACAAATTCTTTATCTGTTTATTCTGAGACCAATGTAGTTCTGAACATACTGAGTTACTCATAATACTGATCACATTCCAGGGGCGGTGGCGGAGGTGGCTGTGGGGGCTGTGGGGGCTGTGGGGGCTGTTGACGTCCCCCGCAATTGAACAGATGTTCCTCATCCTAATCGTCCCCCTCCCCCAACCTTGCTTCGCATTGCTGACCGGCGCCGGGGGAGGAGTAGCATTCTTACGTTTCTTATATTCTTTACATTCCCTTTTTAAGACCTCTACTGTTTTAGCAATTCCCCCTTCAGTGAGGCCAATACCCAATTTTGAGGCATTTGCCTGCCAGCTAGCCAGTATAGATGCATCTTTCATTAACTGACAGTATTCCCTCCACAAGGCAATTAATTTCTTTGCGGTGGGTTCTTGATAATACAGAAAAATGTGTCATTTGAAACATGAAAGTCTGGCAATATCTGGTTTGAGAGGGTACAGGGAAAGATCCCACAAAAGGTTAATAGCAGCTGCAAAGAGCAGGGTTATAAAATGCAGATACTTGCTCACAAGCAGGCCTCAGCAGACACACAGGCTTCATGTGGTAAGCTAAAACAATGGCTCACACCTTCATGGAATGTAACTATCTCAGAAAGCATCTGAAAAAGCATGGATGAGAGTTTCAATTGCATTAAGTGATGAATGTTTAAAACAGGCAAGTCTTTCAAGTCACAACCAAGTTAAATTTTAGCATACAGCTAAGGGCAAAGTTTCACACCTTAATTGAAATAAACTCTCTTAGTAAACAGCTGGAAAGAATGGAAGATGCTCAGTCGAATTTAGTATCAATTTAAGGGGTAAAATTCTACGAACATCAAGTTAATTAAAAGAAAATTGGAGATGACCTGGCTACGAGAAACATCATTTAAGTCAAAATCAAAGGCAAAGTTATGAACTGGGGACAATTGGAAAATTAAACGATTTGAAACCACAGAAATAAAAGTTAACTATTGAAACAAAAGCATTTTTTAAAATCAGATCTGAGAGGAGACGATATGCCTGAAATGAATAATTAGTTGTAGTAAGATGTTTACATCAAAGATACTTTTAAACTATCAAAGTGAAACAAGCCCATATACAATACAGTCGTTAAAACTTAATAACTCTTCGAAAGAGAATATAAACCCAGGGAGCAGAAGCACCAGCACTCTGCAACAGCAACAGGAGAGAGAGAGAGAGAGAGAGAGACACAGCCTGCTGGAGAAAGACAAGGAAAGCAGCCGAGTTTAAACAGCTAATTCAACTCAAGAAGACCAGATTTTAAGTGGTTATTAGCTTACTTTACTTCCTTAATAACACAGGACCCAGGACACCAATGCTATTAAGGGGTAAGTAGGTAAAATTCTTCAGTGAAGGTATGGGTTACACCGGGGGATAGGCTCCGAGAACCCCGCCCGTAACTTCCAGAGAACGCTGCCTGGAATCACGGCGGCAGTCCCGTCCAGAGCCCACAGCCCGTTAACCGTCCCCTAGCAGTCCTGAGAACCCCGCCCGTAACTCCAGCGAACGCTGCCTGGAATCACGGCGGCTCCTCAGGCTGCCCCTAACAGTCCTGGCAACCCCGCCCGTAACTCCAGCGAACGCTGCCTGGAATCACGGCGGCAGTCCCAGGCTGCCCACAGCCCGTTAACCGTCCCCTTGCAATCCTGAGAACCCCGCCCGTAACTCCAGCGAACGCTGCCTGGAATCACGGCGGCTCCTCAGGCTGCCCCTAGAGACGATAACCACAGGGTTCACTCACTTACCCTCTTTAAAACGGGTTCGCTGGACTGACCTGGATCTCGCAGAGGCTTCTCGACAAACCAACGGCAAGGCTGAGCAACGATCAAACTAGTAGTAGGCGAATACCAAGGTGGAAAAGAAATTTTTACTCACGTTGGGGGCCAAATTCGTCCTCTACTTTGAACGAGCTCAGTCGATTACGCCGGTTAGTTGCGCAGACCCCTCTGGAGATCCCCGTACGGGCCACCAAATGTGAATTGCGCTTTCACGTATCTGATCGTCAGTCCAGAAGTAAAACACTCGAACACGTCAGTAACGAATATTCGTTTATTTACGGCCGGGACAAATCTCTAAGCAGTCGGGTAACTACCTTCGAGAATGGCCAAAGTCCAAAATATGGACGGTATCTTTATACAATCACAGCTTAGAGGTGGTCCCTTTAAATTCCTACATACACCTATGATTTTGCAAGGATCCAGAACATGTACATATATGGAATTATTCTTCGAGGTCGGGAGGTTATTTTTGACATAATCATTAGCACAAGTCACTATCAATATTAATACAAAGGTTTTTGTATCCCATGGCCATATGGCTCAACTCACTCCAAAGACAGTCCCCCTTACATTTCAATGTTTAATTGTTCCAACTGGTCAAACGAGCTTAATTATGTTTATCTCTGCAATAAAGTAACGGTTCCCATTCATTCCATTCTTTGCCTTTTTGACCTCTCTGCTTTTACAGATACGGGTCAGAACATTAATTAGTACCAATGCCACACTCCCTATATTCCATCCCATAACCTTCTGACATCTTTGCTTTTACAGATACGGTCAGACACACTCCCTTTATTTCATCCCTTGACCTGTTGACATCTCTTTCACAGAGCTTTTCAGAACTGTTATATTAACCCTATCAGCGAAGTTCCAAATGAAATCCACTTCTACAGTTTGATCGATATTGGTCTTACGCTTGTGGTTTTTACTTTTTCCAATTGGATTGGATTGGATTGGATTGGATTTGTTTATTGTCACGTGTACCGAGGTACAATGAAAAGTATTTTTCTGCAAGCAGCTCAACAGATCATTCAGTACATTGGAAGAAAGGGAATTGAACAGAATTCAAGAAAGTACATGAGAATACATAATAGGGCTACACAATATATACAATGTAACTACATAAGCATTGGCATCGGATGAAGCAGACACGGTGTAGTATTAATGAGGACAGTCCATAAAAGGGTCGTTTAGGAGTCTGGTGACAGTGGGGAAGAAGCTGTTTTTGAGTCTGTTCGTCCGTGTTCTCAGACTTCTGAATCTCCTGCCCTGCCAATTGGGTTTCTAATTCAAATTTGGGTTCTCTCGGAGTGACAAAGCCACTTCTAGGTCGAGTCCTGTCAGATGTCGCCAGTAATGTTGCTATATTTACTTGCTAAAAATATGGCAGTTAATAAGGTCACCTTTCTTAATCCTAATTATGAGTATGCTTTCAGAGTCGCCAGGTATCCCTCGATACCCGCCATAAGGTTCAACCGAATACCGATCAAAGAGCCGATACACCAGTTAGTTAGTTCAAAATCAATACTACTTTATTTACACACAGTATACTCATGCACAATAAAACTACAGGCTAAACTATCTCTATCGCTAACACCTATACTTAACTTTGGGTGCCCACTTAGGTCAGAGGAACAATGGCCGTTGTTCGGATCTGAGGCTGTTGAGTTCGAAGAAGTAACAGGAGTACAGCTAAGATCGTCCGTCTGGTCGCGAACGTTGAACTTGAACTTACTTGCTTCTGGTGGTGCAGGTGGGAGCTCTCTCCGCTTGAGAGCCAAATCCAAGAGACTGAACCTTTGGCGGGTGTTCCTTCTTATACTTGGAGAGGCTTTGCGCGCTTTTAGGCGGGCCTTAAACTTGGTCCCAATTAATTGGGCAGCTTCTTGATCACTGCCATCGATCCAAGCCAATAAAGGGGTGGGTGCCTTGATGGCTGGGCGTGTCCTAAGTGGCCGTTGGCCTTGCTTTGTTTGTGTCTTCTTGCTGGGGTAGTGGCGCCGGAATGTCTGAGACAGTATCGGCTACCTGAGCACGAGTTCTTTGTTCCTCAGAGATGGGCCATAAATATGTATATCGACCCAGAGTTTAGGTTCCGTCTGCAGACTGCCTTCCAAATATACATTCAGGCTCTGTGCCTGCTTGTTGCTTTGTATTGTCCATTTTTCCTTGTATGCTCTGCGACTGTCCATTTTATATACTGAGAGTGGCCATCCCAGATGGCTACAAAAAGGTGGTGGGTGATGCACTAGAGGCCTGAGCTGGAGGAACTGAGAGTTCTCAAAGGGTTGCAGGGCTGGAGGAGGTAGAGATAACACCATTATAATAGGCATTATAATTTTTGAATGCATCTTACTAAGGACCAGGTTGCTTTTTTCAACTTTCACCTTCATATCAGCTGATGGCTCATTTTCAAAGCTGCATAAATAATGACTGGCATTTTAGACATTTAATAAAAATGCCATGAAGGGAGGTCAGTACTTCATCAATTCATGAGATTGTCCACCAAATCCCTAGGTCAAAGTAGAGCAAATCATTGGCCGCAAAAGATAGAACAGTGATCCGGTCAGAGACACTCAGCTGAAATTCCAGGCGAAGCAAGGGTTCCTTCTTTTAATTAATGTATATTTTCATGCAGATAATTGAAAGGTAAATTATACCTGACATTTTTTTTGTCCTTCGTAGTACTATGCCCACTCAAGAGGGAGGCTTTCACCATTCACAGTGCTCCTTTGTCTGAATACTCGGTTGTAATTGCCTCTGGAATTTTGAAATTGCATGAAGGAAAGAGGGATAAATCCAGGAAACTCATTTTAAAGTGGCAGGATGACGACACTATATATTACCAATTCACTGAGCAGTGGAAATGAAATTGCAGAATCATAGAATTTTACAGCACAAAACCCATTCAGTCTATCATCTACTCTGGCTCACAGAAAGAGATATGGGCTCAAAGGTTCGACCCCAGTGGAAAGGAAAATCAGGCAGGATGTATAATGGGTGGCCAATCCAACACCAGAAATTTTACAACATTTAAAGTGCCGCTCGTTTTCTCACTTTTATATCCCTGGGTTTTGTCTGTGCTTTTTATTTTTAAAAATCAACTATTTAGCTACTTTTAGCTACTTTTCAAGATGGATTTTGCTCCATCACAGTTCCCAACCAGTGTAAGACAGACATCTTTGCCTTTCCATTGATATTTTTACAGTAAAGTGGTGAAGGACTGTGTCGAAAATGTCTGCACAAACTGTAAATGGGTGTATCTCCTAGACAGCTTTCTCACTGAATTTCTTTCTGCGTTACTTCCAGTTTTGAGGGACTACACCATCATACCTTGAAAGAGCACCAGGATACTCTTTTCCAATTTGATGGAAAAAGAAAGTTCTTCCAATCCTTGCTTCTTCCATTAAAGCCTCCAAGGTATTATTAGAGAACCTTGGTCAGTTTCCAGTTCATAATTCTTACTGTCCACTGCATGAGCAGCCTTCAGTTGACCTCCACAATGAGCAGTGTACACGTCCCTTACGAGGTGCAGATCACAGGAAATTTAATCGAGTTCATCTAAATCCAACTCTCCATTTAGCAGCATGTTCATTTGGAAATGAGATTGAGGTTTACAATTCACCCATCATATTTAAATAAGATACAAGACTTGTGCCTTGGGCTGCTCCATTGGGTGGGGCATTCTCTGCCACCAGAAATGGAGCTCCCGGTGTGGCAGAGAATCTTGTGTCAGACAAAAAACAGTATCGGCATGATTCTCTGGTCCCCCGTTGGCGGCAGCATCGAGGTTCGCGTTTCACGCCAGGGAGGGAGCAAATGGGTCATTTGTACCTATTTGCATCCTATTAGTGGTCTGGACACAGGATTCTCCACGTCTCTGTGATGCGCTTACCCTCTGTACCGGGATCTCCACGTCTGTGAATTGGTGCAAGTATTTGCCAGCACAGTCATGACGCAGTGCATCTCGCAATGGGAGACAGGTGTAAGTATTTAACGTGGGTTCCCCCAAAGTCCATCGGCGGGACCCCTACCCCACACAAAACAAATCCTAGTTATCCCACCCCCAGCCTCCCCATCAGACCCTCTCACTGGAGACTCCCATCAGATATCCCCATCATAGACCCCCTACATCAGAGACCCCACATATCAGAGACCACCCTTCTGAGGCCCCGTAATTATCAGAGACCCTTCATATAAGACTCTCCATCAGAGACGCCCATCAGAGACCCCCATCAGAGGCCCCCTATATCAGAGACCCCTCATATCAGAGACCACCCTTCTGAGACTTCGCAAATATCTGAGACCCTTCATCAAAGACCCTCTGTCAGAGACCCCCATCAGAGACCCAATCATATTTCAGGCATCCATCAGAGACCCCCCATCAGTCACCCCCCAGAAGAGCCTCCCCCATATCGGATCCCTATAAGAAACCCTACTTCATATCAGAGATCCCCCCTACTCCCCGTCAGTCACCCCTGCCTTGAAGCTCAAGAGCAGTCCAGACAGAAACAGTGAGAAATCACTGCTTTTTCACTAACCTGACCCTTACACCTGCTACCACAGACAGAGCTGTAGAAAGCAGCAGCCATTACTTCATAGAAAGCAACAACCACAACCACAACCACAACCCACTTTGAACTGCTAGGCTCTTAAAATAGCTTTTCGTGGGCTGTGATTGACAAGGTAATGGCTTCCAGACAGTGAGGGCATCTGGGTTGTTTATTTTCCTTTCCCTACATGCTCCAATGCCTAGAACATAATCACAATGTTTACAAATATCTAGCTTTGCTTGACAGCTCCTGACCACATCAAAAGCAATTAAGTGCTTTCTGCTGGGGAAAAGAGGATTTCCGATGAGTGGTCTCTGATGTGGGGTGTATCTGATATGGGGATCTCTGAAATGGGGGTCTGATGGGGGTTCTGGTGGTTATCTTTGGTGGTGCTCTTTGATGGGGGCCTCTGATGGATGTCTGTGGGTGGGAAGTTGGGTCACCCTCATGTATGCATGCTGCTGGGAGCGGGGGGGGGGGGGGGTGTGTGACCTAGAATTTCCCATGGTGGGGGAGAGAATGCCCCTGCTTGTCAATGGAGGGGTACAGTATGTGCGTTGCGGGGGGTGACAGTTACTGGACCTCGGTATCGGACTGCCTGGTCAAAATGGCGACCCGATAGAGAGATTCGGAACAAAATCCCTTGAGCTCCCCACCATGCATAGATTTGCATGGCAAGGGACAGGGAATCACTTCTGGGCACCGCTCCCATTGCCAACGCAAACCAGAAGTGATTCACTGCTGGCGGGAGAACAGTGGGCTGGATTCTCCGATCATGATTCCAAAATCACGTTCGATGATTGGCCGTAGAAAATGTTTTTATGCCGGGATCAGAGGTGGTGCCGTTTTCGGATGCTCCGTCCCCTCGAAAATGGCGTACTCAAAGAGTACACCACATGTCATCGGGACAGCCTCAGGACATCACCTGAGGCCCTCCCCCGATGTTCCAGCCCCGATGAGCCGATTTTCCAATGGCGTGGGGCGAGTGTCATCTCTCTTCTCGGGGACCTCGCGTGGCGGTTGCGGACTGTGTCCAGGGCCTCCACAGTCAGGAGGGTGGAGCCGTTCTGCTGGCGGGGGGGGGGGTTTCAGTGAGGGCTGAGGGGACTGGTGGGGGGTGGTCCAGGGGTGGTGAGGGGAGTTAAAGGGGGGCACTATCGGCAGGCCATTCCCGCGCGCAGCTGGCACCATGTTGTACAGTTTGGTCGCTGCAGGTTGCTGCCGTGCGCTTGCGTGGCCACGGACCCAGCCATTCTGCATCCGTATCCAAACATAATGCCGGGGGCTTTACATGGCAAGCAGCATCGGTGCAGGCATTTGGTCGTAAGTTGACGCTTCCTCCGGACATAGCTGCGAAATCGGAGAATCCAGCCCATAGTCTTCCAAATGGAGAATCCTGGCCAATGTCTCTTATTATTTATATAATTTGGAAAATCTATACTCTCTTTGACCTTCTCATCTATCCTAAAGTAGGCTCCATAACAGAATAGCTATAGCATAATCAATGATGTGCATACATTTGTGGTTCCATCTTTGCCTTTGTACTTGACTGATTTCATTTGGGCTGTTTTTGAAAGTTGAGCTTGGAAATAAAACTTACTATCACATCAATGCTTCATATGATTGTTTTGATTAAAAACAACTACACGCTTATTTAAAACTGATTAATACTTCCATTCGGAGACCAGACAAAAAATAATTAATGCAAACACATCAAGCATTTATAAAATAATAACATGTAGGGCTATTTCCAGGCTTTTTTAACTTTACCCCAACAAAAGAGGCAGGCAACCCAATTGTGATATCTTGTTTGTGATTCCATTGTGTGAAAGCTGTAATTATCGCATGTTATATCACATGATCGCAATACGTCGTTACTCTTTTGCTTACTCCCAAAATAGTCTGATGGTTGTAGTTCAATGAGACTATCAGTCTTTGATTTAAAGCAAATAACATTTAATGAATAACAAACAGAAATAGTAATGAGTTTGTTCATTCTCCACGACTATAACTGATGACAAAGTAAATCAGAAGAAGTATTAACTATTTTTAACTATACGTGACAACTAAGCTATATCTCTCTAACTCTCTGTTGTCTAGTCACTCCTGGTTCGAAGAGAGGGAAGATCCTCTGAGTTCAGTTTATATACATGAATCTAGTGCTGCCATCTAGTGGTTATCTAATGCTATGATACGGTTGTTAACCCTTTACACACCAGCAGATATACAGATCACTACACCCCATAGTTGAGTGGTTCTTGTATTGTTTCTACTGTTGAGTTAGCTTCTTTTACAGGTATGTTTGTGTACTTTGATAGATAAGTAAATAATACATTGTTGTTCCTAACAGTGTGGCCCAATGAATGTAAAATGTTCAGTTCCTGTGAAAGATACGAGCAAATCTCTCGTAGCGGTGACAGGAGGTGCAATTCACCTGGAAAATGTCATTTTTGGCACATTTAGCAGGGTGTTTCATGTTGGATGTAATGGCAAGGTAACAACTTGTATTCAGTGCAGAAAATGAACTTCCACGTGAATCTCGCCATACCTGGCTCACTCACTATCTGATTTGCCTGACTCATGCCTCAGCTGCTTGCCGTAGGGTGACCAGACCTTCTTCTAGGGTGACCAGACCTACTGCTAGGGTGACCAAACCTACTGATAGGGTAACCAGACCTACTGCTAGGGTGACCAGACCTACTGCTAGGGTGACCAGACCTTCTGCTAGGGTGACCAGACCTACTGCTAGGGTGACCAGACCTTCTGCTAGGGTGACCAGACCTACTGCTAGGGTGACCAGACCTTCTGCTAGGGTGACCAGACCTACTGCTAGGGTGACCAGACCTACTGCTAGGGTGACCAGACCTTCTGCTAGGGTGACCAGACCTACTGCTAGGGTGACCAGACCTTCTGCTAGGGTGACCAGACCTACTGCTAGGGTGACCAGACCAACTGCTAGGGTGACCAGACCTACTGCTAGGGTGACCAGAACTGAACACAGTATTCCATGTGTGGTCTTACCAATGTCTTGTACAATTCAACAAGATGTCCCAACTCCTGTATTCAATACTCTGACCAATAAAGCCTAGCATGCTGAATGCCTTCTTCACCACCCTGTCCACCTGCGACTCCACCTTCAAGGAGCTATGAACCTGTGCTCCTAGATCTCTTTGTTCTGTAACTCTCCCCAACTCCCTACCAGTAACTGAGTAAGTCCTGCCCTGATTTCATCTCCCAAAATCCATCACCTCACATTATGTCAGGAAAGATAAATGTGACGTCTTCCAGTTATCTGTACAATATCTTGGAAATGTAATTGACAGTAAAGGACTGCATAAAGCACTTAAAAAATGAAAGCTCTTATGGAGGCTCCAAGATCAATGGACATCACTCAGCTTAGGTAATTCCTAGGGTAAATCGACTACTGTGGAAAAGTTGTCCAGAATCTATCGACCCTATTGAAACCGTTACAGACGTTGTTGTGCACAAAACAAGTATGGCGATGGACACCAAAATGTGAAAAAGCATATCAACCTGCTAAGGAAGCACTGAAAAAATTGGAAGTGTTTGGTATACTTCAACCCGAAGTTACCATTGCAACATGCCTGTGATGTTTTGCTATACGGTGTTAGAAAGATGGTGTCACAGATGCTACTTTCAGGGGAAGAGAGACCAATAGCTTCTGCATCTCGTACACCAACAAGTGTGGAATCTAACTACACTCAGTTGGAGAACGAGGCACTGAGTATCATATTTGGTGTGCAGAGATTTCATCAATAAGTGTATGGTCATTATTTCCCCATTGCTTACAGGCCATGGGTCCTTAAACGCTACTTTTCGGCCACACAAAGGCATCTCTTTGTTGGCTACAAGAAGACTGCAATGATGGTTATTAATATTATCTGCTCATTCATATGAGATCAATCACCATCAATCTGAAAATCATGCCAATACGGATGCATTACCATGCTTACCTTTACCATCTAGCCAAATTCTACTCGTTATGATAATATTTCTTTACTGTTCACAGATTGAGAATATTCCAGTGACTGCAGCTCAAATCCAAAGTCAGACCAGAAATGATCCTGTGATGGGGAAGGTACTGGAAATGGTACGAAAGGGGAGGATAGAAGGAAAACATCATGAATTAAAATGATACATTTCCAGGTGACTGAAATTAAAAGCACAGGGTGGATGTCTGTTGTGAGGGATGAGAGTAATTATTCTTTCAATTATTGTCAACACGCGTTAGTGCGCCAGTGTCATAACTACCTCAAGGGTAATGGTCTCCGTTCCATCTTACTGGGTGACTTCTCTTTCATCTACACAAGAAGAGATTGCATCAGAAGTACCTACCTACTACTAGTCTTCCCTTAGAAAAAAATTATAACGCCTTCCACGGTAGAGACATCTATTGGAGATGAAAATATATCAAAGGTTGAGAATGACAAAGTGCCAGAAGTGTGCAGGCAACCAGCAAGAAATAGACACCCACCTGATTGTCTACCCTATTGACTGTGTTATTACAATATAATGATTTGATGCCTGCACTTGTGTATAGATTTAAATGACTATGTTAATGTATGAGTTAGTAGTTGTGTTGGACCTTAGAAATAAAGGAGTAGGGATATTATATATGTGGGTTTTGTAGTTGTGCGCAATGTTGCTTTAATAGAGTCACGCACATGCATTAAATCAATGGCTACTTTGAGAGTTTTTGCCCAGTCTAGGAACAAGCCTTGCACAGTGAAGATCTATTCAATAAACCTCTGTTGATCTTGCATTAAACTCACATGCTTTGACAATCTATTTCTTTTGTTCTGTTAGTCCAAAGGTAAAGTGGTGAAACCTCCGCCTCCTCAGCCGAATGTTTCTTGGTGATGAGCCGTTGCTGGCAGCGGGACTCTCTGCTCCTCCGCTGGCCAATGGGATTTCCCATTATAGCCTCCCCATGACTCCAGAAAACCAAGGGTGGAGGTGCACTTCCGGCGGAATGGAAAATCCGCCAGTAGAGAATTCACCCCAAAATACAACTGACCAGCAGAGGAATTCCAACCAGAATGGACTTCATACTCACCCACCTTAAAGCAGCCTAACAGGGCTGCCCATTGCATTTAAAATGATCCATTCTAACTCACCAGGTTGTAACACTGGAGCCTAACTGGTTTGGATGTGGGAAAGTGAATTATCCAGTGTAATTTTGAAGCCTTTGAGAAGGATTGCCTCATTTATATACACTCTGGACAATGCTTATTTTACCTGTGGTCTTTGGCAGTTAAATATTTCTTTCCATGTCCCACTTCACTGTATGAATGCACAAGGAGCTACATAATGACGGTCCTCCTGTGCTTTGAGTGTGTGCAAGTAAGTCAGCTAACTCTCTGAGTTCATCCAATAGCCTTGTTGTGGGTTTATTGGGAGAAAATAGGACCAGACCAAAATCTGAGGGATTGGGAAACATGCACCATATACAAATGGGGAACCAAATCATAACACCTTTCAGGTAATGGATGGGAGGTAAGAGGAGAAATGAGTGCTTTTTAAATTAACCATCTTCCTGTCCATAACAATAGATACAAGATAAGGGGCAGGATTCTCCCCTACCCAGCGGGCCGGGGGACCCGGCGGGATGGAGTGGCGTAAACCACTCTGGCATCGGGCCTGATGTGTTATCTGTGTTGGTCTAACATCGACTGCAACTGGATGCAGTAAAACGAGAAACAGGCTTCCGACACAGGAGATGATACAACACTGTTTTATTGAACCTGTTGATTGCTGTGCATAATCTGCTGTGGGTTGACACTCTATTAACCTAACTGATAAACTCCTAATGGCTTGACCAGACTAGCTCTCTATCACATAGTGATGATGTTCATTGGCCTGTGCACTGCGACTATCTCCCTAGCCGTGTCCTGTGACAGAGGGAGAGCCTTAATGCCTTGTCGGCTTTATTGTGGTGGTGTCCTGTCTGGTGATTGGTTGTTCTGTGTCGTGTGTGTTCATTGGTTATTCTGTGTGCCAATCACTGCCTGTCTGCATCTCATGATATACATGAGTGGATATTATGACATCTCCCCCTTTTAAAATAAATTTTGGAACATGGCTGTCTATGCATGCATAACGATGTACAAGTGGGGAATGAATTAACATATATACATGGGAAGGTGTCTATCATGCAGATACACAGCAAACTGAACAAAATGTACAAGATTTAAGTCTATAGATTCAGTCTTTGAGGTGGGCGACAAATTCTTGTCGATCGCCGCAGAGGTGGATGGGGAGATGCCGGCACCTGGACAGACGGGATGGCTGCCATCCCAGTGGCCTTATGGACAGGTGGGATTGCTGCCAGATCAGTGGCCTCGTGGTGCAAGACGTACGGAGGAGGCATGATGACATGCGGAAAAGTGCGGTCAGGTGATGGGCAGGGAACTTTACGCAGCGCCCTCCTGTTGCATCATAAAATGGAGCCATCAGCTATTTGGACAATGAAAGACCTGGGAGCAGCCTGTCTGATGACAACAGCTGAAGATGACCAACCTCACTCAGGCAGCTGAACACGAACAACAGCATCTGGAGCCAACGCAGACAGACCCGTGGCATGAGCATCATACGTGATCTTTTGCTGGTCCCTGGATCGCTGCACCTTCTGCCGCACCGTGAGGTCGTCAAGGTCGGGAACATGGATGGCTGGAACAGTCGTCCTCAAGTTGCAGTTCATGAACAACTGCGCCGGAAACGAACCAGTCGACAGAGGGGTTGCCCTGTATGCCAATAGTGCCAGGTTGAAATCCGAGGCTGAGTCTGCAGCCTTGCACAGCAACCGCTTGACAATATGGACCCCTTTCCCGGCCTTTACGTTTGATTGCAGGTAATGGGGACTAGATGTGATGTGACTAAAGTGGTAGGATCATGGAAAGTCGGACCACTCTTGGCTGTAGAAACATGAACCGTTGTCACTCATTACCGTGAGTGGTAGCCCATGCCTGGCAAATGTCTCTTTGCGGGCTTTGATGACGGACTTGGATGTGAGGTCCGACAGTTTCACCACTTCCGGGTAGCTGGAGAAGAAGTCAACCAGGAGCACGTAATCATGCGCATTGGTGCGAAAGAAGTCTATCCCCACCTTGGACCACGGAGAGGTCATGATCTCGTGCTGTTGAAGCGTTTCCTTGGGCTGAGCTGGTTGAAACTTCTGGCATGTTGTGCAGTTGAGGACCGTGTTGGCAATGTCCTAGCTGATGCCAGGCCAGTAAACTGCCTGCCGAGCCCTGCGTCGACATTTCTTGATCCCCAGGTGACCCTCATGGATCTGTCCGAGCACCATGTTTTGCGTGCTTTGGGGAATGATGACTCTATCTAGTTTAAGAAGGATCCCCTCAACAACCGTCAGCTCGTCCTTAACGTTGAAGAACTGGGGGCACTGCCCCTTTTGCCAGCCATGTGCGAGGTGCTTCATGACGCGCTGCAGTAGGGGATCTTTGGCAGTTTCTTCGCGTATTTGTATAACTCGTTCATCAGTGGCGGGAGGTTGCTGGCACACAACTGCACCTTTGCATCAATGTGGCGAATGAAGTCGCCCTGTTCACATGGTGTGGTGACGGATCAGGATAGGGCATCTGCGACGATCAGCTCCTTACCCAGTGTGGAGACGAGTTCCAAGTCATATTAGCAGAGACGAAGAAGAATTCGCTGCAGCCAAGGTGTCATGTCATTTAAATCTTTTTGGATTATGTGGACTAAAGGCCTGTGATCTGTTTCCACCGTGAACTTTGGCAGGCCGTATATGTAGTCATGAAACTTGACTATTCCTGTCAGGAGACCCAAGCACTCCTTTTTGATTTTTTTTACGAGATGCAAGAGGGCTGTGGTTTGGGATGCCATGTTGGGAATGAATTTGCCGAGAAAATTCACCATCCCGAGGAAACAGAGGACTGCCTTTTTGTCCTCTGAGGTTTTCATGATTGTCAGCACCTTGTCAGCGTCAGGTTGCACACCCTGCTGTGAAATGTGGTCACCCAGAAACTTGATAGCAGACCTGACAAATGAGCATTTGGCCCTGTTGAGCTGGGGGCCGTTTTCATGTATCCTCTGGAAAACTTGTTTGAGGTGAGCGATGTGATCTTCGGGCGTCGTGGACCAGATGATTATGTCGTCCACATAGACTCGCACCCCCTCGATGCCCTCCATCATTTGCTCTATTATGCGATGAAATACTTCGGAAGCCGATATGATTCCAAAAGGCATGCGGTTGTAGCAATACCTGCCGAAAGGAGTGTTAAACATGCACAGCTTCCGACTGGACTCATCCAGCTGTATCTGCCAGAACCCACGGGAGGCGTCCAGCTTGGTAAAGAATTTGGCATGAGCCATCTCACAGGTTAACTCTTCATGCTTTGGGATCGGGTAGTGCTCACGCATGATGTTGCGATTCAGGTCTTTGGGATCAATGCAAATACGGAGTTCACCAGAGGGCTTCTTGACGCAGACCATGGAGCTGACCCAGTCTGTTGGTTCCGTGACCTTTAAGATGATATCCTGGTCTTGGAGCTCTCGTAGCTGTGTTTTCAGACGATCCCTGAGAGGAGCCGGCATCCGGCGCGGAGCATGGATGACTGGGATGGCATTCGGTTTGAGCAATGTCTTGTAACGATATGGGAGCCTGCCCATTCCATCAAACACGTTGTGGTATTGCGTGAGAATGTCATTTATCTCAGCCTGGACATCTACATTGGGCGAGGCAGTTTCCGGTGTCGAGGACATGGCATGGATGCGCTGGACCAGATTTAGGAGTTTGCATGCGCGAGCACTGAGCAGGGATGCCTTGTCAGGCCAGATGATCTCAAATCGTAATGTCACTTTGATTGCCTTGTGAGATACACCTAACTGATACGATCCAGTGGCAGCAATGGCATTGCCATTGTAGTCAAGAAGCTGGCAGGCTGGTGGAAGAATGCTAGGTTGGTCTTGGATGCTGTCGAGGTCCGACTGTGATATGAGGTTTGCAGATGCACCAGTGTCCAATTTAAATCAGATGCGAGACTGGTTAACCATGACAACAGCACACCACTCATCGTCAGGATCCACAGTGAGGACTGAAAGGCGGTTTGCAGGCACGGTGGAAGCCAGCTCGCGCGTGGTGATTATCCCCATCCGGTATGGAGACTCAAGGCAGTCAGCATCGGGGTCCTTGGGCTGTTGGGATCCGAATCCTGCATGCCTTGACGTACGCAGTGGACACGTCTGCGCTGCAGCTGGGATCGCTGGCTGTTGGTCGGTGGAGCGGTCCTGCATAAAGCCGCGTAATGCCCAGGCTTTCCACATTGGAGACATCACCTTCCTTTGCCTGGACATTGCCGCATTAAATGGACGGAGCCACAATTTGTACACGTCATGACGCTGACGTCAGCGCGTTCTGTGCGCCATCGCAGTCGGCCGACGTTCATACATGCGCATCGGGGTCTTCAGCCCCGTTGTTCACCCGGTCGTGGCACGCATGCGTAGGGACCTGGGAAAAGCACACGAAACGGCCAATCTCCTTGATGTTCAGGCCTTGCATTGTTGCGATGGCCTGCACCCTTTCTGCCTTGTGGGAGACTAGTTTTGCATTTTCTGCCACCCTAATGCGGGAGTAATGATTCCTGGCATGCTCATGGAGAACGCACGTTTCGATGGTGATGGAGAGAGTCAACTGTTTGATTTTGAGGAGCTGCTCCCGCAGGGAGTTGGACTGGACCCCGAATACAATCTGATCCCGGATCATGGAACCAGCCATCGAGTCATAATTACATGACTGCGGGAGGATGAGAAGATGGGTCAAGAAGGACTGAATAGGTTCATCCTTACCCTGAAGCCTCTGTTGGAAGATGTACCGTTCAAAGCTCTCATTCACCTCAATGTCGCAGTGGTTGTCGAATTTCAGCAGAACCGTCTTGATCATTGTCTTGTCTTCGCCATCGGCAAACGTGAGCGAGTTATAGATATCAATGACGTGGTTCCCCCGCAGTCGACAGAAACAGAGCGATCTTCCGGGCATCCAATGCTGCCTCTAGATCGGAGGCCTCGATTTACAGGAGGAACTTCTGTTGAAGACTTTCCAGTTGGCACCAAGGTTGCCGGAGATCCGTAGTTGCGGAGGAGGTTGGACCTTTTCCATGCCGCTGGATGGTCGTTGCAGATTCACTCGAGGTAGGTTCTTTAGAGTTCACAGCTCTCTGATGCCATGATGTGTTATCTGTGTTGGTCTAACATCGACTGCAACTGGATGCAGTAAAACAAGAAACAGGCTTCTGACACAGGAGATGGTCCAACACTTTTTTATTGAACCTGTTGATTGCTGTACATTGCTGTGGTTTGACACTCTATTAACCTAACTGATAACCTCCTACTAGCTTGACCAGACTAGCTCTGTACCACAATGATATTCATTGGCCTGTGCACTGCGACTATCTCCCCAGCCATGTCCTGTGAGAGAGAGAGAGCCTTATGCCCTGTGGGCTTTATAGTGGTGGTGTCCTGTCTGGTGATTGGTTGTTCTGTGTCGTGTGTGTTCATTGGTTATCCTGTGTGTCAATCACAGCCTGTCTGCACCTCATGATATACAAGAGTGGATAGTATGACAGGGCCGTCTCAAAGGTGCGGAATCCTCCCCGCCCCGGAGTGGTTGGCGCCCCGCCGGCTGGTGTAGGAGACCTTTGGCGCCACGCCAGCCGGCGCTGAAGGGACTCCGCCGGCCGGCGCATGTCCGCGCATGCGCGGGAGTGTCAGTGGCTGCTGACGTCATCCCTGCACATGCACAGGGGTGGGAGTGGGGGGTCACCTACACGTCGGCCATGGCGGAGGCTGACATGGTCGGTGCATAGGAAAAGAATGCCCCCACGGCACAGGCCCGCCCGCAGATCAGTTGGCCCCGATCGCGGGCAAGGCCACCATGGGGGCATTCCCCGGGGCCAGATCGCCCCGCACCCCACCAGGACCCCGGAGCCCGCCCGCGCCACCAGGTCCCGCCGGCAAGGCACCTAGTTCAATTTACGCTGGCAGGACTGGAATAGAACTAGCGGGACTTCGGCCCATCGCGGGCCGGAGAATCGCCGGTGGGGTGGGGGCCGCCAACCTGCGCGGCAAGATTCCCGCCCCTGCCAAATCTCCGGTGCCCAAGAATTCGCCGGCCGGCGGAGGCATGATTCACGCCGCCCCCCAGCGATTCTCCGACCCGGCAGGGAGTCGGAGAATCCTGCCCAAGGTTTGGTTTTTGTAAGGAAACCAGAAGCAATTGCTCACTTTCTCTAAGTACAAAATAGCCTTCAGCATCCGACGATCTCTGATTGCTGCTCCGAAAACTACAAATTTGATGTGGTTTTGCAGGATGAACTCACTTTTGTGAACCTTCAAATATTCCAGTCGGCTGATGTCCCCATTTGACCATCCATAGATGCATCAACATTGAAGACCGCATCCTGACGTAGCTAACAATGTGGTCAGTGCTTGGTGATTGGAGCAAAGAGAGAATGTTCTAGAGACATGTGTCAGTGCTCACAAGCATAGCTGCAAGCTAATGTTTCCAACTCTCTGGTAGAGTATTTGCATTCAATGTCTGACAAGGGGCAAGACATGTAACCAATTGGTCATTTGCTTCCTTTAGTGCACCGTGAGAGTACAGCTCCAATCACATGCTTATCTGTTGTTGAAATGTGCGAGAACTGGCAGAGATGTTGGCTTCATCGTTAATGTGTCAATATCTGTTTGCTGTGTGATTGTTCATTCCCATTGTGTAAGAAGCACATTCTGGCTTTGATGTTGTTGTTTGTCACCTTTACTCTCGCTGCTGTCACGCTGCAGTCTAGAAAGTCAATCTAGGACGTTATGAGAGTGCATTAGTCCTTGTCTAGTGTCAAGTTTTCTTCGGGTTGAATGAGCTAAGGTGGCTGCCAAATGTCAGGTAACTTTTTGAATTTCTGTGTCAAGAGTTCGCAACGTTTCTGATGGAATAATCATGTCTGTTGACCATCCCTCCCCCTCCAACCGGCCTGAATGGACATATCAAGACAAAACCCATTTATGGGATTTAGAAGTGCTTTGTTTGCGGTTTACTCAAAAGTCAAAATCTATAGAATCCCAGACAATCCACCATCAGGCACAATATTTAACCAAAGACAGCTGCAGAAACCAATTAATCATCAATAGATGTGAATAATCATCACCTATTTTCCATTGTGTAGCAATGGTTTCGGACTTCCAACCCGTTCTAGGCGGACAATAGCATTTGATCATGAGACCAAAACAGACTTCAGATCATAAATCATTTATGCCAAGAACGAAAGAGAAATTGGTCAGTCTTCATCGAACACAAGCTGCAGGCAACAACGGCAGACAAAGGCAATAAACTCTCCTTTTTAAAACTGGAGCCAGTTAGATCTTAAATTCTCCCAGTTATTCCTTCTCAAAGACCACCATTACTGAAACGTGAACACCTGGTAAGAAAATTACAAGGAGCTAACTTTATGATATGCAGAAAAAACCATTTTCTTCAAGGGAACCATGCAATAATGCTTACATATGACTCCAACTATTATAACCACCTCGATCATCCTTTTAGAGTGAAAACACTTTCCTCAATGGGTTCAGAATTACTGTTCCTTTCTAAGGTGAGCCAGACACATGACATACAAACTATTCCTTTATTTGTAATTGTTAAACATGCACTCTCTACTTTTTTAGTCTTTCAAAAGATGTGGAAGTTTCTCGCGGGGCCAGCAGTTTATTGCCTGTCCCTCATTGCCTTTGGGAAGGTGGGGTGAGCTGTCTTATAGGACCACAGCAGTCCATGTGTGTAGGTACACCCACAGTGTTGTTAGGGAGGGAGTTCCAGGATTTTGAACCAGCAATAATTAAAGACCTGTGATATACTTCCAAGTCAGGATAGTGAGTGACTTTAATAATAATAATCTTTATTGTCACAAGTACGCATACATTAACACTGCAATGAAGTTACTGTGAAAAGCTTCTACTCACCACATTCTGGTGCCTGTTCAGGTACACAGGTAGAATTCACCGAACAGCACATCTTTTGGGACTTGTGGGAGGAAACCGGACGCCCGGAGGAAGCTCAGACAGTGACCCAAGCCGGGAATCCAACCTGGGACCCTGGAGCTGTGAAGCAACTGTGCGACTTACTGTGCTACCGTGCTGCCCATGAAACAAATCATTGGTCCGTATGGAGATTGAACCTGCGACCTTGGCGTGATTAGCACCACACTCCTAACAACTGAGTGAACCAGCCGGTTAGAGGACTTGGAGGGGAACTTGCAGGTGGTGATGCCTTTATCCTTAAAGATCACAGAGGTCATGGGTTTGGAAGATGTCACTCTCTCCCTTGTGCACTCTGATTCATTGTTTGAGAAGATCCGACCCACTATGGACTAGTTTGGGATAACTGTACCAATTTTGGCACAATTCGCTAGATGTTGGTAAGGAAGAGGGAGAATGGGGCCGGGGGGGGGGGGGGGGGGGGGGGGGGAGAGTTGAATATCTTGCCCAATGTCTGAGTAGTACCATTTTCCAGATTGGTGCTACATCCAGACTCTTCATTAGCAAGCAGGTAGGTCTTGAATTTTGAATACTTCAGTGTCACTGCATGAGTAGTTCTCCTGACAAAGAAAGAAGTAGTGCTGGAGTTGGTAAATTTAACTTATTCCCCATCAACTCCATTGCCTGCTTGTTGTGCATTTTAAGCCTTGGAGCTATGCAGAAATGACACACCAGTTGTTATGTGTTTCGGAACTTTATTTACAACATTTAAAAAAATGCTTGGTCCATGCCGACACCCCTTTGCTTCCAGAAACCTCTACCATTTTCCCTGAGTTCGCACCTAGGCTTAACAAATCAAGATATTCAGGAACTGTTCTGGTTGCTACAGGGTTAGTTTGGAAGGAAGAATATTTTTTCTTGCTGATAAATGAAATCTTGCTTCAGCAGAATTCTTTTCAACGGGCATATGGAAATTCTACTGTTTCCCTTATTCATAAGCGTTATATGAACAATCGTCTACCATCAACAACTTGAATTTATGCAATGTCTTCAATGTAGTAATACATCTTCAGACACTTCACAGAAGTGTTCACAACAAAATTTGACACTGAGACATGTAAGACAGGCGACCAAAAAAGTGGTCAATTCATACGATTTAAGGAGTGCTTTAAAGGTGGAAAGAATAGTAGAGGGAGAGTGCTAGAGAGAAATTCGAGAGTTTAGGGCCTAACTATCTGACAATGCAGATGCCAGTGTGGAATGATTAATATAGGAGACATGCAAGAGTTCAGGGTTGGAGGAGTACATACAGGTTGGTAATGCTGGAGGAGACAACAGAGAGAGGGAGACCCTGGGCCATTGAGGGATTTGAAAACCAAGACCAGAATTTTAATATTGAGGTGTTGACAGACCTAAGAGAAATATATATCAACAAGCACAGGGGTGAGGGATGATTGTGTGAGTTAGCTTTTGGGCAGTATTCCATGTAAACAGGAAAGGCTGCAAACAATAAATGCTAACAGTAATTGTTTTGAATTCCAAATGTGAAGAAAGAGAATATGGTTGTTCTCATAATCCATCGGTGTGCTTGTTCTTCTATCTGTTACTGTGTCTGCAGGACCATACCCTGAAGGTTGCTCAGTTGCATGATGGCTGGAGAAAGAGAAAAGGAATAGAGAGAAAATCCAGGAGAAATACCCCAAAGAGTTGCAGAGAGAGGGTGAAGCAGAAAATAATTAGAATATCCAGAGATGTAGAGAGAAGTACAGATAGGCTGAGTGTCTAAAGTACAGATATATAATTAAAGTTGAGGGGAAATAGTAAGTGCTTGAGGGGAGAACATAAGGGTATTAAGGAGGACTAAAGGTTAAAACAGGAGGGAAAATAAGCTGGGTATTCCCCACATGTAAATATTTTCCACCTATGTAAATACAATTGCACCCCTTCCACATCTCCTCTTGTGGTTTCCTCCGGCACCTATTATTTCTTGATTTTCTGAACCCTCCCGCTACATCTTGGTGCTTGCACGACATACAGAGTGGATGTGGACGTAGCCTGCTGACCACTTTGCCGTGTTGTATGTGGTTACTTTGGCGGGTGTCCTCTGGAGAGCCAAGAGATGAAGGGTCCCAGTGAACTTTGTGTCTCCTGCTGTGAGCTGGAGGTGATGGAGTCACATTCAGAAGGGATTGGGGAGCTGAGGGTCATGAGGAGGTTGATTTACCCTGGTTGTGCAGATTAAATCATTCATGTGTTTTCCTGTGGGAGGAGTTAGGCATCACTGCAACTAACACCTCCTCCCAAGCTGACCTCTTTGGGCCATGACAAGGGTACAGGATGCCAGGGTGGGCCTCGATTGGTGGTCCAAAGATGTGAGGTTAGGTGGATTGGCTGTGATAAATTGCCCTTCGTGTCCAAAAAGGATATGTGGGGTTACAGGGTTACGGGGATAGGGTGGAGGCGTGGGCTTAAGTAGGGTACACTTTCCAAGTGCTGGTGCAGGCTTGATGGACCGAATGGTTTCCTTCTGCACTGTAAATTCTATAATTCTCTGATTCTATGATTGCTTTGAGGCATCCCTAAACTTTAGGGCTGCCTGATAAGATTTGATTTTCGTGTGCTGAAATATCAAGGCCATGGGTTTCATCGACACATGAACGATATCATCAAGTCTGACTGCCCAAAACAATGGACACGATTTAACCAAAATGTTTCTCAGTGTAGTAGCAAGTGGGAAATGCCGCCAGCTCCTAAGCACTCACATAACTACTATTGCCAATTCCCAATTAGCATTAACCTTCAGCCACGCGTCCAATGGGGACAGGCCGGTTAGATCGCAAACAGATTGGCACCCAGCGCGGTTCTCAATTTTGACTGCTCCCGTGATCAATAGCCTTGCTAAATTCTCGCTTAATCTCAGCGCGGCCATTAAATCGCGCCCAATATCGCAACAATAAAGACTACAGTGTGACAACACTCCAAAAGCTACCTAATTAGCTAAAGATCTATATAAGTCAGTGATGGGCAATCTAGGCAAATGAGTGGATGACATGAGTGGTTCTTCTTCAGCTCAGTGGCCCACAAGATTGAAATCAGGTTTGTTCATGAACCATGATCCCATGAATAAGATTAAATACATTTAATACACACTGAATAATTCATAATGAGTTATAGAAAATGCTTAATCATTTATGTACTAATAGAATCATTTATATACGAATAGAACTGTCATCAACTTCAAATGGTAAAAAACAAAATAAATATTTACACTTTGGATGCAGAGGGATGGCACAGCTCTCACAGTCAATGTTGCGAAAAATCAGCAAGCACCTCACTTCACTTACCTTACCCTTGCTTTATGCCATACGCGGATGGAAATCAGCGGAATGTGGCAACATTGCGCTTGGGCAACAGTGCAGAAAATGTCTCGTGGGCTGCACTCAGAAACGAGGTGGACAGCAGGTTGCCCACCACTGGTAGAAAGTCTTTATTTTACTTTCAGTCAACATCCCAGGGAATAAAAATTTAATTTTATCTCATGAGTTCCCCCCTCAATCAGTGGCCCCACTTTGTAGCAAATTATGGCCCATTAATAACCTGCTTTGTTCTTGCATAACTGGAAAATCTGTGGAAACCGATCACCAAAACACGGGCAAGAATTCCAGAGTCCCTTTTAATAAAAGTAACATTTGTCTTACACAGTCATTGTAAACCAGTAATCGTGCCCACAGTAATAGATTCTGCAAAAAACATTAAAATTGTTTGGTGAACAGTACAAAATGGAAGAAACATTAACAAACGCTGAATGGAACATTTATATTTTCATGTATTAAGTGAGTAAATTAGAAATGCTAAATATGTTTGTTAGCTCAGGTTTAATGCTTTCTTGGAAAGCAAAGAATTCAGTGTTGAGTAAAAGGTCTCCTTTAGAGTTCTGTCGATTTCATTCAGCACACCACATAATAAAGGTGCAATAATAGTGCTTTAATTTTTTCCCTCCTGTAGATGTGCTGTATGCTTGAGAAGCTATAAAACAATAAAAAGCCAATGAATATTCAAATCCATGCCTACTTGGCATTATATTCATAATCTGCAAAACCAGTTTTTACCAGTCCAAGATTAATTATCACATGGAATTTTAATTGCATTCTTCTAAATTACAAAAGTCATTGTGTGGGAATGCATTAGCAAGTACATACAGTAAAAGGTCTCATGGTAGATTTGCATTCAAACAGAAAATTTCCATAGTTCCTACTCCAGTCACGTATTGAAGATTAGGATCCAAAAATAAAACAAAGTAAAATAATCTTGGGCTGGCAGCATGAAATCACTTAATACTGGATTCTTCATCTTTGTCTTTAACTCCACAAAATTTAGTTTCTTCTGACACAAACTTTCCGGAAGATGCTATTACTTTCTTACTGGATATTAAAATTGAATTATGAATGTACTAATGGCAATTATGAAAAGATTGCATTAAATCTGGAATAAAAACAGAAAATGCAGGAAAATGTTCAACAGTTCATGCAGCATCTGTGCACAGAGAAACAGAGCTAATGTTTTAGAGCTGTGGGTCACATCAGGAAAAATGATGAGGCTGAATTTTTCTACATGCTTCAGAACCCCGACATTGAGGCCAAATGCATTCAGCAGTGGAACTGGCTCAACAATTTTTTCCAGATGTACTTTCTCATTGGCTTCCCCCTGGTCCAAACTCCAATGAAGGAGAGGTGGGCACCACTGAGGCAGGTAGGGAATTGATTGGATGTCTTACAGTACGGGGAGAACTGGGAAGTGCAACTTGAAATTCAGGATAGCCTTGCAAGGGGACTGTTGGAGGCACAAGCACTTCCCTTCTTGCTTATCCCCCCACCCTCCCCCGTGGCACTTTCTTTGGACCATGGAATACCTGCACCCCTTAAGGGTCCATAATTATATAATTGTCATACCTCCTTTCGTGGAACAGGCAACCGATCCAGTCCTTGACCCATCTCCCGGCAGCCGCTGTGAATATTTTTCAACAACAGGACTGCTATAAGGAGCTGTCCCGACATGGCTTTTTTATTTCCGATTTCCAGCATCTGCAGTATTTTGGCTTGTGCTTTTTATTATATTAGAATTTAGTATGATCTATATTTGCTTCCATTATTTGGCTTTTAGAGACAACATTTGTTGGCGAAACTGGGTTCAATTTCCTTACAGCAAAGGAAATTGAGGGGAGATTTTATCGAGGTGTACAAGATAATGACAGGTTTAGGTAAGGAAGACCTGGAAAATCTGTTCCCATTCGCTGATGATTCAAGGACCAGTGGACACAGATGTAAGATTTTGGGCAAGAGATGCAGGAGGAATATGAGGGAAAACTTTTATTATGCAGCGATTGATAACGATTTGGGGCTCACTGCCTATGATGGAAGCAGAAACAATCAATGATTTCTAAAGGAAATTGGATAAGCTCAAATGGAAATAAACTGACAGGACTGCAGGGAAAGTGAAAATGACTGGATTGCTCCACTGGAGACATGACTGGAGACCCGGCATAGGCTCAATGGTCCGAATGACCTCTTTCTGTGCAGTAATGATTCTTTGATGTGTGATGTAGATTTGACTTTAAGGGTGAGTTATAGCTCTTGGTTATTTCCTGCCACTTGAAATTTGTCTAAATAATGGTTGTACAATATACAAATTTGTTGTTCATACAAATGTTTCAAAATGGCATCAGTTTCTCGTAAAGCAAAAATAAATCTGGGGAATATAAATAGAGGTATACAGCAAGGAAGTTTTACTAAAACTTTTAAAATAATTATTTCGGATTTCGCGAGAGTATTTTCTCCAATTCGGAGAACCACACTTTGGGAAGGATATCAAGGCAATGGAGAAGGTTCAGAAGAGGTTTACTAGAATAATAGCAGGAATGAAAAATTTTAGTTATGAGCCGATTAGGAAGGTTGAGATTGTTCTCCTTAGAGCAGAAAAAGCTATGGTGAGAGTTGATAGAGGTATTCAAAATGAGGAGGAGTTGTAATGGGGTAAAGAAGGAGAAAGATGGAGAGGTGGTCACAGAGAGCACAGGTCCAGGAGAATTGGCAAAAGAACCAGAGGGAAGATGAGGAAAATTGTTTATTAGCATTGCATGAAAGATGTTGCAAGCAGGTTCGACAGTAATTTGCTAAACTAAATTTGATATATAGTTTGTAAAGGAAGACCTGAAGACAATGTGTGGGAAGAAGAGAAGTGTGACTAATTGTTCCTTCTAAGAGCTGGCACAGATAAAATGGACTGAGTGGCCTTTTTCGGTGTTAAATAATTCTTCAACTCTGGAGACAACCCACACGATCTAAATTCATGCAGTCATCCTCCAATAAATGTGAGGAGTGACATTAACAATCAATCAAAATATAATATAATGTGGAGTTGCCGACATTGGACTGGGGTGAGCAGAGTAAGAAGTCTTACAACACCAGGTTAAAGTCCAACAGGTTTGTTTCAAACACAAGCTTTCGGTGTACTGCTCCTTCCTCAGGTGAAATATAGTAGACTGGAGGTCAATGCTCATTCCAGCCAAGTTACAGCTCCCATCATGTCTGTTCCTATCGTACACATCTTGTGCTCTTTAAATATATTTTTTTAAATGATGATGGACATGCACCAGGAATTTCCTTGTGTGGTCTCCCGGTCAGCCAGTGATTTTTTTTTCAAAATAAATGTGGAGTACCCAATTCATTTTGTCCAATTAAGGGGCAAGTTAGTGTGGCCAATCCACCTAGCCTGCACATCTTTGGGTTGTGGGGGTGAAACCCACGCAAATACGGGGAGAATGTGCAAACTCCACACAGACAGTGACCCAGAGATGGGATCGAACCTGGGACCCCAACGCCGTGAGGCAGCAGGGCTAACTCACTGTGTCACTGTGCTGCCCAGCCAGTGTGAATTTGACGGCAGCAGGCTGAGATCCTGGTTAGACAGCCATGATGTGGAAAAGCTGGCGTTGGACTAGGGTGGGATAAATAAGAAGTCTTACAACACCAGGTTAAAGTCCAACAGGTTTGTTTCAAATCACTAGCTTTCGGAGCGCAGCTCCTTCATCAGGTGAGTTATTTCCTACCACTTTGAAATTTTTCTATATAATGGTTGTACAATATACAAATTTGTTGTAAGATAAATGTTTGAAGAGGGCACAAGTTTCTCGTAAAGCAAAAATAATCCTGGGAAATATAAATAGAGATATATAGCAAGGATGTTTTACGAAAACTTTTAAAATCACTGTTTCAGACTCAGCTGGAGTATTTTAATGGTGAAGGTTCAGAAGAGGTATCTCACCTGTTGAAGGAGCTGCACTCCAGAAGCTAGTGATTCGAAACAAACCTGTTGGACTTGTAATTGATAATATGGAAAGATGTGTCATTTGAAACATGGACGTCTTCGGCACCGGAGATTCGGCGGGGGCAGGAATCGCTCCACGCCGGGCGGCGGACCCCCTCCCCGGGCTCTGGGGTCCTGGGGGGGGGGGGTGTGGGGTGATCTGACCCCAGGGGGTGCCCCCACAGTGGCCTGGCCCGCGATCGGGGCCCACCAATCGGCAGGCGGGCCTGTGCCATGGGGGCACTCTTTTCCTTCCGCCTTCGCCTTCGCCAGAACGGCGCATGCGCGGACTTCCGCCGGCCAGTGAAGTCCCTTCTGCCCTGGCTGGCGTGGCGCCAAAGGCCTTCCACTCCAGCCGGCGGAGCGCTAACCACTCCAGCGTGGGCCTAGCACCTCAATGTTAGGGCTTGGTTCACGCCACTCCATCACGCCGGGACCCCCCCGCCCCGCCGGGTAGGGGAGAATCCCGGCCCTGGTCTGAGAGAAACATTAGAGCATGTAGGGAAAGATCCTACAAAGGGTTAGCAACAGCTGCAAAGAGCAGGATTATAAAATGCAGATTCCTTCTCCCAAACAGGATTTTTGTATGAAGCTAAAAACAATGGCTCACACCTTCATTGAAATTAACCACCAGAGTAAGCATCTGGAAAAGCATGGATGAGGGTTTCAGTTGAATTAGGTGACGAATGTTCAAAACAGGCAGGTCTTTCAAGTCATAACCAAGTGGATTTTAGCATGCATCTAAAAGCAATGTTTCACACCCTCATTGAAACTATCTTCGTAAGCAGCTGGAAAGGAAAGGATGAGGTTCAGTTGAATTTGGTGACAATTGTAGCCACCTAAGATGGACACTGGGCTACAAAATGGAGAACTGCTAAGGCTGCAGGGAAAAACAGTCTTAGCAAGGACAAGCAGTTTGCAGAAGACTAATTAGCATTCTGCGCGTACAGAAACCAGTTTGTGGCCAGGTGCAGAGTCTCAGCCAAAGGTGTAAATGGCAACAAGATCTACATAGTAATGAGGTGATCCAGATCCAGACCCCACTCAATAGAAACATTTAAGTATGAATGGATACTTTTGAGTAGACGCCCAGACAGAACGGCATCACTGTATCCAACACAAAGAACCATAGGGACAGCCCACCCATCGAGAAACGACCCTCAGATTGGGGGGTTTGGAAGATATCGATTGGGAAAGGCCCAATCGATACATGGCAGGTAAAAGGCCCACCCCGAAGGGGCACGGACTTCTAGGGACTATAAAAGTAGACCCCGCACATGGTTCGGTCTGCTTTGCTCCGGCTCAAGTCTGTTGCTTCCAGACTCCGGCCCAGACTTGTAACATCGCATCCTGACTCCAGTTTCAGCACCGGCCGTTGAGCATCAGCCATCGAACTGTAAGTGCCACTACAACGATCGCTACGTGATCCAGACTTTGCTAGACCCTGACAACTTTAAGTACCTGAGAGTTGCAGACCAAGAACGGGACGAAGGCCTTGCTCCCTGACCTTGACTGTTCCTGTCTAGATAAGTATTTTAGTTGTTTAGTGTTAGAAGTAAGTTAGTCTCTTTAGCGTATGCATGTGTATTTATTATATTTGTCATAATAAATATCAATTGTTTGGACTTACTAATCGGTGTACAGATTTATTACTTTGAACCTGACCTTGATATACTTGTGAGGTGTCTAAATACGGCACCTGGCGACTCCTGAGCATAATTACATACACAGAGCCATAGCAGTGTTAAGCACACGGCCTTTAAACGGAGGCGTGTTAATACACTCCAGTAAAACGAGCAACACAATTCTAGGTGTGAAGTTCTGCCGATATCAGGTAAATTAAAGAAAATTGGAGACTATCAGTCTCCGAGAAACATAATTTAAAGCCAAAGTCAAAGTCAAATGGTTTCCATTTTTCTTCTGCCAAACATGCAGTAATCAATTGGGAGAACCCATGGAAAATTCAGCCCCCACAATATCTACTTTCAGTACAAGAAAATAAACTTGATTGCCAGCATCAAAAGAATAAAATGGCCCAGTAATTATTATTGGCAAAAATAGCAGGAAAATGCTTAGTCTGATACGATGATAATTCTCTGGCTGTTATCTCAACAGACACAGAGATGATTGTCATCCAAACACAATAAGCATTTATCTACTATTAATATTAATTAGTTGATTTTAAATATTTATATAACCTCAAATGTTTAGGGCAGACTTGTTCTGCCAGTGAATAAATCTCATGCATGTCTTCCCTTTCAATAATTAATTCATGCACACATTCCTTTCAATAATTTCGAAGTACAGCATTTCAAAAAACTGACTTTGTATCTTTTGCTTCCATTGCAAGGGAAAAAAATCTATTGGGGTGTTAAGTATGTCTGCAGCTTGATTTGTGACAGGCCCAGGTCTTGCTGACTTTCTGGGCCACAAATTGGAATGACTTCTTTTAGAAATAGAAATAGTATAGAGAAATACAGCACAGAACAGGCCCTTCGCCCCACGATGTTGTGCCGAACTTTTGTCCTAGGTTAATCACAGATCATAGAATTTTGGACACTAAGGGCAATTTATCATGGCCAATCCACCCAACCTGCACATCTTTGGACTGTGGGAGGAAACCGGAGTACCCGGAGGAAACCCACGCAGACACGGGGAGAATGTGCAGACTCCACACAGACAGTGACCCAAGCCGAAATCGAACCTGGGACCCTGGAGCTTTGAAGCAATTGTGCTACCCACAATGCTACCGTGCTGCCCTTAAGAACAAATTAATCTACACTCCATTATTCTACCCGAATCCATGTACCTATCCAATAGCCGCTTGAAGGTCCCTAACGTTTCTGACTCAACTACTTCCACAGGCAGTGCATTCCATGCCCCCACTACTCTCTGGGTAAAGCATCTATCTCTGACATCCCCCCTATATCTTCCACCATTTACCTTAAATTTATGTCCCCTTTTGCACAGGGACGTATGGCAGCTGTTAAATTATCTAATCTGCCTGTCTAAATTAAGTTTTAGTCTCCTTGAATATGCTAACCAATGCCTTCACAATTGTTTTAAGACTCCAATATCAAACTTGATATAAACTGGGTGGAGCATGTACCGTGCATTCGCTGCTCAGTTTATCTGGACTTATAGCAATCCAACTATTAGTATTCATCAGACCACTGATGAAAATAAATGCTCACACTTTTTATTATTTATTATTTTGTGAAGTTAGAAGAGCTGAGCCTCACCTTTTCCCCCCATTCCACCACCACCGCCCCTATCCTCCCCCCCCCCCCCCCCCCCCCCCCCCCCCCTCCTCCTCCTGAGGAATTACACTCGGTGTCAGGGTTTTTATCGAATTCCTGGCCATCTGCATCAAGATTTCTGTGTGCTAGTTTCTGTCATTGATGCCCGAGGACGTATTTCCAGTGCACCTTGGGCAAGTGTCTTTGAGTGCCTATAAAACCTGCCAGAAGACACTTCTTGGATTTCCTTGTGTGTTGGCAGGTTTGCGGATTTTGTTTTTTCTTTCTCCTCCAATTTTCTTTTAAAATTGGGAAACAAGCTATTTTTGGGCTGGGCAGAAGGTCACAACATTTTTCCCGACTTGAGCTGTATGAACTTCTCTGAAAATGAAAGGTCAGTGGTGGTATTTTAGTCGTCAAAATCTTGTCTGAGCAGTTCATAATTTCTGACAATGAATTATCTCCTTAGTTTGATATCCATGCTAATTATAACTTCCGAGTAATCTTTCGGATTCACAATTATAATTAGGATGGAGTGATCTTACGAACCACTAATACACTGTCACCCTGTTAACCTTTATATAGTTCTATCACAGAGACGTGATAAAACTATAAGACTATGCTGATACTTAACAATCGAAGGAAGGGTTTCCAACTCTGACTGGAAGCATTTCTGGAACTTTAATCTGATGACCACATAGTGTCTGCTCATGTGACAACCGATCACATGATTTCCAGTTACATGTCTTCTGCAGCTGCAATTGGATTTATCTCATAAAGGTTGTGGCTTCTGTCTTCCAGTATCTTCAATCATGTTTTTTCAATAGCAGCAGCCTTCTGGAAGTAACCACCAAGAAGCAAGATGTTTCCTCTGAGCAGATTCAGGAAGGAGAATGAGGGGTTGGGAAAGATAGGGTGAGGATGGGGAAGGGGGGGGGGGGGGGGAGGCGGAGAGCAAAAACAGATTTGGTTTGGATATAGGGGGGAAACAGAGGGCAGCAAAGGGGAAAACAGAGGGCAGAAAAGAGGGCAAATGGAGGGTGGCAAAGAAGGGATATCAAGGATGGAAATGATTGGAAACTGAGGATCGAAGAACATTTCATGAATGGAAAGCAGAACTTGAAATGCTCAGTAACCATTAGTGACTTATGGAAATGTAAGTAATACTTCATAACCAAGAGTAATATACTACGTCAAGGTTTTGTCATGTGAGAGTACCTTTAAGAAATGGGTGTTTATAAAAATAGCTGTGGTGGATGTGCCTTTAAGAAATGGGTGTTTCTCAGTGATGTTAGAGTGTAGGTGGAGTTGGGCTGTCTGTCTGCTTTTACTTTCGCTTTAGGCTTTTTGCTACAGGGTGTGTTTGGTTTTGTTTTAATTTTGAAGAAGCTTCAGTCACAGCAGGATGTGTGTGAATCTCTGCAGGCTGGGGAATGTTCATTTGGTGATTTCAAAGTAGTAACTGTTCTCATTGGAGAAGTTAAACCTGATGTCTTTCTGTAAAAAAAGATTATTTTTGTGTCTTATGGATGTTGCAAGGAAAGATTAAGAGTTACTTATAGTGTACTGTATTCTTTGGGGATTTATTGGTGTTGATAGTTGCTAAGATGTTTACTGTGGGTTTATGAAGTGTTAAATGGTTCCATAAATAAACACTGTTTTAATTTAAAAGTACTGTCGATTTCCGTTGCACCACACCTGCAGAGAAAGCCCATGTGTTCCCCATAACCACAATCTATTAAAAGTTGTGGGTTAGATGAACTCCATGATACACTTTGGGGTTCTCTAAACCCTGGCCCATAACAGTTTCCGAAATGTATTGATCCATGCAAGCCCTCATAATGTCATTGCCACAAAATGGATACAAACACAGAAATAAAATGTAAATAAGTCTTTTCTAGCTATATTTATGCACATATTAGGAATTTGGACGAGGCGCACACTCACAAATACATTTACCAGCTCCATGGCCCCCTCACATTCAGCCCTGACTAAGCCACACCCCCATAGTCCTTTAACGTTAACCATGCAAAGTAGTACCCACTCTGGGAGTGGGTGATCAGGGAATAATTAAAAAGTTATTGTGGCATTTTTAAAGGATAGGCTTGCAGACCACAAAGGTATGGACAAACAAGAGCTTTATTGGAAAGGCATTTACACAACAGGCTGTTAGGATAGACTGACCATTTACCCATGCAAACATCCAATGACTTCATCACTACATCACATAATTGGCTCTTAAAGTGGCCTAATCAAACATAAATGCACAATACTTTCCTCCCCCTTTACCTTAGATGTTCCTGCATTGAAACACAATGCAACGTTAATTGTCAAAATTGACAATATGAACATTTTCTGAAAAATTCATTGTTATAGCATGTGGACTTTGTTGGCAATGGCAGCCTTAATTGGTCTTGAAGAAATGAGCTGCCTTCTTGAACTGTTGCAGTCCATGTGGTGTAGGTACACCCACTGTGTTATTAGGGAAGGAGTTCCAGGATTTTGACGCAGCGACAGTAAAGGAATGTTGATGTACTGCCAAATCAGGATAGTGAGCAACTTGGAGGGGAACCTTCAGGAGGTGGTGTTCTTCCGTTTTGCTGCCCTTATCCTTTCTGGTGGTAACGGTCATGGATTTGCGAAGTGCTGCCGAAGGAACCTTGGTGAGTTGCTGCAGTGTATTTTGTAGATGGTACACACTGCTGCTACTGTGTATCGGTGGTGGAGGCATTGATTATTTGTGGAAGGAGCATCAATCAAGTGGGTTGCATTGTCCTGGATGTTGTTGAGCTTCTTGAGTGTTATTTGAGCTGCACTGATCCAGGTTAGTGGGGAGTATTCCATCACACTCCTGACTTGTGCCTTGTAGTTGGTGGACAGGCTTTGGGGATTCAGGAGGTGAGTTACTCGCCACAGTTTTGCTAGTGCTCCTTGATGCCATACTTGATAAAATGCTGCCTTGATGTCAAGGGCAGTCACTCTCACCTCTGGCATTCAGCTCTTTTGTCCATATTTGAACAGGAGGCTGTAATGAGGTCAGGAGCTGAGTCACCCTGGCGGAACCCAAACTGAGTGTCAGTGAGCAGGTTATTGCTAAGTAACTGCTGCTTGATAGTACTGTTGATGATCCCTTCCATTATTTTGCTGATGATTGAGAGTAGATTGATAAGACGGTAATTAGCCGAGTTATATTTGTCCTGTTTCTTGTGTTCAGGGCACACCTAGGCAATTTTCCATTTTGCTGGGTGGATGTCAGTGTTGTAGCTGTACTGGAACAGCTTGGCTAGGGGCTAGCACAACAGCCAATAAGTTAGATGTTTCAGAGGATGTTGATTTCTGTGTCGTTGTCAGTGAACCTCAGGCATCTGTCGCCTCATGGTGACTGCACACTCTGGTGCTTTTGGCATAGTTTGGACGACGTCCGTAATTCTCTCAACTGGAGTTGATGCAGGATTTCGAAGGTGACTCGGTGTTATAGTTTCCTCAACTGGGGTACTGTCTTCCACAGTTGTTTCTGGTATTGTCGGGTTCTCAGGAATGTCCAGGTCTTCACTTGGCACAGTTTGTTGTGGACTCTCGGTTGCCTTTGCCTCTGGCAAACTAGTTCAAGTTGGTTAAAGTTATCAGCACATTCCCTCCATCCTCCCAAGTTTGAACAGAATAGGAGACCGGTCATATCTGTGCCAAGATGATGGCCAATATCAACTTCTCACTGGTGGTATAGTTCCTTGGCAATGTTTCCTGACCTTTCTGAAAAACATGTGGTGGGATTTGCCATCGGCCGAAACCGGAATGGCGTTTGGACGGAGAATCACCCGAGGTGAAAATCGTGGCCGGCTCTGGGCGTCTGACGGAATGCCATGCTCTGGTGCCTCGACAGCTTGTAAATGCATTCTACTCCGCACGTACGGTAATCATGTGGTTTTAAAAGTCAGAAAACAGGCGCCATGGCTGCTGAGAAAGAGAGAGGAGGTAGGTCATGTTCCCGGAGGCACAACACGGGATGGGCCAAGGGGTCAGGGTCACCCCCTCCCCCCCAGGGTCACCCCCCCCCCCCCCAGGGCCACCCCCACCCCCCCAGGGTCACACCCCCCCCCCCCCCCCCTCCTCCGGGACGTTCAGGCATGGATGGACTGCCATTGCCGCAGCCTACAAGACAGCCATCTTTCTGAACACCCCAGTGACCGCCCACCATGGCCCATGGTTGCGCAGAGTGGCACCAGCCTCCCCACAACCGGGCACCACCCGTCGGCGGGGTATCGCGCAGCCCACCCAAGGGGGATTCCCACAGTAGTCCCGACAGAAGGGTGCTCGACAGGGTCCGCGGTGTGTGCTGCTGACATGGGGAGGGCCAGAAACTGGTATGCCTGCCTGCAGGGATGGGTGTCCCACCCTCCTCCCCCTCCCTGGTGCCGGGCACTGACAGCCCAGGGGTGTGGTGCAGAGGGCAAAGTGCCGGGGGAACACCTGGGGATGGGCATGGGGATGGGGACCTGGCTGGGCACGGAGGTACGCACCAAGCTCACATGTCTGCCTGTCATCCCCTGCAGAAAATGGAATTCGGAATCGAATCAGGAATGGAGGTCTTCATCCTGGCGGTTGCACAGAGGCTTTACGATCAGCAGCTGCTTTGGGATGGCCCTGCAGTGGCGGAGCCTGCCCCAGAAGAACAGGAGCCTGCTGGCCTGCCAGCACTGTCAAGCCCTTGCCACCAAAAATAGCTTCAGGCTATCGCCTTACACAGAAACATAGATACATAGAAGATAGGAGCAGGAGGAGGCCTTTTGTCCCTTCGAGCCTGCTCCGCCATTCGTCACGATCATGGCTGATCACCCAATTCAATAGCCTAATCCTGCTTTCTCCCCATAACCTTTGATCCCATTCCCCCAATTGCTATATCCAGCCGCTTCTTGAATTTATTCAAAGTTTTAGCATCAACTACGTCCTGTGGTAATGAATTCCATAGGCCCAGCCCTCTTTGTGAGAAGAAATTTCTTCTGATCTCTGCCCAGAATGGTTTGCCCTGAATCCTCAGACTGTGACCACTGGTTCTGGACACACCCATGATTGGTAACATCTTCCCTGCATCTTCCCTGTCTAGTCCTGTTAGAATTTTATAAGTCTCTATGAGATCCCCCCCTCATTCTTCTGAACTCCAGCGAGAACAATCCCAGCCGAGTCAATCTCTCCTCATATGACAGTCCCGCCATCCCTGTCAATCTGGTAAACCTTTGCTGCACTCCCTCAAGAGGGGCTTTTCACAGTAACTTCATTGAAGCCTACTCGTGACAATAAGCGATTTTCATTTCATTTCATTTCCTTTTTCAGAGAAGGAGACCAAAACTGCACACAACCGCCTTCATCCTTATTATCCCATAATGACGGTCATGAAGTTGGTTTAGGAAATGTTTCCTTAACAATGGAGGAATGATGCTACTTATTCGCCAGAGGAGACAACCAGACTGTATGGATAGTTTGAGTCTTCGGGTAACATTGGCTTTAACTCCGGGTTTGCTCCTGTTGTCTTGCCACAAAGCACAATATCAATAACCTGACAGTAGTGGATTATTTCTGTTACCCTTCTTAACTTGTACTGCGGTGTTATCGATTTCTTTGAAATAGAAAATATTACCATTCAAACTATTCATTGATGAGTTGTTAGGTAAAGGTAATCTAGAGAGTCCATCAGTGTTCCCATGGAGATTTGATTGATGATACTTTATCATGCATGGTATGTGCTGGAAACAGAAATGCCCATCTCTGCATCCGGCTCGCTGCTAGAGATGGAAGACCGCTGTGCAGCCCAGATATCGTTGTCAGTACTCACTGATGTCAGTGAAGTAAATTTACTTCCATGTGAGCATTAGCAAAAGTGTTTGATTCTGAAAATGATGCCTGGAGCTTCCTCCTCTAACTGTGCATCATTCATTTCTGCTTTGTTCAAGGATCTAGATGTAAATGCTACTGGCTTCTCGTCACCATTGGTATGATGTGAGAAACCACAGCTCCCACCCAATGAGGTGATGCGTCACAAGTAGGTTGCAATGGGTAACTTTGGATCAAAGTGTGTCAGGACTTCTGACTTTACTAGTTCCTCCTTAGCTTGTATGAAGGCCTTCTTGCATTGATCCATCCGTTTCTATTTCCTGTTTTGACACAATAATTTGGGTGAAGGCTTGATTTTAGTTGCTGGATTAGGGACAAACCTTCCAGAATATCTTAAAAAGCCCAAATACGATCAAAGTTGATTTACGTTTTGAGGTGTCTCAGTTATGACTTTTACTTTTGAAGGTTATTTGTGAAGTCCATTTGCATCTATGACACATGCCAGGTATTCAATAGAAGATTTGAAGATTTCACATTTATCCTTCTGTACTCATAGTCTGTAATCTTCTATTCTCTGGAGTAGCATCTAAATTTTGAGGATCCTCTTCATTCTTTCCAGTACCTAAGATATTGTCTTAAGCAGCACTAAACTCCTTCTTGTCCGCTCAGAATTTGATTCATGGCATGCTGGAATAATGCAGGTGCACCAGTGATGCTAAATCATAGAATCATAGAATCCCTACAGTGCAGAAGTGCCACTCAGCCCATCGAGTCTGCCCTGGCCCTTGAAAAGAGCACCCTACTTAAGCCCACGCCTCCATGCTATCCTCGTAACCCAGTAACCCGACCTAACCTTGGACACAAAGGGGCAATTTAGCATGGCCAATCCACCTATCCTTTGTACATAGAACATACAGTGCAGAAGGAGGCCATTCAGCCCATCGAGTCTGCACTGACCCCCCTTAAGTCCTCACTTCCCCATAACCCACTAACCCCTTCTAAGTTTTTTGGACACTAAGGGCAATTTAGCATGGCCAATCAAACTAACCTTGCACGTCTTTGGACTGTGGGAGGAAACCGGAGCACCCGGAGGAAACCCACACAGACACGGGGAGAACTAGCAGACTCCGCACAGACAGTGACCCAGCGGGGAATTGAACCTGGGACACTGGGGTGTCATAAATAGTGTTCTTACAGGGAACAGATCAGTCTGAGGGGGAGTCGTTGAGGAGTCTGGTCGCTGTGTGGAAGAAGCTGTTCCTATGTCTGGATGTGCGAGTCTTCAGACTTCTGTATCTTCTGCCTGATGGAAGGGTCTGGAAGAGGACAAAGCCTGGGTGTGAGGCGTCTCTGACAATGCTGTCTTTCTTTCTTAGGCAGCGGAAGATGTGTACAGAATCAATGGGAGGGTGGCAAGCTTGTGTGATGCGTTGGACTGAGTTCACCAGACTCTGCAGTTTCTTGCGATCTTGGGCCAAGCAGTTGCCATATCAAGCTGTAATGCAGCCGGATAGGATGCTCTCTATGGCACTTCTGTAGAAGTTTGTGAGAGTCGATGCAGACATGCCGAATTTCTTTAGCTTCCGTAAGAAGTAGAGACATTGTTGGGCTTTCTTGAGTGTTGTGTCAACGTGAGTGGACTAGGACAGACTGTTGGTGATGGTGACCCCCAGGAATTTAAAGCTATCGAACATCTCTACTTCGGAGCCATTGATGTAGACAGGGGTGTGTGTCATGCTGCGCTTCCTGAAGTCGATGATCAGTTCCTTGGTCTTTCCAACATTTCGGGAGAAGTTGTTTTCGGTACACCATGCAACCAAGTGATTTATCTCCCTTCTGTGGTCTGATTCGTCATTGTTTGAGATACGACCCACCACAGTCATATCATCCGCAAACTTATAGATTGAATGGGAGTTGAATCTTGCCACAAAGTCATGTGTGTATAGGGAGTTCAGTAAAGAACTGAGCACACATCCTTGCGGGGCCCAAGTGTTGAGGAATATTGTGGAGGAGGTGTTATTACCTGTCCTGACAGATTACAGTCTGTTGGTGAGAAAGTCAAGGATCCAGCTGCACAGGGAGGGGCCTCTTTGGATGGGAGGAAACTGGAGCAGCCGAGGAAACCGCAGATACGAGGAGAAAGTGAATTCTCCACATCGTCATCCAAGACTGGAATTGAACCCGTATCCCTTGTGCTGTGAGGCAGCAGTGCTAACCACTCTGCCACCCTTATGGAAGTTTTTTTATAGCTGAATAGCCCTTTCTGTGTCTCGATTGTCAAGAATTGTTGGGCATCCTGAACCACATTTATCACAAGATAAGCTTGATTGAGATCAACTTTACTGGATGCTGACCTCCAACTGACTCAGCAAGTAAATAATCAATGAAAGGAATAGGGTACTGCTCTGCACATTGCACCAGATTGATAATGACTTTAAAATGGCCATATATGTGGACTGAACTGGACCGACTGTCCATTTGTCTGTGCATACAGCCGATGATGTCATCAAAGTGTCATGTGTCAGATTCTTAAAATGATCTTGTTCCAACTGGGAACAAACATGAATAGTTAACAGTTACCTTATTAAAAAAATGTTTATTAAAAAAAAAATCAGACACATTCACCCCCTCTCCCTCTCGACGCACACACACATTCACCCCTCTCTCTCTCACAGACACACACACTCAATCCCGCTTCCATACATGCATTCACCCGTATCTCCCTCACTCAAGTGCCTCTCCGAGGCCGGAAGCCCCGCTCTCTTACAAGCGCCTCTCCGGGGCCCGAACAGCCCCCGCCCACCCGCTCTATTACAAGCAGCTCTCTGAAGCACAAACACTGCGTTCTCTTACGGTTTCTCACTGGTAATTCCTACATTTCTAAAGTAAACTCGTTGGCCAGACCGGCTCCTGAGAGATTAGGGTGCCATTTTGAAAGGCTGCTCCGATCTCAAAGTGAGGTTAAGGGTCCCCCCCCCCATCCAATCACGGACAATGTGACCTCCTGCAGATGTAGGCAAAGCTCCAACCCTCTACCTTGAGGGGTAACCTCCCCCCATCGCCATTAGTTATTGTGAGGCACCCGCCCCCACCACCCATGCATGAGGCCCCACACACATCCATACTAGTGAGCATTAAGGCTTCGCCCCTCCTCCCAAGTGAGCATATCCCATTGTGGGGTCGCTAATGGAACCCCCCTCCAACTTTCAGGCCCTCACCTTTCAAGCCCCTCTTTTAGTTTCCTCCTACCTCACTCCTACCTCAGGTTCCCTCCTCCCCCCCACAACCTTCATAATGCCCTACTTACCCAACCCTACAAACCCCCCCCCCCCCCCCCCCCCCCGCACTCCCCTTTTGCCTCCCTTTCATGGGCATGGCCCCCTCCTTAGGCTTGATCCCTGGCATTACCAAACTGCCATTGTCAACATGCCACCTGGGCATTGCCCCTGAAACACTGTTTGTGCCAGGTTGGCACTACCAGGGTGTCCAGGAGCCAGGGGCAGTGTCAGGGCACTGCCCTGCCCTGAAACTGGCTATTCGGCCTCCGAGCCTCCCGGAGAGGCCATTACGCCTGGTCTCCGCTTGTGGAGGTGAGTACTAATCGGCTCCCGGGTAAGGCCTGGCGGGTGTCGCCAGTTACACCCGGGAGCTGGCCACGCATATTTAGATTAACCTAATGGCTCATTTAAAAATCATAATCTGGATCATGCCCAGCGAGGTTATGATCCAGATCGCAGCAGACGGCATGGGTCAGGTTACTCGGGAACGGCTTGGCGCCCCGCATAACCCTTTTTGTGCCTCTCCCGCGATGCACCCGGCACGATGGAATTGTGGCTGGGTCCAACGAGGTGGGAAAATTGCAACCAATAACACTGAACTGTAAGCCTCAGTTAGAGACATCCTGAACTTCACTGTCAATATTGGCCAACTCAGACCAACCTGAACCAAACACAAAGATCGCACACAACTTCCATTTCTGGCCACCCTCTGACCCTGACCCTCATTCTGTCTCTATTTCCATCTCCATTCCCGCATTCCCACCTACATTTCTCCCAAGCCTCATTACAAAGTCTCATTCTCTTCCCTGAATTTCCTGTTCGCAGTCCCCCCTGACCTCACATACCAGCCTTCCTATCCGCATTCCCCCCTGACCTCCCATACCAACCTTCCAGTCCGCAGAACCCCTCTTACCTCCCATACCAACCTTCCAGTCCGCATTCCCCCTGACCTCCTATACCAACCTTCCAGTCCGCATTCTCCTCTGACCTCCCATACCAACCTTCCAGTCCGCAGATCCCTCTAACCTCCCATACCAACCTTCCAGTCCGCATTCCCCCGGACCTCCCATACCAACCTTCCAGTCCGCAGACCCCCTGACCTCCCATACCAACCTTCCAGTCCGCATTCCTCCTGACCTCCCATACCAACCTTCCAGTCCGCATTCCCCCTGACCTCCCATACCAACCTTCCAATCCGCAGACCTCCACTAACCTCCCGTACCAACCTTCCAGTCCGCATTCCCCCTGACCTCCCATACCAACCTTCCAGTCCGCAGTCTGCTCTGACCTCCCATACCAACCTTCCAGTCCGCAGACTCCCTGACCTCCCATACCAACCTTCCAGTCCGCAGTCCGCTCTGACCTCCCATACCAACCTTCCAGTCCGCATTCCCCCCTGACCTCCCATACCAACCTTCCAGTCGCAGACCACTCTAACCTCCCACACCAACCTTCCAATCCGCATTCCCCCTCTAACCTCCCACACCAACCTTCCAATCTGCAGATCCCTCTAACCTCCCACACCAAACTTCCAGTCCGTAGATCCCTCTAACCTCCCACACCAACCTTCCAATCCACATTCCCCCTGACCTCCCATACCAACCTTCCAGTCCGCATTCTCCTCTGACCTCCCATACCAACCTTCCAGTCCGCAGACCCCTCTAACCTCGCATACCAACCTTCCAGTCCGCAATCCCCATTGACCTCCCATACCAACCTTCCAGTCCGCATTCCCCTCTGACCTCCCATGCCAACCTTCCAATCCGCATTCCCCTCTGACCTCCCATGCCAACCTTCCAGTCCGCAGACCCCCTCTAACCTCCCATACCAACCTTCCAGTCCGCATTCCCCTCTGACTTCGCATACCAACCTTCCAGTCCGCATTCTCCTCTGACCTCCCATGCCAACCTTCCAGCCTGCAGACCCCCTCTAACCTCCCATACCAACCTTCCAGTCCGCATTCTCCTCTGACCTCCCATGCCAACCTTCCAGTCCGCATTCTCCTCTGACCTCCCATACCAACCTTCCATTCCGCATTTCCCTCTGACCTCCCATACCAACCTTCCAGTCCGCATTCTCCTCTGACCTCCCATACCAACCTTCCAGTCGCAGACCACTCTAACCTCCCATACCAACCTTCCAATCTGCAGAACCCCTCTGATCTTCCATACCAACCTCTCATTCCACACTCCGCCTCTCTTATAATAATAATCTTTACTAGTGTTGCAAGTAGTCTCACATTAACGCTGCAATGAATTTACTGTGAAAAGCCCTGAGTCACCACATTCCAGCACCTGTTCGGGTACACTGAGGGAGAATTCAGAATGTCCAAATTACCTAACAGCACATCTTTCGGAACTTGTGGAAGGAAATAGGAGCACCCGGAGGAAACCCACGCAGACACGGGGAGAACTTGCAGATTCCACACAGACAGTGACCCAAGCTGGGAATCGAACTTGGGAACCTAGCGCTGTGAACCATGGTGCTAACCACTGTGCCACCGCGCCGCGCTCTTTCGTTCTAACCTCACATACCAATCTCCCATTCCACAATCCCCCTCTTTCCCTTTGATCTCCCATTCCTCAGTTCCCCTCTTTCGCTTTGATCTCCCATTCCACAGTCCCTCTCTTTCCCTTTGATCTCCCATTCCACAGTCCCCCTCTTTCCCTTTGATCTCCCATCCCGCAATCCCTCTCTTTCCTTTTGATCTCCCATTCCGCAGTCCCCCTCTTTCCCTTTGATCGCCCATTCCACAGTTCCCCTCTTTCCCTTTGATCTCCCATTCCACAGTTCCCCTCTTTCCTTTGATCGCCCATTCCACAGTTCCCCTCTTTCCCTTTGATCTCCCATTCCTCAGTTCCCCTCTTTCCCTTTGATCTCCCATTCCACAGTTCCCCTATTCCCCTTTGATCGCCCATTCCACAGTTCCCCTCTTTCCCTTTGATCTCCCATTCCACAGTCCCTCTCTTTCCCTTTGATCTCCCATTCCACAGTCCCCCTCTTTCCCTTTGATCTCCCATCCCGCAATCCCTCTCTTTCCTTTTGATCTCCCATTCCGCAGTCCCCCTCTTTCCCTTTGATCGCCCATTCCACAGTTCCCCTCTTTCGCTTTGATCTCCCATTCCACAGTTCCCCTCTTTCCTTTGATCGCCCATTCCACAGTTCCCCTCTTTCCCTTTGATCGCCCATTCCGCAGTCCCCCTCTTTCCCTTTGAACTCCCATTCCACAGTCCCCCTCTTTCCCTTTGATCTCCCATTCCACAGTTCCCCTCTTTCCCTTTGATCTCCCATTCCACATTTCCCCTCACTCCTTGACCTCTCATTCCTCCTGCACCCATTTTTTAGACTTCCTCACTCCTCAAACTCCCATTCCCGCGTCTCCTTCTCTCCCTGACCTCCCAAGTGCCAGCAGTTCCCCTCTGCCCCATGTAGATCCCCTCAACTTTCGAGGCCCTAAATGGCTGAGCCCGCCTGTCTGCTTAGACTCTGGGACTGCCCATCTGACATCTGAACTGCACTCCCAATCTAATTATTCGTGGGGCAGCAGCTAATTAATTTATTCGTTCACAGGATGTTGGCATCGCTGCTTGTGCCAGCATTTATTGCCGATCCCTGAGGGCAATTAAGAGTCAAGCACATTGCTTTATTGCTCTGCTGGTTGTTGGGGGTGGTGATGCCGTCGGCAGAACAGGGGAACAGTGCAGGGAGTGAGCGCTGCTGTAGTGAGAATTTTGAAGTGAAAACATTTGCCAAGTTGCCATCAGGTGCACCCAGGACAACCATGCCCCACTTGGGAAACCCCTGAGTGATCTGGCAACCGTAATCACAGGATGTTCTAAGAGTGTGTGAAAAGACCATAATTAAAATGCTGTGAAACCTATTGCAAGTTAAAGAAATTCTGAAATTTAATAAAGAAATACTTGCACATAACACTTTAGAGTCTCAATGAGCTCGATTTTATGAACACCATCTTTCATACTTACGGTATTTTAATCAAAAGGAAGAGCAACCAAGCTAACCTTAGTTTGATCAATTAGCTTCATCTGAATAATTGACTGTCTATATAATGTACACTATTTATTGGCTACTTGATTATAACCCAATCTACCTGCTGCTTCTTCACCATTTCTTTGAACAATGTTTTTTCTTTCAGTCCACTTGCCTCTAATGCCTGATTTTCTTTATCTCTGCCATTTCCATGTGCCTTAAAAGGGGACCGCATGTGAAATGTTGATCATCAAGAATTTAAAGAAAATGTTTAACATTCTAGCTGGAGCCATCCATGATTGTGCTCCAAACAAAAACTGCTGAAGGTCAAGTTAAATGTCAAGTCCGCTGTTCCGAGGATGTGTACTGGAGTCCATGGGTGTCATGAATCAATTGGTCTTCCTGCGATAAGCTTGTTAACCTAGTGATTATAAAAAAGCTTACATAAATTAAATTTAAGATCATGGTTTTAATATTGTTAGAACACTGGAAGCACTGAAAAGGCAGAATTAACCACCGAATGGAAAGTGATGCAAAAATGTTTTTTTATCATTATAAAAGCAACATTAACATAAATTAAGGGCAGCATGGTAGCATAGTGGTTAGCATCAATGCTTCACAGCTCCAGGGTCCCAGGTTCGGTTCCCGGCTGGGTCACTGTCTGTGCGGAGTCTGCACGTCCTCCCCGTGTGTGCGTGGGTTTCCTCCGGGTGCTCCAGTTTCCTCCCACAGTCCAAAGATGTGCGGGGTTAGGTGGATTGGCCATGCTAAATTGCCCGTAGTGTCCTAAAAAGTAAGGTTAAGGGGGAGTTGTTGGGTTACGGGTATAGGGTAGATTCGTGAGTTTGAGTAGGGTGATCATTGCTCGGCACAACATCGAGGGCTGAAGGGCCTGTTCTGTGCTGTACTGTTCTAAATTCTAAGTCAACAAAAACTATAAAATCAGATAACCTTGGGGGTTGTAACAACTTCCTGACAGAGCACTTTACGTCCAAGAACCTCAGTTTGAAAAGGGATGGTTTCAGAAAATCATTGGGGTTAGAAATAAAATCATAATGCGCCTGGCCTACAGTCATAAAATGGGTGCCTATAAGTCTACTTTGGTTGGCTATGGGTGTTGTTAAATCCCCTGCGAGATTCTCCGGTCTGCCAGCTGTGTGCTCTTTGGCAGCACTGTCCGCGGGATTCTCCGTCCGGCCACCCAACAATGGGATTTCCCATTGTGGACTTCTCACGCCATCGGGAAACCCACGTGCATGGGTGCGCTACCAGCAGAATGGAGAATCCCGCCAACGGAGAATCCTGCCTCCGCCTCTGAGACTATGTTGTATGTTGGTTTTATCCCTATACGTGCTACTCAGTCTAGGCCATGAGCTTTTGCCATCATTTTCTCATCATGCGTCTCTCAATGACATCATCTTATGGGTGATACTGTTTCTCCAGGAAGTGTGCTTGCTGCCCTATTGGATTGGGCTATTCAGGGTGTGAGCCTGAAACTGCCATTAGAACAGTTGAATATATAAATTGGGAACCTAACAGTCATTTCAAGCCACTTTGTTGAACTGGAGCACCTGACCGAAGAATGTGCCGTCATTCTTTCAGGCAACACAGACAATACAAAAGTCCATAATTACTATATTATGCAGGCAGGAGCGGGAATGCACCTCCCTGCTCACATTAGCTGCAGGCATTGTTGTCACCTTAGACTCAATCCTCTTCCTAGGCCTTCCCACCCAGGACCATCCTGACCCTTTGTGTGTCAGGCTGGGCAATCTAGCTGCACACCTGTGACCGACAAGCAACCTCAGAGCCCATGACTGACACCACAGCTTGCTAATACTACCTAATAAGGCTGTCTACAGGGTAGAAGCAGTTAACCTCCTTGTGAGTCTCGTGGAGTACAAGCTCCTCTGCTGAGGGGCAGGGAGCCCATGACACTCTAATTAGCTGAAATACAAAGGTTGGTCAGTTTTGGTACCGACACCTCAGACACTACTCGGATTGGGAGAGTATTGTACAAACTATAACTTTGTAATAAAACAAATTTCTGTTATCCACTCATCTCGGACTCATCTGTGATTGCTAAGGACCAGAGAAGGAAGTATGAAGATAAAGACCAATGAGGGGGGAATAAAACAACAAGGCAATGTGGATGAGTAGGAGTGGAAGAATCAGTGGGAGTAAGATGAGAAACAATAGTGATGGAAGTTCCGTTGATGGAAAACCACAATTAAATGGGGCAACTTTTATCTGTGAATAGAGTTTTTTTTGTTTTGGTGTGTGTGGGGACTCTTACTTTGGGTTGGATTTTGTCCTGCCCAGCTGACACTGGAAATTGGATCCAATGAGAAATAAAAGTTTAATTGAAAGAGTCTTGTCAATGGCCAGCTAAGGAGTACCAGGCTCAATTTTCGAGTGAGCCAAGAAATGAATGGCCAATACACTTGTCCAAAAAATGTGAGGGCTTTGTTTAAATGTTTAAATTGGGCTGCTATGGTCACTGTGGGACCCTAACATATTCTCACAGACCATGTGAAAGAAAATGCACTGTACCTTCCCCACCCCGTCCAATGGTCCCTACCTAACCAACAAATCTGTGGTAGCTCCTGCCAGACTCAGGATGGTTTGCCCACTCCTACCAGCAGGTTGTTATTATCAATGAATGCCTCAGACACTTAGTCACTGAGCACCTTTAACTTGCTGGCTGCCCATTATTGATGGTTGAACATCACAACTGTTTGGGTCTCCCATTGGTACGATCGGGGTAACGCCAACTGCTCTTCTGCTTACTGCAATTAGCCGAAATGATCTGCTTTATGTATCGTTGCATTTTTTGATTGGACTCACTTTATTGTATAATTATATGCAACTTTGTGACACGGCTAAAGATTGGATAATCTTATTCTATGCCTTTAGTATAAAGCTACCATTTTGATTGTCACCTTTACAGGAGGGAACAAGGTTACATTTATTTATCCATTATGGTTTTGAGTTCTTGATTGGCCTTAATGTTTAGCTAAAAGGACATGTTATGGTTTTAAAAGCGTTATCCTAATATCTGATCACCTGATCAACTGGGTGAATGATCAAAATTATTTTTGATTAATCAGGAAAAAGATATGTTTCACTTCAAAAGCGTTCACTTACACACCAAAATGCTCACGTAACAAATATTCACTTTTCAAACTCCTTTTATAAATCCTTTGAATAACTATTAATGAATTGCCTTGCGTGAATAATTAAATTTCACTTATACAACACTTTGTCTTATTGCTTGAACTTCTCAAAGTGTTTCACTTGATTCATTTTGTTTGATTGAAGTGACTACTGTTCTGATCCAAAAAATCTGGACCTGAAGCTACTTGTTCAACCTTCAGGCAAGGCCAATGAAAGGTCAGACAATACACCGAAGGCATTGATGTTAGAAAATTGCCGGATTGTGATTCATGAAACCACAGTCCATTAACTGAATAAAAGTGCCACGACTATTATGGGCAAGAAAGCATGAAGTAGCAGTCATTGTGTTTTTGCAATACCATCAATGTGGAATAAAAAACAAATATAAAATGGGTAATAGCAGAAAAGCAAATGAAAATATAAAAGTCTATTTGAAAGAAAAATCCAAATAAATGAAATGACCTTCTGTCTCTTTTAGCAGTAAACCCATTCACTGGTAGATGATTGCAATAATTGAATGTGGAATACTGAATGTGAAAGGGATGAGTTCCCAGTTCTAAATAACCTTTGTTCTGCACTGGCCATGGTGACAGACAATGTGGGCTAAGAAATGTTGGGCGCAATTCAGCGACTGTGTTGTGCCCAGCGAGGATTCGGGGGTGTCGGATGAATAGCAGGAGAGGGCAAAATCAAGATTTGTGTTGGGCGCGAACCATTTTGCGATTCACCTGACCTGCTCCCAATGGAGTTCCAGACCAGGCCCAATAATGGCGAGAATATCATTAACCCTCATTTGCATTCATTTCAATCTCATTAACGAGATTGAAGTCATAAATTTGCCAACTGCCCAGCGGGAAGTCAAGCCAGCGAGATGGCCCTAGTTGAAAAATTTGAGGAATCTGCCTTTGATTCTGCGATTTGGTGTGTTTCATCACAATTTGCCTGTTAATTGATATGCACCACATATTAACTCTGAATGTTGGAATATAAGGTAGGCATTGTTTTTTCTTCCTGATCTTTTAACTTTATTTTGTTTGTTCAAAATCTGTAGAGTCTTGTGGCTTTATTTTCTTAGCAAGTGTTTAAATCTCAAACTTTGTTCACTTTAAACAAACGTTACTGTTCCTAATCAGATGGTAACAAGAACGTAGAGGTCTGGTCCAGGATAAATGTCTTATGTAAGTGGCAATAAATTTAGTTTACATTCATTCTAAGACATAATCTCATCAGAAGGAAAAAATACAGTGGGCATTGATCAAATGGCCACGCTGCGCCCGAAAAGCAGCTAGCCACCAATCAACGTGGCCCATAGAAGCCGGGAGCACCCGCTCCCGGGATCTACCCGGCTCACAACGCCTCAGGAGATCAAACGCGATCTCGCGAGGCATTGCAATGTGAATCCCGCCCACTGTGGACTGGATCACTTTTTGGCAAATTTGCATATTACAGTGAGACAGCGAATTACACTCTAATATGCAGTTTCCCGAGGCACGTGATGCATTGGATCTATTCCCTTTGCCTTAGATCTCAGGCGAGCGCCATTCAGTAATGGTCCCCACAAATGGAGGCCACACGGAACGGCACTTGTGGGTGTTTCGCTGAGGATTGGAGGCCCCCAGGTGCATGCTATTGGGGCGGTACCCTGGCGCTGCTGGTGTCACTCAAGCACCGTGGCACTGCTAGCCTGGCACCCTGGCAGTGCCACCTGGGTGCCAGCATGGCACTACTGTTATGGCCCAGGGTTCAGAGAACACCAAAGTATATCATGGAGTTCTCCTGAGGCACAACTTTTAATAGATTTAGGTTATGAAGAGCACAAGGGTCCATTTTACAGGTGTGATGCAACAGATATCTTAAATATTTTTAAACAAAACAATGTTTATTCTATGAATCCAGTTAACATTTTATAAACACACAGTAAACATCTTATCAACTACCAACACTGATAGCCCCCCCCCCCCCAAAGATACAATGCTCTATAGGTAACCCTTAGTAACCTTCTTAACAACATCCATAAGCCAAACACCCTTTTTTCCTACAAAAACAGTAGTTTTGTATTCAGGTATTACTTTGAAATTATCAAGAGATCTGGAGACATTCTTTAGCATGCAGAGAGAGAGAGACCAAAATACACCTTCTTGGTTTGGATGCAGCTCCCCAACTGAAAACTGAAGGTAAAACTCAGAGCCAAAAACAGCTTCCAGCTCAAAATGAAAGTAAAAAGCAGAGCCGGAGCCCAGCCCCACCCATACAATGACATCACTGCAGCCACTTGAGAAGACAAACATTTCTTAAAGTGACATTCCTATGACACTACCAAGCTGCACAGGTGGCACTTCCAGCTGTCAAGGTCACTGCCAGCGTACCAGTTTGGCACTATCAAGGTGCCAAGATTATATTTTTAGCGTGGTGGCAATGGGAACGGGGGTGCCCTGTGTGGGATCTGGGTGGACCTGGGAACCCCCTCACAGTTCATTAGCACTTGGGGGATGTTAGGGATCATGTCAGAGGCTTCAGCAATCGGGATACCATTTAAAATGGCATCCTGATCTCTCACTACACTGGCTAACGGAGTTCCGGCTAACGGAAATCATCAGTGCAAACAACTAGGCTATGTGTGTCCTCAACAGCATGTTCCCCTCTAAGAGCCCTTTTTTAACCCAAGTGACATTTGATAGCATTTTGTTTCTCGGTGCTACAAGCGCTGCTGGGAAACATGTGGCTAAATGCGCTCGCAATAGAACTTAGTTCCCACTTAGTTAAATCGCACGTAGTAATGCCTGTGTCCAAATTGGTCATGCATACCTTAAAATGGAACGGTAATGTGGATCATTACCAGTAATCTCCATGTTTAACTGGTTTAATCTTGGTTCGTTTTGATGTGTGATTAAAGTAGCAGTGGTTCACATTCCCATTTATGGCGTAACTCATAACTAGGTTGTCCTTTAATGCGAGATTGATTGGCTCAGGGTGTAGCCATTATTCTGGACTGGCTGTGTAAGCTGGTTCAGCAAACTGGGTCATTTTATCAATCTCTAGCCTTCACAAAGAACATTTCAACCTTCCCTTCCATGTTTTAAAATAATTAAAGTATTCCTCTGGTGATGAAATCCAGATCTCGAGAGTAATTCAGAATGAAACCAGGAAGCACTTATTTACACAAAGCATTGTGGGAATCAGAAATGCTCCCAAAATGCCTGGTCAACTGAAGCTTAAAACTGAGATTGATCGAGCTTCGGCAAGATTATTAAGGGATTTGGGGTCAAAGGAAGTTAAATGAAGTTAAAGCTTGAGGGGCTGAATGGCTTATTCTTGGTCCTCTGAACACCCATGCTCTCCTTCCACTCTTCCCTGCCCCTAATCTGAAAGCTCCTTATTAATGACCTTGCCTTTTCTCTTGTTCATTCATGGCATTTGGACATTGCTGGTTTGGTCAGTATTTATTGCCCATCAATAATTGCCCTTGAGAAGGTGGTGGTGAGTTGCTTTCTTGAACTGCTCCAGTCCCTGTGGTGTAGTTACAGCCACATTGCTAAGTATTGAGTATTCAGGGCATAATTGCAAAATTGCCTAATGACACTAAATTTGGAAGTATTAGAACACAGAACATACAGTGCCGTAGGAGGCCATTCTGCCCATCGAGTCTGCCCCGACCCACTTAAGCCCTCACTTCCACTCTATCCCCATAACCCAACAACCCCTCCAAACATTTTTGGTCACTGAGGGCAATTTATCATGACCAATCCACCTAACCTGCATGTCCTTGTACTGTGGGAGGAAACCAGAGCACCCGGAGTAAACCCACGCAGACATTGGGAGAACGTGCAGACTCCGCACAGACAGTGACCCAGCAGGGAATCAAACCTGGGACCCTGGCATTGTGAAGCCACAATGCTATCCACTTGTGCTACCATGCTGCCCCGAACTTCAACTGTGAAGAGGGTAGTGACTTCATGAGGACATTGGCATGTTTGTGGAATGGATTAGCAAGGGTTGCAAGAACAAAGACATCTGGATGTATTTTTGTACAGATTGTTGAAAGTGACAGGGGAGGTTGTGCAAGTAATTTTTTTAAAGAAGCAGATGCGATCCTCAGATTTATAAACAGAGGCAGAGAGTACAGAAGCAAGGGAGTGATGGAGTTTGTAAAACACTGATTGAGCCACAGCAGGAGTGTTACGTCCAATTGTGAGCACCTCACTTCAGAAAGGCCTTAAAGTGGGTGCTGAAAAGATTGCCTGGAATATTTTTGGTATGAGAAGTTTCAGTACATGGATAAAGTGGAGAAACTGGGACTGTTCTCCTTGATGAAGAGAAGGCTGAGAGGAGATTTGACAGTTGTATTCATAATCGGAAAGGGTCTGGTTGGAGTAGGTGGGTAGAAAATGTTCCCATTGGTGAAAGCGTTGAGAATCAGAGGGATGAATTTGAGGTAAATGACAAGCAAACCAGACACAGAATGAGGGAATGTTTTTCCCCACAGCAAATGGATCTGGAATGCGCTATGCGAGAGTGTGGTGATGATTCAAACATGCATATCGAAAGGGAACTCAATAATTAGCTGAAGAGAAATAAAATTACAGGGACAGAGAAAGGATTGCGGTAATGGGAATGGATGAGTTGTTCTTGTATCCTCTAAGTCATACTTATATTGGGTTTGGTGGCTCCTGGTGCTGTTGGCTCCTGGTGCATTGACCTTGCAAAGCCACCGGCAACTGCAAAATATTTATTTTAAAAAATATAAATTTAGAGAGCCCAATTTATTTTTTCCAATTAAGGGGCAATTTAGCATCGTCAATCCACCTAGTTTGCACATCTTTGGGTTGTGGGGGCAAAACCCATGCAAACACGGGGAGAATGTGAAAACTCCACACGGACAGTGACCCAGAGCCAGGATCGAACCGGGGACCATGGCGCCGTGAGGCAGCAATGCTAACCACTGCACCACTGTGCTGCCCACCACTGCAAAATGTTTCTTGCTAGAATCATTAAGGCCAAGGCATGGTTTAAAAAAGAAATTGCTTCCTTGACCAACAACCTAAATGAAAACGGCAGGTTTATTCCGCAAATGCTGCTTGCTGTTTGAGGCCTGTGTATCAAGGACTAATGACTCCTGCATCCCACAAAATCCAATATAAAAACAGCTAGAGTTGAGCATTAATCATGGAGAAACAATGATCCTGTTGAGAAAACGCAGAACTATAATTAACTGGATTTTTCTAATTTCCATTAAAAAGTTCTATTCCATTACTCCAGTTTCTCCCAGTTTCCGCCTACAGTTTAACACAATTTATTATAGTGTATCTATGATTGTAGTAAATAACCAAAATACCAAACTAGCTATTAATATTTATCACAAATACAGGATGCCATAATATACAGTTCATTACACTGAGTTTATATATGCAGGATATGTCAATGTACCTTTGCAGCTGACAATTTACTGCACCATAAATTTAATACAAATTGCTTAAAATTAGTCCATTTTGGTGTGCATTTTGATGTTCACATTAAGGCATTTGATGAAAGCACACATTTTATTATGTGCCAAACTGCACATAGACACATGAAATGCGTTGTTAATGTGTTAATGTACCTCAATACATTTACCGATGACTGACAGTAAATATTTTCCGCTACGTTGTGAAATGGTTTGAGATGAAACTTTTAAATATTGAATGTCACTGGTAACATTTACAACAGATACTGGGACCAATTTTCCTGACTTCAGGGAACACCTAATTCACAAAATGTAAGGAAGAAAGGGTCAGGGACTCATTCACCCACTCTAGGTTGGCCTCGCAATCAGATGTAAATGAGCTGGGGAGGGGCTACATCCTTATGTCCAGTAACATCTGAATCATCTGGTGGTGAGCTACCAATGGAAGCCCTTTATATCAGCACGTCTCAGAGGATTGCAACAGCAACCAAAAGATGACCAAAAAGCATAAAATCAATAATTTTGCCCCTTGTATTCACCAAGCCTTCAGGCTTTGGGGCCTTAGCACTGTTTCTGGAAAGCGCCAGCGAGAGGGCACCAAATCTGGTCTTGTGAACTTGTAACTGTGTTCCTCTTTCCATTACTACAAGTCAATGTGATGCTTTGTCAGAGGATGGGTTTGCACCTGGGATCCAACTGGGGCTGTTGACCTGGTCCACTAAACAAAAGGTCTGCTCAATCTAGAAAAATGTAATACACTTTGGGCGTGCTGTGTATGTCTAGCAACAGGGTCGATGGGGGAGTGGGAGGCATAGTTGAGGAGGTGTCCAGTGATTTGGTGAATTTAGCCCCCACTATGCAAAATTACAACAGACTGTTTAATCTTCATTGAGTGTTTTAAGTTGACTAGACTGTCAGAAATATTTTTGTTTCCCTTATGTTGAGTTTTCTTACATGCTGTTTGAGTACTCTTTTGTAATAAAAGGTGAATTGCTTCATGAACATAAAAAATTAAGAAGCTTACGCGTTGATAAGAACAAGTTACAATACTTTGAGCTGGAGGTGATAGACGGAATTTAGTGGTAGCTTTGTAGGTCCCTTACACCGGTTTGAGATTTGGGGGGCGGCCCGCATCACCTTTCCTCAGGAGGCCTAACGCTATTCCGAACTAATCAGGCACTTACCTAGACAGTGTTGGGAGGGGGTGGGGGCTCAACAGAAAGTATAGGATGGGCTTCCTTCAAGCACTTCCCCGAGCCGCCTTCCTGATGCCAAGTCCCTCGATCTGAGAGTGCCTTTGAATAAGGGACACCCACCCCCGCCAGACAGGTTTGCTTGGCAGCCTCCTGAAAAGACAGTGACTCCTCGCTGATACTTAATCAGTGGAGGCAGTGGTTACTTAAATGCCTCAATTGGCCTCCTTGCGAAAAGGCTAATTATTGGACTTCCACCAAGATTCTCACCCTGTACCCTTCCGCCTGATCAAATGACCCTCCAGCTTCTGAACTTATCTCCCCACGGTGCATTATCTTCTGACTGATGGATCTTTAAAAAAATAACCATTTTTCTAACTGGTAACAGTAAAGATTGTACAAAAATGGTGATTTATCAGAAAAGTTAATTAACTGGGAAGGGGAGGAGCATTAGTTGAGTCAAACCCTCAGTGCCAGCAAAACTAAAGAGTTGGTCATTGACTTCAGAGAGCGAAGTACTGTACACACCCCTGTCAGCATCAACGGGGCCGAGTTGGAGATAGAACATAGAACATAGAACATAGAACGATACAGCGCAGTACAGGCCCTTCGGCCCTCGATGTTGCACCGACATGGAAAAAATCTAAAGGCCATCTAACCTACACTATGCCCTTATCATCCATATGCTTATCCAATAAACTTTTAAATGCCCCCAATGTTGGCGAGTTCACTACTGTTGCAGGTAGGGCATTCCACGGCCTCACCACTCTTTGCGTAAAAAACCCACCTCTGACCTCTGTCCTATATCTATTACCCCTCAATTTAAGGCTATGTCCCCTCGTGCTAGCCACCTCCATCCGTGGGAGAAGGCTCTCGCTGTCCACCCTATCTAACCCTCTGATCATTTTGTATGCCTCTATTAAGTCACCTCTTAGCCTTCTTCTCTCTAACGAAAACAACCTCAAGTCCATCAGCCTTTCCTCATAAGATTTTCCCTCCATACCAGGCAACATCCTGGTAAATTTCCTCTGCACCCGTTCCAAAGCTTCCACGTCCTTCCTATAATGAGGCGACCAGAACTGTACGCAATACTCCAAATGCGGCCGTACTAGAGTTTTGTACAACTGCAACATGACCTCATGGCTCCGGAACTCAATCCCTCTACCAATAAATGCCAACACACCATAGGCCTTCTTCACAACCCTATCAACCTGGGTGGCAACTTTCAGGGATCTATGTACATGGACACCGAGATCCCTCTGCTCATCCACACTACCAAGAATTTTACCATTAGCCAAATATTCTGCATTTCTGTTATTCTTTCCAAAGTGAATCACCTCACACTTCTCCACATTAAACTCCATTTGCCACCTCTCAGCCCAGCTCTGCAGCTTATCTATGTCCCTCTGTAACCTGCAACATCCTTCCGCACTGTCTACAACTCCACCGACTTTAGTGTCATCAGCAAATTTACTCACCCATCCTTCCGCGCCCTCCTCTAGGTCATTTATAAAAATGACAAACAGCAACGGCCCCAGAACAGATCCTTGTGGTACGCCACTCGTAACTGAACTCCATTCTGAACATTTCCCATCAACTACCACTCTCTGTCTTCTTTCAACTAGCCAATTTCTGATCCACATCTCTAAATCACCCTCAATCCCCAGCCTCCGTATTTTCTGCAATAGCCGACCGTGGGGAACCTTATCAAACGCTTTACTGAAATCCATATACACCACATCAACTGCTCTACCCTCGTCAACCTGTTCAGTCACCTTCTCAAAGAACTCGATAAGGTTTGTGAGGCATGACCTACCCTTCACAAAACCATGCTGACTGTCCCTAATCATATTATTCCTATCTAGGTGATTATAAATCGTATCTTTTATAATCCTCTCCAAGACTTTACCCACCACAGACGTTAGGCTCACCGGCCTATAGTTACCGGGGTTATCTCTACTCCCCTTCTTGAACAAAGGGACCACATTTGCTATCCTCCAGTCCTCTGGCACTATTCCTGTAGCCAACGATGACCTAAAAATCAAAGCCAAAGGCTCAGCAATCTCTTCCCTGGCTTCCCAGAGAATCCTAGGATAAATCCCATCCAGCCCCGGGGACTTATCTATTTTCACCTTGTCCAGAATTGCCAACACTTCTTCCCTACGCACCTCAATGCCATCTATTCTAATAGCCTGGGTCTCAGCATTCTCCTCCAGAATATTATCTTTTTCCTGAGTGAATACTGACGAAAAGTATTCATTTAGTATCTCGCTTATCTCCTCAGCCTCCACACACAACTTCCCACCACTGTCCTTGACTGGCCCTACTCTTACCCTAGTCATTCTTTTATTCCTGACATACCTATAGAAAGCTTTTGGGTTTTCCTTGATCCTACCTGCCAAAGACTTCTCATGTCCCCTCCTTGCTCGTCTCAGCTCTCTCTTTAGATCCTTCCTCGCTTCCTTGTAACTATCAAGCGCCCCAACTGAAACGTCACGCCTCATCTTCACATAGGCCTCCTTCTTCCTCTTAACAAGAGATTCCACTTCTTTGGTAAACCACGGTTCCCTCGCTCGACCCCTTCCTCCCTGCCTGACTGGTACGTACTTATCAAGAACATGCAATAGCTGTTCCTTGAACAAGCTCCACATATCCAGTGTGCCCAACCCTTGCAGCCTACTTCTCCAACCAACACATCCTAAGTCATGTCTAATGGCATCATAATTGCCCTTCCCCCAGCTATAACTCTTGCCCTGCGGGATATACTTATCCCTTTCCATCACTAACGTAAAGGTCACCGAATTGTGGTCACTGTTTCCAAAGTGCTCACCTACCTCCAGATCTAACACCTGGCCTGGTTCATTACCCAAAACCAAATCCAATGTGGCCTCGCCTCTTGTTGGCCTGTCAACATATTGTGTCAGGAAACCCTCCTGCACACATTGTACAAAAAATGACCCATCTAATGTACTCGAACTATATCTTTTCCAGTCAATATTTGGAAAGTTAAAGTCTCCCATAACAACTACCCTGTTACTTTCGCTCTTTTCCAGAATCATCTTCGCCATCCTTTCCTCTACATCCCTAGAACTATTAGGTGGCCTATAGAAAACTCCCAACAGGGTGACCTCTCCTTTCCTATTTCTAACCTCAGCCCATACTACCTCGGAAGAAGAGTCCCCATCTAGCATCCTTTCCGCCACCGTAATACTGTCCTTGACTAGCAGCGCCACACCTCCCCCTCTTTTGCCCCCTTCTCTGAGCTTACTAAAACACCTAAACCCCGGAACCTGCAACAACCATTCCTGTCCCTGCTCTATCCATGTCTCTAATGGTTAGCAGTTTCAAATTCCTAGGGGTGCACATCTCCAAAAATCTGTCCTGGTCCACCCACATCGACGCTACCACCAAGAAAGCACAACAGCGCCTATACTTCCTCAGGAAACTAAGGAAATTCAGCATGTCCACATTAACCCTTACCAACTTTTACAGATGCACCATAGAAAGCATCCTATTGGGCTGCATCACAGCCTGGTATGGCAACTGCTCGGCTGAGGACCGCAAGAAACTTCAGAGAGTCATGAATACCACCCAATCCATCTCACAAACCTGCCTCCCACCCATTGACTCCATCTGCACCTCCCGCTGCCTGGGGAAAGCGGGCAACATAATCAAAGATCCCTCCCAGCTGGTTTACTCACTCTTCCAACTTCTTCCATCGGGCAGGAGATACAGAAGTCTGAGAACGCGCACGAACAGACTCAAAAACAGCTTCTTTCCCACTGTCACCAGACTCCTAAATTACCCTCTTATGGACTGACCTCATTAACACTACACCCTGTATGCTTCATCCGATGCCAGTGCTTATGTAGTTACATTGTATATCTTGCTTTTCCCTATTATGTATTTTCTTTTATTCCCTTTTCTTCCCTTGTACTTAATGATCTGTTGAGCTGCTTGCAGAAAAATACTTTTCACTGTACCTCGGTACACGTGACAATAAACAAATCCAATCCAATCCAACCTTCATAAGAAAGTGTAACGCATCAAGGCAGTGAGATAAAAGGAAACCTGTCTGCTTAAAAATTTGAAAATCATAAGCACAGCCTCCAGCTGTTAGAACTACCTTTGTTAAACATGCTAAGGCCAGCCTAGTTGCAGAATTCCCACCAAGAATCAGAATTAAAGAACAGTAAAAATAACACCCATAGCAGAGCTTTTATGATCTCACAAATGAAATACAGGTTCATGTTCAAACTAGCCATGAGAAACAATATACGAGAATAATGGGTGGAAACAGCAGAGTAGCAAAGGCTAGTTTTACTTGTGGGATGAAATCTACTGCCATTTGATCAAAAAAAATAATGTTCACTGAGTATTTTTCGGAAATAGTGTTTAATTAAAATATCTGCTGATTTGTCCAACCTTTCTGGCAGTGGTAAGATTTGAAAAGCAGGATATGCTCCGACAGTGCATTCAAGAAAATACGTAAAAAATTGTGCATCCATTATTTTTTCTCATTATAAAATACATTTAAAATAGAAGCTGCCTATGTAAATTTGTCATGGTGTCGCAGCCAATCAAGGAAGTCAGAAGGCCATAGCCCGGTACCATAATCAATGAGGGCAGCACAGTAGCACAGTGATTAGCATTGTTGCTTCACAGCTCCAGGGTCCCAGGTTCGATTCCCGACTTGGGTCACTGTCTGTGCGGAGTCTGCACGTTCTCCCCATGTCTGCGTGGGTTTCCTCCGGGTGCTCCGGTTTCACCCACTGTCCAAAGATATGCAGGTTAGGTGGATTGGCTATGCTAAAATTGCCCTTAGTGTCTAAAAAGATTAGTTGGGGTTACGGGGATAGGATGGAGGTGGGGGGGATAAGGTGGAGATGTGGGCTTTCCAAGGGACGAAATATATGGGACGAATGGCCTCCTTCTGCACTGTAAATTCTATGATTCTATGAAAACACCCAAACAGCTTTCATAACAGTCAAAACGCAAACCCAGAAACAGCTTTCAACACCAGGATGCCTGTCAGCAGCTGTCAAGCAACCATTGCCTTGTATATTCAGGTTCCCAGCACCTTCTGAGCTAGCAAAGCAGAAGTAAGTGGAGTCTCTGAACCTATAATACACAATTGCATATGAAAGGCTACAAATTATGCATATATGATGTGAGAAAAAAACTTTTCTTACGAGTGGTCTGCAATACACTGCCTGGAAGTGTGGTGGAAGCACGTTCATTCGAGGCATTCAAGGGGGCATTGGATGATTAATTGAATAGAAACAATGTGCAGGAGAACAGGAAAAAGGCAGGGGAATGGCAGCAAGTCATGATGCTCATTTGGAGAGCCGGTGCAGGCATGATAGGCCATATCAATTCTGTGATTTTGTGAAATGACTCACTTGTCCTGCCGAGTAAATTTATTAGATTCTCCATGAGGAGGCAAAAACAGCAAGAGGATAGAGAGAAGGGGTGTTATTTTGGCCAAAAGGTGAAAAAAGGCATTCAGTGGTACAGTACTGACAAGACACACTGTTTGAAATTCTGAATTCAGCACACAATTTTGGTCCTATTTGCTATTGCCATAACGTGAACTTGTCTGTTAACTTGAAAACTGGAGGTTTAGCACTCAAGTGTTGATTAGATGCAACTTTCATAGAGCACTGTGGGCTTCTTGCACCCACTGCACGAAAGGTGTGGTGGGCTCCAGCTGACACACAGTGGCACATTGCAGAATGGCTCAGGCACCAAGATACAGGACAGGCTTTCTTAGCCTCTTTATTCTCTTTTCCTTCACTTCAACAGTTTGTACTGCTCTGCCATGCCCGGTGTCTTCTCCTGGTCCTCCTGCAGACTGAGGGGCGTCACATCTCAGGCTGAAAGGACAACACTCAAATGAAGTGTTGGCTAATGTAGACTGAGAGATGAACAGACACTTCCAACACTGATGAAGGTTCAACTCAATTTTATTAACTACTTCTAACTAACTAACACACGATCACTGTGGGTCTAAATGATACTAATTTAAACTAGAGACCTAAGCCTTGTCCGAACCAGTTAATTCTCTGAGCACGTGGTGTGAGTCTGTGCTGGGATGGATGAGTTCTTGTTATACTCAGAGGCAGCACCCAGAATGAGCGGGAACCGTGGTGCCCTCTGCCTTTATAGTGTGTGTATTCTAACTGGTGATTGGCTGCGGTGTTTGTACATGTTGATTGGTCCCTGTGTGTGTCCATCAGTGTGTGTCTGCACCATGATATACTGGTGTATATTCTGACATCCCTCCTTTTATAAAGAAAATGTTGATATAGGCATGTGATAATAAATAGTGTGGGCGTGTGGAGAATGTACCTAGCTACATGTGAGGTGCGAAGACATATGTACAAAGCTATATACAGGGAACAATACTATTTACAGAGGAAGGTGCCTGGTGCAGATGACTACCATGAACTGGAACAACCAACGAATCTAATTACAAATCACTGGATAACAAATGCAACAATAAAGGATATAGCAAAAAAGAACATTTCAGAGAGTCCACATGTGTACAGAGTTCATAAGTTCAGTCTCTGAGGTGGGCGATGAACTCTGGTTGACCATCTCAAGGGTGGGGCAATGGCTGGTGCCTCAGGAGCCGGGAGGGCTGCAGCACTGTCAGGGGCAGGCAGAGCAACCGGAAGAGCCACCCAGTCCACGGCGGGATCAGTATAAGAGCTGGTCGGAGGATCCCGTGGCGACCCTGGAACCAGGCGAAGACCACGCCTGTTGCGGCGCCGAATGGATCCATCCGGTAAGCGGACCAGGAAGGAGCGGGGGGGCCTCCTGCCTTAGAACGACAACAGGTGCAGACCAGCCACCATCCGGGAGGTGGATGCGAACCTTGTCGCGTAGATGGATGTCGGGAAGGTCAGCAGCCCGTGAGTCGTAGGAAGATTTCTGCTGCAGTTGAAACATGTGCATGCGGTGGAGCAAGGGGGTATAATCGAGGTTGGGAGCGAGAATTGATGGCACCGTTGTTCTGAGGGTGCGGTTCATTAGCAGCTGAGCAGGCGACAGGCCGGTGGAGAGCGGGGCGGAGCGATAGGCCAGCAGAGCAAGATGGAAATCTGAGTCGGCATCGGCGGCCTTGCTGAGGAGCCGCTTAACGATGTGGACCCCCTTTTCCGCCTTCCCATTGGATTGGGGGTATAGGGGACTGGACGTAACGTGCTCAAAGTTGTAGTGTCGGGCAAAGCCGGCCCATTCCTGGCTCGCGATACAGGGGCCATTGTCTGACATGACCGTCAGCGGAATGCCATGTCGGGCAAATGTCTCCTTACACGCACTAATCACAGCCGAGGATGTGAGACCGTGCAGCCTGATGACCTCCGGGTAACTGGAGAATTAGTCGATGATGATGACGTAGTCCCTGCCCAATGCATGGAACAAGTCGATGCCCACTTTAGTCCAAGGCGATGTGACGAGTTCATGGGGCATCAGAGTCTCCCGTGGTTGGGCGGGCTGAAAACGCTGGCAGGTAGAGCAGTTGAGCACCACATTGGCGATGTCATCATTGATGCCCGGCCAGTAGACGGCTTCTCTGGCCTTGCGGCGACATTTCTCGATTCCTAAATGGCCTTCATGGAGTTTCTCCAACACTAGTGGCGCATGCTTTGTAGGACGACGAAGCGATCCAATTTCAGGAGCACCCCGTCGACAACCGGCAGGTCATCGCGGATGTTGTAAAATTGCGGGCATTGGCCCTTGAGCCACCCGCCTGACATCAGGCGCATTACCCGCTGCAGAAGTGGATCAGCCGCTGCGAATTTGCATCAGTCGTGCATCTGTAGCTGGCAAATGGGAGGCTGCAAACTGAACGTGAGCGTCTATTTGGCAAATTAAGCCATCATGATCACACGGAGTTGTGATTGACCTTGAGAGGGCATCGGCAATGGCAAGGTCCTTGCCGGGGGTATAGACTAGTTGAAAGTCAAACCTGCGCAGCTTGAGTACTATACACTGGAGGCGAGGCGTCATGTCATTCAAGTCCTTTTTGATAATATTTACAAGGGGGCGGTGGTCGGTTTCAACTCTGAACTGCAGAAGTCCATAGACGTAGTCGTGGAACTTCATGACTCCAGTGAGAAGGCCGAGACACTCTTTCTCAATTTGCGCATTGCGCTGCTCTGTTGGAGTCATCGCCCGCGATGCATATGCAACGGGGGCCCATGCCGAGGCCTCGTCTCATTGCAGGAGCACGGCACCAATTCCCGACTGACTGGCATCAGTAGAGATTTTGGTCTCTTTGATCGGGTCGAAAAAAGCCAACACTGGGGCCGTGGAAAACTTAGCCTTCAGCTCCTGCCATTCACGCTCATGAGCAGGGAGCCATCGGAACTGTGGCTTTGCGAATCAGGTCTCTGAGGGCTGTGGTGTGTGAGGAGAGATTCGGGATGAACTTCACCATTCCCAGGAACTGGAGGACCGCTTTCTTGTCCTCGGGAGTCTTCATGGACGTGATTGCTGCAATCTTGTCCTCGTCTGGACGCATCCCCTGGTGGGAGATGTGATCCCCCAGAAACCTGATACTCGACTGGCCGAAGGAGCATTTGGCCCTATTGAGGCCGAGGCCGTGTTCGTGGATGTGCCTGAAAACATGCTGAAGGCGGACAATTGTGTTCCTGTGGGGTGGTTGACCAGATAATAATGTCGTCGACATATACCCGGACGCCGTCGATCCCCTCCATCATCTGCTCCATGATCCGGTGGAAAACTTTGGACACAGAGATGATGCTGAATGGCATCCAGTTGTAGCAGAACCTGCCAAAGGGTGTGTTGAACATATACAGCTTCCTGCTTGACTGATCTAGTTGGATCTGCCAGAAGCCCTTCGAGGCATCCAGTTTTGAGAATAGTTTGGCGTGGGCCATCTCGGACGTGAGCTCCTCACGTTTCGGAATCAGGTAGTTCTCCCGCTTGATATTCTGATTCAGATCTTTAGGATCAATACAGATCCGCAACTCGCCGGACGCTGGGAAGGGGCGCTGGGATTCTGCGAGGTGCGTGAACGACAGGCGTAGCGTTGGGCTTGAGTAAAAATTTGTACGTGTAGGGGAGCGTGCCCATGCCTTCGAAAACATCATGGTATTGCTGGATGATGGAGTTAAGTTGCGCCCTGAAGTCTGTGTCAGAGGATGCAGACACATCGCTTGAAGATAGAGAGAGTGTACTCTCTGCACTAAGTGGAGCAGCTTGCATGCCTGTGCACCAAGCAAGGAGGCTTTCGAGGCAGCAACAATCTTGAATGGGATAATGACTGTGTGAGCACTATGTGTCACCTCATGGCGGCAGGAGCTGCTGGCGGCGATGGCATTGCCATTGTAGTCCAGCAATTTACACGCAGATGGCAGGATAGCAGGCTGTACGCAGAGCTTGCGAAAATCAGACGACGCGATGAGATTGGCAGAAGCACCAGTGTCCAGGCGAAACCTGACAGGGGACCGGTAGACCATAAGGGTGGCACACCACCCATCATCCTGGCTGACGCTGTGGACGTGGACGGGTTCAGTGCCACGCTTGGGGGACATCCTGTTCGAAGTAACGATGTCGATTTGGAATGGGACCTGTGGGTCATTGCAGGCACAGTCGGAAGCAAGGTCTAGAGTAGATGGCAGGCTGCATGGCCCTGACGTCTCTGTGGGGCTGTGTGGACCTTCGAAAAACAGCAGGCATGGAAGATCTGCACATTGCAGCGTAGTGCCCTCGTTTGCCACACTGCAGGCAGCGTCGGGACTTCGCGGGACATTGCCGCTTTAAGTGGGCGGAGCCACAGTTGCCGCACGCGGAGCGTCGGGGCGTTTGTCGTGCCACCGCGCATGCACGGGGCGATCTAGCGTAGCTCGCACCTGCGCGAAGCGGTCCGTGACGTCAGCATGCTCGCTGCGTGTAAGCACGGGACTCCGCGAAACTGCAAGATCAACATAATTTAATCTACCATGCTGGCCAACTACCAAACTTGTCCTATCTTCAAACACCCCCACCCCCAGGTCAGGTGATCTCACATGTATGTGACTTGCTGGCAAGAGAGATTTTGTCAGACTGCATTGGGGGTCACCTGATGCCTGTCGTTCTTAACCTGCTGCCTGATACCTGTGGTGCTTAACTTCTTTGCGATAGGCTTCTTTCAGGCAGCATGTGGAGACTTCATTGGCATAACGCAGCCTGCTGTGCACCACCACATCAAGGTCTTCACTGATGCTATGTTTTGAGTGACAGGGAATCAGGTCTCTTATTAATCTGCTGGGGTCGATGTTCTTGCAAGCTGCATAACTAGGGAAGTAGAGTGAGTTTTAAACTAAATGGTGGGGGCAAGGGATTAAATTTAGGAAGATTGGTAAATCAAACAGCAGAGACAAGATAGAAGGGAAATGAAAGGCAAACCATGACAGGAAGGGGTAGAGAGTAAAAATCTAACAGTCAATCAACGGATGGCACTAGAGGTTCTAAAAAGAATAAAATGAATGCATTCAAAACAAAACAGATGAACTGAGGAACAAAGAAGTACAATTTGATAGCCATTACAGACATGGGCCGGGATTCTCCCCTACCCGGCAGGGCAGGGGATCTCGTCGTGTTGGAGTGGCGTGAACCACTCCGGCGTCGGGCCGCCCAAGCCCACACATTGAGGGGCTAGGCCCGCACCAGAGTGGTTGGCGCTCTGCCGGCTGGCGTGAACGGCCTTTGGTGCCATGACAGCCGGGGCCGAAAGGACTTGGCCGGTCGGCATAAGTCCGTGCATGCGCCGGAGCGTCAGCGTCTGCTGACGTCATCCCGGCGCATGCGCAGCGGAGGGGGTCTCTTCCGCCTCCGTCATGGTGAAGACCATGGCGAAGGTGGAAGAAAATGAGTGCCCCCACTGCACAGGCCCGCCCGCCGATCGATGGGCCCCGATCACGGGCCAGGCCACCGTGGGGGCACCCCTCCAGGGTCAGATCACCCTGTGCTCCCAGGACCCCGGCGCCCGCCCGCGCCACCAGTCCCGCCGGTCTGGTAGGTGTTTTGATTCCCGCCGGCGGGAGAGGCTTGACAGCGACGGGACTTCGGCCCATCGCGGGCCAGAGAATCGCCAAGGGGAGCCCTTCGACTGGCGAGGTGCGATTCCTGCCCCCGCCGAATCTCGGGTCGTGGAGAATTTGGGACACGGCGGGGGTGGGATTGACGTCGACCCCGGGCGATTCTCCGACCCGGCGGGGGGATCGGAGAATCCCACCCATAGTTTCTGGAATTCATGGATTGCAATGTGAATATTGAAGGATACAGGACATTTAGGAAGAACAGGAAGCAAGTAAAAGGTGGAGAGGTGGTCCGTTATTAATGATGTGCGCACAATACAGAGGGGTAACCTAAGTTCAGGAATACAAGATATGGCAACAGTTTGGGCAGAGATGAGAAATTGTAAAGTCACAAATCACTCGCAGGAGTCATGTACACAGCCCCACATGGTATTTGGAGCATAAAGTAAAAAATAATGGGAGCTTGTCAGAAAGGCACGATGATAATCATAGGATATTTCAATTTAGCTATAGACTGAAAAAAGTCAGATGGCCAAAGAGAGGCTCCATGAGGTGTTCATTGAATGTTTTCAGGCTAGTTTATCAGACCAGCCCCTCTAGAGCCAACCAAAGAGCGGGCTATACTAGACCTGGTATTGTGTAACAAGGTGGGAATAATAAATGATCTCATGGTGAAGGCATCCCTAGACAGCAGCAACCATCGTATGATTGAATTTTGCATTCAGTTTGAGGGAAGAAGAGTGAGTTTGGGACCATGGGTGGAATGGTCCCAAATTTTGTTAGTGTCAGTTTCAGCGTGAAAACCAACATGTAGATCTTCAGCTGCATAGCCGAGTTATCCCTCCAGATTCTCTGAAAGTGAGTGTACAGAGAACCTGGGGGCGTGGTTTCTGCTGTCACTCTGGTGGGGAAAGGCCTGGTAGAGCCGGCAAGGCAGGCTGCAGAGGGATCGGGGCGGGCGCCTTATAAAGAAGACACCCCAATCTACGCAAACCATCTCCTCGCCATGGGCATGGTCCTCCATACACATATCAGGGCAACACCTGCTCACCCCCACAGGCATTGGGGAACTTCCCCATCACAGATATCGGGACAGGATATACCCCCATCATTGGCATCGGGGAAATCCAGCCCCCCGCTCCTCCTCCACCACCCAGGCATTAGGACAGCTGCCCCCTACCGCCCACCCCACCACCACCCCAAATATCAGGGGACAGACACCCCACACCACAAGCAGTGGAGTGGCACACCCCTCCCCAACATATAATTAGAACCTCCATTGGTGCTCCTGGCACTGCCACCCTGGCTAAATCATGGCCTATGTTTCTGAGATTAAATGAAGGCAATTGCGAGGGCATGAAAGCTGAGCTGGCTGAAGTGAATTGGCAAGCGAGGTTAAGGGATAGGCCAGTACAGATGTAGTGGAAAATATTTAAGGGAATATTTCAGAATACACAAAACAGATACAATGCAATGAGTAAGAAAACATGCAAGGGGTGGAGGCACTCACCATAGTTAACGAGAAAGGTGAAAGATAGTATCAAACTTAAAGAAAAAGCAGAGAATTGTGGAAAACAGGCAACAGGTCAGACGATGGGGCAGAATATCAGAAATAGCAAAGGATGACTAAACGATTACTAAGGAGGGAAAAACTAGAATACAAGAGAAAAGTTGCCAGAAAAATTAAAACAGTAGTAAGAGTTTTTATAAATATTTTAAAAAGAGGAGAGTTAACAAAGTGAGTGTTGGTGCAATAGAAAGTGAGTTTGAATAATTGATCAAGGAAAATGAGGAGATGGCAGATGGATTGAACAGTCTGCATTAGCCTTGACTATTGCGGATGCAAGCGATACCCTGCACACAGCGAAAAACCAAGAAATAGAAGGGAGGGAGGAACTCAGGGAAATTACAGTAATCGGAGAAGTGGTACTGAGTAAATTGTTGGAGGTGTGGGCTGACAAGAGCCCTGGTCCTGATTTCATCTTTGAGTCTTAAAAGAAGTGTCCAGTGAGATAGTTGATGCATTCGTTTTAATTTTCCAAAACTCCCTAGAATTGGGGAATTCCCATCAGATTGGAAGATAGCAAATGTAACAGTATTATTCAAAAAGGGACGGAGACAGAAAGCAGTAAACTACCAGAGAGTCCAACATCTCTCAGAGGGAAAATGTTAGAAGCTATTATTAAAGTTGCTGCAGCAGGGAACTTGGACAAGCTCCAGGCAGAATCAACATGGTTTTGGGAATGGGAAATCATTTTTTAAAATGTATTTTATGACAAACATGTATCAAAACAGGTTACAGCGAACAAACACCCCGGGAAACATACTTCCCAACAATCAACTATACCGTCTGTAAAGATTTTTCCCCTTTTTCACCTCCCCCCCCCCCACAGCGAACAGTCCCTCAAACACGGTCACAAACATCCCCCACCTTTCCTCAAACCACCCTGAAGAGCCCCTTAACCCTTACTTTATCTTCTCTAATCGCAGGAAGTTGTAAAGGTCATCCAACCAGGCCGCTACCCCCGATGGTGACACCAACCGCCACTCCAGCAAAATTCGCCGCCATGCAATCAGAGAGGCGAAGGCCAAGATATCGGCCTTCCTCCTCTCCATGAGCTCCGGCTTCTCGGAGACCTCAAATATTGCCACCAAAGAACCCGGGTCCACATCCTTCTCCACTACCCTGGCTAAAACAGCGCACCCTCCCGCCCAGAATCGTCCCAATTTTGTGCAATCCCAAAACATGTGCGCATGATTCGCTGGCCCCCGCCCACGCCTCTCACACTCATCTGCTACCCCCTGAAAGAACCCACTCATTCTCGCCTGAGTAATATGCACCCTGTGCAACACATTAAACTGTATCAGGCTCATCCTTGCACATGAGGAGGTCCTGTTTACCCTACGCAGTGCCTCACGCCATGTCCCCAATTTATCTCCACTCCCATATCTGCTTCCCAATTCTCCTTGAACTTCACTACCTGCTTGCCTCCCTGCTCCCCCAGCCACTTGTATATATCCTCAATTCTTCCCTCCCCTTCCACATCTGGTAGCAGCAGCCATTCCAGCAGGGTGCATCCCGGCAACCTAGGGAACCCCCTCCAGACCATTTGCGCAAGGTCCCTAACCTGCAGATATCTGAACTCACTCTTGCTTGGCATCTCTACCCTCTCCCTTAGCTCCTCCAGACTGGCGAACCCTTCCTCCAAATACAGATCCTTCACCTTGACCAGCCCCACTTCCCTCCACTTCCTGTATACACTGTCCATCCCCCCACCCCCGGCTCAAAGTCATGATTCTCGCACAGTGGCATTACCGCCGACTTCCCTTTCACCCTAAAATGCCTCCTCAACTGATTCCATATCTTCACTGTGGACTGCACCACCGGGCTCCTTGAATACCTATTCGGAGCCATTGTCAATGCTGCTGTAACCATAGCCCTCAAACAGACCCCTTACAAAACCCCTGGCAGCACGGTAGCATAGTGGTTAGCACAAATTCTTCACATCTCCAAGGTCCCAGGTTCGAATCCTGGCTTGGGTCACTGTCTGTGCGGAGCCTGCACGTTCTCCCCTTGTGTGTGGGGGTCTTCTCCAGGTGCTCCGGTTTCCTCCCACAGTCCAAAGATGTGCAGGTTAGGTGGACTGGCCAGGCTAAAATTGCCCTTAGAGTCCAAATTACCCTTCGTGTTAGGTGGGATTACTGGATTATGGGGCTAGGGTGGAGGTATGGGCTTGGGTAGGGTGTTCTTTCCAAGAGCCGGTGCTGACTCGATGGGCTGAATGGCCTCCTTCTGCACTGTAAATTCTAAAAAGATTCTTCCTCCATCCTAATCCACTCTACTTTTTCTCCTTCTCACTACCGCCACACCTTGTCCATATTCGCCAGCCAATAATAATGAAGCAACCCCCCTCACCCCCGCTGCCTCTGCCTCTGTAGCAGAGTCCTCCCCACCTTCGGCACCTGTGAAAGGGAAATCATGATTAACCAACTTATTCCACAGAATCCCGACAGAAGGAGGCCATTCAGACAGTGGAGATGCAGGATGATTCCCCTGCTGAGTGACAGTCTCAAAAAAAGAGGTAGGCCATTTAAGACAATGGTGTGAGCAACAGGGATGTGGACCGGGTACGGGAAGATGGGATTAAAAAAGACAACCGGGTTTTTTGGGGCTGGCATGGGCAAGATGGGTGGAATGGCCTCCTTCTATGCTGTTACATTTCTATGGTTTTATGAAGAGCAATTTCTTCATTCAAAGGGTGGGGAATCTTCATAATTCTCGACTCCTCGACTGAGAAGCTCAGTCGTTGAGTATGGTCAAGGCAGAGATTGATAGATATTAAAGACACCAAGGGATATTGCGATAATGCAGGAAAGTGGTGTTGTGGTCTGGATATCAGCCATGATCTAGTTGAATAGCAGAGCAGGCTCGAGGGACAAAATGGTTGACTGCTGCTCCTATTTCCCATGCTCCTATGTTTATATATATGCACTTGTTTTGTGTAAAGATTTGTTCCTGAGACTAAGTGTTGACGCCGGAGCAGGATTCATGAACTTCCATGGCAGCAAAACTGGCTCCGCACCTGGACCGATTCAGCGAATAATGACCCAATGTCCTGAGAGATAGCTTCATAATTCATGCAAAATCTATACCATTTCCTTGCTACTCAGAATTCTCAGGATGTTCAGAGGTATGTGTTGGAATAGACTTCCAGCAGCAACAAGCTTTTGAAGTCTGCCTTATTTCATTCTCAGGTAATGAATCCAGAGAAAACAGAATCCCTCTAGTTAGCTCCCAAGGGTCTCTAAAGTCTCTATGAAACTATTTACACTGGCTACCTATGGATAAGCTTCGAACATCAGTCCAGGACCTCTTCTGCTACCAGTTTTCTTTTAATGACATATGCCGTAAAAAAAGAACCCAAGTGAAAATGGGTGCAAAGCCAGCTGCTATTTAATGGGAGTCTGAATATTCAGCACACAGCTACCTTGTGTCAGCAGCATTTCTGATGTTCATTTGCTTGACACAGGTAATGAGCCATAGGGTAAACACATTGCTTGTTGGCAATACATAATACCCTGGTATTATAAAGCAGCATGCTTGTTCATTTAGAAAATACAATTACCAGAGTCCTAGCATGAAATAAAGAACTTGCATTGATATAGCACCTTTCTCAAGCTTTTCACATTCAATGAAACACTCATGAAGTGTGTTCACTGATTCAATAAAGGAGATGCAGCAGCCAAACAGTAAACTCCCACAAAAGGAAATGTGCCAATGACCTTGAATGTTGGTGGAGTTTCATTCATCTGAGTGCATATCCAACACTCAAGATGCTTGGCACCAGTCACGACAAAGCAGCCCACTTAATTGGCACCCCTTCCACAAACATTCACTCCCTCCACCACCGACACACAGTAGCAGGCATGTGTACCATTGACTGCAGGAACTCACCAAGTTTCCTTAGGCATCACCTGCCACAGCCACGACCACTGCCATCTCGAAGGACAAGGTCAGCAGATACGTGAGAACCCACCACCTGGAAGTTCCCCTCCAAGTCACTCACCATCCTGACATGGAAATATATCACTTCCCTTCATTGTCGCTGGGTCAAAATCCTGGAACTCCTCCCGACATGGACTACAGCAGTTTAAGAAGGTAGCTCGCCACCACCTACTTAAGAGCAATTAGGGATGGACAATTAATGCTGGCCCAGCCAACAATGTCCAAACCCCAAGAATCAATTTTCAAAAATCTATTTAAGTGATTATGGTTAAAGGTTAAACATCAGATTACGGCCGCAAGGTGGCACAGTGGCTGGCTCTACTACCTCACAGCACCAGGGACCTGGGTTCAATTCCAGTCTTGGGTGACTGTGTGGAATTTGTATGTTCTCTCCGTGTCTGTCTGGGTTTCCTCCAGGTGCTCCGGTTTCCTCCCAAAGTCCAAAGCTGGATAGTCTGGTCGATTGGCCATGCTAAATTGTCCTTTAGTGTCCAAAAGGTTCAGTGGGTTTACTGGAATGGGCCAAGATAAGGTGTTTTTTCAGAGGGTTGGTGCAGACCCGATGGACCGAATGGCCTCCTTCTGCATTCTAGGGATTCTATGATTCCATAAATACAAAAGGAGAACTCTGCTTGCCCTGCATCAATGTAGTGCGGTGGGGATTTTTACAACCACCTGAGGGTGAAAATGAGACTTTGGTTTAATTGTTTTCTGTGGAATATGATACTTCCAGCAATGCAGTATTCCCATGGTGCTGCAGTGGAGTTACAATGTAGATTGTGTGTCCAAGTCTCTGGAGTAAGGCTTGAACCTTCTGAATCAGAGGCAATAATGCCACTGCTGAAACACAGCTGTACTTGTGCTCTGTGAAGCTGCCTCATACTTAACCTCCAGTGTCGTTCAGATGCCACGTAAGGCAACAAGAAAGACAAAATAAAGACATGTATTTATATAATGCCACTGGACGTACCAAAACACTTTACAGCCAACCTACTTTTTTTTGCAATGTTGTGTGGAATTTACCGCCTGTTCACGCCGGCAGGAAATTCTGTCCCAAGCTGGCGCATGGAAATCCCACCAACATTGGGACCAGTAGATCCTACTAGTGTGCTGCCTCCTCCGCCAAAAAACCCGCAGCGGGCTGGTTGGTAAATCACGTCCGCAGTCAATGTGGTAATGGAGGAAACATTGTAAAATTACGCAACATCTGAACAACAAAAGCACCTCAGCAAGCTTACTGAAATATCTAGGTGGGATTCGCCGTCATGGAGCGCACCCCAGGGAGTCTCCATCTCGCCAGCCAGCCAATGGGATTTCCCACAGTGGGCAGTCCCATGCAACGGAGAATCCGGAAAGCAGAGAGTCCAGCCCCTATTCTTTCAGTCGTTACTATTTCAGCTGTACAATCCTAATTCTCACTGCTGGGTGATATTCACCTCCAAACTATTACCTTTTGTTACCAGGCATCTTTCCAAAACTGTTTCAGTAAATTAACCCGATTCAGGATTTACGCTTGCAACAGTTTTCTTTCTTACCTTTAAGAGCAGAGCAGCTTTGAAAACCCTTTTTAACAAAAAGTACACTGCGTGACCCCAGAGCATCACAGTGTGCTGTGCAAGAGTGGTGTTCTTTTTAAATTTACTGACCTCATGTGATGCCAATTCACTATTTACCAAGAGCACACAAGGACCAAGAAACAATAAGGGAACAAAAGCAGAAAATACTGGACAATCTCAGCAGGCCTGACAGCAGGCCATTAGAGACCAACGGGTAGTTGGGGACAGGAAAGGGTTGTGTCCTGGCACTCCCCGACACCCGGGCATCTTAGCACTGCCAGACTGGCACTGCAAGGGTGCCATTTTGGCAGTGTCACGGTGCCTGCGAGCCAGGTTGGCATTGCCAGGTGTCTGGGGTGGTGGTGTCTTGCCCATTAGAAGGGGGAATCCAGGGGCCACTGGAAGATTGGGGGTGGTAAAACGGTGTCCGGAAATAAGGGAGGGCTTGAAAGGGCGAGGGTGGTGGTGCAGAGATCGGGGATGCCGGTCAGAATGGCATCTTTACCAGTGAGGAACTGTTACTGTCGCCAAGCTCAGTTCGACTAAAGTGTGGCCTCAGCAGGGGGAAACTCCCCAGGTCCAAAAACCAACCAAGTGTCGGTGAATTGCGGGGTGAATCTCGGTGCTGCAGCAGCAGAGAAACACCCTGCTAAATGTGCCTGAAATTTAACTTAGTTTTCAGTCTGCTGAATTGCGCCCTACAATTTGAAAGCAGATTTGAGATGTTTGGGGGTCGCGAAATGCGTTACATTAATGCAATTTTCCTTTTATGTTTGAAAAGATAAAGGAGAGGATTTTCCTTGCATAAAAATGAACTCAAGGGCAGCAAGGTGGCACAGTGGTCAGCACTGCTGCCTCAGGGCGCCGAGGTCCCAAGTTCGATCTCAGCTCTGGGTCACTGTCCATGTGGCGTTTGTTCATTCTCCCCGTTTTTGCGTGGGTTTCACCGCCACAATCCAAACATGCGCAGGGTAGGTAGATTGGCCACGCTAAATTACGCCTTAATTGGAAAAAATGAATTGGGTACATTAAATTTATTAATAAAAGGAATGCCAGGTGTGGTTTTGGTGGGTGCATATCTGGGACTGGATTCTCTTGTCCCCTGTTTCTCGGCGGCGTGCCATTTGTTGGTGGCGGGATTCTCTCTTCCTGCCGCTTGTCAATGAGATTTTCCATTGAAACCTCCCCACTCCGCTGGGAAACCGGTGAGCGGGTGTGCCCTCCCAACGGAAAAAAAGAATCCCAACGGCTGGAGAAATCCGGCTTTGATTGTTTAGGTTAATCAGGTTGATTCTGCTACAAATGGAACAGAAGATAATTATGGGCGAGATTCTCCCATATGGGGAGAAATCGTAAGGCTGGCGTCAAACCCGGGCGGGTTTGACGCCAGCGCGCCCCTTCCCGACCGGGAACTAATTCTGGTCCCCGGTCGGGGCTAGCAGCCCGACGCCGTAAGCTCCGGCATCACGGGCTTAACGAATTTCGTTAAGCCCGCTTGCCGGAGTTAGCGCCGGCTGACGCGTCATATGACGTCAGCCGCGCATGCGCGGATTGGAAGACTCCAACCCGCGCATGCGCGGATGACGTCATCGCGCATTTGCGTGAAACCCGCGCATGCGCGGGCCGGGTTGCCCCTCAGCCGCCCCGCGAATGGATACTGCGGGGCGGCGGAAGGAGAAATAGTGCGCGGGCATCGGGCCCGCTGCCTGCGATCGGTGCCCACTGATCGCGGGCCCATGGCACCCTTGGCACGGCCGTGGTACTGCCGTGCCAATCGGTGCCATGTTATAAAATGCGAGTGTTTACGGCCGTTTTTACGAACGGCCAGACCAGGTGTGTTTGCCGTTCGTAAAAACAGCCGTAAAGGGCTGGGAACTCGGCCCATCTATCAGCTGTGAATCGCTGCCGGCCGTAGAAAAACGGCGGCAGCGATTCGTGTCGGGAGTTGGGCGTGGGGGGGGGGAGAATAGCGGGAGGGCGTCGGAACAGCGTGGCCGTAAAATTTTACGAGCCACGCTATTCTCCGCACCGTCGGGAGTGCGGAGAATCTCGCCCTGAGTTTTTGGATGCGTTGTGTTGCTGGTTTGCGATTTCCCCTCCTTGTATTTCCTCTCTGCCTCTGATGTGCGCTTGCTGTCGAAGGAAACCACATGACTTTTTATTTGTTTGTGCCATGTGTTGCAATCCTGGGAAAGCGTCTCCCAGGAATCAAAGTCGATCTCAAAACTCTTCAGAGAGTCTTTGTAGCATTTTCTTTGACAGCTATGAGGGCACACCCCAGACTCAAGCTCTCCATATAAGATTCACATTGTTAAACGAATGTCAGGAAGTCTGATTAGATGACCAGTTGTGACCGTCTCAATATGGTGTGGATTCCATACCATACCACAATTTCTGGTATTTTGTTCTTCCATCTGATCTTCAGGGCCTTCCAAAGTCAGCTCGCGAGGAAGTGATTGAGCTTCTTGGCATGATGCTGGTATAGTCCATGTCTCGCCTGCGGAGAACAGAGTGGGCAGCGCTATTGCTTGAGACTTTCAGTTTGGTAAACAAACTTACTTTCTTTCGTTCCCAGGCTGAAGTGTGAAGTCTATCAAAGGTGTCATTTGGCTTTGGCAATTCTTATATGTGCCCTGTCATCAATATTGACAGCTTGAGAGAGACTGTGCAGCCAAGATAAGTGAACATATACACTGCTGACAGGTTGTGCTCATGAACCAAAATCTTGGATTCAAGATCAGCCTTTTTGGAGCGGGATGGCACATTCATTCACTTTTTTTTCAAGCTGATCGGAAGGCTGAAATTATCGAATGATTTAAACAACAAGCCCGTGTTACGTTGCGTGTCCATCAATGAGCCGGCAAACGGTGCACAGTGAGTGAGAAGACCTGCCATCCTCTAGAACATGCTTGAGCATGCCTTTATGGAACTGAAATGAAAATCGCTTATTGTCACGAGTAGGCTTCAATGAAGTTACTGTGAAAAGGCCCTAGTCGCCACATTCCGGCGCCTGTCCGGGGAGGCTGGTACGGGAATTGAACCGTGCTGCTGGCCTGCTTGGTCTGCTTTAAAAGCCAGTGATTTAGATCAGTGTGCTAATGGTTTCAGAAAAAGCCTCGGAACTACTGATGTAGGGCGGCATTTTGCCAGGAATGCACCCTCCATACCAGGTAACATCCTGGTGAACCTCCTCTGCACCCTCTCTAAAGCATCCACATCCTTCTGGTAATGTGGCGACCAGAACTGCACGCAGTATTCCAAATGTGGCCTAACCAAAGTCCTATACAACTGTAACATGACCTGCTGCCTCTTTTACTCAATACCCCGTCCGATGAAGGCAAGCATGCTGTATGCCTTCTTGACCACTCTATAAACCTGCGTGGCCACCTTCAGGGTACAATGGACCTGAACTCCCAGATCTCTCTGGACATCAATTTTCCCCAGGACTCTTCCATTGACCATATAGTCCGCTCTTGAATTAGATCTTCCAAAATGCATCACCTCGCATTTGCCTGGATTGAACTCATCTATATTTTGCTGTATTCTCTGACAGTCCGCCTCGCATCTGCAACTCCACCAATCTTAGTATGAGCAAACTTGCTCATCAGACCACTTATACCTTCATCCAGATCATTTATGTATATCACAACAATAGTGGTCCGAGCACGGATCCCTGTGGAACACCACTAGTCACCTTTCTCCATTTTGAGACACTCCCTTCCACCACTAATCTCTGTTTCCTGTTGCCCAGCCAGTTCTTTATCCATCTAGCTAGTACACCCTGAACCCCATACGACTTCACTCTTTCCATCAACCTGCCATGGGAAACTTTATCAAATGCTTGGGAGGGTGGTAGAGGGGGGTTGCCTCATATCCTTGGAAAAGTACCTAGATGAGCACTTGGCACATCATAACATTCAAAGTTATGGGCCAAGTGCTAGCAAATCGGATTAGTTAGGCCGGTCAGGACCCAGTGAGCAGTCAGCAGAGTGAGCAGCCAGGGGCCTATAATGGTGCCAAAGGGGTGTGTTTAGATCCATATACTGAAGCAATGATGGTGAGAGTCAGGCCACCCCGATCCCAAGGGGGACACCCAGAGAACACGGGCCTGACACCAAGTTGCTCCCCACTACTCCGCGCTCCCTCTCAACACCCCCCCAACCCTGGCCGAGGCAGCCAACCCCCAGCAAGCCCGAGAATCTTGGAGAGTTTTCTCACCTTCTCGCTCCCCCTCAACAACCATGATGCTCAGGCCCTGCTTTTAAATACTTGCACCAATTTACGCCCACGTGACTTCCACCTAAGAGGGATAGAGCATCATGGAGGGGTGTAGCATGAAGTGTCCAACCTGCTAATGATATTAAAATCCATGGGAATGACGGTTTTGCATGAACCCGTCTGCGCGGGACGTAAACTTTGATTTTGACACCAGCAAGGCAACGGGTCATGGTGTCTGAATTGGCGCTGTGCACACACATTTTTCAATAATGCACGTTTCTCCACCGAATCGCGATTTGTACTTCCCACATAGTGAAGCAGAGAATCCAGCCCAAAGTTTCGGATCAAAATTACCCTTCCACAGGTCTTCAGGACGGTCATTTGGACTGGAAACATAAACTCTGTTTCTCTCTACGGATGCTGACAGACCTGTTGGGTTTATCCAGTATTTTGCTTTTTTATTTCAGATTTCCAGCAACCTAAGTATTTGGTTTTTAGGATTTCTTTAATTTAAAATGCCCATTTCTTTTTTCCCAATCAAGGGGCAATAGAGTGTGGCTAATCCACATCCTGCCGATCTTTAGATTATGGAGGTGAGACCCACACAGACAAAGGGAGAATGTGCAAACTCCCCATGGATCGTGACCCGGGGCCGGGATCAAACCTGGGTCTTCGGCGCTGTGAGGCAGCAGTGCTAACCACTGCGCCACCGTGCCACTGCTGTTATTTATAACAGTTAATGACATTGTTACCCCCATAACAAGCCACTGAAGATAATTGAAATAACTTTTTCAAAAAACTGAAAACATTTCCACCACATAGAATGAACCCTCACATAGAAATGAAGAGTTGTGTTCCCAAATATATAACACAGACCATGAACAAGCTGAAAAATATTTAACATTCTTGGTTAAAAAAAATCCATAACTCAAGTAATAAATCTTGCAATAGATAAGTACAATTAGTTGGCTTCTCAGAAATATCAAGAATATATTTTCTGCTGATTTGTTTTGTGAAATTATTTGAATTGGAGGAAAGATGAAGTGATTATTGTACTATTGTTTAAAAGACTGAGAATGGAGATCATGGGCGGGATTCTCTGATTCTGGAGCTAAGTATTGACGCCGTCGTAAACACCCAAGTGTTTTCCAACGGCATCATCTGGCCCCTAGGATCAGCGATCCTGCACCGCACAGGGGGCCAGCATGGCACTGGAGCACTTCACGCAGCTCCAGCTGGAGGAACATAGCCCCCCCCCCCAGGATTAGCCCACCCGCCAATCGGGAGGCCCAATCGTGGGCCAGGCCACTGTGGAGGGTCCGCCCCCTCCCCCCGAAGTCAGATTCCCCCTCTCCCCCCACCAGGCCACCGCCGCAGCCAGAAAGGCGAGGTCTCGCCGGTTAGGACCACACGAGAATGACGCCGGCGGGACTCGGCCGAACTGGGCGGGCACTCGGTCCATCGCGTCGGGGAGAATCACTGGCGGGGGGCCGACTGGTGCCGCGGCGACTGCGCCGGCGCTATTGGCGTTGATTCTCCGGCGAGCCATCGTCGGAGCGGTGTTGCCGGATTTGCGCCCCCCCCGGAGATTCTCCGATCCGGCACGGGATCAGAGTATCCCGCCCCATATTCCACCGTTGTAACAGCTTACTCTCCTTGCCCTTATCTGCACATGACAAGTATTAACTGCAATTCAGTAGCTGTGGACTAAACACCTCAATGTCTGAGATAAACTGTCTTGTTCTGACTCACTTAAAAAATATAGGAACAAAATTCTTATTGGCCTCAACAACACATTTGAATATTGTAAATAATATGTAGTTATAACATAGACAGGGAAGATAGAGTTAAGTTATTTCAACCCACTGCATTTTACTGATGACGCTAGTGTCTATAATTGCTGTTTAGTAAAATAATCAATCAGTGTCAGGCATTATTGAATAAAAATGAGGTGGTGAAACGGTGATATGTGACTCTGCTTAACTCAAACTCTAAACAATTCATTGTGACAAGTAAAATTAACGCTTTATTAATTTGGAAGTCTGGGTAAAAGATTATTCTGTTTCAGGATTTATAAAATCTGGATATCAAAATAGTTGGGACCTGCAATAATAGGAGAGACAACATTAAAAATGTAGGGAATTGGGTTCATATTTTGTTCGGGAATTCTTGCTTACTTCTTATTGGAATCCAAGCAAATGCTAAAATCTTACAACTAAATTTCCTCAGTTAGAGTGTTGTGTCCAAGGTCAGTGAGAGAGTGCAGAACAACAGCAAGCTGATTAAGGACACAAAACTGCAAGTCTATTCCCAACATACTCCTCTAAAATTGTGAAACCTGGACAAAGGCTGGCACACTTCAAGTAGACAAGTCGCCAGACCCGAATGGGATGCACCCTAGATTGCTGAGAGAGTTAAGGTAGCATATTGTGGGGTCATTGACAGAAATTTTCCAGGTCTCTCTGAACACAGGATTAGTCCCGGGAGACTGGAGGTTTGCAAATGTGATGTTGTTGTTTAAGAAAGGGGCAAAGGATAACCCAGGAAACTACAGACCTGTCAGCTTGACATCAATAGTGGGAAAACAGATGGAGGCCATAATACGGGATGAGATAAATATACACTTAGAGAAAAATAAATTAATACAAGGCAGCTAACATGGTTTTGTCAAGGGCAGGTCATGCCTGATAAATTTAATTGAGTTTGTCGACTAGGTAACACAGGCAGTGGATGAAGGTAGTGCTGTGGATGTTGTATATATGCAATATATATTTGATACAGTGCCACATGGAAGGTTGGTTAGCAAATTTAAAATGTTTGGGATTGATGGGTCTTGGCAGCATGGATTAGAAGTTTGATAAGAGATAGGAAACAGAGGGTAGGTATAGATGGGCATTTCTCAGACTGGAGACGAGTTGAAAGTGATGTTCCCCTGGGCACAGTGTTGGCACCTTTGCCTTTTCTAATTTATATAAATGATTTAGAAGTGGGTGTTGGGGGCAAAATCTCTAATTTTTCAGATGATACTAAGCTAGGAAGAATAGTGAATTGTGAGGATGATGCTGAGCGACTTCAGACGGACATTGACAAGTTGGTCAAATGGACAGACACCTGGTAGATGAACGTCAATGTGAGGTAATACATTTTGGTAGAAGAAACATGGGGAGACAATGTAGGCTCAATGGTACAATTTTGAGGGGGGTGCAGGAGCAGATGGACCTCGGGATCAAGTGCATAATTTCATGAAGGTGGCCAGGTAAGTTGAGACAGTTGTTAAGAAGGCTAAGAGCATTCTTGGGTTTACAAATAGAGGCATAACGTATAAAAGTAATGCTACACCTCTACAAATCATTGGTCAGACCGCATTTGGAGTATTATGTTCAGTTCTGGGCACCTTATTTAAGGAAGGATGTTAAAGCCCTGGAGAGTGTGCAGAGGAGATTTACTAGAATGACACCAGGATTGAGGAATTTTAGCTACAAGGAAAGATTGGAGAAATTGGGCTTGTTTTCCTTGGAGCAGAGAAGATTAAGGAGTGACCTTATTGAAGTGTTCAAAATTCTGAACAATTTTGACAGGGTAAAGATTGATATTCTGTTTCCACTAGTTGGTATATCAGTGACAATGGGTCACAATTTCAAGATGGTCAGCAAGAGAGCTGGGAGTGAGATGAGTCAAAACTTCTCAACTCAGAGGTGTTGGGGTTTGCAATGCGCTGCCTGGGAGAACGGTGGAGGTGTATTCCAGAGGTGGTTTCAAAAGAGAACTGGATATGTATTTGAAAGCTACAGAGATAGGGCTGGGGAATAGGACTCATTAGATTTCTCCTTTAGGAGCCAGTGCAGACATGATGGATGAATGGCCTCCTTCAGTACTCGAAATAACGAACAACAACAAACAAACTTATGCCAGCCAGGAGAACAATCTAAACAGTTTCTACCTTTGCCGCCTCAGACATATCCTCGGTACCTGTTGGCAGGACAAGTCACTACTCAGAGATCCTGGAGGGTTCTAATTCCACTACAATATACTCATTACTAAGCTAAAGAATATCTGCGGCACTGACTCGGCTATATTCGTCAGATTGACGACAGATGTATAGAAAATGCTTTCTCTATAATTAACTGGTCACCCATACCTCTGCTACAAGGACACCTGCAAAGGAGATATAAAGATGGTGGACATCGATACGATAACTGGCAGACGGTTACTGATGGCTATGAAACCTGGAGGCTGACTGTTTGGAAGGGCAAAAAAAGCAGGTGAGCAGAAACGGTCAAGAGATCCAAAGAAAACAGAGGTCAATGCGTGATGCTATATGCATCTGCTCAGCCCATCTTCTTCTTCTGCAGCAAATACAGCAGAGATGGCCATACCAGAGTGTGGCTCCTGAGCCAAAACAAGCTGAACATAGAATTGACAACCACAGCACAAGCCATCATCTCGCAAGAACAACAACAACAATTTGGTCGACTTTAATAACAAACTAGAAGAGTAGATGAGAAAGCTTTGCAAATGATTTCAATAGTAAGAACAACAGAAGATCATAATGAATTTTAATAAAGCTTCTTTCACATTTGTTAAGTCGCCAACAAGTTGCTTAAGACTGTTTTACTCAGTGAGGTATGCAAAATTGTAAAGTAATGGTAGAGCAATAATTGAAAATAATTGTTTTGCAGAGCAGGCCCTGGAGGTCCTTGTTAATTTGGTAATGTTGCCAACCGCACGAGAAAATAAATGTTGGCATTCCAAATGTCTGATGATTATCACAAATGAACAACTATATCCATCCAATAGTTCAAATTATTATTATGCAGGGAATCAAAACTATCCTGATAAGCTTGAGCACATACTGGGTCTTGTGCGTAAAATGGAGCTTGATCGGCAGGCATTCTATAACATGGTCTGGTAAAAATTCCTGAGGTACTACCCAGCAGTCTCACTTCTCTCTTACACCATTCAACATGCTCATTCACAGGCTCAAATCAAGCCAAAGAAAAAGAACCAGGATTTTCTTTTTTTCAAAATGGTATTTGGAGCCTTGCATGGCTCTTGCTCGAGTGGTACTTAACCCTTAAGGAATTAATGGCTCTTTATCTTCTCCTTCTCAACTTCATTTGAGGCCCACAATGGGATCTACACCTGGGGCAGGAATTCTTTGGGAGGGCTGAGACCCTGACATTGGAATCATTTCTGGGTCCCATCACTGCATGATATGGGCATAACACGCACAACAAAAATGTTGTTGGATTGGCCAATTAAAGACTAAAGGGTGCAACCGTCATCCAATAAAGGATGACAGTGGGTTCACAATATGGAAGGACTGACATGAGGCCATTCAGCACTGAGAAATATGGACCCCCACAGGGCAGCCTGCATTGCCAACAAGGGGGTGTTATAAAGAGATTCAACGTTACTGGTTCCCACGTTGGCTGCTGGGAGAACATAAGAACATAAGAACTAGGAGCAGGAGTAGGCCATCTGGCCCCTCGAGCCTGCTCCGCCATTCAATTAGATCATGGCTGATCTTTTGTGGACTCAGCTCCACTTTCCGGCCCGAACACCATAACCCTTAATCCCTTTATTCTTCAAAAAACTATCTATCTTTACCTTAAAAACATGTAATGAAGGAGCCTCAACTGCTTCACTGGGCAAGGAATTCCATAGATTCGCAACCCTTTGGGTGAAGAAGTTCCTCCTAAACTCAGTCCTAAATCTACTTTCCCTTATTTTGAGGCTATGCCCCCTAGTTCTGCTGTCACCCGCCAGTGGAAACAACCTGCCCGCATCTATCCTATCTATTCCCTTCATAATTTTAAATGTTTCTATAAGATCCCCCCTCAACCTTCTAAATTCCAACGAGTACAGTCCCAGTCTACTCAACCTCTCCTCATAATCCAACCCCTTCAGCTCTGGGATTAACCTAGTGAATCTCCTCTGCACACCCTCCAGCGCCAGTACGTCCTTTCTCAAGTAAGGAAACCAAAACTGAACACAATACTCCAGGTGTGGCCACACTAACACCTTATACAATTGCAACATAACCTCCCTAGTCTTAAACTCCATCCCTCTAGCAATGAAGGACAACATTCCATTTGCCTTCTTAATCACCTGTTGCACTTGTAAACCAACCGTCTGTGACTCATGCACTAGCACACCCAAGTCTCTCTGAACAGCGGCATGCTTTAATATTTTAGCGTTTAAATAATAATCCCGTTTGCTGTTATTCCTACCAAAATGGATAACCTCACATTTGTCAACATTGTATTCCATCTGCCAGACCCGAGCCCATTCACTTAACCTATCCAAATCCCTCTGCAGACTTCCAGTATCCTCTGCACTTTTCGCTTTACCACTCATCTTAGTGTCATCTGCAAACTTGGACACATTGCCCTTGGTCCCCAACTCCAAATCATCTATGTAAATTGTGAACAATTGTGAGCCCAACACGGATCCCTGAGGGACACCACTAGCTACTGATTGCCAACCAGAGAAACACCCATTTATCCCAACTCTTTGCTTTCTATTAATTAACCAATCTTTCTATTAATTAACCAATCCTTTCTATTAATTAACCAAGCGACTGCCTTCTTTTGGCCATTGCAGGGTACCCACTTTCTAATTGGACAATGCATCATCGCAGCAAAAGGACCTTCATAGGTCCCTTAATGCTATCAATTATCTAGTCTCCAATTGCCCGCAGGTGGCAGTCTCATCGCTGACCCATTCTCCTGAAACAATGGCCCCCAGCGGCTGGAGCAATCAATGTGCCGGCTGGCAGCAGGAGATCTCAGACCATCCATCTCCATTCCTACCTTTCGCGAGCTTCCAAAATCTTGATCTCAGCAGAAGATCTCAATAGAAACATAGGAACTTTGTACTGAGAAGCAGGAGTGAGCCATTCAGCCCTTCGAGCCTGCTCCCCCGTTCAACAAAACATGGCTGATCTGGCTGTGGTCTCAACTGCACTTTGTTGCCTGCCCTCATGATACTTGACTCCCTTGCCTTTCAAAAACCTGTCCAACTCTGCCTCGAATAAATTCAATTACCCAGCCTTTAGTGCTTTCTGGAGAAGAGAATTCCGTACACCAACAACCCTCAGAGAACAAATTTCTCCTCAACACCATTTTAAACGGTGGACTTCTTATTCCTAGACTGTGTCCCCTGATTCCCATCTCTCCCACAAGTGGAAACATTGTCCCTATCTCCACCTTATCCCCTCAGGATCGTATATATTTCAATAAGATAATCGCTCATTCTTCCCAACTTCAATGGTACAAGCCCAACGTGTTCAACCTTTCTCCAAAAGATAAGCCCCTCATCTCAAGCGGAGCTTAGCAGTGGCACATTGAACCAATTTCCAAAGGCAGATCAGAATTTGAAATTCACTGGGCAGTGAAAGTAGCAGAAATGACATTCCCTTCATCATCAGATCATAAGTGAAGCTGTTTGCTGATGCTATTAGTCTTCACCTTCATTTCACAGCTCCTTGATAATGAAGCCACTCATATCATCTTACAGGATGACCTTGTCAACTCTAGGCTTGAGCTGCTGAGGGGAAGATAACGTACATACAAGTAATGGCCATCTCCAACAAGATCCAACCTTGAACAGCATCACCTGTCACCACTATGAGATGGCAACATTGACCATCGCCCGAGCTGGATGAACTGAGATGTTCTTTGCTTTGTGGATGAGGATGGCTTCGAAGTGTAGCGTCGCACAAAGAACATCAAGCTATGTCTTGAACAAAGCTAATTTATTAACACTATAACTCAATAGATTTGAATTAATCACTATGATATTAATATTATAAAATCCACTAAGACTATGATTCTATCTACAGAGCTTCTGAAAACACGACTACTCTCGATCCCCCCTAATCACCTACTCCCAGAATCGAGGGTATCACGTGATCCACATGTATGCTCTTGATCACCATCTAGAGGTTGATGCGTTCACATTAAATTGTTAACCCTTCATTTATCATACAATATGCATATTGTCATATAAACCATCAGCAAAGTGGGTATCAAAGCCAGACAGAGGCTGGTTGTCTGAAAAGAATGTTTGATTTTCTCGCCCCTTGAAGTCTCGCAAACATGTATAATGACCAAGTCTGCAGCATGATGACATGCTCATCACTCTCTTGGATGGATGCAGCTGCAAGGATAGTCATCCAGGGCAGTTAGATTGTTCCTGCCACTGGACCTAATATTCATTCCCTCCACCATCGATGCACTTTGGTTACAGGATGTACTATCTGCAGGATACACTAAAGCTATCCACTGAGCTGACTGTATCTCCCAGCCCCACAAACTCCATTGCAAAGAAGAACAAGAGAAATAGATTGTAGGACATCTATGTTGTCCTTAGACAGATGGACGGTTCTGTGGCAGCAAAAGAGACTCACGGATGGTATGTTGCCTCCCGGGTGCCAGGGTCCGTGACGTCTTGGACCGTGTTTTCAGAATTCTTAAGGGGGAGAGGAAACAGTCACAAGCCGTGGTACACATCGGTACCAGCGACATAGGTAAGAGAAGGGATGGGGATTTAAAACAGGAATTTATGTAGCTAGGGTGGAAGCTGAGAGCCACGAGAAACCATGTTGTCATCTCTGGTTTGTTGCTGGTACCATGTGCTAGTGAGGCGAGGAACAGGGAGAGAGTGCAGATAAACACGTGGCTGCAGGGATGGTGCAGGAGGGAGAGTTTCAGGTACGTGGATAATTAGAGCACATTCTTTGGAAGGTGGGACCTGTACAGACAGGAAGGTTTGCACCTGAAAGAGAGGGGCACCAGTATCCTGGGAGGAAAATTTGCTACGGCTCTTTGAGGGGGGGGTTGAAACTAATTTTTCAGGGGGCTGGGAAAATGAGCTGTAGTCCAGAAGCCAGTTTTGAGAGTAGTGAGGTACTGAGGAGGTTATCAAGGTCGCAGGAGTGTACAGACAGACAGAAAGGTGGGTTGAAGTGTGTCTACTTCAATGCAAGGAGCATCCGGAATAAGGTTGGTGAACTTGGAGCGTGGATTGGTATTTGGGACTACGATGTTGTGGCCATTACGGAGACATGGTTAGAACAGGGACAGGAATGGAGGAATAGCATTGTTGATCAAGGATAGTTTAACGGCTGTAGAAAGGCTGTTCGAAGGGCATCTGCCTACTGAGGTAATATGGGCCGAAGTTAGGAATAGGAAAGGAGCGGTCACATTGTTAGGAGTTTTCTTACAGACCCCCAAATAGTAATAGAGATGTGGAGGAAGAAATTGCAAAACAGATTATGGATAGGTGTGGAGGTCTCAGGGCAGTTGTCATGGGTGACTATAACTTTCCAAATATTGATTGGAACCTCTATAGTCGAACAGTTTGGATGGGGCAGTTTTTGTACAGTGTGTGCAGGAGGGTTTCCTGGCACAATATGTGGATAGGCCGACAAGGGGGGGGGCACATTGGATTTGGTACTGGGTAATGAACCGGGCCAAGTGTTAGATTTGTTTGTGGGACAGCACTTTGGAGATAGTGACCACAATTCGGCGTCTTTCAGTATTGCAATGGAGAGGGATAGGGCCATACGGCAGGGCAAGGTTTATAATTGGTGGAGGGGTAATTATGCGGCAATTAGGCAAGAATTAGGGAGCATAAGATGGGAACAGAAACTGTCAGGGAAAGGCACAAATGAAAAGTGGAGCTGCGTGCCCTTGATAGGTATATCCCTGTCAGGCAGGGAGGAAATGGCCGGGTGAGGGAACCATGGTTCACAAAAGAGGTTGAATATCTTGTCAAGAGGAAAAAGGAAGAGTATGTAAGGATGAGAAAACAAGGTTCAGTTGGGTCGCTTGAGGGTTACAAGGTAGCAAGGAGTGAGCTAAAAAAAAGGGCTTAGGAGAGCTAGGAGGGGGCATGAGAAGTCCTTGGCGGGTCGGATCAAGGAAAATCCCAAGGCTTTTTACTCTTATGTGAGAAATAAAAGAATGACCAGGGTGAGGGTAGGGCTGGTCAAGGACAGTAGTGGGAACTTGTGCATGGAGTCAGAAGAAATAGGAGAGGCGTTGAATGAATACTTTTCTTCAGTGTTCACCAAGGAGAGGGGCCATGTTTTTGAGGATGAGAGTGAGATACAGGCAGGTAGGCTGGAGGAGGTAGATGTTCTGAGGAAGGATGTATTAGCAATTTTGAAAAACCTGAGGGTCGACTCCCCTAGGCCAGATGGGATATATCCAAGGATTCTTTGGGAGGCAAGGGATGAGATTGCAGAGCCTTTGGCTTTGATCGTTGGGTCCTCACTGTCCACGGGGATAGTGCCAGAGGACTGGAGAGTGGCGAATGTTGTTCCTCTGTTCAAGAAAGGGAATAGGAATGACCCTGGTAATTATAGGCCAGTTAGTCTTACTTCGGTGGTCAGTAAGTTAATGGAAAGGGTCCTGAAGGATAGGATTTATGACCATTTGGAAAGATGCAACTTAATCCTGGACAGTCGACACGGATTCGTGAAGGGTAAGTCTTGCCTCACAAATTTGATTGAATTCTTTGAGGAGGTAACTAAGTGTGTAGATGATGGTAGATCAGTTGATGTTATATACATGGATCTTAGCAAGGCGTTTGATAAGGTTCCCCACGGTCGCCTCATGAAGAAAATAAGGAATGTGGGATAAAGGGAAATTTGGCCAATTGGATGAGTAACTGGCTATCACATAGAAGACAGAGGGTGGTGGTGGATGGAAAATTTTCAGACTGGAGATCAGTTACCAGCAGTGTACCACAGAGATCAGTGCTGGGTCCTCTGCTATTTGTGATTTTTATCAATGACTTGGAGGAGGGGGCTGAAGGGTGGTTCAGTAAATTTGCTGATGACACCAAGATTGGTGGAGTAGTGGATGAGGTGGAGGGCTATTGTAGGCTGCAAAGAGACATTGATAGGATGCAGAGCTGGGCCGAAAAATGGCAGATGGAGTTTAACCCTGATTAGTGCGAGGTGATTCATGATGGTATAAAAAAATTTGAATGCGGATTACAGGGTCAACGGCAGGGTTCGGAGGAATGTGGAGGAACAGAGAGATCTTGGGGTTCATGTCCACAAATCTCTGAAGGTTGCCACTCAAGTGGATAGAACCGTGAAGAAGGCTTATAGTGTGTTAGCGTTTATTAACAGGGGGCTTGAGTTTAAGAGCCACGGGGTTATGCTGCAACTATACATGACCCTGGTGAGACCACATTTGGAGTATTGTGTGCAGTTCTGGTCACCTTATCATAGGAAGAATGTGGAAGCATTGGAAAGGGTGCAAAGGAGATTTACCAGGATTCTGCCTGGTTTGTAGGGTAGGTCTTATGAGGAAAGGTTGAGGGAGCTAGGGCTTTTCTCTTTGGAGCGGAGGAGGGTGAGAGGCGACTTAATAGAGGTTTATAAGATGATGAGGGGGATAGATAGAGTGGACGTTCAGAGACTATTTCCTCGGGTGGATGTAGCTGTTACAAGGGGGCATAACTATAAGATTCAGTATGGGAGATATAGGAGGGATATCCGAGGTAGGTTCTTTACTCAGAGAGTGGTTAGGGTGTGGAATGGACTGCCTGCTGTGATAATGGAGTCGGACACTTTAGGAACTTTCAAGCGGTTATTGGATAGGCACATGGAGCACACCAGAATGACAGGGAGTTGGATAGCTTGATCTTGGTTTCGGACAATGCTTGGCACAACATCGAGGGCCGAAGGGCCTGTTCTGTGCTGTACTGTTCTATGTTCTATGTTTAAATCAAGGCAAAATTCCACAGAGGATGGAACAAAGGAACGCTTCATAAAGTGGTCATATGTATGTTTGGCCTCCAAAATCTACAGAAATATTGCACAGTTACAAGTGAATACAGCACATTGAATTTTGAAACATTTTCTCACACAGGACAGTAATGGGAAGAGATAAATGAATGGTTGTTACATGCATTATGATGACACAGGAGTGTTCTTTTGTCCTTCCTTTTGTTTTATTCATCATAATTAAGTTACTGTCATATTACAATTTCTTATTTTGATGGATGGTGTATTAACCATTCAAACCATTGAATACTGTACTGCCTTCCCCTTTGCAGATGCTCTATATTCCCAGCATTTTATGCTTTCATTTCAGAATATCAACAGTTACAATATTTGTGAGGGTGCTAGGTTGGACAGTCCCCAAAATCAGGAACATGGATTATAATGAGAGATCAATCTGCCTCAGCTGATGGCAATGTAGGCTGCTTTGTGCTGTTTGCTGTTTTAAATAGTTTCAGCATCCAGTTAGTGGTAACCCAGCTGCTGATTGGCTTGTTACCTGAGCAAGAGGTCAATATTTTGAATGGCTAAAACCAGTTGTAGCTAATGCTTTAAGGGCCGAATGGCCTACTCACGGTAGCATTGTGGATAGCACATTTGCTTCACAGCTCCAGGGTCCCAGGTTCGATTCCTGCCTTGGGTCACTGTCTGTGCGAAGTCTGCACATCCTCCCCGTGTGTGCATGGGTTTCCTCCGGATGCTCTGGTTTCCTCCCACAGTCCAAAGATGTGCAAGTTAGGTGGATTGGACATGATAAATTGCCCTTAGTGTCCTAAATTGCCCTTAGTGTTGGTTGGGGTTACTGGGTTATGGGGATAGGGTGGAGGTGTTAACCTTGGGTAGGGTGCTCTTTCCAGGAGCCGGTGCAGACTCGATGGGACGAATGGCCTCCTTCTGCACTGTAAATTGTATGATCTTGCTTCTATTTTCTTTTTTTAAATAAATTTAGAGTGCCCAATTTTTTTTCTCCCAATTAAAGAGCAATTTAGAGTGGCCAATCCACCTACCCTGCACATCCTGGAGGCTCGCCCTCATCACCACCATAGACATGGAGCACCGAGACTGGGTCATATTCCTCAGCGAATGAGTCATGTCCCTCACTGCCTCGGTCATGTCATTCTGGGACTTTGTCATGTACCTCTGTGCATGTGCTGCCGACAAATGCATCGGGCCCTCCAGCCCTAGAGCCCCAGAGCTGGCCACCAAGGGCATCAAAGGCCATGAGACGCGGTAAGCAGCTGGCTGCCTCCACTGCTGATGTGCATCCTGGGGACACACCTAGATATATTGGTCGAGCTAGGAGGGCAAAGCGCATTGAGGATCACTGAGGGCACCAAGGGAGGGTGGGGGTGGGGGTAGGTGGGGTGAGAGAAGCGGGTGAGGGGGGACGGCACCATTGGGAGAGTAGGGATTGCTAGACACAATAAATACACTTGTGCACAAACAGTATGATGCCTCCGTCACTTTCGTCCGCAATGTGGGCCGACCTCCGAAACATTGGCCCATCTCCCCAGACATCCGCCACTCCCCGGGCACACTGCATACAGTTAATGGGTGTGAGAGAGCATTCAACAGACAGACAGGGGTCAGTCAATGGCATTGATGGCCACCGGGAGCGGGTGTCCTCCTCTTCAATGTCGTGCCAAGTCCGTGAGGTCACGGCACAGGTGCTGCACTATCTCCCTTTTGAGGCGCCCCCTTATGGTACACGCTATCTGTCATCTGTTCACATGACCAATGAATCCTGTACACCCTGGGCCATTGCGGGACACCCTCTCTGGGTCCCTCCCTGGCCTGATGGGCGGTTGGGTCCTCGGGGTGTGGGGCAGTGTCTGGCACATGGGGCGCTGCCTCAAGCATCTGTTGATGCTGCTGCTGCTGCCATCTCCAGTGTCTGGCCGCCCAGACTACCAGCAGCATCATTAGGGCAAAGTCTGGGGCCAAAATCCCTGCCATGGTGTTCAATATCTGTAAGTTACTGGGAGAGGCTGTTAGGCTGACAAACAGCGGTGGCTCCCACCCGGGACACTCCAGTCCCCCAGTGATTACTCCCTCTCCCCCTCCAGAAAAGCCCTGCCCACGCACACCTGGCCACAGAGGGCACCCCTCACCAGACCAAACCCCGTACCCCGGACACCAACTGACCCAAATGTCACCTGGACCAAGCACTGGTCCACTCACCCACCCTCCGGCAGTGGACATGTCCCTGGAGCTGTGACTCATGCCCTGGGTGTTTGAATGTTGGCTGCTGCATGTGTGGTGTTGCTTCTCGCAGTGTTCATCCAATGGATCGGATTGGATTTATTTATTGTCACATGTACCGAGGTGCAGTGAAAAGTATTTTACTGCGAGCAGCTCAACAGATAATTAAGTACATGGGAAGAAAAGGGAAGAAAAGAAAATACATAATAGGGCAACACAAGGTATACAAATGTAACTACATAAGCACCGGCATCGGATGAAGCATACAGGGTGTAGTGTTAATGATTTCAGTCCATAAGAGGGTCATTTAGGAGTCTGGGAACAGCGGGGAAGAAGCTGTTTTTGAGCCTGTTTGTGAGTGTTCTCAGACTTCTGTATCTCCTGCCCGATGGAAGAAGTTGGAAGAGTGAGTAAGCCGGGTGGGAGGGGTCTTTGATTATGCTGCCCTCTGTCCCCAGGCAGCAGGAGGTGTAGATGGAAGTCAATGGATGGAAGAAAGGTTTGTGTGATGGACTGGGCGGTGTTCCCGACTCTCTGAAATTTCTTACAGTCCTGGGCCGAGCAGTTGCCATACCAGGCTGTGATGCAGCCAGATAGAATGCTTTCTATGGTGCATCTGTAAAAGTTGGTAAGGGTTATTGTGGACATGCTGAATTTCCTTCGTTTCCTGAGGAAGTATAAGCGCTGTTATGCTTTCTTGATGGTAGCGTCGACATGGGTGGACCAGGACAGATTTTTGGAGATGCGCACCCCTAGGAATTTGAAATAGCTAACTATCTCCACCTCGGCCCCATTGATGCTGACAGAGTTGTGTACAGTACTTTGCTTCCTGAAGTCAATGACTAGCTCTTTAGTTTTGCTGGCATTGAGGGAGAGATTGTTGTCACTGCACCACTCCACTAGGTTCTTTATCTCCCTCCTGTATTCTGACTCGTCGTTATTCGAGATCCGGCCCACTATGGTAGTATCATCAGCAAACAGTGTCCAGGCATCACAGTATGATTAGGATGCTGGGCAAAGATGGCTACTCAGCTCCTCAGCTCCCAACAGAAGCCCTTCGCAAGGTTCACGTTTTTAAAAAGCAATACTAATTGACACCAGCATGACCACTTGCTGGGGAGGCTGATGAGTCACAGGTGCCCTTTGGATATGGGGTGGCTCCTGTTAATTGTACGAAAATAGGGCTTAAGTGGTGATCGGTTTCTCACCACGCTATGTAAGATCCCGATTTTTCCTACGGGAGTGGACCGGTTGCATTGCAAACTATTTGGCGCCTGCATGGTTCTCGTTTTCCGCCTCTCCTGCTATTCACCGGCGTCATATCGCTTAAGCGAGAGCGCAATGAGGCCGGAGAATCGCGCCCTCAGACTCTCAAATGGATAATTTTGCCATTGTTTCTTGCTGTATTTCAGGGAGGTTGCTCCCTGAATACCCCAGCAGAATTGGCAGAGTGAGCTCTTCCCCTCCTCCTGCCTCTTCCAGTAGCTTGGCTGCTCTCTGTGGCCTCTTTTCATTCCCCAAGTCATGCTGTGTTCCAAGGGAACTGCTTATTTGTGTCCCTTGTCTTGGAGCAACTAGTTTGTGCAGAAGCCTTGAAGTGAGCAAAGTGTCTTTCAGCATCTATCGCTGCACACCTTTGCAACTGAGACAACTTTTGAAAGCACCAAACACATATAGCTTCAAAGCGGCAGCCAAAGAAATCCACCAGCAATGAATCTGCACGCCATTGATGTTCCCTTTAATAGCACAGATGGTCAATCTTTCTGATTTTGAATGCTGTTTGGCTGTGAGAGGTTGTGAGAGGACATTAATTGGAGATTGAGCTCCAAAATGTCACCTCTGGTGTGAAATTAGCATTGCATATTGATTGATGTCAGGATGTGTCTGCTTAGCATACTTTCAGTGGGCACTCAAACTAATGCCCTCATTACTATTGGGTGCAGTGCAATTTCCCCCCAAACTCTGCATGTGTCTGATGTAGATGCGATGTTAATCCTCAAATAGCATCTAAAGGACAACCAGTACAGATCTCATGTACACAATTTCACATGTGTTTATGTTTTTATGTGTAATTTCTGGATTAAATTGTTTATTTCCTCTATTTTTACATGACCAACACAAACCTGATATGGTTTACTGAATAGCAGTCAAATCTACACAAGCAACAACATCAATAAAAAATTAATATATTGAACTAACAGCTCTATTCAGCCAGGTCAATATTATTTTGTCTAAATAACTAAAGCTTTGGACAGCTCAAATAATAATAATCATACTCTATTGATCATTCAGAAAGAATGATGTGTACATTTGATTTTTATTCACATTTTCTATGTTTAATGTCTGTGTACCAATCCAAATTCATATAAAGTAGTGAAGATTTCTCGTACAGTTTACTATTAAACTTGAAGGGATGCATTTTCAAAAATTGTTTTTAATGCTGCCCATCCTTAACTGCCCTTGGATTGGGAGGCTCGCCACAACTTTTCAGAGGGCAGGAAAGAGTCAACCACATTGCTGGGCGTCTGGAGTCACATATAGGTCAGACCAGGTAAGAAGGGCAGATTTCCTTCCCGAAAGGGCATTAATGAACCAGGTGGGATTTTCTGACAGTCAACTCATGGTCATCTTTATTGAGACTAGGGCTGCGATTCTCCATTCCCCACCGCTGCGATCAGAATCCTAATTGGGCAAGAATGGAGCATTGCCCGAGAAATGGGATTGAGGCCAGATGTCACACCCATTGCCTTGTTCCTGTCCCCCACCCCACACCAGCTGGGCAGACCTTTGTGTGAGGTTGTCCAAGTGCAGCACTGGCACAGGGAGCCCGGGCACGTCGGGGAGGGGGGGGGGGGGTCAAGGCACTGATAAGGTTCTCCTCTGCCATTGCTAGGCTGCAGAGGGAGGGTGGTCTATGCGTTCTGAGAGTTGTGTGGGCTCAGGCTCTGGATTAGGGATTGACTCCATGACCTCCCACAGAGAGGGTCTCAGGTCTGGTCTGCTCCTTCCAATTCTGAACAACCTGAAGATCACCCTTGGCATGCTAATCTCAGGCAGCCTTCTGCTCAATAGCCTCCTCCTGGTCTGACGTTTTAAATTCTGATTTGGCCTCCTCAGCCTGAACTGCTTTGCCTGACAGCTGAAGAGAAGACCAGGCAGTTTGGTGAAGAATCAATGCAGGAACACTTTACCTTTCCTGACATCTGCTCCCTCAGACAAAAGTCTTTAGAACAACAGCTGGAACAAGTGCCAGAGGCTTCCTCGAAGGCACACAGCACTTTAAAACGCTTCCAATGCTTTTCACGAGCATGTGTTTGACAGTGTTATGGTTCAGACATAGCTGCTTGGTGGTTTGTTTATTTATCTTTCCCTTTATGCTTGAATGCATATCACGTACAATGCTTTGATGCTAACCACAAAGTTCATAAACACTCTTGCGATGATTGACAGCTCCTCACCTCATCAAAGGAGCTAAATGGTTTAACTTCCTCTTTGCAGCCGAAAGTCTGGCAGTGACAGAGGAGCACATGACCTAAGGCCTGAACCTCTTCACCCCACATTGGGGTCCACCATGCCCGGCACAGGTTTCACTGCACGGGTGCAGGTGCCATGTGCCAGGAGGCAGTGCACCATTGGCAATTCCATGGGGTGAGGACTGAGGGAAATGGTTGAGGGAGGGGGCAGAAGGGGGTCCTGATGGGAGCTGGTGGGTCAATATTTCCATGGTGAGGGTGGGGGTAGAGAATTCCCCACCTTGTCAGCAGGGGTGGGGGGAGCAGCATTTGCGTTATTGGGGGGAGAGAGTAGACCTGCTGCCAGATTTTGTGACCGGTGTCGCTCAAAATTACGGCCAGATCCTGGGATCCTGGTGGACCCTGGCCAGCTCTCCAGCATGCATCTATTTGTATTTGCATGGTTAAGCTGTGAGACTCGCACCTGGCCGCTGCTCTGAGCACCAGTGGAGACCAGTCCCGATTCTCTGCTGACAGAAACTCTTGGACTCCAGAGCGGAAAATCCTGGCCCAGATTTTCAATTCAGATTATTAAGTGAATTTAAGTTCCCCCAATTGCTATGACGGGATTTGAAACATTGACCCCAAGAGCATCAGACTGGGCCTCCAGATTACTAGTCCAGTGACATTACCCAAAATTTCCCCTTAAAAGAACGATCAACATCTAACAATTGTGAGCAATTGGAAATTATTATTCTGATTCAGATATTTTTCCGTTCAGAATTGCTCACGTGGAAAAGATCCCCACGTGGAAATATTCTGGAGTGATTCGTGCCCGTTTTCCGGCGGGCGTGGGGACATAGCCCCATTATTGGAGAATCCGGCCTTTATTTCTTTGTAAATAAAGTTCTCTGCTGCACGGTTGAGATTCTCTGAAGGAAGACTATGGAATACTTTTAACTGTGAAATCAAAACAACGGAGCTCTGTTAGATTTTACCACGTGGATCTGAAAATTGGCCTGGGGATTATGATTCTCAATTCACCTACCGCTACTCAATGTAATACTGCCTTTGTACTGCTTGCTTATTTGAATAATTTCTGATTGCAGCCACCACTAACCAAACTGGTTACACCAGACGGAGCAGACAATCAGAAGTTCCATGCACCAGCCAAAACTCCTCTGTACTCTTCAAGCTAGCCTGCGTCTCTTAAAATTGGGTGCACCATAGCTGGAGCAGGCTGATGGGAGTGTGCAAGAAATGAATCTGAAGAATTGTGCAAGGGAAAGAATGGCCTTGAAGAGTTTTGAATGGTGGCCTTGGTCAGGAAATTGGAAAGTAGGAAACAAGGACAGAATTGAATGCCTTCCGCTGAGGCCAACTTGGAGGTAGGGCTACATTTAGTTGGACAGGGGGGTTGCAGTTGGAGACCCCACTCTTTCCCTGCCTCTGACCCGATTAAGCCCCGGTAGGATGGTGTGTAGATAGCCTTCATGCCTGCCATCTTCAGTTATGGCATGTTCGATCCATAATTTTAAACATGGACTATATTCATTATAGAATTTTATGGAACTGTAGGGAATTCTCCCATCTGGGATCTTAGTCCCCTGGCGGGGGCAGGAACATGAAATGTTTCCCGCTGTGGTGGCCAGCCGGAAATCACGCTGAATATTCCAGACCTGATCTAATTACTTACACAATTGGGTCTTTTGCTCTGTTTTCGATGACGAGGCTGGCCTGATGCTATATAGTCCGCCATCCAATCTGGGCACCATATTGAAAAGGCGACAACATCACTGGTCAACTATCGAACAAAGAAGGTACATTTCCTGAAAATTAATATGGATATCAGGGAGCTTTCTGAGATTGGTAGATAGATTTCCTGAAAAGGAAGATGGATCCCCTCCAGGACACCAAACCTAGAGGATCCACCTTCAGATGTTCCCCCCACCCACTGCTGTAATGTTCCAGGGCCCATCGTTTCCAACAGCATCCATAGAACATAGGACACACAGTGCAGAAAGAGGCCATTTGGCACATTGAGTCTGCACCGACCCATTTAAGCCCTCACTTCCACCCTCTTCTCGTAACCCTATAACTCCTCCTAACCTTTTTGGACACTAAGGGCAATTTATCATGGCCAATCCATCTAACCTGCACATCTTTGGACTGTGGGAGGAAACCTGAGCACCCGGAGGAAACCCACGCAGACATGGGGAGAACGTGCAGACTTCGCACAGACAGTGACCGAGCAGGGAATCGAACCTGGGACCCTGGCACTGTGAAGCCACAGTGCTAACCACTATGCTACTGTGCTCCATCCTGAACTCCAGACACAGTCCCAGGCATTATTCAGGTGAATCCCAATAGCTGCGTGTCTCATTGTTCCAGATGTGTTTTCCACCTGTGTGCTTTCATCTGGTACTGCGGAGAATTGGACATGGGTGGGGGCTTTTATCTGCATGTCTATAGTGGGATGCAAATGTGTTTCACACCGACCTCCAGCAGGTTTCCCGGTCCACCATGGTGGACTCCAGTGGAATATCCTGCTGAAATTCAAACCGAGGTGAAACATTTGGGCCTCCTGCTGAATTCTCCTCTTACACCTTCCACTGAACACGCCATCGGGGCTTTGAATAATTCCACCTTATTTTTCCTTTTAAAAATAGAAGTAACAAGTCTTCCGAGGGAGTGATGACTTTTGCAATTTTTGCATTGACTCAAGTCTCTGTAAAGTTCTGAATTGATTGACCAGAGGTGGATTGCCTATCTTGAATGGACATACCAAGCTGGAACAAATTTGTGGAAGTCACACCTCCTATTGTTTGTGAAGTTACCCAAAACTCAAAATCAATGGACTCAAAGACCACAGTCTCTGAGCTCAATACCAAACAGAGATCTGCAGAAACCAGTTAAATCATAAACAGATATGAATGGCTCTATCCATCTCTCAATGTATGATTGTTATCAAGACACTTATTGCTAAGACTGTTGCTAACAGTGGGGCAAAAACTATTGGAGATGAGTCTTGTCATACCTAATTCTCCTTCTCAAATATGATTTCCTCATCCAATGTTGTCTTCTGATGTTAAAGCTGCAGACAGCGGAAACATGCACATGTCACTTTCCCCCTTCCCTGAAATTCAGCCTTCCACATGTGTCTTTCCCTTTCAAATACCCAAGAGTTTCAACCTGACCAGGCAGTGGAGGAACACCAAGAAGGAAGTGATGATAAAGGCAGAGCAACGTCACTTGATTTTCACACTCAGTAACACCAGCTCAGATATTGACACTGAATGTATGTTACCAGAAAGATTCGAGACTGAATTTGCAAGAGGTTAGACATGAGGCATGAGTGGTTTCAGCCAGATATAGCTCAGGTATCAACTGAATGGAGTGCAAGGTCACGTGTGGATTCTACTGGGTAGGATTCAGATGAAAATTTTACTTGGGAGATCAACAGAGGAGCACTGATGATTATGTTCAGTAAACTGCCTTGTACTATAAGTATCTGGATCTGTAATGATTTGATTACCTACAAATGCTCGCATTCCAAGCATTGTCCAGCATCTCTGACTTTGTCTATATAAATGTTTCTGGAACATACCTCTCCATTCACCTGAGGAAGGAGCTGCGCTCCGAAAGCTCGTGTTTGAAACAAACCTGTTGGACTTTAACCTGGTGTTGTAAGACTTCTTACTGTGCTCACCCCAGTCCAACACCGGCATCTCCACATCTTGTACTATAAGACATAGGAGCACAATTAGGCCACTTAGCCCTTCGAGTCTGCTCCGCCATTCAATCATGGCTGATATTGTTCTCATTCCCATTCGCCTTCCTTTCCCCCATAATCCCTGATCCCCTTAGAAAGCCAGCGATGAATGTAAAGAAGCATGAAGGAGTTGTCTTGTTATGCTCTTGGCATAGCATAAGCGGCTTCCTTGATGTGCACGCTGACAAAGGAAGGTTCAGAAGTGGAGATAACTTCACCACTAAACTATTTACAATTCTCTTACTTAGGTCTGCCTCTACTGTTGATCTTTCTATAGCTACTCAGACTGACAAACCAGTCTGCTACAAACCACGTAGTGGGTGTGATATTGAATCAACCCTATGTCTCTACTCACTGAGTGTCTCCACTGGAAAGAGGAAGATCATGTGTGCTGTGTCCTTTATATATGGCTTGGTATAATGTGGTAGTGTCACCTCTGTATGTATCGTGAATGCCCACTGGTCGTATCCTATCTAACTGACTTATTGGTTGAGTGTCTGTGTGTCATGTCTCTGGTGCTCCCTCTAGTGCTAGTCTACATGTATTTACATTAACCCCTTGTGTATTTACAGTGATGCATATCACCACAGGAGTCTGACATTAACTTGGCACAGTGTTTTGCTTAGAGCTTGGATCATTCCTGACAGGGTGTCCCAACAGTTCATCAACCAATAGATTGTGAGGACTGCTGAGTGAAGCCCCACCACAGAAGAGTGGCAGTGTCTCCATGCAGCACCTGCCTGCTGGTCTCTCACAGAGAATCAGCATACATGCACACACTCTCCTGCATCCCAAAATCCCACTGCTCTGCCAATTCCCTTGCAGTGACCTGTCAGCGGGCAAGCCCAGACTGTTCCCATTCAGGTCAAGATGACCCAGGACTGTTCAAAGGAATCTTCCAAGGCCACCTACAATCTCCCTCTGTGAAAGTTGGCAGCAATCCACCTGCTGACACAGGCAATTGCAACTTGAAAAGGAATGCACAAGTGTGATTATTGCTTTTAAGATGCAATACGACATGATTTCATGTAAAAATGTGGTTTGGAATGTTTATTTCATTGTGCCTTTTGTTTTTGTATTATGACCAAGTAGGTCAATGGGGGGAGGTGAAACAATGTTTGGACCGGCACTCATCCAGGAAAGTGGAGAGTACTCTATCACGCTCCTGACTTGTGCCTTGTAAATGGTGGACAGGTTTTGGGGATTCAGGAGGTGAGTTACTCACTGCAGAATTCCCAGCCTCTGACCTTCCCTTGTAGCCACAATACTTGTATGGTTTCTGTTCAGTTCAGTTTCTTATCAATGGTAACCCCCAAGGTATTGATAGTGGGGAAATTCAGTGATGGAAATGCAATTGCATGGCAAGGGGAGATGGTTAGATTATTTCTTGTTGGAGATGGTCATTGCCAGGTACTTGAGTTTTCCCTTCAATTCCACTGACTTGACTTTTGCTTGGGTTCCTTGCCACACACAGACAAATGAAGCATTAATGTCAAAGATAGTCACTCGTGGGCAGCACGGTGGCGCAGTGAGTTAGCCCTGCTGCCTCATGGTGCCAAGGTCCCAGGTTCGATCCCGGCCCTGGGTCACTGTCCGTGTGGAGTTTGTACATTCTCCCCGTGCTTGCATGGGTTCCGCCCCCACAACCCAAAGATGTGCAGGTTAGGTGGATTGGCCACCCTAAATTATCCCTTAATTGGAAAAAATAAATTGGGTACTCTAAATTTAAAAAAAAAACATAATCACTCGTACCTCACTCTTGAGCTCAGCTCTTTTAAGTATTGTTGGACCAAGCCTGTAATGAGGTCTGAAGAAGACTGGCGGAACCCAAACGAAGCACCAGCGAGCAGGTTATTGCTGAGTAGGGGATGCTTGCTTGCACTGTTGATGCCCTTTCGATCACTTTACTGATGACCAAGACTAAGAGGGATATGATGATTGGCCGGGTTCAATTTGTCTGTTGTTTCTGGATGGAGTCGTGAGAAAATATTTGGATACAGAGATCAGGAAATTATGTTGCAAAAATAATATGGTTATAATGGCAGATGTTAATTTTGATGTAAACCGAGTTGTAAAGACAAGAATAAATCAAAAGAAATATTGGCTCTTATTTCAAGGTGATTGTAGTACAACAGAGAAGAAATTGTTCTGCAGTGCATTATGTTCAGTTCAGGGCACTGCTCCTTTGGAAGGATTCATTGGGCTCAGAGAGGGAGCAGCACAGATTCACTAGAATAACATTGAGGCTTAGAGGGTTAAGTTATGAGGACAAGTTGCATAAACTTGGCTTGTATTCCCTTCAGTATAGACAATTGACAGGTAATCTGATTCAAGTGTTTAAACTGGTAAAGGATTTTAAAGGGTAGACACTGAGAAATAATTTCCTCTGGTGGGGGAATCCAGCATAAGGAAGTATAATCATAAAAATGCAAATCTGCCATTCAGGAGTGAAATTAGGAAGCAATTCTTTGCACAAAGGGTAGTAACAATTTGGAATCCTGTCTCCCAAAAGGCTCAGGCAATTGAAGCTTTCAAGACTGAAATTGATTTTGATTAGTCAAGGGTCTCAAGGGGCAGGTTTTTTCAGATGGCCTGGTTTCCTGTCAGGCGACCAAACATGTTGACGGGAATGACATTGGCTATTCTTCAGCCACTTATCACTTTGAGGAGTTAATCGGCAGGAGGAAGGACTTGCCTCACTTGGGAGGAAGTCCCATTTCGGAGAGTAGCTGGCCACTCTGCTTGGTCAAGAACTCTCTAGTCTCAGCAGAAACACTGGGAGCGGTGGCCACTATGAGAACTATATCCAGTTCCACAAGTTTAAGCGTCAAGTACCCAGGACAAAGGTAAGTATCAGGTATTTGTGGCAATGTGAAGGCGGGAGGCCTAGTGAGTGTTGGGGTGAGGGGATGGGACTAGTGTTGGAAAGGCCAGGAGGGATGGATTATCTGTGAGGGACTTAATGGGGGGTGGGGGAATGTCTCAATCAGGAACCGGGGCCTTTGATGGAGACGACCACCACCTTCCCTACCCAAAGCCCAAGCAGGCTTACCTGCCAGGTTTCTCCCCATCACTGAACTCCTCCCACTGGCTTCAAAAATGTGGCTGGGAAAGAAGCGGCCATAAGCATCTAACAATTGACCACTTAAGGGTCACAATTGTGGGTGTCCTAGGCCTTACTCACCACTCGTACCATTTATGACAGGTTGGATCTGAATGTGTCCCGTATACTTTAAAATCGAACACCAGTGAAATGGTCAAGTAAGAATCAAAAACTGAAAATACTGGACAATCGCAGCAAGTCTGAAAGCATCTGTGGAGAGAAAAGGGAGCTGACGTTTCAAGTCTGGATGACTCTTTGTCAAAGCTAGAGATAACTGACAATGGGGTCAGATTTATACTGTTATAGGGGTGTACAGCGGTGGGGCTGGATAAGAGGTCAGCGTTTGGTGGAGATTGACAAGGACGTCATGGACAGTGAAAAAAGGAATGTAAATTGGGGCAATTAAGGATAAGAAGAGTGCTGATAGTGGCACATAAATAAATTAGAATGTGTTAATGGCAAACAAAGGTGAACGGTGTGTCAAAGGGCAACTAGGAACAAGGAACAAATTGCCCAAGTGTGGTGGGGGAGGGGGACAATGATGAGGGAAAGACATATCTATGGAAGAAACAAAGATAAATTGAGAGAAATAAAAATGGGGTGAAGATAGGGGAAAGAGTTCACAGTCTGAAGCTGTAAGAATACTCGGCTGAACTGTTTTTTCCTTCTGTGTTGGAAAGGGAATAAATGCTGGCCTAGCTAGTGATGCCACCATCAATTCAGTCAAAGACACGTGTTGAAGTAAACAGTGGTTTTAATCAGCTTACAACTTTGCCTGCCTGCGACCGGTAGAATACTGAAGGCTGTCCCACAGGTCTGCTGCTCTTATACTTCCTCTAAAAGGCGGAGCCATGGGCGGAGCCCGTACATGTTCCAACATCTCCCCCTGTGGGTGAAGCCACACAATGGCCCATAGATGGAGCCCACAGGGTTAATAACATAGTATAACGTAATACAGTATACTGGTCAATTAACAGTATTTATACATTCACCACAGCTAGCAATGCCCACATTCTGTAATAGAATAAAATGAAATTTGACGCCCAGGTGAACTTTCAACCACATATTCACACTGTCTATTTCTGCCTCTGCCACTCTACTCCTGTCTCAACTCACCTGCTGTTTCTGTTACCTCGAGAATTGACTTTTCCAATGCACCCATGACCGGTCTCTCACGCTACCGTCCGTGTGTTTGAGGCCATCTCAGCTTTTCTGACCATCATTTTAACTCACAGCAAGTCATTTTTATCTATCATCCATGTGTTTGCTGATTTATATTAGGGCTGAACCATGCAGCGCCTTCATTTTAAATTTCTCGTTGTTGTCTCCAAATCGCTCCGCTATCTTGCTTTTCCCGAACTCTGTAATCTCCTCCAGACCCACAAATCTCCGAGGTAACCTGTGCACATCTAATTCTCTCTAGCAACCCCTATTTTCTTTTTAAAATATTTTTATTCTCCATTTTCACATTTTCTTCAAAATTCACACGAATAAAATGTCAATCCCCTTATTAACAACAACGATCCCATCCTCCCACCACCCAGCACCAAGGGTAACACGGTAGCACAAGTGGCTCGCACTGTGGCTTCACAGCGTCAGGGTCCAAGTTTGGATTTGCCACTGGGTCACTGTGCGGAGTCTGCCTGTTCTCCCTGTGTCTGCGTGGGTTTCCGCCAGGTGCTCCGGTTTCCTCCCACAGTCCAAAGATGTGCGGGTTAGGTGGATTGACCATGTTAAATTGCCCTCAGTGACCAAAAAGATTAGGAGAGTGGAAGTGAGGGCTTAAGTGGGTCGGTGCAGACTCGATGAGCCGAATGGCCTCCTTCTGCACTGTATGTTCTATGTTCACTCCCCAAACAACGGCCCACCTGACAATATTAACATCAAAGAAAAAGAAACCACCCAAGGAGAAAAAAAAAGAAAAAGGAATCAGAAATCGCCCATGGTCACCATTGAGATATACAGTCCACCCAACCTCTAATATTCAACGCCACCCAATCCCCGAAAGTGTACTGTGAATGACACCCATGAATTGCAGACCCTCCCACACAGATTCCTCCTCTAGACTTCCTCTTGTAAACTCCTCCCCCAAGCATCAGTTCCTTTCCCCAACTTTTCACCCCGGCTAGACTAACTGAAACCCATTCTACCAGGCTCCGATGGCCGCAGTCCCTCGCCCCACCTCACTCCCGTTCACTGGCCGGTTTAAACTGACCAACATGGAGGCCCCCGCCCAGGTCTCCTTCTCTCTTGCCCAGTCCCAGGAAAACCAAGAAATCCCATTTAGCACACAACTCCAACATACACACCCAAGCCCCAAAGAACCATCATTGCAAATGATAGTCCCAACTCTTCCCTTGTCCAAATATACAGCCCAAGTATACAGCGTCGACTCATTTAGTACATACACCAACATGCAGTGAAAAAATAAAGTTACATGAGGCTACATTGGTACAAGACCCGCTCTCAGTCCCATTTCTCAATTCTGCCACAGTCCTTCTGCCTTTGCAAACCCCTCTCCGCCGCTTCCGGCCTCCCAAAATAAAAGTCCTTGGATTTGTAGGTCACCCTCAACTTAGCTGGATACTCTCTGCCGCACTGCACCTTGCTGTTGTACAGAGCCTTCTTCACCCAGCTAAAGGCCGCCTGCCTCCTCGCCAGCTTCACCGTAAAGTCCTGATATACGCAGACACCAGCTCCAGCCCACTGCACCACCCGCTTCTGCTTTGCCCAGCACAGGACTTTCTCCTTCACACTACGGAAACACACAGTTACTACTCTTGGCAGCTCACTCGCCTTTGGTAGAGGCCTCCACAACTGATGAGCCCAATCCAGTTCGAATCAAGAGGTATTGTCCCCCTCTCCCAATAGCTCGCCAACATCGTGCAAAATACTCTGTCGGCCTCGGGCCTTCCACCCCTTCGGGCAGACCAATGATCCTCAGATTCTGCCGCCTGGATCTGTTTTCCAGGTCTTCCATTTTGGCTCGCAGACCCTTGTTGGTCTCTATCACCTTCCGCAACTCCTTCCCCATCGAGGTGAGTTGATCACTGTGCTGCGATAATGCCTCTTCCACTTCCTTCAGTGTCTCACCTTGCTCCCGCACCTCTGACGCTGCACTTGATACCACCGCCCTCACCGGGCAATCGCCTCCTCAACCAGCACTTTCAATACCACCCCCATCTCCTTCTTCATTGCTTCCATGTGCTTCGTGAACTGTTTTTCAAGTTCCACGGCCATCATCTTGGTCATTTCTTCTGTCATGAGCAATGCGGCCTCCCTTGGTGCTCCAGCCTCCGCTTTCCTTACAGTTCCCGCACTGACTTTTCCACTCACCGGCGGACTTTCATGAACCCCCTTTTTCACAACCGTTTTTTTTCCCAAACTTGGACATTTCTCCTCACTATGCCGTCTTACAACTTTTTCAGCCTCCGTTGCCCCTGGGACTGGGCGTTAAAACCCTGAAAATTCAATTCCCGATGCGGGAGCACTCCAGTTTGCGGCTGCCTCCCGTCCACTGTCAACGGATGTCCCCAGCATCCCCTATTTTAATCGCTCCATCACTGGTGGCTTTACCTTCAGTGCCCGGGCCCTATGCTCTGGAATTTTCTCCCTCTATTTCTCCACCTTAATTCTCTCCTTTAAAACACTCCTTACAACCAAACATCTGGTTATCTGTCCTAATATCTCCTTACATGGCTCGGTGTTATCTTTTGTTTTAAAATGGACCTTTGGGTATCGTATTAATGAAGCTATAACCAATATATTATGTAAGGTCACCATAGTCCCAGATAACCATGAGGAGGAGAGTAGACAGGTGGTGATTTAACCTGAGCATCAGGTGATGAGCAAGGTTGAGAAGGCAAGGTCATGAATAACATCAGCCAGCATGAGTATTGAACATGCGTTGCTGGCCTTGCTCTGCATCACAAATCAGCTGCCGAGCCAACTGAGCAAAGGGAGGAAGGGACAGGAATGTATTCTCATGCCTACAGGATATTTCCCCTTCCCATTTAAGTAGAGACCAAGACCACAAATGGAAGTGTCAGAGGGAGACCTACGAGAATCCCTGATAGAAATTCTATCCCAATTAGAGTAATAATTGAAACACATCTCAGGAGTTCTTCTTTGCCTTTTCTGGTTCCCATTCACCACTGCCATTTTCTTTTCTTAAAAATATTTTTATTCTCCTATTTCACATTGTCTTCAAAATTTACACCCCACTAACAAACAGTAAACGGTAAAGAATACAATGTCAATCCCCTTATTAACAATAACGATCCCATCCTCCCACCAACCCCCAAACAACAGCCTGCCTGACAATATAAGCATCAAAGAAAACAAACCTCCCAAGGAGAAAAAAGAAAAAGGAATCAGGAATTGCCCATGGTCACCATTGACATATGTCGTCCCCCCCAACCCCCCCAATATTCAGCACCATCCAATCCCCGAAAGAGTACCGTGAATGACACCCATGAATTGTAGATCCCCCCCCCCCCACACAGATTTTCCCCTCCACTTCCTCTTGTAAACTCCTCCCCCCAGCATCGATTCCTTCCCCCAATTTTTCACCCCGGCTAGACTCACCGAAACCTGTTCTACCAGGCTTCGATGGCTACAGATCCCCCCCCCCACACTTCATTCCCATTCACGGGCCGGCTTAAACCAGCTAGCGTTGCGGGCCCCCGCCCGGGTCTCCTACCTTCCTACCCGGTCCCAGGGAAACAATGAAATCCCCTTTAACACACAATCCCAGCATACACACCCAAGCCCCCAAGAACCATCATTGCAAATGAAAGTCTCAACTTTTCCCTTGTCCAAATATACAGTTTCGACTTATTTAGTACATACACCAACACGCAGTGAAAAAATAAAGTTACATGAGGCTACATCAGTACAAGACCAGCTCTCAGTCCCATTTCTCAATTCTGCCACAGTCGTTCAGCCTTCGTAAACCCCTCCGCCGTTTCCGCTGTCCCAAAATAAAAGTCCTTGGATTTGTCGCCATGATGTGGAGATGCCGGCGTTGGACTGGGGTGAGCACAGTAAGAAGTCTTACAACACCAGGTTGAAGTCCAACAGGTTTATTTCAAACACGAGCTTTCGGAGCACTGCTCCTTCCTCAGGTGAATAACTCAGGTTGTTTGATCACAGCTTCTTTAGCATATCGTTGTTATAGGACACCTGGGCAAATGAGCCAGAGACATATGAGTTCAAATCCTATCACGGCAACTGTGGAATCTAAATTTAGTGAATTAAATGAATATGGAATTTTAAAATTGGTATATATGTTGAGGATCCAAGACAGCCACCCGCGTTGCATCCGAGCCGCGGATAGCCTACAAAAATTTTGAAAGAGCAACACATGGCCAGATAATGTTCTGCTGCGGGAAAGAATAATTACAATGAACCTATCAGGGTAGTTTCCGGTATTGTGGATGTAATAGCCTTACAATGTAAGAATGGAAGGGTGTTTTAAATAAAAAACATCAAAGTTCTTTCAAGTTTTAAATTTATTAAAAAATACCACTCAAAAATATATACAATAATACAAAAAATAGCACTTACAAGCATATTTTTAAAAATCATTTAAATCACATGAAAAAGTCTGTGAGTTTCTTCTGGCACATTCCCTTCCTCATCTTGACTTGTGCTTGCCTCTGGAGGTTCTTCAGGTGTAGTATGTATATGGGGTCGAAGTCCTGTTGCTCTGTGTATTCTATGAGCCACTTCAGGTGGGTGATGGCATCCGAGTGGCTCTTTGCTGCGGTAACTGCATCTATCACATGTCTTTTCTGGAACCGATGGAGCCAACCCTTGCTGGCTACGAAATTGGTGTCCTCTGGGTGGAGCTGGTGATGGAACTTCTCAGCCTGAGTCCTGATGATAGGTCCAGATAGGGGGGTGCCACCAGACTGTTCCTGGACAAACCAGGCGAACACAGCCTTCTCCAAGTTAATGTCACTAGCGGTCCTTGCCTTTTTCCTGGCAAGCCCTTCACTCTCAGAAACTGTCTCAACATAAGTTCTGAAACTGTCCTCATCTTTCTCCCACCCACGGAGGGTTGACTCTGGCACACCAGTCTCTCTGGATAATTTTGCCTTTGTTTCGCCGTTTCTAATACGGTCTATCAAATTTATCTTTTCCTTTACTGTGTAAGACTTGCGCTTAGGCATTTTGTATTTATACGCTTTAATTACAAATCATCGTGGCTATTTGTCGCGGCTAATCGGGCTAATCATCGCGGCTAATCGGAATGACAAATAAGTTCACCGGCTTAAAAAGGTGTTGTTTCAAAAAGAGTGAAAAAAGTTGGGGTCCATAAGCACCCCCGCCGTATATCGCGAACCGCGGTATTGAGGGGGTATTGAGAGGGTATAACGGGGGACTACTGTATTAATGTTGACACAAAACTACTGAATTGCCAAACACGAGCTTTCGGAGCACTGCTCCTTCCTCAGGTGAATGAAGAGATATGTTCCTTTTTCTTCATTCTCTTCATTCTCTATCTCTTCATTCACCTGAGGAAGGAGCAGTGCTCCGAAAGCTCGTGTTTGAAACAAACCTGTTGGACTTTAACCTGGTGTTGTAAGACTTCTTACTTTGATTTGTAGATCACCCTCAACTTAGCTGGATACACTATGCCACACTGCATCTTGCTGCTGTACAGTGCCTTCTTCACCCGGCCAAAGGCCGCCCGCCTCCTCGCCAACTCCACCGTAAAGTCCTGATGTATGCGTATACCAGCTCCAACCCACTGTACCACCCGCTTATGCTTTGCCCAGCGTAGGACCTTCTCCTTCGCGCTTTAACGGTGGACTTTCATTATCCCTCACAGCCGTTTTCTTAAACTTTCCAGAAGGATTCGGTCGCTCATTCACTGATTGAGAACTATGAAGATAGTCATTGTGATGCGCACTATCCAAACTTGCATGTTAAGAGTTCCATTAACTGTATTGAAGTGATGTTTGGTTGAACCAGTTCACTTCCTCTCCCAGCTTCACACTACTCCAAGTTCTTGTGTCTGCTCAACTCCTCAATGTACTTCCTGGCTTATTTTAAGTCAGGATTCTGTGCTACTCCTTTGGTGGAATATTCTCGCCCTAGCTTTTAGTCTTAAACTCAGTTTTAATTTGATCTATGGTCCTTTTTTCCTGTTGGATTCTTTTATTTGATAGTCTGTTTATTTGATACAGCATTGCACAAAACCTGATGTGCGCATGATCTTTTTGTTAAGATCTGGAAACATCTCAGACGTTATGCACCTTTGTGTTTGTGAAATCCAAATATAAATATGCCGAATCAGTATAGAAATTGCTTGGTGCAGTGATGTGTTATGCCGCGTGTCGGTTCACAACTGCTACCTGTTCACCCAGAAGAGAAAAGAGTGAAGGTAAGCCCGAGCTGTCATCAGGGAGCCTTTACCATTAAAAACCCAGATCAGATGCTTGGATGTGTACTGGCCGCAATTTTCCAGTATGTGCTGACAGCAGGCAAGGCTCAACGCCAATAGCACAACTTGTGAAATTACCTCCTGGGCACATTCCCAAAGTAGCATATGGAAAACCAGAGGCTTCCCTTCATGAATGCTTGCAGGGTAGTTTTGGTAATGGGAAGGGAACAGCTCTTTTGGCTACCCTCTCCTTTCTGAGATTGCTAACAGCAGGAGGTAATGAAGTGAAACATAATAAACAAAATAAATCTTAATATCATGGTTTTGATCCTTTTTATTATCTCTTTGTCTTAGAACGGGTTCTGATGGACAAACATGAAAGAATAGGCCCTAACACACGGAGGAAACCCACGTAGATACGGCGGGAATGTGTAAACTTCACACTGTCACCCAGGGCCAGAATTGAATTGACCCTGATGCTGCAAGGTAGACAACCACTGTGCCGCCATGCTGCCCATGTCTATCCTGAAAGTGATGACTTTCTTCCCATCAAGCCCATTTCCACCATTCAATGAGAACATGGCTGGTCTGTACTTCAACTTAATTTACTCACTTTTGCTCCATATCCCTTATTATCCTTAGCTAACAAATGTCAATCAATCTCAGTTCTGAAGTTTTTTAGCTGACACAGCAGCTATCGCTTTATGAAGGAGTGAACTCTTGATTTCTGCGACCATTTGTGCGAAGGCAGATTCTTGATGTAAGCCTGGAAAGGTGTTCAACCTCAAAGCCTGCGTGTGTGTGAGTGTACGTGTTTTTTAAAATAATTTTACAAGGTTTGTGGTCACCCTCTGAAATATGCAACCAGTTCAAAAACAATCCCTGGGCAAATAGAATAAACAATTATAGACGTGAGAAACACAAAATGCGCTTACTTGCAAGTGTAATGCATTTTTATAAACAGGCAGTGTGCTATATTTTACAAAGTCCTTGTTTCACTTGCTTCAAACATTTTGATTAGATTACCAATCATTATATGGTTCAGGATTGAGTTCAACAAGCATACAAAACTTAGGATGAGTCGCACAATGTAGCCTCGGGGTCTCAACAGCATCTTTCAGTTTCAATCAATGTCGAGCAGCTTGTTTGAAAATTCATTGAGAAAACAGCTGGAGGTTTGGAATGTTCTAAAATTACAATCAATTTTGTTTCCTGGAGCTCAAATCGTAAAACTAGTTATATCAGTGTGAAAGTATCTTGTATTTACTGTGCCAGTCTTCGTTCAGGAAGCGACAAATAAACTTGCTTAATGAAACAGTTTGAAAGGCACAAAGTTATGGAGTGCTCTGGGCCACAACTGTGAGCATGTCATTTGATATGAGCAAGGAAATATCTGATGGAGGTATCTAGGGGCTGCCTTCTTACAACTTTAATATCTACAAAAGCCTTTGGAGGTTTAGTGTGTCTGCGGACAGTTTTTTGCTGGAGAAGAAATGCAGCATGCAGAATTCTACCCGGGAAAATGACTTTGAAGGGTTTGAAAGGATTATTTTAAAAAAATTATTATGGAAGCTCCTCTCTCTGCCTTTGTTAATCTGAATGCTTTCTTAAAATTTCCAACATTTAATGCGCTCAGTATTTTATTTCCTCTCATCTTTCTCTGCTTTTGTTTCCTTTTTAGGGATGCTGAGAAATATAAAATAATAGGGCAATATCAAGCTGCTAATAAGCTGATTTTGTCTGCAAAACCACAAGGACATGCAAATAATTAAAATTCCTTCTTTGCACGTTATAACACTGATTTACTGTTAATTTTTTATTGTGTGCATTTCACAATGCTTCTTTTACAGATGGAGTTATTTCTACTTGTATGCCTCCTTGTATATTTTCAGTTTGATAAGTCCTGGGGTGCCTTTATTTTCTCCTGATAGAATGAATAAGATCTTTTAACAGCATTCATACGGAAGTTTGCTCCCCAGAATCAGCATTTTAGAGCTGGCAAGCCCAAGTCACACAAAATAAAGAACTTGAAGGAGTCATTTTATTTCTGCTGCAATATTCTGGTCTTAGTCCCTTGACATTTGTTTGGTTTGAAGAACCCATCCTCAGCATCCACGAGCAAAACTAAATTGTGCATCCGATCTAATGCAGGTTGGAGCCTCTGGATGAATTTTTGAACAACCTGATTTGCTTCCATTTAATTTTAGCAGGGAACCATTTTAAGTGTTTTTTGCTGTCTGAATGAGCATTGTACTGACTATCAATGTAGGCTATAAAATAACAATGATTTTTTTCTTTCCTGTGAAATGCAGCCAAATGCAAATTAGGGCCTCAGACTGAGGGAGTCTTCACACCACCCGTGCAACCTCATAAAATCAGTTCTGTAGTGTGGCATTAAAGTCATAAAAATTCAGGAAGATTTCCTCTGTGTGCCAAGAAATATAAAGTCATAAGCATGTTTGTAAAAATGCCTTTACAGTCTCACTACATCTAATGCTCAGAGGAAATCTTCAACCTTATTAATCTATAGGGGGAATGTTTACAACATCTCTGATAATTTTGTGTTGTGACTGTCTGAGTTTACTGAAAAATCTAACTGTGCAAAAGGGTGCAGCGTGTTCTTCCTTTGTAGCTTGGTGTCTGAAATACATCCAAGTTTTCTGTAATAACAAAGCAGAGAATCCCAGAACTATACAGCAGGTCAGCAAGCATCAGTAAAGAGAAAAAAAGTATTGGGGTTCTGGTTGGCTAATCATGTCCTGGTCTCTTACTGTCTTGCTACCACCATATATGTTGAGGGTCTCCATGTAGACCTCAAGGGATCAGTCTCTATGCTATACATGTCAGAAAGATATTGAGACTGGTCGGGGTTCTGGTCGAACACAATTCCATGAGGTTTATTACCAAGAACAACGATGTACAGCTCTACACAGGCCTTAAGCTAGCCTGGGTCCTGATATTTATATTTGCTGATTACTCGACTATATGCCTGACTTGTATGATATACATGAAGACTTACTGCTAGAGAGTCACAGACAGTAGTGAACATCTGCAGTAGGATCACAGGCCATGGTGGCTGAACTTTTTATCACCCAGCCTTACACATGGTGATATCATAATGAAGTCACTATGCAGCTTCTTTTTTTTTCTATTTTTTAAATAAATTTAGTGTACCCAATTATTTTTTTCTAATTAAGGGACAATTTAACATAGCCAATCCACCTAGCCTGCATATCTTTTGGTGGTGGGAGTGAAACACATGCAAACATGGGGGGAATGTGCAAACTCCACACGGACCGTGACCCAGAGCCGGGATTGAACCTGGGACCTCAGCGACATGAGGATGCAGGGCTAATCCACTGCACCAGCGTGCTGCCCTCTATGCAGCTTATTAAAGGTACACGTCATTGTCTGCATTGGCATGCGTACAATATCACAACAATGGGTGTTTTGGGTGTCTAACCTGTCAACAGAACTCACCAGTGTTCATCTTTTACACATTCAGTCTTAATGGTGATATGTATTAAACTACATTTAGTTTTCAGTTATATGTTTATGGTCCAATTTACTGATCTTGGTGCAAGCCTGGTAGAGCAAGAGGTGATCATAACATCAGCCTGACAGTCACATGTACCTAAGGTGTATTTAATGATGGAATATTTTGGGTTGGAGGAAAGACTATGTCCAAAGTGAGAAGGAATGGTGTTAATGGAGCCCCCATCAATTTCTGTTGCTCTTGGTTGACTATCTCACTGCTCACCTCAGCCCCACCCATCCTCCTTTCAAAACAGTTCCTCAATGTTGAAGTTACCTTCATAATACACACACAACTAATTTATTGTTGCAAGATCCAAGTTGGGTTCTTGAAACAATGGGCTACATTTACCAGTCGTGTTGCACCTGAAAAACAGCGTGGCGCACGACAACCGGGAGATGTCGGGAGATCCCGCTTTCGGGATCCACCTGGCTAGCAATGCTTTGTGAGATCTAATGTGATCTCGCGTGATGGTGCAATGGGAAACCCATCCATTGTGGGCAGGATCACTTTCTGGCAAATCTGCATATGAGATCCCGCCGCCGGCCACTGGTGAGTCGCCCTCCGCCGCTGTAGGATACGCTACAGAGGAGGAGGGAAATCCCACCCTGCGACACAGTTCATGTCTGTGATGTTGAGCTGTTTTATTGATATAGTTGAGGGAAGTTATTGGCTTGAAATGAAAAATGAATGAAATGAAAATCGTTTATTGTCACGAGTAGGCTTCAATGAAGTTACTGTGAAAAGCCCCTAGTCGCCACATTCCGGCGCCTGTCCGGGGAGGCTGGTACGGGAATTGAACCATGCTGCTGGCCTGCCTGGTCTGCTTTAAAAGCCAGCGATTTAGCCGAGTGAGCTAAACCAGCCCCTTGATTGTTTCTGAAGTCTGTGATTTGCCATAATCTCACTGCAGTGTATTCAAATTGATTTTGTACACGGTTTTGGATTAAATTCACAACATAAAAATATGGGAATGATTTTCAGCATGTCACTGATGTGGTGCTATGCAAGTAAGAACTATCATAGATGGATGCTGTGCGACCTCCAACCAGTAGGTGGCTGTGCAGAGACAGCATGCGGCCTCAAGACAGTGCTTATGGGACAAGAGACTCCAACATACGTGGAGGCACATCCAACCATCACCAGATGGCTGTAGGAGATGATTGTAAGCCATACAAGAAAACAGTCCGGCTAGGTGTAGTTCCAGAGGAGTACAAAGAAACTCCACAATAACTTGCTCTGTAACAGATCGCTATCTTAACACGTGTGATTTAATAAAGATCCTGGTCTGGACAAGTCAAGGTAAATGATAGATTCCTCTGCAAGACATTTAAAGCCAAACACAACATGGTACCAAAAGTGCTGAAGATTTGAAGATAACGGCAGCAGTGACAAAGTTAAGAATTCGGCAAACAGACCGATCTGGTCAACTGCAATCTGAGGTGACTCAACACACAAAACGATGCTGAAGCTCGAGATGGAAGAACTGAGAGCCCCCACCAGCTTTAAATATCTGATAATGTAGATGAAAATTAATGGCTATTCAAACAGCAGTTCAAACTCTATGTTTCGGCCTGAGGCCTACAGGCCCAGCCTGATGAAAGGCAGATCACATTGTTCATAACGGTGGCAGATCCACAAGCAATTGAACAGTACAACTCATTTGCATTTGACAATGAGGAAGATTGCAAGAAACATGATACAGTTCTTATGCACTTTGATCGGCATTGCGCCGCAAAAAAAAAAATGACACATTTGAGCGATACATGTCTGCATGCGTATGCAAAAACCTGGTGAATCACTTGACAGTTTTGTCACTGACTTGAGAACCAAATTGTCTTTGGTGCAGCTAATGATAAGCTCCGGGAAAGATCGTTGTGGGAGGAAGGTTTGGTGCTGGAACAGGCAGTAAAGATTTGCCAGGTGAGCAAGATAGCTGCATAGAGAATCGGCAAGCTCTGTTCGAAGGATTTTGGTGCCAACTCAGAAGAAGATGCAGGCGCCATTAGTGCTATGACGCACATCATGAATCATAGAGTTTACAGTGCAGAAGAAGGCTTTTCGGCCCATTGAGTCTACACTGGCCCCAGAAGGAGCACCCTACTCAAACCCATGCCTCCACCCTAGCCCATTAACCCAGGAATCCCACCTAACATTTGGACACTATGGGACATTGTGGTGAATGTGATTCACACCGGATTATAATCTGTATATACATGTGTCTGTATTGTAAGTGCAGTTGCACTACCTGTCCTCCAGGGGGAGTAGCTCTGGGAATTCTCGACTTGTACGGGGCTTCTCCCTTGGCTCTGCCCAGGACTCCTCCCCCGGAAGCTGCTCTATAAAAGATCAGTGCCACATGGTCAGCCGGCCAGTTCACCGAAAGTTAAATGGCTAATAGGCTGGGTCTGTTGTGAGTATATTAAAACCACTATTCTAATCCTACAAGCACGTGTCCGTAGAATTGTTAGTTCCAACAATTTAATATACTCAGGAAACAGTCGAAGAAATCATGGAAGCAGCCCTCAAGCCCGGACGCCTAGAACTCGACCCAGAGGATGCAGAGGCTAAGGAAATTTTTTCCCACTGGCTGAGATGTTTTAAAGCCTACCTGGCAGAAGCCAGCACCGCCGGAACAACGGAGGAACAAAAAGTCAGCCTACTGCACGCGAGGGTAAGTCACAGAATCTCCACACAGCTAAATCCGGCCGGTTCTTACACCGCAGCACTGGCAGTATTGGACAAAATGTACGTTAGGCCCATTAACGATGTTTATGCACGCCACGTGTTTACGACCCGCCGTCAGCGGCCTACAGAAACGCTAGCCGAGTTTGTAAGGGAATTGAACAATCTTTCCAATTACTGTAATTATCAAACCGTTACCGCAGCTGAACATAGGGAGCTTGCTGTGCGGGACGTTTTCGTGGTGGGCCTTAGGTCTAACTATGTGCGCCAAAGACTGCTAGAAAAGGGGGCCCAGGACTTAGACTCTACTGTGGAGGCTGCTACCACTATGGAAGTTTCCTTCCGCAGCCTCACCTCGTTTTCCACGGACCCCGCGACCTCATCGTGGACCCCTGACCAACAGTCCCCCCAAGCCTGTGCCGCACGGCCCCCCAGCTACCGCGCTGCCAAAGCCAGTTACTCTGCTGCCCCAGCCAGTTACTCTGCTGCCCCAGCCAGCTACTCGGCTGCTTCAGCCTGCTATTTCTGTGGCCAAAGCCAGCACCCGTGGCAGCACTGCCCGGCCCGTAACGCGATCTGCAGCAGCTGAGGGCGAAAAGGACACTATGCCAGAGTGTGTCTGGCGAAGAAAGCCCCAGCCTCTAACCCTCCCACGGCTCAAAGCACTCATTCCCTGAATTCACAGGCCTGCAGGCCCCGAAATGCTGCAGGCTGTATGCCGACTCCGCCCCCACCCGACATGTGCGACTCATGGGGGCGGCCATCTTGGCAATCCTCCTCCATGCGGCCGGTCATGTGCGACTCATGGGGGCAGCCATCTTGGCAATCCTCCTCCATGCGGCCGGCCATGTGCGACTCATGGGGGCGGCCATCTTGGGATCCATCCCCTTCAAACTCTGAAACTCACCTCGACGACTACGAACTCAGAGGGCAGTCATCACGGGGCCACTCCAGCACAGATGATCGAGCCGCTGACTACCCGCAACTCAGGGCAGTCACCCTGGATCAATCCCGCCCCAAGCACCTTCGATGGAGGAGGTCCAAGGTGAGGGGCTCCCGTAGCGGTGGAGAACAGGGAAGGGAAGGGAAAGGACGCGCACACCCCCCCCCCCCCCACCCCAAACAAACCGGTCAGCGAAGGATCCTCGGCAGCGGCGGCAGCAGCAGGAGAGGCCCAAGCGGCGGCAGCAGCAGGAGAGGCCCAAGCGGCGGCAGCAGCAGGAGAGGCCCAAGCGGCGGCAGCAGCAGGAGAGGCCCAAGCAGCGGCAGCAGCAGGAGAGGCCCAAGCGGCGGCAGGTCCATACCCCCACCCCAGGGCCAGAGCGGAGCGGCATCTACATCCCCCCCCCCAAGGAGCGGAACGGAGCGGCGTCCATACCCCCCCCCCCCCCCAAGGGCTGGAGTGGCGTCCATACCCCCCCCCCCCCAGGGCCAGAGCGGAGTCCATACCCCCCCCCCCCAAGGGCAGGAGCGGAGTCTACACCCCCCCCCAAAGGGCCGGAGCGGAGCGGCGTCCATACCCCCCCCCAAGGGCCGGAGCGGAGTCTACAACCCCCCCCCCAAAGGGCCGGAGCGGAGCGGCGTCCATACCCCCCCCCCCAAGGGCCAGAGCGGAGTCCATACCCCCTCCCCCCCAAGGGCCAGAGCGGAGTCCATCCCCCCCCCCCCCAAGGGCCGGAGCGGCGCCTACCCCCCTCCCCAAGGGCCGGAGCGGAGCGGCATCTACATCCCCCCCCCCAAGGGCCAGAGCGGAGTCCATACCCCCCCCCCCCCCCCAAGGGCCAGAGCGGAGTCCATACCCCCCCCCCCAAGGGCAGGAGCGGAGTCTACACCCCCCCCCCAAAGGGCCGGAGCGGAGCGGCGTCCATACCCCCCCCCCCAAGGGCCGGAGCGGAGTCTACACCCCCCCCCAAAGGGCCGGAGCGGAGCGGCGTCCATACCCACCCCCCCCAAGGGCCAGAGCGGAGTCCATACCCACTCCCCCCCAAGGGCCAGAGCGGAGTCCATACCCCCCCCCCCCAAGGGCCGGAGCGGCGCCTACCCCCCCCAAGGGCCGGAGCGGAGCGGCATCTACATCCCCCCCCCCCAAGGAGCGGAACGGAGCGGCGTCCATTCCCCCCCCCCCCAAGGGCCGGAGCGGAGTCTACACCCCCCCCCCAAGGGCCGGAGCGGCGCCTACCCCCCCCCCCAAGGGACGGAGCGGAGTCTCTCTCCCCCCCCCCAAGCAGACCCGGAGCGGCGTCTCCCCCCTCCCCCCCCCAACAGGCCCGGAGCGGCGTCTCTCTCTACCCCCCCCCCCCCCCAACAGGCCCGGAGCGGCGTCTCTCCCCCCCCCCCCCCAACAGGCCCGGAGCGGCGTCTCCCCCCCCCCCCCCCCAACAGGCCCGGAAAGGCGTCTCTCTCCCCCCACCCGCCCCCCAACAGGCCCGGTGCGGAGTCTCCACATACACCCCCCCCCCCCCCAAAAAAAAAAACAGCAACCACCATGTGGCAAGAACAAAGGACTGGACAGACTCCTCTCACTCTCTCTCTCTCTCTCCTGCGTGAGAGAGGTAGGGGAAAAGTGGGGGGAGGAAAAAAAAAAGAAGGACTTTTATTTTAAAAAAGAACACTGTTAAAGAGAAAGGGGGAGGGATATATATATTATTTTCTCTTTTTCTACACCCACTCCCATCAAAGCAAGCCCACCTGAGGGGAGTTGCATAAAAGGAGGTGGGAGAAAATAATTAATAAACAAATAAATAAAATAAAAATCGGGCATCGAGAAAAGGGGAACAGAAAAACAAGGGGAGAAGAAAAGATGAAAGGGAAGGGGGAGAAAAAAACGCCAGAAGGGAGCCAAGGGAAAGGGGGCACCAAAAGCAAACGGGACAAAGGGCAAGCCAGCTCACGCGAGCGGATTAGCACACGAAGCGGCGGGACGGATGTCCCGCCGCATCAAAAAGAGCCGGACAGACAGGTGCCCTCTCCCCTGGGGCTAGAGGGGGGCTGGAATTGGAAGGAAGCCTTTGCCGAAGTGCTGAGGGAGCAGCTGCAGGCAATCAAGGCAGAGGTGAAAGCGGACGGAGAGGCCGCAGTACAGACAGCAGTGGCCAGGGCCATGTCAGGGGTGCAGCAGGCTCTGACCAGATTGGAGGAGAAAGTGGATGCCCAAGGGAAGAAACTGGAAGCTCAAGGGAAGAAACTGGAAGCTCAAGGGGGGAAACTGGAAGCCCATGAGGCAACCATTAAGGAGCTAGAGAAAGCAGCGACAGACATGAGCGACCGGGTCACGGCCCTAGAAAGGGAAGTGGCGAGACTGGGCGCAACACAGGGGAGCCTGAAGGGCAGGGTAGACGACCAAGAAAACAGCTCGAGAAGGCAAAATGTTAGGATAGTGGGCCTGCCAGAGGGAACCGAGGGTAGAAACCCCACAGAATACGTGGCTGAGATGCTGGGCAACTTAGTGGGCAGGAAAGCTTTCCCCACCCCACCGGATCTGGACAGAGCACATCGGTCGCTGCGCCCGAAGCCCAAGGAAGGGGATCAACCGAGAGCAGTCTTAGACAAACTGCACCGGTACCGGGATAGGGAGGCAATCCTGCGCTGGGCCAAGGAAAATAGAGCCAGCAAATGGGACGGGCACACCATCCGAATATATGAAGACCTTGGAGTGGATATATCTAAGAAACGGGCTGAGTTTAACAGAGCGAAAGCGGCTCTCTACAGGAACAAAGTGCGTTTTGGTATGCTGTACCCAGCGAAGCTCTGGGTCACATACCAAAACAAGGAATATTTCTTTACAGCCCCTGCTGAGGCGAATAGATTCGTCGAGGAGCACGGGCTGGAAGAACAGCAGGGGAGGTAGGGACGAGGGGCCCCTGGCAAGGAGCAACGACACGCCAATGGGTAGGATGGGGGAAGAGCAGGCAGAAAACCGTAGAGGCCAGGTAGAGGAGAAGCGAGACAACAACCTCCGAGAGGGGAGCCACCGTAATAGCAGGAAAGCTAGCGCCGGGGGCACGCAACAAAGCAGGGCCGCTGCGCACCCCCAACAGGGGGGAAGGCGCCAGGCAGGGGAGGGGGGAGATCACCCACCAAAGTCGGGAGAGCAAACGGGGACAGGAATAGGGTATAGAGGAGCAAAGGAGGGGTATACAGGGGAGGAGGGTAGAGGGAGAGACCAGGGGGGGGGCACACAGGGAGGGGAAAGGTCGGGTCAAAGGGACAAACGAGGCCAGAAAAGGAACAGGGCTACAAAGTACCACAACCAAGGGCTCGGAACAAGGAACCGCTGCAAGCACCCACCCAGTACGGTCTGTGGGCAAAGGGGCCCCCCAGAGTGCAGGGGACTACCCGCGTGGCGGACACATGGCGGGTGCCCCCAAGACAAGGGGAAACCCCGGAGCGCAGAGACCCGAACGCATGGGGAGAGCAGTGGTAGCGGCCATCCTGAACGGCCCCCTAACAAAGGGAAACCCCGGAAGGCAGGGGCTCGTCCACCAGACAAACATGGTTAATCCCACAGGAACGAGGGGGCAGAAGCCCCCCACCAGGATAATCACCTGGAACGTAAGGGGACTTAACGGCCCAGTGAAGAGATCCAGAGTCCTCACCCACCTCAGAAATATGAGGGCCGACATAGTCTTCCTCCAAGAGACGCATCTGAGGGAGCAGGACCAACTGCGGGTAAGAAAGGGCTGGGTGGGACAAACCTACCATTCCTGCTATGGGACAAGGGCCAGGGGGGTGGCGATACTGATCGGCAAGAGGACAATGTTTAGGGCGACAAAGACGGTTACAGACCCAGGGGGGCGATATGTCATGGTCAGCGGGGCCCTGGATGGGGCGCCGGTAGTCCTAGTCAACGTGTACGCGCCCAACTGGGACGACACGAGCTTCATCCAAAAGACCATGGCAGAAATCCCGGACATAGCGACGCATCGACTAATCACGGGGGGGGACTTCAACTGTGTACAGGACCCAAAGACGGACAGATCAAACCCCAAAACGGGGAAAACCTCAAACATGGCAAGGGAACTCGGTCACTTTATGGAGCAGATGGGAGCTGTGGACCCCTGGAGGTTCGCCCACCCGGGGGAGAAAGAATTCTCCTTCTTCTCCCCAGTACACAACGTGTTCACCAGAATTGACTTCTTTGTGGTTGGGAAAACGGTGCTTCCAGGGATAGACAAGGTGGAATACTCTGCAATTGTGATATCAGACCACGCCCCACACTACATGGACGTGCGGCTGGAGACGGGAAGGGCCCAGCGCCCCACATGGAGGTTGGACGGTGCCTTACTAGCTGACAAGGCCTTCAGCGAAAGGATAGCGCGGGCCATAGCGGAGTACACGGAGAACAACCAAAACGGGGAGGTATCATACTCCACGTTCTGGGAAGCGCTTAAGGCCGTACTAAGAGGGGAAATCATTGCCTTTCAAACGCAAAGAGATAGGGAGGAAAGGGTGGCTGGGCAGAAGCTGGTCGACTCCATACTGGAGGTAGACCGTAAATACTCCGAGGCCCCGACCGTAGATCTCCTGGCGGAGAGAAAAGAACTACAAAGGAACTTTGACCTGCTCTCCACCAGGAAAGCAGTGCACCAACTCCGCCAGGCGCGCGGGACCCTGTACGAACACGGAGACAAAGCCAGCCGCCTGTTGGCACACCAGCTGAGAAAGCAGGCAGCCAGCAGAGAAATTGCACAAATCAGGGGTACCAGAGGCACGTTGGAAACAGAACCAGAGAGGATTAACAAAACCTTCAAGGCCTTCTACCAAGAGCTGTACACCTCAGAGCCCCCAACGGGGAAGGCTGGGATGAAACGGTTCCTTGATGGACTGGTCATACCAGTCGTGGGAGAGGGCAGGAAACGGGACCTGGAAGCACCACTAGCACTGGGAGAGATCATGGAGAGCATTAGCTCCATGCAGGCGGGGAAGGCGCCGGGACCGGACGGATTCCCGGCGGACTTCTACAAAAAATTTGCGACAGCGCTGGCCCCACACCTGCGGGAGATGTTCACAGACTCGCTAGCTAGGGGCACACTGCCACCCACGTTAGCACAGGCCTCAATCTCGCTGATACCTAAGAAAGACAAAGACCCAACGGAATGTGGGTCATACAGACCCATATCTCTGCTGAACGCAGACGCCAAAATACTGGCCTAAATCCTAGCCAAAAGGCTAGAATACTGTGTACCTGAGGTGGTCACAGAGGACCAGACGGGCTTCGTCAAAGGTAGACAGCTCACCTCGAACATCAGGCGCCTGCTGAACGTGATAATGACCCCCTCCGGGGAGAGAACACAAGAGGTGATCGTCTCCCTGGACGCAGAAAAGGCCTTCGACAGAGTCGAATGGAAATACCTCACGGTGGTGGCCAGCGCTGTCGCAAATTTTTTGTAGAAGTCCGCCGGGAATCCGTCCGGTCCCGGCGCCTTCCCCGCCTGCATGGAGCTAATGCTCTCCATGATCTCTCCCAGTGCTAGTGGTGCTTCCAGGTCCCGTTTCCTGCCCTCTCCCACGACTGGTATGACCAGTCCATCAAGGAACCGTTTCATCCCAGCCTTCCCCGTTGGGGGCTCTGAGGTAGCATGGTGGTTAGCATCAATGCTTCACAGCTCCAGGGTCCCAGGTTCGATTCCCGGCTGGGTCACTGTCTGTGTGGAGTCTGCATGTCCTCCCCGTGTGTGCGTGGGTTTCCTCCGGGTGCTCCGGTTTCCTCCCACAGTCCAAAGATGTGTGGGTTAGGTGGATTGGCCATGCTAAATTGCCCGTAGTGTAAGGTTAATGGGGGGATTGTTGGGTTACGGGTATACGGGTTACGTGGGTTTGAGTAGGGTGATCATTGCTCGGCACAACATCGAGGGCTGAAGGGCCTGTTCTGTGCTGTACTGTTCTATGTTCTATGTTCTACCTCATAGAGGTACTGGAGCGGTTCAGGCTTGGAACAGGGTTCACCGCGTGGGTAAAACTCCTATACAACGCTCCCATGGCGAGTGTACAGACCAACAATACCAACTCCCAATACTTCCAGCTGCACAGGGGCACCAGACAAGGATGCCCACTGTCCCCACTGCTGTTCGCACTAGCAATCGAACCGCTAGCAATTGCGCTCAGGGCAGCAAAAAATTGGAGGGGGATCCGAAGGGGAGGCAGAGAGCACAGAGTCTCACTCTATGCAGACGATCTGCTCCTCTACATCTCGGACCCACAAAGCAGCATGGACGGAATCATCGCGCTCCTGAAAGAGTTTGGAGCCTTCTCGGGCTACAAACTCAACATGAGCAAAAGCGAGATCTTCCCAGTACACCAGCAAGGGGGGGGGGGGTTAGCACTAAAGGGGCTGCCGTTCAAACAAGCCCGACATAAATTCCGCTACCTGGGGATCCAAATAGCCCATGACTGGAAAGGGATCCACAAATGGAACCTCACCAGCCTGGCGGAGGAAGTAAAAAAGGACCTGCAAAGATGGAACACACTCCCACTCTCCCTCGCAGGAAGAGTCCAGATGATCAAAATGAACGTATTGCCCAGGTTCCTCTTCCTGTTTAGATCCATTCCGATCTACATCCCCAAGGCCTTCTTCAAAGCGCTGGACAAACTTATCATGGCGTTCGTATGGGGGGATAAAAATGCTAGGATCCCAAAGAAGGTCCTACAGAAAACAAAATCCAGTGGGGGGCTAGCCCTCCCGAATCTACAATTCTACCACTGGGCGGCAACAGCCGAGCGAGTAAGGGGATGGATCCAGGAGCCAGAAGCCGAGTGGGTGCGTGCGGAGGAGGCCTCCTGCATGGGGACCTCCCTCCGGGCCCTCGCCACGGCAGCACTCCCATCCCCACCCAAAAAACACTCCAGCAGCCCAGTGGTGACAGCCACCCTCCAATCCTGGAACCAACTGCGGCAGCAATTTGGCCTGAACAAAATGTCGGACAAGGCTCCCATCTGCAACAACCATAGGTTCAAACCAGCACTGACTGACGCCACCTTCAAAAGGTGGAGGCAGGACGGGGGGGACACTGACAGTCAGGGACCTATACACGGACGACAGGATCGCAACACTGGACGAACTGACAGAGAAATTTTGGCTAGCTGGGGGGAACGAGCTACGGTACCTGCAGCTCAAAAACTTCCTACGAAAGGAGACAAGGACATACCCACAACCGCCACGACAGACACTACTGGAAGACCTACTGGACGCAAGTATCCGAGAGAAAGGGAACTGTAGCGACATGTATGACCGACTGGTAGAAAGGGACGACACCGTACTGGACGCAACAAGAAGGAAATGGAAGGACGACTTGGGGATGGCGATAGGGTGGGGACTCTGGAGCGAGGCACTGCATAGGGTCAACTCCACCTCCATGTGCGCAAGGCTCAGCCTGACGCAACTAAAAGTGGTACATAGAGCCCACTTAACGAGAAACCGTATGAGTAGGTTCTTCCCGGAGGTGGAGGACAGATGTGAACGGTGCCAAAGAGGCCCGGCCAACCACGCCCACATGTTCTGGTCTTGCCCCAGACTTGTGGAGTACTGGACAGCCTTCTTCGAGGCTATGTCCAAAGTGGTGGGGGTGAAGGTGGAGCCATGTCCAATAGTGGCGGTCTTCGGGGTTTCAGAACAGCCAGATCTATTCCTGGGGAGGAAGGCGGACGCCCTTGCCTTTGCCTCCCTGATCGCCCGCCGTAGAATCCTGTTTGGCTGGCGGTCAGCAGCACCGCCCAGAGCTGCAGACTGGCTGTCCGACCTCTCGGATTCTCTCCAAATGGAGAAAATCAAATTCGCCATCCGAGGGTCGGACGACAGCTTCCACAGAACGTGGGAGCCATTCATGCAATTGTTCCGGGACCTGTTTGTGGCCAACGTACAAGAGGAAGAATAGTCAGGGGAAGGTAGCCGGCGGGGGAGGGGGGGGGGGTCTACGGGCTCGTTACGGGGGTTTGATGGCTAGCTAAGGCCCAAAACCAAACTAAATAAATGCCAATAAACATGTTGGGGAATGTAAAATATGTATGCCGGCGAAAAGGGGGAGGCCACAGTTATTACTACGAAGATGCTCACCTGTAAATATATATGTTAATTTTTGCATGTTCTTTTTTTTTCTCTCTCTCTAACAATTTGTAATTTGTTCAATATAAAACATGAAAACTGAATAAAAAACATTTATAGTCCCTGGAGAGCTCAGGTGGTGGTCGTCAAGACCGGGGAAAAATTTTGCATGGTCGTCGACTATAGCCAGACCATAAATCGCTTTACGCTCCTAGACGCGTATCCCCTCCCCAGAATTGCAGACATGGTTAATCAGATCGCCCAATATTTTCCACGGTGGATCTGAAGTCTGCATACCACCAGCTCCCAATCCGCCCGGAGGACCGCCACTACACGGCATTCGAAGCCGATGGCCGCCTCTTCCATTTCCTCCGGGTCCCTTTCGGCGTCACTAACGGGGTTTCGGTATTCCAACGAGCAATGGACCGAATGGCAGACCAGTACGGGCTGCGGGCCACGTTTCCGTATCTGGACAATGTTACCATCTGCGTCTATGACCAGCAGGACCACGACGCCAACCTCCACCGTTTCTCCAAACGGCACAGAAATTAAATCTCACTTATAACAAGGAGAAATGCGTTTTCCGCACAAACAGACTGGCCATCCTCGGCTACGTCGTGGAGAACGGAGTCCTGGGCCCAGACCCGGACCTCTTAGAACTCCCCCTCCCTCATTGCCCCAAGGCCCTCAAACGGTGCTTGGGGTTCTTCTCATACTACGCCCAGTGGGTCCCTCAATATGCGGACAAAACCCGCCCACTCTTTAAGGCCACACGATTTCTCCTGTCAGCTGAGGTGCGCCAGGCCTTCAGCTGCATCAAGGAGGACATCGCCAAAGCAGCCATGCGGGCGGTGGATGAATCCACTCCCTTTCAGGTTGAGAGCGACGCTCAGAGATAGCTCTAGCAGCCACTTTAAATCAGGCAGGGAGGCCCTTTGCATTTTTCTCTCGTACCCTATCCGCTTCAGAACTCCGACACTCCTCAGTCGAGAAGGAAGCACAAGCCATCGTGGAGGCTGTTCGTCACTGGAGGCACTACCTCGCAGGTAGGAGGTTCACCCTCATCACCGACCAATGATCGGTTGCCTTTATGTTTGACAACTCGCAAAGGGGCAAAATAAAAAATGATAAAATCCTTCGGTGGAGGATCAAACTCTCCACCTATAGTTACGATATTAAATATCGACCGGGGATGCTCAACGAGTCCTCGGATGCCGTATCCCGCGGGACAGATCAGCCGTCTGAAAGCCATCCACGTTGACCTCTGCCATCCAGGGGTCACCCGGCTCGCCCACTACATCAGAGCCCGAAATCTGCCTTTCTCCAACGAGGAGGTAAAAGCGGTCACCAGGGACTGCCCGATCTGTGCAGAGTGCAAACCGCACTTCTATAGACCAGACAGGGCCCACCTGGTCAAGGCTTCTAGGCCCTTTGAACGCCTTGCGATCGATTTCAAAGGGCCACTCCCCTCCACTAACAAGAACATTTATTTCCTCAACATCATCGACAAGTTCTCCCGATTTCCTTTTGCCATTCCATGCCCTGATATGACCTCCCACACAGTCATTAGGGCCCTGCATAGTATCTTCACCCTGTTCGGTTTCCCCAGCCTCGTGCACAGCGACCGGGGTTCGTCCTTTATGAGCGACGAGCTGCGTCAGTACCTGCTCGACAAGGGCATCGCCTCGAGCAGGACTACCAGTTACAACCCCAGGGGGAACGGGCAGGTGGAGAGGGAGAACGCGATGGTCTGGAAGACCGTCCTACTGACCCTCCGGTCTAGAAAACTCCAAGTTTCCCAATGGCAAGAAGTCCTCCCAGATGCGCTCCACGCAATCAGATCCCTCCTCTATACAGCGACAAATCAAACCCCTCACGAGTGACTCTTCATTTTTCTAGGGGCACTATCACGGGAGTCTCACTTCCGGCGTGGCTGAGGACACCAGGCCCGGTCCTCCTGAGGAAGCACGTCAGGGGGCACATAACTGACCCCCTTGTTGAAAAGGTGCAGCTCCTCCATTCCAACCCCCAGTACGCATTCGTGGAGTTCCCGGACGGTCGCCAGGACACAGTATCCCTTGGGGACCTGGCACCCGCTGGATCCAGCCCCCCCCCTACCCCCGCTGAGGAACCCCTTACCCCGTTCCCTATGCTGCCGCCCCTTAGCGCCCCCGATTCCGCAAGCTCACCTCACCGGTTCCACGTGCCAGAACCAGCCCGCCCCCAGCGCCCCCAGTCTCTGGTCGAGCTAGAGGTGTATAAAGTTCGGACGAGACCCGCCCCGGAGTCTGCCATCGTACCCCAGCTCTCAACACCCACACAGCCACTGCAAGTGGCTGCAACCCCGGTGCTCCGCAGATCGAAAAGAACAATTCATCCACCGGACAGACTAACTCTGTGAGCCACCACCCCTACAGGACTCGATTTTTTCACAGGGGGTGAATGTGGTGAATGTGATTCACACCGGATTATAATCTGTATATACATGTGTCCGTATTGTAAGTGCAGTTGCACTACCTGTCCTCCAGGGGGAGTAGCTCTGGGAAAGCTCAAGTTGTACGGGGCTTCTCCCTTGGCTCTGCCCAGGACTCCTCCCAGAAGCTGCTGTATAAAAGATCAGTGCCACATGGTCAGCCGGCCAGTTCACCGAAAGTTCAATGGCTAATAGGCTGGCTCTGTTGTGAGTATATTAAAACCGCTATTCTAATCCTACAAGCACGTGTCCGTAGAATTGTTGGTTCCAACAGGCATTTTAGTGTGACCATCCATCTAACCCGCACAACTTTGGACTGTGGGAGGAAACCGGAGGAAACCCATGTAGACACGGAGAGCACGTGCAGAATCAGCGCAGACAGTGACCCAAGCCGGGAATCGAACCCGGGTCCCTGGCGCTGTGAAGCAACAGTGCTAACCACTGTGCTACCATGCTGCCCCATGAAGAAATGTGGTCTTAGTGCGGGCAGCCATTTTAAGCGGCCAACAGGAGCCGGCACCGCATTTGGGGCCAAAAGTATGGTGCTCATCATGCACCAGGGCAATGTCCGGCCTTTGGAAAGTCGTACAAGGCGCGGACGTATTGGGCATTTTGCAAAACAATATTTTGCGTGGCCTACAATGGACCAAGTAAGATCAATAAATGTAGTTAATGAGATAAATACCGAAGAACAGTTTTATATCGATCTCATCACAACCAAGGACCAACGTTTATACTTGAATCCTGAGTAACCATTCCCAATTCCTTGACTTTGATCTATTTTATTTGTTTTATGCTTCCTTGACTTTGAGACTGTGGACAGCTGACATTGTTATGGGTTAACTCTTGATGGCCAATTAGTTTGATGTGCATGAGTCTCAGGAATGTAAGAGTGCACAGTTGCTTTATGCTGCATGGATAGGCAAAGCTAATAGGCACCCTTCTTACTCAGACTGCATCATTCAGCGATTTCATTGTTGCCATGCCTCTAGATGTAAGACTCCTGGACAGCTACTTCAGAACTTTTAAACAACACAGGGAGCAGCCTAACACAGCCCTCTGAGAACTTTTAAACAACACAGGCAGTGGACTTCAAGACCACCCATACCAGTTATAACCCCCATCCCGGAGATCCCGCTCACCCCAGAACAGCCCCCCACCTCCTCCCCCCTCCGGAACTGACCAGTGGGCATTTCCAACTGGACTTCCTGGTACCTGGCAGAGACAGTGGTGCTTACCTCCTTCCTCCCTCTCGGAGGTCATGGCACCTGGTTCCCGCTTTTAAAAAGCGGTAGTCATTCGCACCAATGTGACATCATGCCTAATGCGTGGGAAAACTCAATGAGGGCTGATGATACAACATTAACCGTGCTCAGAATATTACAATGTATTCAAATTCATGCAAATCGGGTGCAGGCCATCCCTGAGCATGAACCTGATCACGTCATCGGGGCGGGCCTGGGAAGATCACGTTCAGAAATCTTGCCGCCACAAATCCCGTTTTTGCCCACTCGCGAGATTTAGCAGCGATTCCGGGATTGGCACCTGTAGCTAACACAGTTATTAAATCTTGCCCATTCTCTTTCTTCCTCACAACATTATCACTGTGGCATAGATCCACCAGCTCTAATGGTCTCCTGCCCCCCAGGAACTGCTTGTTTTTGCACACAGTGGGGTGGACATTCCACCCCTGGGGAAGTCCTGACAAGTCCACAACATCAGCCCTAACTAGTGTGTTAACCGCCCTAACCGGCTGCCCATCTCCATGAAGTGGGAACAATTTGGGGGATGTGCATTGTCCCTCAGCTGGATCCTCTGCCCCTCCGCGCCAAATTTCTGCTCCGACCTGCCGGCGGGATTCTCCGTTACGATGGCCGATCAATGGGGTCTCCTGTCGGGAAACCCCCAGGCACCGGCAAAACAGAGAATCACGCCAGCGAAGAATCTCACCCCCTATTTTTCCAACCACCACAGTTGTTCTTTCCAATGATACGCTTATAATTTATTAATCATATAGTAAGCAGGTGGGAGGAGAGCAAAACTGTTCGTTTTGAGAATGTAGTGATTGATTTCTTACATCATACGATATTAGCAAAAGTGCAACAGTCTTCAAAGTCGACCACTGATCTCCAATAATAATCAAGGTAAACAATGCATAGATCACCAGAGATGTCAGAGAAGGACATACTCATACGTTAACAAGAGGAAATCCTCCAAGTCTACATCATTGACTTCCTATAGTAAGAAGTGCTGCGAAAGCTAGTGATTTGAAACAAACCTATTGGACTTTAACCTGGTGTTATAAGATTTCTTACTGTGCTCACCCCAGTCCACATCATGACTTCCTATAAGCAGAGGGCCCTCCAAATCTTAAAACTGGAAGCAACTAAGGGAACAGGAAATGGTAGGCTTCCCATTACATCATGATTCATCTGAATTTTTTGTTTTTCTATTCTTTCTTTCACATCCGGGCACATGGACATCTATGGTAGAACAATATCTTGACTGCTAATCTTTATTTGAAGGGATGTCTTCCCAAGGGCATTGTAGTAATCCACGGGAGTAAAGGAGTTCCGTCACCACACCAATATTTATTTACAATAACGATATTACAGGAGCAGCTACAAACAGTGCTGCTCGCAGTCCAGTCAACTTAAGACTGTCTCACAAAGCCTACACAGGTGATTATATGGGCCCCCTCAATGAGCTATCATTGAGGGAGCTCATACTCCAATTGGCCAACCAATAAAGCCAATTGGAGTTCATTACAGGCATTGTAAAGTATGTTTTACTTCTCATCAAAAGTCAAGGAGCAGTAATGGCCTTTGTCACTCAGTCAAGAATTAACAAATACCAGAACACATGCATTTCCTTCTGAATATTCAGTAAGTGAGTTCTGCAGGATCATTCAAAGATTCACAGCATGACTAAAAAGAAACAAGTAGAAGCGACGCTAAACGAACAACAAATAGTTGTTTGGGAAGCAAACTGACGGCTTGTTTTTGAATTAATGGGTCTATTTATGCCCTATTCCTGCAGTGATTTCAGTCAGCAATGTGGGTGACCCACATTTGCCGAGATCACAACCAGGGCATCGTGAACGGCTGAGCGCTAGAAGTTGAGGTGGTGGGGTGTGGGTTTGAGATCCATCACTTGAGTGAGCCCCCATCTATTATGTCTGGCTAATGATAGCTGCAGCCATTCACCATCTCCCAGAGGTATTGCCCATTCAGGATCGTAGCCAGCCAGCAGTGAACTTCTTAACCAGAGAACTGCCTCTGTCCCTCGCAGTCTTCATCTTCAGATTGGCAGCTTCCCACCTCGGCTGGTGGGAGTGCTGGTCTCTAAGTAAGTAATGGAGCTCCTCTCATTGTTCCTCCAGCATCGGGGGCTTGCCCACTCTCTGATCTTCAATGGCTGCAGCTTTCAAAATTCCAATGGACATGAAGCACATCAGGACCTATGTCCCCTTACTGAAAATCCTGCCCCATGTCTACATCACATCACCTCCTCACTCAAATGACTCTTGATGTTCCAGCTAATATGCAGGCACATCAATATGTTGTGTGGCACTAGTGTTTGATGGCCATACGCTGGCCTGACATAATGGACACTTGATCACATTCCTCTGGAATGGCACACACTGGCATGAAGAACAAGCGCCCATACTTTTTCATCCCAATGGCAGATATCCAATTATGTTCTTTGGATGGAGCCAGATCGCGATGGGTCATGGCAATGATTACTTTGACAACCAGTCTTGTCCCAGAACTGCTGTTAAGATCTGGAAACTGCACGTTTCTGTCACGGCCTTCCATGTTAATCATTTCTGAGCAGTCAAGACAAACTGACCAGTACACATTTGGGGTTAGGTCAAGCCGAAGGTAGAGCCCTAAGCAAGCTTGCCCTTTCATATTTCATCATTCCGCTTGTCGGACCAATAAATATAGTTATATAGCCAATGTATACTCAAGGGCAGAACTGAAGTGTTGTCATTTTTAATTAGACTTGTTAAACAGTCACTATCGAAGATAGATCCTGAACTGAAAATAGCAAAACAAAGTGTAAATATAGAAAAAGGGCAGAAGGTGCTAGAAAAAACAAGGACAGGCCACAAAAATGACAAGTCCCAACTTCCTTTAAAGCATGAAGCCTATAGCAAACAGATTCACTGCACCATTATATATTGTGTCCAGAATTATCAATTACTTCACAGGTAAAAAGGCCTTCCAGGCAGTGCACATTGTGTATAGGTAATAAAAGGCATTGGCATTTCCTGTGTTGATGCCCAGTTATGGTGAGAACATCTAACTTAAATGTTTAACCAATCTTTAATTAGGAGAACTGCTCCCCTCATCCTCATCCACTCCCCTTCCACTCGTCAATTATAGGTACTTGACTTTTTAAGCATGTACTTTGCCTGCAAGATCTGTGCTTATACCAAAGGCACGACACATCACAACATCAAACCTCAGGAGTACTCTCTGTCACTCTTCCACACAGTATTGAGAGATGCTAAATACCCTCCTGAACCTCTTCGAAAGATGATGACACTAACAGTGCTGCATTTCCTCAGTATTGCACTGAAAATCCAACTCATTATGGGGGCTTCTACTCAAAAACATCCTGGGCTGGATTCTCCAATTTTCAGGCTATGACCAGACGATCCTTGGCATTTTACCTCAAAAAACTCAGCGCTGCCCCCTCAACGATCCTGCGACTGGTGAGGAGCTCGCAGCCGCACCATGTAAAATGCCCGGCCTCCACGACAAAAAAGGTTGGAGAATTGCCGCGTCCATGGCCGTGCATGCGCACGCCGATGATCTGCAGCGGTCGCGCTGTACAGCATGACCTGCCAGACAGTGCCACCCCCTGGCCACTCCCACCAGTCCCCCCAGCCCTCGCCGAAGCCCCCCTGGCCAGCTGCACAGCTCCTGCCCAACTGTGGTGGCGCTGGACACAGTCCACAGCCCCCTCGCTGAGTTCCCGGCCACTGAGACCATGGGTCAACTGCACGGTCAGGAACTCAGCCCATCAGGAGATGGCCATCAGGGGAGGGCCTTCTGGTGATGTCCTGAGGCCGTCCCAACGGCATGCGATGCACACCTCGATGACGCCGTTTTGGAGGGGGTGGTGCATGCGAAAACAGGCGCCACCCCCGATTCCACCGTAAAAAGGAATTCTCCGCCCGATCAGCGATTACAAAATTGGCGTCGGAGAATGGACAATCCCGCCCCCTGACTCAGAAATGAGTACTGATCCAAGCTGGACAAATTAGGATGTTACTGCTTCTTGTAAAACATTTATTTACTATCAGCATCAACTCACTGCTGGTTGGTCATTGTGAATGTTTGTGGCGAAATTCAATTATAAGGAATCGTAGCAATTTCTTATCTGTCTAATATTTTCTGATCTTTTATCATTATCTGGAATCCACCTGCCAAGGTCTGTAATAATGACATATCATTACTATGTATTTGTTTATTATCTTCTCATATTTGTTAAGGTTGAAGTTCAGAAGGGAATTAAATATCTACAACAAAGATACTGTACTGAGCATCAACTGAGATGTAAACGAATAGCAAACAGGTTCACTACACCATGTTATATATGTCCAGAATTATCGGCTAACTCATCAATTTTGGTGCTTTTTTCAGATAAAGTGAGCTGAGTCAGGTATGGTAGCAAATGGAGGGGTGAGCAAGTGCACACATTACAAGATGAGATATGATTATGTTACTTAGGATGTAGTGTGAGATGATGGTATTGAATCAGCAGTTAGGAGGAAAACTAAACTAGGAAATTAGTCTGAACCATGGGTCGGACCTGTAGCTTTCTTGAACAAATCCAGTCTGTTTCTAGTTTTCTTTAATGCATTCATGGGATTTGGACATTGCCAACAAGGCCAGCATTTAGAAGCATACATAATTGCCCGTACGAATGTGGTGGTGAGCTGCCTCCTTGAATAACTGCAGTTTGTGTGATGAAAACACTGTTAAGTAGGGAGTGGCAGCTTTTGACCTGGGGACAACGAGGACACAGTGATATATTTCGAAGCCAGGATGGTTGTGGTGAACGTATTGCAGTAACCATTCACCATATATGTAATTGTACCACGCTGTTGCCCATGAGGGCTCCACCTATGGACCATTGTAAGGTATTACCTGTGATGTATCATGTTGGTGCCTTTATGGGCTCCGCCCCGGCTCCTCCCCTTGAGGGGAGGTATAAAGAGCAGTAGCCCTGTAGGCGGCTCTCAGTAGCAGAGCAGTCGCAGGCAGGCACTGTTCTAGTCAATTAAAGCCACTGTTTACATCTAATCTCTGTTTCGTGTGAATTGATGGTCGCATCAATTTAATCGACCACAACACCACTATGGAATCTGCCCTCAACCTGACCGACTGGAACTCGACCCACAGGCCACGGAGGCCAAAGGGATTTTTTCTCACTGGCTCCGCTGTTTCGCGGCCTACCTTGCCGCCTCCTCCTCACCTTCTGTCTCCGACGTTCAGAAGCTGAGCCTTCTCCACACCCAGGTAACGTCAAGAGCCTAACTCTGAAATTCGGCAGGCCCCTACCCCCACTCACTGTATGTAGCCTCGTGACACTAAAAGTCGACCCTCCCCCGGTCTTCGCAAATCTCACCGCCGACTGTAAGCCAGTCGCCACCAGAAACAGGCGGTATAGCATTCAGGACAGGGCTTTTATCAGGTCCGAGGTCCAGCGACTCTTGCGGGAGGGAATCATCGAGGCCAACAATAGCCCCTGGAGAGCTAAGGTGGTGGTTGTCAAGACCGGGGATAAGAACCAGATGGTTGTAGATTACAGCCAAACCATAAACCGGTACACGCACCTCGATGCGAACCCCCTTCCCCGGATCGCAGACATGGTTAACCAGATCGCACACTACCGGGTGTTCTCCATGGTGGATCTGAAGTCTGCGTACCACCAGCTCCCAATCCGCCTGGAGGACTGCCACTACACGGCCTTTGAGACAGACGGCCGCCTCTTCCACTTCCTCCGGTCCCCTGCGGCGTCACAAACGGGGTCTCGGTGTTTTAAAGAACCATGGACCGACTGGTGGACCAATATGGGCCGCTACCCTCAATCAGGCAGTAAGGCCAGTAGCATTTTTTTCACGCACCCTCACCGCCTCTGAAATTCGACACTCCTTGGTCGAAAAAGAAGCCCAAGCCATCGTGGAAGCCGTGCGACACTGGAGGCACTATCTCGCTGGTAGGAGGTTTACCCTCGTCACCGACCTACGATCGGTAGCCTTCATGTTTGACAATACGCAGCGGGGCAAAATCAAGAATTATATAATCTTGAGGTGGAGGATCGAACTCTCCACCTATAATTACGGTATAGTATATCGTCCTGGGAAGCTCAACGAGCCCCCAGGTGCCCTGTCTGGCGGAACGTGTGCCAGCGCGCAAGATGACCGACTCCGGGCTATCCACGATGACCTCTGCCACCCGGGTATCACCCGGCTTCTCCACTACATCAAGGCTCGCCACCTGCCCTACTTCACTGAGGAGGTCAGAGCCATGACCAGGGACTGCCAGATCTGCGTGGAGGGCAAGCCGTACTTCTATCGACCGGATAAGGCCCACCTGGTAAAGGCATCCCGGCCCTTTGAGCGCCTCAGTATCGATTTCAAAGGGGCCCTAACCCTCCACCAACAGCAACACATATTTCCTCAACGTCACTGACGAATTCTCCCGCTTCCCCTTTGCAATCCCCTGCCCTAACATGACCCCTGCCACCATCATTAAAGCCCTACATAGTGTCTTCACCCTGTTCGGTTTCCCCACGTACGTTCACAGTGACTGGGGCTCGTCGTTCATGAGCGACGAACTGCGTCAGTACCTGCTCGGTAAGGGCATCGCCTCGAGCAGGACTACCAGTTATAACCCCCGGGGAAACGGGCAGGTGGAGAGGGAGAACGCGACGGTCTGGAAGGCCGTCCTCCTGGCCCTATAGTCTAGGAATCTCCCAGTCTCCCACTGGCAGGAAGCCCTCCCCGATGCACTCCACTCTATTAGGTCCCTCCTTTGCACAGCCACAAACGAGACCCCTCATGACTGCCTGTTTGTTTTCCACAGGACATCCATCTCCGGGGCATCGCTTCCATCCTGGCTGAAGACACCGGGGCCCGTCCTACTCCGCATCCACGTCAGGAGCCATAATTCCGACCCCCTGGTCGAGAGCGTCCAGCTCCTTCACACCAACCCCCAGTACGTATACATAGAACACCCTGACGGCCGACAGGATACCGTTTCCCTCCGGGACCTGGCACCCACAGGTTCCAATACGATCGCCACCCCAACTTACCCTGCCCAACCTACACTGACAAGCCCCCCCGCCCCTACTTGGCACCCACACCCTCTGCCGCCCCACATTCCCTCTTCACCGACCCACAGGAACGAAGCTCCAGAAGACACGCTCCCAGAGTCCGCGTCTGTAACCGCACCGGCAGCTTCACTACCCATGACCGCACGGATGAGTTCAACACCCGGGTCAGCTGCGATACCAGAGCTTCGGCGATCACAGCGCATGATCCGGGCGCCGGACAGGCTGAACTTGTGAACCCTTCACCCTGCCGGACTTCATTTTTTTAACAGGGGGTGAATGTGGTGAACGTATTGCATCAATGGTGTGTGACTTGGAGGAGAAATTAGAGGTATTCCCATGCATCCATTGTCTTCTAAATGGTGCAAGTCATTGGTTTGGCAGGTACCATTGAAGGAGGCTTGGTGGGTATTAAGTTCTTTTATATAGACAACTACTGAGTCGGCATACTAAAGAATTAGTAGTCAGCGTAGTTCAAGACTAGTTGATTTTATTATAGTATAATAAACTGTGGGTGAGAAACCAATGCTATCAAACTGGAACTAACACAAACATGACTGACCACAATGTTTTTTCCTCCAGACTCCCTCCAGGCTACAGTGTCATGTGCTATAACTTGCCTGACACCTACTGGCCAGAGGTTATGCATATTTACACATACACTAGTTTATGCATGTCACGGCAATGGGTTTATACAGTTGGTCTTGTAGATGGTACACATTGTTCCCACTGTGCGCCAATGGTGGAGAGAGTGAATGTTAATGGTGGAAGATAGGGTGCCGATCAAGCAGGCTGCTTTGGCTTGGATGGTGTTGAGCTTCATTAGCGTTGTTGGAGCTGCACTCACTCAGGTAAGTGGTCAGGATGACATCACACACTTCTGACCTGTGCCTTGTAGATGATAGAAAGTATTGGGGTACTCAGAATGTGAGTTACACAATCTCTGATGTGCTCTTGGAGCCACCTAAGTGGGTGCTGCAGTTAAGTTTCTGGTACAGTGTGACTCCCAGGATGTTGATGGTGGGGATTCAGCAAGTATAATGCTGTTGTGGCAAAGCAAGAAGGTTAACCACTGTATAAAAGCAAATTACTGTGCATGCTGGAGTCTGAAACCAAAGAGAAAATGCTGGAAAATCTCAGCAGGTCTGGCAGCATCTGTAGGGAGAGTACAGATGACCCTTTTTTCAAAGGAGGTTAAGCTCTCACTTATTACAGATGGTCATCGCCACTCATCAACCTAAGGCTGACTGTTGTCCAGGTCTTGCTGCATGTGAACATAGACTTCTTACTCATCCATGAACAGGCTTTTATTTTCAGACATTGTTACTACATGCGAATATTTTAAGAATGATTACTAATGACAGTCTCAGTTGATAATTCTCATAAAATTAGTTCCTTCTTGCTCATCTTGCTCATCAAGAGCATTTTTGAAAACTCATCAGGGAAGATGTTGACTTAATGTAATTGTGTAAAATGAGTGAAAGTGAGTCAGCAACCATGGGTGGCAAACACGTGAAACTGGCGCCGCGGGGTCTGCGCATGTGCAGTTGGGCCAGCGCCAACTAACGGGAGCCGGCGTGGAGGAAAGGAGGCCGGAGGGAGCAGAGAGGTTGGCCCGCTGATTGGTGGGTCCCCTACGGGCCAGGCCACTACGGAGGTCCCCCCCCATCCCCGGGGTCGGACACCCCATCCTCCCTCAAAGGCCGCACCCGTACCCTTCAACGGCGAGGTCCCGCCGGCTCAGAGGATGTTAGAACAGCACCGACAGGACTCTGAGTTTTTCTGACGGCCATCCGGATTGGAGAATTGGCGCGCCGGCCCGTGCCGGCCCATGCTGGACAGTCGGTGCATACCTCGACCAGCGCCGTGCCGACAACGGCAGTGCCGATGGCGCCGATTCTCCGCTCTGCGGAGAATTGAGTCCTGGCGTCGGGGCATGGTCGCACGATTCACACGGCGCTGCGCCGATTCTACGACCCGGCGAGGGTCGGAGAATTCTGCCCAATAATGCTGATTGAGATACACTGTGCGGGATTCTTTGGAAACCGGCAGGGCTGGCAACTCCGGCGCAAAGGAGTGGTGTGAACCACTCCGGTGTCGGGCTGCCATGAAGTTGCGGAATCCTCCGCACCTTCAGGGGCTAGGCCGGCGCCGGAGTGGTTTGCGCCACGCTGGCCAGCGCGGAAGGGCCTCCACCGGCCGGCACGAGTTGGCGCATGCATGGGAGCGCCAGCGGGTGCTGATGTCATCCTAGTGCATGTGTGGGGGGTTCATATCTGCGCCGGCCATCGTGGACTGGTACACCAGCTGGCACAGAGGAATAGAGTGCCCCCCGGCACAGGCCTGCCCGCGGATCGGTGGGCTCCGGTCGCGGGCCAGACCACCATGAGGGCACCTCCCGGGGCCAGAGCCCCCCGCGACCACCGAGGACTCCGGAGGCTGCCCGCGGAGCCAGGTCCCGCCGGTAAGTACCTGTTGTAACATACGCCGACGGGACCGGCCATAAACTGGTGCCCACTCAGCCCATCGCGGGCCGGAGAATCGCTGGGGAGGCCGCCGGGGGGAGAATTCGGCAGCCGGCAGAGGCGGGATTCACACCGCCCCCCCGGTGATTCTCGAATCCCGCCCACCTGATTGTTAACCAAACTTTATTGAATGTTTATATGGACTGTTATGTCCATGCTGAATATTATGCGGAACATGGCTTTAAATGTAATAGAGTGTCCCCCATCTATGCACTAGGGATAATATTGGCCCCGTTAACTCTCAACAGAGTGAGAGTGCAATTGCATTCAAGTAATTGAACAATGATGCTTTGGGCAAGTCAGGCCCCTAAGATATCCTTGGGTCCATCACTCACCAGTCACCAGCAACTGTGTGTGACAAAATTCTACTCCCCACTCTATTCTAGATGGAAGAGGAAATAGGTTTGGAGGTAACTCAGCAAGGGAAAATGGAAGGGCCAGTTTGACACCTGAAGAAGGCAACAGAGCAATGGTCATGCAGGTTCATCACTGTTGTACAAACCCCGTGGAGATCGGATTATCCCCGGCATCCTTTGCACGTCTATCCGTGAGCCTGGCATCCTTGAAACGCTCATGTGGATTTATGGGCTCCACCTCAAGCGCCAATGAATCCTTGTATCTTAAGCAAGGCAGATCTTCTTCACCCTCTTCTCCTTGAAACATCTGACCATGTTACAGAGCTAGGTTGTGCAATACATAGCAGATCATTATGATGGTACCCTCTTTAGTGTGTGTTGCAGAGCACAACAGACTAGTCAATGCAGTGGAAGAGCATTTTAAGAATCCCAATTGTGTGCTTGATGGTCAGACATCGACATAGAATTTACAGTGCAGATGAGGCCATTTGGCCCATCGAGTTTGCACCAGCCCTTGGAAAGAAAACCCCACACCTCCACCCTATCCCCTAACCTCACCAACCTTTTTTGACACAAAGGGCAATTTAGTGTAGCCAATCCACGTAACCTGCACATCTTTGGACTGTGGGAGGAAACTGGAGCACCCGGAGGAAACCCATGCAGAGACAGGGAGAACGTGCAAACTCCGCACAGACAGTGACCCAAGCAGGGAATCGAACCTGGGACCCTGGAGCTGTGAAGCAACTGTGATAACCACTGTGCTATTGTGCTGCCCACTATTGGATACAAGTACTCGATTATACATCGCTCTGGGAATCCCTCATTGGCATCTAGATCTTGGGAGATGCGACATATATAACCCATTGCACCCTGGAAGCTATCACAGGTGTAGAATTTGAGCCCTGGTGTAACCTTCAGGACCAATTCGGCCTCCCAAGGGCTGCATGGCCTGATGAACTGTCCCTGGCATTGCCTCTCAGACATCTGGAGGTAGTTATTTCTTATCCTCTGGATGTGTTGACATGCCATTGTCTTTCTTTCCTGATGCCTGTTTGACGTCCACATCCAGACCAGCCTTCTTCTTGTCACTGCTTGCTTTTAGTCTTAATTTAAGCCTTTTTTGGTGGACAGCAAGAGCTTAACTTTTTTGCATTCTCTCCTCCTGCTGCTGATGTTGCATGAAAATTGGGTGAATAGGGTGGCACAGTAGCACAGTGGTTAGCACAGTTGCTTCGTAGTTCCAGGGTCCCAGGTTCGATTCCCGGCTTGGGTCACTGTCTGTACGGACTCTGCACGTTCTCTTCGTGTCTGCGTGGGTTTCCTCAGAGTGCTCCAGTTTCCTCCCACAGTCCAAAGACGTGAAGGTTAGGTGGATTGGCCATGCTAAATTGCCCTTAGTGTCCAAAAAGGTTTTTTGGGGTTACTGGGTTATGGGGATAGGAAGGAGGGTGCTCTTTACAAGGGCCATTGCAGACTCGGTGGGCTGAATGGCATCCTTCTGAACTGTAAATTCTATGATTCTATGATTCTATGGTCATGGCCATTATTGCATTGTATGAAGAGAGCAGAAACAGGTGAGAACAGGCTCATCCATGGTTCTCATCCATGTAACAAATTATTAAGACATCCCTTCAGTCAACCAGTTCTGCACAGCATAAACTCCACCTCTCCAAAACGATGCTCCTCCTACTTCAATGTGCAATGCTTGCAAACAAACATGTATGTTTAGTGTGCCACAGAAAATGGTGCATTTTACATTTGAGAGTCAAAGCCAATGCCTTCTACCTTTCCTATCTCACCCTGCAGCCTGATTACACCCCTCACAACACCACCATTAATAGCACCAACACCCTCCCTTTAGCTAGGCTCTTCATCCATTTTTAAATCCCTGCTCGACCCATCCATCTCCACCCCCTTACAGGACCACCACACCAAGGTACTAGGTCTTTCCTTCCTCTGCACTTCTCTGAACCCGACACTACTCTCTGTCTGCCTTCTTTCCCTCCTCCACATCTCCTGTACCTGAGAACCAAGCTTTCAACACCAAATGCTTTGTGCCAAAGTGTTCAACATGGAAATCTGGTTCCCTGACTCGCAATTGCACAAAGCTGACTGGTGCATGGCACCTTTAAACAATGGTGAACTAGGTGCTCCAAGCGTCTTGTGCACTGCTGACTTCATCTTGAAGGTAGGACTTAATTGAAAATTGTTAATGACTATTCATAGCATGCAAATGTATCACAAATGGGAAGCTGCCACAGGCCGGTATAATTTTGTGCACAGTGCAAATATGTTGTTGACTTTATTGCTGCATCTTTACTGGCCATTGGGAAATCCAAAATTCTCATCCCGCCTAATTAAGTCTTAATTAAGCACACCACAATTCCCACTCTAATGGGTGCCATAAAATTCCACTCGAGGATGGTTGTTTTAAACTCAATGCATTGGTGAGCGTGATGGGCAAGTGAAATTTAGAACAGAATAGTTTGATATCTCCAAGGAAGTATCATTAATGGCATGGAGCCCCTTCAAAACAGGAATTCCCACTCACCTGGCTATTATTTAGTGGATCACAGCATTCCAAGGGTTTGCTCAGTAAATGCAAATGCCATCAAGAGAGCAAAACTATCGTTGAATGATTACTTTTCTATTTTTCTCTCAACAATACATTGAAATAAAAATTAAAAACAGGAGCTGTTTTAAGGCATCAGCAACTTATTTCAGCTTTGCTAAATGCATCCGGCATGTCTGTTCTTGTGGATATACCATACATGTAAACATCAGCCATCTGGCTGTTGATGACTGTGACAGCAGGGCCACTGCATGCAGCTGTAGTGCTAAGAGCTGACTTCATGCTAAAATGTGAGGTCATAATATAGCACAGAATATGAAGCAAAGGGACTTACAATCTGTCTCCAGCAGCTGGTTGTGTTTGACAGTGACTTTGCGGATGCTCCTACAGCTTCTGGTAAAGATTACCTCTCTCCTTCCTCTCACTACCTCCACTAAGACGATAGCCAGATGTCGGAAAAGGGGGTGTTTAATCAGGGCCGGCTCAAGGTACCGGCAACTCGGGCAGTCGCCCGGGGCGCCATGTGCTAGGGGGCGCCATCAGTACTGAGGTTGTAAGATTCTAAGGACGATCTGCGCATTTGCAACATGTTGCCTCCGCTTGATGGCAGCTACGCATGCTCAGTAGCTGCCCACGCGCAGCCCGGAGTCACGTGGGGTGCTCCTTCAGCCCCGGCCCCGGCCCCGCCCCCTGTGCGGCCGCCATGTTGATTGGCCTCGGCCGCCTGCCGGTCTGGTTCAGCCGCTGGCGGCTGCTCAGTGTCTGTGTGAGGCAGTGGCTGCACGGAGGGTCCTCGGCAGGAGGAGGGCCGCCGATGGGAGCAGGAAAAGGCTATCCGCAGCGGGGAAAGGTGATGGAGCGCAGTGCTGGAGGCCTTTAAAATTGGCACTTGTAAGGGCGCCGAAGTTCAGCTTGCCCGGGGCGCCAGCAACCCTAGGGCCGCTGCTGTGTTTAATGTACACATTGCAGGAGTGTTCCACATGAACAGAAAGACAGTAACCTCACCTGAATGTCCACTCCATAGAGGAGACAGAGAGGGGATGCAGTCAGCTGAAAATTGAGCACAGTGGATGAGTGGATCTTCCCATTAATAATAATAATAATAATAATCGCTTATTGTCACAAGTAGGCTTCAATGCAGTTACTGTGAAAAGCCCCTCGTTGCCACATTCTGGCGCCTGGTCAGGGTGGCCGGTACAAGAATTGAACCCGCGCTGCTCTGCATCTGTGATGTTCTGCATCACAAGTCAGCTGTTCAACCCACTGTGCTAAACCAGCCCCAAACCATTGCCAACGTGAGTGAGGGGACAGCCTGTCATTTCAATGTCAATGAAGCTCGGAGTTAACATTTTCCCGGCCTCCTGTCTTCGATGCCATGCAGATTTCATCCTTCTGCACTTCCTGTCCAATTTAAAATTGGGGCTTAAGATCCAATAAACAATGGGCAATGTGTACATGCCCCCATCCTCATTCCGGTCACCAATAAAACCATTATCACATGAAGAGTTGTATATAACAAGCTATTGTAGGCAAAGAAAGGAGACGGATGAAGGAATAAAAAGTCAAGTCAAGGAAATACAATCTATATGGAAAAGGATATTAAATCTTCTGTTTAGTGGAAATCAATAGAGGAGGAAATGGTATATAAATGTTCATCAAACTGTCAGAAAATATGGCAGAAGTATGCTCTGGGAATAAAGGTTACTGCACTAGTAACAGTGAATTACTAATAAATCATGACCACCATTATAAATCAGTTCATAATATCACATTGATAAGGACCAATTGTTCCGACACACATATTTTGCTTGTGGTAGCCCTAGCATGCACCAGTCTGTTTTAGTTTGGCAATCATCTGTAACAAGCCAAAGTTTTCAATTAAGTCAGAAGTGAAAGGTCATAGAAACATACACAAAGGATGAACAAATAAAAAAATGTACTGATCCATCCAATCTGACCTAGACAGTGTGATGCCATATGCATCAGAATACATATGGTACTCACCCAACTGGAGCAATGTACTGCAGCAATTCGAGGACACAAGAACAGATAAAGACCCAAGTTAATTGCCTCGACTATTAAAACTGTTTCAGATTGCATTGGCATTGGGGTTATGTTATGGAATGCCTTTTTCTTGCATTAGGTAATCCCTGCCTTCCCAAAAACAAATCCAGCTCTTTTTGTTTCATTTGTTCATGGGACTTGGGCATCGCAAGCTGTGCCAGCATTTATTGCCCATCCCCAAATGCCCTTGAGGGGGTAGTTAAGATTCAACCAAACTACTGTGGATCACTAATGTCCTTTGGGGAAGAACATCAGTCATCCTTACCTGGTCTGGCCCACATGTGACTCCAGACCCACAGCAATGTGGTTGAGGACATTCTTCACAGTGGCAATAGGTGGCACGGTGACAATGGGTGGCATGGTGGCACAGTAGTTAGCACTGTTTTCTAACAGCGCCAGGGACCTGGGTTCGATTCTGACCTTGGGTCACTCTCTGTATGGGTTCCCAGCTCACAAGCTGGAATGCTTAAATTTGCAGACCGCAAGAAACTGCAGAATGTGGTGAACTCAGCCGAACGCTGATTCTGTATACACCTCCCGCTGCCTCAGGAAGGCACACAGCATTATCAGAGACCCCTCTCGCCCAGGCATTGCCTTATTTCAGACCCTTCCATCAGGCAGAAGGGACAGAAGTCTGAAGACCCGCACATCCAGACATAGGAACAGCTTCTTCCCCACAGCTACAAGACTCCTCAATGACTCCCCCTCAGACTGATCTGTTCCCTGTAAGAACACTATTCACGACACCCTGTGCTGCTCTTGCTCATGTATCTGCTTTGTTTGATCCCTTATTCTGCACTGTAACAAATCACTGTTTTTCGATGTACCATTTGTCAATGTTCTCTGTTGATTATTCTTTTGTCTACTATGTACGTACTGTGTACGTTCCCTCGGCTGCAGAAAAGTACTTTTCACTGTAATTCGGTACATGTGACAATAAATCAAATCAAATCAAATCATTCCCCCAACACCTACATCTCACATCCACTCGCAATGAGCCAGAACTGCACTGTTCATATTATCAGTGTAGCTGAACCCTAAAGGAAGATATTCACTGGCTAACTGACGTTTATTAGCATTTGTGAAGGATTGTTGGTTACTTAATGATCAATTGTATTCTAATAAATTGCAAGCAGACACGTGGCTCAGATTTTGCATGATCCTCCTCCCAATCTGCCATTGTAACTTCGCTGAAAGGGCAGGCTTTCCACCATAGCTCTGGCAAGGATCTGTTGGCAAATTGTGATCAGCTCTGGGGAAATTCCACATTATTATTGTGTTTTTATTTGTCACTGGAATGGTTCTCATGGAATAAATGACACAAGATATCCAGGTTCTTATCCCATGTATTTCAAAGTACAGTAAATCAATCGGATGTTGCTTATGGTGAGTTAGAGGCTCTGGAAGAGCAGGGATGTTATATGAAGTACTATTATCAGGGACACCGAGCTATCAGTATTGTGGCAGGGGCTGGAACATTATTTCAAGCAGGTGGACCCTATTCCATAGGGCCCTTGGATCAACATCCCACAAATAAATGAAATGGCTAGCCTAATAGCAGTATCAGATTGTGAAATCTCTGAGAGACAGCAGCATGAATTGCAGCTGCTACGGTCCAGAGGCTGGTATGTAGGATTCTATCTATTCTATCCCCTACTGTCACGAAGAGCTGCTGTCTGTGCTTGCAGCGAGGTGAAAGAAGCTTTGATCCCTGGCTTCTTCTTAGGTGAGGTGTGCTGCGCATTCTAATAAAGCCTCCAGGACAGATTCAAACCTGTCAATTTTCACAAATGCTTGGAAATTGTGAGTCTAGATGGGGTTGAAAAACAAAGGGATCTCTGAGTACAAATACATCAATCACTAAAGGTTACACCACAGGTTAGAAAGGCCATAAAAAAGCAAACTGAACACCATAACCATTATTCTTAGAATTGAAAAGTAGGGATGGTATGCTAAACCTGTATTGAACCTTGGTTAGAACGCAATGAATGTACTGGCAATGAATGTACTGCATGCACCATATTATAAAAACAGATATAGAGAGACACAGGATGCAGAGGTTCACAAGAGTTATATCAGAAGTGTGAAGCTATATATATTTGAAAAGAATGAGCAGGCTGCGTCCCTTTTCTCTAAAAAAAATAAGATTGAGAGGTGAACTTATAGAGGTCTTTAAATGCGGAAAGATTTTTTGAAAATGAACACAGTGAGAATGTTTCCACTTGTGGGGAACAGCATAATTAAACACCATCAATATAAGATAGTCATCAAGAAATTGAATAGAAAATTCAGAAGAAACATATTTACATAAAAGTAGTAAGAACTTGCTGCTACAGGGAATGTTGAAGTGAATCATACAGATGTGTTTAAGGGGAAGTGCGACAAGCATACAACGGGCAAGGGAATAGGTGAGTGTGATGGCAGATGTTGTTGGGAAAAGAAGGGGGAGGCTCGAGTACAGTAGAAACATTGGCATGGATCTCGTGGGCCAAAAGGCCTGTTTCTGTACAGTCCTCTGTATTCCGATATAATATCTTGATCTGAAATCTTGCATGGAGATGATGTTTCAGCTGTTTCTCATGTGTTCTGTGTCTCATAATTCTGATTCCATTTGTAACCTTGCCCTCAGCCTCCACTGAGAAGATAGCACATCCTCACGTATGTCCCTCCCAAAACCCATCATGCTCTCTGAATCACCCAATGTCCGTCTCATCCTCACTATCAATTTCTAATTGGTTCTGTCTCAATGCATCCATGCTGGTCCTTGGAAAGGAAGAAGAAAGTGACCCAAGAGTGAATTGGAGGAGTTAGGGGCAGATGACTTGGGACTGAAGGTTCCTACAGGACCTTGGGTGACTGTCTGCGTGGTGTTTGCACTTTCTCCCCATGTCTGCATGGGTTTCCTTTGGATGATCCGATTTCCCCCCACAGTCCAAAGATGTGCAGCTTGGGTGGATTGGCCATGATAAATTTCCCCTTAGTGTGCAAAGGGAGGTGAGGTTACAGGGATGGAGTGGGGGAGTGGGGTTGGTGCAGACTCGATGGACCAAATGGCCTTCTTCTGCACTGTAGGTATTCTATGCATTCTAACTGTTGCTAAATGTTGCTAAGTGTGCTTTACACTTAATTGCTCTGTTTTATAACCTTGCTCTAGAGTCGCCAGGTATCTTTATGATACCACCTCGAGGTTCAAGTTCAAGTGCTGATCAATCACTCAATACACCAGTTAGTAAGGTTCAAATCAAAACACATTTATTATATACACAGTCAATCGCTACTCATGCATACCTTACTACTCACTAGGCTATTTATAACACTAACAGGCCAATACTTAGCTTTGGAAAAGGGACCAATAGATCAGGGGAACAATTGGCCTCTTGTTCGATCCTGAGTCTGCAGGCTTCCAGCTGGTATGGACTAAGGGTTAGGAGCGCCTATCTCGTAGCATGCATTGACTGGACACTTACTTGGTTGGTGCAGCTGCTAGGCATGTCACGGTCAAGAGTTGTTTCGAGCTGCTGAGAGACCCTGCCAAGAAGGACGAATTGAACCTGGGGACTCTACTTTATAGCCCCCAGGGGCTTCGCGCCCTTTTGGGCGTTCCCCGTACCTGGTTCCAAGTGATTGGACTGAGTTCTGATCACTTGGACCGATTTCTCCAATACTGGAGCAGTTCCCTGATTGCTGGGTGGTTCCTAAGTGTCCGTTGGCCTCCCTTTGTTTTGGCTCCCACTGGCGCCGAGGAGTCTGGCTTGGCCTCGATTATTATTCCCGGGGATCGCTCATCAATCTGTAGATGGTCGTCAGTTTCAGTGCTGTCTGGGTTTCTGCAAGTTCTAATATACAGGAGATTTTGCACCTGCTTGTTTTCCTGCGTTTGGCTATTTCTCTCTGCATTCTTAGCGGATCTCCATTTTAAAGTCGGGAAGTGGCCAACCCAGGTGGTTACATAACTCAATGGTGGCTTGAGTCTAACTTCATCTTCTTTATTTCCCATTGGAAAAGAAAATTGACTGACTACCAATTTGGTATCCCATTTTTTGCCCAGGAATAAAAGATCATCTCAGGAAGCTCTCTTGGTCAACTAACCATCATTTATCCCCTAAACCATGTCATATTAACCGGTCATTTATCTAATTGGTGTGGGCCTTGATGTGCGCAAACTGCATTTTAAACATAAAGCATTGCTGTGAATAGCATTGGAATGATCTTGAGTTATATAAGGCACTGCATAAAAAGAAGCTTGTACTTTTTTTAATGCCTTGCTCCTCAATGGGATCATCAGAAGGTAATAACATTGTCATGAAATTTGTATTGCCAAATAGATTAATTGCCAATTCACAGTAATAAGCAGCAAATCAAATCGTCAAGAGGAAGTGAGTCATTTTGTCTTTAGGTGATTGTGTAAAATGGCCAATATCAATTCAGTTGCTAGTTAAACAGCTCTCCTCTCAATGCCATGAAGCTCAGGAGACATGTAGAATCAAGGATGAAGAGAAAGGAATAGAGTTAACTTTTCGGGTCAAAATGAATCTTTGGAACTGAGTATTCGCTCGGGTCTTTGGATTACACGCCCAATGATATCACTACTAAATAACTGATAGAAGGAAGAGGCGCCATGAAGATCTCCATCTTCAATTATTCTGAAGCCCAACGTGTGAGTGAATTTCGAATCATCTTTAACCAGTTGTGCAGAGGAGATGATTCATCTTGACCTCCTACTGAGGTCCCACTATGACAAATGCTACACGACAGCCAATTAAATTCACTATTCGCAGAAAACAGCTGAGCACACTGGATGCAGCAATGATTATGACCTCAACGGCATCCCTGCTGATGCTGAAGATGCAGTTTGGGTTCTGTCAGAACCTCCCTGCTCCAGATGTTTTTGCAGTCTTGGTTCAAATGTGAGCAAAGACCTGAATTCCAGGGGTGAGGTGAGAGTGACTGCCTTTGACATCAAGGCAATACTTGACTGAATGCAGCATCAAGGAGATGCAGTAAAATTGAAATCAGTGTAAATCAGGGTGAAAACTCTCCTCTGGCGGCAGTCATACCCAGCACAAAGGAAGATAGCTGTTCTCGGCTCAACCCATTTCATCTGCTTCATCAATGAGTTTCTTACAGCAAATCTGGAGAACATTCAAGTAAAATGTTTCCAACACAAGTGCTAGGCAATGACCATCTTCAACAAAAGAGAGTCGAAACACTTTCTCTTGACATTCCATGACATTACCATCACTTAATCTCCCACACTCAACACCCCGGGGGTTCATGTTGACCAAAACCACAACTGGACCAGCCACATAAGGGAAGGTTGGATTTTGGGTATTCTATATTGAATAACTCATGTCCTGAGTCCCCACCTTCAAGACATAAATCAGGCGTATATGAAATACATTCCACTTGCAAGGATGAGTACAGCTCTAACAGCACTCAAGAAGTGCAACACCATCCAAAACAAAGCTACCCACTTGATTGGAGCCATTTTAAACATTCACTTGCTCGACCAGTTGCACATCTTGGTAGCAATATGTGGCATCTACAAGATGCCTGACAAATAGACCACAATCAATAAGGATAAACAACAGCACCTCCTCCATGACAGTCCTCAATACCGGGACCCCACAAGGCTGCATACGTAGCCCCCTATTATACTCCCTATACACACACGACGTTGTGGCAAACCTTTGCTCCAACTCCATCTACATGTTTGCTGATGACACACCGTAGTGGGTCAGATCTTGAACAATGATGAGTCAGAGTACATAAGGGAGATAGAGAATCTAGTGGCGTGGTGTAATGACAACAATCTCTCCATCAACATCAGCAAAACTAAGGAGCTAGTCATTGACTTCAGGAAGCAAAGTATCATACACACCCCTTTCTGCATTAATGGTGCCGAGGTGAAGATGGTTGACAGCTTCAAATTCCTAGTTGTGCACAACATCAAAAATCTGTCCTGGTCCACTCACGTCGATGCTACGACCAAGAAAGCACAACAGTGCCTGTACTACCTCAGGAAACTAAGGAAATTAGGCATGTCCACATTGACTGTTACCAATTTTTACAGATGCATCAAAGAAAGCATCCTGTCTGGCTGTAGCACAACCTGGTATGGCAACTGCTCATCCCAAGACCGTAAGAAACTACAGAGGGCCGTGAACACAGCCCAGAACATGCACTAACAGGTTCAAAAACAGCTTCTTCCCCACTTGCTACTAGACTCCTGAATTATCCTCTTCTGGACTGAAATTATCTCTTCACACATCTTCTGTACCAAGTAGCACTGCACTCCTGAATGCTCCACCTGATGTCTGTGACTATCTATTTACATTGTATATTTATGTATGACCTATGATTTTTCATGTGTGTAATGATCTATCTGGACTGTACACATTCAAAGTACCTCGGTACACGTGACAATAAATAAAATAAAATAAAATGCACAAAGCAAATTCCCAAGGTTTCTTCGAAACCATCTCCTAAATCTATGAGCTCGACTATGGAGAAGGAACAGGGCACATGGAAACAATGATTCCAGCACCTCCAAGCTCCCCGCCAAGTCCCACACCATCCTGACTTGTAAAAAGTGACTGTTTCTTCATCATCATTCAGTAAAATCCTAGAACTCACTACTTAACTGCAGCTGGGAGAACTTCAGCACATGGACTGCAGCGGTTCAAGAGGACGGCTCAGCACCACCTTCTCAGGGGCAATTAGGGATGGGTAATTAATGCTGACCTTCCCAGCTACTCCAAAATCAAGACCAATTCTTCATGTTTTTCTCTGCCACCAGCAACAATGATGATTAGTTCTGTGAGATTCTGTCCAATTTACAGTAATTTCCAAATACACAAAATATTCAATTTCTTCCTGGAACTTTTTTGATAGCTGATGACATTTCCTTATATTGAACAGCTAGCTGTTTTATTTTACAAAGTTTAAAGTAATTCAGAATTCATAGTATGTTGCATTAAAACAATTAAAATACCACAGTGTTCAGTACAAGTACCCATTCCTTTTAAGTGACGAAGTATGACATTGTCAAGTCTTCTATGTTAGTACAATAAGCAATAGATCTTGCTCCCCAGTAACTGACAGTGAGGTATGAACAATGTCAAGTTTCTAATGGATATCTATATTGGGGGATGGAAAGTAATTTTGGTTTAAATTATATACGCATAGCTGGCAGAGAAAACGGGTGTCTGCCGGTTACATTTTGTAACTGTGTCAAAACAAATTATTGATGCATTTTGTTGTGACAAATTAAGTTAAGTCTTCAGTATTAGCACACGAGGCTACAAATTGCATTGTGTGTAGTTGTCTCATTTCCTGTTCCAGAATAAATAGAACGATCCAAACCGAGCAGTGATATGTTACCTCCTTTATGGCACGCCGGTAACTTGACATTTGTTTTTTTAACCCTTTGCTCACAAGAGTTGGAGACATCACCCGAATTTCTTCATAAAACAATCTTTGCACAATAAATTAATGAAGAGATGCAAGATTTTATATCTTCTTCCATATTTCTGATTGCCAGGATGAACAAAATAATCAGTCCAAGGATCAAATGCAGTTTTACCGTAACATTAAAATATTCAATGTTTACAGCATGGAAACAGGCCCTTCGTCCCAATTTGTCCATATTGCTGGGAGAATTGTGTTAAAAGTGTGGCTTTTAGCATATTTCAATCGAAGGTACTAAAAAGCTAATTTAGTAGGTGTGCAGGAAACGTATATGTTAGAAAGTAGCCATTATTTAAATGGTCAGTAAAGTGAGATTTGAGATTGTATTCATAAATAACTGAAAAATTAGATAGTAGTGTTGAATTGTCTAGGTCCAGTTCACTATTACCATGTGAGGATGTTTTCCTTTCTCAAGTTTTCTTTCTCAAATATGGGTTGACCTTGATGAATAATCCCAAAAGTGAAAGCTAGGGCGGGATTCTCCGACCGCCCCCCCCGCCGGGTCGGAGAATCGCCGGGGGGGCAGCATGAATCCCGCCCCCGCTGGCTGCCGAATTCTCCGGTGCATGAGATTTGGCAGGAGGCAGGTATTGCGCCAGTCAGCGGCTGCTCGCAGTGGCCCCCCCAGTGATTCTTTGGCCCACGATGGGCTGAAGTCCTGCCCGTTCTATGCAGGTCCCGCTGGCGTAGATTGGAGTAGGTCCCTTACCGGCGGGACCTGGGGGTGCGGGTGGGCTTTGGGGTCCTGGTGGGGCACGGGGTGATCTGGCCCCGGGGGGTATCCCCATGGTGGCCTGGCCTGTAATCGGAGCCCACCGATCCGTGGGTGGGCCTATGCTGTGGGGGCACTCTATTCCGACGTGCCGGCCATGTCAGCCTCCGCGATCACCGGCGCGAAGGTGAACCCCCCCCTCCGTATGCACGGGGCTGACATCAGCAGTTGTTGACGCTCCCGCGCATGCATGGAACCATGCCAGCCTGTGGAGTCCCTTCGGCCCCAGCTGGCGCAGCGCCAAAGGCTTTCCACGCCGGCTGGCGGGGCGCAAACCACTCCAGCGCTGGCCTAGCCGCTGAAGGTACGGAGGATTCCACACCTTTGGGGTGGCCCGACACCGGAGTGGATCCCGCCACTCCACTGCTCCGTTTCTGCCCGTCCCGCCGATTCCCGGAGAATCCCGCCCCATATTGGTTAATTAATAGAAAGCAAAGAGTTGGGATAAATGGGTGTTTCTCTGGTTGGCAATCAGTAGCTAGTGGTGTCCCTCAGGGATCCGTGTTGGGCCCACAATTGTTCACAATTTACATTGATGATTTGGAGTTGGGGACCAAGGGCAATGTGTCCAAGTTTGCAGATGACACTAAGATGAGTGGCAAAGCGAAAAGTGCAGAGGATACTGGAAGTCTGCAGAGGGATTTGGATAGGTTAAGTGAATGGGCTCGGGTCTGGCAGATGGAATACAATGTTGACAAATGTGAGGTTATCCATTTAGGTAGGAATAACAGCAAACGGGATTATTATTTAAACGATAAAATATTAAAGCATGCCGCTGTTCAGAGAGACTTGGGTGTGCTAGTGCATGAGTCACAGAAGGTTGGTTTACAAGTGCAACAGGTGATTAAGAAGGCAAATGGAATTTTGTCCTTCATTGCTAGAGGGATGGAGTTTAAGACTAGGGAGGTTATGTTGCAATTGTATAAGGTGTTAGTGCGGCCACACCTGGAGTATTGTGTTCAGTTTTGGTCTCCTTACTTGAGAAAGGACGTACTGGCGCTGGAGGGTGTGCAGAGGAAATTCACTAGGTTAATCCCAGAGCTGAAGGGGTTGGATTATGAGGAGAGGTTGAGTAGACTGGGACTGTACTCGTTGGAATTTAGAAGGATGAGGGGGGATCTTATAGAAACATTTAAAATTATGAAGGGAATAGATAGGATAGATGCGGGCAGGTTGTTTCCACTGGCGGGTGACAGCAGAACTAGGGGGCATAGCCTCAAAATAAGGGGAAGTAGATTTAGAACTGAGTTTAGGAGGAACTTCTTCACCCAAAGGGTTGTGAATCTATGGAATTCCTTGCCCAGTGAAGCAGTTGAGGCTCCTTCATTACATGTTTTTAAGGTAAAGATAGATAGTTTTTTGAAGAATAAAGGGATTAAGGGTTATGGTGTTCGGGCCGGAAAGTGGAGCTGAGTCCACAAAAGATCAGCCATGATCTCATTGAATGGCGGAGCAGGCTCGAGGGGCCAGATGGCCTACTCCTGCTCCTAGTTCTTATGTTCTTATGTTCTTATATCTTACTCTGCAGCTCGATATAATAACAACAGCAGATTACCCCTCATCTACAGTGAGTTATTGAGTAAGGTTACTTGAATTTACATCCAATATGCCCATAATTCCCAAAACAAGTACCAAAGCAAAGCCCTGCATGACAAGCTATATCATATAGCAGTGTTAGACTATTTACTATATCAAGATTTCAACATTTGTTTATTAAGGGATGATAAACCAGCTACCAGAGCTGTCCAAACCACAGAGAATTGAGTACAGAGTAAGGACACCCCTATCTGGAATTGATTAGTACATGTTAACTCCCTATTGTAGAACTGATCATTTATTTTTATATCAAATTATGATTGAATATACTTGGATGCAATATACTCTGAAATTATTACAGCTCAAAGCACAAATGGGATTTCTGTAGTTTCTACTGTACATGGTTAAGAGGTCATAATGTATTATTGCTATGTCTGAAGTACAGCCCTGCCAATTTGTTACCAAAATATTAATGAGATAGCTCCATTGAGCTCATTTAATACTTGCTTTCAGGAGTGCCTTTCAACTACTATCGGTAATTACTATGTGATATGTTTAATGATAAATGAAAAATTCATGTGCACATCAGATGAAAACATTATAAACCTACTGACTTTATAATTACAGGTGCAAATATTCTATTTGTGACATTAGGATTTTGGTTCATTAATGTTGTGCAAGAAATATCTTCAGTCGTAATGAAATGCTTCGAGAGGTTGATCATGAAGCACATCACCTCCATACTCCCAGAATGACTTGATCCACTGCAAATCGCATACCGTCACAACCGGTCCACAGCAGACATCATTTCCCTGGCCCTACACTCATCCCTAGAGCATCTCGACAACAAGGACTCCGACATCAGACTCCTATTTATTGACTACAGTTCCGCCTTCAACACCATAATCCCAGCCAAGCTCATATCAAAGCTCAAAAACCTATGACTTGGCTCCCCACTCTGCAACTGGATCCTCGATTTTCTGACCAACAGACTACAATCAGTAAAAATGAACACCTCCTCCACAACAAGAAGTCTTACAACACCAGGTTAAAGTCCAACATGTTTGTTTCAAACACTAGACTTCCTCAGGAGCAGTGCTCTGAAAGCTAGTGTTTGAAACAAACATGTTGGACTTTAACCTGGTGTTGTGAGACTTCTTACTGTGCTCACCCCAGTCCAACGCCGGCATCTCCACATCATGTCCTCCACAATAGTCCTCAATACCGGGGCCCCGCAAGGCTGTGTACTTAGCCCCCTACTCTACTCCCTGTACACACACGACTGCGTGGCAAAATTTGGTTGCAACTCCATCTACACGTTTGCTGATGATATGACCATAGTAGGCCGGATCTCGAATAACGATAAGTCAGAATACAGGAGGGAGATAGAGAACCTAGTGGAGTGGTGTAGCGACAACAATCTCTCCCTCAATGCCAGCAAAACTAAAGAGCTGGTCATCGACTTCAGGAAGCAAAGTACTGTGCACACCCCTGTCAGCATCAACGGGGCCGAGGTGGAGATGGTTAGCAGTTTCAAATTCCTAGGGGTGCACATCTCCACTTCCGGTTGCGGCTATGCGGAGCTACGTTGCACATTCGGCAGCTCCCGCTAGCATAGGACTTTTGGGCTCTTTTTAGGGCCCGCTACGGCGCTTGTTTGACTTTTCCCAGTGTGGAAAGGGAACAGTAACATTTCGCTGCTGGTGTATGGATTGGGCCAGTAGCGTGGCGATTAAAAAAGTGGCATTGGAGCAGAGAAAGGTGCGAGGGAGGAGGACCAAGATGGTGGCAGCCGGTGACCAGGCAGCGTGGATGCAGTTGGCGCTTTAGGGAGCTTAAAACAGAGCTGCTGGAACCGCTGAAGGCCTCATTCGACAAGCTCCTGGAGATCCAGACGGCCCAAGGGGCGGCGATCCGGGAGGTCCGGCAAAAGATCCTAGGCCTGGCGATGAAGGTGGAAGCGCACGAGGCGCTCCACAAGAAATGGCAGGCGAGATTCGAGGAGATGGAGAACCGGTCGAGGCGGAACAATCTGCAGATCCTGGGCCTCCCGGAAGGGCTGGAGGGATCGGACATGGTGGCCTATGTGGTCAACATGTTGAATTCGCTGATGGGAGCGGGGTCCTTCCAAGGGCCCTTGGAGCTGGAGGGGGCCCACCGAGTGCTGGCGAGGAAGCCCAAGCCGAGCGAGCCGCCGCGGGCGGTGCTGGTGCGGTTCCACCGGTTTGCTGATCGAGAGTGTGAGCTAAGGTGGGCCAAGAAGGAGTGGAGCAGCAGGTGGGAGAATGCAGAGGTCCGAATCTACCAGGATTGTAGAGCGGAGGTGACGAAGAAGAGGGCCGGTTATAATTGGGCGAAAGCAGTGCTGCACAGGAGAGGGTGAAGTTCGGCATACTACAGCCGGCGTGCCTGTGGGTCACCCACAAGGATCAACATCATTATTTTGAGTTCCCAGAGGAGGCCTGGGCCTTTGTTCCGGCCGAAAAACTGGACTCAGACTGAGGGTTGGGGGATTGTTGTGTTGTGCTCCAAGGGGGGGGTGCTTTCTTTGTTTGTTTGTTTTTTGGGGGTTGATGGGGCATTGTTCAGGCCCGCTAGATGGGCTCGTGAAGGGGGGGGGGGTGCAGGCAAATAGCCTGGGGACTTGATGGTCGGTGGGTGTTGATGGGGCCACACGGGGGGGGGGGGGGGGGGGGGGGTGTCGGGGGGTGTGGCCTGGGGTGGGGCTAGTGAGACTGGGCCTGAAAGGGGTGCTGCGCCAGAGGAGGCGGGGCCGGCCGAGTGGAAAGCGCGGGCTTTTTCCCGCGCTAAGGGTTGAAGGGGGCGGGGCTGATGTTGGAAGCGCGGGCTTTTTCCTGCGCTGGGACCGGAAGGGGAAGGAGGTGAGCCTGTTTGTGAGCAGGGAGGAGAGGGGCAGTGTTACACGGGTGGGGGGTGGGGTTGGTGCGGCGGGAGTGGCCGGGTTCAGCAGGAGTCAGCTGACTCACGGGAGTACAATGGGGGGAGTAAAATAGGGGGGAGTGGGGGGGGGGGAGAATGGGGGAACCGGGTTGCTGCTGAAAGGGACAGGAGGGAGCTGGAGTTGGTAGAGGGGGTCGGGACGGGGGCTGCCGCTGTGGGGAACGGGCCGTGCGGGGGACGCGGTTACATGGCTGGTCTAGGAAAGGCTCTGGCTGATCGGAGGGGGAGGGGGGTGAGTAGCCCCCTGATCCGGCTGATAACCTGGAATGTAAGGGGACTGAATGAGCCGGTCAAACGGGCCCGAGAATTCGCGAATCTGAAGGGGCTGAAGGCGGATGTGGCTATGCTCCAGGAGACGCACTTAAGGGTAGTGGATTAGGTAAGGTTGAGAAAGGGGTGGGTAGGGCAAGTGTTCCATTCGGGCTTAGATGCGGAAAACCGGGGGGGGTGGCGATTTTGTTGGGGAAGAGAGTATCGTTCGAGGCGTGGAGCGTAGTGACGGACCGTGGCGGCAGCTATGTGATGGTAAGTGGCAAGCTTCAGGGGGAGCGGGTGGTGCTGGTCAATGTGATCGCCCTGAATTGGGACGATGCGGGCTTCATGCGGCATATGTTGGGCCGGATTCCAGACCTTGAGACAGGTGGTCTAATAATGGGAGGGGATTTCAACACGGTGCTGGACCCGGCACTTGATCGCTCCAGGTCCAGGACGGGTAGGAGGCCGGCGGCGGCCAGGGTGTTGAGGGGGTTCATGGACCAGATGGGAGGGGTGGACCCATGGAGATTTATGAGGCCGTGGGTTAGGGAATTCTCGTTCTTCTCCCATGTCCAAAGGCCTACTCCCGGATTGACCTTTGTCTTGAGCAGGGCGCTGATTCCGAGCGTGGAGGACGCGGAATACTCGGCGATAGCCATTTCAGATCACGCTCCGCATTGGGTGGACCTTGAGTTGGGGGAGGACAGGGACCAACGTCCGCTGTGGCGTCTAGAGGTGGGGTTGCTAGCGGACGAGGAGGTGAGCGGGCGGGTCCGGAGGTGTATAGAGAGGTACCTGGAGACTAATGATAATGGGGAGGTGCAAGTAGGAGTGGTCTGGGAGGTGCTGAAGGCGGTGTTTAGAGGAGAGCTGATCTCCATTATGGCACACAAGGAGAGGGGGGAGAGGAGAGAGAGGAAGAGGTTGGTGGGGGAGATGGTGAGGGTAGATAGGAGATACGCGGAGGCCCCAGAGGAGGGATTGCTGAGGAAGCGGCGTAGCCTCCAGGCTGAGTTTGATTTGACCACCAGGAAAGCGGAGGCGCAGTGGAGGAGGGCGCAGGGGGTGGTATATGAATACGGAGAAAAGGCGATCCGGATGCTGGCGCACCAGCTTCGGAAGCGGGAGGCAGCTATGGAGATTGGGGGAGTTAGGGACGGAAGAGGGAGCATGGTACGAAGCGCGGCGGGCATCAACGGGGTCTTCAGGAGCTTTTACGAGGAACTGTACCGGTCAGAGCCCCCAGTGGAGGAGGGAGGGATGGGTCGCTTCCTAACAAGCTGGGGTTTCCGAGAGTGGAGGAGGAGCAGGTGGCGGAGTTGGGGGCACCGGTTGGACTGGAGGAGCTGGTCAAAGCGATAGGGAACATGCAGACAGGGAAGGCACCGGGGCCTGACGGGTTCCCGGTTGAATTCTACAAGAAGTATTCAGACCTGCTGGGCCTGCTGCTAGTTAGGACCTTCAACGAGGCAAGGGAAGGGGGGGGGGGGGGGGGGGGGCTCTGCTCCCGACGATGTCTAGGGTGCTGATCTCCTTGTTCCTGAAGCGGGATAAGGATCCCCTACAGTGTGGGTCATATAGGCCGATTTCACTCCTAAATGTAGATGCAAAGTTGCTGACAACGATATTGGCCATCAGGATTGAGGACACCGTGCCACAGGTCATACACAAGGATCAAACAGGTTTTGTGAAAGGGAGGCAGTTGAATGCTAATGTACGGAGGCTCTTAAATGTTATAATGATGCCGGCAGTGGAAGGGGAGGCAGAGATAGTGGCGGCGATGGATGCGGAGAAGGCTTTTGATAGGGTGTAATTGGGATACCTATGGGAGGAGCTGAAAAAGTTCAGGTTTGGGGAGGGGTTTGTTAGGTGGGTGAGGCTGCTATACGAGGCCCCGGTGGCGAGTGTGGCTACGAAAGGAAGGAGGTCTGAGTATTTCCGACTGCATCGGGGGACGAGGCAGGGGTGCCCCCTGTCCCCCCTGCTCTTTGCGCTGGCGATTGAACCCCTGGCCATGGCGCTGAGGGAGTCGAGGAACTGGAGGGGGATAGTGCGGGGGGGGGGAGGGGGAAGCATCGGCTGTCGCTATACGTGGATGACCTACTGTTGTACATGGCGGACCCGGTGGAGGGAATGCCGGCAGTGATGAGGATCCTTAGGGAGTTCGTGGATTTCTCTGGGTATAAGATCAATATGGGGAAGAGTGAGCTGTTCGTAGTGCACCCAGGGGACCAGGAGAGTGATTGGTGAGCTCCCACTGAAAAGGGCAGAGAGGAGTTTTAGGTACCTGGGGATACAGGTAGCTAGGAGCTGGAGGGCCTTGCATAGGCTTAACTTTACGAGGCCGGTGAAGCAGATAGAGGAGGAGTTTAAGAGATGGGATGTACTGCCACTCTCCCGAGCGGGCAGGTTCCAGTCAGTCAAAATGATGGTACTCCCGAGGTTGTTGTTCTTGTTCCAGTGCCTCCCTATCCTGATTCCTAAGGCTTTTTCAGGTGGGTCAATAGGAGCGTTATGGGGTTTGTGTGGTGTGGTGGTATGAATGGGAGCACTGCCATTGGTGCAGAGCATTGGTTTCCCATTGGCTCTGGCTGGTCATGTGCCTCTCGTCTGATTGGCTGGGACTAGTCATGTGACTGCTCACCAATTGGTCGAGAGGCAAGTAGACCCCACCTCCGAGGCGGGGTATAAGTACCCAGAGTTCCTGGCGGTCGGCCTTTCTCTGTAGTCGACCACCGGGCTAACAACAAGCTGATTAAAGCCACAGTTTGGATCTTCATCGTGTCTCGCGTCCAATTGATGGTACATCAATTTAATCAGCTAGAATTTTGGAATGGAGCTACGCATCAAGCCTGACTGCCTTAACCCAGCCCGCATGCTTCAAATGCGCCTGCAATCTTTAAACATTGGCAGGCATGTTTCAACAGTTACCTGACAACTGCAGCCAGCAAGCCCACCAAGGAGCAGAAACTCCACATCTTCCCACTTGTGCATGGGCACGGCGATATACTCAATGATTGAGGACGAAAATGATTATGATGCGACCATGGTATCCTGAAAGGACACTTTCTCCGGCCGGTCAATGAAGTATACGTACGGCATCTCCTGACTACTAGACAACAGTTCCCTGGTGAGTCACGCGATGAATTCTACCAGGCCCTCACGGTTCTAGGGAGAATGTGCGCCTGTCACCAGGTTTCGGCAACTGAGCACATGGAATTTTTAATTAGAGACGCTTATGTTGCCGGCATGCAATCCTCCTCTATCCGCCAACGATTGCTGGAGAAGAACGCCCTCAGCCTAGCTGAGGCACGGACCCTTGCAACTTCCCTGGAGGTCGCCGACCTGAACGCCCGCGCATATGCCCCCGGCCGCGCAGCAACCCCCTGGAGTCCATGGCACGCGCCACCCCCGTCCTCCGCCGACCCTGACCCCCCCCAAGGCCTGCGCTGCGGGACGCTCCGACAAGCTAATGGGGCCCCGCTGCTATTTTTGCGGCCTCTCCAAACACCCCCGCCCGCGCTGCCCGGCCCGCTCCGCTCTGTGTAGAGCTGCGGGAAGAAGGGCCATTACAGGGTGGTCTGCCAGACCAAGTCGGTCGCTGCTGTTCCGCGCAGCAACCGCGGATCCCCTCCCTGGACCCTCCCAGGGCCCAGCGCCGCGCACCAACCTCTCCGGCCCGTCTCCCGGTCCCCGCAACAGGCCCACAGTCCTCCCGACCCCCGCTCCCGGCTGCCCCGACCGGCCCGCAGACGCCGTTGACACTGCCCCCAGTTGCCACGAGGTTCCCACGGGCGCTGCCATCTTGGGTCCCGGACGCCACGTGTGGGTCATGGGCACCACCATCTTGCGGCCCCGGCTCCATGTCCGGGTCCTGGGCGCCGCCATCTTGGGCCAACATGGAAGGCCCTGCCAGCGATTACTCTGCCACCGAGGATGACCTGGAACTCTCGCCACGACTTGCTTCCATCACACTCGACCAGTCTCACGCTCGCCAAGACTAAGACAACGATCCAGCTCACTGGACATAAGACGAAATTCCTACTGGACTCCGGGAGCACGGAAAGTTTCGTCCACCCCAACACGGTAAGATGCTGCGCGCTCCCCATCCACCCAGTTAAGCATAAGATTGAATTGGCCTCGGGTTCGCACTCCGTCCAGATCACCGGGTGCTGCATAGCGGACCTCACAGTCCAGGGGAGGGTTTTCAAAAACTACAAACTCCTCATTCTCCCCCGTCAATGCACTCCGGCACTATTGGGCCTGGATTTCCAGTGCAACCTGCAGAGCCTGACCTTCCAATTCGGCGGCCCTATTCCCCCCCTTCCTGTCTGCAGCCTTGCGTCCCTCAAAATGGACCCCCCTTCCTTGTTTGCTAATCTCACCCCAGATTGTAAACCTGTTGCCACGAGGAGCAGACGATACAGTGTCCAGGACCGGACCTTCATCGGGTCCAAGGTCTAGAGGCTGATTAAGGAAGGAGTGATCGAGGCCAGCAACAGTCCCTGGCGAGCCCAAGTGCTGGTAGTTTGGACTGGGGAGAAAAACCGGATGGTCATTGAATACAGTCAGACCATCAACAGGTTGACGCAGCTGGACGCATACCCTCTCCCCCGTATTTCCGGCCTGGTTAACAGGATCGCGAAGTACAAAGTTTTTTCCACGGTGGACCTTAAGTCCGCCTACCACCAGCTCCCTATTCGCACGAGTGACCGCAAGTACACCGCGTTTGAGGCAGATGGGCGCCGCTACCACTTCCTCAGGGTTCCATTCGGTGTCACAAATGGAGTCTCGGTCTTCCAATGGAAGATGGACCGAATTGTCGACAAGCCCGGGTTACGGGCTACCTTCCCATATCTCGATAACGTCACCATCTGCGGCCACGACCAGCAGGACCATGACATCAGCTTTCAAAATTCCTCCAAACCGCGAAACTCCTTAATTTAACTTACAATAAGGATAAGTGCGTGTTTAGCACCGACCGCCTAGCCATCCTCGGCTACGTAGTGCGTAACGGAGTGATAGGCCCCGATCCCGAACGCTCGCGCCCCCTGATGGAACTCACTCTCCCCAACTCCCTCAAATCCCTCAAACGCTGCCTGGGCTTCTTCTCCTATTACGCCCAGTGGGTCCCCAACTATGTCGACAAAGCCCGCCCCCTCACACAGTCAGTCCACCTCCTTTCCCCTGTCGATGGAGGCCCGCCAGGCCTTTAGCCGCATCAAAGCGGATATCGCAAAGGCCACGATGCATGCTATCGACGAGTCCCTCCCATTCCAGGTCGAGAACAACGCGTCTGACGTAGCTCTGGCAGCCACCCTGAACCAAGCGGGCAGACCCGTGGCCTTCTTCTCCCGAACATTCCACGCTTCCGAAATCCGCCACTCCTCGGTGGAAAAGGAGGCACAGGCCATAGTCGAAGCTGTGCGATATTGGAGACACTATCTGGCCGGCAGGAGGTTTACCCTCCTCACAGACCAACAGTCAGTAGCTTTCATGTTCGACAATGCACAGAGGGGCAAGATCAAGAACGACAAGATCTTGCGGTGGCGGATCGAGTTGTCCACATACAACTACGATATCTTGTATCATGCTGGTAAGCTCAACGAGCCTCCCGATGCCCTATCCCGTGGTACCTGCGCCAGCTCGCAGATTGACCGCCTCCGCTCCCCCCACACGGACCTCTGCCATCCAGGGGTCACCCGTTTTTACCACTCTATTAAGACCCGCAACCTGCCCTACTCCGTTGAGGAAGTCAGGACCGTCACCAGGGACTGCCATATCTGCGGCGAGTGCAAACCGCACTTCTACTTCCCTGAACGCGCGCATCTGATCAAGGCATCCCAGTATAGACTTCAAGGGTCCCCTCCCTCCAACAATCGTGACACATATTTTTTGAGTGTTATTGATGAGTACTCCCGCTTCCATTTCGCCGTTCCCTGTCCCGACATGACCACAACAACCGTCATAAAGGCCCTCCTATCCATCTTCTCCCTGTTCGGTTACCCCATGTACAGCCACAGCGACCGGGGGTCCTCCTTTATAAGTGACGAACTGCGTCAATTCCTGATCAGCAGGGGCATAGCCTCTATCAGGACGACCAGTTATAACCTCCGGGGTAACAGTCAGGTCGAGCGGGAGAATGGCACCATTTGGAATACCATCCTGCTGGCCCTAAGGTCCAGAGATCTCCCTATCCCCGTTGGCAAGAGGTCATCCCCGACGCCCTTCACTCAATCCGGTCTCTCCTCTGTACTACCACTAATCAAACACCTCATGAACGTCTTCTTGTTTTCCCTAGGAAGTCGTCCTCAGGATCCCCTCTCCCGACCTGGCTGGCCATCCCCGGGCCCATCTTGCTCCGGAAGCATGTGCGGGTGCACAAGTCCGACCCATTGGTTGAGCGAGTCCAGTTACTCCACGCCAACCCGCAGTATGCGTACGTGGAGTACCCCGACGGTCGACAGGACATGGTCTCTCTCCGGGACCTGGCACCCGCCGGCGTGTGGCCTTCTTCCCCTACACCAACACCCCCCCCCCCTACCCAACCCCAATTCCCCCCAGCGCACAGACCCCCTCTTCCCTGATTACAGCGTCTCCACCACCAGCCCGGTGTACGGAGACACATCTACGACCGACGCTCCCGGAGGCAAGGACGTCCATCGGCCCGACGTCACCGGCTCCACTGCAACGGTCCACCAGAACACCACGGCCACCCAACAGGCTGATCGTGTCCATCTGATGCAACCATGGGACTTTATTGGACTCTATTGTAATTTTTTTTGCATCCTACTGTATTTAGTTTTGTTCATTTTTCCACGAGCCTGTGGGCAGCCCACATCTTCTCGATTGTCTCTACTCATACCACCAGTCCTCGGACCCGGTGGTCGAGAGATAAGTAGACCCCGCCTCCGAGGCTGGCTATAAGTACCCAGAGTTCCCGGCGGTTAGCCTTTCTCTGTATGTCGACCACCGGATAACAACTAGCTGATTAAAGCCACAGTTTGGATCATCATCGTATCTCGCGTCCAATTGATGGTACATCATTTGGATGCAGAAGACCCCGAGGGTGAGAAGGGTGTTCCTGGAGCGGGGCAGGGAGAGGGGGGGTTGGCGCTGCCTAACCTCTATGGGTATTACTGGGCCGCCAACGTGGCAATGATACGTAGGTGGGTAATGGAGGGGGAGGGGGCGGCATGGAAGAGGTTGGAGATGGCGCCCTGTGTGGACACGAGTCTGGAGGCGCTGGTTACGGCGCCGTTTCCGCTTCCCCCAACGAGGTTTACCACGAGCCCGGCGATGGTGGCTAGCCTCAAAATCTGGAGGCAATGGAGGCGGCATAGGGGGGCGGTGGGGGCTTCAGTGTGGTCCCCGATATGGGGGAACCACCGGTTTGTCCCACGGAGAAAGGACGGAGGGTTTCTGAGCTACCACAGGGCAGGTATTAGGCAGTTGGGGGACGTATTTGTAGATGGGAAGTTTGCGAGCCTGGGGGAGCTGGAGGGGAGGTTCGGCCTACCCCCGGGGAACCTTCAGATACATGCAGGGAAGGGGGTTTGTTAGGCGGCAGGTGGTGAAGTTCCCACTGTTGCCGTCAAGAGGGGTTCAGGACAGTGTTCTCTCGGGGACGGGGTTGGAGAGGGGAGGATTTCGGCAACCTATCAAGTGATGCAGGAGGAGGAGGAGGCTCGATGGAAGAGCTGAAAGGTAAGTGGGAGGAGGAGTTAGGAGAGGAGATCGACGAGGGGACGTGGGCGGATGCCCTGGGGAGGGTGAATTCCTCCTCCTCTTGCATGAGGCTCAGCTTAATACAATTTAAGGTACTGCATAGAGCGCACATGACTGGAGCAAGGCTGAGCCGGTTCTTTGTGAGAGAGGGCAGGTGTGTCAGGTGTTCAGGGAGCCCAGCAAACCACACCCACATGTTCTGGGCGTGCCCTGCACTGAAGGCCTTTTGGAGGGGCGTTGCGGAGACGTTGTCAAGGGTGGTTGGTTCCAGGGTTCAGCCGAGCTGGGGGCTCGCAATATTTGGGGTGGCAGTGGAGCCGGGAGTGCAGGAGGCGAAAGAGTATTCTGGCCTTTGCATCCCTGGTAGCCCAGCGGAGGATTCTTCTACAGTGGAAGGATGTGAGGCTCCCGGGCGTGGAATCCTGGGTCAACGATATGGCTGGGTTTATCAAACTGGAGAGGGTCAAGTTTGCCTTAAGGGTGTCGGTGCAAGGGTTCTTCCGGCGGTGGCAACCGTTTCTAGACTTCCTGGCGGAGCGTTAAGTGATGGTCAGCAACAGCAGCAACCCGGGGGGAGGGGGTGGGGGGGGGTGTTTGGGGTGGGCGGGCGGGAGAGGGTTCATTTGTTTTGCTTTATTGGGCGTGTATATTTGCTGTCATGTTAATTATTTCTGTTAACTTATTAATTGTGTATACTGGGGGGGGCGGGGGGGTTGGTGGGCGGGGGGGGGGGGGATTATTGTTCTTATTTCTTTCTGGTATTGTTGGTGGAAATTTGTGAAAACATGAATAAATATTATTGTAAAAAAAAAAGGGGTGCACATCTCCAAAAATCTGTCCTGGTCCACTCACATCAACGCTACCACCAAGAAAGCACAACAACGCCTATTCTTCCTGAGGAAAATAAGGAAATTCAGCATGTCCACATTAACCGTCATCAACTTTTACAGATGCACCATAGAAAGCATCCTGTCTGGCTGCATCACAGCCTGGTATGGCAACTGCTCGGCCCAGGATTGCCAGAAACTTCAGAGAGTCGTAAATCAGCCCAGTTCATCTCACCAACCTGCCTCCCATCCATTGACTCCATCTACACCTCCCGCTGCCTGGGGAAAGTGGGCAGCATAATCAAAGACCCCTCCCACCCGGCTTACTCACTCTTCCAACTTCTTCCATCGGGAAGGAGATACAGAAGTCTGAGAACACGCAAGAACAGACTCAAAAACAGCTTCCTCCCCGCTGTTACCAGACTCCTAAAAGACCCTCTTATGGACTGACCTCATTAACACTACACCCCGTATGCTTCATCCGATGCTGGTGCTTATGTAGTTACATTGTATACCTTGTATTGCCCTATTATGTATTTTATTTTATTCCCTTTTCTTCCCAAATACTGAATGATCTGTTGAGCTGCTTGTAGAAAAATACTTTTCACTGTACCTCGGTACACGTGACAATAAACAAATCCAATCCAATCCAATGGCTCTGAAGTGGAGATGGTCGATAGCTTTAAGTTTCTGGGGGTGACTATCACCAATAATCTGTCCTGGTCAACTCACATTGATGCAACAGTCAAGAAAGCCCAACAATGTCTCTACTTCCGATGGAATCTAAAAGAATTTGGTATGTCTGCATTGACTCTCACAAACTTCTACAGATGTGCGATAGAGAGCATCCTATCCGGCTGCATCACAGCTTCGTATGGCAACTGCTCGGTCCAAGATCGCAAGAAACTACAGAGTGTGGTGAACTCAGCCCAGCGTATCACACAAGCTTGCCACTCCCGCATGATTCTGTATACACGTCCCACTGCCTCAGGAAGGCAGACAACATAATCAGAGATCCCTCCAACCCAGGCATTGCCTTCTTCCAGACTCTTCCATCAGGCAGAAGGTACAGACATCTGAATACCTGCTGATCCAGACATGTAAACAGCTTCTTCCCCACAGCTACAAGTCTCCTCAACGACTCCCCCTCGGACTGATCTGTTCCCTGTAAGAACACTATTCATGTCCTACGCTGCTCTTCCTCATGTATTTGCTTTCACTGTTTGTCGATGTACCATTTGTCAATGTTCTTTGTTGATTATTCTTTTTGTCTACTATGTATGTACCATGTACATTGCCTCGGCCCAGAAAAATACTTTTCACTGTACTTAGGTACATGTGACAATAAATCAAATCAAATCAAATATCTGCACAGACCATGTTAAATCTCAAAATAGGATCATACATGCAACAGATTGATAAAATATGGAGCTGCTACAGTCTGTGGACCTCAGCTCAGAAGCATCAGAGGCTCCAAACCTTCTGTCTGATTGTGACAATTCTACACATGGCAATAAAATCCAAAGTGTCTTTTGCCATCAGCTTCTTTAAACTTGGCCTCGGCAACAAAATGTGGTAAAATTATGACATGTATCCCAGCAACCATGGGATCACTGATGAATTATTTGCCTTTTGCAATTTGGTTCAGAAGCAACAAAATAGGGTTCTACGATTCACATAGATTGCAAGACTCCCCCAGATCTAAGCTATCATTGACTGCACCATCTCACCCTGCAGACATCTTCACTTCCAAACCTATGACCACTACAAACTAGAAGGACAAGGGTCGCCGATGCATAGAAAAGCCACCACCTGCAAGTTCCCATCCAAGCCACACAGCATCCTGACTTGGAAATACATTGCCGGTCCTTCATTGTCACTGGGTCAAAATCCTCAAGCTACCTGTTAGTACTATGGGTGTACCTACATCACATGGCCAGCAGCAGTTCAAGAAGGCAGCTCACCACCACCTTCTCAAGGGCAATTAGGGATGGGCAATAAATGCCTGCCTAGTCAGCAAAGCTCACATCCCATGAATGAATAACAAAAAACAATATGACTACATTCATAAATCACTAGAAGGACTTTCACGTTTTAAATGTACAATTGTGTCATAACCAGCAGCACATCATTTAGGCCTGAAGTCACTTTCCTGGACACTGAAGAAATTTTTGCCTTTCTTACAGTACTGCTCATTCCACACTGTTTCTCAATAATTAACGCCATAATTTTCATTGTTTCAAATTTTATTTTGGTTCATCTACGGATTTTTTCCTGAGTTTAACTTCTGATATTTGACAATGTGCAATATATTCCCAATATAGTATTTTATTCCTTCGCTAACAAAATAGATTACATTTTTGTACCATTCCCTATATCACCCTTATATTGCCATGTTGTAATGGGATATTTGATTAAAACTGACACACATACACATTTTCTTCCAACTTTAATCCTCCTGAATATTTTGTAACAAGAAGTGATTAGCTTCCAGTTTGGCCCCAGCCTAAACCATGTCTCTGGTAATGCTATTATATCATACCCTGCAGCAATTTGTACCACTACCTCACCAATGTTATTTATAGTACCTATGCATTCACTTCCTTACTCAAATTTCCATCCCTCTGGTAAAATTACTCATTCCGCCTTCCCATTGCCCACTTTTCCTCTTTTATCCTTGCCACACACCATGTTAGTTTTTCTGTTTCTGCTTCTTTTTGTTCTAGATTTTGTTTAAGCTTTCTCCTACCAGATTAGCTTAAATTGTCACATGTAACACTTTCTTAACCAGGGCACTGATGCTACTCTTGTGCTTAGACAAAGGAGACTACAATGGGATGAGGGAGGAGTTGGCTTGGGTAGTTTGGGAGCAAAGACTTTGTGGCAGGACAATTGAGGAACAGTGGAGGACTTTCAAAGACATTTTTCACAGTGGTCAGCAGAAGTACATACCAGTGAAAAGGAAGGACTGTAGAATAAAGGATGATCAGCCATGGCTATCCAAAGAAATAAAGGGGGGTATGAAATTGAAAGGTAAGGCATACAAATTGGCAAAGATTAGTGGGAAACTAGAGGATTGGGAAATCTTTACAGGTTAACATAAAGCCACAAAAAAGCTATAAAGAAAAGTATGATAGATTATGAGAGTAAACTAGCTCAGAATATAAAAACAGAGAGCAAAGGTTTCTACAAATATACAAACGGAAAAGAGTAGCTGAGGTAAACATTGGCCATTTAGAGGATGAGAAGCGGGATTTAATAATGGAAAATGAGGAAATGGCTGAGGCATTGAACAGATGTTTTGTGTCGGTCTTCACAGTGGAAGACACAAATAACATGCCAATAATTGTTGGCAAGTAGGCTATGGCAGGTGAGGACTTAGCACCAGTCCTCTAAATCTAAATCCTGCTGTATCCTCTGACAGTCCTCACCGCTATCCGCAATTCCACCAACCTTTGTGTCGTCTGCAAATTTAAAAGTGTAGATTAAAAGCCACTAAGTAGGCAGTGTTGGGCAAGATAATGGGGCCAAAGGTAGACAGGTCTCCTGATGGAATTCATCCCAGGATACTAAAAGAGGTAGCGGAGGAAATAGAAAATGCGCTCGTGGTGATTTACCAAAATTCACTGAACTCTGGGGTGGTTACAAAGAACAAAGAACAAAGAAAAGAACACAGTAAGAAGTCTTACAACACCAGGTTAAAGTCCAACAGGTTTGTTTCAAACACGAGCTTTCGGAGCACGGCTCCTTCTTCAGGTGAATGGAAAGGCTTGTTCCAGAAATGTTTATATAGACACAGTCAGAGATGCCCCGGAATGCGAGCACCTGCAGGCAATCAAATCATCAAAGATGCAGAGAGAGAGGTAACTCCAGGTTAAAGAGGTGTGAATTGTCCCAAGCCAGTTCAGTCGGTAGGCCTCTGCAAGTCCAGGCTTGTTGGTGGGGGCCGAATGTAATGCGACATGAATCCCAGATCCCGGTTGAGTCCGCATTCATGCGTGCGGAACTTAGCTATAAGTTTTTGCTCAGCAATTTTGCGTTGTCGCGTCTCCTGAAGGCCTCCTTGTAGAATGCTGACCCGGAGATCAGAGGCTGAATGTCCTTGACTGCTGAAGTGTTCCCCAACTGGAAGGGAACAGTCCTGCCTGTTGATAGTCGCACGATGCCCGTTTATTCGTTGTCGCAGTGTCTGCATGGTCTCGCCAATGTACCACGCTTCGGGACATCCTTTCCTGCAGCGTATGAGGTAGACTACATTGGTCGAGTCGCACGAGTATGCGCCGCGTACCTGGTGGGTGGTGTTTCCACGTGTAATGGTGGTGTCCATGTCGATGATCTGGCATGTCTTGCAGAGATTACCCTGGCAGGGTTTTGTGGTGTTGTGGTTGCTGTTCTGAAGGCTGGGTAATTTGCTGCAAACAATGGTTTGTTTGAGGTTGCGCGGTTGTTTGAAGGCCAGTAGTGGGGGTGTGGGGATGACCTTGGCAAGATGTCCATCCTCGCTGATGATGTGTTGGAGGCTGCGAAGAGACAGCCTCCAACACATCATCAGCGAGGATGGACATCTTGCCAAGGTCATCCCCACACCCCCACTACTGGCCTTCAAACAACCGCGCAACCTCAAACAAACCATTGTTTGCAGCAAATTACCCAGCCTTCAGAACAGCAACCACAACACCACAAAACCCTGCCAGGGTAATCTCTGCAAGACATGCCAGATCATCGACATGGACACCACCATTACACGTGGAAACACCACCCACCAGGTACGCGGCGCATACTCGTGCGACTCGACCAATGTAGTCTACCTCATACGCTGCAGGAAAGGATGTCCCGAAGCGTGGTACATTGGCGAGACCATGCAGACACTGCGACAACGAATAAACGGGCATCGTGCGACTATCAACAGGCAGGACTGTTCCCTTCCAGTTGGGGAACACTTCAGCAGTCAAGGACATTCAGCCTCTGATCTCCGGGTCAGCATTCTACAAGGAGGCCTTCAGGAGACGCGACAACGCAAAATTGCTGAGCAAAAACTTATAGCTAAGTTCCGCACGCATGAATGCGGACTCAACCGGGATCTGGGATTCATGTCGCATTACATTCGGCCCCCACCAAAAAGCCTGGACTTGCAGAGGCCTACCGACTGAACTGGCTTGGGACAATTCACACCTCTTTAACCTGGAGTTACCTCTCTCTCTGCATCTTTGATGATTTGATTGCCTGCAGGTGCTCGCATTCCGGGGCATCTCTGACTGTGTCTATATAAACATTTCTGGAACAAGCCTTTCCATTCACCTGAAGAAGGAGCCGTGCTCCGAAAGCTCGTGTTTGAAACAAACCTGTTGGACTTTAACCTGGTGTTGTAAGACTTCTTACTGTGCTCACCCCAGTCCAACGCCGGCATCTCCACATCAAAGAAAAGAACAGCACAGGAACAGGCCCTTCAGCCCTCCAAGCCCATGCCGACCATACTGCTCGACTAAACTAAAACCTTCGACACTTCCTGGGTCCGTATCCCTCTATTCTGATCCTATTCATGTATTTGTCAAGATGCCCCTTAAATGTCACTATCGTCCCTGCTTCCACCACCTCCTCCGGCAGCGAGTTCCAGGCACCCACTACCCTATGTGTAAAAAAACTTGCCTCATACACCTCCTCTAAACCTTGCCCCTCGCACCTTAAACCTATGCCCCCTAGTAATTGACCCCTCCACCCTGGGAAAAAGCCTCTGACTATCCACTCTGTCTATGCCCCTCATAGTTTTGTAGACCTCTATCAGGTCGCCCCTCAACCTCCGTCGTTCCAGTGAGAACAAACGGAGTTTATTAAACCGCTCCTCATAGCTAATGCCCTCCATACCAGGCAACATCCTTCTTCTGCACCCTCTCTAAAGCCTCCACATCCTTCTGATAGTGTGGCGACCAGAATTGAACACTATACTCCAAGGCCTAACTAAGGTTCTATAAAGCTGCAACATGACTTGCCAATTCTTATACTCAATGCCCTGGAAAATGAAGACAAGCATGCCGTATCCCTTCTTGACTACCTTCTCCACCTGTGTTGCCCCTTTCAGTGACCTGTGGACCTGTAAACCTAGATCTTTCAGACTTTCAATTCTCTTGAGGGTTCTACCATTCACTGTATATTCCCTACCTGCATTAGACCTTCCAAAATGCATTGCCTCACATTTGTCCGGATTAAACTCCATCTGCCATCTCTCCGCCCAAGTCTCCAAACAATCTAAATCCTGCTGTATCCTCTGACAGTCCTCACCGCTATCCGCAATTCCACCAACCTTTATGTCGTCAGCAAACTTAAAAGTGTAGATTAAAAGTTACAGGCCAGAAGAAAGAGAGAGAACAAAACGGTAAGGAAAAAGCACCTTCTCCCACTCTGCACCGAATTACCTCACTGCACCAAATTACTAAATTCCAATTCCCACTCCGGATGTGTCTCACTCAGGCTGTGTCTCCTTGACCTGCGCAGAGCTAGGATTGGAAAACAGCAAATGTGACGCCACTGTTTCAAAAAGGAGGTAGACAAAAGGCAGGTAACTATAGGCCGGTTAGCTTAACTTCTGTAGTGGGGAAAATGCTTGAATCTATCGTTAAGGAAGAAATAGCGAGACATCCTGATAGAAATTGTCCCATTGGGCAGATGCAGCATGGATTCATGAAAGGCACGTCATGTTTGACTAATTTGGTGGAATTCTTTGGGAACATTACGAGCGCGGTGGACAATGGGGAACAGGTGGATGTGGTGTACCTGGATTTCCAGAAGCATTCGACAAGGTGCCGCACAACTGCTGCATAAGGTAAAGGTGCATGGCATTATGGGTACTGCATTAGCATGGATTGAAGATTGTTTAACTGACAGAAAACAAAGAGTGGGGATCAATGGGTGTTTTATTGGTTGGTGATCCTTGGCTAGTGGTGTGCCTCAGGGATCTGTGTTGGGAATGCAATTGTTCACAATTTCTTTGTTTATTGCCCGTTTCACCATGATGTTATTATTTAGTGGCCTACAGACTGTGCCTATCAGTGAACTTTTCTCCTTACTCTTTCTAATTTCCACCCAAATGAATTCCATCTTTTTCTCTATTGAACCTATATCATCTCTCACTACCGTCCTGATGGCATCCTTAAATATCAGTGCTACACCACCTCCCTTACCTTCCTGCCTGTCCTTCCGAATAGTTTGATACCTCTGGATATTTAACTCCCAGTCGAGACCATCCCGCAACCATGTGACTGTAATGGCCACTATATCATAGTCATTTGCAATGATTTATGCCATCAACTCATTTATTTTGTTTTGAATGCTACAAGCATTCAGGTAAAGTGCCTTTATGTGAGTTTTAATACATTCTTTTTGAATCCTAACACCTCCATTAAGAACATCTCCTGAGTTCTTCTTCCCTTTATCTTTTTTGATAACTTTCAATGTAGATGAACCCACCTTCCCATGTGCTAACCTGCTGCTTTCTTTCCATTAACCATTTTACTTTGCATAGTGTTACCCTTCCCTCCCCCCCACTTACTAGTTTAAAGTCTCTGTGACCTCCCAATTTATCCTTTTTGCTAAAACACTGGTCTAAGACCGATTCAGATGGAGACCGTCCCAATAATACAGATCCCTCCTGTTCCAATACTGATGCCAATGCCCCATGAAATTAAACTCCTCCTTCCTTGCACCACTCCTTTAGTCATGTGTTTACGTCCCTAATTTTCTTATCTCTGTGCCAATTTACATGTGGTTCGGGAGTAATGCAGAGATTATGACCCTTGAGGAAATTATTTTTTAATTTAGTTGCTAGTACCTGATAATCCCCCAACAGGTCCTCATTCCTAGTCTTGTCCATGTTGTTTGTCCTAATGTGGATCATAACAACTGGGTCGCCCCCTCCCGCTCCAATATCCTTTCAAGCCGGTCAGAAATGTCCCTCACCCTGGCATCAGGCAGGCAACAAACCATGCGGGACGCTCAGCCCTGCTTACAAAGGATGCTATCTATTCCCCTGATTATAGAATCCCCTTCAACTACCACTTGTCTTTTTCTTCCCCCGCTTGAATGGCCTCCTGTACCATGCTGCAGTGGTCGGCTAGCTCAACATCCCCCCAGCTCGTTTCCTTATCCACATAGGGAGCAAGTACCTCATACCTGTTGGACAAGGTCAAGAGCTGAGGCTCCTCCATTTCTGAATTCAGGATCCCTCCACCTGCCTCACTTGCAGTCACATCCTGCTGTCCTTGACCACTAACCAACATTGAGGTACTTAATCTCCGGGGTGTGACTGCCTCCTGAAGCTAAGTGTCCTGGTAACTCTCCCCCTCCCGGATGTGCCACAGTGTTTGAAGCTCAGATTCCAGCTCATCAACTCTGAGCCAAAGTTCCTCGAGCAACCAACACTTGTACAGATTTGGTCACTGCAGCTTGCAACGGGATCTGACAGATCCCACATCCTACAGCACATCACATGCCCAGCCATCTCAACTTAGTTGTGTACTCTTCTAATTCAAATTTAGCATAGTTCTCTTACCTGCCAATCAGGTCACAGCTTTTCTGTGACATTACCCTTTCAGTTATTTTTCAGCAGGAACCCTGAGGTGCCTGGCTGCTCCCTGGAAACAAGGCCGTGAATCCCCGAGGTAAGTTTATATACTCACCGCTCTGATGCTCTGCCCTCCGAGACCACTCCCTGGAAACAAGGCCGCAAATCTCCGAGGTAAGTTTATATATAGCCTTGATTGTCAAGAGTAGATGGTGAAATTATCTTTTGTTGGAGACTATCCCTATGAATGTTATTCATTATTTATCAACCCAAGCCTCAATATTGTCCAGTTCTTGCTGCGTGTGAGCATGGACTGCTGCAATGTGTGAGGTATTTTGAATAGTCCTGGACAATGTGCAATCATCATCAATCATCCCTATATTTGACCTTGTGATTCAGGGGAGGTCATTAATGAAGTAGTTGAAGACGGCTGGGCATAGGACACACCTCTGTGGAACTCCTGCAGTGATGTCCTGGGGCAGAGAAGATTGATTTCCAAAAACCACAGCAGGGTAGCATGGTGGTTAGCATAAATGCTTCACAGCTCCAGGGTCCCAGGTTCGATTCCCGGCTGGGTCACTGTCTGTGTGGAGTCTGCACGTCCTCCCCCTGTGTGCGTGGGTTTCCTCCGGGTGCTCCGGTTTCCTCCCACAGTCCAAAGATGTGCGGGTTAGGTGGATTGGCCATGCTAAATTGCCCGTAGTGTCCTAATAAAAGTAAGGTTAAGGGGGGTTGGGTTACGGGTATAGGGTGGATACGTGGGTTGAGTAGGGTGATCATGACTCGGCACAACATTGAGGGCCGAAGGGCCTGTTCTGTGCTGTACTGTTCTATTCTATACTTGCCTTTGTGCTTCATTACAAACAGTAGAGAGTAGGTGGAAAACCACAATTAAGGAAGAAGGGAAACATGTCAGCAGCACCGTTTTGGAATGTGGTGTCATTGGAACAGACGGGATGGAGGGGAAGGAACTGGGAGAGTGGGATGGAATCATTATCGGATGTGCGGTGTGAAGAGCTGTAGTCGAGGTAGCTCTGGGTGTTGGTTGGCTTGGATGCTAGTGGACATTCTATCCACAGAAAATGTCTTCCTTCTTCCTTAATCGTGGTTTCTCACCCGTTGTGGTTGACAGGACTCTTAATGTGTCTGACCTGTCTGCCGCAACTCTGCTCTCACCCATTCCCCTCCCTCCCAGAACTAGGATAAGTTCCTCCTTGTCCTCACTTTTCACCCTACCAGCCTCCGCATTCAAAGAATCATCCTCCACCAGTTCCACCAAATCCAGGATGATGCCACCACCAAACACATCTTCCCATCCCCCTGTCAGCTCTCCGCAGGGATCTTTCCCTCCAGATACCCATGTCCACTCCTCCATCACCCCCAATGCCTCACCCACTTCCCACGGCATTTTCCCATCCAATCACAGAAAATGCAACACCTGCACCTTTATCTCCTCCCTGCTCTCTATCCAAGGGCCGAAGCATTCCTCTCAGGTGAAGCAGCACTTCTCATGCATTCCCTTCAATCTGGTCTGGTCAGTCTGGGGAGGCACTGTGGCACAGTAGAGTGTTTAACATTGCTGTCTCACAGAGCCAGAGATCTGGGCTTGATTCCGACTTTGGATGACTGTCTGTGTGGAGTTTACATGCTCGCCCCATGTCTGTGTGGGTTTCCTCCTGGTGCTCCGATTTCCTTCCACGGTCCTATGACATGCTGATTAGGTGGATTGGCCATGCAAAATTGTCCCGAGTGCCTAAAGGTTAGGTGGGGTTCCAGGGATAGGGCGGGGTATTTAGCCTAGGTAGGGTGTTCTTACAGAGGGTCGGTGCACACTCGATGGGCTGAATGGCCTCCTTGTGCACTGTAGGGATACCATGTTGCATTTGCTGTTCACAATGCAATCTACTCTACATTGGAGAGACTAAACATAGACTAGGTGACAGCTTTTCAGAATACCTTCAGTCCATCCACAAGCAGGACCCAGATCTCCCTGTCACTTTCCGTTTCAACACACCATCCTGCTCTCATGTTCACATGTCCATCCTTGGCCTGCTGTAATGTTCCAGTGAAGCCCAATGCAAACTGGAGGAACAGCACCTCATTTTCCGATGAGGCATGTTACAGCCTTTCGGACTGAACATTGAGTTCAAGAACTTCAGATTGTGAACCCACTCTTCTATCTTCACCCCACCTTTATCTCCATCAATTTATCTTCATTTCTTCCATCGATCTTCTTTTCCTTACCAGCAGTGGCGGACTGGCCAGGATGGCAAGTGGGCCCCTGATGAAGTGGGCCCCCTATATCAAATAAAAATGCAATAAAGAAACAAACACAGACAGCTGTTTTAGTAATAAAAAGGAATAAGGAAAAAAGAGAACAGGACACAAATAAGCAGTGCATGAAAAGGAACGAAGCAGGGGAGGTAGTGGAAGGATGTGGAATAGGGGGGCCCGGGTCAGGCATAATTAAGGAAATTCCATGTTTTCAGCAAGAGTGTGTGAATTTAAAGATAAAGTTACAATTCGTGATTTGAGATGGTCGGCAACTTTAAAGGATATCAAGCAGTAGTCTTGGTTCAGCCGGTACATCGGTCCGGGGCCCGGAGAGCCAAGAAGGGGCCCGTGAATCTCTGAAGGGCCCTTAAAAATTATAATTAATTAGATAAATAAATCTCCAACTTCTTTCCTAAGATTTGTATTCTAACTTAATAAAATATAATTGTTTTTAAAAAGAGCAATACCAAATAAAAATGCAATAGAGAAACAAACAAATAATCACTCAGTGTATGAAGGAACGAAGCAGTCTTTAACGGATGTGAAAAGGAGTGGGGGGGGGGGGGGGGGGGGGGGGCTGGTTCGCCCGGGTCGGACATAGTTGGAAATCCACATTTTCAGCAAGAGTGTGTGAATTTAAAGATAAAGTTACAGTTCGTGATTTGAGATGGTGGCAACTTGAAAGGATATCAAGCAGTACATAGGGTCGTGAGGTCACCGAAAAGGAGAAGCACTACCTTTGACTGTGAATCATGAGGTCAAAGATATTGAAGTGATAAGCAATGATTGGTAAACTCAAAGGGTTGCGACTTGTAACACTACACTGGTATCAAACTGGACATGTTAACTTTGGTCGTGGGACCATTCTTAATGCCTTACTATAGTTGGACCAAACTTCTAAGTTTCAACAGTTGTTTCAGTTGCTTGCTGGTGTGAACACTGGACAGTGGATTGTCTCCTCTTCTGAAGCTGCATAGGCCACAGTAGTATTGACTAATGAACATAGCCTATTGAAGTGCAAGTAAGTTATTTTATATTTTTTTATCAAGTAGGGGCTTATCTGGCATTCCTTCAAGTTATTCTTGCAATCATCAATATTAATTTTTCCCAATGTGGGCTATTTTTAATTAAGTTTTTATTTCAGGAATATTACCCCTACCAGCATGGAAAAGAAAAAGCATAAATCTGGGTCACTAAAATGCAAAGAACAAAAAGAAACAGAAAGGAAGGAATCCGCCAAGCGATGCAGGCCTATTACAGAGTTTATAATACCACAAGCACAATCCACATCACTATCCAGTTCTGCAACAAATAATCAAGAAGCAATAAACAATGCTCATGGTGATGATGCAATGACATGCGAGTTACAAGAACAGAGAAGAGCTACTTTGAATGTAGAGCCAAATACAAGTGCATCCATTACTAATCAACCCAGGCCCAATATTTCTTCTGGCTTCCTTGTTCCGGTATCTGTACTGCCTGTAGTTGCAACATCTGAACACATAGCTTCAACTAGTGACAGGGAATCAGATATTCCTTCAAGCATAAATGACTTGGTTTCTGAAGCACATCCTGTAAATGAACCTACGCAAGAAAATGAAAGATCAATTACTGGAATATTCCAATATCCATCACGAGCAAAGCTAAAACAGTTTTTTGCTGAACATCCACTTCAGCCACTTGATGATCTGCCATTTGATGCTCGTTTGTATGAGAGGAAAATTATGAATGACTCAGTCCCAAGAAAATGGTTAGCATATAACAAAGAAAATAGATGCTTATATTGTTCATACTGCTTAGCCTTTGAGTTTCCCAACACTTGTAATCCATCACCCTTTGTGCGTGGCTTTAGTGACTACAGGTGTATTAGCCAGAGCTTGACTTTACATGAATCGACAACAACACATGTCAGAAATGCTCAGCAATATATCAGTGTGGTTAATGATGGCACCTTAGATAAATTTTTTGCAGCATCACTAATTAAAAGGAAAGAAGAAATATTGAAGTAGAGAAGTATTGTCATGAGGATTATAGACATCATAAAGATGTTAGGCAAGCAAGCACTTATTTTTCGAGGTCACAGAAATAATACGGCCTACACTCTAGATAATGAAGTTCTGAATCATGGCAATTTTTTAGCTACAGTGCAGTTGATAGCAAAATATGACCCCATTATGGCAGCTCACGTTTCTGCAGTGCAAAACAAGTCTAAACAAAGAATCAAACGATTAGAGCAACAAGGAAAGGCACAAAGTAAAGGCCGTGGTGGACTTGTTACATACCTGAGTAAAACAACTATAAACATGTTAATCAAAATTATGAAGAATATGATACAAGAAAGAATTAGTCATGAAGTTTCTCAAGCAAAATATTATTCTATTCAGGTTGATTCAACACAAGATAATTCATCCATCGATCAGTTTAGCATTATTATTCGGTATGTGCTTAAAGGTATTATCTGTGAGCGACTACTTTCAGTTGTGCCAAGTAATGATGGTACAGGACAGGGACTTTTTGATCTATTGATTGAAACATTACAGCATCTTAAAATTGACCCCCAAACATGTTTATCTGATAGCACAGATGGCGCTGCAAGCTACCATGGCCAGTATAATGGTTTACAAAGTAAAATTGCTGATGTGGCTGATCAACATGTTCATATATGGTGCTATGCCCATGTCTTGAATTTGGTGATAACTGAAACAACAAAATGTTGTGTGCCTGCAGTTTCTTTTTTCAATTTGCTCCAGAATATAGCAACTTTTACAAGCATCATACAAGAGAATGGCTGTATGGATAGAAGTTGTTGGAAAACATCTAGGACAAGAAAAAATGAAATGATTAAAGCTAATTGGTGAGACCAGATGGTCAGGAAAATCCAATGCAGCAACAACTATATTTGGACGTTTTGATGATGCCGCTGCCAGTACTTTCATAAATCTATTGACATGCTTATCAATGATACAAGATTCAGAAAAGTTTGATGCAAAAACAAAACATGAAGCAAATGTTTTACTTCAAAGTCTTCTAAAGTTTGAAACCATATTGACAGCATTTACTTACTTGTATATATTTGAAACTACAACCCCGTTGTCAAGTTATCTACAGACAAGTGGTTTAGATATGTTTACTGCATGGAGTTTGGTAGATTCAGCTGCAACAAAGTTGAAGGAACAGACAAGAACATTTGATAACGTTCACAGCAAGGCTTTGGAATTTGTAAATAAATGTCATGACAGGATTTCACAGATGAATATGGATGAAAATCAAACATTGGAAATTGATGCGTTGGAAACAGCATTGCCAGTTAAGAGGTAGAGGAAGAAGAAAAGAATGGCAGATGAGCTTATTGATGATGAAAGAAATTCCTCAGATTCTCTAGCTGATTTTTGAGTAAATGTGTTTAACCTAATAATGGATCGCATTGTCCAGTCACTAGAATCACGCTTTGTACAACACAAACAGTTGTATAAAGATTTGTCCTGCTTGGACCCAGCAAAGTTTAAAACTATTGCAGAGAAGGGCCTTGAAGATGAAGCATTGGAAGGTATTATTAAGCTGTTTCCACAAGTCAGCAAAGATCAAGTAATATTGGAATTGTTTTCTTTTGCTTCAAACTTTGGTGTATTAAAGCTATTGCTTAATGATGGTGAGAATATGGATTCCAGTTGCAACAATTGTAAAATTTGCAGCACTTGCCCGTCGTGTGTACTAAAAATTCTGGCATCCAACAGACTTCATGACAAGGCATATGATAACCTTTATGAACTTTATAAAGTCATCTGCACACTATCAGTTACTCAAGTCCAATGTGAGAGGACATTTTCAAAGCTAAAGATCATAAAGATAAGGTTAATAAATTTGCTTTCTGAGGAGAATTTTGAATCATTCATGTTGCTATCCATTGAAAAGGAATTGTTAGACGAATTAGATGCAGAAGCAATTATTGGCAGATTCGCACAATCATCTAGCGAACACAAACAATTGCCCTTAATATAGTGGACTGCATGCAATGCTCTATTGTGCTTGTGTAGTAAACTATTTAAAAATATCAACCAATTAATTAAAATTAAAATAAATAAATAAATAATTCAATTATAACATTCTGTATTTACATTTGGTATCTGCTGCCAGTAATATGTACAGTACATGTACACTGTAATTACTAAGAAATACACATTTTTTCCACAAAAACTTTAATTGTACCCTTTTTTCCATATGTATTTTTAAAAATTTTATTTTATTTGTTATGAAAATTAAATGATAGCATTGTAGTTGTGGGTGGGGCCCCTTTGTCTCCTGGCAACCAATATTTTTAGACCCAGTCCGCCACTGCTTACCAGCGTCTCCCCTTCCCCAACCCACTAATGCCATCTGTTCCTGTTCCAAGTTCTCCTTTTACATGCTGCTTGTTTTGTTCTGCCATTAACACATTCTGATCTCCTAATGTGGCACTATCAGCACCCTTCTTAGCCATGATCACCACCATTTACATTCCCTTTGTCTTTTCTCCATGACACTACTGTCAATTTCTCCCCAGCCTCCACCTGATTATGGATTCCCCTTTCATTACTTTAGTTTTGCACTTCATTCCATCATCTTAGCCACCACTTACAGTGGTTAGCACTGCTGCTTCACAGCGCCAAGGACCTGGGTTCGATTCCGGCCTTGGGTGACTGTATGTGTGGAGTTTGCCCGTTTTCCTCATGTCTGCGTGGGTTTCCTCTGGGATCTCCGGTTTCCTCCCACAGTCCAAAGATATTCAGGTTAGGTGGATTGGCCATGATCAATGTGCGGGGTTACAAGGATAGGGCAGGGGTGTGGGCCTAGGTAGAGTGCTTTTCATAACGTTGGTGCAGACTTGATGGGTCAAATGGTCCCCTTCTGCACTGTAGGGATTCTATGGATTCAATGGATTCTATAATTCATAGTGTCCTGGTTTTGCCCTCCTCTGATTTGTTATCGTTAGTCCAAACATTACCAAAAGAGTTGATCTCAATAAAGGAAGTGAGAGTGACTGGAGTTTATGAACACAGTTAATCAATTCAATATTCTTGGTAGACTCCTTAATGACCCAATAATTGGTTGTCTATTTCCCCTTTCTTGCAAACTTATTCTGCCAACAGGATGACCTGGATTGCGTATCATAAAAACCTTTGCTCTTAAAAGAACACCAACTGATTTTCATGCAGTTCAACTTTGAGCTTGCTTTATATTTGGTCATTTACGATACACAAAACATCCGATGTGTAATCCTATCATGAATTGTTGTCCACAGGGAATGTATATTGAGAGGCCAGGCCCAAGTTCACCTCATGTTTTTAACATTTTGAACAGATTGGAAAATTATTCAAAACATATCAATTTGTGCTGCAGGGTTTAGCCCTCACATTTTGACCATTTTCCCTTTGGGTTACAGAAGTTTGTTTTTTCCTATTCATTCATTTTTAGGATATTGGCTGGGCAAGCATTTATTGCCAACACCAAATTGCCCTTGGGAAGGTGGTGGAAAGTCACCTTCTTGAACTACTGCAGTCTGTGTGGGAAAGTGCTCCCACAATGTTGTTTGACAGGCAGTGCTAGGATTTTGACCCAGTGATGCTGAAGGTATGGTAATATGAATCCAAGTTATGATGGACCCAGAACTGATCCCTGCGGTATGCCACTGGTAACTGTGCTCCAGGCTGAATATTTGCCATCCACCACCACTCTCTGACTTCTATCGGTTAGCCAATTCGTTATCCAACTGGCCAAATTTCCCATTATCCCATGCCTCCTTACTTTCTGCATAAGCCTACCATGGGGAACCTTATCAAATGCCTTACTAAAATCTATGTACACCACATTCACTGCTTTACCTTCATCCACATGCTTGTCACCTCCTCAAAGAACTTAATAAGACTTGTGAGGCAAGATCTACCCCTCACAAATCCATGCTGACTATCCCTAATCAAGCAGTGTATTTCCTGTTGCTCAGAAATCCTATCCCTCAGTACCCTTTCCATTACTTTGCCTACCACCGAAGTAAGACTAACTGGCCTGTAATTCCCAGGGTTATCCCTATTCCCTTTTTTGAACAGGGGCACGACATTTGCCACTCTCCAAAGGCCTGGTACCACCCCTGTTGACAGTGAGGACGAAAAGATCATTGTCAACGGCCCTGCAATTTCACCTCTTGCTTCCCACAGAATCCTTGGATATATCTCGTCAGGCCCGGGGAACTTGTCTATCCTCAAGTCTTTCAAAATGCCCAACACATCTTCCTTTCTAACAAGTTTCTCCTCGAGCTTACCAGTCTGTTTTGCACTGTCCTCTCCAACAATATTGCCCCTCTCATTCGTAAATACTGAAGAAAAGTACTCGTTCAACACCTCTCCTATCTTTTCTGACTCAATACACAATCTCCCGCTACTGTCCTTGATCGGACCCACTCTCGCTCTAGTCATTCTCATATTTCTCACTTATGTGTAAAAGGCCTTGGGGTTTTCCTTGATTCTACCCGCCAAAAAATTTTCATGCCCTCTCTTAGCTGTCCTAATCCCTTTCTTCAGTTCCCTCCTAGCTATCTTGTATCCCTCAAGCGCCCTGTTTGAACCTTGTTTCCTCAGCCTTACATAAGTATCCTTCTTCCTCTTAACAAGACATTCAACCTCTTTTGTCAACCATGGTTCCCTCACTCAACCATCTCTTCCCTGCCTGACAGGGACATACATATCATGGACAAGTAGTATCTGTTCCTTGAACAAGTTCAAGGCAATCAGTCCAAAGATGTGCAGGTTAGGTGGATTGGCCATGATAAATTGCCCTTAGTGTCCAAAAGTTGCCCTTAGTGTTGGGTGGGGTTACTGGGTTATGGGGATAGAGTGGAGGTGTTAACCTTGGGTAGGGTGCTCTTTCCGGGAGCCGGTGCAGACTCGATGGGCCGAATGGCCTCCTTCTGCACTGTAAATTCTATGTAATTCTATGTAAGTTCCACATTTCAATTGTGTCCTTCCCTGACAGCCTATGTTCCCAACTTATGCACTTCAGTTATTGTCTGACAGCATCATAGAATTTAAAGTGCAGAAGAAGGCCATTTGGCCCATCGGGTCTGCACCGGCTCTTGGAAAGAGCACCCGACCCAAGGTCCACACCTCCACCCTATCCCCATAACCTAGTAACTCCACCCAAGGTTAATTTTGGACACTATGGGCAATTTAGCATAGCCAATCCTTCTAACTCGCACATCTTTGGACTGTGGGAGGAAACCAGAGCACCCGGAGGAAACCCACGCACACACGGGGAGAATGTGCAGACGCCGCACAGACAGTGATCCAAGTCGGGAATCGAACCTGGGACCCTGGAGTTGTGAAGCAATTGTGCTATCCACAATGCTACCGTGCTGCCCTTCCCCCAATTGTAAAACTTGCCCTGTTGCACGCACCTATCCCTCTTCATTACTAAAGTGAACGTCACAGAATTGTGGTCATTATCTCCAAAATGCTCCCCCACTAACAAATCTATCACCTGCCCTGGTTCATTACCAAGTACTAAATCCAATAAGGCCTCCCCTCTGGTTGGACAATCTACATACTGTGTTAGAAAAGCTTCCTGGACACACTGCACAAGCACCACCCAATCCAAACTGTTTGATCTAAAGAGTTTCCACTCAATATTTGGGGAAGTTGAAGTCACCCACAACTACTACCCTGTGACTTCTGCACCTTTCCAAAATCTGTTTCCCAATCTGTTCCTCCACATCTCTGCTGCTATTGTGGGGCCTGTAGAAAACTCCCAACAAGGTGACCAATCCTTTCCTATTTATGGCTTCAACCCATACTATCTCAGTTGGCAGATCCTCCTCAAACTGCCTTTCTGCAGCTGAATTACTATCTCTAATTAATAATTCAACCCCCCACCTCTTTTACCACCCTCCCTAATCTTATTGAAACATTTATCACCAGGAACCTCCAACAACCATTTCTGCCCCTCTTCTATCCAAGTTTCCGTGATGGCCACCACATTGTAGTCCCAAGTACCGATCCATACCTTACGTTGACCCACCTTATTCCTGATGCTTCTTGCATTGAAGTATACACACTTCAACCCATCTCCATGCCTGCAAGTACTCTCCTTTGTCAGTGTTACCTTCCCCACTGCATCACTACGTGCTTTGACTTCCTGAACATCGGCTACCTTAGTTGCTGGACTACAAGTCCGTTTCCCATTCCTCTGCCAAATTAGTTTAAACCCTCCCGAAGAGTACGAGATAACCTCCCTCCCAGGATATTGGTGTGCCTCTGGTTCAGATGCAACCCATCCTGCTTGTACAGGTCCCACCTTCCCCAGAATGCACTCCAATTATCCAAATACCTGAAGCCGTCCCTCCTACACCATTCCTGCAGCCACGTGTTCAACTGCACTCTCCCTTATCCTAGCCTCGCTATCACGTGGCACTGGCAACAAACCAGAGATGACAACTCTGTCTGTCCTGCCTTTTAACTTTCAGCCTAACTCCCTAAACTCGTTTATTACAGCCACACCCCTTTTCATACTGACGTCGTTGGTACCAATTTGCACCACGACTTCCGGCTGCTCCCCCTCCCCCTTAAGGATCCTGAAGACACGATCCGAGACATCCCTGGCCCTGGCACCCGGGAGGCAACATACCTTCCGGGAGTCTCGCTCGCGACCACAGAATCTCCTATCTATTCCCCTAACCATTGAGTCTCCTATCACTATTGCTTTTCTATTCTCCCCCCTTCCCTTCTGAGCCCCAGAGCCAGACTCAGTGCCAGAGACCTGGCCGCTCGGGCCTTCCTCCCCGTAAGTCATCCCCCCAACAGCATCCAAAATGGTATACTTGTTTTGAAGGGGAACAGACACAAGACAGCCACGAGGGATCCCTGCACTGTCTGCCCATTTGTTTGCTTTCCCCTGACTGTAACCCAGCTACTCTTGTTCTGTACCTTGGGTATGGCTACCTCCCTGTAATTCTTCTCTATTACCCCCTCTGCCTCCCGGATGATCCAAAGTTAATCCAGCTCCAGTTCCCTAACATGGTCTCTGAGGAGCTGGAGTTGGGTGCACTTCCCGCAGGTATAGTCAGCGGGGACACCGGTGGTATCCCTCACCACCCACATCCTACAGGAGGAGCATGCAACTGCCCTAGCCTCCATCCCCTCTTACTTTACAGAATACAGCTGCACTGTGGACCAACCGGAACTCCATCCTCCGACTCTGCTCCCAGTCAGCTGTACTCTCTGTATACTCCCAGCTCCCTTCACACTCTTTGAGGAAATGTAGGAAATGAAATGAAAAGGAGCACCTTACTCCCTCCTCACCTAACTCCTTCAGTCACCAAACTCTCACTATATCACTCAAAAGCACCCAAATTCAGCACTCCCTCAGTCACCAAACTCGCATTATGGCACTCGAATGCATCCAAATATAGCACTCCCTCAGTCACTAAACTCTCACTGTAGTACTCAAATGCACCCAAATTCAGCACTCCCTCAATCACCAAACTCTCGCTATCGCACTCAAAAGCACCCAAATTCAGCACTCAGTGCAAACAATGTCTGCACTGCAACTAGCTCAGATGTATACTGTGACTCTAGCCTCTGAAAACTGGCCTAATCCAATTAACTCACTATAGCACTCAAATGCACCCAAATGCAGCACTCAGTGCAAACTGGAGGGCAGAATGGCGTAAAACCCAACTGATCTCCCAAGGCGTGAATGCCAGTGAACTGGCCTCTCAGCGGCACTCAGGTGAGTGCATCAATCAGGGAGGAGTGGGTTACACTCGGGCACTGTCTCTTGGCACTGCCTAGTTCAGGAGGTTCCAGGATGAATTTCTGAGGGGTGGCTCTGCCTTTTAATGCGACACTCTGATCCCCAAGGGGTGGGCAAATCAAAGGCCGCCCTACCAGCGGTATGTTATGCGGCTCAACCTTTGCTATTTTTCTCGATTGTGGGATTATGTGGTGATCACAGCCACCATTTCTGTCAATGGCTTCAATGCCACTTTTCCCACCCGCTATCAGCTTTTGCTGATTTCCAGGAAAATTCAGCCTTGTGTCTTTAATTTAAGGTAAAATGAAACAACTCATGTGACCTGTTCTGAAATCTGCTTGACAGTAAGCCTGGGTTGTTTGTTTGTTGGAGATCAAAAGAAGACTTCAATTGTTTTACTGGAAAGAGGGTGCAAGATAGTTATGCTCGGAGGCAATGGTACCAGCCTGTATGTTAAGACTGGAGACTGTGAGTCTCAAAAGTCCCAGAAACCTTTGGAAATGTTGGGTTATAAACAGTTCTGCTTCAAACTGTCCATATAGCTCCAAGAGTAAGGCGAGTTGCACTGTCAAGGATAGCTAATTAGCATTTATTCCTAGCTACAGAGCCTATGTGATTCACATTGCAATGAGGAAGGATGCAGAGGGAGCGATTGTGAAGATCAGGTTATCAGCCTTCCTCGAATATCACTAACTATCAAAAGCAGGGTCTTGAGTCTGCCTGTATCCAAAAGAGAGGTAGCAGCTGGGGACTTAAAGAAGCCTTTGTGGTTTGCCATGTGGGAATGTGCATGGAATCTCACCCTCGATTGAAAGGACATAATTCATGGTGACTTAACATGAGGTCAGGAGAGTAACTGAGCTTTGGTTAGAGGGAAAGCCTCCATGAAAAGAAAACCTCTCTGTGGAAGACAGTTCTAAGGTTGCAAGTTATCAGTCTGAGAAAAGAAAAGAGCAGGAATAAAGCTTGGGAGCAATAAATCACTTTTGCCGGCCCCGTGACAGATCTATGTAAATGGCAGTGTAAAGTATACGTGCGTACTGTGTTGCTCTTTTAAGAATAAGAGAGGAGTATTCTATTCTGTGATTTAAAGTATATGTTGCCGACAATGATAATGTTTTTAGTCATTTGTGACAGCAAACATCTTAAAACATGAAATCTTGACATGTCATTCTTTCATCTATTAACTTGAAGTTTGAATTTAGTTTTTAAAAGTTGTTGGTCTCCGCGTTAATCATAACACTATCAAAGGGAAATCTAATACTTAATAGATGATTTCTGAATCTACGTCATTTATGTGTATGAAGTACAACTGAAATTTATTCCCAAGGCTTCTGGTACTCAATTAAACATTTCTCCCTGCTTGATATACCCGTTCTCACAAAATCCTACTTCCTATTCTTCAGGCATGTTCATTTCCAGCCCTACACTTTACCGTAGGTTTCGGCAGTTTTCCACTTAATTCAAAAGTTTCATGCGGGCTTTTTGCAAAGTATTTTGCAAGTTCAAATACACTATATCATCAGGGTGATGATAATGTCCCCAAATGATTCAATGTTTGTAGGAAAAAGAGATGATCAACTGCGGGAGAAATACAAAGAAATACCAAGAAAACATAAAAGATTACATTTTTCTTTTCTCAGGAATTTACAAATTCATTTTGTAATTTTGACGGGCTCAGTTTCCCTCAGTTGAACCATTCTTCAGTTTTAGATTTATTTTAGTTCTCCTTTCATATTTTCATAGCTTTCTATTTAAATCCAAGTATGGAAAAACAAGTTGTTGCTGTCTATGTAAGATAGCACAACTGCATCTTGCTCCTTTATTACTATACTGGGGTGAGCCAAGTTTCAGTTTCTCAACACTATTGTAACATTCTATCACAAAAAGTGCTACCAAACCACATTTTGTTTTTACTCTTTCATGGGATGGTATTGCCGACTAGGCCAGCATTTATTCCCCATTCTTAATGCCTTTGAGAAGTTGGTGGTGAGCCGCGTTCTTGAACCGCTGCGGTCTATGTGCTGTAGGAGTGTAACCTGCGGATGGTGATGTTCCACTGCACTTCCAATGTCCTTCTAGGTAGTAGAGCTTGTGGGTTTGGAAGATGCTGCTGAAGGAGCCTTGCTGTATTGTTGAACGGCACCTTGTAGGTAGTACTCACTGCTGCCACTGTGCATCGGTGGAGGAGGGAGTGGATGTTATTCATCTAAGGAGACAGAAAGCAGGTAAAGCAGAAAGCAGAAAGAGACAGGTAAATTAGTTGAATATCTGTCATGGGAAAATGTTAGAAGTTATTATTAAAAACATTATAGCAGGGCACTTAGAATAATTCAAAGTGATCGGGGAGTGTCAAATAGTTTTGTGAAAGGGAAATCATGGTTAACCAATTCATTGAATTTTTTTGAAGAAGGAACAGGATTTTTGGGAGACATTTGATAAGGTAGTACGTCAAAGGTTATTGTGGAAAATAATGGTTTATGGCACAAAGGTAACATATTGGCATGGATAGAAGATTGTCTAGTTAAAAGAAAACAGGCACAAAAAATTGACAAGGTGTCATGAGTGGTATGCCACAGGGATCAGTGCTGGGGCCTCAACATTTTATAATTATATAAGGGACCAAATATATGGTCACAAGGTTTGCTAATGGCACAAAGACAGTTAGGAAAGTAAGTTGGAAAGAGAACATAAGGAGGCAACAGAGTGATATAGATAGATTGGTGAGAGGGAAAGATCTAGCAAATGGATCCTAATGGTGGAAATTGTGAAATTGCACATTTTGGCAGGAAGAATAAAAATAAACATATCTAAAATGTGAGAGATTGCAGAGCACTGAAATGAAGAGGGATCTGGGTGTTCTGGTGCATGAATCACAAAAGGTTATTGTACAGATACAGGAAGTCATTCGGAAAACTAATAGAATTTTATAATTTATTCTGAGGGTTATTGAATACAAAGGTAGGGAGGCTATGCATCGATTCTACAGGACTTTGGAGGAACCACAATCTGGAGTACTGTGTATAGTATTCGTCTCCTTATTTAAGGAAGAATGTAAATGCATTGGAAGCAGTTCAGATATATTTTACTAGTCTAATACCTGGAATGGGCAGGTGGTCTTCTGATGAAAAATTGACAAGTAGAGGCTTGTATCTGTTGGGGTTTAGAAGAATAGAAGTGATTTGATTTGGATTGGATTGGATTGGATTTGTTTATTGTCACGTGTACCGAGGTACAGTGAAAAGTATTTTTCGGCAAGCAGCTCAACAGATCATTCAGTACATGGAAGAAAAGGGAATTAAACAAAATTCAAGAAAATACAAGAAAATACATGAGAATACATAATAGGGCAACACAAGATATACAATGTAACTACATAAGCATTGGCATCGGTTGAAGCATACAGGGTGTAGTGTTAATGAGGTCAGTCAATAAGAGGGTCATTTAGGAGTCTGGTGACAGTGGGGAGGAAGCTGTTTTTGAGTCTGTTCATGCGTGTTCTCAGACTTCTGTATCTCCTGCTCGATGGAAGAAGCCCGATTTGAAAATATGAGATCCTGATGGGTCTTATTAATTATCTTATGGGTAATATATATTTTGCGGGAAGTGCGCATCACTGGCTAGGCCCATCACCAATTGCCTTTAGAAAGTGATGGTGAGCTGCCTTCTTGAACCACTGCAGTTCATGAGGTGTTGGTACATCCACAGCGTAGGGAGGAATTTTCAGGATTTTGACCAAGCAACAGTGAAGGAACGGTGATATATTTCCAAGTCAATAGTGAGTGGCTTGGAGGGGAGGTCCCAAGTGGTGGTGTTTACATTCAACTGCTGCCCTTGTTCTTCTAGAGAGTAGAGGTTGTTGGTTCAGAAGGTGCTATCTAAGGAGCTTTGGTGAGTCTCTGCAGTTCATTTTTCTGAAGGTACATACTGCTGCTACAGCGCATTGGTGGTGGAAGGAGTGAATGTTCGTGGAAATGGTGCCAATCAAGTGGGCTGCTTTGTCTTTGATGGTGTCAAACCTCTTGAGTGTTGTTGGAATTGCACTCATTCAAGCAATTGGAGAGAATTCTATCATACCCCTGACTTGAACGTTGTCGGTGGTGGGCAGGCTGTGGGGAGTCAGGAGGTGAGTTACTCACCATTGGATTCCCAGCCTCTGACCTGCCTGGCTGCATTGAACATGAGCTGCTTCAGTATTTGAAGGGTTGCGAATGGTGCTGACCACTGCAGAATCATCAGTGAAGATCCGCATTTCTGACCTTATGATGGAAGGAAAGTAATTGATGAAGCAGCTGAAGATGGTTGGGCCGAGGGCACTACCCCAAGGAACTCCTGCAGTGATGTCTTCGGATTGAGATGATTGACCTCGAACCACCAACCATCTTCCTTTGTGCCGGGTATGACCAACTAGCGGAGAATTTTTCCCTTGATTCCCATTGGTTCCAGTTTTGCGAGGGCTCCTTGATAATACTCTTTATACAATGCTGCCTTGATGTCAAGGGCAGTTACTCTCACCTCATCTCTGGAGTTCAGCTTTTATCCATGTTTAGTGGTCCATGTGAGATTAGGAGCTGAGTGGTTCTGATCAAACTTAAACTGAGCGTCAGTAAGCAGATTATTGCGGAGTAAGTGTCGCTTGATGGCACAGTCGATGACCGCTTCCATCACTTTGCTGTTGATCTTGAGCATACAGATGGGGCGGTAATTGGTTGGGTTGGATTTTTCATGCTTTTTGTGGAGCGAACATACCTGGAAATTTTCAACATTACTAGATAGATGTCAGTATTGTAGCTTAAATGGAACAGCTTGGCCAAGGAATCAGCCTGTAGTATTGCTGGAATATTGCTGGAGCCTTTGCCATATCCAATGTTTTCTTGATATCATGTGGAGTGAATCAAATTAGCTGAAGACTAGAATTTGTGATACTGGGGACCTGAGGAGGAGACCGTAATGGATAAGCCACTCTGCACTTCTAGCTGAAGATGGTTGTAAATGCTTCAGGCTTGTCTTTTTCACAGAAGAACTGGGCTCCCCCATTATTGAAGATTAGGATATTTGAGGCACCTCCTCCTCGGGTTAAATGGCTAATTGACCACCACCATCCACCATCATTCACTGAATGTGGCAGAGCTGCAGAGCTTACATTTGATTCGGTGGATGTGGGGATATGATTCAAAACACTTCTAACATTTAGAATCATTGCCTTTAATTATTACTTTTTTAAAATATTGATCTGTTCTGTTTCTTTCACCTTGAAATTGTGTGGTGAGACAACAATCCATTAATGTTTAACTGGTTCAGTCTTTCTGTACTGTTTCAGCAGACATGTTAAACTAATTAAAACAAAATGGATTCACACCTCAACCAAAGGAACACTGAGAGATGAATTGCAGGAAAACACATGAATTCAAAACTTTCATGGAGCTGTTCCCACAACCCTGCCATCACTGTGAGTGGCAGAAATCCGGTGAATAATAATAATAATTGCTTATTGTCATGAGTAGGCTTCAATGAAGTTACTATGAAAAGCCCCTAGTCGCCACATTCCGGCAACTGTTCAGGGAGGCCGGTGCGGGAATTGAACCCGCACTGCTGGCATTGTTCTGCATTACTGTTTAGCCCACTGTGCTAAACCAGCCCCTCACAGTTCTCACACAGAATGAGAATTGTGCCACACTTAAACAGTGAAGCAACAAGGATGTTTATGGCCATTTCATTTATAATCTATACCCACACAGTCTAACTTCCAAGTTGTTTCTTTGTGTGTGTTTTTTAAGATATTTGTTCGTGTTTTCTCCCCTTTCAACCTGCCCATTCTCAAAACCCCTTTTATGGTATGTTTAGAATTTGCTGTTATTCAACTTAAATGCAGTTCAATTTCTTCCCCTATATTTCAAGCAAACATCTGTGTCAGTTCTTTGCAGATAGTCAACCCGCCTAAAGGAAACCGATTCCCCCCTTCAAACAGTTCCATAGAGCCAGCACTATTTGTACTGCACTAATTGCTCAATCATTTGTTAGCCTCCAAACTTCTAAATAATTTCTGCCAAGGACTGAAATTATGCCAGAATAACACAACTGCATATCCCTTATCTTTTAATTTCAAACCACAATCCCTGGATGAGTACATTTGACCGCTTTTTTTTCCAAATCCCATATTAAATGTCATCTGCCACTTCTTGGCCCTGATAATTAATTTGTCCAGATACCTTTGAATACTAGTAATTCTCCCACAGTGTGATATGGGCACATTGTTTGATGCCAATTGAAAATATGATATTATTACTAAAGTGTAATTGTTTCACATCATTCATGAATAGGGAAAAAAAATCCAGAACGGACTCTTGCTGAATTGCACTCATCACTGATCCCCCTGATAATGCCTTGTCCATTTATCATCACCTTCTGCTTTCTATTGCCTGGCTCATTTTCATATCCAGCCAGAATAATTGGCATTATTCCATATTAAGCAAGAAAGACAAACCTCACAATTATTAAGCAGCTTATCACATCTTCCAGAAACATCCCAAAGCACTTCACACATCACATACAATGATTTTTTTTTATTGCAATCATTGTTGGCATGCAGACAACCTGAGTCGCCATTTTTTATTTTTGCACAGAAATGACCCACAGACAGTAATGAGACGAACAATCAACTATTGTGTTGAGGGAAGACAATCACTCAAGGTATAAGGAGAACTGATCATCTGTCAATAACCCCATGGGATCTTTGATACTTGCATCAACCTTCCGGACAGTCAGCCAAGACCTTATGGGTAACACAGGGCTGAAATTCAAATATGTCCTGCTGAGATGAGGCTTCCCGAGCAGTGCAGACTCATAAGATTTCCCCCCAAGTCTCATTCAAAAGGCAACGGGTGCAATTTACTGACTTCATCTTGCCCGACCTGGTGACGCGATGAGGCTGATGAATCTCGCAAGACGCCTCACGCGAGATTCTCGACGCTTGAGCCATCTCATCAAATTCATACAGATCTTGTGGGACGTTGTGATCTGGATCTCGCCAGCTGCTCACCCGATTCTCCCGCTGCTCATAGCGCCTAACTTTTGCCAAGTTTTGAGTTGCTAGATCTGTTTGAATTCTATCCCATTTAGCTCAGAGACAGTGTCTCGCAATCCAATGGAGGGTAGCCTTAACGGGACTTCATCTCCACAACTGGTCACTCCTCTCAATACTGTCATGGATTGATGCATCTGTGACAGATAGGTCGATGAGGATGACATCATGTATATTTTTCCCTCCTGTTTGTTTCCTCACCATCTGCCACAGACCCAGTCTAACAGCTATGTCTTTTAATAATGTCTTTTATGACTTGGTCAGCTCGGTACTGCCATGCCACTCTTGGTGATGGACATTGAAATCCCCCAACCAGAGCATATTCTGCACGATTACCACCATCATTCCAGTGCAGGAACAATGGACCAAATGGTCTCCTTCTGCACCATGACAATTTTGTGATTCTTTGATTCCAAATGATATTCAACATAGCACGATATAAACTGGTTGGAGTCTTGTGCGGAGAAATGGCAGATGGTGTTTAATCCAGACATGTGTGGGGTAATGCACTTTGGAAGGTCCAATGCATGTAGGAATTACTCAATAAATGGTAGACCTTCTGCGTGTATGGACAGGCAGAGAGATCTGGGTGTGTATGTCCACCGATCACTGCAAGCGGCAACGCATATGGATAAGGTGGTCAAGAAGGCATACGGCATGCTGGCCTTCGTCGGTTGGGGCAGTGAATACAAAAATTGGCAAGTCATGTTGCAGCTGTCCAGGACCTTAGGATTCATTTGAAATATTGTGTTCAATTCTGGTCGCCACACTACAGAAGGATGTGGATGCTTTGGAGAGGGTACAGAAGCAATTTACTAGGATATTGCCTGGTATGGAGGGCATTAGCTATGAAGAGAAGTGCAATTCTCTTCTCACTGGAATGACAGAAGTTGAGAGGTGACCTGATAGAGGTCTACAAGATTATGAGTGGCATGGACAGAGTGGATAGTGCTCTTTCCTAGGGTAGGAGAGTCAAGTACTGGGCGACATAGGTTCAAAGTGCGTGGGGAAAAGTTTAGAACAGATGTGCGAGGCAGGTTTTTTATATAGAGGATGGTAAATATATGGAAATTTAATTTATAACAATTAAATATAAATTAGATCTAGACTTGTAATCCAATTCAGAAACAGATAATTTAAACATACAATGCACAGATAAGTTCCGAATAAATATCTGGAAAGCATTGCCTGGGGAGGTAGTGGGAGCAGGTACAATAGTGGCATTTAAGGGGCATCTAGACTATTATGTGAATAGGGTGGGAATGGAAGGATACGGACTCCGTAAGTGCATACGGTTTTAGTTTAGGCATGTACCATGGTCGTCGCAGGCTTGGAGGATCAAAGAGCCTGTTCCTCTGCTGTATTGTTCTTTGTGTTGAGTACTTATTCATCAGCTGAGGAAGAATGGATTGTGGTGCAGTATATGGCAATCAGCAAATTTTTTTCTCCATGTTTGATCTGATGCCATGAGACTTCATGGGATCCGGGGTTATTGTTGAGGACTCGCAGATCAACTCCCTCCTGACTGTATATCGCTGTGTTGCCACCTCTGGCGGCTCTGTCCTACCAGTGGGACAAGACATATGCAGGGATAGTGATTATGGTATCTGGGACATTGTCTGCAAAACACAATACTGTGAATATGATTACGTGTGGCAGTTGCTTGCCTAGCCTATGAGACAGCGTTTCCAATTTTGATACAGCACCCTGATGTTAGTAAAGAGGATTTTTCAGGAACAACAGGCCAATATCGTTTCCGGTGCCAAGATAATCTACAAAATTATAAGGGGCATAGACAGAGTGGATCGTCAGAGGCTTTTCCCCAGTGTAGAGGGGTCAATTACTAGGGGGCATAGGTTTAAGGTGCGAGGGGCAAGGTTTAGAGTAGGTGTACAAGACAAGTTGTTTTACACAGAGAGAACATTCTGGGAGAAGCTGATGGAGAAGGATAGTGTGAGGTTGAATTAGAGTGTTGGTTGTATTAGAGAGAGATAATTAATTACTGTAACATAGATTCAATACTATTATTTTGTTAGCTGTTACTCAATAGAGTGTGTGAACCATTGCAAGTAGTGTAAAATAAACTATCTTTGGTTTAAATACATAGCTTAAAGTTCTTTGTAAACACTACAACTTTTGGTTATCTTGGAGAACAATACGAGGAACATTACAAACATGATCCAGGCTATCCACACACCCTACCCAAGAATCATCTCCCACAAAGTCCCTTTCTTTGGTAAACACTGATGCAAAGAACTCATTTAGTACCGCGCCCATTTCCTCTGGCTCAACACATAGATTCCCTCCACTGTCCTTAAGTGGTCCAATCCTTTCCCTGGCCACCCTCTTGCTTCTTATGATTATGAATAAACAGTTTTGGGATTAACCTTAATCCTACTTGCCAAGGATTTTTCATGACCCCGCCTAGCTCTCCTAATTTCCCGCTTAAGTACCTTCCTACTTTCTTTCTACTATTCAAGGGTTTCAACTGTCCTCACCCTTCTAGACCGCACAAAAGCCTCCTTTTTCTTTTTGACGAGATTCACAATATCCCTCATTATTCAAGGCCTCCCTAAATTTCCCATACTCATCTTTTGTTATCTCAGGAATGTGACTTTCCTGAATCCTAATCAATTGTTGCTTGAGAGACTGCCACATGTCAGATGTTGATTCAAAGAATTAAAAGAAATTAAAAATTAAAGAATCTCCAGAGATGCTTTATTTAAAGTAAAGAAATTGTGGAGCACATAACTACTGAGTCCACTGCATATATATATCAAGAAGTCCAGCACAACATGGAAAAGGCCATCTGACAGCGAAAGAACAACAAGGGATCAGGATTGTATGGAATCCCTGCTGAAGCACTAAATAGTGGAGAAATACTATTGGTGTGAAAACGTGACTAAATTTCCTTCTCTGGAAGGAGGGGCAGCAGGGTAGCATGGTGGTTAGCATAAATGCTTCACAGCTCCAGGGTCCAAGGTTCGATTCCCGGCTGGGTCACTGTCTGTGTGGAGTCTGCACGTCCTCCCCCTGTGTGCGTGGGTTTCCTCCGGGTGCTCCTGTTTCCTCCCACAGTCCAAAGATGTGCGGGTTAGGTGGATTGGCCATGCTAAATTGCCCTTAGTGTCCTAATAAAAGTAAGGTTAAGGGGGGAGTTGTTGGGTTACGGGTATAGGGTGGATACATGGGTTTGAGTAGGGTGATCATGGCTCGGCACAACATTGAGGGCCGAAGGGCCTGTTCTGTGCTGTACTGTTCTATGTTCTATGTTCTATGCCAGAAGATACAGAAATGTCATTATTGTGACCACCTTCAAGAAAGGTAACCTAGGTATCATCACATCTCAGGTGAGGGGCAAGGTTGAGAAGGGAAGGCCTTCATGAATAACCTCAGCGGTTACAGGAATTGAACCCATGCTGCTGGCCTCACTCTGAATCCTGAATCAGCTGTCTAGCCAACTGAGCTAACCCGGCTCCTAGCCAAGTCCAGCTACAGTAACTGCAGAGAAATTTCCCTGCTGTCAGTCCTTCTTAATCGCCTTCTCCCTGTGACTGAAGAGTTCCTTCCAGAGTTGCAATGCGGATTCTACCTACTGAGGGGCACAATAATAACAATCTTTATTATAGTCACAAGTAGGCTTACATTAACACTGCAATGAAGTTACTGTGAAAATCCCCCAGTTGCCACACTCCGGTGCCTGTTTGGGTACACTGAAGGAGAATTCAGAATGTCCAAAATACCTGACAGCACGTCTTTCGGGACTTTTAGGAGAACATTGGAGCACCCAATGGACACTCACACAGACACGGGGAGAAAGTGCAGACTCCGAACCGGGTCCCTGGCGCTGTAAAGCAACAGCGCTAACCACTGTGCTACTGTGCTGCCCTACAGACATAATCTTCATCCTGTGACAACTGCTCGAGAAATGTAGGGAACAGCACCAATCCTTGTACATGGCCTTCTTTGACCTCACAAAGGCCTTCAACGCTGTCATTCACCAGGGATTATGGAGTATCCTTCTCCATTCCAGCTGTCCCAAAAGCTTGTCACCGTCTTCCGCCTGCTCCATGATGACATGCAAGCTGTTATCCTGATGAATGGATCCACCTCAGACCCAATTCATATTAACATACTTAAGCAAGGCTGTGTCATCACACAAATGCTCTCCTCTACCTTCCTTGCTGCAATTCTTCATCTCACCCTCAATAAGCTCCCAGTGGGAGTGGAGCTAAACCACAGAACAAATGGAAATCTGTTCAACCTCTACCACCCGCAGGCCAGATCCATCAGTGTCCTATGCTCTGTCATTGAACCGCGGTATGCAGATGATGCTTGTATCAACCCATACTTGGAGGTCGAGCTCCAAGCCATTGTCCACACCATCACAAAGGCATATAAGAGCATAGACCTTGCACTAAACACCGTAAGACAAATGCCTTCTATCAACCTTCCCCGCCACAGAGCACTGCACCCCCCCCCCCCCCCCCCCCAGTTATCAAATTCCATGACGAGGCCTTAGACTGTGTGTACCACCATCCATACCTTGGGATACAACTATCAACAAGAGCAAACATCAACAAGATTCAACATTGCCTTCAATGTACCAGTGCAACCTTTGGTCAACTGAGGAAGAGAGCGTTCGAAGTCCAGGACCTCAGACCCAGCATTAAGCTCATGGTCATAGAGCTGTGGTGATACTTGCCCTTCTATGTGGTGCAGCGATGTGAACAATGTACAGCAGGCAACACAAAACTGTGGATAAGTACCAACAGCGCTGCTTTCCCAATATTCCACAAATCTATTGGCAAGATAGGTGCAGTAATGTCAATGTTTTCACTCAGAGAGTCATCCCCAGCTTTGACCATGTTTGATCAGCTCTGTTGAGAAAGCTGCATCATCCACATGCCTGCCACACAATTCCCAAAACAAGCAGTCTACTCATATCTTCAATGTGGCTTGTGAGCCGCAGGAGGGCAGAGGAAACTCTTCAAGGACATCCTCAAAGCCTTCTTGAAAATGTGAAGCATGCCCACCGACAACTGGGAGCCTGTGATAGTGTGGCCCCTTTAAGAAACTGGGCATGACAGACCACGTGACTGGCTCAGGGTCAATTAGTGGGAGTGCGCGAACCCCAGCCAGTAACGAGCTTATATGGATCCCTGGGAGAAGGGGCTAGAGCAATATGGAGCTCGGAGCTGAAGGAACAAAACCCATGCTGTTGTTTTCTGTACCTGTATAACAACCAGCATTTACCTTTTGTTAATAAACCCCTTTGTTACGACTGGAAGCCTCCAGACTGTTTCTTTAGCCACCACAGAATCTCTGGCCCATGACGTCTGAAATGGAGGAAAGGAAACAGCTGAACACCTGAAGTTTCATTCACAAGAGCAAGCTGAAGCCAAGTATCAACAGCAAAGGAATGCATTGCAATCCGGGCAGCCCACCCAGCCGCTGCTCCAACCACTGTCTTCTGCACTTGTGACAGAGACTATTAGTCACGCATTAGGCTCCTCAGTCACCTGAGACCTCATATTTAGTGTGGAAGCAAATCATCCTCCTCTCCAAGGGACTACCTAAGGAGAAAAAGAAAAAGTCAGAGTGCATCATAGATTTAAGAAATACATGAAGATAAGTGTTAGATCCAGACAGAGCAGCACCACTAAGTGATGACAAAAGCTGTAGAAGTTTTAATTACATGCTAACAACGATATTCAACTCCATTCCGCGAAGGGTCTTCCACCCCAACCCACATCCGGATCTGGATTTTTATGTCTACTTGGCTTCTCTTGTTAAGGGAAAGCCTTGTCCCTTAGTAGGGAAACTTGTATTCATCCGAGGTCATGGGATCTTGATATGTCCACACCCCATGATTTTTCTGAGGGTTACAAGACACCTCCCCATTCAAGTCCCCTGGAATGGCATCTGCCGTGATGGGTTGCCGGGCAGGACCCCTAGTCCTCTTTGCCCTGGGTTAGTGCTCGGGCAGTGTCTGTCTGGGTCCCGGTGGTGTGTTGCACTCGGGGGACCGTCGCTTTCGTGCCGAGCGCCTAATCCAAGTGCCGTATGGTTACAGCAGGAAGCAAATAATTGGGAAAGTTAGCCTTAGAATAAAATGTCATCTTTATCTGGGTCTCAATTACAAAACAATGTGAGGAAATTAGAAAATGTATTATTGCCACAAGATAACCAAGGCAATAAACAAATAGTAAGAATGTAATGATTATGGATAAGAAATGTGTAATTATGAAATGTTCATGAAAAGCTGTGCATACAGCTAGAATTGGAAAAGATGTCTTGAACAATGAGGGCCTGCGATTGATGCCAGCAGCGTAATATCTATCCAATGAGAGCGTGAATGTGCCATTTAATTGCCTGGTCACTGCCAATGCTATATGTACTTTCATTTAATTAATATACTTGTTTGACATTCAGAACAAGATTGTGTAACCATTGTGAACAATGTTCTACTGGGAGTGGTGCAGGTAATGTAAGCTTCTTACCCTACTCAAGATGGGCACTTTAGAAAGAACTAGCGGGGAAAACACAGATCAATGGGGACAGTCAAGCCAGTGTCTTTTCTGAAACTGTGCAGATTACTGTAATTGTCATGTAATGTTTAAGAGAGAAAAAAATGTTCCCTACTGAGTGACATCTTATAATGTTATCCTGCTGCAACATAGAACATCTTGTCATTTTGCTGTCTTCACTAGTCATGGAAATTGGGGAACAACGATGGGACAATAAATGTTCACTTTCAATCACCACTTCTTCCAAAGACTTGGATTTTGATATTGAAGCAACATAAAGTGAGCCAGATTGTATGGACAGCAGATCCCCTGTCAACAAAGTAAAATAGCTTCTTTGGCACCCCATCCACAAACATTCACTCCCACCACCACCGTGCACAATAGCAGCAGTGTGTACCATCTACAAGATATACTGCAGGAACACACCAAGTATTCTTAGATGGCATTTACCAAACCCACAAACTGTACAATGAAGAAGGACAAGGGCAGCAGACACATGGGAACACCATCACCTGGACATTCCCCTGCAAGCCACTCGCCATCCTGACTTGGAAAAACCCTTCAGTGTTGCTGATTCAAAATCCTGGAACTCCCTCTCGTACAGTACACTTGGATTGCAGCTGTTCAAGAAGGCAGCTCACCACAACCTTTTCAAGGGTAATTAGGGATGGGGAATAAATGCTGGCCAGGTCAGCAAAGCCCATACCGTGAATTATTTTTTGAAAAGCCACTACTATTTAAATATGGGCTAAGAACATACTATACATGTGTAGCAAAGCAATACCTAAGGTTGTGGAATATTCTTTTTCTCTCAAAATGAAAGGTTTTGAAGGATTTTTTTCCATTCTCGCAATTTTTCTGTCTCCATCACAATTGTTTCTTTTTATTCATTCACAGCATCTGACCTGCTGAGTATTTCCAGCATTTCCTCCAATTATTTCATATTTCCAGCATCTGCAGAAATTGCTTTTGTCTTTCCAGATCTCAGGTTCTGCTTATCTTTTACACCCTGACTTCACTCGATTTTCAAGTTAAAGTTGTGTGCCAAGCCTCATCTATGTACTTAATACAATGACAGTTATTTCCATTGGAGGCAGCTTAACCCAGTTAACAATCTGAACGGCCAAAGATATAAGGAAACATTTGAGGCCAAGGAAAGTACTTTGACAGCAGACAATGCACGATAAGAGAGAAAGAGATCAGGAGCGAAGTCAAAGATACAAAAAATAGGAAAGGCAAAGAACAACTATGAAACTAAATTATCAAGGAACAAAACATTTTACAGCACATCAATATAAAAAAGGAATGGGATAAGTTATGAATGGGCCCATTGTTTAGTAGATTGATACCTGGAGTAAGCCGGTTATCTTATGAGGAAAGGTTAGACAGACTGGGATTGTTTCCACTGGAGTTTAGAAGAGTGAGGGGTAACTTGAGTGAAGTATATAAGACCCTGAATGGTCTTGGCAAGGTGGACGTGGAAAGGATGTTTTCTCTTGTGTGTGAGACCAGAACTAGGAGAATTAGGAGTCACCCTTATAGGTCAGCGATAAGGAGATTTTTTTTTTCCTTCAGAGGGTTTCACAACTTTGGAACTTTCTGCCTCAGAGGTGTTGCAGGCGGGCAGGGTCATTGAATATTTTTAAGGCAGAGGTAGATGGATTCCTGTTCGGTTAGGGAATCAAAGTTACTGGGGGTAAATAGGACTGTAGAATTCGAAACAAAAAGAAACCAGCCATAATGCTATTGAATGGGATAGCAGACTCAAGGGGCCAAATGGTCTACTCCTGCTCCAATTCCATATGATGACGTGTTTTGTAATCAAGGACAGATAATAATAGAGAGATGGCAGAAATATTAAATAATTATTTTGCTTCATATTTACAGGCGAGTTAAAATAGATGACATTAGATGATGATGTTAGGAATGAAATAAGTACAGTTAAAATAAAAAAGGCACCGACTGAACAACCTAATCAAACATAAAGAGGATAAAACCCCTGTCTGGATGGATTCCATCCATATATTTTAATAGAATCGAAGGAAAGGAAAGTAGAGGAATTACCACACATAGTTAATAATTTTGGGGAAAAGATAGTTAGATAATGAACAACATGCCTATATTTAAGAAGGCGACAGAACATGTCTAGGGAATTATAGACGATCCACTTGAAATCAGTGGGAAGAAAGCTAATGGAATCTTTATGAATGGAGAACATAAAAGAACATCAAAAACAAATAACAAAAAAGCAAAGAGCATAGATTTGAAAATGAAAAATCTTGATAGATCAATCTTATTAATTTTTTGAGGAGGTAATAGAGAGTAGCCAATGGTATTGCAGTAATTTAATTTAACCTGGATTTTCAAAAGACCTTTCTTAAGGTGTTTCATATTAGACTAATAAGGTCAACGAATGTGGAGTCAGAGGACTAGTGGCAGAATGAGGAGCAAGCTGGCTTTAAGACAAATAGCAGAGTATCCACAATGGCAGAGGGTTGGTAGTGGTGTTCCACAAAGATGTGTTGGGGAGGCGATGGTGCTGTAGTATCATTTTTAAATTCATCTTTACGGCATGTGGGCTTCACTCCTAGGCCAGCATTTGTTGCCCATCCCTAATTTCCCTTATCACTGGACAAATACAGAGACCCAGGGTAATGCTTTGGGGGTTCGGGTTACCCGATACCTGGTACTGAATTTGAATCCCACCACAGCAGATGTTGAAATCTGAATTCACTCTTTAAAAAAATTGGGAATTAAGAGCCTGATGATCACCATTACGCTACCATTATTGATTGTTGTAAAAATCCATCTGATTCACTAATGCACTTAATGGAAGGAAATCTTCCAACCTTACCTTGTCTGGCCTCCATGTAACCCCCACAATAATGTGGTTGACTTTTAAATGCCCTCTCTCATGGCCTCGCAAGCAATTCAGTTCAAAGGAAATTAGGAATGGGCAATAAATGTTGACCCAGTCAGTGAGAAAATAAAGAAAAAAAAAATCACTGGTGTTCACAATTTTCATTGATGATTTGGACTTTAGAACCAAAAACTCAATTTCCAAATTTGTGAATTACCCCAAATTGGCAGGATAGTCATTACTAAGCAGCACAGCAATACATAACGGGAGGACATGAATAAACATGCAGAAAGGACAAATAATTGGCAAATTAAAAAACTATCTATCTCTATCTTAAAAACATTTAATGAAGGAGCCTCAACTGCTTCACTGGGCAAGGAATTCCATAGATTCACAACCCTTTGGGTGAAGAAGTTCCTCCTAAACTCAGTCCTAAATCTACTTCCCTTTATTTTGAGGCTATACCCCCTAATTCTCATTTCACCCGCCAGTGGAAACAACCTTCCCGCATCTATCCTATCTATACCCTTCATAATCTTATGTTTCTATAAGATCCCCCTTCATCCTTCTAAATTCCAACAAGTACAATCCCAGTCTACTCAACCTCTCCTCATAATCCAACCCCTTCAGCTCTGGGATTAACCTAGTGAATCTCCTCTGCACACCCTCCAGCGCCAGTACGTCCTTTCTCAGGTAAGGAGACCAAAACTGAACACAATACTCCAGGTGTGGCCTCACTAACACCTTATACAATTGCAGCATAACCTCCATAGTCTTAAACTCCATCCCTCGAGCAATGAAGGACAAAATTCAATTTGCCTTCTTAATCACCTGTTGCACCTGTAAACCAACTTTTTTGCGACTCATGCACTAGCACACCCAAGGTCTCTCTGCACAACAGCATGTTTTAATATTTTATCATTTAAATAATAATCCCTTTTGCTGTCACTCCTACCAAAATGGAGAACCTCACATTTGTCAACATTGTATTCCATCTGCCAGACCCTAGCCCATTCACTTAACCTATCCAAATCCCTTTGCAGACTTCCAGTATCCTCTACACGTTTTGCTTTACCACTCATCTTAGTGTCCTCTGTAACTAGGACACATTGCACTTGGTCCCCAACTCCAAATCATCTGTGTAAATTGTGAACAATTGTGGGCCCAACACTGATCCCTGAGGGAAACCACTAGCTACTGATTGCCAACCATTAATCCCCACTCTTTGCTTTCTATTAATTAACCAATCCTCTATCTATGCTACTACTTTACCCTTAATGACATGCATCTTTATCTAATGCAACAACCTTTTATGTGGTACCTTGTCAAAGGCTTTCTGGAAATCCAGATATACCACATCCATTGGCTCCCCATTATCTACTGCACTGGTAATGTCCTCATAAAATTCCACTAAATTAGTTAAGCATGACCTGCCCTTTATGAACCGATGCGCTGTCTGCCCAATGGGGCAATTTCCATCCAGATGGCTCGCTATTTCTTCCTAGATGATAGATTCCAGCATCTTCCCTACCACCGAAGTTAAGCTCACTGGCCTATAGTTACCCATTTTCTGCCTACCTCCTTTTTAAAATGTGGTGTCATGTTTGCCAATTTCCAATTCGCTGGGACCACCCCAGTGTCTAGTGAATTTTGGTAAATTATCATTAGTGCATTTGCAATTTCCCTTGCCATCTCTTTTAGCACTCTGGATACATTCCATCAGGGCCAGGTGACTTGTCTACCTTTAGCCCCATTAGCTTGCCCATCACTACCTCCTTAGAGATAGCAATCATCTCAAGCATCATATCAAACCTGTCATAGCCTCATTTCTATCAGTCACTGGCATGTTATTTGTGTCTTCCACTGTGAAGACCGACCCAAAATACCTGTTCAGTTCCTCAGCCATTTCCTCATCTCCCATTATTAAATCTCCCTTCTCATCCTCTAAAGGACCAATATTTACCTTAGCCACTCTTTTTTGTTTTATATATTTGTAGAAACTTTTACTATCTGTTTTTATATTCAGAGCAAGTTTACTCTCATAATCTATCTTACTCTTCTTTATGGCTTTTTTAGTAGCTTTCTGTTGCCCCCTAAAGATTTCCCAGTCCTCTAGTCTCCCACCAATCTTTGCCACTTTGTATGCTTTTTCCTTCAATTTGATACTCTCCCTCATTTCCTTAGATATCCACGGTCGATTTTCCCTCTTTCCACCGTCCTTCCTTTTTGTTGGTACAAACCTTTGCTGAGCACTGTGAAAAACCGCTTGGTAGGTTCTCCACTGTTCCTCAACCGTTTCACCATAAAGGCTTTGCTCTCAGTCTACCTTAACTAGCTCTTCTCTCATCCCATTGTAATCTCGTTTGTTTAAACACTAGTGTTTAATTTTACCTTCTCACCCTCCATCTGTATTTTAAATTCCACCATATTGTGATCCCTCCTTCTGAAAGGATCCCTAACTTTGAGATCATTAATCAATCCTGTCTCATTACACAGATCTAGGACTGCTTGTTCCCTCGTAGGTTCCATTACATACTGTTCTAGGAAACTATCGGGGATCCATTCTATAAACTCCTCCTCAAGGCTGCCTTGACCGACCTGGTTAAGCCAATCGACATTTAGATTAAAATTCCCCATGATAACTGTATGCATCAGTTATTTCTTTGTTTATTGCCTGCCCCACCACAATTTTACTATTTGGTAACCTATAGACTACTCCTATCAGTGACTTTTTCGCCTTACTATTCCTGATTTCCACCCATATGGATTCAACCTTATCCTCCATAGCACCGATGTCATCCCTTACTATTGCCCTGATGTCATCCTTAAATAACAAAGCTATACCACCTCCCTTACCATCCACTCTGTCCTTCCAAATAGTTTGATACCCTTGGATATTTAACTCCCAGTCTTGACCATCCTTTAACCATGGTTCAGTAATGGCCACTAAAAAGATTATTTGACTGCAACTGTGAGAAAGAAGATCAACAGCTGGGGAAGACTTGCTTGTGTTGAAGTGAGTGGGTCCTGAGCTGCAGGGACCAGGCATGAAGATAAATGGACTGTCGGAAATGAGGATTTCAAAGACTGCCAAATGTGCACAGGCCACTACGGGAAGGGGCGACGTGGGGAGAGGGGTGCCAGATAGTCGAACTGCATTCAGGCAAAACGGAAAATAATTCCTAGTTGCTTGTAAAAAGGGGATGATTTGTACCATACTTTCCATAAAAATATTTGAAGGGAGGAAGTGTCGATCCTAGGAGCCAGGATCTGAAAATGGAGGGAAAAACGGGCACCATGGATGCATTTGAAGAGGATTATGAGATGTAGAATTCATATAAGGAAAGAGTTCAATTATTTCTCATAGCAAATCAGACACCGTGGGACCTATAGACTGCAATGTTTCTCAGCTCAGTAGGGCATAAAACATTTATGCTGCTACAAAATAGTTCACTCAGCAAAACCAGGAGATAAGTCCTACATTGAATTAATGAAAATCTTCGAGGAACATTTCTCTCCTAGACTGTTATTGATTGCAGAAAGTTTTAGTTCCACCGCCGTAAGCAGGAAGAAGGTCAAAGCATTTTGCAGTTCATAGCGACTTTTAGAAGGATGGCAAAATATTGCGAATTTGGTGCAACACTTGATGATACTCATCATGACAGGCTGATTGTGGACTCCGCGGTGAAGCTATTCAGAGGAAGCTGTTTACTGTAACTGATTTAACTCTAAAAGCTGCTGTGGAAATTGCCATGTCTATGAAACTAGCAGCAAGAGAAGCTTCACAAATAGGGGCTGCAGCAAAATGGATGCCACAAGGAACAAGGCAGCAATGGTGCAGCCATGTCACCATTGTACAGGTTGGACACTCAGCAGGGGAATGCTGGAGTAAAATGAATACGTGCAAGAACTGTAGCAAGAAGGGCCACATTGCTGAGACATGTTGGGCTCAGAAAACTGCTGCACCAAGAAAGTGCAAAACAAATCATAGCTAAACAATCGAGTTGTGTCTACCAATTAGTGGATGAAGCTCACGATCGCACAAAAAAAAATGTAACTGAGCTGTTGCCGGAGCTAAAGCTAGATGTGTTGGCAATGCAGGGTGATCAACAATATTTTTGGACATATCCAAAATTGAAGGTCATGAAATTAAAATGGAAGTGGATACGGGCGCAGAAATACTGTTAATACCTGAGACAACTTATCATCAAAAACTGAAGCATTTGCCCTTAGAACTGTCAAATGTGATCCTATGGGTGCACACTGAAGATACATTATGGTGAAAGCAGATGCAAATGCACAGATCGGGAAGTTGCCTCTTCACGTTGTCCGTGGAAACCTTTCTGCTCTGTTTGACAGAGCATGGTTAGCTAAGATTAGGTTCAACTGGGAAACAGCCAATCAATTTGTGGATTAAAAGAGCAACTTGAAGTAACTTCTGATGAATAAGAGAAGGTATTTGAAGATTCATTGGGCTCTAAGACTGGAGTTGAGGTACATCTAAAAATCGAGCTAGACAGAACACCCAAATGTCTCAAAGCTAGAACCATACCATGGTTCCATCAATTCTAAAGTTGAAGGAAAACAGCAGTTGAACCTCTAACTACAAGTGATTAGGCAACACTAATCGTTCCTGTATTAACTGGGATGGCTCAGTGAGAATTTGTGGAGATTTTAACACTACTATTAACCGAGTATTGTGCGCAGATCATTATCCACTGCTGCTGATTAAAGACTTGTCTTCTGGATTTTCTGCAGCCAAGTCCAACAACGCCAAATTCTGCCAAAAACAAATAGACGGCCACCACAGAGACTGCCTTATTGAATTGTATATATGTATAGAAATAACACACAGTAGATCTGTTGTGTAAATGTTAATTATTGCTATTGCACTAATTAAGTAATGGGGGAGGAGTATTATGTATCAGAGAATGCATTCCTATTGTTTTAGCATCAAGTGATGTGTCGTGTTGTTAGCAGAGTGTTTGTGTGGGATTTGGGCACATCATCACCTTTGAATGTATAAGCAACACCTTTTTATAAACCTCTCATGTGCTTCACAAGGATCCAGAGTGCAGGCACTCCATGGGCGTGATTCCCCGACCCTCCGCCGCGTCGGAGAATCGCCGGGGGGTGGCGTGAATACCACCCCCCCCCCCCCCCCCCCCCCCCCCGGCGTTCTCCTAATTCTCAGGCCCCCCAAAAATCGGCCCAGCATGAGTCACGCCGCCCACCTTGGAGAATGGCGGGGTCCGGCAGAACTCAATGGGCGCTGGAGCTGCCAGAATGCTCTGGACCGCGATGGTCCGAAGTCCCAACCGTCTGTTGCTGGACCCGCCAGCATAAATTGGAGTAGGTCCCTTACTGGCAGGACCTGGTGGCGGGTGGGCTCAGGGGTTCTTGGGGAGCGCGGGGGGATCTGGCCCCGGGAGGTGCCCCCACAGTGGCCTGGCCCGTGATCGGGCCCACCAATCTGAGGGCGGGCCTGTGCCATGGGGGCAGTCTATCCTTCTGCACCAGAGGCTGTGGTCCACCGTCATTCCCGGTGCGGAAGCAAGCCCTCTGCTCATGCGCGGCGATGACGCTAGCACTCGCTGGCGCTCCCGCACATGCCCCAACTCGCCGCCAGGTGGGGCGCACACCATTCCGGGGCGGGCCTAGCCCAATCCTCCGCACCTTTGGGGCAGCCCGACGCCGTAGTGGTTCAGCTCACTCCATCCCGCCGGGCTCCCCCGCCCCGCCAGGTAGGGGTGAATCCCGCCCCATATCTTTTCTGTTTGTGCCATCAAAAAAAATAACAGGTAGTCACCATGAAATCCAAGAGAGAATTCAGAAGAAAATTCTTTACCCAAAGAGTGGTACAAATTGAGAATTTACGATATTAGTTTGTACTGTAAACTGCTGAATGAGAGAATTAAGGGTTAATTTCCATTTGAAGTCTACCTTTTTTCTTCTTTAATTTAGCAATCAAGTAAAAATGACTACTTAGACATAGAATTTACAGTGCAGAAGGAAGCCATTCATCCCATCGAGTCTGCACTGGCCGTTGGAAAGAGCACCCCACTTAAGCCCGCACCTCGGCCCATACCTATAACCCAGCAACCCCACCCAACCGCTTTGGGCACTATAGGCAATTTAGCATGGCCAATCCACCTAACCTGCATATCTTTGCACTGTGAGAGGAAGCCAGTGCACCCGGAGGAAACCCACGCAGCCATGAGGAGAACGCGCAGACTCCGCAGTCAGTGACCCAAGCCAGGAATTGAACCTGTAAACCTGGAGCTGTGGAGTGACAGAGCTACCGGGCCCTCTCGGACGATCTATCACACGTGAGTTGTAAATGCCACACAGACTGACCCATCTCTCCCACTGACCCCATGTTCATTCTCCCACAGGATCTCCAAGCAATGGCCCATGCGGGAAGGAAACCCCTCCCCCACTCCCAGCCTCGCATGTGAACACCTTGTAGAAGAGTTTCGAGGATGCCTTTGTCGATGTGACACAGCTGTCATCCCCAACCTCCACCAATGCAGAGACACGCACCTCGGTGGGCAATGTTAGTGGTCAGGCTTCTGGGGCACATTCTAGGCAGCACCCCATAGTTGCAGATGCACATCAAGTGGAGGCAGTAACGTGCAGGCGAGACAGCAGTCACAGGTCAGCTGGAACCCAGGACTCATCTCGGTCCCAGCCTGATGATGATGCTGAGCGTGTGGAACAGGACTATCCGGAGCTGATGGAGACGTTCGGGTGCAGCTGTGATATTCAGAGGGAGATGTCAGCGACACTCCAGCAGGTCCCTTGTCAATTGGAGGAGACCCAGAGGCTACGAATGCAGGAGAAATGCTGGGCTGGTTTAGCAAAGTGGGCTAAACAGCTGGCTTGTAATGCAGAACAAGGACAGCAGCGCGGGGTCAATTCCTGTACCGGCCTCTCCGAACAGGCGCCGGAGTGTGGCGACTAGGGGCTTTTCACAATAACTTCACTGAAGCCTACTTGTGACAATAAGCAATTATTATTAGAAAGAGCTGGCAATGCACAGCAAACAAGGCCAACACTGCGAGGGTGATGACCGCAGTGCACAGCCTGGTGCACAATGTCGGTAGTATGAGTAGAGATGTCCAAGGCATAGCTCTGTCAGTGACGGCCATGTCTGAGGACCTCAATAGACTGTCCGGCATGCTGGGACATGTGACAGAGTACAAGGCTGACCTTGATGAGGTTCTGTGGGACCTGTCCCAGTTTCAGATGGGAACGGCTGAGGTTCTGCAGAGCTTGTCCCAGTCACAGGTGGGCATTGCCGAGGTGCTGCAGAGCATGGTCCAGTTACAAGGAGCATCACCGAGGGCATCAACACCATGGTGCAGACATTGGGGAGCTGGCAGGGCCAGGTGACGGAGGGTCTGCCGAGATTCAATCCAGCTGCCGATCTGAGGTGGACCCCAGAGCCCTATCGGCACTGACCGCTAGGTGCCAACCATGCGCTGCGTGCCAATCTGGACCCATTCTGTGGAGTTGCAACTGCAACCACCAGTGTCTTGTTATGCTCTTGGAGTAACATAAGCGGCTTCCTTGATGTGCACTCTGACAAAGGAAGTTTCAGACGTGGAGATAACTTCAACACGTTTATTGAACTATTTACAATTCTCCTACTCGGGTTCGCCACTACTGTTAATCCTTCTATAGCTACTCAGACTGACAAACTAGTCTGCTACAATCCACGTGGTGGGTGTAATGTTGAATCAACCCTGTGTCTGTACTCACTGAGTGTCTCCACTGGAAAGAGGAAGATCATGTGTGCTGTGTCCTTTATATATGGGTTGGTGTAATGCCCCCTGTGGTAGTGTCACCTCTTTGTGTATCGTGGATGCCCATTGGTCGTGTCCTATCTTACTGACATATTGGTTGAGTGTCTGTGTGTCATGTGTCTGGTGCTCCCTCTAGTGTCTAGCTAGTCTACGTGTATTTACATTAACCCCTTGTGTATCTACAGTGATGCATATCACCACACACAGCTCTCCTGAATTCCACTCCTTTGAATGCCCCTCTGGCCCCAGAGACACCATAGGACGCCTGCGAGGGCCACGGGATGTGGTAAGCAGCAGGCTATCTCTACCTCTGATGTGCATCAGGGATACAACTAGACGCAGCAGTAGAGCAAGAAACTCGAAGCACTTTGAGGATCACTGAGAAGGCACTGGGGGGTGGAGTAAGTAGGGGGTGAGGAGGAGAGTGTGTGTTGGGGGGAGGGGGTGGGGAGGGGGTGTTGGGGATGGGGGGGACGAGGGAGAGTGAGGAGGCACCAGCTGAAGAGTGGTAGAGCAACAAATTAAAAAACCCTCACCACAACCAGTATGATGTCTCTGGCTCTTTGGTCCGCAATGCGGAATGACCACCAATCCCATACCCCATCCCCCCCAGACGTGGGGTCCTGAATTGAGTCCTTATGGTTTAAAAAGAATACAAATTGGCGGTAAGGTTCTCAAAATATACAAAATACAGAAGAAAATTAATAAATGATACAATTAAGTAATTGTTTAAAACACTTTAATAATGGCAGGACAGGTGATGTGTCAAGACTCATGGATACTGGGCCAGGATTCTCTAAAAAGGTGGCCAAGTGTTGACGCTGGTGTAAACACCGGAGTGTTTCAAGCCGGTGTCAACGGGCCTCTTGGCCAAACGATTCTGTAGCCCACAGGGGGCCAGCACGGCACCGGAGTTCTCCGCCCTACTCCAGCTGCCTGCCCGCGCATGCGGCGGGCACTTCCTCGCCACTGCCGAGCAACATGGCGAAGCCATACAGCGAGCCGGTGCTGAAGAAAGTAGGCCCCCCCCCCCCAGATCTCATGCGGCCAGTGATCGGCGGCCCCCGTTCGCGGGCCTGGCCATCGTGGAGGGCCCCCCCCAGAACTGATCTCCCCGCCGCCCACCAAGACGGTCACCACAGCTGCGAAGCCAAGCTCCCACCAGGTGGAACCATACGTGAACCATGCGGCGGGAACTTGGCTAGCCGACTGCGGAGAATCACCGCAGGGGCCTCTTTCAACAGCCCCCAACCGGCGCCGTATCTACCGCGCGCGCGTTACTGCCGTCGATTCTCCGGCGTCCCCGCGTCGGTCCCGATCGCGGGTCTGAGGCCCCAATCTCCACCCGAGGGCTGAGCGGCATTTCTTAGCGGAGGCTCGGAGAATCCTGGCCCTGATGTAATCCAGGGAAGAAACATCTTCAGTGAGTGTCTGCAGCTCCAGGAGCTTTGGCTTCGAGTTGGTGAGTTGAAGGTGGTACTGCAGACACAATGATGCACCGGGGAGGGGTAAAGTTACCTGGATGCTTTGTACCAAGAGCAGGTCAACCCCTTAGGATAGGATCTACTGGTTTGGTCAGGGACATGAGGTGTGATTGTGAGTGAGGTATGTAAGGAGACGCAGAGTATGGAGCCTGCGCTTTTGCAATTGTTCAATAGGTGTTGACATTCTCTCAGCTTATTTGAATGAGAGTGGGGATGGCAGGGTGGATGAGCTGACTCAGCATTGCATTTATGATACAGGACATCATTCAAATTTGGGAACCAAAATGGAATATAGTGGTAGAAAGTGACAGTATAGTGAAAGGACTGACACTGTTCTCTGCAACATATCGAGAGAGTCCAGGTGGCTGTGAGTCCAGTGATGCTAGGATTTGGGACATCTGCTGAGGGCTGCGGAGGAAATTTTATTGGGACGGTCCAATTGTGAAAAAATGAAAATCACTTATTGTCACGAGTAGGCTTCAATGAAGTTACTGTGAAAAGCCCCTAGTCGCCACATTCTGGCGCCTGTCCGGGGAGGCTGGTACGGGAATCGAACCGTGCTGCTGGCCTGCTTGGTCTGCTTTAAAAGCCAGCTGAGTGTGCTCAACCAGTCCCTAGTGAGCTAAACCAGCCTTTTGGAACCAATGATAAAACCAATGATAAAAACCATGGGCTCTTGTGGGACAGAACTGGTGGATGTACTGAATTTAGATTTTCAGAAGTCATTTGATAAGGTGTCATGTTTAAAGTTACTGTGGAAAATAAAAGTTATGGTGCAGGGCGTAATGTATATTGTGGAGGGTAACTATAAATGGGTCTTTTTCTGGTTGATGGGATGCAATGAGTGGTGTGCCACAAGGATCAGTGCTGGGACCTCGACTTTTTAGAACTATTATGTAACTTGGATGAAAGGTTGCTAAATTTGCTGATGGTGCAATGCTCAGTAGGAAAGTAAGTTGTGAATGGTACATAATGAGGCTGCAAGGGTACACAGATAGGTTCAGTGAGTGGGTAAAGTTCTGGCAAATGTGCAATTGTCCATTTTTTGGCAGGAGGAATAGAAAAGAAGCATACTTTCTGAATGGTGAGAGATTGCAGAACTCTGGTATTCAGAGGGATTTGGGTGTCTTAGTACATGAATCACAAAAGACTAGAATGCAGATAAAGGAAGTAATTAGGAATGCTAAAAGAATATTGTAGGTTATTGCGAGGGATATTTATTATAAAAGGAGAGCTGCTTTGCTTCAGTTGTACAGGCATTGGTGAGGCCATATCGGGAGTTGAGGTGAGAAGACTTCATTTTCCTCAAAAAGCAGTGGAAGCAGAGTCTTTGAATGTTTTCGAGACAGAGGGAGATGGATTCTTGATAAACAAGGAATGAAGTGTTATTGGGAGTAGGCAGAATGTTACAGTCAGATCCGCCATCATTGAATGGCAGAGGAGGATCGAAGGGCCAAATGGCCTACTTCTGTTCCAAAGTTCTATGTTTGTTACCAGAGGCAGTGATTGACACACAAATAGCATTTAAAGGGAGGCTAGAGAAGCAAAGAAGAGAACTAATAAAACATTGCACTGATCAATTTAGATGAGGAAAGACTGGAGGAGGCTTGAGTGAAGAAATGCTGGCATGGGCTGGTTCTGTGCTGTCTCTGCTGTGATATTTCACTCTCTCGCATGTTTCAACGTACCATCTCATTTTACACCAAAGAGGTACTGTGAAAAATAACTAATTCATAACGGTTGATCCATTAATTTTTGTCAACTTGCCTCCAACTAAATTCAACTATTGCTGATCAGTGGACTGGCCCAACCAGTTAATTCATGTTTTAAAACAGAGTGGCAGGTGGACAGTGCATGTTCCCAACTTAGCTAACCTTTCTCCAGATATCAACTCACCAGTGAAATGTAAATATTTTGATCTATGAACTTGAATGGCATCCAGCTCCAAATACACACCGTGCTGGTTCATATTATTAAGATTCTCATATTGAAAATTTAATTAAGCATCACAGAAGAACTTTGAGTATTAATATTAATGCCCTGAGCAGCATGATTGGCATACTAATTTTAATGAGGTCTTAATTTCTCAATGAGTAATTTCACTGAGGAACATGATTCAAGTCAGGGATATAAGGGTTGATTTTTCAGCTTGCCACCTGTGCAAAAAGCTAGCATTTTGGATTACTTGCCCATTATACAAGGCTTCCATTTATAGGAATAAAAATCGGGCCGTTTCTATAATGGGCATTAATGGACTTTTCTAATTGCTGGGAATTAGAAAAGGATACTCAGATAATTTCAGAGTCCTGTTCCCTTCTGCATTCATTCCTTTTTGCTTTTTTAAAATTCTAGTTAAGTGTCACTTGATGCTGAATCAAGAATTCATTCGAAGACTGTTGAATGTTTTTCACACAATTGACAATGCAAACTGCAAATCAATCTCTTCAAACATTGAATGGATATTCCGGAAGTCAAATCCAGTGGTTATGGCTAACAATTTAAAATCCTGATGATTTAATTGATCTAAGGGGCCCATACTCAACAATCTTATCAACAGATGTTATGCAGCAATGATGAGGCCTTATTTACTGTTGGATTTACCGGCTGTTCATGCCGGGGGGAAATTTGGTCTCATGGGTTTCGCGGCAATGAGGGGCGCTGTCAATGGGAAATCCAATTGACAGCACTGGGGTTGATAGATCCCGCGGGTGGGCTGCCTCCACCGCCAAAAAACCCATGGCGGGGTGGTCGGTAAGTCCCGCCCTTAAGTGTTTTAAGGCTTGACTGGACTTAGAATTAAGTCGGGGGTTCTTGGTTGGGGAGAGATCAGTGACCCAAGTGAAGGTTGTTGCAGGGAGGGTTTTGGTGGCAACTGGAGAGAAGTTGCAAAGAGGGAGAGGGAGATGTGTCTCCATTGGACACTGTGCACCCCCCCCTCCCCCCAAAGGAGGTAGCCCCCACTTCCTTCCCACCTTTTCACCTTGGATCGTGAAGTAGTGGGACGGAATCCTTTATTCTGCATTTGTTAGCTGCATGGAAACAAGCCCTTAACTGGCTATTAATTGGCAGTTAAGGCCTCAAGAGGCCTAAGGGTGGGTGGTCCGCTTGATGGAGAAGAGCTCGGGATTGGGTGAGAAGGCAATAGGCTAACCACGCGTCTTACCTGCATGCCATTGCTCATAACCCCCATCCCAACTGCAAACATGCCAGCTGGGTGGCCATAAAACTTTCCTCACCCCCCCCCCCTTAAAAATTTACAGTGCGAATCATGTCTTTAGGATGTCCCAAAGTGCTTTAAAGTCAATTAAATATTTCTGTGTAGTCGTTATTGTGATGTACAGAATGTGGCAGCCACTTTACAATCAGCAATTAATTCAATTTAGATGTTGCTTCAGGGATAAATGTTGGCCTGAACACCGGGGAGAACTCTCCTGCTAATAGTGTTCTTCCTTACATTCACTGGATAGGAAAAACAAGGCCAGTTTAATGTCTTATCTGAAAGACTGAGATACACAGAGCAGCTTAGAACCTCAATCAAGTAACTTTACTAAGAAACGTTTGAACAATTATCGAAATTTTGACCCCGCCTTTCACTTAATTTTGTTGAACGAAATTCCAGGAATTTCCTCAGAGCTGTTTCTGCTTCACCTGTGTTAACTTCATCGAAGTGCAACAGAATTCTTGCTTGCACACAAGCGCCAGCTCCACATATCAGGTAAAATAGCAACAGCAAAGTGAAAGCAGCTCAGAAATTTACCAATCATAAACTTTGTGTGCTACAGTGGTGTTTCGTTAATGAAACCAGATTTGGATTATGAGAAATAAACAGAAAACATTCCAAAGAGGCTAAACTTCCTCCTGATGGAATTCTGTGCTAGTTTCTTCTTTGACCAAGAAAATAGTGTACTTTGTTTAAAAGCCACTCTTGAGTTAATGTGATGCCTTTCGTTTGATGGAATATCGAGCAAGTTCTGTTGATTTGGCTTATTTCCTTGATACCATTAGATAGAAGCCAATCTGTGCTTTTCAGACATGCACTTACAACACAGGAAATTGCACTGACAGGATGACAGCTGAATTGCAGTAAATGCTGTGATAATGGTGGCTTGTCTTGAGAGGTTTCACCACAATTGAAAAGCTGGACACTGCCTTCCAAATTTTAGAAAGAATTCAGCAATTTTAAGTGGGGAGGTAAAGTACAACTCTGTGTAGTATTAAAAGCCATTTGTTTGACATGCAAAACAATGCATTCTGGAAATACCCCCCAGGTCAGACAGTATAGATGTTGCCGAACGTGCGGAACATTTTCTGCATTATTTTCATTTGCCTCCGATTTCTGGCAATGTAGAATTTTACTTTTTGACATTTTCTTGTTTTGTTCGCAATCAGTTGCGACATTAAATATTGGAGAAGGAGACCAATTGAATACTACAGCATTATTTCCTATCACATTCAAAATAATTGCAATGCCCGTTGGAAAAGATGAGGAAGGCAAATCCTGGACTCTAGCATTCGGTGGGTTAAAGCAATGATTAAATATAATACCAGCATCAGGTGAAGCTTACAAAATCCTTAAGTTAAGATTGGGATCTTATTTCCTGCTAAATAACTATGATATCTCATTTATTTTTAACTGACATCTTGGCAGTAATGCTCAAGTTATGATTCCAGTCAGGATTACTGCAATGATCACTTTGACTGGAATAAATGAAAAAATAAATCCGAGTAACTGAAGAGATGAACCGTGCAACAGACTTAAGTAAAAATTAATATGCGTATTGCTAAGTTTAACAAATAACTCATTTATCAAAACTAGAATATCCAGTCATTGATGCTTAACATACTGTGGGAATCATGCATACTTTAGACAAATGAGTCGGGTAAATTACTTTATTCGGGCTGTATTTAATGATATGAGTGGACAAACAAAGCAAATAGCTTGCTCAATAACAGCCCAGTTGAACATTCTGAGTTGTAACATTAGGATGAATGCATTCCGAAACAAGTTCAAACTAAACAAGTATGATCCTAAATTGGTTGACAGAAATTAAACACAGGCTATATAAGTCATGCAGTGAGAAAGGGGAATGAGACGATACAATAAAATGCAGAAACATACTCAAAGAGTGAACTGATTGACAGAGACCTAAAAGCTGAAGCTAAAAATAACAGTACTCACAAGAGAAAAGGACAAAGAGGAAAGTGTTGAAAGCCATAAAAGATACACAGATTCAAAACTGCTGAACATAAAATAATAAATATTCTGAATGACTATTTTCTCCAAATATTCGCAAGAGATGAAAGCATTAAACAGAATGAATGGACGGCAAAACAAAAATCTCCAAGGATAGATGTTATTTATCCCTGAGTGCGGAGAGATAAATGAGAGGACTTAACAATAATTATGAGGAAGCTAATGGATATTGGAGAGGTACCAGTAGACGAGAAATATGTTAACGTGGCATCCATATTGAAATCGGGTTACAAAACTGACACATGCAAATTCTAATCTATTAATCTTACTTTCATTCCATGTAAACTAATGGAATTGATTATCAGATCTGAATTTAAGGATTGCTTGTATAACAAAAATCTAACGAACAGCAGACAACAATATCCTGCCTGCAGAGGAAGTAATACCTAACTTCCAAAAAATGAATTCAATAAAGTTCCATGTGGAAAGGCGATTGATCAAATGGAAAACAATGGGAATTCAGAATAAGACTGTGAATTGATAAGAAACTGGCTAAAGGTTAGGAAGCAATGAGCATTTGTTCGAGGATGTATGTCAGAGTGGGGAGAAAAACTGAACAGGGTTGCTTGAGGGCTCAGTCTGGAACCAATATTGTTTTTAATTTGCATAGATTGAGAAACTCCGTGTGAAATGGTCAGCTTTAAAATGATACCACGCCAAGACAATCAATGAAGCCCGAAGAAACAACTCAGAAATTACAGAAATTCCATGCAAACAGGAGAATGCAGGATGAAACTTATTGTTGGTATATGTAATGGTACACACTTGAATAAAAAATGGACATCATGCATTCTTCCATGTTTAGTTCTGAAATAATTAAGCTTGAAGCCGAAAGAGACTGATAAGCCATGGCGGGCTTAATTATACATGTCTACCTAATATCTCACCGGGTAATCAATAAAGCCATTCAGTTACATGTTTAACTGTTTAAAAACAGAATATGAGGAGTTGTGACCAAGCTTCACCCTTCACCCTTCTCAGCCCGATTTTGCATCCAGTTCTATTCTCCAAAAAGGAAAAACAACAGATGTTCATGTGCTGAGATTGGCTGCCCTGAGCATGGAAGCAGCATTCAATTAAAATCAAGGAGTCCTCATAAAGCCAGAGTCAAATGGGATCAAAGGAATGCTCTCCAGGGACTGAAGTTATAGCTGACGCAGATAGAAATTAGGGTGATTATTGGAAACCAGTCGCCATAGCCTTAGGACATCACTGCAGAAGTTTGTTAATAAAATGCATTTGGTCAAACCATCTTCAGTTGCTTCACCGACCTTCCTTATAATATAAGATCAGGTGTTGCGCTGTTTACTGATTCGTCTTGATTTTAACATTTTTATCCCGATTTTCAAAGCCCACATTGGCCTAATTTCTCCATACTTCTGTGATGTCCTCCAGTACCAACATCCTCTGTAATCATTGTGCCCCTTCACTCCTGAAATTCAGGTCACTGCACATATCTGATTTCCATTGTGCTCCCAAGCCAAACATATATCTAGCTTGGTCCGAAACCCTGAAATTCCCTTCAGAAACCTCTTTATCCTCCTTTTTAAGATGGCCCTTAAAATCTATATAGGTTTATCTCGTGTCTCTTTATTTGGTTTACTATTGTATGCGTTGCTTATTTTGCTCCCAGTTAAACGCCTTGGAACAGTTTATTATGAGCTTGACAGGGGAGAAACTGGCAGATTGTTTCCAATGGCTGGGATGTCTAGTACACGGATCACATTTTCAAAATAAGGGCCAACCATTTAGAACTGAGATGAGGAGAAATTTCTTCACTCAAAGGGTTGTGGATCTTTAGAATTCTCCACCTGGGAAGGTTGTGGATTCCCCACCATTCGATATATTTAAGGCAATTGGTCACCCAAGGAATCAAGGGATATGGGAAGTGGGCAGGAAAGTAGAGTTGAAGAAGAAAATCAACCATGATTGTATTGAATAGCGGTGCAGGCACAAAAGGGCATGAGATCTACTCCTGCATCTATTTCTTCAGTTCTTAAGTTTTTGAAGGCGCCATATAAGCTCAAGCTGTTTTTGATGGTGGTCTTGATAATTCTACAGTGTTCATCGCCATTCATAACTCCTCCTATGATGAAACACCTCATGCCATTCTATAGCATACTCTTGCATAACACTCAAGCTTGGATTGACAAGTGGGAGCTAGGACGGTATAAGATTCCAGAGATGGACAAAAACAGATAGGCTTGTCACACATAATTCTGACTTGGACATATATTGCTGTTCTTTCATCAACTTTGAAGTCAAAATTCTGGACTTCCCTTCCTAATTATTCGGAAGCACCATCACCACAAGGACTGCAGTAATTTAAAAAAATTGCTCTTTAGCTTCTTCAGAGGGCAACTAAGGGTGGACAATGTGTGTAATCTTATCAATATCACCCCTATTCCAGGACAAAGTGTGGTTTCTGCCAGCCCAGAAATGAGGCATATTATATGTGGTCTCAGGTAGGAAAATAAACCAGTTAAAGTATAGAAAACAAAAGCAAAGTCCACTATTTGCACTATTTTGCAAGGGGACAGAGATTCAAACTCGTGAAAGAACATTTTTAGACTGGCATTAAAAACGACTTCTTTGCACCATGTGTGAGAAATATGTGGGGAGGAAACACTTTAGATGTACCCAAAACCCTGAAATAATTTCAGAAATTTTCACATTCTGCAATGACGGGAAGTTCACTGGATGGATACATTAAGATGGCTAACAGGATTCGCTCATCTACAATTATTTGGGGAATGAAATTTTTCATGGGATATGTGGAATGTTCTTTGGCTACACAGGGCCACTCCCTCACCTCCTCCTCTGGTACATCAATGGCTATATTAGTGCTGTTTCTACTCTCGCAAGGAACTGGAATTTTTTGTCAACTTTGCTTCCAATACTCTCTCCACTGTGTGGTCCATTTTCCCCTTCCTTGACCTCACTATCTGCATTTCTGGTGGTAAAGCAATATCCACATTAAGCCTATTAGCTTGTGAAGCTTCCTTGACCATGTTTTCTCACAGCCCCACCACCTTTAGGGATACTATTCCATTTATTCAATTTTTCCACTTCCCCAGCCTCCATTAGTCCTGTTCACACCTATGGCTCTTTCCATTATCATACTCCAAATACGTCTTCCTTTTGAGGAGTTCCCTCTGCCATTGTTGACAGGGCCCTCAAGCATATCTGTTTCACTTCCTGCTCACCTGTTCTCACTCTTTCCCATACCTCCCAGAAACACCTTAGAATTCCTCTTCTCCTCACCTTTCACCCCGATAGCTTCCATATTCCACAGATCAATCTTCATCATTTATGCCACCTGTAGTATGATGTCACCATCAAAAACACCTTCCCTAGCCTTTCAAAGACCATTTCTCCATCAGGGTTAATAACCAGGTGGCATAGAGTTAAGTAAAGTTCGGGAGATTTAGAGGGAATTTAAGGAAAAACCTTCTCACCCAGAGGGTGATGGGGGTCTGGAACGCACTGCCTGGAAGGGTGGTAGAGACGGGAACCCTCACAACATTTAAGAAGCATTTAGATAAGCATTTGAAATGTCATAGCATACAAGGCTATGGATCAACTGCTGGAAAATGGGATTCGAGTAGATAGGTGCTTGATGACTGGTGCAGACACGATGGGCTGGATTGCCTCTTTCTGTGCTGCATAACTCTGTGACTCTAAGACTCTATAACACCGTAGTCCACTCCTCATTGACACCATTAGCCTTCCCCTTCCCACGGCATCTTTCCTTGAGTTAACTGTCCACAATGCAGTCTGCTCTACATCAGAGCAAGATAGTGGCACAGCAGTAATGTCACTGGACTAGTAATCTGGAGGCCCAGTTTATTGTCCTGGGGACCCAGATTCAAGTCCCACCATGGCAATTGGTGGAACTTAAATTCAAATAATAAATCTCGTAATGGTGAACACGAAACTATCAAAACCTATTTAATTCATTACTGCCCTTTAGGGGAAGGAAATTGATCATCCCTATGTGTGAGTCCAGACCCACAGCAATGTGGTTGACTCTTAACTGCCTTCTGAAATGGTCTAGCAAGGACAATTAGGAATAGGCAACCAAAGCTTGCCCAGCCAGTGATACTCACTTCCCTCAAAGAATTAAAACAAACATTGGGGAGATACGGCCTAGATTGAGTGAAATGTTTTTGAAACACCTCTCTTCTGTCTGCAAGTGAGACCCTTGAACTTCCAGTAGCCTTTTAATCCTCTACTTAACTCCCATTCTTAGCTCTTTCTTTCAGCCTCCTATACTGTTCCAAAGAGCAGCAACTCAACTATTGATTAAAACTTTACTTCCTTCTGGACTTATCATTGATTTAAGATCATAATCTCTACCCTCATTTTTTGAATAGAAAATCCTGTTGTTTCAACTATTCCCATTTACAGCTCCTTTAGATCCTTCTTGTGCGTATTTATTGGTCCCATTACTGTACTATTTGGCCTTGAGAATTAATCCATCATCCTTTTTGTTATTTCATCACTCTGCCTTCCATCCCATAGAAAACCTTTATTTTTGTTCTTTTCTACCCTCCAAAGGGGGAGGATATCAAACTCTGCATCTCGCAGCCCCAGCCCCAGTCCCACCTTTGAGGAGGAAGCCATAGTATCCTCTGAGGAAGTACCCTCAGTGCATTCACTGGTATCCTCCACCAGCGCAGATAAATGCACCTCAGTGGGTCCTAGTTCAGAAAGCAGAGGCAGTGTCAGTTGAGGTCTTTGACACTTGGAGGACTACTGGAGTCTAGGCACCTGCGAAGTCAGAGTACAATGATGGACCTCTGTATTCTGAGAGACCTAATGGGGATATGGAGCCAATCAGGGGAACACAAGGCACATTTGTCAGCGGCCATCTGCAGATGGGTGGAGGAATCCATCCACGTTCTGTCTGCTATCCTGGCTCTGCCATGCAAATGCATTGATGTCTCCATGGAATGGCTGGAGACCCAGGGCCAGTATTTTTTGCTGGATTTGTGCTCAAACCTGCACACCATCACTCTCGTCATGGGTGCCCCTCTGCCAACCATTGTCCTGTTGAGGTATTCTCAGTGAAGACAATGCAAACAGACATTGAAACTTTACTTCATGATCTAAATGTTAATAGTTATTGCTTCCTGATGTGTGTATAGTGATTGAGATAGTAGCAGGATGATCCCTCAACATTCTACATTGAGGAAAACTGGCAATGGGACTTTCATAATGCTGTCCACTGGTGAGTCATCCATCCAGTAATGCCTGAATAACTGAGTGGTTGGTTCAACTGATTCAGCATATGATAGACTAACGTGAGTGCATCCCTGTGTTATTTTGATTTCCGGCTGCTTATAAGCTGCCATGCACACTGACTTGGTGATGGTGTGGGTGAAAGGACTATACTGTGCAGAAATTGCCCAAGGGTATGTGAGAGGGCTGTTGTTCAGGTTCCACACTGATCATGTAATGCCAGTTAACCGTGGTTTCAGCCCTTCCAAGGGTGTTGTCACCATCAGGGAAGATGAATAGTACTGATATTTCCATATGATAACATTGAACTTTTAATAGATTTTCTCGCTGAGATTGAAAATGATGGGTCTTCCAGGCAGCAAAGTTGATAGAAACTAACAATTGTGAGCATGCGCCTGTATTCTACTCCTCCTGGATTCTTGTAGTTCTCAGATTGTCAGGGGCGTATCTGCCATGTCCTACCCATGTAATGGCCTCTTCATGTGGTTTGTCTACATCCTCACCCTCATTACATCTTATCCCCATCAATGTCCTCCTCATCCGAGGAGATGCCTCACACCTCTATTTTTCCCTCGGGTAACATGTCCCCCCCTTTGTGCCCTGTGCCATCACTGCTTCCGTGAAATCTCCGTTTACCATCTTTAGTCATATAGAATCCATGGAATCCCGACAGTGCAGAAGGAAGTTATTTGGCCCATCGAGTCTGCACCGTCCCTCCAAATGAGCACTTTACCCAGGTCCATTCTCCAACCCTATCCTGGTAACCAGGTGAGCCACTTAACCTGCACATCAACATGAAGATCATCACCATTTTCCAAAGATCTACTGTGTGATATAGACAGGTTAAGTGGGTGGGCAAAAATCTAGCAGATGGAATATAATGTCGGAAAACATGTATGCACTCTTGTAGGAAGAATAAAGGAGCTGGATATTATTTAAATGCAGAATACTGCAGCATGGAAAGATTTTAGGGTCCATGTACAAAGATCCCAAAAAGGTAGCATGCAAGTCCAGCAGGTAATAGGGAAAGCAAACAGAACGTTGGCCTTTATTTCAAAGGGAACAGAGTGTAAAAATAGGGAAGTCTTGCTAAAACTATACAAAGAACTAGTTAGACTACACCTGGAATACTGTGAGCTGTATTCTTATTGAAGGAAAGATAAATCAGCATTAGAAACAGGCCAGATAAAGTTCACTAGATTGATCCCGGGTACGGCGGGATTTTCTTATGAGGAGAGGTTCAGTAGGTTAGGGCTGTTCTCACTATAGTTTAGAAGAATGAGAGGCAACCTTATTGAGACATATTGAATTCTCAGGGGGCTTGACAGGGTTATTCTGAGTGCTTGTTTTCCCTTGAGGGAGATTCTAGGACCAGAGGGAATCATCTCAGAGTAAGGGGTTGCTCATTTAAACAGAGATAAGGGGGAATTTCTTCTCTCAGAGGGCAGTGAATCTATTAAATTCTTTACTGCAGAGGCTTGTAGAGGTTGGGTTGCTCGGTATGTTCAAGGCTAAAATGGACAGATTTTAATCAGTAAGCGAATCAACAATTAAGGCGGGAGAGTGGAGTTTCACTTTGAGATCAATCATAATCTCATTGAACGGCAAATCAGATTCGACAGGCTGAATAGCTTATTTCCACTCTTACTTCTTATGGTCTACGCATCTTTCCCGACTGAGCTTACCAGCACCTGGTTCACTTGATGCACTATGAGCTAGGATTCAGGTGAGCGGCAGCAAGAGGAAGAAATAAAAGGTGGGCAGGAGATTTGTGCAAGGAAACGGCAAGCCAGCAGAGTCTCTGGGAGCAGGAAAGGCTGTACCAAAATGGCACTGACCAGATTATGCATGCTCTGTTGATCTCAGCGCAAAATGATTTATACCACTCAAATGTATCTCAGGTATAAGTTGATTGCTACATTTTGCCTACAAATCTAGTTTAAAAATGTCATGATTCTTTGGCATGGTAGCACAGTGGTTAGCACTGTTGCTTCATAGCGCCAGGGTCCCAGGTGCGATTCATTGTCTGTGCGGAGTCTGCACGTTAGCCCCGTGTCTGCGTGGGTTTCCTCTGGGTGCTCCGGCTACCTCCCACAAGTCCCAAAAGATGTGCTGTTAGGTAATTTGGACATTCTGAATTCTCCCCCCATGTAACTGAACAGGCGCTAGAATGTGGCGGCTAGGGGCTTTTCACAGTAACTTTATTGCAATATCAACGTAAGCCTATTTGTGACAATAAAGGTTATTATTATTCTCTGGGGACACACTTTAATTCAATGGATTCTGTGCTGGGATAGGGAACAGAAGCAATTTAAACTTGAGATGACAGATGAGTGCCTTAACTTGCTAAATACTTCCTACTCCTGTGCAACATCTGTGAAATGATTCACCAAAGTCATGAATATAAAAAAATAGTACATTTTTGATACAGTATTATATAATCCCTTTAATAATCAAAGCTCAACCATTTAATCTTTGAAGCACAGTTAACAATCTGTCATATTTATATTGATAAATGTCCACTCAGCCAAATATTTGATAAAATCATTTAATGTCAAAATTAATATTGAAAGTTTTGTCAGCTATACTTCAAGCTATCTATGGGGAGGCAGTGGCTTGGTGGTATTGTCACTGCACTAATAAACCAAAGACCCAAAGTGATGATCTGGGGATCGAGGATCAAATCCTGACACTGCAGATGGTGAAATTTAAATGGAATAAAAATCTGAAATGAAAAGCCATGAAACCATTGTCAATTGTTGTAAAAACTCATCTGGTTCACTAATGTCCTTGAAGGAAATCTGCTGTCCTTAGCTGGTCTGGCCTACATGTGACTCCAGGTCCACAGCAATGTGGTTGACTCTCAACTGCCCCTCAAGGGTAATTAGGGATGGGTAATACATTCGGGCCTGCGATGCCCATGATCACATTTTTTAAAATTGTGAAGTTTTCCACTTTCTAAAGGATACATTTCCATGTCAATTCCGTATCTTCTTTTTGCAAAATATTTGGCGGCGTTCCATTTGTATATTATAATAAAAAGTGCATAGTTTCCATTGCTTACAAAGCAATCAGTGTATTAATAAGAGTCCAATATATTAATTACCCAGATTTTGCATTAAAAATAATGGTATAGCCAAAAATGCTCACTCTTGTTGAAGTATAACCACAGCTTTTATCAATCAGATCTGTGTAGTTAAGCTCAGAAATCTGTAAATCAAGGAATGCTGACAAATATAGTTGCTACAACCTCCTCTGTTATCTTTGTTTTGTATGATGTTGTCGTACAGCTGTGATGCATGGACAACTTACAGCTATCAAGAAAGGAACTGAACAAATTTTATCTTTGATGCCTCTGATGCATTCTCGACATCTCATAGAAGGCGGAAATCATGAATGTGACAGCCCGCTGAAAGACAAAGTCTCCAACGTATACTGGTACTCATTAGCAGAGGAGACTTTGCTGGCTTGAACATGTTCAGAAGATCAGAGTGCATCATTTTCTAAGGATATTCCCGTACGGTGATGTAGTCTGCACAAGATCAGTAGCTCATCCACAGACCCGCTTCAAGGATTCTTACAGGTGTGATATGATTTTTACAAGTAGGACACTGCAGCCAACAGCAGATAGAAATGGCAACATTACCTGTGGGCTCGAGTGTTTTACCGTGATGATCAATGGCTCCAGAATCTTGAAAACAACAACCCAAAATAACACCTTGAGTAACCTCTTCATATGCAGCACTTGTGCCAGAACTTGCCTTTCATGGATTATCCTCTTCCGTAATCAAAGAAGTTTCAGATGATGTATTTATCTCACCTCTAATATTCAGCATCTCCTGCAGGTGGAAGGATTCTTTAGGGTGCACAACTTCTTTTCCTTCTTTTCTGAACACTGCAGACCTGGAAAAGAAGCAGCCCAAGTTTAGTTCTTTCCAGGAGTGTAGTTCCATCTGCTTCTTTTTCTGTTATTCGCCATGCCCAGTAACTCTGGAAGTGTTTCCTGCATTACTTTTTCTCTTGGATCAAATGTCGACATATTCCAGGTTTTTTCAGTTTCCCTCAGTCCATTCATATCCTGTTCTCTGATGTCAGAGAAGAACCATCCCATCTATGGGAGTTGTTGTGTTCTGTGATCTTGTCTTGCAATGATTCTACAGAACTGCTGGTGACTTAGCTTTAGCGATGATTTATTAATGTACATGTGATAAAGTAATGACCAGAATCTTATACAGACCAGGTCATCATGACTTACATTAGACTCTCCTGGAACTATTCTTGTGTGCGACTGTCCTCATGTACGCCTTACAACCTTCTGCTGTGATGTGGAGATATCGGCGTTGGACTGGGGTGAGCACAGTAAGACGTCTTACAACAACATGTTTGTTTTAAACACTAGATTTTGGAGCACTGCTCCTCCCTCAGGTGAATGAAGAGATATGTTCCAGAAACATATATATAGACAAATTCAAAGATGCCAGACAATGCTTAGAATGCGAGCATTTGCAGGTAATTGAATCTTTACAGATCCAGAGATAGGGGTAATCCCAGGTTAAGGAGGTGTGAATTGTCTCAAGCCAGGGCAGTTGGTAGGATTTCGCAAGCCCAGGCCAGATGGTGGGGGATGAATGTAATGCGACATGAATCCTAGGTCCCGGTTGAGGCCATACTCATGTGTGCGGATTCTGCTCAGACGAGGAGAAGCGTAACAGACATCTACAGACTCTGAAAGATGCCCTTGTGCGAACGGGATATGGCAAACGACTCATCGATCAACAGTTCCAATGCGCCACAGCAAAAAACCGCACCGACATCCTCAGAAGACAAACACAGGACACCACTGACAGAGTACCCTTCGTCTCCACTACTTTCTTGGAGCGGAGAAACTACGACATCTTCTTCGCTGCCTCCAACACGTCATCGATGAAGATGAACATCTTGCCAAGGTCATCCCCACATCCCCACTACTTGCCTTCAAACAACCGTGCAACCTCAAACAAACCATTGTTTGCAGCAAACTACCCAGCCTTCAGAACAGCGACCACGACACCACACAACCCTGCCATGGCAATCTCTGCAAGACGTGCCAGATCATGGATACCACCGTTACACGTGAGAACACCACCCACAAGGTACGCGGTACATACTCGTGCGACACGGCCAACGTTGTCTACCTCATACACTGCAGGAAAGGATGTTCTGAAGCGTGGTACATTGGCGAGACCATGCAGGTGCTGCGACAACGAATGAACGGACATCGCACGACAATCACCAGGCAGGAATGTTATCATAGAATTTACAGTGCAGAAGGAGGCCATTCAGCCCATCGAGTCTGCACCGGCTCTTGGAAAGAGCACCCTACCCAAGGTCAACAACTCCAGCCTATCCCCATAACCCAGTAACCCCACCCAACACTAAAGGCAATTTTGGGCACTAAGGACAATTTATCATGGCCAATCCACCTAACCTGCACATCTTTGGACTGTGGGAGGAAACTGGAGCACCCGGAGGAAACCCACGCACACACGGGGAGGATGTGCAGGCTCCGCACTGACAGTGACCCAAGCCGGAATCGAACCTGGGACCCTGGAGCTGTGAAGCGATTGTGCTATCCACAATGCTACCGTGCTGCCCCTTCCAGTCGGGGAACGCTTCAGCAGTCAAGGGCATTCACCTCTGATATCCGGGTAAGCGTTCCCCAAGGCGGCCTTCAGGATGCGCGACAACGCAGAATCGCTGAGCAGAAACTTATAGCCGCACACATGAGTAGTTCCGCACACATGAGTGCGGCCTCAACCGGGACCTGGGATTCATGTCGCATTACATTCATCCCCCACCATCTGGCCTGGGCTTGCAAAATCCTACCAACTGTCCTGGTTTAAGACAATTCACACCTCTTTAAGCTGGGGTTGCCCCTCTCTCTGGATCTGTAAAGATTCAATTACCTGCAAATGCTCGCATTCTAAGCATTGTCTGGCATCTTTGAATTTGTCTATATATATGTTTCTGGAACATACCTCTTCATTCACCTGAGGAAGGAGCAATGCTCCGAAAGCTAGGGTTTGAAACAAACATGTTGGACTTTAACCTGATGTTGTAACCTTCTGCTGGTAACTGGATGTCACTGACTGATGTCTGACGCCACCTGCTGGTGGGAGGTCACACTGCTGAGTACATGTAATATTATCTGCAGGAATATCGCAACAGGAGTAATCTTGAGCTCTTGGAAATGCCAAACAGTTCAGATATGCCAAGAAGGAAGGAGGTTGTTGGCACAGCAAAGGAAGTAAGCACCTTTGCTGGGAAGTGATGTGGGAGCTGAGGTCAGTCAGGGGACCTAGCTGATAATTTGAATAAGCTAGTGGTTCTTTTTAAACAGATGTTTGCCAGCAGCATGGTCTCAAAAGAAAGTACAGGGCTCCCTACTAAAATCACTCGCAAGTTTATTTATCAACTTGCATAATTAAATCACAAATGAAAATGTATTCATTCCCCACAAGACGTTAGTCATGAAATTGAAGATTTATTCAGAGTTATATTCTGCAGACATGAAGTCCACAGGTGGGGATTTTCAACCACCTACCCCAAAAGTATAATTTTTCTCTTATCAGTAGAAGAAACCTTGCAATGAAATGCACCAATTAAGATTGAAATAAATATTAATCTAATGCCCAGATGGCAGCCTGCATTTTCTTTTAATAAAAGAATGTTAAACTAATGTCAGAGCTCTTCTTTTTTCTCCAAGGATATTTCAAGGAATTATTTACGAAAGACTCGGTATCAGATTTTATCCAGTGTCTTAATGATCTTTACACAAAAGCTAGATAGGAGTGGGTATATCTTTTTAACATTTAGGCCAACCTTTTTTTTCCATACTAACTGCAAAAATATGTATTGACAATCTTAATAACTGGCCTAAAATATGATTTTCCAAAATAGATTTTCTCAGGAGGCAGTCTTGTAATATTATTCACAGATCAAACAGGCTATGATGATAAGTAACTAAGGTATCCTTCTTGCAACACCCAACCACAGCCCTTGAAACCCTAACTAGTCCATATGACTACATGTTTTCAAATTGATCTTCAATATGCAAGTGGACTGCATGATATCAGTGTTCAGCTTATGATCTGAGAAACTATATAGATTTCCATAGTCATAGCGGGCTATAGTGGGCCGGATTCACCAGTCCCCCAGCCGCGTGATTCTCAGCAGCAGGCCATTTGCTGGTGGTGGGATTCCCTCTTCCTGCCATTTGTCAATGGGATTTCCCATTGAAGCCACCCCATGCCGCCAGGAAACCACTAGCGGAGAAGTGCTGCCAACAAGAACAGTGAATCTCAAGGACTGAAGAATTGTGACCGGTGTAAAAATCACAACTGGCCACACAGTTTCACTGCTCAAAGTGGATTGCTTTCCTGTTGAAAACATGAGTTCCTGATCTGCATTTTATTTTCAGAGGTTGAAGGTCTCCCTTGTTGTTCGATTTGAGCATTGTACTGAAGTTGTGACCTTGGCAGAGCACCATATAGTCCCAACAAGGTGACCTCAGGAGTACATTGTTCAGATCTGGTAAGGTAGCTCCGCAATCTATATGTTTTGCTGAATACTGTTATGCAGTTTCTGTTTTTGTCTGAAGCATTTTCCCATTTTGTCTTTTATTTTTTTCAAATGTTAAATACCGAGCAAATATCTCTATTGAATTAGGTTTGTATTAAACTTTTTAGCTGCTAATTCTGTCTAATTCCTTCTGTACAGCCTTAACTGCTTCACCAGACTCAAACTTCCATTTCTCCCATTTAGATAATTTGTTTTTAACCCATGGGAAAGGTCCAACACTAAATTCAGGGCTTCAAATAGCCTTGAAAAGAAACATTCAGAGGCCTTGTTCATTGTAGCTCGGAACTTCAATCCGGCCAAGCTCAAGAGCGTACTACCAAGTTACCATCAACACATCACCTGTTCCACCAGAGGCCCAAACATCCTGGACCACTGCTGCACAAATATCAAACATGCCGACTGCTCTATTGCCTGCCCACACTTTGGCAAATCTGACCACAAGGCTGTGCTACTGCTCCCGGCTTATAAGCAAAAACTGAAGCGGGAGAATCCGTCAAAGAAAGTCGTGCTCTGTTGGTCTGAGGAATCGGATGATCTCCTATGGGACTGCTTAGAGTCTGTGGACTTGTCAGTGTTTAAAAACTCTGCGACCAGCCTGAATGAGTACGCCACAACAGGAACTGACTTCATTAGTAAATGTGTAAAAGACTGTGTGACAAAGAATCAAATCCAAGTGTTTCCCAACCGGAAACCCTGGATGAACAGGGATATCCACTCCTTGCTGAAGTCTAGGTCTGAGGTGTTCAAGTCAGCTACCCCTGACCTATACAAGAAAGTCATATATGATCCAAAAAAATCTTTCAAAGATGCCAAAAGACAGTACCGGACCAAGCTCGAGTCCCAGGCTAACCACACGGACCCACGCCGTCTATGGCAAGGTCTGCAAGACATAACAGGTTACAAGACGAAGGCATGTAAAATCGACGGCTCCAATGCACCCCTCCCTGATGAGCTCCATGAATTCTATGCATGCTTTCAGCAAGAGGTCAGCGAGAGCAAGCCCTCCACCCCAGAAGCCTCGGATGAACTTGTATCTGAGATCACCATTGCAGGCATCAAAGCAGCCTTCTCGAAGGTCAACCCTCAGAAAGCCACTGGCCTAGATGGGGTACCCGGATGGGCACTCATGTCTTGCGCGTATCAGCTGGCGGGGGTATTTGCAAACATCTTCAACCTCTCATTACAACAATCTGAGGTCCCTATATGCTTCAAGAAGACGACCATCATCCCTGCACCAAAACAAAACCAAGCAGCATGCCTTAATGACTATAGTCCAGTGACTCTGACATCCATCATCATGAAGTGCTTCGAAAGGTTGGTCATGGCACAAATCAACTCCAGCCTCCCGGATGCCTTGATCCACTGCAGTTCACCTACTGCAGCAACAGGTCCACAACAGACGCCATCTCCATGGCCCTGCACTCTACTCTGGAACACCTAGATAACAAAGACATCTATGTCAGACTCCTATTTATCGGCTACAGATCATCCTTCAACACCATTATTCCTGTGAAACTCATCTCCAAACTCCGTGGCCTTGCCATCGGCTTCTCCCTCTGCGACTTGATCCTGAACTTTCTAACCCACAGACCAAAATCAGTAACCTCAACACCAGTGCCCCACATGGCTGTGTCCTCAGTCCCCTACTATACTCCTTATACACCTTTGACTGTGTGGCCAAATTCCCCTCCAACTCGATTTTCAAATCTGCTGATGACACCACCATAGTGGGTTGGATCTCAAGCAATGCGAGACAGAGTACAGGAATGAGATAAAGAATCTGTGAGCTGGTGTGACGACAATAATCTCTCCCTCAATGTCAACAAAACGAAGGAGATTGTCATCGACTTCAGGAAGCATAGTGGAGAACATAGTGGAGAAGGGGCAGCACGGTAGCATGGTGGGGGGCATCACGGTAGCATGGTGGGAGGCAGCACGGTAGTTAGCATAAATGCTTCACAGCTCCAGGGTCCCAGGTTCGATTCCCGGCTGGGTCACTGTCTGTGCTGAGTCTGCACGTCCTCCCTGTGTGTGCGTGGGTTTCCTCCGGGTGCTCCGGTTTCCTCCCACAATCCAAAGATGTGCAGGTTAGGTGGATTGGCTATGCTAAATTGCCCGTAGTGTCCTAAAATGTAAGGTTAAGGGGGGGTTGTTGGGTTACGGGTATAGGGTGGATACATGGGTTTGAGTAGGGTGATCATTGCTCGGCACAACATTGAGGGCCGAAGGGCCTGTTCTGTGCTGGACTGTTCTATATTCTATGCCCCTGTCTACATCAATGGGAATGAAGTAGAAAGGATCGAGAGCTTCAAGTTTTTAGGTGTCCAGATCATCAACAACCTGTCCTGGTCCCCCCCATGCCGACACTCTAGTTAAGAAGGCCCATCAATGATTCTACTTTCTCAGAAGACTAAAGAAATTTGGCATGTCAGCTACGACTCTCACCAACTTCTACAGATGCCCCATAGAAAGCATTCTTTCTGGTTGTATCACAGCTTGGTATGGGTCCTGCTCTGCCCAAGACCGCAGGAAACTACAAAAGGTTGTGAATGTAGCTCAATCCATCACGCAAACCAACCTCCCAGTTTCCGTCTACAATTCCTGCTGCCTCGGAAAGGCAGCCAGCATAATTAAAGACCCCATGCACCCCGGACATACTCTCTTCCATCTTCTTCCGTCAGGAAAAAGATACCAAAGTTTGAGGTCACGTACCAACCGATTCAAGAACAGCTTCTTCCCTACTGCCATCAGAATTTTGAATGGACCTACCTCGTATTAAGTTGATCGTCTCTCTACACCTTGCTATAACTAACATTATATTCTGCAGTCTCTCCTTCCTTCCCTATGTATAGTATGCATTGTTTGTACAACATGCAAGAAACAATACTTTTCACTGTATACTAATGCATGTGACAAAAATAAATTAAATTAAATCAACTTCACATGTGTACCTCATCATTCCAACATGAGATCCCAAATCACTTTTTAATCCTCTGCAGATGCTCCTCTTTAGTGCAGAAGAATGAAAGGGGAATAATTATTTGTTCTCGGCCCTACATCTATTTATCCCTGTTGCCATATAGTGAATGTTAGTCTTATAGCTGCTATAATAGTCAAGACTTATTGTTTGCAGTCATTTTTAATAGTTACCATGCTGAGATTCACCGCTTTTCATTTCCTAGGAATCCATTTGGGCAAGTGGCTAAACTCTTAAGGACATTGAAGGACTTTTGATTGGAGATCAAGTCGAGGGTAGGTGATATTTTATTGTCTGCAAGAGCCCACATTTATCAGACCTTATCCCTTTAATCTGTCAAAATGTTCCATGCCATTGAAGAGTATACCATAAATTGGGAAACATCAGAATATGATTACGACTAGTACATGTTAAATCCATGATTAACTGCTTTCTCTCACACTGTGCTCAGGACAGAACGAAATATCTTGGGAGTTCTTTTTCCACCGATATCAAATTATCCCATACAAGTTTAAACAGGACCATCACATCAATCAAAAACCATTCTGACTGATGATCAGCTATTTCCATCTCATTTTGTGGACGCACAGAAAGTTTTAACATATCGACAATCTAGAAGAATAATTATACAAGAAAGTTAGTGAACATCACTTTTGAAAAGTAACTCAATTATTTGCGATTTATATTTAGTCAAGATAAATGTGTAACCACCCCCCCCCCCCCCCCCCCCCCCCCCCGGCCCAAGCACCTATCCCTGCTACCATATCATTTGAAAAAATTGTAGCCTGTTATAGAAATATGGTTTGGTTTCCCATTTGCTTTCATCATATTGTGGGGCAGATAAACAGTGACTTGGCTCGAAGTGAAGCTTGGTACAATGCACAGCAAAGCAAACATAAAATATGCGATCAATATTTACAAGACAGATTAAGAGCTTGAGAAGTAGTTTTCTCTTTCTGACTGAACTAGATTATTATAAAACAATGGCAATATCATGATAGATGAACATTTGTCTCACTTTGTTTAGGAAGGTTAATGCATAAAATCCTCAAACCAACCGAAAGAGTTGATTTTCCTCCTCCTCCACCTGTGGGGGAGTGTATGTGTGTGTGTGTTTGTGTGTGGAGGGGGGGGGAGGGGGGAGCAGAAACAGACCATTATCCCAGAAAGTCAAATGGAACACCTGAAAATTAGACATTTACTTTTATAGATCCTTTATGAATTTATCACTTGCCTCTCTCAGCTCTTCCAGTCTGAGGAGCGCCAGCTAATGTCGGGGATGCATGAAGTAATAGTTAAAGGTGAGATGACTGATAGTGGAGATAAGGGGAGACAACAAAGGTAAGAAGAATAACAAGTACTCCACCAGGCCACGAAACATCTTCCACATATGGAAGGAGAGAAAGAGAACCAAAATAAGACAGAAAAAATAGGGAAGAACAAATGGGAAGCAGAAGTGAAAAACGAAGAGAAACCATAATCGGGAGCTATCACAGAAAATGTGAGAGGGAAATCATGTGCTGGATTCTCCGTTTCAACTGCTATGCGTCGGCTCAAACGGAGAATTTATGGGCATTTTAGGACACCACAATCGGCACCGAACACTCACCAATTCCAGGACGGATGAGGGGCTAGCAGCAGCGCTGGGTGAAATACCTGGCTCCCGCACCGTAAACGGCTGGAGAATGGCCAGGTCCCTGGTCGTGCATGTGCATAGCGTCTATCTGCAGCGGTCGCGGTGTACAACATGGCGCCGGCTATGCACGGACCCAACCTGCCATCTGCGACCCCACAGACCACCCCCTGTTCACACCCTGGCCAGCCCCTACCAGTGCCCCAACCCTCGTGGAAGCCCCCGGGCAGCAGCACGGATCCTGGCCGAGTGCGGCGGCGTTGGACGCAGTCCGCGGCCACCACACCAGTTCCCGACCGCTAGGACTGCACGTCAACTGCGCGGTCAGGAACTCGACCATTGTGGAAGGGCCTTCCAATGACGCGCCAATGCCGTTGCAATGGCATGCGGCGCACAACGTGATTACGCCAGTTCTGTAGGGGTGGAGCATGGTTGACCGGCCTAAAACCGGAGCTGGCACCGATTTGGGTATTAGAGCCCATTCTCCACCTGTTCGACGATTACGTTGGGCAATGGACAATCCTGCCCCATATTTTTCAACTGTAGCTGATCGACGAGTTAGTTTAAATTAAGCACGACTGATTTTCAGTCATGTTAGATTTTAAATATAGTTTACCATTTATTCCTACTTAATTCCTACTTTTCATCCATTCATTACATGCTCCATAATCTCTGCCAAAACAGGACAGCCTGACTCTAAGCCTGATATTCTCCTCCCTGTTCCAAGAAAATACTTTCAACCCCCGGTAACATTGTTTTATTTTGACACACGCACACACGCATGTTGGCCATTTGGCACAGCAAGCCTTTCCCACCATTCAATTAGCTCAAGGCTGTTCTGTATCTCAATTTTATTTAACCATTTTTATTTTATATACCTTGATATGCTTACCCGACAAGAATCTATAATGATTTCAGTCCTGAAAATTTTGATTGACGCAGCATCCACAGCCTTATGGAAAGCAAATTTCAGATTTCCATTAGCCTGTGCGTTACCTCATCAAACTAATTAACTCAATGTGTTCGACAGGAATTGCCCTTCACTCATCTACGCTGAATCTTTAATCAGCTGATACCATCCAAGAGCTAAATCACCTCATTTGTGAAGACAGAACGTTGCATTGAATCCCTCAAGAGCAGTCTAGGAATGGGTTGTCAACTAACCATCTCTGTTGCAACCATTGTGTACAAGGGGTATTGGGGAAAAAAATATAACCTCACACCTTACTTAAAAAAAAAGATTTTGCGTTATCTGTATGCTGATGAAAATACACCCAGCACACAAAACAATTGTACTGTTGATTCATTCAGTGCTAAGGTCTGCGTGTAGTCAGTTAAGTTTTGTATTTTATATCCACTCTCAAACGGTGAAAACATATTTAGCAAAAAAAACATATCAGAAATCCATTCTCATGTACTCCACAGAAAATGAATTGGCATTTCTAATGTGAACGGAAATCTATTCAAGGATAACCCAATTTTACCTCAGTGCTATTGGTTTCCCATGTCTGCAATATCTGAGTTTCCTTGAGAATGCAGTATAATGTGCAGCAGTAACTAGCTGACTGAAACATGCCCATGGCATATTGAAGTTTTCAAGGATCTTGCATCCATTTATTTTAAGTGGAAAACAAAGAGCAGTTTAAAAAGTGACTGTGACTAGTAGTCAATTCTTTGGCTCCCTTCATCTTACATAGATGCTCTGGAGTCATAAATTTACTTTTCATGAATAAATTCAGGAAGATTTCTGACTACAAGAGATTATTGAAGTGAAATTGTGAACTACTTTCTTGGATTAAGAAATGAATTCAGTTTAAAGTTCTAAATCAGGCATTTTATTTTTATTGTAGTACAGATACAATTTTGCTTACAGAGTAACTCAGAACTGGATGGAGATTAACCATTTACATCGGAACCATTTTCATCTCTTAACACACCCCATCCTCTGATCTTGGAACTGAAAAAATAAAAGACAACAGAATATTGTTTTTCTCACCTTGATTTAACTCATCACCTGGGCAAAGCACAGAGAGGGAAAAAACATGCGTGAAGATGCAAATGCCTGTGAAATTAGTGAAAGGAAAGCCCTGTCTATTTGCAGAGTGGAATGTTTCTTCCCAATTTTCCTATTTGCGCTCCTGCTTCGGTGATGTTTTATACCCAGATTATGATTGCAAAATTTTACCCTTCTATTTAAATTGGATCATCAATATCCTTTTGTTTTAAATATCCATGCTTGAACGGGAATATCCTATCAGACAGCGATCATAGCTCTGTTAGATTCAAAATTGTTCTGGCAAAGGAAAAGGATGGGCCTGAGATCAAAGTTCTAAACTGGGGGAAGTCCGATTTTAATAAGATCAGATATGATTTGGCCAGAGTGGACTGGGAGCAGACAATTTTAGGTAAATCTGTGACAGACAGTGGGACCCATTCAAGAATGAAATAGGGAGAGAACAAGGCCACATGTTACAATAAAGCAAAAGGGCAGGACCAACAAATCCAGTGAACCCTGATATCGGGCATTGGATAAGGAGAAAAAAGAAGCTCATGGCCGATATCGAGGGCTCTAAACAGCAGAAACCCTTGAAGTGTATAGAATGTGCAAGAGGAAACTTAAAAAGGAAATTACGAGAGCAAAAAGGGGACATGAAAGGATACTGGCAGGTAAAATAAAGGAAAATCCTCAGTGGTTTTACAAGTGCATTAAGAATTAAAGGATAACTTGGAAAAGAGTAGGGCCCATCAAGGACCACAGTGGTAATTTGTGTATGAAGCCAGTGGACATAGGTGGGGTTCTAAATTCATGTGTCAGAGTTCGACAGTGAGAGGGATGGCGTGGGTATAGAAATCAGGGAGAAGGCCTTTGATAACATTTCAGAAAGTGACCTAGGCAGACAGAGAGGAGGTTCTAAGTGGTCTGGCAGGCTTAATCTCCAGGGCCAGATAAAATGTATCCCAGGCTGCTGAGTGAGGCAAGGGGGGAAATAGCAGGGGCGCTGGGAATCATTTTTAATTCCTCTCTGGCCACAGGAGAGGTGTTGGAAGACTGGAGGATAGCCAATGTGATACAAATATTCCAGAAGGGAGGAAGGGATAAACCAGGAAACTAGAGACCAGTCAGTCAAACGTCAGTGGTCAGAAACTATTGGAAGCAATTCTGAGGGACAAGCTTAATCTGCATTTGGCGAGGCAGGGATTAATCAAGAACAGTCAACTTGGTTTTGTTAAGGGGAGTTCATGTCTGACCAACTTGATTTAATTTTTTGAAGAGGTGATCAGGTGTGTAGATGATGGCAACACATTTGGCGTAATCTACTTAGACTTCAGCAAAGCTTTTGATAAAGTCTCAGATAGGAGACTGATAGCAAAGATAAGACCCATGAGATCCAAGGAAATTTGGCAAATTGAATCCAGAATTGACTGAGTGGCAGGAAGCAGGGGATAATGGTCGAGGGGTGTTTTTCTGTCTGGAATCCTGTGCCCAGTGGGGTCCCACAGGGATCAGTAATGGGACCCTTGCTGTTTGTTCTTTACATAAATTATATAGACTTGATATAGACTTGAGTATAGGAGGGTTGATTAGTAAATTCGCAGATGATAGAAAAATTGGTGGGGTGGTAAATAGTGAGAAAGATTACAGGAGGATACTGATGGGCTGGTCAGACAGACTAATCAGTGGCAAATGGAATTCAATTCTGATAAGTGTGCGCTGATGCAGTTCGGCAAGACAAGCAAGGCCAGGAAATGCATGATGAATGGCAGGACCCTAAGAAGCACCGAGGATCAGAGGGACCTTAATGTGCATGTTCACTGTCCCTTAAGTTAGCAGAGCAGATGGATACAGTGGTTAAGATGGCAGATGTATACTTGCCTTTATTAACTGAGGCAAAGAGTTTAAGAGGAGTGAAATTATGCTGGAGCTGTACAAAATGTTAGTTAGGCCACAGCTAGAGTATTATGTGCAGTTCTGGAATCCACATTATAGGAGGGATGTGATAGCATTGAAAAGAATGCAAAGGGGATTTTCCAGGATTTTGCTTGGGCTGGAGAGTTTTAGCTGAGAAGAGAGATTACATAGATTGGGCTTGACTTCCTTTGAGCAGAGGACTCTAAGGGGTACATGATTCAGAGGAATGAAATTATGCGGGGAATAGATAGAGTGGACAGGAAGAAACCTTTCCCCTTCATGGATGATCAATGACCAGGGGGCATAGATTTAAGGTAAGGGGTACGAAGTGAACAGGGGATGTGAGGAAAACCTTTTTCACCCAGACAGTGGTGGGAGTTTGGAACTCATTGCCTAAAAGGGTGGTGAAGGCAAAGACTCTCATAACATTTATGAAGTATTTAGATGTGCACTTGTGATGCCAAGGCATACAAGGCTAAGGGCCAAGTGCTGGAAAATGGGATGAGAATACAGAGATGATTATTTTTGACTGGTGCAGACGTGATGGGCTGAAGGACCTTTTCTGTGCGGTCGGCCTCTGACTCTAATTTTCTCAAAGGCACTGTCTGATGCTGGAGTATGTATCCACAGACACTGACTCCAATGTTTGAGCTCAGTTAATAAATATTCTCAAGGTTTTTAACGATGATGAGTCAATACAAATCAGATCAGCCACATTTGCTGTTCATATGTGAACTTGCTGAAACCCTCATCCATGCCTTTGTTACTGCTCGATTTGACTAATGTCAACTTCCTGACCAATCTCGAAACCTGCATAAATTTTTATGCTCATTCAAAACTTTGCTGCAAATTCACATCACCTCTGTGCTCGCTAACATACACTGGCTCCCAGTCCGGCGTGCCTCAGTTTTAAATGTTGATAATTGTTTTCAAATCTCTCTAGGTCCGCACCAGTCCTGATCATTGTAGCCACCCCCAGGCCTCCAACAGTCTGAGAACTCTGCGGTCACAACTAATTTTAGCCCCTCGTGCGTGTCGGACTTTAATCACACTGACTGCCAATGTCCAAAGCTTTTCAGTGCCCTTCCTAAATCTGTCCACTCCTCGTTCACTTTTACATCCTTTAAAATACTTCTTAAAAATTACCTCTTTGACTAAGCTTTTATCATCTGCCCTATTAACTCTTTGGGTGGAATTTTGCAGTTGAAGGCATGGAGCTTATAAGATGCAGCACGTGTCTGCCACCTATCCACTCACCCTTAACCTGTTGCCCATTTTATGGGGTGCAGTGGAGCCATAGAATCATAGAATGTACAGTGCAGAAGGAGGCCATTCGGCCCATCTGTCTTATGATCTTATTCCCTCTTTTAATCCTCTCCCACAGTCTGTGAAACCCAGTTCCCCCAACATCCTCACTCTCCTCAATTTCCTGCTAGTCAGGCCTCATGTACATGCTGGGCCCAGCTACAGACCAGCTACCATTCACCCCTCTTCCTCAGGAACTGGCTGTAGTCCCAACAGTTGCCAGTCTTCAAACCCTGGCACTGTTGGGACTGCAGAGCTGCTGGGACTACAGAGCTGCTGACTATCTGATTGGCTGCAAGCTCATCAAGGCAGTTCTTCCTCCACAGATGGGGGCAGAAGTAATGCCCTTAACCGATTAATGCCCCACCAAACACGAAATGGTTGCGGGGCAGGCGTTATGGGCAGGGGTGTGCCCTCGGTTCTTTGGGGGTGGCAGGGTGAAAAACCTCGGCATCCAAAATGTTCTGCCTCTTATATGACTTGGTGTCAAATTCTGTTTGTTAATATTCCTGTGTAGCACCTTGGGATATTTACCATATTAAATATGTTATATAAATGTGGGTTGTTGGAGAATCTTTGGGTCGGATTTTCCCTTTTTACTTCTAAGTGCTGGCGCAGGCCAGAAGTCCTGCATGCAGCTTGCTGGCTGTCCAGTTGGCTTTTCTCGCCATATTGTGCAGCAATTGGAAGAAAGAAAATCTGGTGGTGCAGCCAATGCTGTAACACTGGAGGGGTCAGAAAAAGCCAACAACGTTGGGACTCCCGAGGTCAGGGTAGCCCATCTCCGATTTAAAGATGAATATGAACCACCTCCCCCAGGCACACTGGGACCGCCCCCCCCAGGCACACTGGGACCCCCCCACCCCCCACACAAACACACACGCACATATACAGCAGCCATAGACAGGCAAACAGACATTCCAGCTGGTTGTCTTCAGATCCTCTGAACACCTCATGTTCTTCTGTTACCTGATTCTGTCATTCCTTCACCTTCACCGGCGGCTGGTACTCACCTACATGTCTGATACCATTTAAGCTTCATTGCTTGATTGGCTCTGGTCAATGTCCTCACCCTTTCAGAGCCATCTGTAGCCTCCCATCTGGTTTTTCCCTCCCTTAACATTTACATCATAGGGGCTTATGCCAGGCTCTTTCAATGGATGCCCACTCATTCCCATTTCTAAAAAGGAGTAGTGGATCACGCACACATGACATCACGCCGGTGGGTGGGAAGATTCAATGAGGTCTGAAGAAGCAACCATAACCTCACTAATGATATTGAAATGCATTCAAATTAATTGAAATTAGGTTTTCACCCTTCCTGGGAGTGAACCTAATCGTTTCATCGGGGAGGGCCCAGGAACATGGGCCGGGATTCTCCAAAAATGGGGTGATGTCAACACACCCATTGGAAAAGGGGCGCGAATCACTCCAGACTTTTTTCAAAAAGTCCAGAGGGATTCTCTAATTTCAAGAGGGATAGCAGGGCCCTGGCGTGTGCTGTGCAGCTCCTGTTGCCGATACAAGGCCCTGCACTTCCGGCCGCGGGTGCGCGGATGTGTGCACTGGCCGTTTTCACGCCGGCTCCCATGCAATATGGCAGAGACACACAGCAGGCCGGCACAGAAGAAGATAGGCCCTCCCAGATCTCCCCAACTCCATCAGAACATCCAGCGCGGCCGCGAGTGCGATCCCCCACCGGGTGGAACCACGCCAGTGGAACTCGGCAGGAATTCGGCTGGTCGATCACGGAGAAGCACCGCGGGGGCCTCTTTTAACGGTCCTAAACCGATGTTGCGTCGACCGCGTGCGGGCCTCTGGCGCCAATTTTCCAGTCCGCGGAAAATCGCGTCCTGGCGTCGGAGCCGATCGCAGGTCTGAGACCTTATTCTCCACCCCCTCGCCGAGTGCGATTTCGGCGCGGAGGCTCAGAGAATCCCGGCCATTGTGTTCCAAAATCTCGCTGATGCAAATCCTGTTTTTGCCCTCTCGTGAGAGTTTGTGGCTATTACAGGATTTACACCCATGGCTAACAGACCCATAGAACCGTGTCTTTAGTCTACATCATCAGTGACTTAAGATCACATAACAGAGAACGGTGAGAGAGTTCCATGCAGTGCATCGTTTAGAAACAAACTTGGAAATTGTTAGCATAATATGAAATAGAAGATAGAGTTTTCTCATAATATCATCTCCAGCCCTATTAATAAACTGAAGAGCATGACTACTGCATACCATTCCAAAGACAACAATCACAGATGGTGGCAACAGTTCAAGACAATGCTTGGAGCAAAATGCAAAGAGTCCAGCGACTGGAAAGAGCAGCGAGGGAACTGACTGCAAGATAAGAACTTTTCAGGAAAATCTTCAACCGTACTTTAAAAATTGCAAAAGTAAATGGAAGAGATGGAAAAAGTCCTACCTCTACCAGGATTTTATCGCCACATGGTAGGTCCAGATCAAGCTGGGAAGTGGCAAATTAGCGTCACAGGTTCATCAGCTGCATAACAACATTGCGACAAGCAGAAAAATCTAGCATGTCAATCCCTTACTATAAACCATCAGCTGCAGTGCAGGTGACATATGGTCAGACAGGACATAAAACAAAGATTTTTTACAGTTGCCGGAAGACCTTACCTTATCAAAAGCAGTACAGATAGTGTGGCAGGAAGAATAGACAAAACAAACAAAGGTTTTATCCGAGGCAAAAAAAATGAATCTTGTGGAGAAAACAGGCTGGTACAGTCCAGTTATTGGCATGAAAAAAATGCAGCGTACCTAACCTCAAACAGAGACAAAGGAGAAGAAAATAAAATGTTGTTGTCCGTATTCGATGTACTCATCGTTTGGGAAAAGGCTGCAGTGAAGCGAAGAATGCCCGGCCAAAAATGCAGAGTATCATTCCTGCAAGAAGAGGTCATTTTAAATCAGTTTGCTACTGTAAACAGCTTTAACCAAATAATTAAAGGAGAAACAGCCAAGATCATGGACCATCCAAGAAACCGAAGACATTCAAGAGAATGAAGAAGAACGAGAACTGGAAGTACAATCTTTGACAGAAGTAACAGGATCAAATGGAAACTATTGGAGTGCAGGTATTGTGGTCAATGTTCAAGTTAGACATTGGAGCAGGAGTTTTAGTTCAGTCAGTTGGAGAGAAGTGGCTGAAACCAGAAAGACTCCAACCACCAGCTATAAGACTCCGTGGTCCAGGAGGCATTCAGCTTAAAGTCAAGGGACAGTTCACTTGCAAACATAAAGAAAGATAACTCACAGAAATCTTGCAGTTATCAACAATAAATAATGCTCACCGTTAAGCCGGAAATCTTGCACAAATTTACAACTTTCTGTTAAGGAGATTAATTGGAAAACTCAAGGATACCAGAGAGTTTCCCTGGAACAACAGGTAAAGTAACCAGACAAACTTGGGCAATAAAATATACTGGACCAGGGCCAAGAAGGGTGAGCATCAAAAATTGCAGGAAGGTCATTTGCGAGGAATTAGGCTCTGCTAATGAGAATTGGGAAGAACGCTAGCGTGTTGGTCACAGGAAGTAGGACATTTAAATGAGGAATTGAAATATCTAAATGATACATCTGTAGAAGCAAATTCACCAATGGCAGATCTTCAATCATAACTTGATGAACGTCATGTATCAGAAGTCTCTCACTGTTATGAAAAACACCTTGGACAGGAAAAATAAATTGCTGATATGTCAGGAAAGTTGGTCGAATAACCAAGATTGATGAACTATTGAAATTTTACCATGAAAAGAACAGTGAAATCCTTGGACTCCGTGCAATCTGGAGAACAAAAAAGGATGTGAAAATCAAACAAAAATCTATAACCATCACCAAGAATTAACACCACCCAGACTCTGGGAACGTCTCAGCATGGGATGAAGACTGGAACTTTCAGGGTACGTGTCAGATGCAGTAAGCAGTATTTATTGAGAGAGATTTGGTGATAGATGTAATATGAAGGGTTAATATTGACAATGTTAATATATAATCGACATCATCAGAAATATAAGATCACATGATAATGAGCATGGAGAGAGATAGTTCAACGTAGAGCATTGTGTAGAGACCAAATTGTTAGCATAATGTTAAATCACGAATAGAGTTTGCTGATAATATTGCCTGCAGCCTTATTAATATGCCAAGGGCCACAAATTCCACATGCTAGACCAAAGACAACAATAACAGAGTACAGATCTACTGGTTTCCTTTAAGGAAAGGAGTTGTTTAAGGAGATACTGAATTCCTCACAATTAAAATATCCCCCAGTGAAGAAGAAAGATGGGCAGAGGGGTAAAAAAAACATCCATGGCTACGAAAGGAGGTCAAGGACATTATAAAGACAAAAAAACTAAGTTATATCATATTGCAGAAGCTAGTGGCAGGCTGGAAGATTGGGAAACTTTCAAACATTAGCAAAGGGATACTAAACAAGTAATAAAAAGAGCTAAGGTAAATTACAAAAAAAAAAACTAGCACAGAATATCAAAAAGATTAGCAAATGCTTCTTCAGGTACATACAAGGGAAGAGAATCACCAAGATGAATGTTGGCCCCTTGGAAGATGAAACCAGTGAGTTAATAGTGGGGAACACAGATGCAAAATCAATACTTTGCCTCAGTTTTCACGGTGGAGGACACTAGTACCATTCCTATAGGAATGGGCAATTCAGAGGTAATAGAAAGGGTGGAATTGGGAACAATCAGCATTAGGGAAACAGTATTCAAGAAACTCTCAGGATTGAGGGCAGGCAAGTCCCCAGGGCCTGATGACCTACATCCTAGGGTGTTAAAGGAAGTGGCAGCAGAGATAGTGGATCCATTGGTTATGATATTCCAAAATTCCATGAACATGGGAAAGGCTCCAGTGGATTGGAAAATTGCTAGTAACGTCCTTTTCAAAAAAGGGAGGGAGGCAGAATGTGGGAAATTACAGACCAGTTAGTTGAACATCTGTTGTTGGAAAATTGTTACAATCAATTATCAAGGACGTAATATCAGGACATTTGGAAAGCCAAATCGCTATCCGTCAGAGTCAGCATGGTTTTATAAAGGGCGAATCATGTTTGAATAATTTGCTTGAGTTCTTCGAAGATGTAACAAGCAAAGTGGATAATGGGGACCCTGTAGATGTAATATAACTGGAGTTCCAGAAGGCGTTTGCTAAGGTGCAGCACAGAAGGTTAATTCACAAGGTGAGATCACATCGGATTTGGGGTAACTTATTAGCTTGTATAGAAGACTGGCTGATGGACTGGAGACAGAAGGCGGAATTTTCCGCTCCCGCGATAAATCGGGAAGGCCGTCGTGAACTCGGCCGAGTTTCACGACGGCCTCGGAGGCCGCTCCTCGCACCTTATTCACCCCCATCTAGGGCTAGGAGCGGCGCTCCGTAACTCTTGACTGCCGGGCCTTGACACTTGCGTCAAGGCGGCGTACCGAGAATGACGCGACGGCAGCGCCGTCATGACGTCAGCCGCGCATGCGCAGGTTGGCCGGATCCAACCTGCGTATGCGCGGCTGACATCACGACAGCTGACGGCTCCAATCCGCACATGCGCGGTTGCAGTCTTCCCCTCCACTGCCCTGCAAGACGTGGCAGCTTGATCTTGCAGGGCGGCGGAGGGGAAAGAGTGCGTCGCTTTGAGACGCCGGCCCGACGATCGGTGGGCACCGATCGCGGGCCAGTCCCCTCCTGAGCACGGCCGTGGTGCTCACTTCCCTCTCCGCCCCCCACAAGCTTCAAACGAGCATTTGGCGCCCATGTTCACGACGGCAGCGACCAGGTGTGGTTGCCGCCGTCGTGAACCGGTCGGGAACGGCAGGCCGCTCGGCCCATCCGTGCCGGAGAATCGCCGGTCGGCGTGAAAAACGGCAAGTGGCGATTCTTCCGAGCGGCGGATAGGAGAATCGCGTGGGTCGCCAGGGGGGGCGTGTCGTGAGTCGCCCGGCCCTCCCGCAATTCTCCCACCTAGCGGTGGAGTGGAGAATCGCGCCCAGAGAGTCGGGATAGCAAGATGGAACTAGTGAGGTGCCACAGGGTTTGGTCTTTGGGCCCCAGCTATTTACAATCAATATTAATGACTTGGATACAGGCTAAGAAGGTTCTAGAGCCAAATTCACAGATGACACAAAAATAGGTGTTACAGTAAACTGCAATGAGGAAATAAAAACCTTATAAATGGATACAGATAGGTTAGGAGAGTTGACCAAAATGTGACAGATGTAGTTTAACATGGATAAGTGTGAGGTCATGCATTTTGGTTGAACAAATAGAAAGGCAACTTATTATCTAAATGGGGAGAGACTTCGGGGTACTCCAATGCAGCGGGATCTGGGTGTCCTCGTGCATGAGTCACAGAAAATGAGCATGTAGGTGCAGCAGATAATAAGGAAAGCAAATGGAATGTTGGCATTTATAGCAAAATAAATTGAGTATCAAGGTAAGGAAGTGTTGTTGCAACTCTACAAGGCATTGTTAAGACTGCACCTGGAGTATTGTGCACAGTTTTGGTCCCCTTATTTGAGGAAATATGTAGTGGCATTGGAGGCAGTTCAGAGGTGTATCATTAGATTGATTCCAGAGATGAGGGGCAGGATTCTCTGAGCCCGTGCCGGTTTGGAGAATCGCCGGTCCCGACGGTATTTTGCACGACACCAGTCCGACGCCGTTTCGCTATTCTGCCAACAAGCGAAAACAGAGAGGTTGCGATCGGTGCCTCGCAGCTCAGAGAATTGCCTGAGGGGGTCCATTTAGTGATTCTCTGGGTTCCCGGCGATTCTGCGGCCCGGATGGGCAGAAGTCCTGATGCCATTCTAACCTGGTTTTAATAATCGTGAGCCAGTCGTGCTGGCTCACGATGCAGACCTACGGCTGGTGGGACGGGCACGCCCGTGGTTGGGAGGCGAACGGGGAGGTCCTCCAGGTTCAGGGGGGGTTGCGTGGGGAGGACAGCCCCGCCTGCCGGGAACTGCCCACCATGGCAGGGCGGTGACAAAGCCACGGCCACCAGGTTGATGGGCACTGACCCCGGGTGCTGGCTGAGCGCAAGCCCCCGTCTGTACAGATGGGTTCTGGACATCCCCAGGGGGTGGCCCACCCAGCTGGCGGCACCCACCGGTGGGTAGGTCCATAGGTCCAGGGCCGCATCCATGGCAGCCCCCAGTGAGGGCGGTGCGGTCCAACAGTGGCACTAGCAGGATAGACGGGCAACAGGAGTCGGGCGCAGAGGTGGGGGTGCATGCGTGGCTGTGGCGCAAGCAGCCAACAGGGCAGCCATGTAGCCCATGGCATCTGGAAGTGGAGGGGGCCATGCGTCATTGTAAAACCTGTTGTCTACACCCCCCCCCCCCCCCCCCACCCACTGCAGATCATAATGTTTGGCCACCAGCCAGCGATGTTGGCTGCCGTGGTGTGGGCCGCTGCCCTGCATGCAGCCCTGTAGCAGCGTCGGAGCAGGCGGCTCAGAGAGGCAGCGGCTGCGGCGGCTGCAGCAGAGGGAAGGGCTGCAGAGGGACAGGTGGCACCTGCTCAGGCTGCAGGGCCGCCTTCCCGACAGGCGCAGGAGGAGGAGGACAGCGACGGGGGCAAGGCACATGATGAGGATACCAATGTGGATGAGGAGGAGGAGGGGGTACGGGAAGAGGTGGAGGAGGAAGAGGAGGTGGTGGTGCCATGGCACCGGAGGCCCCCGATGAGGCCTTGTGTCTACCGGCGCCGCATCGGAGCCAAAGTCCGGGGTCTCCTGCACCAACCCTGGGCCCGATGGTCCTTCTGTCGCCCCCGTCTGTGAGTCACTGTCCGGTCTGGCCGTCCTCTGGGTTTTGGTCCTCTGGGTTGTTGTCCTCTGGGTGCCCGTCCTCTGTGTGTCACTGTCCTGGGTGTCCGTCCTCTGTGCATCAGTGTCCTGGCTGTCGTGTGCATCTGTGTCCTGGGTGTCTGTGTCCTGGCTGTCGGTGTCCTGGGTGTCCATCCTCTGGGTTTCAGTGTCCTAGGTCTCTGTGTCGGTGGAAGGGCTGCCATGTCGTCTGCCCTCCCTGCCGTGGCCTGTGTCCCTGGGGGCCACTGGACCTGGCACTGGCCGTGGCCGTGCAATGCCAGACGGGCAGGGGCCACTGGCGGCTGGTCCTGGAAGACACAAGGTGGCATGTATCATTAGACAGGTGGACAGGGTGATGGTGTGGAGTGGGGGATGGTGGAATTGGGGGATGGGGTGAGGATGTGGAGTGGGGGAATGGGTGGAGTGGAGGGAGGGGGTGGAGTGGGGGGATGGGTCGAGTGAGGGGATGGAGTGAGGGGGTGGAGTGGGGGGATGGGGTGAAGGGGTGGAGTCAGGCAGGGGAGTCTCACTTGCTGGTGAGCCTGCGACCTGGCAATCGGCAATCTCCCAATCCTCGGCTCCGCCTGCGAGGACCAAAGCCATCTACTCATGAATGGTGAGGGGGTGCAGTAAGGGTGGACCCCCTCCGGTTCTTTCACGCTCCCTGTGGTTGTGGGCAGTCTTATCCTGGGGGGGACGAATACAGTGTTAGGCGGTCCAATGCATACAGCGCAAATGTTGGGTATATGATGGCATGGCAGCATAGGGCACCCGGCCAAAGTGGCTGGCATGGGTGGGTGCAGCCCATGTGGGTCAGGTAGGGGGTTGTGCCATCCTCCTGGGGGGGTGCCGCCTTTCACATGTATGGGTGGTATGGGAGGGGTGGTGCCAGCAGCACGTAACTGTGCTGCCCTTGTTAGGTCGTGCAACATTTTGCGGCACTGATCGCCGGTGCGTGGGGTGTGCCCCACGGTGCTGATGGCATTTCCCACCTCCCTCCACATACGCTGGATGGTGCTGTGCGGATGGTGGTGTCCCAATCTGGGGCACAGGACCGCCCCCCTCTCCTCTACCGCGTCCAGCAGCGTATCGAGATCGTGGTCCCTGAACTTCAGGGTGGCATGGCTTGCGGCAGCCATCTTGCGGGTCTCGGGACTGAGCGCTGCTCGCGTACATTAAGCGACGCCGTCCAGCAACATAGACGTGCCCGCATATCCGACAACGGTCTTGGGCCGCTCCCCCTGCGTTTCCCCCGGCACCCATGTTGGTCCCTATTGCGGGCCAGAATCGCTACTCACAGCGGCCCGTTCACGCCGTCGTAAAATGCTCTGGCTTTTATGACGGTGTCAACACTTAGCCGCTGGATCGGAGAATCCCGCCCGAGGGGTTTGTCGTATGAGGGGAGATTGAACAGTTTAAGCCGATACTCAGTTTAAGCCTATAGGGTTTAAAAGAATGAGTGGAGATCTAATTCAGGTATGCAAGATGCTAAAAGCTGTGGATAACGTTGACGTGGAGCTGATGGTTCCTCTTGTGGGGCATTCTAAATCGAGAGGTCATAATGTTAGATTAAGAGGTAGCAAATATAAAACAGATTTGAGGAGTAACTACTTCTCCCTAAGGGTTCCGAATCTGTGGAATTTGCTACCCCAGAGTGCGGTGGATGCAGGGACAGTGAGTAAATGTAAGGAGGTGTTAGACAGATTTTAATTATTAATGGGTTGAAGGCTATGGAGAACGGGCAGGACGCTGGAGTTGAGGCCAGGATGGGATCAGCCATAATCACATTGAGGGTGTTCGGCTCGGGAGGCTAAATTGCCTCCTCCTGCTCCTAGGTCATGTGCTCTGGGGAGGAGGTGCTCTGGCTGATTTTGCAATCCACCTCTTGGTCTGTAGCATTGTAGGTAGCAGATGAGGAACATAGCAGCCATGATAAAATGACGGAGCAGACTCGATGGGCTAAATGGCCTAATTCTGTTCCTATATCTTATTAACTTATGAAAAACCATCTGAGATATTTACCTCAGCCACTTCCTGTGGTAGAAGTAGACATGGCCATCTTTTCTTTGAAGATAATCTTGCGAATAGGATAAAGTTTAAAGCAACTAGATCAGGTTATATACGCAGATAGTTACGCTCGGCCTGGATGTTTCTTTTCCTTGTCAACACCTATGGCTTACCGGGGGACATTTCTCAGATTTGTGCGTTCATCAACAAAACGGCTCAATTTCCATGTACTGAGAGATGGAAACCTTGTAACAGAGTAAACTGCTGTCTCAGGAAGTTCCAGATGTTCAGGACAGTCATCAAAGATTGCAAACGGCAGTTATTTTAAAACAAGGTGTACATACGTGCTGATGATGCAGCCATTGAAGCAAAATGAGATGTAGCAGCTGGCACTGTATCATGAGTAAACTGCCATCACCTGAAAATGCACCTGATGCTAACTGTTTCCAAGACTAGGAGGAAATAATCATCTACTTTATCTTCCAACACGTCCACACACAAAGAAAATCCCTGGAGTTCCCTCTATCTTTGTCAATCCAGTACGATTATGTCACTTGTTAAATAATTATAAATTAGTTGGTTTATTAAATAAGGTGAGTTAATCCATTGTTAGCAATATTCTTTTAACTTCAATTGTTTAAACTTTAACTTTATTAACTTTAAGAATAATAATCACTTATTGTCACAAGTAGGCTTCAATGAAGTTACTGTGAAAAGCCCCTAGTTGCCACATTCCGGCACCTGTTCAGGGAGGCCGGTACGGGCCTATTAAAATTAGCTATTTCAATTAATTTTCACGAAGGAGAGTTGGTTCCTCTGAAAGCAGTAGCACTATTGCATGAATGTTAATCTTTGAACATTAGACAAGTGGAAGGGTCCATCCTGTTACTCCCTGTTTATTCCCTTTTTTCCCCTTTCTTTCATTTTTGCTATTACATTTTTGATCCATGGATGATTATTGGACATGTCTTTTTAAGGCAAGAAGTCTTAATATTTAATTCAAGCAAGAAGAGTACAAAAGGCTGTGCGAGTTTAAACAGAAACTGTAGACTGGCTGGCATTACTGACAGAGATGTGGGTTGGTACTTAGTTTGATTATTGGCTGGTGGCCAATGGATTGGCCCAAATAGTCGTGCTCTGCCCGGTAACAGGTGGTGATTGGATCTGATCCCACTTGCACGCTTTTCAGAGTTCAAGGTTTGAATTTGGTTTCAGCTGTGATTCTGGCATGGTGAAAGAAATATCCAGCTAACGCTATTGAGAAATATCCAGCTAACCCTCTCCAGAAGGCTATTCTGAGGGCTGTCAGTCACCATAAAGCTTGCAGCCGCTGTATTCTTGAACCTACAGATACCTGAAGAGAAACGTCAAACTGAAAGCAACGTTTGCACAGAAGTAAGGTGCCGCTTCAGGAAAGGCTGTAAGTAATGGATTTTTAAACTACCGAGTACCTGAAGGAATGAATCTACAAAGATCATTACCGGCTGTAAACTAGAGACTTTAATCTGCATGCTTGCTGCGAAAAAAGTGTGCTGAACACCATCATCTGAAACAAAGACTCTGGCTGGACTCTCCGATTTTGGGGCTATATCCAGAGGATCCGTGGCATTTTATGTGGGAGAAAATCAGCAAGACCCCAGCACTGATCTCTGACCGGTGAGGGGCCAGCAGTCGCGCTATGCAAAACACATGGCCCTCCCGATATAAACGGCATGAGAATTGCCGGGCCTATGGCCGCCCATGCGCATGGCAACGACCTGCAGTGGTCGCGTTGTACAACATGGTGCCGGCCACGTGTGGACCTGACCTGCCAAATAGGGCCCTCCTAGCCATCCCCTTGCCATACACCACCAGTACCTCCCCCCAGCCCCCGCCGAAGCCCCCCCCCCCCCCCCGCTGTAGCCACCGAAGTTGGCCATTCCCTAAATACAAAATGGAGGAACGCAAAGTAATAGGATAAAATAGACAATGTTTGCAGCACCAGCAGGCTGCACCAAGCAGGTGTGGATTATGTCTGCTAAGAAAGCAGACAGCACCGAAACGATCATTCCGCATACTAATGAGGCAATCTCCGAGATAGTTAGCATGTTAATGGAATGATTCCAGAGACAATGGACACAAATGGGGAAGTAACTGCAACATTGTAAAGGATACCAGACACCCAGGCACCAGCAGGGTACGAAAACAAAGAGCCTGAGAGCCCGCCCAGTAGCTAAGGAACAGCCTCAGTATTGGGGGGGATTCAAACATATCGATTGGGAAGAGACCCAATTGATTCCAAGCAGGTAAGGGAGTCCGCCCAAAGGGGCGCAGATCCCTGGGACCTATAAAAGACAGGTCCCACACATGGTCCATTCTTCTTGTCCAGCCCTCCTCTCTCCTTGCCCAGCCCTCCCTTGAAGGCCAGCACCTCGACCAGCTTTTGCCAAGAAGACCTTGAAGGAGAGCGAGAGAGGTTTGGGACAGCAGCCGCCAGCAAGTAAGTCTCACAGCGATCGCTACCAGAGATAGGCACTCCTGACCCCTTTTACTTATACCAACCTGAAGTCTGCAGACCAGAGCAGAGCAAGAGGCCTTGTTCCCTGACCCGGCAGTTCCTTTGAGATAAGTATTAGTTTATTTAGCGGTAGGAATAGTTTAATCCTTTTAGCGTGTGCATGGGTAGTTATTATAATTGTATTATAATAAACTCAGTTGTTTGAACTTACTAATTGGTGTATGGTTTTATTGCTTTGAACTTAACCTTGAACTTGTGGCGGTATCTTAATGATACCTGGCGACTCCAGAGCTAAGTAAAGAAACAGAGCCAAATTGAGTGTTAAGCACACTCACCCAGAACGAGCAACACCCCCCCCCCCCCCCCACCCCCCCCCCCCCACCCCCACCGGCCAGCAGCATGGCTCCCGCCTGACTGTGGAGGCGCTGGACACAGTCTGCAGCCACCACGGTGGGTTGCTGACCGCTGAGGCCACACGTGCCCTGCATTGTCGAGAACTCGGCCCATTGGGGGCTGAGCATTGGGGAGGGCCTTCCGGTAACATCCTGAGGCCGTTCCAATGGCCTCGATGGTGCCGATCTGGAGGGGGTGGAGTATCCCAAAACACGCTCCACCCCCAAGAATTATTGTTTAATTCACTTGTGTTGTGACTTCAAGGCATATGGGGATGGAATTGACCATACACTAGCCGAGGGTGTCTGAACATGATTTGGGGGCTTGGATCCGGGATCTTTGGAATGGTAGACAGTGACGTTTGCGTTACAGTATACATTGAAAAGAGACACCAGGTTTGCAGTAATGTAACAGGATCGCCTGTAAACTGCTTAGTGTTTTATTCAGGTGGACGACTTATCTCTGGTTTATTTAGGGGAGGCAATGGCGTCGTAGTATTGTCACTGGACTAATAATCCAGAGAACCAGGGTGATGCTCTGGGAACCCGGGTTTGTATTCCACCAGGGAAAATGGTGGAATTTTAATTCAATAAACAAATCTGAAATTAAAAATTGAATGATGACCATGAAACCATTTTCGATTGTTGTAAAAACCCATCTGGTTCAATAATGTACTTTAGGGAAGGAAATCTGCCATCCTTGCCTGGTCTGGCCTATATGTGACTACAGACCCACCAGCAATATGATTGACTCTTAAATGACCTCAGGGATGGGCAATAAATTTTGGGCCAGCCAGTGACCCCCACATCCCATGAATTAATAAAATAGAAACGCTTTGAAAAGACAAACTAGTCAAATTGGTAAGTGAGTTAGAAATAGAGGTGCCAGCTAGAGCAAGGATGGTGGAGATAATTGAAGCAATTGCTCAGCATTTAAATTTGAAAAAAAATGCCAAAAAATGCCAGAAACAGCAACAAGCAGCGGAAGTAGTCAAATTCCAGCTACAAATGAAACAATTGGAAATGCAGCAAAAAGAAAAAAAATAGAGCTGAGGCAAAAAGAAAAAGAAATGGAGATGGACAATTCGGAGTTTGGAATTAGAGAGAGAGAGAGAGTGAGGGAGGAAAAAGCAAAAGAGAGTTCCAGGTTCTGGTATTAGAAATTAATACCAAAAAGTTGAGGGAAGCCTAATTTTAGAATAGAACCTATTGGCGATATATTTAAATTGATGCGCACCATAGCGCACGGTAGCGTTGTGGATAGCACAATGGGTTCACAGCTCCAGGGTCCCAGGTTCGATTCTTGGCTTGGGTCACTGTCTGACTGTCTGTGCAGAGTCTGCACATCCTCCTCGTGTGGGCGTGGGTTTCCTCCGGGTGCTCTGGTTTCCTCCCACAGTCCAAAGATGTGCAGGTTAGGTGGATTGGCCATGATAAATTGCCCTTAGTGTCCTAAATTGACCTTAGTGTTGGGTGGATTTACTGGGTTCTTGGGTTAGGGGGAGGTGTTCACATTGGGTAGTGTGCTCTTTCCAAGAGCTGGTGCAGACTCGATGGGCCGAATGGCCTCCTTCTGCACTGTAAAATTCTATGATATTCCAAAATTTGAAGAGGAGGTAGAAACTTTTTTTAAATTTAGAGTTCCCAATTCATTTTTTCCAATTAAGGGGCAATTTAACGTGGCCAATCCACTTGTTCTGCATCTTTGGGTTGTGGGGGCGAACCCCAAGCAGACACGGGGAGAATGTGAAAACTCCACATGGACAGTAATCCAGAGCCAGATCGAACCTGGGACCAAGGCGCCGTGAGGCAGCAGGGCTATCCCACTGTACCACCATGCTGCCCTGTAGAAACGTTTTTTTTAGGGCATTTGAGAAAATAGCAACCCAAATGGAGTGTTCAAAAGAAAAGTAGACATGACCCATGCAGAGTAAATTGACAGGGCGGGCACAGAAGATTTATGCCTCCCTGTCAGAGGGGGTGTCTAAGGATTATGGCAAAGTAAAAAAGGATATTCTAGGTGCATATAATAATAATGAATTAGTTCCCAAGGCACATAGCCAAAAGTTTCAGAATTTAAGGAGACAGCCGGGATAGATGCAAGCCACATTTGAACAGGTTAGGCAGAGCAATTTTAATAGATGGGTACAGGCATTGGGAGTCAAGACTACTTATGAGGCTCTGAGAGGCATTTAAGAAAACCTTACTTTCTATAATAAGAATCCATGTTGAAGTCCAAAGGGTGAAGACCACTAGGCAAGCAGCAATTATGGCTGACGATTATGAGCTAATCCACAAATCTGTTGAACTTTTGTTCCGTCACCCCCATAACTTTGAAAATGAGAGGCAGTGGGAGGGTGGATCGAAGCCAGGCAACTAAGGTAAGGAATGGATAGCTGGGAATGCTCCGAGATCCTCCCTCAGACCAGGAAGGAAGGTACTGAGGGTGAAGGTCTTAACATTGTAATAAAGTGGGACATGTTCGTTCAGCATGTTGGAATTTGTGAGGAAGTCCCATGGGACTTGTTGACCCGGGCTCCATTCTGACCTTGGGTGCCTGCCTGTGTGGAGTTTGCACTTTTCCTGGAGTTCATAAGGAGGATTCTGAAAAAGGAACAAAAGTTGAGTATATTACGGAGCAGACTGTAGCTCGAACTGGACTTAGCGGACCTGAGGTAAACGCTGCTGTTGGAGCAGATATGATAAATGAGGGAGATGAAAGATATACAGAGTAAAAGCAAATTACTGCGGATGCTGGAATCTGAAACGAGAGGGAAAATGCTGGAAAATCTCAGCAAGTCTGGGAGCATCTGTAGGGAGCGAAAAGAGCTAATGTTTCGAGTCCGATGACTCTTTGTCAAAGACATACAGAGGTTTTGTCAAGAGAAGATAACCCCATTTTCATCAACTGATGTAGCCAAACCCATAACAATTTCAAGGGACTCAGATACTACGTAAACTCTCTTGCTGGACATGGATTTGGTTCTCCCTCCAGAGTGTTCAATGAAAGCTAAGGTAAATGGGACAAGTGGGGATTATATCCCGGTTCCATTGTACATAGTACAATTGGAGTGTGACTTATTGTCAGGTCCATTAGTTGTTGAAGTGTTTGAGAAATTACCAGTGTACTGAGCAGAATTCCTTTTGGGGAATGATTTGGCAGGAGTGACTGTTGCAGATTTACCCATGGTTACAGATAGTCCGAGGGAAGATAAGGAGGCAGAACTGTTACAGGAACAATTTCCAGATATATTTCCATTGTGTATGGTGACCAGAGCAATGGCTAAGCAAAGTCTACCACCAGAGATTGAAGTCACATCACCATCAGATGGTAGAGTGGCCATAACTGTCCTTGAGAATGAGGATAATTCAGAAGAAGTGGTTAGTAGTTGAGGCCCAGGAGGCAGATCCTGGGATACATAGATTAGCACAGTCAGCACTCTCAGAGGTTGAGGCTGAGGGAGTTCCAGAGTGCTATTACATTAAGAATGGAGTTCTAATGAGGAAGTGAAAACATCACTGCGGATGAGGACTGGAAGGTTGTTCATTAGATAGTGATACCGCCCCAATATGATAGGAGGTACTGCTGATACGGGGCTGATTTAGCACACTGGGCTAAATCGCTGGCTTTTAAAGGAATGTGGCGACTAGGGGCTTTTCACAGTAACTTCATTGAAGCCTACTCGTGACAAGCGATTTTCATTTATTTTCAGATAGCGCATTAGATACCAAAGGCAGAACACGTGGGTATTCGGAAAACTTAGGCATCAGTTAACAGGCATTTTTGCCCGGACTGCACAAGGATGTATTGTAATTCTGTAGAACCTGCCATACCTGTCAGGTAATAGGTAAACTACAACATGTGATTAAACCTGAGCCTTTAATATCCATACCAGTGTTTGAAGAATCATTTTGTTGGGTATTAGAAGATGGTGTAGGACGATTGCCTTAAACAAAAGTAGGGCCTCAGTACATTCTTATGGTCATGCATATGACTACCCAATTTCCAGAAGCTATACCTTTGAGAAAACTGCAGCTAAGGTAGTGGTGGAAAAGTTTACACAGTTTTTCCCATGCTATGGCCTACACTTTCAAGTACAATCTAACTTCATTTCTATAAATTTCCAGGGTAATTTGTGGTTTAGATATCAAAACATTAAAATCAACCGCTTATGATTCACAAATTCAAGGCACTTTGGAGAGATATTATCAGACTCTCAAAATCATGATTATAAACATCCAAGAGATTGGAACAAGGGATTGGATTTTTTACTATTTTCCACCAGAGATTCTCTGAATGTATCTACTGGGTTCAGCCCATTTAAGTTAATTTTTATTATAATTGTAGAGTACCCAATTCTTTTCTTTTTCCAATTAAGGGACAGTTTAGCATTGCCAATTCACCTATCCTGCACATCTTTGGGCTGTGGGGGTGAGACCCATGCAGACCCAAGGAGAATGTGCAACAGACAGTGACCCGGGGTCGGGATTGAACCCGGTTTCTCAGCACCGTGACGCAGCAGTGATAACCTCTGCGCCACCGTGCTGCCCTTGAGTTAGTTTATGGTCATGAAATACGGGGTCCATTAAAATTGATGAAAGCAAGTTTCTAAAACTACAGGACATATCCTTAAGGTTATGTCCACGTTTCTGGAAAGACTCCTAGAAGCTTGTCAGATAGCCAGAGCAATGAGATGCCAAGTTAGCCTCTTTAGGAAGAAGAACAGTGGAAAGATCTGATAAAGGTGCTGAAAAAGTAGAGGCAGATATGAAGGGACAGACCAGGATACATTATGTTAACTAATCATAATGTAGACATGGGAAACTCTGAACCAATAAAGCCACATCCGTCTCGACTAAACCCACGGAGGCTGGCTCAAATTAGAGGCGGAAATATGGGGGAAAATTCTCCGACCCCCAGGAGGGTCGGAGAATCGCCTGGGGCCGCCGAAAATCCCGCCCCCGCCGTGGCAGAGATTCCCCGCCACCCGGGAAGTGGCGGTGGCGGGTATCTCGCCACTCCGATTGGCGAGGCCCCTGCGGTGATTCTCTGGCCCGGATGGGCCGAAGTCCCGCCGCTGGGAGGCCTCTCCCGCCACCGAGGTTTGAACCACCTCTGGTGGAGGCGGGATCGGTGGCGCAAGCGGGCCCCGGGGTCCTGGGGGGGGGGGCGCGGGGCGATCGGACCCCGGGGGGGTGCCCTCACGGTGGCCAGGCCCGCGATCGGGGCCCCCCGCTCAGCCCTGGGTGCACTTTCTCCTCCCGGCCGCCACGGTCTCCGCCATGGCGGAAGCGGAAGAGAAACCCACATCGCACATGCGTCGGTGGTGACGTCACCGCCGGCGTATGCGCCGACCGGCGAAAGCCTTTCGGCCAGCCCCGCTGCTGGGGGCGCCGGTTTTTTGCGCCAGTCTTCTGGTGCCAACCGCTCCGGCGCGGGGCTAGCCCCCAAAGGTGGAGAGAATTCCCCACCTTTGGGGAGGCCCGACCCCGGAGTGATTGGCACCACTCCGCTACGCCGGGACCCCCTGTCACGACGGGTAGGGGAGAATGCCGCCCAAGGTGCGTGTTGGTTATGCTGTGGAAACAAGTGAAAACGGGTGTGGTCCACAGAACGGCAAGTAGAGTTTGGAAGATTCAGGGTCATATTAATAAACGGACTTGTGCTGGCCACTGTGGACTTTTCCAGACAACTTAAAATGGTGATGGATGGTGCCAACCTGAGGTGGAGGCAGTGCTACTACAGAACGATGATGCAGAAACAGGAAGGCCAGTGGGATATATTTGTTAAAAAAAGCTAAGTCAAAGAAAGTATTCCACCATTGAATAAGAAGCATTAGAATTGATCATAACCCTTCAGCACCTTTAAGTGAATGTCGGCGTGACAATAAACAAAGCTTAGTTTCTACGGACCATATTCTGCTTGTGTTTAGAGAAAAATTTAAAACCTGGAACGCAAGGTTGGAGTTTATTATTATAACCGTTCAATGGTAAAATTACACACATCACTGGAAAGGATAATGTGATTGCGGATGCTTTGTCACGCGTTTAAGAGCTGACTAGTTACCAATGTAGGAACTGGAAAGGGAACTTATAAATGAAGATGGAATGAATGGATATATGTGATTAATGCCTTGCATATCGCTTAATGAAATGTCTGTGCTGTGACGTTTTGTTCCTTTTAAGGAGGAAGGTATGTAACGGCCTGTTGATTTCTTTTACTTTGTGGTTATCAGTTTTGGATGTTTAATAGACACATAGCTTTGAGTTGCGCAGAGGAAGTGAGGAACTCCAAAGGTGTAATATAGTACAATATGCTTGCTTTTATACAGCGAACTCAAACTTTTTGGCACCTGGGAGATCGGAGGTATTCAGTTCAATTGGTTAGCTGATGGCCAATGAATTTGCACGGCAACAGGGGGTGATTGGGTCCTACCCCAGTGAGATGGTTTTCAGAGAACGCAGGAAGTGACAGTGGATCATGGGTGCTCAAGGAAAAGGTTGTGAGCTTCTCTCTCTCTTTCTCTAGAAATGCTGCATAGCTACTATATTTCTGAACCGACAGGGAACCTGGATGAATGTACAATGAAAACCTTACAGGCAGAAAGCAGAAAGCTCAAACTTAAAGCCTAAATTTAAGGAAGGTGTGATAGGAGACAGAAATTCGTATTTTGTCCTTTCATCATCATTTTTACACCCCCCCCCCCTTTCCCTTCTGTGGTTGTTTGTCTGTCTTGTGTGTGTGTGTGTAGCAGGTGGGGGGCAGTTAAAGGAGAGGGGATTAGGAGTTAGATAATAATTAAGTAGTTGTGTTTGCTGCAGATTTAATTATAGTTATTGTTATTAATGAAGATTAATGTGCTTACATTTACAAACCTGCTGACTTTAGTTATTGGGCAGCCAAGGACCAAAGACTTTGGGTGTCTCCAAATAATTATTTGTTAATTTCACTTGTGTTGCGATTCCGGGTGAAGTTAGATTTACATTTATTGTCATGTGTAACAAGGTACAGTGAAAAGTATTGTTCTGCGTACTGTCCAGGTAGATCATTCCACACATGAAAAACATAGGACATACAATAAATACACAATGTAAATACATGGACATCGACATCGGGTGAAGCGTACTGAATGTAGAGCTGCAACAGTAAAGAAGATATGAAGAGAGATCAGTTCAGTCCAAAAGAGGACCATTCAGGAGTTGCTAACAGCGAGGAAGAAGCTGTTCTTGAATCTATTGGTGCGTGTACTCAGACTTTTGTATCTTGCACAATGGAAGAGGTTGGAAAAGAGAACAAGCTGGGTGGGAGGGGTCTTTGATTATGCTGCCCACTTTCCCAAGGCAGTGGGAGGTGTAGACAGAACCAAAGGATGGGAGGAGCGTTTGCATGGTGGACTGGACTGTGTTCACGACTTTCTGTAGTTTCTTATAGTCTTCGGTCGAGCAGTTGCCATACCAGGCTGTGATGCAGCCAGATAGGATGCTTTCTATGGTGCATCTGTAAAAATTGGTAAGAGTCAATGTGGACATGACGAATTTCCTTAAGTTCCTGAAGAAGTATAGGCGCTGTTGTGCTTTCTTGGTTGAAGCATTGACTTGGGTGGATCAGGACAGATTGTTGACGATGTTTCCACCGAGAAATTTGAAGTTCTCTACCTCGGCACCATTGATGAAGACAGAAGCGTATATGATACTTTGGTTCGTGAAGTCGAAGATCAGCTTCTTAGTTTTGCTGACATTGTAGGAGAGATTCTTGTCATTGTACCACGGCACTAGGTTCTCTATCTCCCTCCTGTATTCTGACTCATCGTTGTTTAAGATCCAACCCACCACGGTCGTGTCATCAGCAAACATGTAGATCAAATTGGAGCTGAATTTTGCCACACAGTTGTGTGTGCATAGGGAGTATCGTTAGGGGCTAAATACGCAGCCTTGCAGGACCCTGGTATTGAGGACCATCATGGAGGAGGTGTCGTTTATCCTCACTGATTGTGGTCTATCGGTCAGGAAATCAAGGATCCAGTTGCAGAGGGAGGAGCCAAGTCCTAGATTTTGGAGTTTTTATATGAGTTTGGCTGGGATTATAGTGTTGAAGGTGGAGCTGTAGTCAATTATTAGGAGTCTGACTAGGTGTCCTTGTTATCGAGATGCTCACGAGATGAGTATAGGGCCAGGGAGATAACGTCTGCTGTGGACTGGTTGCGGCAGTGTGTGAATTGCAGTGGATCAATGCATTCTGGAAGTATGGAGTTGATGTGTCTCATGACCAACCTCTCAAAGCTCTTCATAATGATCGACGTCAGGGCCATCAGAAGGCAGTTGTTCAGGCATGTTGTCTGGTCATTTTTTTGGAACCGGTATGATAGTGGTCTTCTTGCAGCAGGTGGGAACCTTGGAAAAGAGTAGGGAGACATTGATGACATCTGCGAACACACCTGCCAGTTGGTCGGCGCAGGATCTGAGTGCATGACCAGGGACTCCATCTGGACCCGTTGTTTTCTTTGGGTTCACTTTCAAGAAGGTCTGTCTGACTTCTGAGGCTGTGACGGTAGGTATGGGTGTGTCCAAGGCAGCTGGGGCAGTCGACATTGTTTCGTTGGCTTGCTGCTCAAATCTAGGATTGATTGCATTGAGTTCGGCGAGGAGTGGTGCTCTGCTAGCCCAGGGGGTTGTAACACAAGTCACTAGCATTCTTCATACAACATTTCTGTAGACATAGGAGTCGCAGTGTGTTTCATGGAGCATTCGCTAATCTCAGTTTATTTCTGTCCTTGTAAATACTTTTCCAATTCTCAATGGAAATTTATCCATCTATTTTTCAAAAAGCAGTTAATTACCTCAGACTCAGTTGCTTTTTCTGGGAGTTTATTCCCTGTATTACTCTTTGGGGAGATAAAGTTTCTTCTGACCTCTAGTTTCATTTGAGTCTTGCTAATTTTAAACCTGTGCCATTTAATTCTGTGCTCACATTCCAAGTCAAATAGCCTGCTTAGATTTATAACATCTATGCCTCACAGCATTTTAAAGACCTGGATTATGTCTGCTGCTGATCATCAAATTAAACAGGATAATAAAAAAAAAATGAGCTTCTGTTGAGTTCCCAGAAATAATCTAACCAAAAGGTTAGATGAGCTACATGATGAATATGGAAGTCATAGACAAATGAATGAATGAACTTTGAAGCAAATGTTGCGAACTGTAAGAATTAGATGAATATTTACCATTGTTGGAGATGTATCTATGGTGAGACAATGAACTAAACTAGACTCAAGGCCTATTCAATTGATCAGAAGTGGAATGAAGTTGGAGATCTGTTTTTATATTCCGATTGTTCTACAGGTTAAGATTACTTCAAATAAATTAGGATGAAGCAATTATTCGAAACATATTCCGTTTTCACAAATTGACAGTCAGTTAATGGAAAGCTGCTCAAACCTCCTGCTGATGAATTAACAACACCCACTTGATGCTGTCACATTCCTGTGGGTTAGGGACTCACTTGTGCAGTGCAATGAAATGCTGCCTGTTGCAATGCTATCATATACTAAATGAACAGGGATAGAACCAATTCAAAAACAACTTGATATTTGTGTAACATTGCACGGGGCCTTATATGCAGTGGGAAGGAAACTGAGCTTAACATGCTTGAAAGTTGGACAATGAGAGATTTTTCAATCATTGTTAATGCTACAGTTTGTATCCTTCAAGCATTCTTGCGTGCTGGGTTTGCGAGACACTCATGAGGCACAGGAACACAAGAACCTGCTCTGTTATAACCCTCATAAGAGTCCCTTGGACGATTGAGAGCTTCGCCGTTAAGGGGGCCAGCTTCCCCTTAACAAGGGAAACCAACTGGATATAAAAACCCTGACCCGGATGTGGGTCAGCGTGGGACACCCTTCGGGAAGTGAAGGTGTATATCGGAGTTCATTGTGCAATTTAAATTTTGAACCTCTCATCAGCGCTCCATCTGGATCTAACACTGGCGAGGAGCATAAAGTGCAGCTGCCGGCGGCGCAATCTTCTCAGAAGTTGGCACACTTTTCATAGGCCTCAGGAGGCTGCCTTACCGACGGCAGACATGGGAAAGTTGGAGGTTTTCAATGCAGGTATGGATGACTGGTCACAATATGTGGAGAGAATGCAACACTTTTTTCTCATCAATGCCATCATTGGGGATGAGCGCCAGATGGTCACGCTACTCACAGCTTGCCGGGCTGCCGCGTATAGCATGAGAAAGTGCCTGACATATCCTGACACATCGGACACATGGTCATGGGCAGTTCTGGTTGCATTGATGGATGAACATTTGAACCCCAGGCCTCCCATTATCGTTTGGCGTATCCATTTCCAGACCACCACCCAGGCCCAGGAGGAGTCCGTGACGGAATTTTTGGCCCGCTCACAGAAGCTTGCAGAGTTTTGCGAATTCGGGGCAGCTCTGCCTGAAATGTTGTGAGACAGACTGGTTTGCGGTATCAGTAATGCGGCAATTCAGCAAAAACTGAACCATGACTGGACCTGAAGAGGGTTACAGGTCTTGAAGGTCCTCAGTCTAGGGTATTCAACTGCCCGGAGAGAAATGCCTGCTCAGTCAGATATTTCAAACACCTGACGCTGGGGGTTCAACCGCTGAGAGCCAAATCAGCGTCAGAGGGGTCAGGATGCTAGAAGGACATTTTCCCAAGACCTGGAAGATCTGGATCACCAAGACGGGAACGTATATGGCTGCCGGAACTGTGATGAGTGGCATCCGAGCGATGGCTTGCCCTGACCTGCCACTGTCCCGCCAGGTACAACCGTCCTCCCCGGGCTCAGACATTTTTTGTACACGAGACTGTGGACAACTGCCAACAGCTACATTGCATCGCTGCACCAAGGGTAGCACCAATACGAGTCAAGCTCTGCATAAATAGTTTCCGTGGTTCCCAACTAGTATGGACAGCAATTTGCCCGTTTTCTGTTAGCTGTAGTGTGAGGTGATGGCCCGAGCTTACTGAGCCAAGATTGGCTGAAACATCTGTCTAGACTGACGATGCGTTTGCCAAATGTGCCCAGATGGGCCGCACACCATACGGGCAAATTTCCTGAGATGTTCCAGGAAGAGTTGGGCACCGCCCAGGGGGGCCACGGCAAAAATCACCATAGATGTATCACCATCATTTCCAGGCCCACAAGGTTCCATTTGCACTATGGCTGAAATTGGACACTGAGCTTGTCCGCCTGGAGAGTTTGAGCATCTGTCCTATACGGTTTGCGGACTGGGCAGCACTGGTTGTACACATGCTAAAATCCCTGACACCATACGCCTTTGCGGGGATTCCAAAATGCCAGTCAACCAAGTTTCCCAGTTGGACCCTTACATAGTATCATGGATAGAGGACCTCTCCATGAAACTCAGTGGAGGTCATTCCTTCACGAAGCTCGGCATGAGCCACGCTATCTTCACTTGATATTAGACCCGGGGTCCAGGAAATACATTACAGAGAATACACACTGGGCTTGTATGAATATCCCAGATTGCCTTTGGTGTATCAATGGCCTGCTCAATATTCCAGCGGGTGACAGACAACATACTGTGCGGTTTGCCTCACGTCGCGGTTTACCTTGACAATGTGCTGATAACTGGGACATCGGACCAAGAACATTTGAGGAACCTTGACGAGGTGTTCCACTGTTTCTCGTCTGCTGGGGGTAGACTCCGGAGGGAGAATTGCGTGTTCCGCACTGGGGAGTTTATGTTCCTCAGTTATCGTATGAATCAAAGTGTCCTTCACCCGGTCGAGGACAAGGTTTGGGCAATTAGGCAGGCCCCCGTTCCGAAAGGCCCCACGGAACGCCGTTCGTTCCTCGTACTCATAAACTATTAGGGGAAGTGCATCCTGAACCTCGCAACCCTGTTGGCCCCCCTGCACCATTTGCAGAAGAAGGGCCAGACATGGGCATAGGGTTCACTGCAGCTGGCGGCCTTTACCAGAGAATAGAAACAACTCATGTCCTCGCAACTGCTTACTTATTCGACCCCGCCAAACTGCTGAAAGTTACCTGTTACACCTCACCTTATGGTGTCGGAACAGTTTGACTCAGTGAATGGACAACGGCATGGAATGGCATTCATCTCTCGGACTCTCGCCACAACTGAGCAAAATTATGCCCAAATCAAGAAGGGGGGTATGGCCAAGGTGTTTGCGGTTATAAAGTTCCATCAATATGTTTACGGGCATGCTTTCACGGTATTGATGGATCAAAAATCTTTGCCGCGGTTGTTAAAAGAGAACAGGACAGTCCCTCCCATCGCGTCTGCATAGATTCAGCCATGGGATTTATTGTTGACAGCTTATGAGTATGTGTTGGAACACCACCCAGTGACGAAGATCCCTCACACGGATGCCCTGAGTCAGCTTCCCCTGCCGACCAGGCTGCCGACGCCCACTTGCATCAATTAGCTAGTCGTGGCTTTGCATTTTATGGACATTTTGCCTGTCACAGCATCACAAATCCATGATTGCACACAGATGGGCTCCCAGCTAACCTATGTCTGGCACACCATTTTGTATGGGACCCAGCATCATGCATTGCCCAGACGACCTGACAGCCTTCATGATGAAGATTGAGGACCTCAGTATAGAAGACAGTATCCTTCCATGGGGGATGTGTGTCATGATCCCGATGAAGGGTTGCAGCCCCATTTTGCGGGACCTCCACAGCGGTCACCTCAACGTGCATCAAGTGAAAATGCTGGCCTGCAGCTACATATGGTTGGCAGGCGTTGATACCGATATTGAGACACTCACCCAGCAGTGCAAGCCATGCCAGGAACACCAGAAGCTGGTACTAGCTGTACCCCTCCACCCTTGTGAATGCCCAGGGCGACCTTGGTCTCTGTTTCACATCGATTTTGCTGGCCATTTCCAGGGATCAATGTTCCTGATCCTGGTCGATGCAAACGCCAAAAGGATGGACGTTCACCGAATACGTTCGACAATGCTAACCACAATGTTTATAAACACTCTTACTATGATTGACAGCTGCTCACCACATCAAAAGCAGCTAAATGAATTCAATTCCTCTTCTTCACCTCCATGCATCTGTGCTTTGGGGGGTGGAGTGATTTGTTTTTCCCATGGTGGAGGATGATGCCCCTGTTTGTCAGCAGGGAGGTGCAGGATTTGTGTTTTGGGGAGGGGGACCTTCTGATGGACTTTGGGGCACACCTCAGTTATGCACTAACCCACTTAACCCATCTCAGGTCCACCATGTCAGGGTCACGGTTGAGCAAACCAATACCCGCCCAGAGGATTTCCCGCTGTAGGGATAGTGAAAAATGGGGGAGGAATAGAATCAAAACCCGTTTGACAGAGGATGCTGCATTCACTGCCCGATCGGGATTCCCAATCTCAGGAGAGGAGAATGGAGAATCCCAGTCTCCATCTGCCAGCTCGTCACCCCACTCGCTAAACCTGTGTATATCTCTTTATAGGCTCGTTGTAGTTTACATTTCCACATAGCTTTGTGTCACAAGTCATTAATATAGATTGTAAATAGCTGAAGCCCTAGCTCTGATCTGTATGGCACTCCACTGGTCACAGCCTACCAATATTAAAATAGCCTAACTATGCTCACTCTTTGCTTCCTGTCTGTTAGCCAATTTTATATTGAAGTTAACATTAAACCCCAACTCCAAGAGCCCTTATCTTGCCTATTAAACTTTTGTGCTGTCCCTTGTTGAATGCCTTATAGAAATACAGGCTTACTATGGCCGTGATTCAGCAACCATGTTGCACCCAGTGGGTGATAGTGGGAAAGTCCAAAATCAAAAATCACGCCAGGTGTGAACCATTCGCGATTCGCCCGACGCGCTCCCGATGGTGAGTTCCAGATCAGGCCTAAATATGACAAGAATATCATGAACACTCATTTGCATTCATTTCAATCTCATTAACGACATTGAAGTTGAATGCAGCGGCTTATCGGAAATTACCCGACTCATCAGCGGGAAGTCATGCTGGCATCGTTCAGTGCTTCTTTTCAAAAACGCAAAGCTGGCGCAATGGCAATTAAGGGGAAGTGTGGAGGTGAGTAGCCATCTCCATTTTCCCCTTTGCTAACGGCAAGAAGCTGAGGTGCAAGTCCGGCAAATCAGACAGTGCAATGTCGATAATCTCGCGGGGGCTCATTTTTGGCACTCGGTGCTGTTGAATAAAAAGAACAAAGAAAATTACAGCACAGGAACAGGTCCTTCGGCCCTCCCAGCCTACGCCGATCCAGATCCTTTATCTAAACCTGTCTCCTATTTTCCAAGGTCTACTTCCCTCTGTTCCCGCCCATTCATATACCTGTCTAGATGCTTCTTAAATGATGCTATCGTGCCTGCTTCTACCACCTCCGCTGGTAAAGCGTTCCAGGCACCCACCACCCTCTGCGTAAAAAACTTTCCACGCACATCTCCCTTAAACTTTCCCCCTCTCACCTTGAAATCGTGACCCCTTGTAATTAACACCCCCACTCTTGGGAAAAGCTTGTTGCTGTCCACCCTGTCCATACCTCTCATAATTTTGTAGACCTCAATCAGGTCCCCCCTCAACCTCCGTCTTTCCAACGAAAACAATCCTAATCTACTCAACCTTTCTTCATAGCTAGCACCCTCCATACCAGGCAACATCCTGGCGAACCTCCTCTGCACCCTCTCCAAGGCATCCACATCCTTCTGGTAATGTGGCGACCAGAACTGCACACAGTATTCCAAATGTGGCCGAACCAAAGTCCTATACAACTGTAACATGACCTGCCAACTCTTGTACTCAATACCCCGTCCGATGAAGGCAAGCATGCTGTATGCCGTCTTGACCACTCTATCAACCTGCGTTGCCACCTTCAGGGTACAATGGACCTGAACTCCCAGATCTCTCTGCACATCAATTTTCCCCAAGACCCTTCCATTGACCATATAGTCCACTCTTGAATTTGATCTTCCAAAATGCATCACCTCGCATTTGCCTGGATTGAACTCCATCTGCCATTTCTCTGCCCAACTCTCCAATCTATCTATATTTTGTTGTATTCTCTGACAGTCCAGTCATCGCGCCCGTTGAGAAACCAAAACTGGACTTCAAATTGTTTTTCATTGAATTGCTTCCATAATCTACTGGGTCTCCTTTATCTAACTTACTGGTACCATCCTCAAAAAAACTCCAACAAATTTGTCAAAGATGCTTTCCCTTGTGTGAAATCATGTCGATTTTGTCTGATCATATTGTGATTTCCTAAGTGCATTGTTAAAACTTTCCTAATAACAGATTCCAACACTTTCCTGGAGACTGATAACAGGCCAACTGCCCTTTAGTTTTCTGTTTAGCTCTTTTGAAACATTGTGATGCATTATCAATTCTTGGAAGGCAGTGAGCACCTTACCACACCGCACTGATGGAGCAAACCTGCAGTAAACCTGTTCAATGTGATAGGCATTCTTTTCTGATATCCAAGTGAGCTCTTACAGCGTGAAAGCATTTTGTGTGACACTGAGCTGGCTGTTAATTTTGGATTTCTTTTGTAGTCTTCTTAAGCTGTGGTGCTATCTCCTGTAAATTGTAAATACCAATTAACAGGTCTGTTTTCCGTTATTCTGAAATCAATAGGAAGAGTTCCTCATCTGGCCTTGAAGTCTCAAGGGGTGCACACCTTATGACAAATATATTTTTTGGGAGGGAGTACCATGACTAAGTAAAGGTGATTTTGTGATGGAAATGCTCATAAAAGCAGCTTCCCGCTACTGGATAAGTGGTTCGCTGAATCAGGTAGTTTTCAGCGTGCTTGGGACTGAAGTGAACGCCGCATGGGAGAAAAATAATTTACGGTTTTTCAGGCAGTGCTTTGTTCATTCACTGACCACACTGAGCGCTTCATAATTATGTAAATTCATGTAAATTGGATTCCCTGTGTATTCTTGCAGTGGGCAATCGGAGGCTTGCAAGCTGTGTGTTGAAAAACTCCATCATTTAAGCTAATTTGGCATATTATTCAAGCTGGTTTTCTAACAATTCATATGTTCAACTTGAGTAACTGAAATTTAAAGTTTAGAGGCAAGGAACATTTTTGAACCTGCAGTTGGTTTCTTTCTGTTCAACATTCCTTTGATACATATCTGCCACAGCAGCATTCCTGCTCCCACCTGCTCATCAGAATTTCACACTACAAAAGACTTTGGAGTTCGTCAGGATCAGCCTTCTACTAAAATAGTAAGTGGAGTTTCATGCCCTGCCCTATGGTGAGTTTTGTGGTGGGGGCCATATTTAATTAAGAGGGAGGGTGGCAGGCACAAACCTCACCAAACTCCCACCTTCCCCCACCATGGCGGGAAGGCCTGTGGAAATCTTTGACACCCCCTGCACATTGATACCCTTAAGTGGACAATTAATGGTCACTTAAGGGCTTCATGTCATTACCGTAACCAATGGAGGGCTTGTGATGCGGGGAGCATGACATGCAGGATCCAGGCCATCAGTGGGTGGTGCCCCTTTAAAGGTAATCAGTTCCTGTTTGAAGTACAAAGCATCAGGAAATGGGAGCAGGCCCACTGAGTGCCACTCCCTTCCCTCACTGCTAAACCCTTTTCTGCGAAACCCGGCTCACCGCTCCTTCCTGCCATTACTCACCGGTGGCCTGGCATCTCGCGATAGTATCAGGCCATGGGTAGAAGTTGTACCGACAGCAGCAACCATCTCTCCAGTGGGGCTTTCATTTAACAGAGTTGCTAGTCTCTGATTGGTCAGTGGGTGGGACTTCCACACCTGAGGTCCTTGATCCCAAGAAAGACCCATCGCTGTCCAGCTAAAAGTGAGAGTTCATACTGTGGGCTTTCTCACACAACTTTCCATTTTTTAGACTGGTGCGCATTTGGTGAGCTTTACTTCATCTGCTACTTTGAGGTTAGGAGATGCTGCTTACATCTTCCTGTTGACCATTCACAGTCTCTTTCATATTGGGTGTCAGTAGCACAAGATCTGCCAAGGCTGGGCACAGAAGGCAGGATCAGCTGGGGTGGAAATATCAGTGGGGAAGGATAGAAGGGAGACAGGATGAGGGGGATGGAAGGGCCAGAGGAGAAGGGGAGCAGAATGTCTGGGAAGGATTGGAGACTGTCCATGGAATATTTAAGAGACTGTCCAGGGAGTTAAGTCAGAATGTCTCAGGCATGTTAGTGGGTTCAGCATGGCATGCGTGATTTCGGCCCAGTCCTCCTAAGGGCAAAGCCTCCTTGTGACGGTTTTAGAGAAATGTGTTAAAAGTCCATTTGGTCCTGAGGGTTGGAAGGACAGCACTCAGACTCAGAGCACACAGTCACATTCAAAGGAGGAAGTTGAAAGTTCAAGTTGTGTGGAGGGATAATGGATGGTCTAATGGTGGGGGGAGGTGGCTCATGAAGTGCGGGGGCTGATAGCCTCGAGAATTGGAGGGGTCAGGTTTATGAGGGGAATGTGGCTGTCAACATTGAAGGAAATTGGAAGAGTACAGGAATATCAACATAAATAATAATGGAGTCAAGGGTAACGGGGTGGCTGAAGGGTGACAGAAAGGAAAGGAATTAAGAGATAATGACTGTCAGGAGGTTGCGAGGAACTTGGTGTGTGACAGCGGGTGTTTGGAAGGCATTGGAACACTCAGAAATTGTATTAGAAATATCTGGCATTCTCAAAATAATGGCATGATCGTGAAAAGCAATAAAAATAACAATATGGGAGGTGTCACAAAGCAGATGCGAGGAGTTTATGACTCCTCTTTTGGGCTGAGTTAAGGGCACCCTATTAATTATTTGCTGAAGCAAAGGAGGAACAGGCTCAGATTAACACTGTTCGTAACGTTCAAATGCCCAGTGAAGAAGTAATGCTCCATGAATAATGGTGCACATTCGTGTGAGAATCTATTCAGGATTGGATCCGGCATTGACTATGTTTGATTGGCAATCTGCTCCCGTCAGAGGCAGGAAAGAAAGTATGGCGTTGAATTCATCTAAGGGATATGGCTGCTAGGCAGCAGCCAGATGCATTTTCCAACCTCAAAATGTCCTGCTAAATGGTCATGGCTGACAAGCATAGTCATGGCTGACAAGCATAGTGGCAAAAGTCTTTCCATCAAGCCAACACTATGTCCTCTCTATAGAGTGCCAATGGTAATGGAAGAAAGCTGACAATTGCCTGATGGAATGTTCTCATTCATGGCTGTCATCACTCAGGTCAATGTGTCATGTTTCCATGCACACTCATGTCTGCAGAGGAGGAACAACGATCTGTGGTCCTCCAAGACGTCCTTCACCTGGAAAGGGTGGGTTGGTGGTAACACATCTAGATGGAGGCCAGGCCAAGTGTTGAGCATTGGCCTGCTGGCTTGGAGATGGAAAGAAAATCTGTTAAGGATATGCTCAATAAATATTTCAATTTGCTTAGTTTACATATCCTAACAGGATGCAGGTTGCAGGCAGCCCTGACTTGGTTCTGGCTCTCAGACAAATGAGGAGAATAAGATTCCATTGCAGTTTGCACAGGGCCAAGGGGAGCAGTGCCCTGAGCAGCAACAAGGAGTGGGGCCCAAAAAGGTGCAACGTGCTCCCGAGGAGAGGTGAATGCAATGATGAGCATTGGTCCGACCATAAGTATATGGCATGCCCTGTTCATATATCAAAATTAATGAAGGGCAATGTCATATGTTCCTTCACTTGTCCAGGGATGTGATAGCTCATGTTTGCCAGCTTTTCCAGGATGAGCTGTAGCCACCAGGCTTGCAGGGCATGCCATGCAGGTGGCATTGAAGGTCACTGCTGCACTGAAATTATTTGGCAGTGGTTTCTTCAGGTGATCCACTGGGGATCTTAGTGCACGTTTGATTCAGTAACACAGAAATGCATAGAGATGCCCTGTTCATGAAAATGAATAAGTATGTCCAATTCTACATGGATGCCAAACGCTGGGCTAGCAGACCTGTGCCAGAGAGTTCCACACTCACAGAGGCCATTGAAGGACCTCAGTGAACACAGAGCTGGCTCCTTGGGATCAAAGGCTACCCCCAGAAGACATGGCACCTGATGCCACTTCTTTGCTACAGAGAGGAGGTACAATGCTGCACATGCATCCACCAGGTCCGTGGTAGAGTTGAATGAAAAAATATTTTTTTTAATGCCCTGCACCACATCCCTATGGATTCTAGCATTTTGTCTGCTGCAGATGTTAGACTAACAGATCTATATAGTTTTCTGTCTCCTGTCTTTCTTGAATAGTGAATACCAAATACAAAGTATTGGTATTTTCCAATATTTAGGAATTATTCTGGAATCTGGAATATCAAAACCAATGCATTCTCTATCTCTGCAGCCATGTATTTTAAAGCCCTCGAATAGGGGTGATCAGAGTAAGAAATCTTCCAACACCAGGTTAAAGTCCAACAGGTTTGTTTCAAACCACTAGCTTTTGGAGCACAGCTCCTTCCTCAGGTGAATGAAGAGGTGGGTCCCAGAAACAAATGTGTAGACAAAGTCAATGATGCAAGACGATACTTTGAATGCGAGTCTTTGCAGGTAATTAAGTCTTTACAGGTCCAGATGGGACTGGAGAGAGGGATAATCACGGGTTAAAAAGGTGTTAATTGTCTCAAGCCAGGGAAGTTGGTAGGATTTTGTAAGCCCAGGCCAGATGGTGGGGGTGAATGTAATGCAACATGAATCTAAGGTCGCGGTTGAGGCCGTACTCATGTGTGCGGAACTTGGCTATAAATTTCTGCTTGGCAATTCATGTTCTCACGCACCCTGAAGGCCGCCTAGGAGAACTCTGACTCGAAGATCAAAGGCTAAATGCCCTTGACTGCTGAAGTGTCCCCCGACTGGGATGATCACATCAGGGGTGATCAGGTCAGGGGATTTTATCAGCACTTCCCTATGCTTGGGATTAGGCCCATTCATTTCTCCAATATTGGGCCCGATCAAATGGCCTTGTCATGCATAACTTGGGACACGGCAAGGTTGTTAGATTTTAAAAGTTTAAAAATATTTTAAACACCCAGTCTGCCTTAAACTCCCCAATCCCTCCTCTCTACTCTACTCGGCTGCATCCTACAACCGCAGGCCTTCCTGCCTGAGGGGCTGGCCTGCCTTTCAATCTGGCAGGCTGGCAGCTGAGAAACAGAGAAAATATGATTCAAGTAAGTTCCTGCTGTTAAATTTGGTGGGATCTTCACATTACTGCATTTTTGGATGCCTTGGCTGCTGTGACCCCACCCAACCTCACAACCTCTGATAAATATCAGGGCGGTTAACTTTGTTTCCCTCCACCACAGATGTTGCCTGAGCTGCTGAGAATCTCATGCATCTTCTGTTTTTAGTTAAAACTACTAGTTTATAGTGGGAAACAGTGAAAAGGAGGATGGATACTTTCCTTTGCACAGAGCATTATTGAAACACGGAATGCTTTGAAACATGGTGGGCGAGATTCTCCATTTTCCGACATCGAAATCGAGGAACGCGATTAGGCGGAGAATCGTTTTTGACGCTGAAATCGTGGCGGGTGCCGTTTCACACCAAATTGCAATTCCCTGGTGCCTCGACAGCGGTGTCAACGCATTCCAGAACATATGGAGAGTAAACACTGTTTGCACATCATTAGCGGGCCTGATCCGGTATTCTCCGGGGCCTCCGCGATTCTCTACCTCCACTGGTGCGAATTCCAGATGGTGAAGCTCACATGTGCTTTCAAAATTGTGTAACAGGCATCGCGGCTGCTGACTGGCCAGGGGCTTCTGCCAGGGCTGGGGAAGTAGTGGGGGGTGGCTAGGAGATGGGCTGCGGGGTCGAGGTGGACGGGCAAGGAGCACCATTGCTGCGACCTGCAAGGCAGCCATGCAGCTGTGCATGCCACTGACTGCCCACTGTGAACTTAGGTCACAGGTTATATGGGTGTGCCGCCGGGCACCCCCCAAAGTGCCCTCCAGCCACAGCCGACCTATCAATGGGATGGGTGCACTCCAGCGCAACCAGTGCTATCTTGTTGGCTGGGATGAGTGTGTGTGGGGAGTGAAGTGTGTACATGCGGCTGCAGCTTGTCAGCCTCCCGAGTATCAATCATGGACCTGGCAAATTCCACACTGTTTCTCATTGGAATCAATTGTGTTCCACGGGGTGCCAGTGCTAGTCCCTCCATGGTCGCTGAATCGGTCCAGGTACGGCGGCACTTTTGCTGTCCTGGAAGTCCACAAATCCTGCCCCAGTGTCAATACTTAGTCTCAGAAACTGAGATTCCCGTCAGGTGTGTTTGAGTTACAGATGTTCGAATCAGTTAATTGAAAAGTTGCCTACTTAAAGTGGAGCAATATAAAAGGCAATATAGAGAGAGACAATGAGGCAGGGGAACTGCTTTCGGATTGCTCCTGCAAAAATCCACTATGATGGGCCAATAGCCACCTTTTGCACTGCAAACTGCTGTGGTTCTATATAATTCAAGACTTGCCTGCTAACAACCAAAGTGCACCAGGAACCTAATAAACTAAAAGTGTTATTTAAAGTAATGTTATGCTACTACAGGGAATAATAAGGCTTTGAAAATGAATGCATTCCAAAGCACTGCTGGACTCACAGCAACACAGGCTCAATGAAACTGAGTGAAAAGACTGCAATGCTGTATTGTTGCATGTTGTTGTTATTGTGCAATTTTAATGCCACTGTCACACTGAGATTTTCATCTCGCCAACACCAGAACACAACATGACATTGCTGGTGCCAGCCTGATCCCTACACTATTCATGTAATTGGATTTGCTTCACACTGGTTACTACGTAAGTGCAACCAGAACAAATCCCCATCTTTAATTTGCTTTTTAAAAGTACCATACTTAGATGGCCTCTTGCGCTGTTCTTCTGTGTCCTCCTGGTCAAAAGGTTTTACCAATCCCGGCAGGTTGCCGTAGAATCGTAGAAAATTTACAACACAGAAGGAGGCCATTCAAGCTGTTGCGTCAGCACATGTCGACAAAGAGCTACCCAACCTAATCCCAACTTCCTGCACTTGATCCGTAACCCTGCAGGTCACAGTCATTCTTTTTAAATGGGCTGAGAGTTTTTGCAACTGCCGCTATTTTGGGCAGAGCTCCAGGTCCCTACCGCATTCTGAGTGAAAGAAAATCTTTCCCCAACTCCCCTCCAATCCATATAGCAATTATTTAAATCTATGCACTCAGGTTTTTGACCCCTCTGCTAAAGTGAATAGGTTGTCTTTATTTATTCTATATATATCCCCATAATTCTGAACTCCCCAAATAATTCACCACCCAGCATCCGTTGCTCCATAGAAAACAATCTCAACCTATTCAATCTTTCCTCAAAATTATCCAGTCCTGTCAACTTCTTGGTAACTTTCCTCTGCACCCCCACTAGTGCAATTGCATTTTTCCTGTGATTTGGAGGCTATAACTATATGCAGCACACAATCTGTGGTCTAACTTGCATTGATAGGTACAACATACAGTGCAGAAGGAGGCCATTAGGCCCATAAAGTCTACACCGACCCACTTAAGCCCTCACTTCCAAGCTATCCCCCGAACCCAATAACCCCTCCTAACCTGTTTTTTTTCCACGAAGGGCAATTTAGCATGGCCAATCCACCTAACCTGCACGTCTTTGGACTGTGGAAGGAAACCGGAGCACCCGGAAGAAACCCACAGAGACACAGGGAGAACGTGCAGACTCCGCACAGACAATTACCCAAGCCGGGAAGCGAACCTGGGACCCTGGCGCTGTGAATCCACAGTGCTAACCACTGTGCTGCCGTGTTGCATGTGGTTCTGGTATAACCTCACTACCTTTTATATTCTGTGCCTCAGCTAATAAAGGAAAACATGCCAAAACCTACTCTGCTACCTTTAATGATCTGTGGCCATACACTCCATGATCCCTCTGTTCCTCTACCCCAAGCAGTATCTCTCATTTATTGTATATTCACTTGCATTGTTGCACCTTTCAAAATGCATTGCCACAGACTTCTCCAGATTGAATTCCATTTTCCACTTTTCTCCCAATTGACCAGGCCATCTATATTATCTTGTATTATGACCTTGGTAGATACTAGTAATCTTTCTTTGTTTGGAAATCCCCCCAAAAAAATCATTTTTTATAAATGAATGAAGCCGCAGGGTACACGGTTTAAAACAAATTAAATTTACTGTTCAAAAATCAAAGAACATGAATGCGAACTACACTCTATGTTAAGTAGTCAGTTATAGAATCATAGAATCCCCACAGTGCAGAAGGAGGCAATTTGGCCATCGTGTCAGCACCGACTCTCTGAAAGAGCACCCTACCCAGGCCCACTCCCCGTCCTATCCCCATCTGCACATCTTTGGATACTAAGGGGCATTTTTTTAGGATGGCCAATCCACCTAACTTGCAATCTTTTGACTGTGGGAGGAAACCAGAGTATCCAGAGGAAACCCAAGCAAATATGAGGAAAACATGCAAACTCCACGCAGACACCCAAGGCCCATCCCTAATTTCCCTTGAACTGAGTGGCTTGCTAGGCCACTTCAAAGGGTATTTAAGAGTCAACCACACTGCTGTGGATCTGGAGTTACATATAGGCCAAACCAGATAAGGATAGCAGATTTCCTTCCCTCAAGGACATTAGTGAATCAGCTGAGTTTTAAATCGACAATGGTTTCATGGTCATCATTAGACTTTTAATTACACATTTTTTTGTTATTGAATTCAAATTTCACCACCTTGTTGTGGGATTTAAACTCAAGTCCCCAGAGCATTACCCTGGATATTTGGATTACTAATCCAATGACAATACCATTATTATTTTTTCACACCTCAAGGAATTGTATACATATCTTCTCCTCTGGGGCTGGGGCTGGTTTAGCACACTGAGCTAAATCGCTGGCTTTTAAAGCAGACCAAGGCAGGCCAGCAATTCCTGTACCAGCTTCCCTGAACAGGTGCCGGAATGTGGCGACTAGGGGCTTTTCACAGTAACTTCATTTGAAGCCTACACGTGACAATAAGCAATTTTCATTTTTCTTCTTTCTTCTCCTGTATTGCCTGCTGACTTTTTGGGGGCCTGTAATACACTCCAAGCAGTGTGACTGACCCTTTTTATTCCTAAACCCTACCTATAAAGCCTCATTTAAAGAGTCCTCCAAGATATCGTCCCTCCTTACTGCAGTAACTGAATTTTAACTTAATAAAGCAACCTCTTCTTTTACACCCTTCCCTGTCCCGCCTGAAAGTCCTTTATCCCGGACTTTTGAGTTGACAGTCTTGCCCCTCCCTCAAACATATCTCTGTGATGGCAACAATATCACAATTCACACTCTTAACACATTGGTCTTACTCATAATACTTGTAGCTTTAAAGTAGAAGCCTTCCAACCTCGGCTTACATTCTTCGAACTCAGCATGGGTGAACTTCCTCTGGCTTGGTTCCTTTACAATATCTAGAATTGGTTTTATCACCATTGTACTCACACCTTGTGCCTCTACCTCTCCTCCCTGCAGGAGCAGTAGAAAACCCACTTGCAAGGATCTTGATCCCATTCTGATTCAGATACAGACCGTCCCACTTGTACATGTCCTACCTTTCCCAGAAATAGTCCCAGTAATCCAGGAATCTAAAATTCTCCCTCCAACACCAACTCTTGAGCCATGCATTTATCTGCCCCATTCTCCTGTACTCACTAGCATATGGCACCGAGAGTAATCCAGAGAACTTTGGAGATCCTGTTTTTTAATTTGCTGCCGAGCTCCTGAATTATTGATGCAGGACCTCATCCTTCATTCTACCTATATCATTGGTACCAAAGTGTACTACAACTTCTAACTTATCACCCTCCCCCTTTAGGGTGCACTGTAGTTGTTTAGTGACATCCCTGACTTTTGCCCCGGGGCGCTTCACGCCATCCTGGAGTCACATCTGCTGTCGCAGAAGCGCCTGCCTGTTCCCTGAACTAATAAATCCCCTATTACTATAACTCTTTCTGTCTTCTTACTCCCCTCCTGACAGTTCGGTCATTTGTGGAGCCAGGGGCTTGGCTCTGACTGCATTCCCTTGAGGAACCCTATTTGAGAACTCCCGTGGATTCCTGAACTACCTGTTCATTTCTTTTGAACTGACAGATGGTCACCCTTCTTTCCTCCAGTCCCTTGAGCTGTGATGTGACCACCTCTCTAAACATGCTATCCGCGTAACTCTCAGCCTCACGGATACACCACAATGGCCCCAGCCGTCATTCATGCTCATAAACCCGAAGTTCAGGTTTCTGCAGTTGGGAGCATTTTCTACACATGTGGTCATCCAGGATTATGGTATGGTCCATGACTTCCCACATATGACTGGTCACACATTTCACTCAGCTGACCTCAACTTTTATGTCTTCAACTTAATTGCTCATTTTTTCCAAATTATTTAGTCTTGAAAGATGCTCTTCTTCCTTTAACTTAGTCTCCTTGTCGGGGCAGCATGGTGGTTATCACTGCTGCCTCATGCTACCGAGGAGCCTGGTTCGATCCCGGGCCATTATCCATGTGGAGTTTGTATATTCTCCCCTGTCTGCATGGGTCTCACCCCCACAACGCCAAGAAGTACAGGGGAGGTGAATTGGCCATGCTAAATTGCTCCTTAATTGGAAAAAAGTATTGGGTACTCTAAAAATTAAAAAAGCTTAGTCTCCTTGCCTAATTCTACTTCACCAGGTTAAAGTCCAAAAGGTTTATTTGAAATCACAAGTTTTCGGAGCGCTGCTCCTTCATCAGGTAAGACTTCATCTGATGAAGGAGCAGCGCTCTGAAAGCTTGTAATTTCAAATAAACCTGTTGGATTTTAAGCTGGTGTTGTGAGACTTCTTGCCCACCCCAGTCCAGCGCCGGCATCTCCACATCATAACTCTACTTCGACCTACTTATCTTTGCATTACTTATCATAATTACTTATCACTTTATTTATTATGCTGCCGCTGACTTTCCTTATCCCTGGTGCTTCTTAGTTAACTCTTTTCAACTTTTCAACTTTAACTGACTGCAGGACACCATGTTCTCAGCCTGCTTCACTGAGATGCTGACTGCAAGACACCATTCCCAGACTTTTCATTGTCTCATTGATTGCAAATCCCATACTACAGCTAGGAACACATTCAAGCTCCAACTTACAACAGAATGTTTTGACATATCAACATCTTGAAATGTGCTTTACACATAAAATTATTGTAACACAGCTTAGAGATTGGATGCACAGCAACACATTGATGCACAGGATGGAATAAAGGTTGAGCATATGTCTGTCAATTTGTCAGCGTTCACTCAACTTTCAAGATATCAAGGCTACTTCACTGCTTGCATGACAAGATGATATATAATAAATGAGAATGGACTTGAAATGTCTCCCTTAACCTTTTCTTCTGAGAAAAGAAAAAAACAGTATCAAATTGCTTCATAACTCAGTTCATTAAGTTTGGTATTAATCTTGTTGCCCTCCAGCGAACCCTTTGCCATCACATGATTGCCCTTTTGAAAGAAGTGAACCAAGATTGGACACATTCATTTTGAGATTGTTACCTGTTGTCAAAATGATTTAACATTTGTACGAAGCATCCTCGTGATTAAGGTTATTTCGCTTTCCTTTTACCTTACCATCTACACATTTCTAAAAAAAAGCCAGCCTTGGCATCACCCATTATTTCTTGATTCAGTCCACCGTCTCTCCTTTTTTAAATGCCGTTGTCCTGCATTCTGGATGTTGTTAAATCTTTTGGTTTTTCAGTAAGGATAATGAGTTTTTCTGTATTCTGCCAGTTTACAATAGGAATGTCAGATTTAATTTCTTGGTTCCAGCATATTGTCTTGGGCTTTCATATAATTACTTACTTAGCAATGAGATGGAGTGATGATTCCAAACTTTTATGCGGCCTACTTCAACTTCCATGGAGTTCCCTATTCACTATTCATGCATTAGTTCAGGCTCTGTTCAAGTCTAACTATTTTCCTCCAGTGAATTGATAAGAGACTGGTCACTGCCATTTTCTTGCTTGTTCGAAACTGCAATTGCTGTTCACATTGAAAGGATGAGTTGAATTTATAGTGTGGAGCTGAAGGTCGTTCTCTTGATAAAACTATCGCATTACAGAGCACTGTTGATTTATAGTAAGTAGTGAGTCCATGTGTGTATTAGGCTGCTTGCAAATTCTATCCACCCACATCTTTGTGTTTTAAACTATTCGATCGCTCTTTTACAATGTGATGCTTGCATTCTATCCTGGAAAGTAGAGGTCGAGTTTCATGTCCATTGTTGAGGTATTCATCATTTCTAGACCCTTCGTGGTGGTATTAATCACTTTTACATCTAAAATAGTGTGCGAACAAAAACATTCATACTAACTCTGCATACGAGTAATTCATTTAGAGATGCACTGACTGAATGATAAATAGATTTTTGGGGTTGCCTAAGTTGATGAATGGTTCAGATCTGAATACTCAATACAATGGCTGTGTCCACACACACCTGCTTTCCAGAACAGTTTGTGAAAAATAGATCTATCCTAAGATTTCTAGAGAATGAAATTTGGCCCTACAAATTGATTAGTTTGCAATGCACTGTCTATCATTGTAAAGTGGCAATAAAATATTATTTTAAAAATCCAGGCATTTTCTGATGTCAGATTGCTCCGAAATCATCCTTTAAACTTTTTTGTTGCATTAGTCTAACAGGGAACTATTTTCATCAATTCAAGTGAAGTAATTCATCCATTATCAGACATAATTACAGAGATGCACAGAGACAAATGGACACGTTCTTATAGCACTGGTGAGTGCAACTTCTTTCAGGACTCTCTGAGGACCAATTTCCAATATTGGTACTTCAGCTTGTTTAATCATTCATTACACAACTGCAACTAGCACAACAATAAACAATTCACTGTTATAAAATATTAACAAGAATTACCTCTGCCTGAAGCTACTTCTTAATGTGTCCAAAAATGCTTAAAATTCTATTTCGGTGAAATTAAGGCTACATTTTCTAGTCTTTAATTTGCATTTTAAAAAATCATATAAAACGTACCAATAAGTGATTAATTTACAGTACTCACTGCACGAAAGTCATCTCAAAAGGGAAGCAAAGGGGATTATGCATTTGAATATAATTTGGGATCAATGTTGTTAGTAACGGTGAATACCTAGAATTATTAAGAGCCTCAATAACACAGAAGAAGATAGATTAGTTGAAGTAGGAGAGCTCAAGACATTTAAATTGAGAATGCAGGGAGTGAGATTAGATATTGGAAGTTTTACTTTTCTGAGAGGGTGATCAATCTGTGGAACAGGATATTGAAAGTGGTCATGAGGACTGACTCTTTGCAGTCTTTCAAGAAGTAGTGGGCATGTTTTTGAACAGACACATAATCATTCCAGAAGCAAGTTAAAATTCCAAGAAATAAATAATAGGTTTGAGACTTCCTGGTTCCTTTCTGAGAGGGTATTCTTGAATTGGTGATAGGTTTACAAAATTTTGCCTTGCCCAGGAGGCGAAGAGAGGAAGGGTAGGTATGTGGATGAATATGTGGCCTGGAGAAAACATGTTGCAAGCTCAAATGGGCCGGATAGCTTTTTCTCACCACACAACGTAATTATAATGTGATGACAATTGAGATTTTGCACATATGTCAGAGATTTCTTATCAAGAGTAATCCACGCTATTGTGCTGAGGACCTATTACTAACATTTGCATCCTAATATTTTAATGCAGGTTGTGAAGTATCTATTCAAATCAAACAGCTTTTTGGTAGTAAATTTGTTTAGGCTATGTGACGAAATTCAATTTCTCTTTCCTCCTTTCCTTGGTTCATTAAAGAAATGAAAGAAAATTGTGAACAATGCGGCACGGTAGCATAGTGAGTAGCATGGTTGCTTCACAGCTCCAAGGTCCCAGGTTCGATTCCCTGCTGGGTCACTGTCTGTGTGGAGTCTGCACGTTCTCCCCGTGTCTGCGTGGGTTTCCTCCAGGTACTCCGGTTTGGTGGATTGGCAATGCTAAATTACCCTTAGTCTTCAAAAGGTTAGGTGGGGTTAAAGGATTAAGGGGATAGGGTGGAGAGAGGGTGCTCTTTCCAAGGGCTGGTGTCGACTCGATGGGCTGAATGGCTGCCTTCTGCACTGTAAATTTCTATGATTCTATGAACTTGTGATAAATACTTTTCCCACTAAGATCAGGCTCTGGGGTGCAGAGAAAAATTCTGTTGTGCTGTTTTGGAGATTTTTAAAATTTATTTCATTCACTGAACATTCACTGAATGTGGACATTGCTGTCAGGGCCAGAATTCATTCTCATTCCTAATTTCCCTGTGAATGTGGTGGTGAGCTCCCACTTTGAATCACTGCAGTCCATGTGGTAAAGATACTTCCAATGTGCTGTTAGGAAGGGAGTTTCAAGATTTTGGCCCAGCATCAGTGAAGAAACATTAATATATATCCAAGTCAAGATGAGTTAGATGAGAGCATCCTGCACTTTTTCTTCGAGAGCTCAAGGTTTTGGGAGGTTCTGTTAAAGTAACTCCAACGAACTGCTGCCGTGCATCCTGGGAATTATCAGAGATTTTTATCATTGAATTTACAGTGCAGAAGGAGGCCATTCGGCCCATCGAGTCTGCACCGGCTCTTGGAAAGAGCACCCTACCCGAGGTCAACACCTCCCCCTATCCCAATAACCCAGTAACCCCACCCAACACTAAGGGCAATTTATCATGGCCAATCCACCTAACCTTAAGACCATAAGACCATAAGACATAGGAGTGGAAGTAAGGCCATTCGGCCCATCGAGTCCACTCCGCCATTCAATCATGGCTGATGGGCATTTCAACTCCACCTACCAGCATTCTCCCCGTAGCCCTTAATTCCTCACGACATCAAGAATTTATCTATCTCTGCCTTGAAGCCATTTAGCGTCCCGGCCTCCACTGCACTCCGCGGCAATGAATTCCACAGGCCCACCACTCTCTGGCTGAAGAAATGTCTCCGCATTTCTGTTCTGAATTTACCCCCTCTAATTCTAAGGCTGTGCCCACGGGTCCTCGTCTCCTCGCCTAACGGAAACAGTTTCTTTGCGTCCACCCTTTCTAAGCCATGTATTATCTTGTAAGTTTCTATTAGATCTCCCCTTAACCTTCTAAACTCCAATGAATACAATCCCAGGATCCTCAGCCGTTCATCATATGTTAGACCCGCCATTCCAGGGATCATCCGTGTGAATCTCCGCTGGACACGCTCCAGTGCCAGTATGTCCTTCCTGAGATGTGGGGCCCAAAACTGGACACAGTACTCCAAATGGGGCCTAACCAGAGGCTTATAAAGGCTCAGTAGCACATCGCTGCTTTTATATTCCAACCCTCTTGAGATGAATGACAACATTGCATTCGCTTTCTTAATCACAGATTCAACCTGCACATCTTTGGACTGTGGGAGGAAACCGGAGCACCCGGAGGAAACCCACGCACACACGGGGAGGATGTGCAGACTCCGCACAGACAGTGACCCAAGCCGGAATCGAACCTGGGACCCTGGAGCTGTGAAGCCATTGTGCTATCCACAATGCTACCGTGCTGCCCTGATTGCCCTGAATTGTATACATAAATGTTCCCTATGAGCTGTGCAAGTGTGCTGCAACCCAAAACTTTCCACGCAGGTCAAGCGCAAGTCCACACTTTAAGCTATTAAGAAGGGCAAGAGGTATTTGTACAATTTTACATTTTGTTGGATAGATGCCAGGGATGCAAGGCTTTGGCATTGTAGCCAAGATGATGTTGGGGCCTATAGACTTTCCTGTATCAAGTATGCTCAGCCATTTCTTGATGCCAAATGAGTGATGCACTATCAATTACAACGAGACTAGATTAGAGAGTAATCGAGGCTTTATTACGCGGAGATGTGGCTGCAACTCGGAGAGCCCACACATTTATACTCTGCCTACTGGGCGGAGCCAGCGGGCAGGCATCTACTCCTATACCTGTAGTACAGGGGCCTTAGCGTAATACACCTCATATGCGGTATATACAATATATCAGTGGTGACTACCACATTCACCCCCTGTTAAAAAAGAGTCCAGCCGGGGTGGTGGAAGGCTATTTACATGCAGGTGTTTCACATTTTAGGAAAAGTTTACAAATTCAGACGATTGGGCGCCTTGATCCGTCGTTGAGAGCGCCGCAGTCCCGGTGGCGATTCAGGCATCGGTTCGGTCGTCGGTGACTCCGGGAGCATGTTGACCTCATCTTCATCCCCGGATGGGACCAAGGGGAGGATGGATCGTCCTGGAGGGTGGGTTGTGGTGGGGTGCGCTGGGGGGAGGGATGGTGGTGCCGGGGCAGGGGGGTGGGGTGTGGGGACCCAGCTGGCGCCAGGTCACAGAGGGAGACGGTGTCTTGGCGGCCGTTGGGGTACGCCATGTAGGCGTACTGCGGGTTCGTGTGAAGTAGCTGTATCCTCTCAACCAACGGGTCCACCTTGTGGAGCCACATAAGCTTGCGGAGGAGAATGGGTCCTGGAGCTGCCAGCCACATTGGGAGCGAAACCCCGGAGGTGGACTTCCTGGGGAAGGCAAAGAGACATTCATGGGGAGTTTCGTTAGTCGCAGTGCAAAGGAGCGACCGAATGGAGTGAAGTGCGTCGGGGAGGACCTCCTACCAGTGGGAGGCCGGGAGATTTCTGGACCGTAGGGCCAGCTGTACGGCCTTCCAGACAGTCCCATTCGCCCGTTCCACCTGCCCGTTTCCCCGGGGGTTTTGACTGGTCGTCCTGCTCGAGGCAATGCCCCTGCTAGCAGGTACTTGCGCATCTCATCGCTCATAAATGAGGATCCCCGGTCACTGTGGACGTAGGCGGGGAAACCGAACAGAGCGAAGATGGTGTTGAGGGCTTTGATGACGGTGGCAGATGTCATATCAGAGCATGGGACAGCAAAGGGGAATCTGGAATATTTTTCAACCACATCAAGAAAGTAAGTGGTGGAGGGGAGGGGCCCTTTGAAGTCCACGCTGAGGCGTTCAAAGGGGTGGGAGGCCTTCACCAGTGCACTCGGTCTGGTCGGTAGAAGTGCGGTTTACACTCCGCGCAGACCTGGCAGTCTCTGGTGACAGCCCTGACTTCCTCGATGGAGTCGGGCAGATTGCGGGCCTTTATGAAGTGATAAAAACTGATGACTCTTGGTGACAGAGATCGTCGTGCAGGATCCGGAGTCGGTCCACATGTACCTCGGGATAGGGCATCGGGGGGCTTGTTGAGCCTACCGGGGCGATACAATATCTCGTAATTGTAGGTGGAGAGCTCGATCCTCCACCTCAAGATCTCATCATTTTTGATCTTACTCCGCTATGTGTTATTGAACATGAAGGCAACCGACCATTGGTCAGTGACGAGAGTGAATCTCCTGCCGGCCAGGTAATGTCTCGAATGCTGCACAGCTTCAATGATGGCTTGGGCCTCTTTTTCAACGGAGGAATGCTGAATTTCGGAGGCGTGGAGGGTGGGGGAAAAGAATGCCACGGGCCTTCCTGCCTGGTGAGGGTGGCGACGTCTGATGCATCACTCTCGACTTGGAAGGGGAGCGTCTCGTTGACCGCGTGCATCGCGGCCTTGGCGATGTCGGCCTTGATACGGTTGAAGGCCTGGTGAGCCTCGGCCATCAGGGGGAAAACGGTGGAGTGGATGAGTGGGCAGGCCTTGCCCGCATAGTTAGGGACCCACTGGGCGTAGTACGAGAAGAACCCCAGGCATCGTTTGAGGGCCTTGGGGCAGTGGGGAAGAGGGAGTTCCATGAGGGGGCGCATGCGACCGGTGTCGGGCCCTAGAACTCCATTTTGAATCACATAGCCGAGGATGGCTAATCGGTTCATGCTGAACACGCACTTCTTGTTGTAGGTTAGGTTGAGGAGTTTGACGGTGTGGAGGACTTTGGAACGGTTAACGTTGTGGTCCTGCTGGTCGTGGCCGCAGGTGGTGACACTATCCAGGTACGGGAAGGTGGCCCGCAGTCCGTACCGGTCAACCATTCGGTCAATCTCCCGTTGGAAGACTGAGACCCCGTTAGTGACGCCAAAGGGAACCCTAAGGAAGCGGTAAAGGCGGCCGTCCGCTTCAAATGGGGTGTATGGGCGGTCCGCCTTGCGAATGGGGAGCTGGTGGTAGGCAGATTTCAGGGCCACTGTCGAGAAGACACAGTACTGTGCAATCTAATTGGCCATATCCGATAAGCGGGGGAGGGCATATGCATCGAGCTGCGTGTACCGATTGATAGTCTGACTCCAGTCCACGACCATCCTGGTTTTCTCCCCAGTTTTCAAAACTACCACTTGGGCTCTCCAGGGGCTGTTGCTGGCCTCAATAATACCTTCCCGCAGCAGCCGCTGGACCTCAGACCTGATGAAGGTCCTGTCCTGGGCACTGTACCGTCTGCTCCTGGTGGCGACGGGTTTGCAATCCGGGATGAGATTTGCAAACAGAGAAGATGGGTTGACCTTAAGGGTTGTGAGACCGCAGACAGTAAGGGGTGGTAGGGGCCCGCCAAATTTCAGGGTTAGGCTCTGGAGGTTGCACAGGAAGTCCAAGCCGAGTAGCAAGGCAGCGCAGAGGTTGGGGAGGACGTAGAGCCGGAAGCCGCTGAACTCTACACCCTGGCTGGTGAGGGTGGCGGTGCAGTAGGTGCTCCACGGAGTAGGATCCGGAGGTCGGGGAGATTTTCTGGTTAATGGGGTGTACCGTGAGGGAGGAGCACCTTGCCGTATCGGGGTGGATGAAGCTCTCAGTGCTCCTGGAGTCCAGACGACAGGATGTCTCGCGCCCGTTGACCTTCACTGCCATCGACGTGGTCGCGAGGTTGTGCAGTCGGGACTGGTCGATCGTGATGGAGGCCAGACGCGGCTGGTCAGCGGCGGTTGCAGGCGATGAGCGGCCCGATGAGGTGCCCGATGAGCAGGGGCCCTGAGGCGGGGAAGATGGTGGCTCCCACGGGTCGTACGTGTTCTGAGGCAGGCAAGGTGGCGGCGCCACAGGCCACATGTGTTGTGAGGTGAGCAAAATGGCGAGCAAGATGGAAGCGCCAATGGGCTGCACGTGGTCTGAGGCAAGGAAGATGGCGGCACCCACGGGTTGCACGTGGGGGGTGCAGGGACAATAGTGGTGATTGAGCGGGCCTGGCACACAGCAGCGAAATGTCCTTTCTTCCCGCAGGCCTTGCAGAGCACGCTCAGCGCCGGGCAGCGCTGCCGGGGTTTTTTTGTCTGTCCACAGAAGTAGCACGTGGGTCCCCTGGGGTTGGTTGGCTGCCACACGGCGCAGGCCTGGGGTTGACTAGGGGCGGTCGCTGATGGCGTCCACAATGGGGTCTTCGCTGGCGGGGTCCACGATGCACAGGAGGGGTGGGCTGCGTGGTTGGGGGCATACGCCTGTACATTGCATGAGGCGACTGTGAGCGCGAATGCTAGTTTCTTGCTCGCCGTGAGGTTGAGGGTAGCCCCTTCTAAGAGGCACTGGTGGTTGTAAGCTGACCCTATGTCCGTAATGAACGCGTTCCTAATTAGAAGTTCAGAATGTTCAACGGCCGAAACGCCCTGGCAATCGCAGTCCCTCGCCAGGGCATGCAAGGCACGTCAGAAATCTTCCACAGACTCACCAGGGAGTTGATGCCGCGTGGACAGGAGGTGCCTGGCATAGATTTTGTTGGTCTGCTGAGTGTAGTTCTCCTTCAGTAGCGCCATGGCCTCAGCGTAGGTAGGCGCATCCCGGATAAGGGGAAGATATCGGAGCTCAGCCACGTGTACAGGATCCGGAGCTTCTGTGCCTCTGAGGGTGGTTCTGTCGCAGATCCGATGTATGCTTCAAAGCAAGCTAGCCAATGTGCGAGGGCCGACTTGGCATTGACTGCTTGAGGGTGCAGCTGCAGGTGATCAGGCTTGATGCAGAGATCCATCATTGTAAAATCTCTGCGTAATAAATTGATGCACTATCAATTACGACGAGACCAGAGCAGAGAGTAATCGAGGCTTTATTACGCAGAGATGTGTAGCCTCCCGCAGCTGCTGCTGAAATGACTGCAGCTCGGAGAGCCCACACATTTATACTCCACCTACTGGATGGAGCCAGCAGGCAGGGATCCACCCCCGTACCTGTAGTACATGGGCCTTACCGTAATACACCTCATATGCAGTATATACAGTACAATAGTGGTGACTACCACAGTGAGTGAAACAAATAAATTAAATACAAACTTTGGTGGTGCTGGAGACCTCAGAAATAGGCCAAGTAGAATCATCCAGTTGACATTTCTGGCTGAGGATGATTCCAAAGGCTTCTGTCTTGTCTTCTGCACTGACATGTCAGGCTCCGCCATTCTTGAGAATGGACATGTTCATGGGGTCTCCTCCTCCCACTATTTGTTTAATTGCCCATCGCTATTCACAACTGCAGGACTTTGATGAGATCTATTGTGGGATCACTTAGTAGCCTGAGCAAAGTACGCTGCTTGCTGTGAGTCTTTGATAATAATCCAAGCAGAAATTACTTTGCAATGATACTCAAGCTGGAATCTAAGGTTTACTGAGAGTGACATGACATGTCACTTCTTTAAAGTAGATCAAACAAGACAGAAAATGGATGAATTATGGCTGTGGCCTCAACCTTAATGTCATAAGGACACCAAAAAGGTATATCCACTTCATTTGTTGCCATTTTGGACATTTGACATTCATCAACAATGAAAGAACAGACTGCAAAATGTATTAAAAGTAGAACAATTTTTTAAAAATTGTGCAGTATTAGTGATATATGTCTTGAATGTGCTTTACTTCTCTGTTCATCCCTCACGTGTCAAAAAACTGAGTTGGTTATTATCTATATGCTGTTCAACAGACCTGATTAAGGACTTTTTGATGCCAGCTTAAGAAACTCTTCATTTCAGCATTATTTTTAAATCAACTAACCAGCATGTGCAAGCATCCAGTTATTCACACTGTGATACCTGAGCAAATGAAGTGCACAATTCTGTATTTCAGCACTTAAAAACAAAATGTACAAATCGGCACCTGAGCATTTGGCAATAAAATACACAGTGCATTATTCAATAATTTGGAACAAAACAACAGTTCCCTTCTGGCTGCGGGGGCCGTCCTGGTTGGGGGGGGGGGAGGGGCAGGGGGATCCGACACGGGGCAGGGGGGAGGGGGGAGGGAGCTCCACGGTGGCCTGGCCCACAATCGGGGCCTACCGATTGGCGCGCAGGCTAATTCCGTGGGGGGGGGGGCCTATGTTCCTCCGCGCCGGGCCCCTGTAGGGCTCTGCCATATTACCCGGCGGCCGGAGTGGAGACGGGAACCCACACGCATGTGCGGACATGCGCCGGCCGTGGCGCGCCGGCTTTCGAGTGCCAGAGCAGAGGACACCACTCCGGCGCCGTGCTAGCCCCCAAGGAAAGGGTGAATACCTGGGCCTGGAGGCCGGTTGATGCCGGAGTGCCTCACGCTGCGTCTGATGCCGACGTCAGAACTTGGCCGCGGGATCGGAGAATCCCGGCCCATAGATTCATTGAGCCTTATTCACAGAAAGTCACCAAAAAATCCATCGCGCATCACCAGCATTTCAGGAAGTGGTATAAAATTAGTCCCATTCCTTCAATTTTTTCCCATACCTCTGAAAATGATGCCTTTCCAAGCATACATCCAAATCCCATGTGAAAAATGCTTTTGACTCTTCTTTTACCACCCTTTTCAGAGAGTACAGCCCAATGTCTAATATAGCCTTGCTTAATTAAATAAAAATGCTTGTGTTGCAATTTGGTTCTTTTGCTGATTTCCTTAAAACTGTGTCCTTGGGTTATTATCCCACCCATGAGGTGACTCAAGGGCTGCTGCCTGCCCAGTCATCAATGCAGCCACACCATGAAGGGTGAGAGCAACGCCTGGCCACTGGTAAATAAGCATTGTCACTTGGTCTGACACTTACAGCTCTCAGCTCAGATACTGGCACTGCACAAACTTTAGAGGGCAGCATAGAGTTGGAATCATTACATGATGAGGCAATGGCAAGAGTGGAATGCAGCAAGGCCAGGGAAAATGCGTAGTTCCTGTACCAGCTCGCAAGGGAGCAAAGTCACAGGTAATTTCTGCTGCAAAGGGCTCAGATGAGGACTGCGTTGGGGTGGCATATGGTGAAATGTTGATTGTTACGCACACTGATATTCTTGGTTCAATGGCCGGCGTGCCACTGTCGAGGAACATGGAGGAGTCTAGCTCCATCTCGACACAGGCTTTCCCACTGAGGTTGGAGCCCATCCTCTCCAGCATGGAAGCGGTGGCTAACTCCATGACAACATTTGAGCTGCAGAGTGTGGTGGCCGATATACCTATCCACAGAATTCTTACAGTGCAGAAGGAGGCCATGTGGCCCATCGATTCTGCACCGATCTTCTGAAAGAGCACCCTACCTAGGCCCACTTACCCACACTATCCCCCGTAACCCGACCTAATCTGCACATCTTTCGATTTTGGGAGGAAACCAGAGCACCCAAAGGAAAGCCATGCAGAAACTTGGAGAATGTTCACACTCTACACAGACAGTCACCCAAGGCCGGAATTGAACCCGAATCCCTGGGGATGTGAGGCAGTCATGTCCATCATTGCACCACTGTGTCACCCTTAAGCAAAACCAGCGTAAAATGGACAGAAGTTCACCCTGAGGTAATGAGACGCATGCTTGTTGTCTTGTCTGTGGCGGCCATTGGTACAGGTGCCAATGCTCAAACATAAAGGCTGTCACAGCAGTCCTGTGTTATTTCCCGACAGATCTTTAGAACTGCAGAGGTGCCTTCCTGGGGAAGTACCAGAAGCACCATTGAGTGTGAACCAGCTGTCCTTCCACATGACAGTTTTCATGCTTCAGCCATGCTTCCAGGATGTTATGGTGTCTTTCGGATGTCAGGGTCAGGGATTTCACTGAGCAGCCACATAACATGCCGAGGGACACAATGAATAGCATTAAATGATAGTCCCGAGACTGCATTCTCCGTCGCGGGATCCTCCACTTTGCCCGCTGATTTTCCGACAGAGTGGGGTTGCCCACAATGGGAGCCCCGTTGGTCAGCTGCCAGGACGGAGGATCCCACTGTCGGCAGGGAAGCCCTGCACCAGAAAACGGGTGCGGCGGGACGTAGAATCCCATTCCATATTTTTACCAATATCATAGATAGAAAGAGGGAAAACATCCGATTGGCAACTTCTAGTGAGCTAGGAAATAAATTAATTTGGGTAGGATATCCAGACCCACAAGACCATCTGTAGTCTCACTCTGTGAAAAAAACCTTCACCAGCCAAGCTGTGGTTACTGAGATTTTTAGTCAGTGCCTCAGGAGCGAGGATGACTTTCTCCCACTCCAGGGCCCTGGGTCCTGAGGTGATGAAAATGTCCAATGTTTGATTTGCACACTCTGCTCGGAGTACTAGCTCAGTAAAACACACCACCTATAAGACATGCATTTAGCGGGAATAGTTCGGCTTTGAGTGTAATAAGAGAAGGGGTGCTAAATAAAGTGGTTACAGATTTTTTTCTTGGTCAGCACAAGCTGATGGGATGCATCCAAAGTTGCTAAGTAAAGCAAGCGTTGAAATTGTGGAGGTATTTACCGTTATCTTCCTTTCATTCTTTGAAGCAGGGGTGGTGCCAGAGGACTGGGGTATTACAAGTGACACACTCTTGTTCAAAGCAGTCATGTTCAGGAACATCACCCCAACAAAAAACTCTAGCTATTGAATTGAAAAACAGTTAGAAACAATGAAGTTGATACTTATTGACATATCCTTCAGTCTTTTCAATTATGTTCACAATCCAAATCAATGTATTTAGTCGTACAATGAAGAACTGCACTATTTTGCCAATTTTTTGTTCAGATTAATTAGCTCTTTTTCATCTTCACACTTCAAAAAATTCCAATTTTCTTCTCCGATGGTAAACAGAAAGGGGAAGACAGGAAATTAGGTTGCTGATTTGCTGACACCAAGGTGTGACACTGTTCAAAACAAATCTTTGTCCCAGTATATTATCTGACTTGCCACATGATATTTGAAGATGAAGTGCTTCATCCTGTCAAACTTCCCTTGGGATTCAACAGGAGCCACCTGTGAGCCGGGCAAGATTTAAGACAATGGCGGCTTGCTGCTGAGCAATTTAAATCAATGCCTAAGAAAATTTGGACTGGATTATGCCTGAAGGCGGGCTCCTCGCACCACAATGAAAACGTTGTGGGTGAGCCCACCTCTACCCTGCCAGCTCGCCCTGTTTTAACATTTCAACCTACAGGCTTTTAATAATTATGAGGCAAGGCTTTTCCTTTGTTCCTCAGGAGAATGTTTTGTCTCGTGGAGCTGCTGCTCAATAGAAGACCAGAATCACTGCAGTACTGGTGGGTCACTGGGAGTAGTGGCCACTGCCGGTACTGCAGCAAGCCAAGGAGGTCGAGCAACCATAGATGCTGTGGAACGTAGGCCTACCCCATTTCCACAGGTCAGCAGCTTAGAGGATCAAACCTGTGGGGTTTCGGTGAGGGTGCACACCTCTGCCACCACCTGTGAAATCTGAGTGGTGTTGGGATGAGGTTCTTATGTGGACATTATTTGCCCACTTACGGCCTTGAATTGGATCATGGGTAGATGGCCCCACACTGTTATGTGTTATCTCGATATTGATTTCAAGAGGGTGGAGGAACAGTTTTGACATTGTACATAAGATGCACATGAATAATTTATCTGTGGCATTTCAATACAGTCAGCATTTTACTTCGGGTTTTATGTTGACTATCAGTTTGATTGTGTGAACCTCAACTCTATTATCTTTAAAGGACCAATCCAAAGATACAATTTGAAAAATTTAGGAGATGGAGACAAGAGGAGAAGAAGTTTCAGAATGCCTGCCTCAACGATGACCGACCGGTGGTCCTGATGTCTGTTATCATGAAATGCTTCGAGCGGCTAGTCATCAGACGGATCACTGCCAGCCTCCCAGATGGTCTCAATCCACTGCAGTTTGCCTATCACCACAACCGGTCCACAGCAGATGCTATCTCCCTGGCTCTACAGTCAATACTCGAACACCTCGACAACAAGGACACCTAACGTGAGACTGCTGGTAATCGATTACAGCTCCGTCTTCAACCATTATCCCGACAAAACTAATAACCAAACTCTGCAGTCTTGGACTTGACCACTCCCTGTGCAGCTGGGTCCTTTGACTTCTTCACCAACAGACCGCAATCTGTCAGTATAAGCAACAGCACCTCCACCACATTAGTCCTCAACACCGGAGCCCCGCAAGGATGTGTGCTCAGTCCTCTACTGTACTCCCTATACACACATGACTGTGTGGCAAGATTTAACTCAACTCAATCTATAAGTTTGCGGATTATACAACTGTCGTAGGCCGTATCTCAAACAACGATGAATCAGACTACAGAAGGGAGATAAATCACTTGGTCGCATGGTGTACCGAAAACAACCTCTCACTAAATGTCGGAAAGACAAAGGAACTGATCATTGACTTCAGGAAGCTAGCACGACACACACTTCCATCTGCATCAATGGCTCCGAAGTGGAGATGGTCGATAGCTTTAAGTTCCTGGGGGCCACCATCCCCAACAGTCTATCCTGGTCCACTCATGTTGATGCAACAGTCAAGAAACCCCAACAACATCTCTACATCCTCCGGAAGCGAAAGAAATTTTGTATGTCTGCATCAACTCTCACAAACTTCAACAGATGTGCGATAGAGCATCCTATCCAGCTGCATCACAGCCTGGTATGGCAACTGCTCGGCCCAAGATTGCAAAAAATTGCAGAGTGTGGTGAACTCAGTCCAGCGCATCACACAAGCTTGCCACCCCCACATTGATTCTGTATACACTTCCCGCTGCCCCAGGAAGGCAGACAACATTATCAGAGAGCCCTCCCACACCCAGGCTTTGCCCTCTTCCAGACCCTTCCACCAGGCAGAAGGTACAGAAGTCTGAAGACCCGCACATCCAGACATAGGAATAGCTTCTTCCCCACAGCTACAAGACTCCTCAACGACTCCCCCTCGGACTGATCTGTTCCCTGTAAGAACACTCACGTATTTGCTTTGTTTGGCCCTTATTCCGCACTGTAACCAATCACTCGTTGTTGATGTACCATTTGGCAATGTTCTCTGTTGATTATTCTCTTTGTCTACTATGTACGAACTGTGTACGTTCCTTCTGCCACAGAAAAATACTTTCCACTGTACTTCGGTACATGTGACAATAAATAAAATAAAATTAAAATAAATAAATGGATTTTAAATGACTTTATGATTTTAAAATAATTTTAATAACTCCCTGTTTGATGCATAGCTGGAGGCAATGGTTCAACGGAGCGAGATGTGCTTCCCCATCATTGGAAGGAAGGGAAATGGTGCTAAACAAAGATGGCATGGTTAGAAGTGGCTCAGGAGGTCAGCAGTGGCAGAATTGTGTGACAGTCCTGGATTCAGTGCAGGACATGCTTTGTTAGAATCATAGAATTATATAAAGTTTACAGCACAGAAAAAACAAATAGCATCTGTGTTTGGGTTCCTGAAAAATGATCGAACCAGATCAGGAAAGGTGAGAAAAGTTGCACCCTCATGTGCATCCTGCTGTATGCACACATCACTCATCCCTGTTTGCCTTGTCAAGCCTACTTCATCATATCACTCATTTCTTACATCCACTTACCTTGCAAGAACACACATCCTTGTCTTTCTCTGCACTTCCTCAAATCCCCATTCATCCGTCCACAACTGTTACTCACCCTGATCCTGTTATAGGCCCCCTGGGGGAGGCGATGACATAATGGTATTGTCTCTGGACATCCTGAGATGCAGGATAATGTTCTGTGGACCCAGGTTCAAAATCCCACCATGGCAGATATTGGAATTGGAATTCAATAAATATTTAGATTTAAAAGCCTAACGTTGACCAGGAAACCATTGTTGATTGTCATAAAAACCAATCTGGTCCACTGCCCTTAATGCCCTTTACGGAAGGAAATCTGTTGCCCTTACCTGCTCAGGTGGTGTGCAAATCAACAAGAGGGGAAAATATACTTTCCCTCATCCTGATCACAACAATGTGGTCCACTCTGAAATGGCCTAGCAAGTCTTTTAGTTATATCAAACCACTAAAACAAATCAATAAGAAATGAACCTAGGCAGACCATCAGCATCAACGTAGCCACTTGAAAGCAATAACAGCAAACTCAACAATGTGGTCCCTGTCCTCCTTCCTAACATTTGGGGTGTTGGAGCAAAATTGGGCGAGCATGTCAATCTGTTACATAGTTCCAGTGAACCCTGTGTTCACATCACATTGGCTGGTTGTTGCTGGGACCGTGTGCAGGTTGTCACCTCAACTGGCTGCACCATGGTCTGTGATAGAGGACGTGACTCTTCTGGATGTATTTCTGGCTCTGGCATCACTTCAACTGGAAAGGATGTGGTAACCTCTGATGCTGTGTGTTGGTCTGGCACTTGGTTCAATTTAGGGATGAGAAAAGGAGAAGGATAGATCTGCTCTGCCAACAGCGCTTTGGGATTTTGTTATGTGGTTGGGCTTTCAGGAGGATGGATTTCTGGCTGCATGGGGACTGTGGTTGTCTTCACATCTTTTGCAAGTTGAAGCAGGTTTAGAGCTCTGGAGGTGTCCCCACTGAGGAGTGAAGGCTGATTTTGCACAACATATGTAACTTCTGTGATCTGTTTATCGTTACTCCTTGATAGTTCTTTAATCATTCCAATGAATGTGATTTGGACTCCCCCTGCAACAGAGTGGGGTGTCTTTGGTTCAGACCCAACAGCCTTGGAGCCATGGTTCTTCGTCCAATAAGATGATTACTCTGATGCCAGAACCTAATTTGAAATTGGTAGATGACCATTTACTGAGTGTTCACATTCCAGTAGGAGGAGCCATATCTTTTGATGTCACCAAGGAAGAAGGGCTGTGTGTGGCTTCTGGGTCAGTGATCTTGACTTGATTAATGCTCTTGGATTGTCCGCCAGATGTACAGGGAGTGGGTGATATAGCCTGCTGAAGGAAATTAATAGAGTAACTATCACTAGAGAACAGGTACTGTGGAAACGAATGGGGTTAAGGGCAGAAAAATCACCTGGACATGATTAGTAGTAGATCATAGAATTTGCAAAGCAGAAGGAGTCCATTCAGCCCATCGAGTCTGCACTGGCCTCTTGGAAAGAGCACTTTATTCCCATAACCCAGTAACCCCACCTAACCTTTTGGGCACTTAGGGCAATTTATCACAGCCAATCCACCTAACCTGCACATCTTTGGACTGTGGGAGGAAATCAGAGCACCCGGAGGAAACCCTTGCAGACACGGGAGAACATGTAGACTCCACACAGACAGTGACCCAAGCCGGGAATCGAACCTGGGACCCTGGAGTTGTGAAGCAACTGTACTAACCACTACTGTGCTACTGTGCTGCCCAGTACATCTGAGGACTTTAAAGGAAGTAGTTACAGAGATAGTGGATGCACTGGTAGTAATCTTTCAAGAGTCTTTAAATTCTGGAAAATTCCCAGAGGATTGGAAAGCTGGCAATGTAACCTTATTCCAAAAGTGACAGATACAGGAAACAGGTAACTATAGCTTACCATCTGCCATTAGAAAAAATATAGCATCCATTATAAAGGATGTAATAGCAGAACATTTAGAAATACATGATATAATCTAGCAGAATCAGCATGACTTCATGAAGAGGAAACCATAATTTTTTAAATCATTTTTTGAGGTGGTAATGAACAAAATAGATAAAGGAGAACCAGTAGATGTAATATACGTGGATTTCCAAAAAAGCATTCGCTAAGGTACCGCACAAAAGGCAACTTAATAAAGTAAGAGCCCTTGGTGTTAGGGGTATTACATTTGCATAGATAGGTGATTGTCCACCTAAAGAAGTAAGATAGTTGGAATAAGAGGGGCATTTTCAGGCTGGCAACCTGTAACTACTGGAATGCCACAGGGATCAGTGTTGGAGCCCCAATTATTTACAATGAATATTAATGGCTTTCACAAGGGAATGAATGTACTGTTTTCAAGTTTGCGGATGACACAAAAATAGGTGGTAAGGCAAGTGGTGATAATGGCAAAAATAGTCTGTGGATGGAGAGAGACAAGTTAAGTGAGCAGGCAAAAAACTTTGTAGATGGAATATAATGTAGGAAAATGAGAAGTTATTACACTTTGGGAGAAATAAAAAGGAGGTGAATATTACTTAAATGGAGAAAAGCTTCAGAAAATTGAAGCCCAGAAGGATTTGGGGGACCTTGTGCATAAATCGCAAAACATTAGGATGAAAGTTCAGCAGGTAATTGGGAAGGCAAATTAAATAGTGGCCTTTATTTCAAAGAGAATGGAGTATAAAAATAGGGACATTTTGCTAAACTATACAAGACATTAGTTAGACCTCACCTAGAATTCTGTGACCAGTTTTGGTTCCCGTATCTGAGGAAAGATATACTGGCATTGGGGGCAGTCCAGAGAAGGTTCACGAGGTTGAACCTGAGTATGGGGGGATTTTCTTATGAAGAGAGGTTGAATAGATTAGGTCTATACTCACTGGAGTTTAAAATAATGAGAGACCTTATTGAGACATACAAGAATATTTAGGGGGCTTGACATGGTAGATGCTGAGAGGTTGTTACCCCTTGTGGGAGAATCTAGGACCAGAAGGAACAGCCTCAGAGTAAGGGGTCACCCATTTAAGATGGAGAGAAGGAGGAATTTCTTCTCTCAGAGAGTAGTGTACCTTTGGAATTCTTTACAACAGAGAGCTATGGGCATTGGGTCATTAAATGTGTGCAAGATAGACAGATTTTTAATCAGTACAGGAATGAAGAGTTAGGGGAAAATGCGAGCAAGTGGAGTTATGGATTATTACATCGGATCAGTCTTTTTTTTAAGTAACTTTTGGTTTTTCATGATTTACATTAGTGTACACGGAACATACCAAGAAAAAACATGGGGCTAGACTCTCCGTTTGGGAGACTAAGTCCCCATGCCGGCGTGAAAATGGTGGTGTTTTACCCCAGGAAAATGGCACAAAACGACCACCGATTCCCCGTTTTGCTGGGCGCTAGCAGGGAGGCAGTGTAAAGCTCGCAGCTCTAACTGCCGTTACGGCCCTGAGCATTCCCGGTTCCATGGCCGCACATGCACACGGCAGTGGCCTGCAGCGGCCACGCCGTGCTTCATGGCGGACTCAGCCTGCGGACCCGGACCGCAAAAGTAGTGCCCCCATTCGCTCGCCCACAGTGCCCCTAGCCTCAAATAAAGCTCCCCCTGCTCACGGATTGGGCCTCCCCCCGACTGTGGTGGGGCCGGACTGAGTCCGCAGCCGCCATGCTAAGTTCACGACGGGTGAGACCATGAGAGTTCCATACTGTTGGGAACTCGGCCGGTCGGGGACAGAGCATCGCGGGGCAGGCCTGAGGCAATGGCCTGAGGCTGTGGATACTTGGCACATGTATTCCTAGAGTACGTCGCTTTTCAGTGGGCGCAGAATACAAAAACCGGCGCCACCGCCGATATTGGCGTCAAAACGATTCTCCGCCCCGTCGCCGAACATGATTTCGGCATGGGGGAGTGGAGAATCCAGCCCCATGGTGTACAATAACAGAGATAAATATAACAACGAACTAACTATAAATAACAAAAGGGCAAAAGAAATCACATGGAATAACCAAGTAAGTTAATATACAAATTTTGATATAGCTGCTTCAGCCACGAGTAGCCTGTGGTATATTTACATTGTCTCAGTTGGTTGTCGTGCAGGACTAGGCAGATGGCCTTATTCTCTGAGTTGCCTTTCATTTTTCAGTGTTTCTTGGGTGTTGCTCCGGTCTTTCATGTGTGGGGACTTGCACCCCTCAGAGTGTAAGACCTACTTCCCCTCTTCTCCTTGATGGTGTGTGTGTGTGTGTGTGTGTCCCTTCCCCCACCCCGTCTGATTGTTCCTCCTTCCCCTCCCCTCTGTCTCCTCCCCCATTACTTTCTCCACCCTCCCTCTCTACCTGTCACACCCCTGCCCCCTCTGCCCTCTAGTCATTGGTTACAAACAGGTCTTCAAAGAGGCTGGTGATTTTTTTCCACACATGGTAAAATCTCTCATCAGATCCCTTAATTGAGAATTTTATTTTATCCATGAGACACCCTCAATTACGACACGAGAGTGAGGTCGGTAATCAAAAGGCTTTAATCTACAGAGAACTGAACAGCATCCGAGAGAAGTGTGCTCACCACATGGAGCTTTATCCTATATACCGTTTCCTGGGGGCGTATCCAGAGGCGGAGTCCCCCAGGGTTCCAAGCCTCTTAAAGGGGAAAGGTATTAAAGGTCAGGTACCGTTTACGGCAGTTGTTAATACCGTTCATCACACTCCAACTTTAGGAACTTGGCTAGTTTGGGGAGCTAGTCTGAGGCTCTGGTTGGTGCAGCCGACCTCCATCTGAGCAGAAGCCTCCGTCGGGCGATCCGGGAGGCGAAGGCCAGTGTGTGACCCCTCTCCCCATGAGAACTATGGATGCTCCGATACCCCAAGACCGCGACAAATGAGCATAGTTCCAGTTTCAACCCAACCACTCTGGACATAGCCTTTAAGAAGACGGTCCAGAACCCATCGAGCCTAGGGCAGGATCAGAACATGGTGGTTAGCTGGACCCCCTCCCCCCCACCCCGAAACTACTCACACTTATCTTCTACCTTTGGGGAGAATCCGCTCATCCATGTTTTGGTTTGGTGTGCTCTGTGGACCACCTTTAGTTGCATTAGTCTCATCCCTGCACATGAGGAGGTGGAGTTGATCCTGTGCACCGCTTTGATCCAGAGTCCTTCCCTTATCTCCATGCCCAGCTCCTCCCCCAATTTCTGTCACGTTTTGTTCAGTGGGGTCCTGACCTCTTCCAAAAGTCATCCATATGAGTCACCACATTTGTCTCCCCCTAGCCATAAGGGTTTGGTGGGATAGCTCGGGAAACGTCTTGGTCTGTTTGCAGAAAGAATCTCCGAGCTGTAGTTATTGAAGCTTATTCCCTTTCGTGAGTTGAAGCTTCTCTGATAGTTCCCCAAAGTCGCTATTCAACCATCAATATACATGTCCCTCACCATCAGTACCCCTACATCCTTGTTCCATGTCTTGAACGGGGTGTCTATCCTTGTCGGTGTGAATATCTGGTTCTTTCAGATGGGGGCCTCAACTGACATACTCCGAGTTTAAGTGGTGCATGAACTGGTTCCCGGGTTTTAATGTGGCTACTACAACTGGGCTCCTCGACTGTGTGTGGGGGGGCTGGGAGCGAGGTAGTGGCTAGCACCCGGAGAGACATCCCCATACAGGAGACCCTACACCCCCCGTACTCTCACTACATTTGCCGCTCAGTGGTACAATAGGAGATTCGGCAGGGCCGGCCCTCCCTTGTGTTGGTCTCTTTGCAGGATAGCTTTCCGTACCCTTGGATTCTTTCCCACCCAGACAAAGGCTGTGATTAACTTGTCAACACTGGTCAAGAAGGATTTGGGGGACAAACATTTGGTGTGTCCTGAATAAGAAGAGGAACTTTTGCAGTACGTTCATTATTATCACCTGTACCCTTCCCGCTATGGATAGTAGGAGTGTGTCCCACCTTTACAGGTCCCTCTTCTCCTCCTCCATCAGGTAGGACAGATTCCACTTGTGGAGCTGCGTCCAGTGTTATCTATACCCCCAGGTCCTTGAATTTGGCCTGGGTCAGTTTTGAACAGTGGCGCCTCCAGCTCCGCTCCCCCCCACCCCTCCACCCTTGGCGGATCACTGGGAGGATTTTGCTCTTTCTAAGGTTGATTGTGTAACCTGAGAATGCTCTGAACACCCCCAGGAGTTCCCTTAACTTGCCCATGCTAGCTAAGGGGAGCACGTCATCCACATAGAGTGAAACTCTGTGGTCCCTGCCCTCTCTCCGAATGCCCGTCCACTCCTTCACTGATCTAAGAGCAATGGCCAGTGGTTCAGCTGCCAATGCGATCAGCAGTGGGGACAACAGGCACCCCTGCTTTGTTCCTCTGTGCAGCCAAAGATATTTGGAGCTAGTGGCATTCATCCACATGCACACCATGGGAGTGCTGTACAGTCATTTCATCCATGAGGTGAACCATCGTCCAAATCCAAATTGTTCAAGTACCTCCATGAGGCACCTCCATTCTACTCAATCAAAGGATTTCTCAGTGTCCAGGGAGACGATCACTTCTGTTGTTTTTTACCCCGTTGGGGTCATAATTCAGCGGGAGTTTGATCTTCACTGTTAGCTGTCTTCCCTTGACAAACCCGGTCTGATCTTCCGCGATCACTTCTGGCAAGCTACTCTCAAGTCACCTCACCAGAGCTTTCACCAGGATTTTGGCGGCAGTTTTCAAGAGTGAGATGGGTCTATATGACCCACATTCTGTCAGGTCCTTGCCTTTTTTGGAGATCAATGAGATTGAGGCCTGTGCCAGCACAGACGACAGAGCTCCCTTCGACAGCGAGTTGTTGAACATCTCCCGTATGTGCGGGGCCAGTCTAGTCAAAATACTTTTGTAAAAGTCCATCGAGCCCCAGTGCCTTACCTGACTGCATGGAATTACTGCACTCCATGATCTCATGCAACCCTAGCGGTGCTTCCAGCCCCTATTTCTTGTCTTCTCCCATAACTGGTATATTCAGTCTGCCTCTGGGAAGTTTGCAAAGGCCCCAGTGATCTTGTTTGGGGCCACAACATTCTCCCTTCCATCCTTTACATGTGCTACCTTCTCTTGAGGCACCCTGTTTCCTTAGCTGATGTGCCAGAAGGCGGCTGGCCTTGTCTCCGTGCTTGTAGAAGGCACCCCATGACTGACGGAGCAGGTGGGCTGCTTTCCCAGTGGAGAACAGATCAAATCCATTTGTAGTGGATTTCACAGTGAACTCACTGGCAGAATATTATCAAAACAATGGCAGTGTCACTTCCGGTGAAATAAACGATGTAAATCCCCCCGATGGCCGAAATGATTTCTCACAGAATTTTGAGCCTCTTTGCCAAAAGCATGTGATTGATCATGGTTTACGCCATCATGTCTGGCATGTCTGCATCGACTCTCACAAACTTCTACAGATGTGCGATCCGGCTGCATCACAGCTTGGCATGGCAAGATCGCAATTTCACTCTTAGAGCTGGGAACTGGCTCCAAACACATCATGGCGCCAGCTTCATAGTGCGCTTTGACCAGTGTTGCAGTCGAACAGTCCACAGCCCATGTCACAGCAGTCTTGTGGATCTAACCGCCACCCCCCTCACCCAACATTTATCGCCGGCATCCCTCCATCCCTCAATGTCCGCTCTCCCCCCCCCCCCTCCCCCCCCCCCCCCCCCCCCCCCCCCCCCCCCCCCCCCGCCCTCAAGACATGGCAATCCCTCCCTCTCCCATGAGGCTCCCACTAGAGTCCAGCCCTGTCACAGCACCGTAGAGCATGGGTTGGAAGTACCAATTTGGCACTGCCTGAACACGTCCTTCTACACCCCCCCCTCCCGCCCCCTCCCCTACACCCCCCCGCACCACCCACTCAGAGGCTATACTTACCTCTGCGCTCCCGGAGGGATTCCCTCGACTTTCTCATGCTTGGCCAACCTTGTTGAAAATGACGCCAGTGTGATAGTGTGATGTCACTTCAGCGCCTGGTGAATATTCCTTGAGAATCATAGAATCATAGAAAACAACCTCTCTCTAAATGTTGGAAAGACCAAGGAATTGATCATCGACTTCAGGAAGTGTAGCGCGACACACACCCCTGTCTACATCAATGGCTCCGAAGTGGAGATGGTTGATAGCTTTAAGTTCCTGGGGGGTCACTATCACCAACAGTCTGGCCTGGTCCACTCACATTGATGCAACAGTCAGGAAAGTCCAACAAAGTCCCTACTTCCTATGGAAGTGAAAGAATTTTGGTATGTCTGCATCGACTCTCACAAACTTCGACAGATGTGCGATTCGGCTGCATCACAGCCTGGTATGGCAACTGCTCGGCCCAAGATCGCAAGAAACTGCAGAGTGTGGGGAACTCAGCCCAACGCATCACACAAGCTTGCCATCCCCACATTGATTCTGTCTACACCTCCCGCTGCCTCAGGAAGGCAGACAGCATTATCAGAAACCCCCCACCCAGGCATTGCCTTCTTCCAGACCCTTCCATCAGGCAGAAGATACAGAAGTCTAAAGACGCACACATCCAGACATAGGAACAGCTTCTTCCCCACAGCTATTAGACTCCTCAATGACTCCCCCTCGGACTGATCTGTTCCCTGTAAGAACATTATTCACAACGCCCTATGCTGCTCTTGCTCATGTATCTGCTTTGTTTGGCCCCTTGTTCTGCACTGTAACCAATCACTGTTTGTCAATGTACCATTTGTCAATGTTCGCTGTTGATTATTCTTTTGTCTGCTATGTACGTACTGTGTACGTTCCCTCGGCCGCAGAAAAATACTTTTCACTATACTTCGGTACATGTGACAATAAATCAAACCAAATCAAATCAAATAAATCAAATCAAATCAAATCCTGCCGTGCAGAAGGAGGCCATTTGGCCCATCAAGTCTGCACTGACCATTCAAAAGAGCATCCTACCGAGGCCCATCTGAACATATTTGGACTGTGGGAGGCAACCGGAGAACCCAGAGGAAACCCACACAGACACAATGAGAAACACAGTGATGCACAATCAATGGACACGAAACGTAGGTGAAGTCCGAACGAAAGGCTTTAATTAGCAAGAAGTGATCCCAGCAGCAGACGTACAGGAAAATGGCTGGCTGCCAGGGAACACGGGTTCTTATACCCTGCCTTGTAGGTGGAGCTACCTTCCTCTTAGCCAATCGGGCTAAGAGGCACACAATACCTGGGCCAATGGGCAGCGAGTCCTCTGCACCAATGGTAGCTCACACTCCCAGGTGCTGTAATACCCCTAGTCATACTACCACATTCACCCCTTGTTGAGAAGGGAACCGGGGAGGGGGATGGTGGTGTGTACTGGGAATGCGGACATGGGGGGAGGGGGGGTGGTGTCACGTGCGAGTATATAAGAGACTGGTAGTATGACTAGAGATGCTGGATCGTACCATTTCACTGGTGGCTACCCACTATCCTGCAACTATTTACAGGGTTCAGTCAAAACACAGTAACTATGTACAGTTTGGAGAATGAGAAAAAAATAGAGAACAAGCAAAAACAAGAGTCCATCAACAGTTCACATGGATTCGATCAGCCTATTGGGTGCCTTGGACATCCTGTGCGACCTGCGGAGCTGTGCCGGCGACTTTGGAGTAATGGGCGTCTGTGACTCGGGGAGCGATGATCCTGTTCTTGCGGCTGCGTCCGTACCCCTAGTCGGAGTTAGCGGGGGAGGGTCGTCCTGTCCACTAGGCAGCACGTGTAAAGGTGTCGGTGGGGCAGGGGGTGGTGCCTGCCGGGGGCAGTTGGGGTTGGGGGGGGCTGGCGCCGGGGGGGGGGGGGGGGGGGGTGGCCGGGATCCGGCGAGTGCCAGGTCCCGTAGGGAGACCGTGTCCTGTTGGCCGTTGGGATACTCCACATACGCGTACTGCGGGTTCGCATGGAGCAGCTGGACTCTCTAGGCCAACAGGTCCGACTTGTGCACCCGCACGTGTTTCCAGAGCGGGATGGGCCCAGGGGTAGCCAGCCAGGTCAGGAACGGGGTCCCTGAGGAGGACTTCCTGGGAAATACAAGAAGGCGTTCGTGAGGCGTTTGGTTGTTGGATGTACAGAGAAGTGACCGGATTGAATGGAGGGAGGACCTCTTGCCAGCGGGAGACTGGGAGATTTCTGGACCGTTCTCCCTCTCGACCCGTCCGTTACCCCTGGGGTTGTAACTGGTCGTCCTGCTGGAGGCAATGCCCTTGCTGAGCAGGAATTGATGCAGCTCGTCACTCATAAAGGAGGACACCCTATTGCTATGAATGTAAGCGGGGAATCCGAACAGGGAGAAAATGGTGTGTAGGGCTTTAATGATGGTGGTTGGGGCTATGTCAGGGCAGGGGATGGCGAACGGGAAGCGGGAGTACTCGTCAATCACGTTGAGGAAGTACGTGTTGCAGTTGGTAGAGGGGAGGGGACCTTTGAAGTCCATGCTGAGACGTTCAAAGGGGCGGGAAGCCTTTATCAGATGCGCTTGTTCGGGGCGGTAGAAGTGTGGTTTGCACTCCGCGCAGATGTGGCAGTCCCTAGTGACTGTCCTGACCTCTTCGATGGAGTAGGGCAACTTGCTGGTCTTTATAAAGTGGAAGAAGCGGGTGACCCCCGGGTGGCAGAGGTCCGCGTGAAGGGTTCGAAGGCGGTCCACTTGTGCGTTGGCACAGGTGCCGCGGGACAGGGCATCGGGAGGCTCGTTTAGCTTCCCAGGACGATATAAGATGTCGTAGTTGTAGGTGGACAATTCGATCCTCCACCGCAAGATTCTGTCGTTCTTTATCTTGCCCCTCTTTGCGTTGTCGAACATGAAGGCCACTGACCGTTGGTCTGTGAGGAGGGTGAACCTCCTGCCGGCCAGATAGTGCCTCCAATGTCGCACCGCTTCTGCTATGGCCTGTGCTTCCTTTCGACCGAAGAGTGGCGGATTTCAGAAGCATGGAGGGTATGGGAGAAGAAGGCCACGGGTCTGCTCGCTTGGTTGAGGGTGGCCGCCAGAGCTACATCGGACGCGTCGCTCTCGACCTGGAAGGGGAGGGACTCATCGATAGCGTGCATCGTGGCCTTTGCGATATCCGCTTTGATGCGGCTAAAGGCCTGGCAGGCCTCCATCGACAGGGGGAACGAGGCCGATTGGATGAGGGGATGGGCTTTGTCTGCGTAATTGGGGACCCACTGGGCGTAATATGAAAAGAAGCCCAAACAGCGCTTGAGGGCTTTGGGGGAGTGGGGAAGGGGGAGCTCCATCAGGGGGCGCATGCGTTCCGGAGCGGGGCCTATCACTCCGTTACGCACTACATAGCCGAGGATGGCTAGACGGTCGGTGCTAAACACGCATTTGTCCTTGTTGTAGGTCAGGTTCAGGAGTTTTGCGGTTCGGAGGAATTTTCGGAGGTTGGTGTCGTGGTCCTGCTGGTCGTGGCAGCAGATGGTGACGTTATCGAGATACGGAAAGGTGGGCCGTAAACCGTATTGGTCGACTATTCGGTCCATCTCTCGTTGGAAGACAGAGACCCCATTTGTGACACCAAAGGGAACCCTTAGAAAGTGGTAGAGTCTCCCATCCACTTCATACGCAATGTACTTTCGGTCACTCGCGCGGATGGGGAGCTGATGGTAGGCGGACTTGAGGTCCACCGTGGAGAAGACCTTGTACTGCGCTCAAGTGCTGGGCAATGACCGTCTCCTCCAAGAAATAATCTAACCATTGCCCCTTGACATTCAATGACATTATCATCGCTGAATCTCCCACAATCAACATCCTGGGGGTTACCATTGATCAGAAACTGAACTGGACTAGACACATAAATACTGAGTCTACCAAGGCAGATCAAAAGCTGGGAATCCTACAGCGAGTAGCACACCTCCTGACCCCTCAAAGCCTGTCCACCATCTACAAGGCACAGGTCAGGAGTGGAATGGAATACTCCCACTTGCCTGGATAAGTGCAGCTCCAACAACACTCAAGAATCCGACACCATCCAGGACAAAGCAGCCGCTTGATTGCTCCTCCTTCCACAAACAGTCAAACCCTGCACCACCGACGAGCAGTGGCAGCAGTGTTTACCATTTACAAGATGCACTGCAGGAACTCACCAAAGTTTCTTGGACAGCACCTTTCAAACCCATGGCCACTGCCATCTAGAAGGACAAGAGCAGCAGATACCTGGGAACCCCACCACCTGGAGGTTCCCCTACAAGTCACTCACCAGCCTGACTTGGAAATGTATTGTTGTTCCTTTGCTGTTGCTGGGGCAACATCCTGGAACTCCCTCCCTCACAGCACAGTGGGTGTGCCTACCCCTCAAGGACTGCAGAGGTTCAAGAAGGCAGCTCACCACCACCTTCTGAAGGACAACTAGGGATGGTCAATAAATGCTGGCCTGACCAGCGATGCCCACATCCCGAAAATGAATTTTTTAAAAATGTCAGCCTGAGACGAGAGGTGACAAGGTGAAGGATGGTGGTGATGAAGGTGGAGAAGTTACTGAGCAGTGAAAATCAATCATGTTCGCTGTTCCGCGGTTTTGTCAGAATCTACACTGTTTGAGGATTTTGGCCATGATCTTCCTGTGGTGGATAGTAGGGAGATTTTTCGATAGTTCCCACAGTCCACTTTGTTTCTTTTCTGGAAGATGGCGGTGATGACAGTATCCCTACGGTCGGCAGGAATTTCTTCTCTGTTTCAGGATCACCTGATGGAGGTGACAGGTGAACTCTCCTCCTTCAAGTTTGAAAATCTCCTCTAGAGTCCTGTGTAGTCCTGTGGCTATTCCATTCTTCATGTGTTTAATGGTGGCTTCAAATTCTTCTGTGCTTTCTGGGAGTCCAAGATTATCTTTGATGGGGAATTGGGAGATTTACAAGTGACAAAAGATGAAAAGCGAGAGAGGTGAAAAGAACATGCCATGATTCAAACTGAAAACAGGCGACTGAACATACCGCTTGACATTAAGTCCCAAATTGGCCTCATCAGCCACCTTCAGGCTCGTGGCAGAAAATTATCCACTCCAGCGAGTGAAAGCCGATAATAATAATAAGGCAATAGAAGAGCAGCGAAGAACACTCATTTAAGGAAAGGATTTTGTTCAATGAATATGCAGCTGGTCAATGATCACTGCTACTGAATAATGGTTACTAACTGATTTACAGGACAAATAATTAGAATAATCTATGCCAAGTGTCTAGGCAGCTGTCATGTCGCCTTAATATTGTGCCTGCCAACCATTCAGCACTGTTCCACTTGTCAAGGTATGTCAGAGGTTAGTTCCCAGGAGACTACAGGTATCCATCCCCCACAGCACATGGTCGGTGACATACCCAAGGTACAGCTAAAGTCACGGGGCCACAAGGATTATCACCCAGCATACAGTTCTGATTCTGAACCAAAGTTTAGATGCCTCGATGTTCCATGATGTTGCGGAGAAGGTGAATGGACACAATCCCAGAGATGCTCATATAATGCAGTTGTGTGCTTCATATTGTGCAATCTCACTATCCAAAGAGGTAATAGAATAAAGAACAAAGAACAATGCAGCACAGGAACAGGCCCTTCAGCGTTCCAAGCCTGTATGGGTCGTGATACCACCCTTGGCCAAAACCCTCAGCACTTCTTGGTGCCGTATCCCTCTATATCCATCCTATCCACTTATTTGTTGAGATGCCTTTTGAATGCTGTTAACGTGTCTGCTTCCACAACCTCCCCTGGCAGCACGTTCCAGGCACTCACCACCCTCTGTGTAAAAAGCCTGCTTCACTGATCTCCTCTAAACTTTGCCCCATGGACTTAAACCTATGCCCCCTAGTGACTGACGCCACCACCCTGGGAAAGAGTGCCTGCCATCCACTCTATCCATGTTTGTCATAATATCATAGACCTCCATCAGGTAGCCCCTCAACCTGTAATTCTAATGAAAACAGTCCGAGTCTATTCAGCCTCTCCACATAGCTAACACCCTCCAGACCAGGTGACATTCTGGTAAACCTCCTCTGAACCCTCTCCAAAGCCTCCACATCCTTCTGATAGTGTGGCGACCATAATTGTGTACAATATACCAAGTGCGGCTTTACCAAGGCTCCATACAACTGTAGCATGACTTGACAGTTTTTATACTCGATGCCCCGTCCAATGAAGGCAAGCATTCCATATGTTTTCTTGACTACAGTATCCACTCGTGTTGCCACTTTCAAAGATCCGTGGACCTGCACACCCAGATCTCTCTGATTTTCTATATTCCGAAGAATTTTGCCATTTACTGTATATTTCCCCTCTATGTTAGACCTACCAAAATGTATTACCTCACATTTGTCCGGATTAAACTCCATTCGCCATTTCTCTGCCTAAGTGTCCATCCTATCTATGTCCTGACAATCCTTAGTTGCCACTCCACCAACCTTGGTGTCATCCGTAAACTTACTAATCAGACCATGAGGAAGAACGATCTGCAAATCTCAGGCTGATGAGATCCTGCAGTCAAAACAAGCAAACCTCTCATGAATAATGTCAGAAGAGGCATTACATATCTGCCCTGCTTCATCTCCTCCCATTCTCCGCATTGCCTACCCCAATCCATACCCTACCTTCCTCTTAACTGCCTCCTCTCAGCCATCCTGCCTCAGCCTCTCCCATCACGCCATTCCCTCTCTCCTGCCCATCCCACCACTAGTGTACCAACCCATTCCAATATCTCCCATCAATCATATCCCCTTCCACCTGTACATTTCACCCCTCCTACCCACTTTCCTCAGCCCATCTTACCCACCTCCTCCAGCCCACCACCCGCCCCACCCACCATAACCTCTCCCACCCTCCTACTCCACTTGTCCCTGTCTATCTCATCTCTTCCACAAGGGAAGAGCCCCCCTCACCCACGCAACCCATGTAAACCGCTTTCCCCACTCCCTTCCAAACACCTGGCATCTTCCTCCAAACCTTCCCCCTCCCATCCTGCCGACTTTCTCCTTCTGCACTTCAACGCCTCCCTTCTGCAATGCTCATCTGCTCCTGCCTGTACTGGTCTCACCCATTCCCCATCACCATGGCTACTGTAGCTCCTGCCCACTCCTGTCCAACCAGAATCCCTTTGAACTGCTGCCATTTTTAAAATGTATAAACAGTTTTATTTCATCTTTCTTCTTGCAGCTTCAATGTGAAGCTTCAGCTGTCAACACTTGTTATTTTTGGAGAGGAAATGATTTCAACATTTTCTGTCCAATTCAGATGCAACACAATCAGCAATTATCAATTCCCTGAATACTGACCTTGCTAATGAAACAGTAGATTTTTTTTAAAAAACAGAACTGTTTGGGCCAGCATATACTGCCCATCCCTAACTGCCCTTCATTTCAGAATCAAACATATTACTGTGGGTCTGCAGTCACATAGAACATCGAAAACAGAACAGTACAGCACAGAACAGGCCCTTCGGCCCTCGATGTTGTGCCGAGCATTGTCCGAAACCAAGATCAAGCTATCCCACTCCCTGTCATTCTGGTGTGCTCCATGTGCCTATCCAGTAACCGCTTAAAAGTCCCTAAAGTGTCCGACTCCACAATCCCAGCAGGCAGTCCATTCTACAACCTAACCACTCTTTGAGTAAAGTACCTACCTCGGATATCCCTCCTATATCTCCCACCCTGAACCTTATAGTTATGCCCCCTTGTAACAGCTACATCCACCCGAGGAAATAATCTCCGAACGTCCACTCTATTTATCCTCCTCATCATCTTATAAACCTCTATTAAGTTGCCTCTCATCCTCCTTCGCTCCAAAGAGAAAAGCCCTAGCTCCCTCAACTTTTCCTCATAAGACCTATCCTGCAAACCAGGCAGCATTCTGGTAAATCTCCTTTGCATCCTTTCAAATGCTTCCACATCCTTCCTATAATGAGGTGGCTAGAACTGCACACAATACGCCAAATGTGGTCTCACCAGGGTCATGTATAGTTGCAGCATAACCCCGCGGCTCTTCAACTCAAGCCCCCTGTTAAAAAACGCTAACACAGTATAAGCTTTCATCAGGACTCTATCCACTTGAGTGGCAACCTTCAGAGATCTGTGGACGTGAACCCCAAGATCTCTCTGTTCCTCCACATTCCTCAGAACCCTGCCGTTGACCCTATAATCCACATTCAAATTTTTTCTACCAAAATGAATCACCTCGCACTTATCAGGGTTAAACTCCATCTGCCATTTTTAGGACCAGCTCTGCATCCTATCAATGTTTCTTTGCAGCCGACAAAGCCCTCCAACTCATCCACTACTCCACCAATCTTGGTGTCATCAGCAAATTTACTAACCCACCATTCAGCCCCCTCCTCCAAGTCATGGAGAAAAATCACAAATAGCAGAGGATCCAGCACTACCCAGTACCAAATCCAATGTGGCCCCCCCTCTTGTCGGCCTATCCACATATTATGTCAGGAAACCCTCCTGCTCACACTGCACAAAAACTGCCCCATCCGAACTGTTCGACCTATAGAGGTTCTAATCAATATTTGGAAAGTTAAAGTCACCCATGCCAACTACGCTGAGACCTCCACACCTATTCATAATCTGTTTTGCTATTTCTTCCTCCACATCTCTATTACTATTTGGGGGCCTATAGAAAACTCCTAACAACGTGACCGCTCCTTTCCTATTTCTAACTTCGGCCCATATTACCTCAATAGGCAGATCCCCTTCGAACTGCCTTTCTGCAGCCGTTAAACTATCCTTGATCAACAATGCTACTCCTCCACTTCTTTTACCACTTCCCTACTCTTACTGAAACATCTATACCCCAGAACTTCCAACAACCATTCCTGTCCCTGTTCTAACCATGTCTCCGTAATGGCCACAACATCGTAGTCCCAAGTACCAATCTACGCTCCAAGGTCACCTACGTTATTCCGGATGCTCCTTGCATTGAAGTAGACACACTTCAACCCACCTTTCTGATTGCTGGTACACTCCTGCAACCTTGATACCCTCCTCAGTACCTCACTACTCTCAACACTGGCTTCTGGACTACAGCTCGTTTTCCCAGCCCCCTGACAAATTTGTTTAAACTCCTCCCCGAAGAGCCGTAGCAAATTTCCCTCCCAGGATATTGGTGCCCCTCTGGTTCAGGTGCAAACCGTCCTGTCTGTACAGGTCCAACCTTCCCCAGAATGTGCTCCAATTATCCACGTACCTGAAACCCTCCCTCCTACACCATCCCTGCAGCCACGTGTTTATCTGCACTCTCTCCCTGTTCCTCACCTCACTAGCACATGGCACCAGCAACAAACCAGAGATGACAACATGGTTTCTCCTGGCTCCCAGCTTCCATCATAGCTCCCTAAATTCCTGTTTTAAATCCCCGTCCCTTCTCTTACCTATGTCGTTGATGCCGATGTGTACCACGACTTGTGACTGTTCCCCCTCCCCTTCAGGATTCTGAAAACACGGTCCGAGACATCACGGACCCTGGCACCCGGGAGGCAACATACCATCCGTGATTCTCTTTCGCTGCCACAGAACCGTCTCTAAATATCTGGTCCCCAATAACTATTGCTCTCCTGCTCTCCCTCCTTCCCTTCTGAGTCACATGGACGGACTCAGTGCTGGAGATCCATTCACTGTGGCTTACCCCTGGTAGGTCGTCCCCCTCAACAGTATCCAAAACGGTATACTTGTTACTGAGGGGAACGACCACAGAGGATCCCTGCACTGACTGCTTCCTCCAAGCCCCGCTCACCATCACCCATCTATCTTGATTCTTCGGAGTAACTACATCCCTAAATCTATTATCTGTGACCACCTTTGCCTTCCGAATGATCCGAAGTTCATCCAACTCCAGCTCCAGTTCCCTGACGTGGTTTCTGAGGAGCTGGAGATGGGTGCACTTCCCACAGGTGACATCAGCAGGGACACTGATGGTGTCCCCCACCTCAAACATTCTGCAGGAGGAACTGCATTGCCTTCCCTGCCATCCCCTCAAGATAAAAAAAAAAGAAAGAGCTTAACTGCTATTCACTCTACCCCTTAGGTTAAAGGAGGTGGAAGGGTGGGGGACGCTATAAGTGTAGTGTCTTAGGTTTAGGATCTGCCCAACTTAAATACCGGTAAAAATAGAACACTTAACCAGCAACCACTGTGCCCCACATGAGAACAGCAATCAGCTGTTATGGGTCTGCGCAAACAATTTAAATCTTTACTACTTAACCAGCAGTCACTCTGTCCTCATTCTGACCGGATTCAACTGGAAACTCCCAACAGTAACTGTCACTTGACAACAGTTCCTCTACAAACCACCCTCAAGATACAGTGACTGCAATGCACTGATGCAAATTTTCCCGGCAACAGCCAATCAGCAGCTGCGCTTTACTGCCCTCTGCTAGATGCTTGCCTTCACTTGAACACAAAGGGTGTCTTGCTCAGGTACACCGTCTGGATACAGTGACACAATGCAGTGATGCATATTTTCCCCGCACAGTAAGAAGTCTTACAACACCAGGTTAAAGTCCAACAGGTTTGTTTCAAACACGAGCTTTCGGAGCACGGCTCCTTCTTCACCTGAAGAAGGAGCCGTGCTCCGAAAGCTCGTGTTTGAAACAAACCTGTTGGACTTTAACCTGGTGTTGTAAGACTTCTTACTGTGCTCACCCCAGTCCAACGCCAGCATCTCCACATCATATTTTCCCCGCAACAGCCAACCAGCAGCTCCGCTCTACTGCCCTCTGCTGGATGTTTTCCTTCACTTGAACACCGAGGGTCTCTTGCTCAGGTACACGTTCTGGATGCAGTGGCCGCAATGCACTGATGCTAATTTTCCCCGCAACAGCGAATCAGCAGCTCCGCTCTACTGCCCTCTGCTGGATGTTTGCCTTCACTTGAACACGGAGGGTGTCTTGCTCAGGTCCAGAACGGATGCAGTGACCGCAATGCACTGATGCAAATTTTCCCCGCAACAGCCAATCAACAGCTTTGCTCTACTGCCCTCTGTAGGCCAGACAATTTCCTTCTCTCAAGGACATGAGTGAAACAGATGGGTTTTTACAACAATCAAAAGCAATAGTTTCATGGTCATCAATAGACTTTTAATTCCAGATTGTTACTGAATTCAAATTTTTCTATGGTGGGATTTGAACCCAGGTCCTCAGATTTTGCCCTGAATCTCTGGATTACTAATACCAGTGACAATACCATCATGCCACCACCTCCCTGAGATGTGGCAAGTACAAGACTGTTTGCTGTCTTTTCCACAAACCTGACAACTTGTAAAGCTTCCTGAATCGAATAATGGTCAAACAGATCACTGTCACGTGAGTGAGAAAAATTAAAGAATGTTCACACGATAATGAAACACCAGCACTTTAAACTGCTTCCAAGAGAGGAAATAAAAGAGTTGAAATAACTACAACAAAAATACTGAAAAATATCCTGTTGCTGTCTGTGTTTAGAAATAAACACATAAATAAAGCGTGATTGTTTCCAAAATATGACCTTTATGAGCGATGGAAAATTTACGACTCGTCTGCAGAAGCATTTCAGCAAAGAACTTAAGTCAGGAAATGCACATTATTTTTCTTTTCAAGCAAAGTAAAATAAGTCTTTCTGTGCTGAGTCATTTATGACTTGGTAACTAAATTAAGGGAGTTGTGGTATTGCAAAGAATCTGTTCTAGTTCAGTATTTTTATAAAAAGTGGCCAATCACAGTGCACCTGTAATGCTGATCATTGAAGATTTCTCAAACAATTGCCGCCTACTGAAAGGCCAAAGGGTGTCAAACCTTTGGTGGGTAAAGCTGCAGGGTATGGAAAATGTATTAACAAACGCTTGGCAAAATAAGAGAGACAATCCATTTTCAAATCAGGCCAATGGCATAACTAGCCTAGTGGAGACTTCAGGTAGATACTTGGGAAGGAAGAAGGGGCCATGTATATGAAAAGGAGGCAACCTGTGTGGCAGAATGTCACAGAGAGAACAAACTAACTGTGAATGCATTAGGCGACCTGGCAGCCCATCCTGAATAAGCAGCTGGTAATAAGTCTTTTCAAGGCAGAGTGAAGGACACGCTTGGAACAGGATGTACAATTCTGTCAGTTACACTACTGCAAGGATATCCTGGTTTCCCAGCAGGGTAGAAAAAACAAACTAGCTGACAGCTCGCTGAAGAAAGCTGGGTTATGGGGTGCTGCGGAAGATTGTTTCCCCTGAACAGGAAATGTTTCAACGGAGATATTAATTACATTGCTGAAAAGAGACATGTTGCTGAATCTATTTGTCTTGCACTAATCAGGACAAATGCAAGAATGCCAAATTTCAGATTGGATTGGATTTATTTATTGTCACGTGTACCAAGGTACAGTGAAAAGTATTTTTATGCGAGCATCTCAATAGATCATTAAGTACATGAAAAGAAAAGGTAATAAAAGAAAATACATAATAGGGCAACACAAGATACACAATGTAACTAGGTAACACCAGCATCGGGTGAAGCATATAGGGGTGCATTGTTAATGAGGTCAGTCCATAAAAGGAGTTCAGGAGTCTGGTAACAGCGGGGAAAAAGCTATTTTTGAATCTGTTTGTGCGTGTTCTCAGATACTGCAGGAGAAAAGGTGCTGATTGCTTGCAAGTTGACTCTGATTGGCCAAGGCATTTCCATCGAGAAATGAATGGGGTACTATAGGCTCCACAAGTTCCCGGATAATTCAAAAAAGGAGCAAAGTTTGAACTCGCTCCTTTGGTTTGTAGAGATTGGTTCTCTGCACATGAATGCATATGTGTACAAGGTAGCCCCTCCCAGTCCTGCTACCTCCAGCTTGCCACTTTTCTTCCTGACCATTTCCCTCCTCCACCCTCCAGGTCCCTCTTGCTTACTGCTTCCCTCACTGACCTTTCCGTTCACCACCTCGCCTGCTCACCGCTTCCTTTGCGACTCTCCCATCTGCCACCCCACATGTGCTCCCTCCCGCTCACTGTCTGTCTGACTCATATCGCTCACCATTTCCTGCTCGCTCCCTGCTTGTATCTCCCTCGCTTTGAGTGAGGGCTCAGGAGTGGTATGGTGAGAAGGAAGAAGGGAGCTGAGGGGTTTGTGACTGGGAGGGAGGGAGCAGGGCGGGTGGTTGTAAAGAAGCAAGAAGCAGGGAGGTGGCAAGTGGGCGGGATGAGGAGGGAAATATATGTGGAAAGGTCAGGGGAGGCAGTAAGTGGGTGGGCCACAGAACAAAGCAGTGAGCTGGAGGAGCAGGGGAAGCAATGAGTGGGAGGATTGCAAAGGTAGGCATTGAGCAAGAAGGTCAGAGAGCGGAGCAGTGAGCCGGGGATCTGGGGGAAGTGATGAGTGGGAGGGTTGGGGAGGGCGTCTTTGAGCAGGAGGGCTGGAGAGGGGAGTGGTGAGCCGGAGGGTTGGGGGAGGTGAGTGGGAGGGTCGGAGAGGGGAGCGTTGGTCTGGAGGGCTGGGGTAAGGGGTGAGAGGGAGGGTCAGAGGGGAGCAGTGTGCCGGACCGGAGCTGGGGGAAGGGATACATAGATATATAGCTACATAGAAGATAGGCGCAGAAGGAGGCCTTTTGGCCCTTCGAGCCTGCTCCGCCATTCATCACGATCATGGCTGATCATCCAACTCAATAGCCTAATCCTGCTTTCTCCCCATAGCCTTTGATCCCATTCTCCCCAAGTGTTATATCCAGCTGCCTCTTGAATATATTCAAAGTTTTATCATCAACTACGTCCTGTGGTAATGAATTCCACAGGCTCCCCACTGTTTGGGTGAAGAAATGTCTCCTTATCTCTGTCCGAAATGGTTTACCCTGAATCCTCAGACTGTGACCCCGCTTCTGGACACACCCATCATTGGGAACATCTTCCCTGCATCTACCCTGTCTAGTCCTGTTAGAATTTTATAAGTCTCTATGAAATTCTCCCTCATTCTTCTGAATTCCAGCGAGAACAATCCCTACCTAGTCAATCTCTCCTCATATGACAGCCCCGCCATCCCTGGAATCAGTATGGTAAACATTTGCAGCACTCCCTTGAGAGCAAGAACATCCTTCCTCGGAGAAGGAGACCAAAACTGCACACAATACTGCAAGTGTGGCATCACCAAGGCCCTGTACAATTGCAACAACACATCCCTGCTTCTATATTCGAAACCTCTCGCATTGAAAACCAACATACCATTAGCCTTCTTTACCGCCGGCTGAACCTGCATGTTTCCCTTCAGCGAATGGTGCACAAGGACATCCAGGTCCTGCTGCACACTGCCCTCTCCCAATTTACTACCATTCAGGTAGTAATCTGCCTTCCTGTTTTTGCTTCCAAAATGAATAACCTCACACTTATCCAAATTATACTGCATCTGCCATTGGTTTGCCCACTCGCCCAACCTGCCCAGATCTTGCTATAGGATCTCTGCATCCTCGTCGCAATTCACCCTCCCACCTAATTCGGCATCATCTGCAAATTTTGAGATGTTACATTTTGTTCCCTCATCCAAGTCATTAATATATGTTGTGAATAGCTGAGGTCCCAGCACCGATCCCTGTGGGACCCCACGAGTTACTGCCTGCCAATTTTCAAAGGGCCCATTAATCCCTACTCTTTGTTTCCTCCCTGCCAACCAGTTCTCTACACCTCAATATATTTCCCCCAATCCCATGCGCTTAAATTTTGCACCATAATCTCTTATGCGGGACTTTGTCAAACGCCTTCTGAAAGTCCAAATATACCACATCGACTGGCTCCCCCTTGTCGACTGTACTAGTTACCTCTTCAAAGAATTCCGACAGATTTGTCAAGCATGATTTTCCCTTCATAACCATGCTGACTCTGACTGATCCCGCCACTGCTTTCTAAATGTTCTGCTATAAAGTCCTTGATAATGGATTCAAGCATTTTCCCCACTACCGATGTTAGGCTTACTGGTCTAGAATTCCCTGCTTTCTCTCTACCTCCCTTTTTTAATATAAAGTGACGTGAGCTACCCTCCAATCTGCAGGGACAGTTCCAGAGTCTATAGAATCCTGGGAAATGACCATCAATGTATCCACTATTTCCAGAGCCACCTCCTTAAGCACTCTGGGATGCAGATTCTCAGGTCCTGGGAATTTATCCGCCTTCAATCTCATCAGTTTTCCCAGCACTATTTCTCTACTAATGTTGATCTCCCTCAGTTCTTCCCTCTCACTAAACCTTTCATTCTCCAACATTTCTGGGATCTGATTTGTGTCCTCATTTGAGAAGACAGAACCAAAGTATGTATTCAATTGCTCAGCCATTGCTTTGTCCCTTATTATGCATTCCCCTGTTTCTGTCTGTAGAGCGCCTATATTTCTCTTTACCAATTTCTTTCTCCTCACATATCTATAGAGACTTTATGTTCCCTGCAAGCTTCCTTTCATACTGCACTTTCCCCATCTTAATCAATCCCTTTGTCCTTCTTTGCTGAATTCTAAACTGCTCCCAATCCTCAGACCTATTATTTTTCTTGGCCAATTTGTATGCTTCTTCCTTGTATCGGATACTATTTCTAATTTCCTTTGTAAGCCATGGATTGGCTCTATTACCCCCTTTGCTTTTGTGCCAGACATGATGAACAGTTCCTGTAGTTCCTCCATGAGTTCCTTGAATATTTGCCATTGTCTATCCACTGTCATCCTTAAAGGAACTCTCCCCAATCTATCATAGTTCCCTTTATTAGGATTCAGCACCCTAGTCTCTGCATCAACTACTTCACTCTCCATCTTGATAAAAAATTCTTTCATGTTATGGTCGCCAATCCCCAAGGGGTGTCATACAGCCAGATTGGCATTGATTCCCTTCTCATTACACAGTACTCTGTCTAAGATGGCCTGCTCTCTAGTTGGTTCCTCCACATATTGGTCAAGAAAACCATCCCATATACGCTCCAGGAATTCCTCCTCTACGGCATTGTGGCTAATTTGATTTGCCCAATCTATGTGAAGATTAAAATCACCCATGATCACCGATATTCCCTTGTTACATGCATCTCTAATTTCTTATTTAATGCCATTCTCAACCTCACCACTGCAGTTTGGGAGTCTATATATGACTCCCACTAATGTTTTTTGTCCCTTGGTATTTCTCAACTCTACCCATACTGATTCCACATTGTCAGATGAGTAATCTGTAAGGGTAGAATGTGAGTGGGAGGGTTGGAGAGGTAGTGATGAGCCGGAGAGCTGAGGGAAGGGGTGGATGGGAGGGTCAGAGAAGGGAGTTGTGAGCTGTAGGGCTCGCGGAAGTGGTGAGTTGGAGGGTCGCAGAGGGAAGCGGTGAGCTGTAGGGGTAAGGGAAGAGGTGAGTGGGAGGGTCAAAAAGTGAAGTGACAAAGCGGTGGCTTGATTTTTAAAAACACCGAGCATGCTCAGTAACTGTGCGAAAATAATAATGGAGGCAACACTTTCAGGTGAACATCCCTAATTCACAAACTGTGCTAAACTAAAAATGCACCATTAAAACACACTGTAAAAGGGGCATACCTATATTCGTTCTCAAAAGCATTTAGGATGAAGAGGTTTTGTGGTAAGTGTAAGTAAAATCAAGCGTTCATAAAGTGTTCATTAAGTACATGAGGTGTAGACAAGGTTAAAACATCTGGCAATCTGCAAACAGTGGAACGGCGTACGTTCTTCAATCAGGGATGAAGAAAAAAACACTTAATTCAAAGGGTTTTGGTCAACTTTAAGTGTTGTTAGTTTTGACTGCAAGATGACATATTCCAACATCTCGACCAGAATGTGCTCCCTTGACAGATTGCTCTATGTTTGGCTTCCAGGAGTAAACAGCTCGATATTTCTTCAAAAACCCAAAGTGTGCCTTGACATTCACTTGACATAAATTGAACACAAAAGCTGTGGCATGATACTTTCTAATATTTAAGTAGGCTGCTTTGATGAGAGCTATTGCAACTCTTTAATATGCATCTGCAAATATGTCACAATTCCTTGAAAGCAAAAATGAAGAGCATTGGCAGCTGAGAAAAGTTAATAAAACCTAAACCACTCTAAAACAGGATGACAAGAATCAATCATCTCTGACATATAGAACAAATGGAAAATTAGTTTTATATAAACCATTTTGCACAAATATTAAAGAGCGCCATTCTGACTTTACACATAGGAAAATAACATACAAATAATCCTTGGAATGATTTTGTCATTCCAGTATTGAATTTATAACATGGGAACAGTCTGTTTTATCTCCAAAATTGAGCATAGAGATCCTGAAAGACAGTTTGCAATCTTACACGCCGATTATGTGCACAGTGTGCCCTTGCTAGTTTGAATCAAGTCATATTTTAGTTGTCTAATAAACCCGCCCAAATCGGCCTATTTTTAACCACAGTAATTAGGGTTGTGTTGTATTCAAACAACTAATTCTAAATCAGTCACAGGTATCCTGGGCCGTGTTCAGCCTGGAAAATGACATTTCTGTAGATATTTAAAGAGATCATCACCCACTTTCAGGGAAATCGGTGGTTAGAACATAGAACATAGAACATTAGAACATACAACATTACAGCGCAGTACGGGCCCTTCGGCCCCCGATGTTGCGCCGACCCGTGAAACCATCTGAAGCCTATCTGACCTACACTATTCCATTTTCACCATATCTCAATCCAATGACCACTTAAATGCCGTTAAATTTGGAGAGTCTACTGCCTCTGACATCTGTCCTATATCTACCACCCCTCAATTTAAAGCTATGTCCCCTCGTGTTGGTCATCACCATCCGAGGAAAAAGACTCTCACTGTCCACCCTATCTAACCCTCTGACTATCTTATATGTCTCTATTAAGTCATATCTCAGCCTTCTCCTCTCTAACGAAAACAGCCTCAAGTCTCTGAGCCTTTCCTTGTAAGACCTTCCCTCCATACCAGGCAACATCCTAGTAAATCTCCTCTGAACCCTTTCCAAAGCTTCCACATCCTTCCTATAATGTGGTGACCAGAACTGCACACAGTACTCCAGGTGCGGCCGCACCAGAGTTTTGTACAGCTGCAGCATGACCTTGTGGTTCCAAAACTCAATCCCCCTGCTTATAAAGGCTAGCACACCATATGCCTTCTTAACAGCACTATTAACCTGGGTGGCAACTTTCAGGGATTTATGTACCTGGATGCCAAGATCTCTCTGTTCATCGACACTACCAACAATCTTGCCATTAGCCCAGTACTCTGCATTCCTGTTACTCCTTCCAAAGTGAACCACCTCACACTTTTCCGCATTAAACTCCATCTGCCACCTCTCAGCCCAGCTCTGCAGCTTATCTATGTCCCTCTGTAACCTATAACATCCTTCAGCACTATCTACAACTCCACCAATCTTGGTGTCATCTGCAAATTTACTAACCCATCCTTCTACACCCTCTTCCAGGTCATTTATAAAAACGACAAACAGCAGTGGCCCCAAAACAGATCCTTGCGGTACACCACTAGTAACTGAACTCCAGGATGAACATTTGCCATCAACCACCACCCTCTGTCTTCCTTCAGCTAGCCAATTACTGATCCAAACCGCTAAATCCTATTCAATCTTCAATCCCATACTTCCGTATTTTCTGCAATAGCCTACCTTGGGGAACCTTATCAAACGCCTTACTGAAATCCATATACACCACATCAACCGCTTTACCTTCATCCACCTGTTTGGTCACCTTCTCAAAAAACTCAATAAGGTTTGTGAGACATGACCTACCCTTCACAAAACCGTGTTGAGTTAATTTTTGTGGCTGGTTTGTTGAATTTTATCTTTTTGTTTCATGGGTGGGGTGTAGTGTGGGTTTAGCTACTTGAGCTGACACTTGTGGAAGTAACTTTAGAAATCATCAGAGGGTTGGTGTAATGTGTTGGTTAGTTAGATCTGAAAAATTCTTGGCAGTCTTGCGTCAGTTAACTGTCAGTCTTTGTTGACTCTTAGAACTATTTACAAATATTAGACAGGAATTAAAGAATTTGGATAGTAAATCAACATCCGAAATGTGGAAGTCTTTTAAGCGACAATTGATATAGATTCAGGAAAGTCATGTTCCTGAGAGAACGAAGGATAAGTATGGAAAGTTAGGGAGCATTGGATAATGAGGGATATCATGAACCTCGTCAAAAAGGAAAAGGAGGCTTTTGTACAGTCTAGAAGGGTGGCAACAGTCAAAACCCTTGAGAAGTATAAAGATAGTGGGAAGGTACTTAAGCAGGAAATTAGGAATGCTAGGAAGGCGTCATGAAAAGTCCTTGGCAGTTAGGATTAAGGTGAATCCCAAAGCTTTTTATTCATATGTAAAAAGCAAGAGGGTGCCCAGGGAAAAGATTGGACCACTTAAGGATTCAGTGGGGGATTCTATGTGTTGAGCCAGAGGAAATGTGCAAGGTACTAAATGAGAACTTTGCTTCAGTGTTCACCAAAGAAAAGGGGCAAAATTCTCCCCTACCTGGCGGGGCGGAAGGTTCCGGCGTAGTGGAGTGGCACCAACCACTCCGGCGTCGGGCCTCCCCAAAGGTGCGGAATTCTCCACACCATTAGGGGCTAGGCCCGCGCCGGAGTGGCTCCCGCTCCGCCGACTGGTGCCAAAACTGGCGCCAATGGCCTTTGGCGCTACGCCGCCTGGTGTCGAGGCTGGCCGAAAGGCCTTCGCCGGTCCGCGCATGCGCCGGAGCGTCAGCGGCCGCTGATGTCACCACCAGTGCATGCGCGGTAGAGGCGGTCTCTTCCGCCTCCGCCAAGGTGGTGGACGTGGCGGCGGCAGAAGAAAAAGAGTGCCCCCACGGCATAGGGCCCCCCCTGGGTCCGATCGCCCCGCGGCCCCACCAGGACCCCGGGGGCTCGCTCGCGCCGCCAATCCTGCAGGCACAGAGGTGGTTGAAACCATATCGGCGGGATTGGCCTGTCAGCAGTGGGACTTCGGGCCATCACGGGCCGGAGAATCACCGCGGGGGGGCACGCCGATCAGCGGGGCGTGATTTCTGCTCCCACCGATTCCTGGATGATGGAGAATTCCGGCCACGGCGGGGGCGGGATTTACGCCGGCCCCGGGCGATTCCCCGACCCTGCGGGGTGTCAGAGAATTCCGCCCAAGATCTTTGTTCTTGGGTCAGGTGTGTGGACAATCTGGGTCATGTTAATATCGAAAAGGAGGAGGTGTAGGGTCTTTTAAAAGATATTAAGGTAGGTAAGTCTACTGGTCCGAATGGGATTTACCCCAGAATACCCAGAATTTACCCAGAGGGAAGCAAAGGAGGAAATTGCTGGGGCCTTGACTGACATACTTATACACTCATTGGCTACAGGTGAGATCCCAGAGGACTGGAGAATAGCTAATGTGGTACACCTGTTTAAGAAAGGTAGCAGGAATAATCCTGGAAACTATAGGCCGGTGAGCCTCATGTCGGTAGTAGATAAATTCTCAGGGACAGGATTTATACCCATTTGGAAACAAATGGACTCATTAACAATAGACAGCATGATTTTGTAAAGGGGAGGTCGTGCCTCACTAACATGATCGGGTTTTTTGAAGAGGTGATACAGATGATTGATGAGGTGAGGGTGGTGAATGTTGTTTACATGGACTTCAGTAAAGCCTTTGACATGGTACCTCATGGAAGACTGGTACAAAAGGTGAAGTCACACGGGATCAGAGGTGAGGTGGTAACATGGATACAGAACTGGCTCAATCACAGAAGGCAAAGGGTAACAGTAGAAGGCTATTTTTCTGAATGGAAGGTTTTGAATAGTGGTGTTCCACAGGTATCTGTGCTGGGGCCTCTGTTGTTTGTCGTATACATAAACGATTTGGAGGAAAATGTAGCCGGTCTGATTAGTAAGTTCGCGGATGGCCCCAAGGTTGGTGGAGTGGTAAATAGTGTTGAGGATTGTCATCGGATACAGCAGGACATAGATAGGTTGGAGACTTGGGCAGAGAAATGGCACATGGAGTTTAGAATTAGAATTAGAACAGTACAGCACAGAACAGGCCCTTCGGCCCTCGATGTTGTGCCGAGCAATGATCACCCTACTCAAGCCGACATATACCTATACCAGTAACCCAACAACCCCCATTAACCTTATTTTTTAGGACACTAAGGGCAATTTAGCCTGGCCAATCCACCTAACCCTCACATCTTTGGACTGTGGGAGGAAACCGGAGCACCCGGAGGAAACCCACGCACACACGGGGAGGATGTGCAGACTCCGCACAGACAGTGACCCAGCCAGGAATCGAACCTGGGACCCTGGAGCTGTGAAGCATTTATGCTAACCACCATGCTACCGTGCTGCCCAGTTTAATCCAGACAAATATGAGGTAATGCATTTTGGTAGGTCGAACATAGAGGGGAAACATACCGTAAATGGCAAAACTCTTGGGAATATAGAAAGTCAGAGAGATCTGGGCGTGCAGGTCCACAGATCTTTGAAAGTGACAACACAAGTCGACAAGGTAGTCAAGAAAGCATAAAGAATGCTTGCCTTCATTGAACTGGGCATCGAGAATACAAACTGGCAAGTCATACTACAGTTTTATAGAATCTTGATAAAGCCGCACTTGGAATATTGCGCACATTTCTGGTCGCCACACTACCAGATGGATGTGGAGTCTTTGGAGAGGGTGCAGAGGAGGTTTACCAGGATGTCACCTGGTCTGGAGAGTGTTAGCTATATGGAGAGGCTAAATAGACTCAGACTGTTTTCATTTGAAAGACAGAGGTTGAGGGGTGGCCTGATAAGAGGTCCACAAGATTATTAGGGGCATGGATAGAGTAGATGGGCAGGCACTATTTCTCAGGGTGGAGGGGTCAGTCACCAGGTGGTATAGGTTTAAGGTCCGTGGGCCAAAGTTTAGGGGAGATGTGCAAGGCAGGTCTTTTATGCAGAGGGTGGTGAGTGCCTGAAATGCTTTGCCAGGGAGGTTGTGGAAGCAGATACATTGATGGATTCAAAAGGCATCTTGACAAATCCATGGATAGGATGTGTATAGAGGGATACAGCACCAGGAAGTGCTGAGGGTTTTGGCCAAGGTTAGTAGCATAACTGGTACAGGCTTGGAGGGCCGATGTACCTGTTCCTGTGCTGTATTGTTCTTTGTTCTTCACAATGGAGTATACAAGCTTGGATATGTCTCCACATTTTCTGCTACACACGTTTCTGTATAACACTAGACAGACTCCGGGTGCCGGTCATGTGCACTCTTAGATCACTGTGTAGGCAGTACTGTACTCCGTGCTATATGAACCCAATATGTGCCAGACCCTCATACGACAGGGCAATTCAACTTTGGGCTTTTAAAGGAACCAGCTAATTTAAAACAGCTGCAACAATCTGTACCTCAAGCAAAGAACTTAATTGTACATTATTTAGCCTTTTATTTGGACTCTTACATTTCTAACGACTGATTGTGCAATGTTATATCTTTCATTATTTTTTCCTCAGACTTAGCAGCTAAAAAACTTGCTCTTTCTTTCACTCAAGTAAAGCTTGTGATTGGCTCCTTATTGTTCACTGCATAGGCAGTAAAAAAGTACATTTGGATTTAGGGTATCAATGGGGGAAAGAAACTTAAAGAACCTTTGTTGAGACCAACCGAGGATGCTGAATAGAGGAGAGTCCGTTCACCCCTGCTCACCTGGTCATAAAAGTAGAATCACCTGTGTGTGATGAAACATTTAATGTATGCAACAAGAATAATCAATTATGAGAGAGTGGAAGCGGCAGAGAGGCAGTAAGGGAAGAGACACTGAATGATGTGGTTCGATGAGAGGAAACGGAAGTGAGGGAAGTCATGATTTTATCAATGCTGTTATTGGAAAATGGCCCGTGGCTGTGCTGACAGTGATGACAATACTGTAAGGGGGAGTCTCACCAAAGCAGCCCCTCTCATGCTTTTAGGAGATTTTTGATCTTGTTCAACTCACTTTGTTCTCCGTGTTCCAGCACCACTGTTGATTTTCTTCCAACAGATGCTTGTTGGTTTCCACCAGGTTTTCTGGAACGTGCTCACTTGATTTACCATGCAAAGGAATATTTGTAATACTGCACTGTTTTCGGCTTTGGCAACTCTCTAATGACCTTGGTTTGCTGGGGATCGGCAATAATTGCCAAAGCTTGTATTACGTAGCCAAATAATTTAATCATAGGCTTTGTAAATTCACACCTGTTTTTTAATGTCAAACCTGTTTATTGTTGGACTTTAAAAACTGTTGTTACACGACGATGACTATGTACGAAAATATCGTCCATGTGACATTTTGCTCCTTCTGGCCTACCAGGGTCTGAGACATCATTCCCTGGAATATCTCAGATGCCAAAGCAATTCCTGGAAACGTGGTTAAAACAATAATGAACAAATGGGATGATAAAAGTATTTAGCAATTGCCAAAAGCCACGATTAGCATTCAAATTTTGGCTAATTTGGAGACTTTCAACGACTGATGCTATTGGGTGAATCAATTGATTCAAGTCCACATGGATTCTAATTCAACCACTAGGCTTTGGTACTGTGACCATTCCAGAACTCCACTTCTGGAGAAGTGACACCTCACTGTGTTGTTAGGGAAGGTTTCCAGGATTTTGACCCAGCGATGGTGTAGGAACAGTAATATAGTTCCAAGTTTGGATGGTGAGTGACTTGGAGGGGAACTTCAAGGTGGTGGTGATCCCAGGTATCACCTGCCATTGTCCTTCTAGATGCTGGTGGGCATGGGTTTGGAAGGTGCTGCATAATAAACCTTGGTGAGCTCTTGTAGTGCATCTTGTAGCTGTAACACCCTGTTCTGACTGTGCGCCGGTGGTGGAGGGAGTGATTGATTGTGGAAGGGGTGCTAATCAAGTAGGCTGCTTTGACCTGGACAGTGTCAAATTTCTTGAATGTTATTGGAGCTGCACTTATCCAAACAAGTGGGGAGTATTCCATCACACTCCTAACTTGATACTTGTAGGTGGTGGACAGGCTTTGGAAATTCAGGAGGCGAGTTACTCACTGCAGGATTCCTGGATCCTGACCTGCTCTGATAGCCACAGTATTTATATGGCTAGTCCAGTTCAGTTTCTGGCCAGGATGTTAAGAGTGGGGGATTCAGTGATGGTAAAGCCTCCTGAATGTCATGGGACGATGGTTTGATTCTCTATTATTGGAGATGATCATTGCCTGGCACTTATGTGGCACGAATGTCACTTGCCACTTGCCAGCCCAAGCATGGATATTTTCCATCATTTATTTTACTGATGCTTGAGAGTAGACAAATAGGGCAGCAGTTGGGCGGGTTGGATTTGTCCTGATTTTTGTGTGCAGGACACACCTGGGAAATTTTCCACATTGCCAGGTAGATGTCAGTGCTGTAGCTGTACTGGAACAGCTTAGCCAGGGTTGCAGCAAGCTCTGAAGCACCTCTTCGGTACTATTGCCGAAATATTGTCAGGGCCCATAGCCTTTCCAGAATTGGTTGATTGATTGAGTGATATTTATTGTCACATGTACCAAAGTATGGTGAAAAGTATTTTTCTGCGACCAAGGGAACGTACCAAGTACATACATTTGGGGCAGCAGGGTAGCATGGTGGTTAGCATAAATGCTTCACAGCTCCAGGGTCCCAGGTTCGATTCCCGGCTGGGTCACTGTCTGTGTGGAGTCTGCACGTCCTCCCCCTGTGTGCGTGGGTTTCCTCCGGGTGCTCCGGTTTCCTCCCACAGTCCAAAGATGTGCGGGTTAGGTGGATTGGCCATGCTAAATTGCCCGTAGTGTCCTAATAAAAGTAAGGTTAAGGGGGGGGGTTGTTGGGTTACGGGTATAGGGTGGATACATGGGTTTGAGTAGGGTGATCATGGCTCGGCACAACATTGAGGGCCGAAGGGCCTGTTCTGTGCTGTACTGTTCTATGTTCTATGTTCTAGTAGATAACCGGGCAGCACTGTAGCATGGTGGTTAGCTCAATTGCTTCACAGCTTCAGGGTCCCAGGTTCGATTCCCGGCTTGGTTCCTGACTGTACGGAGTCTGCAAGTTCTCCCCATGTGTGCGTGGGTTTCCTCCGGGTGCTCCCGTTTCCTCCCACAGTCCAAAGATGTGCAGGTTAGGTGGATTGGTAATGTTAAAATTGCCCTTAGTGTCCAAAATTGCCCTTAGTGTTGGGTCGGGTTACTGGGCTATGGGGATAGGGTGGAGGTGCAGGATTGGGTAGGGTGCTCTTTCAAAGAGCCGGTGCAGACTCGATGGGCCGAATGGCCTCCTTCTGCTCTGTAAACTCTATGATGATAAAAGAATAATCAACAGAGCACATTGACAAATGGTACATCAACAAATAGTGATTGGTTACAGTGCGAAACAAGTCCAAATAAGAGCAGCACAGAGCGTCATGAATAGTGTTCTTACAGGGAACAGATCAGCCCAAGGGAGAATTGTTGAGGAGTCTAGTAGCTGTGGGGAAGAAGCTGTTCCTGTGTCTGGATATGCGGGTCTTCAGATTTCTGTTTCTTCTGCCTGATTGAAGGGTCTGGAAGAGGGCAAAACCTGGATGTGAAGGGTCTCTGACAATGCTGTCTGCCTTTCTGAGGCAGCAGGAGGTGTATACAGAATCAATGGGAGGATGGCAAGCTTGTGGGCTGAGTGCCTTCAGTCGTTTCTTGATATGGCATTTGGCTGAAGCCTGGAACCTGTGATTGTGGGGACCGCTGGAGGAGACCGAGATGGATCATCCACTTGGCACTTCTGGCTGAAGATTATTGCGAATGCTTCAGCCTTGTCTTTTGCATTGATATGCTGGCCTCCAGTGAGTTGTTTAATTATCCACCACCATTCACTGTTGGATGTGGCAGGATTGCAGAGTTTAGCTCTGATCCATTGGTGTGGGATAGCTTAGCTCTCTGAACCACATGCTGCTTATGTTGTTTGGCATGCAAGTACTTCTGTGTTGTAGTTTCAGCAGGTTGACACCTCATTTTTAGGTAAAGCTGGCATTGCAACTGGCATGCCCTCCACTCTTCATTAAATCAGGGTCGATCCCCTGGCTTGGTGATGATGGTAGAAAGGGGGATATGCTGGACCATAAGGTTAGGGATTGTGGATGAGTACAATTCTGCTGCTGATGGCTCACATCACCTCATCGATACTCAAGTCCTGAGTTGCTAAATCTGTTCTGAATCTATCCTATTTAGCACGGTGGTAGTGCCACACAACACAGTGGATTATAGCCTCAATGTGAAGACGGAACTTTGTCTCCACAAGGACTGTGTGCTGGTCACCCCTACCAATCCTGTCATAGACAGATGCATCTGCAGCAGGCATGTTGATGAGGATGTGGTCTAGTTTGTTTTTCTCTGTTGTTGGCTACCACACCACCTTTTGCAGACCCAGTCGAGCAACTAAGTTGATTAGGACTCAGCCAACTCGGTCAGCAGCTGTGCTCTTGGTGCCACGTTTGGTGATGGACATTAAAGTCCCCCACCCAGAATACATTCTGTGCCCTTGCCACCCTCAGCACTTCCACCAAGTTGTGCTCAACATGGAGGTTTCCTTGCCCCTGTTTGACTTGAAGCCATGAGAATTCATGGGGTCCGGAGTCGATGTTGAGAAGTTCCTGGGCAACTCCTTCCTGGCTAAATAACAACTGTGCCACCACACAGTGGTTATATGTCTGCAGGGTCTGACATACCCAGCGATTATTATCTGTGAAGTATGCTTTAATCAGAATGACCATTGACTAGTCGGTGAGACGGTTCTCTTAATTTTGGCACAAGCCCCCAGATGTTAATTATTAGATTTTTAAAAAGTGGATTCAATTTCCACCATCAACCATGGTGGGATTTGAACCCTTGTCCCTTGAGTATTACTGTGGGTGTCTGGATCACCAGTTTTGTGACAATACCACTACACCACTGGCTGCCCCCAACCCAATCACCCCAAGAATGCAACTCTTATTTGTAAAAAACAAAAGAGTTTATTTACGGATCTATGTATACATCTCAGTACATTACATGATGTACTTTTGCTTCCCACCAGAACTCAGTCTCTTCATCATATGAACCTATGAAATAGGAGCAGAAGTAGTCCATTCGGCCCCTCGATCCATTTCATAAGATCATGGCTGACCTGTTTGCATTTCAAATTCTACATTCCCATCTGCTCCCGTAAACCTTTGATTCCCTCCAAACGAGAATCAATTGACCTCCGCCTTTGTTGAATTTGCATCATAGTTACATCAGTATCAGGCGATCCAGATGTTAACCCCTTATGCCACAGAACAGATGTGAATAATTCATCTGCAACTCCCCCTTGCCTAAGATGAGAGGCAGCACGGTAGCACAAGTAGCTGTGGCTTCACAGCATAAGGATCCCAGGTTTGATTCTACGCTGGGTCACTGTCTGTGCGGAGTCTGCACTTTCTCCCCCTGTCTGCGTGTGTTTCCTCCGGGAGCTCCGGTTTCCTCCCACAGTCCAAAGACGTGCAGGTTAGGTGGATTGGCCATGCTAAATTGCTCTCAGCGTCCAAAGGGTTAGGTGGGGTTATTGGGTTATGAGGATCGGGTGGAAGTGAGGGCTTAAGTGGGTCGGGTGCAGACTCGATTGGCCGAATGGCCTCCTTCTGCACTGTATGCTCTATGTTTTATGTTGTTTGCACAAGAGCACTTACACTCGGATTTAGCATGTAAAAAACTCTATGAATCTGTCTAAATCAAGCTCAGAATGGACACGCTATGCTTAGGGAGACATTCCAATTACTTATGCCCAGAGAGTTTAGGTGTAAATTGGCAGAGTATATCAACACTCATAACAAGCTAAACCTGGATAACCTAGCAGCACAGAGCCAGGAACATTGCATTCATTAGGGCATTGACTTAATTGCAGTCAGCCCAGCCATGTGGCAAGAATCCCACTCCTTGTGCCAGATCCAAACCTCCAGATTTCATAAATGAATCAGGTTGTCTATTCAATTATCAGAGAATATTTTTTAGCTGCTTAGTTCAGGTATCAAATCACGCCAGCCACAGAAATTTGACCTGATTTTGAACTTCATTGTTCGCCATATCGTTTTGGAACCATCTCCATCCAATAGAGACTCTACATATTCTACATCAAACTCCCCCTTTCCCCCTTCCAAGGAGTATAATCACTAACTAAGTACAAGATAATACTTAGAGGCCACAATAGTGCAGTGGTTAGCACAGTTGCTTAACAGCTCTAGGGTCCCAGATTAAATTCCTGGCTTGGGTCACTGTCTGTGCGGAGTCTGCACGTTCTCCTATTGTTTGCGTGGGTTTCCTTCGGGTGCTCCGGTTTCCTCCCACAGTCCAAAGATGGGCAGGTTAGGTGGATTAGCCATGCTAAATTGCCCTTAGTATCCAAAAAGGTTGAGTTGGGTTGGTTTACGGGGATAGGGTGGGGGTGTGGGCTTAGGTAGCGTGCATTTCCAAGGGCCAATGCAGACTCGATGGGTCGAATGACTTCCTTCTGCACTGTAAATGCTATGATTCTATGAATGCACAGAGCAGAACCTAACCTTCACTCAGCTGACAACTAGTAACAGAATATCTGGAAAATGGCATGGTCAATAAAACAACACTGCAATTCTGCATAAAATGTGTGAGCTCATTGCTAGTATTCTCCAGACAAAAACATAGATATATGTTAGACTGTGTTATCTGGTTGTTTCACCAATTGGAAGTCTGAAGACAGGCACAAATATGTGTTCAATGCCTCGCCCATTTCCTTGTTCCTCTTGATAATTTCTCCTGTCTCTGCAGCGAAGGATTTAAGCTTACTTCAACTACTCTTTTCCTTTTAAAGACTTATGAAAGCTCTTCCAATCTGTTTTTATATTTCTGGCTAGTTTTCTATTTTTCCATTTTTCACAACTTTTGGCAACCGTTTTCTGTTTTTGAAAACATTCTCAGACTTGCTATTGTTTTTGCACATTTATAAGCCTCTTCCTTTAATCTAATACTATCCTTAGCTTGCTGAATGAACCACAGATGGGCCCTTCTTACTCAGTTTTGTTCTTTAATGGAGTGTATTTTTGATGAACATTTTAAATAGTTTTTTTTCCAACTGTTCATTTGCCTCCATACCTTTCAGTCTATTTATGCAATTAACCATAGACAGTTCTCCCTTGTACCTATGTAATTAGCTTTGTTTATGTTTAAGATTTTTGTTTGAGATTGGAAAATGTCACTTTGAAATTTAACATGGAATTGAATGGTGTTATGGTCACTATTTCCCAGTGGATCTTTTACTGTAACATTACAAAATAACCCTGCTTTGTTACGAGATCTAAATGAGCTTTATACCTAGTTGGTTCCGCTATGTGTTGCTCCCGATAAATTGTTGTGAAAACATTGTACAAACTCATCTCTAGACCATTCTTGCCAATTCAATTTTTCCAGTCTATATGAAGTTTAATGCCCCCCCCCCCCCAACCATTAAATTATTTAGTTGCATTCCTCAAATAATTTTTTGTTTAAGATGTAGAAAATGTTTCCAGCTGCTTGAGCTCAAGATCAGACTGGAGGGAATCACTACAGAGCATCAGGATGGGTGAGAGTGTCCTGTTGTCTTGAATTTAGACATTGTTATATTTTGTATTTGTGGCAGTAATGTTATTAAAATACATACAGGCAGTATGTCTGCTAAAACTACAAATAAAGAGTCGTAAAAGGTGAGGTAATCATTCAGATAAAAGGCTCATGAAACATTGTTTATATTTTTGAATGGTTCCCTGGAGTGTAGATAATTTGTGAGAGGTGTATTTATTTCTAACTAAGCAGTTATGGGATTTTAGTGGGATACAGGTGATATAATTAATGGGACGAGCCAGGTCTGTCTGTAGCTTTACAGCCTACTATAAGATTTTAAGTTAAACATCAGTTTGCCATAGGATTTGAGTCTGACAAGACAGAAGTGGACTGGATCTGCTCTTGCAAGTATTTTTTCCCAAAAGTGTCTACACGGCTAATCAGGTAACCTGTTTTGTTAACTTTATTTATAAGTGGCATTTGAACAATATTGGGTTGCTTAATTGGAATTCTGGGCAGGTGTAGGCAGCAAGTTCAAGTTTTTTTGCTTTTGCTCAAGAATTGTCTAACTGATAATAGTAAAGGTATTTCTTTGATGCTAATGTGGTGAATTCTGTATTTAAATTAAAGATTGTTTCAACATAAATGATACCTATAGGTCAGAGTTATCACGCCTGGGGTGAAGTATCCTTTCTTCACAGTTTATCAAATTTAAAAAAATTATTGGGGGTCACATCTGTCATTCTAACACTATATCATACGTTCCAGGAAGTGATAACTTCAGAGGCAGTGTTACGATCCAGCTGATGCTAATGCTGAATGGGTCAGATCCCACAGTGGAGCCTGGCTTTATTGATCCTAACTTTTATTTTTTAGTTGTGGTGAACAGTTACTGAACAGATTCACAGGAATCTGCTGATCAATTTTTCACAAAATAAAACATTTATTAAACATGAAAAATTAACTATATTACACAGACAAAAAGATTTGAAAGATTTCAATACAAACACCAGCAAGTGAGTCAGATTATACCACTCCTTCATCCCAACTATATCTTTACAGGTAACACAATTTACAATACTCATGTTATGCTCTAAAATTCTCAATCAGTATGTATTACATGATAGGCGAACTATGGTCAGACATATCACATTCTAAAATCAAGTGACACATGCCACCTATGGATTACTCAACAACCCTCCTCAAATCCATGTTACACCATAAGGCAACTGGTCACACTGAAACTGTGCCTTTCTTATGAAGGCTTGCAATCTCCACATTCAAAATCTTGCCTTGGAATTCTTTCCCAAACAACACTTTTACTCAGATGTCTTCAACAAGGATCAGCTCCAGAGTTTCAAACACTCCTTCTGCTGTTCCTTTCCCCTGGATCTCCTCATTCATTCAAGTGTCACCTTCCATGCACATTCTCAGATATTTGGCCATGCCAAGCAAAACATCACTGCTCCAGAGTGCTGCTGTAAGGAGTCACCAACCTTTGACTGTCTCCTCCTCAGATGTACTGGCTTCTCTCAAGCCAACTTCATTCATTGTTTGCTCCTTGCAGCTCTGTCTGTTTAGGTTGGAGGGTTCTCCTCTGCTCATTACGTTCATGTTTAGTTAACAGGACCTGTTTCAGAATCCTGTTCTTGCCCCTTAACTAAACTGTCTTCATTGGACCTCTTTCTGTCCCATTCACTGGCTTGGAACATTTTTTGTTGGACCTGTTCCCTTTCCCATGTTCTGCCCAGTGGTCACTTTCTTTTGGAATGGCACTCCTCTCCCATGTCACATGATATTTTTGTGTCGTATCACTTTTAGATCGTCTGTATTGGTGCGCAGAGCTGGTTCCCTGGCTGAAGCAAAGTGCACATGTGCACAGGACTATTTACTGGCCTGAATAAGATTAAAATTGACCAATTACAACTTCTCAATTTATTAAGTCCATCTTTAATCTGACTCTATATGTTGAGATGAGTTCATAACCTCCGTATATAACCTTTGGAAGACAAATTATAACATCAGCCGGTATCAATGACTGACTCGCTCCAGTGCCTCTCGGTAACTTTATTCGTTTGCCTCCCTGATTAGAAGATTTTGGTGTCGAAGAATTCCGCCCTTAGTATCAGGAATGGAGAATCCCGCCCTCCGTCTTTTTTCCGTGGACTGGATTCTCTGATTACCGACGGCAAAATCGCATTCGGCGATTTGCCAGAGAATCCGTTTTAACACCGAAATCGGGGGGCGGCGCCGTTTTAAAAATGCTCCGCCCCCTCCAAAACGCGTCGTCGGTGAGTACGCCGCCCACCGTCGTGACGGCCTCAGGACGTCATCTGAAGGCCCTCCACCAATGCTCCACCCCCGACAGGCAGACTTCCAACAGCTTGGGGCGTGTGTGCTATGAGGTTTTGTCAACCTCGCATGGCAGCTGCAGACTGTGCCCAGTGTCACCACAGTCGGGGGGGGGGGGGGGGGGGGGGGGGGGAGGTGCCATTCTGCTGGCTTCAGTGGCTTCAGCGGAGGCTGGGGGACCGGTGGGAGGTAGTCTAGGGGTGATGAGGGGTTTACAGGGGGTCACTATCTGGCAGGCAGGGTCTGCGTGTGGCCGGCGCCATGTTGTACAGTGCAACCACCGCAGGTCACCACCATGCGCATGCGCGGCCACTAACCTGGCAATTCTCCGTTCGTATCTGCAGGTAAAGCCATGGCTTTACATGGCGCCGCTGCTAGCCACCCCCCTCCCCCCCACCAGGCGGAGCATCAGTGTGGGGGCAGCGCCAACTTTTTGGTCGTAAGACTAGACACATGCTCCAGACACAGCCTCAAAATCGTAGAAATCAGCCCCTTATTCCTTTCCTCCCTCGCTAACTTATCTTTCTGCAGTTCAAGCTTTCACATTTTCAAATCGCTTTCTTTATCTTTCTCCTCTTTTGCCAGTTCAGCTTTTTTCATTTCCAGTCACGTTGCTCTCTTTTTCTTTCTCCTTTCTTTCGATTATTTTCTGTACATATCTTTCTCTTTATCTTTCAAGCAGTTCAAGATTTTTCATTTGCAGCTGAAACTTTGCTAACTCTCGCTGCGATTTATTAATTTCAGATTTCTCTTCGTGTAATTCTAAATGCTGGCTAATTGCTTTAATCACATCATCTTTACGGAATCCTGCCTTTATTTCTACATTCAATTCATCTGCCAACTCTCCCAGTGTAGTCTTAATCAAGGATTTCAAATAATCTACTGTTACATCTTCCACTCCCAGAAAATTCTTCGCAAAAGTCAAAGCCATTTTTGAATTCTGTGCTACACAGCAAATCCTCTAATGAGCATTAATTGTCATAAAGCAGGACTTCTGCTCCTCACTCAGAATAAAACCCTGCCTTGGAGAGCTGCCAGTCCATCAAAGGGGCCAGCTGCTCTGCAATCTCTCCAGCAACAGTGCTGCAGTGGTCCAAAAAGGCACTGCATGAAACTGCCAGAGCCTATGTTCCGGAAACCAGATGTAAGTGTCAGGCGTCCTGGTGGGGAGGGTAGGAATGACTTTTGGGTCACCAAGGCGGCGATCAAGGTCTCAGGGGATAGGACAAGGGAGAGGGAGGTCCGCTGGCCACCGAACCTTAAGAGGGAGCTTCTGATGGAGATACCACCGCCGTATCCCTGCCTGAGATTTAAATATATTCATGTTTTGGTTTCCTCCCTGAGCTGTCTTCCACCCATGAACCTAAATATTGAGGGCTGGGCAGGAATTGGTCCTGATAAGTGGCCATAAATTGACCTTTAAAGGGCTGAAATTGGGGCAGGCCTCCTATCTGAGGCTCTAAAATCGCTGCGAGGTCAGAACACACAGGAAATCCGCCCGTCTAAGTTCACACAATCCCCCACCCCAAACTCACTTGGGGTTGGGGGTGGGTGGGGCAGCGTAAAATTCAGGCCAAGAATTTTAATCCCACAAGAGATCCCAGTTCATTATGATCCCAGTTTATGTTAGTACTGGCCAAGTCAGATCCCAAAGTGAAACTTGGCTCGGTAGCTGCTAACTTTGCCTTTTTATAAACCCTGGAGGTCAATCACTGAACACATTGGCAATCTGCCAGTGTACATCTAACACAAAGAATAAAACATTTATTAAACAAGGAGAATGAACCATATTACATTTGACAAAGGTTTGGAAAGATTTACCCTTCTGGCACAAAAAAAAGCCACTGAAGGTTTTCCACTACCTCACACCAAGGCTGGCTCAGTTTCAAATAGTTTTCTTCCAGCAGACTGAGACTTTCACTAAATACTCTTCCTCAATTGATATCTCCTCCCAAGGCACCCAAAAACCACAATCTAACTTCACTGGCCGGAATTCTCTGGTTGGGAATCTCTGCTCCCGCCAGCAGTGCACTCCCGACCATGGGTTTCCCAATGGCATGGGGTGACTTCAATGGGAAATCCCACTGACAATCGGTGGGAGTAGGGAATCCCCCCGCCAGCGAATGTCATGTTGCCAAGAAATACGCGGCTGAGGATGAGAGAATCCAGCCCACTATTACTTTAATTTCAGAGCAAATACATGAGTTCCCTAAACTCAGTTCCCAGCTGTCTGTAGAATTTCTTCCAAGAGAGCTTTAGACTTTCTTCCTGTACCCTCTTATATCCGCACATGAACAGATTGAACAACCGTCTCTCTTTTCTCGTGACTCTTTCTCTTTGATCCCCTATGCAACAACAGTTTTTTTCTCCGTGATATTTTTGTTTTAACTTCACTAAACTACTACCCCCTTGGTAGCCAATCTTCTCTCTTCAAGAATTGTAAAAGCACATTGGAAATGCATGTATATAAACAGGGTCCCAGACAGAAAAACACAAAACGAAACTACACCCAGGTTTCACCTTTCTCAGTACACAAATACAAAATAACAATTACATTTAAAGCTGTTCCTAACAACATGAAAAGTTCAGTGTTGTACACTGGTGGCCATCAGGAAGAGTAGGAAAAAGTAGAATAAGAAGGACTTAAGTACAGATGTCTTCAGGGTATGTGTCACTCTTAAGCAGACACACAGCATTGGAGCTTGCTGGGAGTGCTCTGAAGGGATGCAGTCCAGGCCATAGCAGCAAAAGCCCAGGGACTTTAAGGATTGGAAGAGCAAAGTGTATAACTGTGGTGGTTGTTGGATGAGATTCCATAGTCAAGGGGATTTGGCAGGGGGAGGGGGGGGGGGGGGGGGCGGACACACATATGCATTCCTGTACCCATCATCTTGAGTCCTACATGATGTGTTGCCTTCCTGGTGCAGGGTAAGGGACATCATGGAGAAAATTCAGGTTATTGAGCATGTGCATAAATGCACTGAGTGCTGATGAGATTGGTGCATTGCAGGTGCAAATTGCCATGTGGAAAAACGACGCTTTGGCTATGAGAGAGCTGGCTCAAAGAGGGCAGGCCTGTGTATTTAATATTTCTAGAATTTTTTTTTAAAGAAAAGATAGAAATGGAATGAAATGGTAAGATGATGTGGAGATGCCAGTGTTGGACTGGTGTGGGCACAGTAAGATGTCTCACAACGCCAGGTTAAAGTGTGACAGGTTTGTTTGGAATCACTAGCTTTTGGAGTACAGCTCCTTCATCAAGTGAATGGTAAGAGGTGGCAGATTTGAATAGGGATATCATTGCAATGCAGTAGAGAGAGAATGTTCCAGCGAGCAGGGACAGAATCCTTTCTGCTGGAGCTAAGGAACAAAAGCTTTGCAATTATATTGCTTGGTCTAGTCTATAGATCACTACTTAGTTGGAAATATCTAGAGGAACAAATTTGCCAGGAAATTACGGAGAGGTGCAAACATTATAGAGTAGTTACAATTGGAGACCTTGATTATCTGAATGCAGACTGGGATAGTTGTGGTATAAATGACAGAGTTCCTGGAGTGTGTTCAGGAAAATATTTCACAGCAATATGTTGTATTATGCCTTTAAGGGATAGCAGCATGTCATCACTGGAAGGGAAGTGTGTCATATGATCCAGTCTCACTTTGGTCTGTGAACACAACACACACACAGCTGTGATGCTTATGTCTTAAGCTTGAAGAGGTTCACATACCTCTTTCCCTGTTCTCATGTGCATAGTTTCAATAATGTACAAACAAACATGTTTAATTCCTTATGAGTGATTGGTGCATTTATATCTTTATAAAAACATGACACAATATGCTTTCAGTCCAATGAGACAGGAGGCACTGCTGGCTCTAGTTCTTGGGAATGAAGTGGGTTAAGTAGGGGAACATTTCGAGGAAAGTAATTATTGTATCATATGTTTGTTATGGAAAAGGACAAGGAAGAATCCAGAGTCAGAATAATGAATTTGGAGGAAAGTCAACTTCAGTGGAATGAGAATAGATCAGGTTCAGAATCAAAGTTGGCAGACAACATAGCCTCTGAACATTGGGGTACTGTTAGAAAATAGACAGTTCATGCAGACAAGGTTTATTTCCACCAAGTGAAAAGCAGAACAAACAAATCAAGAGCTCCATGGATGACAGCATAAAGAATTAAGAACATAAGAAATAGGAACATGAGTAGACCACATGGCCCATGAAGACTGCTTCACCATCCAATATGATCATGGCTGACCTTGGGTTTCAACTCCATTTTCCCACCTTCTCCCCATATCCATTAATTCCCTGACAGACCAAAAATCTGTCTATCCCAACTTTAAATGTATTCAAAAATGGAGCAGCCACACCCATCTGGGATAGAGAATTCCGAAGATTCACAACCCTCTGGTTGAAGTAATGTCTCCACATCTCAGTCCTAAATGATCAACCACTTATCCTGAGACAATGTCCTGTGTCTAAGATTTCCTAGCCCGCGGAAGAAATCTCCCAATGTACGCCCTATCAAGCCTCTTTATAATTTTCTGGGTCTCACTGAAATCGGCTCTCATTCTTCCAAATTTCAAAGCATAAAAGCCCAATTTGCAGTCTCTCATCGTAGGACAACTCCCTCATCCCAGGGACCAATTTCATCAACTTTCGCTGTCGCGCCTCCAAAACAAACATAAACTTTCTCAATGAGAACTGCACACAGTACTCGAGATGAATTCCACCAAAACCAAAGATATAGAGATTAAGATGAAGAAGAAAAAGTGTGGTTATGGCAGATGTCAGGCAGACAATGAAACATAGAACATACAGTGCAGAAGGAGGCCATTTGGCCCATCAAGTCTGCACCAACCCACTTAAGCCCTCACTTCCACCTTATCCCCGTAACTCAATAACCCCATCTAACTTTTTTGGACACTAGGGGCAATTTAGCATGGCCAATCCATCTAACCTGCACGTCTTTGGACTGTGGGAGGAAACCGGAGCACCCGGAGGAAACCCACGCAGACACGGGGAGAACATGCAGACTCCGCACAGACAGTGACCCAGCAGGGAATCGAACCTGTGAAGCCATAGTGTTATCCACTTGTGCTACCGTGCTGCCGTTAAACCAAAGATCCAGGCTGAATGTTCAGAGGGGAAGTGAAAAAGCAAATAAGAGAAGTGAAGAGAGAGTATGAAAAGGTACTAATAGTTCATACAAAATGGAATCACAAAGTCTTTGACAGGCATATAGAAAGTAAAAGGGTGATAAAAGGAGAAGCGGGATTGATTAAAGACCAAAAAGGGAATTGAAACACAGAGGCTAGGGGCATGGCTGAGGTATTAAATCAACACCGGTCTTCACTAAGAAAGAGGGTGTTGTTTAGGTTATGGTAAAAGAAGAGGTAGTTCAGACACTTGAAGGGTTTAAGATTGATAAGGAGGAGTTATTGGATTGGCTATCTGTTTAGAGTAGATAAGCCACCAGGACTGGATGGGATGTATCCAAGGATATTGAAGGAAGTGAGAGTGGAAAGTGTGGAGACACAGCCTGTACTTTCCTTGTCTTGCTTCGACTAAGGGATAGTTTTGGGGGATTGGAAAATTGCAAATGTCACACACTTGTTCAATAAATGCGTAAATAATAAGCCCAGCAACTATAGGCTAATTCATCTGTGGTGGGGAAGCTGCTTTGAACAATAATTCAGGACCAAATGAATCATCACTTGCGAAAATGTGGGTTCATTAAGAAAGCCAACATCAATGTTTTTCAGGACCAATAACTCTTAGTTAACTTGTTTGAAATTCTTGATGAAGTAACAGAGAAGATTGATAGGGTAATGCTACTGCTGTGATGTACATGGACTTCCAGAAGGTATTTAATGAAGTGCTGCACACTAGACTTGTGGGAATAGCTCATGGAATAAAAGGGGCAGTGGTAATATGGAAAAGAAACTGGCTGAGTAACAGGAAACAGTGTAATTGTTAATAGATATTTTTCATACTGAAGGAATGTTAGTATTGGCGTTCCCCATGGGTTGACATTGTGACCCTTGCTCGACCTTTTTTTAATACGGCACTGTTCAAAATTTGCAGATGGTATGAAACTTCGAAGCATTACAAACTGTGAGGATGATAGTATCAAGCTTCAAAGGGACATAGACAAGTAGGAGGAATGGGCAGACAAACGCCAGATGAAATTTAATGTAAAGCAGTATGGAGTGATTAATTTTGGTCGGAAGAACATGGAGAGACAATATAAAATAAAGGGTATAATTGTAAAGGGGGTGCAGAGGCAGGGGGAGCCGGGTATTTATGTGCATAAATAATTGAAGGTAGCAGGATAGTTTGAGAGAGCGGCTAATAAAGCACACAGTATCCAATGTAGGCTTTATTAATGGAGGCGACAGGCACAAAAGTGAGGAAGTTGTGTTAAACCTGTATAGAATACTGGTCTTCACTGAAGCATTACATCCAGTTCTGGCAACCACACTTTAAGCAAGATGAGAAGTGCAGAAAATATTCACAAGAATGGTTCCTCGGATGGGGAACTTCAGTTATATCACTAGATTGGATAAGTTGGGACTGTTTTCCGGGAGAAGATAAGATTGAGAGGAAATTTAATAGAGATATTAAATGAGGGCCCTGGGTAGAGTAGATATGGAAAATATGTTCTTATTAGTAGAAGGAGTGAGAATATGAGGTCTCAAGATTAAATAATTGGCAAAAGAAGCAATGGTGATATGAGGAAAAACTTTTCACGCAGTGTGTTGTTAGAATCTGGAATGTACTGCCAAAGAGTGTGGTGGAAGCATGTTCATTCACGGCTTTCTAGAGAGAGAATTGGTTAATTATCTGAAAAGGAAGAATGTGCAGGGCTCTGGGAAGAAGATGGAGAGACGCACTGGGTAACTTTCTGCTCTGGGGAGGCAATGCAGAAAGATGGTCAGAATGGCCTTCTTCTGTGTTGTAACAGTTTTGTGATTCTGTAATCAATGTTTTTGTTTTGTACACACTAAAACTTCGACAGACCTGCGTCACAGTAGTAATTTCATATTAAGGGAGACATATTTCCCCCCATACAAAAGCAGTAATCAGCCCATACATTTGTTTACAACAGCTCAAACAAAGGTTACAATGGGCCCAATGAGTGTGCGCACCCAGCGTGTCAATTTTTACTCGTTCAAGCTGATGGAATGACTGTTGGCAGCCCATGTAAGCACTACGACTGCAGGTCTAATCAACTCTAATGTAATGCATTGCACTGTGTAGGAGTGAAACCCTAAGCTCTAACTACATCATATTGATCAAGAAGAGATGTTGGGAGCAATGTCAGAACTTGAAAAATAATTAGTTGATCTATACAGGATTAGTTTGAGGGAAGGCTAATTGGTCATTCACCTTAGTTTTGCTGTCATGCCTGCTGTGAGATGGTTCAGCCTCTGTATAACAAATACAGGCATATTGACGAGATTATTTTTGCATCAGTGTATTTCAAACAGATGTCCTTGGAGCTGCTGATTGGAGACACAAAAGTATTTCTCCTAGAACTGAAAACCTGCAAAACGAAGGGCAAATACAAGGTACTTTGTGGATTCAAATTAAAACAAATCTTTTAATCTCCTGCCAGTCATATCAATATCACCCTTTTAGTTACTTCTGGGTTTCTTTTTCTCCCATTGCTAAATAAAGACTGACGTGCAGGTTTTTCAATATTCTAGCTCCTTCAAGGATAGAGGTTATATTTTTGTAGTAAATGGGAGATATAATAATCATTAGTTAAGTAAATGCAAGCCAATGCAGTTGTGCATTTGTTCTGTTGCAGGAACGTATTTCTCCTCTTTGGCATGTTGTTTGCCGATTAACATGTCAGTGCGTATATTTATTTCTACAAAGGCGGAGTGCTACTTGACGTGACTACTGAGTCAGACTGATGTGCACATGGCATGCTAATCAAGTTCTTTGTTATCCCATTATATGTATGTATCACTATGGCACTCCATTATTTAGTTATGTGATGTGCATGCCATTGCCATTTTTGACCATATAAGAAGACACCGTAAATTTTGAATGATATTGGTTTGTTATATTTTTAATTCAGTTGCAAAAATAGTAAGACTTTAAATACCCTTGGGCTAGGCTAAGTGAAGAAAATATTAGCTTACTTTATGTATTGTATAAATACTGGCCACAAGCAACTCCATATGACATTCAATTAGACATTGGCCTATAAAACCCTCCTTGGAATAGTCACAATGCAAGCTCATGCGCCTATTAATTAGACATTGACCCATAAAACCCGTTGCAAATGTGTCACAGCTAATGACACATTCAAACTCAATTTAAAGAACAGAAAGAAAAATACTGCAGGTCAAATGCTGGAAATACAAAATGAGAACAGAAACGATGAAAACATTCAGCAGAGTCTTTCTTTATCTCACCCTGAAGGACTCGCCCTCAGCAAAGTTCTCAGTTTCATCCCCATATGCCATAACTTCAATGCATTTGAACATAATGTTGATCTCTTCTTTGGCTATCTTTGGCTCCAGGTTCACTTTTTGGCCAGCAGATAGCCCCCGCAAAACAGACTCTTCAGAAACTCTGTTCCACTTAAGTCAATATTCGTGTCACTTACCTTTTCTTGGAGAAGTGCCAGAGTGACAACAAACATGTCAGCATCTTCAGTCCCCTCACTTAAATCTCTCTCCAAACTCTGTCACTTTCTCTCTCCAAAGATGTTGTGCACGATTGAACAGCCGTGCTGTGCCCAAAAAGCGGCTCACCACGGCTCAGTATGGACGATTGAAGCAGGGATCTATCCGGCTTGCAACACCTTGCGAGATCTAATGCAATCTTGTGAGACGTTGCAATGTAAATTGTGGGAAGAATCATTTTTAGGCAAATCTGCATATTAGAGCGAGACAACTAGTCTCACATGAATGTGCAGTTTCCTGAGGTACCTGAGGCATTGGGATCTATAGTGCATTGGGGCTCGGCGGACCAGGGATCACTTTGGGGGCTCTAGAGATCAGGATGCCATTTAAAAATGGGTTCCCGATCTCTCACTATACTGAGGAGTTCTGGTGAGCGGAGCTCCTCAATGCACAAAATGGGGCTATGTGTGTCCTCTTCCCCCTATCTAATAGGGTTGCTATTTTCTAAAGCGGCAATCCAATTAGATAGGGGGAAGAGGCGGATCTGAGCGTTGGGAAACACAGGGCTAAAAACGCTCGCTGCAGGACTTTATTCCCATTTAGTTAAATCCCGTCTATTGTCTTTTACTGCAAAATGGGTACAATCAAATCAGCTACCGTTTTGCTTCTTGATAAATGTTTCATTCCATTAACATGGATAGAAAGATGAAGTTGGGGTACAAATGGCAGTCGATTTGCCATTACATACCATCTCCAACAGTTAAAATTACTCCAATAAATATACCAAGCAACGTTTCTCACTCTCTCAATTTATAATTTCTTCATTAAACAGAAGACTTCAAATTTTTGAGCATATTGCACAGTAAAAAAATGATTTCTGGTGTAACCAAGAGCTTGAATTCACAATGGGTACAGGAAGGGTACAGATGAACTTCGTGAGAAGAGAAAAATGCAAAATGATCATTAAATCAATTATAGTTCTTGACAAAGTTGTCCAATTTACAAAAAGCATACAGGTTGCACTATTTGTTTAAATCTCTACTCCCTGTACACACACGACTGCATGGCAAAACTTGGTTCCAACTCCATCTACAAGTTTGCTGACGATACGACCATAGTGGGCCGGATCTCGAACAACGACGAGTCTGAATACAGGAGGGAGATAGAGAACCTAGTGGAGTGGTGCAATGACAACAATCTCTCCCTTAATGCCAGCAAAACTAAAGAGCTGGTCATCGACTTCAGGAAGCATAGTACTGTACACACCCCTGTCAGCATCAACGGAGCTGAGGTAGAGATGGTGAGCAGCTTCAAATTCCTAGTGGTGCACATCACCAAAAATCTATCCTGGTCCACTCATGTCGACGCTATCACCAAGAAAGCACAACAGCGCCTTTACTTCCTCAGGAAACTAAGGAAATTTGGCATGTCCACATTAACCCTTACCAACTTTTACAGATGCACTATAGAGAGCATCCTCTCGGGCTGCATCACAGCCTGGTATGGCAACTGCTCGGCCCAGGACCGCAAGGAACTTCAGAGAGTCGTGAATACCGCCCAGTCCATCACACGAACCTGCCTCCCATCCATTGATTCCATCTACACCTCCCGCTGCCGGGGGAAAGCAGGCAGCATAATCAAGGATCCCTCCCACCCGGCTTACTCACTTTTCCAACTTCTTCCATCGGGCAGGAGATTCAGAAGTCTGAGAACACGGACGAACAGACTCAAAAACAGCTTCTTCCCCACTGTCACCAGACTCCTAAACGACCCTTTTATGGACTGTCCTCATTAATACTACACCCTGTCTGCTTCATCCGATGCCAATGCTTATGTAGTTACATTGTATATATTGTGTAGCCCTATTATGTATTCTCATGTACTTTCTTGAATTCTGTTCAATTCCCTTTCTTCCAATGTACTGAATGATCTGTTGAGCTGCTTGCAGAAAAATACTTTTCACTGTACCTCGGTACACGTGACAATAAACAAATCCAATCCAATCCAATCCAATCCAAATCTGCTATTTGCAAGTAGACCTGGCAATGATTCTTATTGAATGGAAGTAAGCCTGCTGTCTTAGATTATAAAGACATTTTACTTATGCTAGAGAATGTAAAGGTAAAGTTGCCATAGTCCCAGGTGACCATCGGTCGCTTTCCCTTTTGAGGGGGAGAGTAGACTGGTGGTGATTTAATCTGATCCTCAGATGAGGGGAAGGTTGAGAAGGTAGGCACTTCATTTTTTTAATATTCGTTCTTGGGATGAGGGCATTGCTGACTGGGCCAGCATTTATTGCCCATCCCTAATTTCCCTTGAGGGGGCATTAAGAGTCAACCGCATTGCTGTTGGCCTGAAGTCACATATCGGCCAGACCAGGTAAGGACCTGGTCTTAGTTTGGGGGAGAAGCCAATAATCTTTCAAACATGGACAAAAGAGCTCAACTCCAGAGGTGAGCTGAGAGTAACTGCCCTTGATATCAAGGCAGCATTTGATCAAGTATGGCACCAAGGAACCCTGGCAAAACTAGAGTCAATGGGAATCAGGGGGAAAGTCTCCACTGGTTGGAGTGGTACGTAGCATAAAGGAAGATGGTTGTGGTTGTTGGAGGTCCGTCATCTCAGTCCCTGAACATCACTGCAGGGGTACCTGAAAGTAGTGTCCTCGGCCCAACCATTTTCAGTTGCTTCATCAATTCATCAATGACCTTCTTTCCAACATAAGGTCAGATGTGGGGATGTTGCTAGTAATTACACAATGTTCAGCACCATTCACGATTCCTCAGACACTGAAGCATTCCATGTGCAAAAGCAGTAAGACCTGGACAATATACAGGCTTGGGCTGAAAAGTGGCAAGTAACATTCGCGCCACAGAAGTGCCAGACAATGACCATCTCCACTAAGAAAGAATCAAGCCATCACCTCTTGGCATTCAATATCATTAGTGTCACTGAATCCCCCACTATCAACATCCTGGGGGTTATTATTGACCAGAAACCGAACTGGACCAACCATATAAATATTGTGGCTACAAGAGCAAGTCAGAGGCGAGAAATCCTACTTTGAGTAACTCACTTCCTGATTCCGCAAAGCCTGTCCACCACCTACAAGGCACAAGTCAGGAGTGTGATGGAATATTCCCCACTTGCCTGGAGGAGTGCAGCTCCAACAGCATTCAAGAGGCTCAACACCATCCAGGACAAAGCAACCCATTTGATTGACACCGCATCTGCAAACATTCACTCCCTCCAGCACTGACGCACTGTAACAGCCATGTATACTATCTATAAGATGCACTGCAGGAACCATCAAAGGCTCCTTCGGCTGCATCTTCCAAAGTCATGACCATTACCATCTGGAAGGACAAGGGCAGCAGATGTATGGGAACACCAACACTTGAAGTTCCTCTCCAAGTCACTCACCACCCCGACTTGGAAATATATCACCATTCCTTCACTGTCACTGGGGCAAAATCTTGGAACTCCCTCTCGAATAGCACAGTGGGCATAGCTACATCACATGGACTTCAGTGGTTCAAGAAGGCAGCTCACCACCACCTTCTGAAGGGAAATTAAGGATGGGCAGAAAATGCTGGCCTAGCCAGCAAAGACCACCTCCCGTAAAAATTTGAAAAAAGAATAAAGATCCCTTTGGATTTTCACAAAAATGGAAGTCAATTCTCTCTACACAGTACATGTGTCAGAATCACAAACCCAGGGCGCGATTCTCCGCACCCGCGGAAAATCGCGAAGATGGCCGTGAAAACGGCCGAGTTTTGCGACGGCCCGACACGACCCATTTCCCGAGGTATTCACGTCCGGGAAATGGGCGAGGAACGGGGCCGCGTCAATCACATGCGCAATGACGCCGGAAAGTGGCGGCGCTACGGACACGACCACGTGACACCACCCGACTCCGTAAAAAGGCGTGGGCGAGCACAGAAACTGTAGGCCAGGATGTCGGAGCTGAGGAGAGCAGCCCCGCGATTTGTGGAGGCTGATGTGGAGATGCTGCTCGATTCCATCGAGCAGAGGAGGGGCGCCATCTGCCCGTGTAGAGGGCATCGCCACCCTGCCAGCGCGGTGCGCCAGGCCTGGCGTAAGGTTTCTGCTGCCGTCAGTGCTGTGGGGCAGACCCCTCGTTCAGCTGACCAGTGTCGGAAGAAGATGCACGACCTCACCAGGGCTGCCAGGGTAAATGCCAAGAGGGTGCCCCCGGGTCAAAACCATCCCTTTCCCCCTTTACTTAATCACCCACCCCCCGGAGATTGTGGCAGAGTGAGTTGAGGGTGGTTCACAAAGGTGTCACAGACCCAGCGCTCTGGCCCCCGTGGAGAGATGCAATCGTCTTATTACAACTTGACCCCCAAACTGTACCAGTATCTGAGCGGACTGCTGATACCTGCCGTATTGTAATAATCTACCTTTGCCCCCTCCCCCAACAGGACAAGACCGCTCACAACACCCGTGAGCGGAACAAGACGGGAGGCGGTTCGCCCATCCTGCGGCCCCTCACAACTTTTGAGCAGAGGGCCCTGGACCTTGTTGGCGGATCTGCGACTCGGGAGATCGCGCAATGCGAGGTTGGCGGAGCTGCAACAAGTGAGACAACCCTGCATGACAAACACCCCCCCTCCCCCATCCTCTGTCCCTTCACACACCCTGCCCACTGGGATACCTCCCCCATCCTCTGTCCCTTCACACACCCTGCCCACTGGGATACCTCCCCCATCCTCTGTCCCTTCACACACCCTGCCCACTGGGATACCTCCCCCATCCTCTGTCCCTTCACACCCTGCCCACTGGAACACCTCCCCCATCCTCTGTCCCATCACACACCCTGCCCACTGGGATACCTCCCCCATCCTCTGTCCCTTCACACACCCTGCCTACAGGAACACCTCTCCCATCCTCTGTCCCTTCACACACCCTGCCCACTGGGAGACTTCCCCCATCCTCTGTCCCTTCACACACCCTGCCCACTGGGATACCTCCCCCATCCTCTGTCCCTTCACACTCTGCCCACTGGGACCGTCCAGCGCCCGGCCGAGCGTCTCTAAATAACCCGTTTCATTCTCTTCCCTAGGACGTAATGCCGAATGACCAGGGCCGTCTGGCTCCAGACGGACACAGGCATCTGCCCCCACCTCACCCGGGGCTGCATGACAGAGGGTGCCTGATCAGTGGGGAGTCCTATCCTCCCCAACAGAATCTGTGGAGCAGGACGCCCAGAGGGCGGCAACACCGCTAGATAAAGAAATGGCCTGCGAACGCCCTGTGGCCTCTCAGCGGGCCGATGACATCGAGGAGGCGTCCACCCAAGACGACCTCGAGATTGCGGCACAGCTTTCTCCCACACCATCCACCATCCCAAAGACACTCACCCCGGCTGGGCTATTTAGTGATGAGGCTCCTGGGTCGCAGTCTGGGTCGCACATCACAGCTGAGCAGATACAGCAGGTGGAGGTCGGAGCAGCCGAGGGCCCGGACTGGCGGAGGCCAGGCCAGGCCCAGCATGCAGCTGGCTCCCAGACGTTTTCAGAGTTACTGGACTTTCTCAACCCACCCGCACAGCCGATGCATCAAGAAACCCAGGGACACAATGACGGGATGAGGGCTGTCTTCCAGACTCTGCAGACACTGTTAGAGGAGTCGCACCGCGTCCATGAGCAGGGAGTGGTGCCGCTCATGGCAGAAACCCAGGCCGACACCGCACGGGTGGCATCCGCGGTGGAGGCAATGGGTGAAACGGTTTCGGCCATGGGTCAGGTTATGCAAGACGTTGGGCTTCACGTGCAGCGTCATCCTCAGCCCTGGACAGGGTTGCCCTCTCACAGGCAGCAATGCGCCAGAGCCAAAACTACATTGCCGGCGCGCTGCGGGCCTTGGCCGAGTCTCAGCAGGTCATGGCCCAGTCGCAGCAGTCAGTTGCGGAGAGCATCAACCGCCTGACACATGTGCTGGATGGCGTCGTGCACTCACAGGTTGAAGTCGCACAGTCCCTGGCGGGAATGTCTAACTCCCTGGACTCTGCAAACCTTCGGATCCTGGTGGATACCGTTGCAGGCCTCCAGGACTGGCAGCGCCAGGTGTCGGTGGCGCGACGGGGCACCTCCCCGCTCGCACCTCGGTCCCAAAGTGAGGCCCGGGGGCCACCGGGCTCCCCGAGGGAGGAGGAGGTTTCGGGGCCCGTCCCATTAAGTCCATCACGGGACGTCCCGGAATTCTCGGTCTCCCCCCGTCCCATCCCTGGTGCATCGGGTGGGCAGCAGGCAGAGCAGGGTGGCACAACGTCACCCGAGACGCCCGCAGAGCAGCCTGGCCCATCATGGCCAGGTCGCCCCAGGAAACGCTTGCCAAAGGAGAAACAAGTCGAAGGGGGCGATTCGCAGCAGTCCTCCTCCACTCCTGCTGTATCATCTAGGGAATCACTTAGACGTAGTGGTAGGGCCCGTAAGGCAATAAAGTGAGACACTGAGTAAGTTGGCACGGGTGAAGGGCACAGTTTAGTTGTAGGGGCTAGGGCACCTGTAAATGTTTGTTCACATTAAACGCACTGTTCCACCTTATTGTAATACCGTGTGATTGTTCCACAGCCACAGGATTCGTGATGGTGACCGAGTGTCGCTGGGGTTGACGAGCGGTGAAACTTCGGTGCCGAGTGTGCAGTCCCTCCCCACCACCCCCACCCCCTCCCACAGCTAGCCCACGCGGGCACGTGATAGAGTGTCCGTGACAATCTCAGCGGCCACCAAGGTGGATGGTTCAGCTATTGCCATGGGTCAGACTCTCTCTAACGATTCTGAGCTCACAGCTCTTCGCAGAGCGGGCTGTCATCATTCCACATGGCACTGATCACACCCGCTGACACAGCCATCGATGTTGTACCATACCGTCTGGACGCAGTGGTAAAGGTGATGTCTAAGTGGAGCAGTGTACACTGAGAGGGGGTGGGGGGGGGGGGGGGGGTGGGGGCTGTGGTGGTGGCAGTTGTGTGTTGACCCTCTGCATTACTAGCGATGCAGGTGGTGGTTTGGTGTTCAGCGGGGACGTCACATGCGACGCGTGAACCGTGCTGCCACCAAGGCGTCGTGTGCCCGCCGTCCTCGCCTGGTCCGTCGTGCCACCTCCTGGACATCACCAGCACCTGAGTCGTGTCTGCGTGCTGCGCCCGCCACTCCGCCAGCCCCCTCCTCCTCCTCCTCCTCCTTCTCTTCCTCCTCCTCTGTGCTGGCACCACTGCCACTGGCTTCTCCCTCCGCCTCCTGCAGCAGGTCATCTCCCCTCTGCATCGCGATGTTGTGCAGCGCACAGCAGACCACAACAATGCGAGCGACCCTGTCGGGCTGGTACTGCAGGGCCCCTCCGGAGCGGTCCAGGCACCTGAATCTCATCTTCAGGAGGCCAAGGCAGCACTCCACCACACCCCTGGTTGCTGCATGGGCCTCGTTGTATCGTGTTTCTGCATTGGTCTGAGGCCTCCGTATAGGCGTCATCAGCCAAGACCTCAGCGGATAACCCCTGTCGCCTAGCAACCAGCCCCTCAGCCGGGGGGGACGCCCCTCAAACATCGCAGGGATGTACGACTGCGCCAGTATGTAGGAGTCTGCACACTCCCTGGGAACATTGCACAGACGTTCATGATCCTCATGTGGGGGTCGCATACCACCTGGATATTCATGGAGTATGTCCCCCTTCTAATTGTGAACACCTCCCTGTCCCCCGCAGGCGGGCGCATGGGGACGTGAACACAATCGATTGCCCCCTGCACCATCGGTATCCCGGCCACGCTGGCATATCCACGAGCTCGTGACTTGAGTTGCTCGGTCCTCAGGAAAGGTGATGTAGCGGTCCGCGATGGCATAGAGGGCGTCGGTCACATCCCGGATACACCTGTGGACCGATAACTGGGAGATCCCGGAGAGGTCCCCGCTCGGAGACTGGAAGGAGCCGGTCGCATTGACGTTAAGAGCGACCGTCCCCTTGATGGCAACCGGGATCGCGTGTCCTCCCCGGTTCCACGTGGGGCGAGATGCGCCACGAGGTGACAGATATGTATCACCATCCGCCTACTCAGCCGGAGTCTCCTCCTGCAGGTGATGTCCATCATTGTTAGGAAAGAGATCCGGGCACGGTACATTCTCGGCCTTGGTCGTCGCCTCTGGTGCCGTGGCTGCACCCTCACTCTCTCCTCCTCCACCTCCCCCTCCTCCTCCCCCCCCATGCTGTTTGACAACAGGCAACTCCTCGGCCCTTCCCTCTGCTGCTGCAGCTGGCCCTGCATCCACTGCGGGTTGTGGCTGTGGATGCTGCTGCATCTCCAAATGCAGTGCAGCGGCCCCAACCACTGCGCAGAACATAGCCGTTCTGTTCGCAGACATTGTGCTAACCTACAGAAGGGTGATGGGGGGCAGAGAAACGGGACATGTTAGAGTAGACGGAGGTTAGTCGACACCTCGGCAGCCGCCTGCCACGGGATACCTGTGTGTCCCGGTGGCCTGGTTGCGCTGCTGACACGCGGGCAGCCTAACCCCTGGTCACTTTCTGCATCCAACGGGCAGTTAACTACATCCTCTTCACCGGTGCGTCAGTGGCCTGTGGCCGTAATCCACAGGGGAACCAGCGGCCGTGTCCTCGTGACCGGCACACCATGGCATGGTGGCAGACATTTTGTAACCGGGATGGGACGGGTCACTCGCTCACTCTCTCCCTACCCCCCCACTCCCACTCCCCCCTGTCTCCCCCACTGCCCCCTCCATCTCCCCCACCCCCCCCTCCGTCTCCCCCTCAGTCTCCCCCACTCCACCCTTCGTCTCCCCCACTCCCCCCTCCGTCTCCCCCACTCCCCCGTCTGTCTCCCCCACTCCCCCCTCCGTCTCCCCCCTCCATCTCTGCCACTCCCCCCTCCATCTGCCCCACTCCCCCCTCCGTCTCCCCCACTCCCCCCTCCGTCTCCCCCTCCGTCTCCCCCACTCCCCCCTCCGTCTCCCCCACTCCCCCCTCCGTCTCCCCCACTCCCCCCTCTGTCTCCCCCCTCCGTCTCCCCCACTCCCCCCTCCGTCTCCGCACTTCTCCCTCCGTCTCCCCCACTTCCCCCTCCGTCTCCCCCTCCGTCTCCCCCACTCCCCCCTCCGTCTCCCCCTCCGTCTCCCCCACTCCCCCCTCCGTCTCCCCCCTCAGTCCCCCCACTCCCCCCTCCGTCTCCCCCACTCCCCCCTCCGTCTCCCCCTCCGTCTACCCCACTCCCCCCTCCGTCTCCCCCACTCCCCCCTCCGTCTCCCCCACTCCCCCCTCCGTCTCCCCACTCCCCCCTCTGTCGCCCCCCTCAGTCTCCCCCACTCCACCCTCCGTCTCCCCCACTCCCCCCTCTGTCTCCCACACCCCCCCCCCCCCCCCCCCCCCGCTCTGGACCCCCTCCCGTTCTCGGGGTTGCCTTCCCCGTTGCGGCCAGACTCCAGCAGGGCGCTGAGCGGTGCGCTGAGCGGTGCGCTCACCTTCTCGAAGCTCTCGTCAGCCAGCACGACTGGTTGACGAACTTGAAAAGCAGGTGTGTTGGCCGGCGTGAAAACAGTGCGTGATGACGTCAGGACTTCGGCCCATCCGAGAATAGCGGGGGGCCAATAAGTCGCGATTCTGGTCGTGTCGGGGGCGCGTTCGAGGCCTTTACCGGGAATGCCGATGTGTAGTTTGTGCGGGGTTCGGAGAATAGCGGGAGGGTGTCGGACCAGCGTCGCCGTGAAAATTTGCGCGGCCCGCTATTCTCCGAACCGGCGTGAGTGCGGAGAATCGCGCCCCCATTCTTTGCAGGCCAACTCAACATTTTATTGTACAGTACACAGAGGAGGTAGTCCTCCATGTACCTTTCATGCCAATTTAGAAAGAACCTATTAATAATCCAATTCTTCCACTCCTCATTAGGGCAATGTCTGTACACTTTTGGATCAGATTGTCAGTATGGCACATTAGTAAATTAATGATAGAATCTGGAAACAAACCCCAGAGATTAAAAAAATGTTTACTTGATCAAGCCATCAAATTCCTAGTATGAATTGGTTTTGCAAGATGTATGATTTCAGGGTGATATTGTTTTGGGGTAATGGTTATCGCAAGGATATCCTATGACCTTTGCATGCCTTATACCAATAGTAGCTTTGGATATGCCTATTTCTGGTGATGGTTCTCCTGCACTTTACCTTTTGCTTTTCAATCTTCACCAGAAATCTTTTTACCACCAATTTTTCCTCAGTAACTATTCATTTAAAATGAGCATATAGACAAAATAAAGCAAATTAAAATTGCATATTTGTCAATAGTGCAATCGAATTGATCTGATGAATAATTTGTTGTGATTTATAATTTCTTCATTCAAAGTTTCAGTTCATAGTCTCATGCAGGCTCAGTACAAAAGCCTGGGGCATCACTGCACCTAATAATAGTTTTCACCACTTCTATGCATTGTCGGTACAAGCAGTTTCTGGACTTTGCTGTTGTGCAATTTGAGCATCAATAAGTGCTGAAGGGTATATTTACTCATTTGCTGAGGATTTAAGAGTTGCTTTGCTTTTTCTGGAAAATTTTGAAAGAAAGAGGAGATTGAATTCACAAAGTTTGTATGTCAGGTTAATAATGAATTGAAAAAATATGATTTGGAATTAGATATAAAGGGAGTGGTATCCAAATTTCCCATAGACAATAGAATAGGCATGGTAAATGACTCTGAGGAAGGAAATATAGATGCAAGGGGATTATGGATATGATTGTAGAATAGTCAAAAGGTGGCACAGTGGCGCAGTGGTTAGCATTGCTGCCTCACTGCAAAGACCCAGGTTCGATCCCGGTTACAGGTCACTGTCCGTGTGAAGTTTGCACATTCTCCCCATGTCTGCGTGGGTCTCATCTTCACAACCCAAAGATGTGCAGGGTAGGTGGATTGGCCATTATAATTGTCCCATAATTGAAATAAAAATAAAAACATTTTAAAAAGAATAGGCAAAAAGGTTTCAGAGATTTCAGTACCTGTAAATTCGAAATGGTGAATTTAGTTTGAAAAATGCTAGTAAAAGAAAAGGTTAAGGTGCCATCGTCCCAGGTGACCATCAGCTGCTTTCCCCTTTGTCGAGAAGAGCTGACTGATGGTGATTTAACCTAAGGATCACCACACGCCAGGCGAGGGGCAATGTTGAGAAGGGGGGCCTTCATGAATAATGTCAGCTGGTACAGGAATTGAACACAAGCCCGATGCCTCCATGCTGTGGGCTGGGTCCTTTAGTCTGCAGGGCTACTCAAGGAACCGTTTAATGATGCATCCCGATCTGTTTGGATTCAGTTCCTGGGTCTAAGATACCCCACCCCAGCATTGTGACTGCAAAGAGGCTCAAAATTCCGAGAGAACTCTCACCCTTGGTGTCTTTTTTAAATTTGTTCATGGGATGTGGGCATCATTAGCTGCGGCAAAATTTATTGCACACCCCTGAGAACAGATTTCCTTCCCTGAAGGGCATTAGTGAACCAGATGGGTTTTTACGACAATCGACAATGGTTTAATGGTCATCAGTAGACTTTTGATTCCAGATTTTTATTGAATTCAAATTTCACCATCTGCCATGTGTGATTCAAATCTGGCTCCGCAGAGCATTACCCTGGGTCTCTGGATTACTAGTCAAGTGACAATACCACTATGCTATTTCCTCTCTTCCTGAGCTGGCTTCAGACTGACTTGTGTCTGTGAGGTTCAGTGGTATCATAAAAATCCTATAACCTAATAGTACAATAGTTTTCTATGGAGTTTCCCCTCCTAATTCCATCTGCATGACAATGTGAATCACATGGGTACAGTTTAGCTATATTCTAGATGCCTAACTCCATTCTATCTTGAAAGTAAACAGGTAGCCTGAAGTATAACGATTTATAAAGCCTGATAATCATAACAATGGTAGGCCATAGATTGTAGAATGGGGCATAGAGGGGGAATGGTGTGGCATGGCGGATGTGAGAGGGCATTGAGGGAGTATGGGGGTGTGTGAACAGATATGGAGGGGGCATGGGATTTTGTTAGGGTATGATTGGTGAGGTTTAGTGACCGTGGGAATGAGGTTAGTTGCTGAGCTGCTGTCCCAAGAACTGAGGCAGCTCTTCCAGTTGGCCTACCTCGAGACCTACACTATTCGCGCACTGAATTCTTGGTAAGCAAAGGGGTGACAGGTTACCGGGAGTAGGCACGGTGCAGACATACTCTTTGTTTGCGTGTTAATATGCATTGTGACTCACAAAAGACACATTGCACATTACCATGGCATGAAAAATGCAGCCTTGACTTGGGAGTGTGTTTGCAAAGCTGGAAAAGGGCACAACTTTAATTTGATGAGCGATAGAATGAAATAATACATAGAGTTATTGGAAAAGGAATTCGAACTCCTTTCCCAATGACCATCACTACCTTGCCTTCCAGTATTGCTTGTCCTGATATCCCATCCTCCAGTACTGCCAGCCCTCAGGATCATATCCCATACTGATATCAGCATCCCTGGTAATACAGCTTTTCATAATATTCCTATTTTTATGAACCCCCAACTCACTGTGAGCAACACCCCATAAGATTTACTAATGTTCCATATAAAGGAAAATACATTGTTATTCTTTCAATTGATCTGTTGCAGGGATATCTGCAAGCAGAAAGTGGGGGAGATTGAGCAGGGGAATTGGTCAGCCATTGTAGGCCCTTCCATGCAGGGATTAGTGTCTTTAGCAGGCTTGGGAGGTAGAGCCCGTGCCCTGAGAATGAGGATGGCAGCAACAAGCAGGAGCAGAAGCCCAGGATTTGTGAGTTGCAATGTCGTAAGAGCCAAGGCTAAGAATAGGGCAGTTTGAAGCCTCGGACAGTGGCCAAAGTACAAGGAAGTGGAATTGACATGGGCATAAAGATACTGGAGATCTAATTGGACCACCCACGTTGCACTCCTGAGTCAGAGAAGCCACAAGAAGAGGAAAGTCCCTTTTGTGTCTGGGAGACAAGATAATCGGGTTCACCCTGTCATGTAAAGTTAGCAATAGACGCCCCAACTTAACTCTGCTATGCAGCTGATTAAAGATTGGGAGTTAAGCTCTGGACGTATCCAGGTGGACCTGGCGTGTCAGTCATGAATATCCATTGTAAGAGTTAAGCTTTTCCATTAACGTTGATAAATATTTGTTGACAGTGGAATAAAGGATCCCTGTTTTATAACCTTTGAGCTGTCTGTGTGCTTCAATGTCACATACAAATAGATCTACAGCTGGCCCAACATCCTCTCAACGGGTAAGCAGTTCACATATTTTGTGAAAATCAGCATCTCTTATTCTGGTTCTGTCTGCAACATTGGCCGTAATCTCAAATCAAATAGGACCATGCAAGTACTTGATTGCCTGACATGCCACCATTATCTGTGAATGGTTGTATCTGGGAAGGATAACTGTTCAAAGAGGTAATTGCTCTTTTATAATGTTATATCCATTTTTGACTTAATGCTGTATGAAAATTGCATTGCCTGTCATCCTACTGACAACTGCATTCCATTAAATTCTATTTAAATTTCTCTGCAAAATAGGATTCTGTCAGCTTAACAAAACCTATTTGATCGTTGATGGCGTAGTCTTATTATTGTAATCTGAATTGGTCTCAGCAAAGTGGAATGAGATGTATGTGAAAGGGTCAACACACATGTCACCAGTAAAACATACACCATTACTTGATAGCACAACATTATCTGATTACAAATTGTATATCTGAGTATTCATTCAAACCGGAATACCAATAGAAAGGACAACCTCCCCTTTCCGTTCTCACTACTACTGGAAGCAACTGTTTGTTTATTTAAATACTGCTCTCCCACTAGGTTGTTGTGATTCCATAGAAAACATACACGTAGTTATGGGATATATATAACTTGCTAAAAATTATTAAATCAAATTTAGTTTTCAGATTTGGGATTTGTCCATTCATAGTTTGGAGAAGTTGTATATGGAACCAAGGTTGTGACCAATCTGGTTCACACTCAAGAGAGTTGTCAGGAAGAATAATAGAGTCCATGACTCGAGAGCGCAGTTTGTATTGACAGTCAAAGTCAGTGGTTTCCACCTTCATGAATATAGAGTTGGAGGAAATTTCTATTCATCAAGTGCTGGGTTTTTAACAAATTAGAAAGAGTGAAGTGATAGGAAGAGGTGACAGTGAGGTAGAGCTGCATGTTATCAGCATACCCGTGGTTCCAAGAGGCTATAAGTAGATAAGAAATGGCAATAGGGTGGATGCAAGACAAACAGCAGATAAAACGGAGATGGGGAAGGGAAGCCAATGCAAATGATTATCTGGCTAAAATGATGGCAACTAGGTAGATCAGAAAGAACTGGATGAGGGCAGTCCCATCTCACCATATGATAATGTAGAGGCATTGGCCAGGATTGTGTGGCTAACTATATCAAACTGCAGGCAGTTCAATAAGAATGAGAGGGGATAACTTACCTTTGTCATGATGATATAGGATGTTATTCATGACTTCAATAAGGACTGCGGAGTTCTTGAAAACCATGGCACAGATTTGGGAGGTGGTCTTTGGAGAGGAAAGGAAGTCTGGAGATGGGGCGGTACTTTGTACAGAGGGAGAGATCAAGAATTGTTTTCCTCAGGAGATGAGTGATGATAGCACACTTGAAGGGGAGGGGCAAACCACTGTCATCGGGTGAAGATTCTGGAACTCTCTCCCTAATAGCACTATAGGTGTACCTAAACTTCAGCGACTGCCCTGGTTCAAGAAGACATCTCACCCCCACCTTCTCATGGGCACGTAGGGATGGGCCTAGCCAGCAACAACCACATCCCTTGGCAGATTTAAATACCGGTAAATACTTTCAGGTTTTGTACTGCAGCAAGAAGCTTGTGCAGACTAAGAAAAAAAGAAGCCTTCAAAACATCAGAAGAACCATTCAATAGAAGATATCAATGATATTGAGATGTCTTTCCTTGCAGAGATCCAGGAACCAAGTGGAAGCTACTGGAGTGCTGATATATTAGTTGAGATAAACATGGAGCACTTTAAGTTGGGCACAGGAGGAGCAGTTTCAGTTTTTTCTGATGCCGAACCGTGGTTAGAGAAAAGTTATTTTCCGCCATTGTGTGAAAAAAGCTAGGTAGACATCAACAAAACCAGCTGTTCAGTCTTAAACAGGACGGCCCTAGAGAAATGAGAAAGCTAAGAAGATCAGCCTGAAAACTTCAAAGCTGAGTTTGCACGACTGTTAGCAGGATATTCTGAAACAAAGCCAGCGTGTCTGTTTACACCCAGAAAGGTTCCTCATCCACTCTTGCATAAAGTGAAGAAGGAATTTGACTCTATATTTAAACAAGGAGTCATTTCACCTCTGACTAAATCAACAACCTGGGGCTTAAGAATGGTCCCAGTACCAAAGCCCAGCAGATTCATCTCAGAATCATGGAATTACACAGTGCAAAAGAGACCCTTTGGCCCATCAAGCCTGCACTGACACGTGGAAAGCACCTAATCCCCAGAAATCCACTCCATCAAAGACCTTAACACATCAACTCCACCCTTCCAGAGTGCCTTGATTCACTACAATTCACATACCGCCACAATTGGTCCGCAGGAGATGCTATCTCACTAGCCCTATACTCATCCCTGGAGCATCTCGACAACAAGGACTCCTACATCAGACTCCTATTAATTGGCTACAGCTCTGCCTGCAACACCATAATCCCAGCCACGATCATATCCAAACTCCAAAACCTAAGACTTGGCTCCTCACTGTGAAACTGGATCCTTGACTTCCTGACCCATAGACGACAATCAGTAAGGATAAACAACGATATTTCCTTCACGATAGCCCTCAATACTGGTTCCCTACAAGGCTGTGTACTGAGCCCCCTACAAGACTGTGTGACAAAATTTGGCTCCGACTCCATCTATAAGTTTGCTGCTGCCATGACTGTAGTGGGTCGGATCTCAAACAATGAGTCAGAATGCAGGCGGGAGATAGAGAACCTAATGGCATGGTGCAATGACAATCTCTCCCTCAATGTCAGCAAAACTAAGGATCTGGCCATCAACTTCAAGAAGTGAAGTGTCATACACGCCCCTGTCTGCATTAATGGTGCTGAGGTGGAAATGGTTGACCCTAGGTGTACACATCACAAACGATCTGTCCTGGTCCACCCACATTAATGCTATGACCAAGAAAGCATAACAGCGCCTATACTTCCTCAGGATACGGAGGAAACTCAGCATTGCTTCTCACCAAGTTTTACAGATGCACCATAGAAATCACCCCATCTGGCTGCATCACAGATTGGTAGGGAACTGCTCGGCCCAAGACTGTAAGAAATTACAGAGTCGTGAACACAGCGCAGTCCATTACGTGAAACCACCTTTTATCCATTGACTCTGTCTACACCTCTCGCTGCCTTGGGAAAGCGGGCAGCATAATCAGAGACCTTAGCCACCCGGGTTTCTCTCTCTTCCAACCTCTTCCATTGGGCAGAAGATACAAAAGTCTGAGAACACGCACAAACAGGTTCAAAAACAGCTTCTTCCTCGCTGTTACCAGACCCTTGATTGACCCTTGTATGTACTGATCTGGGGCGAAATTCTCCGACCCCCAGCAGGGTCGGAGAATCGCCTGGGGACGCCGATAATCCCGCCCCCGCCGTGGCAGAGATTCTCCACCACCCAGGAAGTGGCGGTGGGGGGAATCTCGCCACTCCGATCGGCGAGGTCCCTGCGGTGATTCTCCGGCCCGCGATGGGCCGAAGTCCCGCCGCTGATAGGCCTCTCCCGCCGCCGAGGTTTGAACCACCTCTGGTGGCGGCGGGATCGGCGGTGCGAGCAGGCCCCCGGGGTCCTGGGGGGGCGGGGCGATTGGACCCCAGGGAGTGCCCCCACAGTGGCCAGTCCCGCGATCGGGGCCCCCCACTCAGATTCTGGGCCAGTGCCCTGGGTGCACTCTTTCTCCTCCACGGCCGCCACGGCCTCCGCCATGGCTGAAGCGGAAGAGAAACCCACATCGCGCATGCACCGGTGGCGACGTCAGCGGCAGCTGGCCACTGACGTCACTGCCGGCGCATGCGCCGACCGGCAAAAGCCTTTTGGCCAGCCCCGCTGCCGGGGGCGCCGGTTTTTTGCGCCAGTCTTCTGGTGCCAACCGCTCCGGCGCGGGGCTAGCCCCCAAAGGTGCGGAGAATTCACGCCGGGTAGGGGAGAATCCCACCCCTGATGTCTCGACACATCTTCTCTACTGCTGTAGCACTATACTCTGTATGCTTCACCCAATGTATATGTCTATTGTCATGATAGAGTACCTTTAAGAAATGGGGGTTTAAGAAATGTACCTTTAAGAAATGAGTGTTTATCAGTGATGTCAGAGTGTGGGTGGAGCTGGGCTGTCTGTCTGCTTTTTACTTTCATTTTAGGCTGTTTGCTGCAGGGTGGATTTTAATTTTGTTTCAGAGCTGGATAGCTGCAGTCACAGCCAGGGGTATTAGTCTCTCTCTCTGTAATCTAAAAACTGTAAATTGATCCTTTGGTGATTTAAAACTAATAACTGCACTCAGTAGTGACTTTAACCTGATGTGCTTTTGTTAAAAGTTTTTTTTAAAGTCTAATGGATGTTAAAAGGACAGCTGAAGGATTACTTAGTGTTGTATTCTTTGGGGGTGATATTTGAATTGATGGTTGCTAAGATGTTCACTGTATATGTTAAAAAGGCTAACGAGTTCATTGAATAAACCTTGTTTTGCTTTAAAAAATAATTTTCCATTTCTGCTATACCACACCTGTAGAATGGGCCGTGTGCTCACCATACCACAATCTATTAAATGTTGTGGGTCAGGTCAACTCCATGATACACTTTGGGGTTCTCTAAACCCTGGCTCATAACAAATTGAGGACTCGAGGGGGATAGAAGTCTATCTATTGGATTTGCTTAGTGAACTTAAAGACAGTGAGGGGTGAGCATATTGTGGTTGCTTTTCAGGTGTGGAATTTTAGTTTAAGTGGGGAGTGTGTTGTGGACAATGGCTCTTTCAGAGGCTCTGAAATTTTTGGGGGTGGAGACAGTCACACGCAGTACCTTACGGACAGAGACTAAAAACAGACTTTTAGATTTGGCACAAACATTGCAGTTAACATTACCTGACAAAATGCGAAAAGGTGAGGTAATTATGGCGGTGGCTCAGCATTTAAAGTTGCCTGAGTTACAGTTTGACTCATTGGAAATGGAAAAAATTCAGTTAAAAATTTATCAAATGGAACATGAGAAAGAATTAAAGCAGCTTGAATACGAAAGAGTGGAAAAAGAAAGAGAAAGAGAGAGAGAGAGGAAAAAGAAAAGGAGCGAGAAGAATGGAGAAAAGAAAGAATAGCACTAGCAGAACAAAAAGAAAGAGAAAGGGAGAAACAGATCAGATAAAAAGATAAAGAGATGGAATTTGAAGTTCAGAAAATGGCCATAAAACATGACAGTCCGTTAAAACTGGAAGACGTAAAGGGAAACGTACAGTTTTATGCTCGTGATCAGGAGAATGAGAAAGAGCGTCATAGTCGAAGGCGTGGTGGGGATCTTTTAAATATGTCCAAGCATTGCCAAGGTTTGATGAGAAGGAAGTAGAAGCCTTTTTCATTTCATTTGGAAAGGTAGCTGAACAAATGAATTGGTCACAAGACATGTGGGTATTACTGATTCAAACAAAGCTGGTAGGTAGGACTAGTGAAGTATTTGCATCACTACCGGAGGAGGTATCTGGGACTTATCAGGAGGTGAAAAATATCCATCTTCATGCATATAAGCTAGTGCCTGAAGCCTACAGACAAAGGTTTAGAAATTTAAGGAAAGAATTTGGTCAAACATACATGGAGTTTGAAAGGCTCAAACAGAGTAATTTTGATAAGTGGATAAGGGCTTTGAAAATACACCAAATATATGAAGCTCTCTGAGAAATTATACTTTTGGAGGAGTTTAAAAATTCAATTCCTGATATAGTGAGAACTCATGTGGAAGAGCAGAGGGTTAAAACTGCGAGGTTAGCAGCAGAAATGGCAGATGATTATGAATTAGTTCATAAATCAAAGCTTGGTTTCCACCATCAGTTTCAGCCTGTGAGGGATAGAAACTGGGACATGAGAAATACTCAAGTGGTAAAGGTGATCTGATGGGAGATAATGAGGAGAGTGTACCTCAGATTAAAAAAGAAATCCAGGAGGGTGGAAGAGAAATAAAAAGTTTCAAATGTTTTCATTGTAATAAACTAGGCCATGTAAAGTCACAGTGTTGGTGGTTGAAGAAAAGCACTGGGAAGGCTGATGTGGTAAAACAAGATAAGACAGTGGAGTTTGTTAAAGTGGGAAAGGATAGCCCAAGTGAAGCGAAGGAGGTGGCAAGAGATTGTACAGCCTGATCAATAGGTGATTGCTAAGAAGGTGCCAGGTCCCTTTAAAGAATTTACTTGTGTGGGTAAAGTTTACTCATGTGTATCAGGAGGAGCAGGTAAATAGATAATAGTAGATAATAGAACAGTACAGCACAGAACAGGCCCTTCGGTCCTCGATGTTGTGCCGAGCATTGTCCGAAACCAAAATCAAACTATCCCACTCCCTGTCATTCTGGTGTGCTCCATGTGCCTATCCAATAACCGCTTGAAAGTTCCGAAAGTGTCCGACTCCACTATCACAGCAGGCAGTCCATTCCACACCCTAACCACTCTCTGAGTAAAGAACCTACCTCGGATATCCTTCCTATATCTCCCACGCTGAATCTTATAGTTATGCCCCCTTTTAACAGCTACATCCACCTGAGGAAATAGTCTCTGAACATCCACTCTATCTATCCCCCTCATCATCTTATAAACCTCTATTAAGTCGCCTCTCATCCTCCTCCGCTCCAAAGAGAAAAGCCCTAGCTCCATCAACCTTTCCTCATAAGACCTATCCTGCAAACCAGGCAGCATTCTGGTAAATCTCCTTTTCACCCTTTCAAAGGCTTCCACATCCTTCCTATAATGAGGTGACCAGAACTGAACACAATACTCCAAATGTGGTCTCGCCAGGGTCATGTATAGTTGCAGCATAACCCTGCGGCTCATAATCTCAAGCCCCCTGTTAATAAACGCTAACGCACGAGAAGGCTTCTTCACAGCTCTATCCATTTGAGTGGCAACCTTCAGAAATCTGTGGACATGAACCCCAAGATCTCTCTTTTCCTCCACATTCCTCAGAACCCTGCCGTTGAGCCTGTAATCCGCATTCAAGTTTTTTCTACCAAAATGAATCACCTCGCACTTATCAGGGTTAAACTCCAACTGACATTTTTAGGCCCAGCTCTGCATCCTATCAATGTCTCTTTGCAGCCTACAACAGCCCTCCACCTCATCCACTACTCCACCAATCTTGGTGTCATCAGCAAATTTACTGACCCATCCTTCAGCCCCCTCCTCCAAGTCATTGATAAAAATCACAAATAGCAGAGAACCCAGCACTGATCCCTGTGGTACACCACTGGTAACTGGTCTCCAGTCCGAAACTTTTCCATCCACCACCACCCTCTGTCGTCTATGTGATAGCCAGTAATTTATCCAATTGGCCAAATTTCTCTCTATCCCACACCTCCTTACTTTCTTCATGAGCCGACCATGGGGAACCTTATCAAACGTCTTACTAAAATCCATGTATGCGACATCAACTGCTCTACCTTCATTGACACACTTAGTTACCTCCTCAAAGAATTCAATCAAATTTGTGAGGCAAGACTTACCCTTCACAAATCCGTGTTGACTATCCCGGATTAAGCTGCATCTTTCCAAATGGTCATAAATCCTATCCTTCAGGACCTTTTCCATTAACTTACCGACCACCGAAGTAAGACTAACTGGCCTATAATTACCAGTGTCATTCCTATTTCCTTTCTTGAACAGAGGAACAACATTCACCACTCTCCAGTCCTCTGGCACTATCCCCGTGGACAGTGAGGACCCAAAGATCAAAGCCAAAGGCTCTGCAATCTCACCCCTTGCCTCCCAAAGAATCCTTGGATATATGCCATCTGGCTCAGGGGACTTGTCGACCCTCAGGTTTTTCAAAATTGCTAATACATCCTTCCTTAGAACATCTACCTCCTCCAGCCTACACGCCTGTATCACACTCTCATCCTCAAAAATATGGCCTCTCTCCTTGGTGAACACTGACGAAAAGTATTCATTCAACGCCTCTCCTATTTATTCTGACTCCATGCACAAGTTCCCACTACTGTCCTTGACTGGCCCTACCCTCACCCTGGTCATTCTTTTATTTCTCACATAAGAGTATAAAGCCTTGGGGTTTTCCTTGATCCGACCCGTCAAGTGACAATTTTAAGAGATATGGGAGCAAGTCAATCTTTAATGGTAAGGGATGAGGCGTTATGTAGTTTGGGAAGAATATTGCCAGAAAAGGTGGCAATATGTGGAATTCAGGGTGAGATGAGTAGTGTTCCATTATATGAGGTGAGGTTGGAAAATCCAGTGAAGAATGGTGAAGTGGTGTCGGAGTAATAGAGAAACTATCTTGTCCAGGAATACAGTTTATCTTGGGTAATTATATAGGTGATTTGCAGGTGGGGTGATGCCTACTGTGGTTGGGATAAGCCAGTGGAAAATCAGACAACTGAAGTGCTGATGAATGAATATCCTGGGATTTTTCTGGATTGTGTAGTAGCAAGGTCGCAAAGTCACAGGTTAAGAGAAGAGGAGAAATCAAAGAATGAAGATGACGTTGAAGTGCAATTATCAGAAATGATTTATGATCAGATCGTTGAAAAAGAACAAGAACAGGTGGAGGATAAGGCGGATATTTTTAGTTCAGGAAAATTGGCGGAGTTACAACAGAAGGATGTGGAAATAAACCGAATGTATCAGAAAGCATACACAGACGAGGAATCTACAGAGATGTCACTGGGTTATGGTGACTGACCTCAAACAACTACACCCATCGTCCTTTGTGCTAGGTATGATTTCAACCACTGGAGAGCTTTTTGCCCTGTTTCCCATTGACTTCAATTTTGCCAGGGTTCCTTGATGTCACACATGGTCAAATGCTGCATGAATGGAAGGGGCAGTCACACTCATCTCTTCTTGGGCGCAGCTCTTTTATCCACCTTTGGACCAATGATGAGGTCAAGAGCCGAATGGTTCCAATGAAAACAACTTCAACGAAACAAGGTTTTGAATCTAATTGTGACTGAGGAAGTCCTGAGGTTTCAAACTTTTTCTTGGGACTTGAGAATGCCAGCTGACCTGTGGTGCAAATTAGAACTGATGTTTCAACCTATGGGGCTGGATTTGCCGTTTGGGAGACTAAGACCCATGCCGGCGTGAAAACGGTGGTGCTTTACGTCAGGAAAACTGGCACAAAATGGCCACCGATTTGCCGTTTTGCTGGGGTCGAGCAGGGAGGCAGCGTACATAGAACATATAGAACATAGAACAGTACAGCACGGAACAGGCCCTTCGGCCCTCGATGTTGTGCCGAGCCATGATCACCCTACTCAAACCCACGCATCCACCCTATACCCGTAACCCAACAACCCCCCCCCCCCCCCCCCCCCCCCCCGCTTAACCTTACTTTTTAGGACACTACGGGCAATTTAGCATGGCCAATCCACCTAACCCGCACATCTTTGGACTGTGGTAGGAAACCGGAGCACCCGGAGGAAACCCACGCACACACGGGGAGGACGTGCAGACTCCGCACAGACAGTAACCCAGCCGTGAATCGAACCTGGGACCCTGGAGCTGTGAAGCATTTATGCTAACCACCATGCTACCGTGCTGCCCTATTGCCAGATCCGTGGCCATGCATGCACACAGCGGCTGCCTGCAGCGGCTGCACCATGCTTCATGGCGGCCTCAGCTCGCAGACCCAGACCGTAAAAATAGTACACCCCCCTTTTCCCACTCACGCGCCCTGGACTGCACCCCCACAGTGCCCCCAGCCCCGAATGAACTGTGCCCACGGATCGGCCATTCCCTGACTGTGGCGGCGCCGGACTGAGTCCGCAGGTGCAACGCTAAGTTCACGACAGGTGAGACCACACATGTCTCATGCAGTCGGGAACTCGGACGGTCAGGGATGGAGCATCGCAGGGTGGGCCTCAGGCAAGGGCCTGAGGCCGTCGATATGTGGCGCTACGTACTCCTAGGGTACGCCGATTTTCTGGGGCGGAGCATTGTGAAAGCGGCACCGCCCCCGATTTTGACATCATCGGGGATTCTCCGCCCCTCGCCGAACGCAATTTCGGTGTCGGGGAGAGGAGAATCCAGCCCCATGGAGTCTTTGACTAGGTTTCCACAATTTTCATGACATGCAATTAGAACAGCCTTAGGTGCTGTCCACAGTCTGGCATTTATGAATTATATTTATATAATTAATGAATTGATTAATTAACACAAGCTATTCTCCCTGTTGAGATTCACCTCACCACCTGGATCAGAATTATGTATTAATACCCTGAGGACTAAGTGGTTACACTGGGGACTACAATTGACAGTGGAAGTACCCACTGCATGTAAAACATGCTTCAATGTTTGCACACATTATATCAATCTTTATGCATAATAACTTTGTGATTGCTCATGCCAGAGCCCACATGATGCCAGTGACTTATTCCTTTCATATGCCATTGGTCTTAAAGCCCAACCAACAACAATAGATTTCAGAATTCTCTTTCAACTTCTTTATATAAGTGCACTAGCTACACAACCTGATCAAAATTTGACCTTGTAGCTTCAAGTAGCAACAATCGCACCTTTTGTTTTGTTAAATTTGTCTAAGAATTAACTGTTGCTGTAAAAAATATCAGCTAGCTCTGTGAAATGATCGTTATGTGTATGTGGTGTGTGTGTATACCTGTATGTGTTTTGTTTTCAAAGTGGAACTCACAATGGAATTCTCAATGATGTGAAATAGGCAAAACCCAACTTCCCTATGGTCTGGCTATTAACACACTTAGCAATCTTCGACATGTACATGGAATGAACTTAGATAACGTATCTGTTGTTCAAATATTTTATAGAATTCTGATTCTCACATATGCCATGTATACAATGTCAGAAAAGCTTAAAATCAGATTCTTGCATCACACTCTTTAAATGGCATCAGCCAGTGTGGAACTGATCTGGACAGAGCGGAAAGGATCAAACTCTGATCACCAGTCTATGCTGAGTTGACCCTAACAGTGGCTGCATTCAGAGTCCAGGAAATGGCTTCAAGTGCCCTTTCTAAAGGAAAACATCACCTAGAGATCCATATCCTGATCATTATCCATGTTTGCATTTGTTAACATCAGATGGGGACAGGACCTAACTTTCCTTCAGCTGAATAACTTTCTGAACTCATTATCCAGGTTTGTACTTGAGAAACAGCACTTTAGTGTGGCACCAGAGAGTGAAACTTTACGTCAATATGATTCAGATGACTCAGTTTCTTCACGGGTAGTGAGTTGAAAATTGCCACGTCTGGGGCTGGTAGTAGGGGAAACAAGAAAAAAAATAGCATTGCCTCAAAGTACTGACAAATAAAGCAGTCATATGTTTCATAAGATGCTTGTGCACCTATTTGCAATGAACAAAGGAATCCTTACCTCATTGATTATAGAGTAATATTTTGAGGTCTAATGTTCTAATCAATATCAACCATAATATCAAATTGATAGGTAAATTAAACAAATATAAGAGCTACATTTCAAAGACAATTCACTAAATTACCATTTACAGTGAATAGATTTCTGCTATGCATAAACTTCATACATTTTTAATATTGCTATTTAGCATTGAGCAAAAGCAGAATATGTGTGTGAATGAGTGATTTGTTTGTAAATTAATATGACTGTTACTCAGTTAAATCAAATAAACCACAATGTGAGCTCCAGTATTATTATGTTTGGACATGAGTTTGGAGAAGTGGCATTGTGCATACGCATTCATGATTTTGATTTGGAAAAACTGAAGCTAAAAAAGTGAAATAAAAATGTAAATGTTGCCACAGTCCCAAAGGCTGCTCTCCCCTTTCAATACTGACTGGTGGTGACTTAACATGAGGGTCACCACATCTCAGTTGAGGGGCAAGGTTGATAAGGCAGGGCCTTATAAATAACATCAGCCTGTGGAGGAATTGAACCTGTGCTGTTGGAATCATTTTACATCACAAACCACTGGGACAGCCAACTGAGCTAATGTTTAAGGTTACTAAAAGCACCTAGTGAAAAATCATAAGCACCAAGTATCCTAACATCCAATATTCTGATAGAAGCTCACAGGTCTGGCACGTTGGCAAGAATTTTCCGAGATCTTTGAGAATGGGCTGGGAGATGGGACAGCTGGCAAAATGACGCAGGAAAGTATTGCGGGAGGTGCCCAAAATGTTCCAGCCACAATGCCATTTTGACAGCAGTGGGAATGTTGTCAGTTCAGCTGCCAATTGAACCACTTAAAGAGGCAAATTAAGGGCTACATTCTGTTCCTCAGACATTTGGCCAAGGTGGGGCAGTGCTGGTGCTGCGTAAGGAGGCTGTTGGAAAAGCAAAGAGGTCTCCCATTGGTCTTCTGGAGGGGGAACGGTGCCTTCATTCTGGGCACTCCATGGCCAACAGACGGACCACACAACGGCAATGGCCATCCTGCCATCAACGGTATGATCCGCGATCAGCAACTCTTCCCCCTGCAACTATAACCGGGGTCGGCCGGTTTGGTTTCTGCTGTTCCCAACCTGACCGATCCGTCTTTGAGGGCTGCTTTCCCTGTGTTGAACTGAGTACTTATTGCAGTGTTTCCCACTCCAACTTGTTCATTCTTTAAAACAAACTTTAAAACAAAGTGGTATTCCTTACTGCTATTCCCCATTTTCTCTGCCATTTTCCAACCTTGCGTTGTGGACCTTGGCCAAGGTTTCTCAACTTTGAAAAAAATGTTTTTGTCACGGTTAGAGCACAGCGTGAATGGTGTCATGTGAGTTTGCACTGTAGAAAAGTGCAAATGATAATTATGGGCAGCACGGTAGCACAGTGGTTAGCGCTGTTTCTTCACAGCGGCAGGGACCTGGGTTCAATTCCCGGCTGGGGTCACTGGCTGTGCGGAGTCTGCAAGTTCTCCCCGTGTCTGCGTGAGTTTTCTCCGGGTGCTCTGGTTTCCTCCCAGAGTCCAATGATACACAGGTTAGGTGGATTGGCCATGCTAAATTGCACTTAGTGTCCAAAATGGTGAGGTGGGGTTATGGGTGGGGTGCTTTTTCCAAGGGCCGGTGAGACTTGATGGGCCTCCTTCTGCACTGTAAATTCTATGAAAATCTATGAAATCAAAAGCAGACTGGGACAGTTACAGATACAAGAAAGCTAGAGGAATGTGTACATGGAGCTGAGATTGACTCACAATGTAAAGGTTAACAATAAAGAATGACTAAGAAAGAATAGATCCATGTGTTCTGAGAACCAGAATCGTAGATAAGAAGACAATAACAAAAGTGAAAACAAATTTATTCCAATAACTTTGTAAAATGAATTGTTTAAACGTATTCTTTGTAAAAAATGAACAAAAAATTGTATGAAAGAGGAACAAGCTAGGACAGCCAGAAATATGTCAAATATTGACATAACAGAAAATGTTAGAAAGGCAGGATCTGAAGAGAAAGATTAGAATTTCAGGTGCTCTGCTGCATCAGAATCGTCATTGTTGATGGAGAATGTTAAGGGTGATGAAGTTTTTTTCATCGGGCGGATCCACTAGATGCTTTCAGGTAAGGCATGATAATGACATGCATCCAAAAAAGGCATTGGGGCAAATTTTATCAGATACTTTAGTCACTGATAATTTTCTGAGCTGATCCTGATGGGGTCTTAATCTGAAACCTGGGGCGGGATTCTCCCCTCCCAGGCAGGGCGGGGGGTCCCGGCGATTCTCCGACCCTGTGGGGGATTGGAGGACTTCGCCCCTGGTTTATCTCCTAATTAGCGCAAGACACCATTTTGGTAAAGGGATTGAAGCTTGTGCCCGGAACGGCCATCTGGAGGATCTTCAAGGAGCTGATTGCCACTTAAATTGCCTGCCAGTGCTCATTAAGGACATTGTGTGACAATTTGGTAGCCAGTATGTGACCTGACAGCCCCTCCGAACAGAAATCAATTCATTGGAAGTGAATACGTCAATGTCGAGTGTTCCTCTAAAGAATATCAGGCAGAGGGCAGCACGGTGGCCTAGTGGTTAGCACAGCTGCCTCACGGCGCTGAGGTCCCAGGTTCGATCCCGGCTCTGGGTCACTGTCCGTGTGCAGTTTGCACATTCTCCCCGTGTCTGTGTGGGTTTCGCCCCCACAACCCAAAAATGTGCAGAGTAGGTGGATTGGCCACGCTAAATTGCCCCTTAATTGGAAAAAATAATTGAATAATCTAAATTTATTCTAAAAAAGTATGTCAGGCTGGATTCTCTGTTTCTGAGACTAAGTGTTGACGCCAATGTAGAATTTGTGGACTTCCACGACAGAAAAACTGGTGGCACGCCTGAACCGATTCCGCTACTGTTAAGGGGCCAGCACTGGCACCATGTGGAACACAATCGTTTCTAATGAGAAACAGTACCTGATTTGCAGGTTTCGCGATTTACACTTCAAAGGTTGCACCCTCACATACACACTTCACTCCCCAAGCATACCATCCCAGTCAACAAGATGGCAGGGTGGAGAGCAGCCCCAAAGTTTATGGTGTGTTAGCTTTTATTGGTAGAGGGATTGAGTTTCGGAGCCATGAGGTCATGTTTCAGTTGTACAAAACTCTGGTGCAGCCGCATTTGGAGTATTGCGTGCAATTCTGGTTGCGGCATTATAGGAAGGATGTGGAAGCATTGGAAAGTGTACAGAGGAGATTTACCAGAGGAGATTTATGTTGCCTAGTATGGAGGGAAGATCTTATGAGGGAAGGCTGAGGGACTTGAGGCTGTTTTCGTTAGAGGGAAGAAGGTTAAGAGGTGACTTAATTGAGTCATACAAGATGGTCAGAGGATTAGATAGGGTGCGTGGACAGTGAGAGCCTTTTTACTCGGATGGTGATGTCTAGCACGAGGGGACATAGCTTTAAATTGAGGGGAGATAGATACAGGACAGATGTCAGAGGTAGGTTCTTTACTCAGAGAGTAGTAAGGGCGTGGAGTGCCCTGCCTGCAACAGTAGTGGACTCGCCAACTCTAAGGGCATTCAAATGGTCATTGGATAAACATATGGATGATAAGGGAATAGTATAGATGGGCTTTAGAGTGGTTTCACAGGTCGGCACAACATCGAGGGCCGAAGGGCCTGTAATGTGCTGTAATGTTCTATATTCTAATGCCGTGCTGGAGACACTCTTGGATGCGTTGGAGGAGTGGAGGATGACCTTGTACCCCCACCGGGAAGGAGGCTGCTACCTGCTGTCATCACTGTGCCAAGGAACAGGTGGCAGAAGCCGTGAGCACTGTGGGCAGCACTGTCTGGACAGGCCAGCAGTGCCGGAAAAAACGGTACAAATTCCTCAGGGCGGCCAGGGTGAATAGGTAGCACTGTCAGTAACCCGTGTCCCACAGACACATAACCCTCCCCCCCCTCACCTCAACCAGGAGGACGGCCGAACCCCCACCCTGATCCTGTCACAGCTGTCTCCAACATCCTCCACCATCCCAGAAACATTCATCTTGGTTGGGCATGTTAGTGAAGAGGCACCTGGAACACAATCTGGTGCACACTACACAGTTGACCCAGTACAGCAGATGGAGGTAGGAGCACCCGACGGGGCAGACAGTCAGAGGGCAGGCCAACACCAGGGACTAGCTGCACGTCCAGATGGGTTTCAAGCTTCTGGAACAAACAGTCCTTTCCATAGTGGAGATGCAGTTGCAAAGCTAGGGACTACGTGAGGGGTTGTCAGCAAGCATTCAGCACCTGCAGGAGCAGTTGGAGGAGTTCAACTACTTGCAGGAGCAGGAGGGGGTGCCGACAATGCATGCCACCCAGGCCAACACCACACGGGTGGCGACCACGGTGGAGTCATTGGGGGCGATGGTTTCCGCTATGGATCAGCATGTCCAAGGCCTGGGGCATTCTGTGCAGGCACTGGCCAAGGCCCAGGACAGGGTTGCGACCTCAGGGGTGACCATGCCTCAGAGATATCAGGAAGTCGCAGCAGCACCCTTGAGCATGGTCCAGTCACAGTAGGCCATGGCTGGGAACGTCGGCGGCATTGTCCAGGTGCTGGCCGGCGTGGCGCAGACACAGAGGGAGATAACGCAGCCACTGGCTGATGTGATACAAAGCCAGGAGGTGGTGGCACAGTCACAGTGTGATGTAGCGCAATCCCAGACTGAGATGGTCCACTCCCTGCGCTCCATCGGCGTGAGCATACGAACCCTGGTCGAGATCAGAGCGGGCCTCCAGGACTGGCAGTCCCAGGTGGCAAAGGGTAGCCTCGGTGATAGCTCCTCTCGCACCACGTCGAATGGAGTGGCCCTGGGACCATCGGGCATCCAGAGGATGGAGGAGATGATGGGCTTGTGTCGGTGACTCCCACTGGGGAAGTGTAGGAACACCACAGCACCTGGGATATCCCCCCCTCTCCTGCCCCTGGTTCATCTGGTGGGCAGTGGGCAGAATGTTCATATCTCATCATTGTGGCAACAGCTTTATAAATATATGATTCACTCGAGCGGATCCTTCCAGGGGTGGAAAGGTATGTACAGCACCCTGAGGGAGAGTGATATGCCCAGGCACTGACAGTGGGCACTGCCCCCTAGCACAGCCAAACTGACAGTGCCAACCAGTGCCTCGACCAGGGCTGTGGTGGGTGGTTGTGGTCGACCCATTTTGGGGTTGGGGGGCAGTTTGCAGTTATGTGTGGTTTTGGGTAGGTTGGAGAACAGGCAGTGAGGTGGGGTGATGGAACTTGCAGGCACAGCGTGGAGCATCCACTGAGGCGGGGGAATGCTGGCGATAATTTCGCGGTGGTGGGGGAGGGAGCCCCCGGTGCTTATCCTGGTCGGGGAATCCCCAATGATTTTCCAAAGGGCGATGAGCCCCTGATGATTGTCCGGGAGAGGGGGCAGGGAGGTTGTAAAACTTCAGTTCCAATCAGAGTGCCCTTAAAGATGGCGTCCCTATTTGTGTGAATCAGCTGGCTTTATCAGGCCCCGCTCCATAAGAGTGATGGTGCAAACCATGCCACTCATTTTTTTCCATTAAAGAAGCTCAAGCTCTGGAGTGTAAACTGGTCTGTACAACTGGGGAGCAACACGTTGATTTTCAGTCTCAGCCTGACTCTTTGAAAAAATATAATAAGCTCCCACCCATCATTTCTTCATTGCTCAGGGCCAAACTTGTCCTGCACGATAATTAGAAGGTAGACATGAGGCTACACAGAACAACACCAACTTCTGCAAGTGAGAATGATTAGGAGGATGGGTTGGACCACTTCCCCTTATCGTTATAAGATAGCGATCCTCTTCTAGTAGATCTCCTCCATAAAGACCTTAGTGCCATGTCCAAGAAGCTGTGAGGCCCTCACTTGGTCGCTAAACCAGACTGGAGCACAGCTAGGGCATCACACACTTTCAGTGGAAGTGGGTGCAAGGGAACACACATATTCTGCTCGATAAAGATTGTGCCCAATCAGCGCTTGAACATCAAACCTACTTTTGTTGCATCTCTTGGCAAATTCAAATTATGGTGATTAGCAATTAGGATCAAAGTAGTGTGTTGAAACAAGACTTTTAAACATTAGCACAGCACCCATTTAAAGTCTATTTTCTCTTCTTATCCAAAGTAACTTCCTTGGTGTCTGGGAAAATAGCCCCTGATTCTTCTGAAAGGAACATTATGATACTCTATTGCAGCCATTACCAACAGCCTACTGATCCTTTACACCATTTTAGGAAGTGTTATTTATTTTCACGGGGCAGTATGCACCTGCATGAAGTAAAAGACAGTAAATTAATCGATTAACTCGTAATTGAAGTACATGTAAACTGCTACTTTAAGGTCAGTTCAGTGTATTCTTCATATTTCCCCATCCTATGTTGACAGCTGAGGAGAAATTCTTTATGCAGAGGGTTGTTGGAGCATGGAATGCTTTGCCACAGGGAGTGTTTGATGCACAGACTATCACATCTTTTACAGAAAAGTGCATAATTGGTTGAAGCAGGGGACAGTGTTGGGCTTTGTGAAGGGAGCAGAGCAGTGAGATTAGATTTAAATTGTTCCTGCAAAGAATAACCACAGACACAATTTTGTGCCTGCAACTTCTCTGGTAGAATTTTTGAATATTTTTGAAAAGAGAAATTTGTTTAAATGTATTAATTTATTTTGAATTTCAGTGGTGTGATGTAAAAGCACACAGGTAATACAAGTAAAACTTTGTTAGTGCCTCAATCAATCAACAGGCTGTATTTTCAAAGAGTCAGGGAAACTCTGCGGAGATGTAAAAATAGTGACCCGGACCCGGGATTCTCCACCCCACTATGTTTTATTTTGACCAGTGCCATTTAAGGATGAAAGCTGGTTTGAATCGTGAACCTGCACCCTGCACTGTCTACCTGGTCGGGTACATTGCGGAGTTAAGTATTCCTTTGTCCTCTACAAATTTCATGGAGTCTGGACCTGCTTTCAAACAATTCGTGGTTCACAGCACCTCAGAGATATCATGAACCTTAGTCTGGATGGGGGAATCTTTTGAAAGGTGTGTTTGAAAGAACTATTTCTTGCTTCCCATGCCAAGAACAATAACTTGGTCAAAGAGGTGGATCTGAAGGACAGTCTAAAAGGAGCAGAAAGAGATGGACAACTAAAACTCAAAGACGGAAGGCTCACTTAATAGTGATAGAGCACGGAGCATGGAGAGATCAGATAAGAAACGAGTGAGATCATTTTTAAAAGTTCATATGCTGAGGTTCTCAGCTGAAGTAGTCACATCTGCCTCAGTCTACTGGTCCTGAGAAAAACATAACTTCACACTGAGTGCTGATTTGGGTGAATTTGAGTACTATAGTGAGAGGTTGGTGACTGAGGGAGTGCTGCATTTGGGTGCATTTGAGTGCTATAGTGAGAGTTTGGTGACTGAGGGAGTACTGAATTTGTGTGCATTTGAGTGCATTTGAGTGCTATAGTGAAAGTTTGGTGACTGAGGGAGTGCTGAATTTGGGTGCATTTGAGTGCTATAGTGAGAGTTTGGTGACTGAGGGAGTACTGAATTTGCGTGCATTTGAGTGCTGTAGTGAGAGTTTTGTGACTGCGGGAGTGCTGAATTTGTGTGGATTTGAGTGCTATAGTGAGAGTTTGGTGACTGAAGGAGTTAGGTGAGGAGGAAGCAAGGTGCTCCTTTCATTTCATTTCCTACACTTCTTCAAAGAGCATGAAGGGAGCTGGGAGTTTATGCGGGGTTCGGAGAATAGCGGAAGGGCATCGGACCAGCGTCGCTGTGAAAATTTGCGCCGCCCACTATTCTCCGACCCGTCGTGAGTGCGGAGAATCGCGCCCCCAAGTCGCCATTCCCGCCAAACACCTTGAACGCGCCCCCGACATGACCAGAATCGCTAGTTTTGGCCCCCCGCTATTCTCCGGCCCGAATGGGCCGAAGTCCCGACGTCATCACGCACTGTTTACACGGCGTCCAACACACCTGCTTTTCAAGTTCGTCAACCAGTCGTGCTAGCTGACGAGAGCTTCGAGGAGGTGAGCGCATCGCTCAGCGCACCGCTCAGCGCACCGCTCAGCGCACTGCTGGAGTCTGGCCACAACGGGGAAGGCATCCCTGAGAACGGGAGGGGGGTCCAGAGCGGGGGGGAGTGGGGGAGACGGAGGGGGGAGTGGGGGAGACGGAGGGGGGAGTGGAGGAGACGGAGTGGGGGGAGTGGGGAAGATGGAGGGGGGAGTGGGGTAGATGGTGGGGGGAGTGGGGGAGATGGAGGGGGGAGTGGGGGAGACAGAGGGGGGAGTGGGGGAGACAGAGGGGGGAGTGGGGAAGATGGAGGGGGGAGTGGGGGAGATGGAGGGGGGAGTGGGGGAGACAGAGGAGGGAGTGGGGGAGACAGAGGGGGGAGTGGGGGAGATGGGGGGGAGTGGGGGAGACGGAGGGGGGAGTGGGGGAGACGGAGGGGGGAGTGGGGGAGACGGAGGGGGGAGTGGGGGAGAAGGAGTGGGGGAGTGGGGGAGACGGAGGGGGGAGTGGGGGAGACGGAGGGGGGAGTGGGGGAGATGGAGGGGAGAGTGGGGGAGACTGAGGGGGGGAGTGGGGGAGACAGAGGGGGGAGTGGGGGAGATGGGGGGGAGTGGGGGAGACGGAGGGGGGAGTGGGGGAGACGGAGGGGGGAGTGGGGGAGACGGAGGGGGGAGTGGGGGAGACGGAGGGGGGAGTGGGGGAGAAGGAGTGGGGGAGTGGGGGAGATGGAGGGGGGAGTGTGGGAGATGGAGGGGGGAGTGGGGGAGATGGAAGGGGGGAGTGGGGGGGATGGAGGGGGGGAGATGGAGGGGGCAGTGGGAGTGGGGGGGGTGTTAGGGAGAGAGTGAGCGAGTGACCCGTCCAACCCCGTAACAAAATGTCTGCCACCATGCCATGGTGTGCCGGTCACGAGGACATGGCCGCTGGTTGCCCTGTGGCTTACGGACACAGGCCACTGACGCACCGGTGAGGAGGATGTAGTTAACTGCCCATTGGATGCAGAAAGTGACCAGGGGTTAGGCTGCCTGCCTGTCAGCAGCACGACCAGGCCACCGGGACACACAGGTATCCCGTGGCAGGCGGCTGCCGAGGTGTCGACTAACCTCCGTCTAACATGTCCCGTTTCTCTGCCCCCCCACCCTTCTGTAGGTTAGCACAATGTCTGTGAACAGAACGGCTATGTTCTGCGCAGTGGTTGGGGCTGCTGCACTGCATTTGGCGATGCAGCAACATCCACAGCCACAACCCGCAGTGGATGCAGGGCCAGCTGCAGCAGCAGAGGGAAGGGCCGAGGAGTTGCCAGTCGTCGAGCAGCATGGGGGGGGAGGAGGAGGAGGAGGGGGAGGAGGAGAGAGTGAGGGTGCAGCCACGGCACCAGAGGCGACGACCAAGGCCGAGGGTGTACCGTGTCCGTGTCTCTTTCCTAACAATGACGGACATCACCTGCAGGAGGAGACTCCAGCTGAGTAGGCGGACGGTGATAGATATCTGTCACCTCGTGGCGCACCTCGCCCCACGTGGAACGGGGGGAGGACACGCGATCCCGGTTGCCATCAATGTGATGGTCGCTCTTAACTTCTATGCAACCGGCTCCTTCCAGTCTCCAAGCGGGGACCTCTCCGGGATCTCCCAGTCATCGGTCCACAGGTGGATCCGGGATGTGACCGACGCCCTCTATGCCATCGCCGATCGCTACATCACCTTTCCCGAGGACCGAGCAAGTCAAGACTCACAAGCTCGTGGATTTGCCAGCGTGGCCGGGATACCGATGGTGCAGGGGGCAATCGATTGTGTTCACGTCCCCATGCGCCCGCCTGCAGGGGACAGGGACATGTTCACAAACAGAAGGGGGACATACTCCATGAATATCCAGGTGGTATGCGACCCCCACATGAGGATCATGAATGTCTGTGCAAGGTTCCCAGGGAGTGTGCATGACTCCTACATACTGGCGCAGTCGTTCATCCCTGCGATGCTTGAGGGACGTCCCCCCCGGTTGAGGGGCTGGTTGCTAGGCGACATGGGTTATCCGCTGAGGTCTTGGCTGATGACGCCCAGACGGAGGCCTCAGACCAATGCGGAAACACGATACAACGAGGCCCATGCAGCAACCAGGGGTGTGGTGGAGCGCTGCCTTGGCCTCCTGAAGATGAGATTCAGGTGCCTGGACCGCTCCGGAGGGGCCCTGCAGTACCAGGCCGAAAAAGTCGCTCGCATTGTAGGGGTCTGCTGTGCGCTGCACAACATCGCGATGCAGAGGGGAGATGACCTGCTGCAGGAGGCGGAGGGAGAAGCCAGTGGCAGTGGTGCCAGCACAGAGGAGGAGGAGGAGGAGGAGGAGGAGGAGGAGGAGGAGAGGGAGGAGGAGCAGGAGGAGGAGGATGCTGGCGGATTGGTGAGCGCAGCACGCAGACACGACCCAGGTGCTGGTGATGTCCAGGAGGCGGCACGACGGTCCCGGCGAGGACGGCGGGCACGCAACGCCTTGGTGGCAGCACGGTTCACGCATCGCATGTGACGTCCCCGCTGAACACCAAACCACCACCTGCATCGCTAGGTGTGCAGAGGGTCAACACACAACTGCCACCACCACCCACCACAACCCCCCCCCCCCCTCTCAGTGTACACTGCTCCACTTCGACATCACCCTTACCACTGGGTCCAGACGGTATGGTACAACATCGATGGCTGTGTCAGCGGGTGTGATCAGTGCCATGTGGAATGATGACAGCCCGCTCTGCGAAGAGCTGTGAGCTCAGAATCGTTAGAGAGAGTCTGACCCATGGCAATAGCTCAACCATCCACCTTGGTGGCCGCTGAGTTCGTCACGGACACTCCATCACGTGCCCACGTGGACTAGCTGTGGGAGGGGGTGGGGGGAGGGGCAGGGACTGCACACCCGGCACTGAAGTTTCACCGCTCGTCAACCCCAGCCACACTCGGTCACCATCACGATTCCTGTGGCTGTGGAACAATCACACGGTTTTACAAGTAAGGTGGAACAGTGCGTTTAATGTGAACAATAATTTACAGGTGCCCTAGCCCCTACAACTAAACTGTGCCCTTCACCAGTGTCTCACTTTGTTGCCTTATGGGCCCTACCACTACGTCTAAGTGATTCCCCAGATGATACAGCAGGAGTGGAGGAGGATTGCTGCGAATCGCCCCCTTTGACTCGTTTCTCCTTGGCTAAGCGTTTCCTGGGGCGACCCGGCCTTGATGGGCCAGGCTGCTCTGCGGGCGTCTCGGGCGACGTTGTGCCACCCTGCTGTGCCTGCTGCCCACCTGCCAGGGATGGGACGGGGGGAGTCCGAGAATTCCGGGACGCCCGTGATGGACTTAATGGGACGGGCCCGAAACCTCCTCCTCCCTCGGGGAGCCCGGTGGCCCCCGGGCCTCACTTTGGGACAGAGGTGCGAGCGGGGAGGTGCCCCGTCGCGCCACCGACACCTGGCTCTGCCAGTCCTGGAGGCCTGCGACGGTATCCACCAGGATCCGAACGTTTGCAGACACGGAGTCCAGGGAGTTAGACATTCCCGCCATGGACTGTGCGACCTCAACCTGTGAGTGCACGACGCCATCCAGGACATGTGTCAGGCGGTTGATGCTCTCGGCGACTGACTGCTGCGACTGGGCCATGACCTGGTGAGACTGGGCCAAGGCCGGCAGGGCGCCGGCAATGTTGTTTTGGCTCTGGCACATTGCTGCCTGTGAGAGGGCAACCCTGTCCAGGGCCGAGGATGACGCGTGCACATTAACCCCAATGCCTTGCATAACCTGACCCATTGCCTCCACCGCAGATGCCACCCGTGCGGTGTCGGCCTGGGTCGCTGCCATGAGCGGCACCACTCCCTGCTCGTGGATGCGGTTCGACTCCTCTAACAGCGTCTGCAGAGCCAGGAAGACAGCCCTCATCCTGTCATTGTTTCCCTGGGTTTCTTGAGGCATCGGCTGTGCGGGTGGGTTGAGAAACTCCAGGAACTCAGAAAACGTCTGGGTGCCAGCTGCATGCTGGGCCTGGCCTGGCCTCTGCCAGTCCGGGCCCTCGTCTGCTCCGACCTCCACCTGCTGTACCTGCTCAGCTGTGATGTGCGAACCAGACTGTGACCCAGGAGCCTCATCACTAAATAGGCCAGCCGGGGTGAGTGTCTCTGGGATGGTGGATGGTGCGTGAGATAGCTGTGCCGCAATCTCGAGGTCATCTTGGGTGGACGCCTCCTCGATGTCATCGGCCAGCTGAGAGGCCGCAGGGCGTTGGTGGGCCATTTCTCTCTCTGGCTGTGTTCCCGCCCTCTGGGCGTCCTGCTCCACAGATTCTGTTGGGGAGAATGGGACTCCCCGCTGATCGGGCACCGAATGTTCTGCAGCCCTTGGTGAGGTGGGGCCAGATGCGTGTCTCTGCCTGGAGGCAGAAGGCCCTGGTCGTTCAGCATCACGTCCTAGAGAAGAGAATGAAACGGGTTATTTAGATTCGCTCGGCTGGGCGCTGGATGGTCCCAGTGGGCAGGGTGTGAAGGGACAGAGGATGGGGGAGGTGTCCAAGTGGGCAGGGTGTGTGAAGGGACAGAGGATGGGGGAGGTGTCCAAGTGGGCAGGGTGTGTGAAGGGACAGAGGATGGGGGAGGTGTCCAAGTGGGCAGGGTGTGTGAAGGGACAGAGGATAGGGGAGGTATCCCAGTGGGCAGGGTGTGTGAAGGGACAGAGGATGGGGGAGGTGTCCAAGTGGGAAGGGTGTGTGAAGGGACAGAGGATGGGGGAGGTGTCCAAGAGGGCAGGGTGTGTGAAGGGACAGAGGATGGGGGAGGTGTCCAAGTGGGCAGGGTGTGTGAAGGGATGGGGGAGGGGGGGTGTTTGTCATGGAGGGTTGTCTCACTTGTTGCTACTCCACCAACCTCACATTGCGCGACCTCCCGGGTGCCAGACCCCCCAACAAGATCCAGTGCCCTCTGCTCAGCCGTGGTGAGGGGGTGCAGGTTGGGCGAACGCCCTCCAGTCTGGTGCCGCTCACGGGTGTTGTGAGCGGTCTTGGCCTGTTGAGGGAGGGGACATAGGTATATCATTACAATACGGCAGGTATCGGCAGTCCGTTCAGATACTGGCACAGTTTGGGGGTCAAGTTGTCATAAGACCATTGCATCTCTCCACGGGGGCCAGAGTGCTGGGTCTGTGACAACTTTGTGAACCACCCTCAACTAACTCTGCCCCAATCCCCCTCCACTCCCCGTGCCAGGGGGGGAGGTGGGTGATTAAGTTAAGGGGGGAGGGATGGTTGTGACCAGGGGGCACCCTCTTGGCACTTACCCTGGCAGCCCTGGTGAGGTCGTGCAGCTTTTTTCTGCATTGCTCTGCTGAGCGAGGGGTCTGCCCCACAGCACTAACGGCAGCAGCCACCTCACGCCAGGCCTGGCGCACAGCGCTGGCAGGCTGGCGATGCCCTCTACGCGGGCAGATGATGCCCCTCCTCTGATCGACGGAATCGAGCAGCGTCTCAACATCGGACTCAACAAACCGAGGGGCAGCTCTCCTGAGGTCCGACATCATGGCCGACAGATTCTGTGCTCGCCCACGCCTTTTTATGGCGTCGGGCGGCGTCACGTGGGCGTGGTCGTATCATCGCCGCGTTCCGGCATCATCGCGCACGTGATTGACACGGCCGCGTTCCTAGCCCATTTTCCGGACGGGAATACGTCGGGAAATGGACCCTTCCCGACCGTCGTAAAACTCGCCCGTTTTCACCGCCAACTTCGCGATTTTCCGCGGGTGCGGAGAATCGCGCCCTATATGTCAGCAACATTCTGACGGATTTTCTACCCATGTCGAAGACAAGAGGTTTTGTCTCCGCAGATGGAAAGCCCCTTTCATCAGCCCCATTGCTCCGCCATATCCTAGAACAGGCAAAGGATAGGAATTACGGAATAATTAAAGTGAGAAGTCATCATCGGTCATCTCCCCCTGGAAATGTGAAAGCCGACACACTGGCAAAAGCAGGTTCCAGGCATGGACATTTTTGGACACCCCCAGCTAGCGCCCCTGTGAGTTCAGTTCAGGTCTCACAGACAAACATTGAGCATCTAGTGCAGGCCCAAAAACAGGACAGCAATCTCAGGGAGATTTTAAGAGGAAAGCTTTTGGCTCCGTATGACAAGTTTAAACACGCTCTGACCACACATGATGGTGTGGTTCTGAAAGATAAACTGTATGTGGTTCCTGAGAAGGACAGGAATCAAATGATTTGCCTATTCCATGACAGTCATGGACACCAAGGGATAGACCCCACCACAGCCCACCTGAGACAGCTCTGTTGGTGACCAAATTTGAGAGAAGATGTAACGCATTACATCGAGAATTGTTTAATTTGTGCACAGAATAACCCGGAGAGGTATTCTAAGAAGGCTCAGCTTGGTCACACTCACCCCGTTAAAGGCCCCTGGACTAACCTCCAGATCAATTTTATAGGTCCATTGCCCCCATGCAGGAATGGCTATAAATACGTTTTGGTGGTAATAGATACATTCACGAAATGGGTAGAAGCATTCCCATCTCGAACTAACACAGCCAAGACAACCGCAAAGATCCTGACACACTACATCTTTACTAGATGGGGGCTCCCCAGAAGTATTGAGTCGGACCAGGGATCTCATTTCACAGGACGGGTCATGAAGAACGTCCTGACCATATTCGGCATTAAACAAAATTTCCACATTGCGTACCACCCCCAGTCCAGCGGTATAGTGAAACGCATGAATTGGACTCCAAAATCGACCCTTAGAAAGATGGTCCAGGAAAATAATACGACTTGGGATTCGGTGCTCCCATTCGCGCTTATGTTTTTAAGGAATACTGTTTCAGCTTCAACAGGTTTCACCCCACACACACTCATGACTGGATGCCCCATGAAAGGTTCTGAATTCCTTTTAGGACTCGACATGACCAGCCCAGAAGTGACGGCCCTCACACACGAGACAGCAGTCAAACAATTAGTGGAAAATTTAAGTTCGGCTCAGTTAACAGCCGCAGTTAAATTGGGAAAGAAAAAGGAACAGAGCAAGGCTTGTTTCGACCGGACAGTACATTCCACAGATTTTTAGGTTGGACAGCAAGTGATGCTGTCTGTTTATAACCCCAGCACATTTCTGGCCCCAAAGTATTCAGGTCCGTACTCAATTGCGAACAAAGTCAGCCCTTCGGTTTATAAAATAAAGTATCCCAATGGAGACTGCCTGGTTCCATATTAACCAGTTAAAGGCATATGGAACACAGTCCAACCACACACATCACGTCATGCTTGACGCAGCACACCACGCCCCGCCCACAAGAGACGCATTTCCACCCTCCCCCTCACAGACCAGCACCTCCACGGACTCGACCTCGACTCCACCCATTGACTTTAGACCACGCCCCGACACGCCCACAAGCTGCCACAGCAGAGACAGTGACTGTGACTCTGATGACAGCCACAGCACGCCTCTCTACTGCCCCGATATAACAGACCCCACACACAGCGACTACGAACCCGACTCCAGTGATTCTTTTGAGATCATATACATAACGGCCCCAGACCCAGAACCCCCACCCCACAATGACGACCCCACTTTCGCTCATTCAAATTTTGACAACACTCATTGGCACCGCGACAATTCATCCAGGCTCGTCCGGAACGACGAGATGGACCCCCGTTCACACAATGCAACCATAGCACGCCTGATCCATACAAGGGTATGGGATCCGGGAGAAGAGGATGACTTTCAGTCTGATTCCTGACACGGCAACCCCTTTGCGACCCTGTTCGCAGAAGATGGTGATTGAGGTGTCCAGATGATGTAAAAAGAGAAACCACTTGAGAGATAAATGGTGTCCTTTTCTGATGGAACCAGCAGTATGTTTGTTGCATGTTTGTTTGTTTTTGTTTTGTTTGTTTTCCAGCAACAGTAGCTCTGTGGCCACATGCACAGTTTGACTGCAGATACCTAAGAGAACTTGCCAGGCTTGCTGGTCAGCTAGGACAGCTGAGAGCTTGCCCGGACTTCTGATTCGACGGAAGTCTTATCAGCAGATATCTCAGAGAACTTGCAAGACGCCAAATCAGCTGAAATGTCTGAAGCCTAGCCAAAGGCTTCTCCCTTGAATCCACTGGGAGCTCCCTAGCTCCAGTTTCATAACTGCTCTTCTGTTTGGAGGACAGAAGAGGCAACCCCCATGATGACTACACTCTTACTCGTTCGTTTCAGGTCGCTCAGGCAGTGGAGAAACGGCATTGAGGACCCGCCCTGTCTGAGGACCCCCCTCTGGTCAACTAAGCTCGGGTACAGCACAGCATGCCCTACCCGGGGATTCCACCCAAATCTTACCCGTCGCAGCCCATACGCACCTCATTTCGAAAGTCTAGTTTCTAAAAGTTTGGTTTTGTTTGTTTATTTTAGGTAGCCCTTTGGTTGCCGTTCCACATGCTATTTACATCCAGGAACATTGGGATGGTAAATTGCAAAGCCTGCGAGACGGCTCGCAGTGGCACAGTAGTTAAGTGTATGTCGTTTTGAAAAACAAATTGTGGGAGTCACATGGAGTGACCAATCATAAAGGGACACTTGGCATAAGAGGACAGACATACTAAAATTCAAGATGTTAAACGGATCACTAACAGACACTATGCTTGATCCCATAGCTTGGACATTCCGAGGAGAGACCAAGAACAGGATCAAAGCAAGAGAAGACCAAAGCAGGAAAAGAGAAGAGAAGAGAAAATGCAGCAGCTGTTTTTCATTGTTGTATTCTGGATTATGGAATCCATGTGGTTGCGCGCGGACGCGAACCCCCTTTCCCCCACTCCACCGGTCGTTAATGTTTCACTTCCCCAGGCCACTCAAAGCCCAGTAACAAGCAGCAGTAACCCGACCTGGTGTACCAAATTTATGAATTGGTACTCCTTGTCATATGTAGTAGAATCGCTTTTGGCACTGGCAATTGTCTGCATCATAGTACAGACTTTTAGGGTGAGGAAATGGAGAAGGAGAGCATACCGCACTCGTACCTCGATGGTATATAGGATGCGATCCCGTATCTTCGGTTTCCATCAGTCCCCCGAACCCCTTGATATGTAATAAAGGATTTTTTCCGCCATTGTTGCCATGTAAATAAAGGAATGTGTTTTGAATGCTTATGTATCTCTGAGCTCGACTATCGAGTCAGAGAAGTGTATCATGAATGTTGTTATAATTCTGTACTGATAGGAAGATAGAATGATGGAATGTAAGTTGAGTGTAGTTTATTTAAGGTCAGTTAGAGGTTCCCGTTGTGATTTGGTAATGCATGTCCCCTTATGACATAGCGCCAAATAGAGATTGTAGGTAAAATTTTCTGCACAGTTGAGGAAAGTGCAGAGGCCATGGAACTCGCTGAGGTCGGGGAACGAAGACACCGTAGTTGTGTAATCCTTCACGTGATCGTGTTAGGGTCACAATGAGGGAGTGTAGCCACCGAAGCTGGCCACTTCCCGACATCAAATGGAACATTGAGTTGCATGCAGGGAAAATTGGATAATGTCAGAGAGGCAAGCAGGTTGCAGAACATCTCTGTGGATTCTGTCTGTGAAGAAACCAGACAGCATAGAAACTAACAAGCTGTGCATATTAATTGAGTGATTCCCGGTGATTCCCGGGCACAATGGACACAATGGACACAATGGTCATTTAAGCATACAGTCTGGGTAACCATTATTGTAGTTAATTATAAATATTGTTCTTTACTGTTGCCTTTCTTTTTGTGTGCTTTAAAGTTTAATAAATATTTTGTCATTTGAATAATTTACAAGACTGACCCCTTTCCTCATAAGGTTCTCTTTGCTCACATTATTTTCCAGAGAACTGATAAAATTTTAACAGGACTAGACAGGGTAGATGTAGAGAAGATGTTCCCATGATGTGTGTGCCAGAACCAGGGGTCACAGTCTGAGGATTCAAGGTAAACCATTTTGGATAGAGATAAGGTGACATTTTTTGACTCAAAGAGTGGTGAGCCAATGGAATTCATTATCACAGGAAATAGTTGATGCTAAAACATTTAATGTATTCAAGAGACGGCTAGATATAGCTCTTGGGAGAATGGGATCAAAGCCTCGGGGGAGAAAGCAGGATTATGCTTTGAGTTGGATGATGAGCCATAATTGTGATGAATGGTGGAGCAGGCTCGAAGGGCCAAAAGGCCTCCTTCTGCTCCGATCTTCTATGCATCGATGTGAATCAGAGAAATAAATAGTTAATAACTGGCATCCCAAGTTTTCCTTCTGGGATTTGGGATGACCACACATTGACCATCGGCGGGGTTTATAACAAAGTTAAGAGATTGAGATATTAGGGAAATATATTAATATGGATAAAAAATAGGAAGCTAACAGGAAACAGAATCAGAATAAATGGGTCATTTCTGGGTTGACAAAATGTAACTAATGGAGTGCCGCAGGGATCAGTGCTGTAGCCTCAAATACTTATCATCGATGTGAACAACTTGGATGAAGGATTTGACTGTACTGTAGCCAATTTTCTGATAATACAAATGTAGGTATGAAAGCAAGTTGAGTTGTGAGGAGAATAGGAAAAGTCTGAAAAGGCATAGAGATAGGTTAAATGAATGGGCAAAAATTGTCAGGCTGAGTATAACGTGGGAAATGTGGGGTGCGATTCTCCGCTCCCACGCCGGGTGGGAGAATCACGGGAGGGCCGGGTGAATCATGCCACGCCACCCTGGCACCCCCCGCGATTCCCCCCCCCAAAATGGTGTGTCGCATTTTGCGGACCAGCACCAACAGTAGGTTAAATAGTTTTGGTTTCCTTATGGAAGTCAGGATATATTTGCATTGAAAACAGTTTATGGAAGGATCACTAAACTGATTTCTTGGGATTAACACAAGGGTTAGGAGCAGGAGGAGGCCATATGGTCCATCGAGCTTGCATTTTCATGTCTGCTGCCTGTATCCCTTCATTCAATGAGAGACAAAAAATCTGCCTGTCTCAGCTTTAAATGTACTTAATGATGGAGCAACTACAATTCTCTGGGCAGCATGGTAGCACAGTGGTTAGCACTGTTGGTTCACACTGCCAGGAGCCCGTCTTTGATTCCCCCCTTGGGTCACTGTCTGCCCGGAGACTACACATTCTTCCCGTGTCTGATGAGTTTCCTCCGGGTGCTCCGGTTTCCTCCCACAAGTCCCAAAAAACATGCTTGTTAGGTGAATTGGACATTCTGAATTCTCCCTCCGTGTATACGAACAGGCGCTGGAATGTGGTGACTAGGGGCTTTTCACAGTAACTTCATTGCAGGGTAAATGTAACCCTACTTGGGACACTAAGAAAGATTATTATTATTAAAGAATTCTAAAGATTCACAAACCTCTGAGTGAAGTAATTTCTCCTCATCTTAGTTGTAAATGTTGGCCCCTTATCTTAAGATGTTTTTTTTATGCGGGGGTTGTATTATGCTGAAAAGTAGAGCATGTTGAGTCTATATGCATTGCAGTTTCAAACATTGAGAGATGATCTAATTGAAATGTATAAGATTTTGAGGGGACTCGATGAGGTAGATGATCCATGGTTGTTTCCCCTCGTGGGGGGAGTCTAGAACTAGCCAGAATAGTTTAAAACTAAGAAGTCTCCTATTTAATACTGGGATGAGGAGAAATCTCTTTTCTTAGGGGTTGTTAGCAACTGGAATTCTCTTCCACAGAGAGCAATTGAGGCTGGCTCATTGATATATTCAAGGCTGAGTTAGATTGTTGATCAACAAGGGAATTAAGGGTTATGGGGGACATGCAACGATCAGATCATCCAAGACGTTTGGCACAGCAACCTTGATGGGCCAATTAACCTATCCCTGCTCCTGTTTCTTATGATCTTATTAAAACTAGTGCAATTTTGAGTGGTGATTTGCATGTAAATTGTTCACGGTGCCCAAGTGTAAATATGTTATCACAGATTGCCACATGGTAAGATCAGTTTATAAAATTGTGTTAATGTAATTGTGGCCACATTTCTCCTATGTGCACTTCTCTTGTAATGATTGCTATTAATAGTAGCACCAACAGATGTGCTACCATCATAATGGAGTCTTGATGTAAATTTATTATGCGTGGAATAGTATTTACGTCACAAATAGCTCTATGCGTGTGTTCTCCTTTCATTGTCAAAACTCAATAGCGTATTAGTCACAGTAAAACAAATAGAGTGTTGCTTCCACAGTTAAGATAAATGATGTGATGCTGTATTGCTTGAATGCTTCAAATTAAAAACTGCACGTACAGCTTATTCCACTTAAGTGTACACATGCTTCGGGGGTGTAGTTGCTGTGGAAATGACTGCTATTTGTGAAAATTTAATCCATTTGGAGTCTGAATTTAACACTTCTAGATCGGGTGGATGTCCCTCTTGGATATCGATAAAATGTGGCGTCATGTCATCAGAGCACAAACCTAACATCCTGACGTCGTTCGACCATATTACGGGAGGCAAACAGACCCCGAAGTCAGAAGCCGCCCACAGTTTGAGCTTAATTAATTATTACCTGACTGAGCCAATTAAAAAGGCAATGGACTCATATTTTATGTGGCCCGATTAAATTTCCATTCAGTGAACATAATGTTCATAGGAACGTTGGGCAACGCATTTCAACTTTCGCCATCGGGTTCGCACAGCTCACCATTGAATCCAGCCAATAGAGTAATTTATGGCACAGTAGGAGGCCTTTCAGCCCACTGCGATCTTGCTGGATGCTTTTGTAGCTATCCAGCAGGTCCCATTCCCCCTCTTTACATCAGCAGCCCTGCACGTTTAATTTCTTCGACAGGCCATCCAATTTCATTTTGAAATCACTGATCATCTCTGCTCCCACCTCCCTCATGGGCAGTCAGTTCCAGGTCATTGCCTCTTTTTCTCACATTCCACCTGCATCTCTTGCCCCAAAACTTAAACCTGCACCCCCTAGCCTTGTGCCGTCAGCTAATGGGAATGGATTTTCATTGTCTCCTTTATCCAAATCTCTCGTAATCATGCACAATGCTATCAAATCTCCCCTAAATCTCCTTTGTTCCAAGGAGAACAACCGCACCTTTCCCAAGAAAACCTCATTGTAAAGATATGTATAATCTAAGGAGAGTAAATGGTTAACAAATTGATGTCCATGTATCTCAACACTAGATGGCAACACTGAGTAGTCTGATAAAAGGCTGTGTCTCTAAGCATTCTGGGAGAAGCTTATGGAGAAGGATGGTGAGAGGTTTAGGTAGAGGGCTGCATTCTCCGAGCCTCCGCACCGAAATCGCGTTCTGAACAGGAGCAAAGAATGGGCGTTTACCGGAAATCAGGACCGGCACCGCTGAAGTGATTCTTCGGTCCCATTGACAGGGCACCCCCTCCCCCCGCAAAACCGGATGATGCCGTGGTTCGAAACACATATCGGCTGTCGGGAACCTTGCGTGGCGGCTGTGGACTCAGTCCACGGCTGCCCTGGTAGGGGTGAGGGTATCGATCAGCTGAGGGGGCGAGGGGCTCATGAACGGCCGGGGGAGCAATCGGGTGGCACAGAAACGCGGGCGCACGTGATCTCGGGGGGGGTACATTCGCCCGCGGTGCGAGTCCGCCATATCGCACAGGGCAGCTGCCACAGGCCGCCGTCGTGCACATGCGTAGACTCCCGGCCGGAGGTTCAGGGCCCCGTATCCGCAGCCAGAGCTGCGAGAAGCACTCCGGGGCCCAGCTAGCTCCCTGTAGGTGGGAGAATCGCTCAGTACTTTCTTAAGGAAAGTCCAGAGTGAAACGCCAGCAATTTACGTTGGTGTGGGGACAAAGCCCCATTTTTGGAGAATCCAGCCCAGAGTGTTAGTTGTATTAGAAAGACATTATAGATTACTGTAGCATAGATTTAATACTGTTCTTTTGTTAGCTATTACTGAGTAGAGTGTGCGAACCATTTGAAGTGCTGTAAAATAAACTAGCTTTGTTTTAAATACATAACTTGATGTTCTTTGTAAACACTACAATTTTTAGCTATCTTGGAGAACTATACAAGGAACTTCACACTCATGGCTAAAGTTCTCAACTGCTAGAACTATTCTTGTAAATCCCCTCCACATCTTGTCAAGAACCCTTACATTTATTCTATAACGTGATGCAACATTCTAGTTGTGGCTAGAGTTTTATAAAGTTTACATGTGACCTTGTAACCAGCACACATAAACCCACATCAAAGCAAAAGCGAATGCTGGAAACATGAAATAAAAACAGAAATCACTGGAAATAAAGTTCAAGGTTAATTGGAATCTGAATGAAAAAAGGTTAATGTTTTGGGTGTGAACCTTTATTGGAATTTCAAAATAAACTGTTAAAAAAAAACTGATACAAGCTTGGAATGTAATGAAATGTCTTCTGGTTAATGTCTATTTTATTTTCAACTTTCAAATATATGCCCAGATTTGGAGGTCAATGACAAAACAATGGTGCTCACCGTCGACCTCATAAAGTTAACCACAAAGATTAAGCAAACTCTATGGCAAAGATTTCACCTTTCCTAATGTTAATTTCATTCTGTCACCAGCTATGGGACATGTCTGTTGTCCACCAATATTGATGTCCTCAAACAGGCTCAGCAGCCCATTGTGTACAAGATTTTTCACAGACAGTAAACCAAGAAATAAGTAGATTTTATTGTTCTTTTTTGTAATGTTACCGACCGTGGAAGTATTGCTGGGATTAAATCTGAGATTAAAATAGAATCTGAATTTTCATGAAAGGCAAATTTAGAAATCTGTAGAAATATTATCATGGAATGGAGAAATATGACATTCCATAAATTTTTTTTTTTAAATTTCAGAGCCAGCAAGGTTTTTCCAACGGTAATTGTGACTTAGTGCTTCTTTGAAAGCTCAGCTATACCTCATCAAACAAGGTTGTTATACAGTGTTATTATTATGCATCTTCTTATTCCATTGCTCATGTCATCAATAAGTGCTGTGACATCATAACTTGTTGTAGTTATCTCTATATTCATATTTAACTGCCGTTACATCTAATTCTGTACTGACCTGTTATTTCGATGTTTAGCTAGCTGCTCCCAATTTTGCGTCCATACTGTATTTTAAACTTCATTATTTTTATACATTAAAGAAGATTAACTTCATTTATTAACTTTCTTAAAACATGTTTTGACTACCTTTTTGTGGTCAAGTTACCACAAAGGTGTATAATTTTCAGAGGTTTTACAGCCAAAATAATAGCACAGAAACAGGAAGTTAATGCCAATTCAGAGATGTCTAATTGAATTCCAGATGCACCCTGCAGCGGAGGAACTGGGATTCTGACAGCAACTTCTAGATTTACACATTTAACTGTGCATCCGTGGACACCAGCAGTTGCTGTCAGTTTCACAGAGTAATGACAGAAAACGCTAACAATTCTACCATCTTTTAAAATAAATAATTCAAGAGATGTGGGCATCATTGCTTGGGCCAGCATTTGTTGCCTAATTGTCCTTGAACTGAGTGGCTTGCTTGGCCATTTCAGAGGGCAGTTAAGAGTCAACAGCATTGCTGTAGGTTTGAAGTCACAAGTAGATCAGGCCAGCTTATGATGGCAGATTGTCTTCCCAATATTCGTGAACCAGATTTTTTTTTTTACAACAATCAATAATGGTTTCATGGTCATAATTAGACTTTTAATTCCACCAACTGCCATGGCGGGATTCAAAGTCAGGTCCCCAAAGCATTACCATGGGTCTCTGGATTACTCGTCCAGTGACAATATCACTAGACCATTGCCTCCCCTAATTCCACCTCAATTGCACCATCCAGGTGAATGAGTTTCTCATGAGAAGAAGTAGAAACAAATGTTCCATTCCAAAGATCTTTCAATAAACTGCAGTGACTGAGGTTAAATATTATTAATGAATATATGATTTTATGCCTGTGCTTGTCCACATTTGTGATATGCACTGATGTTGAGCAAGTAGTGCTGAAAATTTTGAAATAAGCATTAATTTACCATCTCTCTTATTGGCTTCTTGACCTAGCACTCTATAAATTCTCCGCTCTTCAAATCCTAAGTCACTAATAATTAACGAACATCTTGTGGGACTGACATTCCCACCTCCACAAGCCACTGTTCCCAATTAATTACATTTAATATCCTTGTCCTCATCATTAGACCTCCCTATTGCCTTCTTGCCATATCCCATCACCTTGCATTCTCTCCTAGAGTCTTTTGTCCTCCAATGCTTGCTTTCTGTGCAGAGCCAAGAGCATGAATCACCCTACTCTCTGATGCTCCATCAAGAGCCTTCTTATAACCAATATCTTCAGTCATTGTCTACCTCTTCTACTGTGGTTAACATCAGTATCCATTCTTTCTCCTTTATTTCTGCTCCTTTGTGAAGCACTTTGTGATATTTGTGGTGTTCAAAGTGCTATGTAAATGCAAGACATTGTTGGTATTCTTAGTCTCTGGTGGTCAGAGTACAGTAGGTATTCCAAATTGTGGAATAAAGATCAAAAGTGAGCATACTGGCTAATTGTCTTTTCTTTTAACAGCCTACATGTGCTATGAGTAATTGTAGCACTCCCATAAGATCTTCTTGATCACTAGGAGTTAATATACAACAAGGTAGTGAATGAGGGAGCCCATCTAGATATTTCTTCTAGAATTTGCTTCAGGGCAAGAAATAATGAGTCTGTTAAAATATGCCAAATATTTTAGACTAAGTTTGATGTCATTATTTAGCTCTTTGGAGAAAAGAAAATATATTCCGCTTGCCACAGAATAGCTTAGATCTATAAATTGACATTATTACAACTTGCATTAAGACAATGCCAATCAGGAAATCTTGTAAATTTAAACAGAAGTGTTTGGCAGTACACCGAGGATAAACGTTGTCATAACTGCCAACTGTGAGAATTTTTTTTTGTGTTTGATAGAAACCATCAGAGAAATTTCAAAACAGATAATAACCTCGTTCTGTTATTTAGAATGTTAATATGTTAAAATGTTAAAATTATGCTGCCTACGGTGCTGAGGAACTGGGTTCGAATCCCAGCTCTGGGTCTCTGTCCGTGTCGAGTTTGCACATTCTCCCCATGTCTGCGTGAGTATCACCCCCACAACCCAAAGATGTGCTGGGTCGATGGATTGGACATGCTAAATGACCCCTTAATTGGAAAAAAATAATTGGGTACTGTAAGTTTTTTTTAAATTGTTAAAATTATAAATGCCTCAATAAAATGTTTCCTAAAAAAAAAAGTCCTCCAGCATGTAAAAATTAAAGGCTGCAAGATTCAAAATATTGAACAGGTGCAAAAATGTCCTTGTATAACCTTGTGCCCCAAAAGACCAGATGGTTATTTAATATTGCTTTCAAAGAGAGGATTTTATTTATGAATCAATGACCTATGTAAACGATGTCAGTCAAAGTTCTGCATGATATATTTATTGATTAATGAATGTACTTATGGATATCGCAATATTGATGGTACTGGCCTAACGAGCAAAAGACTTCCAAGGGGTAAAATTATCATCAACGAGTACTTGTCTGATTTGACCTGGGGACCTGTGGTATTTATGTCTTTCAGCATATATGCACTTTGCAGTAAATAATCTCTCATAATCAATCTTTTTTATCAGATCAGAGTTTGAAACAGTACATGTTGGCCATCCTGCTGCATTTTAATTATTTTTGTTAAGATCCTCTAGTTGATCTCTGATTGTGTTTCTGTTGGGTTGAATTTCTATGTGGTTCTTCCACTCCTGCTCATCAACCACAACGTCAGTGGAAGATCCATGGAAGTCTTGGAAAAATGGGATCCGTGATGGTTATGTGAATTTTCCACGTTTTCTGTATCACTTCCACTGGGATCAAAGATGTGCAGCATAGATAGATTGCTCATACTAAATTGCCCCTTAATTAATTGGGAAATAAATTGAGTTGGGGACTCTAAATTTCTTTTTTTTAAATCGCCAGCTTCCTCCACTGGTTTCTGACTTTTGCACCCCAATTTTTTGGTTCCAAAGTGCGCAGAGCAGGCCAGGTCAGGGGAAATCACTTTTCTGTGCATTTGCTTTAGAGAAAATGAAATGAAATAAAAATCGCTTATTGTCATAGGTAGGCTTCAAATGAAGTTAACGTGAAAAGCCCCTCGTCGCCACATTCTGGCGCCTGTTCGAGGAAGCTGGTAAGGGAATTGAACCGTGCTGCTGGCCTGCCTTGGTCTGCTTTAAAAGCCAGCAATTTATCCCTGTGCTAAACCATCCCCTTCTATGTTACCCCCTTGGAGAGATGAGGGACTCTTGTAAAGTTAAATTGATGTTTGCATTTAGAGGTGCAGACATTCAGGACTGACTTCTCGTGATGCAAGGAAACAGGAGGGTGGGGCTGCTGGTCTGTCAGGGTCCTTGCAACTGTGCTTCAGAAGTGTCTGAGCTTTATCTGTGGAAGCAGAGGTGATGGGCATGACACTCTCTCACATAGAGATAGTAGAAACCATTTGAAGTGAGCATCTGGAGCCCAGAGGAAGGACTCAAGTTCAGGAGGAAGACGCATTGACGTGAGCACCAGGAGGAGAGGGAGAACAACCAGATTCTACTTTGCCGGGAGGTTGCACAGACTTAAGTCGTCATACCTGACAATGACAGAAAAGCAGTGCTGGAGAAGACTCAGATTGAGGCATGATATTATGATAGACATTTGTCGCATGTTGCAGCAGTAACTGAAGCCACAATTCATCAACTACTCCACCGCCGCTCCCTGTCAGTGGTTTTGAAGACAACCATCACAGTGAATGTCTATGCTTCAAGCTCTTTTCAGGGTTCACCAGGAGACCGCCCAGTCAGTGGTTTTGAAGACAACCATCACAGTGAATGTCTATGCTTCAAGCTCTTTTCAGGGTTCACCAGGAGACCGCCCAGTCAGTGGTTTTGAAGACAACCATCACAGTGAATGTCTATGCTTCAAGCTCTTTTCAGGGTTCACCAGGAGACCTGGTTGCTATTTCCCAGTCAGCAGCACACAGATACATTAGGAAAGTGACTAATGACCTGTTGCTCATAAGGGACGAGTACTTTAGTTTCTCCTTATTTTTTGGGTGGCAGACTCAAAGAGACACAGCCTTTGTCCAAATTGCAGGGCATCACTTGCTGCACATATGTTGTAATAAATGTCCCAACTCAGGACAAATAAAGGTCAAACCACAAGTCATTTCACTTCATCACTGTGCAGATGGATTGTGGCCACAATAAGGTGCTTTTTCAGGTGTGCACGAGATTCCCAGGAAGCTCTGACGGCTCCCTCATACTAAGGAATTTGCAACTCCCCAATCCGTTTCATGCATTCAGCCAGATCCAGAATTGACTCCCAGTGGGCTACCTCACTCGGAATATGCCTAATTAGCTGCTTTAGGCACCAACCATCCGAGGCAGAGTCAAGCTATAATAGCAGCTATGTCATCACCAGGAAAATCATCGAGCAGATCATTGGCATTTAAAGATGAGATTCTTATGCGTCGATCGCTCAGGTGGACCTCTCCAATATGTCCCAGCAAGTGTTTCAAGAATAGTTATTATATGATGCACCCAGCATAACATTGCACAGTGGTGGAGCTGACATCTTGATGATGAGGAGGCCATGGGCAGAACTTCAACCCCTGAGGAGGAAGATTTATGAGTAAGGGAAGGAAACCCATGTACATTCAAAGCATTCCAAAATAGATGAGGACAAAGTACCCAACAATAGAATCATACAATTGAGTCTGCACTGGCCCTTGGAAAGAGCACCCTACATACACCCACGCCTCCACCCTATCCCCGTAACCCAGTAACCCTGCCTAACCTTTTGGACAAAGGGGTAATTTGACAAAACCCCCTAACCTGCATATCTTTGGACTGTGGGGGGAAACCCAAGTACTCGGAGGAAACCCACGCAGACACAGGGAGGAAGTGAAAACTCCATACAGGCATTCACCCGAGGTTGGAATTGAACCCGGGTCCCTGGAGCTGTGAAGCAGCAGTGCTAATCACTGTGCCACCATGCCACAGAGCAGCAGGGAGGCAAGGACATGCATCAATGTGTGATTCTGTGCAAGAGGGAATCCTTGTCAGACAGGTCCTTGTTCAGATGCAGAACCACATCTTGAGTAGTTCTGTTGCCTGTTTGACCAGCACACGTGTTAATGCAAGAGCATCATTGTATTGAGTCTGAGCGGGTGTTTGTGGCCTCCGCTCTGGCATCATCAGCCACCTCATGAATGGATACCCTTTGTCCCTGAGGAGCCATCTCTCCAGCTGCTGCTTTCCCTCAAAAAATGGCTGAGATCTGCAAGTGCTACAAAATGCAAAGACAAGGACGCTCCCTGGGAAATGGGCACACACCTGCATTATACTCATTGTGTGGTCATAAGTGAACTGGACACCGAGGAAGTGGTATCCCTTACAGTTCACAAACAGCACCACATGCCACCAAGAGACTGCAGAGCCGCATGGGTACTGTTGATGAAACCCTGCACCTGGGACATGCCTGCGATGCAGACAAAGCCCATGAACCTCCCGTCCTGGCTCTCCTGGTCCTGGTCATGGAGTAGCCCGGGGGCCATCGGGCAACCCAAGGAAGGAGGAGATGATGGGCCAATGCTGCTAACTCTCGCAGGGGAAGTGCAGCCTCCTATATCTGCCTGGGCCCCACGAACTGCTCATCCTCTCCATCCCCCGCATCTTCCTAATCCGGCGAGGACTGTTGTTCATCCTCCTATTTCAGCACATCCCCCACAGCTGGGCGACCCTCTCAGCATCATACTGGACGGCCCCTCCAGAGCACTCCAGGTACCTGAGGCGCATCTTCAGGTGCCCTAAACACCGCTCGATCACGCTCTTGGTTGCTGCATGGGCTTCATTGTAGAGGGTCTCGCCGTCGGTCTGTGTCCTCCAAATAGGTGTCGTCAGCCACGACCGCAGTGGATAACTCCTATCGCCCAGGAGCCAACTCCCCAACCGGGGGTGAGGTTGGCGGATCGGGGACGGGGGTCTCGAACTTGTCAGGAATCGTCGAGTGTGCCAGGATGAAGCCCGGGTATCGGGCGCCGAAGTGCATGATGCAGAGCTGATGTTCACATACCTTCTACCCGTTCATCGAGTGGTATCCCTTTCAGTTTGTATAGAGTGGCCTATCATCTTCAGGTGCTTGTAGGGGACATGCATCCCGTCGATCACCCTCTGGACCCGGGGCATGTGTGCAAACCCCACTGCCCGAGCATCTTGGTGGGCTCGGTCCACATTGAAATGGATGTATTGAGCCAACTAGGCATATAAGGCTTCTATGATGGAGCGGATGCACCTGTGCACCGAGGTCTGTGAAATCCCGGACAGGTCCTCCCCTCAGCGCCTGGAAGGACCCCGTGGCCGTAACCATTCATGGCAACCTTGATGGCCACCGGGAGCAGGTATCCGCCCGCATACCTCCTCGGTGCCAGGTGTGCCATGATCCGGCAGATCTCTCACACTGTCTCCCTGCTTAGCCGGAGTCTTCAACCACATGCCCGATCTGGCAGGTCGAATTACAGGTACTGCCGATACACACGAGGCCTCATGCAGCATCTCCTAAGTATCTCCTCCTCCTCAGCCTGCTGGGTGGCCAGCTCTCCAACCTGGGTGACTGCTTCCTGCCTCTCTGCTGCACATTCTGCTACAGCACGCTCCATTGTTGCAACTTCCTCCTCCTCGAGCAGTTCCTGCTCGTTCAGCCACAGGACATACCCCAGGGCTGCGACGACGAGCAGGGAGGCAACATTTGCTGGTTGAGTTCCAATATTCATTGTCTGCAGGACTTGAAAGGCCAACATGTAAGCATGGGGTGTACCCCGTGCCCAACCAGGTCTAGTGGGCTACATGGTGCCCTGGTTGCCACTGCAGGCTATGCCCCGCATGTCCCCCCATCCCCTCATCACTGGTCCCATGGGAGCCTCTGGCCCTGGCGCCACTCCCTGATGCCAGGGGTACCGTCGGCTGGCATTGCTGTTGTTCTGCGGTCCCCGTCCTCTGCCCCCGTGGGGCTACAGTGACGTTTCCCTGGATGGGTTGTCTGATGCCCCAACAGCGGATGGTGCCAGGGTGGAGATGGATGGTGGATATGGTGAAGGGTGGGGTGCCAGGGTGGGGTGTATACATACGGCTAGTGTTGGTCTGCATAACCAGGGGCTAAGGTGGGTGGTCAGTAGGGTGTGCAGCAAGACGGCTGCCTTGCAGGCCGCGGCAATTGCTGTCTGTGCCTGAACACCACTCCAGTCCCATAGGTGTTGGGGGGGGGGGGGGGGGGGGGAGGAACCGGGGGGGGGGGGGGGGGGGGGTCACCCCGGCCACTCGGTCCATTACCCTACCACCCCCTCCCTCCCCGCCATGGCAGGGCCCGCCCCACCCAGGCCAGCCTGGCCAGTGTCTGACCCGACAGCCTACGATCGCATCTCTTTGTGCCAGACTTCCTCACTCTGTCCCTCATCAGCCATGATATCGGTTTCATGATTTTTAAAAGCAGAAGCGTGCTGGACCCATTGAGATGCTGTCGAGGTGACTGAGAATTGCGATTTGGCGTAAAGTCGGTGCCCACCGCGATTTTGGCATCGGAACCTATTCTCCGCCCTCTTTCGGTGTCAGCCAATGGAGAATCTCGCCCAGTACATTTCAGGGCCACAAGCAATGGGTGACCTTCCAGTCCATGTGGTGCAAGTCTTGCATTACCTGGAGCAGGTGTCACACTGTCCTCCAGGACAGACGTAGTCTTCTCCAACCCTGGAGCTCTGACATTCCTGGATAGGAAGTTTGACGTCGGAAACCCTTGGCTGGCAATCTCTCCTCCAAGGCTTCGACATCTGTGGTCCTGCTCCCAGAAGAAGAAAAGGCCCATCTTCCCCCTCCTCTGCAGAGCACTATTCCTGACTGTGTGTAATGGCACACCGAAGTCACTGATGCTGGTCGGTCGCAATCACTAGACTTGCCAACTCAGCTGGGTCCATAATTCCTCTGCCCCCTCTGAGACAAACATCCTGGATGGTAATGGTGACCTGAGTTCTCACCTCCGATATCCCCTCCGATGTCCTGGAGGAAGGGCACGCTAATGATATTATAATGTACTAAAATGATGTTCCTGACCTTCACAGCAGATCTCTTATGATGCCACTGTTGAGACGGCTGGAAAATCGGAAATTCCAACGAGTACAATCCCAGCCTACTCAACCTCTCCTCGTAATCCAACCCCTTCAGCTCTGGGATTAACCTAGTGAATCTTCTCTGCACACCCTCCAGTGCCAGTACGTCCTTTCTCAAGTAAGGAGACCAAAACTGAACACAATACTCCAGGTGTGGCCTCACTAACACCTTATACAATTGCAGTATAACCTCCCTAGTCTTAAACTCCATCCCTCGAGCAATGAAGGACAAAATTCCATTTGCCTTCTTAATCACCTGTTGCACCTGTAAACAAACTTTTTGCGACTCATGCACTAGCACACCCAGGTCTCCCTGGACAGCGGCATGCTTTAATATTTTATCATTTAAATAATAATCCCGTTTGCTGTTATTCCAACCAAAATGGATAACCTCACATTTGTCAACATTGTATTCTATCTGCCAGACCCTAGCCCATTCACTTAACCTATCCAAATCCCTCTGCAGACTTCCGGTATCCTCTGCACTTTTTGCTTCACCACTCATCTAAGTGTCATCTGCAAACTTGGACACATTGCCCTTGGTCCCCAACTCCAAATCCAAATTGGAGCAGTTCCTACAGATTGGAGGGTGGCAGGTGTAACCCCACTATTTAAAAATGGAAGTAGATTAAAAAAAGGTGGAATTGCTTAGCAATTAGCCAGATATCAGTAGTGGGAAAGATGCTAGAGTCTATTACGAACGATTTGATATCAGAACATTTTGAAAGCCTTCAGCGGATTGAACAAAACCAGCATTGGTTTATGAAAGGCAATCATGCTTAACAAATCTACTGGAGTTTTTTGAGAATATAACAAGTGGAATAGATAAGGGAGAACCAGTAGATGTGGTATATTTGGACTTTCAGAAGGCTTTTGATGAGGCCCACATAAGAGGTTAGTGGGAAAAAGTAAAGCATATGTATTTGCATGGATCGAGAATTGGTTTGATTTGATTTGATTTATTATTGTCACATGTATTAGTATACAGTGAAAAGTATTGTTTCTTGCATGCTGTACAAACAATGCATACCATACATCGGGAAGGAAGGAGAGACTGCAGAATATAATGTTACAGTTATAGCAAGTTGTAAAGAAAAGATCAACTTAATACGAGGTAGGCAAATTCAAAAGTCTGATGGCAGCAGGGAAGAAGCTGTTCTTGAGTTGGTTTGTCGTGACCTCAAACTTTGGTATCTTTTTCCTGATGGAAGAAGGTGGAATAGAGTATGTCCAGGGTGCGTGGGGTCCTTAATTATGCTGGCTGCGTTTCTGAGGCAGCGGGAATTATAGATAGAATCAATGGATGGGAGGCTGGTTTGCGTGACTGGGCTACATTCATGACCTTTTGCGGTTTCCTGCCATCTTGGGCAGAGCAGGCTCCATACCAAGCTGTGATACAACCAGACAGAATGCTTTCTATGGGCCATCTGTAGAAGTTGGTGAGGGTTCAAGCTGACATGCCAAATTTCCTTAGTTTTCTGAGAAAGTAGAGTCATTGGTGGGCTTTCTTAACTATAGTGTCGGCATGGGGGGACCAGGACAGGCTGTTGGAGATCTGTACACCTAAAAACTTGAAGCTCTTGACCCTTTCCAATTCGTTTGCATTGATCTAGACAGGGGCATGTTCTCCATTACGCTTCCAGAAGTCGATGACAATCTCCTTCATTTTGTTGACATTGAGGGAGATATTATTGTTGTCGCACCAGTTCACCAGATTCTCTATCTCATTCCTGTACTCTGTCTTGTCATTGTTTGAAATCCGACCCACTACGGTGGTGTCATCAGCGAATTTGAAAATCGATTTGGAGGGGAATTTGGCCACACAGTCATAGGTATATAAGGAGTATAGTAGGGGGCTGAGGACACAGCCTTGTGGGGCACCGGTGTTCAGGAAGATCGTGGAGGAGTGTTGCTGCCTATGTTTACTGATTGTGGCCTGTGGGTTAGAAAGTTCAGGATCCAGTTGCAGAGGGAGGGGCCGAGGCCCGGGCCACGGAGTGTGGAGATGAGTGACGGGATTCTCCGACCCCACGGCGGCTGCTGAATTTTCTTGCGGCAGAGTTTTGGTGGGGGGGGGGTGGGAATCGCGCTGGCCGGCGGCCTCCCCCCGGCGATTCTCCGGCATGTGATGGGCTGAGTTCCCGTCTGTTTTTGCCGGGTCCCGCCACCATAAATTGGAGTTGGTCCCTTACTGGCGGGACCTGGCGGTGCGGGCAGGCTTCGGGGTTCTTGGGGGGTCGCGGGGGGATCTGACCCCCGGAGGTGCACCCACGGTGGCCTGGCCCGCGGTCGGGGGCCACCGATCCGCGCCAAAGGCCTTCTGAGCCGGCCGGCGGGGCGCAAACCACTCTGGCACCGTCCTAGCCCATGAAGGTTCGGAGTATTCAGCACCTTTGGTGCGGGCCAACGTCGGAGTGGTTCCAGACATTCCACTGCGCCGTTTATCACACCCCATCAATTCCCGGAGAATCCCGCCCAAGTTTTGTAGGAATAATGGTGTTGAAGGCTGAGCTGTAGTCGATAAATGGGAGTCTGACATAGGTGTCTTTGTTATCTAGGTGTTCCAGGGTAGAGTGCAGTTCCATGGAGATGGCGTCAGCTGTGGACCTGTTGCAGCGGTAGGCGAACTGTAGTGGATCAAGGCAATCCGGGAGGCTGGAGCTGATTCATGCCATAACTAACCTTTCAAAGCACTTCATGACGATGGATGTCAGAGCCACTGGACGATAGTCATTAAGGCACGATGCTTGACTTTGTTTTGGTACTGGGATGATTATTGTCTTCTTGTAACAGATGGGTACCTCAGATTGTTATAAAGAGAGGTTCAAGATGTCTGCGAATACCCCCGGCAGCTGATCCGCGCAAGACCCGAGTGCTCGTCTGGGCCAATCTGGGGCAATGGCTTTCCATGGGTTGACCTTCTCGAAGGCTGCTCTGACGTCTGCAGTGGTGATCTCAGATACAAGTTCACCCGAGGCTTCTGGGGTGGAGGGCTCGCTCCCGCTAACCTCTTGATCAAAGCGGGCACAAAATGCGTTGAGATCATCAGGGAGGGGTGCGTTGGACCTGGCGATTTGACATGCTTTCATCTTGTAACCCGTTGTGTCTTGCAGACCTTGCCATAGACGGCGGGGATCCGTGTGTCTAGCCTGGGAATCGAGCTTGGTCCGGTACTGTCTTTTGGCATCTTTGATGGATCTCCTTAGATCATATCTGGCTTTTTTGTAGAGGTCAGGGTCATCTGACTTGAATGCCTTAGACCTAGACTTCAGCAAACAGTGGATATCCCTATTCATCCAGGGTTTCCGGTTGGGAAACTTGCGGATTTGCTTTTTTGCACACAGTCTTCTACACACTTACTAATGAAGTAAGTAATGGTCGACAGGCAGGAAACAGGAAGTGGGAATAAATGGGTCTTTTTCCAAGTGGCATGCAGTGCCTCGTGGGGTAATGCAAGGATCAGTGCCTCAATTGTTCACAATATATATAAATGGCCTAGATGAGGAAAGCAAATGTAACATTTCCAAGTTTGCTGACAACACAAAACTGAGTGGAATTTTGAGTTGGGAGGAGGTTTCACGGTGACTTCGGCAGGCTGAGTCAGTGGACAAACATATGAAAGGTGCAATACAACATGGCTAAATGTGAAGTTATACACTTTGGTGTGAAAAACATAAAGGAATAGTATTATTTCAATGGTGATATATTGTCAAGTGTACATCAGGCAATGAAAGTGGAAAGGCAGGTGCAGCAAGCAATTAGGAAAGAAAGTGTTACATTGGCCTTCATTGCAAGAGGATTTGAGTTCAGAACTAGGGATGTCTTACTGCAGTCACACAAGGCCTTGTTGAGACCACGCCTGGAGTATTATGTTTGGTTTTGGTCTCCCTACCTAAGAAAGCCATTATGTGGAGATACCGCCATTGGACTGGGGTGGGCACAGTAAGACGTCTTACAACACCAGGTTAATGTCCAACAGGTTTGTTTCAAATCACTAGTTTTGGAGCGCAGCTCCTTCATCAGGTGTACCAAACATGTACTCTCTTCGAGTGTAGCGGAGGTTCACTGGGGTGATACTGGGGTTGATAGGCTGTCCTTTGAAGAGATTGATTGAAGTGAGCCTGTATTCACTATAGTTTAGAAGGATGAAAGGAGATCTGATTACAACATATAAAATTCTAACGGAGCAGGATAGCTTACGTTCCGTGATGATGTTTTCCCAGGATGGGGAATCTAAAGTCAGGGAACACAGTCTCAGGCTCTGGGTAGACCATTTAGGACTGAGATGAGTAAACATTTCTTCACTCAAAGGGCAGTGAACCGGTGGAATTCTCTACCAGAGTAAGCTGTGGAGTCACTGAATATTTTCAAAACAGAGGGTATCGGAATGAAGCAGGAATATGGCATTGAGATAGAGGATCAGCCATGATCGTATTGAATGGCGTAACGGGCTTGAAGGGCCGAATGGCCTACTCCTGCTCCTAGTTTCTATGTTCAAATAATTAATGCTTTGCAGCTCAGTGTGTCAGTCATTCGCACTCTCACTGTGAAAGGCTGTCGTACTGTTTGTTTTTTTTATTCACAACTGGCAGTTCATCTGTTTCTGCTGACAATTTTTCTTTGAGGTAGCTTTGTTTCATTAGTAGCGCTCATCTATTTGTGACTCCTATCTGGGCTGAGGTGAGAAGGAGGTCAGTACCGTGAAGAAAAAAATATTATGGGATGGGGCAAGATCCTGGGGCTGAGGCTGGGAAAAAAATGCAGAAACATGTTGAATCACGAAGCATGAGTACATGGATTGTTTGCGGGTGGATTTTTTGAACCGAGCCTCAGAATGTCAGATCTTACCAGAATCAACTGGTCATAATGAATCGAGAGAAGTTTAATCAGGCGCCCAGGCGAGTGCCTCAGGTCACATGTTGAGAAATTTTTAAATGATGAGGGAATAAGATTTTAAAAAAATTCTTTCTCTCTTATCGACTTTGATCGTAAAATTAAGCTGTGGGATTTTAGTGGGAACAAAGATCAACATAATTCTCTGAAATTTCTCTGTTTACTAACACTATTAGCCATTCAATAGAAATGGTTTACTTGCTCTTTGATATACTGGAGAGTGGAATTTCAGAAGAAAACATTTGTACACTAGTATTATCTACATTTTCATAGACTTTATTATTTTTTATTTCAAATCTCAGGAAGAATTTTCAGTCTTCTGTTCTTTAATATTAACAAATTCAGCTTCTGCAGTCAGGTCCATGGGGCGGGATTCTCCCAACGGGCGGCTAAGCGCCGACGCCGGTGTAAAAACGGGAGTGTTTTACTCCAGCGTCAGCTCCCACTCCGGGACCCCATTCTGTGGCCCACAGGGGGCTAAGATGGTGCTGAAGCAGCGCTGCTGATCCTAGCCTGAACTCGGCGCCACGGGCTCCGCGAATGCGCAGTTGGGCCAGCATCAAGTAGCGCATGCGCAGTAACCTTTTTCCCCGCGCTGGCCCCGACGCCAAATGGCGCAGGACTACAGGAGCCAGCTAGGAGGAAAGGAGGCCGGGGGGGGCAGAGAGGCTGGCCTGCCGATCGGTGGGCCTCAATTGCGGGCCAGGACATACGGAGGCCCCCCCCCCCGTGAGGTCGGACTCCCTCCCCCCCCCCCCACAGGCCACCCCCGGATCCTTCAATGCCGAGGTCCCACCGGCTCAGAGGATGTTAGCACTGTGGAGAATTGCGTCCCGGCGTCGGGGCGGCGTGGCGCAAAACGTGCGGCGATTCTCCAACCCAGCGAGGGGTCGGAGAATTGCGCCCATGATATCAGGTATTCACTGAATATCTTTTCTCAGTGCCTGGACATGTTCTCTGCAATGTGGTGATCAGAACTGCGCATGGTATTCCAAAGGGGAATGCCCCATATGGATACCTAATATCACATCCTCCAAATTGTTATATTCCGTGTCTTTCACAGTTGACTTGCCTTTTTTCTGGCTGCTACTCACTGCACAGCCATTTCCACCAACCACACACCCTTAAACCACCTCTGCATCCTTTTGGAGCATTGGAACATAGGAATAGGAGGAGACCATTCAGCCCCTCGAGTCTGTCCCGCCATTCAAAGAGATCATGGCTGATCTGTGACCCTATTATGTTTAACGCTTCTAAACCTTTGGGATGATGGGAGAAAAAATATTTACAGTTGCATCAAGAAAGGTTTAGGGCAGAATCCTGTACATCTGGAAATCGGCTCAATTTAAATTGTCCCTTTAAATTGCCATTTGGGATCTTCTGCCCGCACACCCTACATCAAAAGGCTGAGGTTTTCTCAGATTATTGTTCTTTTAAATTTTTTTTCAAATAAAGGGGCAATTTGGTGTGCGTAATCCACCTACCTTGCATATCTTTGGGTTGTGGGGGCGAGACACACGCAGACATGAGGAGAATGTGCAAACTCCAGACGGACAATGTCCCAGGGCCATTTGAACCCAGGTCCTCGGCGCCGTGAGGCAGCAGTGCTAACCATTGTGCCACCATGCTGCCCTAACCCAGTTGGATTGTTATATGACCTCTAAAGAACCTATTTTGGCTGAGAATTAGCTTGGGTCCCAGTGTGGCCTTTGGACAGGCCTTAAAACCCATCAAGAAAAGGTAAAAATTTCAGTTGTTTGTTCTTATATTTCGTGGTCAACCAACTGTACACAACTTAACCAGATGTCGCACTGGTCTAGATAAACAATATCCACAAAGTTCCCTTTCTTTTTGAGCTCATTACCTGCTTAAAAAAATTTACTTCGTCTGTTGAGCATGATTTGTCCCCCATGAGTTTACACGCATCTAGATGATTCACAGTGTCCTTCTTTAGGATAGTAATTTTCTCCATGTCAGGTGCCATTCAAGGGATTTTGTGTGAAGTGATTGATATGATAAACAGGTTGAAAATAACTGATCAGAATGCAGGAAAATGCTAAAAGAATTTATCAAATGAGGAAGAAGAAAATCAATGGCCATTCAAGGAAGGAAGTTGTAGTGTTCAAAACAGATACATTTTTAACTGGAGAGATAGATGGATGGATAGATAGCAAAAGTTGCTTATAAGATCGGTGTAGAGACAAGCTTATGTAACTTTGCAGAAAGCACTCAGCAAACCTAATTTGTGCAATCCAATGTTTCCTTGCAGTGTTCTCTGAGTGTACAACTCTAAATAGGAGATTGCATCTTGAATAAATCATTGCCTCAGGCTGCAGCACACAATTTGTTATTTTGTTGAAAGAACCAGGTCTTGAAATTCTCACTGGATCTGCTTTTCATGAATAGTTTAGGTACATTTTCTTTCTACTTTAGTGTGAATTTCCCCTTAAATGTTTGTGCTTATCAAGATGATGGACGTCAGCCCACTTTGGGCACGCAGCATCAAGCACTCCCAGCCTGGAATAGCAAAGGTCAGTTGTGCAGTAAAACTCGCTGTCATCTCATAATGTATGTTATTGCCAGTGTCTGGGAAGTACCCCCATATTGCATTAGCCTGAAAATGCTGGCCTAGCAACTTAACAGGACTGACTACAAGATCAGCTGACCCTTCTTTCACACTGTTACTCGGGTTACCTTTCTGTTTTGTTCACTATTCTCTTCCAAAAAAAACTGCCTGACTGCCTGACTTTCAAGTAATTTCAAATCAATTTTTTACTGCTTTTCTTTCAATATTCAAACGCAGTGCAAGCAATTTTTGCTGTGTGAAAATGGACAAGGTCAATTGAGGTGAATGAAAAGTTAAACCTGAGGATGCTGTAAATGGACATGGTACCAAAGCAAGTGGATGGGGTCAAGATACATATTAGCCAGGATCTCAATGAATGGCAGAACAAACTCAAAGGGAAGAATAATCTACTTCTGTTCCCTGGCACTGTTGCTTCACAGCACCTGGGAACCGGGTTCGATTCCTGGCATAGTTCACTATCTGTGCAGAGTCTGCACGTTCTCTCCGTGTCTGCGTGGGTTTATTCCGGGTGTTCCGGTTTCCTCCCACAAGTCCCGAAAAACGTGCTGTTGGGTGATTTGGACATTCTGAATTCTCCCTCAGTGTCCTACAAAGTGGTGATGATGCCATCTTCTCTCCCCCCACACCCACAATGCTTCACCCCCAGTTTTACTCTGTTCCTTACATAATAATCATAATAATAATCTTTATTAGTGTCACAAGTAGGCTTACACTGCAATAAAGTCACTGTGAAAAGCCCCCAATTGCCACATTCCGGCACCTGTTCAGGTACACAGAGGGAGAATTTAGAATGTCCAAATTACCTAACAGCATGAATTCCGGGACTTACATAGAACATAGAACATTACAGCACAGTACAGGCCCTTCGGCACTCGATGTTGCGCCGACCTGTGAAACCACTCTAAAGCCCGTCTACACTATTCCCTTATCATCCATATGTCTATCCAATGATCATTTGAATGCCCTTAATGTTGGCGAGTCCACTTATGTTGCAGGCAGGGCATTCCACGCCCTTACTACTCTCTGAGTAAAGAACCTACCTCTGACATCTGTCCTGTATCTATCTCCCCTCAATTAAAAGCTATGTCCCCTCGTGCTAACCATCACCATCCGAGGAAAAAGGCTCTCACTGTCCACCCTATCTAATCCTCTGATCATCATGTATGCCTCAATTAAGTCACCTCTTAACCTTCTTCTCTCTAACGAAAACAGCCTCAAGTCCCTCAGCCTTCCCTCATACGATCTTCCCTCCATACCAGGCAACATTCTGGTAAATCTCCTCTGCACCCTTTCCAATGCTTCCACATCATTCCTATAATGCGGCGACCAGAATTGCACACAATACTCCAAATGCGGCCGCAGCAGAGTTTTGTACAGCTGCAACATGACCTCATTGCTCCAGAACCCAATCCCTCTACCAATAAAAGCTAACACACCGTACACCTCCTTAACAACCCTCTCAACCTGGGTGGCAACTTTCAGGGATCTATCTACATGGACACCAAGATCTCTCTGCTCATCCACACTGCCAAGAATCTTACCATTACCCCAGTACTCTGTCTTCCTGTTATTCCTTCCAAAATGAATCACCTCACAATTTTCTGCATTAAACTCCATTTGCCATCTGTCAGCCCAGCTCTGTAGCTTATCTATGTCCCTCTGTAACTTGTAACATCCTTCCGCACTGTCCACAACTCCACCGACTTTAGTGTCATCTGCAAATTTACTCACCCATCCTTCCACACCCTCCTCCAGGTCATTTATAAAAATGACAAACAGCAGTGGCCCCAAAACAGATCCTTGTGGTGCACCACTAGTAACTGGACTACAGCCTGAACATTTCCCATCAACCACCACCTTTTGTCTTCTTCCAGCTAGCCAATTTCTGATCAAAACTGCTAAATCACCCTGAATCCCATGCCTCCGTATTTTCTGCAATAGCCTATCGTGGGGAACCTTATCAAACGCTTTACTGAAATCCATATACACCACACCAACTGCTTTACCCTCATCCACCTGTTTGGTCACCTTCTCAAAGAACTCAATGAGGTTTGTGAGGCACGACCTACCCTTCACAAAACCGTGTTGACTATCTCTAATCAAATTATTCCTTTCCAGATGATTATATATCCTATCTCTTATAAACCTTTCCAACACTTTGCCCATAACAGAAGTAAGGCTCACTGGTCTATAGTTACTGAGGTTGTTTCTACTCCCCTTCTTGAACAACGGGACAACATTTGCTATCCTCCAGTCTTCTGGCACTATTCCTGTAGACATAGATGACTTAAAGATCAAAGCCAAAGGCTCAGAAATCTCCTCCCTAGTTTCCCAGAGAATCCTAGGATAAATTCCATCCGGCCCAGGGGACTTATCTATTCTATTTGTAGGAGGAATCCAGAGCACCCGGAGGAAACCCACGTAGACACGGGGAGAACATGTGCAGACTCAGCACAGACGTTACCCAAGCCGGGAATCAAACCTGGAACCCTGGCGCTGAATAATTCACATTGAGATGTCAGAAACGATCTGCCACATTGATGGAATGGAATCCCCGGTGGTTCATAAGTGTTGCCGCATGGTGCCATGGAGACGACAGAGCCACATGGATTCTGTCTATCGAACCGTGAACTTGGGCATGCCTGCTAAATGGGCGAAGCCTATTGCCCTGGCGTCTTGGCTCTTCATGTCCTGGTCCAAGTTCAGACCATAAGATCTGGGAGCAGGAGTAGGCCATCTGGCCCCTTGAGCCTACTCCGCCATTCAATGAGATCATGGCTGATCTTTTTGTGGACTCAGCTCCACTTTACCCTCCCGCTCACCATGGCCCTGAATTCCCTTCCTGTTCAAAAATATATTGATATTTGCCTTAAACACAAGATATTCTCAACTGCTTCTCTGGGCAGGAAATTCACCTTTGGCTGAAGACGTTCCTCTTCAAGACAGTCCTAAAACTGCTCCCCCTCACCCACCAGTGGAAACAACCTCCCTGCTTCTATCTTATCTATTTCCATCATACTTGTATCTGTTTCTATAAGGACCCCCCCCCCCCATTCTTCTGAATTCCAATGAGTATGGTTCCAGTCTACTCAGTCTCTTCTCAAAAGCCAAACTTCTCTACTCCGGAATCAATCTAGTGAATGCCCTCTGCACCCCTCCAGTGCCAGTACATCCTTTCTCAAGGAAGGAGACCAAAACTGTACGCAGGCCTCCTGGTGTGGCCTCACCAGCACCCTATACATCTGTAACATAACCTCTGTGTTTTTTAACTCAATCCCTCTAGCAATGAAAGACAAAATCCCATTTGCCTTCTTATTACATGCTGCACCTGCGAACCAACTTTTTGTGATTCATGCACAAGGACACCCAGGTCCCTCTGCACAGTAGCATGCAGCAATTTTTTTAAACATTTAAATAATAGCCCATTTTGATGTTATCCCTACCAAAATGGATAACCTCATATTTACCAACATTGTATTCCATCAGCTATACCTTTTCCCATTCACTTAAACTATCTATATCCCTCTACAGACTTTCAGTGTCCTCTGCACACTTTGTGCTACCACTCATCTTAGTGTCATCTGCAAACTTTGACACATTACACTTGCTCCCCAATTCCAAGTCATCTATGTAAATTGTAAACAATTGCGAATCCAACACTGATCCCTGAAGCTCACCACTCATCACTGATCGCCAACCAGAAAAACATCCTTTTATCCCTACTCTTTGCTTTCTGTTAGTTAACCAATCCTCGATTCTTGCTAATACTTTAACCGTAATGCCATGCACCTTTTGTGCAGTGCCTTGTTGAATACCTTCAGGAAATCTAGATACACCACATCCACCAGTTCCCCATTGTTCACCTTGCTCGTAATGTCCTGAAATAATTCCAGTAACTTAGTTAAACGTGACCTGTCTTTCATGAACCTATGCTGCGTCTGCCCAATGGGACAATTTCTGTCCAGATGTTATTCTATTTTTTTCCCTGATGATAAATTCAAGCATTTTCCCCACTACCGAAATTAAGCTAACCGGCGTATAGTTACCCGCCTTTTGTCTACCTCCTTTTTGAAAGAGTAGCATCACATTTGCTCTTTTCCAATCTGCCAGAACCATCCCAGAGTCCAGCGAATTTTAGTAAATTACCAGGAGCTCTTTTGCTATTTCTCCCGCCATCTCTTTTAGTACCTTTTAGTTGATATACATGTGTGCTCTTGCATAAAGAATATCTATCAGCCTCTGCCGCAAATGTGGCTGCCTGGAGATGGCACATAGATCACCGGTGCTGCCCTGAAATGGGCTACTCGCATAGAAGTTCAAAGTGGCGGTAACAGTAAGGGTCATGGATAGCAGGTGCCCTCCAATCTCATGTGGTGCCAGCTCCTGCAGGACTTGGCAAAGGTTGTCCCCTGGGACAGATGCAGTCTTCTCCAGCACTGTGGCTCCATGTCTGTTGATAGGAAGACTGACATCAGAAGATCTTGGTCAGTCCAGTCACAAACAGGGCTTTCCTCCCTCTGGTGTTGTTCTCTGAGCAGCTAAGGTTCTAGGCCCCTCCTCTTCAGCATGATGCTAGTCTTGGCCACGTGCAGTGCACGTCTCTGACTCTGCTGCTGCTCTATCGCCATGAGTAGAACTGCCAACTCAACAGATTAAATGTTTCTCCAGAATCATGCATTGAAAAATCGTGCAAGGAAACCAAAGCGAGCAGTGAAGGTTCCTGAGGTAGGCCTGACCTCAGCCCTCTACTCATCTGAGACCTCCACCATGCACATCCCCCTTAGTGAGTGCCTCTCCACGAGGTCTCACACCCTGATCTCTTACACTGGTGTATCCCCACCCCTGTCCCTCTCAAATCCACCAGAATAATGCAACTGGTCATAACTGCCTCACTGGCACATTTCTCATGGCAATCTCCCCAACTTGTGTTAGGTGACAGGGTTATTGAGTGGATACATGGGATCCACATCTCCCTTCTCAACGGGCACTACAAAGAAGCCCCCATCATGATATCTGATGGGGTGAGTGATGATAGACTTTTTTTTAAAAAAAATTATTTTTAATAAGTTTAGAGTATCCAATTCACTTTTTCCAATTAAGGGGCAATTTAGCGTGGCTAATCCACCTACCCTGCACATCTTTTGGGTTGTGGGGGCATAACCCACGCAGACACAGGGAGAATGTGTAAACTGCACATGGACAGTGGCCCAGAGCTGCGATCGAACCTGGGACCTCGGCGCCGTGAGGCAGCAGTGCTAACCACTGCACCACCGTGCTGCCCGAGTGATTATAGACTTAACCATGAAGCATGGCTTGGGGAGTCATATCAGTGTATCCTGTGTGATATGAACTCTTGATTGAGCAATGAGGTTCAGTGTTTGGGACTCAACTATTTTGTGCAAACTAATAAAACTAAGTCAAACAAACTGAGGGCTAAAGTAAAAGGGGCAGCCCCTTAAAGGGATACTACATTATCAAAAAACAAATTACAACTGATGGCAGGGACTCAAATCAGTGGCAATTCTCTTTGGCTTATCGTATTGGCACTGTTGAGTTGCCAATGAAGTGTGAAATTCCATTCCAATTAATTGAATGTCTCCTGTGGCAGATGAAGCACAGCTGATTAGAGTAAAGCCTACAATCAACATGACAAGTGCACATCAAGAGGGCACCCTCATTCTCGCATTTTGCAGCCCGAAACACATATTCCTGAGAGACAAACATCTTAGACAAGTGCAATTGATATTTAATAGAGCTCAGCCCTTTGGTGCTCAGAGTGCTGCCTGAGTGTCGGATTCTACGCACAGTTCAGTTCTACTTCCCCAAATGAAATGGGCCGGGATTCTCCCCTACCCGGCGGGGCAGGGGATCCCGGCATGTTGGAGTGGCGTGAACCACTCCGGCATCAGGCCGCCCCAAAGGTACGGAATTCTCTGCACCTTTAGGAGCCAAGCCCTCAGATTGAGGGGCTAGGCCCGCGCCGGAGTAGTTCCCACTCCACCGGCTGGCGTGAATGGCCTTTGGCGCCACACCAGACGGAGCCTATAGGTCTTCACCAGTCGGCGTAAGTCCACGCATACGCCGGAGCGCAGCGGCTGCTGACGTCATACCGGCGCATGCGCGGTGGGGGTCTCTTCTGCCTCCGACATGGTGAAGGTCATAGCGGAGGCGGAAGAAAAAGAGTGCCCCCACAGCACAGGCCCGCCCGCCGATCGGTGGGCCCCGATCGCGGGCCAGGCCTCCTTGGGGGCACTCCCCGGGGGCAGATCGCCCCGTGCCCCCCCCCCCCCAGGACCCCGGCGCCCGCCCGCGCCGCCAATACCGCCGGTAACAGAGGTGGTTTAATCCATGGCAATGGGAGAGGCTAGTCAGCGGCGGGGCTTTGGCCCATCGCGGACCGGAGAATCTCCGCGGGGGTCCGCCGACCGGCACGGCGCGATTCCCGCCCCCGCTGAATCTCGGGTCGGAGAATCGCGGCCAAGGTTTCCGGGCTCAGAATCATTGATTCAAATGCGGAGAGTCGTAAAGGCTGCCGTGAAACCGGCCGTGTTTCACGGCAGCCTCCGCGCCCCCTCCCGGGACCCGATTCACCCCCCCGGTCGGGGCTAGCATTGCGGCCCCGGGAAGAACGGCAGCGCGGGCTTAGCGAACGTTCGCTAAACCCGGCTGCCAAGACTCACGGCGGCTGACGCGCATGATGACGTCAGCCGCGCATGCGCGGGTTGGACGGCTCCAACCCGCGCATGCGTGGATGACGTCATCGCGCATATACGTCAAACCCGCACATGCGCGGTCCGTCATGCCCCTCAGCCGCCCCGCGGACTGATCCTGCGGGGTGGCGGAGGGACAAAGAGTGCGCGGGAATCGGATCCGGTGGGCACCGATCGCGGGCCCATGCCACCCTTGGCACGGCCACATGGTGGCATGGTTGTGCAGAACGGCACTTTGCGGCCGGTTTCACGAACTGTGATAGCAGGTGTGTTTAAATTCGTGAAAATGGCCGTAAAGGCCTGGGAAATCGGCCCATCGGCTAGGGGAGAATCGCTGCTCGCCGGAAAAAAACGGCGAGCAGTGATTCGTGTCGTGGGGCGGCCGTGGGGGGGGGGGGGGGGGGGGGGGGGAGAATAGCGGGAGGTCAGGAAAAATGTCGGGAAGGCCCTCCCGCTATTCTCCGACCCGTCATGGGGGGCGGAGAATCGCGCCCCAAGTGTTTTAAAATCAACTACTTCCTCTTTGTGCGAAGAAATGACTCGTCATCTCTGTCCGAAATGGTTTAACCTGAATCCTCAGACTGTGACCCCTGGTTGTGGACACACCCACCATCCGGAACATCTTCCTTGCATCTACCCTGTCGAGTCCAGTTAGAATTTTAAAGAGATCAAGATCGCCCTCTTTGTCTTTTCAGGTTATATTCACTTTCTCTGGTTATTTGAAATCTCGTCTGATTATTAATCTCCACTTCAGGTCTGGCTCTCTGACTTGTTGCAGCATTTTCTGGACTACTGCTCCACACTCATCACCAATACTGCCCATTTTGAAATAAGTAAAGTACTGCAGATGCTGGAAACACAAACAGAAAATGCTGGAAAACTCAGCAGGTCTGGCAACATCAGTAAGGAGAAAAAACATCGGTGGCTTGCTGGTGTAATAATAAAAGAAACAATTTTCTTGCCATCTAACTTCAAAACCTTTAGATCATATTTCTGTGAGTAAGCTTGCAAGAAAAAGCATTCCACAGCCAATCTTTTCTTCTACTGGTTTCAGTCTTACGCTAACAGTTAAAGAACTTTGTGGTTAAATTTATTGCCAATTTGCAGATGATTTGGGTCGGTTCTGAGGCTGTGATATGCTGCAGAGTGCACGAGGCAGCCTTATGTTTTAAAGTGAATATTTGAGAGACAATGAATGATATATTTATTATTTTATGTGTTGAGGGAAATAGTTAAATATATCATTTGCTGTTTTATACTGCTTGCAGTTCAGTCCTATTTCATATGTGAATACAATCATTATTGTTTCAGGAAAATGTACTGCATTTTGAAGATGAGAAATCAAATGGTAATACATTCCATCAGCTATTGTATGGAGAAGTTCTCTGCTCTCATCTTTTGGTTTCATTATCATTTGGACAGGAAAAAATGCTCTCCAGATTTCAGGGTTCATAAAGTTTATTTATGGGAGTTTATTTATGGAAGTGACCAAACACTCTGAAGTTGAAAAAATATCAAGTTTAAGAACCCACAGAAATGGAAAATATATTGCTTTTGTTAATAGTAAGTATTTGTGACTTGAGGAGCTTTGGCTCAGAGTCATTGACCCGGAGGCTGAACTGGAGCACTGCGACACATCAGGGATGGAGAGAGTTACCTGTGTGCTTTGTTTCAGGAGGCAGTCACACGTCTTAGGATAGGGTCTTCTGGTTTGGAGAATGGTCAGGGTCAGTGGGGCAGTTGAGGCAGGTAAGGGGACCCAGAGAGAAAGTATGTCAGCCTCTGCCAGTGTCCAACATTTTTGAGGTTCTTTCAGCTTCTTTGGATGAGAGTGGGCGGGGGATTGGTTCTGGAGAAGGCGTACGTAGGTTTAAAACAAAAAAAGATATGGCAACATTGCAAGACAGGATTTAGGTGATGATATCGAGAGTGTCAAGGAAGGGATGTTTTGTTAGTAAGAGGTGGAATAAGTACAATAGCAAGAAATGATCTTGAATTGGAATCCATATGGCTGGAGGTAAGAAATAACAAGGGGAAGAAGACACTGTTGGGAGTAATCTGTTGGCCCCCTAACAGTTGCTCTACTGTTGGATGGAGAATAAATCAGGAGATAATGAGGACAAGTAAAAAGGTAATACTTTAATCATGGGTGACCTTAACATTCATGTAGATTGTGAAAATCGAATTGGCAGAGGTAGGCATGAGGTAGAATTCATAGAGTGCCTTGAGGGGGGTTTCCTAGAACAATATGTTGCGGACCCAACCCAGGAATCAGGCTGTTTTTAATCTGGTAATATGTAATGAGGCAGGTTTAATAAACAATCTCAGAGTAAAACATCTCCTGGGAAACAGTTACCATAACATGGTAGAATTTGACAGTTCCTTCGAGAATCAAAAACTTGGGACAGAAACAACTTAAATTTAAAAAAAATAGAATTACAAGGAATGAGGGCAGAGCTGGCTGGACTGAGAAAGGAGTTTAGTAGGAAAGACAGTTGATCAGCAATGGCAGATGTTTCTGAAAATATATCCCAATGAGGAAGAAGGATTCTAGAAAGGGGATAAATCAACAATGGGTAACCAAGGAAGTTAAGCATAGTTTTAAACTGAAAGAAACAAACATACAATGTGGCAACTATTAGTGGTAAGGCAGAGGATTGGGAAAGTTTTAAGAACCAGCAAAAGCTGACCAAAAAATAAAAACTGGGTTCCCATAACCCAGTTATCCCACCTCATCTTTTGGACACCAGGGGACAATTTAGCATGGAAAATCCACCTAATCTGCACATTTTTGGACTACAAAAGGAACCTGGAGCACCCGGAGGAAACCCACACAGACAGGGGGAAGAAATACAGGGCGAAATTCTCCCAAAACGGGAGAAATCGTCAAACTGCCGTAAAACCCGGGCGGGTTTTACGGCATCGCGCCCCTTCCCGACGGGGGACCGATTCTGGTCCCCCGTCGGGGCTAGCAGCCCGACGTCGGAGGCTCCGACAAGTCGGGCTTAACGAAAATCGTTAAGCCCGCTTGTCGGATTTAGCGCCGGCTGACGCGTCATATGACGTCAGCCGCGCATGCGCAGGTGGGAAGACTCCACCCGCGCATGCGCGTGTGACGTCATCGCGTTTTTGCGCGAAACCCGCGCATGCGCGGTCCGGGTTGCCCCTCAGCCGCCCCGCGTATTGATACTGCGGGGCGGCGGAAGGACAAATAGTGCGCGGGCATCGGGCCCGCTGCCCGCGATCGGTGGGCACCGATCGCGGGCCCATGGCACCCTTGGCACGGCCGTGGTACTGCCGTGCCAATCGGTGCCATGGTTAATTTTTTCCAGGTGGTCACGACGTTTTTACGAACGGCAGGACCAGGTGTGTTTGCCGTTCGTAAAAAGGTCGTAAAGGGCTGGGACTTCGGCCCTTCTAACAGCTGTGAATCGCTGCCGGCCGTAAAAAAACGGCGGCAGCGATTCGTGTCGGGATTTCGGCGGGGGGGGGGGAGAATAGCGGGAGGGCGTCAAAAAAGTCGGGAAGGCCCTCCCGCTATTCTCCCACCCGTCGTGGGGGGGGGGAGAATTTCGCCCACAATCTCCGCACTGAGTGTAAACTATCAAGTAATATAAAAATGGACAGTAAGAGCTTCTTTAAGTATGTAAGAAGGAATAGAGAGGATAAAGAGAACAGAGGCTACTAAGAGAATGAAAGTTGGGAAACATTAATGGAGAACCTGCAAATGGCAGAGGAGTTAAATAAATACTATGCATCAGTCTTCACAATACAGGCACTTTTAGCATTCCAAAAGTACTAAATAATCACGGGGCAAAGGGTGGGGGGGGGGGGAGTAAATAAATAAACTTACACTGAAACAATTACAATTGGGTAATGGGTCTACAGCCCGATAAGTCCCCTGGACCTGATGGGTTGTATCCCAGGATAACTTTCACTGAAAAAAGTACGAGGGAAACTAATGGGGCTAAAGCCCGATAAGTCCCCTGGACCTGATTAGTTGCATCCCAGGATATTAAAGGAAGCAGCTACAGAGATAGTGGATGCACTGGTAATAATCTTCCAAGAATCTTTAAATTCTGGAAAAGTCCCAGGGGATTGCAAAGCTGCCAATTAAAGACCTTTATTCAAAAAGGGAGGGAGACCAAAAAACAGGTAATGATTGCCTGGTTAGCTTGGTATCTGGCATTGGAAAAATGTTAGAGTCCAATATAAAGGATGTAATAGCAGAGAATTTAGAAATACAACATATAATCAAGCAGAGTCAGCATGGCTTCATGAAGGGGAAATCATGACAATGTGGATGACCCAAAATTAGATGGGAAGTCAAGTGGTAAGGTTGACATGAAGAGTCTACAGGTTGTGAGTGGGCAAAAACTTGGCAGGTGGAATATAGTGTAAGAAAATGTGATGTTATGCACTTTGGTAGGAAGATTAAAGGAGCTGAATATTATTTAAATGGAGAAAGACTGCAGAAAGCTGCAGCACAGAAAGGATCCTCATGCACAGATCACAAAAAGCTAGCATGCAAGTTCAGCAGGTAATAGAGAAGGCAAATATAATATTGGCCTTTATTTCAAAGGGAATGGAGTGTAAAAATAGGGAAGCCTAACTAAAACTACACAAGGCACTAGTTAGACTGCACCTGGAATACTGTGAACAGTTTGGTCTTCTTATCCAAGGAACGATATACAGGCAGTCAAGAGAAGGTTCATAAATTTGATCCCAGGAAAGGAGGGATTACCTTCAGAGGAGAGGTTAAGTAGGTTGAGCCTGTACTCATTCGAATTTAGAAGATTAAGAGGTAACCATATTGAGACATATAGGATTATTTAGGGGGCTTGAGAGGATGTTTCCTCTTGTGGGCGAATCTAGGACCAGAGGACAGAATCTTAGAGTAAGGGGTTGCCCATTTAAGATAGAGGTGAGGAGGAATTTCTTCTCTCAGAAGGTGGTGAAACTGTGAATTCTTTATCGCAGAGAGCTGTAGAGGCGGGGTCGTTCAGTATGTTCACGGTTGAGGTAGATATATTTTTGACCAATAAGGGAATCAAAGGTTAAGAGGCTAAGGTGGGAAAGTGGAGCTGAGGATGATCACACAAAATCAGTCATGATTTAATTTAATGGCAGAGCAGATATGATGGGCTGAATGGTCTACTTATGCTCCTATGTCTTATGGTCTCATGATCTTATAGATAAAGAATGCAAAGCTGTAATAAGCTGCTTTCTTCCAAAGTGGATGTGTGTTTTAACTAGCGTGCTCTTTTAGTATTACCAAAAAAATCTTCTATTGTCAACAGAAATGTGTACATTCGGAGAATATTCATAATCCAATCTGTGTTGTGAAGGGAAGCTTATCTCCATATGCATCTTTTGGCATATCTGCAGTATTGCGAGCCTAATATTTACCTTAATTTTAAGTTGGCAGTCGGAGGTCAGGAACTCGGGTCTCCTGCGCGAGAGCAGGCTGGGAAGTGGCCGCCATGCATTCTTGGTGTCTTTTACTATTTTTAGGCAAGGAACAGGCGAGAGTGACATTTGAAGAGAATTCTAAGGCAAGTTCTTCAAATGTGGATATTGGAAACGCTCATCAACATTTCCATGAGACTGTTTCATTCACAATGTGACAAACGTCTTGTGGGTTGTTCAGAAATCCATGCAATCTGCTTTGATCACAGCTGGCATTTACTTTGGAGTGTGATATGTCCTAAGACAGTTTACCTCTTATTTCGCATGTAACCCTTAATTACATTGAATACTGGGGTATGAGATAGACATTGGGCGCAATTTAATGAAAAATGTCAAAGTGTCATTTTGCGCACGTTTGTCGGCTGCGCTGGTGAGATTGTGACTCGTATTCAACAGCACTTAGTGCCAAAAATGAGCCCCCATGAGACTCTCACCATTACTGGCTACCTCGACCATCTGATTCCCTGACTTGCAGCTCAATTTCCCAGAAGGGAGAGCTGCTTTTAAATGCTCTTTCACCAGTCGACACACAAGTATGGCAGCGCACAGACATGTTCTTCGATTTACGATGCCGACCTGGCCAGGCTTTACAATGCTGTGCATGTGAGGTGGGACACGCTGTTCCCGTGAGAGGGATCGGAGGATCAGCAGCAGGGTCAGCAATGCCACCTGGGAGGCCGTGACAGTCGCTGTCAGTTTGGGTAGCATGACCAGGAGGACCAGCGTTCAATGTTGGAAGAAAACTAATGATCTCCATCGAGCTGCAGGGGTGCGTTACCACCACTCTCCTGGCAACAGTTCCGCCTGTCACTCCTCAATTCCCCAAATGCCCCCTCCCCCTTAGTTCATTGGCTGACACCTCGCACCCAACCCACACCTGATCTTTGTGCTTATTCCTAAGCAGCCCTGACACCCACCAGCACAACCCATCATGTGCAGGTGCAATGCCCACACATGATCCCCGACCCATTAAGCATACAGCTCACAATGCCCTCTCTTTGTCCCGGTAGCAGAAGATAGCCCATAACATATAGCCCATAACATGGACATATATAGAACAGAGAACATAGACCAGTACAGCACAGAACAGGCCCTGCGGCCCACGATATTCTGCCGACCATTTATCCTAATCTAAGATCAACCTAACCTACACTCCTTCAATTTACTGCTGTCCATGTGCCTGTCCAAGAGTCACTTAAATGTCCTTAATGACTCTGACTCCACCACCGCTGCTGGCAGTGCATTCCACGCACCCACTGGGTCACTCTCTGTGTAAAGAACCTAACTCTGACATCTCCCCTATACCTTCCTCCAATCACCTTAAAATGATGTCTCCTCGTGACAGCCATTTCCGCTCTGGGGAAAAGTCTCTGGCTATCCACTCTATCCATGCCTCTCATCACCTTGTACACCTCTATCAAGTCACCTCTCTTCCTTCTTCTCTCCAGTGAGAAAAGCCCTAGCTCCCTCAACCTTCCTTCATAAGACATGCCGTCCAGTCCAGGCAGCATCCTGGTAAATCCCCTCTGCACCCTCTCCAAAGAATCCGCATCCTTCCTATAATGAGGCGACCAGAACTGAACACAATATTCCAAGTGTGGTCTAATCACGGTTTTATAAAACTGAGGCAAAACATCGCGGCTCTTAAACTCAATCCCCCTTTTAATAAAAGCCAACAAACCATATGCCTTCTGAACAACCCTATCAACCTGGGTGGCAACTTTGAGGGATCTATGTACGTGGACCCCAAGATCCTTCTGTTCCTCCACACTTCCAAGAATCCTGCCTTTAACACTGTTTTCAGCATTCAAATTCGATCTTCCAAAATGAATCACTTCACCTTTATCTAGGTTGAACTCCATCTACCACTTCTCAGCCCAGCTCTGCATCCTGTCAATGTCCTGTTGTAACCTGCAACAGCCCTCGACACTATCTACAACTCCCACAACCTTCAGTCATCGACAAACTTACTAACCCACCCTTCGACTTCCTCATCCCAGTCATTTATAAAAACAACAAAGAGTAGAGGTTCCAGAACAGATCCCTGCGGGACACCACTGGTCACCGACCTCCAGGCGGAATACTTTCCATCCACTACCACTCGCTGTCTTCTTTCAGCCAGCCAATTCTGTATCCAGACAGCCAAACTTCCCTGTATCCCATGCCCCCTACCTTCTGAATGAGCCTACCACGGGGAACCTTATCAAATGCCTCACTGAAATCCATATACACCACATCCACTGTCCGACCTTCATCAATGTGTCTCGTTACACACTCAAAGAATTCAATGAAGCTTGTGAGGCATGACTTGCCCCTTACAAAGCCATGCTGACTATCTTCAATCAAACTATGTTTTTCTAAATAATCATAAATCTTATCTCTCAGAACCCTTTCTAATATTTTGCTCACTACAGACATAGTAATTCCCAGGGATTTCCCTATTCTCTTTCTTGAACAGGGGAACAACATTTGCCTCCCTTCAGTCATCCGGTACTACTCCAGTGGAGAGTGAGGACGCAAAGATTATCGCCAACGGCGCAGCAATCTCCTTCCTCACTTCCCGTAGTAACCTTGGCTATATCCCATCAGGCCCAGGGGACTTATCTATCCTTATGCTTTTCAAAATTTCCAGCATATCCTCCTTTTTAATATCAACCTGTTTGAATCTATTAACCTGGCTCACGCTGTTCTTATGAGCAGCAAGGTCCCTCTCCCTTGTGAATACTGAAGCAAAATATTCATTTAAAGCCTCCCCTATCTCCTCAGACTCTAAGCACAAGTTCCCTCCACTATCCCTGATTGGCCCTACTCTCACTCCGATCATCCTCTTATTTCTCACATAAGTGTAGAACGCCTTGGAGTTTTCCCTAATCCTACCACCAGGGCTTTTTAATGCCCCTTCAACACTCCTAAGTCCATTTTTAAGTTCCTTCCTGGCTACCTTGTAACCCTCTCAAGCCATTCCAGATCCTTGCTTCCTCAACCTTACGTAAGCTTCCTTCTTCCTCTTGACGAGAAGCTCCACTTCTCTTGTCATCCAAGGCTCCTTCACCTTACCATTCCTTCCTCGTCTCAGTGGGATAAAACTATCCAGTACTCACAGCGTGCTCCTTAAACAACCCCCACATTACTGTTGTGCATTTCCCCAAGAACAACTGTTCCCACTTTATGCTCCTCAGCTCCATGTCAGATCTATGCCGCCCCATCTGCCTACCATCCACCGACTCCTCCATGGGCTCGTCCTTCACCCCCTCATGGTTCACCTCCTCCTTGTCAGATGAGGCCGCAAGTCCCTCCTCTTCCTCCTCCAGCATGTTGCCCCACTGCAACACATTATCCCCATGTCTGCGTGGGTTCCACCCCCACAACCCAAAGATGTGCAGATTAGGTGGATTGGTCATGCTAAATTGCCCCTTAATTGGAAAAACTAATAATTGGGTACTCTAAATTTAAAAAAAAAAATGTTGCCCCACTGCCGTGCTTGGTTGTGGAGGGCACAGCAGACCATCATAAAGTGAGAGACCCTCTGAGGGTGTACAGCAGGGCACCACCAGAGTCATCCAGGCACCGGAACCGCATTTTCATCACACTTATGCATCGTTCAATAACAGCACAGGTGGCGACCGGGGCCTTATTATATTGGGTCACCGCCCCGGTCTCAGGCCTCCATACTGGCATCATCAGCCATGGTCCAAGCGAGTATCACTTATCCCCCAAGAGCCAACCCGGCATCCTGAGGTGACCCTCTAAGACATCGGGGATCTCTGAGTGCCCCAGGAAGCAGCTGTCATGCATACTCCCTGGGTAGTGGGCACACACGTGCATTACACAGAGGAGGTGGTCGCACATGGTCTGAACATTCATGGAGTGGATCTCCTTCCTGTTAATATAGGGCACTCCCTGATGCACTGGTGCATACAGGCCAACACGTGTGCAATTAATAGCCCCCTGGACCTGGAGCATCTCGAAGATGGCAAGAAGATCATGAAGACTGAGAACCTTGGTGGGTCTGTCCAGCTTGAAGTTGATATTGTTAGAAATGTTATCACAACTAACAAGACTAATCCTGCATTTAAAATAGAATTCAGCTGTGAGGCTGGAGCCTGCTCACAGTCAAAGGGGAGTGAAATTGACATTCAGGATAAAAGCCACAGCAGGGCTCTGTCCTGGAAGTGTTTGGTTGGACAGACTGGCTGTAGCTGTGGTTGCCGCTGTTTTGGATCTCCACAATATTTAAAGATGGCCTGAAGGCCTCACAGATGCAAAGCCCTTCACCCCCCTGCCCAGGGGTGACACCCGACCTAGAACGCTGCAGCCCACTGACCAGGCTGAAGTCCCCAGAGGGAATTCTCGCTGGTGAGTCGGATAATTCCTGGGGAGCTACTGCATTCAACTTCAATCTCCCTAATGAGATTGAAATGAATGCAAATGAGGGTTAATGACATTCTCACTGTCTGTGGGTAAGATCTGTCATCGGGAGTGGGCTGGGTGAATTGCAAAGTGGTTCGCGCTTGTATGTCTTTCAATTTTGGCCTTTCTCGCTATTCATCCAGCGTGCCCCGATCCGTGCCAGGTGCAACACAGTGCTTAAATCAGGCCCATAGTAAATTGTTTAATTCTCTGAATTTATATGTGTCTGTAAAGATGGTGTTGGGGTTAAAGAATAGTGCAATTTGAATCATTTTCTTGTGTTGGCAACAAGTTCATTCTCACCTTTTTGTCCGGTGCTGTGGTTCATTCTTTTCAATTAACAAATATTTTATTTTTTGTTGAAAGTTCATTCACAGACTCCTAAGTATTTGTTCAGTAACTTCCCACCACAGTTTCTAACAAAAAAGTTCAGATCTTATCAAGCCAGCTTTCGCTCTGGGTTCAGACTTGTCCAGTATTAACATCAGCTGGGATCATAATAGGACAGCGGTGAAGGTTGTTGGAGGCTGCCTCCAACTAAATCCTCATATGCTATATTCAGACAACACAGGCTGCTATAGATTGTATATCAAGGTGTCTAGCATCATAGTCTGAGCATTAGGAATCCAGATATTAAGATTTTTCTTCAAACTAGTTCCCCAGGTTGTCAAATCCAGCATTGGTAGCTGAAGGTCTCAATAGGACCATTTAAATATGAGTGACAACATTCAATGATCTCGGGCAGAAAATCCTAGAAGAGATGCTGGAGGCTAGGGGAACCAATGGAATAGCACCCTGTGCCATTTCTCATATTGCACATATATAACAGCTCTGAAAATGCCATTGTACCTGGGCTTATCCCTCAGTCCACAATACCTCACCTGCAGGTGACCATGTTCAAGGTTGTAGGAGCTGTATACATGTCAGAGTTGCACTGTTGATAATACACCAACAACCCTAACAGGCTGTTCAGCACAGGCTCAGAAGATGTTGCACACACATCCTCACACTTCTGAAGAGAGCATAGTAATTTACCAGTCTATTCAGATTTGCAGCACCTGAACAGCATTGGCCAGTTGCATTGTATTTCTCCAAAACTAGTTTTGTTTGCTCTTCATCTATTAGTAGTGCTTCACCTCTACAAAATTGTATCTAAGCCCCATCAAGTCTTTTTTTCTGTATTGGTGCCAGAGCCAGATGAAATGTGTGAGAAAACAACTGTGAAATATTAAGTTTTGGGTGCCTCTCAAGTTTGGAGCCTCATCCAAAAAGCCCATGAGAAAACGGTATCAAAAGAAATTGGCTTGTCACAAAGGGAAGTTGCCATTATATTGCATACCATATTGTTCCTGAGCAAAGTATTTCTTTCTGTAATTGGATGAGTGCTTATGCTAATCAGTGGCAGCTGAGTTGTAGTCCTAAGCAGCAAGTGGCCATACGCCCTCGAGCTGCTATTACCCCCAGATGACAAGAGAAAGCAACTTCATGAGGTAGCTATTTTGCTGAATGTGCCATCCAACCTCACCTATCCTGATTCTTCCCAAGGTGACTGCTCTAATAATCTACATTGGCTTCCTCTTCCAACTGTGAGGGCCTTAATGGAAGCTCATGCTCCCTGGGCCAGCTTCTCCTCCAGTTGTTGTGGTCCAGGGTTCCTCCAAAACAAGTGTGAATGAGTCAGGGTGTGGTTCCAGTGAAGGGTTATCCAGATGTGTGAGCCAGCTCTGCGTGTGCACACTGAGTGAGAGAGGTAGCAAGTTGCGAGAAGGGTGGAGTGATGGTCAAATGTCTCCAGGATTCAGTCAGCATTGGAGTAACACATTTTCCTGCTTCTGCCCGGTAAGATAAATGTGGAGTTTGTGCCTATTGCCGGGGTAGCAGCAGATGAAGGACAGTTGATGCCGTATCACCTCATGATTGCAGGAGAATCATATTGATTGGGTTGTTAAAATGCTTTGAGAATGCTGGGAGATATGCCGGAGTTTGATAAATTGAATAGTGGTAGGGGCACCTCATTCTCAGCATTGCTGTCCTGGTCAGGTCATTGAATTTGCTGTGGCACTGGACCCATTTCCCATACCACTGGGAGGAGTGTCCAATCACCCTGCCAATGCTAACTAGAAATCTGCCTGTTCTGAAAATCAACCTCAATGATATTGTAATTCTCCACTTTAAAATCAATCAAATGGCTTAATGAGACTCTCGGCTTGAAAAAAATCTTAATGGAATGAACTAAATGCTATAGCTGTTTTGGGAAAAGCTGCTTAGTTATTTACTTCAGTTATAGAAGGTCGTATAATCTATAAAATGTGGTAAAATGTTATGGCAATATCCTGATAATATCACAGTTAATCATACCTCTGGGTTCTGTTACTCCATATGACAGTGTAATTGCTCCATTAAGTGACTCATCTGAATGTAATTGTTTTTCCATATGACAGCTTAACTGTTTAATCTGTGTCTAATTCTTCATGTGATGTAAGATTTTTCCCATGTAAAGTAATAAGTAACAGGTATGGACATATGAAGAGGTACCAGTATGTTCTTACCCCAGATGACAGAAAAGCTACCACTTTGAGGGCAAAAATTCAAGCACCATTCAGCATGCTTACGTCGATTCCCTGAGGACAGATAATGCAGTGGGCTGCAAGCTCTGCAGCCCATGCAATGCTCCCCACTGTTATAATTGAAGAATGCCACACAGCTATGCTTGTGGATTGTGGTGTTCACTTACCTCAGGAAATCAACGCAGTCTGAACACGTTTCTCCCCCTGGTTATTTTGTTCAACCCAGTGAAAGAACATAGAAGCCTAATAGGAATTGCAGGATTCTCATCACTTCCTATTTACGAGGTAACGGTCATGTAAAAGGCAATTCCTTAAAGTGGTCTGCGAACTAAGAGTTTGTGTGCGTGTCATTCATCCCATTTTAATTTCAGAGTGTTTCAATGTAAAAAAAAGCAGTAGATAAGCTTTTCTCCTAAACATGATAAAGTTTAGCTTATTATGAAACTACATTTGAAAGTTGTCAGGTTTCTTTTTGGTGTCTCACTAAGAGGTCTGGAGGCTTGTATGGTTGAACATAAACCATTTATTGGTAAACCATATACATATATACATATCCAAGGTACAGTCCTGCATGGGTGCTGCCACCATGCTGACTCCTACCAGAATACACAGTCTAACATCATGTTACTCTTTATATCATACCATTGGCGGTACTGTTCTCCAGTTCCATATTAACCCTTGCTCTGTTTTAACACCCATAAATTACAAAGGTTATTTAGGTAAAAGCGATAAAGTTATTAACTAAAATGAATATACAAAGATTCGAATGCAGATAATGAAAAAAGAGACACGTGAAGATGATATTTCAAAAGAATGTAAGCCCACTGCTTGAATTCCTTTTGTAATAATAATCTAATAATAATCTTTATTAGTGTTGCAAATGTTGTGTTCCGTGTTCTTGTCTTGCAATGAATCTATAGAATTGCTGGTGACTTAGCCAGAACTAGGATATATTAATGTAGACGTGGTAAGATAACGATCAGGTACAGACCAAGTTATCATTGAGTTACACTAGACTCTCCTGGAATTACCCTTTTGTACGACTGTCCTCATGTACGCCTTACAATCTTCTCCTGGTAGCTGGAAATCACATGACTTATATCTGACTCCACCTGTTGGTGTGAGGTCACACTGCTGAGTACATGGCCACCTGCTGGTGAGAGGTCACACTGCTAAGTACATGTAATATTATCTACAATCATATCACCACAACAATTAGGCTTACATTAACACTGCAATGAGGTTACTGTGAAAAGCCCCTAGTTGCCACTCTACAGCGCTGTTCAGGTACACTGAGGGAGAATTCAGAATGTTCAATTCACCTAACAAACACATCTTTCAGGATTTGTGGGAGGAAACCGGAGCACCCGGAGGAAACCCATGCAGACACGAGGAAAACATACAAACTTCGCATAAACAGTAATCCAAGTCGGGAATTGAATCCGGGTCCCTGGCGCTGTGAGGAAGCATGCTAACTACGTACCACCATGCAGCCAGAAGCCAAATGGTTTCAATTTGAGGTTCTGCTCGGCTGCTGCAATGGCTTCTGTCGTTGAGCAGTTGGAGTTTGCCTTTGCAGGTGGACTCGAGCAGAACAGGTCTGGGGAGTGAATGAAGGCTCCTCTTTTCCCTTTTACAGTACTGCAGCTGGTGGCCCATAGTAGCCTAATTTTGTGCAGCAGTCCATTGGCTTTCTCTGGGAACATTCCTCAGTCTCTCTCTGTTGAGAAGCAGCTTCTGTTTTGTGTTTTATTATGTTCAAGATGGTTTTGTCTTTCGACAGCTTCCAGCTTTTTCTCATAGAAGGAAACCCAAGGATGGTTGCTCCCAAACTGATGAATCAAGTTTCCATATTAGGCATTGGCCATTCAAGCTGTCTTTCTTCCACTAGGGTTCTTTTTTAACTTTTTATTAAGTTCCTTATCAGTTAATTGCCCTTGTTCTGGAAAAAGACTGGCAATTGGAAGGATCTCATTTAACTTGTGGAACACTCATTCAATAATGTCTTTTGTGATCCTTCCTGAGATAAACAGTATGATAAGGTTTTGGAACCAACACAGAAAGGTGCCACGTTGTCTGTCCGCACATCCCATTTTCAAAGAAAAGTTTTTTTAAAAATTAACCTTCAGCAACTTTTTGAACAGTTGTCCTCAAAAATCAATATCATAGGACAGCATGGTGGCGCAGTGGTTAGCATTGCTGCCTCACGCCACTGAGGTCCCAGGTTAGATCCCAGCTCTGGGTCACTGTCGGTGTGGAGTTAGCACATTCTCCCCGTGTTTGCGTGAGTTTTGCCCCCACAACCAAAGATCTGCAGGGTAGGTGGATTGGCCACACTAAATTGTCCCTTAATTGGAAAAAATGAATTGGGTACTCTAAATTTATATATTTTTAAAAATCTCTATCATAACTATATATCTATCAAGGTGCATGATTTGCAAATTTTCTTTCAATTGCCCATACTTCAGAGATAACATTCTACTTCTGAATATTTCTCATATAATACACAGCAAAATGAAAACTTCCAAAAATTGCATGTGTTAGCAATATAACAGACAAATCGAATTGAAATGTGCAACAATTTAGCTTTATTCTGCACCATTCCGGGATACATCCTTACCCACCAGCAGGCAAAGCCTAACAGACATGGGAGTCTATTGGTATGCGGCTGGGTAGAAAGGGCCCTGGCAGTCGTCAACATTGTCTCCATACTGTGTATGTCACGGCTTCAGGTCAAACATGGGAAAGGAATTTTTTTGCTGATTAATGCTTACTGCCCTCCCTCAACTGATGAAACCATACTCTTACATATTGACTACTACTTGGAGAAAGTACTGAGAATAACATTGACAGAGACTATTCTCTGCATTAGGAGCTTCCATGTCTGTCACCAAGAAAGGTTCAGTGTACCACAACTGTCCAAACTGACCAATTCCTGAAGAATATGGCTGCTGGACTGGGTTTGTGACAGGAAATGAGAGAACTAGCATGAGGAAATCAAATATTTGACCTCATCCTCACTCATCTGTCTGTTATAAATGCATCCGTCTGCAATAATATTGGCTGGAATGACCACTGCACAATCCTTGTGGAGCTGAAGTCCTATCTTCACACTGAGAGCAACCTCCTTCATGTCATAGAACATAGAACATAGAACGATACAGCACAGTACAGGCCCTTCGGCCCTCGATGTTGCACCGACATGGAAAAAAACTAAAGGCCATCTAAACTACACTATGCCCTTACCATCCATATGCTTATCCAATAAATTTTTTAATGCCCTCAATGTTGGCGAGTTCACTACTGTTGCAGGTAGGGCATTCCACGGCCTCACCACTCTTTGCGTAAAAAACCCACCTCTGACCTCTGTCCTATATCTATGACCCCTCAATTTAAGGCTATGTCCCCTCGTGCTAGCCACGTCCATCCCTCTCGCTGTCCACCCTATCTAACCCTCTGATCATTTTGTATGCCTCTATTAAGTCACCTCTTAACCTTCTTCTCTCTAACGAAAACAACCTCAAGTCCATCAGCCTTTCCTCATAAGATTTTCCCTCCATACCAGGCAACATCCTGGTAAATCTCCTCTGCACCCATTCCAAAGCTTCCACGTCCTTCCTATAATGAGGCGACCAGAACTGTACGCAATACTCCAAATGCGGCCGTACTAGAGTTTTGTACAACTGCAACATGACCTCATGGCTCCGGAACTCAATCCCTCTACCAATAAAGGCCAACACACCATAGGCCTTCTTCACAACCCTATCAACCTGGGTGGCAACTTTCAGGGATCTATGTACATGGACACCGAGATCCCTCTGCTCATCCACACTACCAAGAATGTTACCATTAGCCAAATATTCCGCATTCCTGTTATTCTTTCCAAAGTGAATCACCTCACACTTCTCCACATTAAACTCCATTTGCCACCTCTCAGCCCAGCTCTGCAGCTTATCTATGTCCCTCTGTAACCTGAAACATCCTTCCGCACTGTCTACAACTCCACCGACTTTAGTGTCGTCTGCAAATTTACTCACCCATCCTTCTGCGCCTTCCTCTATGTCATTTATAAAAATGACAAACAGCAACGGCCCCAGAACAGATCCTTGTGGTACGCCACTCATAACTGAACTCCATTCTGAACATTTCCCATCAACTACCACTCTCTGTCTTCTTTCAACTAGCCAATTTCTGATCCACATCTCTAAATCACCCTCAATCCCCAGCCTCCGTATTTTCTGCAATAGCCGACCGTGGGGAACCTTATCAAACGCTTTACTGAAATCCATATACACCACATCAACTGCTCTACCCTCGTCTACCTGTTCAGTCACCTTCTCAAAGAACTCGATAAGGTTTGTGAGGCATGACCTACCCTTCACAAAACCATGCTGACTATCCCTAATCATATTATTCCTATCTAGATGATTATAAATCGTATCTTTTATAATCCTCTCCAAGACTTTACCCACCACAGACGTTAGGCTCACCGGCCTATAGTTACCGGGGTTATCTCTACTCCCCTTCTTGAACAAAGGGACCACATTTGCTATCCTCCAGTCCTCTGGCACTATTCCTGTAGCCAATGATGACCTAAAAATCAAAGCCAAAGGCTCAGCAATCTCTTCCCTGGCTTCCCAGAGAATCCTAGGATAAATCCCATCCGGCCCCGGGGACTTATCTATATGTCGTGTGGCACTAGCATTGTAATAAGTGGGTTAGATTCGGAACTGATCAAAAAACTCAAACTGGCCATTCATGAAGTATCATGGACCAGCAGTAGCAACAGAATTGTACTCAACCACAATTTGTGACCTCAAAAAATGAAAAAAAAAGAAAATCGCTTATTGTCACGAGTAGGCTTCAATTAAGTTACTGTGAAAAGCCCCTAGTCGTCACATTCCGGCACCTGTCCGGGGAGGCTGGTACGGGAATCAAACCGTGCTGCTGGCGTGCTTGGTCTGCTGTGAAAGCCATCGATTTAGCCGAGTGAGCTAAACCAGCCCCTGCCCCAAGAACTGACATAAGACAGATAGATAGGTTCTTTGATCAATAAGGGGATCAGGGGTTATGGGGAGAAGGCAGGAGAATGGGGATGAGAAAAATATCAGCCATGATTGAATGGGGGAGCAGATTCGATAGGCCAAAAGGCCTATATGGCTCTTTCGCCAAAGTTCCGGTGAATGAGCAGAAAAACCCTTGCAAACATTTGCCATAATCCCTGACCATAAAGGAAACTAGAGCTGAGAAGCAAACATTGTCATTGACTCTCATTACAGTAATTGCTGCCTGAGTGCTGTAATGGTATTGTACCTCGTTGCCCTGGTAACAGATTGTTATCACCTCAACAGAGTGTTTTTGTGCCAGGTTGCTTGACTTGTTGGCTCTTGTATGAATATATTAAATTGGCATGTAAAATAAATATGCCGTGGTTAGGGTTGGACTTCCTGATCAGTTGAAGACCTGAAATCTTATTTTGATTTTCAATTTTGACAAAATGCCCCTCTGACAAAGGATTTAGGACTGAGTCAATAATGCAAACACATAATCCTTGAAGGTCACCTTCTACATTACAAGTTAACACTGGCCTTGTCATCAGTTGATGTCTTTGTCTGGTTTTCTTTCTAAATTTCTTGGATTCCTTAAAGATAAATCATTAGGTGGCCACAAACAGGCAGCCAGCTGGTAAACAAGAAAGGACATTTGGGAAATTGCTGTACTGGTACTGAGGGTAGGCCCATCAGCATGTAGTTCAATCAAGGGTTTGTGTAATTTTTCTTCACTAAAACGCTTGAGAATTTTTGAAAGGTAAATTGGACCTCGTTGTGCTATTTGCTAGGCAGCTATTGGATGCAAGTAGGTCTAATTTAGATAGCTAGCCTCTACACAGATCGTGTTGGAAATGCCTGATGCCATCTTGGTTTGGGTGCTGCAGAGGCTAGTCATGTGTCCACCTTAAACTGACCATTAAATATGCTAATAACTGCTGCATTCAGGATTAACTAGTCTATCCCCAGCTTAACCAGAGCATTGAGGCAACGTGATTTCGAAAAAATACTTAGCTTAATATGAAGTCAGGTCAACATTAAAACTGCAGACTGCTGTTAAGCACAATTCACCCTTCCCATTCTGATTGCCTGCTCTTTCCATCCACACTAGGGAATTTATCCATTGTCAAACTGATGTCCACAGATTGGCGGAGTTCCAGCCAACTACTTGCGGAGTTCCAGCTCCCACACGGGACACTGACCTACTCGGCTACTGCTGGTCGCTGCGACCACAAACCGTTCTGGGTTCATGAGGCGTTCCATTGCCTGCATGGCCATTTTCTCTTTCTCTCTTAATTTAGGACAGGGGGTGTTGAGGTAATGTTTTACAAGACGGGTAAGGCTTTCGCTATGTTCCGCTTAAAAACTCCCGACAGTTCGTCGCAACAAAAAGCTCTCAGGTTAACCTTACAACCCTGTTAGTACGCATGCACAAAACACACTTCCGAATTATCTTTATTGGTTTGAACACCTTGATTACTTGTGATTTCCTTTTTCTCAATTGGATTTCTAAATCAAATTTCTGGGTCCTCGATGGAGTGGGGGTGCCACTTGTAACCGCGTCCCGTCAGGATGTCGCCACTAAATGTTGCTCGTTTTACTGGAGTGTGATTAACACGCCTCCGTTTAAAGGCCGTGTGCTTAACACTACTATGGCTCTGTATGTGTAATTATGCTCGGAGTCGCCAGGTGCCGTATTGAGACACCGTCACAAGTATATCAAGGTCAGGTTCAAAGTAATAAATCCGTACACCGATTAGTAAGTCCAAACGATTGGTGTTTATTATAACAAATATAATAAATACACATGCATACGCTAAAGAGACTAACTTACTTCTAATACTAAACAACTAAATACTTATCTAGACAGGAACAGGCAAGGCCAGGGAGCAAGGCCTTCGTCCCGTTCTTGATCTGTAACTTTCTGATTGGCAAAGTTGTCAAGGGCTAGCAAGGTCTGGATCACGTAGCGATCGTTGTGTTGGCACTTACAGTTCGATGGCTGAGGCTCAACGGCTGGTGATGAAACTGGAGTCAGGATGCAATGTAACAGGTCTGGGCCGGAGCAAAACAACAGACCGAACCATGTGCGGGACCTACTCTTATAGGTCCTAGAAGTCCGTGCCCCTTGGGGCGGGTTCTTTCACCTGCTAGGTATCGATTGGGTCTTTCCCAATCAATATCTTTCAAACTCCCCAATCTTAGGGTCGTTCCTCGATGGGTGGGGCGGTCCCTACGGCTCTTTGTGTTGGTTGCTTTGGCGCCATTCTGTCTGGGAGTCTATGGAAAAGTATCCATTGATACTTAAATGTTTCTATTGTCTGGGGTCTGGATCTGGATCACCTCATTACTATGCAGATCTGTTTCCCATTTGCACCTTTGGCTGAAACTCTGCACCTCTTTGGAAACTGGTTTCTGTATGTGCAGAATGCAAAACAGTCTTCTGCGAGCTGTTTGTCCTCACTATGACTGTTTTTCCCTGCAGTCTTAGCAGTTCTCCATTTTGTAGCCCAGTGTCCATCTTAGATGGCTACAAGTGACCCAAGCCGGGAATCGCACATGGGACCCTGGAGCTGTGAAGCAACAGTGCTAACCACAGTGCTACTGTGCCATGAGGATTGCACCCCATTTTGGACAAAATCTAGTTTCTAGGCAAGCAGCTGCAGTTGTAATACAGTTGTAATGTTGTGAGCCGAATGCTTAAGCAAAGCTGGTTGGTGAGCGCAACAAATGTCCTGTTCCTGGAATTCAGCCACATCTGTAAAATGGAGAAAAATGTACACATTGGTCATATCTCCAGAGTAAGGTGCATTGGTGTGGTACACATAAGAACCTTCATATGCACTGGGCACCATAGTTAGTGCTTTACACTTGATGAAACATATTTTCAGTCAATTGTACAGAATAGAAAAGTAAACATTTCTTCCAGCTTGTGTCACCAGAAGAAGTGTCAGAGTGATTGGACAAAAGCAACACAGTGCATTTAGTTTGCACCTACTTCATGGAATAAGCTAGCACAAAGCAATTTTCCAACCAGAACTTCATGAAGGAACAGCGGGGCAGTCATCACTGCTTTGCTAAGAATGGTCTCGCTGAAATCTAACATCTGCTGCAAACCACAATCCCAGTCTTACAGCAGAACGAGGATAGCATTGCCAGTGGTTGTGAACGTGACATTGACTATGAACTTTCATGTAACTGGCTGCTTCCAGGTTGAAGCATGAGATATTTGCAACGTCTTGCAGTGTGTCACCCACTATTGCATAAGGGAGGTTACTGTGCTATATTCCAAGGCAGCTGAATACATTTTATGTGTATGATCTTTCATACTTTGAATTCCACGATTGTTTGCTCTAAATTTATAAAGGGTTTGATGCTCTACATCCTGCTGTTAATATTGAAAGCAACTTATTTTCTGCAAGGAAGAGAAAAATATTCATCGATTTAGTGGAAATTTTGAACAGTGGATTTTAAGAACCCGATGTAACATACCTTTCTGCAAATCCAGAAGCTGAGTGAGTGGTTGGAAACTGTCATTCTTATGAAGAATTATGATCATATCCTTATTTTCCATATTTGATTGACCCACTAATTAATAACAATGATTATTAATTATGTAAAATGATGCAGACATAAAGCAGATTACTGGATCAATATCTTTGCTACTTGAAAATGTGATTGTATACATGGCATCCACATGGTGGACGGCATCATTTCAAGAAGGCCGCTCACCATCACCTTCTCAAAAGCAATAAGGAATGGACAAAAATTCTGGTCTAGCCAGTCTCACCCGCATCCCACGGACAAATACAGTTTGATCAGATGTTGACGTTTTCATTCTTCTTTTTCACCTTTGAACTTTCACTCAGATCAGGTACTTTCCAATGTCCCTTCAGGTTTAACAGTCTTTTGATACTGTATTCATTGCCTCAACCACTCCCTCTCATGCCTGTTGTAATTTCCACTTGTGGGTAGGTTGTCTTTCCACACTGTTTGTTCTATGCCCTCATCTCATCAAGTGATCAAGTGCGACCTGCAATGTTGCTTCATTAAATTCGATTTTGTGCTTCTTTTCCTGTCCTTCCTCTTTCTCCTCATTCCAAGCTGAATTGACTTGCAACATGCTAATTGGACTGATCAAATGGCTATTCAGCATGTTGAGCAGAAATTATTGCAAGATCTTCCAATTGGCTACTCGATTTTGAAGCAAATTGAATGCATTCTAACAGATCCAAGCTTTAAAAAAGGAGACAGAGTTTAAAAGAGAGGGGAAAATCTTATTTATTGCAGAGAATGAGCATGAAGAAGAATCCATTCATGAAGTAATTTTGGATCAGTAAAACATGTAAGTTTATAGTGCAAAAGTCCAATGAACCCATTTTTTGTGCTTCTTGCAAGAGTAATCTAAACTAATCCCACTGCCTTGCTTTTTTCCACTCTGCTCCTTCTCCTGGCCCTTCATCGGTTGCTTCACAGCATCAGGGACCTGGGTTTGATTTCTGGCTTGGGTCACTTTCTGTGCGGAGTTGGCATGTTCTCCCTGTGTCTACATGGGTTTCCTCCGGGTGCTCCGGTTTCCTCCCACAAGTCCCTAAAGACATGCTGTTAGGTGATTTGGATATTCCAAATTCTCCCCGTGTACTCGAACAGGCAGCGGAATGTGCTTCTTTTCCTGTCCTTCCTATTTCTCCTCATTCCAACTTCATTGCAGTGTTAATGCAAGCCTACTTGTGACAATAACGATTATTAAATTAATTTATTATGCATTGATTAAGCATGTTAGTGATGAGTTTATTGTTGATAAGATCATACACTGATGCTGTTGGAATGGACTCGGCATTGTGGTTTAATAACTGCTCTCTTGCTTCTAATAATAATAATAATCTTTATTAGTGTCACAAGTATCGGTAGCACAGTGGTTAGCACTGTGGCTTCAGAGAGCCAGGGTCCCAGGTTCAATTCCCGGCTGGGTCACTGTCTGTACGGAATCTGCACATTCTCCCCCTGTCTGCGTGGGTTTCGTCCGGGTGCTCCAGTTTCCTCCCACTAGTCCTGAAAGACAAATGGTGTTAGGTAATTTGGACGTTCTAAATTCTCCCTTTGTGTACCCGAACAGGCGCCGGAATGAGGCGACTAAGGGCTTTTCACAGTAACTTCATTGCATTGTAAGCCTTCTTGTGACAATAAAGATTATCATTACATTAACATCGCTATTAAGTTACTGTGAAAATCCCCCAGTCCCCATACTCTAATTCATCGAACAAAAACATATTTCGGGACGTGTGGGAGGAAACTGAAGCACCCGGGCAAAACCTGTACACACTCCGCACAGAGAGTGACCCAAGCTGGGAATCAAACCGGGGTCCCTGGCGCTGTGAGGCAGCAGTGCTAACCACTGCGCCACCGTGCTGCCCTAAATCTTCTAAAATCTAAAGTTTGTTCTTTCAAGCCCTATTTCAGAAGTTAACAGCATTTAGACTGGCATTTTGGCGTAATATTGAGAGAGTTCTGCATTGTTGGACATGCAGACCATAAAATTCAGTTCCATTGCATTCAGTTAGCGTTCTGTCACCAAAACGGCATTGGGTGCGCCTGGGCATGCACATTTCTGCGTCGAACATCATTGCGGTGGAGGGAATAGCATCTGTGCTGGGAGCATCCATCAAGAGGATAATGGGTGGGCAGATTGTGACATCGGTCAGCATGTGATGCTGATTTCAGGCCACCACTACCATTTTGCAGCTCGTAAGCTCCAGCTTGTTCTCTCACTTAACTCTTTGCAGCTGAACGTGCATTCAGCAGCAAGTAGCACCCCGACCACTGTGTTTAAAAGGATCAACAACATTTATTTTATTCACTGATTGCTTATAGTGGCTCTTGGTGCAATTGTCTGGGATTTCTACAACAGTTTCAATTTACTAAAGTTTACAGGGTGTGAGGTAACACATGCTGAAGGACATGGGCCTTATCTTCTAACAGGGAAATATAAAAGTTATGGTAATAAGTGATGTATATCATGATGTAACAGTGACATCAGCAGTCGTCTGCTTGAGGGCCAGTAGGCGGAACAGTCTGTATTCATGAGAGATATGCCTGCTCTATAACCCATAGGCACATAAGAAATAGGAGCAGGAGTACACCACAGAGCCAATTTAGCCTGCTCTGCTGTTCAATATGAGCATGGCTGATCTTCGGGATTCAGCTCCATTCCCACAACCCCCCCCCCCCCCCCCCCCCCCGCCATATCACTTAATTCCCTATGAGACAAAAAATCTGCCTATTCCAGCTTTCATTGTATTCAACGATGGAGCATCCACAAACCTCTGGGGTAAATAATTCCAAAGATTCACAGCCTTTTGAGTGAAGTAATTTCTCCTCATCTCAGTCCTAAATGATCGGCCCCTTATCCTGAAACTGTGCCCTGGTGTTTAAAACTCCTGCAGAAACATTCTCTCAGTATCCACTCTCTGAAGCCCCATCAGAATTTTGTAGGTTTGAAATGGATCATTTCTCATTTTTCTGAACGTGAGAGAATAAAAGTCTGATTCAGTCAGCCGCTCATCATAGGTCAACCCCTTCATCCCAGGGACCAATTTAATGAACTTTCGCTGTAGCTCCTCCAATGCAAGTATATCCTTTTGTAAATGTGGAGATCAAAACTGCACATAGTGGGCACAATCTAACGGCTGCGTTACACCTGAAAGGCAGCGGATCTACGAGGCTTGCGAATGACATCATCCCGAACATTGTGGGCGGATCACTTTTTAACAAATCTGCATGTTAGAATGAGACAGCTAGTCTCACTCTAATATACACACCCATGATCTAACCAAGGCATAGGCTCAAACCCCTTCACCTTGGAGACCTCAGGCTGTCTCCACAAATAGGGACCAGACAGAATGGCACTCATGGGGATTTCCCAGGGGATCAGAGGTCCCCAAGTGCTTGCCCTCTGGGCATGGTGGGATCCTGGCACTGCTGGTGCCACATGGGTACCCTGGTACTGCCAGCATGACTTCCTGGCAGTGCAACCTGGGGAGCAGCCTGGCACTGCAAAGGTGCCCAGGTGGCACTGCCAAGGTGGCAATTCCAGCTGGCAGGGGCACCGACAGGGTGCCAGGCTGGCAGTGTCAAGATGCCAAGCTAGCATTTTTCCCATGACGGGGATGTCGCCCGGGGGTGTCTTGCATGTGTGTAGGGGGATGAGCGGGGGGGGGGGGGAGGCTGAGGGGGGGGGGGGGGGGGGGGGGGGGGCTGAAGACACCCTTATAGGTGAGTTACGTCTTTAGGGAGGTTCAGGGGTTATGCCGGATTTCAAGAGATGGGGAGCTATTGTTAAATGATGCTCTGATTTCCTTCTGCACTGGGGAGTTCCGATGATCGGAGCTCCTCAATGCAGAAAATGGGGCTAAATGCAGCCTCGTCAGCGTGACCCCCACTGAGGCCCTGAATCTATCAGAATGGAAACAGAGTCCTGTTTGATAGCATGGTTTCTCTGCATTCCGAGCACCAGGAAACACCCGGCTAAACATGCTCATTATGGGACTCTGTTTCCATTCGGATAGATTGCGCCCAGTATTCCAGATGTGGTCCCATCAAAACCCTGTACAACTGGAGCAAGATTTCTTTATTCTTGTACTCAATTTGCCTTGCAATAAAAGCCAACATGCCATTTGTCTCCCTAATTGCTTGCTACACTTGCATGCTAACTTGCAAGTCATAGAGTCATACAGCACAGAAAAGGCTATTTGATCCATCGAGGCTGCAGTGGTCAAGAACAACCACTTAACTATTCTAATCCCACCTTCCAGCACTTGGTCCATAACCTTGTATGTCTTGGGATTGTAAGTGCATATCTAAATACTTCTTAAATGTTATGAGAATCTCTGCCTCCACTCCCCTTTCGGGCGGCAAATTCCAGACTCCCATCACCTCTGGGTAAAAACATTTTCCTCACATCCCCTCTAAACCTCCTGCTCCTTTCCTTAAATCTATACCACAAAGTCTTTTTGTATATCTCTATCTTGTGTGTGTATATATATATATATATATATATATAAAGGCAGTCCTCAACTTTACAATGTACAAGTTACGACGAATGGCCCTTATGGCACCTGTTTCAGCTTTGCAATAACAGTTTCAACTTTATGATGCCAAGTCAGCAAACAGTTAGTCTTTACCAACCGATATGTTCCTTTTTGTTCCACCTTTCACAAGCTCAGGAAGAGCAGACTGCTTCTGAGCTACAGATGATCTCACAAAATTTATCATCGGAAAAGCTCCAGTTTATAATTAACTGACTTAGCAGAAATTGATGAGATGGTTGTCTGTTTTTATTAAACATTCATTGCAAGCTGGCATTCTCTTCAAAACTACAAAGCATCAAATAAGGGATAATCATATACCTCTTTTCATGGTGTCATGGACACACATTCATTGAAAGGGAACATTGCCTTTCAGTGAAAATAGGGTTCAGGAACTGTAGCGATTGATCCTTTAAAGGCAACGCAGAAGAGTAAGAATCACCTGGCCAGGGTAATCAATTGGGACTCAGAATATGGAATCACCCCATGATAAGAAGGCAGAAACATTTTGGAAGCCAGCTACAGCCATATGGCTCCTGTACAATTCTTACTAATAAATACCTTTTGTGTTCACTAATGAAGTCTGAAAATACACTGAGGACTGTCTGTAGTGGTAATAAAGCAGTTTGAAGTAACTCTCTGGAGTCAGACCACAGTTACTGGAGAGAAGATAAGCCACACAACCAACACACGAATCAGTCCTAATTTCAAAGATTCTACACAAACCATTTGCTCCCAGGAATAGCTACAGTTGTATGCATTCCCCAGAGCAGAGGTGGCACAGAGCAGGTCAAGCTGCAGTTAGAGGGAAAAGGAGGCGAGGAGAAAAAAAGGTTCTCAGCAGGAGACCATATCAAAGAGTGAGCATTTCTCCAACCTGAACCATAGCAATGAATCGTTTCATTAAAGATGTCCTCACTGAAATGTGCAGGTTGCTGCAACTGCAACCTCAGAGCAGAGCGGCAATATATAGTTTATTCCCTCTTGCTGGAAAGATGCAGATGGAGTGAGCATGCCACCTCAGCTGGATTGCAACCTTTCCCACAGTCCAGGGTGACACTTGGCTTTGTCATCATGAGTCTGGCAGCGCTGACTGCCTCTGCCATCACCTCCCAGGCAGTGATCAGGAGGGCAGGCTTGTGTTTGCACCCAAGCTTAGAGAAGAGGGTGTCCCACTGCTCCTCACTAGCATGGAGCTGTGGATCCACGTCGGACTCCCAACGTCGGGGGAGGAGGGGGGAGGTCTTCTCTAGAGCCATTTTGGTGTCTACAGTGGGTGTGTGGTAAGTGGAGCGCTTGAAAAACAGCTCCAGCTGCCAGGCTCTTTGATGCTAACTCCATCCCCAGGGGTTAGAATGCCCCCTGGGTTGGGAATTACTTGGAATTCGTGGCAGCAGAGTGCTGGCCTATTAGCATGTCCTGAATTGCTCCACAAATAGCACCCCAAACAGGAACACGATCCTCACACAATTCAGCCCCGGCGTCAACACTTGGGGCGGATTTCTCTGTCCCGCCGCGCCAGATTTCTGGTTTTCCACACGCCGGCGGGTACCCCGTTTTGCCGGTTGGTCAGTGGGGTTTCCCATTGTGGCAAAACGGAGAATTTCGGCAGTGGAGAATTCAGCCTTTAGTCTCCCAAATGGAGAATTTCACCCACTGCGTAGCAACTTTGTGATGTACCACAACCAAAGGGAATTTCACTTGCTCAGCATGCAGTTGATCGGCAACAATTCACAGTGTATCACGCAGGTCAATGCCCATTTTCTTGACAGCAGGCATGATGCTTTCAATTCTGCAGGAGTGCATTGTGCTGGCTTCATTAGAGCTTCCACAACAAACGGATAAGTGACAAGGACTAACCAATGACATTGTCTATGACTGTGGGGCGCAATCCGTGCACAAGTGGGCAGTGTCCATATCATGAAAATGATGCTGCCACATGAACCATGATTGATCAAACCATCGAGGTGCTCAAAAACACTTGTGCTGACTGGGCTACTCCACAGAACACCTGCAGCTCTTGGTCAACGCATGTCACGATACGTGATAGTCTGCTCTGTGTTGTGCACTTTCACCATGATGAGATACAGCCCTTATCACAAGCCACATAGTAACTAGCTGAGGGGAGGAGGAGAAGTAAGGAGTAAGTAAGATCTGCCGAGTACAGCACCTTTCTGGCTGAGTCTGTCATCGACTAGTCCAACTGAGATTCCAGTAAACGCAATCTCAATTTCTCTTTTGACAACACTCCCACACCTCATCTTCTCTCTGTTACCAACCATCACAGTGTTCACCTGGCCACGAGACTGAAATAAATGGGGCTGGTTTAGCTCACCAGGCTAAATCGCTGGCTTTTAAAGCAGACAAAGCAGACCAAGCAGGCCAGCAGCACGGTTCGATTCCCGTACCAGCCTCCCCGGACAGGCGCCGGAATGTGGCGACTAGGGGCTTTTCACAGTAACTTCATTGAAGCCTACTCGTGACAATAAGCGATTTTCATTTTCATTTTCAAATGCCACCGCAAAACAACTATTCCAAATTAAATGTATAAATCATATGCCATATTCCATACAAAGAACATAAAAGATCAGCCTTTCATCCCTGTGCATTTCCTTGATACCTGCCTTCCGTGCCTTTTCCCATCCAAGTGACCCTAGCCAGTAGCAGCAGCATAGCAGGTGGAAGATTGCTGACTTTCAGTGGGGGAGACTACAGATGGCCTTGCAGGATAACATCGAGCAGCTGTGGGCCGAGAAGGCCCTGCAATAGTGATAGGGGACTCTATAGTCAGGGGTACAGATAGCCGCTTCTGTGGACGTGAAAGAGACTCCAGGATGGTATGTTGCCTCCCTGGTGCCAAGGTCCAGGATATCTCTGAATGGATAGCGGGCATCCAGAAGGGGGAGGGCAAACAGGCAGAGGTCGTTGTACATATTGGTACTAACAACATAGGCAGGAAGGGGCATGAGGTCCTGCAGCAGGAGTTCAGGGAGCTAGGCAGAAAGTTACAAGTCAGGATGTCTGGGGTTGTAATCTCAGGATTACTCCCTGTGGCACATGCCAGTGAGGCTCGAAATAGGAAGATAGAGCAACTAAACACGAGGCTAAACAGCTGCTGTAGGAGGAAGTGTTTCCGTTATCTGGACCACGGGGAGCTCTTCTGTGACCTGTATAAGAAGGATGGGTTGCATCTAAACTGGAGAGGCATAAATATCCTGGCCGCGAGGTTGCTAGTGTCACATGGGAGGGTTAAACTAGTATGGCAGGGGGGTGAGTACCAGAGCAATAGATCAGAAGGTGAAATAATTGAGGGAGGATTAGGGAATAGGGCCAGTATGGCTTTGAGGAAAAGCAGACAGGGAGATGTTGCTGAAAACAGCGGGACTGGTGGCTTGAAGTGCATATGTTTTTATGCAAGAAGTGTAACAGGTAAGGCAGATGAACTTAGAGCTTGGATTAGTACTTGGAACTATGATGTTGTTGCCATTACAGAGACCTGGTTGAGGGAAGGACAGTATTGGCAACTAAACGTTCCAGGCTTTAGATGTTTCAGGCGGGTTAGAGGTGGATATAAAAGGGGTGGAGGAGTTGTGCTACTGGTGAGGGCGAATACCACAGCTGTACTGCGGGAGAACACCTCAGAGGGCAGTGAGGCTATATGGGTCGAGATCAGGAATAAGAAGGGTGCAGTCACAATGTTGGGGGTTTACTACAGCCCTCCCAACAGCCAGTGGGAGATAGAGGAGCAGAAAGGTAGAGAGATTTTGGAAAGGAGTAAAAGCAACAAGGTTGTTGTGATGGGAGACTAACTTCCCCAATATTAACTGGAACTCACTTATCACTAAGGGGCTTGGACGGGGCAGAGTTCGTAAGGAGCATCCAGGAAGGTTTCTTAAAATAATATGTAGATAGTCCAACTAGGGAAGGGGCTATTCTGGACCTGGTATTGGGGAATGAGCCCGGCCAGGTGGTAGACGTTTCAGTAGGGGAGCATTTTGGGAACAGTGACCACAATTTAGTAAGTTTTAAAGTGCTGGTGGACAAGGATAAGAGTGGTCCTCGGGTGAATGTGCTAAATTGGGGGAAAGCTAATTATAATAGTAGGCAGGAACTGAAGAACCTAGATTGGGGACGGATGTTTGAGGGTAAATCAACATCTGACATGTGGGAGACTTCAAATGTCAGTTGAAAGGAATTCAGGACCGGCATGTTCCTGTGCGGAAGAAGGATAAATACGGCAAAATATGGGAACCTTGGATAACGAGAGATATTGTGGACCTCATCAAAAGGAAAAAGGAGGCATTTGTCAGGGCTAGAAGGCTGGGAACAGGCGAAGTCTGTGTGGAATATAAGGAAAGTTGGAAGGAACTTATGCAAGGAGTCAGGAGGGCTAAAAGGGGTCACGAAAAGTAATTGGCAAATATGGTTAAGGAAAATCCCAAGGCTTTTTACACGTACATAAAAAGTTGACCTTCGAGAAGGCTGCTCTGACATCTGCAATGGTGATCTCAGATACAAGTTTATCCGAGGTTTCTGGGGTGGAGGGTTTGCTCTCGCTGACCTCTTGCTCAAAGCGGGCACAGAATGCATTGAGCTCATCAAGGAGGGGTGCGTTGTAGCTGGCCATTTTATATGCCTTCATCTTGTAGCCCGTTATATTTTGCAGACCTTGCCATATTCGACGGGGTCCGTGTGACTCGCCTGGGATTCGAGCTTGGTTTGGTTCTATCTTTTGGCATCTTTGATTGATCGCCTTAAATCATATCTGGCTTTCTTGTGTAGGTCAGGGTCTCCTGACTTGAACACCTCAGTCCTAGACTTCAGCAAGCAATGGATATCCCTGTTCATCCAGGGTTTACGATTGGGAAACATGTGGATTTGCTTCTTTGGCACAGTCTTCTACACAATTACTAATGAAGTCAGTTACTGTAGTGGCACATTCAGACTGTCACAGAGTTTTTAAATACTGACCAGTCCACTGACTCTGACAAGCATTCTTGACAAGCAAGGAGTCACAGGTTATCGGGAGTAGGTGGGAAAGTGGAGTTGAGGCCACAGTCAGATCAGCAGGGGCAACATGGTGGCACAGTGGTCAACACTGCTGACCCACAGCTCCAGGGAACCAAGTTCAATTCCGGCCTCGGTGACTGTCTGAATGGAGTTTGCACTTTCTCCCCGTGTCTGCGTGGGTTTCCTCCGGGTTCTCCTGTTTTCTCCCACAGTCAAAAGGTGGATTGTCTGTGCTATATTGCTGCTAAGTGTCCAAAAGGTTAGGTGGGGTTACTGGGTTACGGGGATAGGGTGGAAGCATGGACTTAAGTTGGGTGCTCTTTTCAAGGGCTGGTGCAGACTTGATGGGCCGAATGGCCTCCTTCTGCACTGTAAAATCTATAAGAGGGTAGCCAGGGAAAGGGTTGGCCCACTGAAGGACAGGTGAGGGAATCTATGCGTGGAGCCAGAGGAAATGGGTGAGGTACTAAATGAATACTTTGCATCAGTATTCACCAAAGAGAAGGAATTGGTGGATGTTGAGTCTGGAGAAGGGTGTGTTGATAGCCTGGGTCACATTGAGATCCAAAAAGAATAGGTGTTGGTCATCTTGAAAAATATTAAGGTAGATAAGTCCCCAGGGCCTGATGGGATCTACCCGAGAATACTGAAGGAGGCTAGAGAGGAAATTGCTGAGGTCTTGACAGAAATCTTTGGATCCTCACTGTCTTCAGGTGATGTCCCGGAGGGCTGGAGAATAGCCAATGTTGTTCCTTTGTTTAAGATGGGTAGCAAGGATAATCCAGGGAACTACAGGCTTGTGAGCCTTACATCAGTGGTAGGGAAATTACTCAAGAGAATTCTTCATCACAGGCTCTACTCCAATTTGGAAGCAAATGGACGTATTGGCGAGAGGCAGCACGGTTTTGTGAAGGGGAGGTCGTGTCTCACTAACTTGAGAAAGTTTTTGAGGAGGTCACAAAGATGATTGATGCAGGTAGGGCAGTGGATGTTGTCTATATGGACTTCAGTAAGGCCTTTGACAGGGTCCCTCATGGCAGACTTGTACAAAAGATGAAGTCACCTTTAGTAAGTTTGCGGACGACACAAAGGTTGGTGGAATTGTGGATAGCGATAAGGACTGTCAGAGGATACAGCAGGATTTAGATTGTTTGGAGACTTGGGCAGAGAGATGGCAGATGGAGTTTAATCCGGACAAATGTGAGGTGATGCATTCTGGAAGGTTTAATGCAGGTAGGGAATATACAGTGAATGGTAGAACCCTCAAGAGTCTTGACAGTCAGAGAGATCTTGGTGTACAGGTCCACAGGTCAGTGAAAAGGGCAACAGGTGGAGAAGGTAGTCAAAAAGGCATATGGCATGCTTGCCTTCATTGGCCGGGGCATTGAGTATAAAAATTGGCAAGTCATGTTGCAGCTGTATTGAACCTTAGTTAGGCCACACTTGGAGTATGGTGTTCAATTCTGGTTGCCACACTAGCAGAAGGATGTGGAGGCTTTAGAGAGGGTGCAGAAGAGATTTACCAGAATGTTGCCTGGTATGGAGGGCATTAGCCATGAGGAGAGGTTGAATAAACTCGGGTTGCTCTCACTGAAATGACAGAGGTTGAGGGACGACCTGATAGAGGTCTACAAAATTATGAGGGGCATTGACAGAGTGGGTAGTCAGAGGCGTTTCCCCAGGGGAGAGGGGTCAATTACTAGGGGGCATAGGTTTAAGGTGCGAGGGGCAATGTTTAGAGGAGATGTACGAGGCAAGTTTTTTACACAGAGGGTAGTGGGTGCCTGGAACACGCTGCCGGAGGAGGTGGTGGAAGCAGGGACGATAGGGACGTTTAAGGGGCATCTTGACAAATACATGAATAGGATGGAAATAGAGGGATACGGACCCCGGAAGTGCAGAAGATTTTAGTTTAGATGGTCAGCATGGTCGGCCAGGCTTGGAGGGCCAAAGGGCCTGTTCCTGTGCTGTACCTTTCTTTGTTCTTTGTTTGTTCTTTGTTCTGACTGCTCCATATTGGCATAGGCAACAGGCATCTGGCAACACTGGTACAGCTAGGGTATGAGTAGAATGGTGGCGGTGGGATGGTGAATGCTGTCATTCTGAGAGCCGACAGCAGGTTTGTGTTCCACGGTGCTGTGATGATATGCATCACTGTAAATACACAAGGGGTTAATGTAACAAGTAGACTAGATAGACACTAGAGGGAGCACCAGAGACATGACACACAGACACTCAACCAATAGGTCAGTAAGATAGGACACGGCCAATAGGCATTCAAGATACACACATAGGTGACACTACCACAGGAGGGCATGACACCAACCCATATAAAAGGACACAGCACACATCCTCAGTCTCTTTCCAGTGGAGACACTTAGTGAGTACACAGGGTTGATTGAAACACATCACACCCACCACGTGGATTGTATCAGACTGGTTAGATAGTCTGAGTAGCTATAGCAGGATTAACAGGAGAGTCTAATCCAAGGAGGAGAATTGTTAACAGTTTAATAAATGTGTTAAAGCCAAGTCTGAACCTTCCTTTGTCAGAGTGCACATCAAGGAAGCAGCTTATGCTACGTCAAGAGCATAACAAAAAAAGTGCCACTTCCATTTCTCACAGGGAATACCTCAGCAATCCTAGTGGATAACAGATAACTGGGCTGCTATAGCGCCCTTTGAATGCTGGTACTGTATCTGTAGCTCTGATGACTGTGAGCTTTCATGCATCTGGCTCCTTCAAGGAACTGTCTGACAGAAAACTGAGGCAGAAACTGTGGTACCATGATTGCAGTCTCAGCTTCCCGAGCAGCGTCCAGACAATTGGTTGTTTCTGTTTGTGCTGCACTTGAAGTTGAGATTTTAACCATCAGCTATTTGTTGTGGTTAGGTCCACAGATGTCTCCATGGAGTTGACCATCCCTTCCACGATGAATAGCATGGATTCCAAGCTCGGGTCTCAAGTTGGTGCTGGACTGCTATATGCTCTTTGAAATTTACATCAGGCTATCTGGTAGGCCTGATAATTCTGCCCTGTTCTGTTTGCAGCAACTTTTACCAGGAGATCTGCTGTCATGGTAAGTCACGCTCCTCTGTTTTGTACCATCCTCACATACCCACCGTAGCTCATCTGCAACCAGTCTGTGGTATTCATCATCCAACTGCACCTAGCTTGACCCCTCTTTCTGCTGCACTCTACTTTGCCCATTTGTCCTCAGAATACAACCAGAATTTCATACTTAACAGCACAGGAGAGGTAGAGTGCTGGGCATCAGGAATTCAGAGGAGAAAATCAAGGGGTATGGAGCGATGGAAAAACTAACCTGAGTTCAGGATCTACAGGCAGAGCAAAGATATGCAGAACCTGCTGAAAACCAGTACGAAATGAGACTGCGACTCTCCTTGCAGATGGTCACAGACATCTGTCCCCTGATCAATGTGGACCTCTGGTATCTCACAGGTGGTTGCACACTAGTGCATCACCAAGGTGACAGATTCCATCTTCACCAACATGAGTTTGCACATCTGATCGAAAACTGAGGAGGCATCGCAGGCTGAGAGGGCATAGGGTCCGGTGCCTGGATCGGGTGGGTGGTACCCTCAAGAAAACCCCAACAAGGGTGTCAGTCATTGTGTGGCTTACTGTGCTCACCATAATATGGCCATTTTCTTCGCAGGGAGGAGCGGGAGCAGGAGCGGAGGTGACGTGGACCAGGAGGGCTGCCAGGAAGGTAAGCGTTTTGTTTAAATTACTTACCTGTCGACGCCAGCGGCCTTTTCTTCGCAGGGAGGAGCAGGAGCGGAGGTGACGTAGACCAGGAGGGCTGCCGGGTAGGTAAGTGATCCTATATATTTGGGCGGCGGCTAAACCCGAGACACTACACGTTTAGTGTCTCCCACCCGCCCTCCTCCTCTAACCAATTTAATAAGGTAAAGTTGTTTTTTTTTTACTCTTATTTGGTATAAGTTTATTATTGAGTATTATAGTAGTTGAATTAAGTTTTTATTTAGCAGAGAAGTACTAGAAATTATTTAACATAAATTTGTAAACGTTAATTAAATAAGTAGAGATGGCTGGACAGGTGATGTGTTGTAGCTGTATGATGTGGGAGCTGGCTGATCCCATTGTGAATGGCAGTGACCACATCTGCAGCAAGTGTTGGTTGCTGGAAGAACTCCGCATCAGAATTGATGATCTGGAGTCTGAGCTTCAAACTCTGCGGCACATCCGGGAGGGGGATAGTTACCTGGACGTTTTGCTTCAGGAGGCAGTCACACCCGGCAGATTAAGTAATTCAAATTCAGTAAGTGTTCAGGAAAAACAGGGTGTGATTGTAAGTGAGGCAGGTAGGGGGATTCGGAGTTCGGGAGTGCAGGATCCTCAGCCCTTGACCTTGTCCAACAAGTATGAGATTCTTGCTCCCTGTGCGGATGAGGAAAAGGGCTGTGGACAGGATGAGCCAGCTGACCATGGCACCATGGTGCAAAAGGCCATTCAAGAGGTGGGAGCAAAAAGACAAGTAGTTGTTATAGGGGATTCTATAATTAGAGGGACAGATAGTATCCTTTGCAAGCCGGATAGGGAGTCCCGCATGGTGTGTTGCCTGCCCGGTGCCAGGGTGCGGGACATCTCCGACCGGCTTGAAAGGATACTGGAGCGGGAGGGGGAGGATCCAGTTGTTGTGGTCCACGTTGGGACTAACAACGTAGGCAAGGCTATGGTGGAGGACCTGTTTGGGGATTATCAAGCACTAGGAAGGAAATTGAAGAACAGGGACTCGAGGGTCATAATCTCCGGATTACTGCCCAAGCCACATGCTAATTGGCATAGGGATAAGAAAGTTAGGGAAGTAAACACGTGGCTAAGGGATTGGTGTGGGAAAGACGGATTCCATTTCATGGGGCATTGGCACCAGTTTTGGAACCGGGGGGATCTGTACCGTTGGGACGGTCTCCACCTGAACCGATCTGGAACCAGTGTTCTAGCGAAAAGGATAAATAGGGTGGTCAGTAGGACTTTAAACTTCTGAGTCGGGGGGAAGGGAAAGGGAAAGCGACAGGGAGTAGGGAGTTAAATGGAAGGATAAGAAGCAGGTTAGCATGTGTGCAGGTGGGTTTAAGTTCAAGGCAGACTAGGAATGAAGCAAAAAGGAAGGATAACTTAGGACATCACATGATGTCCAATTTCTCTAATAATGATAAGAAAGTCAGCATTAAGGCACTTTACCTGAATGCTCGTAGCATTCGTAACAAAGTTGATGAATTAACAGCACAAATCATCGCGAATGAATATAACTTGATAGCCATTACGTAGACATGGTTGCAGGATGGTCACAACTGGGAGTTAAATATCCTGGGGTACCAGACGTTTCGGAGGGATAGACAGGTATGTAAGGGAGGTGGAGTAGCACTAATAATCAAGGACGACATCAGGGTGGCATTGTGGAATGATATAGGTTCTGTGGAGAATGAGGTTGAATCCATTTGGGTAGAAATTAGAAATTCTAAGAAGGAAAAGACACTGATAGGCGTCGTCTATAGGCCACCAAATAATAGAATCTCACTGGGACGGGCAGTAAATGAAGAGATAACTAATGCCTGTGAAAAGGGTACAGCGGTTATCATGGGAGATTTTAATCTGCATATAGATTGGTCAAATCAGCTCGGTCAGGGTAGCCTTGAAGAGGAGTTCGTTGAATGTATCCGGGATAGTTTTCTGGAACAATATGTAGTGGAACCGACGAGAGAGCAAGCTATCCTAGATCTGGTCCTGTGTAATGAGGCAGGAATAATTAATGACCTCATCGTTGGGGATCCTCTTGAGAGGCGTGGTCACAGCATGGTTGAATTTAGTATACAGATGGAGAGTGTGATGATAGAATCCAATACCAGGGTCGTATGCTTGAACAAAGGGGACTACGATAGAATGAGGAAGGACCTCGCTAAAGTAGACTGGAAACAAATATTTTATGGTAGGACAGTTGAGGAGCAGTGGAGTACTTTCAAAGAAATCTTTCATAGTGCTCAACGAAAGTATATTCCAGTGAGAAGGAAGAATTGGAAGAAAAGAGGTAATCTACCATGGGTGTCTGAGGAGATACATGAGGCTGTCAAATTGAAAGAAAAGGCTTACAAAGTGGCCAAGATCAGCGGGAAACTAGAAGATTGGGAAAACTTTAAAGGTCAGCAGAAAGCCACGAAAAGAGCCATAAAGAAAAGTAAGATAGAACACGAAAAAAAACTGGCACAGAATATAAGGACAGATAGCAAAAGTTTTTATAATTATATAAAACTAAAAAGAGTGGCTAAAGTAAACATTGGTCCGTTAGAGGATGAGAGTGGTCATTTAGTTATGGGATATGATGAAATGGCGGAGGCATTGAACAAATATTTTGTATCGGTCTTCACAGTGGAGGACACTAATAACATGCCAGCAATTGACCGAGCGAAGTGGAACTGGAAACCATTAATATCATGAAAGAGCAAGTGTTGGGCAAGCTAATGGAGCTCAGGATAGATAAGTCACCTGGCCCTGATGGAATGCATCCCAGGGTACTGAAAGAGATGGCTAGAGTAATAGCAGATGATTTGGCGGTAATTTTCCAAAATTCGCTGAACACTGGGGCAGTCCCAGAGGATTGGAAAACAGCAAATGTGACGCCACTGTTTAAAAAGGGAAGTAGACAAAAGATGGGGAATTATAGACCGGTTAGCTTAACCTCTGTCGTGGGGAAGATGCTTGAGTCTATTATCAAGAAAGAGATAGGAGGGCACCTCGATAGAAATTGTCCCATTGAACGGACGCAGCATGGATTCATGAAGGGCAGGCCATGCTTGACGAATTTCTTGGAATTCTATGAAGGCATTTCGAGCAAGGTAGACAAAGGGGACCAGTGGATGTGGTGTACCTAAATTTCCAAAAGGCCTTTGACAAGGTACCGCACAAGAGGCTGCTGAATAAGATAAGGATGCATGGTGTTAAGGGTAGAGTACTAGCATGGATAGAGGATTGGTTGTCTAACAGGAAACAAAGAGTGGGAATAAATGAGTGCTATTCTGGCTGGCAGTCAGTGACGAGTGGTGTGCCTCAGGGATCGGTGTTGGAACCACAATTATTTACAATTGATATAGACGATTTGGAGTTGGGAACTACGTGTACGGTATCCAAGTTTGCAGATGACACAAAGGTGTGTGGCAAAGTGTACTGAGGACTGTAAAACCTTACAGAGGAACATTGACACATTGAGTGAGTGGGCAAAGGTCTGGCAGATGGAGTATAATGTCAATAAGTGTGAAGTCATGCATTTTGGTAGGAGTAACAATAGAATGGATTATTACTTAAATGGTAAAAAGCTGCAGCATTCTGCTATGCAGATGGACCTGGGTGTACTTGTGCATGCGTCACAGAAGGTTGGTCTGCAGGTGCAACAAGTAATTAGGAAGGCAAATGGAATTTTGTCCTTCATTGCGAAGGGGATTGAGTTTAAAAGTAGAGAGGTAATGTTGCAGTTGTACAAGGTGCTGGTGAGGCCACACCTGGAGTACTGTGTGTAGTTTTGGTCTCCACACTTGAGAAAGGATGTGCTAGCACTAGAAGGGGTGCAGAGGAGGTTCACTAGGCTGATTCCGGAGTTGAGGGGGTTATCGTATGAGGAGAGGCTGAGTAGATTGGAATTATATTCACTGGAATTCAGAAGGTTGAGGGGGGATCTAATAGAAACATATAAAATTTTGAAGGGAATGGATAAGATAGAAGTAGAAAGGATGTTTCCACTGGTAGGTGAAAGTAGGACAAGAGGGCATAGCCTCAAGATTAGAGGGAGCAGATTTAGGACTGAATCAAGGAGGAACTTCTTCACTCAGAGGGTGGTTAAAGTATGGAACTCCCTACCGAAAGGAGCAGTAGACGCTACTTCATTGAATATATTTAAAGATAGGGTAGATGTTTTTTTGAAAAATAAAGGAATTACGGGATATGGCGAGAATGCGGGTAAGTGGTTCTGAGACCACGAAAAGATCAGCCATGATCTTATAGAATGGCGGAGCAGGCTCGAAGGGCCGGACGGTCTACTTCTGCTCCTAGTTCTTATGTTCTTATGTTGAGAGAGAGAGATGTGTGACCTTGAGGATGGTGAGATCCTCAAAGTGGTCAGCTAATCGCGAGAGGAACAGCAGGTAAAAGTGGATGAGTGAACAGAGATAACCTGCTGCCTCCCTCCATGAAGAAGATTTCCCTCCTCTCCCTCTAGAGTGTCAGGCTTTGGCTCTCCTGTGACATCTCTAGTCCCTGTGGTGCAGTCGCAGGCTTTAACACAAACTTTCTGCACTGACCAACCAATAGGCACAATGATGGCTGTCCACGCGGTCTGAAATCTGCCACCAATCCTACTTCACTAACTTTAATTGGAAAAGAAACCCATTTCTATATCAATGAAGACCTTACCCCCAGGAAAATCTAATCTTTAGTCAGTTGTCCACCTCTATGACAATATTCCCGCCACTGTTATTGGCCTCCATGATCTCACTGGTTTTCTAGTTTGCCCGGTGGACCTTCTGGCAGATTTAACCTCTCGCTCCTGTCTACCTCTAGAACCAAGGCATTCAGCATGGTGTTAGGGAGCTCTGGAGGATACTTTCTGACCTATCGCGTCACAGTTCAGTTTTCTTTTTGCCCACAGTTCCTTCTGCGACCAGGTAATTTTCTATTCATATATCTGAAATTAAGACAATCAACATGAGGTCATGATTTGAACATAAAACCTTTATACCTGCAATTTTCTGTCATGAGAATTGATATAGTACAGATATGTGACCTTGAACTTCTAGGGGGTTTATACCAATAAAACCCATTGTTATTTTGCTGTCTTGCTCAACAATAAATCAAGGGATACTGAAATCATCGTTTGACTTTGTATTTTTACATTTAACAACAATGTAGTGTCAATTTCATGTTCTTTAGTTGAGACCCTTCAACTGTTATTAAATTACTCTGAACCAATTTTTAAAAAAATATTATGCTGTCATCTCAGGGACTGGACTAATGCAGTCTGAAGTTTGGAGACCTTTCCGAACAATGTGCAAACATTTTGCAACACTCTGTGGGTTCCTCATCCATCAGTTTGTTTATGACATTGTTTAATTAACCCTATCAAGCAGCTAGTATCTATCACATTGCAGAAAACAAATCTTATTTTGCTGGATGACTTATAGCATGTGGAGATATACAAAATAACTGCTGTTGATTTTACAAGATGGGAAAAATATTGAGCGCCCTCTGGTCATCTCAGGCATTTTCTTTCGGGATTACATGTGCAGAGATGAATTAGGTGTGTTTAGGATCAATATTTGTTTTTCTTCATAGCAGAAGATGGGATTTGTCAAAATTTTGAGTATAGGCTTTGAACTGTCAAATCAAAATCCTTTCAATGTTGAGTTATTTTTCTTGTAAAAAGTTGAAATGTAACAGTTGCCCAGACTTGATGCAAGGGTTACTTTAGAGGTCGCAATCTTGTTTTGATGAGAGACAATAATTATGAAATCTTTCATATGACCAAACACAAGGTGCTAAATGGTATCCAAATTTCAATCAAGCATAACCTTTGTCCTTTGCTATCTATTGAAGATTGTGTGTAATCTTTGGATACCTGCTAATGCTTGCAACATTAGAAAAAAAATTGTTTTGAGTCTGATCATGCTATGGTCTCATTATATATGCAGAGCTTGACATTGATTGGAAAAGCCACTATCAATAATACTGAATACTCAATAATTAATAAATTTTGGTTTGTTTAACTAATTTGCAAACTAATATATCTCATTTTCCAGAATTAATCTATAGTCAAGCTTCATTATTGTAAACTCAGAAGCATTGAAAAATTATTGCCATTCTTCTTATCAAAGATTCATGTAATGCCGTAACAGTTACATACTGGTTTCAAAGGGGAAGATTTTAATAAAGTTTGTAATTCACAATTTTGGCAGCAATACATTTTGACCATTTTGAACATGTCTATTTATTTTTTAATTTCAATTTATTTGAATCATTTGATAAAGGCCTCCGGCTCCTTCATTCCTCCTTCTGCTATTTTTAGTGATGGCGTAAACTAATTTGTTTTAAACAGGATAACATCTCTGCTAGAATAGCAGACAAAGGAACCTCATATGAATGCCTTTAATGCCTCTGGGATTATTGTCAAAGCCCGAATGTTTCACGCGCGAGCTTTCACATCTTTACAAAAATTAATTTGAAGGAAAATTGCGACACTTAATGCAAATGTGTTATTTCTGATTCTGAAAGGTAGAATCTCATATGGTTTCTGGTGAAGAATAAACTTAAAATTATTCTTTGTGTGCCTGATTACTGCGAAAGACCTTTCATTTCTTTTCTTGGAGGAACACTAATCATTCTAATGCTTTCCATGCTTCTATTAAAGTTAAATGATACCAGCAAACAAAAGCATGATTAAAAATAAATACAGAAAACATGATTGAAGAAAGATGAATCATGAAGGGTCAGAAAAAGCAACAAGTGATAATTTGTTTGCACACCCACATGTTTCAGCATTCAATGGAAGTTGCTTTAGCTTTACAGCAATTAAATGCAGGACAATAGATTCCGTTCTTGTTGGGTACTGAGTTAAAAAGTGTTGCCTAACATATACTTCTCTTGTAAGAATTTTTGTTTCTGCTTCGAACATCAATGAAATGTGCAGTGGCAAGGCAGTATTTCTTGAAACAAAACATTTCCATTGAGGCCTTGATTACTAATTGAGTGCTAAGAAAATTTACATTTTCACATCACCTAAAGTGGACTAAATGGAATAACAATATTAAGATAATTCATAGGAGTGATTGGCCCAGATCTACAGGCATCTGTATAATCCTGTCCAGGAGCTACCCCAGAATATTCACTGGGGGACCCCTTGGAGGTCCTGGCACAAGAACTACATGTCATTTCCCAGGAAGTTTCAAATTCCATTGGACAATTACCCGGCATCAGAATCCCTCTCTGAGTTAATGTCAGAGACTTTGGATGGTTCTAACGTACTTAGCAGAATAGTTACCCAGGAAATGCTGGTAAGATTAAATCCAGTTCCAACCCTTGCTGATTATAGTACTGACTCCACACCTGCATGCTTCCCTGCCACCGGAACTTCACACCCCGACTACCCCCCACTACCCCCCCTCCCCCCCAACCAGCCCAAGGGTCTCCCAAATATAACCTGCCTGCGACAACTACCCCTAACCCCCACTCCTGACTATCCTCCTGTCCACTTGACAATGACTTAACCACATGATCACCGACCAACCAACCGCCCCACCCAACTGAACGCATCCCCTCGCATACCCCCTCATCTCCCCAAACAACCGCCACTCCGTCTAGACCTCCAACACGCAAATACATTTTTTCCCTTCACCCACTGACCTTACACACTTAGCATACACACATAGATTCCCTCCCTATCTTGTGAAGGTGACTTTGGTACATTAAAACTGACTGCAATACGACAGTTAGTGCGGTAAAAAGGGAGCATGTCTTGGCTTCCCCCAATGTTCCAACAGTACAAGGGAAGCACTACAGGAGCAGATATGTTCCACATTATTCAGGAGGCCCAGTTCAGAAGACCAGGTGAGAATATGGATATCCAATACAGGGTAAGTAAATATGAGCAGAGTTGCAGCCTGATGGTAAAAGCCACTGCAGAAAACTCGGCCCCGTGATTATCAAAAGTAATTGGACTCAGAACCATGGCCGGGATTATCCCCCACCTGGCGGGGTGGTGGGTCCCGGCGTGTCGGAGTGGCGTGAACCACTCCGGCGTCGGGCCGTCCCAAAGGTGTGGAATTCTCCGCACCTTTAGGGGCCAAACCCTCACATTGAGGGGATCGGCCCGCGCCGGAGTGGTTCCCACACCGCCGGCTGGCGTGAACGACCTTTGGCGCCACGCCAGCCGGGGCCGAAATGACTTCGCCGGCCGGCTTAAGTCCGCGCATGCGCCGGAGCGTCAGCAGCTGCTGACGTAATACCGGCGCATGCGCAGGGGAGGGGGTCTCTTCCGCCGATGCCATGGTGAAGACGGAAGAAAAAGAGTGCCCCATGGCACAGGCCCGCCCACCGACCGGTGGACCCTGATCGCCGGCCAGGCCACCGTTGGGGCACCCCGCCGAATAGTGGCTTTAATCTGCTAGATGTTAGCCCGGTGGTCGACTACAGAGAATGGCCGACCGCCAGGAACTCTGGGTACTTATACCCCACCTCGGAGACGGGGCCTACTTGCCTCTCGACCAATTGGAGAGCAGTCACATGACTAGTCGCAACCAATCGGACGAGAGTCACATGACCAGCCAGAGCCAATGGGAAGACAGTGCTCTGCACAATTGGCAGTGCTCATATCCATACCACCACATTCAACCATTGTGGAGAAGGAAGGGGGGGGGGGTGAGCGGGAGAGAGGAGGGGGGGGGGGGTCCGAGGACTGGTGGTATGAGCAGCGAAAATCAATAGGGGTGAGCTTCCCACTGGCTTGTGGCAACTACGACTAAACTGACTTCTTGCCAACGGGGAATAGGGAGATCTCTGGACCGTAGGGCCAGCAGGATGGTCTTCCAAATGGTGCCATTCTCCCGCTCGACCTGACCGTTACCCCGGGGGTTATAACTGGTCATCCTGCTGGAGGCTATGCCCCTACTGAGCAGGAACTGACGCAGTTCGTCACTCATAAAAGAGGACCCCCGGTCGCTATGGATGTACGCGGGGTAACCGAACAGGGAGAAGATGGATAGGAGGGCCTTTATGATGGTTGTCGTGGTCATGTCGGGACAGGGAATCGAGAGTATTCGTCGATAACACTCAAGTAATAAGTGCTACGGTTGTTGGAGGGGAGGGGACCCTTGAAGTCTATACTGAGACGTTCAAAGGGGCAGGATGCCTTGATCAGATGCGCTCGTTCGGGGCGGTAAAAGTGCGGTTTGCACTCGGCGCAGACGTGGCAGTCCCTGGTGACTGTCCTGACTTCCTCGACGGAGTAGGGAAGGTTGCGGGTCTTAATAAAATGGTAGAAACGGGTGACCCCTGGATGGCAGAGGTCCGTGTGGAGGGAGCAGAGGCGGTCAATCTGCGCGCTGGCGCAGGTACCGCAGGACAGGGCATCGGAAGGCTCGTTGAGCTTCCCAGGACGATATAAGATATCGTAGTTGTACGTGGACAACTCAATCCGCCACCGCAAGATCTTGTCGTTCTTGATCTTGCCCCTCTGTGCATTGTCGAACATGAAAGCTACTGACTGTTGGTCTGTGAGGAGGGTAAACCTCCTGCCGGCCAGATAGTGCCTCCAATATCGCACAGCTTCGACTATGGCCTGTACCTCCTTTTCCACCGAGGAATGGCGGATTTCAGAAGCGTGGAGGGTTCGTGAGAAAAAGGCCGCGGATCTGCCCGCTTGGTTCAGGGTGGCCGCCAGGGCTACGTCAGACACGTCGCTCTCGACCTGGAATGGGAGGGACTCGTCGATAGCATGCATCGTGGCCTTTGCGATATCCGCTTTGATGCGGCTAAAGGCCTGGCGGGCCTCCATCAACAGGGGAAAGGAGGTGGACTGGATGAGGGGGCTGGCTTTGTCGGCGTAGTTGGGGACCCACTGGGCGTAGTATGAGAAGAAGCCCAGGCAGCGTTTGAAGGATTTGAGGGAGTTGGGGAGAGGGAGTTCCATCAGGGGGCGCATGCATTCGGGGTCGGGTGCCTATCACTCCGTTACGCACTACGTAGCCAAGGATGGCTAGACGGTCGGTGCTAAACACGCACTTATCCTTATTGTAAGTTAAATTAAGGAGTTTTGCGGTTGGAGGAATTTTTGGAGGTTGATGTCGTGGTCCTGCTGGTCGTGGCCACACATGGTGACGTTATCGAGATACGGGAAGGTAGCCCGTAAACCATGCTTGTCGACCATTCGGTCCATCTTCCGTTGGAAGACCGAGACTCCATTTGTGACATCGAATGGAACCCTGAGGAAGTGGTAGAGGTGCCCATCTGCCTCAAACGTGGTGTACTTTCGGTCACTCACGCGGATGGGGAGCTGGTGGTAGGCGGACTTAAGGTCCACCGTCGAAAAGACTTTGTACTGCGCGATCCTGTTAACCAGGTCGGAAATACGGGGGAGAGGATGCGCGTCCAGCTGCGTAAACCTGTTGATGGTCTGAATGTAATCGATGACCATCCGGTTTTTCTCCCCAGTCCAAACTACCAGCATTTGGGTTCACCAGGGATTGTTGCTGGCCTCAATAACGCCTTCCTTAAGGAGCCTCTGGACCTCGGACCCTTTGACGGTCCGGTCCTGGGCACTGTATCATCTGCTCCGAGTGGCGACAGGTTTACAATCTGGGGTGAGATTAGCAAACAAGGAAGGGGGGTCCACTTTGAGGGACGCGAGGCTGCAAACAGTAAGAGGAGGAATGGGGCCGCCGAATTGAAAGGTCAAGCTCTGCAGGTTGCACTGGTAGTCCAGGCCCAAGAGTGCCGGACCGCATAGACGGGGGAGAATGAGGAGTTTGAAATTTTTGAAAATCCTCCCCAGACTGTGTGGTCCGCTATGCAGCACCCGGTGATTTGGACGGAATGCGAACCTGAGGCCATTTCAATTTTATGTTTAACTGGGTGGATGGGGAGCGCGCAGCGTCTTACCGTGTCGGGGTGGACGGAACTTTCCGTGCTCCCGGAGTCCAGCAGGCACCTTGTTTTGTGTCCGTTGTAGTCTTGGCGAGCGAGCGTGGTTGGGACTGGTCGAGCTTGATGGAAGCCAGTTGTGGTGAGAGACCCAGATCCTCCTCAGTGGCAGAGTAGTCACTTGCAGGGCCTACCGAGTAGATCCAAGGTGGCGGCGCCCAGGACCCACACGTGGAGCCGGCACCCCAAGATGGTGGCGCCCATGGCCCGCACATGGCATCCGGGGCCCAAGATGGCGGCACCCGTGGGAGCCTTGTGGCGGCTGGGGGCAGTGTCAGCGGCGTCCGCGAGCCGGTCGGGGCAGCTGGGGGCGCGGGTCGGGAGGACCGTGGGGCCGATGCGGGAGCCGGGAGGCGGGCCGGAGAGGTTGGTGCGCGGCGTGGGGCCCTGCGGGGGGGGGGGGATCCGCGGTCGCTGCGTGTAAAGCAGCGACTGACTTGGTCTGGCAGACGACCGCGTAATGGCCCTTCTTCCCGCAGCTCTTACACAGAGCGGAGAGGGCCGGGCAGCATGGGCAGGGGTGCATCGAAAGGCCACAGAATAGCAGCGGGGCCCCGCTAGTTGTCGGAGTGACCCGCGGCGCAGGCCTGGGGGGGGGGGTCGGGGTCCACGGAGGATGGGGGTGGCGCGTGCCATGAAGTGCAGGGGGTTGCTGCGCGGCCGGGGGCGTATGCGCGGGCGTTCAGGTCAGCAACCTCCAGGGAGGTTGCCAGAGTCCGTGCCTCAGCTAGGTGAGGGTGTTCTTCTCTAACAATCGTTGGCGGATAGAAGGAGACTGCATGCCAGCAACGTAAGTGTCTCTGATTAGATGTTCCATGTGCTCCGTCGCCGAAACTTGGAGACATGCACACGTTCTCCCTAGAGCTGCGAGGGCCTGGTAAAACTCGTCGAGGGACTCACCAGGGTACTGTTGTCTGGTCGTCAGGGGATTCGGCCTGTTGTCTGGTTCGTTGACCGGCCGGAGAAAGTGTCCTTTGAGAATCTCCATGGCCGCATCAAAGTCGCCTTCGTCTTCGATCATTGCATAGACCGATGTGCCCACGCATGAGTGGAGGATGTGGAGTTTCTGCTCCTTGGTGGGGTTGCTGGCTGCAGTCGTCAGGTGGCTATTAAAACACGTCTGCCAGTGTACAAAAATTGCAGACGCATTTGCAGCATGCGGCCTGGTGCGGAGGCAGTCAGGCTTGATGCGAAGCTCCATTCGAAAATTCTAGCAGATTAAATTGATGTACCATCAATTCGACTCAAGACACATTTAGGATCTGAATAGTGGCTTTAATCTGCTAGTTGTTAGCCCAGTGGTCGACTACAGAGAATGGCCGACCGCCGGAAACTCTGGGTACTTATACCCCACCTCGGATGCGGGGCCTACTTGCCTCTCGACCAATTGGAGAGCATTCACATGACTAGTCCCAACCAATCGGATGAGAGGCACATGACCAGCCAGAGCCAATGGGAAGCCAGTGCTCTGCACCAATGGCAGTGCTCATATCCATACCACCAGAGGTGTTTTGATTCCCGCCGGCGGGAGAGGCCTGTCAGAGGGTTGCAGGGCTTGAGCAAGTTATAATGTGGTTGACTATAACTGCCTTGTAAATGGATTAGCAAAGCACTCAGTTGTATTCAAGAGGCCACTCATCATCACCTTCTCAAGGGCAATGAGGGATGGAAAACAAATACTGACCCTGTCAGCAATGCCTATAAAGAATAAAGAGAAAACAACATTTCTGGGAGACTCAACTCGGTGTCTGGATGGTTCTCTACTGCCATTTGCTTCTGAGGGTGAATTTCCTGTCCTTGGTGTGCCTGGAACTGGCACATCTTCACCTCCTTCTCCCCTGACTGCATGCAATAGCAGTGGTTGCAATCAATGCAGCACGATCTTCCAGATGGTCTTCTCTCTGAAGTATACGTTGGAGAAAGACATGCGTCAGCGTGAGGTTCCAAATGTCCTATTTCTTCTCAAGGTGTCTAAAGAGTTACTGCTGGATAAAAAGCTTGGTAATAGTACAGGCAAATAATCACCCCTAAAATCAGGTCATGCACAGAATGAGCTTCAACATTAATCTTCTGTTATCCTCCGGGTGCTCCGGTTTCCTCCCACAGTCCAAAGATGTGCAGGTTAGGTGGATTGGCCATGATAAATTGCCCTTAGTGTCCAAAATTGCCCTTAGTGTTGGGTGGGGTTACGGGGATAGGGGGAGGTGTTAACCTTGGGTAGGGTGCTCTTTCCAAGAGCCGGTGCAGACTCGATGGGCCGAATGGCCTCCTTCTGCACTCTAAATTCTCTCTCTATAACCCTACTAGAGGTCCCGGGATCAAGACCATATGGTTTCCCATTTCCCAGAATATGAACTGCCCCTCTAAGGGGGAGGAGTTCCTCTTAAGTGAGGAGCCCCAACTTACATGAACATCGCAGCCTGGATGCATGTCAGAGAAGGAGACCCTTAGGGGAGTGGAGGATTTTGTTTTTTTATCATAATAAACCTTGATCATTAACTTTTACCTATCATCTATGCTCCCTACTTACTGGAACTGGTAATTCAACACTGGCAACAAGGATTCAGTGGAACTGCCATCTAAACCATTTGCTATGCACCCAATCCACCTCATCTAGGCCTTGGGAGGCTCCTGTACTGACAGCCGAAATGATGCACATGGAGAAGTTGGTGCCATTTAACGCAGGTGCAGACGATTGGGGACAATATGTCGACCGTGTGCAATATTTTTTAAAGATCTATACGATTATCGGTGATGAGAGATAAGCTGTGGTATGGCTAACGGCTTGTAGAGGACCTACCTAAAGTGTGATAAAGAGCCTGATTCACCCGGACTTCCAAGATACCCGGTCGCTTGCTGCCCTGGGGGTCTTAATGGGGGAGCATTTTGACCTGACTCTGCCATTCATTGTACACCGCTTCCGGTTCCACATGGCTACTCAGGCTCAAGCTGAGTCGGTGGGTGACTTCCTGGCCTGCCTCCGAAAACTGGCGGAGTCATGCGAATTCGTAGCAACATTAAATGAGATGCTCTGGGACTGCTTAGTGTGTGGACTCTGCGATGCGGCCATGCAGAAGAAATTACTAGCTGAAGCCCACTTAGACCTGGAACGCATGGTAGAGATAGCCATCTCTGGAGAAAGTGACAAGGGGTCCAGGAACTTCAGGGAATGGCAGTGCTCAGTCTGGGGCAAAAAGTTGAATGCCAATCACACTCACATAAAACTGAGGAAGCCAAGTCCCAGCAATGGGACAATGACAGGTCGAACACAGGCCACCATAACAGAGGCTGAGAGTGTTGCTGGGCATTCTCTCCTGACCATGAGTAATGGGAACAGGTAAGGACACCAAAACTGCACACAAGACTTCAGGTGTGGCCTCACCAATGCCCTATACAATTGCAGTAATACATCACTATTCCTGTACTCAAATCCTCTTGCTATGAACATGCCATTTGTCTTCTTCACTGCCTGCTGTAACTGCACGTTTACTTTCAGTGACTGATGCATGAGGACATCAAAGATTTCCTTTACACCAATTCAAATAATAATCCACCTTCCTATTTTTGCTACATTATACTGCATCTGCCATGCATATGTCCACTCAGTCAGCCTTTCCAAATCCCACTGAAGCACCTCTGCATCCTCCTCACAGCTCACCCTCCCACCCAACTTTGTATTATCTGCAAATTTGGAAATATTACATTTTGTTCCCTCGTCCAAATCATTAATATATATGTGAATAGTTGGGGTCCTAGTACAGATGCGTGCGGTACACTACTAGTCACTGCCTGCCAATCAGAAAAAGAACCATTTATCTGAACCTTTTGCTTCCTGTTTTCTAACCAGCTTTCTATCAATCTCAAGACATTGCCAGTAATCCCATATGCTTTAACCTTTCATAGTAATCTGCTATGTGTGACTTTGTCAAAAGTCTTCTGACTGTCTAAATAAACTACATCCACCATTTCTCCCTGGTCAATTCTACGAGTTGCATCTTCAAAGAATTCTCAGAGATTTGTCAAGCATGGTTTTCCTTTCGTAAATCCATGCTGACTTTCTCTGATTACACCACTGCTTTCCAAATGCTGTGCTATGAAATCCTTGATAATGGACTCTAGCAACTTCCTTACTACCGACATTAAGCTCAATGATGTATTGTTCCCTGATTTCTCTCTACCTCCCTTTCTGACTAGCAGGGTTACATTTGCTACCCTACAATCTGTAGGAACTATTCCAGAGTCCAAAGAATGTTGGAAAATTACCTCCAATGGATCTACCATTTCTAGAGCCACTTCGCTAAATATGAAGATTTTCAGGCGCTGGATATTTGTACACCTTCAATCCCATTAACTTTCCAAAGTCATTTCTTCACTAATGTGAATTTACTTCAGCTCCTCACTAAAACCTGTGCTTTTCAGAACTTCCGGTACATTATTCATATCGTCCTTTGTGAAGAGAGAAGCAAAGTACAAATTTAGTTCCTCAGCCATTTCTTTATTCCCTGTTGTGAATTCCCCTGTTTCTGACTGTAAGGAGATTAGTTTTTATCAATCTTTTTCTCCTTACATACCTATTGAAATGCTTACAGTCAGTTTTTAAGTTCCCTGCTAGCTTACTTTTAAATTGTATTTCCCCTTCATAATCAGTCCTTTGGTAAGCCTTTGCTGAATCCTCAGGTCCATTGCTCTTTTTTTGCTATTTTGTATGCCTCTTCTTTGAATCTAATACCATCTCTAATTTCCCTTGTAAACCATGATTTATTCACAGTTCCCTTTCTACTCTTCAAATGCCAAATAGGAATAAACAGCTTTTGGAGTTGACCTATTCGTTCTTTTAATGCCTGTCGTTGCTTGTCCACTGTCTTTCCTTTCAGTAATATTTCCCAGTCTGTCATAGTCAGATTGGGTGATTTTCCCCCACGATTCTTCCGACCGCATCAAGGGCTGGGCACTACTTCCAGCAGTATATGAATATGTCCTGGAACTCACACACCCGGTTAAGTCTTGTTTTTCTGGATAAATGTGGGAAAATCTGCTGCGCCCAGGATCAAACTGAGGGGGTCACAGGTCACAGCAAGCCGCTGCGTGAGTTGCCCCAGGAGACGTGGCACACGTCCAGAACTTCGGCAATGGAGCAGCTTGGACCCTGGGCATCGTGTTGCCGAAAATGTGGCCCGTCTCCTTGCAAATATAGGCGCAGGGTCGCGAGTCTAATAACCAAGTGGACATCATGGGTGTGAGAATGCCAAGTTTCCCATGCCAGAGATCGGTCACGGGGGTGCTTTGCCTATAAGAGGTGGTGTGAGGGTGGGCTCGAGGAACCCAGAAGAGGTAAGTTGGGTGAAGTAGGTGGGTCCGGAGGAAGTGCTAAGGGGGTGGTCAAAAGTACAGAGTTGCCTTTAATTATGGCGCTCCAATCGTGAGCAGTCTTCCTTCACTAAAAAGCTCAGTTCTTCAGTGCAGAAAATGATTAAAGTGCAGCCTTTACAGGGCCTTCCTCACAGATGCCAAAAAAAATGGAAAATGCCGATGAATGGCGGGGTCTTTCTCGGAGTTGCAGGCTCTCTGAAACACCCTGCTAAACGTGCCCCAAACTGGACTCTGAACTTTTATGTTGAATCATGTCCCTTTTGTAATTAAAAGGTAAAAACGGTGGCAAAATGCAGAATTACCACAATAACATGTCTGACTACAGGCAACTGTTCTTGATATACAGTTAAAAATAGACTAATTAAGTTTTGTTGATAAGTAAGGAAATGTGACTCATGATTTTCAACAGCTAGCAATGCGAATATCTACATGAAAGTGCTTGCTTGCAGAGATCAGCACACCTGTCATCTAACTGTTGGTGTTGGACTTCTCTCTAATGACTTCTCATACCAAAAGTCAAAGCAGATGTTATTCAAAGCCTTTCAATGAACCAATTCTAATTTTGCCCAATCCCTGACAAAATGTTTGCTGAACCTTTCGTAATTGGCAAATGAGGAAAGTTTCAAGTCAGGTATCATTTGCCTTATAGCCACATGACATGCAAGTGTTCAGGTAATAGGCTTTGAAATTATTTAAGCTTGTATTGTCTCCTCTACTTTATCCCAAGGCTGATAATATATCAAGAAAGAGACGCAAGTTCAGTAGAATTGTCTGGATCCTTTGCACTGTAATATGGATCCATTATGCATCTAGAATGTCTGTCATTCTGGGTTGATACAGATAGTGGAGGGATAGTAGGGTGGTTTTCGTCCTTGCTCCACCTCTCAACTGACCACCAACAGATATGCTTAAAACAATGTTTTAGTCCTTTGAGTGCAATGCCTCTCAAGAACAGTAAGAAGTCTTACAACACCAGGCTGAAGTCCAACATGTTTGTTTCAAACTCGAGCTTTCGGAGCACTGCTCCTTCCTCAGGTGAATTCCTCACATTCACCTGAGGAAGGAGCAGTGCTCCGAAAGCTTGTGTAGGAAACAAACGCGTTGGACTTTAACCTGGTGTTGTGAGACTTCTTACTGTGCTCACCCCAGTCCAACGCCGGCATCTTAGGGCAGCACGGTAGCATGGTGGTTAGCATAAATGCTTCACAGCTCCAGGGTCCCAGGTTCAGTTCCCGGCTGGGTCACTGTCTGTGCGGAGTCTGCACGTCCTCCCCGTGTGTGCGTGGGTTTCCTCCGGGTGCTCCGGTTTCCTCCCACAGTCCAAAGATGTGCGGGTTAGGTGGATTGGCCATGCTAAATTGCCCGTAGTGTCCTAAAAAGTAAGGTTAAGGGGGGGGTGGGGTTGTTGGGTTACGGGTATAGGGTGGATACGTGGGTTTGAGTCGGGTGATCATTGCTCGGCACAACATCGAGGGCCGAAGGGCCTGTTCTGTGCTGTACTGTTCTATGTTCTATGTTCTATCTCCACCTCAAGAACAGACATAACAACAGATGTTCTCGAAAGTTTAAACAAAGGAAAACAGAAGGTTTATTTCTCAGTGCCTCACAGCAGCAGGTTTCTGGCTCCATCCTTGTCAAGGTGCAGCTGAGCCCTAATAGTGAAGATCTGGGTTGGTTCTTCGAATTGGTAAGTAAAAGGTTAGCCCCCATTTTCTGACTGTTAGTAGATTCTAGGCAGGAAGCTTCCTTTGCTGGAAGCACATTTATGGCATAGTATAATGTAATAAATTGTTATCCATTTTTATGTATCCCTTCCTGTCTAGCATATATTCAACTAACTGCGTGTAGCAAAACTGAAATGTCCAAAGTATTGTTTCAGGAGGAATGCTCGACAAAGTGTATATTTAAACAGTGCATCTTAATCATCTTGTACAGTTGGGATGGGTGGAAGTCATTCCACAGCTATGAGTGCATGGCTTCCCTGACCTCCCATCAGATAAGGGCTATCTTCAAGGTTTCATATTTTGGCCAAAACTTTTCAACTTTTGGATCATCGGAGGCCGGATGTGTTGGGACCCTGTGGAAGTCTTGATATGCGAACCCACATGGGAATTTCCCAAGAAGCTTCAAGCTCCGATGCGCAATTCCCTTGCTCACAGAGGTCCTACGCAAATGTCTCTGGCTTTTAGGTGGAGTCAGAGACTTCTAAAATAGCACATTTCTGCATCAGAATTAAAATTTTAATTTAAAGGAAGAAAGGGTGTTCGGGCGGGAAAGTGGAGCTGAGTCCACTAAAGATCAGACGTGATCTCATTGAATGGCGGAGCAGATTCGAGGCACAAGATGGGCTATTCTGCTCTTATGCTCTTATGTAAAATGGAATTCCCGAAGACTGAGCATTGATAATAAATCTAGGCCTGGAAGATCATAATGTCGGAAGAACGAGGGAGCCATTTAAACATGATGGGCGGGACCTGATTCCGGGATTCCCACTCTCCCCCCACTCTCGATGCCCACAATTTTTACAAGTGTAGGATCAGGGTCAGGATAGTGAGTTCATACCCAGCATCCCAGCTGACTCTATTGAGGGAGAAGGCATCTCCTAGCCTCTCGCAATTTTCATGGAACTGGGCCCGCTTCTCCGTGACTCATGGTTCATGGATGTCAGAGGAGTGTTGAACCATAATCTGGATTTGTGAACCTTTGGAAAAGCACTATATAAACACAAGTATATTATTTGCATTTTCATCAGATTCATTATGAACAAAATAAGGCAAGGTGATACTTATAGCTTTTATTACATTTGTAATACTGACCTGGGCAGTTTGCTGGCTCTGTGTAGCATCATCCTTGAAAATAGACTAAAAGGTGGAGCAAACTCATTACCTTCCTCTTTCCTCTTGAATGGATCAATGTTTTCCAATGGTAGTTCATAAAATGTGTGCTCAAACTTAAGCTTGACAAGTTATTCAAGAGCTGCAAATAAAAAGAGGAAGGGACAAAGCCATACTTTGGTGAAGCACTTCAAAACAATTATGAGTTCTCATGACCCATTCCCCCCTCTTCTCTTTCAGATTCTTTGCACTTTCAATCCTTTCTGTGTTTGTTCTAGATTTACAGCATCCAGAGTTGTTCCTTTTTTCAATCTGTGGATTATCCAACTCAGTTTAATGCAAAATCCAGGACCATATGTTTCTGTTTTGATTCAGGTGCAGTCAGAAAGATCCATAGTGAGAGAGAAGATGGTCAGTGATTTCTAAATAAAACACCTTCATATTACTTAAACAAATTGACAAAGTGATGTTAAGTCTACAAACCAGGAGCGAATGACAAGATATAATAGTTTAAAACTCTACCGATTAGCCACACGCTTGCTCTTATATTATTGCATTTCTGGCGCAGTTATAATAACCAGATAAACTTTCAATCCCAACAGACACAACATTTATGTTTTGCTACTAAGACATTATTTTAATTCTAGCTGCCTCCTTCCTAAATCCCCAATTAATTGCTCATATTAAATAAATTACATTGGGAGGAAAAAGATGCACAATCAGTTGTTTATAGATCTGGTTGCCTTTTAATTAGACTCTGAAGAGAACTAATGAATACCGTTGAAATAGGCACTTATTTCATAACGTAGCATCTTTAATATTAATTACTTGCTATGAAAAATACATACATGTGCATTTCAGATTGATCAGTAATCTTAAAGTTGTACGCCTAAAACTGGATGATGCCTGGATTGGGTGCGGCACATATTGTCTGTGCTTAATGCAATTTTGTTTTATTCATTCGCCGTTGCTCGCTGGGCCAGCCTTTATTGCCCATGCTTAAGTACCCTTGAACTGGATGCCTTTCACGGCCATTTCAAAAGGCGTTTAAAGAGCCAACCTCATTGCCGTTGGCCAGACCAGGTAAGGATGGAAGATTTCCTTCCCTAAATGACGTTAGTGAACTAAAAGGATTTTTAATGACTATCAGCAATAGTTTCATGGTCATCATTAGACCTTTAATTCCAGATTATTATTAAATTCAAATTTCACCATCTGCCCTGGTGAGATTCAAACCGGGTCCCCAGAGCATCACCCTGGGTCACTGGATTATTGGTGCAGCGATAATATCACCATGCCACTGCCTGCCATGGTGACAAATTGGTCCACCGGCCTCATTTGCTTATCGTGCTGTGAGCACCAGTCACTGCCATGGGAAACAGCTCACCTGACATGGGGACAAAGAAGGATTGTCTGGCTGGAATACGATCATGAATTAGAGGTGAGTCTGGGGGGTTGGGAGATGCCATTAGCCAATAGGACAGCGTGGGGCAAGCAGTTGCCCAGAGAAGCCCATAGTTTTACTGTGGAGTCCACAAATTAAGGTAATTTGTTTTTTTGGACTTTCCATCATCGTGGCAGACTCCAGGAACCTCTTTGTTTAAAAAATTATTTTTAATCTCCTTTTTAACATTTCCTCCCAAATTTGCACCCACCAACAATAAACAATAAGCAGTAACGAATATAATTTCAATCCTCATATCCACAACAACAATCCCATCCTCCCAACCCCCAAACAACTGCCCGCATGTTAACATAAACAAATAACAAAAAGGAATCAGGAATCACCCATAGTCCCATTAACACATACAGTCCCCCTCCTCGCAACCCTCCCAACCCCATCCCCTCACTAATGTTCGATGATATCCAATTCTTGAAAGTGCATAATGAATAACGCCCATGAATTGTAGAACCCCTCCATCCTTCCCCTCAGTTCAAATTTAATCTTCTCAAGAGTCAAGAATTCCAACAGGTCCCTCCGCCACGCCAGGGCACAGGATGGAGAGGCTGCTCTCCATCCCAAAAGGATCTGCCTTCGGGCGATCAACAAGGCGAAGGCTACAACATCTGCCTCTACACCTGTTTCCAACCCCGGCTGGTCTGACACCCTAAATATGGCCTCCCGAGGGCCTGGGTCCAGTTTCACGTGCACGACTTTAGAGATTACCCTAAAAACCTCCTTCCAGTAACCCTCCAGCTTTGGACAGGACCAAAACATATGAACGTGATATGCGCCCCCCCCCCCCCCCACCCTTCACCCTCTGGAGCACCTCACACCAGAACCCCTCCCACATACCCGTCCCCAACTCTTCCTCCCACTTTGCTTTGGTCCCTTCCAGTGGTGCCTTCTCCTCTTCCAAAATAGCCCGTAAACCACCGACACTACCCGCTTTTCCAGTCCCCCTATCGCCAGCACCTCCTCCAGCAATGTAGAGGTCGGCTCCACCTCTCGGCTCCTTATATAGTAGCTTTATCCAGTCCACAAATCTTGTTCCAATCCCAAACCGCTCCAGAACTGCCATCAAGTACGCCCATTCTACCTGGTCAAATGCTTTCTCGGTGTCCAATGCCACAGCCACCTCTGTTTCCTTCCCCTCCGCCGGTACCATAACTACGTTCAATACACTTCTAACGTTCGAAAAGAGCTGCCTCCCTCTCACAAACCCCGTCTGATCTTCAGGAGGCACTCCTCCAGCCTCCCTGCCAGTACCTTAGCCAATACTTTTGCGTCCACGTTTAAAAGTGATATGGGCCCATACGACCCACAATCCGTCGGATCGTTATCTTTTTTAAGCAACAGGGAAATCGATTCCGGCCCCAAAGTTTGTGACAGGACACCCTTCCCTATCGCCTCCTCAAACATCCCCACCATCAGGGGTGCCAGCTTATCCTTCAATTTTTAACAATATTCCACCGGAAACTCATCCGGCCTTGCCACCTTCCCCGACTGCATCCTCCCAATCGCACCTTTTATCTCCTGCTCCACTATAGCTCCTTCTAACGTCACCCTGTACCTCTCCCCGAACCTTGGTTACTCCAGCCCATCTCAAAATTCCTATATCTCCCGGTTTTCCCCAGGTGGCTCTGACCTGCACAACCTCTCATAGAGCTCCTCAAAAACCTTGTTAATCCGGAGCCACCACCAACTTCCCTGCCCTGTCCCGCACCTGAACAATTTCCCTTGCCGCCGCCTCCCTCTGATGTTGACCCGCTAACATATGCCCTGCCTTCTCTTCATGCTCGTAAACTGCACCCCTTGCTCGCCTCAGTTGGCACACTGCCTTCCTGGTAGATAGTCGGTCAAAGCTTGCCTGTAGTTCTTTCCTCTTTTCCAGCTTCGCTGGGTCCCCATCTTCTGCATAACTCCTATCTACCACCAGCATCTCATCTATTACCCTCTGATGCTCCAACCTCTCTTCTTTGTCCACCCTCGGCTTAAATGAGATCACCTCATCCCTCACCACCGGCTTTAGAGCCTCCCAGACAACTGCCTTCGACTCCTCACCCGTACAATTGAAACCTACATATTCCTCAATTACTTTTTCAATTTTGTCACAGAACCCTTGGTCCCCCAACAGTCCCACATCTAATTTCTACCCCGGCCTCTGTACTACCCCCTTCTCCAGTACCATATCCACCCAATGCAGAGCATGATCTGACACTGCAATTGCCAAGTATTCCGACCCTTTAACCCCAGCCAGCAAAGCCTTCCCCACCACGAAAAAGTCGATCCGCGAGTATACCTTATGGGCTGCTGAGAAAAACGAGTACTCCCGCTCCCTCAGGTGCAGAAACCTCCAAGGGCCCACCCCTCCCATTTCCACCATTCGCCCAGCTAATGCCTTCACCCCCACTGATGGGACCAGCGAGCACCGCCGTGACCTGTCCAACCTTGGCTCCTGCACCAAGTTCCAGTCCCCCCCTACTATCAGTTTGTGTGTGTCCAAGTTAGGGATGGCCCCAAACACCTTCTTCGCAAATCCCACATTGTCCCAATTGGGACCATATACACTTACCAGCGCCACTAACCTCCCCTCCAGTGCCCTGTCGTAATCACATATCTACCCTCCTGATCTGCAACCCCATTCTCCATCTGGAACCGTACCCTTTCGCTGACCGTTACCGCTACCCCTCGAGCCCTTCCGTCAAATCCAGAGTAAAACACCTGGCTAACCCAGCCCTTTTTAACTCTCACCTGGTTCTTCACCCTCAAGTGAGTCTCCTGCAGCATTGCTACATCGTCCTTCAAACTTTTAAGATGCGCAAGCACCTTTGACCTCTTGACTGGACCTCCTAAACCCCTCAAATTCCACGTGACTATCCTAACTGGGGTCTCTCAACCCCCCTCTTTCTTATCCACCATCATCATTCCACCGGGCCCTGCCCCGTGAGCCTGACCCGCCCCTATCCATTATTAACATCGAATTCCTTCTCCCCCTCCCAGAATCCCCACTGCACTTCCTCTCGAGAAAACGCCTCCCAGTATTGATACCTTCCCCCCCGCCCCCACGCCCCCCCCCCCCCCCTCCCCCCTCCCCCTTGCTCACCCTGTAGGCCCATCGAAATCTGCTAACCGGGCTCCAATGTCCGCAGCCCTCCTGTCACCTCACCTCCATTCACTAGCCAACTTTAGTTAGCTAGCGTGGGTGCCCCACCCAAGGCATACCGTCCCCTCCCACCCAGTCCCAGAAGAAAAAAAGAACACCCCCAAAAAAACAACAATCCAACCCATACAATTCACTAAAATAACATATAACTGTCGCAACAAAGAATACCAATCAACTCAGACAAAAACTTAAACTCTATAACAATATGAAGTGAAGTAAATTACATTACAAGTCAATGAATAGAAAGTTATAGCATTTATACATTTTCCTGCTCCCCAGTTACAGTACGCAGTCTCTCTTCCAGCTCTGCTCCTCACGTCTGTCCCAAGCCTTCTGCCTTCACGAACGCCTCAGCCAACTTCAATGTTTGAAATAAAAATCTTTGGCGTTATACATCACCCTCAACTTCGCCGGGTATACCATACCAAATCGCACCCCCTTGTTGTACAGTGCCGCCTTCACTCGGCTGAACGCCGCTCGTCTCTTTGTCAACTCCACCGTCAAGTCCTAGTAAATCCGAACTCTAGCACCATCCCACTGCACCTCGCGCTTCTGCTTCGCCCAGCTTCTCCTTCATGTGGTATTTATGGAAACAGATAATTACTGCTTTTGCCGGTTTATTTAGTTTGGGCTTTGGCCTTAACGTCCGATGAGCTCGGTCCAGCGGAAGGGGTTCTCACCCTCCCCTATCAACTCCGTCAGCATCTTAGCAAAGTACTCTGTTGGCCTCGGGTCCTCTGTCCCTTTGGGTAAGCCCACAATTCTCAGATTGTGCAGCCTCAAGTGGTTCTCCAAGTCCTCGAGCTTTGCTCGGAGTCATCTGTTGACATCCACCACCCTCCGCAGTTCGTCCCCCATCGAGGCGAGCTGGTCGCTGTGCTGCGACACGGCCTCCTCCACTTCCTTCATCTTCTCGCCCTGCTCTCTGACCTCGGCTGATGTCTTTGCCACATTCGCCCTCACCGCGGCGATTGCCTCCTCCACCAATGACTTCAGTGCGACTGCCATCTCCTTCCTCAACGCTTCCATATGCCTTGCAAACTGCTTTTCCAGCTCCACAGCCATCACCTCGGTCATCTTTTCCACCGTAAGCAGTGCGGCCCCAGCATGCGGTCCGGAATCCGCCATCTTGTCAGCTCATTCGGTCCTCTCATTCGACGGCGAACCCGCAATTCCTCCCTTCTTCACAGCTGCTTTTCGCATACTTTAATGACTTGTTATTTTTCTTTTTCTTTCTTCAATCTTTAAAAAAAAAATTCTTTCAAAAAAAAACCATTTTCTTTCAAAAAAAAAGAAAAAAATGTTTCTCAAAAAAAAAAAATTCCCCCAGGACCGGACCGTACTTCAGGTTTCTTAAAAACACATTTTAAGCGGGAGCTACCCGATGTGGAATATCTCCACTACATAGCACGCTGGCTTCGGGCCTACTCCCTCGTCTTCAGTTCGGCTCCGCCTCCGCTGCTCCAAATGCCGTGCGGCCTGGGCCCGATGCCTCAGCTCTAGCCAGCCGACACTCACGCAGGGTTCCTTGCCAGTTCTCAAACCGGCCCGGCTTGGTGCCCAGGATGGCCCCAAAGGCTGATGGAAAATGGGGGGAGCTATAATGCGGGGAAACCCCCGAAAGCGCCGTAAACAGCAGACACTAGCGGGAGCTTCTCTCGATGCGGCCAACCCGCTCACGAAGGTCGCCAGAAGTCTCCAGGAACCCCTTTAAGGACATCTTTGTAGACCACATGTAAACCTAGCAATCAAGTTTGAATCGCAAAAGAGCTACTGCACCCCCTATTAGCGAGTCGTAAAACCTAATATTCGTTCTTGCCTGCTGCCTTAACAACGGCCAAACAAATATGGGGCTCGATTCTCCGGTCGCCGATGCTGAAATCGCGTTTGGCGATTGCCCGGAGAATCAAAGTTCCCAACCGAATCAGGGGCGGCGCCGCTTTTGCGATGCTCCGGATACGCCGCGCCACATATCAACGGCCTCAAAGAACAAAGAAGAACAAAGAAAATTACAGCTCAGGAACAGGCCTTTCTGCCCTCCAAGCTTGTACCGACCATGCTGCCCGTCTGAACTAAAATCCCCAACCCTTCCAGGGACCATATCCCTCTATTCCCTCTAGTCCTGAAAGACGTGCTTGTTAGCTGAATTGGAATTTCTGAATTCTCCCTTTGTGTACCCGAACAGGTGCCGGAGTGTGCCGACTGGGAGATTTTCACAGTAACTTAATTGCAGTGTTAATGTACGCTGACTTGTGACAATAATAAAGAATATTATTATTCCCATCCTATTCATATATTTGTCAAGGTGCCCCTTAAAATTAATTATCGTTTGTTGGTGCTGCTGCTCGTCATTCAAAAGCCCCAGTTGCAGATCCAGCAAAATATTTTGAGTTATAAAAACAGCTGTAAACTCACACAATAAAAAAGTTGCTGAACTTTGACTGCAGGCTGGGGGCTGGGGGGGAGCTCAAAAAGCTCTGGACATGGAGATCTCCTTTCCACACTGCTGCACCTTGCCAGAGTATGAGGCAATCCAACCCTTGGCTGGCAGGGCAGCAGATATGCTGCCATACTGCCCCCTTCATTCCACAAATACTCAGTGGGCCAACTCCAACAGCCACCCCTCCCCCTCCCTCATTTGTTTTGATCTGATTGATTTATTGTCACATGTACCGAAGTACAGTGAAAAGTATCTTTCTGCAGCCAAGGGAACGTACACAGTACGTACATAGTAGACACAAAAAGAATAATCAACAGAGTACATTGACAAATGGTACAGCGACAAACAGTGATTGGTTATGTCATAATATCCACTCATGTATATCATGAGATGCAGACAGGCAGTGATTGACACACAGGATAACCAATGAACACACACGACACAGAACAACCAATCACCAGACAGGACACCACCACTATAAAGCCCATAGGGCATTAAGGCTCTCGCTCTCTCACAGGACGCGGCTAGGGAGATAGTCACAGTGCACAGGCCAATGAACATCATCACCATGTGGTAGAGAGCTAGTCTGGTCAAGCCAGTAGGAGGTTATCAGTTAGGTTAATAGAGTGTCAACCCACAGCAGATTATGTACAGCAATCAGCAAGTTCAATAAAACAGTGTTGGACCATCTCCTGTGTCGGAAGCCTGTTTTTAGTTTAAGTGCATCCAGTTGCAGTCGATGTTAGACCAGCACAGATAACACATCAGGTTACAGTGCAGAACAAGGGAGCAGTCAAAGCAAATACATGAGCAAGAGCAGCATAGTATGTCATGAATAGTGTTCTTATAGGGAACAGATCAGTCTGAGGGAGAGTCGTTGAAGAGTCCAGTAGCTGTCGGGAAGAAGCTGTTCCTATGTCTGGATGTGGGCGTCCTCAGACACTTCTGTACCTCCTGCCTGATGCAAGGGTCTGGAAGAAGGCAAAGCCTGTGTGGGAGGGGTCTCTGATAATGCTGTCTGCCTTCCTGAGGCAGCGGGAGGTGTAGACAAAATCAATGTGGGGGTGGCAAGCTTGTGTGATGCGTTGGGCTGAGTTCACCACATTCTGCAGTTTCTTGCGATCTTGGGCCAAGCAGTTGCCATATCAAGCTGTGATGCAGCCAATTAGGATGCTCTCTATGGCACATCTGTAGAAGTTTGTGAGAGTCGAGGCAGACATGCCGAATTTCTTTAGCTTCCATAGGAAGTAGAGGCATTGTTGGGCTTTCTTGACTGTTGCATCAAGGTGAGTGGACCAGGACAGACTGTTGGTGATGCTGACTCCCAGGAACTGAAAGCAATTGACCATCTCCACTTCGGAGCCATTGGTGCAGACGGGAGGTGGGGGCGTGTTGTGCTACGCTTCCTGAAGTCGATGATCAGTTCCTTGGTCTTTCCAACATTTAGAGAGAGGTTGTTTTCGGTACACCATGCAACCAGGTGGTTTATCTTCCTTCTGTAGTTTGATTTGTTGTTCTTTGAGATATGACCCACCACAGTCATATCATCCGCAAACTTATAGATTGCGTTGGAGTTAAATCTTGACACACAGTCATGTGTGTATAGGGAGCACAGTGGAGGACTGAGAATACATCCTTGCGGGACCCTCGTGTTGAGGACTATTGTGGAGGAGGTGTTATTGCCTATCCTGACAGATTGCAGTCTGTTGGTGAGGAAGTCTAGGATCCAGCTGCACAGGAAGGGGTCAAGTCCAAGATTACAGAGTTTGGTTATAAGTCTTGTCGGGATAATGGTGTTGAAGGCGGAGCTGTAGTCTATGAACAGCAATCTCACGTAGGTGTCCTTGTTGTCGAGGTGTTTGAGTGTTGATTGTAGAGCCAGGAAGATAGCATCTGCTGTGGACCGGTTGCGGTGATAGGTGAACTGCAATGGATCGAGACCGTCTAGCAGGCTGGCATTGATCCTTCTCATGACGAGCCGCTCGAAGCATTTCATGATAACAGATGTCAGGGCCACCGGTCGGTAGTCATTGAGGCAGGCTACCTTGTTCTTCTTTGGTACTGATATTATGGTAGTCTTCTTGAAGAATGTGGGGACCTCGGAGCAGAGGAGTGAGGTGTTGAAGATGTCTGCAAATACATTCATTGCATCATTTGGGAACCTGGGCTCATTGCATCATTTAGGAACCTGGGCAAATCTGAAATGTCTGTGCAAGATATAACTGTCCAACAGGCAAAATACACCTCTCCTGTAAGCAGTGCAGGCTACCTTTAAATAATATTGTGGCCTCATCATTTTCCATGCCTTGGGGAGGTGAGCTCTCAGTGAGCAGTGTGAGTACGGCTGGTAGGTTATCTATTCACTATTAATGAAGCACAGGGACCAATTTCAGCATCCACGTGTTTAAGTTCAGACTACATTTGCGATGTCAATTTTGTACCAGAATGCAGATCAAACTCTAGATTAACGTGCTACATTATGTTGGAAAGGTAATGCTCCATTTTAATGCTGCGCACCATTATTAATCTGCAAATAGGGGAATTGAGAGATACACTGTGAGTTCTGAATCTCGAGAACTTTATGTTGTATTTCTTCCACGCTGCCACTTGTTTTGCACAAATGGCATCTCACCTTTAGCCTGCATGCTATATTTAATAACTTGTTGGATTTTTACAATAATTGTCCATTAACCAGGCAACTTACAGTTAAGGCTGATAACGAACAACATAAAAACAATTTTAACAGCTAGATTGAAATTGAATGATTTAAACATGCGGCGAATTGTAAGAAAGTTTCACAACAACAAATTTTGTTATTGAATTTTTTTCCTCATTTTCTTTTCTGCCTCTTTTTCACTCTCTCTTACTTCAATCTCTCTATTTCTTGTTCTGTACGTCATTTCACTCTTATTCATCCAATTTCTTCATTTGTTCCTTTGTACTTTTCTCAAGCCTTAAAGTTAATTTTTTAAGAAGATTTACACTTGGACCCCAACGTGCTATTCTCCTCACCTTGACATTATCATCTTGCATCACCGGCATCTTGCCAACTGAAGAGCGTCCACACCCCTATTTCACCGTCTACGATGGAGCAGCCACCATGCTCCCCTGCTAGTTCAAGATAATTCTTTTCCATTGGCATAGGATGGTGAGAAAGGGGGCCCCAACATTGGCCTGAGACATCTCTTTTATATCATGGATTCTCTTCCTGTAGGAGCAAGGGAGAGGATTGTCAGTTGCGCCACGATATCTGGAACAGGAATGTTGGACACCTGACAAGAATACGCACAATACCTAAGCAGTTGGCACCTTAACTGTTCAATTTGGGGCCACATGAATGCATCTGGCATTGTGCCACTCTGTAGTGAACTTGCAAGGATTGTCACTAACAGACTTGTGCCTCGTGACATCCACTCCTGTTATGGGAGATGGGAGAAATTACCCCATTTCACAAGGTGGGCTTTCCCTCCCCAGCAGCCACACTCCACACTTATCCATTTGCTGCCCCCTAAGGGAACTGTAGCGTGAAGTATTCACCTTAGTGGAATAGAAAAGTTATTTAGGTGCTTGCTGAAATTCAGCCAGTTTATCCGGATAAACCCAAGGCTGCTGACCTCCTCTGCACTCTCCATTCAGGCTTACTTGGTTAGGTGGGTATGTCTCCTCCTTCTTTCACTGGGGAAAAGGACCTCCCTCCGTTCCTGAGTAGCCTGGAGGAGAACATGGGCAGGAAGTGGTCACTGAAACATGGGGCCATGCAGAATCTTCCTTCTGTTCTACCAACAAGCACCTCTTCCAATTAGCTTCACAATACCAGCTTCACTGGCTCTTGACTTCTTCCACTGGTGGATTGCCCGAGTGGCTGGACCTTCAGAGAAGGATGACTTCATACAAGCTTCAGATGCATTCCGTTGCTGTCAGCCCTTTAAATATGGTGTCAGAACACATGTCTGCATCAGCTGTTGCCATGGGCAACACCTAAATAGTCACCTCCAACCGAGGAGGCGGTGGCATCGTCGTATTGTCACTGGACTAGTAAACCAAAATCTTAGAGTAATGCTCAGGGCTCCCAGGTTCAAATCCCGCCACTGCAGATGGTGAAATTTGAATTCAATAAAAACCTGGAATTAAAGTCTAATGAGTACCGTGAAACCATTGTAGATTGTCGGGAAAACCCATCTGGTTCACTAAAGTCCTTTAGGGAAGGAAATCTGCCATCCTTACCTGGTCTGGCCTACATGTGACTCCAGACCCACAGTAATGTGGTTGACTCTTAACTTCCCCCTCAAGGACAATTGGGGATGAGCAATAAATGCTGGCATAGCCTATGAGGCTCACTTTCCATGAACAAATTTTAAAAATTGCTGCAATAGGCCCAATCTTGTGCCTGAAGTCTGTATTGCTTGCGACCTTATTTTAAAATATAATGGCCTAATTGGCCAGGAGACAAACTCATCATAGAATCATAGATTCATGGAATTTACAGTGTAGAAGGAGGCCATTCAGCCCATCGAGTCTGCATCGGCCCTTGGAAAGAGAACCCTACTTAAGCCCACACCTTCACCCCATCCCCATAACCCAGTAACCCCACTGGCAATTTAGCATGGCCAATCCACCTAACCTGCACATATTTGGACTGTGGGAGGAAGCCCACACAGACATGGGGTGAACGTGCAGACTCCACACAGTCAGTGACCCAAGCCGGGAATGTTACCCGGGACCCTGGAGCTGTGAAGCAATAGTGCTAACTACTGTGCTACCATGTCGCCAAATTTAAAATGTTGAGCAGCTCCAGGAGGCTGCTGCTCCCTTGCTGAAGAGAGTAGGCAGCTTTTCATGGAGCCAGCAGCATTGCCTGCATCATGGGGCTCAAATTATGGAACAATGATGGAACCAGCACTTGGAGATCCAGGAAAGGCAAGTTTTGAATCGACTCTGCTGACCCCGCTGTGGACTGTGCAATAGTGTGCACCAGTTTGTTTAGGTTCAACAAATTGAGCATTCAAAATTCCAATGCCAAACAGACAAGACAGTTAATGAGCTCCTTCAGCAACTTTAATGAACTGTTAATTGGCAGCTTCCGAGTTTCCAATTCCCTCCTGACCACTGGCTCTTTGAAAATCGAGTGACTTCATCAAGAACTCGCAGAAGCAAAATCATGACATTGGAGAGATCTAGCTAACAGGAAACAGAGCCGGCATAAATGGGTCTTTCTTTGGTTGACAGGTGTAACCAGATGGTGTGTAGAGGGATCAGTGCTGGGACCTCAACTTTTTACAATTGATATGAATGACTTGATGAAGGAACTGATGGTATGGTTACAAAATTTTCTGATGACACAAAGTTGAGTAAAAAAGTAAGTTGTGAATAAGATGTAAGGACGCTACAAAGGGACACAGATAGGCTAAGTGAGTGGGCAAGAATCTGGCAAATGGAATATTAAGTGGGAAAATGTGAAATTGTCCTTTTTGGCAGGAAGAATAAAAAAGGAGCCTGCTATTAAATTGTGAGAGATTGCAAAGACTGAGATTCAGAGGAATCTATTTTCTTCTGTATGAATCCCAAAAGACTAGTATACAGGTCCAGCAAGTAATTAGGAAAGCAAAGAGAATGTTATCATTTATTATGAGGGGAATTGAAAAATAGGGTGGTTATGCTTCAGTTGTGAAATGCACTGGTGAGATCACATCTGGAGTACTGTGCACATTATTAATCACCTTATTTAAAGAAGATTGTACATGCATCATAGGCAGTTCAAAGAAGGTTTATTTGGAATAGGGGGGTTTTCTCATGGGAAAAGGTTGGACAGATTAGGCTTGTATCCATTGGAGTTGAGAAGAATAAGATCTGACTTGATTTAAAACTTTATGATTCTGAGGGGTATTGACAGCGTGGATTTGGAGAGGATGTTTCCTCTTGTTGGAGAATCTAGAAACTAGGGGTCACTGTTTAAAAATAAGGGGTCACTCATTTAAGACAGAGATGAGGAGAATTGGTTTCTCTCAAAGGGCCAAGAGTTTTTGGAACACTTTTCCTCGAAAGGAAATGGAACTAAAGTCTTTGAATATTTTTAAGGAAGGGATAGATAGATTCCTGATTTTAAAAAAGGTTGAAAGTTTAGAAGGCGTAGGCATGAATATGGAGTTGAGGTTACAATTAGATCAGCCATGATCTTATTAAATAGTGGGGTAGGCTCGAGGGGCCGAGTGGTCTACTTCTGCTCCAAATTCTTGTGTTCATACAACCATCCAAACCACTCATCTACCTGATCCTCCAAGCATAACTTAAGCCGCATGAGACCGAGTCTGCAGATTAAGCATTGAGCTTTTCAGCCATCTTAGAACCCAATGGGGCAGCACGGTGGCCTAGTGGTTAGCACAACCACCTCACGGCGCTGAGGTCCCAGGTTCAATCCCGGCTCTGGGTCACTGTCCGTGTGGAGTTTGCACATTCTCCCTGTGTCTGCGTGGGTTTCGCCCCCACAACCCAAAAATGTGCAGAGTAGGTGGATTGGCCACGCTAAATTGCCCCTTAATTGGAAAAAATAATTGGGTAATCTAAATTTAAAAAATTAAAAAATCTTAGAACCCAATGGCCTGAACTTTTCCACAACATTTATGGTCACTCTTCGGACCAAGAAGAGCATAGAATTGCACAAGAAGACGTTGGGCATGTGTCCTGACTTCATCGTATACTTCCACAATATTTTGGTTGGCAGTGCAAGTGTGAGTCGGAGGTGCACTCACCAACAATTTATAAACTTGTTCAGGCCATTAAAAGTGCAATCGATGTGAAGTATACGAAGCGAGGTAAAGGAGTTCATATCGCACATTGAAATTGGCGAATACAATGCAGGGTCGGAAGGTGTAGAACCCTTGTGGGTTCTCACGGTGTTGAGGACCCAGGTTCGATCCCGGCTCTGGGTCACTGCCTGTGTGGAGTTTGCACATTCTCCCTGTGTCTACGTGGTTCTCACCCCCAAAGATGTGCAGGGTAGGTGAATTAGCCATGCTAAATTTCTCCTTAATTGAAAAAAAAAGTATTTGGTGCTTTACATTTTAAAATAATGAAATAAAAATAGAATCTGAGTGGGTAAAGTTGAGGAATCACAAAGGAAAATGAACCTGAGGTGACTTATGATATAGGCCCCTAGCAGTAGTCAGGATGTGGGGCAAAAAGTTAATCAGGAGACAGAAAAAGCATGTAAAAAAGGAAATATTTCAATAATCATGGGGGACTTCAATATGCAGTTGGGCTGGGAAAATCAGGTTGGTAGTGGATGCCAAGAAAACAAATTTGTGGAATGTCGAAGAAATGTTTTTTTGGAGCAGCTTGTGGCAGTACCTACTAGGGAACAGGCAATGCTGGATTTGGTGATGTGTAATGAGGCAGACTTGATCAGGGAACTTAAGGTGAAGGAACCCTTAGGGAGCAGTGACTATAATATGTTCAAATCTAACCTGCAGATTGAGAGGGAGAAGCTGGAATTAGATACAATTGTTTTACAATTAAATAAGGATAACTACAAAGACATGAGGGAGGAGCTGGCCAGTGTTGATTGGAAAAGGAGCCGAGCAGGGAAGACAGTGGAACAGCAATGGCAGGAATATTTGGGGCTTATTCGGGAGGCACAACAGAAATTCATCCCAAGCAGGAGGAAGCATGCTAAGGGGAGGACAAGGCATCCATGGCTGACGAGGAAAGTCAAGGACAGCATAAAAGAAAAAGCATACAAAGTGGCGTGGCTTAGTGGGAAACCAAAGGATTGGAAGCGAGCAGAGGACAGCAAAAAATTATAAAAGGTGAGAAGATGAAATATGTGTACAAGCTAGCTCGTAATATATAGGAAGATAGGAAGAGTGCTTTTCAATAGTTGGTGTTCCACAAGGGTCAGTGCTGGGACCTTTGCTGTTTGTAGTATATATAAATGACTTGGAGGAAAATGTAACTGGTCTGATTAGTAAGTCTGCGGATGGCACAAAGGTTGGTGGAATTGCGGATAGCGATGAGGACTGTCAGAGGATACAGCAGGATTTAGATCATTTGGAGACTTGGGCGGCGAGATGGCAGATGGAGCTTAATCCGGACAAACGTGAGGTAATACATTTTGGAAGGTCTAATACAGGTAGGGAATATACAGTAAATGGTAGAATCCTCAAGAGTATTGACAGCCAGAGAAATCTTGGTGTAGAGGTCCACAGGTCACTGAAAGGGGCAACATAGGTGGAGAAGGTAGTCAAGAAGGCATATGGCATGCTTGCCTTCATTGGTTGTGGCATTGAGTATAAAAATTGGCAAGTCATGTTGCAGCTGAACTGAACCTTAGTTAGGCCACACTTGGAGTATAGTGTTCAATTCTGGCCTCCAAGCTACCAGAAGGATGTGGAGGCTTTAGAGAGGGTTCAGAAGAGATTTACCAGGATGTTGCCTGGAATGGAGGGCATTAGCTATGAGGTGAGGTTGAATAAACTTGCTTTGTTCTCACTGGAACGAAGGAGGTTGAGGAGCGATCTGATAGAGGTCTACAAAAGTATGAGGGGCATAGACAGAGTGGATAGCCAGAGACTTTTTTGCAGGGTAGAGGGGTGATTTAGTAGGGGGCATTGGTTTAAGGTGCGAGGGGCAAGGTTTATAGCAGATGTAAGTTTTTTACACAGAGGGTAGTGGGTGCCTGGAACTCGCTGCCAGAGGAGGTGGTGGAAACAGGGATGATAGTGATGTTTTAAGGGGCATCTTGACAAATACATGAATGGGATGGGAATAGAGGGATACGAACCCTGGAAGTGTGGAAGATTTTAGTTTGGACTGGCAGCATCTGTACTTTTCTTTGTTCTTTGTAATATATAAGAGGTAAGAGAGTGGCAAAAAATAGACATTGGACCACTGGAAAATGTGGCTGGAGAAGTAATAGTAGGAAACAAAGAAATGGCAGAGGAACTGAATCGTTAATTTGCATTAGTCTTCACGGTGGAAGACACCAGTGCATTGCCAGAGTTACAGGAGAATCAGGGGCAGAGGTGAGTGCAGTGGCCATTACTAAGGAGAAGCTTCTGGGGAAACTGCAAGTCTAACAGTGGATAGATCATCTGGACCGGATGGACTATACCCCAGGGATCTAAACGGGATAGCTGAGAAGATTGTGGAGGCATTGGTGCTGATCTCTCAGGAATCATTGGAGGCACGGAGGGACCCAGATGATTGGAAAGTGGCTAATGTAACACAGCTGTTTAAGAAGGGAGTGAGGAAGAAGACAGGAAATTATGGTTAGCCTGACTTCGGTCATTGCTAAATATTAGAGTCCATTATTAAAGATAACATCGCGGAGTACTTGGAAGTAATGATAAAATAGGACAGAGTTAGCTTCGTCAAGGGGAGGTCATGTCTGACATATCTGTTAGTGTTCTTTGAGGAGGTAACAAGAAAGTTAGACAAAGGAGAACCAGTGGATGTGATTTATTTAGACTTCCAAAAGGCTTTTGACAAGGTGCCGCATAGGAGACTGTCAAATAGGTTAAGAGCCCATTGTATTAAGGATAAGATCCTAGCATGGATAGAGGATTGGCTGGCTGGCAGAAGGAAGAGAGTGTGGATAAAGGGGTATCGTTCAGGTTGGCAGCTGGTGACTAGTGGTGTGCCTCGGGGGTCTGTGCTGGGCCCGCAACTTTTCACAATGTACATCAATGATCTGGAAGAAGGAACTGAAGGCAATGTTGCTAAGTTTGCAGATGATACAAAGATCTGCAGAGGGACAGGTAATATTGAGGAAGCAGGGGGCTGCAGAAGGTTTTGGACAGCCTAGAAGAGGGGGCAAAGAAGTGGTGGAGTTGTGGACAGTGCAGTAGGATGTTACAAGTTACAGAGGGACATAGATAAGCTGCAGAGCTGGGCTGACCGGTGGCAAATAGAGTTTAATGCAGAAAAGTGTGAGGTGGTTTATTTTAGAAGGAATAACAGGAAGACAGAGTGCTGGGCTAATGGTAAGGTTCTTGGTAATGTGGAGAGATCTCGGTGTCCATGTCCATAGATCCCTAAAAGTTGTCACCCAGGTCGAGAGAGTTGTTAAGAAGGCGTACGGTGTGTTAGCTTTTATTTGTAGAGGAATTGATTTTCGGAGCCATGAGGTCATGTTGCAGTTGTACAAAACTCTGGTGCGGCCGCATTTGGAGTATTGCGTGCGGTTCTGGTGGCTGCATTATAGGAAGGATGTGGAAGCATTGGAAATGGTACAGAGGAGATTTACAAGGATGTTGCCTGGTATGGAGGGAAGATCTTACGAGGAAAGGCTGAGGGACCTGAGGCTGTTTCCGTTAGAGAGAAGAAGGCTAAGAGGTGACTTCCGTGAGGCATACAAGATGACCAGAGTATTAGATAGGGTGGACAGTGAGAGCATTTTTCCTCAGATGGTGATGGCTAGCACAAGGGGACATAGCTTTAAATTGAGGGGAGATAGATATAGGACAGATGTCAGAGGTAGGTTCTTTACTCAGAGAATAGTAAGGGCATGGAATGCCCTGCCTGCAACAGTAGTGGACTCGCCAACACTAAACGCATACAAATGGTCATTGGATAGGCATATGGATGATAAGGGAATAGTGTAGATGGGCTTTAGAGGGGTTTCACAGGTCGGCGCAACATCGAGGGCAGAAGGGCCTGTGCTGCGCTGTAATGTTCTATGTTCTATACCTATGTCATTGGTGCCTATGTGGACCACGACTTGGGGCTGCTCCCCCTCCCCCTTAAGGATCCCGAAAACACGATCCAAGACATCACGGATCCTGGCACCTGGGAGGCAACACACCAACCGCGAGTATCTCTCGTTCCCCCAGAATCTCCTATCTATTCCCCTAACTATGGAGTCTCCAACTATGGACTCGATGGGCCGAGTGGCCTAATTCTGATCCTGTGTCTTAGGAGCAGACATATCTGCTCTTTCCAAGGCAAACACATTCTTCCTTACATATGGGGCGCAAAACTGCTCACAATACTGTCTGACCAAAGCCTTATACAGCCTCAGAAGTACATCCCTGATCTTGTATTCAATATCACATATCTGTTGAGGATTACAAGGTTGTCCACCCTGCCATCGTTTGCTGAGTGCTCAGCATTATTATAACTTTTCTTCTCCCTTAAGTGTAAATCTCCATTCAGAGATGGTGTAGCCGGGAGGGATTCAGATTCTTGAGGCACTGGCAACGGTTCTGGGGAAGGTGGTACCTGTACAGACCGGATCGATTGTACCCAGGCAGAATTGGACAATGTCTTTGTGGGGGCTTTTGCTTGTTCTGTTGGGGAGTATTTAAACTAGTGTGGCAGGGGAATAGGATACCAAGAATTGTATCAGTTAAGTCAGATTCAGATCAAGAAAATGGAGGTAGAACTTTAGCTAGTGATGTTGAAGAGGTAGTGATAGTCTTGGAATTACAGGAGAAACAAAGTTTAAAAAGGGTCCAGCAAGGGAAAATTATGGGATTAAACCGTTTACACTTCAATGCAAGGAGTCTTACAAACAAGGTTGATGAGCTAGGGGCACAGGTAGCTACAAAGCAGATGAAAGTGATTGCTGTAATGGAAACCTGGTTAATGGAGGGGCAAAATTGGCAAATTAATGTCCCTCGTTATAGAGTCCTCGGACAGGATAGAGTGGGAGATAAAAAAGCAGGGGAGTAGTACTAGATCAATTCTAGTTGTGAGAAGGGATGATACACTAAATGGGTCAACAAATGAGGCTTCATGGGTAGAACTTAAAAATAAAAAAAGGACAGTCACACTATGGGAGTATATTAAAGACCCCCAAATAATAGAAGAGACATATAAGAACAAATATGTTGACAAATTTCTGCTTGTAAGAACAAAAGGGCAATAATAATAGGAAACTTTAACTATTCCAATATCAACTGCGATTCAAAAAATATAAGGGGCACCGAGGGAGAATGATTTATGCAGTGTGCCCAGGAAATTTGTTTCAACTAATTAGTGAGAAACCCAATGAGAGGAGATGCAATTCTCGACAAAAAGGGACAAGTGGGTGAAGTGACAGTTGGCGACTATATCGAGGACAGTGATCACAATTCAGTTAGATTCAGTATTACTATGGAAAAGGACAGAGGTAAATCAGGATTAAATGTTATTAACTGTGGTCAGGCAAATTTTTCAGGAATAAGAGGGGGCTTTCCTGAGGTGGATTGGTCAGCACTGCTAGAGGATCAATCAGTGAAAAACATTAAACATAGAAAATAGAAGCAGGAGATGCTGCTCTGCCATTCATTATGATCATGGCTGATCATCAAGTTCAATACCCTGATCCCGCCTTCCCCCCATATTCCTTGATCTCTTTGGCCCCAAGAGCTATCTAACTCCTTTTTGAAATTGCACAATGTTTTGGCCTCAACTACTTTCAGTGGTAGTGAATTCCAGATTCACTCTCTGGGTGAAGAAATTTCTCCTCACCTCAGTCCTAAAAGGTTTACTCCTTACCCTCAAACTATGAATTCAAGTTCTGGAATCCCCCAACATCGGGAACATTCTTTCTGATTCTACCCTGTTTAATCCTGTTAGAATTTTGAAAGTTTCATAGATATCCCCTCTCCCTCTTCTAAACTCCAATTAATATAATCCTAACCGACTTAGTCTCTCCTGATACGACTGTTCCGCCATCCCAGGAATAAGCCTACTAATCCTTTGCATTAAAAATCCAGAAGCATTAAAAAGTGAGATCCTAATGTACAAAGTAGACATGTCCCCTCCAAAAATAAGAGTGTTACTACGAAATGTAGAATTGCCTGGTTGTCTAGAGGAATACAGAGGAAGATCAAACAGAATAAGAAAGTGTACGATAGGCACAAAGAACTAAGCACTGTAGATAGCCGAGCCCTCCGGTGCAGGGGCGACCCCCACCTGGAATGCTTCCCTCCATCCCCCCCACCCCCAAACACATGGGCAGCAGCTCCTGTGTCCTTGCGCTGCATGCTGGAAAATGGAAATGGCTACTCACCTGCGCACTTACCCTCAGCAGCCATTTCGCCAGCTTCACGTTTTTAAAATTGAGTACTAAACGACGTCCGTGTGAATTTTCACTGGAGAGTCGGATAATTTCTGGAGGGCCTCTGCATTCAACTTCAATCTTGCTAATTAGATTGAAATGAATGCAAATGAGGGTTAATGACATGGTCGCCATTTTCGGACGAGATCTGGAACTCTCCATTGGGAGTGGGCAGGGTGAATTGCAAACTGGTTTGCGCCTGGAGCGAAACTCGATTTTGGCCTTTCCCAGTATTCACCTGATGTGTCCAAATCCACGCCGGCACAACACGGTGTTTGAATCGTGCCCATAATTGCTGTTGTAATGTCGAAAGAGCAGCAGCCAAGATCTCATGAACAGCAATATGACAATATCAGTTAATCTGCTTTAGTCATGCTAATTGAGGAATAAATATTGGCTAGGTCACAGGGCTGACACCCTGTCCTTCTTTGAATCTTTTTCTTGCATCTTTCACACCTGTTGACATCAAAAAGTGATGCCACCAACTATGTAACTGTCCGTCAGTAGTGCACTGAACTGTCGGCCTATATTTTTGGTTTTATGTCTCTTGAGTGGCACTTGAACCCACAATCTCCTAGCTCAGAGGCAAGTGAGCCATAGCTGACATTATTATTCATTTTGTATTGGTTAAGAGAAGGATAGAAAGGTCCCACTGTTTGCAGGGAATGTTCATAAAGTGTTCAGAAAACAAAACTGGGAATTGATTCAAAGTCTCGAACGATGGATCTGGAAGATTGAATGGTAAAAAGCTATTTGTCGGAGTGTTTTACAAGCCATCAAACAATTAAAAATGTGAATCTAGCTTTTGGAGATCATGGGTGGTATTTTTCGGCCTCTCAGCTGCATGCTTACTGACGGCAGCAGGCGGTGCACCATTCAATGGTGACGGGATTCCCTGCTCCCACTACTTTCAATGGGAATCCCTATTGAAGCCAGCCCAGGTGGCCGGGCAATCCAGGGGCAGGGTTGCGATGCCGGTGGGACCAGAGAATACAGCTGGCAGCGAACGCCTGGAGAATTCCAGCCCATAAGAAAATTGTGCAAAGGCTACAGCTGGAATCATTGAGGGAATTTTAATTTTATTGATGTAGATTGGCAGATACAAGAAAGGCAACCTGTACATTCAAAATGATTTATTGATGTACCTCAAGAGTATTTTCTTAAGCAGTAGATAATGGAGCCCACAAGGGAAACAATAATATTGAATTGTCTCGCAACTAATAAGATAGTAGTAATAAACAATATTATATTAAGGAAAATCTTGGGTCTAGTGATTAAAGTAGCCAATTTTAAGGTGGAATTGAGGATAGAACAGTTAACAGAATCAAAAATTAAAAACTTGGATTTCATAAAGACAGACTTTGATGGGATGAAATGTTTCTTGAAACAAATTAAAATAACTATGTAAAGGAACAGGTGTATATGGAAGTTGGAGTGCAGATATGTTTACATTGTTAAAGAAGATTATTCCAGAAATTGATTTGGGCAGCACGGTAGCACAAGTGGATAGCACAGTGGCTTCACAGCACCAGGGTCCCAGGTTTGATTCCCCGCTGGGTCACTGTCTGTGCGGAGTTTGCACGTTCTCCCCGTGACTGCATGGGTTTCCTCCGGGTGCTCCGGTTTCCTCCCACAGTCCAAAGACGTGCAGGTTAGGTGGATTGGCCATGCTAAATTTCCCTTAGTGACCAAAAACAAAGTTTAGGAGAGGTTATTGGGTTAGGGGGATAGGGTGGAAGTGAGGGCTTAAATGGGTCAGTGCAGACTCGATGGGCCGAATGGCCTCCTTCTGCACTGTATGTTCTATATATATATATATGATCAAGATCCATGCAGAAGAGGAAGACCAATGGGAAGACTTGGAAAGTATTATGGAAAAAGAAAGAGTAGGTGACATTCTGAAAAGAAACAGCCAAGGAAATTGTAGAATCAAGCAAAGTCATGGAAAGGACAATAAGCAATATTTAAGTCAATCAGGTGAAGCTCAAGAGTGCAGAGAGGCTTAATGCCATTTACATGTGATGGAGGAAGGCTGTTTCTGAGGAAAAGAAAGCGGCAGAATTATTAACCATCGGTTTGTGACTTTTTTTGGTTGGGAGGGCAGATGTCTTCAGTCAGAAGGGGAAGGTAAAGGATTGAATAATCTGAAGACTGGTAATATAAGCGAAAGCATAATGGAAGGTTTGAGGTGTGTTATGGTAATGGACAATTTCCAACCACATTTATTCATAGAGGAGATTGAGGTTCCCCTCACCATATAATGTAAAGCTTGTTGGCATAAATTGACCTCCATATTTAATAAAAGGGAATAGGATGCACCCTCAAATTACAAATTTGAGACTTTAATCTCAACTGTGGGCAAAGTGTTTCAAACTTTGTTGAGAGATTACATGGAGATCGTCTGCAAGGAGAGGGTTGATTGGAGACAACCAACTTGTCTTGTGAAGGGTCAATTTGTGTCTTGCCAGTTTATTGAATTTCTTTAAGTAGGTTACGGATATGATGGATAGGAGTACAACAGTGGAAGTTATCTAATCGGATTTAAGAAAAGCAATTGGCACAATCACACAATTCGCAAAGTTCAGGCATGGGATAGAAGACAAAGTAACAGTCTGAGTTGATGCATGGCTTTGTCTTGCATGGTGTCGATCTTCTTGAGTGCTGATGGAGCTGCACTCATCCAGGCAAATGGAGAGTATTCCATCATGCGCCTGAGTTATACCTGGCAGGATCTTTTCTTATTCCAATCAGTGTCCCAGTGAAATACTTTGCTTGTCATTTTAGGACTCATTTGGGTGGACACCGCACATGACCAGTCCAGCCAAAGAGAAGTCCTGAAGTAAATTGTTACTTAACTTTGTGTGGGAGGGAGGAGCAAAAGTGAATCTTTGAATTTTCAGGACAACCAGAGATACTAATGAACTGGATACCTACTCCCCCCCCCCCCCCCCCCATCCCACTCACTGCCTGAGATCAAGCCCTCAACCTACCTTTCTTCAGCTTCAGAGGCTACTCAACCACTTAATATTGTGGTGGCCCAGATCCAATGGCTCTGCAGGTGTTGAACTGTTCTTGCCAACAGCCACTAGCTCCTTGTTAATAAAATCTTAATCTAATAAGTATAGCCCTCCTGCCAGTGGAAACAGCATTTCATTATTTTTTCAGAACATCTCATTATGTTATAACTGGGGCGCCACTGTGGTACAGTAGTTAGCACTGCTGTCTTATCCCACAGTCCAAAGATGGACAGGTTAGGAGGATTGGCCATGCTAAATTATCTCTTGGTGTCAAAAAGGATAGGTGGGTTTACTGGAATATGGGGATTGAGTGGGGGGGGGGGGGGGGGTGGTGGGGGGTGGGATGGTGTCTAGCAAGGGTACTCTTTCAGAGGGCCGGTGAAGACTTGATGGGCCGATAACCTCCTTGCACTGCAGGGATTCTATATATGATTCTGTGAACTTTGAATGTTGCTTTGAAATCTCCATTTAACCAGCTTTTTTCTAGTCTCTACATAGCTGAGAACTCTGATCCGTGGTGTCATTCTGGGAAATCTCTTCAATTTCTTCAACAGCTAAAGGTTGATTTTTCTAACTCTTATTAGATCCAACCTACAATAGCTTTGTCTTTTTCCTCAGGTACTGTTATATTACGATATTGTAATATATATTACTCTTTTTGTCTCGCCGAGTTGTTGAAATATAGACATAGTCTTCCAGTGATGATAAAGCAATTTAATGAGTAATATAAAATAATCTTGTGAGTTCTTTTTACTTAATACTAAACTTGTAAACAAACAAATAACCATAGATTAAATTATTAAATCAGATAATGCTATATACTGATATATATTATCTTCTTCTCTCTAGCTCTGTACTCTCTGAACTCCAGACACACTCTCCACTAGGAAAGAGTGGGAAAACCTTCTCTAGGTCCTGATCGTGTGGCCATCGAGTGTTCAGTTGCCTGTACTAGCTTAACATAGTCTGATCATGTATTACTTTATACAGTGGTCACTACATTCCCCTTTTTTACTGATTGCTAAGATGATCACTGATTGTTTTAGAAAGGTTAACTTGAGTTCATCGAATAAATATTGTTTTGCTTTAAAACATACTTTTCCATTTCTGCTGTACCACACCTGGAGAGTGGGCCATGTGCTCCCCATACTACAATCTATTAAAAGTTGTGGGTCAGCATTTAAATTTGTCTGAGATACAGTCTGACTCATTAGAAATGGCAAGGATCCAGTTGTAGATGAAGCAACTTGAACATGAAAAAGAATTAAAGCAGCTTGAATATGCAATGAGGGAAAAAGAAAGAGAAAGGGAGATACAGATCGGAGAAAAAGAAAAGGAGAGAGAAGAAAGTCACAAAGGAAGAATAACCCTAGCAGAACAAAAAGAAAGAGATAGGGAGGAAAGGGAAAAAGAGAGAGAGTTTGAACTTCAGAAAATGGCTATGAAACATAACAGTCAGTTAAAATTGGCAGACGTAAAGAGAAAGGTACAATTTTATGCTTGTGATGAGGAGAGTGAGAAACAGCATCATAGTCGAAGGCGTGGTGGGCATCTATTTAAATATGTCCAAGCATTGCCAAGATTTGACGAGAAGGAAGTGGAAGCATTTTTCATTTTGTTTGAGATGGTAGCTAAACAAATGAAATGGCCACAGGACATGTGGGTATTACTGATTCAAACAAAGCTGATAGGTAGGGCTGGTGAAGTGTTTGCATCACTACCGGAGGAGGTATCTCAGATGTATGAGGAGGTCAAAAAATCCATCTCAGGTGCATATGAACTAGTGCCTGAAGCTTACAAAGGTTTAGAAAATTAAGGAAAGAATTTGGTCAAACATACATAGAGTTTGAAAGGCTCAAACAGAGTAATTTTGATAGGTGGATAAGGGCTTTGAAAATAGTCCAAACATATGAAGCTCTCAGAGAAATTATACTTTTGGAAGAGTTTAAAAATTCAATTCCTGATATAGTGAGAACTCATGTGGAAGAGCAGAGGGTTAAAACTGCGAGATTAACAGCAGAAATGGCAGATGATTGTAAATTAGTTCATAAATCAAAGCTTGGTTTCCGACATCAGTTTCATCCTGTGAGGGATAGAAACTGGGGACATGAGAAATACTCAAGTGGTAAAGGTAAATGTGATCTGATGGGAGATAATAAAGAGAGTGCTAAAAATTAAAAAGATTAAAAAGGAAATCCAAGAGAATGGAAAATAAATGAAAAGTTTCTAATGTTTTCACTGTAATACACTAGGCCATGTGAAGTCACAGTGTTGGTGGTTGACGAAAAGCACTGGGAAGGCTAATATGGTAAAACAGGATAAGACAGTGGGGTTTGTTAGAATGATAAAGGAAAGCCCAAGTGAAGCGAAGGAGGTGCAAAAATTTTACAGCCTGTTCAAGAGGTGATTGATAAGAAGGTGCCAGGTGCCTTTCAAGAATTTACTTGTGTGGGTAAAGTTTTCTCGTGTGTATCAGGAGGACCAGGTAAAGAAGTCACAATTTTAAGAGATATGGGAGCTAGTCTATCTTTAATGGTAAGAGATGAAGAGTTTTGTCGTTTGGGAAGAATGTTGCCAGAAAAGGTGGTAATATGTGGAATTCAGGGTGAGAGCAGTAGTGTTCCATTATATAAGGTATGGCTGGAAAGTCCAGTGAAGAGTGGTGAAGTGCTAGTAGGAATAATAGAGAAACTATCTTGCCCAGGAATACAGTTTATCTTGGGTAATAATACAGCTGGATCGCAGGTGGGAGTGGTGCCCACGGTGGTTGATAAGCCAGTGGAAAACCAGACAACTGAAGTGTTGAAGGACAAATATCCTCGGATTTTCCCGGATTGTGTGGTAACAAGGTCGCAAAGTCACAGGTTAAGACAAGAGGAGAAATCAAAGAGTGAAGATGAAGTTGAACTGCGATTATCAAAAACAATTTTTGATCAGATAGTTGAAAAAGAAAAAGATCAGGTGGAAGTAGTGGCGGATATTATTAGTTCAGGAAAATTGGCGGAGTTACAACAGAAAGATATAGAAATAAAATCGATGTATCAGAAAGCATACATGGAAGTGGAATCTGCCTGTATACCAGAGTGTTATTACCGTAAAAGTAATGTCTTGATGAGAAAATGGAGACCTTTACATATGCAGGTGGATGAAAAGTGGGCAGTAGTTCAAGTAGTATTGCCGGTAGGGTATAGAAAGGAGGTGTTGTGAGTGGCACATGAGGTACCAGTGGGAGGTCATTTGGGGATAAGGAAAACTCAAGCTAAAATCCAGAAACATTTTTATTGGCCTGAACGACATACATATGTAGTTAAATGTTGTCAATCATGTCACACATGTCAAGTTATAGGGAAACCTGAAGCGGTGATAAAACCAGCAGCCTTAATACCCATTCCAGCATTTGAGGAACCTTTTACAAGGGTCCAACTTAATTGCGTAGGACCGCTTCCTAAAACAAAAAGTGGGAATTAATATCTTTTGACTATAATGGATGTGTTTACTCGGTTTCCAGAGGCCATTCCAGTACATAATATTACAGCTAAAAAGATTGTGGAGGAATTACTTAAATTCTTTACTTGATATGGACTACCAACAGAAATACAGTCAGATCAAGAATCAAATTTTACCTCGAGGTTATTCAAAGTAATGGATAGCTTAGGAATAAAACAATTTAAATCAACTGTGTATCATCCAGAATCGCAGGGAGCGTTAGAAAGGTGACATCAGACATTAACGACAATGTTGAGGGTTTATTGTCAAGATTATCCAGAGGTCTGGGATAAGGGAATTCCATTCGTACTGTTTGCAATTAGGGATGCACCTAATGAGTCAACCAAATTTAATCCTTTTCAACTAATTTTTGGTCATGAGCTAAGAGGACCACTTAAATTGATTGAGGAAAAGTTGGTGGGTGAGAAATCGGAAATTACATTGTTGGATTACGTGTCAAATTTTAGGGAATGATTAAATAGAGCAGGTGAATTGGGTGGACAACATTTAAAAGTTGCACAAAATGTGATGAAATGGGTAGCGGATAAGAAATCCAAAGTTCGTCATTTTGCCAATGGAGATAAAGTTTTAGTGCTGTTACCAGTGGTAGGTGAGCCTTTAAAAGCTAGGTTTTGTGGACCTTGTCAGATTGAAAGGAAATTAAGTGAGGTGAATTATGTGGTTAAAAACACCAGATAGAAGGAAGAATCACCAAGTGTGTCATGTGAATATGCTTAAAAGGTACTTTGAAAGGGAAGGAGAGAAAAAGGAGGAGGTTTTAATGATTCTAACTCAAAGTGATGAACAAAATCCAGATGACTGTGAATTTGGCATACCACAAATTAAATTGGAAAATGAGGATGTTCTTAAAAATTGGGATAAATTGCTGAGTTATCTTCCAGAAGAAAAACAAACTGACCTGAAAGAATTATTGATATCACATGGGCAATTTCGAGGAGATAAATTGGGAAGTACTAAAAATGATATGAAATGAAATGAAAATCGCTCATTGTCAATGGCTATACATGATGTACATGTGGGAAATGCTGTTCCAATCAAACAACATCTATACAGACTTCACCCTTTAAAATTGGCAAAGTTTTTTTAAAATTTAGATTACCCAATTATTTTTTCCAATTAAGGGGCAATTTAGCATGGCCAATCCACCTACTCTGCACATTTTTGGGTTGTGGGGGCGAAACCCACGCAGACACGGGGAGAATGTGCAAACTCCACACAGACAGTGACAAAGAGCCGGGATCGAACCTGGGACCTCAGCGCCATGAGGCGGTTGTGCTAACCACTAGGCCACCGTGCTGCCCAGAATTGGCAAAGTTTAACAAAGAGGTTGATAGTGTGCTTAAAAATGGCATAACTGAAGTGGGTTGTAGCCAATGGAGCTCACCCATAGTGATGGTAACTAAACCAAACGGTACCCAACGGTTGTGTGTGGACTATAGAAAGGTTAATGCAGTTACAAGAATGGACTCTTAACCTATCCCACATTGAGAAAGTGGGACAGTCTGCTTTTATTTCCAAACGGGATTTACTTAAAAGTTACAGGCAGGTACCTTTATACAAAAGGGCAAAGGAGATTTCAGCTTTTGTGACTCCAAATGGTATATACCAATTCAAAGTTATGCCATTTGACATGAAAAAGTCCCAGCCACATTTCAACTGTTAACAAACAAAGTTGTTTCAGGATTACCCAATTGTGCGGCATACATCGACGATCTGGTAATTTTCAGCCAGACATGGAAAGAACATTTAAAACATCTGATGGAGTTATTCAATCGACTTCAGGAGGCGGGTTTGGTGATAAACCTAGCCAAAAGTGAGTTTGGAAAAGCCCAAGGCACTTTCCTTGGCCATACAATTGGACAGGGTCGAATGGTCCCACGGGAAGTGAAAACAAATTATTGGGCAGTTTCCGATACCCTCGACACGACGGAAAACAATGCAATTTCTTGGTATGAGGGGATTTTACTGGAAATTTGCACCGAATATTAGTAGTTTGGTCACTCCACTGACAAACTTGCTGAAGGGTAACAAATTCCAGTGGACAGCGGAGTGACAAGAGGAATTTGATGGCCTGAAGGCTGTGTTAACCACTGCTCCTGTGTTCACTATCCCAAATTATACCAAACCATTCAAAGTGGCTGTTGATGCAAGTGATGTGGGGGTAGGTGCACTGCTTCTACAGGACGAAGACGAAGGGCGAGAGCAGCCTATTGGTTATTTGTCAAAGAAATTGAATTCTCACCAGAAAAAGTATTCAACGATCGAGAAGGAGACTTTGAGTTTGATGATGGCTTTACAACAGTTTCACATTTATGTGACCAGCAATCCGTCTGACACCATTATATATACTGATCATGACCCGTTGATGTTTTTGGAGCGATTCCGAATAACAATGCACGGCTGTTTCGCTGGAGGTTATTGTTACAGCCATTTCATTTAAAAATAGTACATGTGGCAGGACGGGAAAATGTGATAGCCGATGCTCTGTCACGAATGCGATGAACAGAAGGATTTCAGTCGGAGGAAGAAGAACAGAATAAATGGACTATATTATTAGACCTGTTTGCGAGTCATGTTTTTTGAAACGAACAAGTATATTTACTGTGTGCATTTCTTAAAGGATAGTGCAAAGGTGAAAAATGAAATAATCTTGAAGTTGATGGGGGTTTTTTCTTGGGAGGAGGTGCCATGTGAGAGTACCTTTAAGAAATGGGTGTTTCAGAAATGTACCTTTAAGAAATGAGGCTGCTCATGTTACTGCAGTGATGTCAGAGTATGAGTGGAGCTGAGCTCTGGTTCTGCTTTTTAATTTCACTTTGAGAAAAGCTTGGGCGTGTCTGTCTTTGTGGTTTCATTAGTGGTTAGGGCAGCACGGTAGCATGGTGGTTAGCATCAATGCTTCACAGCTCCAGGGTCCCAGGTTCGATTCCCGTCTGGGTCACTGTCTGTGCGGAGTCTGCACGTCCTCCCCGTGTGTGCGTGGGTTTCCTCCGGATGCTCCGGTTTCCTCCCACAGTCCAAAGATGCGCGGGTTAGGTGGATTGGCCAGGCTAAATTGCCCTTAGTGTCCTAAAAAAATAATGTTAATGGGGGTTGTTGGGTTACTGGTATAGGGTGGATACGTGGGCTTGAGTAGGGTGATCATTGCTCGGCACAACATTGAGGGCCGAAGGGCCTGTTCTGTGCTGTACTGTTCTAATTCTAATTTAGCAGTGTGTTGCAGCTGGAGTCAGACAAAGCAGCTGTGCCGTTGATCTCTGCCATGAAGGACCATCTCTTAATCATTTAGTGAATTCAGAATTATAAATGTTTTCAGTAGTGAATGTAAACTCTGATGTGCTTCTGTTTAAAGGTTTGTTAAGTCTTCTGGGTGTTAAAAGGACAGCATACAGATTAATTAGTGTTGTATTCTTTGGGGGGTGTATTTGATTTACTGATTGCTAAGATGTTCACTGTTTTAGAAAGGTTAACTTGAGTTCATAGAAAGAGTCATGCAGATCAGTATAATTACATGTCTGGGCTAGGACTTTTAGATCAGTTATGAAGTTGTTAATAGATTCTCCAACTTTTTGCACTCGTTTATGAAATCCGAATCGCTCTAAAATTTTGATTGTTTGCATTCTGCAGTGATCATCGAATTTAGCGATTATATGTTGAAATTAAGTTTTATCTTCATCTGCAGCAAATATAAATGCGTTTTAGATTTCAATTGCCTGCTGTCCTGCTAGGGACAGAAGGAAAGCGATTTGTCTAGCCTTTGAAGCAGTATTCAGATCACTAGCTTCCAGATAAAACTAGAATTGTTGCGTAAACAGTCTCCAATTAAGATTAAGGTTGTCTTCAGATGACTGGGAGCCTGCACTTGATCCATTGAAAATTGATCTGTAGTCGAGGATTCAGCTTCTGTGATGACTTCACCAGTCGAATAGTTAGTATCGGAACTATCTTCTTTGTTTGATTTTACTTACTAGTCTTTCTTACAGCTTATTCTGACCTGGTACCATGTTATATTATGATGTAATATATATATATATCTTTTTGTCTCGCCGAGTTATTGAAATATAGATGTAGTCTTCCAGTGATGATAAAGTAATTTGATGAGTAATATAAAATAATCTTGTGATTTCTATTTACTTAACACTAAACTAGTCAAGAAACAAATAACTGTAGATTAAACTGTTAAATAAGATAATGCTAAATACTGATATCAAATAACTGCTTCTCTCTAGCTCTGTACTCTCTGCACTCCAGACACACTCTACACTAGGAAACAGCGGGGAAACCTTATATAGGTCCTGATAGTGTGGCATCTAGTGTTCAGTTGCCTGTACTAGTTTAACCTAGACTTATCATGTATTACTACTATAGACATCACTACAGGTGCCTCCTTATTTCTCAAGCTATTGTTTTGGTTAGTCTGTATTATGAAGATGTTTGGATCTCAGACACAAACTTAACTTTCCTAGTCAGATAAAGAAATTTTCTTATGTGTTGAATCTTACTTGCAACAAATATGAAGTGTATAAGATAGTTATGTTTTGGGACTGTCTTTCATTTAGGATAAAATAAAGAGTGTCATGTGACCTCTTCTGAAGTCTGTCTAACAACAGGCCTGGGTTATGTTGATCTTCTCTGACCTAATGGTGCACAAGGCAGATTTTCATCTGACTCCAAGGCTATTTTTTCCTGGAACAGTTCTCAAGAGGCTTATCCATATCCATAAAATTTATAGACTCCCTACAGTGCACAAGGAGGCCAGAATTTAACCCGGGTCCCTGAAATAATGAGGCAGCAGTGTTAACCACCGTGCCACCACTCAGCAGCATGGCTGACTAGGAGTCTCTCTCGCTTATTACCACCAGCTGTGTATTGGAAGGGTTTTACAGGTGATCCTCAACATGTTGGCTACGTAGGGCAGCACGGTGGCACAGTGGTTAGCATTATTGCCTACGGTGCTGAGGACCCGGGTTCGAATCCCGGCCACTGTCCGTGTGCAGTTTGTACAGTCTCCCCGTGTCTGCATGGGTTTCACCCCCACAACCCAAAAAAGATGTGCAGGGTAGGTGGATTGGTCACGCAAAATTTCCCCTTAATTGGAAAAAATAATTGGGTACTCTAAAATTTAAAAAAAAACCAAAAAAACACATGTTGGCTACATTGTGAACGCATCTTTCTTGGCCATCAAGCCCTGAGGTGGAACTCAAACCCAGAGCTTCTGGCTCAGAAGCAAGGGCATTACCCTCAGCACCACAAGACCTCCTGGTGATGTGGGAGTTAAAAATTAAAGGGAGGCTAGGGTTATTTTGTTGGAAAGAAGGTGTAATGTTTTAATTCTTGGAAACAAAATCAACAGTGTATTTACAGTGGCTAGCCTACTGACCTCCAAAATCCCAAGGGGATGGTGGAAACTTTGAATTATAAATGGTTGTGCTTTACACTGCCCGTTTACTTCCAGGATAAAGAGACTTGAGATCTCAAATATAGTTAATCAGTATTTCTACCTGACTACAAGAACTAAGTGATTGATGTTGCCATGGAAATTGACTTTGAAAGGGGAAGGGTTTCTAAGCTTTCCTTGATAGTTCACAGACACAGACTGTCTACTGGGATCCAGGAGAGAGAGAGAGCAGCAAAAAGACAAGCTGCGAGATTCTCCATTGACGGGATCCTCTGCTTCGCCGGCAGCACACCCACACCCGATGGTGTGAGGTGGCCACAACGGGAAACCCCATTGGCCAGCTGTGGGAATGGAGAATCCCATCCAAAGTCTTTATGGTTCAGCTTGTGGGAATGTGGGTGAGAGATTGTGTATGGATTGAAAAGATCTAATTCGTGAGGATTTGAAATAAGGTTGGGGGATTTATCCAGCTTGCACGAGAGGGGAGATCTCCAGGAAAAACCCTCACCGTGAGTTAAAAAGTCACGAGGCTGCAAAAGGAAAAGAACAGTAGTAAGCCTTGGGAGCTAAGAATTACTTTAGACTGGGTTCAGAGAATTGAATGTTTACTGAAGGGTCAGTATTAAGTATAGGTATGAAGTGGACTTTTTGATTCTTTTCAAAGCAAAAGGTGAAAGTTCTGTTCAATAGTTCAAAGTATAAGTTGAGTACACAAATGGTGTTTAGTCAGTGTTGCTCTTTGTTTATTTGTTACAGTACAAGTCTTAAAATGTGAAATCTTGATGTTTCATCCATTCAACTATGAAGTGAAAGTTTGAATTTCTTTCCACATGTTCTAGTCTCTTTGGTGATCGTTACATCCTTAATTGCAGCTCTCCGGGGATCAATGTGAATTTTGCAAGTATGTGGTGTTGAGGATATGACATGAGCTGGAATGGAGGTCTTCGAAGTAACAGCATGTGGGCAATGGGTTGTCAGCAGTTGCTTCACTGTTTTCGTCCAATAGAGGTAAATGTGAAACAATAGCTATCGCCCTTAACAATGGGCGTAATAAATCATCAGTTTGTCATAAATAAAACACTGTACTTTCTAATCACTTGGGCCAATAATGACCCTTACCCTTAGCGGTGATGTGCAGAATGGAATAATGATTGATTGTTATAAATGTAGGCGACTTATGTTGGACCTAAAGCCCCTATGTCAAGAGTTTCTAGACAGCATGCAATCTATCAGTGTAACAGGTAGACATATACATGACAAAATCCAATAGGTCATTGAAGGGAGATTGTGTAGGTGTTATTCTACTATTTCAGCACACAGTAAAACTGACGCAATATTATAAATATGTAGAAGCAGATCACTATTTTTTTATTTCAGTCGGCCCAGTTCTGTGCCGGCATTATTTAAATATTGCTATTCTCTATTCAGTCTTGACTTTATCATGCAGCCATTAATATTTCAGACTCCAACTTTTCACAGTCGGATAAGGATGCAGTAATTATAAATGTGCCAAATTCAAAATCTGTAAAACATATTTGATGTTGGATCTAATTCTTAAGTTGTACTTTTAAATTTAAATCTGAAATGAAAAATGTTACATTTTATGAGTTTGCTCGTATACCTGCATGATTTAACCAGCTATTACAAAGTGTGTTCACAAAAAAATATGAAACAACAACACAGAATCACAGAATTGTCATGGTGCAGAAGGAGGCCATTTGGCCCTTTGTGTGTGCACTGGCTCTCCAAACAAGCATCATAGCTTATTGCCATTTCCCTGCCTTTTCCTTTTATCCCTGCACATTGTTTCTATTCAAATAATCTTCTAATGCCCTGTTACATGCCTCAATTGAACCTGCCTCCACCACACTTCAGGTGCAGACTTCAGCTAGTTCCATTGTGCTGTCTTCATCTTTGTGAAATGGAAAATTCAACCTCGCACATGTTTGTCATCGTGAAGGGTAATAACAACAAAATGCGTGTTTTACTCAGCAGTGGATACTACTGGGAGATGCTAATCCAGAATGCTGACAGCCTCATGGGCTTTTGGCATGTTTTTAATGTGGTATCACAGGTCAGCTACAGCGTGTAGTCTTTTAATTTGGAGTCAGCTCTAAGTTAATAACTGACCCTGGGGTCTCAACCTCAAAAGGCATTTTTCACCCATCACTTCACTTTCAACATCTTAAACTTCTCCTCACATTTCCCAGTACTTCCCTGCATATAACACACATGGACTTTGCATTCTTATTGCATTGGCACAATTGTCAAAACCATACCTCAAGAAATCATCTTTGTACAGCATTGTTCCCGAGTTAAGTTTCTTCTTTGTAGGCTGCAAACCAGAGGCCCTGAAGCTCTGTACAGAAATTACATTACCACTGCTCTCTCCTGCCCTGAACTCTCCTGATTCACTCTCTCCAGGAGATTCTGTTGTGATATCCTGTCCAGAAGGTGCACTAACTATTGGACTCACTGGCCGACTCTTACTTTTAAGACAATGATCTATCTTCATAGTCTTCTTGCCAGCAGCTGGAAAATGGCCACCGCCAGTGTCAATGTAAAAGGTGGTAGCGGCCATTGGGTGCTTCTCCCGCAATCAAGACTGTCACAGGAACTGTGTGACTGATTGCTCCACATCCCTCCCGACACCTGTCCAGGACCCACCCACTGGCCATGACCCGCATGACCCGAAAAAATATGCCATTGGAAATTATTGTGTAAAAATGACTCTTCACTTTATGAATAGATGGGTAGTTAACAGGAAACAGAGAGAAGATATGAATAGGTATTTTTCTGGCAGGTGGAATGTAACTAGTATGTCACAGGGATCAGGGCTAGGCCCTCAGTTTTCTACAATTTCTATCAATAACTTGGATGAAGGCACTGATGGTTACTAAACTTGCGGATGACAGAAAGATAGGTAGGAAAGTAAATTGTAAATAGGACATAAGGGGACATAGATCTACCTAGGCCCACTCCCCAGCACATTATGCTACCTAACCTGCACATCTTTGGACTGTGGGAGGAAACTGGAGTGCTTGGAGGCCGAATGGCCTCCTTCTGTACTGTAGGGATTCAATGAACTCCATAAGATTAGGTTTGTATCTGGTGAAGTTAAGAAGCGTAAGAGGCACCAAAATTGAAACATACAAGATCCTGGGTGGCCTTGATAGGGTGGTTGTGGAGAGGGGGTCACTCTTTCAAAATAAGGAGTCACTCATTTAAGACAGAGAGTAGAAGTTGTTTTCTCTAGGGGTCATGGGTCTAAGGAATTCTATTTTTCAAAGTGTAGTGCAAGCAGAGACTTTGAATATTTTCAGAGGCAGAGGTAGATAGATTCTTGATAAATAAGGGATGAAATCTTACTGGGGTAGGCAGGAGGTTACAGTAAAATTAACTATGATTTTTTTGAATGGTAGAGCAGGCTTGAAGGGTCAAGTGACTTACTCCCACTGCTAGTTTGTACATATTTTTCAATGAGCATGTGACATTTGTCTGCTTGTAGCGTTAATAAAGTTTTCAAACATTTTACATAAATTATGTTACGACCAGGTGGCCGGACCTTTATTCAACTCCCGCAGTTGGTCACAACAAAGTTTTTTTCTTAGATAATATGCTCCTTTTTTTATTCTTCTTGCCAAAATGGACACATTTCACATTTGCCCTCATTATATTCCATTTGAAATTTCTTTGCCCACTCCCTTAAACTATCTATAAATCTTTGTAGCCTCCTTATGTCCTCTTCACAACTTACTTTCCGACCTATTTTCTGCATTGATCCCTGTGGCATACTGCTAATTACATCTTGTCAACTAGACCCGCGCCGGAGTTGTTCCTACTCCGCCAGCTGGCGTGAACGGCCTTTGGTGCCACGCCAGTCAGGGCCGAAAGGACTTTGCCAGCCGGCGTAAGTCCATGTATGCGCCGGAGCGTCAGCGGCTGCAGATGTTATACCGGCGCATGCGCAGGGGAGGGGGGTCTCATCCGCCTCCACAATGGTGAAGACCATGGCGAAGGCGGAAGAAAAAGAGTGCCCCCACGGCACAGGCCCGCCCGCCGATTGGTGGAGCCCGATGTCGGGCTAGGCCACCGTGGGGGCACCCCCCCGGGGTCAGATTGCCCCGCGATCCCCCCCCCCAGGACCCCGGAGTCCGCCCGCGCCGCCAATCCCGCCAGTCAGGTAGGTGGTTTAATCCACGCCGGCCGGAGAGGCCTGTCAGTAGCGGGACTTCGGCCCAACGCGGGCCGGAGAATCGCCACGGGGAGCCCACCGACCGGCGCGGGGGGCCCACCGACCAGCATGGGGGGCCCACCGACTGGCGTGGGGGGGCCCCGCTAACCGGCGCGGCGCGATTCCCGCCCCCGCCGAATCTCGGTGGGCGGAGAATTTTGGACATGGTGTGGGCGGGATTGACGCCGATCCCCGCCGATTCTCCGACCCCCCCCGGGGGGAAGTCGGAGAATCCTGCCCAAGGTAAGGGTTAGGCACCCATGAACTACCACTGCTGGGTCAGGGATTGGAACCACAATTATTGACATGAGTCCAACGTCACACTTGAGCCAACTGAGCAAATAAAACCCCAATTTCACATAAACTTATCTTTGGGTTGAGGAGGAAAATTGGATTTTTACCTTCTAGGCCTGTTGATAACTGCTCGGTCTTTACCATTTCATTTATTCACAATAAAATGAAGTCTTTCTTCATCCTCAATTCAGCTTGATACATTCAGGTTCTCTTCAATTTTTTCAGGTAATGGTGATCTAAAGTAACCCTGCAGATTGTTTCTATTCAAATCATTATGTCATTACCTCTTGAATACCTAGATTGAACGTCCCCACCGTACTCTCACGCAGTGGATTCCAAACCTTAATCACTCACTGTGTGAAAAGTCTTTCCTCGTGTTGCTTTTGCTTCTTTTGTCATTACTTTAAATCTCGACAATCTCTTTCTCAATCCTTTATGAGTGGGGGAGTTTATCTCTTTCTACTCTGTCCAGACCCCTTCTTGATTTTCAAAAGAGTCCCAACTTAGTTATAGAGTCATAAAGGTCTACACCACAGAAAGGTCCTTCGGCCCATTTCGTCTGCGCAGTCAAAATTCACCCGAAGGTTCTAATTCAATTTCCAGTACTTGACCATAGGCTTGTATGCTTTGGCTTCGAAAGCGCACATCCAAATACTATTAAATGTTATGAGCGTCTCTGCCTCCACCACCCTTTCAGACAGTGAGTTTGAGACCTCTCATCACCCTCTGGGTGAAAAGGTTTTACCTCACAACCCCTCTAAACCTCCAGTCCCTTATCTTAAATTGGTCATTGAACCCTCCACCAAGAGTAATGGTTTGCTTTCCTGTTGACTAATCGATGCCCCTCATAAATTTTATTTCACCTCAATCATGTCCACCTCAGTCTCCCTGCTGCAAGGAACAACAACCTAGTCGATCCAATCCTCTTTTCATAACTAACACTCTCCATCCCAGGCAACATCCAGGTAATTCTCTCTTCACCCTTTCAGTGTTATCACATCCATCCTTCAGTATGGATTTCCAAACAGCACCACAATACTCTAGCTGTGACATAACCAAAGTTTTATACAGTTCCAGCATAACCTCCCTGCTCTTAAACTCTCTGCCTTGGCTAAAAAAGGCAAGTACTATCAATATGCCTACTTCACCACTGTATCTACCTGCTCTGCTACCTTAAAGGTCCAGGTACATTGCACACTAAGGTCCCCCTGATCCTCGGTGCTTCCCAGGGATCCTGCCAGTTTATCATATATTCCTTGCATGGATTGTCCTGCCCAAGTGCATCACCTCAACACTTATCCAGAGGGAATTCCATTGCCACTGATCAGCCCATCTGACCAGCCCGTCTACACCCTCCTGTAATCTAAAGCTATCCTCCTCACTATTTACACCCCACTCATTTTTGCGTCATCTTTGAAAATATTGATCAACCGTCCTACATTATATCAAAGGCTTTATATAAACGACAAATAACAAGGTCCCCAACACGAATCCTTGTGGGACCCCATGGACACAGGCTTCCAGCAGAAAAAACACCCTCAACCATCATTCCTCTGCTTCCAGCCACTCAGCCAATTCTGGACCAATTTGCCAAATTTCCTTGGATCCTTGGATCCCATGGGCTCTTAACTTTGTTATCTGTCTTCCTTCACTATCAATATCCCTGTGGGACATGAACAAAGCCTTGCTGAAGTCCATGTAGATTATGTCAAATACTATTACCCTCATCTACACAGCCTGGTCGACCTCTTTGAAATTCAATCAAGTTTGTTAGAACAGGTTAGCTCCCCTCAAAAAACCATGCTAACTGTTCTTGATTAATCACTGCTTCTCCAAATGCAGATTAATTCTGTCTCTCAGAATTGCTTCCAATAGTTTCCCCACCACTGAGTTAGACTGACTGGTCTATAGTTTCCTGCTTTATCCCTTCCTCCCTTCTTGAATATGGTACCACATTGGCTATCCTCCAGTCCGCCAGCACCTCTCCATGTAGCCAGAGAGGAATTGAAAAATTATTGCCAGTGGCCCCTATTATTTCCTTCCTTGCCTCACTTAACAGCCTGGGATACATTTTTCTGGGTAATTGTCTACTTTTAAGAATTACAGACCACTCAGAACCTCCTCTCTGTTTATGTTAATTTCTTTAATTTCATCACAGTCCTTCTCCCTGATTTCCATACCCAACACCGGCCCTTTCACTGGTGAACATCGACACAAAGTATTCATTTAGTATCCTACCTGTGTCCTCAATCTCTACACACAAATTACCACCGTGCTCCTTCATGGCCCGGCTCTTTCCTCAGTTATCCATTTACCCTTAATGTACTTGCAAAACAACTTAGGATTTTCCTTTATTTTACCTGACAATATCCTTTCATGTCCCCTTTTTGCTTACCCACGTCCCCTTTTGAATTTCTTCTTGCACATTCTATATACCTCTCAGGCTTCTGCTGTTTTAAGCCCTTGATATCTGCCTCCCTTTCCCTCCTTATCCAATGCTGTATATCCCTCAATATCCAGAGGTCACTAGATTTGTTTGGTCCCTCCTTTTCCTTAATTGGAACATGTTAGACCTGTACTCTCCCTATTTTCCTTCTTGAATGCATCCTACTGTTCTGTCACAGATTTACCTACAAATGTCCAACTCTCAGTCCACTCTGGTCAAATCATATCTGATCGGCCTTCCCACCAGTTTAGAAATTTGCTGCCTGGATTCACTGCCCTGCCGCGCCACATTTCTGTTTCACCCCTCTGGCGGGGATGCTCCGTACGCCAGCTGGTCAATGGGTTCCCCATTGTGGGGCCCTTTCTGTACCAATCTGGAATCTACTGGAATTAGGATCACTGTCTGCAAAATGCTTCCCCAGAGATGCATCAACCACTCCCCGGCTTCGTACCTAAAATTAAGTCAGGGTCACCATCTTCTTTGTGGGACCTTCTACATATGTGGTTTAAAAACTTCTCCTGGGTGCATTATTAGAATTCTGCTCCCTCTAAGCCTTTTACATATGACTACCAAGTTGAAATTGCCCCTATAACTACCCTATTACTTTTACTACTGCTCCTAAATGTGCCGACATACCTGCATTCTATTTCTCTTGGACTGTTAGGGGGGCTGTAGAACACACCCAGCAATGTGATTGCCCCTTTTGGTTTTTTAGGTTCGACCCATATGGCTAATTTGAAGAGTCTTCTCAGATGTCTTCCCTCCTCACTGCTGTAATTGATTCCCTGATCAAATTGCAACACACCCTCCTCTTTTACTCCTTCCCGATCTCGTCTGAAGATCCAATATCCTGGAATATTGAGCCACCAATCCTGCCCCTCTCCATCCATGTCTTAGTGACAGCAATGACATCTTACCCCCATGTTTAATTTGTGCCCTCAAGTACAGCACTAACAAACCTTCCTGCAAGGATGCTGGCTCATTTTGGTTCAGATGCAAAACGTCCCACCTTACACGGGTCCCACTGTCCCCAAAAATGGTTCCACTGCCCCATAAATCTAAAGCTCTTCACCCTGCACCATCACTCCAGCTGTGCATTCATCTGGACTAACCTAACCTCCTATTTCTAACTCACTAGCAGTGGCACCGGAAGTAATACAGAGATTACGTCCTCTGGTCCTGTCTGTTAATCTACTTCCTAGCTCCCTAAGTTCTGCTTGCAGGACCTTATCCCTTTTTCTGCCTATGTCATTGGTACCAGATGTGCAACACAATATCTGTCTGTTTTCCCTCCTCCTTCAGAATTCCCTGCAGCCCTCAGTGTCATGCCTGACCCTGGTACCAGGAAGGCAACAGGACATCCTGGAGTCTCTTTTGCGGCCCCAGAAACACTTGTCTGTTCCCCTTACAATTGGATCCTGTCCCACTATAACCCTGACATTCTTCCTCCTCCCATCTTGTGCAGCAGACTCACCCATGGTGCCATGAGGTTGGCTGCCACTGCTTTCCCCTACACAGTCATCTCCCCCAACAGTATCTAAAATGGTATATCTGTTAAAAGGAGGGTAGCCAAAGGGGACTCCTGCACTACCTGCCTTCCACTAATAATAATGATCTTTATTGTCATAGAACTGAGGTGAGGAGAAATTTCTTCACCCAGAGAGTGGTGAATCTGTGGAATTCACTACCACAAAAAGTAGTTGAGGCCAAAACATTGTTTAATTCCAAGAAGGAATTAGATATAGCTCTTGGGGCTAAACGGATCAAGGGATTTGGGGGGAAAGCAGGATCAGGGTATTGACTTTGATGATCAGCGATGATCATAGTGAATGGTGCAGCAGGCTCATACGGCTGAATGGCCTCCTCCTGCTTCTATTTTCTATTTATGTTTCTACGTATGCATGTGAGTGCAGAGCTGTGAGGTTTAATGCAGGGTGATCCAGAAGCCTGTTCCTCATGGGCCAGAAAGTCTCTATGCATGGGGGTTGTTTGGGGATGTGCACAGTGCCTTCATTTCAGCTGCCTAGCTGCTTTCCTGTGAGAAAACGGCATTGGCCCTCTGAGGAACAGTCCGGCCCCAGCAACATGGCAGCAACAGGCTCCATCTCTTGGAGTTGCTCGCTGTCTCTAATTAGGCATCAATCTCTCCTGCGAAATAGCGGCATTAGCATTCAAAAATAATGTTGCATGTGTGACACAGCTGAGGCATACGGTCATCAGCCGGAATTTATCTGTGACTCACGTTCCCTGCCCCATTTTGAAACTCCAACCCTTAGAATCTCACAGGCCAAAAAGAGGGCATAATAATAATCTTTATTGTCACAAGTAGGCTTACATTAACACTGCAATGAAGTTCCTGTGAAAAGCCCCTAGTCACCATATTCTGGCACCTGTTCAGGTACACAGAGAGAGAATTCAAAATATCCAGATGACCTAACAGCACATTCATACTGCCTGGTGGCCACTGATGCCCTTTCTGCAAGTTCAATATTCAACTGTTGTGTGACCACCTCACAGAATATGCTATCCCATGACTTCCTCAGCATCATGGATGCTCCACAGTGAAACCACCCTCAGTTCCAGTTCTGAAATGAGGTTAGTCAGTCGCTGCAGTTGGACCCACTTCCTGCGCAAGTGGTCACAAGGGACAACTGAAGCTTCCATGATTTTCCACATAGCATATGAGAAGCTTATCATGGGTGCAAGCTCTCCTGCCATGAATACTTTTAAGTCCCTTATTTACTCTCTTTTTTAACAAAAAGTACGCTTATATAAGAGTACCATTAGCTTACCTCCCTTATGCTGACTTTGTTTACTTAAATTATGTTATTATAATAACCCTGACTTTCACTTATTTGTGTTGTTTCTCAGTTAATCCCGACTCTAATCTTACTTCATAACTGAAGTTTCTCATCTCTGGAACAATTCTAAAAAACCTCTTCTGCACTCTCTCCAATGCCTTCAGGCCCCTCCTTGAATGTGGCGTCCAGAACTGCATATAGAAACACACATGGAAAATAGGAGCAGGAGGAGGCCATTCGAATTTTATAAGTTTCATGGCGATCCCCTCTCACTCGTTTAAATTCCAATGAATATATTCCTAACCAACCTGGGCAGCACGGTAGCACAAGTGGCTAGCACTGTGGTTTCACAGTGCCAGGGTCCCAGGTTCGATTCCCTGCTGGTCACTGGCTGTGTGGAGTCTGCAGGTTCTCCCCGTGTCTACGTGGGTTTCCTCCGGTTGCTCCGGTTTCCTCCCACTGTCCAAAGACGTGCAGGTTAGGTGAATTGGCCATGCTAAATTGCCCTTAGTGTCCAAAATGGTTAGGAGGGATTATTGGGTTAAGGGAATAGGGTGGAAATTAGGGCTTAAATGGATCGGTGCAGACTCAATGGGCCGAATGGCCTCCTTCTGCACTGTGTGTTCTATTTCTATTTCTAACTTAATCTCTCCTCATTTGATAGTCCCGCCATCCCAGGAATCAGCCTGGTAAACCTTCGCTGCACACCCTCTATCACAAGATATCCTTCCTCAAATAAGGACACAAAAACTGTGCATAATAGTCCAGATGTAGCCTCACCAATGCCCAGTACAATTGTAATAAATCATCCCTATCCCTATACTCAAATCCTCTCGCTATGAAGGCCAACATACCATTTGCCTTCGTTACTGCCTGCTGTACCTGTGTGCTTACTCCCAGTGACTGATGCCCGAGGACACCAAGGTCTTACTAAGTATCCACCTCTCTCAATTTACACTCATTCAAATAATAATCTACCTTCCTATTTTTGCAACCGAAGTGGATAAGCTCACATTTATCCACAATACTCCAGCAGAGATCTAACTAGTGTCTTACCTCTCGATACTTTTATCCAACTAAAATCTATCAATCTCAGTCTTGAAAATTTAAATTGATACAGAATCAATGAAACATTTCGGGGTGATGGTTCCTTTTATGTGAAAAAAAAATCCAAATTCAATTCTTAACTAGCCTCACTCTTTTCTAGCATAGCACACTATGATATTTCTTTGTTTTCACAAAGAAAAAAGGTATGGCGGTGCCCACACTGTGGATTCTTGTAAAATACGGTGAGAGGTTTATTAAAAGGTGTTGCTCGTACAATCAAAGATGATGATCTGCCCAAAGCTCGCGCAAACACTCTGTTGATGTCACTATACATCACATGATGCTAAGCCAGCAAGAATGCATTCCCATATACATAACATTCACCCCTCTTTACTTCATTAATGCAACAACAATAATTAATATTTATACAACAAATCCCCTGATGTTAATTCTATATGTACATACAATTCAATATGACAGTCTCTATGATGGACATCTATTCCTTTTTGGTAGTGTTCAGCTTTCTTTAGTCCGACTATTTGTGACCTCAGAAGTGTTCTCATTCCTTTCTGTAGAAGGTGCCTCTTGAGTGGCCATTTCAGTATCTGTCACTAGAAACATTGGAAAGTTCTCATGAACAGAATCTGAACTCCTCACTGACTCTGGTCTCTGGTCCAACGTATAGTGCTCCAGATCTTCTAAAGGTGGAACCTCTTTAAGAAGTTTCTGCAAACTCATTTTGTACAGCAAGTAACTGATCAGCATGACATCGTCAAACTCTTTCATCATTCGTCTGTGCAGTGTATGATATTGGGCCTGTCATGCCAGGATCATAGCTGGTACACATTTCCTTTTTGTGGTGAAAATCTTAACTAGCATTCTCTCTCTCTGGTTGAATACTCAACTTTTAGATATTTTCTCCCTCCCAGAAATGTGTGCTTATTGTTGTCATTTGACAATCTCTGATGTATCAAGTGGAGTTAACAAATCAAACTGTCTTCACATTTCCTCTTAAACAACAGCATTGCCAGTGAACTTTACGTGGTAGCGTGTACAGTGTTCCGATAAGATATTAGAAGTTTGTTTACCCTACTTGATAAGGTTCCCTGGTCCTTTGATGCTTCAATAGAATGCTTTAATGTTTACACAAAATGTTCAGCCAATCCATTCGTTGTTGGGTGTTATGGAGCTGACTTAATATTGTGTATCCTTTCCCTTTCAAGGAGTCCTCAAACTTATTCCAAGTAAACTATGTACCATTATCACTGACAATCTGTTCCAGTGTTCCAAATCTTGTGAATATTTTTTTAGGTTTTTAATGGTCTGCTCCATCATAGTTGACTTCATTATCACAACATCTGGCCATTTCAAGTGCAATCACTAAGAACATGTGCCCCTCCAGTTGACCAGCATAATTGATGTGTATTCTCTGTCATGGCCGAGTTGGTCATTCCCACAGATGTAATGGTTGTAAAGGTGGAGTGTTCCTTAGTTTTGCACAACATTGGCATTGTCCACCTTTCTCTTCAATTTTAGTGTTGAATTCTGGCCACCAAAAATAACTGCATGCCAGTTCCTTCGTCCTCACCGCACAAGGATGTCCCTGATTTAGTTGGTCAAGGGTTCCACTACATAAGCACGGAGGAATAATCAAATGGACTCCCCATAATAGAACCATATTCTGTGCTGTCAACTAAAGTCTTTGTGTGAGTTACGGTTTGATGTTTGGATTTCACGCATTAATGTCTGACACCATTCCTTTTTCAACTAACTCCATCACCTTCCCCATCACTGGACCAGTTCTTGTACATCTTTGAACTTGAGATAAAGTCACAGCTGCACTATCCATGAGCGAGAAATACAAAATACTGACAAAATGTTCTTCTGGGTCATGCTTGACTTGTTACGGGAATCATGATACATCGTTAACATTTGCATGCTGCTTTGACTTACGATATTGGATCGTAAGTGTGCCGACAATAGCAATGAACATCTTGGCAATTTACTCGCTGCCAACTGAAGGCATAAATTTAGACTGCTCAAAGATTGTAGTCCAGGGTTGATGATCTGTCAAAAGGCTAAAGTGATGCCGATGCCCACAAACAAAATGGTGGAACCATCTTACACTGAAAATGATCTACAAAGCTTCTTTTTCTAGCTGAGCGTAATTCATTTCTGCGCTCGTAAGTGTGAGTGAAGCAAATGCTATTGGTCGTTCCTCTCCTAAAGGCTTCATGTGTGAGGCAACGGCACCAACCCCATAGGGTGAGGCATTGCAAGCTAATTACAATGTCATTTTTGGATTATAAACAACTGATATGACTTCAGTCTAGCTTCTTTCACTTCATTGTATGTGTTTTCACATTTCTCTGACCATCGCCGTGCCTGTTTGACACATAACAGCGTGTGCAAAGGCTATTGTGTTGCTAAATTCAGCACGACTTTACCATAAAATTGTTCAATCCTAAAAACGACCTGATTGTGTCACATTTTGAGAACGTGGTGCTTCTAAGATTGCTGATATTTTCTTCAGTTCTTTGTGTAAACTGTCTTTGCTGATGATATGACTGAGGTAATTTATGATGACTTGAAAAAGTCACACTTTTCCTTCTTAACTCACAGGCTGTGGCTCTGCAATTGCTTCAAGGTAGTTTTCATAATCTCCAGTTGTTCCTGTTCATTCAAACCGGTGATAAGTATGTCATCTAAAGAACATTGCACTCCATTCAGCCCACTTAGAAATTGATCCATGGATCTTTGAAAAAGAGCAGGAGCAGATGTTAATCCCAAATGAAGTATTCTGTAATGAACCAGACCTTTGTGCATCACTATGGTGACTCATGGCTGTGATTTGGCAGTCACATTCGTCTGTAGATATTCCTGTGAAAGAGAAATTTTCCTGAATTTCTGTCCTCCAGGAAGTCCAGTAAACAAGTCTTTAATCAGCAGCAGTGGATACTGATCCAGCTCAAAACTGGATTAATAGTAGTTTTAAAATCTCCACAAATTCTCACTGAGCCATCCTGTTGTAATACAGGAAAAATAAGTATCACTCAATCTCTTGCAGCAACAGGTTGAATGACTCCTTCCTTTACTAATTTTTCTAATTCTTCTTCAATGGTTTTAGCTCTGAGACATTCGAGTGTACTGTCTTGCTTGATTTTTAGGTGTAACTCAACTTTAGTCACAGAGTGTAGTCAATCTTTGAACACTTTCTCATACTTGTTGCAAGTTGTTGCAAGTTGCCCCTTGAATCCATTAATTGATTGACTGTTTCCCAGTTAAGCCGAATCTTATTCAACCGTGCTCTGTCAAATAGAGTCGGAAAATTTCCATGGACAAATTGAAGGGGCAACTTCGCCGTCTGCCCATTTGTTTCTGCTTTTACCATAGTAAGAAGTCTTACAACAGCAGGTTAAATCCAACAGGTTTGTTTTAAATCACTAGCTTTCGGAGACAGCTCCTTCCTCACCTGAGGAGGGAGCTGTGCTCCGAAAGCTAGTGATTCAAAGCAAACCTGTTGGACTTAAACCTGGTGTTGTAAGACTTCTTACTGTGCTCACCCTAGTCGAATGGCGGCATCTCCACATCATGACTTTCACCATAATGTATCGTTTTAATGGTACGTCCTTCGGATCACATTTTAATTTCATGACCTTCAAGTTTTGGATCTGCCCAAAATGTTGTTAATCTTCTTTCACCGTCTTAGTGTAGAGGTTTTTTGAGCCCAACGCACCTTGGCAATGTGGCCCCTCTTACCACAGTTCTTACATGTATTTGATTTGCTCCAGCATTTCCCTGCTGAGTGTCCAACTTGTACAACGATGATACAGTAGCACCTTTGCAGCCCTGTTCCTTGAGGTGTCCATTTTGTGGATCTTCACTCCAGTCCCTATCTGTGAAGCTTCTCTCATTGCAAACTCCATAGTTGTGACAACTTCCACAGCAGTGTTGAGAGTTAAATCACTTACATTAAGCAGCTTCCTCCACATTGCTTCACTGCATAACCCACAAACTAGCCTGTCTCAAGGAGTATCATCAAGTGTTGTACCAAATTTACAATATCTAGCTAATCTTGATAAAGACACTGTAAACTGTAAAATACTTCCACCTCCTTCCTGAGTATGGCGATGGAATCAGAAGATTTCTGCAATCAAAAACAGTTTAAGAGAGTAATGTCCCTCTAAGATTTTCATTAATTCACTGAAGCACTTTTCTCCTGGTTTCGCTGGGTGAACAAGATTCTGCAGCAACATAAACGTTTTGCCGCCAACTGAGTTGAGAAATGTTGCGACCTTTAGTTTCTCCATAGTCTGATTAGCTATTAAAAATAATTTGAATCTTTCTTCAAATGAATTCTATGTTTCATAATCTCCTCAAATGTGTCTATGGTGTCCATTTTTCCCATTTTTGGATTCCAGCTCCTCGGGTCTACACTTACGCCCTTCCGACTCTGTTAAAAAGTATGGCGCAAACATCACATGAACAAGGACTGAGGAAATGTTTCTCATTTATGCCTGAGCATTTCAAATTTTCTCTCAAGGAGCTGGTCATGCAGAGGCAGCAGACTTCAAAGTCCTCGGTCCCTGCAGCCCACACTGCTTCACCACATGAACGGTACCTGCAGCCCAGATCCCGCGCACATCAACGCAAGCAAGCCTTCCCCAACTCTCTATCTTCTGACTCACAGTTGCTGTCGAAAGCTTTTGTTAAACCTTCACATCAGCAACAGTGCTTCAACCGACGTCTGTGAGTGTGTGTGGGTCCCAAGAACCTTCCGATGCTCCCATTGCCGTTCCACACGGCAGCACGGTAGCATTGTGGATAGCACAAATGCTTCACAGCTCCAGGGTCCCAGGTTCGATTCCGGCTTGGGTCATTGTCTGTGCGGAGTCTGCACATCCTCCCCGTGTGTGCGTGGGTTTCCTCCGGGTCCTCCAGTTTCCTCCCACAGTCCAAAGATGTGCAGGTTAGGTGGATTGGCCATGATAAATTGACCTTGGTGTCCAAAATTGCCCTTAGTGTTGGGAGGGGTTACTGGGTTATGGGAATAGGGCGGAGGGGAGGTGTTGACCTTGGGTAGGGTGCTCTTTCCAAGAGCCGGTGCAGACTCGATGGGCCGAATGGCCTCCTTCTGCACTGTAAATTCTATGAAACTATGAAACAATTTGTCAATGAAAATCTTTCCAGCAATTTTTTTTGCCTCAATCCCGCTGCCAGTTTTCTTTCCTGTTATATTTCTTTGTTGCCACAAAGAGAAAATATATAGATGTTCCCATACTCTGGATTCTTGTAAAACACATTGAGAGGTTGATTAAGACAATCAAGATGGAGAACTGCCCAAAGCCCACGCAAACACTCTGCTGAAATCACTACACATCACGTGATGCTGAACCAGCAAGAATGTACAAATAGAAATTATAGACTCTGAGGAATTTCAGGGTCTAAGTTTCCAAATTACAATATTCTCAATGGAGAATAGAGCAAAAAAGGAGGGCTCTATTCCAGGCACATGACTATAAGCTGTGAAAGGGATTTCACTTATTGATCGGTAGTGGAAGAGAAGTGGATAAGATTTTTAGTCAATTTACGGCACTATTTCTTTGGATACATATGTAGCATATTTTAGCACCATCTCTCAAGAGATGATTTGCATCCTGTCTCAAACTTTATTCAAAACGTCTGCCTCTGGGCTGAGGAATAGTAATTACTCCCATCTTTGACAATGCTCCACAGGACCCCCACAAAATGCCCCCTTACATCGCACCTCCAACTGAAAAACTCCTCAAGTACAACTCTTCCCAACAGTATCCCCAGACTCCACTCAATCTTCGGCCTGGACAACTTGAGTTTGTCATTAGATCCCCTTTCTTTCATGAAAACCGCTTTTGTCCCTGAATTAAAATTGAAATAAATACAAACTTGTATGTGCAAATTATTATTATATGGTCATTTGTTTCAGTGCAGGTAAACTATGAACCTAATTTATCAGAAAATGCAGCAGCATCTTTGGAGAAACAAAATAAATGTTCTGATGAAAGCCCATTGACATAGAATGTTATCTTTGGGACGTAACTTCTGGAGAAGTGGAGTCAGATTGCCATACTGCTTATTATGACTTATTTTGGAATAGATCTGCACGTATCTCACTCGACCTTCCAACTCAGGTCAGCGGAGATCAGTCTAGTCCAACAGATTCCCAAAGGTAACAGTCGGGGCTAGCTTAGTCGAAGGTAAGTAAGCCAGACTCCATTTTCATGACAGTCGGGTGGGGCTGCAGTCGGGCAAGGGGTGTACTTGTGTGGGTGGGGGTGCAGTCAGGTAGAGGGCTACAGTTGGAGGATTGCAGACAGAGGGGAACGTAGTGGGGCGGAGTTGCTGCAGTCTGGAATGGAATGCAGTCGGGAAGGGTCCAGTCGAAGATTGAGTGCAGTCTGGGGATACTGTTGGGAGGGGTTGTACTTGAGGGGTGTTGCAGTTGGAGGGGTGTAGTCAGGGATCCTGGGCTGGCTGGGTGTAAGGGGACATTTTGAGGGGGTCCCGTAGAGCTTGGGGAGGGCGTCAAGTGGGTGTGGTGTGTTTTGGGATGAGACACCTGGGTGGTCGAGATTGGGGTGGGGGTGTTCTGGTAAGTCATATGGGGGAGTTGGGATGTAGTGAGGGGCTGGGGGAGATTAGTACTACAGTTACCCAGAAGGTAGAAGTGGTTTTAATTCTTTCATTTTTTTCTGCGTAACTATTGCTGTCACATGGTTGGAATCACCCAAAATTTGCAATTTAAATCACATTTTCAGATGGGTCCCAGTGCAGGACAATTGCCCATCCGAAATTTACACTTACCGGGTAATTATCATGCAATTCTTACCTGGGAATTTTGGGTGGGCGTTCCAGAGTGCATCTTCGGGGTTCCCTCAGGTATGCTGCCCTGGGGCTCTGAGATTATGAGCCTATGTTTCTAGCTGCACAGATGATGCCTGATTTGCTGAGTATTTCCTGCTTTTCTGCATTCTGTTTTCATATTTCCAGCATTCAGAGTACTTTGCTTGTAATCTAACTTATAACGTTTCTTTGATTTCCATTTGGGGGTTCCCATTCAGTTATCTCTTATTAAGTCAGAATTATTGTCCTGGTGCTTTTGTTTCTTTTAACAATTACTCTTACATTGCAGCTAATCTTCAGGCAAATTGGGAAGTTTTTGTTTCTTTCTTAACTTTGGAGAAATTATTCTATATCTGATTTGATCATCAATGTTATGGATAAGAATTGCTGGTTTCCATGCACTTCACTCTGTGTCTCTTCATCCTAGTAGTTGCCAAGGCCTTTGACAAGGTGCAGCATAGGAGACTGTTGAATAATTTTAGAGTAAGGTCCTGGCATGGATAGAGGATTGGCTGACTGGCAGAAGGCAGAGATTGGGGATAAAGGGGTCTTTATCAGGATGGCAGCCGGTGACTAGTGGTGTGCCTCAGGGGTCTGTGCTGGGACCACAACCTTTTACAATATACATTAATGATCTGGAAGAAGGAACTGAAGGCACTGTTGCTAAGTTTACAGATGATACAAAGATCTGTAGAGGGACAGGTAGTACTGAGGAAGCAAGTGGACTACAGAAGGATTTGGACAAGCTAGGAGAGTGGGCAATGAAGTGGCAAATGAAATACAATGTGGAAAAGTGTGAGGTTATGCACTTTGGAAAGAGGAATTTAGGCATAGACTATTTTCTAAATGGAAAAATGCTTCGGAAATAAGAAGCACAAAGGGACTTGGGAGTCCTTGTTCATGATTCTCTTAAAGTTAACGTGTAGATTCAGTCGGCAGTTAAGAAGGCAAATGCAATGTTAGCATTCATGTCACGAGGGCTAGAATGCAAGACCAGGGAGGTATTTCTGAGGCTGTATAAGGCTCTGGTGAGACCCTATTTGGAGTATTGTGAGCAGTTTTAGGCCCCGTATCTGAGGAAGGATGTGCTGGCCTTGTAAAGGGTCCAGAGGAGGTTCACAAGAATGATCCCTGGAATGAGTAGCTTGTCGTATGAGGAACGGTTGAGGATGCTAGGTCTGTACTCGTTGGAGTTTAAAAGGATGAGGGAGGATCTTATTGAAACTAACAGGATACTGCAAGGCCTGGATAGAGTGGACATGGAGAGGATGTTTCTACTTGTAGGAAAAGCTAGAACCAGAAGACACCATCTCAGACTGAAGATGGTGTCAACGCGCTCCAACCAAACAAGAGACCCCAAAGAGGAAACATTTAGGGAAACCACGAAAAGAACAAGAAAAACACATTGCAACCAAAATATATCAACCTAAAAAGGTCGAAAAACGAAACGAACGGACCCAAGCACGCAGGCATCTCTCAAAGCGAGAGAGAGACAAAATAGACTTAAAAGTTCTACCGTGAGTCCAAGAGTCCTCAGCTCAGAGCCAGCCCTTGCTTCTTAACAAAGTCCATCGCCTCCTCGGGTTCCTCGAGATAGTGGTGCTGACTCTCATATGTAACCCACAGTCGCGCAGGAAAAAACAGCCCAAATTTCACCTTGTTCTGAAACAAAATCTCCTTCACCTGCCTGTAGCCTCCCCTCCTCCTGGCCAACTCAGTGCTCAGGTCTTGGTAAACACGCAGGGTGCTAGTGTCCCAGGTACAGCTTCATGTGGTCTTGGCCCATTGCAGAACCCGCTGCTTGTCCAGGTACCTGTGGAACCGGACCACCATCGCTTGTGCGGGGCCCCCTTGTCGAAGCTGCCTCACCTGCACTCTGTGTGCCCTGTCCACCTCCGGCGGGAGAGGGAACACCTCGTTCCCCAGCAGCTTCTGGAACATATCTGCCACATACGCGGCAGCATGCAGCCCCTCAGCCCCCTCCGGGAGGCCAACAATTCTTATATTTTGCCATCGAGATCTGTTGTCCAGGTCCTCCAGCCTTTCCAGGAGCATCATTTGCTGATCCCTCAACCTCCAAATCTCCACGTCCATCACCGTTTGAAAGTCTGCCTGCTCCTCCACCGTCTTCTCCAGCTTCTGGAGCTTCTGAGCCTGATCATCCAGCCTTTTTTCCAATCGGTCCATCGACTTCTGGAGCGGCTCCAAATTATCGCACTTCAGAGCTAAAAAGCCCTCCTGCATAGCCTGTAGCAGCTGCTCCATTGTAGGCTGGGCTGTCGGCACCTTGCTCTGGACACCGGCCATATTGGTCTCTCTCACAGCCACCACCATGCCCTTGTTTGACCACTTCTTCTGCTGTTTATGTTCCCTCCGGCTTCTTAAGTCCACACAACTCTGTATGGGTTCAGTGCCTAAGTACTATTGCTTTCCACTTCCGCGCTCAAAAGCGCAGAAAAGTCCAGGGAAAGGTCCAAACGTCCAACCGAAACGGGAGCCACCAAATGTGCGACCTACTCCCTCATAGTCGCCACCGGAAGTTGCCCGTTTGCTCACATTTAATGTATTCAGACAGTTGTGAAATTCTTGATAGTTTTTGCATTGCGCAGTTGCATTGAGAGGTGAAGTGTTATTTCTTTCTGCAGCCCATCAGTAATTGAACCAGTGTCATTCTATTATCTTCAGGTACGTTACAACAATCAATCCAGACTAAGTGTGCAGCCCAGCTCCCCATCCCCTTCCCACAGTGCCTGCCCTTATCATCACAGAAGGTGTAGCACCTGCCCCTGTACCTCTTCCCTTCTCATCATTCAAAACTCCAAACACTCATTATAGGTTAATCAGTGTTTCACCTGCATCTCCTTCAATTTGGTTTATTGCATTCGCTGCTAGACACCTCTACATAGGGAAGACTAAACGCAGACTGGCTGGTCGCTTTGCAGAACAACTTCACTCAGTCCACAAGCAAATGGGACCCAACCTTACTGTTGTGTACTATTTTAACTTGCTGTCTGCCCTTCGCCTGCTGCAATGCTCCAGTGAAGCCCAGCGCAAGCTGAAAGAGCAGCATCTCATCTTCCGGTTTAGCATGTTATAGCAAATAACAAAGAACAAAGAAAAGTACAGCAAAGGAACAGGCCCTTAGGCCCTCCAAGACTGCGCTGACCATGCTGCCCGTCCAACCTAAAATCTTCTACACTTCCGGGATCCGTATCCCTCTATTCCCATCCCGTTCATGTATTTGTCAAGATGCCCCTTAAACGTCACTATCGTCCCTGCTTCCACCACCTCCTCCGGCAGCGAGTTCCAGGCACCCACTACCCTCTGTGTAAAAGACTTACCTCGTACATCTCCTCTAAACTTTGCCCCCTCAGACTTCAAACATATGCCCCCTACTAATTGACCCCTCTACCCTGGGAAAAAGTCTCTGACTATACACTCTGTCTGTGCCTGTCATAATTTTGTAGACCTCTATCAAGTCGCCCCTCAACCTCCGTCGTTCCTGTGAGAACAAACCAAGTTTATTCAACCTCTCCTCATAGCTAATGCCCTCCATTCCAGGCAACATCCTGGTAAATCTCTTCTGAACCCTCTCTAAAGCCTCCACAGCCTTTTGGTAGTGTGGAGACCAGAATTGAACATTATACTCCAAGTGTGGCCTAACTCAGGTTCCATACAGCTGCAACATGACTTGCCAATTTTTATAGTCAATGCCCCAGCCAATGAAGGCAAGCATGCCGTATGCCTTCTTGACTACCTTCTCCACCTGTGTTGCCCCTTTCAGTGACCTGTGGACCTGTACACCAAGATCTCTCTGACTGTCAATACTCTTGAGGGTTCTACCATTCACTGTATAATCCTTACCTGTATTAGACCTTCAAAACTGCATTACCTCACATTTGTCCAGATTAAACTCCATCTGCCATCCCAAGGTATTTTACAAGTACATAAAAAGCAAGAAGGTAGCAAATTTACTAATCAGACCAGTTACATTTTCTTCCAAATCATTTATATACTACGAACAGCAAAGGACCCAGCATTGATCCCTGCGGAACACCACTAGTCACAGCCCTTCAATCAGAAAAGCACCCTTCCATTGCTACTCTCTGCCTTCTATGACCTAGCCAGATATGCATCCATCTTGCCAGCTCACCTCTGATCCCATGTGACTTCACCTTTTGTATCAGTCTGCCATTAGGGACCTTGTCAAAGGCCTTACTGAAGTCCATATAGACAACATCCATTGCCCTACCTGCACCAATCATCTTTGTGACCTCCTCGAAAAACTCTATCAAGTTAGTGAGACATGACCTCCCGTTCACAAAACCGTGCTGCCTCTTGCTAATACGTCCACTTGCTTCCAAATGGGAGTAGATCCTGTCTCAAAGAATTCTCTCCAGTAATTTCCCTACCACTGATGTAAGGCTCACCGGCCTGTGGTTCTCTGCATTATCCTTGCTACCCTTCTTAAACATAGGAACAACATGCTATTCCCCAGCCCTCCAGGACATCACCTGAAGACAGTGAGGATCCAAAGATTTCTGTCAAGGCCTTAGCATTGTCCTCTCTTACCTCCTTCAGTATTCTGGGATAGATCCCATCAGGCCCTGGGGGCTTAGCCACCTTAATATTTTTCAAGGTGCCCAACACCTCATCTTTTTGGATCTCAATGTGACCCAGGCTATCTACACACCCTTCTCCAGACTCAACATCCACCAATTTGTTCTCTTTGGTTAATACTGATGCAAAATATTCATTTAGTACCTCGCCCATTTCCTCTGGCTCCACGCATAGATTTCCTACCCTGTCCTTCAGTGGGCCAACCCTTTCCATGGCTACCCTCTTGCTTTTTACTTGTGCCTTGGGATTTTCTTTAACCCTATTTGCCAATTACTTTTTGTGACCCCTTATAGCCCTACAGACTCCTTGCTTAATTTCCTTCCTACTTTCCTTATATTCCATACAGGCTTTGTCTGTTCCCAGCCTTCTAGCCCTGACAAATGCCTCCTTTATCTTTTTGATGAGGCCTACATTCTCTCGTTATCCAAGGATCTCAAAATTTGCCATATTTATCCTTCTTCCTCACAGGAACATTCCGGTCCTGAATTTCGTTCAACTAACATTTGAAAGCCTTCCACATTTCAGATTTTGATTTACCCTCAAACATCCACCCCCAATCTCGGTTCTTCAGTTCCAGCCTAATATTGTTATAATTAGCCTTCCCCCAATTTAGCACATTCACCTTCGGACCACTCTTATCCTTGTCCACCAACACTTTAAAAGTTACTGAATTGTAGTCACTGCTCCCAAAATGCTCTCCTACTGAAACTTCTACCACCTGGCTGGGCTAATTCCCCAATACCAGGTCCAGTACAGCCCCTTCCCTAGTTGGGGCTAGTTACATATTGTTTCAGGAATCCCTTCTGGATGCTCCTTACAAACCCTGCCCCGTCCAAGCCCCTCACACTAAGTGTGTCCCAGTCAATATTGGGGAAGTTAAAGTCTCCCATCACAACAACCCTGTTGCTTTTACTCCTTTCCAAAATCTGTCTACTTATCTGCTCCTCTATCTCCCGCTGGCTGTTGGGAGGCCTGTAGTAAATTGTGACTGCACCCTTCTTATTCCTGATCTCTACCCATATACCTCGCAGCCCTCTGAGGTGTCCTCCAGCAGTAAAGCTGTGATGTTCTCCCTAACCAGTAGCACAACTCCTCAACCCCTTTTACATCCCCCTCTATCCCGCCTGAAACATCTGAATCTTGGAATGTTTAGCTCCCAATCCTGTCCTTCCCTCAACTAGGTCTCTGTAATGGCAACAACATCATAGTTCCAAGTACTAATCAACGGTCTAAGTTCATCTGCCTTACCTGTAATACTTCTTGCATTAAAACATATGCACTTCAGGCCACCACTCCCGCTGTTTTCAGCAACATCTCCCTGTCTGCTCTTCCACAGAGCATACTGGCCCTATTCCCTAGTTCTCCCTCAATTTTGGCACCTTCTGGCCTATTGCTCTGGTACCCACCCACCTGCCATACTAGTTTAAACCCTCCTGTGTGACACTAGCAAACATTGTGGCCAGGATATTTATGCCTATCCAGTTTAGATGCAACCCGTCCTTCTTATATAGGTCACATCTGCCCCAGAAGAGTTCCCAGTGGTCCAGATAATTGAAACCCTCCCTCCTACACCAGCTGTTTAGCTGCTCTATCTTACTATTTCTAACCTCACTGGCACGTGGTACAGGGAGTAATCCCGAGATTACAACCCTTGATGTCCTGTCTTTTAACTTTCTGCCTAGCTCCCTGAATTCCTGCTGAAGGACCTCATCCCCCTTCCTGCCTATGTCTTTAGTGCCAATATGTACCTACAACCTCCGCCTGTTTGCCCTCCTCCTTCAGGATGCCCTCTACCCGTTCTGAGACATCCTGAACCCTAGCACCAGGGAGGCAACATACCATCCTGGAGTCTCTTTCACATCCCCATAGCCTTTGGGACTCAACAATGGGTTTGGCTGCATTAGATTGTGATCTTTCTTCTCGATCTTATCGTCTCTTTTTTAATATCCCATACATGTATTGGCTCAATGCAAACCCGCATCCCCCTCCCTGTTACTTTTGTTCTTAAAGTTGCCACATTTTGTTGCAATCCCTCACAGCTACAGTTTAAAATCTAATACATTCTCCCTCTCTCCAGTTCTGACGAAGAGCCAAAAAGACTCGAAACTTTGGGCACGATTTGACTGAATGGGAACAAACCCCATAGTGAGCACATGTAGCCACATGTTTCCCGGAGCTTGCAGCTATTGAACGGCACTTGGGTTAGATAGGGGGCACCAACAGGGAACGCTCTTGCCGGAACTCCCCAGTGTCGCGAGAAATGGCATCCTGAAGTCTGGAGCTCCCGACATGACCCCCGAACCCCCCAAGTCCCAACTCACCATGAGGCCCCCCCACCCCACGCACGATGAGGACCCCCCCCCCCCCATCGCACCCCTTCAAAGCCCCCACAGGGCAACCCCAGCCCAAACGGCACACACCTGAGGTCTCCAAGGCAAAGGGAATAGATTCCAACACATCGGGTGTCTCAGGAAACTGAATATTACAGTGAGACTACCTGTCTCACTCCAATATGCAGATTTGCCAAAAAGTGATTCTGGCCAAAATGAGCGGGGTTTACATTGCAATGTCTCACGAGTTCCTGTTGGATCTCGCAAGGCGTTTGTGAGCCTGGTAAATCCAGGGAGCCAGGTCTCCCGGCTTCTAACAGCCACATGTGCTGTGGCATGGCCAATCAATCACGCCCGTTAAATCTGTATTCTCCCCTAGTAGACACTGCCAGACCAGCTGGGTTTTTCCCCCATCCTCTGTTCTTGCTTCAGATTCCAGCATCTGCAGCATTTTGCTTATTAAAGATGTGCAGCTTGACCTTTTGTTTTTTTTTCAACAGGCTCTCCATGGCTTGAACAACCTATGCTGCTTTCCCATTAGATCATAGCCCTTTTCTACAGTTAAAACAAACAGATCTTTCTGTATTCCATATTTACAGACTAGGGTCTGTTGTATGAAACTGGGTGACCATATCGGGTAAACTGTTGCCTGCAATATACACTCACATTTCAACTGGTGGTATTGATTAACCCATTAGCTTCAAAAAATTGAAAAGTCGTTTACAATGATTAAATATTGATTTAAATTAAATTCAAATATATCAGTGCATACTTTATGCCAAAGTTTGACTTGGAATGATTGGCTCTTTGTATACTTTCTTTCTGTATATATTGCATGTTAGACACTTGCAACATGCCAAGACAGAAGACAACACCACTTGCTAAGCTTCAGGATTTTCCAATTCCTTGCTGGCATTTATGCGTTTTTACCAACATACGATTTTTCAGTCTGCTAAATGTTGGAGGGTGTTAGTTACCATTTGGTAGGTCTGAAGAAGTCTTCATATTCATACTTGGGTTAACTGTAGGTCCTTATTGACTCGTGGAACTGTTATGGGAGAGGTGTGTTCAGAACCCCAAGATGTATCATGGAGTTCAACCAACCCCCACCTTTAATG